>NC_137592.1:20762153-23162153 GCF_963210335.1 Falco punctatus | reverse complement strand
TCTGGCGTTGATGAAAGTTTCTGTGCTCTCAGCGGCAGAGGTGCTGCAGGAAAGTCTCAGTCCTCCCCTGGCTCCTTCCCGCTGTGCCCCCATTATGGCAAAGGCTAATCCAGCAACCTTTTCAGCTGTCCCATAACTGATGGGGTAGAAAGTCCAGTGAGCAAGGTGGAAGTGGGTAACAGGCATGAGAGGATGGAGGAATGCCTTGAAATTACAAATTAATACTAGTTATTAAAATGACCAGTTAAAAATAATTATTATTTGTAAGCTTGATAATAATTAAACCAGTTACTATCTGAGAGTAAATCCTATACCAGTATCTTCTAACTGGAAAGACCACCTGAGTGTGTCTAGGTGCTCAGGTTAAAATGTTAAGAGCTGAATAGTTCGGCTGGTGCCAAAGCCAAATGTGCTTCGGCAGCGGTTAATGCTCAGGTTCTGCCTCCAACAGAGCTGTGGTTTCCCAGATGCTTCTTTCTCACAGTAGTGTCATCCTCTTGCTGTTCATTCTTGCTTGCTGCCCACCTCTACCTACATAGCCTCTCATGTCAGTGTAATGGTTTGCATGACTGCGCAGTGAATTAGATCAGGAAACTAATTCCGTTTTTAAATATTTTTTTTGGGGGTGGGGGGTGGGGGGTAGAGGAGGGTTATTTTCTTCAATGCAGTTCAATGTGTGCCCGTACCAGCAGTTGTCCTGGCACAAATAAGGTTGTGGTGCACGGTGGGAGTAAGTGGGAGGGAACAAGGTCTTAAAGCCAGCACTGTTGCTGAAAGAGATGTTTGTGAAAATACACCTTGTTTTGGTGCAGAGCAGCAGGAAAGAGGGTGTAACTAACTCTTCCGGGAATTGCTGGGTTATGTGTGGTCATTTTGCTCAGAACAGAGACCTCACTCTGAGTGTCTGTGGACCCCCATTCAGATCCCTCTTTTCTGTAGCAGGCTGAAAGAAATCCCATTGCTTCTAAAGTCTGGAAGAGCATGCTGTGCGAGACTGGAATGATTGTAAATTTATTCCCTGATAGGAAGAAGAAAACCCAATCAACCTGAAATTTTCTGTATGATGCTGCTGTTCTTTGGTGCAGTCATCTCACTGGCCTTTTCTCCATTGTGCCCTGGGCACTGCTGCCTCAGGAGATGCTACAAGTGGCTCGTCATGCTGCACAGATATGTGTCCTTTCCAAGTATTCACCTCAAATCTGGCATTCCTTGTGCTGTAAGTCCCTCCTGGACTGCAGTGGTGGGGCAGCCAGCCTGTTCACTCCTTTCCTGTGTATCTCGCAACTGCCCCTGAACTGTAGTTCCCTCAGGTACAGAGGTTCTTTGCCTTCCTTTTTCCAGGTGGAATATAGTAAGATTTTTGCTCTTTATCTGGTGCTTTCTACGTACAGTTCTCACAGCTAGGTAGGCACCTTCTCATATCTTACACAACAAAGTAGACAGAGTTGATTGTAGCAGCTTGACCAAGATCACAGCCTGGTCTCTCTCAGAGGGTGGAATAGTTAAGTAGTTACTGCCCAAGTCATCTGCATATCAACAACCGACCTCCTTCTGGCAACTTGATTTGCTTATTTTTGTGTGTGCATATTATGTTTCTGTGGTATGTATTTTTCATTAATATGGCCTAATTGGGCCATTAAATAGTAAAAGGTAACCAAATTCTTCTGTATGTCTGCATGCATCTCTCAGTGCATACCTTGGGACCAGGCTCACGTGGATCACTTCTCTTGTTCCGATCCTAAGTTCTTCTTGTCCTGTTATTGCTAAAGTACACGGTGCTGTCCTGATGCAATGTATATACCTGCTAAAGCCCTTTGATATCGTGGGGCTCACTTACCTGGGTCTGAAGGGGCTCATCTCAGAGTCAGAAATTGAGAGGAGCCTATACATTGAAGTCAGGGGCTTGATTCAGAAACCTAAATGGGATAAGAGTTTTGTTGTATGACACAATGGGAAGATAATGGTGTTGAAGAATAAAGAATAATATCCCCTGACATTATCTTTGTTATATAAACTCGTTGATCCCGTCAATTCTGTGCATAGTCTGTTAACAGGGCAGCTACTTGAAGCTTTTTTCCAGTTTTTAATCAGTTCTTGGTTGGGCAGCTTCCCCATCAGAATCGATGCCATTTTGCTTGAGTAAGAGGACGGGTAAAAAGGAGAAAGCATTTTGGAGTTTGTAGCGGTGTTAAGTCTGTAAAACTTCTTAAGCCCCAGCCAGCCAGAGAAGCTAAGACACCGAATCGGCTCTGCCAGGCACCTGCAAGCATGCTCACACCCAGGGTTGTCATTGCTGTGGTCCTGTGTATGTCCCCGTAAATCAGCAATGTGCCGGCTTTCTCTCCTCCTGGCTTTAGCGCTCGCCTGCAGGTCCTTCTGTTTCTGCACGGGGGTGAAACCGTGTGTCTTGGGCGGCAAGTGCAGTTTCCCGGCGGTTGCGTTATGCTGCCCTCTAGTGGTAAGATACTCTGGTCGCAGCCTTCTCTCAAAAGCAGGGCGCTCTGGGGCGCTTCTCTCGCTGCCTCGTTCACACGTTAATGCTGTTCTGGAAGAACCGTCTTGCTTTGGAAAGGTTGTCTAAAAGTAATAAAAACACTTAGGAAGTTCTTAACAGCGGAACTTTGTAACAAAGTTGATGTGAACTGAGAATGGGACTTTGACAACATGATTCAGTTTCAGGTTTAGTTTTTAGGTTTCCGTTGGCTGCCTCAGCCATTCTTCTGTGGTGTTCTTTGAACTCAAATGGAAGAATATTTGTGGGAAAAGTACAAAATACCAAGTCAAGGGGTTTGAGTTATCACTCCATTTCAACTGTAAAGTGTTGGTGAAACTTTGGATGTCATTTTCCCCTACCATTTTCTGTGTGGAGAGTGGGGTGACAACAATAACTACTTCATGACGGTGTTTGAGGATTGTTGATGGAGACAAGGTCCTCAGCGCAAAGAATATGTAGTGTAAAAAACAGTAATACATGGCCTGTTTCAATAGGACCCGGGATCTTTGAGAGAATCCTGTCTCAGGAGTGGTATTTTTTCATAAGCTTGCAAAAAATCAGGGAGAGTTCTTACTATATGTAGATCATAATTTGTAGGTTTTTTGGTTTTCAGTGAATTCTTGCCTTGTATCACAGACTCTGAAGCAGATGGAGGCCAGGGGAAAAAACCCCACAACAACAACAATGAAAATGAAACACACACCCCCCACCAGATTTAAGTTGTTTATTTTTCTTTTCTTTATTGTTCATGTAGGCATATTAGAATATGTTTTGTTAGCATGTTTAGACCTACAATGATTAAATCATTGATTAATTAGTGTTAATCAGTTGTTGATTTAACCTCTAAATTAAAAAGAATAGGTAATTATTTTGAGATAACTAGAAAGTAATAATAATTTCAAGTTACTGTCTGGTATCCATCTAACTGTAATGATATACAGGTGAAAATTCCACCAATTATCCTGCTGATAATTAAAACCTCTTCTTCTAACAGAAGAAAATTCACATGCATTTTTCTGTACTCTTCCACAGGCATAAGTATAGGAAGAAAGGAAGTTCATAATTAGCATCACCTCCAGCCAGTGTCGCTTTTTTCTGCCCATGCAGCAGTAATCTGGGGGACTTTAGATCTCCAGAGTACAGCAATTAGGTAAGACCTAATGGTTTTCATAAGTCCAGATTGATGAGAAGGTGTGTCTCCGTTTTTGGAGGCCGCTGTTCAGGACTTGGCAGATAGATGTATCCTCTACTTAGGTCATTCAAGTGAGGCAAGTGGACAGTTCATTTAACACTGATCAAAGCTAATTTGAGGGGTGGCAGATGTATGCTAGATGGGTTGTACCTCAGTGTGTTTTGAAGTGTTGCTCTAAAGGCATCAGTGAAGGATTTCCTGTGAAGGGAACAGCAGTAATGTAAGTTCCATGACTTGTCAGACAAACCACGTTCTGTGCCTGTACCCTGTACCAAATTGCTGTTTGCTTGGGTGCCTTGCTTTGTATGTAGTAGCTTTCTCACATGCAGGCTTTTAAGACACTGAAGTGTTGCTTAGTCTTTAATATATGTACGGTTCACCACCTCTATGGTCCACCACCACTTAAGGCCCTGAAGTTAGCTAACGACATTAGTTCAACTCAGCATCCCTCCCCCAAGTGGTCAAGGACTGGCGCTTGCTGACAACTGACTTGCTACTGCTAATGAGGGTTGAGATGAAGCTGTACCTCACAGATCAGTGCCATGGACCTCCATGTGCATAAATTAATTGTGGATAATTGTTTGATCACTTACAAACACAGGACATAATATTGAAACTAAATAGTCCTCACATACAGAGTCATCAGGGAGAATATAAACTCCTCAGTTAAGTGTTCTCGATTGCCTGGGGGGAGGCGGGATTTGCAGGTTAGGTGTGTGCTACCTGGGTACCAAGATAGATCCCTAAAGTGAGACAAAATGAACAACTCTGCCTTACAGCAAGTACAAGATACATCATGGTTTAAAAAAGGTTTCAAACTGAAAAATAGGTCAACTGCAACATCTAATAATTCTCCAAACGTTATCTACTCTGCCTTGCTTAGATACCTCCCTTAAAAACACTAGAAGAGGAGCAATGCTTTGATAAAATATTTAAAGAACTAGATCCTCATCCAAAGATTATTGGCAAAGAGGCTTCTTTTGATTTTCAGAACCTGAGAACCTGATTTCAGCTTTTGATTTCTATTGGCACAGCCCTGTTGTTTCAGCGGAGTCTGTCTGGCTTTCCAGTGACATCACACCTGGTTTGAAATCATAAGGGAAAGCTGTTCGCTCGTTTTTCAGTCACAGTAGGGTCTATCCAGAAGTCTACGAATATATAGATTTATGGTCTTTCTGAAAGTAGTTCTAATTATGTTAGCAATTGATATCAACCCCTGTGGGCATTCGGTAGTCAAGAAATCTTTTATGTTATTTAATTCAATTAAAGTTGATATTAAAGGTATACTAAACAATTCTTAGTAAGCAGTGGGAAGTGCCGCCTTGTGGACATTTCTTCTTTTACTTTCTCTCTTTTTTGTTTGGTTTTTTTTTGTTTGTGGGGTTTATTTGGTTGGTTGGGTTGGGTTGGGTTTTTGAGGTAGTGTTTTTGTAGCAGCACGGTTGAAAAAACATTGCAAGGAAGTGCAGAGTAGAGTGAAATATTTTATCAGAGAGCACAGTACAAGACTTAAACCTTCTGTTTTTTTGTTGTGTTTTGTTGGGGTTTTTTTGTTTTTTTTTTTTTTAATATTAGGAATAACTATTGCAGCTTGATACATTGTTTGGCTTATGTGTGATGGATTTTCCATACATGTGTGGTAAGAAAGGAACAAATTTCTTCTCAGACTGGGTATGTAATTTTTTTTCATAAGTAGCATAGCCTGCTAGTTTTGGGTCATCACATGATACTATCTGTTTTTACCCTATTGGCTGCATAGTTTTCTCTTTAGAAGCTGGGAAATTTGCTTATAGCCCTTAACTGTATCCCTAACACCTCATCCTACATTGTTTTAAGTGAAGTCAGCAACTGGCTGCCTTCAATTCTTCACTAAGTATAGAAAAATTAACCCATTCCTTACTCTCTTACAAGAACTTTTCCTACAGATCTTTCAAATTTTTAAGGGTCAAGCCCATTAAAAAATGAATTATTTACTATGTAGCAGTGACAAAGTTGATTTCTGCAGATGAATTACTTCTAAACTAATATTACTTATACTCTGTCAAAAAGTTTCCTTCTATTTATTCATCCTCTCTTCAAATTTTTGAGTTTATATGCCCTTTTGTGCTGATTTATGTTTCCAGATGTGCTGTCTTTCTATATACAAGAAGTAATTTAGATGTGACAGTAAAGACAGAGAATTTCTTTATAACAAACACTGTAGATACTACTAATTAATACTTTTAATAATCTGTTTCTCCCTGCTTAAAACACACAATACCAGGATTTACCAATGATTCTCTGGAATTTTATATCAGTAGTGGCCGGGAAGTCTATTTACTATGCAAATAAAAATAAGTAGTACAAATAGTGTTAAGGTTAGGGAAAATATTTGACTAGAAGATAGTAGATGTGAAAAGTACATGTCTGAATGGCAAACAGTTAGAATGGGTTGACACAAACCATTATAGCTCCATGGAAGTTAATAAACCTATACCAATTTATATGAATCAATAGTAAAAATAATGAAATTAAGAATAAAAAGGGGGAACTACGGATGGGACTTGGAACACGCAGTGATGAAGTTGCAGGAAAAGCACACAGCAGAGATGACAGCAGTGCTTCAGCCACTGGAATATTTTTTTCTTTGGTTCTGTATATCAGGTAGTTGGCTCATAAATGTTTTTTTATACGTGGAAGAATGTGGACTAGGTAAGAACGTAGTTGAGTTTGTCTCTAGCTTAAAAAATACACTTAAATGGTCCAGCCGCTGGATGTCTCTCTTGTTCTGCTTACATGAATGGGGACTGGCCTTTCCGAGTGAAAAACCTGCATCTGGGGAAGATAAATGGGTCAGTATGGAAAGCCAGCTGCCCAGTGCTGCCCAGCTGACTGAAACGATATGACACCAGTCCAACTGTCAACACGATAGACTATAAGCATGAGATGTAAGCAAGATTAACAATTGAGAAATGCATTCTTCTTCCATTACAAAAGCACTTCTTACCAGCGCCATTCTTCTCAGTTGTGCTCTGCACATCTGTATTAAATAACCTGCTGCCAATAATTGAATATTATTTGAGAAAATAAGTTACAAATCAGTAGTGCCTTTCTCGATAATTACAGTATGTAAGCAAATACGATATTAGGCTGGATAGTGGAAATGCACCAGGTGAATTTTCTTTTTCCCTGCCAGGGGTTTCTGGCTCAGGTCAGTTGCAGTTGGTAATAACTTAAGCTAGACAAGAACCCGATTTCCCTTTTCTAGAAGAGTCTGCACCTTCTATTTATTTCTCTGCTCTCAAACAGAATTGAGAGACACACGCATTTAGAACTTCCCAGGAAATCCTGTTCTGGAAAAGTAAACATTAGGAGAGACCTGTGTGAGCTGAGGGCACAGAACCAGGTACTTTGTTTTGCTCAGCTGCATTGCTTAAGCAATGGAAATCTTTCTGCAAGCAAATTATCAGCTCTTGTTTGTTTGAGGCATCAAAAATAAATGAATGCAGGAGAATGCTTAAGAAATCCTTTTGTGGTTAAGAACTTTGAGGTCTCTGACTTGTGTAGAGTTTTGTACTGCTTTGTAGCACACATTTCAGTGATGTGAAATACAGGGGAGAACAGAGTGAAGCCTCAGGCACTGATTTCAGAACCTGTGAAGGTGAGTGCTGAGAGTTTAGGGTTTCAGCAATTTAGCTAGGATAATAGGGTTAGGAAGGCATGTAATAGAGATCTTTAAGTTTCATGGTAATGTGATGACTAGGTAATTTTTTCCATTCTTCAATTCTCCACGGTATTTTCAGGAAGAGTTTCATGTGTATATTGTGAGATAGTATGTTTCCTTATATTCATCCTATTTATTTGTTTAATTCTTTAAGTTAAAAACCAACTTAGATTACAAATTCTGAATGCTAGTAGTCTGCTATCTTTCAGAATTTTGCGGGATTTTTTTTTCTGTATCTCTCAGTATATACGAAAGAAGTTACGTAACTTTCACTGTAATGGTGGGCCAATATTTGAGCTCATTTAGTTTATTTCTGTCCAGAATGTTAATGTGAAGTGATACATCTTTGTGTACATTCTTCATAATCAGAGTGGGATTAAACTGAGGTCCTGTTTCCCTGAATGTAGCAGGAAAAAAAGACAATAGGAAACAGCTTCTTTGGCAGTAACTCAAGTCTCTTTCCAATCAGTGCTGCACTCAGAAAACTCTTGCTCCCTGTTTTTCTCCCTTGATGGGGATTCAGGATCATTCTACAAAGTATTTCACTGTTTTAAGGGTTTTTTTGCCTGCATATGTAACATTTCTGACTAGGTCACTTAGACCATTTTGCAAAATTTACGTATACCTTTGTGTTCGCATCCACATGGCTCAGATCTTTTTTTTTGCCTGGCTTGTGACTGGTGCTTGGGAGGCTATCTATTTGTCTGCATCTTCTGTTTGCCCACAGTCACATTTTAGAACGATTTTCCTCTCTAGGACTGCAAACTGGTTTCATTCTGCTCATGTTTCCTGTCGGTTTTCTCTGTAGCCATTAAGGAAAACAGGCAGGGAAAGTATGCCTCCTGCTTCTTTGTAAAGGGTGGGGGTTTGAGCCAACCTATTAATGTGTTTTGAAATGTGCTGTTACCAATTCTTTTGAGCTTCACTTCTTTTTAAAGGACCTGAATGGCATTTGGTTGTCCAAGAAGTTTTGCTCTCTCTTATCTTGGACAGTGAAATTTAAAGAACATCAGAAGTGTTGCCTAACAGTCTAAACTAAGCCTTAAACAAGGGGATGTGCTTATTGCCATGTTTTTGAAGTCCAGGGCAAACAAACCTGCATTTTGCTATACTGAATATTTTAAGGCCTCTACTCCTTCTGGATTTTAGCTTTTCCAGGTTAGTATTGGGAACGATCTTTGCCTAATCCTGATTATAAGAACAATAATGAGAAGCGGTTATTTAGTGCCAGAGCCAGATTGTATGGTTGTTATCTTTGACTAGCAGCGAAACCCCTGGAGAGTTATTTAATTTTGTAAATTAGCATGCAGTTAGAAAAGGAGTTTCACTTTTAGTATTTTAGGGGATGTTTGGATTTTTTTTACCAGTAAAATCAAGAATAAGCATCATCACAAAGTACGGTTTCTTTATAAGCTTTCAGCTAGATTTAGTGATTGCTTCAAAGTTCATTATTAATTATCCTATATTGTGCCTTGCAACAATATTTGTCCCAGTGTTGTCAGAGCTCCCTGTAGTGTGGAACTATTAAAACTCTGCAAAAGGACACATGGAGGGAAAAAGGGATAATAATGTACGCAGATGAGTGCAGTACAGAGCTCTGAAGATCCAGTGTATTTTTAGTCAAAAGCAAATGGCTCTCTAATTCAGGAATTATGGAAGAAGAGTGGATCTGTAATTACGTTCATAATTAGAGAGGTCCTTTTTTGGCGTTTAATCCAAATAATGTAAAATGTTGGTTTCTGAGCACCATAGAAAACATCAAAGCCGATAATGTAGGAGGTTGTTGTGGTCCAGGGAAAGGAGGGGGGACTGAATTCTATAGCAGTGAAAATCAGCATTGCTCAGTTGGAGCTCTTTATTGTTATTGATGTACACTAGTTGAAAATTGGTTTATGACTTCAAGTTGCATAGAAACAAAGTAAACCAAAGGAACTGTTATGAAAGCATCCATCTAGGAAAACATTGGGGGAAGGAAAATACAGTGAAAACAGCACTCGTTCTAAATTAAATTTCTCTTAAATTTAATAAAGTTTCCTAGTGGGGAGTTCCTGGAAAATGTGGACTGAAATGTGAAGCAAACTTTGATTGCTCTTTTAGATGCCTTGACAGTGTATTTACAAGAACTAAATTTTTTTCCCCCTTTATTTCTAAAGAAGCTTTCTAGAGAAAAATACCCATGCTTCATAACCTCCTTAAGAAACATTTGCTATGATTGTTTCCAAAGGAACAGCTTAATAGTTCCATAAATATCAAAGTTAATAGGCCTCTAAAAAGAAGGAAAATTGCCTGTAGGTGATTTCTACTTCTGCAGAAATAGTTTGTCTAAACTTTCTCTCAAGGCCTGTTACCTATTACTGCATACTTTGCTGTCCTGTTTTTAGCTGGTTTAAATCAACATGGGTAGAGCAATACTTAAATAAAATGTACTTGAGGGTAAAACACGGTCTAACAAATAATATAAAAAATAAACAATATTAAGCATAGCTTGTGACTATAAGGAGATCAGAAACAATCTAATGGTGACACACTTTTTTTTTGAAAATGCAAGAGCTGTGCCATATCACCATAAAGCCATACTTACAGCTTTGAAGGAAAGATAAAATCTTTTTAAAAGTGCCTTCCAGAAAAGAGTCTGAGAAAAAAATTGGGTTTTTTTTCTTGTATTGAGTTGCTGTTCGGTATGCTGTAGGAGCTGCTTCTCTCTCTCTTTTTTTTTTTTTTTTAACAGCCCTTTCCCCCTTGATTTTAATTTTAATGGTGTTAAGGCACCTAAAATTCTTGATAAGCAGCTTTTACTACTAGATATAAAATCATTATTTTCTGTGTAAACTTGGTAATGTGTGTAAGCTTCGTAATGATCATACTTAGAAATCAAGAGCTCTTGCCTCCCCTTAGAGGTGCAGGAAAACCCAGCTGCTGGCAAATTAATTTATATTGTGCTTTACTGACCTTCCATGTAATATTGTGTTGTACTGGGGGTACTTATCATTATTAGACAGCTCACAGAATCATGCTTATGAAAAGACATGGGAAGTATGAAAAGAGATTGCTAGAAAATTGGGTCTTCCTGTTAGGGTTTCATAACAGGCTTTGAGCCCTGGTGGACTTGCAGCTGCTGGAGCCTTAAACCAGTCTAAATGCAGTAGAGCTGATTTTACAGAAGGCAGCAGGAGACTGAAACAAGGCTGAGCAGTGCTGGTTTGTGACAAGGGAACGATCTGAAGGCTGCTGGTACGCTCCCCATTGTGGCTGAGCTGGTTCCACCCAGGAAGGTGAACTGTGATATTGTGTGGGATTATCTGCATCCCCATCGGGGTGCCCATTATATGGAAACTAAGAGGCCCTTGCCCTACTCTTCTTTATTGTTTCTGGTTTTGCTAATTTCGTATTATGTGTAGTCAGCTGTTTATTATGTTAGATATTTGTATTTCACATTCCTCAAGTCTCCTAAATTCTTTGTCAGTGGGGAAGAAACATTCATGAAGTTTATCCACTGGCAAGTTTTAGAAGTCTAAAGTTTTACGTAGGAGCTTTTATCAAAATCTTTTTTTTTTTGAAAGCTAATTCTAGAAGTGTATTGTTACTAGTGACACCACTGTAAGACTGTGTCCCTCTGGAAAGTGTATGCCTCCTTAGAAAAGATGATTAAATCTGGTAGTCTTGATTTAAGAGTGAGCTGTTAATCCCTCAGCTGCTGTTTTTTTAACAAATCCATCCCTGATGCTCCATTGCAGGTTGTAGTGTACAATAAGGAAAAACATTTTTTCTCCGTCAGGCAACAAGTAAGCCTCTCCCCTTTCCCTCTGTTCAACTGCAGTTGAACAAAAAGCATCGTAGAAACATAGAGGTAGAAACAGAATTCAACTTGTATTTCTTATAATCACTAGGTACCATATAAAATAAAACTTAATCCACAACACTTCTGTCTTTAAAATGTGTGTATCTTCTTTCCCCACTATCCTATTCTGAAAGAATGAGGCAGGAATGAACCACGCAGTTAGGCTGGCTCTGGTCTTCTCTTGCTCTGCTGTGGCTGTAGCATCAAAATTTCTATTACCTCTCTCTCGCTTGATCTTGGGGGTCCTTCTCTACTCTTACTCGCCTTCTTCCACTGATCACTCTGTCCTACTTGTGCCACTCTTCCCTTTTCTTGATTCTTCAACAGCGTTTCAGTTTGCTCCACATTGGCAGGACTGGACCTAGTGTATATTTTGTTCTGTCTGATGGGGGAAGTTGAAATTTAGCATCCCTTAGATTTCTCCGGGTGTTGTGTAATTGAGTTGTCCAGAGTGTTAATCATCATTTGATTATTCTGACATTCTTGATGAAAAAGTAAGTACATTAAAATCATAATGTAATTACCGAATTTGCTTATAGCATGAATGTATTTCTTCTCAGTGACACTGAAATTATTTACTACTCCAAATATTTGTATATTTTTTTGACAGATATGCAGTGGGCTATGAGTAATTTTAAGGTGGCACAGTTTACTCCATGCAGCTTAAAAGGAAGGATTTCCACCCCCCCCCCCCTTTTGACCCATCACATTTTATTATTAATGGCCATATTTGAATTGTCAGCTTTCCCAAAGCCTTGGTGTATGGGCTGGAATGATCAGATTAATTGTTTAAGCATGTCGTTGCTAACTAGGAGTACCGAACACCCCCTTGTTCTTGCTTTATCTTTTCTGTAGCAGTTCTTCTGTTTGTTTCATTGTTTATTTTTTTATTCATCCTGTTAGTTGAAACATAAGAATTTCAAGCCAAAATTCCATACCCTGTAATGTGGGCATGTAGGCTTCCAGGAACTGTGTGGGCTAGGAAGAGACTTTTGACATTGGAGGCAGGATGCTAAGGCAGCTCAGCTGGCAGGTTAATGATGATTGTCATGAATATTACATGATAGAACCAAACCAAAACTCCCAGAGAGACACTTACGCACAAATCTTACATAGCAACACAACCAGCTCAGACAGCTGGTTCTCTCTAGGCTTTCTTGAAAGAAGACAGTGCTGAGGCATATTAGGATGAGTTTTATAAACCGGAAAGCCAATTTGTGATGCACTGTTTGAAAGTTAGAGGTCTTAATGATTTATAGCTTGAAGCAGAAATGCGTTTTCTGAAGTAGATAAATAACAGGTAAATTACATCTGTTCTCCTCACTTGTATTGTTTCAGAATATTCTTGAGCTTTGTGCTTGCTAAAAATGTGTACAAGGGGTGAGCCTTACTGTTACAGTTCATACCAGCTCTCTGGTGTGCAGCTATAGTCCCACTTCTTCCTCTGAAGTTCCTCTAATCCCTTCTTTGCTTTTTTTTCCTCTCTTAAAAGGCCACATTGCAGGGCAAGAAATAATAAACTGCAGTTGGGTTTGTTTCTTTTTTGTGATTTGGCCCCAGACAGGATAAGAACTTGCTGTTTGCAGAGCTGCTCCTTCAGCTCCAGTTGTGCAAAGCTAGCTCCTGCTACATGGAAAAATTGCTCCAGCACATGCAAAAAAATTAAAATTCAGCAAGCTTGGACATAACCTTTTGAAGCAAGGCCAACATAGATCTGGGATGATTTCCTTAAAGCACTGCAGTCATGCTCAGTTTCTAAAAGGATATCTAAATGTGAGACATGCTGTATGGCCTAGAGAGTAATTTTTGTTACGCTTCATAAATTGGGGTCAGATTCTGGCACATAACTTCCTTGACTTTTCTGGTTATGTACATTTATACTGACTTAATATGTGGTTCGGTGACTTTCAGACACCGAAAGGAATGAGCTGAAATAACAGAGTAGGTTTTCTCAGATAACTGCATGTAGGCATGATACATTTTGTGGTGTTATTCTGAGTATAAAAAGATAAAGTAAATTAAACTATTTTTAGGTGCTATGAGTCAGTCTAAATGAGTTGGTGGAAAAATATAAATGAAAGGACGGTCCAGTCAGAGGAAGTTATGGAGAGTAATGCTTTTATATAAACATTCTGCAGAATTCATTTGCCTTTCCAAACCCTGTCTGTAAATCAAGAAGTGCTTTCCAGTGGCTCATGGTGTCATATGGCGCTAGCTGTCTTTGTTTTCAGTTCAATTGCATTAAAACCAGAATATATGTTTTTTTTAAGTAGAATTTGAAAAGTATTCATCTAAATAATTGATGTGGTTATTCCAGTGATATTACATGACTATGAATAGTGTGCACAATCAGAAATAGGAAGTGGCCAGCAGGTTCCCAGCTGTGAAGAAAACAGTTCAGTGAGATGATTTTTCAGCTAGTATCAGGACAACCCCTGATTTATTTCTGTTGTTAAATCAAACAGCCTAGCGGGATGTGCATAATTTTTTTAAGGGTAACATAAACCAGATACGTTTAAAAGACTTAGTTTGACCAGCTTGTATTTGTGGTTTTCACAGTACCATGAGGAATTTACATGCATACTCGCTGACAGGGCTTGCAGTAAGTTGAGCTACAGTATTGTGGAATAGTAGTTTGTAACTATTTCCCTATGTATTTAAGTTTCCCATAAATATATATTACTCTGTGAAGCAAGTACAGCTAACAGAATTATTCAGATAAAATCTTGCTTAAGATTTTACTTTTTTTTCAAGCTGAAAAGCTCCTTTAGGTGCTTAGGGAAGTTCAGGTTAATGTGTCTGCAAAGGCTACAACAGTTGTTCTGGGATTAGAGGGTCATTTCTTCCTTACTTGGAATAGCTATTTTCTCAGAAACTAGGTAAGCGTAGTGGATGAAAAGTTTACCTCTAGCTTCCAGCAGCCCCCTCATTCTGCACATTTTGAATGTATCTTTACAACTCGTGACGTTGTTGGGAAACACCTTTTATACAATGTCTTCAAGTGGCTGAGCCAGAAATACTGTTGGGGTCATCATGGTTTCTACCAGTATTTCAAAAAATAAATGACCAATGGACATATAGGCAAATTCCAAGCGACGGCAGGCTTAGATGGACATGGGTAAGATATGGGCACTTCAGCTGAAAGATGAAACACCACAAAGCGATACCTCTTTGGAGCAAGGAAAAGCTAGAGCTTCAGAAGGTAGCATTATTGGTATTACAGCCATCTTAGGGTCCCACCAGGGCAGTGAACATTACTGTCTTCAAATGGCTTAAAGTCCCAATAGGGATGAAAGACAAAGGGAATTCAAAGGAAGCATCAGCTCATTTAACAGCCAGGAAACTTAGCATTAAGGACTGCGAAGTTGTAGTGGAGCTGAGAATTGCACCTTCGTTTCTGTGTCCCTGGTCAGCTCTTCAGCAGCAAAACTCCAGCCTTCTTTCTTAAACTAGAACGGGCATCGTTTAAAGACAAAATGAGAAAAATTGCTAAGTTAGGGACTGAAGAGCAGCAGCGTGATTTTCTGGGAATCCAGGCACCTGCAAGGTATCAAAGCCAAAGGCATCAGTATTTTTGGGAAGCGAGACTGAAGGTGTCAAGAAAGGAGCCAGCAGTCACAAACTGTTTAATTCATGCTGATTTTCCCAGAACTGTAGCCAAGGAGGATGTCACACTTTTCTGTTCTCAAGTTCAACCTTATCTCTGAGTGCATCTGCAAGTTTCATCTCTTTGGAAACCATGCTCTCCCATAAGTTATTTATAATCTCCTGCTGCTTCTCGTAAGTAGTATTTCGCTCACCTTCCTTCTCTCTGCCTTGGGTGGTTATATTCCACTGCTAGGCTGCTGCTTTGCACATAATCCTTTCAGCAGCCTGTTTTCTTCCAGCTCCAAGACATCCTAAACTCAGAGGAGATCATTCAGAGAAATGGGAAGGAAGTATTTACTCTTGGCAGCAGCAGTTTAGGACATATGTAATATTTAATGTGTATAATCATAGAGGCTCAGCACATACTCAAACTTCCCTACTAAGCGTAGTGTTCTTAAAATCCTTTCAGCTTCACTAAAATTGATAGGTTGGTCTTTTGCATGTTAATACTGAGAGCTTTTCAGATATCCCTACAAGCTGCCATCATCATTTCATTTCTGTCTGCCATTTTTGTTGTGTCAGATCAAAACTGCAGGGCATTATCTCTGCCCTGTACATGGAATAGAAAATGTTTTGGAAAGACTGTAGGACTGTTGCCTTTGTCTAAATTGCTAGACCTGTCTGTGGTGTATCTCAGACACACATGTATGTTTGTCTTTCTGTAACATGAAAATACATCACAAATGCCTTGAAATTCCTACTGTCAAAAAGTATTGTGTAACTATTTTAAAATACAGAGCATGCTTAAACAATAAATAAGGAAAAAACAGTGATATTCTTGAGATACTTCGATGCATAATGTAGGACACAGACATGTTACCTAAGAATTTAAACATGTCATCCTTTCAGTTAACACTTTTGCCCTAAGTATCCTTAGATCTGATGCACAGCTGCACAGTTCTGCAGTTCAGAAGGAACACTTTGCTTTTTGTGGAGCATGATTTATTCTTTTTAATGAGCTTTTACCTTGCTCAAACATAAAAATTAATAAAGGGTTAAAGGTAATGAATAAATTTGAGTTACCTGGGCTTCATCTGAGATCATTATCAAAACAGCACTGCAATGTAAAAGGAATGGTATGTAGCCGCAGCCTCCAACAAGAAGAGTAGCCTCCTAGGATACTCTTGATTTGCCACAGCTATTTTGAACCAGTTATCGGTTTAATCTGTAAAGTTATCCTGCAGGCAGTTAATTGCTTGGTAACGAAGCTCTGCGTATACAACACAGCTGATGTTAGTACCTCTGCAAAGGAGCACGGAACAAGGCAGAGGGAATTTTCACTTCCATTATCATCTATCTGCCCAAACTGGCTGAAACAAATGCTACCTGTAAGTTTTGGGTTTTTTTCTTCTTTCAAAGATTCTGTCATCCTACAGAAGAAGGGTGCAAGGCTTTGAGTTCAGCTCTGCATTCAAATGTTCCTACAACTTTAGGCCTCTTTGGATTCCGTTCATGCATTTGACTCTTTGTAATCAGTCTAAATCTCTAATCTCTAAAGCCCAAGCAGACATGCCAAGAAGTGGACTCAGATTTTCACAATGCAAGGGTTAGATCCAAGCCTCTGCTCTATCTGCTGCCTTTGCACAATATGAGACGGCTTTCAGCAAAATCTGGAAGGTAAAACAATAGACATTGGGACATTGATTCTTTTCCTTTTTCAGAGAGGTTTCTTTAAGTTGAGGAAGATTATGTCATGTTTTCATTTTTCTCGGATGGCTTATCTCCAAGCTGGCTTGCACCCAGATTCTTCTAAACATTTCAGTTCTCAGAAGGATAATGTCTCATGTCAGAAGGATAAAGGCTCATGTCAAAAAGTACTGCAGAATACTGTAATCTGAACATTCATTCACAGTGCAGAATTTCTGATGGCAACAACTACAAATAACCTATGGAAACAGTAATAGGAATTGTTTATTCAAGAATACTTCCTGTGGCTCTGGAGTTCATCCAGGTGCACAAGCTTTGTTTTTCACAGAATGTTAACCTCTGTTCCTGTTACTTTGGATTTCTTGTCAACAGATAACCCAAGCCAAGAAGATCTAAGCGTAAGTTTTGCAAACAAGTAAATTAGGACTCACACCTCTACTGAACGGGAAGAAAAAACCTGAAAAAGAAGGCATCATGTAAAGACCAACAGATGGGTAAGGGTACAAGTTTACATTGCTCATTGACCATATCTGTCAGAAGCAAAAATAGGAAGCACTGTCTGTTATCAGACCTGCATGCACTGCTCTGCCAAACTACCTTACCAGTACGAGTTGTCCCAATAGCACACTAAGATACATTCTCATTTCTCATCTGTTCTGTTTTGAGGATTAGGAGGTTTTTTTGGTCATGCCAAAATCAAAATCATGCCTATGCTATTAGAGTACTCCTGGCAGTTATGTGCACCTATCATACACATAGTTCTTTGGGACTCTGATTGAATAGAGAGAAAAAAGACCCCACCTTTTGATACAGCACTGATTTTTCTGTCAAAGCAGTCAAGACACATTCTATGTTATCACTATCTGAATCAGCATTTGCAGATAGGGCTCTGAGTGAAGTAATTATTACAAATCTGGAAGTTAAGCGGTTTTTTGTTTTAATCAAAGCATTCACAGACAAGATGGATTTTCTTTGAAAACAGCCATTCTGTACACCATGTAAATAGCTTTCATGTATAGGCTCATGTGTGTTTTACTTTATCTGAATATTGTTTATGGTGCATTTGTCATGAAGTTGCATGGCTTGTGTATTGTTTCCTGTATAGACAGAAAAGCATTAAGCAAAAGCATAAATGGATAATGGATAACAAAGTGTATGATTGTCATCACTTACGTCAGTTTTGGGATTTCAGGATACCACTGAGAATATCCGGTGTTCATCTGAAAATACCCAAATACTAATCAGAGCTACTTAACACATCTCACTGATGTGCAGCTGAATCTACTGAATGGCAGCTTTTTCCACTCACAAAAAGCAGTCAGAAGTGTTTTTTTTTTTTACTTTTTTTTTCCTGTCATTTTAACCAGATCAGCTGAAAAATTAGTGTTGGACTTTTCACATCTCTTCCATTTTCTCTTGAGCAGATGCAAATTACATTGAACATGTTTCAGATAAGTATATTTAGCTATAGAAGAGACAGAATATATTTGTACAAGTCAGCTAAACCATTTTTTTTCTTGCTTTCCTGCACCATCAATTGAGTTTTACATGTTCTTGGGAGTCTTGCAAGGGAAAACTGCAGCAATTAAATGCCTTTCCAAACTATCATTTGTTGAATATATAGCCCAATTGTGGTTTTGAAACAAAAGTTAAAGTGATTTACAAACTGTGTTAAGACTTCTCCCATTCCAGAACACTGCACCTAAATTGATAAGCATCCTCTTTCAATTTTTACGGAAATGTGAAAGTCTGGCAAGTGTGACAAGTGCAGTCTGAAACATGATCCTACACAGATTGCTGTTATGAATTCACAGCAGGTATCATCAGACCACCAAAAGTACTAGCCTAGACTGCAGTTCTCGAAGAGGCACAACGCCTTTTCTGCATACGAAAACTAATACAGAAACTTAAATCAGCAAAACACTTGTATTTTGGCAAAAGGCCACAATAAGAATGGTGTCCATATACACATTGCAGTTAGGAAAGAAATATCCTCATTTTAAGTCTAATCCTAAATTCTTGGAAAAATCTCAGCCACTCAGTCTGCAGGATTCACAGTCCCTGCATTCTGACAGGTGGTCTTGTTTAGGTTAGGATGCAATAGGTAGTAACTGTGACTAACAGCTGCTAACACACCTTATACATTCTTAGTAGGATTTCGCTTAACTACGTCTCTACAACTGTAGAAATAAAGATAATATTTTGACTGGCATTTCTTAAGTCCTTTATTGAATTTTGGTGGTTTGTATTATTAGTCCTATTGATCCCATTCTTAATCAGAGAAGTCCTTCTTAAAGTATGGAAGACAGACTCTATCCTGTCACAAAATTTAGTTACACATATTAGTATCAAAGTCAGTGACTACTGAAAAGTGCCAGGTGGGAAACACCAACTTGGGTTATGCATCTTCTAAGCGATGAGCCCACCTGATAATTCTTAACATTTGAAGAGTAAACTATTATTAAATACCAAAGTAAGGTAATTCTTGCTGCAGCAATTCACTAAAACCTCAGACCTTGCAAACACCCATGTTAAGTTAGAAAGATACAGATTAAAAGCAGCACAGCAAAAATAACATTCACAATGTTATCTGGAAGCAGCAAGTAAATTGAAAAGAAATTCTTCACTCTCCAAAGGAGGTATGGAGTAGTAGGAAGGCTACAATAGGGCTTTACACAGCTTGCTTGGTTTTGGTGCAATTTATAGATAGTGAGGGCACCTGTTTTACTGGAATAATACAGAGGTCAGGGAAATGCAGCTGACTGAAAAAACAAGGATAGCATACAATTTGCTTGTTTGGAGTGCAATGTATAGATAGTGGGGACACCTGTCTGGAATAGTACAGAGGTCAGGGAAATGCAACTTACTGAACAAAGCCACCATAGCAGACAGTTTGCTTTTAAGCAAAATAAATTTCAGGCTGTTGGCAAGTAACAGCCTTAGACATAAAATAGTGTCATTAAATTAACACTAAAAGAAATACTGTGGTACTCTTCAATTTTTAAAAAGTAGTCAGTGAAAACTTTTTAAGAATGATATGCCCACTTGAAGTCTTATTATCGTAACACTGTTCTATTGAGTGAGAACCTCAACTGAAATAGCTTAGAAAGAGATTAAATGTGAGTCCTTCAGTTCCCAAACTGAAATAAAAACAAAAAGGAAATGTTTTGGATTCTAAAATGCACTCAGTTGTGATAAACTTGTCTTTCATAACAGAAAGGAAGGACTGGAGCATCCCCCTTCTGTGCACAGGCACGAGTGAGGGGCAGGTTGGATTTACAAGGCTCACACTGCAAGAGTGGGGTTTCTATCACCTTTTCCTGTTGCAACAGGAGGGCTTCTTCACTGAAACTAACCTGAAATTTAGTACAGAGAAACAGTTACCTGCTTTGAGATCAGCAAAGGTGACCTTCATAGTGCAAACAGGAAAACCAGGGAGAGAATAGTAACACTAAACTACTCAGCCGTGATGAGTTACAATCCAGCTACAAGGTTTTGGAAATGCAGCTGCAGATGCTGATCCCAGATGAAGCCAAGACTGTTACAATAATCACAGTAGCACAGCTACTGAAGTTGCCCTGTAAGGAAGCATGCAAGGAAGGGGAGAGAAGGGGAAAAAACAGTAGGCATTGGAAAAGTAGTTGTGAAATGTTGGCAAAACAACCACTGTTACCACCCAACCCACATGCATTCCCATAAAGATGGCAGGTAGGCAGGTTACCATACCCCTGGGCAGGCAGCTTCAAGCAGACAACTCCTAGCTGCTGTTGGTATCTAATCAACAGGTAAGCAGTAATAATAATAAAACCCAAAAAATAATTCTCTGAAGCAATATTATTTTCTTAGATGCTAAATTTTTTATTCCACCCCATAGCATCATTCAGCAGGGGGGTGGGGCACGGAGTCCCTCCTGCAAATTAAGAGGTCTAATCGCAAGACACAGAACAAGTTTAGAATAAAACCTGTAACATTGTGAAAGAAAGGATAAGTAAATAGAAGCAGGTTTTCCAGGTATTCAACTGACAGGCAGCTGTCTCCTGACAAGCATAAAGTGGAGATTCAGCTAATAAAAAAAAAAAAAAATATCTCTTTCCTTCAAACAAAGTGGCCAAAATGCTGAAGAAACAGAACAAAATACAGA
The DNA here is from genome assembly GCF_963210335.1 of Falco punctatus. Classification (NCBI taxonomy): domain Eukaryota; kingdom Metazoa; phylum Chordata; class Aves; order Falconiformes; family Falconidae; genus Falco; species Falco punctatus. Next base: position 23,141,490 of record NC_137592.1, on the reverse strand, counting down.
TTTGTACTTTTATTGTATCTGTATTATTAATACAGAACTGGGAGCAGCTGCTCAGTTTCTACGCATTAATTCAATCTGTCACAGTGGCAGATAAATCCACATACGTTACAATTTACATCGTACTTAAGGCAGTGGAAGTCTGTGGTTAGCAGCAGTTTATATAGCACATGCCTTTACGGTCCTCTTGTTGCTGAAAGACTGCCAGAGAAACCCAGTAAAGGGGGTCTGCTTTCACCCTACTGGACCTGCAGTTTTTACATTAGGTTAAAAAAAGAGGAACATATTAATGCACGCTTCATTGCAACAGCAATGGTGAAGCCAGAGTAAAACCAAAGAAAAACTACAGAAATTAAAAATGAGAGCTAAAATTGTCAATATACAGATGCTAACTATCTACAGGATACTAAAGTACTATAATAAACTTGTGATGTAAGAGCATGTAGTAAACCGAGTTATCTTTTCCTCTTTTTGTCAGAGAAAAAGTGGGGGAAGCTAGAAGGAAATCATCATAATCTAATATAGATGACATCTTTGATAGTTATTAAAAAAAATTTCAAGTGTCATTGACTCAAAACTACCATAATAGCCTTACTTGAAATGTCACAGTAGTTCTCATGGGGGAAAAAAGATTTTTCTTGGTTTACAGCTGTAGGCTTTGCATAAATATTCCACAGTAACTGCATTTTAAGACTTTGAGTAGTTTTATATCTAGTATTCTCAAACCTATCAAATATTAAATTCCATACATTTTAAAAAGTGTAAGCCTCCATTATACCTGTTTGTACATGTGATACCTACACTCACTTGAAGCACAGAAAATTGATGTTGCCTCGTCCAGGTAATGCATTCACACTTTTCTAAGGAGTGGGAAACAACTTGGGATTTACAAAAAGACCAGTCATGTTTCAACTATAAAAAACTTGCTTTTCTAAGGAAGGTAATTTTACATTACACACCTGTAAATTGAGAAATCCAGGCAGAAAGAACTTTCATGTGAAAAAATGCCCATAATTCAAGCCAACAGCTCAAGTGTATGATGCTAATACAGATCTGTTTCCGCTAAGCTATCTGTGTTCAACACACATGTATTTTCCAAACAGAAAACTGACTCATGATAGCTAATTGTCGTCACGAACTCCAGAAAACAGGCAATCAAATCAAAATCTAGCGTTTTATTGTGCCTCTCCCCGGGCATTTTCTAGGTACAAAAATGTTCCTCAAAATTCATCTTTAATGTTGAAATGTGGCTGATCTTCAGGTTTAAAGTCTAGATTGGGGCTGCCATCCTCATTGAGAATTCGTCGAGAAGTATAGCCAACAATTGGATATTTGGCCTTATAAACATTATTGAAGATATCATCCAGGGACTTCAGTTCCTCTTCTGTGAGTCCTGTCTAAATGATATATGGAAATGAAAGTCCTGTCTCAAAGAAATAAAAATACAGATATTTACATGCATTTTTCTTTTTTATTACTATAAACCTCAGGGTCAGCTTTTGGGTTTACTCAGCACAGCGTGATTAAAAAATTGATAGTATAACCTGTAATTTTATTATTTTCATTCAAATTCAGCCTTGTTAGAACTTTAATATACTCAGGTCAAACAAATCATTAATCTCCCTTCATTTTCCCTGCATAAGTAAATCGCACCTCAAACAAGCAACAGCCCACTGCCAGAGTTAGCATCCACTGCCACGTCAGTGACGTAGGATACACTAAATCAATTGACAAAAAGTGATGTACTCTCTTTGGAATCATCTTTTTAAACACCAGGTCATTTCCCCTTTACATGCTTACATAAGCTGTATTGATTCCATAAATCAAAAGTTTCCTCTTTAAGGCTGTCAGCACTGCATCTTTCATGAGCAGTAAATACATATCCATTTTGTGTATTTGAAGACTATTAATGCATTTTTGTTTTAAAGATATGGATCAAATTAATACAAGTAATACAATCATTCACCATCTTGCAAAAGAATAAAACTTTGCAAAACAGAGTTAAACTAATAGTTCATTTTCTTACTATGTCATGTGTAAGATCTGCTGGATCCAGAGACATCTTTGCAACTCCTCTTGTTGAGTCTTTTCCAACCAAAGCATTGTATGGGGCTCCTCTTCCATAAAATTCTGTCAGATTTAAAAAAAAAAAAAAAAAAAAAAAAAAAAGAAATCCAGTGATGATCTGGCAATGTACAGGGTATGTTCAGCTTCTACTTTTCACCAGCCTGTTACACTTGTCAGTGAACTGAAAGCAGTAACTCAAGTCTTAAGACTCTTCTTTGCAAAACTGACTTCTGATTTGCTACTTTTTGATAATATAGCCCAGTCCTTTTAAAAAAACAAAACCAAGGGTGGGGATATACAACACAACTGTTGAGTTCCTATACTGCAGTCTTAAAATTTACCTATTATTTAGGGAGCTATGCTTTACATTCTCCTGAGAGGTTTGTAGGCTCCAGAATTTGCAGCGGCAAGCCTTGTCTTAACATGATTTGAAGATCAGCCAACATATATGTCCAGACAAGCTACATTAACAAGCTTAGTACCAACAAAGCAACAAGCCATTAGTTTGCTTATGACGACATTAAGGCAAATGTCCAGGACCCCCCCATGGTCCCTTTTTTACAGCAATCTGGATTAAGTAGCAGGAGTTCAAATTAAAGCATCTGTAGTTCTTAGAGAAGGTACAAACAGCAAATACAGCAATAAATGGTTTAGGTGTAAATGATGAGACAAGAAGCCTCATGAAATAAAATTTTATAGGAAAAAAAATATACTGAGCCCCTCGCCTTCCTTTCAAAACCAGTGTCAACTCTTCCAACAGTTTTGACCAAGCCACTGGGCAGCACAGGTAAGCAAACACCAGCACAAAAGGAAAAGATGTAGCTGCAGCAATGCTGACGCTGTGTAGTGCAATATGGGTGCATCCAAGTTAACTCTGACCTGGTCAGTTCACGTACTGGTGCAATCGAATGCTGTAGTACCAGCGTCCACGTGGCCTGATCCCACATCTGGCAGGGACTCGGGGGTCTGGGCAGGCGTCTTGAGCACTCAAGCTAACTAGACTACATTGGCTTGTCTGCCTGTGTCTACCGTAGTCTCAAACCAGTGTAAGTTCTAGACAAAACCTTAGTGGGGGAGGTATCAGAGGAGGAAAAATTATTTTTTTAAGGAAGGAAAAAGTAACTTCTTTTTGTTGCAATTGAACTGCAGGCTTCTAATACGTTGGGGCTATTCAAAAACAGATGACTGAGTAACAGCATGGAAACAAAGCAGACAGTAGAGAAGCAGCAAACTCACCTTTTCCAGAAGTGACATCAAATACTACTCCCTTCACCGCCAGGTAAATGGGCTGTCCTTCCTGAAAGGCAAGCCATCGATATATCCTCAACACCTGAGCACGGGCAACAAGCAACTAGTTCTAGCTATGAAATCCATAAGCACTCAGGACTCAAAGAAGAGAAATTCTCTGTTGTGGGTTTTCTCTTGCTTACATGTGTACACAAGTGTACACCTCATCTCTCTTGAAATTTCTTGCTTGTGCTTTAAACTGTCCCTGAGATTTTTTTTGTGGATTTAAGCATATGCAATGAGAGAATCATTGTAATCTAAATGTCACAATCGTAGGAGACGTGTCCCTCTTGCAAGTCAGCTCATCTGCTAGAAGATGATCAACTGCATCTTTTTATTCCTAATGCAGATGGGTATTGCCCATGCTAAAAGAGTGTATGGCCAACAGCATTCTTTATTTGATTAAGACAACCAATAAATACATAAATGCACGCAAATCTGATCTGCTGACATCTGATCTATTTAATAAGCCAGTGTTTCTGCTTTGTCTTTTTATGTGCAAGATGTATTTTTAGTCATGTGCTGGTTAGTTTCTTGAAAGTCTCTAGAGAAGACCGAGAAGGCCAGCCAGCAAGTTTTTCCAAAAAGACAGACGTGTATCAATATACAACTTTATGATTCTGACTGTGAAATTCTGCTGAGATCTCTGCGTCACAGAAAGCTAAACATTCAAGCTGAAATGGCTTTATTTTTGTCATCTTGTAGGGCAGAAAAAAGGGTCTAAATACATAGCTGAATCAATTATTGAGAGAAAATTACTTTGGCTCCAACTGAGGGTAATCAGAAATTCACTGGCGTGAGTACCTTATCAAGCAGGCAACAAATAAAACAGGAACGTGCTTCTAATGGTCTGTACCCAACTCCAACAGCCCCAAACCAGCAGGACAAACGAACAGCAGGCTAGCAACACACGGCTGCCAACAAGCTTCTCACGAGTGCCTACGCAGCAAGTTCCCCCGCAGTTACCGGGAGGGAGGGAATGGCACGGCGGCGGCGCAGGGGGGACCCGAGCCTTAGCGTGGCTGCAGGGAAGGCGGCGGCGCCAGGCGCCCCACGGGCCGCGGCCCAGCCCGGCTGGAGGAACCGCCCGGGGAGGCCCAGCCTCCCGCCCGGCCCTACCTGCTGCCCGTCGTATCTGGCCAGCTCGGGCTCGGTGAAGAGCCGCACGGGGGCCTCGGCCGGCGGCCTGAAGCGCAGCTCCCGCTCGGCCGCGGCCGGCAGAGCGCCCAGCAGGGCGGCCAGCAGCACCCGCGCCGCGCCCGCCGCCATGCCACCGGGGCGGGGGGGCCGGGACCCTCCTCCGGGCGGCGGGAGCGGGTCCCTGCCGCCGGTAGTGGCCGTACGTGGGTGGGAAGGGCTCAAGCACGGCGCATGTGCGCGGGGAGCTGCCCCGCAGCAGCGAGCGGCGGTGGGGGCTCTGCGCGGGGCGGGGTGCGCCGGCACCGCAACAGGCTGCTGCTCGTAAGGCCTCCGTTTCCACCCCCCACCCCCCCGAAGTTTCTCTGCCTGCTGTTTTAGGTGTTCATGCACAAAATCAGCACGCGTGTGGCAGGCATCGTCTTTATGACTGGAAAAAAAATAATGACAAAGCCCAAGGAAGGAGAGAATAAATAGGAAATTTTCAGATGACGTCATTTCCCCACGCTGTAAATACAGAGCAGGGAAACATTCAGGGCTGGCGAAAGAATAGGCAGTTTGAAGTTTGTAATTCTATATAGAATTAAGAAAATTAAAAACTTTTGACAGTTGATATACGTATATCACACCCCTCACCATAGCGAGGCGAGTGAGGGCTGAGGGGGTTGATGCTGCAGCACCCAGCAACCTTACTGGCCGCCCTGCTGTATCTGCTGGGTACGGCTGCTCCTGCTGCAGTGTCCTGTGAAAGCTGAACAGAGAAGGATCTGGACAGCAAACAGGAGATAGATATGGGTCTGATCTTTGCTTTAAGGATTGTATATAAAGTCTTCTGGTATAAAATCCATATGTCCTCCTCAGAGGAGACCTGTTCCGTGTTGCCTGAGGTAACGCCCTTTTCCAGAGGCTATCCAGGCAGTTCTGGACACTGGTACAAGCAGAGCTGAACTAGCTAATCCAAAGCATCATCTCTATATTTCTCTTCTGGATGACAAAACCAGCACAAGATGAGAAGCACAGGGGAGTGAGGACATGTATGGGGTACAGGAGAGAGCACAGTACGGGAGTGACAACCAAGGGGCCACATCCCTGTGCGAGGAGTCAGGCCAAGCCTCCAGAGCCAGCGCATGGGGAAGGCAAACTGTTGTGACCATCTGGGAGCTGACTGCTATCTGCTGTGGTAGGCTGAGTATTGGTCCTGTTAGGGTGAAGATTTATGAGGTTGTTACCGTGATTCTCCTTAAGCAGTGAAGTTTGCCTACACTGCCTAAACGATAGCTGCGCTTCAGAATGGGCTTTGTCTGCTGGCTGGCTGTCACGTCCATTTGCTGACTGTGCACGCCGCAAGACAGCTATGAAATGTCAAGCAGAAAAGAGACCTTTAGTAAGGCTTTGGACAAAACTGCTTGTGAACGCTCCCATTACGTGCAAGAGCGAGCTCTGGCATTTGCCTGGTTGTTCTGCCTGCAAGTAACCTGCGTGGCTCGCTGCAGAGACCCATGCTGCTAGGAAATCAGCAAAAGTCTAATTTGTCAGTTTGGTTCAATCACATTATAGATCTAACTTTTACCCTGAAATAATTATTTATTATTGTCTCCCCAGGGGAGGGCCGCAAGTGGTGAATCCTAGCTGACATCTGTCTGAAGTGTTAGTGGTTTGGGGGTGAGTTAGAGCCTGCCTTTGAATCACAGACATCTGAAAAATAAATAACAAGAATTAAAATACTTCCTTTCTGAAAGGGGAAGCTGTATATTAGGATAGTTGTCAAAGGACTTCAAGCCTTGGTTATTAACTTATGAGGGGTGGGTCTTGGGCATAGGGAAATGATGTACTGAGCAGGGACTACAGCGTTGCGTCTCTGCAGGAAGTGTTGTGCATGCTTTTTCTTGATGATGATGATGAAACATTAACAATTACTTCCATGCTGGGAAAGAAAAAGAGCTGTGTAGGTATTTGTGGACGGATGGCTCATGAGTCAGCTCTTCTGTGGTTTTGGCTTTGGCTTCTCAAGAGTGCCCTGTTCCGCCAGCACAGCGCGGGTGGGTCTTCGCAGGAGCCCTGCACAAGTTATGTCCGGTTGCCAAGGAGGTCTGTTGTTTTGGTGTTCTGTTAACAGCTTTGGGCAGCCAAAAATAATTTTTAAAAAGTAATATTGTGTGCATCTTGGAGAGAGCTGGCAGAGTGGTTTTAGATTGCTTGTCCGATCTAGTTCATTCTTGCATAGGAGAGTTTGTGAAGTGTGTGGTGTAGAAAAGACTTTTCCCGTCGCTACAAGGTGCACTTCTGTGTGCTTAGTAGAGGGAAACGTTCCTGTAAAGTTCACAAGAAAGCCGCTGCGCCGGGCGGCGTCCCGCGGGAGCGCTCGGCGGGGACGGCGGAGCCGGCTCGGGGAGCCGGAACCAGACCCGGCCCCGCTGGCGCTGCGAGCCTGGCGGCGTCTGCGCCGTGCCCTGCAGCCCGGACGCGGAGAGCCGGGGCGGCTGCCGGCGCGGTAAGGGCCCCGGGCTGCCCCCGCTGGGGGGGGCGCGGGCCGGCACCGACGGGCGCCCGGAGCCGTTACCGCCGCTGCGCTGGACTACGCCTCCCAGCAGCCCCCGCGCCGCTGTGGCGAGGCCGGGGCGGGAAGCGGCCGGCGGGCGGCTGGGGGGTCCCGGCGCCTGCGTGGCCCTGCCCGGGCTAGGGCGGCTCGGCCGCGGCGTCGCCGTCCGTCCCGTGCGGTGCGGTGCGGTGCGGTGCGGCTGGGCTGCCTCCCGGCCCCCGCGGCGGCCGCTCCCCGCCGATGCCATGCTAAGAGCAGAGGTCTCCGCATCCTACCAGGAGGTAGGGGGGCAGGGCTAGCGGGCGGCGGGGCCCGGCTCGCCGGGGGGGCCGGGGCAGACCCCGGCGGTTCGTGCCCGGCCCGGGGCTTGGGTCGCCGCTCGCCGAGCGGTTACGCGACGCGCTGTCGGCGTGAGCTCAGCTCGGCTCCGGTCTCTGCCGCTGCGGGGGCGGGGAGCCCTGGCGGGGCGGGGGGCTGCGCACGGTGCCCTCCGCAGCGTCGCTCGGCCGGGCCCCGCCGTGAGGCGTGTGCCCTCAGCTGCCCCCCAGCCCCCGTCCGCAGCTGGGGAACCGGCACCTCGGGGGTGCAGCCGCGCTCGCCGGAGAGAAACGGGTGGTTTGGGTGGGCTGCAGTTCACGTTTTACCTTTCAACGTGGTAATGGGCGGCAGCTCCTTCGGGTGTCCGGGCTGGGTGCGGCCGGCCGGGGCTCCGCAGCCAGGCGCCGCGGGTACCGCAGCCGAGGGCCGCGTTATCGTCCTGCCGAGAGCCCGAGGCAGCGCCTGGTTTGCATATCACTGTACAGGCTCCGGCAGCCGGAATTCCTTGCTCGTTTCTCTCTCTCCCGAGCTAGAGATACATGCTATTTGTGCCAAGTTCGGCAGCGGTGGAGACTTGCAACAGGGAGCTCTTGATTGCGTCCTGCAGGCAAAAGTAATGCAGATGTTTGCCTCCCTCTGCGTATGATGGGTAGTTCGGGGCTCTGTTTTAATATGTTCAATTTAATTTAGTACTGTCTGTTTAGTTTCTGCTTCTGGTTTTCACGCCGGGCTAGAAGGTATTGGAAGGTGATGAATCAGTGGACCCGCAAAAGGCCTGTATGGACAAGTTCCCCTTTTATTTAAGAGGGTTTTATCCACTAGGAAGGTTTTATCCCATGATTATCAGGATGAAATTAACTCGTGTAAGAGCTTGTATGTAGGAGGTACTTGAGAGTTAATGAAGTCACATTGTTGTCTGAACTATGGACTTGACTATGCATGTTACATTTCTGCCTTGTGTATCAGGCACCACTGGCACTGCTCTGTACATTTGGAATTGTCCCAGACTCTGTGGTACAAGTCTAGATGGTGTGTATGTGTAGTAGTTGTGTTTCTATTTCTCTGGCACCTGAGCCAGTCTGTGATGCTCCTGCCCCTAGCAGGGATGCTCAGATGTCTGGAAATGCCTTTTCTGAGCTTCCGTTTGGCCAGTGCTTTTCCATGTGTAGGACTGAAAAGGAAGTACCCGCTCACAGGCAGGCTCCTGCAGTTATTTCTCACTCAGCTGTACGTGCTGAGCTCAGAGGAATGCTGAACAAAGGTCTGTTTCATGCACTTATGGCTCTTGACATCCTGTCCTATCTCTGCATCCTATTACAAGCTTCGCTGCCCTGCAGATTTGTGTTCTCTCTGCATCAGCACCATGTTTCACTTCTTTATCAAAAGTAAGGTGTAGGAAGAACTGGCCTGCGAGGGTGAACACTGTTGGCATACTCCAGGTTCGCTGTTGTCATTTGCCTTGATTCTGTCAAGTATGAAGAAACCAGAATCATCTGTCATGCAGTAATGCTGTGCTGGCTTTCCAGTTCTTAGAAGACTGTAGCTCAATACATCTCAGAGTTGTTGGATTTATAGGTCTGTGCTTTGTAGAGTCAGTATGCTGTATGCTCAGAACAGGGTAACTGAGCCATGAACAGTGCTAGGCTTTCAGTGGCCTCAGTGGGTTTATGCAGCTTCACCTCTTGTCAGGTCAGGTGTTCAAGATTTGCAGTGAAATTAGTTTGTTTTAGGGGGTCTTAGACATCAGCTCAATCTACGCACTGCACCTGAGGCAATGTTAGCACTCCTGCTTTTGACTAGCTGTCCTTCACTGGTTCTATGTGCGAAAAGCTTACGAAACTCTGCCTTGTGATCAGAGATAAGAAAACATAGTTGGATATCATTTGGGGTTTTTTTCCCCCTGTTGTTTCTAAGGAATGCTGAAAGGTGTTATTTTCTGTTTCTTCTATGTATTGGAGTCCAAGAGTAGGTTCTCTTAAGAGGATAAGAAATGTTGCATATTGTGTTCTTGTTTAAACTTATGTTGGGATCTCCTTGCTATCAGGAATAGAATTCATTTACCTCAGGTGTTATATCTACATAATGAGGTGCCTGTATCTGGGGAACTGTGGCTGAACCAGAGAGGTGTGGGAGTCAGCTGAGAAACTGCAGTGACTTTATAACTGCTGTTAAACTTTTTGGATCAGCTCTGGTATAAGGACTTTGCATAAGTATAATTTGAACTGGCTTCTTAGCTGATTCGGCTTAACCAGTCCAAAAGGTTCGGTGAATACTCTTCTTGTGTCAGAATAGGTTTTTTGGGGTCAGGTAAACAAATAGAACTGGTGTGTTTCTACAGAAAGGAACAGAGTGTTAATTTTACCTTATTTTATGGAGATAATTGAAAAAAAATCTTTGGTTGGAGCCTGCAAATGAACCTGTTAGTTACCTGTTCACTCCATGCCTCGCCTGTGGGAAATCATGCTTTATTTATGTGTAAAGTGTTTAAAAAAACCTGGGTAGCTACTTTCAACTTGCTGTACATGGTGGAAATGGATACAGAAATACAGCAGGAGGTGATGGAGACTTTACGTAAGATTTCGAAGACATTAAATGAGTGGACTCTTCCCTAATAAGTGCAAATAAAGATCTGTTAATGGTGTAATGATTATTTCAATACTGAATTAAAGTTGAGTGAAATAAAAACACTTCCTTATGGATGCATGCACGTTACTGTTGAGCAAGTTGGGGTGTAAAGTTTAATAGCATTTAGTGTGGCTGCTGCATTAACAGTGCCCCCGTTTTCCTTGAAATAGGAGCAAAACTGATCTTCCTTACCTAATTAGGTAGGTGATGCTGAGTGTTTGGCTTGGACAGTTACTGTGTGACACATGATGTGCTGCAAGCTTATGCCCCAGTTTGCCTTGCTGTAATTGGTATGTCAGTCACTGCCACAAAAGAAATTTGGAAAACATACAGGATATACTTAGATATATATGTCTAATGCTTCATGATCTCATGTGATACCTAGCTGATGTGACAAGCTTTGGACCTTGACGGAAGTGTCTTGGCAGTTTGGGCCCGAGCTCTGAATAGCAAAACAAGAAAACATCTGGTCTCTGTTGCTGTTTTAGAAACACTGGAAGACTAATTAGTTGCATAACCACTAATACATAATAATATGTACAGTGAGCTCAAATAAGTACCAGAAATGTAGGGATGTTTGACTGTTGTCTTGTAATGACCCACCTAGCTATGTGTCTGAGACTGCATTTGAGTTACTTGCCCTAATACCTGCCAAAATGCAGCTCACTCTTTTTGCACCTCTTTATTAAGAAGTGCTAATGGTCTGTTGGTGCGTGCTGTGGTTTGTTTAGGCCTAGAAACATGTTCTTGAGTGACAGAATGAAGTTTCTGCTTATTTCAGAGGGCATTGTCCTAATTGGGGGTTCAAAGTAAGCTGAAGCAGCCAGGGAAACAATTACTTTGATCTTGAAAGAAAAGGAGATGTTATTGTTGAAGCAGCAGGGTAGAAGTAGGTTAAATTTAATATGCCGTCTTTCTGCACATGCAAGTCACTTAATTTTTAGCTATAGGTCTACATAAATGTAGCTCTTGTCTTGCAAACAAGTGGAACAGATGTTGGGTGCTCTTGGACTGGGGGCGTGTTTTTGTGTGTTTGGTTAGTTGGAGCCTCTTTTATTTGTACCATAGAAATTCCAGCAATTGCAAGTTGAGAGCATGTTTGGAAATTGAACCACTGTTTTAACTACACAGCTGAGTGAAGATGTGGAGCGAGTATCTGAAAATCCAACAGATGAGAGAGAAGGAGAGATGGAAGTTCATGAAGATGCCAGCTCTGTTATTTTACCAGGTGACAACTATTGACCCAGAAATTACCAATTTTAAGTGCCTAATAAGCTGCTGCTGTGTGTGGGTTTGGTTGTGTTTTTATTTTAATTACACTTCTGAAAGCAGCCAAGGATTGAGATGAGAACATTGCTTTGTCATGAACTGTGCTCGATCAAAGAAGATTGAGCACATCTGGTTCTGAGACAGCTTAGTATGTCGTCTCCCTTTGTGTTGTATCTTACCTGCTTTGCAGTGTCTGTGATGGCAGTGGATTGCAAGCAAAGTCTGTGCCAGATCTACATGAGCAAGATGCAATATTGAATCGATGTGCTGTTAAACAGATTTTAGTTGGACTGTTCAGTCCTGCTTCTGAAGGGTGCAGGGCAGTGTTAAATGGGCTTATTGCAGCTCAGATGCAGGCGTTAAGGTAAGCCAGCCTGAAATGAGTATCACCTAAATGTTTAGCAGCTGTTCAAGACATAGTTGTTTCAGCAGTGCAATTTTATGCATATTAATGCCCTAACTTCCTTGGCTGCCATTTCCTGGCATGTAACTTGGTAACACGTGTGTGACCACGGGCCTTTGTAAGAGGTTATGTGTTCAAGAGGATTTATTAAAAGGCTAGTGTTTGTTGTGCTAAGGAACAAACACCAAACCATGCCATTACAGTTGAAGGGCAGTGTGTGGCATGGCCTGAAAGGGCCTGACATTAACTTACACCACACAGAAGAGTAGTCGTAAAATATGCCTACTTACTTCCTTTCATTTGTTGGGTTTTATATGTTCTTTTGTGCGTTCAGCTATGTATCGCTTACGATCAAAACATGACTTGTAACTCCAGTACACGAACTTTTTCCTTACAAGTATCGCCAAAAGAAATGGCGAATGCAGGGAGTATGGGGAAAGCAGTGTCTGTGTACACGCGAGACTAGTGTGAAGATCTTCAGAGAATAAGCTTTGAAGGCAAGGAGACTGTGAGAGGTTTGGGTCGGTCTTTTTCTAGCTGTAATTGGAAGAATCCTTTTGTGAGACTTTATGTAGTATGCACAAGGAATTATGAATTAGACTCCAAAAATGAGAGGGTAAGAAATATCTGGTGACTTCTACCATGGTGGAGACCCAATGCAGATAGCTGTGGAAGAGTGTTAGAATATTAATTCTCTCTGCTGATGCATATGCTGAGTGTGTAAGAATTACTTCAGACTAGGAGGGGGAAAGGGAGTTGTTTTTTCCAGGAGGAAAGACTGACCATCAACAGACTTCTTTTTTTCTTATGAACTTTGAACTTTGTTTCTGAGTTGTCTTTGAAAATAAACCTTATTTCCTGCCTGCAGTGTCTTTAAGCAAGTGCCAAATTCAATATGTGAAAAATAAGCACAATGTTTGGAGGATTATGTCCCATGCTTGAGAAGGAAGTATCTACCTGACTGATCATAAAAATCAGCAATAGTTGTGGTTTTTTAAATCAAGCAGAGTTTGAGGCATACTTTCCTCTCAAGCGATTGATCTTTAAATGAATACTACATACATTCAGTCCAGATGCCTGTATTTTAAAGTCCTAATCCATATTCTGTTTGGTTCCAGATAGTGAACTGGGTACCGCTGCCCCTTCTTTGCGTTTCAGCAAGACCTGCCTAAAGAATGTTTTTTCAGTAATTCTCCTGTTTATTTATCTGCTGCTTATGGCTGTTGCTGTGTTCCTTGTCTACCAAACCATCAGTGACTTCAGGGAGAAGCTCAAGCACCCAGTGATGTCTGTCTCCTACAAGGAAGTGTCCTTGTATGATGCACCTGGTAAGAGTGGTAACAAAAAAAATGGGTTAAATTGTTCGCATTTATCTTAAATGGCTTAAAAATTTTAGTGTTGATTCTCCAGGGCCCGAAGTGTATATAATGCTTTGACCCACATCTTTCACTTCTTTTTTTTAATCGATGTTGTGTTGCCTTTGCGTAGAAATGTTAATAGTGTACAGGAGATCTTAGGAACTTTCACGCCAGTACCATGAATAACAGTAGCTGTGGAGCATTATGTAAGATTTCATGGATAAAAAATGTTTGCAGAGTCTAGAATGAGTCCTCTTTTAGGGAAAGAAGATAATTCCTTATGGAAATACTCCCAAACTGTGTTGTTCAAACAGGGTAGCACATAGGATGGCTATCATGACCTCAGTGCTGCACTGGACTGTCAGTAAGGAAGGTGAATTTCTCAAACCAACCACAGAGTAACCGCAGTGCCACTTTCTGCTTCTGTTCTGTATTGTTTACAACTTGGTATTACATCAGTAGGCAATGAAAATGGGATGTGACTGCAGGGAACGATGTTGGCATGAAAATGCAGTGTGGCAACAGAAAACTGTGTTGCAGTTTGCAGGCGGGATTACGCCACAGAAGCATTTTTTAATAGGGAGTTCTATTATTTTTTTTTCAATTATCCAGTAACCATTCATAAATAGAGCTGCAGTAGCAAATGCATCTCCAACAGTCATAGGTCGGTTTTCAATTTAAAAATAATACTTTGTTTGAAGTGTTACCACATTTCACAAATAACCACTCCAGTAATTGTGGCTGAAAGGTGAGTGTTTCAAGTTGTTGCCATATTCCTGTAGTTGTTTTTCTGTGTGGCCAGTTAGCCTCAGCTCTGTAAGTAGGACCTTGCATTTGGACCACGTGGATCTGACTGTAAAAGCAGGCTTCCTTCCCCACCCCCCACCCCCCCCCTTTTCCCCCCCCCCCCCTCCACATGAGCCTTTCATACAGCAACAGGAAGAAAATGTCATTTAAAGAAGCAGAAGAACATACATATAAATCCAAAAGTATTTTCAGGGATGCCTGCCAGATCGGAGAACCTAAATTAATGTAGCCCTTTACTTCATCATGCTATTAAAGTGATGAGATGGCAAGCTGTAAGTGTGGAGCACTGAGGAAAGGGATAAAGCAGTTTTAGACTGATACATGCTGACTGCTTTGACATCTTGCATTTTGGTGGACAGATCATCTCAGCTGTGAGTTGATCGTATCTAATAACTTAAATCTTGCTTTTTTTGGTAGTTGGTCTAGATCATCTTCAAGCAAGCTTGTTTCCAATAATAAATGTGCCGTAACAACATTTTTTGTTTTGGCCTTGTATTTTGCTAGCCACTTATAGCTGAGGTGACTGAGGTTCTTCTAATGCGTACTGTTGGTCTGAAAGGGTAGATTTATGGTATATATGAATTTCCATACAGGTGACAGTAGTAGCCTGCCTAGCCAATGATATAAGTAGTAAGGGATGGTAACAGTTAGTACTGTTTGGCTTTGATTTTTATCATGACATTGTATTGAGTGAACAGAAGATGCTAGATGTTCTGAAGAGCATCTTTTCACTTTTATTAGATCACCCAGTGATCTTTGATCTGTCTTGTATAGTACGTACATTATTTTCAATTAAAATTCGGTACATTAAATGATAATATCTGAAGACACGCCCATGCTGAAGCACTACATATCCCATTTGACTTCTGTAGTGTCCTAACAGTTTAAATTAATTTCATTTGTGGTGAGAGGGACTGATGTATTAGCTGCTGGCTTGTGGGAAGACTAGGGAAACTTAGCAGCTTCTGTAAACCTTGAATTGTTGTTACAGAGTGTGAACCCGGATTGTTTTTCAGTGTGTCACGAGGGTTCTGCCCTGATGCAGCCGGCACTTTTGCCCTGCTCCAGAAAAATGCTGAAGTGTGTTGGTTTAATTTGATTATTTTGCTTGATCTTGAGGATAGCTCAGTATCCTGTGGGATTAAGTCCCAGAAGGAAAATCCATCTACTTGGGAAAGAAATTGGCTCTCTTTAATGTTTCTTCTCCCCAAACAGGTATTGCCTTTTACCCAGGCAAGGCTCAGCTGCTTAGCTGCAAGCATCATTACTATGATCACATTCTGCCTCTGATAAATCCAGGTCAGCCGGGAGACATTGAATGCACCACTCAGAGAATCAACTACACAGATCCTTTTACTAATCAAACGATGGTAATAATAATAGCATAGAACAAAGCTTACTCAGTGGGGGTTTCCTGCTTGTAATGGTATTTGAAAATAAAAATATTTATGAAGTGCTGTAAAAAAATCCTTGCTTCTAGCCATCTGTCCTTTTGTTTTCAGAAATGTAAAAGAACCCAGTCAGTGTGTGTATGTGTTGTGGAAGATCAGCTGTCACGTGGGTGTGTGCAGCATGAAAACCTGAGTGGGACAAAATAAGTAATTTTTTTACAATGAAACTCTCACTTCATTTCTCTCCTAAATGAGCTGGCAAGCATACCCCTTGATATAGTAAATCTAGCTTTGATTGAAAGCAGTATCAGTTATTTCATTAAAGCAGGCTAGGATATCTCTTTTTGTATGTTTGCTGAGAATTCCATGCTATTTTTGTTACACTTGGAAGAATCTTAACTGGGCACAAAGCATTTCATTATGCTGAAACGTTGTGAGCCAGTAAGATGGGTACATTGAATGATAGTCTGTCTTAAATTGCCCATAAAAATGCAAATAATCTAGCTTCTGTATAAATAAATGTTGAAAAAATAAAGTATTAAATACAGTCATTTGTATCTAAAGTGATTGCTTAGATTGTTTTTAAGGAAACTAAACATTAACGTACAAACTATCTAGGTACCTATTTCGTCAAGCTTTTTTCCTCTTCATGTTTTGCCTTTTGTCTAGTTACCATTTATTTCTGGAAAGCAGCTCCTTGGTATATTTGAAAGTGATATCCTAGGTACAAGTCTAATTTAATTGCTGCCACTAATATACTCTTTTTGTGTGTTTTAACAAAGTAAGAACCCGCATTTTATGTTGGGTGGTAGATTCATTTGGAAGCTTGCTGATCTGATAGTCTCTAGTCTGAGGTGGAACGGAGAGCCACCGCGGCAGGGGCCTCTGAGCCGCGTAGAACCCTGTTCAGATTGGCTGAGTCCTTGTTGCAAGCAGCAGCTTGCTGTTCAGTGTGACGCTTGCACTACTTCCAAGTTGTATTCTGCCTGCTGGCGTTTTTTGTTGGTGTGGGTTTTTTTCCTTTCAGCAGCTTACTTCAGGTGCTGGGGGCTGTGAAAATGTTCCTCTTTCTCAAGGAGAAGCCTGAAGTTCTCCGCATCAGACTCCACATTAACTTGTTTCATGTCAAGACCTGAAAGCTCCTAGACTTTAATGCTCAAAACAGTTTTGATTGTCCTGCAGCGTGCAGATTGCAGGGCCTTGACTGGTCATTCCACATAAACCCAAAGGACCATGATAGAATTAAAGCAGATTTCTTAGCAAAACACTAAATCTTGATGTAAAGGCTTTATTTTTAAACTAAAAGAAGGGATTCAGTTGGTGTTTATTTGATGTTTTAATAGACGTGTACTTAGTAGCAGCCAAGAAAGTCTTGGTGGGTGTTAGATTTCTATACAGTATTAGTGACAGATGGCAAATTCCTGACTAGGAAGTGAAGGTTCCTTTGCTACTCTCACCATCTCTCTGTTTGCTTACAGAAGTATGCTTTGGTTGTTCAAGGCCCTCGTGATGTGAAGAAAAAGGAACTGGTGTTTTTGCAGTTTCATTTAAATGGAACAGACCAAGATTTTAGTGCTATTGACTACCTTTTGTTTTCTTCTTTCCAAGAGTTCATCAACAGGTATGTAAAGTGATGAAGCTACAACAATACTAATGAAAGCATGGCTTTTTTAGTGAAAATCAGATAGGCTTTTATATTCTCTCTTTTTTAAATTTTTTTTTTTTAATGTTTGGGTTGCACTGATGCTCCCTCATGTCTTAGGTTACTAATCTTACTTTTTAGAAAATGAACTGAGGATTTTTTTCAGTGGCAAAAGCTACCCTTCAGCTATGCTTCAGCCATTTGTTGCTGCGCTTTTAAAAGTCTGAGGTTTGTGCTGGTTTTCCGCTGTCTGCTGCTGTGGGTGATCAGGAAGCGTGCTGTCCTGGTCAGCGTGCTCAGGAAGTGCACTGAGAACACTAATGTTTCTGTACCTTTTTTTTTCTTTTAAAGCAATTACTGTAAAGATTGGATCCTCAGATTGATTTGTTGTGATTTGGTTGAAAGATTAACTGTATTTCTTCGTATTACTAGCTTTATGTAAGATTCTACAGAATCATGTGATTTTATAGGTGGGGTTTTCAAAATTGCTTTGTATTGGTTTGACATTGGTGCCATTGGAGCAACTGATCAACTTCATAATTTTAACAAGAGTGGAACTGAGTCTGTCTTAAACTTTCTTGAAATCCCCACCTTTTTCCCTCCTTGTGAGAATACATTCCATACTTAACTGTTTCATTTTTGCTTCAATTTAAATTCAAGTTCTGTTCTCCCTGTGATTCAGATTAAAAGCTAGACAAAAGATACCAGGCACAGTGAGACCTAATAGAAAGCCTTAATTTGGGGATAGTCAGATAAATGCTCAGTGAAAAAGGGGCAGCAGTTTGAAGGCCATATGCAGAACAAAATCAGATGAGGGAGGGGAAAAGAAATAACAGATTTTATCATAACAAAGCATTCTTGGAACCTTGGGCATGATCATACTGGTGCTTTTCAGATTGAACAAAGACTGCAAGTGTTCAGTCACAGTATCTCTGGATGGCCAAAGACCAGTTATCTTTTTTACCAAACATTTCTACTTCAGTGAAGGAGAGAGCGCAAGTCACTAAGTACTTCCTGTAACTACTAAAACACCTCATAAAATGCTACTGTTCTGGGTATTTTAGGCATCGATATTTTAGAGTGAGAAAAAACCAGTTAAGAGTTTTTACTCTTAAAGTTACTAAGCATAGTGATGTAGAAAGTGTTACTTGTTCCTTCTGTATTGCTTTTTCTCGGGTTTTGTGGCTTGTGCTGTGGTTAGTGGTATGTACGGTGGGACTGATTCCAGCAAGGTGCACAGCTGTTTCTGTACTGCAAGACACAAGCGCTGTCTGAGCCCACCCCTTGTGAGACAGAGCAGAAGGCAGTTGTGTTGCATCTGGCTCCCAGCTCTTGGCGGAATGAACCAGCTTACCATGACACAGCTTGGTCTACGCATGCTCAAGTCTCGGCAGCCAGATTTCTGTGCTTATTGTATCAATTTGCAGATAAGCCATTTAAAAGAGCTGTTTCTTCCCAAGTTAAAACACGTATGTCCTACTTAAGTTGGCGGTATTTCTGCAAGCGAGCCACAAGTCTGCATGCTGCTGTCCCAGACGCTTGTGCCACACGTTGTGCAAAGGCAGGTTAGATATGCGAAGCGGCAGTAAGCAGCATTGCAAAGGTCCTAGCTTCAAGACTTGTGTTTGTGCCAGCGCAGGCGAATCAGTAAGACTCACCTGTAAGTTGCCTGGAAGAAACATGGATCACAACCTCCTGCCTCCAGGTTTGCCAGGTCAGACTGGTTATATGGCATAATCAATCTCCAAAGCGATGGGGAAGTGTCACGTTGTTCCTAGAGAAGCTGCCTTGTCTCAGTTTTGGCAGGCACCAGAACTAAAGCTGGGAGGGTGAAGGCTGAGCCTGGGTTATGTCTGGAGTAAAGTGAAAAGGTAGGAAAAGGTGGTGTCTGTTTGGGGATGCATCCTTTGTGCCCATTTGCGGCAGGCAGTAGGAATGCAAGTTAAAACTAACCCTGGTAACAGGAACATTGGCAAAGGCATGTAGGCCTTTAAACTCAGTAAATGATCTGCATGTCCAGGTGTAATACAGTAAGAGAACCAGTTGTGTGCAAGAGGCCAGTAGTGTGTCTTTTATAGCGCTCTCCAAGCTCGACACAAGTTGCCTGCCTGTCTTGCTTAGCATTGTGTATTGCTGTCCTGGTATCCTGGGGCACGAACTGGACAGGCTAAGGGTAGGTTGAAAGTGTCTGGTTTTTCCCGACTATGAATTGTGTGTGAAACCGTGTGCTTGTGTGGACTGTGCTTGCTCTGTCCAACTTCCAGCAGAAGAGAAAACAGAAGTTATTTCTGGTTCATCAGTGGATGCTAAATATAGTTAAATGGGAAGTCTGAACCAAGATATCTGTAGGAACTGTTGTGTTTCTGTATGGCCTCTAAAAATCTTCCAATTACTAGCCATTGTTAACTGCTTTTCCTGACAGAGTGTCTCACACTGGTTATAAGAGCGTATGTATTAACACTGAATCCAGCAGTTCATGTGAAGCGTTATCAGGTGCTGAGATACATGCTAGAACCCAGCAGAGATCATAATGACCTTTTCATTTTTTTGCTGTGGCTGCAAACAGGTTGGGTTGGGTTGGGCAGGCAGGCTGCTGTAAAACGTATGTGGAGGGTATTCGTCGCCTTCAACCACAATCCAAACCCGACCCCCTGAAATCAGTGGTAAGAGTCCTGCTGGATCTACACCACAGTTTCTGTGTGGATGGTACTATGGGCAGCTCACTTTTGCTTTAAATAGCAGTAATTGTGTCAGTGAAGGCTGCTGCAGGCGTCAGCCATACGCAGTAATAAAAATGGCATCCAAGAGACTTGTATCTTTAATGGGTTTTTTTGAGGCACAGCAAGTGCTGAGGACTCAAGTAAGGTCCAGTTGTTTGTGTCAAGGGTTTTATTCTCTGCAGCCTTTGTTTTAAAATTGGATCAACAGACTACATGAAACTGGCACCGCTTGCTAGTTTTGTTCTGGCCTTCGTAGAACACTGCTGAACTGTGTGCTATTGTTGGCTTGTGAGTTGGAGGGATACTGCCACTGGCTTTTTTTTTTTGTTTTTTTGGTTTTTTGAGACAGCGGCAGCTACTGTCCGTACCATATTAATCACAGGGAAAGAAATAATGAAACCCTTGCAAATTACCAAAAAAGTGTAGCTAAAAATACAAGTTCCTTTCCTGAACTGTCATTAGTGTAATACATGGCTTTAAAAAAAATCCTCTGAACATATTACTGACGAAACTATTGTTAGCGTAGCATGTAAAATAACTTCTGGTCATGTGAAATGATGACTACCAGTCTGATCAGATCGGATATTACTTAAGGGTCTAAACAGAGCTCTGTGTTCACATCTCTGGTCTGGATTGCTGCGTGCAGAGGAATAAATCGTAACACAGAAGGGTTGAGACTTTTGGTAGCACACCGTCTGACCCTTTATTGGATCCCCTGGCTGTCTGAGTTTTCCCATCTAGGGAAAAGCAAAGGCAGTGAACTTAAATTGGGTTTGACCCATCTCTGGGTTTGGCTCATGCTGTTGCGTTGGGTTCTGCTGGAGCCTAAGCTGCCTCTGGCTCTTGTGGTGGTAAAAGGCTCCGCTGCAGCGCTACAGCTCGATCCGCAATTAGGTTAGCAACGCCCACAGCTGGGACAAATACGGTCTCTCGTGGTCTGACGCTGATCAGTCTGTGCTGGGCCAGTTAGTACTAACTCCCTGTCAGCAGCCTGAACTGGCAGTGGTTATCAGAGTGCTGGCAGAGAGGAGACCAGGGCTTTGTCGCTCACCTGAGTGAGACAGTGGCTTCTTGTGCTTCTCTCTCTCTGCTGTGAGGTAGGAATTTTTATGTGGTCTTGAGGTACCATTAATATCCTGGGAGAGCCTGGTGCAGAGTATTCCAGGAATCTTACCATACATCTAAAGGACAATGTAACAGGTAGAAGAACTTACCGAACAAGAAAAAAAAAAAAAAAAAGTGCAGCCTCTGCAGATTGTCTGTCTTGGGGGGTGTAAGGGGAATTAAAAACAAACTTGCCTGGAGAATTATTGTTCAGTTTAAAATCCCTTGCCTGTCTTGCGTTCACTTAGTTGTGTGTGATTTTTAAGCTGCATTATTTGCCTTTGTGCAAAGCTTGTGCCTCTCTGCTCTGCTCACCATGCAACCCTTCCTCCCCTGCCCCCCTTTTTTTTTTACCCACGACTCTATGGCAGTGGTCTGGATTATGGGCACATGGAAGGAGATGCTTTCTCAGATCACTTCTCCGCAGTTTCTCCTAAGATGTTATTAATGTTTCTTTCTCAAGCCTACAATTACTGTTGAAGGCAAAGTATACTACTGCTGTCTGCGTACCGTCTAAGTTGTGGCTGTAGTGTTCAGCTCTGTGTCATAACTTCCTGCCTCAATTTTCCATGTTGGTTTGGAAAGCTTTTCTAGGATGCTGTATTTAGTTAGGCATTAGGCATAGGACTGGCTGGCAGAGTGCTAATTATGTATGTTCTCTTGAGTGGCAAAGCACCGTGCCCTTCTGTACTGTTCTATCAGCTGCTGCTGTACCCACATACCGTAGGGGGAAGCCGTCATCGTCACATTAAGTCTCCCTATGTCACTGGTTTGTACTGTGAGGAGTAGTTGGCAGTGGGCTTTGTTACTGTGCTTTGCCCATGTCTTCCTTGCAGGATTAGGTGCACCACTGTCCTGTTGGGATCACTAAACAAGCACCTCATGATATCAATAGATAAAGATATTCCTAACCGGTTAAAACACTCTTGGAATAGCTTCTGTTGTGATGGGTAGCTAAGCGCGTTAGTTTTTCTTTTCAAGAAATGCTTCTCCTTTCTGTTTGTATGCACAGTAGTTCAGTGTTTGAGCTCATCACCTGAAGCCCTGACGTAAAGAGCAAGGGCTTTGCTAGGATTTGCCTTCCTATGAACGTGTGCGTATTACCTGAGCCTGAGCAGGCAGCACAGTACAGAGCAGCCATCAGTATGATATTCTTTTTAGCAGCGCATGCTTTTTCTGCCTTGTAGACAAAGCATCTTGGTTTGTAGGAAGAAAAGGAGCTGTGATTCTGAAAACTAAGGAGAAAGACAGGAAAAGTGCAAATCCAGTCAGTGCTGGTACAGGACAAATCTTCCTGATTGGTCTGTTCTCTGGGACAAGAGCTGGCTTCTTCAGCTCTGTTTTTCTTCTTTAAATCTTTCTCCTGAAAGACCAAAATACCTTAATCTCTCAACAGACATGCGCGCCCTCTGTCATACAAGCAGAGTGTACTCTTTCCTTCACCTAGGAAGATGGATTTAATCCGAGTCAAAACCCTTTCCCTTGTGTCTCAAGGACCAGCACACCCTGATGTATCTCTGCAACCTGAAATCTATCTTCAGTAGAAATTAGCAGGCTGCGCTTTAATGATTCGCGATTTATCACAGTCATTTACCCCTTCATTTCAAATGAAACCTTGTTGAAAAAGCAGCTGCAGGGCCAGGTTTATTTCACAGAGATGATGTGAAAGTGGCTAAAATCACAGTGCTGAGTGGCTCCCAAGGGGGTAATTCACTGTGTCTTGTGCAGCTGTTCAAGGATGGAGACCAGATATGCCTTGGAGGTACCTCTACCACTTGCAGCGTGAAGGGGTATTGGAAGCCTTAAAGTGGCTTACGGTCACAGCATTGAAGACCAAAGCAGTTCTGCTGTTCTGGGGCCACAAATATCTGATCATGTATTGGGAAAACAGCCATGTTATTGCAGGTGGGAGTCTTACACCAAAGGTATAGCGTTTCCAAAATAACAGGAATGCACTGAATGTAAATTTCAAAGCATTTTAAGTATGTCTATGTTGCAACCAGTTTATTTGTATCCCATAATGAGGTGAAGCAGCCTGCCCTGCTTCTAGGCTGTTCCTTCCATCTCTTGCTGCCTAGCGTTATGGCGAGCTGTTTCCTGGGGTCCTGGCTCTGCTCCTTTCTGCCCAGAGATGACAGCCAGGCAGAACTCTAGGGTGGCAGGGCACCAGGTAAGTCATCTTCGGTTAAGAGCACAAGAGTTAAAATGTCACTACTCACAATGTGCTAGATATGCTGAATTTTAGTAGTTGAAACATAAAAGGAATTGTGAATGCATTATTAAGTGCCTGCAGGTCTGACATTCTCCTGCCTACAGGGTTCAGATGCCGCTCTGAGTTTGGCTGGTAAAGTAATGGTCTCTTTCCTTTAGTCCAGAAAAAGCAGAATTCATGAAGGACTGTGAAAGTTCATACTCTAGCTGGAAGTTTTCTGGAGGCTTTCGAACTTGGGTCAAGATGTCCTTGGTGAAAACAAAAGAAGAAGATGGTAGTGAAACTGTTGAATTCAAACAAGAGGTAAAAAAAAAAAAAAAAAGTGTTATGGGACCTTTTAGTTTTATTAAGAACTAGTTACTGCCATGGTTTAACAGAACCAGTTCTTGGGGCAGATAGCAATGTGAGTTGGAAGAAGGGGGGGTGGGAAGTTAGGTGAAACATCAGGAGCTTTTTTTTTGTTTCATTGCATCCATCACACCACATGCCAGTGAGCAGTTTTGGCTGTACAGTTACTTGCATTCTTTCTTAACATGAAGCAGTTCTGTAGAAGTGCAACCGTCTTGATGTGCTTGGTTGTTGGTATGGTACAGAGACACACGTCAGGAAAACATCTCTAATGGGAAGGTCAGAAAATCCAGGCCTTGAATGTGTTGTAAGTGACACCTGTAGTCTGAGGTAAGGGTCCGGAGAGACCAACACAGAAATAATAACACAGCTACATTTAGTTCAAGGTGGGGAACAGCTGGCAAAGGAATTGTCTAAATAATACTGTTTTCTAATACTGGCTATTATTTAGATTACCACAAGGGCTGATGTTAGGATGAAGAAATAAATGTGAGCCTCGTATCCTCTATAGCATTCTGATGTCTGCTTTTTGTTTGGGTTTGGGCTTTTTAGCTGTTGAGTATCCTTAGAAAAATGGAGTGCATCATTTTTCTTGCATCTTGCATCATTTAAAACTAGAAAACAGGCAGGTGGAAGATGCAAACTTAGCTAGAGGTGAAGTGAGTTTGACTTTCACTCCTGTTCTGTTTACAGTAAGGGACAGGAAAATAGTTGTGTTTTGAATTTATCTTTCTCCCAGTGTTGGCTGGAGAGGAAGTGTCTCATCGGTAGTGAGAAATGAGAATTTTAAGAGCAGTTCTTGTCCAGAGAGCATATCTGTCAGGGACTACACTTTCTTAGTCCATGGTACACTTGGAAAGAGCACTTTGTGGAGATCAAAATGAAGCAGAAACTTCAGTTCTCCTATCTTTAATTCTCACAGGGCATTAAAGTGGCAAAGGCTTAAGGGAAAAACAAAGCTGTGACTGTGAGGTGAGTCCCCTTCTGCTCCACTTTGAGGACAGGAGGCAAACGCCAGTCACACAAGTCCCAAACTAGGGAGAGGAAAGAATGCATCAGGCAGCTGCTGCCACGCTAGCACTAACAGCAGTTGTTTGTCTGTCCTTCATCACCTACGGCTCTGTATCACTTGCGATTTGGTACTTACCAAGTGTAGGATTTTTGAAAGTCCTTTGTGTGCCCGAGTCTAATGTGTGTCAAAGTGGAAACAAAAGGCTGACTCAGAACCACAAAAATCTGAACTTTTTGTGACTAAAGATCTGTTTAATCCAACAGTTATGGACTGATTATCTGGGTAGGTGATCACTGTGTTGGGGGTTTGGGGGGTTTTGTTTGGTTTTTGGGTTAGTTGGTTTGTTTTTAATGTTTCAGATCCCTATTAATAATACAGTAGAAGTTGAAATAGCTCAGACGTAAGTTGCAATTGCTTTGTTTGACAGTACAGCATTTGCTAGATTGCATAAGGAAGTCCATTAGCTTTTCAAATCTAAACCTGGGAGATGGCAGACCAGCAAGATGGATATAAATATTAGGTCAAATAGCACAGTCAGTTCGTTTGCTAACTAGCCCTGTAGTCATGGCTTTGTCTTTTTTTCCGTTCCCAGTGCCTTAGTTTAGTTTTATGTGCTGTTTGTTTCCTGGTGTGCAGTTTTCGTGAGTGACTGGCCAGGGTGATGGTACGCTGCACTAAGTAAATGAGCTGTAGAAGCGTAGGGTAAGTCAGTCTGCAGCAAAGGTGTTTGACCAGAAAACAGGAGGTGGTTGAAGCTCCCATATACTCTGAATGGACGTACATCGTGTTCTAGCTCCTGCTTCTCTGTGTTCACAGCCTAACATCTGGTCAGGGCAGGGCGTGTGGAGAAGACTAACGAAGTATGTGTAAATAAACTAAGGGATGGTAGGTGGGAGGTTTCTGTGGCAGGTCATCTCCCTCATACAGTGAAAAAGCTTGTAAGAAGGTGAAAGCTGATTGTTGAGGGACTTCCAGTTCAGCCTTCCTCTACCCGGAACAACTCAAAATCCAGGAAGGGCAGTTTCTTCCATCTGTCTCACGTTCCTGTCACAACCCTGAAATGAAGTTACAGTACTGCTGGATTCATTACTTCCAGTCCAGTATTAAACTAATGTAGGAAGAGCAGCAGTACTCTCTTGTGCACACACCAAGATGTAAATACTGCTTTGAGGACTGGAGAAGTGAGAGGTCCTTCTGTCACCTGCTCAGCTGTAACGCGCCACTGTGCCTTGCTGTTAGGGAACTGTCTGGCTCTTGAGCAGCTTATGTTGTCCCCTAGCAGCGGGGTGGGGGGCAGTGCAATCGGTGTTATTGCCTGTGTACAAACCCTTGTAGCTCCCCTCTGGGTGGGGGTGTCTGTGCTGCAAGAAAAATGTTTTTTGGAGGCCTAACGCTTTCGTGACTGTAGTTCCTAAGACTATGGTTTCATGTGGCTGTGACGTCAGTCTGGTATCCTCAGCTGTACCCTGGTGGAACTGTGCTAAAGCTCTCTGCCGGCGTCCTGGTTTTGGCTGGGATAGAGGTAACTGTCAGTGCTAGTTCAAATGGTAACCTAGTTAATGGGCAGCACCTGGGAAGTATGGTTTTAATTGTTAAGGGCTAGGCTTCTCTCCCGTTTTCATTCTGTACTTGCTGGCATCTTCTAGTTTATTCTACAACTGATAGTCCAAAAAAGAGTCTTCCTGCCAGCATTGCGTAGCTCTCTGGTAAATAAAAAGTAATTTAGCATTCATTCATGAGAACTTTTCAAATGCTGTATCACTCCAAGTAAATAATTTTTGTAAATTAATTTTCCCTCCTTGAAAGGGAAAACTATATAATAAAATAAAGACCCTGGCTACCACTGTAAAAATGGTATCGCAGTGTTTTACCAAGTGAGAAATAGGGGAAAAAAAACCCAAACCAAACAAAAGAGATGGAGGAAACCTCCCTTTCCATATTTTGGGAGCCTACTGCTTCAGGTAGAGGAATACTGAATTGGAAGTCCCTCAACAGGCAGCTATTTTCACCTTCTTACAAGCCTCTTCTGTTGCACAGAAGACTCATTAATTTCTTCAGTGGTGTAACTTGCACATTTGTGGTTTTTTTTCCCTCATATCCCCAGACCAGTGTGGTCAACTATATTGACCGGAGAACTAACCCAAGTGACCAGCTGTTTTTTGTGGTATTCGAATGGAAAGATCCTTTTATACAGACTGTTCAAGACGTGAGTAACATGCTAGTTCCTTTTTGAATCGTTGTCTGACTGTACCTGCTCATGGTTTGTGTGTGCAGATGCCTGTGCTACCTCACTCCAAGCAGAAATTCAGAGGAAGAGTGAGGTTACGTCTGAAGCTTCAGCCTATGCTCCCCCTTATATCCCATAATGCATATTCTGCAGAGGTCAAGACCATCTGACGCCTTCCCTTGGCTTGGTGGCACTCAGCATTCTGTTTGCAGCTAGAGGTACATGTAGCTAAAAAAAAAACACGTGACCCCTGTGGTCTAGCAAAGTGTAGCTTCAGGTCAAGTCTGAACTTTTTGCTTAAATAAGTTGCTTGGCTACACTGTATTTAATGATTTTTCTTTATTATTTCACAAGCAAGAAACCTAGGCTTAAATCAGAATAATAAAAATAGCCTAGTGTATTTTTTATCCATTACTAGCACAGAATTTGGTACTGCATTCAAATGCACAAAAAGCATTCCAAAATTTAGCTCGATGTGCTGCAGGCAGAGGTGATAATGTGCCAGACAAGACCATGATCAGTCCCCAGTGGTGATTAAGAGGTGTGTGCTGCAGGTACATGCTTTAAGCACGAGCTAGATCTTGTTTCCCCAGTGTTCCAAGGGCAGGTCAGATACACTTGCCCCCCCCCGGAAAACGTAGAATGGCAAAGTGTGCAGAGACAATGTGTTTAAAATTTTGCATTTAGAATGGCCCTACCTGACAGCCAAAGTCCATTGCTGGTAAAATCTGCAGAGTTCTTGTTTTCTTGCCCAAAACCAGAGCGTGAAGGCAGGAGGTGGTAGCTGGTTCTTTGCACTCCGGCTCTCATGTCCGTGCTGGGGCCAGGCACCCTCCTCAGTGCCAGCGCCTCCTCGGCCTCGCGAGCCCGCTCCTGTTCCTGGCTCCTCTCTGCTGGACGGGGTTCACGCCTCCGCCACCTTCCAGCCAAAAACCGCCCCCGAGCCAGTGGTCTGGGGTGCTCGTTCCCTCTTGGCGAGAAGGCCGTAGTTCACAAGCAGGGGCAGCCAGTGGCAGCTTTCAGGAGGATTAACAAACACAGAGTGCTGGTTTACGACCTTCCAGCTTGGCTGGTGACCCAGTGACACCGCGCTCGTGCTGACAGTCCGAGCTGCAGACTCGGTGGCAGGTCCCAAAGCTGTGTGTGACTTCGCTGCTGCCTAAGCCTAGCTCTGCTTGCTTCATCCGAGATCCTAGAAGTCATCCCTGTGCCTAGAGGTGCGAGGGGAATTGCAAAGCATAAATAAACTTTAACTACTGTGGAACCAAATGTAGTTAAAAATAGAAATACAAAGTACTTGCTGTAAGTCTGCAGAAACAGTTGCTGCTGTCAAAAGCTGCTTTAGCATTACCGTGCTGTCTCGTTAAAGCTTTCCAGTAGTTGTCTCTTCTAGCTTTGTCTTCTGGGAGATAGTCTTTAATATGACTGCTTATTTTTGTTCATCTTTAAGCACTATAGTAAATTGAATCTATAATCTCTAAAATTAGCCATTTAACTGTCTCTCTGAAGTCTTCGATAATTCAGTGCCCTGAATTAGTTTAAAAGGAATTTAGCAGCAATCAGAAAACCATGGTGCAAGGCAGATGTGTGGAGAAGGCACTGCAGGCAGCCCTGGCAGCGTCAAGGAAAATGCTGCAAAACATTTCAGTTTGAAAAATTGAATTGTTTGTTATTGAATAGGTATTAATACATGATGAGTCAGATAAGGGAAATAATATTTTTAATCTCTTTCAGATTATCACAGCAAATCCCTGGAACACGATTGCTCTTCTTTGTGGTATCTTTTTGGCTCTCTTTAAGGCAGCAGACTTCGCTAAGTTAAGTGTTAAGTGGATGATCAAAATCCGCAAGAGACATCTGAAGAGGAGTCGTCAAGTAATGAACCACATAAACTGAGACTAAGACTGCCATTTATTCATAGCAGAAGGGATAGAAAATAACTGGATTAAACTTCAATCAGCAGTTAAAGATGCAAAACAGGTATGTTTTCTTCCAGAAAAATGATGGCTGGAGAACAGCTTAGTGAACTGGCTTTTGAACTTCAGAAAGGAGCTAACTCTAGGACAGGTCTAACAAACTCATGCTTTTCTATTCCAAATTTAACAAGCTTACCTCTATATGGGGGGAGCAGGGGGAAAGGAGAGAATTCACTCGTGTTCAGAAAGTGAACTTTGTAGTAGTCAAGGTCTAAAAAAACAGACAGTGTTTGACTGCATCTCAGAACAGGAAACCATTTAACTTCTGCATGAGCCCTGACCTGCATCTGCTACTCTGAACAGTTACTTCCTTGACTGTGTTTAGCAGACAGTAAAGCACTCAACAAAACAGTCCGGCCTCCCCTCTCCGAAGTATGTGTTGAAACAAAATACACTGGAATTCTATTATATGTCATTTTTGATTTAAAGTATAGTGACTTTAATATTAAAAAACCTCTTCAAATAAGATATTGTGTATGTTCTTTGATGCTGCCTACTCTCAGATTCAGGTGGAGCTTTACAGGAGGTAGTCCAGGCAGGAGTATTTCTGCAAGAGGATACAGTGAAAACCAAAAATCCATACCTGGGCATCCGAGCTGGTAATAGATTTTAAACTCTGTCTTGGGCTGTTGCTCATGTCTCTTTCCCCCAGTCTTTGCTAAGGGAGTGACAAACAGTCTTTCATCAGCCTGGCATTTAAATGGGATTCTCTGTTCTACAGAGAGTGCGCACTAACTGTGCTGGGGTGGCACAGTCATCGTCTTCCTTATAAGCCCCTTATTAGCCTAGATGCCCGACTCTGACTTGTGGAGCCTACAGGGCAGCGGCACACCACTGTGTGCTTGCTCTGAAGGTGTTGCTGCAAGGAAAGGAGCATACCAGGTCACATTTTGCTTCTTCCGTCCTGTACTAACAGAGTATTAATGTAATAGTAAGCATATCAAAAGTACCCCTTCGTTGGTTTTTTGCCTTCCAAGGAAGCACTTCAGAACAAAATTTACTACTTTCAGCTGATTTCCTGAGCAAGTCAAGGCACTGCATGGACCAGACAGCCTTAAACAAGGGAGGAACAACTTGCTGTAATAAGAAAACCAAAAAAGCAGCCCTGGCCGCAGGCATGCAGGCAGCATACAGCTGCTCCCGCGTCCAGCCAGGTGAGGGCAGGAGGTCACAGCTTACCAGTCACTTGCGGTTACTGCTCCTGCCTCTTCCCCAGGCCGTGCTGCTGCTTCAGACGGCTCCTCATCTGAGCAGTGCAGCCCCAGCTAGCCTGATGACGCTCTTCTGGGAAAAAATGTTCGGATGCACAAACAGGCAGTGTTCAGTCAGCACTTCGTGTTCAGTATCTTGCAGTGATGACTTGAACAAGGCGAGCAGGGCCAGGATTGTACCAGCCTCAGGTGCGGTAGGGTAGCACAGCACAAAGGCAATGGGATTAAACCAGAGGGGAGTAGCAGCACCTGCACTGTTGAAGCAAACACTGTGACAGCTACTTCATCCCTAGGTGCTGGGGGGGGGGGGGAAGGGGACAGAGCTCCACGAGGGGGAATAAAACCTCCTATGCTTAGACCATCTGTGTCAAGAAAAACCCTGTTGGTGTTGCTACATCAGAGCCTATGCTGTAGGAAAGCACTGCACCGACCTCCCTGACCAGCTTGTATTCCTTTGCTTTCCCAAACGTGCTGCTGAGGGCCTGTGCTATGGGTCAGACAGACAGCTGAGCTTGCCCGGCTCCTCACTGTCAAAGAAACACCAAGTGTTCCTGTAACAAATACTATTACAGCAGCTATTTCTTGGATTTTACAAAAATGTTTAGAAACAATTTGATCAGGTATTGATGCATCCCACTGCCTTTTCTGTTCTTTGTTTGCTAATGAGGTCAGAGAAGCCCCAGCCACGTGGTGACTAGGACTTATGGTTAAATAAAGGATGAGCCCCTTTCTGCAGTATTTTCCTGTACTTTTAAAAAATAAATTCCCATAGTAGTAAAGTTCAGTCACTACATCTCAGCTGCCATAGTAGTAAAGTTCAGTCACTACATCTCAGCTGTCAAGATTTTCTGTTTTATAAGGAAATGTTACTGGAACAGGCCAGCTGATTCCAGCCAAGAAACCTTTCTTTTATATACCTACTTATAGGAGTTATTCTATTAGCAAGCGTTACGCACTTTGAAATGGCCTCTTACAAGCTACTCTATTTTTGTTATTTACTTTTGATGTCCGTATTTGTAAAATTTTGAACAATATATAACAATTTAAAAATGCCAGTAGTTGTTGTTTGTACTACTGCAAGATAAGTTAAGATTCCCCATGTTTGTATGAACTTCTTTTAGACTGCAGGACAGCTGAAGATACTTCATATCTCAACTTCAGGGTTTTATTCTATGGAAAAAAAGGCACTGAAGTACTAAACTGAGGTAAACTCTGTCCACGGGACAGTTATCTCCTGCCCTGAGCTGGTAGAGTGCACCCTTGCAGGCCCCAGGGTGTTTAACATCTGGCTTCAAGATTTCAAAGCAGCACCATGAAAAGTAAAGGATTTGTTCCCCCCGCCCCCCAATTTTGGGTAGCCACCCACCATGACAGAGTCTACAGCTGATTATATAGTCTTTTTATATAAACACTGACGTGCAGAAAATAGCAACTAACTAGTTTTGATCACACATGACTATGGGAAGTATAAACCTCTTTAGGCAGCATTATTCCTGTTTTCCGTGGAACACAACTACTTAGAGACAAAAATGAAGTTAACGATAGAAGTGTAGCAAAGTCAATTCGAAAAGTGCAGTAGCTTTTTCCCCTGAAAACTGAGTAACGTCAGTAAACCAGCCAAGCAGTGGGTAGGAACAGCCCAGGACACCTGCCTCAGCTGTCCTCACCACCACCACCACCGCAGAGCAGGACAAAGCCATCCACCCTACTCACCAAAACAGAACCCCAGCAGCCTGTGCCTCAGCCACATCTGCCACTCAGCAAAAAGCCACAGGTTACTCGGGGATTTGTGCAGTTAGCAGGTCGTTCGTAGAAGCCATTCTCCTGGTCTTTATAAACACAAAGATGTGATATACAGCACTAAATACAAACATAAAGACTTTATTGAATGCTGCTCAATTCCCCAAAGATCTTTCATTACAAAAGTTTTCCACACAACTGCAATTAAAGAGACTGGAATGGTACTCTGATAAAAGATGTGAAAAATACTTGATCAAGCAAACAGACAAGACTTCTATTGTCAGCTTTCCACCTTTAAGAAGCAGGCTGCATTGTCTTTAAAGAAAACAAGGAACTATTTACTGACATCCTTTCCTCCTTACTTAAAAAAACAACAGCGCTATTTTGGTCTCATTTTTCAGTCCATGAGATGCTAAAACTAATGCAAAAACATCCAGGATAGTCTCTCAGAGACCTGCACTACTCTGCAGGGAGTCCTTGGGCTGCTGAGGAGCATCATTGATGGGCTCTCCAGAGGAAGCTCCATCCTCAGCTGTAGCAGGAGGAAATCTCTACCTAGCCCAGGGCCAAGAGGCAGCGAGAATGGGGTAGAGGCACTCGCCACACGGTGGGTCAGACACATGGACCAACCTGTTCAAGCTGACTTTCTCTCCCTCCTTTGCCTCATTCTAATGTAAGCATTAACAAATCTAAATCTGAATCCAATCAGGAATTCAAGGACAGCACCATATCCCAGTTCCTTTCAGTGCTGTAAGGGGCACATACTGAGTATCTCAAGTTACGGGTAACGTACCTTGGTTTTATTTGAGAAAATACAGCACAACTAGAAGCCTTTTCTATCATCTTAACCAAAGTATGCATCGATGTGAAAAGCACATATAAAACAAGGAAAAAAGTGTACATAGCAAACTATACCACCTATGTGCAACACAATCAAAAATTCAAGTCATAATTCTCACCACTCCCGTAATTATTTCACTCATTAAGGATAATTCAGTTCTATGAAACATTGGAAGTGACAGTATCAATAATTAGACAAATTTACAATATGCTGTGGTAATGACATCACTTAACTGCTGTATTTAAATTCAAACCTTTACATTTGCCGGAGAAAAAAATTGGCTGTTTCTGTTATACTGATGAGGTTTCTTTTGCAAATCATTATATATTTCCAAAGGGTACAAAAAAGTATGTCTGCCGAGTACAGGTGGTCATTTCTTTTATTTGGCACTTGTATTGTGTGCATTTAGCACATTGTGAGTGCTGTTCTGCTTTTCTGCCATAGCCTTCTTAAGCTTTAACTCCTCTAGCTTTCTCCACAACTCTTCACGTTCCAATTCTTTCTTTTTCTCTCTGTAGAAAAGAGTGAAGTACCAATTTCAGATGTGTTTTAAGCACAACGTGGAGGCTCAGTTACTTAACAACCATGATTTACATCGAGTAATTCCTCTTTAAGGTTTTCTCCAAAGCTAGTTACAGAGGCAGTTAGTTTCCTCTGTTAAAAAACAAGCATACAAATTGGGAATGGTTAGTGGTAAAACTGTAACTTTGCTCCAACAAACTCAGACAATGGCTGCAGCATGGCTTTGCACACATGACTGCAAGTCTAAGGAGGCTCTTTATCACATGCAGACGCATCAAGGCAACTAAGCATCTTTGGGGGAGAAAAGCACAACGACTGAGAGGAGACTTGGCACGTGGTCTCAGCTGGCCTGGGAGAACCTACGCCTGCCTCCCTTATCCCACCTGTACTGCTCAGTAGGTTAGAATGAGAGAGGTTTTAGCTGAGCTGTGAAGTGTTCTCCAGCTCAGCTCTCTTCACACAACACACCCTGAAGCAGCGGTCAGCACCAGGAGGCCCTTCATGGCAGCAGCTGATCCTGGTTTTACCATACAGGAGAGGGCGAGCTGCCTGCCCAGGCAGGATGGATGGGAGCTGGGGCCTTCCAGCCCTCTCCCCGGGCTCCCGCTCCCACCACACCACAGACACACACCTGGGCAGGTGGCTCCGCTCAAGTGACACCCAGCAGCAAGTATCTGATGAGCAGTTCCATCAGAGAACCCCACAGCCACAATTAAGTTTTGTTTCTTTTCAGCTGGTACATTTTGGGTATGTATTCATCAACATGCATTTGGGGGAAGAATCAGTACCTTTGCCTTTCTGCTTTATACGAGCTTGTAAGTTCATCAAAAAGCTTGCCATTCATTTCCATCAGGGTTTTCAGCACGTTATATACCAGTGCCACAATAGTGCTAGAAAAGAAAGAACACAACCATTAGAATTAAGACACAAAATTAATTTCAGTGAACAAGTGTTCATTCTCTTTTTTTGGACTCTGAGCTTAATCAAGATACAACTGTAAGGCCAGTGAGTTTGACACAAAATCCTTTACTATAATTTCATCTGTGAATTAATAAAAACCATATATAAACATTTTTTGAAATGGCTCTTTAACCATAAATTCCTGACTTTTGTAATGGCATAGGATATAATTATTAGTACTGTGGCTGTACTATAAAGCCATTCAATTATGTTAACGTTTAACAAACGTGAGTTTTAAACAACAATTTTGTAATACTTGAGTAATGAAATACGGGAGTCCAGAAAAATAAAACTTCTGGCAAACAGAAGAATGCAGCAGAGGAACCACAGGTGCATGGTTTAATACAGCTACTAAAAGCTCTACCAGAACGTTTTTGGGCAGCAGGTAGCGTTGCTGCATGTGCCCCGTTAGAGAACATCAGGTGATGGTTTCCGGTACCTTCGTTTCTTTAGGAAACTGAAGAGCTTGAGCAACACTGTGTCTTACATGGCTGGCTCTCTTTCTACATTAGGTACGGCTATTCTTTTTGTGAAAGCATTCCTATTTCAGTAAGTTACCTTATACATTGTAGCGTTTATCTCCTTTAAACACACTCTTAATTATATGAAGAAATGCAAAAACAGCAATCAAATGAAACATTAAGAAAGTGCCTATCATGAAGCTGATCACTAATCAAAAAAGTAGCTAAACTGTCTTTGCCCTCACTAGCAGTTCACCTTCACAAAGCAGTACTGGTTGTAAGGCTGCAGAGCAGGGGTGCCATGCAGTCTTGTGACCTTGGAAAAGGAGGGAAAGAAAAAAAAATAAATCTTAAGGTGGTAACAGAAGGGCCGGGTTTGCCTTTTCAGTACGCTCTGTTCTGGCCCTAGGAAACCTCCCAGCTATTCAGAGGGCTTATGCTCAAACTGCACAGTACCCGCAGCCTGTCTGCACACTTTCTTCTTTTGAACAGTGGCTTTCACGTGGTTTGAAGACAAAAGCTTATTCAGGGTTTTGGTTTTCCAAGAGGAAAAGCTTGATTTTGAGCAAGTTAAGTCTGGGTCGGACAGCTAGATGGATATAAGTGCGTCTGCCCTCCAAAGCAGATTAAAACCAAAGGGTCAGACTTTCTTCCCCAAACTTCCTTGCCCTCAAGGTATACGATTATCCTGTGTCTTTCACTTTATAAAGAGCAACTGCTGCCTGCAGCTAGGGAAAGAGCAACATCCTTCAAATTTGTTGAGGTCCCAAGTATATTAATGCTCCAAGAACTAGTTCTCCAAAATTTATATTGTCTTAGCTGATACATGTGCAACTAGAAACACCATCTAGATAAAGTAATTTCAGAGCCTCTAAGAGCTTGAAACAGGACATCTGATGCACTTCAGAGTTGTGGGAGGCTCCTGCCTACCCTGGCTTTTGCCTCTACAAGCTTTACATTCTGCAGATAGACTTGCAACTCAGTTTGAGATGCTGGACACAAGCAAATTCTGCAATAACTTCTTATGAAGACACTGACAGAATTTTGTTCATCTAAAGTAGTAAAGGACAGCAAAGCATAAAGTACAGCAAAAGCATCCCCTGGAAATTGTTTTGGTCTCAGTAGCATCAATTTGGATTTTTAACGCACGCACAGGATCAAACGTGATTACAGTATGAAGACCATCATGCAGTTTCCTCATACTTTTTCAATAAATTCCAGGTCTCAATCATAACAATGCAGAGCAGTGAAAGCATGATGCAGCTTAAAACTATGAAATTAAGTAAAAGTGAAGTCACATTTACAAACTTACAATCCAGGCTTGAAACCATGGACAATTTATTTATGGTACTATAGATAAAGTTAAACATTACATACGGATTCCAGTGTTCTTTGGAGATCTTGTATAAACTGGCAAACATGATTGGTAGAATTTTATCAATGTTCTCCTCAATCAGGCTAAGAATATATTCATTATTCCAGAAATACAAAGCTCTTTCTGCAACCTGAAACACAACATTTAGGGGTCAGCAGCCAAAGAATTACTACGAATTTTTTTAACATTGGTGGTGGTTTTCTTTAATATTTTCTTACCTGAAAATGTGAACTTGATACACACTTGGATATTTGCTTAAATAAAGGCTCTTCTATTTTTTTGAATTGTGTTGGTTCTATTACATCTAAGATTTCTTCAATTTCACCTAAAAACATTACCTGTTTGTATAAAAGAAATATATCAAAAAGTATGAGAATGTTTTATATCGTCACTGTAAACAAACGAGACACAGCTTATACATTACTCATGAATCCCACAAAGAACACTGTATGTCATTACATTGCATTAGACATCCCACATTTTTTTGCAGCCTGGAAGAAGTCAGGGAGTTTTGGATTTCTTCTTTTGTGTAACTGCTCTAAACACTTCACAGAACTGCTCCTGCAGAATATGGTTTTTTACCGTTAAGAAGAATGCTAGAGCTTTTTAATTCTTCAGGAATGGCTGCAGCAATTACCATTATGCAAGATCTCCAAAGTAGCTTTTGAAGTGATAAACAGTTAACTCCCGTTTTAAATTACAACCAGCAGAACACTGGGTAGGTGGCAGAGAAAAATTTACCACCGCTCACAAACGGGGTCAACAGTATTAAAGGGACCCCACTTTTAAAGAGCTGTCGGGGTGGGATCTGGTGGCATAAATCAAACTCCTGATTTTTAAACTCCTTTTAACTACATCAAAGAAACCAGAAAAAAAAAGAATTTTCCAAGGCCATTTAAAGTTATTTTTATACTTTGGAAAAAGAACGTATGTATGCTTTACCAGGCACATAGTAACTCAGATGCTGAGCTTGTGTCACACTGTAGATAACTACCTCCAGCCTGGCCTATACTAAAATACTTTTCACCTCAGAAAACAGTGTTTCTATACAGTACCTTAATTAGAATACAACTTTCAATATGGTTTTAACATAGTAACACCGTAGGAAGAACAGACATACAAAACAACTGCACTGAGTTGCACGACAAAGATGAGCACCCCAAGAAACTTGAACTGCAAGTTTTCTGCAAGATCTCTTGAACAGCACAGCCGAGGCACATGAACCTGCCACATCACATGTCACATCATAGCAGACATCAAAAACAGACAAGACCAACCTCTTTCTGACTGCAAGTTTTTGGCCAAAATTTGAGCAGTCCTCTGATTACCTATATGAAAAACACAAACAAATTAAAGCAGGACAAGTTTCTATTACATATTTGATAAGATTAAAAAAGTACTAGTTTTGCTTTTCTTTATCCAGAAGTTCAATGAAAACTGAATACAGCTAAATGTAGTTCCACTGAAAATAAACTGTGCTGTCTCATTTAAATACTTATCTTGTTTAGGTCAGCGGAATAATTCAGACCCTCACAAGTCTTTGCTTACTGTTCACACTCCGCTCCCATCCCAGTACATAGATGAATTGATAGGATGCTGATAACAATTTGATTTTGTAGCTAGATTTCCCAGAATATGTATTCTACTTATCCACACTTCGGGGAGCACCTGTCTCAGCATCAAGGTTTGAAGCCTGAAAGCAAGCGATACAGGCTGACTGCACAAATGGCTGTACAGGGGAGCCGTGGCCTCTACCACTTTCTCTTAAATTCTAGAATTTGAAATGTCAAAGACTGGAAACTTAAAAAGAAAAATTAAGGGAAAATATATTCCAGTATCTACATTGGAAACTGCCTTACACAAGGACTGGGGAAAAAAAACCTTCAGGAAGCTTAATTAGAAAGTATGCTCCTCAGGAGGAAGGGGGGGAACACAACAAACAAAGGCTGGAGGCCTGTTTCCTAGAAACAAACATCTGACATGGCATCTAAATTACAAAATTAATGCTGGCTAAAAAAAAAAAAAAAAAAAAAAAAAAGCTGTAACTATGTTTTAGAAGCAAAAACATTCTCCAAGCCTTGTAACTTTCATTTTGAGGAAAGGACCTCTATTTTTATGAAACAACAGCACCTAACTGATCACACCCAACTGCAGAACTTAGTCAACTATTTGAACAGAATGGTTCTATTCAACTTCCATGTTTGGTTTCTGCCATGTTATTTTTCCCCCCCCAGCTTCCCGACTGTCTTATTCACAACTATGTGTACTATCAGAAGTGACTTTCCAAAGAAAAAGTTAATATGATTTTAAGTGCCCACAAGTCTGTATCCTAGGATACTCACATACCCTGCCACTACAAAACTGAATGTCACTTCAAATGACACTGAGCGAATGCAGAAACCTCAGGCAGCTGGTAAAGGCCTATGCTCAAATCTATGGAAACAAAGCAGGTTACAAGGGAAGAACAGATTCCTTACCGCGCCTTGTCCGTACAGTTCTGCCGAGCAGGCTGAAATACCAACACCAGCACCTGACACCTGCTGAAGGAGCAGGGCCCTGGCCAGCTTTGTCGCCTGGCCCGCAGAGGCTGAGCTCCCTCCCCAAACTGCTCGGCTGCTGCGGACCTGGCCTCCTTGCTGCCTCCGCGGACAGAGAAGAGGAGCTGGGGCAGATGGCACAGTGAGGGGGGAGGAGAAACTTTGTGCTCCTCCATTTCACTGCAATTACCTGACCTGGCAGTCCTTTGCACCCTTGCTTCTCTCCACTATCAATGAGTCAAACTTGCGTTAGTTAATTACACTTGCTTCTCTAGATTCATAATTTAGTCTATGTAAGTACACTTTAAATCTAGGGCCATTTTCTGTTAATTAGCTCATGACTAACTCCGTTATGTACTGTTGAGATTTTGTATTTTGAAAGAACAAACCAAATGTGTAGAGGTGCAATAGCTCACGCTGCCACACCTTCCCTTCCCCCAGAACAATGCAAGTAAGCAAAAAAATTTCAGACAGGCACATTTGCCGAAGAAAAGCTGTGAGAACCTACCACACACCCCTAACTGGGGCATGCATTTGGTGGTCTTGAAAACATAAAACTGATTCAGCTGGAAGAGTCCAACTTCCAGCACTTGTAAGGGTGCTGAGTACATTACACGTTCTCAACTTGATAAAGAAATAATCTGTTCTAACAGTGCAGACCTCAACAAGATACCTATTCTTTGCTCCTCAGAAAGAGTATCAGTTTCCATCTTGTCTGTGCTTTCATATGAAAGAGCTGATACATGTACATTGATGTGCAAAGATTTTATTCAAAGAAATACTCAACATGAAGCAGATCTGAAATCTTGCTGCTTTTACTATACGAAACACTTAAGATAAATCCAAGCTACAAAATTCCCATACTTACAACATACTGACTTACAACAGCAGGTACCTGCTAAAAAACTTATCTGGCATACAAGGACTGCATTTTTAGCCTGATTTCTTCAATGTAAAGGCCACTGCACTTAGCAGGGTTAGGTAACAAACTCTTCTTGTCAGCTCTGCAAACATCACAGGACTGACCTAAGGCAGACTACCATAGTTACAAGAGCTCAGATTGAATGTCCTCTAAATTGACCCTGAGTGACAATTCCTGCCAGAAAAATAACAGTAAGGTACTCGTGAAGAGCGCCTTCTGATGGAGTTCTTAAAATATTACTTGACCTAAAGCCAAAAAAAAATTTCAAATGCTATCTCATCAGTTGCCCCAAACTTTAACATTTATTTTTCAAGCGTTTCAGAAAGTTTCTTAAAGCTTCACTTCTTACTTTTTACTCCTTTATAAAGCAAATTTTACCATACGCTCAGAGTAATGACCAAAGCACGTACAGGCAATGACTCTGCACTGAGTTCTTCTACCTTCTCCATTCCGAATTCATCTTTACTGATGATGAGACAACCAGAACTGTATATACTATAGTCCAGATGAAGTCTCGGAATTGCACTACGTCACTCCCACTTCAAAAACCCTGCCTTCTTTACTTCAAAGTTTGGGTTTGGATCCAGCATCATAGTTCTGTAAATTCATATCAGGAAGTTCTAACTTTGTCATGTTGTCACTTCACTCAATCACTTGCAGGGCTCTATGCAACATTACACGTTTTCTGTTCACTTGTCAGCTTTAACTGTCAAAATGCCTAGGTGGTTTTATCACTTGGCTAAAGGAATAAGGCCTAAGCAGTTCCTTTCTCCTCGCCCTATCCCAACAAAATAAGCTTATTGACCGATGTAGCTGTCAACACTGCAGTTCAGGGGGAAAGAAGATGCTTCAAGCAGACAAAGCAAGTTTATAGATGGTCAGGCCAACCACCTTCCACCATCTACAGAGAAACTGGTCTTCTATGAGGAACATCAATACTTAAGCTGTGCAGAAAACAAGCTTCCACTGAAAGACTGGTAAAGATCCATACTGTTTCTACAAAGCTGTTTATCTGCTTTCTTTATCGAAAAAACTAGGTTTTGTGTAAGCTCTTCATTTTTTTTGTCACAAAAAAGTATAAACTATTATAAATATCAGCAAACCGTAACAGAAAGATTTCTGATTGTCCAGCTAAAACCAGCTCCTGTTCTAGCTAGCCTGACATGAATCTCTGTCCCCATGAGCCACTGCACTGCCCTGAGCCTGCATTCTTCTTTATGGGCATTGCCAAAGCCCTTGCACGAAGCACTGCAACCCCCTTTTTTAGCTGAGCTGTCAATATGTATCATGGGAGATTCAGTCAGGCAAAAGCCACTGATGCCTGAAGCACCTGTATCATAGCTGCCAAGAGGCACCCCAGTAAATTAAGAGGCAGAACAGAAACATCACATTTGGAATTTCAGAGTTCTTCCTGTCTAAATAAAGTGTTGTTATTCTTTCCAACTTTTATTTTGGGATTGTTTATTCCCTAAAATATTTCAGCTTTATGCAGTGGCTAGGCACAAGCCATCAGCACCAAAAATACTAAAACGTTAGTTCTTAGCAGGAAGGAATACATGTTGTTACACGCTTTCTCGCATGAGGTAATTTGCATGGTATCAGTAGTTCAAACTGTTATCTAAATTTGTGCTCTATCTTGGTCACAGATTAAGAGATAACTGCCCTTTCAAACCCAGAATTTTCTTAACAACTGTTCTGGATTTAAATTAATTTTTCCCCCAAAATACCTATGGATCATTAATCAAGACAGCACAGATAGCACTGCTATACAATTCTAACAAGTTACACTGAAATATTCACTTGAAATTAAAAATAGAAAAACATTCAGCTGAAGAACACTTACAGGCTCTGTTAAAGTTGTATCTTTTTCCAGGAACTGTACAACACAATAGGCGAGCTAGAATGTAAGTCATATGACTATTTAGTTTAAACAGACATTGTTTAGACATTGCAGCATAACTAAATATCACAATTTATAATGGAAGCACTTCAGATTGTGGGGGGGTGGAGGGAACCCAACCCAAAACACCCCTAACACAGCCATTTCAAATTCTTCCAAACTAAACAAAACTGTAATTAAAGCAGCAAGATATACAGGCCTGCTCTATCTTATAAAAACTTCCTGTATATCAAAAATCATATTTTTTTTTCATCCTAGAAGAAAATTGCTTTTAAACTTGACAAAGTTTAAAATCAAGAGATCAGGCAACATCTGTCCAGCTGAGTGTCCTGTCCCCAGCAACGGTCAACAACAAATGCCCGTGGAAGAGTGTATGAAGTGGGGGAAGTATAATGTGATTAAATCACCAGCATGTTCTCCCAGACTAGTGATTTCCGTCCAGGGATCTTCTCAGGCCAAAATGTAACATTACACGGTCTATAATTACTTACTGTTTAGTTACTTAGGACATAGTTAACTAACTGAACAACCATACCTCTGCCCAGTACAGAAACCATACAATAATATTACTAAAGTAGTTACATTCCTAGATTCCATTAAGACTGATTTTAAGAAGTCACACTATTTTTCTTCTCACAATATAAAGCCAAGACAAAAATAATGTACATTTCAATACTTGCAATGCTTGAATACAAGCATCCTCTTTCCATTGTTGTTGTTGTTTTTTTTTAATCTGTCATCCCAAAGCAGATAATTACAATGCTGCTAATTGCAATGAGTCTAATTTATTTCTTTTACCCTTAGGCTAAGGATGCATATGTGTAGATTAAAAAAAAAAATGTCACACATTAATCTCATAAAATCCCATTATATATATGTTGTACAGTAATGCTGTATTGTTCAAAGACACAAAGACTCAAACTGAATTCAGCTTTAAGACTTCCAACTTTTAAGGGTAGGCTAAACTTGTGCTGTAAGAGCAGCCAGGCCTCTCCGGATCACAAAGCAGATACAGTGTGGGTTTACACCTGCCGGTTAGTGTGAAACCAGAAACACAGAGTGCTGACACTGCATGTGGCACTAGTGGTTTATGAAGCGACAGATGAGTAGCCTGGTCAGCAACCCAAACGCTACTCCCAGGTACACAGTACAGCCGAATTAACAGGACCTTTTCAGGTACCGATGAACCACATTGAACGTATCATCCAAAAAAAAGGATATCTTGCTGTACTGACCTACCAGTGACACCTTTGGCAAGTGACCAGTCCCTTTCATATCACTGACATGACCACAGAGCAGCCTATTGCATAGCAATAAACCACAAAGACAAGTGATCTAATTAAGTTAAAACTTTATACGAGAACTAGGAATTAACTGAGCTTTTGACTTGATCCTGCTTGTAGACTAGTCATAATGATTTCACTTTAATTAGAAACGCATTTCCGTGTATCTTTAGTCTCTAAGGAGCTGTATTAGTGAGCTAAGTTAACAAAGCAAGTTTTTAATTAGCCACAGCAGAATTACTTGCAAGTCTGCATCAAATGTATTCAATACTCAAGTGCCATATGTCTAGAAAGTATATACATTACTCCTCAAATAAAATGCTGAATGTGCAACGTATAAGAATGGAAGTCAAATTAAGAACTGCAGCATTCTGACAGCTACTACACATATCTGCCATTTGTATCCAACATTCTCCACCCTTCCCCATCACTAGTATGGTTTTAGAAATAAAAAAAAACCCACTTCTGAAGAGTACCTGTCCATACTCAAGGTTCCTTTATGCACAGCACTTAGGTTACATAAAGGAAGTGATTAACAGCACAAGGTCCTGAGATTAAATGAAGCTTAAAGTGTGACAAGACTAGCAAGCAAAAAAGCTTCTCACTTCAGGTGACATGACTTCGATGCACTGTTATATTCTTTTACTTTTAATATGTGCTAATTATCTCAAAATTAACATTTAGACATCAGATCTGTAAGATCTTTAAAGCCGGAGTGACTGAATTTGCAAATGTTTCGGAATATTGATATTACGGCGCATACTGCTTTAAGTTTCATTAGTTTCAAATGCAAATACAAAAACCCCCACCACTCTTAAAAATAGGCAAAAGCTTACCTGTGCATGAAACAAAGCTAATCCCTTTGCAGTATGCATGGGAATCAGAACTTTCATAAGGAACTGTTTGTGTTCTGCTTTCAGTGGCAGTGCAAAACCATTGATAATACTGAAAACACGAATAAGCAGGGTTTATTTTTATTAAAAAATATTTTTTTCCTAGCAAGACAAGAATTTCTCTAAATTCAAGAGACATTCAATTCAGCTTCTAAAACTGTTTTCATAAAATAGCTCTATACATGCACAACCTTTAAAGTGTTGGTATAAGAGTTTAGACTCTTGGCAGGAATACCAGAGAACCATAGTAGATGGGCTGAAGTATTTTTATCATGACTTCCATTAAAGTAGAATCATCTACAGGCTACAGGAAGTCTTGCTGTCTAATTGTAAAGCTTAGACACATGCATCAGGAAGCTGATCCATTTCATCCACAATCACTAGCAACTTGCAGAGAAAAAAAATAGATGGCATGTAATTTTGAACTATTTTAACAGCAGTTTGTTTCTGTAGGGAAAGGTTGTTCAACAGTCTCAAAACAAATGTTCAAAGTTATTAATTTATCTCACTGATTCAGTAATCTTGTTCTTAAGAGTTGATGAGTCGTATAGACAAAAGTCCTTCAGGAAGAGGTTGGGGTTTTTTCCTCCCTTCTACATTTTAGATAAGTCTGAGAAAATAATGCTATCCCTTTGACTTGATTTTCATGAAAATTGGTTCCACAATAGTTTCATAGTGTTTGGATTTTCAGTTAAGACCAGTAATATTTATAAAATCTTCTATTGTCAAATGTATGTGACAGTTTTGGAAAACCAGGAAAATACTACCACAAAAAAGTTAAAAATTAAATTAGTGAAATAATGTCATAAAAGATAACCAAAACACCCAAGCACTTACAAGGCTTTCCTGAATAGAATTTAAAGAAAACCAGCCTAATGAAGATTAAAGCATTTCATTCAGCATGAGGGCATAAGTTAACACTCATTTTCTGAATTAAATAAGTCATCTATCAGATAAGATAAGCAAGAGTAGGTATTACTGACAAACAAGGACCTTTGAGAAATATTTTGCCAGTCATCTTTAAAACTTGCACCGAATTGGTATTCACATGGTAACCCAGGCAGTTAATAGATTATATCAGTGACTGCACGTCATCACTCATTCCTTTCCCCCTCCATTCCCAAAGCAAGAAAGCTAAAGCAAGCACCCACAATAACATTTTTTCTGTCAGATCAAACTTACCTTCCTAATATCTCGAGAAGTTCAGCAACACCATTGAAGTGCTCCGTTTCATATATAAACCTGTTACAAAAAAAAAAAAAAGACAACCATCAGAAATCAAAACAGAGGATTACAGATCCCAAAGAAATAACCTGTAATAAGCTTTAAATATTTGAAAGCCAGATCACAGATCAAACCCAGGTTTTTTTATTTCAAGAATAAATCACTGCAGACCCAGACCATATAGGCAAGATAAATTATTCCTCAACCTAGTCACACACACACAGAGCATACCTGAGGAAAATGTTGTTAATCTGTTTCCTGATGAATGCTCTTAAACCAAGGAATTTTCCATAAATTCTATGAAGAACGGTCTTCAGGAAATCACGTTCTCGTGGGTCTTCACTATCAAAGAGCTCCAATAACTTTAAAAATTAAATTGAAATTTATTACTTTTGAAAGACTTAGTTTGTTGTGTTACTAACCAATTCAAATTTTATCTTTAATCTACAAGTTTAAATCAGAAAAATTAGAATCAGTTTAGCCAAAAATTTTATTTGGATGTCAACATTATATTTTCAAAATTGGATTTTTAATAAAGCTGATAACTTAAAAAAACCCCACAAAACAGCCGCTTCATTCCCTTCAAATGTCTGTGTGCAATAGATAAAGCCATTCCAACAACTATTACAATAACAAAATAAGAATGAGATTATCAAACCTTTAGCTAAGTGATTTACACTTGGTCTTTA
Organism: Falco punctatus; assembly: GCF_963210335.1. NCBI lineage: Eukaryota > Metazoa > Chordata > Aves > Falconiformes > Falconidae > Falco > Falco punctatus. Next base: position 23,096,493 of record NC_137592.1, on the reverse strand, counting down.
AGAAATTAGAATGAATCAAAACTGTGTCAGATATCTACAATTTCTTAATTAAAATCTTGTACTGCTCATCCCAAAAAGCTACTTGTGTCTTGAAGGTTAAGCAAAAGCATTCCTTTACAAGAAATTTCACTAAAATTAATGATTTTATATGGAGGGGGTCTTAAATTAGCATAAAAAATAGCATAAGATATGTAATAATAACTGATTCTCTGCTAATATAGACTAAATGCCACAATAAGCTAGCATGATTTTCCACACATTTTTTTCCTTGTAGAAAGTTTTCCAAGGATACAGAAAACACCCTACTCACCTGAAGACATCAAAAGATATTCCAACCCCACTGGACCATTATTTTAGTAATTTTTTTTCCCTGCACATCCAATTGAGAGCGTATTCAGAAATGCTAACTGTGCTAAACAAGTCAGTAACTTTGCTCAAGCAGTCGCTACAGCTCCTGCTCAGTCCAGGTCTGTGAGCTTAGGTACGTCTACACCAAAGAGCATATGGGACTGGAAAGAGCTGTTCAGGAACTTGTTCAGGCTCATTTCATTTTTATATTTAGAAGGAATTTCTCAGGGTCACTACTCCACTTTCTTTCCACATATAGCTAGCTGTTCATTGCATTGTCTTTCTTGTACTGGAGAGGAAGATCAAGTGAAATGTCAGGAATTGAAACTCTGCAACGTGGCACTTAAGAACCATGGGTCAATTAGTAAATTTGGTACCCAGAGCCAATAGTTCAGCAGCAGCTTCAGGCCTGAATTTTGTTGGAAAAATAGAATAAAACAGAGAAGAAGGAAACACCTATAAACAAGAACAGTAAAACCAAAGAAGTGGAAATTAAATGCAGTCACTGAAGGTGGGGAGGGAAAGCATCCAGCTATGTTTTTCCTTTTCATTGCTGCACTGTGATAGCCTGCCAGCACTTGCTCTTCAAATACTGAGCTTTTTCTTGACAAACAAGTGTCTTGACATGGTAAAAAACTGAGTTAACCTTGGACAAAAATTGTTATGGTGTTCTACAGCCTAATTCCTTGAGAAGTTATATTTAATATGGTATCTCACTTCACTTTCGTGCTCATAGTTATTTTGCATGGTGAAGCACGATTTTCCTATGTGCTTTCTTACTAGATTTTCCTTCTGTGTTTAACACACAATAGTAAAGAGAATGACCCTGTCCAGTCACGTTAGCAGATGTTGGAACATGTTTCATGTACAGTAAGTACAGGAACTTTTTACAAGAAAAAGTTTGCTTTAAGTTTTCCCATGATAAATCTATGAAAAAATAAAAGCATTACAAAAGTTTAATTAGCACATTTGACTGATCTGAAGTTACTGACTGGAAGTTACAAATCATTAAAAACACAAATTGTACTTAAAAATGACAAATATTTTGCATTGCAAAGCACTGAGGTTGATAGCGGAAAACAGTGTTTCTGAAGTTACTAATTACATATAGCCTGACTGGCATGATGTGCTACTTATTTAGTGTTTGGCAGAAATCACTGTTAGAACGACTAAAATTTAACCCTGTGTCAACATGAAAGCTTTAATACTCTCTTAGCTGTACAGTCCATCTGTTAAGCTTGAGGGCTGATCTTTAAATCTGGAGGTGGGAAAAGTCTCTACTTACCTGCTGTACAAATTTCTGGTCAATATATCGCTTTGCAATGCTAGGCTGAAAATCCGGGCTCTCCAAAAACCTCAGGAAAAATTCATACACCAACTACAAACATTGAAAAGAAAAATCTGAAGTTACTATATACACCATAACAGATCTCAGCCCTGCCACCACCACAAAGTCAGTGGGACTGTTCACATGCTTAAAGGAAGCCTAACACATCACTGCTTAATCACAGCCTCTTCTGGAATTTACTGGAAGAATTATAGTAATATCAAGAACACTAATTCCCAGAAGAGTCACAGCTTAATACATAATCTACTGAAAGTATCACTTAGACAAAAAACAAATTCTAAGTATTATATATATTCACATTTCCTACTATATTAAGAATTTATTATGTAGAAATAAGTTACCAAACACTTCTCAGCACTGAAGGTAAAGTGCTCTAACATCATATAATTCTTTAAACAGATGAAGAAAAATCTGCTAAGTGCTCCTGAAATTAAGTTTCAGTTGCAAAGTCTAAATGTGAAAAGTCGTATTAAAAAGCTAAACGAATACACAGAAACTTGAGTTTCACTTAACATTAGGTTTCTATATCCTGGATGCTCAAGTCAAACAACAGGACCCTCTGCAGATTTATCTTCAGCATCCCTTATATTTTGTAGTATATTATTTCTATTGAGTTCAAGTCCCCATTCGTTATGATCCTGCAACACCCACAGATAGAAAAACAGACAGCAGATAGAGCTAGCAAGGGCCTGAGGTAGCTGAGAGGCATGAAGAAGCCAGAGCACAAAGCCCCATATTTTGGGGTTCATGTGAAGTCCAAGACACAAAATATTGTACTTCCATAACAAAGGCAGACCTATAAAATACATGTAAGGTATCTCTTAATTAAGACAGAATTGACAGGAAAGATGTCATATGTTTAGATACATTTGGGGCTGCTTACGTTCTCAACACCTATTTCTTAACATCATGTTAGATAAACAACTGATTAGTAATAATACTAAAATGCAATTTAGATACATAAAGACATCACTGACAGGAGTTCTAAATAAAACCCACACAGAGCTGTGGTCACACTCTAAGGCATGTATTTCAACTATTACCATTAAGAGTACTTATTAAACTGAGAGCCAACACCTAATTCATAATTATAATTATGAAGTCCACTTGAGACAAGTGCTTGACAATAAGTACTTTTTATCTAGAACATTTGAGATGACAGTTACTTATGCATAGCCTCAAGGAGGGTATGCTGTATCTGCAAAGCTGAAGCTCACAAACCCAAGCTCCCCTTCAGTCTTTTTCCCCTCTGACAGACTGTAACAAGAGCTTTTCATATCAGCAGTTTAAACATATACAAATTTCTTTCAACAGAACTGTATTAAAACCCAAGCTTCCCTGTACAGCCTTAATTTTTCATCTTGTGGATAACACAATAGCACACAATTGCACAATAGACAACACAGGACAGAATTTATAAAAACCTGGTAATAGACAATCTAATAGAATCTTTAATATTACCACACTCAATTCTTAGAAAGGTATCAACCATGGCTGTTTAATATCTTCATCAATGACATAAACAGTGGAATCTAGTGTATCCTCAGCGAATCTGCAGATGACACCAAGCTGAGCAGTGCAGTTGACACGCCTGAGGGTTGGGATGCCATCCAGTGGGACCCTGACAGGCTTGAGAGATGGGCCCATGCAAATGTCATGAAGTTCAACAAGGCCAAGTGCAAGGTCCTGCACCTGGGTCAAGGCAATTGCAAGCACAACTCTGGGCTGGGTAGAGAATGGATTGACATCAGCCCTGAGGAGAAGGACTCGGGGTTGTTGGTTTACTAGGAAGCCCAACATGACCTGGCGATGGGGGCTTGCAGCCCAGAAAGCCAACTGTATCCTGGGCTGCATCAAAAGAAGTTTGGCCAGCAGGCTGAGGGAGACAACCCTGCCGCTTTGCTCTGGTGAGACCGACCTCAAAGCAGCCAGCTCTGGAGTCCTCAGTACAGGAAAGACCTGTTAGAGCAAGTCCAGAGGAAGGCCACAGAAACCATCAGAGGGAGGGAACACACTCCTATGAGGACAGGCTGAGAGTTAAGATTGCTCAGCCTGGAGAGAGGGCTCTGAGGACACCTTATTGTGGCCTTTCAGTACTTAAAGAGGGCTTAGAATAAAGGTGGGGGAGGACTTTTTAGCAGTGCCTGTACCGATAGGACAAGGGGTAATGGTTTTAAACTACAGGAGAGCAGAATCAGGCTAGATGTAAGAATTTTTTTACAATGAGGGTGGTGAAACACTGGAACAGCCCAGGCAGGTGGTAGATGCCCCATCCCTGCAAATATATTCAAGGCCAGGCTAGACAGGTCTTTGAGAAGTCTGATCTAGTTGAAGATGTCCCTGCTTATTGCAGGGTAGTTGGACTAGGTGATCTTTAATGGTCCCTTCTGACCCAAGCCATTCCATGCTCTACTCATCTTTTTCAAGCCAGAAACTACATACATTTGTTAGTGGTTTGTATTGAAATGGGAAATATATGGCTGGAGGGAGGTTATTAGCACAGCTTCATAGGATTCATTTTGGAATTATATGTCATTAAATATTTCTGTAATAAGTTCCTGTATTAAGTATTTCTCTATGTGACAACAACAAAGAATAGTCATGTGTGATAACTGCTTAGATGATCATGGTATTAGAAGCTACCACCAGGGCCGAGGGGAGAGAAGAAAAAGAAAAAAGCATGGCAGGTTATCAAGAAGAACAAATTGATCCTAAAGGCCTGGAGTAATAACTACAGGACGAAACTCAAGGATTGCCAAGTTACAGTTCAGGATCCAAGAAAAAGCATCTTTTAAGCATTTGCAAGCCTTTAAACTGAGAAAGGGTTAACTGTAGGATGGTAAGATCCATCTACACGATGAAGCCTTGGAAGTGACAGATGAAATCCTGGGATACTCCAGGAAGATGCTGACAGTACAGAGATGCACAGTCCTACACACACTTGAGGAAATTTATTCAAACTTGAAAGGATTCAGAGAAAGAGCCACTAGAATTGTCATGGGATAGAGCATCTTCTACAAATGAAGACTGAATTATCTTTTGTTTTTCCCAAGGGACAGAAAGAGGAAGAACTATTATGGCTTCTTTCCATAAACAGATATGGGGACTGCAATAAACTTCAAGCAGAAGAACTAAGTTAAAGCATAATTCTGTAATGTCTTGGTACAAACTGTCCAAGACTAAGTTTAGGGTATCAATTAGGATCAAACCCAAAGTACATCTCATCTATAAAATACAGCAAGTTGATATGAATGCAAGATTCTCAATATATGATGACAAATCCATCAGTTGCATGTCTCATTTCTAATATAGGGAAAGTCTGCATTAGTAACCACTTGAATGCTTGATATAAACACATGTAATTCTAGAACCATGACTGCTGCTTTTGTTCTTAAAGAACTTCCAGAAATACAAAACTTAGTGCTCAATAGTCCAGTTTCTGAACTGTACTGCAGGGAAGTTTCGTGCACTAAAGGAGTATATATGCAGTTCTGATGCTTACAGAATTGTCTAGCTTCCTGATAATGAGCACCACTGCTCCTAGATCATGTACAGCTGGTAAAAGGTAACAAATAACTTTGGAAATCTTTGGAAGCCTTGGAAAATCCATGAAGCTTTCTCCAAGGCATTTCAGGAAGCAAGCTGCAATCTCCATTTCTGGATAGTCAACCTCTCCCTTCTCCTGTATACTAATGTTTGCAAACTTAAGAAGCATAACAGCAACAGAGGAACAAGATGAGGAACAACAACAGGGGAACAAGAATGCATCCTAGCCACAACAGACACTGGCTGCTCATACCTTACCAAAAAAAAAAAAAGTTACCAAACTCTGTCTTCTACTAGCCAGTAGCAGATGCACTGTAAAAGAAAGGAGAGGAAGACACAAACTGTTTCCATTGTGCTGCAATGAGCAATCTATTCCAAGAACAGGATAAACAACTGATGCAGGAGAGGGAAATCCACAATGAATTATCAGACAGTCTGGCCAGAACTCAATTTGGAAAAAGGTAAAGGAAAAAGCTGAAAATAAAATTTCAAATAGTACCATGGGCTATGAACCTCTTTCAATTTCTCTTAGACAAGCCTAAAGCTTGTGAACTGGCTGCAGAAACCACATCTTTTTCTATAAAAAGAACTATAGGTTACTTATGACCTAAAGTGAACTGAGCTGACATTTACAAATTTTACTGCTGAGAGACAGAGAACATTTTGCAGATGATGCCACTTCTGACTATAACAGACATTTGCATCAGCCTTGCACCCTCCCACCCCAACAAAATCAAGACTCTCATCTAGTTCAGTTTAGCCAATTCTCCTATGAATTAGAATCAGGCATAGATAAGTAAGATCATTATTATCACAGCCTTTAACCTGCGCAGGTGTTTTTTTTGTGGTAACTTGTTTCTCATCTCAAGTATTATCCTAAACATGTATTTTTATAGCCAGTATTAGAAGTCCATTTTTTAAATAAGAGCATTCATAGATACCTTAAAACTGTATTATTATAGGGACAGAATAGTACTTCAACTCTCTTGAGAAGGGAGAGAATGGTATGCAGATGTGTGTAGCTATTAATCTTCTACCTGCTGCTAGGTTTTGCTACATAACTTATTTAACAGATATTACTTAAATAAATTCAGCAACAAACTACCTGAGATATGAACTTGGATGACTACAAGGGATTTAGGTTGGTTCAACTTTTAACAGTTAACTGAAAGAAAATAAAAGAAGTTCAGCAGACTGCAAGTCAATCACGTGATTGATACAGCAATGCTATAAAAATCACGAGATTGGCACAGGAGTGCAACAATAGAATAACTAACCAACTGTTACCAAACAACAACGCCTATATTGTAAAGTTTTTGCACGAAGGGAGGGAAGAGGGTAGAAAGAATGAGGAGATGTCTTTTGAGCAAGAAAAAGATAAATTAAGGGTATTAGTCCATTTTTTTTATTAGTTACAAGAAACCTAACTGTTAACATCCACTTATAGTTTATTGAAATCACAGAAAAAAGTTGCTCAAGTGCAGAAAACAAACCTCTTACGAACATAATTACCTAAAATATCTGGATATTTTTAAGATATATATAGACCACACTTAAACAGTGCAATCACTGTTAAAAAAAAAAAAAAAAAAAAGGTATTTAAGCAACTTGGAAGACTTACATTCTGCCATATTTATACATGTTAAGAAAAGCACCACTTTTTTCCCCTTTCAAGTATAGAAACTTCATTGTATTACAAAAGCAATTTTGACAGTCTTAGCAAAGGCACAAAGTGACTCAAGTATCCATTCACAGTCCTTGACTTACAAGAAGGCTTGAAAATAAAGGAACCACATACCTGTATGTGGGGCCATGAGGCTTCAAGAGTTGGTTCATCTTCTTCTGGATCAAAATCTGGGTTATCACTAGGTGGAAGTGTTCTGAAAATATTAGAACTAATCTGCAAGAGAGAAGAAAATTGTTTCATTGTATCACTTTTTATTCTTCCACAGATCATCCTCAGCAAAGTACTGCTTTTATCCTAAAACTGCATGAAACAAAATCATTAAAAAAAAAAAAAAAGTACTATGATACATTGATCTTATTCTTTATTTTTTTCAGAACTGCTAAATCCAGACAATCAAAAGTCTGAAACAGGCCTATGAAAACAGTAAGAAAGTAACTTCTGTCTCAACTGTTTTATAAGTTTGTAGCTAGACACGATCTTATTTAATATTTTTCTCGGAAACCATAAAAGTTCAAAGAAAATTTCAGTTTCTTCTTATAAAGACCAATTTTTAACTAAGTGACACTGAGAACTGAGGTTTTATATAAAACAACAAATACAGTATGACTAACCAATTATGATTTAAACAGAGCTCTCTTCACGTGCAAGGTAGACAATTCCAAAAATATACCTTAGAGTTCTTTGCTTTAATTAATTTAAAGGTATTTCTCACTTTCAAGTAAGAACTAACGATCTGTGTACAATTTTTCACCTTTCATAATTTCAAAGTGTTTCAAGGTTTTGGAAAGTCAGAAACACTTAACAATTGTAGCTTTTTGATTTAACACAGAGTAACTTTGAAAAAAAAAAAAACCAACCCAAAATAGCTACCAAGTTACTTTAAGTATGATATAGCCATATGAAATCAATTTCAAAAGCACAAGTGTAAAAAGGTTTCTTCAAGGATTTTTGACGTATAAAGAAGTCTGGATAGAAGACCCATCTTTCAGATGACATTTATTTTTCTTTTGACATCTCTTCTGCCAGATGTAACATACTGGATTTAAAATATCTTTAACATGAACAAAAGAGAACATAGTTAATTTAGTTTCTGCGTTTTCTACTAGTTTTTCAGGAACACATTTAGCCCAGTTTTTCCAGTCATCTTTCAAACTCTTTCATCTTTTCAATCAAATCTGTTTCAAATAGCTGCTAACCACCCAAGCCTACTAAACACAAAAGAAAATATCTGACAGTTTGCAGCAAATGCTACTGTACAGCTTCCATGGAGTCTCCAAGGCGTTTGAAGAATCTTGCAAAAGGACTTTAAAAGATCCTGAAGTCACCCAGCTGGCTCTGCATAGACGAATCAGCTGCCTCATTAGACAAGATGTAGTAAAGCAGAGTAGAAGGGCAATAATGTTCTGTATGGATGGGCACTACATCAGTCTCCTAGCTTTCTGTACAGCAGAAAAAAACCCTAAAACAGTACAGCTATCCTTTAATTTTGTAAACACAAGGGACTTGGGATTCTGGAGCACAAGAAAATCTGGCTGGGGGGTGGGGCAAGGAGGCATTTGGAGAGGAGGGGGAAATAGGAGTTTGAGGAAATGTGAATTTTAACCAAGCCCGAAAACCAAGACTACAATCCTGGTTCTGTTATTTGGTATTGTCTACTCTTAATAAGTAATCAACAAAAGCATCCAACATACAGATCAGTCCCCTACAGAGACCTCACTACCTCTGCTTACAAGTCTTCTGGTAATGTCTCTCAAAAACACATCCTTTTATTTCTAGATGCATCTTGATAAACTCAACCAGTCAACACTTTAGCACAGAACCTCAGAGTACAGAATGCAAGTTTCAAGCCCAAAACAAAGGCACTACCTACTGAACATACTTCTGCAGCAGAAACAAAGAGCAAACCTCTCAGCCAGATCTTTAGTAAACTAATTTTATGATTTTCAGAGTATTCAGTACTTCTACTAGCATTATCAGTCTCCTGAGAACATATGAAACTTAAAAATGGTACACAGTTTATTCTATGTGCTTGTGCTAGCCTGTCTCCCTAAAGAAATAGCTCATTTACTTCATTATGTTTGAAATACTTCTGCTTTCTGTCTCATTTGCTTCTTTCTAATGTCTTGCCAATAGTATTGATCAAAACCTGTGATTTGGATTAAACTCCCCATTGTTCTTCTGTGAGCAAATTCTTCTTTACATCCTCTCATATTATTAAAAACATCCCCTTTCCTTCATAAGAGGGGCCTTATCCCAAAATTGTGATTTAAGAAATACAAATCATAAAAGGCTTTTACAGCTGGATGGGTTTTCAGAGAAACCCAGCATCAGCTTTCTAAATTACATCTCAAAGTTTTGTGAAAGTGACATCTGAAAATGTGCCAGTTAATGTATTAAGATACAGCAATTATATTTTATTAAAACAAAAAAAGAAAAAAAAAAAGAAAAAAATCATCCCTTATTGTCTGTCCACTTCCCAAGGAGCTAAGCATTTGGAGAGGTAGTCGATTCAATTTCAATTTGTGGGCATGCAGATGGGGTACCCAATGTTTTTTTGAATTCTGAATTCACAGCTTGTGTAAGCTGCTAGGACAATCTCATTTATGTTGGATTTTTATGTGCTGGTGGGGAGCGAGGGGAGGCTGGCAGGCACAAGGAGATGGAGGAGTAACGTTTACTGGAGTGACATTTCTGCTATGCTCCCAAACCTGACAAAAGCTAGAGCCTTCTAAGTTCCCAGGAAGTTTTAAAACTTCAAATGTTCACAATGCCAAACCCTAATTTTCTACTACTTTCAGAGCTCTTTCAATCGAGAATTTCCAAACAGAGAAGATACTAGTTTTAGATGACCTGGAAAGGAGGTGCACAGGCCACCGTGCTATCCCTTCAAAACTACTTGTAAGCAAAATTCTCCCTCAGTTCTTAATTCAAAGGCTTTGGCAAAGAAGTTAGAGGAAAATCAGGTTGCCTGTGGCACCAAAAAGATAACCTACAGCAGACATCCTGCACATCTGCCTAAACAAAGGTATTTTTTTAATGATCTTGTTCCATCCTTGGTGGCTTGAAAAAACACTGGTATCATTTCAACCAGTGCTCCCTACCTCGGGATCCAAGCAGAGCAGGGACAACTACACAAGCCATTGTGTGGTACTGGCCCAGGAGCTATCACGGGAACAGAGACCATGTGAAGGGAAGGAACGCTAGGAGACTTCCTCACCTGCACAGACTTTGCCTATGCACTGGCCAGGAACAACATATTTTTCCTCTTGATATCTGTAAGGGATTGTTGACTTTGCCTCCCCAAGACTCGGGCGACTCCAAGGAAACTGGACTGCTTCCTCTGCAAGCTGGAGGAAAGGTGTCCCAGGCCTAGGAAAAGACAAGGGACTTTGGAAAGAATTTGGCTCCGCTTCTGCCACTGATGCTACTCTGGCTTTTTTCAGGGAATTTTTGGAGTCTGTTCATCCTTTACTACCAGTCAGATGATTACTGGGTTTCATTAAGGCTGATTACTACTTTTTCATCCCAAAAATACTATCCTTCAAACTCTGCAAAAAACTTAAATGATTTTTCTTTTAATGTAGTAACACTGAACAGTCTAAAAATTTTAAAAAATACATATATATAAAATAAGTCTATTATATCTCATAGAAGTTTTGCTACAAAGAAAGGCCTCAAGCCTGACACACGTGTTGTTTGGAGGGAGAGATCTATCCAGAGTTCTTTCTGAAAGCTGGTACTTGGTCCTAATTCACAGCAAAGACCTTTTCTGCTGCCAGTTGCCAGGGAGACTAGAAATACCATTCAGGCTTGGAGGGATCTTTTGTCTCAAGCTCTGAAAAAAGCTCTCACTGAGCATTTAAGGCCTTCATTTTCTGTCATTTTAGGGTAGAAAGGGAGATGGAAATTTGTTATGGAAGGAAAACCAAGCATCCGCAGAGCCCAATCATTTGCACAACAACAATAACCTCAAAAGAACAGCTCAACACTACCTTATCTCCAAGAAAAGAAAACAACTCCAATATAAAAGAAAATCTCCCTTCAACAAGTAGAATAGGCTAGTTAGTATACTCTTTCTTCTAGTAAGAGGCTATAGAGGGCACACAGAGTAGGAAAATACTGCAAAGATTCAGGGCTTGCTGCCACCAGCAGGAAAAAAAATAAATAAAGCACCCACACAAAGAAGAGGTGGACATACTCTGTCCTTTATTTTCTTGTGTAAAAAACATTTAGGACAGAAACACAAAAAAACCCAAACTGTACAAAAAGCCTCAGCGTCCTAGATCTTTTGTAAAACTTAACAAGCATCTGGTGGAACAGCCAAAATAATTAAAAGGGTTTCAATAATCCTAGCCGTTCAGTATAATGGCAGAATTTCTACGCTTACTCATATTAAAGATCTGATCTTCCTTCTATATCAGCTGCTTGCAGAAAAAATAATAAAAAACCCAAACCCAAAAACCCCAAACAAAACTTGAAGAAAAAATAGCTTGCCCTGTATAGAAAACTGCAAAAGTAATAGAGCATATGTTTGAACTGGTCTGTTTATGTTCCTGATAGTTACTTTTAAAGTCAGCATTGTGCCTATGGAAACTTATCCAGAGTTTGGAGAACCATTAGCCTAAATGCACAGGCACTGAACACATTCTTTTTACACTTCCATTTTCTAGAAAAAACAATTTGAAAATATTTCAGATTATTGTCAAATGTCCTTCATTTGCAGTCCCTGTATATGGAGTACAGGCATATCTAAAACATCCCTTAGGCAGCATTTGAAAATGCATATAAAAAAACTGGGAAAGTCAGCAGATAACAACCACAAATATTTTGTTGCTTATTCAACAAGCCATTAGTAGAAACTGCACAGTACAAGTCAATCCGTGGTTTACAACTCGAGTATAACACACTACTCTAGTATAGCTCCCCAAGGCCAAAACAGTAACAAACAGCCATATGAAGTATTTACAAAAGTAGAGTTGCTTTCTTACGCTGATAAATCTTTCTGTTGACATTTGCACCTGCAAGAATCTTTACCAGAAAACTTTAGCTCATCACTCCACTGCCATTCTTAAATAAAGACAGGCAGCACTGAAACAGTGCCATTTTCTAAGAGAACAACTTCAAAGCTTACCCAGACTGCAAGCATCTGCAATTTACCATTTTTCATTGTAATTAACCTGAACGCATCATATTTCAGCTAATAATTAAGTTAGAAGTTGTTTGTTTTTACAAGCCTTTCTAAGCAATCTTGTAAGCCAAGTTATCATTAACGAATTGTATTATACTGTATAAGCAGAAAAACCAACAGCAATTCTGAGTTAGATGCCATCAGAGTCATAAACTGATTAGTTTAAGATGTTTTATTAAAATTCATAATATAACAAGAGCATTCTACTTACCATTTTCACTATGTCAGCATAAGCTGATTCAACAATCACTCCACGATTTGTTGAAACATATTCAACCAGTTCATTCAGTGTTGCTCTCTTAATTTCTTTGCTTTTCAGGTCTGAAACAGAGTCCATGAAGTCAAAGAGTACACAACACTGTTGCAACTTCTGACAAAAAAGATCTTGCTGTTCATTGAAGGTGGCATCTATAAAAGAAAAAAACCAAACAAAACAACTTAAGTCTATAGACACAAAGTCAGAATTCTAAATCTGTTTTGTTGACTAAAATTTGCTTAACTGTCAGGTTTTTATTATGGGGAATAGTATGCTCTATAGTCAGCAATCAAAACTGAAAATATCTGTTTAAGTATGTTAGAATCGATGACCTGCTATTCACAACTTGTATTTCACACAAGTAGTAACAGATAAACATATGGCAATAAATACATTTATGGAAAACAAGTTCCTGAGTTAACTTTATTTGAAATACGCAGACATTAATAAATACCAGCTTTCCCTCACCAGAAGTCATACACAGAAGCAGTGCATCATACTAACCTTTCATTCATCCGATTTGTCTCATTCTGTTCCCTAATCCTTTATTACATAACCTGCTTAAAAGCTGTAAAATCTGCTTTGAAGAAACCCTGTCTTTTTACCCCAATGCAAAATACTTCACATACTTTTGACATCATGTGATGTATGTTTCTCTTAAGAATCAATTCCAATATTTCAAAAGGATTAATCCTGAATTTTCATGCTTCGGTCTATATAATTTGCTACAATCTTAGTCATTTAAGGTTTTCCAGCTTTTTTTGCCTATTAAGACAAAGCGTTTGGCTATGACTTGCCATTTTCATTTTAGAGTGCAGAGACTGTAAGCTGATAAGCAAAATTCCTCCATTAGTATTTCACATTAGCCCTAAAAAGATGGATTAAGAACAGTACATTTCAAAAATTTAATACATCCTTAAAATATTTTAACTGTTTAAAAGTTGCATGATCACAACAAAAGCAGCCAAGGTTTTAACTGAAAAATTGGTTTAATGTGCCTTTTATTCATATTGTTAATTGTTTGTTGGGGTTCTAAGCCACTCCAGGAACATAGCATCACCTCCTCTATCAGTCAATTGGGATTTCACTCATTCTGGTGAAAAACTTATTTCCAATTTTATCTGCCAATAAGGAATGCTCTCCCCCTGAAGAATTTTCAAGACCTGTCTATAGCCAGACTACTAATCCCTTAGCTTCATTGATTCACTGTAGTATTCATATTAGCACTGCTAGTTTCATAAGGAAATGATCAAGACAAGAAAAAGGCAACTGCCTTGTAACACTGAGTATGGAAAATCTTAAGAGTCTCACTTTAAAATTTGAACAAATTACAAAAAATTTTCATGCTTCTCTGTTAAGATTATTCTAATTAAACTTCATTTTAAGTTTGTAAGTTTAATAACTCAAACACTCTTTGATAATGCCAGTTCCTCAAGTTTCTTACCAAAACACCTTCCATTTAGTGGCTGGAACAAGTCAACAGTGGTATTATTCAGTAATTATCTGATAGAATTCTTTTGTTTCCATAAGCAAAAAGTAATTGCTAAAATGGACTGAAACATCTCCGCTATAATCCCAACTGCTCCCTCTGCCTTGAAAGTTCAAACACCAGAATATTGTATTGTATTCCCTTTCCCCATCTGACAGTTATGATCCTATTAACTGAACATAACAACTTGAGTAAGCTTTTGAAAAAGCTAGCGATTACTAGTCCCTCATAAAGAACAATTCATACTTTTGAATGTTAATTCTGCAATTTTAACCATTTCTCTTTTGAATAAAAGTCTTGCAAGACGCTTATTTCGCTCAGATAACTACAAAGACATGAATTGTTACACTGCAAGATAATGAACATCAGCTGTAAAAACATTTGTAATTACGTAACATTTCAACTTAGATCTTCTAACGTTCTACAGTGGATTGCATGAGTAAGTACTGTATCATAGCAACAAAGCATAACAGTGACATGCTGAGGATAAAATCCAAAAAGCCTAATTTAAGGAACCGACACAGGGAGGACAGCTTTTCTTGCCACTAGCCCCAAGCTGACAGCCAGACCCAAACAGCAGTCAAACCTACTCTTATTTTTCCTCACAACAAACTTAACCATACTCCAAGTTACAAAAGCCCAGCAGGGAGGCACAGCTAATGCAGTGTATTTAGTTGATGTTACACAAAATGAAGTATCACTAACCAAATTTTACGTAAAGTTTCAGAAACCAGAAGACAGCATCTGAATACTCCCAACAGTGGTTAAAACTAAAGACCTAAGTTTAAAAGCAACTAACAGGAATCCAGACAAAAATCAAATCACTTATTACCTTCCCTAGAATATCAAAGCAATCCCTGCATTAGCCACTTTTAGTTAAGACATCAGAGTAACACAGATTGCTAATGCAATGGACTGGTGATACATGGCAGGAGAGGTACAATCTGATCTATCTCAATTAGACATTTTCTCAAATGAAAAACCTGCCCATTCATTTGTTTGGTTAGTGTTACTTAAAGCAAAACTGAGAAAGTATTTTCTTCTACACATACACCCATTTTCCATACTTATAAGGGGAATCATAAAATAAAGACATCTGCAAGAGACAAAAATCATGTGCAACTATGGTAATAAATAAGGTCACAAGAAAGCCAGTTCTGTTGGATCAGCATTACCTGTCTTCATGTGCTCAATCCCTGCTTGACACATGGCACATTTATCCCAGCAATGTTACAAGAGGTACCATGAGAACCACCAAGTGATTTGGGAAGGTTTTTGTGTTGGGCAAGTGTTCTTAACTTTTTAAAGCCTTGTCTTTAACTATCTTTAACTATGCTAGCACAACAGAAACTAGATAACTCTACACCACAATAAAATCATATTGCAATAGTTTATTCCAGTTCTATAAATAAAATAAACTGTGCCACCACAATTGTATCAACAGCAGAGCTTTTAGCTTTAGTAGTTTAACAAACTGTAACATGATTTTTAAACCAGTTTCAGTTTAATATCTATCAAGATTTACACCATACATCTGAAGCTCAAGATAACTGCTTTTCTTCAAATGCTCTAAATACATTAAGGACCATAGAAGATAATATAGGTTCAAAGCAGACAGCAGATGCCTTAATAAAATAACCCTGTTGACAGGCTGTATTGGGGGGGCAGTGGGAGAATAAAAAATGAAGCCCGAATTCTATTACCACCCTGTCCCTGAATTGCTCATGTTGTTGAAAAAGACACTGTAGGAAGAAAAGGAGGAAAGGAAACAAAACACTTGGAAGCCTAAAGCAGAAAAAAAGGAACAAAGGCATTTAATCCTGTTTAGAAGAGTGTCAAGACACATTAAACCACACCCCAGAAAATGGTCTACACACCATCTGATCCAGGTGATCAAAATGCAATTGCCTCAATTTTATTTTCTAGAGGCTTCTCAACAGAAGCACAATTTAGGAAATTCTTTCAACCCACTGTTACATTCTTTGAAATGTTGGTTGCAACTTGATCTGAGGTCCTTGGGAAGGTAGAAATGAGGTTTAGGGCAGCCACAGAAAGCAGATTCTTAATCAGGTACGATGGTAGGAAATCCTAAAACCAAAAGCTTCCATCCAACACCAAAAGGATTATTGTAAATTACGATCCACTTTAACCATGACTTTTTCTAAATATATTTATTGCCTCTGGCCATTTCCACAACAGACGGCAAAATGTTTGTAACTGTTGAAAATAGTTCTTTCATTGTTGCACTTCATGAAACTGAAATTCTCAACAGACTATTTCCACTATTTACAAAATCCTCATCATTACAGACAGTAGCCACAGTATCAAAGGATAAAAAGTTACAAACAAGTTGTCTTGAAAGTTCCTCCTGAGCAGAAGTTATTAAACATTAAAACTGCATGATTGTACAGATTTGTCTCCAAAACAAATGCTTTTGAATTTGTAAGATCATCAATCCAAGTCCAAGCATGGAATGCTGAGTTAAAAGATTATTTTTTTCAGGGACAGCCCAAACAAAATACAGATAAGAGACAGTTCACCATCACAGAACCACCTCACTAGCATGTAACTAGAGAGACGAACACCACCATATCACTAGTCGGGGGACCATGACGACATCTTCCCACAGTATATTTATCTCATATGTTTACAAGCCTTTCTCCTGGAAGGAAAAGATAGATACTTCTCCTTTCCAAACAGAATTGTTCACCCAAGACCTTCTGTACAAAGCCAGAGAACCTAACATAATCCTTGCTTCAGTGGCAGGAACCACAAGTGTCTAAGTCCACAAAAACTCCTCTCTCAACTACACTAAATTGGAAGTTCAAAAAACATACTTTCCCTGCCAATACAAAATAAACCCTCTCAGACATTTGCAACAAGTTTCCAATATTACTTTTCTGTAATATGTATTTCTACTTTTTCCTGGAAAAGCTACCCTAGGAAGATGCAGAAGCCAGAGAAACAACCATGAAGTTCTCCTTTGACAGCTTCTTAAAGCAGTTCATACACAACCCTTTCAAACACAGAGGACAATGAAATTATGGGATCTCCTTACAGTAAACTGAACTTGGTGGGCAATCCTATGCTTCTACATAATTCCCTGACAAACTGAAATACAGACAAGGACTAATGATCGTGCCATAGTTACGTCACATTCTACTGTGTTAAGTTTAGCATTTACTCTCCATCATCCAGTTAGATTTATTGTGGTATATGCAGCTGTACTCAATGTTGGAGATCTGCTAGAACAGAATGAAGCCCTAACACTGACATGGAGAGAGAAGCACATGTACTGTAAGACATCAGTGTTTTGTTATGTTTGGGTTTTTATGTATTTCCTTACATCAATAAATTATCAACTCTGTGGTACAGCCTGCTCTTCTCAAAGGTACTGTGAAGTCTGGAAAGGGGTTAGTCTGGTAAACTCTGCCCTAGCCTACATAAATCAGGCATAGGGAATCCTGTCTAACCTAAATCTAAGACTTATTTTTGTCCTCTGTGTGTGTGTGTGCATTATTGTTGTGATCTCTCTGGGTGTCAGTGCTTATAGGCATGGTAAAGCACTGTTAAGAATTGGAGTTTTGATACAATTGATGTTACAACAGGAGACAAAGTGCAATTCCAGGTTTGCAGAGGTCTACATACGCAGCTGGACAGGCAACGAAATAGTTGTCTGACAGTGAAAAGGAGAGAGGTCTGTCTCTCTCCCTGCTACCCCCTTGCCATTTATTTCTCCTTTCCCCTCCTCTGCTTCCAGTCACATCTATCCCTCAACAGTGGCTCTGGAACTTGTCAGACTCTTCTGTGAGCTGCTTTAACTCAATAACATGGCCATATTAGTGAGGTTAAACGGCTTCTGGAGGGGCCCGATGTGCATCAGCACTGGCACAAGATCGGTGATAGGAGCAGAAACTCCTTTCAGCTGTAGTGAGCTGTTAAGTTAGTTCACCATCTCCTTTGGAGCCAAACCAACCAACTATAGAAGTAAGAGATATGTAAGTAGGATTTTTCAGTTGTTATCTGCTTTTTTGAATAATACATTTCAGGGAGTTTGTTGGGGGGGGCAGGAGGGTGGACGGGCATTGGGGGTGTGTGTTTTGTTTTGTTTGTCTTTTGTTTTTTTGTCTTTTTTGTTTTGTTGTTTGGGTTTTGTTTGTTGTTTTGCATTTTTTGTTGTTTGTTTTTTTAAATAGCTTTAAACTCCTTTTAAAAGAAAAATGTAACCCCTGTATAAAATCTCACAGTATAAGTGGCCATACTGGTAGTCTATAACATATGCTGGTAACTCTGTACACCTGTAAGAGAAGCTCCCACAATTCCAGCTTTTAGTAGCTCAACAGCCCAACTGAAACTAGTGGAGCTACTCAGATGAGCACTCGCAGAGTGCCTTAGGTATCCAAGGAATCCTGTCAACGGTATTATCAGGTTTTCCACACAGAAAAACTTTGCCACCCTAAGGAGTAAGTACCATTTCTTAATAGACTAGGGTTGCAGGTTTTCCCTCTGCCCCCTTCACTCAGAGTTCAAACAGAATTTATTTCCAGATTACCTGTTACCCCAAAGCCTACAGCTGTTGCTGGAACTCTGGAAAGGGCTGTGTAAGTTCCTCTGCGTGTTTTCAGTAAACAGAGCTCCAACTTTCCAGGTCAGATAAGGGAATCAGAAAGAACATAACGTATCTTTAAAATCTCACCATCTCCCTATGCAGTAGTAGGTTTATTCACTAGAGAAGTGAACTTTTTGGAAGACCACAAAGTAGAACGGTATTCTCAAACATCATGCTACAAGGAAATTCATACTACATATAGGAGATAACCAAAACAAAGACTTGGCACAGAATTAAAGGTACAGAAGGCATGTTGGTCAATCACATCTAGGATCCTACGCTCATGCTAACGCTTAAGCTCTTCTTTTCAGAAATCAAAAGGACTGCAAAGGAGCAATCGAGATAAGCTAAGATTCTGCTGTACTTCCACTTAAAGGTAAACTATTCCACAGATGGTCATCAGGCAGGCCTTGCACCAAGAGATCTGCATAAAAAAAATACTTCAAAAAATACACTGTGACACTCTACTTGTTCAACTGTCTCTATAGCACATTCTATCCAAGTTAATACATACCTTTCTCCAACCAGTTAAGCAAAGTCAAATTAAAACTTCCAAAAACAACCAACTTGCTAAAAATGGTACTGCCATCCAAGTAAGTCTCCGTTTTCTTTTTAATTAGCCAAGAAATCACAAGTTTTGCTCATTAGAATATTTGCATTTAAGATTAATTCTGTGATACATGTCAGGGAGGAAAAAAAATTAAAACAAATCACATTAAGTAAAACTAGACGAGGACAACAATCATGAATGACCTTTAATCACAGACAGCACTGAAGTTTCCAAAGTTGGTTACAAAGTCTAGGCTATAGATAAGTTTAAAGTTGTTTACTAAAAGTACTCCTGGAAAGCTAACTTCCATCCAATAACAGATACTGTTTGTTCAGATCACCTCATCTGCCACTCCACATGGTCAGCAGTTGACCTTAACAAATCAGTCCAGAAAATCTGAAAAGCCTGTGCTGATCTAACACCACCTGTCACAAATTCTGTGACTTGACTCCTTGCAGTGATGGTAATCCGCAAGCGTCTTCTCTAGATTGTTTCTACCATCTTCCAAGCCTTCTTATAATCTCATGTATTTGAGTCTCCAGCTATTATCATGTTAAATCCCTTGATTTTAATGAAGTTTTGACTCAAGACGCTTCAGGCAGTAAGAAAGTACCCTGTTGAACTGCTCTCATATTAATAGCCCTATTTCCTACTGTCTAACTACAGAAAACAGCATGCAGTCAGATGTAAAAATTAGTAGAAATTATTCTCTTGGTCCTCAAAAAGTTAGATAATTAAGATAGTCTCTAGTAAGCAGGTCTGCCACAATTCACCTCATTTCCACCACACTTTCTCAAAAAGGAGAATTAAAGCACCATTGATTCCTTAAACAAAAAACTCAAACCTAACAACCACTGGAATGGAAACATAAAACACCCTGAAGTCAATCTTAACAAAATGTGCACTCACTTTCCCCAAGAACACGCCACCAGTTCAGAATCTAACTGAAATTCAGCTCCATGCAACAACAAAAAAATGCAGGGAAAAAAAATATAGTCAGACGACCTGACACAGTTGAATCAATGCTGCTTTGAAAAGTGCTGAGAAGTTGAGCAATTTACATATGCTTAACCATATGCAAGTTTTGTTCAGTGATACTATATTACAAGAGGCAAAGAAGCTTCACTTATTACACAGCTGAAGTACATGTTTTCAAAAAGCAATTATGCTACTCCTCTTGTATTTGAACCAAGCTTTCTTCCACCAGTAAGCCAACTATTATGCTCCCCAATAGCATTCATTTATGGTTTTGGCATACACAGCTACTGTATTTGCTGTCTTCATTTAAAAACCATCAAGCAGTTTTAATGACTGATCATATGCCAGGATGGGCCTATCCTGAATATAACTGGAGGCTCTAAGCCCTTAGCATTCTCTCTTGTATGCAAGACATTAGACCGAATAATGGTTTCACTGGCTTGACGAAGGTGTAATAGCTCATGATTATTAAGTAATTGTGATCTTAAAATAATTCAAAATAGGGTCTCTGCTTCTTTAAGATAGATAGTGCTAAACTTAAGGGTGATAAATCCTATCATAGAATTAACATGCACAGCCAGGTCATTAAACTGGGAAGAGGGGAGAATAATTGATTTCTGGAATGAGAAATTGTTTCTCGTAAGATGTGAATATGGGATAGATGGCAACCTTTTACAAGTTGATAAAAAGGCATGAAAATTAAAACTGCTTTCCCCAAACAGAAAATAGAACTCCTAAATAGCTTCTATGACAATGAAACACAATTGTTATGGTAAAATATAAATGCTTTCTCAAGAAGTCCTCCTAACAAAAGGACAAATAAAGGTCAAGGTAAAGCTGGGTATATAAACACATCCTCTCCTTTAAATCTAACTCTGGTTACCTTGTATTAGCCACAAGCTGAAAGCACCCACAGAGAGGAGGGCACACAACAACTTGTTACTCTCAGTAACTCATGTGCCCGAAAAATTAACCACCAGCAACACCGAAGAGACTCTATAGAAGGGAGACTACAGACATCTAAGGCAGTCACAAAAAAAGATCAGAAAGGACAATCAGTATGATGCTGCTTTTTCCTGATACACAAACTTTTAAATACATTTTTCCCTAAACACAAGCATTTGTCCTTAAAGAAATACTATTTATTGAAGTATAAGAGTTCAATACAATTTTGGATCTTCACATGTAATTTTGAAGATGTAAAACGACCCCTCAAGTTGTGACAAGACAAACTTAAGTAACTGTTTCACATCTACCCTGCTAAGAATTAAAGTAAGAATAACCTAACCAGCTCTGCTCCCTGTTTTACACCCACCCACCCCCAACTGCTGTAGTACTCTGTACATACATTACCAAGGGATAGACAGCTGAAAAGCAGGTGACACAGTTGTGTGCCACACAGACTCAGTAAAAACTTAAGCTTGATACCCATTACAGAGTACTGTATTAAAAACATTCTCTCTGCACAGGAACATAAACCACTTTGCTCGACCAGAAGACCAAAACAAACTGATATGCACTTTTTAAGCTTGAAAGGGTAGAAACTGTATTTACAACTTGAGTAAGTTCCCTTTTTATTAACTCAACTGCAAAACTCCTGTCTGACTGAAATTCTAGTATTTTATAATTAGTAAGTGTTGACAATGAAGTATGCTATAAGTGGATCTGGTGTGTGTGGGTTTTTTTAAGTCTATTAACTTGTATTCTTCCCCAATCAAATTTCACACTTTATCAAAGTATAAAATTAATTTTAAGTAAGTTGCTCCAGTTTAACATAACACTAGAAAACACAAGTCAACATTACAAATCGTTTGTTTGTATTTTCCCAGAAACTGAAGAAACACTGATTTAATTTTCACATAGCAAAATTAGTGCTGAGTGCAATATAAAAATACCTTTCATTTGAAACCCAGGGTAGCTGTTAGACATTACTTCATAGAAGTACAGAAACTCATTCTGCAGTTAATTTAACACTTGGCTATTTTAAATGCATAGAGGGGAGTAATTTAATAGGAAGTCTGTGCCAGAGGAAACGTGCAAATCTAGCTTTTCAAAACTCAAGGAAAAACCTCCTCTTCCCTGGAATCCCTGTGTAAGTTACAGGTATTGGATTAATTCCTCAGATAAATATATACTTTACCAATTGGCTAAACCAGTGTTTCTTAATTTTCAAGGTTTTCTCAGACAAATAAGATAATGAGATACTTTATAATGGTAAGTGTCACACCAGGAAGAACTAAGATCAAATTGGACTAAAACACAGGTGAAATCCTGCTTCTGCTGCATTCAGTGACTTAACTCCCACTGACTTAAATGGGAATAGATCACCCTGAGCAGATGAACATTCAAGCACTTGCAAGACCTCTTCACCCACTTCACTTAAATTAAGCATTTAGCCTCAAATAAAAGACTGAGCTACTTTTTTCACTAATTTTAACCATACTCTAACAGTTTTGTTCTTTCTATCAACAACTAAAAACATCAAGTTTTTAGTAATGAGGGATCCTACACTTCATTATGTTCCCATTTTGCAAAATCTCTTGGCTATTTTTACACTCAATTTACACCATTTTGATGTACTGAGTTTATTTTGCTCCTGCTTCTTACTCTTAAGGGAAAATACACAGAAATATAAATTACCAAATTTTGTCCTTCCTGACTGTACTGTGGGACCCAGCCTATGCCCCTCATGTGTTCTGACATTTGCATCTTGATTTTTCATCTCAAAATAACGACTGTTTTCCTACAGAATCAAAAAAATGCTGAAATGCACAAATTTAACATGTGTAATACAAACCCAAAGTTCAATTCTTATCATTTGTTGCTGTTACACACATGTGGAACCAAAATTTATGCTGCTTAACAAGACTACAGTCTTACACGTATGCCATATTTTAAGAAAGCACGAAATTTTAATGAAAAACATCATACACTTTTCAAAAGCTTTACTCAGTTACACTAAATTGGAACTTTTTTTTTAAACCCATTTTATTCCTCTATGCTTTCCCATAGAATTTTACTTGGGAAGAACTCAATAAAAATAAAAGCTGTGCTTTTATTTTGAAAAGGACCAACCATTTACAGAAACAAAGTAACCTATTAAATCACTTCTAAAAGTTCACTTGTTTATGCAGTGATGCACCCTGCTAATTCTCAAATACAGCAATAGCAGAAATTAAGCTGTTTCCCCCTTCATATTCAGACAAATTGCTGTGACTTCTTATTCCTGCTCTTCAGATCAGTCTTCCTGTCCCATGCTATACTGTTCTCTACACTTGCTCACCCCACCTTCTCTTTCAGTTCTGAGAAAATCTATGGTGCTGCTTTTACCTCTGTTATCCACAGCACGTCAACTCTCTTAAGTGTGTGATGGTCTCAGATACAAACTTTTAATCAGTATTTTGAAAAAGGAAACTTATATAACATATTGAAAGTTTTCCTGTTATGGTAGGGAGTAGCTTTAATGCCTTTAATAGTCAAAGGTTTAAAAATCACTTACTGGAATTAGAACCTCTTCCTTTTGTAGCACTATTTTTGAATATACACATACATAGTTGTTCTTGTTACTCATATCTTGACCTCCCAGCTCCACAGCAAAATTCATATTTCTCTTCTGAACCCTACCATATCAATGAGGCTCACAAAAACTACCAATTTCACTAAAGCTTTGTTTGGTAAGATAGTGAGAAACAATGGCAAAGACACTTGAGATGAGAACAAGATAGTAACCTTTTCCCAGTGGTAGCTGGGCAACACAGTAGCACAATTTTTTTTTATTTTTTTTTTTTTTTTAACCTATAGCCTCTTCCCTTCCCCGTATTCACAGCAGCAATACATGCCACTGCTTTAGCAGGTTACAGGTCACCTAGAATTCTAATCAGACTGCTGCCTATTCCCATAGCCTCCATACCCTCAAAATACTAATGCCTACCATCCTGCACCTACATTTCACCAGCCTCTCAGCTTCACTTCCCACCCCCCTCCCATGGCCCCCCAAACATACAGTAGCCAGAAGCAGTAGTACTAAATACAATGATTGAAAGTTAATTTCACACTCTAATCATAGTCCCTGCAGTTACGTTCTCCTCATTGTTAAATTCTGCAGTAGACCCACACCTGATGAGCCAACTCCTCTGCAATCGATTCCTGATGTACAGAACAAAAACCCTAAGCCCACGAAGTTTCAGGAAGATCATGGGAAGTTCAAAAACCATGATCACAATAAAAAACTATGAACTAACTAGAAGAGAGCGTGATAAATATTTCCAGAAAGCTTCACAGCCAACAGGAGTGTTGAGTCTCTGAATACTGAGCTTACTGCAGCTACTGGAGGGGAGCTAGCTTCTGCCCTCTATTCACACTTAAGCTTCTCTAAGCAGCCCACCATTTCCATACTATCCCCTCACCTGTTAATACAGTTCTGGGTTTTTGCTTCTAGAAAAATACACATTTTCCATACATAGCTGCCATGCTTAGCAGTACTACAGACAAGAAAACCAAAAAAAAGCCATGCATAGTAGCCTCACAGAGCATAATAGATCCAGAAGTATCTATAAAGAATAGCGTAGTAGATGCTGAACCATCAGTCTTGCTACTGAGCATGTCTTAGAATCTGGCCCAAATCAGATCCCTTTTCATTAAGAACTATGTGCTAAGTTCCAAAGTACAGCAAACATCAGACCTCAGGACAGCTTTTGGTGTTTTGTTTTGTTTTTTAATATTGTTACTATACAATTTAGTTTTCCTCTAGTCTTAGAAGCAGTTTGAACTGTTTTTGCTGAAACTAAGAAAATTAGCCTGAGGAACAGTTCCAAATAAAACTGCCCATACTTGGCATGGAAAACTTCAGTCCAAACAGTTTAGCAATGCTGTAAGCAGCCGAGAATAAGGTCTGGCGAAGGAAAATTGTAGGCAACCTTAACTACGATGAGCTCTGCCTTTAAGTCAAAAGTATATACTATGAAATAGGCATCTTGTAGACAACATACTTCAATGGCCATGAACTCAGCAAAACTTAACAGAAACTAGTTAAGTGACTCTCCGATAAAAACCAATGATTCAGACATTAAAAAGAAGCTGTCACTGTCAGTCCAGTTTCTAGCAGAGCATTTTGCCAATGAAGTCTTATAAAACAGATGTTATTTACTACCTTCATCTAGTTCGTCTGTGGTTCCAACCTCCAAAATCCACATGCTGTTATAAATATAATTTTAGACTGCTAGATTAAAACAAAAGTCAGGACTACAATGGCATAGAATTTGAATTTTATACCTGTCCCAGTGGAATTGTCTTTTTTTCATAAGAACGCAACACCTATCCCTTCTATGCTTAAACAGAATATTAATCTGTCCAGAACTGTTAGTATGACACCTTCTCAAAAGCACTGGATGATTTTTAGATAGATAGATGTTAAAAAGAATAATCTGTAGATTGAAATAAACTTCTTTTGATCAGATAGCCTGGAGCAATAAGCAATCCCATTTATATTTCCTACAGTAACTAACATTAAATTCAGCACCTGCAAAACTAATATCTGACTAAACTAGAAAGCAACTAATATGGAAAAGAAATCTGATACTAAGCTGGCACACAGAAGATGTGAAAGATTTAAATAGAAAAGTTCATGTGAAGACTGTCAATAGGCTCTATATTTAGGAGTAGCTCTTGATGCAAGTATATTCCAAGACCAAAAATTCAAGTCTAAGGATAAAAAAAGGTCAATTTATTAAGAATTAAAGACTAAATATTCCACTCCATAAACTAGAAGCAGCTCCTTAATATAGAAAAAAAATAAAACAGCTCATTTTCAAGGAACTACATTAAAATGTTTTTAAAATTCTTAAGAGCATTTTTTAGCTATTACAAGTTCGCTATTTCTCAAAATTTGTAACTTTACTAAACAAAAGTTTTGACTACTTTATAGTATGCCCTACTGAGATTATACATAAGAGTTAAATCTAGATAAACCTTAATTCCTCACAGAACATCTTCATTCTTAACTGAAATAAAGATTATCTCTCAAGGAAAAACTCACCCAAAAAGACTGCAATTGCAGGGGTGTTGAATACCAAAAGTACAGGATGGGGGACTACACAAGAAGAAACAATAATGAATCATGAGGGACTGAAAAAAAAGAAGTGCAGATCTGAGACAGAAAACTGTCATTTCACTTACAAATATTTATTAAGGCTGTAGTAAAAGTAAACCATTTTAAAATTTTGAAGGACACTTTCCTTTGGGGAGCAAACGGAACTTAATATAAGAAGATAATTCCTCTCAGTTTTTTTTAACTCCACTTATTTTTGTCACTCTGAAGCACATATTATATGACTCAAAACATTCAAAGTTTGAAGTTTGAACTGACCCTGACAGATTTAATAATGTTTAAAATTGTACCCATAAGCAAGCTTATTACGTCTTCCTGTAATATTTCCACAAAAGCTTAGCTTGAACACAGCACCTGGTTTTCAGTCAAACCCAAGCTCTCTCTCTCAAGGCTTTTAAGTAAAGAAAATACTATTGTTAACACCTGTATTAGACCCCATATTTGAATGTTGAAACTACACACTGGAAGGTCTTTTAAAAAATGTCTTACTCCAGTGTACTTCACCAGCCCTACAGAGATCATTATAACCCTGGCTAACCTATGGCTGAAAGATTTTTGGACCACTCTCCATTTGTTCTGCTGTAAGGGCCAAAGTTTTCTCTGTGGGGAGACAGTTTAATTTAGAAGCGAATACTAAAAAACTTATTTTCATATATTTGTTCTCTGAGCATGATAGAGAAAATAAGCCTGCAGTAACATACAGCTTCCCAAATGGATATTCACTATTGAGAAGATCACAGAAAAGCATCAGAAAACATTTATTCATTCCCACTGCACTTGACGTATTTGGTATACAGAAAAAAAACCCTGTATTTGCTTTACAACCTGACAAATCATATTAACTGTACTAAATAAAAGCAACAAGTTGTGGTTTCTAATCACCATTTTCCACCTGCATTTTTACATGATTCTTCAATCAAAAATGACAGAAACAAGTATGCATACTTTTAGTGTAATGAGTCAGATCAGGTTCCAAAGTCAAGCTGTATCTCTCTTTTCAAAAATGAAGGTAACCGCATGTGCTATTGCAATCTGACTTGCTATTGAGACAAAATTACCACTTCTTAAGACGTTAAAAATAGCACTTCCTTTGCCAGATTTCTTTAAACTGACTCTCAGAATTGTTCATGAAGTGATAAAATCCTGCTGTTAACCAGCAAGTTATTTTGGCTGCAGAATTTTCAAAGGATTTGTATTATGTAAACTATAAAGTAACAAAATTAAAAGGAGATGGAGAAAAAAAGAAGTATCTTCAACTTCTAAGAGGTTTAAGAAGCTTTTTTTTTTTCTTCTTTTAAATACAGTCATTGGGTCTTCAGTATTTCTTATTCAGTTTTTAAATAATACAGTAAAATGGACACTCATCCTGAATAACAAACCCATAGGAAACCTCCTAACTTAACTGAAGAACATATTACTAATTTATGTATCCTGACATTAGTCAGGTGTTACTGAGCTTTTATCTAAAAATGATAAATAGCATCACACACAAAAATAAGCTGAATGTTAATGAAAACACAGAGTCTTGCTGCCCCTTCTCTTAGTCTCACTCCCCCAAGAAAACCTCTAAAAAGAAAACTACCTGCTATTTGAGGCTGTTACCTACTAGTAGTTACAGATATATTTCTCCTCCTAGCAGTGATACAATATACAGCCAAATTAAGGAAATCTGGTAATACACAGCAACAGTACAATTAACTGCAGAAATATGTACTGTTCGGATGATCTGTCTACAGCCTTTCAAACAACACAACTATGAAAGCATGTTACACAATCTGGTCTGGCCATTTCAGTGGCAAAACAACCAACAGTCCCCAGATAAAAGAAAAAAAACCCACAACACTATCTACCCAAGATGGTATGTTTTAAAGTGGGTGGGTAATTTTTATTTTTCTTCTGGAACATCACTCCTTCCAGTAAAATAGACGTAAGCATTTTAAGCCATCTGACAAACCTATTGGGGAAGTTTTAGAATACTGTTTATACTTATTTTAGAATATTTTTTCTTAGAAATAAAGAAACAAAACATTAACTATAAACAAGATGAAATATGATACAGCAGCGTAACACCAAATGGCATTTTCAGCTACAAAACACTACTTTTCTCCCAATACAGGCTTCAAACACCTCAGATTTATCTATTTATTTGAAGGTACTTGGAAAAGCAAAAAGTCTTAATCTGATTTTGTAAGTGTATGCTGAGCACCCTTAGGCATCAGTATAATGACTGTACTTTCCTTTTTCAGCCTCTCCCTGAGAATGCTGGCTACTACTCTGTAGGTGATGCTACACTGGCAGCATCACAACTATTACTGAATTCTACGTTAACTTCAAAGAATAAAGCAAAGCATTTTCGAAGATGCATGCAATTAGAACAAAAAGTTTTACAAAATGATACATTTACAGAGAGAGCAAATACTTTCTTTCTGGAAGCTTTTTTGGTTTAGGGGGCAGGGGAGGTTCTAGAGAGGAAGGGAGAGAGGGAGCCTCAAGCAGGCGGAGACAAATGAACCTATGTCCACAGCTACATTCAGGACAAACCTAACATCACAAATCCAACAGAGAAAACATGCAGAAAAGTACTGCGAAACTTTCTGCTAACTGCCTAGTTGAGATTCTATAACTCAAAAGCAGATTTTGTCCATAATTATGTTTTGAAGCAGGTTCAGAGGGCAAGTCTTTTAAATTTAAACCACAAGCATATAGATAGATGTTATTTTCCTTTAAGAAATTAAGGCAATTCAAACTACTATAAAACCCTGCATAACTGAAGAAATTCCTCTGATAGTTTATGGCCTCAAATTTCCAAACATCTGAGCTGCTGATGCCACACAAAATTTCTCTGTGTTATAGTAAAAAGCTGTAAAACTGCACTCACAAAACTGTAAGACTTAATCATTCAGAGTTAAAAATTTAATATTAAAAGTCCCAGCTCAGCAAAGAATGTAAACTTGGACATTTTGCTGATTTAAGTTGGAATTACTCCCTGCATAAAGTATGTATGTTTAACCGTTTGCTGGATCAGAACTCAAACTTTCTGAAGTCTGCCACCTATGTGTGATATTTACCAAGTGTTTATACAAGGTCTCAAGTGTGGTTTTATAAAAATAACATCTGAAAAAATATACTGTCTAAACAGCATGTGAACAGCAGAAAACTAATCTTGGTTTCACACAAATTATTCCAGTTATGAATCCCTTAAATCAAACTAGCGTACCAAGACAGGACACAACATCACAGAGAAAAGAAAGTCCAGAACAAGCACGAAGAACACCCTTGCTGTTGTTAAAAGTAACACCCAAAGTCACTGCAACAAACACGCTAAAAAAATGACCCCCTTGTTACTCTCCTGCCTAAGCTTATTTGCCCTTTATAACATTTCTGCTAACTACCAGTTTTATGGTTCACGTACATCTGCCACTCAAGAGCAGAAAAAAAAAAGTATCTTGAAATACTACAGACATGACTTAATCCCCCCCCAATTAACTATCTAGGAATACTTTTAAGTTCCCTGTATTTCGTTCAGATTTTGGGTATCTGCTGCACATCACCATAATTTTTTTTACACCATCATATGATGCCGCCTCATAAACCTTAAGACTTTAACAGTAGTGGAAGTAAAACTGATGTGCTGGGTCATGTTAAGGTAATCTCTCCCCCTTATTTTTCAGGTCACTGTCAAATAAGTTAGTAACAACTTTATGCTCTCTACTTAAACTTTTTTTTTAGGTTTTAGAAGAAGAAATATAGAAAAAATTATTTTGATGTTCAAAGGTATTAATTTTCGTTTCATCTTCGTAATCTAATGAAGTGAGTCTTTTCAGACTTCGGTTCCAGTACACAGGATAAAACCTTCACTATCCATTTTTATGTCAGCAATGCCAGCATCTACGATTTTCATTCAGATGCGAGCATTCGCACACAGTGTTATGCAGGAGGTCTCTGGGGCAACTCCTGATCATTGAAATAAAATAGGCAAAACGTCATTCAAACACTGTCCAGACGTGATGGGAAGGAGCCAAGAAGCCAAACGCAAACTCTCTCTGGTAACTCAGGATATTATGCCACAGGCACGGAGTTCCTCTTTGCAAAGCCCCCCCGTGGGAGGAGCCACCACTCGCTCCTCGGTTTTACTGCTCAATTCCCTGAACTTACCGCCTGCATTTTCCACAATTAAGCCCTCAAAAAGCACACCTGCCCGCTCAACACTTACTCCTAAATTACCCAGAAAATGGGTGGCAAGTTAGCGGAATCAGTCTCCGGGACAGTAAGCGACAAGCGGCCCGTCCAACACTCGGTTATGTGCGCGGAGGCAGCGAACCCCTCCGCACACAGAACTACTGCAGCGTCCCTACCTGGAAAGCACCGGCAGCTCAGGAGGAGGGCACGGCTAAAGGGCAGAGGGTGCGGGGGAAGGGGACAAGCCAGGCCAGGCGGCGACAGGGCAGCGCGGAGCAGGCAAGCGGTGTCAGAAGAGGCAGCCCCAGGCGGCCGAGGTCACCGGCACCTGTAGCCGGAGGGCTGAGGTGTGCGAGGGCAGGGAGGGGGGAAGGACGACAGACGGGTACCTTTGAGCTGGGGCAGCGGCGAGAGCTCCACCTGGCTGCTCTGACTGCGGAACTGCGAGGAGCCCTGGGAGCGCTTCTGCCTCTGAGCCTTGCGCACCGATTTCCGTGTGAAGCCATCCACTTTCTCCGCGGCAGAGATGGCCGCCGACATGGCTGGGCGGTGAGGCGGCGCGGGGGGCCGTCGCTCTCCAGAAGCATATATTAAAGCGGAGGGAGAAGCGGGCGGGCAAAAAAAGGGCTTAAAAAAAAAAAAAACAACCACTAACCCCCCCAAAAAAAACAAACCCCAAACCAAGTCTTTCCTGCCGCCAGGCCCGCCCGCGTACACCACACGAACGGGGAGCGGGTAGGAGAGGGCTGGCGTCCTAGCGGCGTGCGGGGCGGCGGTGCCGGCGCGGGTGCCGGGGAGGCTCCTCGCTCCCGGCTGCGGCCGGGGTCCTCCGTTCCTGCTTCCCCCGGCGTTTCCTCTCCGCGCGGAGCCGGCGGCCGGCGAGGGAGAGGAAAAGGGGGAGGAGGAAAGGGGAAAACAAACAAACAAACCCAACCAACTTTGCCCGGCGGGGCGGGCGGGCGCCAAACTTTCCCGCGGCGCGGGGGAGACCGAGCTCCCGGTCACCTCAGAGCAGGCGCGACGCGAGCCGCCGCGGCCCGGGCTCGGCGGCGCCGCTGCCCCGCTCCCGCCTCGCTCGCTCCGCGCCCCCCTCAGCCGGGCTCGCCTGCGCCAGCCCGCGCCGAGCTCGCTGTCATCGGCCGGACTCGCCCCTGGGCCGAGCTCGCCGGGGAGGCGGCTTCCACTCCCCGCGCCCCAGCCGCTCGCTTCCACACGCCCCTTCTCCGCCTTCAACTGCCGCCGGGCGCTTCCCGCGCCTCCGCCGTCATCCTGCCCCCTCCCGCTCCCCGCCGGGGGCCGCTACGAGTGTCTCTGCCCGCCACAGCCCCGGAGCCGGCGGGCGACCGGCCGCGCAACTTGGCGAAGCGAGTAGAGTTGAGGGGAGGAAGAAGAGGAAAGGGGCGGGACAGGGGCGACCGCGAAAGGGGCAAAAAGGGACGAGATGAGCGGCCGTTGCTGGCGGCTCTGGGTGATTGACGGCTCAGGGCAGCCAATGAAAAGAGAAGATCGTGGAACTTCACCACCACCCCCTTCCTCGCGCAGAGGCTTGGGGAGGACGCGGGAGCTGGGACGCGCACGGGGGACGGCGCGATTGACAGCTGGCTTCTCCAACCGAGAGGAGGGGAATGGAGGTGGGCGGGGTTTCCTGGGCGACGCGCTAGGCGAAGGAAGGGGAAGGGGTGGGGCGGGCGCCGGCCAATCCGTGCTGGGGGGCGGGCGCGGCGCCGCAGAGGGAAGCGGCCGGCGGCGGAGCGGGGCTGTTGGCGCGCCCCGTTACCGAGTCGCTACCGGCCGCAGCGGTCGCCCCGGGCAGCGAAGGCCTTTTCTCCTCGTGCAGCCCGGGCCCGCTCGCTGTCGCTTCTTGGGACACAGCGAGCCGTCATAGGGACCGGCGGCGGCAGGAGTGCAACGGGGACTCCGGGCCGGGGCCCTGGTCCCGCCGCGGGCGCCCTGCCCCACCCCACCTGAGTCGGGGTTGTGAGGGGGGGGAACGCGAAAAGGTGGAGAAGGTGCGTGGAGAGAGGGCGGCTGGGGCCCCGTCCCGCCGCCCGGTGCACGCCTCTGCCCGTGGGGCCCCCCGTGAGCTGGGGTCCCGGCGCCGGTGTCCCCTGCGGGCTGCGAGGCAGGGCAGGGGCTGGCCTGGCCGTGCTGGAGCTGCTAGAGCAGCAGTCGTGCCCGGTGCTTCCAGCAGGAGCTGGGGGTGCTGCTCACAGGGGAAACTGCCGAGAGGGTGTTCAACCATGAGCGCAGCGTGCCAGCGGGCTCCGTGCCGTCTGCGAAGTGCTTGCGATTTGTTTTTCCCCATCCTGCCAGCACCTCCACGTTTTTGCTCTTCCTTACATCTCCGGATGAATTTGGCCCACGCGGGGCTGGGTTACCATGGTGTTTGCTTTCTCACACTGAGTCACAGTCTCGTTTTGCAGGCTGAAGGCACAAAACTGCCTGAAACAAGCACGTGCTTAACTTTCAAGGAGTGAATATTTACGGAGTAACTGATTCTTCTGTTTCATACAAGTTACACGGCTCAGGCTGAAGTTAGGCTATGAGAAATGAGAGCATATAAAAACCGTGACTGTGCATGCAGTACATGGCTGTGTTCAAGTCTGACTTTTGCTTGGTCCCATTTCCATGTTCAAGCAGCCTCCCCTTTTGAACTGCAAAAATACAGAATGCCTTAGCTTGTAGTCATCCACGTAGAGATAAGTTTTATGCACATCAGCACATTTCTTAGTACATAATTTTAGAACCAATTCAGCAGATTACTGTAGCATTTTAAATACACAAGTTTCGGTAGCTATGGTAGGACATAAATACTGCAAGGTAACATGTTTGTTAAATGCCTTCATGAGTTAGTTTATGTGTATAAACCATAAATCAAAAGTCAAGTGTACATTATAGTTTTATGCGAATGTTGAACTTTGGAAGCCTGTTCAATAGAAACTGTTGTCTGTATTTCGTTCTGTCATTCTTTTCCTTTTTTCTTTCCTCTGTTAACACAATCTCTACTAACTTTTTAATGTATCATTACTTGTGCACCTCCTGCCTTTTTTGGTTTTTGTGAAATAATCTTTGGTGTTTGGTAATACAGAGAGGGAAAGTACTCTTAAGAGCATTCTTTTCCATAGACTTCTGATTCAATTCTGGACACAACATATCTAGAAATTGTAGGGGACAAGTGTTATCTTTCTTGTAGGTGTGTAGACTTTTTATTTCATTTTTTTTAATGTATTACAAAATTCATTTTACAGGCAAAATGACAGGTTTTAGGCACTCAGTCTTTAAACCACCAGCTCATGTATTTATTGCAGTAAAGGAAATCCTTGCATTCCTTCCCTGGTTGATTTGCATTTCACTTTGTGGCCCGCAGATGCTACTGGGAGAGCGCTAAGGCCCATACCCTGTATTGGTGTGTTCCTCAGTTCCTGCCTGCCCTCCAACAGCTGTCATTTTCTTCTGCACCCATTTTTAGAAACTGACACTGATGTGTCATCGTGTCCTGTATACTGTTTAATTGGCAACTCAAGCCTTGCTGCCCGTTCCCAGTGTAAAAGTCTACCTTAAAGTTTCATCAATTAAATATTTTGGAATTTGTTAATGAAAAGTCTTACGTAAGTTCTAAGTAATGTAAAGATATTTTTCTATCATTTAAAATATTTTCTTCAAGGTTACTAGGCTTTGGAATGGCTTCTGTGCTGTTTAAAAACTATGCTGTGAAAATCTGTTGGCAGTTGAAATTCATGTTGCAAAGCCCTTAGTAAATAGTAATTGTAGTCTCGCAATGATGGGATTTTTGTATCAATTGCATTGGAAAATATTTTCAGACCGTACCTTTGTGTATCACTCATAAAAGAAACATGGGTGAAATCTGAGTCAGGCAAACAAAAAGAAACTTTTATTCTCTCAAATAAATCAAAATTATTTTTAGCTGTTGAGTTTTCTTTTCACTTTCTGATATAACTCCTCTGTTTCAGAAAAGAATCATCATCAGCAATGTAGACCAGCTACAGTTTCCCAGGCTGGAATGGTAATGTTTGAATTAATGTACACTTGAAGTCAGTGGAATTACATGGGTGTATGAAACCGTTGGAACATACAGGCCTGTGGGACTGGGGTATTTGGAGAAAAAAAATGAAAGTGAGAGCTGTGACTGGCAGTCTGAAATAGCTGTGTTTGAGAAGGCTGAAGATGCCCTTCCCCGCTTTCTGCACATACTGCTTCCTACACAGCTGTCGGAGCTGCTCTGAGTCAGCTTCCGAACCCCCTGGTTTTTAGAGTGTGTGTATATTTAAAGGCACACAGCAATGGTGCCAAGTTTTAAGCTGATGGCTCCACATCCAATTCATAAAAGTCTGAGGTGTCCACAGAGAATGTTGTGAATAGTAATTTTATGCCAAGCTATTCCCACTCCTAAATCAGAGCCCTCAATATGCACTGAAGCATTGATTCTGCAAAACCGCACGCGTGCCTCTAACTTGACTTGGAAGAAAGCTCATTATCATTCATGTTCATTATTCAAAATGGAGAAGCAACATTCTGGAACAGATTTAACTAAAAGTCACATTTGCAGTTCTTTTCATTCAATCATAGAGATCTATTTCCTGCACCTTCTTAGCATCTTTTTACCCAGGAGCGAGACCTTTGGTAAAGTGAATGAGAACATGATATATCATTAACTTGCAGAATCCTGACCAACTTGGCTTGGAAGCGTGGTGCTTCAAGGACAAGGTTGCTGCCAGGTTTTGGCTGCAGGGAGTTGCCTGGTTGCCGGCAGGCACAGAGTTAACTATAGCTCTGCTTTCCCATTCTTCTGTACAGATGCTTAGAGGCCAACCTACAAGAAATCTAGCTCTTCTCAGAGACAGTGGGAGGAATATTTTAGTAAAGAGGATGATGCCCTAAGTGGGTGAACCCTCAGCCAGGAAGGTTTGTGGAGAAAGGTTATGAAAACTTGCGTCTATTTCCTTCTAAACATGAAAATATTTAAGGAAAAGCCTGTTGGCTGCAGCCATGCTTGTGTTTACTACTGCATCACCCCATTAGTTTGTCAGGGTATTTCAACTAACTTAAAATACTTTCTGGGCTAAGGCTGTGCTCTTTCAAGTATGCATGGAATTACATTTAAGCATGTGGGTTGTCCCAGTAAAACCAAGTGAGCTATTCACATACTTCAGGTTAAACTGTGTGCTTACATGTTCTATGGCCTTCAGTGGCTAGTTGCTCTCTAGCAGAAGTGTCCCTGAGTCTTCTGCTTGATAAATCTTTAAATAATACAGCATTGGCTATCTCAGGAACCATCTGTTGCCTTCCTCCCAGAGCAGGATTTGAAATTCTGGGATTGGAACTCAGAGGTTAGCTGGCAAGACCTGCTTTGTAAGGGCCCCGAGTTCAGTTTCCTTCAGCATACCTATGAATACGTCATTGCAGTCTTTCCAGGCAAAACTATGCGTGTGGGTATGTGCAAGCAATGGATTGTTAAAACTAGCTCTGATTCATGTTGTTATTTTAAAAACCTTTTAATTAAATCCTCTGTCAGACAATCCAGCCTGATTGTATTGCAAATAAAATTGTATTTTAAGAAGTTTGTACACACAGACGCGCACATGTACACGTATACTGATTATTGTAAGTGTCAGTCCAATGAAAATGTATCCCAATTTAACTCCTTAATTCTGCCTATGTCTTGAACTGTCATTTTGGGTGGAAACAGTGCTGCCTGAGAACTCAACAGCGGTCTTTCTGGCTCAGTAAGATGCAAAGCATCCCTTAGGGATATCAGTTTACAAGTAAGCTTTCAAAGTCAGTTAGCATATTTGCCATAATGACATTTCCTTAGCAAAAAGCCATGGATTATGAGAATATGTGTATTTATTAATCTGTTGTCTATGCTGAAGATTTGTTTGCATTTCATATATAAGATGGGGAAATAGCTTCAGCAAGAGAGGCGGATTCACAGTATTTTTTAATATGACAAATGGCACCTGTATTCACCGAAATGCAAAAAAACCCCACCAACCCCGACAACCACCCACCACTGCCAACAACAAAAAGCACGGTAGCCTTTCCACTGTCACTTTCTAAATGCTTTTGTCTGTGGCGAACCAGACCTTTGCAAATGCCACCAAGCACTAACCTCAGCTTTTACAGTTTTCTGTAATGATTGTTCAACATGGCATTTAGAAAAGAAAAGGGAACCACTTCTGTTACCAAATGTTTGCATGTAGAAGTGAACACCTGGAAGCTTGAGTTCTTTCAGACATAATTCCTAATGCTCAGTGAAGGGAATTAAACAAACAAACAGCAAGGTTTATTCTGTCAGCTTCTCAGCAGGCTAACAAGAATTACTGCATGTTAAGAATCAGCTGCTCTTGGAAACTTAATGAATGTAGCAGCCAAAAAAGTACAAAACGTGGCCAAGACATGTAAACCAAATAAATAGGCTGTAGCGAAAAGAAATGAAGGGCATTGGGAAATCTCTCTGTAAATCCAAGGTGGGAAGGGTTCGCTGTAGCAGGGTTTCTGAGCACTTTGATGGTATAGAATGTTTCATGTAAGGAATTGGGTTTGCATCTTGAACTGTAATTCTATTCCCTTGTAATTCTGTTCTCCTTGGAGAATAATAGCAGAAAAGTATTTTTATATTTTCATCTGTCTCTGCTGTGATTTAACAACTGGAACTAAGGAGCCAAGCCAGCCGCACAGCCAGTTCTCTGCAGCACGCTAGCAAGTGGGTTGGCACCGGTCGCCTGCAGATCTGCCCTCTCTAACCACGCTCGGTTTCTAACCATGCCTTTTCAGGGGCATTGTTTAAACCTTTTTTGTAAAACCAGAATGACTGCTACTAGTAAGGAAGAGTCCAAAATATTGATTAATTATAATCAATCCTTCTACTCCCTGGTTTATGAATGAAAGCAAGTTACACACGCTTGTAAATACTACTCATTTGTCGTATAGGTTACAAAGCTTTTGTGTGCAGTTGTTTCACATTTTCCATTTTTTCTCAACTATTTTCATAGCTGCAAGAGACTTAAAAGAGACATCTGTGGTTCTTATGTAATAACATGGCTCCCAGAGCTCGATCTTTGGGAAAAAAATTTAAAAGCAAGACTCGAGATAAAGTCATAAGTGTGGTTAAGCAACCAGAAGAGATTGACGTGAGCTTTAGAGAGATGTAAATAAAGTTTATAGTAATTTAGTTATTTGTCTTTTTGTCTGTAACATCCAGAAAGATTTTTTTTTGCCAGCAGATGAAATAAATGGTCTTACTGAGATTTCAGAAGTATGTACCTCCCTGTTAGGGCTTGTCTACCTCAGAGAAATGTACTGCCTTTCCTATAGCGACAGGGCCATAGTGGTCAAATCAAAGCAGCACCGTAGTGCCTGTGATTTTTCCTTATGCAGATGTGCTCTTAGTCATGATGGGGAAAGCAGCGGTGCTTGTTTCTGCCACAGTGAAATGTGACATTATAGCAAAAGCTGTTTCTCACAGGTCACCATCTAGAGCAGGATCCCAGTGTTTCCCAGCTTTTGCTGAGGGATGGAGCACCTTCGGTGACCTGACTTGCTCTCCTTCCAGCAGATCTGACACCACAGTTACTAAGCACAGACCGTGCAGCAAGCTCACTTAATCCTACCCAGCAAACACATGAGCCACAGTTTGCGTTTCAGTCTGTAAATTGTTCTTTTGTTTTGCAGGCTTTACTGAACACAGTTTTATTTCATGTGACTGTGCTATTTATGGAGGAGTAAATATTGCCGGGGGTCTATTTAAAAAGGCCAATGACCTGAATTTTTTTCCATTTGAATTATCTCCAAGAGTCAGACATGTTTAACAACTGAGGTTTTTCCCCTTGTTGCTGTAGACTGCAATCATTTCTAACATCTTAGATCAACACCAACTAAAAAGACATGGATTTTGAGAGAAATAAAACTCATGTAGTATGAATGTGATTAGACAGTCTGTGACCTTGCCATTTTTGGGAGAGATGAATTCCATCCTGAATTACCAGTTATCAATGTAGCATGTTTTTGACTTCTGAATATTAGCTTTTTCACACTATTGTGGTAATTTGATTTTGTAACTCTGGTTTGTTCCTTTTATTATTATTTTTTTTTTACAAAACCAATTATCAAGTGTGTTTCCACATATTATAAATAAATAAATAAACCATGTTTTCAGAAAGGGAAGATTTAAACAGAGCAAATGTTCTTGCTGTTCTTGCAATCTGAATAGCAGTATTGCTTTACTATTTAAGAAGCAGAAAGTTAAACATCACTGGGAAAACAGTGCTACATTTTCACTTTCAATAAAGAGCTTGGTGAATGCAAACAGGTAGCCAAATGTCAGGAATATTAAATACATTTGAGTGTTCTTAAAAGATGAGCCAACTGTATTTTTTTTAATGTATAACATATTTTAACAGTGTAAAATGAGTTGATCACAGTAATTACAATGGGCTCCAACCTGAAATTTTGCTGTAGACATCTTTACCCAGTCCTATAAAAGCATAAAAAGATATAATTTTTGTGCTGAATGCCATTCAATTAATATTCTAATGTTTGTGGGATTTACCATGTTGTTACAAGGTGCCATGGCTTTGGTGCAATTCAGAAGTCACAACTCTCTTCTCCCCTGGAGAGATGGAGCAGGTGGATGGGATGGAATTCTCTCAGGCTGGTCTTACTACCAAAGCCATTTTCTCACCTGATTGCATTTCTTCAAAATTTCATCTCTACTGGGGAAGGGGCGTACTGGGCAACACTTAGATAATTCAATACTCTGATAATATATGTGATGAACACATCTTCAGGGTTATTCTGGCTTGAACCACACTACAACATGCAGTAGCCACGCTATAGAAGCCATCCATGCACAAGTCTTACCAGTCCTGTTTAGCTTTCAGGAAATCACTGAGAAGCAGAACTTCAAGTCCTGTTGATGTCTTAGGAAAGTTAGTTCAAGGTGTTGAGAAAAATATTCCACATAGCTAGTCAAACTAATAGACGTTTGCATAGACATTTCTTCAAATGAAACAAAACTGAATCCTTGGAAAAGATGTTTTACAGAGAATAAAGCCTTTTTTGAAAGTTTTCTGCCCAAGCCCATCACTTATTACTTCATCCTTCTCATTTTTAGTGTCCCTTTTCAAACATCAGAGTTTACCAGCAGGTTATTTCACACTTTAAGATGAAATCATCTTCCTTTAGTAAAAATTGTGAAACGAACTGCTGTCAGTGACTCCTACAGCCTCCATTAAGATGAGCCATACAAGTGTTGTTTCGTTCTCAGTTGTAACATATGTTTTCAGTTCTTGTTTGTATTAGTGAACAAGAGCTTTCAGATTCTAACTCAAACCGTCTTTCCAGATTAAATTAGCTGAAGCCTTAATTAGACAGCACTGATCAGAACGGATTGCAATGACTACATATGCTACTCTTGTCTCTCCATTAAAAAACTGCCAGCTTTTAAAGAAAGAAAATATTCAGATTATTTTCTGTCTTAATAGACCTCAGAACTGTCTGAGGTGAAGCAGAACAATTATAGTATAACAAAGCACCTGCTGTAATTCATTTCTAGATTATTTCTTACTAATGAGTTAAAACATAAGGCAGACCTTAAAGGAAAAATAGGCTAAACTATTTGGTGATGTATGTCCTCATACAGGGGTGTATCTCAGGTTCCTCTTCCATTTTTCTCCTTCTGTAAAAACTGGTGGCCTGATTCTTCTCTACTGTAGTTTTTGGAGACCATTGAACCACTAAAGTCATCGAAGTTCAGTGACAGAAAATGTACTACCTTATGTCATTAAGAATGAACTCCTCAAATAAGCCTGAAGGCCAGATTTTCTAATTAAAAATGTAAATATCACTTTTCTGGAATTAAAATTTATTTTTAAATATTAAAATTTCCTTAAAACATAACATTGAAGTGGGTATCTGGGAAGTAAGGCTGCCCATTTTACAGAACAGGCAGGCAGCAGAAGTACAAGGTGATCTGCGGGTAAAGCTCAATACTGTTCTAAGAGGACTGGTTCTAAAGGCAACCTAGATCCTGATCTCGCTGCCGCAGCTGAGAACATTGAATATATACTGGGATAGGACTGGACTAAGGCTACATATATACAAACTTAAGTATATATATTGTGCATATATATCTATATATTCTGGAATACGTGTTCTTTGTATCAGGACACCTCTGTCTCTTTGAGTACTCTTGACCTGGGTTAGACATCTTGCTGACCAGCATCCAGCTCCATTGCTATTGCCTGTCTGACTGCTTCTAGTGTCCTACTGCTGTATTATGTTAAATGACAAATTTTTATTCAATGTTATACGATGTGTTATATTCTAGTTATTCTGTTAAGGTTAAAGTGAGTTCAAGACAGTCCCTTGACTTGACAGATTAAAAGGGCCTGCAATGTTCCTTTGCACTGTGCCACTCCAGCAGCTCTTTGCTGAGTTATCTGCCTAATAATTGGAGAGTCTGGCGTCAAGTGTCCCAGATCCACAAAATCCTTAACCTCAAAAATATCTGACAGAGGCATTTGCTGCATCCTTCTGCAAGTTAATGAAATTATCCATAAGGATTCCATCCCACCATGGATGGGGTATCACATTCCCAGCCTTTCTGTAGCTGTTGCCTGTTGATGCTCACTTCTTGCATTGTGCCCAGCTGAACCACACAGTGCATCCTTGGTCCCCCAGTTGCCTTCAGCATCTTGTGTTATTTCTTGTCTGGGAAGCTGCTGCCGCCATCTCCCCTCCCTTTTCACCTGGGTGGTGTTCTGCTCTCCCATCACTGCCACTGGCTGCGGCTAGGATGGTTTCTGGCCCCAGATGGAAAATGAATCTGTCCTGAACTCTCTCTGCCCAGAGCTGGCACAAGTCCTGCAGAATTTATCAGCCTGCTCCACGCCTCTCCTGTGTTACAGGCATTCGTCAGTTGGGAACCAGTGCAACCAAATGTAGCATTGTGTCTGGATCTACTCTGCTTGTCTTAAGATAATGATTTACAGGGTTTTCTTAAGAAAAATAAATGCAATTGCCTTTTCCATAGGATGCATGATGCTGTCACTACATGCACTGCCCACTCCCTACCCCACTGCTTGTGGAAGCTTCCTTCTTCTGGGGAGCCACCACTGGGGGCTTTGAAGTAGCTTAGAAACATGAAATAGGAGAGAATTTCATGGCTGATAAACTAATGCAGTCAAGGAAAACCATAACTGGATTTGGAGATGGATTGCTTTGTAGGTTGAAGATATTTCCCATGCATTTGTCACAAATAGTTTCAATACACCTAAGGTGATACCTAATAAACAGTGTATGAAATATAAGGCAGAAAAATATTAGGTGTTCTTTCAACATAAGCCTTGGTAAAACAGGATCTTCACTGAGCACAAAATTCTCAGTCCTGTTATGACTTCAGCAGTATGATTTCAAAAAATAGACATTGTTGAACAGACCTTTTTATTCGTCTTTAGCCTAAGAATAATTGATCTAACTTGGATTTCTTGGCTTTTACTGAGCATCACATAGTAAGTTTGCTAAGTGAGAGGATCATTTCTGTAAGTGCTGTTGCCATTCCCTGAATTTCTTGTGTAGTGTGTTTTTATTCTGTCCATGTCAACATCCATACTGGGCCATGTGTCAGGTGCTGTGCTGTGAAACCTACACCTGCTTTTCCACTGTGCAAATTGAAGAGCTCAGAAAAAGAGGAGGGTATAGTTAAAAGATGCCTTCCAGTTTTGTTCCATACAGGCATAGTCAACTATTTTTCTAAATCACTCTAATAGAAGATATAGATAGAAGATGGGTTCTTTTCTTATGACAACTTGTGCTAATACTGCATTTCCAAAATAATGTAGACAAATTGAAATAATAACCGTATATTTTGATATCTGTGGTTGGAAATGATCCATTCATCCCTCCATATATATATATTCTACAACAAAAAATGTTTTCTGTCTTCAGCAGTTTTTACCACAGAGGTTTCAGAGGATGTATAAGTTCAGGGCTTTTTATTTTAAAAGTGTCTTCACTGTAGTCCAGTGTTGAATGTACAGTTGGCTATATTATAATTACTTAAACACTACAAAACTGTTGTCACTTAAATGTCCTTAGTATGTGTTTGCCCTGTTCAACAGAGCAGTGGGGATTTCAAGCACATTTCTTTCTGCAATTTTAATATTACCATTGACTACCTTTTTTGTAGGAAAAAAAAAGGGTGAAATTTCAAAATCATTGTTACCAAAATCATACTTAAATATCTGTGTTAATTGACTTAGCTGGTCAGCTGCTGTTTATGAGATTAAAGTAAGCTCAGTCCTGCACTGTCTTAGAAAAAAACTGGAAGCATCCCTTTTAAACAACATTTAAACTCTATTTGATCAGAGGCATATGGGGTGGCCAGCATGTTCTACACATCTTATGAATTTTAGACAATGTTATTATGAACGTCGTATTTTTAATGTGGAACAGGCCGTTTGCTGACTGGGTCTCTACGACATACTTGTCAAAGTGATGAAGAGCCATTAACTTCAATGGCTGTACCAGATAAAGAGGAAAGTTCTCAAACAGGAAGAAGGAACAGGAATTAAAAGAATGGCAGTTCCAGAGGGACTCACAGGGGGAACAAAGGGGAAGATTTATGAAGTCCTTCAAAGGTTTTGAATGGGAAGGAAAAGCAATTTTTTGAAGCAGGAGAAAAGAGGATTTAGCTATAAGAACCTACACAGTCAAAGAAAGGCACCTCAGTTTTGAGGAGATGCAGTGAGATGCAAGAAGCTTTTAGACAGGCTAGAGGATGCCTGACCTATTGCTGAACAACACTGTGGAAACTGAGGCTTGGGAAGTTCATTATTTTGTACATAATTGTATGCTTATTTTGTGAGCTAAGTGCAGAGACACTTGGTTTAGAGTTCAGTACAAAGTCTGCAGGGCCGTGGACCCTGCTTTGCACAAACACCCAGAGACTTACACACAGCCTGATCCCACCCAGCTGTAGGCACCTACCTGAAGCACCTAAATGTTAAGCCTGATAACCACGCTCTCTTTAGTCAGTGGAATGAAATAGGCACTCTGTAGTGGAAAGTCACACTGAGGTGGGCTGACTTGCTCTCTGGAGGCTGCCTGTCTCTCTGCACTGACTACAGAACTAGCTTGCCCTGACCATCAGCCTGTGTAGGTGCTGGATATGATTTACCGAGGCCTTTGGCGTCTAAAGCCAAAAACATCAAAGCTGGAGCTATAGCAAAGATTAACGAAGATCACGAGGAACCTGAGACTATAACTATATGAGTAAATTAAACAGCATAGTGGCTGTCCCTACATACTGAGATTCTCCCATCTCTCTTGCAATGTTATTGGAACAGCTCCTGCCCCAGGCTGACCTTCCCCAGCCCCCAGTATGCAATGCACACGTGGTGCCCTGGTTTTGAGTGTAAAAGCATTTTGTTAGTGACAAAAACTGGTTTCCAAAAACTTTAATTTATCAGAATGGAAGTATACATAACCTATGAAACACTTCAAAATCAGCTCACATTCATTTGCCTGATACGTTTGCACAGCCTACAATTGCTCCTTGGCCAAGTCACTGTGTTACCACAACCTGCAAAACCCACATGTGCTTTCCTTCTCTTTGTC
Organism: Falco punctatus; assembly: GCF_963210335.1. NCBI lineage: Eukaryota > Metazoa > Chordata > Aves > Falconiformes > Falconidae > Falco > Falco punctatus. The sequence goes on along the minus strand of NC_137592.1, from coordinate 23,052,571 downwards.
CAGCTGTTCTCCATTTAGGAAGGGATGCTTCCCAGGCATGGGCTCTTTGCTTCTCATGCCTTAGCAAGTGGGTGCCACAAGCCAGCCACTTCATGGTTTCCAGGAGTAGTACTGTGGATCTGAAGAAACTTGGAAGCCTGGGCAGATGACAAGGAGAGACTGTCAGCAGCACTTGGAGGAGTGGGGTTATTTAATTTATAACTAGATTATTAGAATGTTCTGTTCATCTGTGTAATAGTAAGTATGTTATTTAAAGTATTTTTCTTTTGCTAGGTAATGCAAAGCAAAACTAGTTTTCCTTCATTTATTTATTTTCTCCCATTGTTCTTTTACGACCAACGTAATTACTAATAATTGTTTTGGGCCATTTTCTTAGTTCCATTAAGTTAAATAAGTTCATCACCTTCATTGAAGATATACTGATTGACATTAGTTGAAGATCTGGCAATTTCTTCAGTCTTTTCTTAATAGGTTTCTTTTTTTTTCTTCCCCCAACCTATTTTTTTTTTTTTTTTTTTTGTATTACATTCACTGTTTTCATTGACCAGAGATCTCTTTTAACTGCAAACAATCTGTCACTGTAGGAATTGTAGCACTATGTGATTTAGTGTTGCTTTTAGCTCTGCAGACCAGAGTTGAAATTCTTTGTATTACTTTCATAGGCTGTGTCGTGCTGGGTGTCTTTAATCAGATTGCATGCTGCTATCATTTTGCTGTGTCTGAACATCAATTAGGCCTTTAGAGGAGTAAATAGTTTTAATAAATTTAAGTAAATTTTAGTAGCCTGGTAAGAAAAGGGATCTTTTATGGATCAGATAACTGAAACAGTAGGAGCTAGTTTCCAATGCACAAGCATATGCTGGTTTTCTTGAATGCTGTTTGGTGAAGGTTTGTGGTTCTGTGAGAAAGGGCAGAAAAAACCAGAGAAACTGAGATAGGGCAGTAAGAAAGTGATCACTGCAGCCACAGAAGTACTAATAGCCTGTGCACTGTTAGGAATAATTAAAAAAAAAAAAGAGGACCTTTGGGCAGAATGCTAGCTATAAAAGGGATTGGATTTGTGAGCAAAGCCTGTCTCTCCTACTGCTGGATTCCTTTTGCATTCAAAGAATAAAAAGGATTGGATTTGTAAGCAAAGCCCATGTCTCCTACTGCTGGATTCCTTTTGCATTCAAAGACAGGATTTTTTTTTCTTCTTTATAAATAAACAGAACTGAATAAACTAATATTGGCTCCAATTTCTTCTTCTACAGAAGGTAAATTGTACGTTCCCAATTCTAGTTAGGAAACGCTTAAAAGAGGCAGCATGCTATTCTCATGGTTTCTATCTTTCTTTCCTCCTCAACCAGTCTCACCCAACTGGGTGATTCTGGACTTTCCCAAGGGCACAGACCACATCTTCTGTGGTGTGCTGCTTCCCTGGTGATTAGGGTAGTTCTCTGTAGAAGATGCTGGTGGGGATGGGGAAGGCAAGGAAATACAGCTTTTTATGATGCTTTCAAAGTTTGAAGATGGCATTGCCAGCTGGCTGCAGGCTGGTGCTAGTATGCTCACCATCTTTCTGCTCCCTTCAGTGATAGGGATGAGTGGATTCCTAAGGTACTTGTTCAGCTTCACAAGAGAAAACACTGGAAAACTCTTACACTCTTCAGTTTTCATTTGTAGCTCCATGTAAGTTAGAGGCCTATAAAGTTCTAGTTTAACGTGAAATTTCAAATAATAATAAATCAGTAGTATTTTGGGTTTTTTTTAATGAGGCTTTCAGAATGGTAATCTACAGATTATGTGAACATCAGAAGTTATATTAGAGTAGTATAATGTCATGCTATGTCAGTGTGATGCACTTGAAACTACTAGACATTAAAATATTGGCTTCTTGACAACACTTCATTGCAAACTTCATCTCTGTTGCTGTGACCTTTAACAAAGATCTTTCTTCTTTAGATTAATTGAAGGAAAGGAACAACAAGCTGCACAGCAAAACTAATGGGACCTGGTTTCCTATGACAGGTGTCTGATGTCCTACAGCACCTTACTAACCACAGATGTCCCCCATGAGTCCTTGTGACCTCCCCAGTGCCCCAGTGCTCCTGTGGGCAGGACACAGGCAGTGCCATGGCTGGCTCTGAGGTCAGCTGCACCTTGACCTGCTAAAAACCCCACGGCTGTTGAGTTTTCATAGCAATCTTTTCTCACGCTGGAGTAACTGCTGTGGTTTTCCCACCACAACCCATGAGCAGATTTGCACAACGTTCAGGAGAGCTTTTATCTTGAAGACCCCTGCCCTTATGTCAAATGTGGTTAAAGTTGGCCAGCAGACTCAGGATTTGTTGTAAGGGTACATCTGACAGACATAATAACAGACGGTGTGACGGCAGCAGTCCCATTGCCTTGAGAAAGCAGACAAAGATGTAGCTGCCATCAGGTTTTTGTGGGAGTGATAAAATGACGTCCATTTTAAATACCAGCACATCAGTCAGTGTGAGGCTGGAGGTGGCAGCCAGGGAGACTTTGAGGAATGTAGTGCTGGGGCACAACTGGCCATTGCTGCCCCCATCAGCCCCACAGGGCCCTAGACCTTCAGCCTGACCCTCCTGTATGCTCAACCCTGGGCTGAGCTACACCTCACGTACGCCCAGCCCTAGCCGCCAGGACTGCCCTAGAACCAAGTTGCTGCATGGGGCCTATCCCTCAAGTGTGCAAGACCTGGCCACCATGGCTGACCTTGAACCAAGATGCTCCGTGGGGCCTGTCCCTTGGCTTCACAGGGTCTGCCCCCATGGTTCTCTTGGAACTCCAGGGTCATATGTGAGGCAACCCCCAGCTCTGCTGGCCTCTGTAACGCTCCTTTTCTATCCCCCAGACTCTTCCATGGGGGCCAGGAGAGGCCATTGGTCAGATGTGGATAATCTTTACTGTGTACCCAAGAGAGATTGACTTCTCAGCACTAATAACATCCTGACTCTCAAGGGTAGTCTCTGACTGGGTCACCCCCTCTGTGGAGAACGACAACCCTCTGCTCCAGGATGAGGTAGGGTCGTGGTTTTCAAAATAAAAAGGAATTACCAGTGGTGGGTCACTATTCGGCTGCTTCGCTGTAGTGCTGTTTCTGGTCTGAGAATAGAAGAAAATGAGCATGAGATACAAACCATGCATATTGTATGGGGAAAAAATGTATTTTGTTTGCAAAACAAACTTACAAAACTTGCTGCTTTATTTAAACAGTTAATTTAATCTATTAGTTAACAAATAGGTTTTTCAAATTTGCCATTGCAGTTCCTTCAGTCATTACAAATTCCTTTGACTCCTATTTGTCAGGTAAAGTGTTTGATTTGTAATATACATTATTTTAGTACCACCATGAATTTCACAGAAGTCTTCTCTAGCATAATTTATTTTTAATGAGCTAGTAGGGCTTTTTTATTCTCGTGGTCAAAGAATTGCAAAAATATAACTGCACATGCTTCTTGTCAAGATGAAATTGCCAGCTAAATGGGATTATACCTTTCACATGAGGAAAGGAGACACCACTCCTCCAAAAAGACTTGTTTCAAGGAATCTGTGCTCTTAAGTCAGACCTGCTAGTTATTTTAAACAAATGCAGCTGATTTAGGAAGATACATGTGCTGGGTACCCAAGATAACCCTAGTTTATGGACTTGCTTTATTTCCACTATATGGTATTGCCAAATAGTTGTAAGACTAGTGGTATTTGGTGAAGTTTCTAAATTACTGAGCTACATGACTATGTAAGAATCAATATAATTTTTCAGACTTGACTTATGGGACATGGATGCTTGAATTTGGCTCTTACAATTCCATATTGTAAAGAGTGGTCTACATATCCCATAATCAGCCTTATCTGCATAGTATTATACAGCTACCTATGCAAAACTAGATGCAGATACTTAATCATAATTATCAGTTTATCTTTGAATGATGTTTTTGCTAACTCAGAGTGTATTTGCAGTGTGGAACTTCTAGAAGAATCTTTTAGGGAAGCCCCGATATATGGGGTAATTTTGATGAAAAAATCCACCCTTTTTTTCTTTCTCCTGCTTTCTCTCCATGGGCAGTAAGGAGATACATCTTTCTCTCCTTGCTGCTGTCGGTGCTGCTCAGGACCAAACACAGCCAGTAGTAGTGTTCCCACAATCTTGTAGCAGGAGCTAGAAGTTAGTCTTACAAAATATTTTTAAGGAAGGAAAATTGCAAAATAATTAACCTTTAGATTCCTGTCATCACGTCTGGGCAACACAGAAGTTAAGAACTGATAGCTCATAGAAACTGTCTGCTTGAATACTTATCTATGCCAATCAGTAAGAGCTTGCATCACATCTCTTTTGAAAAGGCACTAGTACCTTCAGAGTGAACCATCACTAGCGGTGAACTACTAGGATGAGCAGAAATGGGATTTTAGAAATGAGAACTGGATGGTATTTTTAGCTGTTAAGTCAGTTTGCTCAAAGTCCAGAAAATTTAAATGAAGATAGAAACTCACTATGATTCATAGTGTGTGGCCAGCATTAGTTCCTCATGTTCTGACAAGGAGCTGCAGTGTTTAATATTAGATCCGTTTTTATAAGAGAAGACTAAAGCAGCTGGACGATGGTGCTGTTGTGTAGTTTTCACTGAATACCGCTGCCCTTATTTGAGTATTTTTGTGGCTTGAAAGAGTGGTGTGAGCTCATGTACATGTTTTTTCCTTGCTTTTTTGATGGCTTATGTTACCACCTTCCGCTGTTTTCCTTTTGCTTTTACAGTGACCCATTTTTCTTTATCATCTATTTTATTTTATGATAGATGTCCCTCTGGAAAGCAGTTGGCCTTGCTTTTGTGATACGTCATCCCAGAGTGTTACTTCAGCGGTTGAAAAGAAGTGAGAATTTCAAAACCTCATGGCTGCAAACAGGTTTCAAATAAAAAAACCAAAGTCCTTGGGCTGTGCTCACTGGCTTAATATACAATAACTGTACAGGGAAAAAATGGATGTGATTTCAGGGCCCAGACTAAATACAGAAGAATACCTACCCATAGTGGTGAAAGCACTCCATAATGCTGAATCCTGCTGTCTTCTCACTATTGGTAATGGTGTGTAGAGAGCACTCCTTATTGAGTGCTTGCTTCTATGTTGGCTCAAGTAGGAGAATTTAGGATCCAAACTGGCCCCTTTTAAAGACCTGGCATATTAGTTTTGCAGGAAGCCTATGTCTGATGGTGGGGCTCTGGGATGCAGAACTCACCTAAGGCTGCCAAGGACCCCTTGCCCAGGACAGTTTTGCTACAAGGGCTTGCAAGTCTGTGCTTCTACAGCAGCCATGAAACTCCTGCACATGGTTATTTTTATCTGTATTCCAGAATAGCTGCAGGCCCATTCCTCTGGATGCTGGGTAAACCCACACAAACACAGGAACTATTCCAAGTAAGATACATATATCAGACCTCAATACTCATATCAATCAACACACATGACCGCACGGATTCATACAAACTAATCTTGGGCAGGTAAGGTGCCTGAATTAGGGATCTGTGCTCCCTCTGCAGTCAGTGGAGAAAGGGAGTTGACAGATGTGCTGAAGTTGCGTTCTTGCAGCCTCTCAGTGAGCAGGGGATGATTAGGGATCAATGCTTAAAAGGCTCGATTAATTGTTTGGAGTCATATGGAGTTAGAGTTTCCACCTCTGAAAGATGCAGTAAAAAGAGAGGGAGAAAGGTAACTGTGTCACCTTGGATGAAAGGCTATTTCGCTTGCATTGTGCAGGCTGTGTATGCACAGTCATGCTAATGGCAACCAGGAATTTCACTGGAAAATGAGGTGAGAACCAATATAGGTAGGACAAATGGGCACATGATTGTATGAGAGGCTTCCTAAAGTCATGGTCAGATGGAGGCAAAGGAAAAGATGATATGCCAGATAAATATGTGGTCTGGGTTATTCAGCTGACATCACATCTGAGTGAAAAATTGTCTTTTTGTTGCTGCTGTCTCCTGGGTTTGACTGGTAATAACTGGAAAATGGGTGGAGAGCAGCTGAGTAATGGGGATGGGAAGACAACCTGGGGAAAGACCAATAAGGGATGGCCAGTTTGGGACAGTATAAAAAGATTAAAGTGCAGGTCTGAGTTCTGAAGCCAGGGAGTGAGGGCAGGAAGCCTCCCATTGCTGCTTGTGCTGGGACTGCTGGGGCAGCTGGGGAGGCTAAACTTTGTTGTACAGGCAGCACACCTTAGCCCACCTGTGAGATCGCTAGGGCAGGGGAGCAGCTATAGACCATTACCAGGGAGACCAACAGGACCTCGACATGTCTTGGTTTCTGCTGCAAATATGGGCAAATATATATCACACCTGTTTTGAATTACCAGAGCATCCAAAATGTTTGCAAAACTGTTGCTAACAATTGTATTAACTCAAAATAGCAAACTTGATTAATTGCTGATATTGTAGGTAGACTATGTGTTTTGGTTATAGTTTTGGTACAGTTTGTTCTACTCAGATTTGGAAGGATGCTTTTTTTAACAAACTAGAGAACAAATGGGTACTATGTAAACATAAGAATGAAGCAACTGATTCATAGATTTGGAAGTTAACTTCTGCTGCTCAAGACTGTTATTGATTTTTTGTGTTCTTAAATATTTCCTCTCTTTACTTGGGCTTCTCTGCTGTGGGTGTTGAGGTCCACTGTGGCTGAGTGATTTATGGGGTCCAATGGCTTTAGACAGGGGATCATCACTGGCTGAACTTTCTGAAAGCTCAGGCTCTTTGTGTCTTTCACTGGACCAGCCTTAATGAATAATGTAGGCTATCTCCATTTTTTATATTCCTTAATTTGAAACTCTGAATAATGTTCCCCGAGCCTCATTTCTGAGCAGTCGTTTATTTCGGTGATCTAGGACTACAATGACATTCTGTTGGACATTCAAATTACATTCAGATGAAGTAGTTTTCATATCCACCTTAACATTTTACCACCTAACCTCCTAAATCCCAAATGCAACTTGTCAAGGTGAGGTGAATCATTTCCATATCATGTATTTACCCTCCTAATGAATTTCTGTGAGTACATCCAAGGTAAGGCTTCCCTCTACATTGCCAGGTTGTGTTGAATATTCTAATTAAAATTTCCCCTGCTCAAGGATGAGCACAAACCCTATATAGCACTTGGGTGCTATTTGGACCCTCAAAATCATGTTCCTTTGCAGCTTAAATAATATGTAGGATTTGCAAAGAGTGGTGGATTTAATTCCCAAGTCCTTGAGGTCCGTTTGTAAGTCAACATATTTACAAAGAAAAGCAGGCTGGTGTCAGCAGCGGCTGGTAGAGACCAGCCACCTTCAGACAGTAAGTTCACTCATGAACATAAGCAAGGTTCTCTTAGTTTGTGGTTTCTTCTAATTCACACTCTAGTTACTTTTTAAAACTCAGCATTCCTTGCAGCAAGACAATTTTGTTTTAGAATCAATCCTGGTCTCTCTGACCATTATTATAAATAACAATTTGAACCATTGGTTATCTGCAGCTGGGAGGGCGAAAGAAGCCCCCAAATAGAGAGCCTCATGGTGCCAACAGCTCAGGAAGATGCATTGCAGACCCCCTGGCCATACACTGTGCTTTAAGGCATGGTATGCCTCTAAATATCAAAAAGTGCAGGTTCCTCTGTAAATGGCTTTGGCAAGACACTGTCTCGAGGCCCATGCACTGCAGACTTTTCTCTCTTCATGTACAATAAGAAGAAAAGGTGAAATTGCTGAAAGATTAAGCCTTTTGCTCTGTGACTTGCTTATTTCAGTTTCCAGACATCTCTGAGTTAGGAAATGAGTCAGATGCTTAATACTTACTCATCTGCTCTGCAGTTTCTGCTGTCTTAATCATTTCAGTTGTAGCTGGGAGTGTTACCTTCTTCAAAATAAAGGCTTGAAAGATGAGCTACTAATTGCAGTCTTCACTCCTATGATTACAAAACAGCAGTAGGTACAAGGCTGGCAGCCATATGAAAGCCTGGGATGGAGTACTTTCCTGTGGTGTATAGAGGGATCCCCCAAGTATTTAGTCCGTAAGGAGAGTTAGAAGAGATGCAGTTAGTAATACAGGGACATCCAACCACAGAGCTGTAGCCCAAGGCCTCCTAGTGCCTCTGCACATGGATGGACTCCGAGCCCTGCCAGCTTCTCTGCTCACAGGGCTCAGAGACACTAGAGCCACTCCACCGAAGTGCTCCAGTGCATCACGTTCTGTGATTTGTCTCTTCCTAAACAAAAGTGAAAAAAAATTTTCCTTTTCTGGTCCTTTAATGGTCTCTAATTTTGACAAGCAGTTTCTCTTATTCCATGATGTCCCTTGCAGCCTAGTCCCACTCATGTGAGAGTGGAAAGAGATTCACAGCGGCAACTACCTATGAAATGTTTTCTAAGCCTGCAAATATCTGTGGCAGCCATTGCTATGGTATCTGAGTACCTCAGGAAACCATTGCCGCAACCTCTAACTGCTGGTGCTTGCCTAGACATAGGTTTAGAAAGTGTGGTATATTCTGGGGCTATCCGAAATTTAAGGTGACTTGCAACGCCACCTGACTCGCTCATGTCATCTTCCTTCTTGATGCAGCAGTTTAGTAGCTCGGTATCTTGTTTGCCTTTGTTATCAAAGCAGCATGGTAGAGGTACAGGCTTTTCTACAGAGATTTCACATTCACCCACGACTGCTAGTTCTGTAATTGTTCCTTTGATAACAAGTGCTGGCCTTGTTTGCTGTTTCTATCACTGTCACATAACTGTACTAGTCATCACTTATCATTGGACTACTGCCCTTTCTATATGTGGGGTTTTTCGGTAACCATTAGACTTTGTCACTGCACATCCCTGTATGATTTTTTATTTTGCTTTTTCTTCATAGCAGCAACTAATGGTCCTGGGGAAATACAGGAGCTGTGGTTTGAACCCAGCATGCAAAAATAAGTTGTCCCTGCCTCAGTTAAACAGATTACAGTGTAAATAAATAAAATAAGAGCCGCTGATCAGAGAAAGTTAAGCCATTTCTGTACTACTGCATTTCTGACGCTACTAGCATTTAGCGTCCCTCTCAGAATTGTTGGCAGGATCAAGACACTATGAGAGTGTGAGTGCTGGTTCCAGACAGGCTGAGAAAAAGGGGGGAATAGAAATTCATCCATTAGCCAAAGAATTTCTCTTGATTGCATATGTACGCAGACTGTAACCCAAGTATCACACCATCAAGTCCTATCCACTTACCTACTTCATTAGTTCAAAGATTGTGGTGCTTTTAATCTCTGTGATCTGGGTCATCGCAGGATTCAGGCTAATGTTTGAGTCAATACGGGGCTTCGGTTTCCTCGTCCTACCACTGCATGTTTTGCAGTCCGTCTGTTCTCACTTGAGTCGAGTAAATGTGAAGGAAGTCAGATTCTGAAGCTTGGCTTTTTTTTTTTTCTTTAATAGACACATCAATCAGGTTCTTTCCTTGGTTTGTCACTAGGTTGTTTAAATGACTGACATGAAGCAATCAAGTATCAAAACCCTGCCGTACTCAGCGCTGTGCAGCCCTTTGCTTCCCCAGCTCCCAGAGGTATAAGCTTGAAAGTGTTTCAGGCAAAAGTGAGTTTTCTTGGCTGGGCTTGTGGATTATTTCCCTGAGCAATGTTTTACAGCAGCCTGGTACGTACCCCATCTGTAAGGAGGACGTCAGTGAGATGCAGGTGGCTCTCCAATGCCCTTCTTATGCTTTCCCTCTGAAAATCCAACTGCTCCTGCAGCTGGCACAACCAGCAGAGACATAATCCTCATGTTTACCAGTCCAAAGAGTTGCAGGACATCTTCCTGGACATTCAGGCTGTAGTTAACATAAATAGACAGTTCTTCATACTCATTTTTAATAGGTGAGCCAGGGCTCTCAGATGCCTCTTCAAACTACCGGTGTCTGCTGTGGCACGAAGACGTGTACTCAGACGTAGTGGCAGTCTTCAAGTGGAAGATTCGCCCTCATTTTGCCTCCACCTTGTGATTGCCTCAGAAAAGGGTGAGTTAATGTGTGTACAGGGGCTGAGGGGATGCTGACTCCCTTCAGGAAACGTGGAGGAGTTATTCCAGCAGTGAACTCCCGTGGTCGGGAGTAATTATGTTGCTGCTACTAGACAAGCAGTAGGGAAGATGTATGTACACATGTAGGTACCTTATCCAGTTTTGTGGGGCGGGTGTTAGTTTTTAATTCAAATATCTGATACTTCTAAATGTGCGAAAGCCTCAGAGAGAACTTGTGTGGGGAAAAATAAGGTCTGTACTTAGGGAAACCTCTTTGCAATGGAAAATAGGCTGGTGAGGCAGTCTGATGAAGAAAAATTATACCTCTCTCAAATTGTATTCATTCCGTATCATCCTATATGAAAATGCAGGAATAAGTAACAGTATTGCCTAACACCCACCTGTCCTGCTGGAATAACTGGGCTTGTGTTGGCCTTCTGCTGCAGCTGGTTTGTTAACTCATCTGATAGGAAAGAAGAGGAAGTGACTGTTGGAAGGAAAACTGGAATTTGGATGATCATACCTGTAGGTTTGATCTGAAAGTGTTGCAAGAGGACTGGAAGGAGTCCAGCCTGGAATCAAACCTGGGAAGAGGTTTGAGAGCTGCAGAAGCACACATCCCCAAAGAAAAATCCCGGAAGAAGTGATGGAGAAATAAGTAAGTTCAAGTAAAGGTGACTTTAGTTAGGACTTATAACTAATTGACAGTGGGGTTTTGTTAACAAGAATGTGATTTTTCTGTTGATATATGTCTATATATAGCCAGTGAAAACTGCAGTCTGCATACAGAGCTATAAAAAATATACGCCAGTATACCTTGTTTTGCTGTGTGTAACTGGACTAAACCGTACCAGTATAATTGCTGCTGTGCCAGAAAGGCATTATGCTGCTCTGTGTTAGCATAATTAAAGTAGCAGAACTGGTAAGCATAGATGAATCCTTGAAGACCTTGGAATCTTGTTTGGAGTCAGGCAGATCTGCTGGTCTCATTTATGTTGCATTGCTTTTTAAAAATATTTTTCTGTTTTGGTTTTTGCACAGAAATACTTCCTTATTGCCATATAATCCCTCTCAGAATACTGTATGCACTTAACCGTGTAGTATGCTGGTTTGCTTTTGAAAGGTTTCTTTTTTGATGTGTGGGGCTGCTGAAGCTTTGAAGAGAAATCCTGAATCACTTTTTTAATGAGGTGTGGAAAGCGAACCGTGGGAATAAGTGGACTTGGCTGGACTGTAACTTCCCTAGATCCCCTGGGAGTTTGAGTGTCTGAGGGATGCAGGAGTTTGATGTCAAGAATATCCCAGAAACATGAAGTCACCGAAGGAAATACTGATCATCATCATCTGCATCCTAAACCCTAGCAGCTCCTGAGATTTCGAGCATTTACATTGTACCCCTTACTTCAAAGGAAGTGTGCCTGAAGTGAGTAGTTAGATGATTCACAATAAAGTCCATAAATATTGTAAGGCAGTAAAAATATGTTCTAAAACAATTAATAACATTAACATTAATAACCTGCCTGAAATACTGTAACTTCAGCAAAATGTGTGGTGGAAGATTCTGACTTCCCTCATCCTTTGAGAAAGGCGGAAGCAACCGTTCTAAATACCAGGGAAAAGAATAGCCATGGATCGTCACGCCTCAGCCCTTGGGAAAGATAAGCTAGATCCAGAAAGTACGAGAGGCATTTCTACATACGTCAGTGCAGAGCGGGGACATTTCTCTGAAGCAGTTGAAATACTTTATCTGTTTAGCGGGAGTTATAGCAACAGTAATCAACGAGATATTGGCTAACAAACTTGGGAAGTAATCTGGATGATTTTAGATGGAGAAAAAAAAATCCTCGGGAGCTCATATGTATATGTGCAACCATCTTTCTTTGAAAAGAATGAGAAATGTTTTTTTTTCTGTGGTCCAAACACTGCTAAACCCGAATGGACTCTTTCTTTGCTCAAACTAAAAGTATCCTGCTTCTCTAAGCAAGAATATTTGAATTCTGCCTGGGAGGCGCGGTACGGCTTTGCATGCTCGATGTCTGCTGAGTGTGCAGCTGGATACCTGTGAAATGCTGGGTGACCACAGGCTCATTTCCATGTACACTACAGCATTCCTTTGGGAGGAGAGGCTCTTAATAGGTCTGTTCATAATGGATGTATAAGCATGCAAGCTTTATTACCTGCCCCTGCCAACTCACCAGGAAAGTATGCCATTCCTGCACTGATGGGTATGTAACCAGGGCTGTCTAATTATCACGTGGCTGTGCTGCCAGAAACGATGCCTGGCTCTGTCCTTGGGCTTTTCACTGATATACACAAAGCAGGAGCCTCTTGCTTCTCTGACTTAATACTGGTATTATTGCAGCCGCTGCAGAAAGGGAAGGGCAGGCCAGGAAAGAGTTGGGCTCTCTGCTTACGAAGAGAGGAGATGCTGATTTTAGTGCAAATCTGTCACTTACAAAGTCTGTGCCTGCAATGCGTATGGCATTTGAGATATAATTCTAAAAAAAATTTAAAGGACTTTCTGCAAACACTGTCCATTATAATAGTTGAAATGGTAGGATTTAGACACAGAAGGTTTTTCTCTGCCTCTTCACATGCTTGCAAACTAACGCTCTGACGCAGACCCACAGTGTTGCCATTTCAGCGCTCTGCAAAAGAAGTCTGATTACAGAAATGCTATTACAAGCTTGAGAGGCAAAAAAAAAAAATAGAGCAAAAGAAAGTTGAGGGATTAAGAAGGAAAAGAGAGTGCAAACTCCAGCCAAACCAAAGCCACAGGAAATGGAGTCTGAATGTAAGAGCAGGATCTAGACAGAAAGGGATTTGGCAGGGGAGAAACTGTTGCAAGAACTTCAAGGAGAAATATAAAGTCCAGTTCTGTAAAACTGTGCTTGTGATGAGTCCTTATCCCTGCAAACGAACCCATTTGCATGACACTACTATAATTTGTAGGTCTTAGTATTAGTAAGATCTTAGGAAAACACCGTATGTTAAAAAAAAAGGGTAGCAACACTGAAATGAGAACAAAAGGTAGGAGCAAGGTAATGTATAGGGAGGAGGGATTGCTTGCTTTGAGTTCTCTTTCGCTGAGCAGCAAGGCTCGTATCCACAGAGACAGGTAGCAACTGTTCTTTTCCAAATGGGTAGGGTGTTTGTTGGGAAAACAGTGCCTCTGGTTGTGACAAAAAGGGGTATGTTTCACATATGCTTATTTGCCAGTTCTTCTGTTTCTGTCAGGATACTCCTTGTGATGCTGGATTCCTTCCCAGCCTCCTGTAGATTTTGGAAAGCCTCCCATTCAGCTGCCATGTAGAAGGCTTTGAACTTAAAATGGGAAAGGCTAAAATGCACCCAGCACTGGGGGGGGGACCCTTAGTACCCTCTCCCCATTTCTTTCTTCCCCATCAGGACCACCAGGAAGCTGGCAGGCACCATCCTGGGACTAGCAGCGCTGGCAGCAAGGAAAAGGCAGGGTTTGCAGCATGAGGTAGAAACTTTTGAAGATGGAGGCTTGGATGTTTAATTGGAAGCCAGTGCTTGATTAGTTTTTAGGATGGAATTAAATCTCTTTGTGGAAAGGGAGGCACTTGCCCACAGGAGGGGTTTAGCTGTGCAGGGTCTGATGAAGACACCTGTCCCAGAGCCGTAAAAGTGTGTGGAAAGGCTGCAGAAAGACATACTCCATTACTGTGGAAAAACAGGTAATGTTAGGATTTCTTTGTGAAAAATTAACAAAGTACTTTCCCTTCAAGGAACAGACACACGGATGAGGAAAATGCCATCTGTGCATCAGCTCCCCTCTGATTCTAAATGTGTCTTAAGTCAGGAGAAACAGCATCGCAAACTATTTAGCTGATAAGCACAATCAATTAATTTAGCTGGGGCATACAGTAGGTAAGTCTTATACCAGCGAGAGTTATGTGCAGCTAAATCTGGCTCATGAAACAAACATAACTTTGGGCAGCTACTCAGCAAAGCCCTATCCTGCCTCATCCTGCTTGGAAGCATCATTGTGGCACTGATGTGTAACGTATTTAGTTGTTGATAAGTCTGATGCTTGCGTATAGGGTCTGAACTAGAAAGATAAAGAGATACCTTGGGATTAATATTAATATTTCCCTCAATATCCTTGATACACCCAGTGCTGTGTTTACCTATCACAGCACATTTGAGATCCCCTTCTCGCTGGCATGAGGAGCTGCAGAAAGTTGTTGGTGTGAGAGAGCACGACAACCCACTTTCTTCACTTCCTTCCTTACTCTTGCATAAAGCTGTGGTCACCAGCACAGAATTAAAAATAACGCATCCTTCTCTGTTGTGCTTCTTTTTAAAGCCTTCCCTGGCACAACAGAATTAAGCTGCTGTTCTGCTGGAAAGACCCTCGCGACTGCATGGGCACTGCAGAGCTGCAGAAAATGGTGCGAAGCGCTCCCATATGTACCTCTCACAGTTTGCCTTGGGATCCAGGTTAGAACAGCAGATTTCAGTAGTGATGTAAAAACGTATCCCATCAGCTTATGGGGATTTCTCACAACTTCCAAAGTGGCTGCTCTGTAACAAAGGGTATTTCACTCATGAGGGGTTTGAGCCACACAGTAAATTTAGACGTCACAGGGCTGAGCACTGCATTGTTGGTGGGTTTGTGGGATTTAAAATATCCAGGATAAGAGTTTTGTCCCTCTACAAAACACATTGTGGAGAGAAATATCTGAGTGAACAACTGGGGCAATTTAAGAATAGTCACTTTTCCAGATGTTACACAAATATAGCTACCCACCCTTTTTCCCCCTCAAGTGTATTTAAGAAATAAATTCTTTCAGTTTTATTTAAAAATCAGCTTGGTTCTCCTGGTCAAAAAAATGCCTTGTTACTAAGATTCTAGACCTTGCACAGAGATAATGAGCTAATTTATGGATGGGAGGTACTGATCTTTAAAAACACATCCTTAAGAATATATAAAGTTTACTGGTCCAAGCCTAGCTTAGGGAAATACGCTTTAATCTGTCTTTTCCTTCAATAATTAGAAAAAAAGAGAGTAGATTTTAGGCTTTTGAAGTGTTTTATTGTCTTCCTTGATAACACCCAGTGGACCCTCTCTGAATGTCTGAATGAGGGAAGCTTATTGCATAGCTTGGGCAGTCCCAATGTGTTGTCCTGTTCACATCTCCCATCGGTTCATACATGTTCCTGGAAGAACACACATGATCCTGGCCAGACAATGTACCACTGAGCTGACAAACAAAAAGCTATCCAGGAGATTCATGGACCTGCCTTTCACTGTGCACCTTGAGGACGTGTCTTGCTCCATATCCTTTAGGAAATGTTTAGGTACTTGTTCTACCTCACCCACCCGGGGGAAGCAATCTGGCATAGTGCAGGGATGCTAAAGCAACGCAGAAAAGGAATACCAAATTCAATAAAGTAATCAAATCCAGCAGATTATCTGGGATTTTTCTTTTCCTCTGAGATCTCCTCTGCTGATCACTTGTGTTTGTGTAGGTATACAGTTTCTAGGAGAAGGAAAAACTCTCCACTGAAGAGGTTTCTGAAAGAGAACAGTAGACAAAATAATTCACCGGGAGCAGTCATCATTACAGTAGCAATGTAGCTGTGCTTTAGCTTACTGGTATTTGACTTTCAATAACACGCTTGGGCCCTGGTCACTGTAAGGATATCCTTCTGCTACACCTGACTGGGAATTGTCTGAGTCAGCAGCATTGATTATGCTTTATATAAACGCAGTAATACCACCCAATATGTCATGAGGGGGAGGATGATTTATTGAAGTAAATGATGCACCAGGAATGTTTTGATGTTATTATGCAGAGAGGAGAGCCAAGCTGCTGCTGCCTCTGGACATACCCTTTGTGTGTCAGAAATGCCCTTTGCTCTCCCAGCACATCTGCCCAGAAGACAGCCATCACACTGGAGGCCAGCTAACCTCACCCGCTCTCAAGGCTTTGCCTTAAAAACCACTGCTAGTCACGTGGGAGGTTTGAATCATCATATTGGGAAAAGTGCATAATTAAGGACTTTCTAAAGCATGCAGTGTATCTGTTTCAAACTACAAAGCATTTGAAAGATCAGTGGTCAGGGATTTATGAAATTCTTTATTGTGTCAGTGACCACTTAGATACTAAATATCAATGGATTGTTTTTCTCTATCACAGGAAGAACATTTGTTTTTATCCAGAGCCAAAACCTGAAGTCATTATTCATTTTATTACTTGGGCAAAATTCTCATTAAAGACTTACGTGTTTGGTTCAAGGCTCAATA
The DNA here is from genome assembly GCF_963210335.1 of Falco punctatus. Lineage (NCBI taxonomy): Eukaryota > Metazoa > Chordata > Aves > Falconiformes > Falconidae > Falco > Falco punctatus. The sequence continues at coordinate 23,036,267 of NC_137592.1, read as the reverse complement.
TTCCAAAGGAGAATGTATTTAGAATAGAAAACAGAAGGAAGAGCTTTGTAAACATCCAAATGTCTCTTTAAATTCATTCTACAAACACATTAAGTCCGTAACAATGCAAACAGAGAAAGTTAATTCAGCCATAATTCCCACCCTTCTTCCGTGCCAAGAGATGGATGTGTTTACTCCTTGTGGAGATCGCTTTGTTTACACTCTCCCGAGCTACACTTAGCACCTCCCCTCTTACCACTTTCGTTAGAGGTGAGCCTGCTAGGCGCTTTACCAGCCTGCTGTGATGCTTATCACCTTGGCATCCGAAAAGATCTTGGATAGGCTGTAAGTGAAAACAACTAGAGCGGTAGAGCCTTTCAAGTGTGCTGTCACTGAACAAATGACGTGGTCACTGAGGGAGCCTAAAATGAAAATAAACAGCATACAGATTAAAAATTGGCCTGAGGCCCCCCAGGGAAATATTGAAGGAGAATAGTGCAAGCCTATCAGCAGGCATCGCTGGTGTGTACTGGGCATACATATTCTTGCTGAACTCAATTAGAGAAGTCATATCTGTATAAACACAAGGTACTAGATGATTCTGCAGGTATGTTGTCAAGTTTCATTGGATACTTTTAAAATACGGAAATGGCTTACCTGTAATATATTATACTTTCATCAATCCTTAACTAGACTCGACAGTTCCTTAGTGACATATTTGTCTTCAGTTTTGGTACACATATGGATGACTATTAAAAATCTAGTAATGTATGTAAGGAGAACTGGAAATGATTGTAATTTGCTTTGTTTTTTCCGGAGTCTTAAAACTTGCTTCTGCTCACTGAGGTTACAGTGGCTCTGTGCTTGTGCAGTGGCAAGCTATTGGATTTCGGAGGTCAGTTTTCAGTTTCCTCATGTAAATTATACCACCTTCCATCCTGTAACACATTTTCCCTCTTCATCCATACATCAAAGCATAAGAATGACATTCTCTGAATTTTTAAAATTAATGAACAGGAGCAGTTCCACTTAGTGTTGAGAGCAAACACAGAGAATGGTTTTCTTAAGTATCCAAACCAGCATGAGGATGAAGCAGCCTAATTCACCTTCCCTCAATACAGTTTTAAGATTTTGAATTCACATCGTCCAATATGATCTATTGCCCGATAGCACAGAAAGCTGTTTTATTATTCCGTGGTGTATTCCCCCTAGTCAAAACATCATTACCTGAAATGACACTCTTGGCTGTTCAACCAGAGATAAATGTATATAAATACTAATTTAACTTCAACTGCAGGGTGAATCTGAGCAGATCTCAAACACTGGTGCACAGATGTGAAGCAGATTCATCATTCAAATACAACATGCATTCGTTAGGTAACCTCCTACTCAGAACCGTGTAAAGGCCATCAGCTATGATCAGATAAGATTTTTTCTTCTCTCATGTTCACCAAATAGTTGTTATGCATATGGACAGTTGATTTGCCCATCATTTATTAACCTAGACAACACTTGCATATTTCAGGTATTCCAAAATAAGTCTTTTCCATGTGATATGCGATAAATGGGTAGCAGAGAGATTAATGGTCTTCAATACATGATTGCCATATTTAACATGCACCACGCATGGAATATTTAATGTCCTTTTACTCGCTTTTTTAAGTCACAAAGGGAAGTGCTCAGGGCTGCTGAAATGCCAGATTTTTTTTTTTTAATTGCCTGTAATGCATAATTCTGTCTCTGTGCATCTGTTAGCACAGTCTCCAACTGCTAGTTTTTGGCAAGTGATTGGACCTATTTGCAACATCCAGGTGCATGGACAGGGATTTTCCCACTAGAGCCAAGATGAGCCTTTCGGGAACCGGGCACATGTTGCTGGGGCTGCAGAACTGCTGCGTGACGGTGCCAGGCTCCCAGCTTGGCTTGGCCTGGGAGAGCAGCGTCAGTGGCAAGTGGTAGACTTGTGGATGCAGAAAAAGCAGCCTAGTCCAGCGCCGTCCCACCTCAGCTGGGTCCACACCGCTGTGCACAGGTAGCCACCCTATAGTTCCTAAGGGTGCTGTGCTTGGCCTTCTGCTCTCTGTCCTTGTTGCTGCCCAGATGTGCGTAGCCTGTGCAAGCACCACCAGCCTGGCCAGGAGCAAACATGGCCAGCGTGCTCGGTCACTGACTGTACCCGAGGTGCTTTTGCAAGCTTGCAGGAGAGATAGTAAGTGAATTTGGTTTCCAGGGCAGCCTCTAGGTCACACGTAATAGGTCACCCTTAACGAATGGCGTTGACATGGAACTGGAACGGCGGTGACTGAATGAAACTTAGCTCTCTCCTATTTGAGCAATGGAATTTATTCCCAGCTCTGACCTTGTGCAAACTCTGTTGCCATATTTATCACATGGAAAGAATGACCGTGGCCACGGGCGGCAGCGTGGGCAAGAGGCCTCCTCCATGGGAGCAGCTCCCAGCCTGGTCTGGACACCAAGGAACCAAAACACACCCAGTGGTGCTGGGGGAAGGAGGGACAAGCATGTCTTCTGCTGCCCCACCTGCATCTGAGGATGTAGCAAAAGGCTGCCCAACCCAAACAGCACACGGGGAATGGAGCTGCACAGGACACCGGGCCCTGCTGCTCCCCAGTGTTTCTCTTCTGCCATCCCCTGGGAGCCTCTGGGTGCAGGAGGGCACTACCCACAGCTTCTCTGCCAGGAAGGGGTGAGGGGGACTGGCCTGAAGTGCCACTCTCGCCAGCAGTGACACTGCAGTTGAAGGTGATAAGCCAAGGGGCTGCAGCCTTCCTTTCACCCTCACACATGAAATCAACAGCTGCATCTCTGAGAGATGGGTTTGTGGCGAGAGATGCTGAGCGCGCTCCACCAGCTTCTCAGGAGGCCAGAAGGAAGGGGGATTTCTGCATGAAAAAAAATCTTCGCTTTGAATCCATACCTCCTCTTGTGCTGGCAGGAGCTACTTAGCTGCTTGTACAGAAACTGCCTGTCCTGCGCTCCCTTCTCTCCTGTGTGCCCTGCTCTGCCGGGAATGTACTTTGCCAGAAACAGCGACTGACCTCCTCGAGCATACAGGAAGCATCACACTAAAAAAAGAAAGCAGATCGTGTGAACAGAGCTAAACTTCCCACAAGGTGTAGTTTTCTCCCTTTGTTACTTTTAAATGCAAATATATAATGACAACAAGATATAGAGGAGGGATAAGAGAGCAGGAGAGAGAGCCCTTGGGACCCGTCTGCTTTGCATTCGGGTATCCTGAGCCTGGAGAGACATTTGTGCTAAAGGTTATTTTGAAGTAGTTCAAAGGGGAGGCTTATTCTTGCCTAAGGATTTTTGTTAATCAGCTGTGATGCACCTCAAATCATTCACCTCTTTGGGCTTTATCTGGAATAAGCCTGTGATTTTCCAAGCCACCGCGCTGGAGGAAAGAAACCTCCTATTTTGGCCAAAGCATAGGTTTTGGTAATAGCAGTGAGAATAAAAGCAAAGCCCAACACGCAGGCACACCAGCGCTCACACGGCTGCTTGGCAACCCGCAGGGACCATGCCGGAGCCAGATGGCCTCCCGGGAACACTGGGACAGGATTTGCTGTGAACCAGGGCTGTGGGGAGGGATTCCCTGGCCCAAGCCTGCTTTTTTGGGTGGCTTGTGGCAGCATCACGAGAACACGCAAAGGGCAAGAAGGTTGTTTCAGTGATTAAGCACTTGTTCATTTGGACCGTACAACTTTTTCAGGGTAGCTTCAGCAAACCTGAACCGGTATAATAAAATGTCCACCATGAAGAAATCATACTGTGAAGCAAACTCCTTTTTATTGCCTTAAGATGTTATTTGGATTAAATATTATTTAAAGGCCCTACCGTAGTTATCCTTCCCTGGGTTTCGCCTCCCCTCACCCACAGTGAGATGCCAGAAAGAAGGAGAGTTCACCATGAAGCATTTTTTGGCATCCCCATCTCTAAGACAAGAAGCCTGCTGTTACATTAACTCTTTGGATCTGGGGGGGGCAACATACTTTCTCCTCATTCCACCAGTTACCCTGGAGCTCCATAGATGTCCCTCTACACAGTGATTTTAAAGGATTTTGCAAGTGGGAGATGCCACCAGCATCATTACAAAGGAGGAGAAACAAGGACAAAAATGTCAAATAACCTGCAGAGGACTTGCTGCCAGCAAGAACAGGGCTCAGCTCAAGCCTCTTGTCCTGTGGGCATCGACAGGTATATGGTCACCCCACTGCCCTGGCTCCTCGGGCTGTGCCTGGCACGAAGTGGTAGACAGGGTTTGAGCTGGTGCATCCGATGAGTCACCTGCAGGCTTGCTAAGCAGAAATCATTATCTGTGGTAAGTCTGAACGCAGAACTTATCTTCCTGCTATATGTGATAGATGCAGGAATGTAAGAGGCTACCAACAAATTGCAACCATGGTACAGGAAAATTTTGTGGTACACTATGGCCCATTGAACAAATGTTTTCTGTTTCTGTGGGGGTTTCAGTTTTTCTGTTTGAAGGTGGGGCTGGGTGCTGCTGCCAACTGCACTTGGTAGCTGGCTGCTTGCATTGTGATTGTGTCAAAACCACCCAGAGAAAGTAGAATTGCAGCTGAGATACAGCTGAGCAAGATTAAACTGCTCTTTTTGTTTGCACTGTTTATCTTTTCCCTTGCCAGTGCACTTCCCTGCATTCCTCTGGTGTGCTTTAGAACAAGTTAGCCTTTTGAAATGATTCTTCCAGCACACAGAGAAACCACCTCAGGCAGTCATCAAAAAGCCAGGCTTAATTTAAGTGAGGCATACTGGCAAGAAAGAACAAAGGTGAAGCTTTGTGCCTGAAAAAGTGTGAAGCTGACTGTTGCAGTCTGCTGCAAAAGAGATTTTATTTAGAAACCCCCACACAAAAATAGTCATGTGAAATACTGTAGAAGACATTCAAACTCTACTAGCAGCACTTTCTTGCTAATGATGTGGTACAAACGGTTTGAGGCTTAAATCAGACAAGAATAATATAAGAAAATTTATCTAGTGCTTTTCTGTCTTTGCACTGGCTTCACACAGCACTGTCTTCATCACTTTTCTTGGCATCAATTCCTTCTCGATAGCATGGGCCTTTTACTTCCCCCGTGTTCTGGCCCTTCAAAACACTTTCATAAGAAGTACTGTAGGTCGCTCATATTTAAAGGTGAATATTGATTGTGGAGGTATAAAAAACAGATTGGTACTTACAGTTCAGCTGGGAAAATATGATTCTAAGGTATCATTATTTTGCCATGATAGGATGCTGCAGAGACTTACACATTAGTGTTTGATTTACCACAGCGTGAGTTCAGTGGTGGAAAATAAGCAACATACAAGTGCATCAACACAGGGCACTGAGAAAGTAGGAAATATTTTCATACATTGATCTGTCTGATGATTTGATAAATCAATAAGTTTGGCCTTTAAAATAATATAGGAGAGTTTCAGCAGCTTTGGTTTGAAGACACCAGTCTTTTCTGAGGTGAGATTTTTGTTCTCATTATCTCGACCTTCATAGTTTCCTTCAGTGAAAACAGGTTCCAGTTTGATGATGACAATGCCTAGAGTGAACACCAGGCCAGAACGGCAGGTGACAGCAGTGGAAACCCAGCTATAGTTACTCTAGGAACTGCCATCAGTGGTACCTGGGCTTACAAAGACCCTATGAGGAAATGATCGCTCCGTGTGCTGTACCTGTTCGGAAATAAGCATATGGAAAGTAAACAGCTTTGGTCCTGCCAGGTTTGGTTGGGAGTGCTTCCCCGTTCAACAGCTATTCAAATGCCAATCTATTTTTAGCATTCCAAATATTTTTACAGCACAGTTTTGGCAGGTACATTCATACCATAATTTGCAAGGACTAAGTTAAGGTTTTGCTTTTACTTTTTAAAATGAAACCAGAGGCATAATGCAATGCCCTCTTCAGCCAAGAGCCTGCCAATGAGTGTGATTTGCCTTGTAGAGGGATAGAGAGCAGGTATAAATTAGAATCTAATTCACCTGAAATACAGTGAGCAGCACCCTCCCTTAGTGTAAATGAGCAGAGCTGTGGTGTTGGTGGAGCCTGGCTTATTTACACCTGCGAGAGTCTGGCTCTTTGTCTGTGTAGCTCATGTCAGCTGTGGCTGGCAGGTCCCATAACAGCCTCATCCTCTGCTCCTACAGAGAGCCTTTCTGCTGGCCATCCCATGAGATGTGTCTTGTAGACCCAGAGCTAACCCATCAGGGGAGTGCTTTCCCCTTTTGCCTGACCTAATTCCTAGCAGGTCACCTTGGCGTGAAAAATTGCTTCTCTCTGCAGGTCTGTGCAGGGCCAGATCCCAGTTTTGGCTCCCTGCAATTACCTCTGCTCTACTTAATGAGTCAGGCTCACTGGTGCCAAAGGTCCTTGGAAGACAAAGTCCTGCTTTCTAACATTGCTGCAGAGCCCGCCTGGAAGCTGAGGGGATGAAGGCTCTCCAGGGTTTCAGGCATTCCTGAAGATGAGTGGGAAGGTGGGAAGCAAAAGCTCTGATTTCTGATCCCGTCACACCCTGCTCACGTTGCGGTGGCTGAGGCTCTCCTACTTTGTTCAATGGTAAAGCTATCATTTATTTTTATTTTTTTTTAATTCACCAGGGTGCAACATGAAACAGAGGTGATTTGCATTGCAAGCTGTCAGGGGGCTGCCCGTCAGCATGATGGATGTGTTGTGCCTTGGCTGCTGTCAGTTGATATTGCAGGAGCGACTGTGATGGTTTATTTGTGCTGTATTGCACCACCTCAACCCAAAATGGGAAACTCTGCTCTGGTGTTGACAAGTTTGGCGAGCCACAGTGACTTGATGGTAACTCTTATGCCTGGTCAATGTCAGACTGAATTAATCTTGCTATGGTAGTGGGGTTTGCAGCAGCCGAGTGTTGCTGAGCAATAAAAAAATGGCAGATGTCAGAGCAGAGAGGGCTTTTCTACAAAGCATAGATCATTATCAGGGTTATAGCATACTTCGTAAATACACTGAGAAGTTGAAGCAAAGCTAAAATACCACTATGCAACTGGAGGTGTTCAGGAAACCACTGCGTGCTCTAGCTTCGTAAAATTAAATAGCTGTGTTAATCTTCAGCTGGTTAATCTGCAGCAGCCGATGAGCCACTTTGTTTATAATAGGCAAAGGCAGCCTGCAAAGGGCTTCAGTTAGATGCAGAAATCACATTGTCAAAAAGAATAATACTCCATTAGTAAGTGCTGGAGCCCTGGCCAGGAACAGCACATCTTCAAGATTACGCCCTTATGATCAGAAGGATAATCTATTGACAATCCATTTTTTTAGGAAGAATAACTGGAAAAGCAGTCTGTGAGCAGCTGAGACAGCATTCTGCTGGGTGCCGGTGGTGAAAGGATGTATTATCACAGTCCTCATTACTTAATCATTGAGTGGAATACACAAAAATAGCCAGGAAAGTTGTAGGCTGGGCTGAATAGGTTGAAAGGTTGTGGGAACATGTTCTGGCACACCCTTGTGCTGTGGTGAGACACACGACAAGGGGGAAGGGGAGGGAATGTTTTGGCGGGCCTGGGCAAAGGGGAATATACTCTGGTTTCCATATAAACTCTCTTCTCTCTTTCACTCGGGGTCATTTTGCTTCCTGGAGCAGAAATAACTTCCATTAGTCATTTAGGGTAACACTTTTCTAATGCATATAATGTGGAAACATCTCAGCTGTAAATCTATGGCCCTGTTCAAACGCAGGGAAAGAGCATTAGTATATTATACACAATAAAGTATTTGTAAATTCAAATTTCAGAGGAACTTTGGTCAGCTGAAAAATAAACCAAACACAGGATTACAACACAACAAATGAGCCAGGCAGGGAGCCTGCCTGTGGCTCTTAATTAAACCACCACCACTGCAAGAAAAACCCAAGGCCCATCACTGGAGCAGGCAGGAGAGCAGGTACCCCAAGGAAATTAGGATAAAAGCCGCTTGGTTGGCTACCTGTGATATATATGAAAAAAAAACCCATAAACCCCAGCCATTGTGCCACAGTTAATATCAAGTTAGCCACCTTGCTGCCAGACCAGCCAAGACATGAATACTAATGCTGCCCTTAGCTGCTGTAGAAATTGTCTCTTTGCATAAGAGCAACGAAGACCTTTTGTCCTTAACTTGTTTGTGCCGGGACTAAGTCAGGAGCTCCAGCTGCATCTGCAATCAGACAAGCTCTGCTTAGCGGCACTGAACTCGCAGCATTGTATTTAACACTCACTCTCACCCACCTCCCAGGGAGCAAGTGACAAAGGAGGCTGCACACATATGCTCTGGTAGGGGTGGCCCCAAGGTGGTGTCCCTGCTGGGCGCTTGGCAAGCAGATAAAAGTGCAGCCAGAACATGCTTTTGTGAGTACTTGGGCTGTGTGAGCGCAGGGGGGGGACCTGCAGGCCCTCCCCGAGGGGCAGCGATGGGGGTGGGAGGTGGCGGGAGACCACACGGGTGATGCTCAGAGCAGCAGAGGTGCGGGGACACGGGCGCAGCCGGCTGTGGTGCCTGCCAGAGGTACCCCCAGTTACCGTGGGCAGGTGTGGAGGGGGAAAGGGGAGCAGCAGGATTTTGTGCCGATGGGGAGGCGAGCAGCAGTCCCTCTCGCTCACCAGGAAGGCGAGGGCACTGTCACCGGGCAGCGGCAGCAGCTCCTTCAGCCTTGGATGGGCAGCAGCACGTCAGCGGCCAAACCGCAGGCTGAGTTACTGCTGGAGGTGTGCTCAGTGTCACTGTTCTCTACCTGATATTGCCAAGACAAGAAAATTAAGACATTCATTTTTGTGGAGGAAAGTTTTCCCGCTGCCTTCATGCTTGAGAACATCCTTGGGTTTATTTTATGCTACTCACTCAGCAGCCTGGCATCACTTTCTTGAAGGATCGCCTACATGCTGGAGTTACTGCAGAGCTGTTACTTCAGAATAGCCATTTCTGAACAACCCTGTGCAAAAAAGGCTTATTCTGAAACAAGAAAACCTTATTCTGGCTGATCTTAATACTCTGTCAAAACTGACTTCTTTCCAAGAGTGGATTAGGTTAAATCAGATCAGGTGGAAGAAGATTGCCCACACACAGAAGGGTCAGGAACAGCCCTCAAACTCGCACTCTCTCCTGATTGGGGTGAATTGGCAGGCATGGAGGAAAAAAACTTAGAATATGTAGGTAGGAGTCTGATACGGAGGTGCAGCGCGGGCCTCCCAAGCCTTATTCTTTCTTCTAAGTATGTAACAATTGGGTGAAGATTAGTTTCTCCTGTCAGTGCACCTCTTAGCCAAGGTACTTTGTTTTTTTTAGTTTTATGTGGAGTATTTTTTCCCCTGCTGCCTTCCACAGACATCAGGTTTCTCTTTATTGCTCCGTTCCTGTTTCTTAAAACAATTGCACGTGTACAAACAGCTGATTCCTCACAACGCAACGCTTCCCATTTTCACACAGCCACCTTGCTGTCAGCTACCTGCAGCAAACCAGTGTGCTCAAGCAAATCAGAGCTCATTGCACTTATGTCAGTCACATGTTCTTTTCACGAATCTAGTAGGTCTCTTGACCTCACAGTATATAAGCTGTCACTTCCTCCATCAGTAAATCCCTGAAAATCAGCAGAACAAAAATAATGGTGACACTGAATAATTCAGTAATACACTCCGACAATATCTGCTAAACTGTCAACACAGCCTACTTTGCTGTTGCTGCAGCGTACGGTGGAACTGGCTTTACAGTCCTATGGGCTATTATTAGTCTGGTTTTTGGAGACTTAACACCTTTTGCAAGAACAGGAATAGAACAATAAACTGAGGTTTTTATCATAATGATGTTACAACAAGAAGGATGAAACCCCAACCAAACAAGAATATACTGACATTTTGCCACAGTTACAGGTAATTCAATGTGAGAATATTCAATCAGCTCTACTAGGTCAGCTTCGTCTTGGCTGCTTGGGTATGTATCCATCTCCTCCTCTGCCATGCTCACAAAAATACGATATGAGAGCACACTTATAATACAACCAGGAGTTACATAATTTATGACTCAAATAAAAAAATCCAGGCATGGTACAGAAGTGGATGGTTGAAGATACTTTACCTAATGATTCTGCCATTCCTCTTTAGACAAGGGGGGAGAAGTAAAACATAAAGCTGAGTCCTTGAGGTGAAGGAAAGAGACAGCGTGGCTTTGTATTAATATGAGTGGAGCTACTCCTGTGACACCTTAAAGTGAAGGAATGCACTTCCTTAGCTGTTTTACTCAAACCTGAGAAATGTTTTGGGTTTTGTACGTAGAATCTCTTTAGATCGTGAAAGAGGAGAACAAGAGGTGGTTCAGTCTCATGTCTGGGCTTCCTAAATACTGGATGAAAGATCTATAGTCGTAGAACTATGTTTAATCCAGACCAAAAAGTGAATAATCTGAGCTAACAGGGACAAGGCAAAACTAAACAAATTAAAAATGTCAGTCAGTCAGTCTTTTTGTAGTATTTCACCTCTAGAATAATTTATGTACAACTGTAGTGGACCTGTTATCACTTGAAGCCTTTAAATCAAGACTGAACAACTTCAAAAATAAGAATTTCTGTAGCTTAAACACAATTGAAGATAACATGTTGAAATTATTAAGACAGGGTATTTGGACTTAATTATACATAATGCTGTCTGATCTTTATGTCTAGTTGCACAAGCCTGGAGCAATGGGTCTTCCTGTTGTAATCTAGCTGTACTTCTAGTCCATGGAATTTTTCCATAATGCACAGATTAAGATGGAAAGTCACTTACTCTGATTTAAAAAAAATATATAATTCATCTTAAGACTTAAAAATGAAAGGTAATCCTTGATTATAATTTTGCTGTTGCCCTTTGCATTCATGCTGTCCTCATATCATTGTGCATATTTCTATAAAAAATTGACATCAAATGTTTCTTCTGAAGTTATTTTAGAAGAAATTACGCATGGGCTCCTTCATGTTTGCTTTATCCTTGTCCGTGCTTTCCATCATATTTGGCATTTTGTGCAGTGCAGATGGACAGCAATAGGTTACAGTCAAAGCTGTGCTTCAAAGGACAACACATGGACCCTGTATAGTAGCAGAATGTATTTTGTTTATTGTAGACTGGGCCATACACAAATCAGACAGGAAAAAATGCAAGCTGTTGGGTTCTGGTTTTCTGCGTACAGAAGCAAGGTGATAATTTCCACTCACTTGGAAAGCTTTTTAGGTCAGCTTCAGGAAGGAAAGAATGACATTTAATTGTAATGGACCTGGAGATGAACGCTGTTTCCCATTTACTGCCAAACCCATATTAGTTATGAGAAGACCTTGAGGAACTTTGTTAAGAGGCATTCTGGTGCAAGGCCTCCACGTAAACCCTTGAATATGGTGATGCCTCTAGCCAGGTACAAAATACTTTTGGCAAATCCTGGCTGGAGAACATCTATTTCTATGGAAAGCATCTATTTCTAAGCAAAACTTGTTAAGATAATATATACCATGTACACATAGCACCTAGAATACTTTTTCAATGCCAAAATAGTGTGTTTTTCTTGAACCTGTGTAGGTCAATTTTCAGGGTGGTGTGGGCACCCAAAGGTAAGATGGACCATTCAGGAAATTTCAGCCATATTCAATGGCTGCAGAAACAACGGTGCCAGAGGGAGACTTTAGCATTCCCTGACCTGCAAGAAGCTACTGACTCTACACACTGAGAGAGAGTTTGACAGAACAGTCCCCTCAGTGGCAATGCTGTCCCATACCCTCACTTCTGTCCCCTCAAAGGTTTTGGTATAACCAGCTGCTGCATTGGGGAACTCGGGCAATTACGTTTTTGGTTTTCTTTGTAGTTAGCTTCCCCAAGGGATTCGTAAGTCCAGAAGAAATGCCTGCCAAGGCTTACTGACCATGCTTCCATACAGATCCTGGGAGTGCCTCTGCAGTTTGGCCAAGCCAGTTTAGCACAAGTCACTGTCAAACTGCTGTTACACTGAACTGGTTGCTGACTGCTGGTAGCTGAGCAGTGAGAGGCCTAACTTCCACCAAAGCAGCAGTAACAGTCATTGGAAGCAGTGCCATCGTGAACTGCCGTGGTCATCCCCAAATCCCACCTGGTAATTAGAGTATAAACACTGAGGACAGGGACAAGACATCAGTAAGCAGTATCATCTGCATGGAAAAAACTGCAGGATACATAAGGTGGGATTTACATAAACACATAGGATTTGAGAATAATATCTCAAAAGGCTTAATTTGATTACAAAACATGGAGCACAGTGTTTCTGTAAATCGTTTAGAAGGAAAGGTAATTCAAAGGTATAGTTTGCTGGCTCAAAACAAGAGCTCGGTTCTTTGAACACTTAGTTCAGCAAGTGTCTCAGGTAAAGAACAGCACTGGTCACCTTAAACCACTTGACCTGTGATTTGTGTCAGCAATTCTGTGCTTTTACAATCCTGATTCTATGATAATAAGGTCAAGGCAGTTGCACGTAGAACCTAAGTTTCAGTTAATTCTCCTAGGCTCTGATTCAGGTTGACGTCAGCTTAAGGTGAAATAAATTATGCCTGGTGATCTGTCCTGGTTTCAGCTGAGATAAGAGTTAATTTTCTTAGTGGCTAGTGCAGTGCTGTGTTTTGGATTTGGTGTGAGAATAAGGTTATATAGCACACTGATGTTTTCAGTTGTTGCTAGGTAATGTTTATACTAAATCAAGGACTTTTCAGTTTCTCAGGTCCTGCCAGGAAGAGGGCTGGCCCAAAGGAGCCAAAGGGATATTCCACACCATAGAACATCATGATGAGTATATAGACTGGGGGAAGGAGGAAGGATGCGACGTTCAGAGTGATGGCATTTTGTCTTCCCAAGTGACTGTTACACGTGATGGAGCCCGGCTTCCCTGGGGATGGCCGAACACCCGCTTGCCGATGGGAAGCGGTGAATGAATTCATGTTTTGCTTTGCTTGTGTGCGTGGCTTTTGCTGTACCTATTAAACTCTCTTTATCTCAACCCACAAGTTTTCTAACTTCTACCCTTCCAGTTCTCTCCTCCATCCCACTGTGGGTGGGCAGAGTGAGCGAGCAGCTGTGGTGCTCAGTTGCCAGCTGGGGTTAAACCACAACAGTCAATAAAACAAGTTGTTCCACTAAACAAGCACTATTTGAAAGAAGAAAACCTCACATCCCTACGCAACATTATTCATCCAGGTGGTAACCCACTAGTGTAAATCATCTCTAGGTAGCCATTTACAAGATACAGGAGATAATGGTTTGGCTGCAAAACATTTCTGGACGAGGAAAATATTGTGAAAGAAGTGGAGGAACATAAAATCCTATTGTCGAAATGATGAAGTGGCTGTAGGCAAGGTGGGTTGTACCCTACACGGTTGATCAGATAATTAAAATTAAGACAGAATCCAATCCCAAATCTACTTATTTTAGGTTATATTTCTACTACTTCCATTTACCTCAATATTGAGAAGCAGGTTAAAATTAAACTAAGATTTTTTTATATTCCTGTTTTGCCCAAGATACTACATCTGTTCAGATAATCACTTTCTAAAAATCTTTTTCATTTTTTTAAGCAAGAAATCTTAAAAAATGCCTGAAGCACCATATTACCTTTCCCACTTCCCTAATGGCATCTTCTCAAAACTCATAGGATGATGGCCTGCAAAACTGCAGTAAATGATGACCAGTAAACGGCAGAAAGTTGTTCTGGCCCCTATACATACTTGAGTGCTCCTGCTAAAAGATGCAACTTGAAGATGACTTTTCTTTTTTTAAAAAAGCACACTGCACATTTACTTTTGCTCTGTAGCTGTAAGACACCTTTCACAAAAGCCAGTTTCTCTCATATCCTTTATTTCCTCGCAAAATACAATCTACAACATAAAATACAAACCAGCATGTTTTCCTCTAATCCCTTTCAGCTACCATACTATTCAATGCTACTGTAAAGTAGGTGTGAAAATTTCAGATGGAAAACATCAGTTAGTTGGATCACATCCTCTTCAAATACCTCCATTCTTTTGCAGTAGAAAAACTTCATAGTGATTCAGAGGTTTGGTTTTGTTGGTGGTTTGTTTTGTTGGTTTTTTTTTTTAAAGTTCATAGGAACTATTATGCCAGAAAACAGAGTAAATGCTCCAGCCTAAGATGAGGATCTTCTAGTAGCTCCCCCTGGAGAAAGTATGACTGAGGAGTTAATATCATTAGCAGGACAGTGATCTTATTTCAGTGACCTCATTCTATTAGCATCAGTGATGACTTACAATGGCAAAGCATTTAATATTAATATGTAAACTCTGTCAAGTGTTTCCTAATACGTCAAATGCCCTTTCCCCAATTATTTTATAGATACTGTATTATAAAAGTGTTATGGTGTTATAAGCAGTTATTAATGCCTTTGCTACAGGTGGACCTGTAAGAGGTGACCAAGCAACCAGCTGTTATGGGATGCCTATCTCTGATAGATCAAATTAATTTTTCTAACGCACCTTGCCTGTATTTTGTTTCAGAGAACTGACAAGCTGTTGGCCTCAACAGCTGTAGTGATAATGGTTCAAGAGCCACGTAAGTCTGTAAATACAGACGTTTTCAGACTGAGAGAAGAAAGGGGATGGGAAGAGGAGCACAGGCATTACATACTTGATTATACTTTGTTTCCTCTTAGACAATAATCACCATCAGGTTGACACAGGGTGTTGAAAAGCCTTTTATATTTGCTTAACACATTCATAACTTCCCTGCTGGAAGTGGGTAGTCATCGAGCTCCTAGAGGAATAACTGTAGAAATGCCATTCAGCACAAAGGGGCTCAGATCTACCTCCAGTAAGTTTCTTTACACACATTCCAACACTTGCTTTTCAGGAGGGTGTAATGATTTACACATTATTTTTAAGTAGAGGAAGTTTCAATGGCAGATTAGTAACATAAACTGACAAGCTGTATGTGCCTATCAACAACGCACAGCAAAGCTGTTGCTGTCTTTGGACCGTAACAGTTGCCATGCAAAAAATACTCCATTTTTCTTTACAAAATAATCCATCATCCAAAGTCAGTAAGAAAACATGTGAAGTAATGTGTATTTTTCCTGCACTCGGCTGACTTCAACTGTTAAAAGCTTTAAAAACAGAAGACTAAAATGCCAAGTTTATGAATGTCTTATAACCAACTGTAATCCCGGCGCGTTGTTGTCGGCCTTGCTACATCTGGTTTTGATATCACAGTGTCAACATCCATCAGGTGCAACCGCTGCATGCTGCTTCAGTCATTCTGTGCCTTTCTGTGGAAGTAAGTGCAAATCTTCCTCATGGAAACTGAAGTGGTTGCAGCCTAGGAAGAGAAAAAAAAATATATCTAAACCTAACAAGAAATATTTCTAGGTTACCAGTTCATGTGCTGCAGGAGTCTGTCTTAAAAGTCTCCCCTCCATCATTGCTCCAGTTTGTTTAGCTTCCCAACTAAGATAGTAAATGAAAGGCTCTTTACTATAATCTGTTTGGCTCGCAGATAAGAGGCTTACTACCTACAGGAAACACTGGCTAAAACCTAGGGTCGTCTTACTGCCATAAGCACCCTGGCTGCAGTTTCAGCTTCCCTACAGCAGATAAGAGCACTACAGATTTCCAAGATGTAGCAGATCAACAAAGGCTGCTGGTATTCCAGGCACCTCCTCAGGCTTTGAGTACAACACAGGAGCATCCTGAAATCCGAACTAGAGCACACTGGGCAGGAAAGGTAATTGTTCTACAGTAATCTCTCTGCAGGGAGACCTTTCTGTCTTGTGTTTAAACATGTACAGCATAAAGCACACGTAGTTGTAGGTTTCCTGCAACCACAGGATGAAGAGTTCAGCTGCTGTGTGTAACTTAAGGAGGGGTGGCTTGCCCATTTCGTGTCTGATAGATAGTGCTGGAAGAGGTGAAATGAGATACCAAAATAAGTCTTAACGATGGCAACAACTTGTAGCATCAGATAGTCAAATGAGATACAACTAAAATCCAATGACTGAAAACTTACCTAACATTTACTGAAATAAGGCTCAGTCAAAGACACTGTAGGACTTGGGAGTCCAGTTTCAGACACGAATGCAGTGTGGTTTGTTTTAAAAAAAGTAATTATGGTATCTCAGTTTGCATGTTAAACCCTCATGCCAACTTTTTAAACTGCTTTATAAGCTTAACTTTCAGATCCTAGGATGAGCTCTGTGCCAGGCTTCTTGTACATCAAAAGTAGGATTATTTAGGTCAGATCCTGCCCTCTGACTCTTTACAGTTCCTTTGTTTCCCGCTAGTTTTCAACTGAAGGAACCGAAGGCATTATTTACTCCCACAGTTTTAACATGGGTAACAAATTCTTTTGCTACCTGGGCTAGAATAGAATTTAGCTCTTTCTTCCAGTGCTAAAGTGGCTTTCCAGTAACGTAAACAGGCAGATGTGACGGTGAATACACAAACAGTAGATCTGCCAGGAAAGGTGCTGTCACTATCACGCTTCCCAGAGTAGAGCTGCATTTCAGATGATGGCTACATCCTTTGAACATCCAGCTGGGGACTGCAAGGATCTCGGAGCTCCTGTGTGCCCCAAGTCCCTTTAAAATGAGGGACACCCCCATCCTAAAAGTTCTGTTCTGGCACAGAGGGGATTAGCCGATAACAGCATTAATGTAGCTGGCTTATTAGGCCTGGAATCATCCCTTTTGTCCATAATCAAAGGGATCAGATAACTCTTTGAATGCCTGAGCAGGCATGAACAAACAAGGGGAGAGTGGCAGCTAGGGATAACTTCTTTCATGACCGCTGTCACTGGCCGTCCTACTTACAGTTTTCGGTGAGGTGGCCACTGCTGCAGCCTCCTGTCGTTTGGCACCGGGGCTGCGGGCTGAGGGGGGGCTGTTTGACGTGCTCTGGCTGCCAGGTCTGCCAGTCCGTAGCTTCTCTCCCAAAGCAGACAACCAATTTTTTCTTTCAGGTGAACTATTCTCTTTATCAACTACCTCAGCATCTTTCCCACATGGAGGTCTGAAAAGACTGGGGGGGGTCTGAACACCCGATGGATTAATATGAAAGGAAGGCTCTTTAGGGCTGCGGCTAGAGCCTTCGTGGTCGTTACCCAAGTTAGCCAGGCTGAGAGAGACTTCATCACAAGCTTTTTGGTCTGCAGCCAAGTGACATAAGTTCAGCTTGGATTTCTTAGCTGCGTGGTCCAGTTCAGTCACACAGCTACAGGCCTGCAGACACTTCTGCCCCGCGCTGTCCTCCTTGCTGCAGTCAAGCCTTCTCTTGGCACGCTTTTCAGCCTGTGAGTGTGGGGCTTTAGGAGGGCAGGTGGCTTCCAGAAGACCTTGGGTGACTTCTGCCAGGGCTTTTCTAGGAGAAGGAGCATTCTTCCCCACTTCTGGAGAAGAGTACGGAGTCCTTGTAACCCAATGTTTAATAGAGGAAGGGATCAGTTTGGGAGAAGCGCAGGGGCTGGCCCCACACTGCTTGGCTGGGGTGCAGGCTGCAGCCACCTGGGCTTTGAGAGTGACCGTCGGAGTGTTTGTAGACAGGGGAAGGTCTCCGGAATAAATGGGAGCACAGGCAGCCAGCCGTGGCGAGGAAATGCACAGGCTGCCCACTGTGAAGGCCTTGGCAGGAGTGCTCTGTGGGCTGGCTGGCGGTCCTGGTAGGGGAGAAACAAGTAGCTTGATGAGGAACACAGAACTCCGGATTAAAGGCAGCCCTTTTACAAACACCCCTTCCAATAAGGAGATGAATTCAGCACTGATCCTGCTTCTCAGATATACCATTTTTAATTAAGAGATTGCATAAATCCCTCTAATTTCGGTAAAACCGGTACATAGTTTATATAGGTAAAATCCTATATCATTGATAAGTATAACAGTACATTTGTATACACAGTACCTTTGTGTAACATCTGATATCTATCCGTTCTGTAACAAGCACCCTTACGTGAGCTACAGCCAAGGGGGACAGACAAAACAGATCTTGACTCCTCCAAGTTTGTCTAGCCTTGCTGGAAGCCTTGCAGTGGCTCGGTCTGAACAGCTCTTACTGACATACTGCCCGAGAGAAAGGCCGGTCCTCACCTGCACTACCATCTTTAACAGCTGCATAACTTACTGTAAGCAGGTCCCACAGCTAATTGCAATACCATGGAAGCCTTACGCTATAATGCCCTACCATATGAGTCATGCTCCTAGTCAGGCATTAATAGTTGCATATTTTAAAGATTAAAAAAAAGACTGAGAACAGGAAAGGACATACTTTCATTCTCTTGTCTTTTTGCTGGAGTATTTTCTGCGATGCCATATTAGTATGAAGATGGTTGTTATTTACCACACCCAGGGAAGTGTGAGAAATTCTTCACCTCCTGAGCAAGGACTTAAATTCTGAAGAAAATAGAATCTGTCACTGTGGTAATTAATTTCTTTAAAACAAATGATTCCCAAGCAGATATTTCACAGTGGCTTTTGAGCTCACTAGCTGATATGTAACCCCCCCTACTTTTAAAAAAGAGGTTCGGCATACCCAGCTTCTTAAAACAGTAGTCATAGGTAGGGGCATAAGGACCTCATTACTAACAGTGGGAATCATATATAGCAAAAATCTTGGTCTGCAGCAGTATTAGAGGGTTTCTTTTTATTTTTTCTTTTTTGATTTCTGGCACCCTCCAATGGCAAATACATTGGCAGGTTTGTTAGATGCCTGCTTCCTCATTCATCTGACTTGCAGTGATGCAATTAAATAGGATAGCACCTTGGTTACTCTATGCATCTCCACTGCTGAGCACAAGAGCTCTGAACATTTTCTGTATAGCAGGGGTTTAATCTGAACTCCTAATTCTCAGCATTAGTAGTGTATTATAAAGCACTTCATTAGGACAATAAGTCTAGTGTGAATAACTTACCGTTTTCTTTAGGATGCTGGCCTGTCACACAAATAACATGTTGAGTGAGCACCTACATGCCTGATCATATACCATACTAAGCCTCTTTCAGTTCTTCCTTTTACTGTATTGTCTAGTATCCAAAATACAAGTAGTGGTGCATCACTCAAAATTAAATAGGATCCTGTAATAACAGAACCCACTACAAATCACTCTAACACACAAAACAGAGTTAAACGCTCCTTTCCTGATAAAATATGCTACTTCATAACAACTTGCTTCAATCTGGACTAAGAGAAAGTAACTGCCAAGATTGGTTCTCCTTTACTTTAATGAGCATTACAAGACAATAGTATCTCAGTTGGGCAATTAGTTGCACTTAAAAATCTAAGCTCCTAGAGGCAGAAGAGAAGTAGCAAGGTCAGGTCTTGATCCCTAATGACCATCTACAAATTCACACAGCAGAAATATTGCATGACTTGCTGGGTATGAGCCCTCTCAATCCCAAACCAGTCAGAAAGTTATGCTGTGGAGACACTGGATAAGAGAAAAAAAGCTATCTTGAAAGTTGGATGGGTGTTATGGCCAGAAGCAAACCCAAACTGGATAAACATCCCCAAACATGAGATAAAGAACAGGAAATCAGGCTTTCTGGTAAGACTGCATGCATTATTCAGGCTTCTACTAAGCTAGTTCCCAGCTGTTTCCATTTTTGCTGCCATTGCACATAGTAGAACACTGTAAATACCTGCAGTCAACCTGCATAACACCAGAGTAGGCTCTTTCAAATGTTTGCTGCCCTCTCTGCTACAAATCTTCTAGAGTGATATTATCGGTCTCCAGATTTAAGAGTCACAAATTGTCCATGCACAGGCCTGCTCCAGAAATTTTGTTACACAAAAGCAGAGAAAGTCGTGCAATTTAAGGAAACCACAAAAATAATTTCCAAAGAAAAAGGAAACCGTGCTTGCTCTACTTGATGATATAGGTCAACAGTCAATACACAACCTCAATCCCACAATTTGTTCCAGAAGGTAAATGGGTGGGGAACTACCTAGATCTCACCCCAGCAGGTCTGAAATAGTACTTAGCTTGCCAGCTCTGAATCAGTGCTGCCGATAACTCCTGTATTCTAACAGCACGTGCTTTGTGTTCAAGAGCTAAGGTCAGCAGGAAGCCTGCTGTTGTGTTTGCAGTGTCTGTGTACTTCCTCTTCCCTCCTGTGTTACTTTAACGCAAGAGCAAGGAGAAGTTAAATTAATTTTCAGGTATAATTGCCAAAGCTAACTTGTAAAGTGTAAAGCTACTTTAGGTTTCAGGCTTCTGCACTAGAACTATGCTTACTTCTCTTTTGCTGAAACTAGTACACAAAGAGATTTTTGAGCCCCCCCTGAAGCAAAGCATGTGCACACACAAACCATTTACTGGCTATGGAATGGACCTGGCACTCTCCCTGCTATTGTCTTGCAAACTTCCTGCAAGGCTGTTACTCACTGGCAAAAGGTTAGAGGTAATGTTATCCCATTAGTGGGATTTGGAGACCTTCAGCCTTTATTAGTGTTAGCCAAGGTGAAATTCATTTGGAGGGTGGCTAGAAAACATAGGTGGAACACAGGAAGTCACACCAGCAGCTGCTGGGAAGCTGTTGTATTCTTAGTTTCAGAGCTACTCTACAGAGAAGCTCATCTTACTTCACTTTTTGGGGGCGTTATTCTCCTTTCACCTACTCTACTGCAACAACACACGAGTTTCAGACAAGTCAAAGTAGTGCTGTGATTCAGGGCTCCTTTCTTCTGGTCTAGTGTGCCGTCCAGTGAGTAGCTTCTCTGCAGAGCCCAGATCCGCATGCTGCATAGCTTGTCTGACTGCCTAGGCTTTGTAGAAAGGTATTGCATTTGTTAACTAGCCTTAATACGTGAATAGATGAACGCTACTGATAAATTCTGGAACATTATGATCACATGATGATTGTCTACATGCATTTCTGAAGTACTATCACTTTGTGGCTTTTGTCTGAAGAGATGGTACCATTGTATGAAGCTGAAGAAAGAGATGCAATATTGATAGCAATATTGCAATATTGAAATCTGTGTGGAATTCAACTACTGGCCAGGAGGAAACAGTTCAGAGTTCCAAGGCTGTATATGTGCCATCGGACCTTTACTGGGTAAACTAGCAAACTGGAAAAAGCATGTGATCTTACTGCTCTCAGTTATTATTCGGTATTAAAAAAAAGCATGACTTGTTGCCACAGTGCATGCACACATGACATCTCCTTTGGTTGTTCAGTTATTGGACCCTGCTGATACCCGCTGAAGATCTGGCTGCCCAACAAGCTGTATTAATGAATATTTGCTTTGCAGTCTGGTCATACGGACTTCAGCATACTTGTAAGCTATTTCAGCCAGCTTGTCTCCTTGGTGGCAGAAGTATTTACAAGTAGAAGTGTTTGTCTGGCTATATGAATAATTGCCTAATATCAACAAAATAGAAGACTAGCAAGACAAGCCAAAGGCTTTTGCCGGTGCAGAGAGAAGCCAAAATTCAGAAGCTATGTTGCAGAGCAAGATATCTCAGCTCAAAAGCCTTACCTGCTCCATGTTGTTCTTCTGGTTTCTTCTGAGTGACCCAGCCCACCAAGCTGATTTTGCTGAATGCTGACTTCTCCTCCTCAGGACGACGTCGTAAGCGCCAGATCCTCACAGTGTTGTCATCAGAGCACGTGGCAATCTACAGTACAAATTAGTTTGTTGGAGTAACCAGGGCACATCTTATGGACCACTGGACAAGTGAACTAGAACAGCCACACCCAACACACCAAGCCAATACAAATGAGGGCAAAGCCTGGTTCAGGGAGTGCAGGATTTGCCCATAAAACAAACAAAACAACACAGCTCTGTTTCATTACTGTATCAGACAGCAGAATTTGCTTTAAACCAGGCAAAGCTGCCACCTTCGTGGCTTCCTGCTAGAGAAATCTCAATCACTAGCAACCATTTGCCTTGCATAGCTCTGCAACAATCTGCTCAGGAAGGGCCAAGGCATATTCTGAGATTTCAACCACCCAGCAGACAAAAGCAGCCACGCTGCACCTGCATTTAGGTCTGCCTCTGCTACTCAGGACCTTTTCTGCTTGGGAACAAACATTTCCAGCACACTGAGAAGGTGACGTTGGAAGGTCATTATACTAGCCTTAAACACTATCTCTTCAGTCAGATGTCAGCACTATCTGGCAGAGAAACCAACTCTGCTAGAAACATCGGTCTAGTTTTCCACCGCAGCATCAGATGCTCCCAAAGCATCCATGGAATCTCAGCTGAAGAAGCAGCAGAACCCACCTAGCCCACATTTTATGGCTCTCTTTGGACAGATTAGCTGGTGACTCACATGGGAATTAGCAGTAAGAAAAAGGAAATGCTGTGGCCAAAGTTCATAGTAATCTGAAAGGGAATGTGCCTCTACTCTGACCTCTGTGACACCAATATTGTCCCTACAGAAGGAAATTTTGTCTCTCAAGTCACTCCAAGCAGCTTTCTGATGTATCTTAGCAGCACATTTTCCACTTTTCCTCATGCTTCAGCACCTGTACAATGGCTGACTATTCCTTACCTGTGTCAGTTATGATTTTAAAGTCTGTATTGGTCTGCATTTACAATGCATCCTGATCAGAACGCTGGGCTACCTCTAAGCAACAGATTTCATCTGAAGTGCTAATTCTTATATTTTTGTGCATCTTATACAACTAGAACAATTCCTCCTGTTTGCCTCCCACCCTACCACATTGCAACACTTTTCTGAAGACCCAGTGCTATAGTGCAAGCTGGGGAAAGTGGCTGACTTAATACTGTGGGGTGAAAGAAACTCTGGCTATTATTAGGACACTGTGTAGGATTTTTCAGGGTTATTTCTCATTTTGGGCTAGGGCAGTCATTCAAACTGATGTCCTACTGCAGTTCTCTTCCTTTTGGTGATACTTGGTACATAATTACTGACCCTTTTCACTGTAGTTTTTGGGTGTACATAGCATATATGTCATCAGACTTTGAAAGAAGGTCACAATGAAAAGAGTCCACATGTTTCTTAACAGGCATTCAAAACTTCTTGCAGCTCTGTACAAAACTAGCAGATGCATCAGTGGTCAGAAAGGTAAGGGAGCTGTATGTATGGAACCACAAAACAAGCTTTTGGCTTATGAAAGCCCTGATTAAATGGTTTTACAGTTCTGTCTTTTAAAGGTAGCGTCACAAGCTCTCATCAGGAGAGGTCTTTGTTCATTTGCAATTTCCTAGGTCTTATCAAATAGCCCAGATTATTTGAAAATAATGAAAAAATTCTAATACATGGCACTCATGTGACAAGCTTGGTTCACCACCCCTCTAAATGAACATTTTTAGAAATCGTTGACTAAAAATTTCCACCCAAATAAACAAATATTGCTGCAATTTTGAAAAGCAGATGTTGCCACATCACATCTATTGTTGCACTGGAAAGACAATTTTCCAGAAAACAAACCTTAGTGAAGTCTGAAGGACACCAAGCAATGGAGGTAACTTCTTGAGAGTGACCAGTGAGTATCCATGGAGGAAGGCTGGGCTCAGAAACCTTAAAAATTCCATAAAAAAACAAGTATACAATCAGAAGCCCCACAGCCTAATATACATCGTTAAGAAAAGACCCCATAGCCCACCCACGAAGCATGCAAATCTTTGCATCTTTCCTGTACGAGATGGATAAATCAAATGCTCTCAGACTGTCTTGAGGCAACAGCTGATGGAGCCCTAAGAGTCAGTTCACGTTTCATGTCTAGAAGTTAAGCAGCTGGGCAGCAATAAGAGGTACTGACTTGCCTGGAAACGCTTGTTCAGTTCCTGCTACACACAGGATTTCTGCCTCCAGCTGTCAGCCCAAAACACAACCCAAGCGTTTTATTATATTAAGTACCTCTACCTGTTCTAGGTAAGATGCTTAAAAATTTGGGAAACTCATACTTTGAATCAGGACAGGAAAATATATTCTGCTGCCATTTTACAAATGTCCCAATCACAGGTCAATGGTTTATTAAAAAAATGAAACCGCTACCAACAAAATCCTATAGATGAACTCCAGTGGCTTCAGAACTGGCATTTGTGTGACTGCCAAGTGCCTGTACCTCCTCCAACCAACCAGCTGGACCAGAGACCCTCTTAAGAGCTTATAAAATAGCTCCCCTAAATCACTCATGCTCATGAAACTGATCTCCATTTCTCTTACACCCTTCATAAAAATCTTTCTCCTGTTCTACATTATTACTATTAATCATCGATTACAGCTCATGTAAGTGACACATACAGCTGAAGCTAGCATTAAGTGGCCTAAGGAAGAAAACACACATGCACACGCGCGCACACACACACACACACACACACAGATTATACCCAAGTTTTGCACGCTTTCATCAGGCAATCCTTTCTGGAGCCATGAGTCACCGTTATTGATGTGACATTGTAAGGGGGATTTATCAAGGGGATTTGCATAAATGACTAAGTGAATGAACAGATTCTTTACTGTGTGGGAAAAGGAGTAGACATTACATGTAGATTTCAAAGGAAGATGCAAGACTTTGCGGAAGGTTTCTGATTTACACACAATTTTTTCTCTTTGGATCACCTCCTACAACAGCCTGCAAACCCACAATTGAATATACAGCTTCAGATCTTAAAGCTGTTCTGATAAAAACAGGTGCATCTTAACAGAACACTTTTTTTTTTTTAACCTGTCATAGCAGAGGCAATCACTTGACTAAATATCCACTAAAAGTCTTGGTCAGGGTATTCCCTTGTCTGCCAAAATAGGCAATACCATGGGAACTAAATCCTTATTTAGGGAATAAACAACAGGAGATGTTGGTGTAGAGAACACCTTCATTTACATTTAATAGCAGTCTTGCTATACACTCATAACAGACACAATAGCGGTCCAGTAGCCACAGATTGCTGAAAGGAGAGCAGAGGAAGAGAACTATTCTTGCCGGGACATATTGGTTTTACACTGTACTAGTGTAAATTAAACCAACTACACCCAGCTTGTATTATTGTGTACTAAAGGACGATGCATAATTATAGCTGTGTCCTCTGTGTTTGGCAGAAGCCAGCCAGCCAGCCTGCACATGTGACATCAGGATTAGCCGCAGCACATGCTGCTTTTTGCCTGATTTGACAGGATGTTGGTGGGGAAGTTAGAGCAATTGTGGGCAGGTTAAAAAGAGAAACCTAGGAAATGAGACTTTATTAGTTACTCTACTCACTGAAACAGCTGTTGTATCCATCTTCAGGATTCAGCATAAAACGCTGTATATAGTTTTGTGCACCATATGATACAGAAGCACTTCAATTCCAATGCTGGGACAGACTAAAGGGTAACTTGTATGGTCACCTTGGAGTGGTCCATCCCAAAGGATTCAAAGGACAATGGAAGTTTATGTCTATAAAGGATGTTTTTTTATTACCAGGAAAGTATCATCTCAGCCAGAAACCATCTTTGTTGAGAGAAAAATCTCTGCTCTCTGACTTTTATCATCTTAGGCTTGTTCAAGAGTCAGTTCATCAATCAACGGACTAGTAATTAAAAAAACCCAAAACAACAAAACAATAAAGCCAGTGTTCATTGCCTGGAGGTGATTTATATATGGAAACAGACCGAAACAGCATCCTCATCAGCAATAACTTCTAGCCACAGTGCTCCTTGGGAACTGCTGACCCAAACACAACTTAGCACTGCTGCAAAAGTTTCTCAAAGAAATCATCTGGATAGACAAGGTCTTGCTCTGCCTTTCATTCCTTGACAAGGTCTTCCTCTGCTTTTCATTTGTCTTTAGATATAGAAAGCTAGCGTTCTTCATGCAGTTCTTTCCAACATTACCTGTTAATTGCTCATGCAATATTTAACCATATATTTTTCACAAACAGTAAATCCTCATCCCAGGAAAAGATATGTATGTTTCACAGTCAGTTAAATCTGCCAAGACTTGAAACAAATTAAGAAGCCTCTGGATATGACAGATCTCAAGAGACAGTTTTGCTGTAAGTCCCACTTTCTAACACAACTATGGAATTAAAATAAAAGTAATCATTTGATGATTTACTTAATAAATATGCAATATGATCTGTCACTCATATGTGATAGCAACAGAAGCCTTCCGTACACGAATGCATTTTAAACGTGCTTAAATGCTTTAACTTTGAGATGTAATGATATCCTTAAATGCTCTCAACCCAGTCCCAGTGTGTGTTCCAAGTATCAAAACACACGAATGCAGGATGCAGAACTCAAGTTTGCACAGGTATTTTTGCTGAACTCGCACAGAACGTGACGAAGGTTAAAATAACACCACTTGGCATGGGAGTAGCCATGGTACCGCACTCCTGCTACTACTGAGTAAGCAACATAGCTGCTTACAAGTGTTCTCCAAATCAAAGAGACTACATGCTCAAACTACGACCTCAGCAGACTGACCCTCTGCTCTGAAGGGTTTGTACGTTACTTTCAAACTCAGCGAGAAAGGGGTAAACAAGTCAGCATTCCTTAAAAATTACCCCAGACCTGAAACAGGCAGTCACCTGTGGTTTCTGTCTATTCTGCTTCAGTAAGAAGCCCGCTCTGGTCCCATACGGCTGTTGAGTACGGAGAACAGAACTTGAAGCATGCCTTATTCTGAAGTCCCTGCTATCAACTTGGTGACGTTTGCATTTCCTACACGTCACCCTCTCTCACCCTCTCAGCTGTCAGATGGTACTTCGGAATTTTGCTGAAGGCTCTGGCTGAGCCCTTGCTGTAACACAAACGCTTTAACTACTGTAAATTAAGCATGGGAAACAGCTATGTCTGAAGGAAGAGCTGGAAAAAAGGGAGGTGGGGGAAAGACTGCCCTTTAAAACAATTAAATTGTTAGGTTTCTGCTAATGTGCTCCATTGCTAAATATGAACCAAGAACTGTCTGTCTACTTGTCACAGCTGGCTGAATCAACAGGCTTGAAGGAGGATTTTAATGCCCATTAAAACCAGATTAAGATCAGCAACTTGCAATAAGCAGCGGTGATGAGAGGTATCGATGGCGGGAGGTTAGCTCTGTTTTACATTAAAGTTACATCTAGCCTTGCCAGCAACAAACACAGTCTGGGCACAACATGCCAGGAGCTAACCCCACGCTGCTTATGAGTGGGAGTGGAAGGCAGGGAGTGTCCTACGTGAACATGAAAAGCAAATGAAATGAGAGAGCGGAGCCGCTCCAGGTTGCACACTTGGGTCTCCACCAGTCGCCTCACCTTCCAGATGTACGCGTTGCAGTCACTCGAGCCACTGACCAGGAACTGGTTGTCTGGGCTGGTGCTGGATTTGATGTAAAAGGTTGAATTCTGGTGCCCGCTGAAAACAGCCACTGTGAAGAGAAAAGAAAAAAAAGGAAAATAAAAGACCCACTCAACGTGCTGTAGAGTCAGTTGCGTAAGGAGGGCTGATCTTACAGGCTTTTCCTGCCTGGCCACATATCCTCTGGAGAAAGTGGTTGCACTGCTCCCTCGCTCTGGGGCTCCAGCAGCAGGAACTTTTTGTTATTCAACTGGAGCCCTTCAGGCTTCCCAAACAAAGCAGCAGCTCTCTCCACAGCATTAGGAAGCGGTGGCAGCTTTATTAAAGCTTTGGCTTGACCCATATCTCAAGCAGGCAGAGACATCGCCTGGGCTGCCCCACTGCTCTGGTTAAGGCTCCTTGTCTCTTCCTCCCTCAGCCGCCATCACCAGCCCCACTACATCAACAAAGGCAGTCTTGCAGAAAACATAGAGAGGGCTTTCTTCCACCCAGGCGGCAACAAGGGCACTTGCTGCTTCTTCCTCCTGCTGCCGACATCTTTATTTTGCCAACAAAACTTGCATCATGTCAACCATGCTCACCGGCTGCTTGTATTCAAAGCCTCAGCAGCATTTGCTAAAGTCTTGAAATCCTCGCCTCGAATGACTGCCATTACCCCTGTTGTGAGGACCTGAAGAGCTGGCAGCTGACACAGGGGCTGAGTGTGGATCTCGAGCACTCAGACACACCACATCCCGTCCCCTCACTGGGGCAGAAAGGACCAATTTGCCGATGCAGAACCAGGTAGGACTGGCAGCCCCTCTACCAGCCCTGCTTTAATTGCGGTTTTGGCAAAGGAAGCAACCCACAGACCACGTGGCTGCCTTCGGTGGTTTTTGAAAAGTTGTAAGACCCCAAAACATCCCTCAATTTTCACCCACAGCTCTCTCAGCACAGCAGTTACCAGACAGCAAGTCTCTTCCTAAGCCAGACCTACCAGCAAGTCATGTTACAGCTGGTAACTGTACATTTCTGTACATCCCCCTGCAAACTAAAGCTGCCTCAATACTAGCTAAGAGCAGCCACGATCAGGAGAAAAGCCGGTGAGCGAGGAGAGAGGCACCAACCCGCGGGCAGGCGCTGCCCTCTGCGGGAACAGCGGCACACCGAGAAGCCGCACGGGTTTCATCCAGCTGGATGAATTCAGATGCTTGCTGGGTTTTATCAGCTACACACGTTAGGCAAGAGCTCCATGAGGAGGCCGAGGGTGGGATGCCCTGTGCTTTGGAGAGAGCCCACTCCTGCGGGGGGGACAGACTGGTGAGTGTATTTCCACAGCTTAGCAGTGGCACCCGGGGTTCACCTCAACAACTGATCTATTAATATTTACTACTTGGACCATTTCTCAACTCTGGAAGCGTTCCCACCCACCAGACTGCCTTCTTGAAAAGGCAGACAGAAGGACACATTGTTCATTTAATTTCAGTTAAGTGAGAGACTGAGAAAGGGCAGTGGAACTAAATCATGTGTCTGCCTGGCTGGAATGCATCCAGCAAGTTTTGCCGCTTCCTAAGAAGCAGCCACTGGCCGATGGCAAAGCAGCTTGGTGCACCAGGTCACAGGTGCAGAGCCAAAGGAATCTAAAAAGCTGAAGCATCTCCAAAATATGCTGGGGATACTTTCTGCCAGAAACTGCAGCAGGAGCCAAATTTAAAAGACGCCTTAAACATACCTTAATACAACACATGAAGTGATCACTTTACATGGATTCATATCTAAGAGTTTGAATAAAATCAGTGACTGCCAGTAAGCAGAAGATTCAAACTTGCTTCAGGTGGGTAGCAGTGGGACACTAGCCATTCCTCACCAGGTAACTAGAGTCAACGTGCAAACCAGCATTAGTATCTGTCTAGAAAAAACAGTATCTGCACTTTCATAAGTTTTTATGCTATTAATTTTAAGTGGATGGCTTAACACAAAATATGAACACCCCTTGTTACAGGTGCCTTCTCTCCCGAGTAAGCTTTAGGCAAAAGCGCATGGAATAGGTTTCCTAAGTGTTCAAGAGGTCTCTGTCTCTCTAGGTCATAGGGAGAAACTTGCCTTTCTATGCTCTGTAACATCTATATTTTTTGCAGTTATTTCCAATGATTATCGTGCTTACCTGGAGTGGTCCTTAAACTTGCCATGTTGAACATGTAGATACTGTCATCAGTGCAGTTAGCAAACAGATTAGCACCAGTGGAATCCAAAACCAGGCTAGAATATCCTATAGAAAGAGAAAAGTTCTTAAAAAAATGTTTTGGAAAATAGGCATTCTCAAAGAAATGCCTAGAGAGGCAAATTTGGAAAGGATCTCTATCATGTATGAGATTGTCATTGGAAAGGTTTGTTTGACAGAGCACTTGCTGGAGAGGAAAGTTTCTAGACTAACATCTACATTTTGTCATGAGGGTTCAGGGTGATATTTAGAGAGGAATCTCACTTTCAGAGCAGGCAGGCGATATATTATTTGATAATTTCAAATGGATAACAGAACAACCAATTGTAGAAGCAGAGATTAAAAATAAAAACCCTCATGCTTTGGTAGAATAAGCCATTCTCTGATTTGCTAGTGATTTAGGTTCAAGAAAAATCTTCCCCTGCAAGCAAATTATTGCACAACCAGCTCCTCATCTTCTTGGAACTGACACCAACCATTAATACATCAAGATAATTCATTAGACAAGTCATCAGGAATTACTGTGTTACATCAAAACACTGTAAGGCATTAAGATACAAAGAAGCCCAGAGCAACATGAATAAGAGCACTATTGTTTTTGGTAACAAAAAGCTTCAAGTATTGCTCGACTCTGCAAGGTTATAATGTAAAAATCCCGCCCGGTCTGTTGTCTTTGCAAGATATAATGCAAAGAAAGAGTTCCATCTGATTTCTACTCATGCATCAAAACAACTAGCTAAATTCTACCTCAATAGCTCTACTATTCCCTCATCTCCATTTCTGAAAATGCACTGCTGAAGCTAATCCAAGCTTTTATCATCGATGCAGTGACACCAAGTGGGGCACTTCCACTCTTCAACTTGGTATTAGCAATCAAAATACCCTGCTGAGCTTGTCATTTTGATCAATAATTGGCTAAAAGGGTAAGAGACGGCACTGTCAGTACTTCTTAAACTCACTTTGCACTTTAACGAATACGTCCTCCAATAACTTACCAAGTTTGCGAGTGCTAGTCCCAGGGTAGCAAAAAGACTTGAAAGGCACCGGGTCCTGACGGTAAGCGGCATAGTTCTTGCGCAAGTCCCATACTTTGATCACACTGAAATAGAAAAAGACAAGCATCTTCAACTGCAAAATTTCTTTTGCAATGCTGACAGGGCCTTCTAAGAGCATGGGAAGACAGGTTGCTTGTTACTGAGGAGCATCCAGTGCCAAGAACCAAAACTAAGCAGGCGTAGAGCAGAGACGTGCTGAAAGCAAAACAATTGCTCCGAGTATGGGTGAGGAAGCAGCACTACCTTCTGTAACTAACACAAGATAAACAAGAGCCTGCAAGCCAACTTGCTTCAACTAGGAAAAGGAAATATAAGGATGCCTTTATACTCCTGACTTTTAGTTTTATAAATGAAGTCCAAGGTTTTTCTTGCTCCCCAGGAGCAAGTGTCTCTCACAAGCCATAGGCAATAGGCAATCGTATCTGCCTCAGAAAGGCTCTGACCGCATGGAGCCTGCTAAGGTATCAAGTCCTGAGAGGCTAATCTCCATGCTAATCAATGAGACAGTCTGCCCAAGCTCCGAGATGCTGCAATGGATCTGGCACCTAAAAGAATGCATCTTTTGTCACTTAAGGCAACATTTTCTCAAGCATGCCTACACATATCCAGACACCAACCACCCACTTGCATCCCAAAGCGGCTCACTGTCTAACAATAGTTTGTTTATGTGTGGTCCCGTAGGTCCATGAGAATAGAGAGAGATTATAAATTCTGCCCTGTAGCTAAGACAATAAAATGAGCATTTACCACATACACACAATTTGTCTCAGCGCTGCAGTCTCCAGTAAGGAAAAGAAGTGGCATTCAGCTTTGCCAATGCAAGCTGGCAGCATAGATCTGCTGATTCTACCTAATAGTAACTCTAGCCTCGTAGGCCACAAAGCGATCTTAGAAAAAAATCTCCCAAGTTTTTTGTGCCACTAAGAAGAACACACAGAACAGACAGAAAAGCAGGCATCCTCCCTCCTTACCCATCAACAGCTCCTGCAGAGATAAGAGTATGCTCATCCTGAAGCAGCACCACAGTTACACTCTGCTGGAAATCCTTAAAAAGAAAAGAAAAAAAAGAACTTTATTTTCTTTCCAGGTCAGCAAGATCTTGCTGCTTTGTTCAAGGCCAACTGAATACTAAGAAGACCTTCTCTTAGCCAGACCGGAGCATCTGGAAATACCAGATACAATGGACACAACAATCCTTCAATACTCCAACTTGCCACTGAGTGTTAAGTGTTTGGGCAGCAGTTTTAGATTACGCATTTCAGGTCAGAGATAAGAGAGCTGCCTTCATCACAAGGTTTAATAGATTAAATAAGACCAGGTCTTACTCCAGTAAGGCAGTAACTCACATGGTCAAATGGGAAGGGGCGGGGGGGGGGGAGGCAGGGAATGGAGAGAGAAATAAAATTACAACCATCTCTATCACTCCCCTCAAACAAGGAATGCTGCCCACTCCTTTCCTCTTCGGCAAAAAAAGTATTTTCACATGGCATTTGCAAAAAGAAGGCTTTGATGGCACGTGGGTTGTTGCTGACAATTAAACCACGTGTAAAGTCAGCCACAGCAAGTGACCATGACACAAAAACCTACCGCTGCAAAGATAAACGGAAGCATTTACTACATTCAAACCAAGTATTTTTCATAATAATTACTTAGGAAGACTTCTGTGAAAAACGTTGTCCTTCAGAAGAGAGGCCTACATTTCCTTTGTTCCCCAGACACGTACCACCAAGGGAGCAAGCCCTCGCAGGTTCTGCCTCTTTTTCTTTGGTTTGGAAGGAGTCTGCTTGTCAACCACATTGTGTGCTCCGCTGATATGATTCACCTGCCTATAAAATCCATCTGAAAGAAATCAAAGACATCTCAATTAGTAGTTTCTATGCAATTTTGCTACCACTTTACTAAAACAGGCGTCAGCTTGGAATAAGTCCTAAAAAGTGGTTCAGACTAACCTTTAAAATCACAGAAGTATTCTGAAGACAAAAATTGTCAGTTATATATGAAACTGATAAGCACACAGTAGCAAACAGGAGCATACATTGAAAAAAATTAGAGGTCAGCTTACTGTGGACATTGAAACTAAAACTGGTCTAGGCAGGCTGCCTTTGGAAACCTTCACCCCTTGGTCTAGTCTTCAGCATGCATCATGGTCTGGAGCATTCAACCCACCTCATCCCAAGCAGAACTGCACTCACAGGAAGGTTTCCAGTGATTTTCCACTCTGTTTTATAATTTTCTATTTAGCCTTTTGTCTGCTACTTCTTGCTTTATGAAACTTAGTGCTTTACCAGAGTTAAGTGACTGTTCTACTTTTTTCCTATACCTTCCACTTCAATCACATGGAGCCTCCCTTTTCCCCCCAGTTTGCCAGTTTGAAGAGCCAGTGAACCTGGGACAGATGGAAGAATGAGACATGTTCTGGCTGTGCAGGCCAGGAAACTGCTGGGACAGAGCAGGGAACTGGGAAGAAGTATAAGGGCATGACCTGACCAGGGAAGGAAAAACTCCAGGAAACTGAGAGGAGCAGAATGAGCTCACCCTGCATTTAGTAGGTGCTCCCGTAGTATATTCACTCACTCCCAGTACTCACAAGCCCCTTTGTTCCTGCACTTTCTGCCTTCCTACTCTGGTAGGAGCCTTCCCAGCTTTTCTTCATCCCTCTGGACGGCTCTGACCTAAGGACTCTCACCCAGCCCATCTACCTCCATGCTCTCCCACCCACACAGGGATGTATTCTGTACCTCCTTATCTCCTTACCAATACACAGGGTATTAGCAGGCCAGCATATATATCGTGCTGCAAATCTGAGACTGTTACCAAGTGGGAAAATGTATTATACATAGAAGAAACACCTATTCCATCCTCTTACTGTACTAAAGGCATACCCTAATCTGACAATCCTCTTCTTATCGAAGTGTTGCCTATATTGTAATTGAAAGCGTTAGTCCAACAAGTACATCTGAGTATTTACATGAGATACAGAGCTTTTTCAATACATATCTGAAAGTTTAGTTACCTTTCTTGTTGCATCTGGTATCCCAAACCATGATGTTTCCATCTCTGCCTCCAGTACAGAAGACAGCTGAGAAAGAGAAAGCGTGTATTAACTTCTAAAAGTGTTAATTAACTGGATGCAGTACAATGCCACCTATGTGCCTCTGGCTTTTCTACCCCAACACTTGGGATGCCAGTCCTAGAAATACAAAAATCAGGCCATTGTTCTGCCATGGTTTTTTACTACTACTCTAGAGAAACCTGCATATGAAAAGAGTATTTTCACACTTACATATGGAAGTAGGGATGATATCTTAACCTTGCCCAAGATCAGAAATGTGCAGATGTTAGCATCAGGTCACCATGAAGTTCAAACAAGTTAGTTTTGCTTTACTGGCTGGGTTGCTGCTCAGTCAGTCTGTGCTACTTGTAACTGTCAGCTTCCAAAGCCCTTTCTTAGCCCCAAAAGTATCGATGTGCCAAGGGGAAAGAAGGAAAAAAAAGACAGCAGGGAAGATCAACATTTACCTTTCTCAAATCTAGAAAAAGCAACTGACTTGAGGCTACACTGATGACCTTTGCATATGCCAAGAAGCTCGCCGGCTCTCACATCCCACACCTTGGCTGTCTGATCTCCTGAGGCAGTGACCTTCACAGGAAAAAATAAAAAGCTTTAAACTGCACACAGTTACCAAAGCATTAAAAATAAAGTGAGATGGTAAAAGATTGCTTACAATCCTGTGTTCCCCTGGTACCCAGGCAAGGTCAAATACAGCATTTGAGTGAGCTTGCCATTCTAGCAAAAAAACAAAAGCTCAGATTAGTTCAGTGCATTGCAGCATGGTATTTTGCAGAAGACTAAAGAACATTAGACAATGAAATCAGAAAACTTGTCAACAGCTTGCCTTAGGCATGAAAACCAGCACAGGAAAACTCACCCATTACTGCTGTTCAAAGAGCACACTCACACTGCTGCTTTGTAAAGGAGACTCAGCAAAATATGTGAAAGGATTTAAGTACTGCACACGTTTATGTTTAAACCTTGTAAAAAGCTTTCTTTGACTCCAGTAAATCACATACTTGTCACACCGAATAAGGATCACATTCTATAAAATATTTACCCTTAAAGATGAGTTTGCTGGTAGTTTGAGCTTCCGTATCATACAGTCTAACAAATCCTTCTTCATTTGCAACTGCCAGTACGTGCTCCAGATTTGGGGCTGAAAAGAAATTAAAACATATTTGTGTATTATTTAGCTGATTCATAATCATACTCCTGCTCTTTGCGAAGGGCCACAGGCACTTTAGATAGGGTACACAGCAAACAGATAGCTGTGAAATAAACTGTATTTATAGAGCAATTTAAATGTTCAACATACAGAAATATTGGCAAACATTTTTCTGAGATGTTCCATTTGGAAACTAAGACACATGAGCAATCGAATGGCTTCAGAAGCAACTTTTGAGATAAATGTCTCTTTCACCAGCTATAATAGTTCTCAAGTTATAGTCCTGTGTATTGAAACTACCTATCATCTACAACTTCCAGCACTTCCTATGGATCTGAACTGGAAAAGCAGGAAGCTGCTTTGGAGAAACGTGTAAGCTCACACCAGAAATAGAGTGCTACATATGGAAGTTTTGCCCTGAAGATCCAGGAGCTGCCATGCCTACTTCACCCTTTATGTATTTATCAGGGGGAAATGCGGTGTAACGGCCTGGTGACAGCCATCCATGTCTTTTGATTTCTACATACCATTCTCCATCCTGTTAGATCTTATATTTTTCGCACAAAGCCCATTTTTTCAACTGTGTAGCCTACCCCTGTCACGAAGAGGACATAGCTTCACACAGACAAAGCTGAAACAACAAACGCTTTGTAGTTACTTCTTTAAGGGAATACTTCCCAGCAGCATACCTAGGAGCACCATGACACAATTTATATCACATCTAGGTGCAAGCACACTATTACCGGCTTCCTTTAAAGCAAGACACTCTGAAACCAAATCCTGACACATATTTAAACAAAGAAAAAAACCAACCAAACAAAAAGCTGACAGCTCCGGCCCCTGAAAGGGCCCTTGGGAAGGTGACCTTACCTGCCGAGAAGGTGCAGCCGAAAGGGGGGACCGGCATCCCCGTTTCCCCGTAGGACAGGTGGTCATCTTCTCGGCTGCACTGGTAGCTATCCAAGAGATGCTGCAGGGAAAGCGGCGGGGACCGAACTGCAACGAGACAGGCGGACCGTGAGCGCACCGGACAGCCCAGGTTCAGATGCGGGGAGCCCCGCGGGCCCCGCAGCTGGTGCGGAGATACCCGAGCCACCCGCTCCGCCGCCGGGGGAGGTCTAACCCGGGAGCTCCGAGACCCACGCTTCGGCAGCGGGCAGCCCGGGCTGGCGCCGCCCGGGTAGGGGCGGGAGGAGGCGGCAGCGGGCCGGGGGGCCGCGGTACTCACGGGGCGGCGGGGCCGAGGCGCGGCGGAGCAGCGCGCAGCACAGCATGGCTGGGAACCACCGGCGAGCGCGGACCCGGCTCGTGGCGCCAACTCCCGCCACCGAGCGACCCGCCAAAAGCGCCTCGGCCTCCCATTGGGCAGCATGCGCCCGCCGCGCCGCATCCTCTTCCTCTGATTGGGTGGCGTGGAGGGGCAGGGCCTCCAGGGCAGGCCTTGCCGGGCGGCTCTGCGGGCTGCAGCCGCCGCGGCTGGGGTGGTAGGTGGTGCGCGCGCCTCGGCGTCGCGCCTGCGCGGGAGCGGCGGCGGCGGCGGCGGCGGCGGGAGGGTGACCGCGCATGCGCGGCGGTTGTCCGCGGCCCTGAGGGGGCCGCTATGGCTGCCAGCGCCAAGTCCTTCCTGGCTGATGCGGGCTACGGCGAGCAGGAGCTGGACGCCAATTCCGCCCTCATGGAGCTGGACAAAGGTGGGGCCGCGCGGGCTCGGGGCTGCCGCCGGGCTGGGAGGGGGAGTGGGGCTGCCTGACCCCCGGGTCGCCGGCGCGCTGTGGGGGTGGCCCGGCCCGGCAGTCGGTCCCCGCGGCTGGGGGTTTCGTCCGTCCCGCTTCCCGCGGGCGCCGTGGTGGGGCGGGTTGCGGAGGAGCGCTGGTGTCGACAGTCATTGCTGTTGTCTCGTTTAGGCCTCAGGTCTGGCAAACTCGGGGAGCAGTGTGAAGCCGTCGTTCGTTTTCCCAGGCTCTTCCAGAAATACCCTTTCCCTATTCTCATAAATTCAGCTTTCCTGAAGCTAGCAGATGTTTTTAGAGTGGGGTAAGTAACATCAGTTAGTTCCCATCCGTTCCAATCTCTGATCCGTAGTCATGCGTTGCGTCTTGGAGTGCTGCTGTGTTGGAGCCTGGGCAGTCATGGAGTGGTTTTGCTCTCCTGGTAGTACCACGGTGGTACTTACTCAGTGGAGGGCAAGTTGTGTTTGACTGAAGCTTGCTGTCCTCGACTCTAGTGGGCTTGAGTGGCTGTGAGTGATGAAGGACACGTGGTTCCTTCCCATCTGTCCAGATTTGAGGATTCACTTGCTGACGGGTGTAAATTGTGTTTTGTAGGCATGTTCAAAGTCATCATTAATTAACAGGTGAATGATCACATGTAAATTCCATCTCTAAGGAATGTTAATAACAAAGCCTGAAGTATAGCTTTTTCAAGTGCCTGATGTCTAAATGATGCATGTGATGGAAGTGGAGCTACTTTGTAACAGCTTACAAAACTTACCTGTTGCTGTTGTGGAGTCTTCACTGTTAGCTCCAGGAAGGAAAAGAAAGTCATTCACAGCTGGCAATGGTAACTAGACTTTTCTGTGTTAGTCCTGGATGCGTTTATCTGGTGGAATTAGATCCCTAAGTGTGCACAAAATGGGTACCTGCTTACACTCTTCCTCACTGGTGTCAGCAGTTCATTTCCCTGGAATTGGGCCTAAATTGGATGCTACCTGTACTCGATAATTAAACGATAGTGTGTTAATAGTCTCTCTTTTTACTATATCTACTTGAATATAATGTTTCTAAAGCATAGGCCTTGTCTTGTTTTAATTTACCCTTGGAAGTTTTTTAAAAATAACTTTTTTTACAGTGTTTGAATTTTTATTATAAAGCAGCCTGGTAAAGAAACGTGTGTCTTCCAACAGAAACAACTTCCTGAGGCTCTGTGTGCTGAAAGTTACTCAGCAGAGTGAGAAGCACTTAGAGAAGATCCTGAATGTGGATGAGTTTGTCAAAAGAGTTTTCTCAGTAATTCATAGCAATGATCCAGTTGCTCGAGCTATTACACTTAGGTATGTATTATATAAATGAACCTAATTTACTTCACATTTCTAGCTAATTAGTATGGTAGTCTGGAATAACAAAATCTGCATCCACCACGAATGAAATGTAGGAGGTGTCTTATACATTGGTTATAGAGTTAAAAGCAAAGATGTTGGTCTTTAGAGGGAGTGAATGATAAGGGTCTGTGATCAGAAGAACACGGTTATTAACCATTTGTGATGGTGAGAATTTTGTGGATGGCTCCAGGCAAAACAGAATTTGCAGTGTTGAAATTTTTTGTACTCAAGGAGGAAAACGAACCTGTTGTATGCATAACCCAGACAGTAGCTATATGCAATACATCCTGTGTTATCTATGATATATTTAAATCAGGACCAAAAGGGATATGCTTCCTTATGTGTCAAAATAATTTTTGTGGAATTGTAACAGAGATTTATTTATGTGAACCTTGTTATGCTTGCACCTAGATCTTTCATTTATTGTTGCCCTAGAAGTTTACTGCTTGTTGGTCTCTGAACAATAACTTCTAAGGAAGTACCGTTGTATTATTGATTGCTTTGGACTTCCTGGGAATCAAATGGAAAACCAAAAAAAAATTAAGCTATCTTTAATACCACTGTTTGGCTGCTTTTGTGTCTGTCTCTCTAATGCTATCCAACATGATCTTCTTAACTGCTTCTTCCAACTCTTGTGCAAGTGAATTTAAATGTGAAGAGAGCACTTTTCTTTTCCCCTTTGTATTCTTCTTTTCTATCCACCTGGAACTGTTCCTGATTTCACTACTAAAAGATGGGAGACAGTAACAGGGGTTTGCTTGATTAGCTTACATGTCCATTTTTTTCACCTTTTGATAGTCTATTTGAGTTTATACTTCCATGCTCTGGTGTCTCAATTCTTTAGATTCAGTATATCTACATGTTTTCTGGTACCTTCACTTCAGTATTCTAACATAAGATAACAATTGTTGACTGGTATTGAGGGCTATCTTTACAGACTGCTAAAAATCCCAGGAATCTGTTAATTTTGAAAAAAATAATTAAATTACTGATCAATTCAGAGGTTGCATTAAGTAAAAAGTTAAAATTGCTGTTGATCCAGCAGTTTCAGGTGAAATTCTTCAGCTGATTTTGGCTTTGTCCTTCTTAAGTAGTGTCAGTAAGAAAGAACATGCTGAAAGAAAGATCTGCTAAAAAACCCTTTGTGCCTGTGAAACTTTATTTACACAGAGCACTATCAATATTGGTATAGAACTCTTGCTAAAATTACCATCAGTGCAAATCCTGCATTCATTGTTCTATTAATTGGATTATGCTAAATATGTCTGAAAAGTATCTTAGAGATACCCTTAGCAAATAGATTGATTTTTCTCCTTTTTTTAACAGTTACACAAAATGCATTGCACTATTTCCAGTAATAACCTTATTTCACATCAGCAAAAGGTCTTAGAAACAAATGATGAAAGTCAGGTATTTGTTTGCTTGATCATGGTACCACTCTAGAAACTGCTTTTGTAGCATGTGGTTAAAATTTATGACTGTTCAGACATTTGTCACTCGCTTCTGCAGTCTTCAGTGGAAAGAGGGCTAGAAAAGGTGGAAACAGTTCTCTAAACCTTGTTCTTTTTACCCTCCTAGACTACCACATATCTGAATTTATATCACATGATACATCACGCTTCATGTGTGTCTGAAAATAGCTGTCAGTACACTTTCATGTTAAATCTGTTGTATTGATATCAGAGCTTGAATGTAAAAGCATCTGAAAAATACTTGTTCCTGATGCAGTAGTGCACTCTTAATTTTGTAAGAATCCTTGGTAAGTTTATTGCTGTGCCTATTTCAAACTAAAAGGAGTCAAAATGTAATATTTTTTTTTTAATTAAACTGACATAAGCCACATGACAAGACTTCTTATCTTTTATTTATATGCCTATTTTTAGCATTTGTTTGTTTTTGTAATATATGTGAAAAAGCACGTATTTATATAAAAATAGTCTTCTAACCAGTGCTTCTACACTTCTGTTCAGTTTCATCTTGCATTTCTTCATGATTATTGTTCTTCCTGATTTTGCTGTGATTTGTTTCTGTAGGATGTTGGGCAGCATGGCGTCTATTATTCCAGAAAGGAAGAATGCACATCACAGTATTCGTCAGAGTTTGGATTCCCATGATAATGTGGAAGTTGAAGCTGCTATATTTGCTGCTGCCAACTTCTCTGCACAATCAAAGTAAGATGTAATTTTTTTTCAGTTTCTTACATTACAGAGATTAGAAACTCCGTTGCCACTGGCACTCACAAACTTTAATTATTCCTTCTGTAGTGCTACCCATGTCATTTATAGCAGAACATTTAATTGCATGCAGTAACAGTATTGTGAGGAAATCTGAATACAGGTTTTAACAGATATTTTTTTTTTTATTATTCCTAAATAGTAATGGAAAGCTCGTATATATGGGAATGCAAAGTGGAATAGCAGTTTTAATCAAGGATTATTTTACAGAAGCTGTTAGGGAACAAAATGTAGGGCTGCTTGTCACCAACACATTTTTGAAA
Source organism: Falco punctatus (assembly GCF_963210335.1). Taxonomy (NCBI): domain Eukaryota; kingdom Metazoa; phylum Chordata; class Aves; order Falconiformes; family Falconidae; genus Falco; species Falco punctatus. The sequence continues at coordinate 22,995,973 of NC_137592.1, read as the reverse complement.
GCTTCCATTTTATCGTACAATCACGCCTACATGCAGGGGCTCTAAAACAACAGGTCTTGGCAAGCACTCTTTAGTGAAAGTTTTCATTGTTAAGACACAATGTTTGGTAGTACAGTTGATTTTTATTTTTACTTCTTTTATTTTTCATTTCACCTCATACTTTGTCTTCTCTACAGGGATTTTGCTGCCGGAATATGTAATAAAATCAGTGAGATGATTCAAGGTACATATGTATAATAAATGATAAAAGGGAAAAGCTCTAATTTCTCTTGAGAATTCTTTGTTAGCATTCTGATATCCAATCTTTACATATGGCTGTTGCCCTTATCCTCAAATGATTCCAGTTTTTAAATTAAATTAGCTAACCAATAATCCAACATCTGGCTCTCATGTCCTATTGAAAATGAAGTTCTCAAAACACCCGTTTAGTAAAGAATAAAAACTTATCTATAGTATGATGAATAAACTTGCACAGATTATCACAGGTTGCTTCAGATGAGTTAGTGTGCATTACTTGCAATAAAGCAAGGAGCAACCTTCTCAGAGAACCATGGAAGTGCTTGATGCCGCTTTCATTATGCTGCTACTTAGTAGATGAGTTATCTGAAGCTGATGCAGGTGTCTGCACAACCTACATTCAGCAGTGGTAGCAGTGCAGATATATTGTGTGCCTCAGTATTGCCAAAAGCCAGTACAAAGGACTAACGTTCCACCTGTGTTTCTCTTCCTTGTTGCAGGTTTGGCCACTCCTGTGGACTTGAAATTGAAGCTGATCCCTATTCTGCAGCATATGCATCATGATGCTAGCCTGGCCTCCAGCTCCCGGCAGCTGCTTCAGCAGCTGGTAACATCATATCCCTCTACCAAGATGGTCATTGTTACTCTGCACACTTTTACTCTTCTTGCTGCTTCTTCTTTGGTTGACATTCCTAAACAGGTAGTTCTTCCTGATTCATTCCTTCAACTTAAAAGTGCAAAGTACGCTTATAAAACCCCTTGGATTTTATCTGATGCTGAAAATAAATTGTAAAGGATATGCTAGGATGGGTTCTGTATGTGCTAGAGAAAGAACACCCTGAGAATTGTTGCTGCTGGCGTGTTTCTTTGCCCTATCTGGTCCTGTTTCCAGGTGGGCTCATCAAACACCAGAACCTTTCTTTACAGATCATAACCTTTCTATCTTTAAATCAACTGGAATTAAAATGAACGACAATCAGTTGGTATTTAGGAAAGCAAACACCCTGACTTTTTCTGGAAACATTTCATTTTACCTGTAGAACCTAGGCTTCGCTTATCAATACTGTGATTTTCTTGGGTTTTGAGTGTCTTTTGCCTTCCTTGCATGCAAGCAAATGAATATTTCAATAGTGTAGAGTGCATTTAAAAATGTATTTCTTGAAGAACTCTGAGGAATTTCAATCTGTTCCTATAATTTAAGACTATGAACCAAGCTGTGGGAAAGCAGTGATGGAAAAATACAATGCTTTTATGTTCTGATAATGCGATTTGTGGATCTGATTTATATAGCAGGTCTGAACACGGTGACATTTGAGATTCATCCAACTAACCCTTCTAAAGTAGTCATGAAAATCTACCTCCTTTCTTTCAATTCTGTACAACTATAGAAGGCTGATGTCCGTTACTGTTAGACTAATAGCATTGATCTGCCTGAAATGTTTTTTGTATGGCTGCTTTCTGTATTTCAGGAGATGCTTTTGATAATACTGATTCTATGCCAACTGAAATAGCATTAGAACACTTGATGTGATTTTTGTTTTTAATGATGATAACCATTGTGATTTAGGCTGTCTTTCTGCAACACAACAGCCAATGCTGCTTAAAAGTGATGTAGCCAGCATAGGCATGGAGAGCAAAATCATGGCCAGCATGTTCATGCTTTCATGTGCTGGCTGTTCTCTGTCAATTTGCACGCAATGAACACAGCAAAAGAAGTGCAATTAAGTATCACTTAACTTGAGAGAAATGGTTTGGGGGGGGGTGGGCAGGGATTTTTTCTGCTTGGGTTTTTGGCATGTCGGTTTTGCCATGTTAACTGCAGATCATGCAGACATGCAAATTAGCATCAAATGCACAGAAGACTTGCTAGTAGCAGAATCATGACAGTATAAGGTGTTTACTGAGCTTCTCGGGGATGTTTTATATTTCTGCGAGTGCTGAAATAGCTCTCAAGGCTTCTCAGGGGTGTAGGGTGATGTAGAGAAGGATGTGTGAACAAGGAGTGCAGGGTGGTAGAAATCGGCTGTCAAACTGTTTTAGCTTGCCATAGCATCAGAGCCTAAGTAGGACTTTTTCCTGTGGCAATCAGACAGAAAGTCAAATTGGTTTTGGCTGAGTATGCTCAAGACTTCTTCACAAATACTTTTGAAAATACTTCCTTCTAGTAGCATCTTTCTTAAACAACGAATTTACTTTGTTGCAGATCCAGCTGTTGTTGCAATACTTGAAGAATGACCCCAGGAAGGCTGTGAAGAGGCTTGCAATCCAAGATTTAAAGTTGTTGGCCAACAAGACACCACATACATGGAGCAGAGAAAATATTCAGGTTTATAAATTTCTTTAAGGTTTATTATGAAACTTTGCAATTAGTTTTAAATTTTTTTTTTCAGAATAATTTTGGAGATAAAGGAAGGAAGAGTGTACATCTCCATATCCTAAAGTCAGGTTACTCTGGATATAGAGTTCATAGAATCATAAAATATCTTGAACTGGTTGAGTTGACCTATAAGGATCAAAGCTGAGGTATTATAACTGAGGAAAGGCTTGTGTAGTACTGTACGGAAATAATTTTTCTCACAAACGCATCTAAGATAATAGACGTGAGAGCTGAATGTTTACACGAATCTTATAAATACTGGGTATATATTAATACCTTCATGTAAAAGGGAGAGTCTCTGTGCTGTTTGTTAAAGCATGTCATCCAGCAAGGTATACTTGAAAGGACAAATGTAATTCTGACTTCATTTCTTAGGATTAGTAGCTCATTTTCAGTAGTATCCTTGTGGTTCCTATTGCATGAATGAGACCCTAGAAGCTGTTTATAGTGCATCTGTGTTATCTGGGGAAACAGTTGTTACAGTGTAGATAGTATTGCTGCTTTCTTTCAGTCACAGTTACATACGAACATTTTTTTCTCCTTGTCTTTTTTTCTGGTAGAAATGACAATAGTAAATAACTTGAGGTTAGATTAATGGGAAAGTAAATATTTCAAGAACTTAATGGCACAGGCTTATAGCTCTACTTTTTTCTGGGTCTTTTTTTCTCTGTTTTTACTACTTTTGAAAGCTACTCTTGATATATATGCGGTTGGACCTTAAGGCAGCTGGGAGGAAAAACTATGTGCGTTTTTGTTAATAACTATGTGAGAAATAAAGCATGTTTTGCTTTGTCTCCAGTTGTCAAATAAGATTATTTGGAGTGTGCAGAGGTTTTGTTTTAGTGTCGTAAGGTAGGTGTCCTGATGGTTGAAATGCATGTGAAAAGCTTTCATTGTTGTCAGACTAAACCAGTGACTGAGTTACAACAAAATTGATGGACTGAAGCTTGTTAGTGCTTGCTGCATGGCGTGCAGAAGTGATAGTTTTTTTCTGACTTCTGAAATATAAAGCCATTATTTTGAGTAGGGCACCTCTTTTCCATATGTTTAAATAACTTGGTAATGGTTATACAACAGGGACTAGAAGAGACCCTCATTTTCTCATAGAAAAACCTGCTTGTATCTTTTTACCAACAAGAGTAGCAGTGGTGTTAATGTCTTCAGCATTTTGGGTTGGTCTGTGTAGGTCAGGTAGGAGAGGCTTGGTCTTTGTATTGTGGAGACTTCACTGATTTCTAGACACCAGCTTTAGAAGCTGTTGCTGTTGACACAGCAATCCTGCTGATTGTGAAGGTAACAAGCAGTCTGTGGCCCATCCTGCTAATTCTTTTGTGCTTCTGGCATTCTTCATAGTTACTGTTTCAAGTATGCTGTGTGAGTGGTGATCTAATAGCACTGGAGTAAAATACCAGTTTCTTGGGAGACATCAAGACTCATTTTCAATTCTAATCATTGTTATCTTCTTCTGTCTGTTGATGCCATACTATTCAGTGGGTTAGCAGAATACTACAATGGTATGAATTACAGATTTATTTAGGATTTAACACTTGCACCATATAAGAACATATATATGCCTGGTAAGAACACTATTTGGGGTTTTTATTAGTTCTGTGGAACTAATTCTATGTCATTGCTTTTCTTTATTGAGTTACTGGATGTTATCATTCAGCCTTGGTACTCTCTGGGGCAGGACATAGTTATGTTTTCCATTTGTGCCTCATGCTGACTAAAAAAGCCTCCAAAACCAGTGAATGACTACATTGTGGACAGTGTTGGCATAATGCATCTCAGAACAACATATGTTTTAAAAATTATTCTGATCTCGATGTGATAAGGCCTGAGTAGATCTGGCAAAAAAACCACAAAAGCGTGACAGGAGCTCTACTATAAACACGTTAAAAAATGAAATACGCTTCAAGATGTTTATCAAGAAACTTAAGCTGTATTCTGTAGGACACCAGGACTGTTACAGGAAATGACACTTTAAACTTCACTCTTGAGATATATACTTACATAGATCCCTGCGGGTTGTTATAAGGCAAAGTAATCAGTAAATATTGACGTATTTAAGACTGGGGAACTGTCTTAAAATCTTTCGCAATATTTGATCAGTGAGACCCAATATTTTTTCTACTGATTTTTAATTAATAGATGACTTCTAATCAGTGTTTCCTAGTATATGAGACCCACTCTCTTTTCTGCAAGCCATGTCCTCTGTCTTCTAAAACAGGTGCTTCAGCACGTGACTTCTGACTTTTGATTTCAGTATAATATTTTCTGTGGGAAAACCTTGACTCTCACAACTTCTAATAGAGAAGTGCAACTATCAATACAGATAGCTCATGGGACTTCCTTTCCTTTGTATCTTTTGTCCTGCTAATCTTTAGGCACTCTGTGAATCTGCTCTTCACACTCCGTATGACAGCTTGAAACTGGGCATGCTGTCTGTTCTTTCCACGTTATCGGGGACCATTGCCATTAAACAGTACTTCAGCAGTGCTCCAGGTAAGAAAGCCAGATTAAGTGACTACCTTTGGCATTTCTAATGGGTTGGCTATCTACTGATAATTGGTTTCATCTAAACACTTTGTAGCATATTTTTAAACTTATTTTTGAACTTCAGAACGCTAACTGAGGGTCAGACTGTGTTCATCTTATATAAACTTAAAATGGGATACTGTATACCCATGAATATTCATGGTCTAAAATTTTGTTCTGGATTTTGTGGGTAAATAGCTATATGAAAGGGGTTTTTACCTTTGGGTCTTCAACTTTTTTTCATTTTATGAAGAAATGTAATACCTCTCAAATAGCTGACCTGCATTCTGCTTAAGGTGCATTGAAACCATGGTTTTGCATAGTTTTTGAGTAGCATGGAGACTTAATGGTGCAAGAGTAGGCTGGTATGTTACTGTGGCACAGTGAAGCTATGCTACCCTTTGTGGCAATGACCTGCTCTGGTAGCAGGTGAACCTTTCTGCCTTGTGACTATATTCTGGAGAAATAGAGTTGGCATTTTAAAGTCGTTCAAGGTATCTTGTTCTTAAAATGATGATCATACTTTTATTTTTTCTTCTTGAAAGCCCAGCTACTTGGGCTGCAGAGTTGGAGAAAAAAAGTACATCCTCTTCAGTCATTCTGGCATGTCTTAATGATTAATAGGCTCACCAGCTTTTTTTAAGCAGATGCAATATTTCTGAGTCCCTGAAACATTAGCCTTCAGACCCAGATATTCTTTCGCACGTATGTCTAATTTGTATAATGTTCAAGAAAGGAGGGAGAGCCTCTGTTTGAGTGTGGGGAGAAAGAAAGGTATGTTTTCATCCTACCCTTAAAAAATATGGGGGGAAAAAATCCTAAATCAATATAGGTTTGTTGTTTTGGTGGGTTTTTTAATGAATATGCTTGAAAAGATCTGTGGTGTAATTATGGATTGTGATATTTTATGTTTGCCGTGTCTTTACTTAGGAACGACAGCTACAACCGCGAGATCGCTTGATTTAGTAAAACTAGCACAGGAGTGCTGTTACCATAATAACCGTGGCATTGCAGCTCATGGCGTGAGAATTTTGACCAATATATCAGCCTCCTGCCAGGAAAAAGGTAAATGAAAGCAACGACAATGAAATGTCTGTTTAATCAGGCTTATGCACTTAATGCCCATTAACTGGTCTTGTCTGTGAACCTGTCTGTAAATCTATCTGATCCTTGATGCTGATTAGGGGGAATGGGGACTATAACCTAGTAGAAAATATTTGGTATGATTTTGTGAATAGCTGGGAAGATTTCATCTTAATCTAATTTAAAGAAAAGTACTGGGCGCAGTAGAACTCGTGCTCAATAAATGCTTGTCTTACCTTTGCTGTAAGACTAATGAATTGATGTCAACTTTTTAAAAAATATCTTTGCACAAAGTCTGTTGCAAAAGAATGTGGACTAAGACTTGTAAATGTCCTGTTAGACTTATGCATGCTCTATAAATGTCATGGTGTGACTGCTGAATAGTTACCCAAGACACGGCATGGCAGAATTGTTTCTAAATCAAAATAAGGTAAGGCAGAAGTATTAGGAAGATACTTACCTGTCATGACTGCAACACCAGTGCAAGCATTACACCGTTTATGTTCAGAAAACATAACAGGGAACTAACTTACCTTGCTTTTCTTTTCTTAGATCTTCTGCCTTTGGAGCAAGATGCAGTTTTTGGCTTAGAAGCTCTTCTTGTTCTTTGTAGTCAAGATGACAGTCCAGGAGCTCAGGCAACCTTGAAGGTGACATTACTGTTGCTTTCCCCTAGCACAGCTTAAGTTACAGTAATAGCTTGTATAACAAAGGCTAGCATGCACCACATGGTGGAAGCATAACATACTGGAAGGAAACAAAGATTTTTTTTGATGTTTTGCCTGTAATCGGGGCTCAGATTGGTAGAACAACTGAGCACAACTATAGTGCAATTCGTGGCAGCTCTAGAGTAAGTTGACTGCTTGGGGCAGGGAGAAAGGGGGAAAGCATTCCTGTGAGAGGAACAGCTATAGGGATGGAGGTGCCTCTGGAGGACAAAGAATCTTGGAGAGAACCTGCTTTTTGGAGATGGGTATGCAATGTACGTGGTTACAATGTTTGTATAAACTATTATTTTTATTTTCCCACTTCATAAGCAGTTACCAGTAGTTTTATCTAGTTATTTACCTGTAAAGGCTGGTTGTATGAGAAGATTATTGTTCTTGAATTTGTGATGTGTTTTTGCACTGTGAGCTCAGGGACAGAGGCTTGGGCTCTTAGAAAAATCTCATCTTTTGTAGAGTATATGGTTCTGAAAATACCAGATCTATATTTCTGCAGTCATACTTGCAGATCAGTGTGTCTGGCTTTGTATTTTTAAGTAGACATTGTGCTTACTGTACCTGTTGATTATATGAATTGCAGATCACGTTAACTTGTATGGTGAAGCTGGTGAAGTGCCGTCCTCACCTGAGTCAGTCAGTAGTTGAATCCCTGCTGACTCAGTTGCACAGTGCCCAGGACACTGCTAGGATTCTCATGTGCCACTGTTTAGCAGCTATTGCCATGCAGCTGCCTGTCTTAGCAGATGGGATGCTGGGAGACCTAATGGACCTCTATAAATTAATTGGACGATCTGCCACAGATAAGAAACAGGAACTCTTGGTAAGACCTACTGGTGAATAGCTCTTGATGGGTGAAATCCATATAAACTACTGTGGATGGATTTTATTTAAAAAGGCAGCTAAGCTGTTTGTTATGTCCAAGTTGATGTGCCAGTCTATAGTAACTTTTCAGTTTTACTTCAACTTCTATTTCTCTGTGTTCAATGTGAAGTAGCTCACAGATGGAGCAGAACTACGCAGTGTATTCCATTGTATTTTCCAGCAGATGGCACTGCTTAGACAAACCTAGCTACTGAAATTGGGGGATCTGTAAAATAATGGTTATAGAAAACCAAAATGGCATTTTGCTCAATTTACATATAGTACTTGGATGCCCATGACTTCTACTATACTGTGAGAGATAAAAATGCTTTTTTGACATCCATTTGAAAATGTATTTTAATTTTAAATTAAGATTTGTAATTCCTTTCTTATTTGGAGCATTTGAATTACCTCAGTTAAAAGCCACAGTAAAGAGTCTTTAAGTGACAGATGACTTTCACTTACAAGAAATACTTGGGTTGCCATAACAACTTGAAAGAAGTCTGAGAAAAGTTCCTCAGTTAAAATGCATATGTAATTTTCTATGTAGTTTTGAGTCCAAAATCAGTCAAATAATTTCTGGTAGTTTAGGAAACAGTTAGCTTTTTTTTCTTGTTTTGTTTAGTTCCTGATCTACAACCTTCTTCACCCCTCCACTCTTCCTTAGGTTTCTCTTGCCACGGTGATATTTGTTTCCAGTCAGAAAGCTTTATCTTCAGAAATCAAAACTGTTATAAAACAACAGCTTGAGAATTCTTCCAGTGGATGGACAGCCTACAGGATAGCCAGACAGGCTTCCAGAATGGTAAGTGAAAATACCTGGAGGAAAATGGTTTGATGTGGTTGGGCAGATGCTAGTGATTTCTTGGAATTAGAAAAAGAAAATAAGGAAAATAGTAGGGTTGGGGATGAGGAAATGAATGTGGGGTCAAAAAAAAAATATTTCCGTCTTAATTTCCTGGAATGCTGATTCAGATATATATGCCATTTAGTGTAGTCATCCCATCAGGTTAGTTTTTCACTTGTCTTTTTGCAGTATTTGAGAAGAATGTAATGACCTGGTACTTCCTTGAGCACATGCCTAATCTGCATTGTGTGGCTGTTCTTTAGGAGGTGATATAGGCCATCCTGATGTCTGCTTCTCCAATGTGAGGGAAGGAGAAGGCACAGTTTCCCTTTTCCCTTCAGTAAAGTCACAGCTGGGGTCAGAATTATGTAGAAACCCTAGTATGAGATGCTGGGATAAAAGTAAATTTTGATATTTGTTTCTCCTTTTGTTGAACTATTTTGTGTAAATAAATACTACGTTTTATACAGGCTGATGCTTCCATAAAATAAACATTTGTGCTTCTATTTATTGTTAGGAATGTCATGATCAGATAACTGGAAGTTTCACTAATTCTATTTATAAAGTAAGGGTAGTTTTGGAGATGTTACTGTTTTCTTATTTGTATTTGTTTCATAGAAATCCACAGCCTTCTTTCATGTCTCCTCTTGGAAACATTCTTGTCATTACAGGGCAACCATGACATGGCCAGAGAACTGTATCAAAGCCTGCTGACTCAAGTAGCTTCAGAACACTTCTACTTCTGGCTGAACAGCTTGAAGGAGTTCTCCCATGCAGAACAGTGTCTGACAGGTTTGCAGGAGGACAACTACAGCTCAGCACTTTCTTGCATTGCTGAAGCTTTAAAATCCTATCACAAAGGAATAGCATCGCTGACGGTTAGCACAGATCTTCTACTTTAGTGATGATGTTTCTGTATACTGCAGCAAGTCTTTTTGGTTTCTCTTCTTAAACCTCTGACAAGTTTTTAAAGACATCGGACATCTGCCAGACTCTCTTTCTGAGAGGACTGCAGGGAAGATTTAGTTGTAACACACTGCATCTTCAGAGGGAAGATCCTGTAGCTCAGCTAAGTGTGATTAGCTAGACTTGACTTCCCCCCCCCCCCCCCCCCCCCCATTTCTTCTTCACCCCCCACTTCCTGCCTTGATCAAATCATATGGTATGTGACAGATCTTTTTAAAAGTTACAGTACTTAAAATTTTCCACTCCTTGTCTTGGCTGAATAAATACTATTGTAATAATAGGACATCATTCTTGAGATGTGGAGAAGGGTTTAATTGCCTTCCTCCCTCTTGCTGAGTTCATGTTGACTTGTATTTGATAATGTGATCCTATAGAATCCTAACAACACTGCAACACCAGTTTAGTGGGAGGAGAGAGGACAATTCAGTCTCATCAAATCAACAGAGTTCAAATGGTACCTGCTTTTATGCAAATACTTTCTGCTTTTCTGAAGTGGTGAAAATGCCAAGAAGCTGTGTGATGTCTGTGAATGTAAACAAAAAAAGCATTAATGAATACAGACCTTCAGTTCTTACTGTTAAGTGGCTCCTTAACAAAAGACTATCTGGCTTCACACAGCGCTTGCTTTCATGTTTTAGTTTGCATGAAGAAACCTTTACATACAGTTTTTTGTATGTCTTTTGAATGAAGCTGCTCTCCCCCTGCCCAGCAGTGGAACTGTCAGTGTCGTAACAATTCTGATATTAATGTTTAATAAAGTTCAGATATTACTGTTTATTAATAAAACTATCCCTGAATAATAAGCAGAAGGATGTAAATTTTACACCTTTGTCCTTTGAGAGAAAGCTCCATTGTTCCTGAAGTATGTCTTTAACTTGTTGACTGAGTGAATAAGGCTTTTAATTCAATATTTCAAGATTTCTCCAATGTCTAGAAGACATTGAGGGGGGACCTCATCTAATTAGATGTTCATATTTAATAGAGGCAGGAAAATAAGCTGTTTAAATAGGTCATTCTGTGATTCAGTAATTTAGTTAGCCTTTCCCTAGAGTTTAGGGTTTTTTTTCTGTTGAAGGATTCCAGTCATCTCCTCGGCTGACTTCACTTCCTGCATGTTGCACATAGTGTTTTTGTGGGTGCAATACCTTCCTTGTGAGTTGTTGTGGTCCAGAGTAGTAAGTACAGGTTTCAGAGGGCTAGAAAAGAGGAAACTGAGTGTTACTGCTGGCTGTTGCTGACTTGTTGCACTGCTCTGGACAAATTCCTAACCATGCTGCAGTGTATCAGTTGTGAAAGGAGCCAGTCACTGATTGTATCTACAGAACTCAGCATCTTGAAGGAGTGAAGTGCCATAACATGCACATGATAGTTTTACTGCTATAGACTTTTTCTGTCTCTCCCCTATGACTTTGCTGCTGCTGTTTTAGTGTAGGGCATGACTCAGCACTGTTGGTTCCAGACACCATTAGTGCATATCATGAACCCTGTGTAGCTTGTCTGCTTTGTAGCAGGAAGACGCTTTGCTGGTAAATCTGTTGCAGATATTTGGTCAGCCCAGTTTAGCAATGATGAAATATTTACAGTGTCTGATCTTGTCAGAAAATTTCTCAATTCCTTCTTGATATGCATGCAACTGTCTTGCATTGCTATATGCAAGATGCTCTTTCATGTGAGCTAGTCTGCTTGAGGAAAAAAATCCCATTACTTTATGGATGAAGGGTGTTGGGGGGATGGCAGGGACTTATCATAGAGCATATTGGCCACAGTCCCCATCTGTCTCACTGCGTACTTATTTGTATAGTTTTTGAATAGGACCCGCTCTTTCTGGCGCAGAACATGCATCTTGTGAAAAACAAACACAATGCTTTCAACTGCTGGTAATCTAGAGAAGATGCAGAACTTGAACAAAGCATTAATATAATCATTGATTAAGTAGCACTAACTCCAAATATGTTGATAACAAGTGGTGGTGGTTGAAGAACTTGGCTGAGCCAAAGAACTCTGTCATTTTCAAAAAAGAATTGTAACTCATTTATTGCCCGTGGCTATATGGGTAGCAGATAAGGTAAATTGCAGTATTAATGAGGCAAGCTTGTATTTCCATTTACAAGAATGGAGTCCAATTTGTGCTACTAAAAATGTCTGGATTTTCTGATACAAGTACTGGTACTTTACTCTCAATAAAAGCGTGTAGTCTCTGTAGAGCAATTACTGTGCAGCGAGATCTCTTCTACAGAGGGTTTTCTGAAACCACCCTTGCAGAATAAACTGAACAATTTCCATTCAAAAGGGATTTTTTAATGCTCTTGGAGAAATGAAAATGAAGTGATAGATAAGAGAGGCTAAATGGCTCAAGAGAAGAAATAGTCTTATTTCTTTGGCTGAAATCTAGTTTAGTGGTTGCAGTTGGCTGATGTTTTTTCATTTTAGTGAGTAGTGGGCCAGTTCTCAGTGGGTGGGATGTTTTGTGAGGAACTAGTTTGCTGCTTTCCTGCCAGCAGAAGTGGTTCTTAGTAAGGTTTTGGGATGAATTGTAACAACTTGGTTCCAGAAGTAATCTTTTCTGGTGAGGAATAAAAAGCACTGGTGGAAGGTATGTGTGAGTTTAACATCCATTCTGTGAGTAAGAGAAGGTTCCAGTTCTTTGTTTTGCAGGTGGCTTTTTCCCCCCTAAAGGAAAAAAGTGTACTCTTCTTAAAATCCAGCAGTATAAGAAAAGATAGTAATAAGAATAAAAGGATTTTTTGCCTTAAGTAGTATCAAATCTCAAGCGCTCCAGCTTACTCCCTCCTGGGTGTCCTAAGCTGTCACAGGTGTTTCTACAAGTCAGATAAGCTCCCAAAGTCTTAGGGAACAAAGTTTCCCAGAACCATATATGCTAAATAATAACATGTCTACCATTATGGAGTTCTCTTACTTACTGTTGCTAGTTGTCACTGAACTTGTGTCTAGTCTTCGTCAAATGCAAGGTTCAGTGCCTTCCTAATGTTCCTGTCTATTTCACAGTTAAAAAAAAACAAACCAAAGGTTGTATTACCCCTTCTGCTTGCTGCAGGTAACCTAGGCAATTCTTTCTTTTCTGGCTGATGCAGGGAATCACTTTTTCAGTCCTCTGTTTCAGTTTGCCTTACAATTCGGTGTGCTTTCCTGTAGTAAGGACTGTCTGGACTAATGTAACTTGAAGTCTAAGGCCTGGCCTTGGAGGAAGAGGAAATAGGTGCCCTAATAAATAGCATTTTAACAGCTTATCACATTTGTTACAAGGGTGATTGCTTGCTTGAAATACAGCTTAGTAATTAGCTGACTTCTGTGTTGTTTATATTCAGTATGATTTAAATTAAGCAAATCTATTAAATCTAGCCTTAAAAAAAGCAGCTTTCAGAATTGAACTGAAGGGTTCTGTTGTCTCGTGAGACAGTTCAGTGACATTGTAAAGTTACTTAATCATGTTTGCTTTCAACCTAGATTGCCAGCATTCCTATTATTGTGTTTCAGGCTGCTAGTACACCACTTAATCCTCTGAGCTTCCAGTGTGGGTTTGTGAAACTCAGGATTGACCTTCTGCAAGCTTTTTCTCAACTTATTTGTACCTGCAACAGCCTAAAAACGAGTCCACCACCAGCTATTGCCACAACAATTGCTATGACATCAGGAAATGATCTCCAAAGGTGTGGACGCATCTCTAACCAGGCATGTATTCTTGTTCCACTCTTGTGCAGTTACATTATGGCTCTGGTGTGAATGTTGCTTCTCAGCAAACATATCTGATGAAAGAAAAGTGGTAGTAAACAGTTTTGCTAGATAGTGGGCCTTGGCTTTCACCTGTCACTGTAAAAAAAGTCTGCCTGTAGCAGGCCATATTTTGAAGTTGAGCATGTATGTACGTTTTCTCACACATTGATGCACAGAGCTCCCAAGGACATGCATGCAGTTAAGCCACTCAGTACACTCAAACTTGCAAGACCTTTCACACCTTGATTCGAAACACCTCTGATACTGTGATTACACTTCAGGATCATAATGCAACTTCTTTTGATAAGTGTTGGCAACTCACTTGATACCATACAGAACACCAAAGCAGTCTGCTTCTAAAATGCATGTACCCTTCAAGAAGGAATCAGTGGGTAGTCTTTCAAAGACAGAGCAGTTTGATTGACCAGTAGGAGTTGGAGGAGGTTGGTGGTCGTTTTGTTTTGCTTTCTTTTTAACCCAAAGAGGATATGTTGGTGATACGTTACAGGAAAAATATCTGTTTAATGTGTGGACAATAAAAATCACCAAAGGAACAGGCTATCTGTGTGAAGAAGCAAGAAATTTATATGTTTTGCCAGAGTATGTTGTCTTACTCTTTCAGTGTTGTATGTTTAATGTTTTAATGTGGTTTTCTGGATGTGTGGGGCTTTGATTTTGTTTTGATTTGATTTTTTTGACTAGTAACATTGCCTCTGTAGATGAAACACTCAATGGAGGAGTTCCGAAACCTGGCTACGCGGTATGGAGATCTGTATCAGTCATCTTTTGATGCAGACTCAGCAACTCTAAGGAATGTAGAACTGTATCCTTTTAAAATCTTAGAAATGGTCCACTTCCCTTCTCATGTGACCTGCGTGAAGCTTAGTAATCCTTTTTTCTACAAAGACTGGCACAAAATCATCTTGAAATTAGTAATGTAAAAATTAGGTACCAGTTGCTTAAAACCTATTTGGAATTGCCATACTATTGTCAGGAATTACTTTATGGAACAAATTACGACACAAAAATTGCAATAGCATAAAACTTGGGATTTTCATGGCTTTTGCTCTGCATTTACTAAAGGAGTAATGACTGCAGGATTACTTCACAAAAGCTAGAGAAATAAGGAAAAGTGCCAGTAAATATACTGCATGTCTTGGTTTAGGTGCCAGTTTTGTAAATCTTCCAGCTCCTTAGTATTAAGATCAGACAACAGCAGAGCTGCCTGTTAATTTCACATGCAATAGAAGCTCTGATTTTGGATCCAGAATCTGCAAGGTATGTTTGATAATTAACTTTCTACTCTTTTGCTATTTTTTTCTGAATTCTTGGGGCTTTAAGCCTAGGAATTTGAAGAATGTTCAGAAAGTTTCTCAGTGGACTCTTCTAATTCTACTCTGGGCAGGCTTGAGGACCTGTTGCTGCTGTGCTATACCTGGCAGGCTAGGAACTGTGTTTTGAGTTCTGTATTTTATACAGATTTTGCTCTTGAGAGCACTATACAGAACTTACCTTAAATATAGGCTTATGTTAAAAGAAAAAACTACTTTTAATCTCTTCTTTAGCCACCTGTTTTAACTTATGTCATTGTGTGTTAGCTCCTATACCTACTGTCTGCACTTGTAAGCACACATTATTTTCCTTCAGAGTCCTGAAAATATATGCACTAAATTAGTTTAATCTCCTAATGTAAATCCATTGCCTCTGGCTCTTTTTAACAGTGAAGGTATACCCACCAGAAAATCACATTGAAGTACTTATGAATTGAATCAATCACTCTTTAAAACTGCCAGGCTGAGATTAAATGGAAGATAATGTGGATAAACAGATTTTTAAATGTATGATTTTTATAACTAAAAATACAAGCAAACATCTGAAGTGACTGTCCTCATGAATTAGACATTGTTTAGAAGGTGTATTAATCATACTTGTAAAAAGTAGGAAGCCATGGATTTCAAAACATGGGATCCCTAGGAGATGGAATTGTATTCAAAGCATGAGATTATAAACTTCCAGAATTAGTTTTAACTCTGGCTGGCATTCTTGCTTTTTCTTGAGTTGTGAGACTTTAAAAAACTTTATAAACATTGCAGGCTTAAATAAAAGCCAGTGGAATTAAACACTGCAGGCTTAAGTAAAAGCTAGGGGAATTAAGAACTGTAACTGCTTCAAGTGAGAGAAGGTGGGGACAGAAAGCAGTGGGTAAGCTGTAGTTAAGTAAAGGTTTAAATGTAAAGGGCAAGTCTTATAGTGGAAAGATAATAAGGGAACAGAGGAAACAGTTTGAAAGACAGTTCGTTCTTAATGGATTTCAGGTTGTAACAAAGGGTGATCTTGTTGGACCCATTCGGGTGCGAGAGCCTCCTAGGTCACGGTGAGGAAAGTATGTTAGACAGGATGAAAACTTGTTTTGGTTTGGGTTTTTTTTTTCAGTTTCCAGGAATATAGCTCAAATGGAACAGCACATGTTGAGAGTGAATATGAAAGAAGAATGATGTCTGTATTTAATCATGTACTGGAAGAAGTGGAATCCCTCAACAGGAAGTATGCTCCTGTGTCTTACTTGGCAAGTAACAGTTTTAAATGTATAATTCTGTAGACAAAGTTTCCAAAGACATGGCAACTCAGTATATTTGTGGTGGTCAAGAAACTG
This sequence comes from Falco punctatus, assembly GCF_963210335.1. Classification (NCBI taxonomy): domain Eukaryota; kingdom Metazoa; phylum Chordata; class Aves; order Falconiformes; family Falconidae; genus Falco; species Falco punctatus. Next base: position 22,979,954 of record NC_137592.1, on the reverse strand, counting down.
AAGAGTGCACTTGATCAATTAACGTAACCTCTTGCTGGCACAAGTAGTCTCTATGAAGACTCACTACTTCAAAAATACTTCAAAAAAGGTTCTGCAAAGACATTTGTAACCGTACAGATTAAAAATAATGTTTTAAAAATTCTGATACTAAGAATATAGCAGATGCTGGTAAGATACCTAAAAGTAATCGTTCTCCTACCACACACAGCACTGGAGGGTCCAGCACTAGCCTAGCTTTGGCTGGTGAGTCGTTGGCAGTTCACGCTGTGTTTTGTGAGTATAGCATTTCCCTTATCGGTGCAGGTCATCAGAGAACACAATGTAAAGTGTGCTGTATGCAAACAGTGAGCTGTAAGTGATAACACCTTTACGGGGCTGGTATGGTTTCTTCTTTTACTGTTGGTGAACATCATAAAACTGAAGTGCATGTTGATGGGAATGAGGTACTTAATTTGTCACGGCTGGCATCTATTTGCCTTCTTTCTGAATTCAACAGTCCTTACCAATTCCAAATAGAATAGAAGAATGAGTAATGTAAAATATAGCGAAGGTAAACCCTGTAAACTTGGTTATCACCAGCTCCGTATCAGTGCAGCTTGGTGACTTCAGTAGCACTCCCTTTGCTCGTCTGAGCCAGAAGGATGGTGTAGTGCAGTGGGGAAGAGACTTAAAACTTAATTATTGCACTGCATTAAGTTGTGGTAGATGCCGGTCTTGTTCGCTTGGAGAATTGCTTATTTCAGAATTTGTGTGTGAGGGTTTTGTGTATGAGCATTTCAAGCAGATCCTGCTCTGCTGACCATAACGCTAGGACTGAAATTATTTGGATTTTTTCTTTTTCTTGGCCTCCTTGTTCTTTCCAGGGCAGAATATAAACAGGCTGAATGTAGTCATCGTAGCAGCTGTTGCTCTATGACTGTATCAATATATTTCTGGACTTCTAGTGGAAACTATTGCAGTTTCAATAGCATGAGTAAATGTCTTTTTCCTATGCTATGAATGATAATTTTTTTCTCTACTATTTTGGTTCTGTTTCTTACAGCATACAGCTTGTCTGTGCGATGCTGTCATTGCATTGTTGAAGGTACCCCTTTCATTTCAGAGGTACTTTTTTCAAAAGCTGCAATCTACAAGCATTAAGGTAAGTGTACTGCTCAAATGTGGCCTAAAATTACTCTTTATAGAGTCTTTACTTCATGACAAAAGTCTTACTGAAGGCACAAGGTTTCAGCATTTCTACTGAAGATACTTAAATGCAAATAGCATCTGGGTTTATCTGTTAAGAAAAACTTCAATAATATGTACATGTAGTCATTAAGAACTACTAGGCTGTGACTTAGGCAAGTAGGATTCAGTTCTTTGATTGCAAAGCCTTAAAGATAAAATCTAACTGGAGTTTTTGTTGATTCTGAGAATGCAAAGCTAAATAACATTCTAGTCCTGTGAAGGCAACTTCTATATATTTTTTTTTTTCTTTTCCTTTTAAAAAAGCAACGTTTACTATCTTGGAAGGAAATTGTGGTATTCAGCTGACTGATTAAGATTGGCTGTATGTGACCTTTAGTGGTTGCATGTTGTTGGGTTTTTGGGGGGCTTTTTTTGTGGTTGTTTTGGTTTTTTACTTAAGTGCTCCTTTTTCTAGGAAAAATGAAAGCCTTGGGATTTTTAATGTTTACTTTGTGCATTTTACTACCTTGTTTGACTTAATATAGTTACCTGTGACTATTTTGTAGTAGATTTTCTGCTTCTTTTGAAGAAGTGCAATTAATGAAACTGATATAAAGACCACATCTGGTATTGCTGATGATGCTTGTTAATCATTATAGTTACGAGTCTCAAATATATGTCTTGTGTTTCCATTTGCTGGTTTCCCTACCAAACCCTCCTTGGAAATTTTTCTATAAGGTGGTGTTCGGTTTCAGCCTTGAATTGCATTTGCTTTTCTGGAGGCATGACATTACTTTTTGGTCTGTTTTCTTGTGTTTCAGCTTGCTCTATCCCCATCTCCAAGGAACCCTGCAGAACCTATTGCAGTACAGAACAATCAGCAGTTGGCCCTAAAGGTGGAAGGAGTGGTTCAGCATGGGTCTAAACCAGGCCTTTTCCGTAAAATCCAATCTGTCTGTCTAAATGTCTCTTCAGTGCTGCAGAGCAAATCTGGACAAGACTATAAGGTATGGATAGAACAGAGCCAGGAGGAGGCTTTAAGCTTTCTTTGCTGTGTTTTCCTGCTCTTTTGTTTGGCTCTGGTTAGTGGAACTTTCAGGTTGAAATGGATGGGTGGTTCTGTAATCTCACTCTTGATAGTTCACAAAAACTGGACAGAGCCAGGCATAGTGCACGGAAGGGATCTGGGATTTTGAAGTCTGCTGTGTGCTGATACCTTTTTAGTAACAGCTTTTCTTCCAAACAAAAGAGGCTTTGTGATGTTTAGAGCAAGTCATTAGGAAAACGCTTGAGATCAGGAAAATTGAACCTAGGTATATATCGTGTGAAACTCCACAGGGGGGAAAAAAGGCAGGAGTAGATTATTCTCTGCCACATAGTTTCTAGAACTTTTTGATCTGCGTTTTAAATTGTTTTTATTTGCTTCTTCATGGGAATCGGGGGGATGGGCTTTCCAAATTAAATATTAGAACCTGAACTTTAGACATGCAATCTTTGATAAAACTGTTGACTTGAATTTTTATGTATTTCCTCAGGTGCTAATGTATGACATATAGTGAAAGGCCTGTTTTGGTGGCGTTTGGGGTTGGTTTTTTGTTTTTGTTGTTTGGGGTTTGCTTTTTCTTTTGAGGAGGAAAAGGAAAAAGTCATTTGCTTCTAAGAGAACAGGGCTAGGAAGTGTGTAATGTTTGTCTGACTCCTTACTCTGGGAAACTAGAACCTCGAGGAGAAAAAGACTTGCTAGCTACCTTGCTTCTGTGGATAGATATAAAAATAACCCATTCATTGATGAAAAAGCATGTCAAGCTGGCTCAATTGTGCACACGCATTGGTTTAGGAAAATTGAGGATAAATATGTTTCTCTTTCTCTTTTCTCCTTCAAGTGGAGAACAGAAAACTTATTTTAACACGTTTATATAAATTGGCATTTTAACCTTCCATGTGTTCTCAGATTCCTATTGACAACATGACCAATGAAATGGAGCAGAGGGTGGAACCACACAACGACTACTTCAGCACTCAGTTTCTGTTAAACTTTGTGATACTTGGCACCCACAACATCACAGTAGAGTCCTCTGTAATAGATTCAAATGGTATTGTCTGGAAAACTGGGCCTAAAACAACTATTTTGGTTAAATCTCTTGAGGATCCATACTCCCAGCAGGTTCGTCTTCAGCAACAGCAAGGACAGCCACCATCACAGCAGCAACAGCAAAGAACAGCATACTCGCGGTTTTAATTCCCAGAAATGACTCTGTTCTGGTCAATGGTATTATAGTTTTTTCTTGGACACTCTTGGTTTTTTGAAAGGCCTACAATTTTAATCTTCTCCTAGAAAGTCTTGGATGCCAATTTGTTGCTTTTTAAATTATCTGGGGTAGGTAAACTTGGAATTTGATTCAGCAGAAGCAACTCTGTTCAAATTTAGAGTTGTGCTTTTCATATAAGAATTTCTATCTGATCACTTCTGTTTACAAACCCATTGCAGCAGGCTCCACAAACTTTGATAGCAGGGGACAGGAAGAACTCTTTGATTAGTACTTTCTCTGCTTTCTTTTGTTGAAGCATATAAGTTCTAATGTTAGGCCTACAGAGCATCAGTAAACACTTTGGCTAGTTATACAGAACTGAATGTGATACCAAGTCTATGTCTTTTAATGTGAAGTAATTGGCAGGAATTTCCAGGGATTTTTTTTCTGACATTTAATAGCAATTTCCAGTATTTGGCTGGTGTATGTGTATTATTACAATTCATCAGCACTACTTAATGCATGCATCTGAAAAATAAAAAAGTTGCAGCTCATTTCTCATACCCAGTCATTGTAGAGGGAGGAGACTGCCTGAGGAGTTGCTGTCTAGGGAGTCTTAAAATTCTGAGGCAGAATTTTACAGGTGGGAACAATTAACTGTTTCTCAGGTGATATAGAGAAGATTACTGTGGTGTTTTTAAATCTTCATGCATCTGTATTCCCGAAGGCTTTGGTTTTGTTGGTTTTTTTGTTTGCTTTTTTAAGAGGGAAGTTAACTTGCAAGTTACCATTTTTTTAAAAAACTCCTTTGTCTTCTAAAAAGAAATTTCATATACCAAAGCTTTGTAATCTTGTGTACTCTTTGACCAATTTAGTAATCTTAATTGTTACTTTTACAGGATAACTTGAAGGAGAATTTTACCAATACTAGAAATTGATTCAGAATAACTTTGGAAATATGCTGCTTCATACATAGTTTCCTTGCTTTCTTTGAGGTGCAAAGGGCTGGACTCTGCCTGTGTCTGGACTCCCAGACAATAGATCACATAACATGTACTTCACCTGGTCCTCATAAATAATCTCTGCTTATCACTCTGCAGGAAAGTAGGGCCCACTTGCTTGGGGAGGAGGAAGGGTGGCAGTTCTTACAGACTTCAGTTTGTAAATGGTTTAATCCCTTTCATTGGAGCAGAAAATTTCATTGTTATTTTCTCGGTGAATTCTGAAGATACTATTACTTCAAATTGCTTTCACTGCAGAAGCTGACTAGAGCTTGCAGATTCTGCTTGCGTTATATGCAGGGAATATAACAAATTGTCGTAAGCCTAGGTTTCTTTGACATAGCTGGATAAAGAAGAATTTTCACTGTGTTTTCCCGTAATAGTTGCTTAAGCAATCAACTTTCATATTCTTGGCTGGACACTAACACCAAAAAAAAGGAAGTGATTATGATAGATTTCATAATATCTTGGTCAGGCTGTAATCCTAAGCAGAAAAGATGATTGGGATGCGAAGTAAAAAAAGAAGATTCAGAAAATTGGTGAAAGATTAACCAGCATACTACTTAAATCTGATTTTTATTTTGTACAGGAGACAAACTACCACTCCCCTTCGCACTGTCTGAGGAAAGTGGTAGTTTCTGTTCCCACTTTCATGTTTATATACTTAGGTTTGCATGTTTGCATGTGTATATGTACATAGAGCTATGTATGCATACACGTATCTATAGCTGCGTATAATTATATAGTCCAGAAAGAGATGATTGAGCCAGTGTTGTGTATGCTGTTTGTCGGACTGAAGATCTGAACCCTTTGTGGTTGGTTGGGTTTTTTCATTAAATTTTTAGATCAGTGCCTTAACCACAAAAACCTCCTTATTGTAATGCAAAAAAGAAAAAGACTAAGAGGTCAAACATTTTTTTTATTTTTTTTATCCTGCATAGTGAATGTGTTTCTTGCTGTTATTGACCAATATGTTGCTGGAAACCTGTGATGGCGGCGTTCCAAAACAACTCTGAAATGAAACAAAATTTCCACATTGGGGAGCAGACTTATTTCCTAAATCTGCTGATGCTCACAGTGCAGAGCTAAACATATGAGAAACCTAGTAGAAAAAACACTTATGCAGGGAAAGCCTGACCTGGCCTGAGGCTTACTTGTCTGTGAGCCAGTAAGATTAACCCTGAAGCAGTTGAAAACAATTGTTCCTTCTCAAAACAACTTTGTTCACCTCATCTGAGAGGCCACTAGAACTCCAGGAATGTGTATCAGTTTTGGAGCCTGGCAAATAGTAACTGAGGTCTGAAAATCTGGATGCTAGGTATGGGAGACCACAGGGTGAGGGTAAAAGTCTTCTGGAGAATGGCAAGTCATATTTCTTGGAAATTATCTTGTATAGGAGGGTGGCTTACTGTGCAAGTATCTGGATTTCTGACAGAAGGATTGCTCATGCTGGCTCATCTGTACGTTAGTTATGTGCATGCTGATCAAGACAGACCCTGGACCTGTTACTGAATGTCCTTTTATGTAAGCACAGTGTTTTATGTTATGTGGTGTCTGTAGTGAGGTTATTCTTTGGGTGTTTGGTTTTTTTTCAAACATTGTGTATGTTTTTTCCTAATACACTTGGAGAACAGGAACCAAGACTTTTCATAGAAATCAATGACTCGGAATACCCAAAGAAAAGTGAGGGTGTTACGGTTACAGCTCCAACAGCAGCTTTCTGTACATTGCTATCAGCAGTGAATGTGATCCTTGATTATTAGTAGAAGCAGGGATTGAATCTTTGGATATCTTGCTTGAATCCTGCATTCTGTTTGTGGTGCTCCTACTTGAAGATGTGCAACAAAGAATCTAGAAAGTACTTCTATGATATGGACATAAGTTAAATCCCCTTAGTGTTTCCAATAAACAAAGCAGTAACTTGATCAGTATGCATAGCTGCATGCTAATAATGGAAGACAATTCAGATCTTGTTCGCTTACTGGCAAAAGAAAGAAAATATTCAGTGGCTAGACATTGGTCTTGAAGCTGCTGCTAAGAATTCAAACAACAAAAAGGCTTATGCAGGCAGCTACATCGTTGTCTAGTCTTAGTAATAAAGATACGCTTTCATCTAGCTTTGATAAATTCTTGGGCTGGGAGGGGTGGAGATGATAAAATTAAGATGACAGGAGGTATTCGTAATAGTGCAGTTCTGCATTAAGCCAGTATAATTGATGCTTAGGCTGTAGAATTTAACCCGGCTTATCCATGGATGATGTAGCCAGTTACTCTCGGAAGTACTTAACATTCACATTCTTGTGAACCTGTGCTCAGACATACTACGAAGTGTCATTTCTAGATTCCTGGCTAATCTCTTGCTCCAGGCAATACAGAATTCAAATGGGTAGGGAAGGCATTTCCCCTGTCAAATTCTGCCTTCCTCTGGAGTTTAGTGTAATCTTCTGCTAAGGTATTTAAGTGTGTTTCTTAAGTGATTCACTGCAGTTGCGCTCGTCATGGATATTCATGGAATCTTAGACTTCCCTTCCCATTTTTGTTTCCTTGGATGTCCAGTCATTTTACCTGAGGACTGAAAAGCCTTAATTTAGCTAGTTTTTGTATTTGATAGTGGATATACGTATATCTTTGACTTTCTGTGAAAATGTACAGGAATCGTCTAGAGGCAAGTTCATGGTTAAGCATATGCATAAACTTTTAAAATTATTTTCTTCAATGATGTCACAACTTTAGTTAAAAACTTATTGAAGGAACTAACAGGATTTGAATGAACTATATTGCATTCCTAAATTCCTCTTCAAATTATGTTCAGTATGTGTATGTATATATAGAGGGATCTCATACAAAGCAGTATTGAAGCATCTTGCCTTCAAAGTAGCTTTATTTCTTTTCTGGCTGTTGTCTTTCTGCTGGCCTGCAGTGCTTTGCTGTCTCCTTGGTCAGCATATTTGCACGTGTCCTTTTAATATTTAGGATCTCCTCAAAACAATCTGTTCCTTTTGTGGCAGCACAGGTGTAGTCGGGTATCTGCATTGTCCAAACCGAGAGGAGGAGAAAACATAAAGGAGGGTAGAGGAGGGGACTTGGGAGCCGTGCCAGCTTGCAAAGCACTTCTGAGTTGAGTAGGGCCCAAGAACTGGTAGTTCTCTTCACCTGGCTGCTGTAACCCAGCATCCAGCACTATTGGAGTGGCTTTTGCTTCACCTGTGTAGATGCCTCCAAGGACACAACCTTGCTAAGCAAAAGGAGGCTTATCCAGCCAGAACCTTGGCCTGTTAACCTCCAAAGCAGAGAGAGTGATAGAGACAAAAGCACTTCTTGAAGGCAAGGGAAACATAAGTGTTAAGTTGCTTTTCTTGCAAGGTGTATTATGTGGTTCTGCGGTTACCTTCTCCTCAGTGGGAATTTTTAAGCCAGATGCTCTTTTGTGTTACCAGGAAACAAGCTTATCTTAATGGTGACCCTAGATAGCTCCTGAGTTCTTTGTACGCTGAGGGACATCTCTTGGACAAACAGCAGCTGCTCAAACTTGCTATTGAAATCGCAGATTACACGTATTTTAGTGAGTAGCCATCCCAGTGGTTGTTCTCAACACTTCAGAATTGCTGTACTCTGCTGAGTGTCAGCGTAGTGCTGAGAAATAGGAAGTATCTTGATGCTCTCATTTGCTTTTAGGATGAAGTCTTTATCTACCTCTTGCTTGCCCACCTCAAAGCAATGCTCTTGAAATTAAGGACAGCTTCGCTGTATGTTAATGAAGTTTACAGTTAGCCTCAGCCTCCTGATCCAAGGATCTTGGGTAAGGTAAGAAGAGCATTTAGTGAATTTTGAGAGAAAAATCTTAGGCTAGAAAGAGCCTGTGCCAGCGTCTTAAACTCTTTAGTCTACTGGACACCTAGCTGTAGTAAAAAGCTGATTTTTTTTTTCTCGTTGTCAGTGGTCCAGTAGAACAGTTGAGATACAGCTCTTCTAATGTGTAGAAATAAAGCTTACGCCATAGCCACTTCATAGTCCTAAAAATCATACACCTCCCACCCCTTCCCCCCCTGTCCCCAGACAGGGAGTCTTACATTCATATTTCCTCAGATTTGAGTTTGGGGTTTTCGAGAAGTCTTTTAAAATTGATTAATAAAAGCAATTGTTTGGAGTTTTTTACAGGTATCAGTGGGGACTACAAAGCTCAAAAGAAGATAAGACTGTTGTGGGTTAGCTGATTTAAAATAACTTTGCTCAATGGTTTAAGCATGTGACTTGCTGGCAGTCCATCTTATACATCTCTTCCCTGCTTCCTAAAGTACTAAATTTAAGAATGCAGTTAATTTGAAATTAATAGCTGTCAATGTTTAACACATAGCTCCTAACTACAGGGCAAAAACATTGAGTAGCAGTTGAACTAGAAGAGACTGTCTGTGGTAAGTACAATCTGAATGGTATGTGGATGGATAAACTCTGCTAGAGATGATGGGTGGATCTTCAGGGTACAGTTTTGTGCTTCACTTAACACACTCTAGGTGTGGTGTGGCTGAAAGGGACACTCTGCTGTTTATTCCTGGCTCCACCTTTGCTCTTTGCATCTGATCACGAGTTTATCCAGTTAAAACAGTTTCATTTTGCTAGGGTGTTTTTTCAGCTGAATTGGCAGGTTTGTCTTGGCAGACAGTGCAGCAACTTTATCAACAGAACCAGTACAAGGGAGATGCTGGGAAAGACGCATGGTGTATCCTAAAAGTAATAACTGTTGCACTGACCATGCATCTGTGGTCACAGGTCTGGAGGGAACAATCTGTTCACATACATTTGAACTGTGATGTTTCTGCATGGCCAGTTTGAGAGGGCAGAGATCGCTGCAGTAGTTGCCTTCCCATCTGCTGTGAGTCACCACGCACGAGTGAGGCAGCAGAAGGGAAGAAATACCCTTGCAGAGCAGTAGTTGAGGGCAAGTCTGCAGTGAGTTGTCAGTCTTTGCTCTGGAGTGGGTGAGGTGTGCTTGGTGATGTCCTGATTCGCCAGCAGTATATGTGGGCAGTAGCTAACAGCTGTGAGTGATGACAGCAGTCTGACTCGCCTTGTTTCACAGAATCCTAAATTCTGCGGGTACCAAGGTTCTGATTTCACATTTTTTAGTTAGATTTAGTTATTCCTACATTAACAGTTTGAATTTTGGCTGAAGCCAGGCTTTTATCACTTAATCTTAAATCCACTGGCACCAGTTTCATGGGTATGTATTTGTAGAAATTGGTCTATGCAAGTGGCAATGTTCAAATTAGATCGTTGTTCACTGAGTGAAGTGGAAAAGCAGCACGGGTGGAGACCTCTTGGAGTTAGTCACTCGTTTCAGACAGATGGGAAATTCCAGGAGGTGTAATGATTCACAAAAAAGTCGTCTGACCTCTCCAGAAGGTCTCTCGGAGGAACAAAAGCTATTGTAATCAACTCTGTTATAACTTGCATAGTGAAGCCGTCCCTCTGCCACATTTTTTCCTAAGCAGTGTGGACTGATCCTGTCTGCAATATACAAACTCTGATAGTTTTTCCTTTGTGTCTCTATATGCCACCAGAAAATGCACATCAATTCTTTACATCCTTGCAGAGGAAAAGATTTACCTGACAGTCTTCTGTGTCCTGTGAGGGACAGATGCAGAACCTTTCCTTGTTTTGCCTCTTGTAAGGGTTTGTGTGTTAGTGTGGACAATCTTCGTGAGTTGGGTAGAAATTTCTGAGGATTAATTCTGAGTGCATCTGGGTAGCACAACCCACATGATAGATGCCCTAGAGAGATTTGTATTTCTGTTGGCATGTGTACACTAGGTTAAAAACAAAGTATACTCTGACTTATTTTTGGGGGGAGTGGTGCAATACAGGTGAAATGTAATGGTAGTGCAGCTTGAAGGCTATAAGTTTAGTTGTCTTCCTGGTATTTTAGCCTGACCCTAATACAAGCACCTAGTTATTTGTGTTGGTTTTCCCATTTAAACAAACAAACAAAAACCCAAACCAAACCCCTAATTCTCTATGCTTTGCTGTTCAGAGTTTTAGAAATTAATTGGAAACTCTATAGAACTACAAAATTCTCTCTCTCTCCCCCTCTCCCCCCATTTGTCAAAAAAAAGTGTTGCAAATCAGGTACTCATGTTCAGGTCTGCCCTTTAATGATATAAGTGTACTAAATGGCAGATGGGAATGTTGGTGATTCACTGAATATATTTATTTATGTATGTAAACACTACTTCACCAGAAAGCAGCTTACAAAGAGGAATATGGTAACTTTAAAATTTGTTTTCAGTGAAGCCCATTTTGTAGTGTAAACATAGTGAGCTCTTGCTGTGACAAGACAGATGGGAGAGCCTTCTGCAATGCCTGCCTAATCACCTGAAATGTGCCTTTCTGCTTCTCTTGGGCTTTGTGCTTTCTGGGCACTGCCCTTATCATCACGGCTAATAACAGCATTTACAGGCTAATATCTACTGCCAAGTCAGCCACTGCTTACCTGTTGTTTAATGTAGTTTTTCTGATTGATGAGTTCTCACCTATGTCTGGCCACTTATCTTCTGCTGGCAGGGATGAGAATATTCTTTGATATGAAAGCTGCTGGGAGCCTGATGCCCTCTTCCTGCTGTAAATCTTCGTGCTTCCAGCTGCTCCAAGGCAGCCCAGGGAGAAGTTGGCATTGGCTACCCCAAATAGTCTGGGATGCAACCTGAATAAATTTTTAAAATGCCACTTTTAATCTCTTGAGTTTTTACTTTCAGCTGCTTCTCCACAATCTTGATAGCCATAAATCATGTTTTGCATAATCTCATTCCTCGTTTTTATGTTTAGTACTAGACTCCAGGAAGCGTAGCTTAAAAAAAAATATTAAAAAATACAAAGAACCAAATGTTCAGTACAATCTGCCCTTCCAATAATATTGTTAGATAATTCAATTAGCTTGGATTTGGCCTTTGAACGTCCAGCCTTGCTGGGCTGTGCCTGACATTTTGGCCATTCAAGGAGTAAAGGAACAGCAGAATAGGAACTTAATACAAGTTTCACAAGCCAAGTGTCTTCCGCTCAAACCTGTAGAAGAGGAAGTGTGGATGGGAGGTGGGGAGCACTTGTGTGAGACTTGCAATCACTTTTGTCAACTTGGAAGTCAGCAATTTAAAAATGTATCACTGTAATTATCACTTGTTGTATCTTCTCATGTCCACCTTTTGGAAGGGGAAAAAACTCAACACCATCTGATTGTGGTCGTATAAATTATTACAGCTAATAAAGTCACATATTCAGTGAACTAGGGTTTTGAAGTATTGAGAACACTGAAAATAAAAACATAACTCATTTTGTCCTTTACCTTCAAAGAAAGGCTCTGACCAGTTTTCTAAAGAAACTGTGGAGCCTGGTTAGTCATAGCAGTTTAGCTGTTTGAGCACTGATTCATTTGTACCTGTTCTTAGTACTAGTTTGGTAATGAAAAATTGATGGCTGAAATTGCAGGACAGAGATGGAGAGGGCCCTGTCCGGCAAGAGAGCAGCAATCTACAGCTGTGCTGCCTGAGATGTAACTTGTTCACCAGTGATCTGGTTACTTGACAGTCTAGATGGATTCACAAGACATTCAGAGGAATCAAATTTCTGAACAAAATGTAGGCAAAAGTTTCCTTCAACGTGGGACAAATCATGTTAATGCTGTACTAGGGTTAACAGAGGACACAGCATCTCTGCTGTGGTTCTGTATTGGACTTTGTTAAAATGAAGTACATAATTCATGCTCAGCGGAGGCAGCCGAGACCATGACTCATTTGTGCCACTCTAAAATATTAAAACTTCCAGGCCAGTTCAATTACAAGCCTGGCAGGACATACAACCTGATACAGTGAAATATTCACTGGTGTTATCCAGGCAATGGCAAAGAATCCAGTCATTGCAAAGAATGCTACCTGTGATTAATGATGTCATTATTTAAATTTGGGTTTTAATTATTTTGACTACCTATGAGTAGAAGGGGCTACAGCTGACTGGGTATTCCACTTTTTAGTAAAGTGTGTTGGAGATACATGAAAGCTTTGTAGCTTTTCTTCAAGAATTTAGTATTTAAAGTATTTGTGCGTGTGTAAGCAACTGCTACTCTGAAGGGGGTTGGAAGGTAAGAGAAACTGGAGAAATTTATATTTCTGTAATAGCAAAGATTAAAGAATTCTGAAAGAGAATCTGAAAAGGATCTTGAGGTGTTTGAGTTTCGAGGGAGAGAGATGTTAGTGCATTTGATAAATACACTCAAATAACATATATTAAGTAATGAAACTACTGATTAAAAACTAGTTTGTGTACTTAATGAAGTGTAATGCAACAGAATTAGTACTTCTGAGTTGCTAAGACTAAAATCATGTTCATAAGCATCTGTTTTTATCTAGCTGATAGCAATGGCTGGAATTTATGTGCTGCTCTGCTTGTTTGGTTTGGGTTTTTTTGTGGACAATCCAATAGCATTGTATCACAAATTCAAAATTTAGTTGTGTGGGTTTTTTTTTTTTTTGCATTTATGCAGGCAGCTCTGAACTCTGTTTTGCAGACAAGAGGTATACTTAGGAGTGGACTTGGCCTGGACGTGAGTGTATGCAAATAGCTCCGTATGTGAAACTGGGCTCGACTGAAAAATCTGAGTATTCCAGTTCATGATTCCCTGCATAATGAAGTCACAGACTAGTACAATCAGATTATATAAAAGTCTTCTCTAGTGTATATATAATAACTAGGCTCACATGAACTGGTTTTAGTCAATAATTCGTATTGCTTATCTTTCACGATGAAGGGATGTAAGTAAACGTACATTTGTGTACATTGTGGTAATCTTTGTAGAAACACTGCAGGAATTTTTAACAGTTCAACTAAAATCCAATGTGAATCAGATCAGCTGTTACAGGCTTGGTAGGATCCAAGCAACATACCTCACAGGATGAACTCTGAACAAGGGCACAGAGACCTAGAAAGAAATAGTTAATTAAGTAGAGATTCTACTGAAAAACAGTGATACTACTTGAAAAATACAGGCTTTCAACTAAAATAGCAAATATATAGGTATTACTGTGACACTAAACACTTCCCTGTTGAACAGAATATTAATCCATTGTGTTTTGCAAGGATATTTCATTTATTTTCTGTTTTTAAAGAAGTGACCGGAGACAGTGTGAGTTCTTGGCAGCTGCTGATGTCTGGCCTACAGGGTTGCAAGTCAATGTTTTTATCTTTTTGTTTTGATCATGAAGTAAGGTAGTGGTGGTTTCTAAGGCCTCTGGTGAATAATTGACGGTGCGTTGGTTAAAGCAGTGATTTGCAAATCTTCCTGACTTCCTGCAATGGTTTAGGCTTCTCCAGAGTGTATTATGTAGTATATTTGAGCAATCTTACGTAAACATTGGAGCAACCTTTTTTCCCCACCCTACAATTTATTGCCTTCATTCTTCAAATCACAACTGAATTTAAACTCATTTGTGTCTCCATCCAGCTGCTAACTTGCACCCTTTCATCCATCTCTTCCAGACTTAATCCATAGCTTCTAACAGGTCATCCTGTGCAACAGTGTTTGCACCCAGTCCTTCCTAATGTACCTAGTGTTACTTTTTGTTACTCCCTTAAGTTATCTTTCAACAGCTGTGATACTTAGGAATTTATATTAAAGAAGGAGGAGCAGAGGGAGCTAGGAAATAGTGTGTTTGTGGAGTAACAGTAGGAATAGTCATCGCTGCTTTTCAATGAGCGAGAGCTGCTGCCTGACCAGGCTGTGTTAGGGCTGCTGTCTTCCTTGGTCATGTTTCGCTGGGAAAATGTTGTAGCCAGGAGCGAGCATTACGGTGGTTGGCAGCATAATGAATAGCAGAGATCCAGGTACATTTCCTCACCTGGAACGTCTTTCTGCTCTAGACTGGGGCGCACACAACTTAGGCTTGCTTGCAGTCCTAGATACTGCCTCCTGCCATCTAGAAGAGTGGAACCCAGGGAATGTTTTAGTGGCCTCATCTAATGACTGCTGTTGTTTTGGGTTGGTAGGGTTGGGGTTTTTTTGTTTGTTTGTTTGTTTTTAATGTGTACCCCATCCTTAGGGGAGAGATGATCAATGTTTATGGTATGTAACAACCCTTATGCTACCTCCCCTTGGAGACAGAAGTTACCACAATAAAAGTGTGTGTTGTAGGGAGTGGAATGTGTAATATAATTTGCGTATTCCAAATTACTAGCCTCCACCCCAGCCTGAGCAGCAATAGCTGATGTGGGACTAGAAGGTGTCAAGCCTCTGCTTCCACTCCTCCTTGCCTTCAGGAAAAGAAACAGTTTACAGCTGGGCATCGTAGATCTTCCTGCAGATTCCTGTGTCCAGGACATTGCCCTAGCTAGGGTTGTTCCCTACTAGGCTATCGGCTGGTAATCTCAGGCACCAAGATAGTCTGGAATTAAGGTACCACCCCATAGTATGTCCTGTTTCTTCACTGCTCAAGCCTGAGAATACTTAGTAACAAGCTGTAACAAATCCAATACAATTTGTTCTTCAACTGCTGGATTTTATTTTTGTGTTTATCTTCAGTAGCTTTTCCTTGATAAGGGTCTAGCTCCAGTCCTCCCCGAGTATTAACAGTGGAAAAGAGGATGCTAGGCTGGTTTGGGGAGGCAAGAATTGCTAGAATACACAAATACTGGAATACACAAGAAAAGAACATTGAAAAGTACGTTAAATACTGAACCCTACAGTCTGCTATATGTAGCTATTTCTCCAGCATACTACTGGTTTGATCCTTACTTAGATTTGCCAATCAAGACGTGTTTTATGACAAGATAATAGTTTACTTACTTTTTTTGTATTCTTACTCTGACTGGAACTTTCTGCTTTTCTAAATTTTTAGCCTAAAAGATTTGAATTAATGTCTTGCCTTTAGACAGATGCTGCCATTTCTAAACGTTATCTAAAAGACATGCAATTAAATTTTGACCTCCGTTAAGTCAGTGCAAAGTCTTCATAGCTTACTGTGATAAGCAGTTATGGTTTTGTGATACTGAATTTGCTGTGATGTTTCATTTTACCACTTGGCATTAACACAAGGCACATCTTTTGATAATTTCTCAGAACCTCAACACATCAGCCTGTTTCCACTTCTCCTCTACATTCCTCTCCCCCCACCCCACCCCCGAATCTAATTGTAGTGGCTTTCACTGCTTTCTGTTGATCTTGACAATAATTAGTGGGAGCAAGCAGAAAGACCTGAGTTATACCAATAACTAGACTTCATTTATCAATCTCACAACTTCATTTAACTACCATTTTTTTAACCCTCAAAGCTGGGGATGCATCACCATCTGAAACAATGTGGTGAGTGTCTGGGGGTAAGTATGCTGCAGGTACTATGTCCTACTCAAATATGCCATCAGACCAGGTCATGCTCTTCTGCCTCCTCCTGCTCAGAGCTCTTTTGGCACCAGCTTCCATTCGAACCCTTGGGAATACAGAGCATGAAGAGGTGAAAACTGGGACTGTAGTGAAACTGCATTTGAGACAGTGTGAGGCACTAGGCATAAAATGCTGGTAGGTTGGATCAGCCACAGCCTGGGTCAAGTGGGATCAACAAGGGTGTATGTGTGTCCAAAGGAGGTCAGTGAAACCGGGACAACTGGGGGCAGAGTATTCATATATGGAGAAAAAGGGGTAATAGTTTAGTAGATGTTTGAAAGGGTTTTTTCTTTTTTTTCTTTTCCCCTTGCATCACTTCTGTGTAGTAAAGAGAGTTTGTGGTTTTATGTTTTAATCATTTTTTTTCTTTTGCAGTTTTTTTCCTTGTGAAACCTTAGTTCTGTTTCCCTCTGCCTTTTTGTTGTAAGACTTAGGCTGAGCAGATCAAACTACATAATCCCTTGTGGTCTGGCTGGATTCATCCACACCATTAGGATTGCTTTTCTTAGCCAGAGTTAACAATGGTGTAATGGCTTTTATAACATTTTATTAAGTTGAAATGCATCAATAGCACTAATGATAAACAATTGTGGTATTTTAGGAAGAACAATTTCCAGCACTTACTGCACATGCCAGCCTGCGGAACTTCTGGGCAGCACTTGACCCTGTGGCATGAAAATAGGGACTATTTGTCCCTTACAAACGTGTGTGCTGTGGCACAGGCTTGGTCTTGGATGTCTCTGGTAAGAAGTATTAGAAGTATTACTTCCATCTCTCTAGATTAAAATTCCTCTTCAACTGTTGCTTAAATCTGCTGCTGGCTAGTATAAATCAAGATAAAATGGCCTAGCTTGCATTTGCTGTGGGGAGGATGGGAAAGGGGCCTTCTTGTTGATGGCAGTCATATGACATAGCAGTGGCAATGGAACCTCCTCCCTTCCTCTCCCTCCAATGCACATTGGGACTGTCCCTGGCTTAGGATGATAAATTTAATGTGAAACTACAACCAAGATGTATAAGGTTTTTCTTATACATTCTTTATATATAAGTATATACATAATGCATATTTATTATGTATAAGAATATACATAATATATATGCATTTCTTATTATTCTTTATAAGGAATTCAACCTCCCCCAACATCTTTAATTCTGAAGGAGGGGAAAAAAAGGCAAAAATAAGGCTACCTTTTTAAGGCCCAATAGCATTATCTAACTTAATGATTACTGATTAACCAATGCCAACAATAGCTTTAACTGAACTTTTCCCAAGGAAATAATTAGTTGCCATTGACAGTATTTACTACATTCAGCAGAGAGACAATAGTGTGTTTCACCCATGAAAAAAGCAGGTAGTGAGACTGCAAAGGATGTGGGTGAAAGTGTAGCTTAAATGCAAATTACGATGCGACTTCTCCTTTTGGATTTCCCAGTGTTGCGCTGTTGCGCTGTTTGTTCAGTCAGATTCTGCTTGTGCGAAAACTGCAGAACTAGCTTGCATATTCATCATTACCTTCTTTCCATAACCAAATAAAACATAGTCTTGAGGAAGCTAAGCAAAAGAGTTGCAAAGAGGCATATGGCACCATAAGACCAGGAGGTCACATGCTGTGCTGAGTTGGGAGAGGGAAGATTGTGTTTTGTTGTTTTTTTTTTTTTTCTTTTCTTAATAGACCTCTGTCCTGATCAAATATCAGTGATGGTATTTATGTTACAATACCTACTTCCTAGAAATGCTCAGTGGACCTTGGATCAGACCTGATTGCTTTGTCCCCAGTTCTTCTGTCAGCTGAAATGGGATGGATCTTTGCACTTTGCACAGGGCTGTCTGAAATCGCTGGAATTCAGCACATGAACAAATAGACTCCCCCACAAAGGCAGCTGTCATTGTTACATTGGACTCTCTACTTTCTTTTTCAAGTAGAAAACCCACCACTCTTCTGAAACATCAATATTAATTTTAGTTTGTAATGATACAGAATCCAACAAACATAGAAAGGATAAAGTAGTCTGAATACCTCTTCAACTTTATAACCAGCTATTCACTGGGGCTTTAAGTGTGAGAATCATCTTAACAATGATAAGTATTTGTTTAGTTCACTTGTATTTGTAGTTTGATGTACAAACATTGACTGGATGTTGATAAGTTTACCAAAACCTAAGTCAGTCAGTCTGGCAAATGTTGACTTGAAATGAACTTTAATGAGTTTGGAGAGAATAGGAGCTTCATCTGATGACTGACCTCGCAGCATATTGATCTGTATGATCAGAACCATGCATTGTAGTGCTTAATTTGCCATTGCAGATGGAGATAAATAGTAGAGGTAACTCAGTGCAGTCAAGTCACCATTTTTACTACATTCTTTTATTTAAAGTGGCTAATGGCAAAACAGTGTGATAGCTAGAAAATGTTAGAAGTCCCATCTGCTTAAAGACAGGTTGGCTTCGTTTTTGTGTTTGTACCGTGCTTCCATATGCAGACTTTATGGGCTTATAAAAATCTTGCAAAATGCAGTCTTATATATGATCATTGTTTGAAGTAATGTGATACTGTAGAGGCGATTGAACTAAATCTATTTGTCATGGATGAAAGATTTCATAACCACGCTAGCACAGAGGTTAAAGATTCAGTAAGTAGTTGGAGTAATTCTAGAGCTTCCTTAAAAAACCCAAAAAAACTAACAAAAAAACCCCAACAAATGCAACCCCCCCCCCCCCCCGAAAAAAAAAAAAAAAAAAAAAAAGAAAAAAAACAACCAAAAAAACCACCCCAAGGAAACAAAAAGAACCAGCCCCAGACAAACCAAAAGTAAGCCCTCGGCTCAAACTCACCTTGGTGACAGCAGTGTCAATGGCTGAAAAACACCCATGTAACTGAGACGAGAACTCAGCTTTGTTGTGCTCTACTGAGGCTGCCCATTGATTGACACACACACTGTGACAGAAACACATTATGTGCAGTAACAAATGAAAGTGTTGCTTGCTGACCATCTGGTTGCATTGCAGTGTATCTGTTACACATCTTTAATAAGTGGTCTCTGTCAAAGTCTTCAGTTTAGTTTTAATGAGAAATTAAACACCTAAACCCATCTGAGTTATTCAGCTTGAATTGACAGGCATTGGTATGGGAAAGCTTAGTATGGTATGAAATGGTAGTGTAATACCTGGAACAACAGGGGTTTTTTTCCTGTTGGAAGATGTATATATTAGGTTACTGCATCAAATGTGTATTTTGTTGAAAAAAACCCCAACCAAACAAAAAATTACAAACCTGAGACTCAAGGCATTGTCCTTCTATGGTTGATACTGAGGTTTTGCTTATTTCATACCCTTATGAAAATAGTAGCCAGAAAAGGGAACTTCAGATCAATGCCTGCATCTTTAAGGAGATTTAAATATCTTTTGAGGGGTTTAGCTGTTGAAAACATAACTTTTTTGAGAGCTAACCTCTCCTTTTTTGACAAAAAAAATGAAATACATTACAAGTAATCTGCATGTGAGGTAAAGAACATGTACCTGCACCAAGAGGGCTTATATTCTTGATATGCTAGATGAAAAGCAACTAAAACAGATGGTACATACATTTTATGTAAAGCAGATTGAGATGGAAAAATCCAAGAGTGGCATTGTTGTAAAGGCTAACAGTCTCTATGTGGAAAATTAAGAAATTTGCATATAGCTGGTAGGAGAGAGATGGTTACAACTGCCTCACCTTCTGCTAGTCTCGACTAACTGGCAAATTGTTCGTATGTGGTGCATTCTGTTTTTTCACCTTTCTTACAAATGGTGAAGGTCATGAACAAAGATGAGTGTGCGTGCCTACCCAGCTCCAAACTTCCTTGATTTGGGTTGCTGTGATGTAGAAAGAGTAAGTACATTCAGATGTGAATCTAGCCAGATTCTTTTGGGAGATCAGGATAGCCTTGAGTGAAGCACCATATGGCTTGGACCCCTTCTGTATCTTATACTTCAAATCCCTTTAGGTTCTTTGTGGCGGAAGTAGTACAGATACTGGTTATCATGCTCCTTTTTTGCTACGAAGAAAATAAATGTGTCCAAAAATAGTTAAAAACAAACCCTTGACAAATCATAAATAACAGAGTGCTTCTAAATTGTAGAACATAATCTCCACCTGAAAAAGTTTGTAAACTATTGTTTTATGTGTCCATACCCAGCAAATCTATTTTGACACTGCCTTGGCCTCCGGAAACTATTGGGAAACATGTGATAAAGAAGAACTAGCTATCACATGGGTCAAAAATACATTGTTATAGAGAGCACCTGGCTATGTTGGCAAATTAAATTGAACAGCAGTAAACCAACAGGTGAGCTCAATCTGAGGTGCAGAGCAGAGAGAGTGCAGTACATGTTGAGATTTCTCACTGTATAAAGACTCATTTTGCTGTGGGACTTTAATTAGACAGTGATGGGACCGTAGCCAGACCCAGCATTAGGTATGAGTGGGCTTCTCTCTTCCCCAGTAGCACGCTTGATAATGTGTACTTGCACTGATTTAGCATAGCTGTGTCTTCCATGTCATATGGCCTCCTTGGCTATAGCTCAGCTTTTCTTTCCCCAGAAGCTGTGTGTTGAATTTTAATTTTTACTTTGTTGGACAAAATTCCAAGCATTATGCTGGAGTTTCCTTACTGGAGCCAGAGTTTGTTCTTCTGTCTGTGTCTTAACTATATAAAATTCCCTAGAGCAAAATTACAAAGGCAGTAATACCTGGTTATAAAATGTTTACTTAGTCTCATTTAGAGATTCCAAAATTACAAAAATTTTTGAATGAAATATTAACTCAAAGAACTATGTAACAATACAACTTGCATAATATTTAATGATTCCTGATATGTAAAAAAACAGCCTACAACATATCTGGGGTCCAGCAACATAACAACGTGGCAGTGCTACTTCAATGCTGTTTTGATTTACTCAGAAGAAATACCATTTGTTTAGTCTCTCTTATCTTAGCAATAACTTGGTTTCTTTGGTTTGTTTGGTTGTGTGTTTATATAGATTGTTTGTTTAAAACCAGGAAATCTTTGCTACTTTCTCCCCAGAAAAAAAAAAAAGGCCCTAAAACAACTCAAGGCCTTAACTTGGTATCATGCAGTCTTGTTAGAACTAACGCTCTCTGAGTCTGATGTCAACTCAAGCTAGTAGAGGGGTGGGGAAAAAGCATGCATTCATCATGAACCTGAAATCTTTGGTCACAGCTGTGACACGTTTTTTCTGAGGCCCATAAATTTTTAATGTGAAAAAAACTTAGCCTCTCATCCAAGAACTTAAAATATTAGAAAAAATGAGCAAAAATGACAACTCTATGCTAGAGCTGTAGGAACTGGCAAGGCTGTCTTGTCTGTGAGGGATACTGCATGTGGGATCTGGAGAGGGGGGCAAGGGAAGGGGCCTTGTTAGAAGGCTGAGCCCTGTGTCAGGTCAAAGCCTTTTTACATAAATACAGGAAGGTCACAAGTGTTCAAGTCAATGCCACTATTTACTTCCATTTTAATGGTTCCTTCACATTACCCTGAAGTGTCCTTAAAAGAATGAAGATGCAAATAAAAGCATCTTTGACTGAAAGGTCAAATAGTCTGGTATCATTTACTTCCCAGAGAAAAATCAGAAAAGGAAAATGGCCTGGGTTTTGCATTTTGTGTGTGATAAATGGATGTGACCCTTCAAAAGGAACTGATGTATCTTAAAGACTACTGTTGGATGGGTAAGAGAAAGGACATTAGAACAGCTTGCCACTGAAGATCAAGGAACTTGAAGCATGTTTCCTCTGTTCCTCTGAAGGTACAGCTGGTAGAGATGGAGTGACTGATACTGCCCTTTAAATTTAAGAATTTACTTGGAAAATGGAGGTGATTTTCCCTCTCATACATAGGATGTAATGGAAGTTGCGGTTACAGAATATTTTTGGAAGGTTTAACTGTCATTATGAAAATGAGTGAAATACTTAACTTTCTGAAGACAGCAATGCAAAAATACTCCATACAAGGGCATTTGACACTCTGTAAAGCAGCTCAGAATTGGAGGTTAAAAATGTAATTAAACCTTTTTTTTTTTTTTTTTTTTTTTTCCTTCCCCAAAGGGCACACGATTTATTCCCTTTGGGTTTTGTGTGTGTGTGTGATTTTGGTTTTTGGGGTATTTTTCCCCATACTGGTTCTTTTCCCTTCTTTCTTTATTGCAGCCTGCAGAAAACATAGTTGTGAAGTTATTCTTGGTGCTTCTTTAAACTTTTTTTCCCCAGATCTAATGCTAACTACTTAATTCACTTGAGATTCTCTCTGGATTTATGCTCCCGTGAGTATAAGCCCTGTTTCATGTTATGCATCTTACAACAGTCTGTTCTGCACATGCTCCCAACTTTGTAGTTCCTTATGGCAGTTTTGTCTACTTTCATCTTTTCTGTCATGCTATTGTTTTGTTGTGTTTTTTTTTTTTTATAAAACTGTATACAATTTCTCAAGTGGCAAGTTGCTGCTTCTGAGAGGTTGGAAACAGTAGTTGTTTTCTGCTGTGTGGAATTTCTGAGATTTCTCAGGCTGTTTTCTTGTCTTTGCTTTCTGTATGACAAGCCTTTATGATTTTTAAAGGCAATTTTGGTTTTAGTGTCATCAGCACACAAGTGCATCCTCCTAACCCCTTTTTCCTCTGACCATATGGCATCTGTGACTTCAGTTTGCTAACAAGGAAAGCAAGCAGGGAGAACTGATTCAATCTGGTTAGGACAAATGAGCAGCTTTCCATTTCCCAACCTTTGACCCAGACAGAGGTTGAAAAGCGTTCCAAAGCTTACTGTTTCTGAACTCCAGAAACAAATCTTTTAGTTGGCTTGGTGTTTACAGCTTTGAACCTGAATTTCATTATGGTTATCCATGCCTCTGTGACTTGTGGACTACTTGAATGTCTGCAATGCATTCCTTCCTTACAGCTATGCTTGCAGGCAGCTCTAATGCTACGGCAAAGTTGGAATGCAAATATGTGCCATTGAATGGTATCATATGAGAATGACAGTGGCTAATCGCTTCTTGAAGTGTACCCAGAGACAAAAAACGTTATCTTCTTCAAAAGCCTCTTATGACAAAAACCTGACTTGAATCTTACAGCCAGATACTGTGGTCAAATCCAGCCTGTGTGAATGAAGAATCTTCCAGATTGCAGCTCCCTTGCAGTAACCTACATGCTGTTTAGGGTAACTTAAGTAACTGAATGTAACAGATGTGTGTGCTTATTACTGTGTAACGTCCCCACCTCAGTAATAAGGTGTTTTTCCTTCTTATAGGCAGGAATAAGTCTAATCTTTTTTGTTTGTTTGGTCTATAGGGGTTTTTTGGAAGTGAGTGGGAGACAACTCCAATATTTAATTATCTGCTCCAGTGATCCTTGACATCAGTTAATCACCTAGTATTACCAATATTAGAATCTGTATCTACTGCTTAATAAGCACATTAAATTGTATTTTTACAATGATCAGTAGTAACATCCCTGTCAGTATTTCTGCAAGGCTAAGAAGACACAGTTATGGGGGGTATCCAGTCAAAAATATGTAAACTTTAGAGAAATCATTAAAAAGGCAACAAGCTGAGAGTCGCTTATATTAATTGTTTGCCTTTTTTTGCATTTGTAATAGTAAAATGTCAAACAACATACAATGAAAGGTCATGAAACTCAGGGATTATGAGGAACTGCTTCCAGAAATCAGATGTTTTTTTTAAAAAATAAAATCAAAATGAAAAAAACAATTTTGAAACTTTGAGCTTCAGCATTAACAGTTATTGACCAAATGAAAAAAAAGAAATTCCTACTGCTTAGTTTTCTTCTTTTTGTTTGCAGTAATGGCACAATATATACATGTACATTTTACTTTATACTAGAAAGGATTCTTCAGAGGCTCAGACTGGATGACAGACAGCAGGCTTCTCAAGATCCATGACGGGTATTTCATTGTGCACGCTTCCTAGGACTTGGGTTGTCCATGTGAAGGCCAGGAAATGAGGAATAGGGGTGGGTCTTTGCTACTAGCTCATTCAGCAAAATGCTAAACCACAGCTTCCTAAGCTTTAAGGCAGTCACTCTGACAAAGAATGCTTTGTACGCCAGCTTCCCCATGTGCAATTCCTTTCTGCAATATAAATTGCCTAATTCATTGATTGTCTAACATAATTTGTGCAGTCCCTCATTTTGATACATCAGATTAGAGAATGTTATTCTAAATTGTACAGTAATACCAAATTTGATTCAAAAGTCATTTTTTTCATCTTGGAATAATACATAAACAAGGCTTTATATTGCTGTTGGGATGTAAAAATTAAGATGTAACATTAATTATGGCTTGGAAATTTTTCTTGCTCTGAGGATTTTCAAGTATAATTTTGGTGAGAATAAGTTCAAGTGTATGCCCAGAGTTGTTTGCATGAGATATAAAAGGAAAAAACAAACCAACCCCCACAACCACCCCATCTTACAGAAGCTGGTAACACTTCAGAACAGCTCAAGATGACTGCATAATGATTACTGAGCACAACTGTCAGATCTAACCCAGTAATAAAAATAACGTAGACAGAACACCCTGACTTGGAAACACTTATGCAAGGCGTGTCCTTTTTGTCAAGAAGGTCAGGAGTTTTGTTTTGTTTTGCTTAAATAGAACATGATGGCATTATTTAGTAGTTTGTGGTTTTAAATTCTCAAATTAAATTTATCTGCAATAGCAACTTTGTTTTCTTCCTGGAATGGAGGTTGGGATTCAATTTTGTCATCTCTGAAGCCTCATTGTCTAGGAAACAGTGGACTAGCTTTACATATGGTATGTTTTGTATGTGAAAGTGATATGTTTCTCAGTCTACAATTTGAAATAAAACCCCATTCTAATTTGAAAATTCTGTAAAACCTTCTAGCATGTCTCCTTTTTAAGGTGTAGTTGTGTTTTTTCCATCTGTTTGGGTTCTTAAGGAATAGAAACAGAGTTAATGTGACTGGCACAAGCCATTCTGCTCAACATAGGTCTTGCAGTACTTGAAGGAGGCTGAGGAAGGGGAGCCTGGTCGGTCCGGAGGGCTGAAGGAGGGCTGGCGCTGCTTTCCAGCCCAGTCGGGGTGTGCAGCGAAGGCAGGGGAGCAGCAGTCCCGTATTGCCACAAGGGATGATGCAGTTACACTGAAGGCAAATATTCCTCACCCTGGAGAGGCTGTGTGGGGGGACAGGTTGGTTGGGGGGGGGGGGCTGGGAAGCCTTCCCCCCCCCCCCCCCCCCTCGGCTGCTTCAGGGTCAGGGTCAAGTGCTGCTGTAGATGGTGTAGAAGAAGTAGGTGACGCCTGTGGCTGCAGGGGGAGGATGCTTAAGAAAAACAGCAGGAGAAATAATCCATAAAAAGCATGCAGAAGGGAATTCTGACTACAGGGACAAGACAAAACATGTTGCTGCTGGCCGGGCCCGAAGGGTCCTTCTGGCGGTGCTGCGGCGACCTGTGGCAGCGTCCCCTCTTCCGCCTGCCCCGGTGACCCAGCCCTAACCCAAACCGCTGACGAGGGCCGCGGGTGGCCGCGGCGGCGTGCGGGGTCGCTGCCGCCCGGCCGGGCTCTGGGGCGGCCACAGGAGCCGCTCCTGCCCTCGGGGGAGCGGGGGCCCGGCGCGGCGGTGCTCCCCTCCCGGGGGCGGGCAGCCGGGGCCCGCTCCGCGCCGCCGGGCGTGTGTGCGTGTGTGTGTGTGAGGGAGGGGCGGGGGGCGCAGCCGCCCGCGCTCTCCGGCGGGGGGCGGCGCTCGCTGCAGCGCCAGCCCCGCTTCTGGGCTGCGAGCGGGCGGGCGGTCACGGCGGACACGCAGCCGGCGGGGGCGGGGACCGCGGCCCCAGCGGCCGGCATGAACCCGGGGCGGCCCGCGCTGCCGGCGGCGGTGCCGAGGTACGGACCCTGCGCGGGCCGGGCCGGGCCCCCGCCCCCAACAGGTGCAGGGTCCTCCCCCCGCCCGCGGCACCCGCCTGTCCTTGCGGGGCCGGGGCTCGGCTCGGTCCCGCCCGTGGAGCGCCGTGCCCAGCCGAGCCGAGCGGGCAGGGAGGGGAAGGGTAAGGGGCAGGGCGGGGAGGGGAAGGGAAGGGGTGCCAGGCCCGGCCCGGCCCGGCCGCCGGCGCGGGAGAACCGAGGTGAACCCGCGGTCTGCGCCTGCCCGCCCGGCCCGGCGCTCCCGCCTCCCCGCCCGCCGGCCCCCGCGCTCACGCCGCCCGCCCCCCTCTCTCTGCAGGGAGCCGCAGGGCGAGTAAGCGCTGCCGCGCCCGGGCCAGCCACCTCCGGGTCCATGAGCCGCCGCCAGCCGGGACTGCCGTCTCTACCGCCGGGCCCAGCTCCCCCAGCCCCGCCGCCGCTTCCGCTGCCGCTCCGCCGCCCTGCCGGAGGTGAGTCCCGCGGCCGGGCCCGCCGCCGCCCGCTCCCCTCAGCGCCGCCTCCGGGCCCCGGCTGCTGTCAGCCGCTGCGGGGCAGGGGGCGAGGCCGCCGGCAGCCGCGCTATCCCCCGCGACCTTTTTTTTTGGGGGTGGGGGGTGGGAAGACGGAGGCCGGCTGGGGTCGCGCGCGTGTCCCCCTCAGGCGGGCCGGCGTCCCGCTGAGGGGAGCGGAGGGGAGGTGGCGCCGGCCGGAGGGTCGCGGCGCTGCCTCCGAGCCCCCTGGAGCGGGGGCCGCTTCCTTCCCTGGTGACTAACGGCGGCGGCGGGTGGTGGGTCCGCGGGGCGCCCTCGCCTCGCCCTCCCGGGGAGCGCTACCTGTGCCTTGTCTCTCCTCTCCCCGCAGGACGGTCCCGCGCCCTCCGCTGTGGAGAGAATGGCCGTGACTGTAGAGCAGGCCCGGCGGGTGGGCTATACCTGCCTGAAGGCACTCCTCAGGTTCGCTTTTATGGTCGCCAATAACCTCGTGGCTATTCCGTCCTACGTCTTGTATTTAATTATGCTGCAGCCTCTCCGAGTGTTGGACAGTGAAAGCTTCTGGTATATCGAAGGAGTATTATTTAAGTGGCTTTTAGCTATGGTGGCTTCCTGGGGCTGGTGGGCAGGATACACAGGTAAGGATGTCTTACTAATTTAAAAACTACAAACGTAAAGGTGTAACTAAGTGTTAAAACACAGATGTGTTCGTATGGGGATGTGCAGGGGAATATCTAAGTATAGTGGATGTGTGGGGTGGTTCTTTTTTTCAGGTTTCTTTCAGAGATGCATTATTATTTCTGAATCAGGGTGCTGAGTGTACTGAAACAGGTTTTTAAATCGTAGGTAAAAACTTAATCATGTGTTAAGTAAGAGTTTCTCAATCGATATTTTGTCTTAGTATAATCAGAAATACGCTTTTTCCTAAGTATCCTGATCGCTTTATTTTAGTTTAACATGGAAAACGTACATCTCTTCAAAAGAGAGTTGATTTGTACTGTAGCTGATAGAGCCAAACTTTTCTTTATGGAGTCTGTGCGTCTCTAAATCTTCTCTGCTTAAAACTATCAGGACACAAAGCTAAGGAGTTTGACACAAAGCTCATGTCAGAAGAGTAGGTCTTCTATTCCTTGCAACAGCGACTGTCTTCTGCTGCTTCAGAACAGAGGGAAGCAGAGGGAGCCTCTTTCGTACGAATAGCGATATGCAATGTTTCTCGACTGTATGGCTCTTCGTTTATTGTTAACAGAGCTAATGACAGAATCTGTAGGGGTTTTTCCCCTCTGCATGCTTGCTTTGCAGCTACTATTGAACTTATTTTTGCTTGTTAGTATTCATAGGCTCATCAAAGTGATGGACTGAACTGAAATATTAAGAAATGCTCTAGTCTTGTCCTCGAACGCACTGATTTTCATCCTGGCTGCTGCACTTTGTTCAAGAAAACAGCCATCTATTCTTTGTGTGTGCTTAGACCTTGGAAAGGGAAGAAAATGAATCTACTGAGTGCAAAATATGAACAGCCCTCCTAAAATTCTTTCCCTCTCTTCTGCCCAGGCTGCATCTGCAGGTCTTGTCCATGTAAACAAGGAAAAAAAGGAATGGCAGCTCACAGCTCTGGAGTCTGGTCAGACTCCTGATTAGTCAGAAAGTCAGTGTTGACCCTGATGGAGCCCTCTTTTTGTTAGGCTACAAGAGCTGAAGCCTCTGATAATGTGCCTTTTGGTACCCTGTCGTGTGCCTTTCCGAGATGCACAAAGTTTCTGTGGATACACTAGGTGAGCTTCCAGTTCTTCTTAAGGAGATGGTGGCAGCAGCAAGCTAGCTAGATTCTGGTCTGTCGGGCTAGAACTGTCGCAACATTGCACTGCTTCAAAACTGCCTTGCCTGGTACAGCTCAAGCTTTTCCAGATACGCTGTTTCAAAAATCTTTTTATATGTTTGTATTTGCTCATTAAAAGAAGTCCACATAGTATTTGCAGTGGCAGGTATATTTTTAAAAGTCTGCTTTGTGCTTTAAAGCACAAAGGCCTTCTAGAAGGAAGGATTGCCTTTCAAGGTGTCGTGTGTATTGTTAATTGGAAATGGGAAAGTTTATGGGCATAATGGTAATGTTAAAGTCATACAGCATATGACCCTGGGGATTCGATGTGTGTATCGAACGTGCTAGTTAAAATTCAAGCCATTGTCCCGTGACAACATGGTTGTCAATTTTTGAAAGCAGCTCCCTTGGGATAGTTTTACTGCTGACTGCAGAACTGTGTGGTTTCTTTTGCCTATTGCTTGGAAAGTGGTCTTAGCATGATCTGCATATCCTAGAGTCTTCCTGAAGCATCTGTTGATTGGTGTTGTTGATGTATCTTGACAATCTGAAATAATTTGTTTTACAGTCTTGAAATGTCTTAGTATGTTTATTTGAAGTATCATTTACAAACAGCTACACAGAAGTTTGTTCTGGGATGGTGTTTGGGTAAGGAGGCCCTTTTCACTTTTTCACTGTAAAGCATGGCTTTTGGGGAGGATTTTAAGCAAATGCTTGTACAAAGTCTCAGTTTAAATATATTTAATTTGATATGAAGGCATTAACTGTTTTATACTGAAGGTACAAAATGGCAAGACTAGTTTATTTCTTTGTTCATTCTTTCTTTACCCTCATCAGTCCTCACCACCATATGCAGAACAAACCTGGAAAGTGTATCTTTCTGGTTTCAACAGATAGTCATTTACATGTCTGTTTCCAGACTGATACACTTATAAAAGACTGTTGCTAGGTCCACTGTTTTTATGGATTACGACATAACTAATTCAGAACTGAAATACTACTTTATTGGTGTGTAAGACTTTCAGTAGTGCATCTGAAGGAGACATTGCTCCAGAATTCTTCTGTTCTCAATTCCAAATACGAAGTCAAAGATAGGCTTCAATATGTTCCATTTTTGCAAAAGTAAAGACAAGGTAGCAGATATGTATAGGTTCATTGAGAGACTAAGGATTCTTCTTTCCCTTTGACTAGCAGAGCACTTGATGAGTTGTTTGGTTGGTGGGGTTTTTTTTGCTCTCGATTGAGAGGGTAAGCAGCTAAATAAGTTTACTTGTCTCTTAATTGGAGGTAGTGTGCTGCTTCAGTTGTGTTCAAGGTGTGTTTCAGTTTTTTAATTTATTTACTTTTCTTCTTTTGAGCTTGGGTCATCAGTTGGGTAAGAGGCGACGTAAACTGTTTGTAATAAGGGACTTAAACTCAGCCTGCAAAGTACATTCAGGGCAAACTTTTTTTCTCTCCTGTAAGTTTGTATGTAATGTGTAGGATAGAGCTCGACACCAAATGAAGAAAATATGGTGAGTGCTAGGTTTTCCTTCTGGGCTTTGTTGCTTTTGTGTATTGAATAAAGCTGGAAGAGCTGAGGAAAACTCATGAGCTAGGTCTGCCCTTCTCCTCCCTACCCCCGCATAAACCTGTGTTTTTGTGCTAGGATCCTAGAGGATTTGTTACAGAAATTACATGATCTGTGTCTGTATTGGCTGCTTTAATCTGTGCTTTTTGATAAACGTGGGTGTTTCTGCTTGCAGATGCACTTGATGTTATGTAAAGAGATAGTATATAACTGGACAAGCAAAATAAAGGAAGGAATGGGAAGAGAAATTGTAAAGGTCGCTCTCCTTTCCCTAATCTCCTTCTTAAGATGCAAGTATGAGAGAACTTGGGGATAATTAGTTGCCTTTGATGTTTTTTTAAAGGGCAGAGTACGATAAATATCAATGTTGTTCTTTTGAAAAGGAAAACTGTCTTTTTATGAACAATGTTCAGATAGCCTAGCAATGTTATTTTTATACGCTTTCAGAAAGGCCTGATAACTTCTAAGCCTTTTTCTTTTTTTAAGGCTTTTTGTATAATCGTATTGCTCTTGTTGTAGGAGCCGTTTGGTTATGACACTCAGAATCTGCGTATTGGTGTGATGTGAAAGGCACCTTTGAATAATACTTTTAAATATTTTCCTGCATTTTTTGGAAGATACATTCTAAAAAAAGCAAACTTGAGAGTGCTTGATCCTTTGTTGGCAAGTACCTTTTTTCCCCCCCCCTATACTACAGTTTGTCATTTAATATACAAGTATACCAGAAGCCACAAAATAGTGCAGTAGGTGTAATGGGAGAGAGATGGAGCATATCTGTGGTTGTGTATTTCTGATGACCTCCTACTCACCTAAAAAACTAGTTATTAAAACGACCGTCTTTTAGATCTGAACAACTTTGGGCAACTAACTATTGCAGACTAAAGTTTAATATCCCTGTATCTAATCAAATCACTAAAACTAGGACTGCTAGAGAAAAGCTTGCTTTGCTTAAATACGCTTACTGTTTTGTAGTCTCCTGCTGTCTAAATGCAGAACTTAACATTAGCCTGTGATAGTGTTATTGCGGTATTGCAATTAGAAGTCTCTAGGACAGCAGAGTAATCTGTTGGCAATGCAGTCCTTGACTGTAGCAACCGTCTGCGCTCCTCTGCCTGTCAGAGCATGAGGGGAGAGGGGTGCTGTATGTGGTTAGCAGGGTTGTAGGCATCTTGGGAAGGGTTTTCCTTGAGAGCTGTGCTTCTGAGTATTTCATAGTCCGGCACTGAAGACTACAACTTGACAAAACCTTGTTACAGCCTCTTGCCGACACACATAGTCTTGAAATACTGTTGGACAGGTTGGTGGGCTGCGGGCTGATGAAAGGAAGAGTAATACACCTCTGTTATGACACACAAAAAAGTCTTAGTGGTGTGAGTATGCTTACTGGTATGATGCAGTACTTAATAAAAGGTGAACTCATCCTGTGCTATTGCCTGTTACTGTTCTCTGTCGGCTGGGAAGGTGGCATTTAAAGAATGTAAGGATTGTCAAGTTTTGTCAAGTAAGGAGAATTTCCCTTTTCTCCTTTGTTATTCAGTCAAGTAGAGTAAAATTCTGATTTGGATTTTTAGTTGTGTCCCTCTGCTCTCCCCTCAAGTGATTTAAAATTTATTGGCTGGTTTCTACGTATGATTAAGTAGTGACCACTCTATAATACTTTTCAGCCGTCATACTTTGTGCCCCCCCCCCGCTGTAATTCGAAATCTTCCTAGTTTCCATTTCATCAGTTCAACAGCCTCAGCTCCTCTGATCTTCTAAGAATGTGAGTATTTTTGTCTTTCAGAACTGTGAAAGATACAGGTGGAGTTGCTGTGACAACATTTCCTCAGTGCAGACAGCGTGTGCGGTCTGTGCTGCTTCTCATGACAAGTCGGCCCCTCTCTGGGCAGGAAGTGCAGCAGAAGCTGGAGAACAGCAGATGAGATTAAGTAAATTTTTTGCTCCAAATAAGGCAGGAGGTGTTATTTCAGGAGATCTATCTATGCCTGTAACCCTGCCATTGTTTTCTACCCTCCTCTGTTCTTATGGTGTGATTTTGAACTGGCAGTATTCTGTTTTGGTCGCTACTCTGGGAACCGGGCAGGGAGGGGCATGAGGGGAACAACTCGTGTTTGGGGAGTCAGGCAGCGTATGGAATGGAGAAACAAAGTTTTTCTTGTTTTCTTTGAATGTGCAAAAATACCTGATGTGACTCAGTAGATTTGGATAGCAACATGCCTCACAGAAATTTTTCATTTATGCTAAGGTTAGGTGTTGAGTTTCTAGGTAATCCATGAATTAAATGCAGCTTTCTCTGATATGTATGATTTATGTGTAGGTTATGCTGAGGTCAAGCGGGGATCTTTGAATTTATTTTGCTGTTTGTGAGAGGACGTTTGTGTATAATTTGTGAGCTCTCTTGATAAGAAAAAGTGAGAGTTGAACGAGTTGGGGACATTGTAGCTGTTTTTACTGTGGCCTCAGAGCAAAGGCTCATTGTGCTTTTGTGTAAGAGGTACAGTGAACTTGCTGTCAACTTGGTTGTGCAAGTGATGTGTCTGTCCGTAAAGAGTGCTATACAGTGACCCTTGTCCTGTTTTAATAATACATAAAATCACACCAGGAAATGCCCCATCTCTTCTTTTTGGCACAGGAGTTACAGGCTTTACCGTATTTCTTTATAGTTCATCTAGTGTCAGCAATTTGTCAAAAGCAATAAAGTTTATATTTCAGTTTCCTATTGTATCATTTAACTATAAAGAATCATTGCAAAAGACTAGGTATTGAAATGCTCTCTGAATTTTATTTTTATAAAGCTACTGCCTTCTGGCACAAAACTTAGAGTAAAAAGCACATGCTATTGTGTTTTTGCTATTGATACTTTTGTTGTTTGTTGCTACTTAACGTGGGGATTTTTAGTGGATTAGTCTCTTCTCCTGCTTCACCAACTCTGGATAATACAAGAACTATTGCAAGTGTACCAAATCTGTCACATCTGCCTAAGGATAGTAAAGGTGAAATTACCGAGGAATACCTGTACAGAAAGGTATGGTTATTTACCTCTAAGTCCAGGAATGGCTGTGGGATGCTTCTGAATTAGCTTATGTGCTAACAGCCAAAGGAAGAAAAAGTTTCAGGAATTCGGGGTTCTATTCCTGCTTATAGCTGAGTCTACTATTTTTAGGATGTGTTTTCATCCTTCCTAGTTCTGGGCCTTTGTTTTTAGTGTATTTATTCGTGCTAGTCATCTTATTTCTCCCTTCATTACTGATTGAGTGTCTGAGAGGATGTAACTCGGAATGCTTGAGAGATCTGTCTCTGTTCTCTGTACCTTTTCTGTTCTTGTTCTTGATGGTAGGCTTTTAGCAACCAGGTGAAATAATTACAGGAAAGCTTTTCCCAGCTCTGATTGGAGAAGCAAAATCTTAGGGACTTAAATTATTTGTCCACAGATTCTTTGCAGAGTGTACAAAGGAGAAATTTTTTTTCCACTTCGACACCATGATTGCATCTGTATTGAAACATGTCAGAGATACAATTTCTCATTCTCCTTTAATGTAACTGTTCTAAAGCATAGAAATTCTAGGCCTTTGCAAGAAAACTGGAGGAAAAAAAATGGGTAAGTGTGGATATACCCTGTTTTCTCTGTCATTTTGTTCTGTACCTTTTCAAGAATGAAACTCAAAACAGATGAACAGAATGTATCGCTTCCCCTTTCTCTGTCAGGTGTATGTGAGGGACAGAGAAGTCTTGCCAAAGGTTAGTTTGGCAAGGTTTTACGCTGCTGAAAACAGGATCTTAAAAATGGAAGAGTTGTGCAACCTTAATTAGACAGGGTAGTTACTAAATCCTTTATGGAATATAAGCTTAGTGGTGTAACTTTCCAGTGTGAACTGAGCCAGCATACAGCTCCAAGATATGTAATCTGCTCGCGTTTATTACAGTGGAATATAAACTCTAATGCTTAAGATGACATGTCAAATGCGTGGTTGCATAGGCATGTAATTGTGCTGCTGTTGCAGTTGACACAGTTGAGATAATAGCGCACCCGTTTGTATATGCAGTTACAGAAAGAAATAAGGCTAATATGTTTGCATCCCTAGAAATGTTCCGTGATACCGCTGAGGGACTCTGTGTATAAGGCTGTTGTTTTTTTGTGTTTGTTTGTGGGTGTTTTTGTTTCCTCCTCTCACAAGCATTTTAAGCAGGAAGTACCACTGAAGAAAGCCAGTCCTCGCCTTTCAGATTCATCCTTCTACTGCTGCTTGAGTTCTATTGGCCAAATATTTTAATGATTGTGTGGTGGTCTGGATCACAGCCCTGATCCACACTGAAACTACCCACCCCCTTTTTTTCGTGGGTGACTCACAAAACACTGTCCCTAACCCAGTTCATTTTGCAGGTGTGATGGAAGAAGGTGGCTACAGATAGCAAAGGGAAAGAGGAAGGAACTGCATCTTTTGGTCACAGTACCAGCTTTAATGTATTTTTTGAACTACTATTTATGGCCCCAATTCAAGAGAGCAGGATAGGACCCCGACTCCTGTGCGCTATAGGGCTTTAGTATATGAATAAAACGTCACTGGATAGACTTCTTCACCTTTTCTTATTATTTTGTTAACTGGTTAGTGTTGGTTAGACTGAAAAAATGCTTTCTGCAAAGTTCCTTTAGAGAGAAAGATAAGCATAGAGTGAGAACAAAGGGTTATCATAAACTGAAAACCGGTTGGTAAAGGGTTAGGAAGCCAGTGTTCATTTTGGTGAAAGCTTAGCAGTGGGGTTCCTCTGAAGTTTTGTATGCGTACTATTTGAGTTTGTCAGCTACGGAGACAATTGTAAAGAACTTCAGAAGTCCTTAAGCTCTATGAATAGCCAACAAAATGGAGAAGTTGTTGAGTGGTGAACAGTCCAAAGAAATAAACATTTAAGTAAAGTAGCAGTTTAGGAAAGATATTAGTATGGTGGTGGAGAGCTTAGGGAAAGTTGTGGTTCAGTCCACATCTGTACCTTCTGTTACAAAATATGTAAAGAACAGGAAGGACAATAATGCTAAAAAATACCTGTGGTTCGACTCCAGTTTGCTGGTTTTGTCTCCATTGTTTTAAAGCTCTAGAAGAATTAAGAAGGGGCTCTAAGAGGGTCAGCAGCTTCATTAGTTCAAGTCAAAATCAAATTAGAACAATTTCATTCACAGTCGAACTTGAATCAGAACTGAATTAGACAACTCAGTGATTCTGTTTCCTGGGCAGAACAGAGTTGAAGAGATGCAATCTTCCTGCCTCTGTGTAAAGAAAGGGGAGTTTTATTGTCATTGGAAGGTAGAAAATTTAAGATTTAATAAGACAGCAGTGCCTGGAGTTTTTGTTTGTTCCTTTTTTCTTAAATACTTCCATTGTGTCTTTTCACAAATATTTACTTTACAGGATAGTGCTAATAGTGTTACTTCTTTTGAGTCATGCAACATAATCTGAAAACTTCTTGTTTAAATATTATAGTTCTAAAAGGCAAGGAGTTGTCCCTGTTTAAGGTGTCTTAATAGTTTAAACTAGCTTAGAGGTTCACCTCGGTTTTGTAATTTAAGTAAAGGGGAAAGGAAAGATTAATAGCTTTATTACTGCTTCTTGCTTATGTAGAACTAAAAATAGAAGTGGTGTTCTAGGACCAAGGGCC
The DNA here is from genome assembly GCF_963210335.1 of Falco punctatus. NCBI lineage: Eukaryota > Metazoa > Chordata > Aves > Falconiformes > Falconidae > Falco > Falco punctatus. The sequence continues at coordinate 22,944,660 of NC_137592.1, read as the reverse complement.
AGCACTGCTGCTGTTTGGGAGGACGTGTGTTCTGGAAAGTTGAATTGTTAGGACAACGACATGAGTGCTTGTGGATGTGGGGTTTTTTGGTGGCAAAAAGGAGGATTTTGTCAGAGGCTTTTAAATTTAGTTTGATTTGTTTTCTATGATCCCAAAGTTACGAGCTTGTGCAGTTTCTGTGGAAGTCTGTAGTGTCTGTGGTTGCTTGCCAGAAAGGAGGGCAGGGGGCACGGAATTAACTGAAAAATACATATTCTTAAAAGTAAGAATCAGTTATGTTTTAGTGTGGTGTTTTTAGGGTGGGCCATTGAACACCATGTTAATGTAATTTGGTGACTTTGGTATTTTATTAACTATGTAGATAAATGTGACAGTGTTTTAAGCATGGTTTCCTGATGGGATTAAGCTACTTTTGTAACAGCTATTCTTTCTCTCACCCCTCCCACACTTCTGACTTGTTTCCCTGCAAATCTGTCTGCGATTGACCAGATGGTTCAGATTTGAGACATAATGGTCTCCTCATGAGTTTTGTGAAAATTGGAAGCTGAGTGGAGGAGAGAGAGACTCAAGTTAGTTCCTCAGCTGAGGGTAGCGCAGGCAGGTTTGGCCATTGTATGTCTTGTTGACATCTGCTGCAGGTCCAGCCAGTGCATCAATGGTTTTGGGTTTGCCACAGTGTCGACGTACCTTGTCCTGCCTGTTGAGGAGAAGGAGGTTAGACAACAAGTTTTTGGGAAACCATTTTTTTTTGCTCTGCTGCTTCTAGAGCAACATGTTAATGTGGCAGTGGCAGGCAGTGTATGAAGCAGAATCTTGTCCTTTAGATGATGTTTAGTTCACCTTGCTTATCATAGCCTTTTAGATCCAAAAGGCATATATAGATAACTGTTTGGTCTTAATATTGGGAAAAAGGATAAGGTAGTAAAAGAGCTTAAAGTACTGTGTTTTTAAGACTTTCTACTCTATGTAAAAAAACAAGAGTTGGTGTAGCCTCCTAAAATGAGCACTGGAAGGACATTAACCTGACTGAAACTCTTGAGAAAGAGCAGTGATGCCCAGATTACTGTAGGCAGGGCAGAGAAAAAGTCAGCTATGAATCTGACCCAGGGAGATATAGAAACATGAGGCTCAAGGTGTGTTTCAGTATATTTCAGGAGACCTAGAAGAGAGCAATGGTATGGATGGTAAGCAGCATGAGAATATATCAGGAAGGGTTCTGTACCACCATGTAGCAGGTGTGAAGGCATTACATTAGAAATGTGGCCTCTAGATTTTTGTACCTGAACCTGCTCTGTTTTGATATGCATAAATAGATATAGATGGCCTGGAAAGCCTCCAACTCTGGTAACTGCCAGTTTCCTTTCCAAATGCATTCTTCTTTCATATCTGTTTTTATTGCCTGTGCTTGTTACTGGCATAAAATTCAGTTGCTGTTCCTCCTAGCAACAGCTTTACTTGGAAATAAATATAACCATAGCCTGTGTAGACACTAATGTAACATGAAAGACCTCTGAAGTTCAGTTTACATTTGTAAAAATGCTTTCAGATGCAGGTACAGTTAGTATAAGTGTCTGTTAAGCCTCTTGCATATAGTGGTTTACATGAAAACAACAGATGAGTATTTTTTTGTATTTGAGACTCTTCTGTTTGTATCATCACACCTAATACTTCGGTCTTATAACCTAGTAATGTAGGAAGGGAATGTGACATCAGCAAGGCCATTGCGCAGGTAATTCTCTTATCTCAGATGTGTTTAAAGATACTTTGATGCCTATGTTGGGCTTCTGGAGCTTGACAAGATTTTTACAGGCTGGAGAAGCACTTTTGTCCTTCATCTGTTTCACAGGGAGAAAATAATAAAGCATGCATTTATTATTCCCCCCTTTATTGCTTACATTTTTTGAGAATGTTTTAATAACCTACTAAACTTTTAAAGCTAAAATGCAGAACTGAATTCATGTAACCATGAGTGATGTTGCCATGTGTCACTGTAGAAGGGCCAAGGGTTATTTGGGTGGCCGCTGTGGTGAAGAACTGTAGCAGGTGGCCTGCTTCTTCCTTTTTCAGTCCCATTACCACCCTTTCCTGATACTTTGCAAAAACAATGTGGTAAATCTGAGTGTCTAGTCATTCACTGGATTTGCTTTGAGGCAGGGTTTCTTTGTGCAAAGTATGAAGGGTTTAGTTGGATAGGCAGTATTCAGTGATTGACGTGTATTGACCAAAGCTGTTACTTTGTGGGAGTGCTGGACTTTTGTAGCCTGAATAAATTTATTTTTGCCTAGTTTTCTTTTTTTCTGAGGAAAGAGTAATCTGTAACACTTCCGGCAAGTGCTTCATGAGTAAGCCAAGGCACTTGTAGCCACAGATCATGACAAGTTGCATGTAAAGTGCTTACAGTGCCTATTGCTACCCACAGACTTAGGAGTATTCACATTACTCATTTAATTGTAAAGTGGAATGTTGAGATTTGTAATGTCTTCTTGCATTTGTGGCACACTTGCAGTATTTGAAATAGATAAGTCTGTTTCCACAGTCTCTTCAACAAGTCTGTTGTTCTACCCCTTTATGGGTGCTCTCCAGAAACACTGCTCTGCAGTGAAGTACTCAATTAAGTACTCTGTCTGCTATTTTTCTTTTTTTTTTTTTTGTTCCCCCAGCATTTCTCTACTGTAATTTTTATCATTTGTTCCCAACGTATAGAAAAACTCTTCGATCAACATGTGGATTTTTTTCTTTTAATTTGAGGAGGAAGAAGAGAGAGAGGAAGAGGATCCTCAATTACTGTCACTGCAGCAGTGTATTTCAGAACTGGCACCTGGTTATTTCATTGACAGTTGCATTGAATGTTAGTCTGTGTGCTGAGGATGAAAGGTAGATATTGGATCCAGCCATTCAGAATGTTTGGATAAATTTGTTTGTATTGAGCCCAACCATTTTATGTCAGTAAAAAGTACTAATAAAACTCCCAGTAAGGCTATCAGCCACAAATCCAAGGTATTTTTTGCAGTTGTCAGCAGGTGTAAGAGGATTATTTGTTTTGTAATAGTAACAGATGCCAGAGTGCTACACTTTTTTTAAAATTAGGATCAGTAAACTTTCTGCTGCTACTTTGAGGTACATCAGAATGAGAGAGGCAGATTTTTCTGCTGATGACCTTATTTGTGACAGCCTGAGAGTGCCGTTAAGGTGTTGCTTCTGATTTTTGTGGTGATGGACTTCTTACTGGCAACCTGAAACGTGGCCACACAGTTCTTAAGAGTTGCTGAATCGGTATAGGATAACCTGGGGCAGATTTAAATGTGGTAAGATACTTTGGCTTGAATCATTTGCTGTGTCATACCAGCAAAAGTACTATCTTAAGTTCCTGGCTAGAATTATTACCATACGCTTTCCAGCATGCTTTTCAAACTGTTGTGGTTTAACCCCAGCTTGCAACTGAGGACCGTGCAGCTGCTTGCTTCCACCCCCCTGGGCCTGGTGGGATAGGGAGGAGAATCAGAAAAAAGGTAAAACTCATGGGTGGAGAAAAGAACAGTTTAATAATTGAAATAAAAGAAAATATTGTAATAATAATACTATAATAATTGTAATGAAAAGGGAGACAACAAAAACAGAGAGAAAAGTAAAACCAAAGCAAGGCAAGTGATGCGCAATACAACTGCTCACCGCTTGCTGACAGATGTCCCGTCAGTCCCCAAGCAGCGATCAGTGCCTTCTGGCCAACTCCCTCCAGTTTATATACTGAGCATGACATTCTGTGGTATGGAATATCCCTTTGGCTACTTCTGGGCAGCTTTCCTGGCTCTGCTCCTTCCCAGCTTCTTGTGCACTGCCTTGTTGGCAGAGCATGCGAAATTGAAAAGTCCTTGATTTAGAGTAAGCACTACTTAGCAACAGCTCAAAACATCAGTGTGTTATCAACATTACTCTATACTAAATCCAAAACCACAGCACTGTACCAGCTATTAGGAAGAAAATTAACTCAATCCCGGCCAAAACCAAGATACAAAGTTACTGTGGCCTCTTATTTTAATAATGGGACTAGCATAAACCGAAACATAAAACTGAATAGAGAAATTTTCTGTTAATCTGCATAATTAGCTTCTTATTTTTTTATGTTTAAATTGTTTTCATTAGATTTGTGGTAACTGAACATCATTTTCCCCCAGGCCTTTATAAAATCCATTGTTTGAAAAAAAAAAAAAAAAAAAAGGAAAAAAAAATGAACGTAGTATCTAGAAGTCCAAGGGAAATGTTTTACAGTTCTTGTTCATGGTGTAACTTCTTTATCCTGAAGACTGTTGTATGTAGCATGGGTGAGAAATTTAATAAAGTCCTTGAAACCTAACAGTGCAAACATTTAAGGTTTCTTTTGAAAGGTTTGTCCTTCTGCTTCCTTGCATCTGTATCCAGTTATTTTGTGATTCTTTGCGTGCCTGCATGCCTTTCATTTTTAAGTTTTCTCCTGGACACTGCAACTTGAAAATGTCCAATGATTTGGTTCTGTTTTGTGGTATATGGCAGTGCTAACCCATTGGAGCTGGAAGATGGTGCAGAGATGTTGGGGGAAGAGAATAATGCTGCAGCTGTTTAATTAGTAGCCAGTTTTATTGCTTGAGGATATTGATTTTTAGGTTATGCTACTTCTGTAGTCTCAAAATACACTGTTTGAATACATATTTCTGTTCATATGATCATTCAGGCACTCAGGAGCTCTGGTTTTTCGGTCCAGAGTTGCCTGAGTTGAAGAGGTTTAAATGATCGGCATCCTTAAGCACAGACAAGCCGCTCAGGTCAAAGGTCACTCTAGGGACATGGTAAATAATTGCACAGAACGGCCTTTTGCCTTTCCCATGTAGACCATTTAACAGAGATCATCTAAAAGTAAAGTTTTTCAAATACATGTAGCACTACTTTTACATGGTGATCATTTCTACTGTATCATGAGCTGGACTGAAAAATGTCAGTGTAACAAGACAGCATCAACAGAATTTTGCAGTAACTCGGGCCAAACCTAAAAGAATGTGAAGAGGTAACTGACCTTGATTTAGGTAAGCAGAAGGTAGTGACCAGAGTTGGGATATAGGGGTGGTCTTATCGTATTTAGAATCTTGATTTCCAGTAATAGTGGTGCTGGTTTTCTTGACTTGGACCTTCAGCCAGTTATTGAAGTCATGCAGTTTGCTTCTGTTAGGAGGAAACATTGGTGAAGATCTGGTATTTTTTTTGAATCAATACAAATTATTTAAAGGAAAAATGCAAAAATCACATATTTCTGAGCTCAGCTGGATTTGAACACTGGGAAAATGGTTGCCTTGCTCGGTAGTGTAATTACGTTGGGTTTTTTTAACCTAGCACATCTTCTGAAAATTATAGTCTTAGTTCTTACCTGTAGTCACTCTGGCAGCTTTTCTTGATATGTACCCTTCTGGCTGTAACCCTTGCCTGTGCCCTATCCTGGTGCTACGGTTCTAGAGTGAAGTAGTTGAATGCTCGGGGGCTTATCAAGCTTTTTCACCATGCTATTTAATTAGGTGTGGTATGTAGGGAGAGATGAATGCAAACTCTTATTTGGAGTTTTAGGCAAGTTTTGTTTAAAGAGAAAGTAACGTTTGCTCACTTCCAGCCCTATTACAGTTTTCTGGTTCCTATATGTGATAAACCTCAAGGCACTTCAGAGAATTCATGGGTACCAGAAAACCCTTGATTAGTTATTTTTCAGGCTATAATATAAATGCACTAGATTAATGTGCTTCATCAGCTTCCTATGGGAAGTTGCTCTCCCTCTTTATGCAATCCAGTGCCAAATTTTTGCACTCGGCATGTCTTTTACCTGAAAGAGCCTGTTAGATAGTGCTCTGAAAAGTTTATGGTCCCAAAATATATGGTAACTTAAAACTTGCAGTTAAAAATGGAAATGAGGCTTCCAACTCAGGTCTTTTCATTGCTAGCTAACCTCTCCAGTCCCTTATGCAGCAGGTAATAACTAAGTTCTGTTGAGTTCTTCTGCTGTCCCCAGAGAGGCTTGCTATTCTGTGGCCTTGGGATATTTGTTGTAAGTGCTGAATGTGTCATGTTATTTCTGCAGTTGTGTTTTTTGGGAAAAACATCTGAAAATTTGCTAGATGCTCCGGTTTCCTTGAAATGGTGTAGGAAGCTTGCAATACATAAATCTTAAAAGGGTGAGGAAATGGTCATCTCTTCCTGGGCAAGTTCATTGCTGTATGCCACCCGTTACTTGCTGTTTAAAGCCATACTTGTAACTGACTTGACTTGGAAATTCAGATTAAGTAGAAGCAGAATCTTCTGTATGGCTGGAACGTTTGGATTTTTTTAAATTTACTCAATTTAAGAGCCAGGCAAACAGCAGTTTTTTGCAGAATTTTGTGTAATAGAGCTTGCTCCCTCTTAAATAACAGCGAAAATTTTGTGCAGTCTTTATCAGGAGTTCATTTTGGGCAGTTCAGCTGTTATCACAGAACATACTTTTTGTAACAAGTTCCTTCAGGTCTTATATATTGCTGTCCAGAAGCAGTAAGGACTCGAATCTGTCCACTTCAACAGCAAAAGCAAAATACCTAGTGTGGGTTACATCCACCTACTTACCTATTTGTTGTAACAGATTATTCTTATCTTTATTTTTTTATAGCCATCAAGACTGTGTTCGTGTATAATTTTCTTCTTGAAACAGAATTACAGATTTTCCTCAATTATTTATTTGAAGTCTTGCATCTGTCTTGGTGCGGGTTTTTTTTCAGTGGTGTCTTTGTCAAGTTTCCCCAGCACTGGTATTATTCTGGACTACACAGTGCAGACTGTTTCTGTTGTCTGGATAAGAAAGCTTGATTCCTAATAGAAAGTCCTGTGGTGCAGTGTGCAACTCTGCATAAGCAGCCAAACAGCCGAATGGAAACTAGGAGTGCTGTGGTCCTGTACAGTGGCTTGTTGATTAGTAGTTTGTTTTAGCCAGCTTGCAGTAGGCCAGCTAGTTTGCATCAAGATTCTTAGAATTAACAGCTGAGGCTACAAAGTAGGTTTTGGTCATTCCCCCCTGCTTTGAAAGAGGTAGTCTTCTCACTGGAGGAACAGGACTGCTATTGCAATAATTGCTTTGCATAGACCATTACCCTAATGGGATTTTTCACACGGCTGGTTTGGATATACTGGTTTTTGGTGTTGATTGCACAATCTGAAAAGTATCCTTTTGCTTAGGGCCATGAACCTGGGTGTATTCTCTGGGCACTGTCTTCCCTGGAACCTGTCTGGGAAGTTCTGCTTTTGTCCTCTCTGTTAGCTCTTTAAGGCTGTAAGTGTGGTGGTTGTACTTTTTGAGCCAGCCAACTTAACAGTTGAGGGAAGTGAAGTACCTTATGAATGACTCTGGCATGACAGGGAACTTCACATCTGGAAAGACAAGCAACAGGATCAAATTAGTAATGCATACCATTGCCAGTGACTCAAAAGGAAACTGTAGTAATAGTATTGTAGCTTGTAATACTGCCCCTGGGTAAATTCTGCTGCCTAGGCAGTTGACTCTGCAAAGACAGCTCAGGTTATTGTTACGGTGCAGTACTTGATCTGTGGCGGACAGAGGGTGTGCTTTCAGGATGCTCTCTTAGGGAGAAAATATTTTCTTTACTTTGTTTTCCCCAAACAAATCCAATGCCTACTAAAAATCAAACAACTGTCACCCTGTCCCTGACTAAATATTGGTTCTGTAGTGTCTGTGGCACATGGCTACAGAATTTTTATAACAAGGACATTTATCTTTCTCTTGTACTTGCAGGGAAAAGGTGAAGAGTAGGGGGTTGCATGTTTTTAACGTGTTCTAATGTTCTTTTAAAGGACAAAACTCTATGCTTGCTATGCTCAAAAGACCACTAACAAGTTTGTTTTTAAAAAGAAATTCATAGCAATTTCAAAGGTAACTTAGGTGACTCGTGCTGGTTATGCTTTGCATGTTGGGCCAACTGGACTTGCCCAGCAGGTCTTCCAGCATAGCAGACCACAGTTCCCTAAGGATTCATTCTAGTCCAACTGGTGCTTGCTGCCCCATCATCCCATCTTCTTCTGATAGGTCTGATTGTGCTGGCTTGCCCACCCACCCCACACCCCTCCTCCTTTTTTTTTTTTTTTTTTTTTTTCCCCCACCAGCTCAGACGTCCTCACAATGTTGCAGTGGCTTTCATCGGCTTCTCAAGTATTAGAGCAACTTGCTCAAAATCGGAAAACCAAGAAATACCTTAGATAAAGATAGTAGGGGAAATAATTGAGGCATTCCCACTTTATATGTTGGAGGGTTTTTTGTTTATTTCTTATTACTCTAAGCTTTAAATTTTCTGTTTAAGTAGGTGTCAGTAGCTGTATCTGACTGTTAAATAATAATATGAATGTCTTGGTGTTTGAGTAACTAAAAGTAGCTCAATTTCAATGTAGCTGCATGCACACCTCATGTTTGACTTGCAGATAAAACAGTCTTAATAGACTACTTTAATTTGCCATAGCATTTCATAATATAGCTAAAAATACAGATAAAGGTATAAATTAAGATCTGAAGATCTCGAGATTTTACAGCAGTGAACCCAGTGGCTTATTCTGGCTAAAATGCATCACTGCCTCAAGTTTGTGGTGTTGCTTGCTTGTCCTACTTTTTTGCCTGAGTCTGATGATCCCAGGTGAATCATACTCTGCTTTTTCCTTATTAAGGTTTGAACTATCCTTCAAATTTATGTCTTTGCAGCAGTAAGACAGAAAAAACTTGCCGGTTTGTATTTGCAACATGTGCCTTGTAGAGGCTGCTACTTTTCATGCCGCAGGGTGAAATTGTAGGTTTTGTTGTAGTTGAGGGTATCCACTAAGAAAGAATTATGTTAGCATTGTGGTTTTCCTCCTGGTGTCAGGCTGTCGATCACAGAATCTCAGAATTGTTTAGGTTGGAAGGGACCTCTGAGGATCATATAGTCGAACCCCCTGCTCAAAGCAAGGTCAAATAGAACAGGTTGCCCAGGTGCACCTCCAGACAGGTTTTGAACAGCCCCAAGGATGGACACTTTCACAACCTTACTGTGCAAGCTGTGCCAGTCTTTAACCACTCTTAGGGTAAACATTTTTTTTCTTCTTTTTTCCCTTGTATTGAAGTGGGATATGGTGTTAATTCAATTTGTGCCTGTTGCCTCTTAGCCTGTCACTGGGTACTGCAGGAAAGAGTCTGGCTAAGTCTGTACTTCTTTCCCTGCATCTTTGTCAGGTACTTACACATGGGTAAGATTTCCCCCCCTGAAGTCTTTTCTTCTTCAGGCTGAACAGTCCCAGCTTTCTTAGCCTCTTCTCATATGAAAGATTCTCCGGTCCCCTAATCATCTCAGTGACCCTTTGTTGGACTCACTCCACTAAGTCTGCATGTTACATTGTGCTGGGGAGCCCAGAACTGGACCTGGTGCTCCAGATGTAGCTGCCTCAGTGCTGAGCAGAGGAGAGGGGCCACCTGCTTTTGCTGATGCAGGCCAGGATACTGTTTGCCCTACCATGAGGATGCATTTCTGGCTTGTGGTTAGCTTGTCCACCGGGACTCCCGGGCCTTTTCTGCAAAGCCTCTCCCTAGGTGTGGGGCTCAGCACTTCCCCTTGCTGAACTCCCTGAGTGTCCTCTTGGCTCATTCCTCGAGCCTGTCTGCATCCCTCTGAATGGCAGCATGACCATCTGGCATATCGACCACTCCTCCTGGTTCTGTGTTGCCTGCAAGCTTGCCGCAAACTTGTAGAGGGGGTACACTCTGTCCTATCATTCAGGCTGCTAATGAGGATGTTAAACAGTACTGGTCTCATCAGTATTGACCCCAGGGTACAACCCTAGTGACTGGACTCCAGCAGGGCTTTGTGCTGCTGGAAGTGGTGATTTTCTCTCCTGCAGCTTTCCTTCTTAAAGCTCAAGTCCCACTGTTGACATAATGAATTGCAGACTAGCTTACTCACTCCTTTTTGTGTGCTCTAAAGGAATCTTCTGCTTTCCTCTTGTTTGATTTCTCATTCTTTTCAGATATAGGTATATAGAGGGAAAGCCTACCTGTGACTTGTTCTGACTTGAATCCAGGAGGGAACAAGTTCTCCATCTCATGCAGCAGATGGAATTTTCTTTTAAAGAGACCTGTAGTTTTTGAAGGGAAAATAAAAACAAAAACACCATGGCCCTTTTATTGAATTGTTCCTGTCTGTTGGTATTTTGATGTGTCAGACCCTGTTTGTCAGCTTTGTTCCTGTTTGGTTAGTTGCACAGCAGTAGTGATGGGGCAGATGAGTATGGGTAAAGTACTGTAGTAACCTGCTGGGTTCAAGTTATTAAAAATACAGAGCTGCAGCCAACTGTCCTTGGCTTGAAAGAGTGATAAGGGTAACAATAATAGCCAGCTCTGTATTGGTAGCATTTTTTAGTTACCCAGCTGCACTGGTATGTTTTTTGATCAGAGAAAAACACTCCTCCTCTCGCTGCTCTTCTCTGGAACTTAATCTTTTACAAAGAGAAATGTGCTTGAATTGTAATGGTTTTGTATTCTGAAATTTCCCTGTTTTCAAAGTAACCTTTCTAATTCTAGAAAAGCCAGTCAGTTTTCCATAAAGCAGTCTTACAGATACATCCTAAGCTCAAAGAAAACTGTATTTGCATTGTAACCATACTGATAATACAGTAGTTTCAATATATGCAGTATAATGAATAGGACTTTTAAGACTGTGGTATCAACTTAACAAGGTAGTCCAAATTCAGATTTGCTAAGAGTAAACATCACTGTTAGGGGGGAAACTGCAAGAGTTTGGCTCTTGCATTTAAAAAAAAATTGAAGTGTTCTGTGGATTTAGTATATAAAGTCATGTGCTTGAGTGGTGAGAATCTTTTCTCACTTGTAAAAATTATCCTTGTAGGTAAAGAGACTGAAATGTAGGGCTCCCAGCCTTGTCTGACAAAAAGGGTCTCTTTGGGCAAGTGCTGGACCTCTTTGTGTTGGGGGATTGACTGTGGCGTTTCCATCATTGTCGCTGACCCTGAGTTTGAGTATCAGAAAGTGTAAACTAGTAAAAAAAACTTGTATGTCTGGGTGGTTCTCCTTAAAATTTTCAAATCCATAGTGTCTGTCTAGGGAGCAGATCTGTGGACCAAATTTTCATTGGACATTTTTTCATACAAGTGGTCTTGTGGCCCTGCAGGTTGTCATAGGGGGTTTCTTGCCATGGAAAATTGCACGATCTTAGTAAACTGTAAATCTTGTCTCTGCTCTGTGTAACAACTTGCCTGAGAGCCTTCTATTGAGAGTCTCTTCGATGCTTGTTTTACAGAAATATGTTTCTTTCCCTCTGTCACTTATGGTGTTTCATCTTTTTGGTCATTAGAAGCTTTTTAACCAGAAAAAGGCCATCTTTAGCTTATATACCTTTTTGGGGGTTATGATAATCTCAAAGATAGTCCTGTAAACTTTGTCTTTATTTGATATTGGAAATAAACATATTTATACATAGATTGACAGTGTTTCCTTCCGCTGTGTAACTAAGAATGACCAAAATGGTACTGAGTATCAACTTTAAATATGAGCTGAAGTGATAGCAGTTAATCTGAAGTACACTTACCGTTGGTTCAGATTCTTCTGTCTTTTGAGGACTTTGATGACAGTGTGCTTCTAACTAGGTAATTTTTTGTGCGTACTTGGAAACTTAGAGTTGTTTTTAACTTTCAGGCCTGACTATTTGATTTTTAGTATCCCTTAAGCTTTACATGTTGTTCTGGTGTTTCTAAGTGTGTTAAAAATGTAAAAAAGTCTTCTTTCATTGTGGGGAAAAAAACGCAAGACTGCCCCATTGTTTTGCTTTTCCCTTTTCTAGGCTTCAAACAAACTTATTTTTTTCTGGCAATTATAACATCTGTAGTATGCAAGGTATTAGAGCATTAGGATATTATTTCATGAATGCATTGATGTTCCTCTGGGTAGTTAATGTATTTTATCTGTCACCAAGGAGGAATGTGCTGTACAGCTTGCTCTTTCTGCAAGTGGTCTGACTCATGAGCATGAGGTACTTCAAAAGGATTTCAGCACTTCATCCCATTCTTCAGTCTTGCAGTTGCTTTTCTAATAATAGAAGCAGCAAAACACAGTGGAGTTACTTCTCGGCTGCTACAGTTTATTACCAGTATAGTCATGAAAGCTGACATCAATCACAATCTTCATGCTTCACAGTCCACATTTGCCTGTGTGGCTACGAACACGGAGTCTTTTGTACCACTCCTTGAAAGCAGTAACCACCATATGCAACTGGGGTTCCAGTTTGGATGATCAGAATTACAAGCTGTGGGACGTTGGTGCCTCTGCAATTTAAGCAGTGTTGTGGGAATGGCATAAAATAGCTGTTGGAGACCTCCAGCGAAATATGGAGCCTATGTCCAGTGAAAGATGTGTTGTTGTAAGACTTAAAATACATTAGAACTATTCCTTAAATATCTGTAGGAGCATAGCTTGTGTATCCTGACAGAATTTGTTAACTTTAAAATTTTTCTTACCATATAAACTGCTCGTCTAGTGTGATTGTAAAGAGGTGAGGCTCTTCAAGTGATGTTGCCTGCACCAAAGTCGGTGGAAGAAGTTCACTTCACTGAGGGTGAGCTAAGGTTTCGCTTTTATTGATTCTCAGTCACATATGGGTAAAAGGAGCCCTTTTTTCAGCCACAAGCATCATCTCTTGTGCCAGGGAATTATAGAACTCAAGCAAACTGTACCCATGAGGTCTTGAACATGCACTCCAGGAAAATTAAGTCAATCTTCAAAAGCAGTCATTGCTAGGGCCTATTTCCAAAAGGAACCGCTGTCCTTTAAGAAAGATGTGGTTCTTGGGTTGGTTAGAAAGATGAAAGAGCCGGAGCATCTTTGTTGTAATTGTCTCCTGCTTTTAACACCTCTTATTTGTCATTTAATGGCAGTAAGAGTGTGGGTTGACTTTAGGGCATAAATATTGTGACTTCTGAAGTCCTCTTCTCCACAAAGCAGATCTGTACACTGTACACTGCAGAAAGAGAGGGTGGAAGCTAAGAGGAATGGAACTGAAAGCAAAAGAAAATGTGTGTTGTTTCCTACAATGAAATGTAGAGGTGTGCAAAGTGATTTGTCACAGAAAAATGGAGGTGGTGATGGGGACATCTTGAACCCAGCCCTGGTTTAGTAACATGTACTGTAGGAACAATTTCCTTTATTTGCAGGCTTCTTTTCCCCAGCTGCTGCTGCTTCTCTGACTTCTCTATGACAAGCATTTCTCTTGATTCAGGTAAAAGGAAAAAATTTTCAGTGCAGGTCAGTTTATCATCATAAAAGTCTGAATCAAGCTGGCTGTAAAAGATACTTTTTTGGTATCAAATTCTTGTTTGAAACTGTATATCCACAACCTTAAGTTGCGCATATTGTAATAGCATGGAAATTAAAAATACTTTTGTTATTAAGGTACATTATTTAATAGGAAAAGAAAGATAACACATTAAGTGCATTAAGTGAAGCTGTGTTTAATGAGATATGTTGTCTGAATGTTCTTTCCCTCCTTTCCTGGATTGTACTTTTATTGATCACCTGTATGTCTTCTGTGTACCTAGAGACAATACATGCAGGTTTCCTAGGCAGTATGAATTTCGGAAGGAACGGGTGGGATAGGAAGAGCTGTTTTTCTCTCTCCAATAGTATGTGTCTGATTTTATATAGGTGTTTTCTAAACATCTTCTAACCCTAAAGTACATGCTTAATAAATGTAAAAAAACCTAGCTGCTGATTTGCTTAGTCCGTTGTTTGTTTTCCTTTTTTTCACTGTAGCCAACCTTTAACCTTTTTGTTAAGGACTAAAAACACCTTTAGCCTGTCTGTCGTCTTTTTTTATTATTATTTTTTTATTTAATGTGGTCTAGATGTGTGAAGTAATACTTAACCTTTGGCATCACTTCTGGGATTTCTTATTGCCAGCTATCAAAGAATCCCATCTATAAAGGAGAGACAAATGAGTTTAACAACTGCACATAGCTACTCTAGCTAAAACATACTTTGATGAGCCACTTGTGAATAACAGTAAAGCAGGGTTGCAACTTGCCAAACACAAATGCTTGAGTATGAGGAGGAATGTTTAAAATGTAGAAACCTGGTTGTCATGAGTTACAGTCGCTGTTTGAATACCTAATAATAACGTTCCTTCTTTTAGAAAGAAGGGTGGCTTTTGAGAAAGCAAAGAGATCTGTCCATTAATAATGCACTTTCTGTTACTGAAAGTTTCCAAGTCATTGACGGAAGGTGGTACCGTTCAGTTCCAAGTGTTACCAACCTGCAACTTCTTGGAAAATATTTTCTTGAAGCCTTGCCTCATGGAGGCAAGTGATGAGAAGATGAGAAGAAAAATGAACTAAGCGGGTGAATGTTTTGGAGTAAAAGTTCTTCTCCAGTTTCTGGAGGAAGTGATGAATATTGTTTGTAGACTCAAATCTAAAGGGAAAATTGGATATTCAAATCAATTATATGTTTATGTATATCATAACTTTCAGGTGATTTATCTAGCTGTTTTATGAGCTTGGGGGTTTTAATAATTGTGGTTAGAACACTTAAAATTCCCTGACCTTGCCATAAAGCAACAGTCTTTTCATGTTTTTTGTTTATGGGATTAATACTGTAGCTTTTAGATTTAGATAATGCTACTATGGGAATTGCATCTGGTTCCTTCACTGCCCATTTCCTAATGGCTGTAGAAATTTCTGGCAGGAGATGTGTCGTCATCAACCCCCAGTTGAGAAATAAGAAGTTAAAACTCAATATGTTTTGAAACAATAACCCCAGGTATTCATTAGACCTTATGTTGTTAAGATACCAATAAAATTTATGCCAATTCTTACAGCACACACTGGAGTGAAACTGTTAACTATAGTGAATAAGAGACAGTCAAAAATTTCAAACATTTTTTAAGCTTTAAAATGCAGTGTGCAAAATGAAGTAGCTCGTATTAATTGCTAGGCAGCTGTGCAGAATACTAGACCACCATTCTTGCCAGGTATATTCAAAAGTGTAAAATCTACTAAATTGTGAGTTAACAGAGTAGTCATTTGCCCAGTCTAATGACACACTGCAATTAAAGCGCTTGAATATTTATTCATAGCATCACTTACATGCACACAGTTATGTTAAGGACATGATTACAAAGCAGCCAAGTGTTCTAAGAACTCTCAATAGCTACATTTAGATGTGTAATAGTTGAGCAAAAATGTGGAAAAAAACCTCTTTTATTGCTGCTGCTGCTTCTTTAAGCCCTGCAAGGATTAGCTCATAAAAACTCAGTTTGCAGCTCATTATATGAAATACTTTCTTGATGTTTTAGAGGTGTGTGTACATCTTGGATGACTTTTATAAGTGAAAGAAAAATCTTTTTGTCTTACGGCACATGCAATTGCAAGTAAACTTGACTTCATCCTCTCCTGGAGAAGCCCTTTGCTTACAACACTAAGTACAAATGAAGTATCTCTAACAGCTAAGCCACTTCTGTCTCAATCTTGTGGGTAAAAGATGTCGTTACTAACCCGGATTACCAGATTTTTCTTGGTACGGAGTTTACCATGATTTCAAATCGCCATGTTAAACTGATTTCCTCTCTTTCCTTCCTTCACGTTATTTCACTATGTTAAACTGCATTTGCAGAAATCTTAACTATTGCGAGGCTGTAGACATAGAACCAATATCCTGATAAAACATGCCCTGGCCGTAGAAGGAGGCCATGGAGGAATGTTTGCTGGTTTTCAGGCCCCGAGTGACAAATACTTGTCTTTGAACTGTTTTTTGTCTTGTTACAGTGGAGCAGAGCAGTGTTCCTGGTTCTGTTGCCATGCAGCTGAGGTCTTGATTTGAATGTTTCCAACTGCAGTGGAGGAATGTAATAGCACAAGTATTTCTTAAAGCAAAAGGTGCTCCTTTTGAAAATTTGTGTGGTGAGAAAATCGAAGACATTTATTCCCTCCACAGAGTTTAAAGGGACACTGTGAACTTAAAATTCTAGGTATTTAAGGGGTTTCTTTTCTTCTTTAAACAGTTGTGGTAATGGCAGTGGTTTTTCTGCACTTCTGTGGTTTGCTGTTGTGTTTCCGATCCAGAAATCTCTGTGAAGGACTTGCACAAACTGATTCTTTTCTCCTTGATAATCAGGTCAATCAATTGACTATAAAGTGTTACTAAGCACAAGAGACAGCCTGATTGCCTGAGGAGAAATGACAGAGGGAAAAGAAACTAGAGGATGTCCAGCTGAATCACTGTGATTTAATAACTTACTACCTGTCAGCTGAGCTGTGGAAGTTGAGCTGTTAGCCTGGCCAGTTGCTAGATAAAATGAATAGAATAAGTAAATTTAAAGAATTAAATCAAACCTTTTTTTTCTTTTTTTTTTTTGTTATCTTGCATTTGGAGTGGGATAACAGAGCCTGCCTTTTTGCTAGTACTCAGCTGAAACTTGTTAGTGCCTTGTAAGCAGGCTGTGTGCTTTTACCCTCTTGTTTTAACAAAAGTATGTGTGTAAAATACTCTAAAATACTCTAGGTAGCAGCAGAAGCTTTTTTTCCCCTGCTTTTCTTTGACTGGGGCCTATCTGAAAGTTTCAAAGTCAGGCAGTAGTCTTCACCTGGTATGCTAAAAATGTACTTTTTAATAGCAACTTAAGCTTCATAAGTTCTTCTCTTTAGTTCTTTTCAATTGCGTGTTGCTTTTCATGGTCTACATTTTTTCAGTCGTGACCTTTATTTCAATCATTCAGAAAGCTGGATCTGTGAAACACTTTTGAAGATTAAAAATAGTTTCTTTTTAAACTGCTCTACAGTAGAAATAACTACTAGTAGAAATTGATACATCCCAGGGAAGTATCTATAGTAAAGTAATCCCTTTTTTTCCCTCTGAGTGATCTACAAATAATTGTATTTGGAAATAGTTAGA
Organism: Falco punctatus; assembly: GCF_963210335.1. NCBI lineage: Eukaryota > Metazoa > Chordata > Aves > Falconiformes > Falconidae > Falco > Falco punctatus. The sequence goes on along the minus strand of NC_137592.1, from coordinate 22,927,694 downwards.
TACTTGTGAGAGAACTTATTTTGCAGATGCTTAATGTATTCAGTACTTAGTTTTTATTACTTTTGGAAAGCCACAGTTCAGTAAAACTATTGTATATTGGCTGCTTAATAAAGACACTGAAGTAACAATTTCAAAATCAGTAGGCGGTTGGTTCATTTCCCTTTAAAACAATTCTGGTTTCATCTTAGTTTCTTGCCTTGTGGGGTGCTGACATAGGTAGATATGTTAAAAACTTGTTAAGGAGGGTGCACGGTCAACTATGACTGCCATGACCAGGCGTTTTCCAACTTCCAGGGAGTTAGAGAGGACATGGGAGGGAATTGGATTGTAATCGAGGAGGAGGGATAAGGAGGATCTTCCAAGTTCATGTTGAGAAAAATAAGAAAGGATCTGTGCTTAGCTTGCCTGGGGAAAGGAAAGGAGATTGGACATTATGGAATGAATAGTCCTCCCGCCTTCATATGTCTAGCCTGATTCTATGTACTTGTAACCAAATACAGCGTTTTATTTTTTTATGGTGTGTTCAAGTCTCAATTCAGTACTAAATCAGGAGCAATTACAAAGTAATGGAAGTGGCAGCTTTCAAAGGTGTGATGCTAATTGGATTTCTGCAAGAACAGGGGAGCTATGCATGGATTATTGCTTCTTTTCTTTGGTGTGTAGCCTACTGCTTTTGTATCGGTTAAACCACTGCTTAAAAGACAGATAGTAAATTAATTAATCGTCCTGTGATGGGAGTCGTTCACTGCCTGGGGACCTGTTAATAACAGTACTAAAGATTCAGCAGTGGAGGTGAAGTATTTCCTTTTGTGTCAGAAATTAAAATATTAGCTGGTAAGAAATACTGAACAAACAGAAAAATAATGATGTCCTACGTGCATGGGCAACGCATTGTACTTTTCCTTTTGAACTTCACAGAGCTACTCTGCCTGCCCATCCTTTCCCTTTCCCCTGCACTGCAGTAGCCATCCTTCTTATTGAAGAGGGCCAGACTCTACTTGCTTGTCTCTTTGCCCCAATAACAGCATCAGGCATATTCTGGTTTTTAATTTATGACTGACTTTTTCTAGTTTTCCATCCTGTGTTCTTCTTTGGGAGGCAGCTTTCATTTTCTCTACTTAGTTATTTTGTGAAGGTGGAACTAGCAAATTTTTATTTTTTTTCCTTACCTCATCATGTTTTTGCTAGTCAGTGTGAATGATCAACACTTAGATGATCAACAGCTGTAGCTTCCTACTGACATCATTCTTGCCTCTGGAGTCTCTGGTCTACAAAACAGTGACTAATAGTTTCTGTCATCTGAGCAGCAGTTTCTGAACCCACTATCTTGCCTATTGCTAACTTGTTTAGATTTGAATTACTGGGTTTCTTTAATGTAGCGTTTTAAATCTAATGATCCAACTACAGATGTTTTGTTTTGCTTTTACTGGAGTAGCTTAATAATAGTAAGTGTAGAAAGGAAACAAACTTGCTAAGTGTAAAAAAAATAAAAATAAAATTGACATCTCGTTTGTTTTGTTTGTTTTTTTTTTTAAAATATGATGAGTTGAGACAGTTGAATTTGAAAGCTGGGTCAAAAGCTTATGTAATTTTGAGACCCTAAATATAGAATGGTGTAATGACACAAGAAGATTGATCTCTGTGCATATGTTCTGGTAGAGTATTTTTGTTTTGTTCTTTTTCTGTGCATGTGATTTAAAACTAAGCTGAATACCCTCTGCTTGGAAAAATGGTCTTGCTAATATTCCTATCTTATGCTGTGTGACAATTTAAATTGACATGTAGCATGTAGGTTTCTTTATTATAATTGTCTGGGTGTGGGGTCTTTGGGTTTTTTCTTTTGTTGATAGTAGAATTTCCATTTGGTCACTGTAAAATTTATATTTTATTATTTTTTTTTTAATAGTAGTGGAATGGGGTGATGATGTTAAAGCAGTATCAGAAGATGAAGCCATGGTACTGGTGAACCATCAAGCAACGGGTGACGTCTGCACTCTGATGATGTGCCTTCAGGATAAAGGCACGGTAGGCTACAACTGGGGAGTGGGATAGGTTTTGTGTATGTGATCTGTTACTGTGGGTGTGCTTGCAATCTGTGTGCAGTACTGGTGACTGACTTCTGTGTGTTAATCCACCAAATAGTCTCAGAGTCCTGAACGAGAAGCTTTTTGTTTAGATTTGGTTTAATGTGACAGCCAGTAACTTGGAGAATGTTTTAGACCATAAATGTTGCCTTTGAGGGTCTAATATGAGGTGAGTCAGTGTGCATTCAGTCTAGCTTAACACAGAGGGAAGCAGATCTCTTTGCAGTTTACTTGACTTTCTCCTTTCACCTCATGCCCACATGCAACTCAGGCCAGCTTTGTTCAGACCAGCACAGATCTAGCTTCTTGGTTACAACTTTATTCTAGCATGGAATTTTTCTCTTGAGTTAGAAGCAAGTTATGCATGGTATTTTGAAACTGGAAGTGACTTCCCTATGAGGGCATGTCCAAGCTAAGCTAAGACTAGTTAAGGTCAAAATTGCTTGAACTCTTATTTCAGAAACTCTTAAGCATTTCTCGGTGAGAGGTGCAACTAATGTCGGGGCTTTTTTGCACATTACTGTTAAGAAAATTCACGTCTAGAGAGTGTAGTGCTGGAAACTAGAGTATGGGATCTAAACAGGAGATTAAATTTATGTGCCAGTCAGGAGGAAAGGGATATGTATGATTAGGTTACAAAGGGTGGGAAACATAGCTGGCAAGGTGAAAAAGTGCATCAGCTATATCTGCCTTAGAGTTGTTGTCTTTTCTGCAACAACATGGTGAAGAAACAAGGAAAACCAACTGCTTTTTGTTGCATCTGCACAACTTGTAACTGGCACTGGTTTTCTTAACATATATTAACATAGGCTGTGGATACACTGTATCTCTACCAGTGTTTTAACATTTTTGAGGAATTTTCCCAGATCTTACTTATGACAGCAGAGCTGATTTAAAAAAATAAAAAACCTAAAAAAAAAAAGAAAATGGCACTCAAGATTGAGCAAAGACTGATTTTTCTTTCTACTGTAGCCTAAAGAAGACTTCATTTTAAAAGTACTTCTAATTGCTTTTATTTCTTTTAGAATTGAGGAGGTCGGATATATATGGTATTCTGTACTGTACCCCAACGAGCAGAATGACAGAATAAACACTCTTTAATTCCCTTCATCAAAATTATGCATAGGACAATCTTGTGATAAAGATATGACTGTGAGGGCATGGTTCTGTGGATATGTATCGCATATAATCTTAAATATTGATGTCTCAGGTGTTTTAAATACCATAGAGCTTCCTTGACTCATCTATGTCATGGTGTATGCTAAGCTGTATTTATCCTGTTTGACTCCATAGCTAGAAAGTTCCAGCCAAGACAGAGTAAGTTGCGGTGAATGTAGATGATGATGTAGGTGAAAGGCTTGCTTCCAGTTCACACAGAAGGGCATACAAAGTAGTAAAACAGTTTACCAAAGGTGGCCTCTGGAAGAACTAGGTTAGAACTAGGAAGACCACCTTCCTGTGCCAGTCCAAAATTTCTCCTGCTTGCTTTTGCAAGCCAGTACAGACTGAAAACAGGAGTAATCTGCAAGCGCTTACTGGTTAATGCTGCTTTTTAAAGAATGTTGATTTAAGACATTGGAAGTGTTTGATTTGAAGTTCTATATTTTTCTGTGTAGTGAGGTAGAATAATTGAAATGTTGTTGCAACTTGACAATATTTCCTAAGGGCCATGTCAGGAACTGTGATGGTATTTTTTTTTTTCTAGTATTTTATAAATTCTTACATACAAACGATAGTATAGCCTATCTGTTTTAAGCAAACTTAATCTCACTAAGCTGTAAACTCAAACACATGTGTTAAGACATTTCTTGTCTTTCAGGTTCACTTACATGAATAGGAAAAACACAATCTCTTATTAGGGAAGTGGAACTTGGTAGAAGTTCTGATTTTTATGAAAGGACTGGACTGGTATTGTTTTGACTAGTACATGTTACCTAAGGCAAGCCACGCAGAGCAGGGTTTCAGGTGAATCAGAAGTGACCTAATTACACTTTTTATATAGTTCAGGAAATAGTTCCAATTTGTTTGTGTAAGTAAGTGTTAAAAGAAACTAAGTAACTTAGTTGAGATCTCATAAACATCAAAGGTTATGTGTTTAAAAAGAGAAATAGGTTAAAATGCTGCTATTGCTGCTTTCTGACTGGATTAGAACGGATAAATGTGGCAATGTTTTTGATTTAGAGCAGAAAGCAGTGCCAGGAAGGAGTGCAGTGGAGACAAAAAAGTAGAGCTTGCAGCTGTTGGAGTGCGAGTTTCAAGACATGCATTCCCAGGTTTCATTGCTAAGTTAGAGGTGCTTGAAAGATGAAAGTCAGTCTATTCAGGTTGCTTTGTTATGAAATCTGTGTAGAGTGAAATGAAAGTGGGCCTGTGAATAGGAGACACCTAGATTTTTTTTTTTTTTTATAAAACTGTTAAAAGCTTTTTCTACATTCTGGATTTAAGCAGGAAGGATGAACCAAAAAGAACCTTAAACAGCATCCAAATACTCTTCCAGTCTGTAAACAACTATGAATATGTGCTCAAAATGCTGCTGAATGTCTTTGCTTAAAACCTACTTGAAATGCAAGTGATAAGAGACTCATCTGATAAACGTTGTTGCATTCCTGAGGAGACTAGATGGAAAAGCTGCCACCAGTACCTTGCAGTGTCCTCTGCTCCGCCCTTGGTGGAACAGAGTGAATCTCCATTAATCGTTTGCCTTCTGATTGCAAACAAGATAATTGTGTCCTATTCTTTGAACTCCTTCTTTTTGATTATGTGTTAGAGTGTGTGTATATATTCATTAATTCATACATAAAAATATTTTCTCTTTGTATTTCTTACCACCGCCTAGGCTTATAGGCAGATTTGTAATTACTGAGCTCTGGAGTTTGCTCACACTTGGAGCAAATTGCCTGTATGTTTTGTCTTAGTTATAACTTCTGTGCCGCACTGATCTTTGACACAATTGCATCGCTCCTCAAAAAGACTGAGGAAGTCCAAGGATCCTAGTTAGAAGCTCTGTGTCACCTAAAACATGGGGAGATGGACTTAAGACTCTGAAGAGCAGTGATCTTCCAGAATAAACGTACTGTCATCTAAATAAAGACAATAAAAAGCGGTATGGGAGGAGAGAAGCACTAGCATTCCTGGGCAAGTGTTCCTCCTCCAGGACTGACATAGAACATCTAGGGACCAACGTTCATTCCTCGAAAGACACAAACCTTTTCTTCCCAAGGAGGCAGATTATTAAGCTTGCTTATCTCCTCTGGTAAAATAGATCATGTTGGTTTAACTTCTGCTTGATATAATAGAACGATAATTGTCAAAATGCCAAAGTAGTAGATGAACGCTGACAGTCATACAGGTACTGCTGCAGGCTACACCATCATCAATGGAATGTTGGTGGTGTTTTTATGAAAGGATATGGTTCCCTACACCAGCCTGTCATCTTTGGGCTGATGCGTAGGCATGAACTTAAGATACTGTAGTGCCCTGGAGAGCAGTAACACCTCTCAGTGATGCTTTTTTTAACTCTTGTCCTTAGGGCACACCTTTTTTCTTTTCCCTCTCCCTAAGACTTTCTACTTTACTGAAATGGAAAGAATGTGAATCTCTGCAGAGAAGAATTTTTGCTTTAAGACCCTCTTTTATTTAACACAGGCCCAGGGATAGCTGTATGAGAAACCATTTGACCAGTATTAGTCTCAAGTGGGGAATTATATCTAGGAACTAATTTTTCTTTTATCACTCACAAATACCTAGCGTGCCTTTGTTCGTTTGTATGTGTAGCATCTGCCAAAAGAACCACTGGCAGACAGGAAAGGATACTAGCCTGTCACAGAGGAAACGGATGCTTGTTTCCAAAGCAAAACCTTTCATATCTTTGAGAGCTGTCCTTATCTCTCAGATGTGTTTTCCTTTTCCACTTTCAGAGATGCTAGAAGTGGGTGCCCTTGCATTATCCATGATCTTCAAATAGAAAGTTCGCTAGTATTAAAAAAACTGCAAAATTTGAGATGTTTTTAATGCGCTTTTAGGCAAGGATAGCTAGTTTCTAAATGTGACATCCAGACTTAGCTGGGAGACCAGTAATGTGTCTAAGGCAATAAAGGATCTTAAATGTTTTTGGCCAGTATGTTCTTGCAACATATTCCAGCTACAGTTGTTTAAGGATGAGTAACAGAAACAGGGTATGTGACAATTATCTTTCCCAAGTATATAACCAAGGATTCATTTATAGCTTCTGTGGTCAAAAGGGAGAATAGGTAGCTGGAGCATTCCAAGAGATAATTAGATTTTTTTGGAAGAAAGATTTACTAATACATGCAATTCTAAATACAAATTGCAAATTATCGAGCTGCTTTTACAAAATAAATTCTTGCATAAAATATGATCTGCTTCTTTCTGGGAATTCCACATAAACATATGAAGATGTGAGAACAGGTAAAAGCCATCATCTTTCACTGTATTTTGTTAGAAGTAGTATTGAAGGCATGGACAAGGATTCTGAGTATTTCAGTTACTGTGCAAGCCTCTGGTGTTTGGAGAGAAGCATAGAGTACACCTTAGCAGTAGATGTAATCAACTAAGACATCAACAATACGTTGTATTTTCTAGAGGAAATCTTTATTTCTTAGACTGCTTTCCTTCTGTCTTTGCCTCAAATTATGTTATTTTAAACAACTGAAAGGTGCCAAGCAGAAGGTTCGTGTTAAAGATTAAAAAAAAAAATCTGGCTACCAGAGAGATGTCATGGTTCTCTGTATGCTTTTTTGACAGTGGTAAATGGAAGAGTACTGTGAATCATTCTTGGTGTGGCCTTATAACATAGGGAAGAGTAAAGGCAAGTAGCCTGGTGTATGATTGAGAGCATGTAAGAGGCACTGGATTTTTCCAGTTCTGGAGAGCCAGTTCCTACCCCTCTCAGAATCTACATGTAGGACCTATAGAGAGGAAAGACCTTGTGGGAGAAGCTTTTCCCTTCTGTTATTTACCTCTTCTGGAGTAATTCTTCCATTTTAAATCTCAATGGACTGAACAGGTATAGTTATCAGCCTTCACTGTCCTGTAAGAAGTGATGGTCAAAGTGAATCTAATGGCTCAACCTCTATTTTTTGCCTTCTTACCTTGCGTCTGGGCTGGGCCAAGGAGCATGATTTAATGAAATACTCAGGGATGCACGTGGCTGCTCTGCTATGAAAGAAATTAGTAACGGCATGTGGGCTGTGCATAGGTCTCAGTGAACACTGCTGTTCATAGATAGAATGAGCATGTATGGAGCATGTGCACATTAGTAGCACGAGAACAACATGATCTCATCCCCAAAATCACCAAGTGCAAAAAAATTTAAGGAGGCGTAAAACAGTTGGAGATTTCAAATACAGACCTCTGTTGTCTTGTGTACTTTAATGAATGTTGAAAATGGTTTTCATTTGCAACTGGCTTAAAATTGCGGTGGTATGTCAATAAGAAGCATTATGCTACCTGTGTGAAAAGACACGGGAATCAGCATATGGCTAATAGTGCAGAACCATATATTATATTACAAAAAGACAGCTATTTATTCCTACGCTTGAAGGAGAAGTGTGGCACCTGTGCTGCTTTATACTTCGGGGCATAAAGGACTTTATTTCATCTATTTGCTAGTTTTATTGCTGTTGTGAGGGTGACAAGAATGGGACCAGTATATACATAATTCTCTGCACTTTGTATTTACTAAACTTTTTTTTTTTTTAACTTTTCAGGTTGTCCGTCAGATGATGTGGCTGATGGATCATATTTTTAAATATACAAACTTTGGTATTGTGTCTCTAATCCATGGAGACTTCTTTATAAGACAGGTAAATGGAAACATGTTGTAGTGCTTTGCTTTATCCTTATATTTGGAATATTGTGGTGTTATGGGACTTACCACCGCCTGGATGGTTTGCAGGATGAAGTAACTATGCTGTAATGTGTATGTTTGGGTAGAGCTTTTTTGTGAAACTGCTTTTTTCCAAGCTTATTTTTAGAGCTTTGTTGTGAAACTGCTTTTTTCCAAGCTTATTTTATTATTTGCCTAGATACAAATGTTTATGGAACCCAATTATGTTGGGAGCCTTTTATGAGAGACTGGTACAAGTGAAGTACATGGGCAGCCCTTTCTCTCACTTCACTTCTGACTGCCCATTCTTGGCATCTCTCTTCTTTCCTTAGTGACCTTGAAGCTGTGTGATGAGTTTGGGTAGTCATTATTCTGATTGTCAAAATTTCAGATAAGGAAAGGCAGGGCCATCCCTTTTGATGGTGACATGGTAGTAGACCAGTTTAAAGTGTTAATGGACTTGCATAAGTAGTAATTAACTGATTCTTGAATCAGTTGTTATTTGAACCAGTTTTACAAATTCATGAAATGAACCAGTTTATTATTATTTGAGCATTGGGAAAGAATGTGTTGAGCTCAGCATCTCAAATGTTAAGGAAATAAATAACCTCAGGTTATTTCTTCCAATGTGGGGTGTTGGGTTTTTGTTGTTGTTTGGTAGTTGCTGATGAAACTGCACGCTAGAAGTACAGTGATGAGCATGAACCTGCTGCCAGATATTTGAACTGCAGCATCCAGCATACACATTTCTTTCCTCTCCTTATTTTTATTTGTCTGGACTTCAAATTTATAGGCAGCCAGAGAGAATTAATGAATTTTCACTTTACAGTGGAGGAGAAGCTAATTTACTCAGAACGAAATAAAGAAATATTTAATCACAGCTAAAGTGAGATTTCTCACTAAGACTAGAGGCATGGTTAGAAAACCTCAGGCAAAATTAGATAATAAAATAAAGATCTCTAGAGATAAACAACTATGTACTGTGAAAGTATGGAAAAGAACAGGTCTGGCACTTCGTGAAATACAGGTCTATTTCAGTAGTTAAAATTGACAAGATACGCATTCTGAGGTACATGTGGGTATGAACTTGTTAATTGTAATTTTCTGAATGTGATGTTGCAATTCCAGTTACAAAATCAAACCCTTACTGAGCTGCAAAACCTAAGGCTTTTCATTTTGTAAAGCGGCTGAGATACACAATGTCACAAATAAAATGTCATCATGAGTCTAAATATAAACCAATTGAAAATAAAATATTTCTTGGCTATTAGTTAGCCTTTGGGTGTAGCAAAAACACTTAAGGTGAGTGAGTAATGATCCTTTGCCTAACTATAGAAAGGCCCTAGGTAATATTTGGATGAGCAAATACTTTTTTTTTTCCGCTGTTAAATAATGTAATTTGATCATGGTACAGTACATCCAATTTGTTAAAAATGTACATTAGCCTAATTTTCCTGAGCAGCACCAACGATAGCTTTAGGAATGCCTCTGAAGTCTGCTAGATGTTGGCTAGTATTTTCTTTTCTCCCATTGAAAATGTTACTGGAAACAGAGACTGTTGGTACCTTGCCATATCGGTGACATGAAATGCATGGCATCCTGAATTTGTCAGCAGTCTGCTGCTATCTCTTTTCTTTCCTTTAAATGAAAGAGGGCCAAGCCCCTTCCCTGTGATGGTGAGCAGCTAGCCATGGTCTTCAAGAACTGGTTATATTAAGGAGCTGCTTCTGCTTTTGTATGACGTGCTTTCTCTTCTTTTTGATCAGTATGTTAACTGTGGTTTATCTTCCAGTACTCCTCAGTATTCTACTAGTCATGGTTGTTTTTAAACACTCCTCTCTTGCCCATTAGTCCAGTAGATTTTTCTGTATTGCAGCAGCATCTTAAACCTCACGGTATTTGCTAAACTGAAATTTATTCACCAGTCATATTAATCAGGTTTGTTTAGGTTTTGGAGAGTTCTAATATCTAATGTGTGAAAAGTTTATTATTCACTGCTCTTTTCTTAACTGCTGTGCTATCCTGGAGTCCTGTGGTGTGGTGAGAAGGGACTGGTTTAACTGAGGAACGTTTATGTTACTCTTTAATTGCATTAATATGAGCAGGCAGAGCTTTTTCCTTCCCTTTCATGAGGTAAGTTGGAAGTAGTTGCCATTGTGAGACTTAAATCTAGGAGAAACTTTCACCAGACTAATCTTCAATAAAATACTGGTTCTTGTTGTCTTCCACTCAACCCCACTCTTTCCCTCTTCCTCCTCTAATCAAAAAACCTAGCCAACCACCAAACAGTGGAAGGTTTGTGGCAGTTTTGCTGATGTTTCAGAGAATTAAAATCACCTCTGCTGAGGAGATCTTAAATTTTGGACTTCTGTGTCTTTTGAGTGATTTGGCAAAGTCACTTTGGAGCACTCAAAAATGCTAATTGATGTAAATTAATTCCTGTGAAAATTGGTGTAGCTTGCTCTTGCAAGTGTGCAGAGACGGAAGAGAAAAGATTGTGGTTGAAAATATCAAAAATACTTCTGCAGTAATTAAGGACATATCTTACTGTCTTAAGTGAAGAAGTTGCGCTAATACATCAAAGAGGAGAAATGAGTCATTCAAGCGTTGCAGATTTGGGTGAAATCTGTGGTTCTGCTGTGGTAAGCCCCCTCAGGCCTGGTCTCGGGGTCTGTCTGTGGTACCTCTGCAATGCTAGTATGGGGTGGAGGTGGGGGGAGAGCTGCGTAGAAAATAGTATAAGCAAGGATACTGTTTGGCTTGCAGAAATTACTGATGATAAGCAGACCTCCAAATCATAGCTTGACCCCTAGACTGTGTTTGCAGAATGCAGTTTAGCAAATTCAGCTTGGGACCCAGTAACAACTAGGGAATTCTGTAAATACATCCCTGTAAATACATCCTCCTGTTACGTGACGCTCCCACTTACAGTCTGGACGTCACTCTTGTGGAGAAGTCATCAAATCAGGAGCTTCGTTCTCAATTTCAGGGACCTTTTTTCAGCCTTTCTGTAAAGTGGTGTTAATTTGGCCACCATAGGTACTCTGAGGAGAACATTGTTTTGTGGTGTTTTAGGGGCTTATTTCTATCTCTGGAAAGAGAGAAATCTTAGAAATGTAGTACTTACCTGTCTAATATTATCTCTTTTAAGCACTCATTTTATTTAGGTAATGTTTTATCCTTACAGGGAAGAGCACACCGTGACCAGCAGCTTGTGTTACTCAAGGAGCATCTAGAAAAATATTACAGGAGCCGCAATCGGAAATGGATTGTTTTATTTCCAGAAGGTGGCTTTCTTAGGAAAAGGAGAGAAACAAGCCAGGCATTTGCCAAGAAAAACAATTTGCCATTTCTTAAACATGTCACCCTGCCGAGACTTGGGGCAACACAAGTAATTCTGAAAACGCTTGTAGCGCCGCAAGAAAATGGAACTCCAGCAGGTGGAGATGCTGTGATAAAAGGTAAAGACTGCTTCACTCTGGTGGATAAAAAGCAAATTGAATGTGTGAGATTTGAGTTAAGCAAAAATATTGTGTTGATTTGGTCTCTTTAAATGTCAAATACATCCATAATGGACCATCATATTTATATAAATGTTTTCATGTTTACTTTTAGTTCCACTAACTTTATTTCTGATGTTGAGACAAAAAAAGAAAAAAGAAAAGAAAAAAAAAGAAAACCGTAGTTTTAATTTGATTTAATCTATGGTGTGGCTGTGTGAAAGCTTGGCTTGGCACACATGATGGGTAAATATAAAGATACTGGAAGAGCACCCAGAGTGAGGAAGGTGGGCTGCTCCTTTCAGCAAGACTGATGATTTGTCCTCGTTTATGGTAGTATGGAAATATAGTAAAAGTATTTCTGGAATATGCAAACTATATATTCATATTTCTATTCCTGGCTGTAGAAGTTTCTTTGCATCCAGTATTGTATACTTCATTCCTCTTCCTGAACTATTTGCTATTGGGTTTGAGTTGTTCTGTTCTCTGCAGATTTTTATGAGAACTGTCCCCTCTGTTGCTGGAGTTAACTGTCGCTGGTGGCTAGATTTGAAGGATTGTTTTTGCTGCCTTATGTTAGAGTTATGAGGGAATAAGAATATTCCTGTAGCATTACTGTTCTGGAACACCTGGGCTGTAGAGGGAGGGTGTAGCTGGGATATAAATAATGCCTGTAGTTATTGGACTTGATGCTTTTACTCTCTTGATTTTAAAATTAACTTCCTGGCACGTTCAAGAGCGGGTTTAGATCTTAACCTAGTTGTAGGTTTCTGTTACTTCATATAGAAACAATGACTGGGGGTTTGTGGTGGTGTCTTGTTGATGGGTGGTGCTGGTATTTCCATAGCCAAATTATTGTAGTTGTTTAGCGGTTTGGAACAAAGGTCCATGCTGATGAAGCCACATATGCAGATGACTTCAGGTTTTTTCTGTCTGAAGGTCAAATTTCAAGGTTAGTAGGAACCTTTATACAGAAATCGCTTCCAGATGTTTCGTTTTGAAGTTAATCTTGTCAGCATAAGAAATTAATGGAGACGATGTTCTTGCAGGGGTGGAGGGAAGATTTTAAATGAACTGAAAATCAAGCCATGGAATGCATCAGAATATTCCAGGCTACATTCAGAAGTGAAAAGCTGAAGAAAGCCCTTTCTGTCTTAGAAAATTTTAGGTTTAGAAGAGAGAAACAGTATACCCCAGTCCTTGTTGTTTTTTAAGGGGAAAAATTTGGCCTGTTCCTTTTCTATTTCTTCCTATCTCAAAGGCAAAAATGTATGAAAAGCAAGAAGTTACCCAGATGAATTACAGTCCCCCTAGTTCTGTAAAGGGACCAAAAGCACTTGTCAAATACCAATTTTATGTTTTCATACTCCTAGATTGCTATCACCTTAGCTGAACATCAAACCTGACTCTTTTTTTTGAGCAGCATGATTCAGACTCTGGACAAGTGAGCATTTGATAGTGGTTGACCTAACTGGGTGCTAAAATAACGGAATTGTCTCACAAATACAGTGGAGCCCCATCTGTCCACCCTACTCAAAAAAACAGAAGGAAAGATAAATGGGCAAAAATAGGAAAGAAATGTGTGGGTTCAGCTATCATTCTTTGAGAGTAATGGACATGAAAACATAATAAAAGGGATGAAGAAGGGAAGTAAAAGTAAATTTTATATGCTAGGAAAGAGTAATATCGATGCATAATGAAGCTGAGAGTGTTTAAGTCCTCTCTTCTTTTAAGCTTACAAAACTGTTTCTAGCATGGTAAAATTTCCCATTCAGAGATGTATGAAAGGTAATTCTTGATCAGTATCTCGTATAGAAGATTCTTCCTTTAACCTTCTGCTTCCCAAATGCTTTTACTGTACTCTTGCCACTGCCACTTCAGAAAATTTTTGAAGAATGTTCAGTTGAATGAAGTATAATTGTATAAATTGATAAGGTTATAATATAAAATTAGAAGCAAGTTAGTGATCACCTGTGCTTTTTACCTGTTCTATCTGTCCCAGTTTTTTAAAACCACATGAAAAACCCTGGCTCAACCTGAAATCAAACATGTCTGTGTCCTCTTCGAGGTGGCCATTTGAGCGGTGGGTGCTAGAACTAGATGTGGTGTATACAGCAAAGGTTTCCCTGGTGTCTTGCCTAGAGATTGCATATAGACTTTTGCGCATCATTACTGTACTCCTTTGCTTGAGAAATGGCGTTTTTGTCAGTAGCATCACACGTGAACGTCATGGTTGACTGAAAATGTTTCTCCTCTGCACTGCTTCTTGTACTTTATACTATCTTATTTAGCAACGTTCCTGGTGTCCTGGGTTACCAAATTATTCAGCCTACTATAATAATCTTTCTTCTCCATTATGTATCATTCTCTCAATCTTTTTGTTAATCATCGAGCTTTATTGATAATGATGGGAGTTCACCTCCCTCCCCCACCCAGTTTTAAATTGGTTTGTAGATTAACAGTTAATTCCTCCTCATCAAAAACTGTGTCCCTTTCCTGTTGAGTTTCCTGGCTAGCTATGTTACAATGAGTCATGATAAACAGTTGCAGTGTTCTTGAGTACTGTCACTGTATTAGTACTTTTTTAATTTTAATTTTAATTAATAATTAATTTTAAATGATGCTTGTAGCTTTTATACCATTGTAGATTTTATAGCATTCTACTTCCTGAGCTGGAACGGTGTATACTACTGGGTGAAAGAAGGAAAGATGATTAATTTGTAATATACCATTACTCTGCACCCTAATTTGGTACTAGCCCAGTTGCTTACAGTGCTCTCGTCATGTCAGCTCCCCAGCCCAGCTTGCTTCTGTCCGTCAAATGTCACTGAAGTTTTGGCCTTCAATAGTTCAAGAATTGTGCAACAGATAAATGCTACATCATCTGTCCTTCTCTAAGGTCTCTAATCTGATTTCTGTTGTCCATTTCCTAAGAGGTGGGTTTATGTTGTGAAGTGCAAGGGTTCAGTAGCCTCCCCAGAATTTCGTTAGCCTTGATTTACGATATTACTATTCTTAATAACCAATCCCCTTTTCAGTTTATTTTTGTACTAGTTATAAATTTTCCACATTGTCTTACCTGATTCTTTCTCTGTAAAGTGACAGGAAGAACAAATGTTCCTGAGCTAGACGATCAATAATATTTAATTATTCTTGTACTTAAACTGATCAGTTCTGTATCAGTTGCTTTTCCAAGGCAAACAGCCTCTATTGTCTTAATTTCCTCCTCCCTCCTAACAGTTTTCCAAGCCTTCTTTCATATTTAAAGTCCCAAGTACTAGCCTTCATCAGGGTGAACTTTAACTTATTGCTGGTAAATACCAAGTTAAATGACTAAAACAGTTGTTGCTTTTGCTGCCTTTTGAAACACTTGTTTAATTTAAGGAAATCTTACAATTTTATTTCTAAATAAATAGGATGGAAAAACACATAGGAAAGATAGTACTATCTTTTGATGGCTTGAGTGCCTTTGAAGCTAGAAAGTACACACAATGTAGTAAAGTGGTGTCTGTGCCTGAAAAGGTGGTGTAAGTTAATTCTGGTGTCTGATGAAAGCATCCCTCTGGGCTCAAGCATCTCCTCAGCACCTGCGTTTGAGGAGAAGTTTTTAGTGCAGAACAGAAATACAGGCAGCACAGAAATGCTTGATGCATAGCCATCATCACCTTCACCCTGTAAGAGAGGGGGTGGTGCGTGCCTGCGGGGGTATTTTATGGGTTCGGGTTTGTTAATTTTTTTAACAGGACACTTAGTCTCTGACATAGTTGCAAGTACAATGTTCCTTCACTTCGTAAGAATTGATCTTGCGAGTTTTAGAACTAGTAAAATGTTCTAAATGCCAAACAGCTGCCAATTCACAGGAGTTTGGAGCAATTGTTCACCAAAGATAAACCTTCCAGAGCTTATTTTTGATCAACCTTGCTCTAGTATGTTTTTTTTAATTCTGCTTTATTTTACCATGTGGCATCTGATCAGAGGTTTTTATGAGTTTGCTTAAAGCTATATTGAAATCTTATCTTCCTGCTTTCAAATGCAGCACAGTACATTCAGTTATGATGCTTTTTGTCAGAAAAATTCAATTTTCTTTTCTGCAGAGCTGGACACTGGACTTCATAATTGATATTTTTTTTAAATCAAACTTTTTGATTCACTGTTATATGAGGAATGTGACTGGAATAACATGTGGGAAGGCCTCCTTTTTTTTTTTTTTTTTTTTTTTTTAATCCTGGAAAAGGGGCTTCTTGTTTTGTTCCAGGTGACTTCTTACAGAGAAATCTGGGAATGATAAAATGTTACATCTGAGAGCTAATCTTTGAGAAAAAAAGTTAATTTTAGGGTCAATGGTCCAGTTGATCACGTAAGGATAAGTAGAGAACAAGGGGCAAGTTACAAGAATGCATTACTGTGCAGGGGGAGGCAACAGCCTCTTCTGGCTGCATTCAGGGTGATGTAAGTGTTCAGGAAACCACACCTGAATACTAGTGAATGCTAGTAAGTATTTTCTTTTTCAAGTGGAAGCTGTGGTGCTCAGGGTCAGGCCTGGCTGGTGCATTCTTTTCCACTCCAGATCCAATCTGGCAGTATCGCACCATCCAGAGCTCGGCTGGGGGTGAGGTTTCCTGCTGAAACCTGTCTTTGCAACTTGCTCTTTTTCTCAGTGGTAAACACTGACAGTGTGCTGGCGGGTTTGAGGAGTTCTGCGCATAGTCAAATCTGGATTTTAGCACTGGTTGAGGGTAAACCCGGGGAAGAAGAGAGAGGGGATGAAGAGAAGCTCTGAACCACAAGAAATTTGTGATTGTAGACAGTCAGGTATATGCTGTGAGAGGAGAGCAGAGGGTGACAAAGCACTGAATGCCTTGAAGACACTGATGTAAGTCGCTTCATAACTAAATAAGAAGCAACTATCACCAAATCCACAGCTAGAACAAAAACAAGGAAGAAAATAGTTACAAAAATTTGCCTCTGCTGGTGACTTAAAAAAAAAACAAACAACAACAAACCAAACACAAAAATCCCCAACCAACCAAGAAGTTAAGAAACTGTTTAAATTCTATTTTGATTTTTTTGTCTAGGCCAGAAAGCTACTGTTAGCTGTGATTGTTCAGTCTTCTCTTAACACTCACAACACAAGTATGTACCATGCATACCAGGGTACATTGTTACTACGTAGTTTGGATGCAGCTGTGTAGACAGATGCCTGCAGGCCTGTTTTGAACATTTATGTACTATTTCAAAAAGAATCAGGCTGCTCACATTTTGAGGCAATTTGCGGAATCAAAATCCTCCACCTGCGCTGAAAGTGGCAAGCAGACTGATACCACAGAAAAAAAACCTAGTGCTCGAAGAGATCTGCTTAGATCTGGCCTCTGAACAGTTTCTTCTGCTGCAGTCTCCAGCAGGCAGGCTGCTCAATCTTTCAGCAGGTACTAGGAATGAAGGATGGGGGTGTCTTCTAATGGTAGGTAGAAAGTAGGTAGAAAAAGGGTTTGGCAAGCAGAAGCACCCATGGCTGCATTGGCCAAGCCAAGCTTGGCAAGAGGAGTTCTTGAACAGGTATATGCAACTGCCTTTTTTTCAGCTACATGTGCCAGGCCTGATTCACACCCCGTTATAACTAACGCAGCAATCTTTCTGTTCCGAGTTTCTGTTAGTGTGTATTTAAAAAATAGAGTTTATTCTTGTTCAAAGGTCTGCTTAGGCCTAAAAGCAGTGTCCTCAGAGAGACTGAGGTCCTACCCTTTGTGTTGTGTTTGTGTTGTCTGGTATTTTTTCAGTTTCAGGATCTGTTAGAGCTTCATGTCTTTAACATAAATATGCTCATGAGCAGGGTGCAACATGGTATAACCCCCCCGAAAGCACTATAAGATTTATTTCACAATTGATTTTCTGAAATCCTTGGTGACTCAGAGGTTTTTGGCAGTGTGAGATCTTGGATGATTATGTAAGGCTTATTTTAAACCAGAGCATGCAGAAATATGCCTGTGGCTGATTTGATAGCATGTCTTGGTAATTGTACATGGAGGGAGTTGTGCTAAGACCTGCTTGCTTGCTCTAAAGGAGGGTCTATGGAGGCTGTTGTTACTTTCAGAAAAATTGTTGTGTGGGTTTTTGTGGGTTTTTTTTTTCCCTTTCTTCCCCTAATCTGGGGTTTCTGGTGGCTGTCAGAGGCAAGTTTTTCTTCCCACCCTGTCCTGGAGGGGCTCAAGGTGAGTTTGGAGCTGGTCTGAGGAATCCATGCAGCAGCTCTGCTCCACAAAAGCAGAATGTAGGACATCAGCACAGAAGAGGACTGCAGGAGTCTTCCCGTAATGAAGTTTGAACCATTAACCACTGAAAGAACAGTTTGAAATACTAGCTAAATATTTAATAAATGATTTTAAAAGATTTTACTGTAAATAATAAGATAATGTGCCCATATTCATCTGGCACTTTTTAATTGCAATTAAAATGATCTCTGTTGCTTACTCGGACAATTTACTTTATCCATTCTTACTTTACATCTGGGAAAATAATAAATTGAATGGCTTTGTTCAGAAATCCATTTCTAAATGAATACTTCTGTGGATCTGCTATTAATTTGTTATTGGCTTTTCTCTAATACATTGCTACTTTTAAAATGGAGGACTCTGTAGTTAGTGCTTTTCTTAAGAGACTTGACAAGCACTCTGTCATGATGCTGGCAAGACTGGAGCCTCTAATGGGACCTCGTGTGCTTATTTTATGTCTCTTGTCAGGGTTTTAAAATACTGCATCTCCAGAAGGCGACACTGGATGTTTCAGCTTAACTCGTGTAGCTTGCTCTTGGTCAAATTTTGGAATAGCATATTGCATGCTACTAATAACTCATTACCTACATACTAGGAAATACTGTCTAGCCTTATTCAGGTAGTGTGCATACATTTGTAACAAAGCAGTACAACTCCGCTGTTGAGTAGACACCACTACTGAAAACACTAGCTGCTTGTTAAAATAATTGATAGATCTATGTGATAGTGTTGCTGTAATTGTCTTCTCACACGTAATTAAATTAAACACAAATTAAATGAAATGGAGGTAGAAACTTGCTAGTCAGTCCTTGCATGTATGTGCTGGTTTGTGCTAATTAATAACAGTGGGGTTTAGAGTGCGCCTCAGACTGTGTGTTGCAGATTTCTTCGTGTGTGGGTAGCTCTTCTGTAAAATTTGAGTGGTGATTCTGGGCAAGAGCAAACATCTGTCTAGCCCAACATCTTGTCCGTGGCCCCAAGTGGGTATTAGAGGAAGAGTGTGAACACAGCAAACAGGCATCATACTTCTCCCACGTGCTCTCCTAGTTTCTGACTTGTTTCCAGTGTGGTAGGTTTCCCAAGCCAGATGGGGGCTGCTGCCCATTTAGTTAACCCTCCAACGGATTTCTTCCATGTACTTGTCCAGTTTCCTCTTGAACCCAACTCTCGGCATCCTTGACATCCTTTGGCAAGGGGTTCCCCACAGTTCTATTCCCCTCTCTACAAATAATTATTTCTCTCAGTTTACTCTGAAAACTTTTCCTTTCGGCTTCATTTTGAATATGCCTGTTCTCGTGTTGAGAAAGACAGTCTGTCCCTGTGCACCTTCTTTATGCTGACAGCGTTTCTGTCAACCTCTGTCGTACGTCTTTCATAGCTATATCAGCTGCAGGCTCAGAGAGTCTTGTACTTTGTACTAAAACTTAACACCTCTTACGTGCTTCTGCCAACAGGTGGCTGTTTTTAATAGTCTACCCTTTAAGTGCTTTAAGATACTGCTGGGTATGATGTAAGCATATCACTATACTAGTATATTAGACATTAAGTAAGCATCTTACTATACTAGTCCAAACATAACGTGACCTCAGATACAAGGCAGCTCCAGTTCCCACAGAATAAAGTTGACAAGATAAACTCAAAGTGCCATCTTGGCAGCGTGCCCCTGCTTCCTGGTTGCTTTCCAGGTCTGCTGCTCTCCCTCTGCAAACCTGTGAATTGAAGACATACTAGAGGGAGATCATGGCTTGGCTGTGTCTGACCTTGACCATTGCTGGTAGTAACCTGTGTTTGGATTTAAGTTTGACTCTCCTGAATCATCTCCACAGCAAATATTTTCACCTCCTTTGATCCTTTTTTTCCCGGTTTCTAAATGTGCTGAGCAGCATTTGAACTTGCACTGGTATCAATCTTACTGGAACCTTGTGGATAAAATCTCCTCTCTGTTGTGAAAACTGACGATCTTCTGTTTGTTGCTTTCTTGTCTTTAATGCACAAAGTGTTGTGTTTACTCTTTATCCCATAACTCAGATTTTTAAGAACCTTTGAGGGATCTGCATGTCTCTTGTTTCATCAGTGAGCTGCAACTGCAAGCTCTTACAAAGGCCCAGTTGTAAATGTGCTTAAAGTCCAGACCAAGAAAGTTGGATTTTTATTTTTTAACTTCCTTTTGGTAGAGGAGGGAAAGCACCTAACTTTTGGGCCAACATGTTTTGTGACTATATTCACACCCAGTGAGTGAACTTGTTCTGTTCTGTGTACTACAATACGTAAGAACAACAGAAATAACTGTGAAAATAAAATCCTGGTCTAGCAGAAGTTTGTAACAATATTTTTGTGCTCTGTAATGAAATCTGGATTTTATTTTTGGCTGTCTAATTTTATTTGTGCCTCATACCTCATGAAGTAATATAAAAATGGAGTAAGTCTCAAATAAAAGACTTGGACATTTTGATTACTTTTAATACCATGTTTCTTTTTGTTTCTAGAGAGCAAATCAAAAGGCCTCCAGTGGGTGATTGATACAACCATTGCGTATCCCAAAGGTGAACCTATAGACATCCAAACTTGGATTCTTGGCTACCGACAACCGACAGTGACACATGTACATTACAGGTAGGAAATAAACCTTCTACTCTTAGATTGAACTCAAATACTAAAACCCCAAGTACTTACAAATTAGTAACATCAAGTTTTAGGATATGGAAAATCTGTAGCAATGTCGTCTTTATGTGTGTGTCTCACAGGTGGGCAACTCATATTATCTAAACAAAACACAGCTGTCTTTTCAAAAGTTCGGAGACCATGCCGTATCTTAGCACATTTAAGTTTTTGGCTAGTGTCCTGTGGCTGGATATAGTAATGAGATATATATTTGATGGCTAGGTCTTCCTTTCCACTGTAATGCTAAGGTGCTGGCAAACCGATCTTGATTGTTGTTTTTTTTAATAATGACAGCAAATTAAAAATCACTGTGTTATTAAATAAACAGGTTTCCTGAGAGATTGTTATATATTGTATTTAACTTTCTGACAAAGAAATGTCAGCTTTTTGACTCAAAGCATACTCTTAATAGTTGAGCAGAGCAACACTCTGGAAATTGACTCTCATCGACACCTAGGATGGGTTACTATTAAAACTTTCCTCCTCAGCAGTTCTTTGTCTCAAGACCTAATCTAATGGAGAGAGAAGCTGCATTATGCTTTTGGTTTGCAGTTAATTGCATGTCTGAAATTTCAAGAAATATTTTAACACTTTTCCTATACCAAATAAGTTGATCACATTTTATCTCAAAATTGCATTATTTTTGTCTTAATTCCCTTTTGCTGATTTTGGGGAGCTTTTAGACTCTTACAGTAAGCTTTCAGATATCCGCGTGTGGATCCCCTGGGGGGATCTGGTTTAACTGGGAATGACCTTCTCCAGCATTGCTGCTGTGTCAGTGTTGTGTGGTGCAGACTCCAGGCTGCTCACTGGAGTTCCTTTCCACGGCCATGTTTAAAATCTGTCCGTGCTTTTTATAGAAATCTGCCTTCAAGTTTTTCTGAAGGTGAACATACTTACACCCTAATTTACGTAAGATACCATAATATCTGTTGTGCTTTATTCAGGTCACCTTAGTGTACTCTCTCAGATATCTGGGATAATTGCAAGTTGAAGGTATTTAGAATTTTACTGAAGAGTATTTCTAAAAATACTTTGAAAAAGAGAGAAGGTTATCTTAAGTTGAATTAACTTCCTGATTCTAAATGTGTATATTCAAAACCTATTTTTGAGCACAAGCATAAAGATGATGTAACCTTCCTTGTATTGAACTTGAATATTACAGTCTTCTAGTACTAAAATTCTAAGAAAAAATACTAGAAATTGTTTATTGTTGGGTGTAGGTTTGTTTTCTTCCAGAGGGTCTAAATCACTGGTTTGGACAAGGACAAGCTTCTCAATTTGATTTTTCTTTCTTAAGATTTATTTTATTTTTAATAACCTCTAGTTGTTACGACTGACCTTTAAAAACATTTGAAGTATGCCCCAAATGGAAACTAGCGCAGCGGCATGTCTCCGAAGGCGGAGTGCTGGATGTAATACCTCTGAAGTGCAAACAGAGGGTTTTAAGTGGCACTTTGGCCAACTTTCCAGTCCTGGTAATTCTTAAATCGACATGTCGAGTTTAGGCATGAGTCCTCTAGACTGTAAATGCTTTGGTTGGATGCAGGTTAGCAGTTCTTAAAGATGTATTTAACAAAGTACTCTGGCTGTGACAGCGGGCAGTAGCAGCAAAGGTGCAGGAAGGCAGCCCGTGCACCGTCCCTCCACACGTAAACATGCGGTGGCTGCGATGTGTTCTGAGCAGGTGTTGCATCTGGATCGTTCTTTTGGTAGGTGCTGATGGACCTGGCCTTCATGAACTTGACTAATACCATTTTTAACCTGCTTATACTTAAACCCTACAGTTGCCCATGACACAACGTGTAACTGTTCTTGAGAGTGGCAGCCAGGACCAGTTCCGTTTTGCTTGTCTTAAATTCCCCACCTGATGCCCTAAGTGGGTGCAGCCTGTTTCCTATGTTGTGCCAGAAGTGGATGAATCATTCCTCGGTGGCGCTCTCCCTGGCCTGTGATTTTACGAGCTTTCTCATATCCTGCCTTAGCTCCCAGCCCAACAAGCTTTCATCTATTTGGTGTCTCCTTACGCAAAAGCCTTTCCCTGATTATCTTGTTACTTCTGTCTGTGTCTTTCCTGGTTATGCTACAACTAGGTTGCGAGTTGACTGACATCCTGAATTCCCCACAGGGATTGTGGGATCGCTTACCAGAGTAATAAATAGCTAACCTTAGAGGCCGTGGCGGTGTATGCATAGCTGCTGGTGCTTTTTCCTTCCCCAGTGTTCATTGCCTTGCATTTACTGGTATTTAATTTTGTCTGCAACTATTGTCAGGTCCTTCTGCAGCTCTTCTCTTTAACTAGCCAAAATAATTCTATACCAAAAAAGTCATCTTGATTTTGTATCCTTTTTTCCAGCTTAAGTGTGTCATCTAGCTATGATATGCTAAGACAGACCTTTTAACGTATCTGGAATTAGAGCTGTAGTTTGGAATGAATATGGTGAATTTTCACCTTCAGTGTTTTTGACAATAAAAATTATTTTTAGATATTTTTGTGTGGCTTTAAGAATATTGTTCTGTTTTACACGAAGGATATATTTATCCATGGCAGGATTAGCAGAGAGTGACTCAACAGCGTATGTACATGACTTCACTCATGTTGCATCATCCTGTTCTGTTGCTTATACAGAAATTTTCCTGTTGGATTCCCTTCAGGGCATTAGAGCAACTGATTATTTTTTTCCCAGATCCCTTGACTAGACTTCTTAGGAGTTATTTTTTTAGCAGAATGCTGTAACGTGATGGGCACCTTCAGGGTTTTGCCAACTTTAAATCATGTATGGATGGTTTGAACAGAGTTATTGGTACCACTGAGGACCTGTGAAGATGGAGCATGTGCCTGGGAAACTGGGGGTGGTGGACAGGGAAGAGTAGGGAACAACTCTCTCTCTGGAGTTAAAGAAAACACTACAGCTCTGCTGTCGCTGTATTAAACCTTCTCCGGGATCAGGAAGCCAGATATTTGAAGCCCAGTGGGCTGACATCAATTTCTTAGAGCTCATTTTTGAAATTACAGGTATGGCCAGTGGAAAACTGTCTCTCAGGAGCTTTGCATGTGTGCCTCCTGGGTACTGTCCTCACTTGTCTGAAAACACAATGATGTCTTGAGCCTGTTTCTGTGTCACATCTTCATCGGGAGCAGTTATGGAAAAACACCAAACCCCTTTATGCTGGTTAAACAGCGCATGCTACAAACAGCTGTACTTCGTGACCAGTTAGCTGATCCTTACCCTGTCAGCCTCCTTCCTCTCATCCCTGGCACTTCTGTTTGGGAATGCAGAGCTACCTCTTACTGTGCTGAAGTGTCCTGGGAGGTTTCTGTCCCATGTTGCTCCCTGGGAGCTGGTCAATCCATTGGGCAGAGGATGATACAGCAGACCTGCATAGCTGTACAGCTTGACCAGGAAACCTGAACTGCTACATTTAAGTTCATCTTCCATGAAGAGACCAAAACATTGCTGTAACAGAGCCCTTAGAGTATCTGGGGTTGGCAGCTGGGAACGCTGGCACTTGTTCTGCAGGTCACAGATTTGAGGTGGTTCCTCAGTATTTCTTGATTTTGATAACAATTTGGTATTAAGTACTCTTTGTCCTTAACAGTGTAGGCAAGGATTAAATCTGTGGCTGAGGTTTGTCCTGTTTGCCAGAAGGCAGCTCTGCAGAGAAGGACCTGGGGGTTCTGGTGGGCAGCAAGTTGCCCGTGGGCCGGCAGTGTGCCCTGTGGCCAGGAAGGCCAATGGGATCCTGGGGTGCATTGGGAGGAGCGTGGGCAGCAGGTCGAGGGAGGTGATCCTGCCCTCTGCTCTGCTCTGATGAGGCAGCATGTGGAGTGCTGTGTGCAGGGCCGGGCTCCCCAGTTCAA
Organism: Falco punctatus; assembly: GCF_963210335.1. Lineage (NCBI taxonomy): Eukaryota > Metazoa > Chordata > Aves > Falconiformes > Falconidae > Falco > Falco punctatus. The sequence goes on along the minus strand of NC_137592.1, from coordinate 22,903,470 downwards.
GAGAGACAGGGAGCTACTGGAGAGGGTGCAGTGGAAGGCTACGAAGGTGATGAATGGGCTGGAGCATCTCGCTGATGAGGAAAGGCCGAGAGAGCTGGACCTGTTTAGCCTGGAGAAGACTGAGAGGGGATCTTATCAATGGCTACAAATATCTTGGGGGTGAGTGTCAAGATGACAGGGCCAGGCTCTTTTCAGTGGTGCCCTGTGACAGGACAAGGGGCAACGGGCACAAACTGTAGCACAGGAAGTTCCATGTCAATATGAGGAAAAACTGAGGGTGACGGAGCACTGGGACAGGCTGCCCAGAGCGGCTGGGAATCACTCCTGCTCTGGAGACATTCAAAACCTGCCTTGATGCAAGACTGTGCAACCTGCTCTAGGAGAACCTGCTTTAGCAGGGGCTTGGACTAGATGATTTCCAGAGGTCCCTTCCAACCCCAATCATTCTGTGATTCTGTGACCAGATGCCATCTCTACTGTGTGAAAGGACAGTCGGGATTTAAACATGCTTTTCCCCTTTTAGAGTAGCCCAGAGCAAGGAATTGATGCATGACAGCGGTGGGCAAAAAAGCAACGTTTTCTGTGCTAGTCGAACTGGAGCAGGGGAGACTGCAGAGCTTTTTGTTCTGGTTGCCCGGTCAGTCCTTTCTGCTGTTTGCCTTGGTCACAGCCTGTCTCTGTCTGCCTTGTGGTCTTTCGAATCTAGTGTTTTCCTCTTCTCATAGTGATTTTACTGCAGGATTATTTTTTATCCTACCTCGGGAATAACAGATGAGTGTAGAGGACATAGCAAGCAGCCTTATGTTTTCATTTTTATATGGTTTGCTAGCTGATGGAAATGGCAGAGAAGGATCAGTTTAATCCAGTAAAGCTCAATTTTGATGATGAGCTAAACGTTGTTTTTTCAAACTTCATTTTACAGTATAAATTACATGGTTTTTTGAAGTTCATAATCAGGCTAAACTGTGGCCTGATTTTCTTCAGGATGTCAAAAGTAACTTCCCTAGAAAAAAGGACAACTACTAAGTTTCAGTTTCTTTAGAACACAAAGATGTAAGAACTTGCCCTTCTAACTATTGAATCATTTTTTTGACCCTGACAGATTAGTCTCAAAATTCATTTGAAAGTGCTGAAAAACTGGGTTTGCTCCCTGAAACATAATGATGAAAGAGAATATCTAATTAATTTCTTCCAGGTCGAATGGCACTGGGATTTTGGGGGGGATTTTCAACCCATCTGTTAAAGCAGTAAGCACTAAAAAAAAAAAAAAAAAAAAAAAAGCTGGAAGGTGCAAGTCATCTCTAACTAAAAGCATAACTGGGAGACCTGCCCTTTATTACAAGTTTCTTGGAAAGGTTTGTTTCCTCTTCTCAGAATGCTTTAGCTTTATGCTTGGGTCGTTTTGTGATGTGCATTGGCTGTAAGTCCGGCATCACTGCAGTTACACTAGCAGAAATGGGCTGCGTGGTTTGGGGTCTGTGTAGCAAGACTTCATACTGTCTGCTATTCTCAGCTCCCACCATTTCCCCACAGCACGTTGAGCTATGGGATTATTTCTTTTCTTCTTAACACCAGTCACTTCTTTAGTGTACTGACTTGGTGTTTCTCAGCTAGTCTCCAAGTTTCTCTAATAGTAAGATCTCCCACGTGCTGCAGCTCTGTTGTCCAAGCCCGAGAGATAAAAATTGCAAAGACCCTGGCTGTGAAGTCTGTACGATGCGTGGCTTCCCCTCAGTTGAGAATGGCGTGGGGTTGGGGTTTTCTTGCATTAGCTTCCTGCTGGGTCGTGCCTGTGTATGGCCATACCTCCTTGCCTTGGCACTGTGGCAGTGCTTGCGGCGCAGAGGCCCCGACATCGGAGCCAGCCGTAATCGCCTCCACCGCAGACGATAGCTGCATTTAATGCTGCGTGAAAGTACCACGCTATTTCCAGCCGACTCAGCTGTCTTTGTGCCATAATGCGGACAAGTACTATGTCACCTTTCTTTGTCATACCAGTTTTTGTACTGTGCTGCTGTTGAAGCAAGTTTTCGGCTGCTGAGGAAGTTCTTTTTTTGTGTCTACACTGATACACACTTATTGAAATAAACTAGACTCCTAGCTATAAATAAGATGGAAAACATCGTGGTTGCTGTACAAGTTTTGCAGAAATGTGAAGGGTGTCTAGCTTGGCAGTATATTTTAATACACTTTTTAAATGCAAATAATCTCATGCCTGAGAACTACCAACAACCTTCATCGTGCTGAGCTTATTTAAAGAGTCGTTGAAACAGCAACTAATACTATGATTTAGGAAAAAGCAGGGGGTAATAAAGAACTTTAATTCAGGGTTAGGACAGATGGTGAAAGGCAATTAGTACTTCAAGGTGGTACCCGTGAACTTCAGTATTTTAATACAGAATCAAAAGTTGTTTCTCCAATAAGGACCATTTAAGAAGTTTAAATGTTTCTGAAATGCTGTATTTCTGAAAATTATGTGGTATCTTTTGAGGAATGGCCTATCAGTAGCTCCACAATTAGTAGTCTCCATGATTTCTTAGTTACGCCAGTATGTCTTTGGCAGTTACATCTCCTTTTTTTAAAAAATCCTTTCTTCTTTCCTGGACTATCATTTATGCTAATACATTCTGGTTTGGGACAAAATACACATTTGTGTAGTGGTTTAAGAAAGTTGCTGTCCCTCAGTCAGCTATATGGAGTGTCCCACATCTGTTGTCACCTCACAGCTGCAGATGGGTAACCTCCAGCTAGAAGACAGTGCTTCATTACTGAGACAGCTTTGTCAACTCAGTCTTTACTTCTACCACACGCTTAACTTCCCGGGTGCAACCTGTGGTGCCACTGCTGTTACTGAAATTTAGCCCCTTCCCCACCTCCCCCTGATGATAGCAAAGTAGCTGTTCCCTTGGTGAGAAATGAAATATTTCCATTCCACTTGAATTTTCTGGTCAGGTTATCTTATTCAGTGCTCTTAGATTCCTTGTTTGACACACCAGGAACAAAGGTGCTCTTATTTTCGCACAATGTGAGGTTAGTTTTGTCCAAAAGCTAGAGAGATTCAAGTGCCCAAGAAAATCTAGAAGCTTCAGATATTACCTGTTGACCTTATTCCTTGTCAGGACAGCTCTATGTGCTGGCAACATTTCATTTTCTTCACAAGATCAGCAAGCTTTGCTCGTAGTGGCGTTCCTGATGCTGGCTACCCAAAGGTGGGGTAGAGCCAAGACTACGCTCACGCTGTCCACAGTGACACCTGATGCCATGTCTCATTGGAAAGAAGAAACTGTTTCCTGCATCTTTTAACAGCAGACCTGGCAGACCTCGCAGCTGATGGTTGGAGATCCAGTCAGAGCAGTGGCTTTCCGCTGCTGTTTTGGATCAGTTTGGAAGAGTTTTGTAACAGCAGACTTTCTCAGTTACCTGTCCTGAACCCAGACTCCTTAAAGAGGGTGTGCTTTTAAACCACAGGTGCCAACTGAACCATCTGATGGACAGAGAACAATGATACTGGCAGTATGTTTAGTGTAAATACTGGGGAGTTTAGCTTCACCTTTTCTGCTACAGGAAGGGCTTGTTTCCAGAGTTTAAGGGGTTTTTTAAACATTTCATCTCTGATTTAGCTCAGTCATTAGTAAGAATGTTCCACTTGTAAAAATAGCTCTGGAAAATCTAAAAATATATTTGTAAATGCTTCTAAATGCATTCGTGCTTACCATTGCTAAATTGTGACAGCCAGTGTAGCATTATTGGAAAACCAGTTGTTTTCCACTCTGCACTAATATTCATTCAAACTAGTTGTAACAGTGATTGCTTTTTAAACTTCTAAGAAGCAGAGTTTATATCCAGAAGTTCAAGTGTTCTGATACTGTATTGATTCATACAAAAGCCTGGATGGATTCAAGCAAGAAGGTGGCGTGCTGCATTCCATTAGTCTCTCACAATATTGGTATCACTTACACTACTTTGCTACTCCATTAAAGTGCCAGCTTGTAAATTATTTCTAATGAGCATCTTGTAAGATCTTGTAATAATGTTTTCAGACCAGGAGGTGCATCTCTGGAAAAATACCAGGCTTAGCTAGGTTATTGAGCTGTAGAGTTGTTACCCGTTAGGTAACAGAGAAGTGAAAGTGGAGGTGAAGAATATCTCCAGTTTACGATGGAAACGGCGTATGAAGCCAGGCAATCCTAGACCACTGTCCTGAGTCCACACACACGTTCTGGTGGTTCTGAACCATCTTCAGACTTGCGTAAGCAAGCATCTGTCCTTCAAAAATATACCATGAAACACAATATTCAGTTGCTGAGTCTTTTTATCTCTTCACAGCAGATAGGCAGAAGAGAGTATAAATAGCTTTGGCAGCTCGGTTGTGTTTGGGGACAGAGAGTAAGTCTTTCTTAGTGTTATACGCTCAACAAAGATGGTCCTTTCTCTGTGGGTGTGCTTTTTACTTGCCTCTACATGATTTAATTTTAATGCGCTGTACAACGTCTGTGTTTCAAGATAAAATAGTTCTTTATTACCTGTCATTGTTCTTGGTATGCACACTGAGGACCTGAGATATTTACTGGACCACCAACTATTTCATAGTATCTGTCTTTGGCCAAAGACTTTTCTTCAAGCTGTATTTTATGTGAGTTAATAGTTGCTGATTTCTGGTTACTGAGACTGGTTTTGCTAGAGAACTCCAGAGCGTGAGAAAGATGTAGGTAGAATTGCTACAAAGACTACAGTGATGTCTGAGTTCATGTTGATGCCACAGTTGATAAATAAAACTGTTCATCTCCTGACACTGAAGTTATGTCTGTATACCAAAGCACTGTTATTTTTAATTCGCTTACTAGAGCAATGCTTTGCTGCTTTTCTTCTCCACTTAGAGCTTATTTTCCCATGCATCAACCTGAAAGGAAGAGGTACAAATAGAGGTACAAATGACTTGGCAACAAAGCAAGCAAAGATGTTGAAAACAGTAACAGCAGCAAAAGCATTCTTCACGAGCATCTTCTGCAGTTTGACATTCCTGTGTCTGTTCAGACACTGCCCACGTGATTGTGGTGTTACTTCAGATTCTTTTCAGTAGAGTCAGTCAAGACTGTGTTGAAAATGAAATGAAAAATCCAGTCATGAAAATAGAAGCATGGCGTAGATGACAGGGTAAATGGGAGCTCACCTGAAAAGAGAAACTTACAGGTCTTTATGTTTCAGAGTATGACTATTTCAGGCTAGCCTGATACACAAATCTCTTCTGCGCTGGCCTTCCAGTGAAATGTAGTGGATATATAAGTTCTTGTATACGTCAAAAGGCACTTAGGGTCTACTGAGCAGATTTCACAGTTACTGTAAGACTTGAAATTCTTTTTTGGAAAAAAAAAAATCTACTAGGGTTCGGTGGGTCATTTTGGGGGTTTCTGTATGCATGTATCTCGGTGAATTCTGCCCTGGATTTTCTAAGTAGATCTGGTATTCACTGTGGAAGTACCAAAACGGTAATTCTTCCAGTGGAGTTTTTATAATATAGCAGCAGTATTTGAGTACACTTCCTTACATGGTCAGTTTTCAGCATAAAACCTGCCTTAGAAATTTCAGACAAAGATGCTGGCATCCTTTGAAAAGCCCAGAGGACATATTTTCTGGAATACAGAAGAGCTATTGGTATTTAGTGATGTTGTGTGGCTTCTGCCTGTTGAAGAGCTGCTTCTTCAAAACTGTGGATGAACCTTCCCAGTTCTTTATTTCATTCTGTTTCAGTGTGTGAACTTCATTGCTGCTTGGTTTGGGTTGTGGTGGTTTTTTTCAAGGATAGTAATATAGTGTGGTGGTATTCTATCTAAAAAAAAACTCCAGCAACTTGGTAGCTTTATCAAATGCTGCAGCACAGCATTTGCTAGAAGTTAATAATGCCAATGTCTTCTCTGTGCATCTGGCTGGCAACCTGGTGTTTCATATCCTTAATACCCATGTTATCCGTGAATTGGAGTGAGAATGAACCATGCAGTTAGGTTTATACCAGAATCACCTTCTGTGTTTAGAGGTGGGCTGTTGCAGAAGGGGAGAGTTTGTGCTTCGCATACAGAATGCATTTCCTAGGTTTAATTTATGTTTGTTTCTTCGGTAGGATTTTTCCAGTTAAAGATGTACCGGCAGAGCCTGAAGCTCTTACACACTGGTTATATCAACGGTTCATTGAAAAGGAGGATCTCTTGACACATTTCTATGAAACAGGTAGGATGATATCCAGCAAAGAGAGCTGTGCTTTGTTAATGTCTTATCTTGCAAGGATCTCAAGATGCTTGAAGAACATGTGTGCATTCTTCACACAAATGTGGTAGATATAATTAGTACTGCTTTTTATGTGGCAAAGTATGATAAAAATTATCTAGGAAAGGTAAATTACTCAGATAACGTTAGAATGGGGTAGTGTTTGGAAGCTGGCACATTCAAAACAGATCTAAGGAAATCCTCCTTTTTTCTGCAATAACATACAGTTCAGCTGTGAAACTTGCTGCCATGGGCTTTAATTGAGTGGAATAATTTAGCAAGATGCAAAGAGGTAGTGAACATTTGCATACATAGTAATAGTATTCAGAGCTTACGTTAAGTTTGGAGACGATATAAAAACCTTCAGGGTTTCGAATGAGCAAGTTCTTGACTAAAAGGGATTAAGAAAGACCGTTACGGCAGGTTATTTTATCTGCTTAGTCTGGCTGTTTAGCATGTTCCTCTGGCACTTGTACTGTTAGAGAAAACTGACGTAAGTAGTCTGCAGGCCTAATCCAAAACCATAGTCCTCTTCTGTTTCCTGCTAAGTGAAACAGAGATGTGCTATGATTGGAAGGATCTGTAAGAATTACACAGCAGAAAGTCTCTGGAGTCTTGACCTGCAGCCCTGTGCTGGCCCCCTTGCTGCGAGGTACTGAGGATCGCTTCTATCGTGATACACTTTCTATGTTAATGGATCAGAGGAATCTAAATAAACTTGGGCATTAATAACATTACCAAAGGGATACTGGCAAGGATGTGAATTAAAATACCAGGTAAATACTTTGAAACTATAGCTGGAGAAGTGTTTCCTCAAGGCATTTTTTCCCCATCCAGTTGATCCTGAACTATGTGCCCTCCAGCAGGGGGGTGTGGGCGTGTGTCAGAATACAAAATGGAAGAATTCATCATCCTGAAAAAGAAAATCAAGACAGGAAAAGATAGTTTTATTTCAATGTACAGGAAAGGAAGTTTATCAAACAGACTGAGTAGGAAGACTCCAGAAATGATGCAATTTGTCTCTGAAGAAAAATAATCTCTTCATTAACAAGTATCACAGTTGTTGAGGGGGGACGGGGGATATTCCGTCACCCAAACCGAGGTTAATATTCCAGAGTGGCTATGTTTAACAAAGACACTACTTCTATTAGATGATTTATTGCAAAGACTGCTTTAATTTGATTGTGAGTGCTTAATTTATCGTTTGTAGTTCTTAAAAAGATTAACAGACTTCTTTAACAATCCAAAGATGTATTTTGTTTTATGAAATACGGCTGTCACTCTGCCATCATTGATGGCAAAAGTCAGACCCTGCTGTATGTATCACATCCAAATGTGTATAGTGGACTTCATTAGCCAAATAACTTTGTGAATCTGTTTAAAACTGCAAGTGTAGTCTATAGGAGGTAAAGAATTCTTGTTATTGAGACATTATTACACAAATACTATTAAAATAAGTCATACCCAAAAAATCTAACTAGTCCAGAATTTCAGAGAGCATAATGAAAATAATCAGATTTGTTCACAGAAATGTGCTTCCAAAATAGGATAATTGTTTATAATTTGCCAGTGTAATCAGTATGAATTAATAAGATGTTTTAAATGTAAATGCTATGACATAGGCATGTGCCTTACTAGGCATAAATTAGCACAATTTAAAGCTACTACCATTTATGCCAGTTGAGATCTTGCTGGCGTTGCTTTTGTTGGCTTACTGCAGAAATGGTGTTACAGTTTTTGGAAACCCCCTGGAAAAGTCCTGAGGCCTAACGTGAGGGGAATCACTGAAGGTGCTCAAGAGTGAGCTTTGTACTGACGTGTTACGTTGCCTCAAGTTGGTGGGGTTTTAAGACTTAGGGCTGTCTCAGCATTTTGATTTTTATGGGGTTTTTTAGTTTTGTGGGTTGGTTTGTGGCTTTTTTTAAAATACACACTACTTAGGAACTTGTCTCACTTCACAAAGCTAGAGTAACACAATATGTGAAAAGTTATGATATGTTAAAATGATAGGTTAAAAGTTCAAAAGTTAAAAGTTGCATTGGCAATGTCATTGGTAGGAATACAATCTTTTGGCATATTTTTGTTTGGGAAGAGGAAGAAACAAAGCCTAAGACACCTTTTTCCTTTTTGCTGTATTCCTAAGTGTTAAGAACTTTAATTGATCTGGGAAAAACCTGTAATATTAGACCTCTTAAAAAGAAAAGTATCTCCCTAAAATCTGAATATGAAACTGTCCCATCCTTTCTTACAGGTGCAGTTTACACATTTCATTTATAAAATTTAAACCATTTACAGTTAATATCTGTATGAATAAGCAGTACAGACTCCTATTTTAGCAGCTAGTAAAAAGCTCATGTTGGCAAGTTCATGATTTCTCTGAAGTCTTCAGCAAGATAACCTTGAACACTGCAGTAACACAAATGATTACATTCAGCAGGACAAAAGCACGTGGAGACTAATTAAAAAAAAAAAAAAAAACAAACTGTAAACTAGGAGCTTATCAGCTGGAAATAAGTAATTTTATACTGAAGTCCTCATGCTCCTCATTCACTCTGATCGTAAGCCAGCTGGTGATGTCACTAAGAAAGTAAGCCATGTCATCGTACGGGGCAACAGAAGAGGGTTTTCACTAGTGCTGTGGAAATACTTTTCTTTGTATCAAATCTGAAACCTCATCTGGAAATTCTGTGTTCAGGTCCATCATCCCAGTTCAAGAAACACCAGCTGAACTGGGAAGAGGGACAGATAACAGGTGCTAAGGTGATTAAGGGGAAGGAGTTGTTCCTGTGAAGGACAGCTAAAAGTGCTTGGCTTGTGTCAGCTAGGGAAGTAAAGGATTGTTTTCCCTGAAAGATATGAGTTGGGGTGGGGGAGAGACAGTTGCTATCTGTACCAAGGAAAAAAGAAAGTTATTTAAACCAAAGGGCAGTGTTGGTACAGAAAAACAAATGGGCCATGGAAGAACAAGTGTAGTGTAGAGCAGACAAATGGAAGCTTAGCAGTGAGAATTACTGGGGAATAAATGGTGCGGCAAATCTGCCCATGTGTGAAAATGCATATGGGGAAAGGAGGATGGGACTTATCAAGGGGTTTTTTTAGGGTTTGGTTGTTTGGGTTTTTTTAAAGTTGCATTTGGGTTTGGTGTTGTTTTTTTTTTTTATTTAAATTTAAGAGCATTCATACAGGAAAAAAGGCTTTGTCTTAAATGCTTGTGCAATTCCTCCAGTGATTGCAAATATGAAGTGTGGAGATCAGTTGCTGATGGTATCTAATTGCCTAAATTGTGTGGGTTTTAAGATTAAAAATTGACACTGCTATATTGTTACTCTTTGAATCATTCATCTCTTGTTCTTGTATGAGTAGCTGTGATTCCATAATGCTGCAGCAAGTACATCATCTCTGGTATCTTTAGAGTTTTTATATCCACTGTTCAGGATTAACAACAACAAAAGTGGTTCGTATCGTTTAAGCTTTGTGCATCTCAGTAAAATTTAACGCAAATTATTTAGTATGCTGATGTAAATATATGCAAACAATTTGCTTATCATAAAACTGATGCATTCACAAGATACATTTAATTTAGTGTTGTAGGTCAGAAAATGTCAAAATAGGAAAAAGTGAACTTTTTTAATTGTCAGCTGTTATCTCCTGCCAGTCTCTTGTCTAAACAGGCATTTCAGTAAAATCTTTCTGGAAAACTGTGTGGCAAATCACAATGCTTCCTGAGGCTATATGACTGGCTGGCCAATGAATGTTCAAACAACATAAGGAAACTGTTGTTTAAAAAAAAAAAAAATGTGTGTATATTTATATTTTCAAGAGGAACCTTGAGAATATATGTGTGTTGCTGCTTCACGGTATAGAAAACCATTACCAAGCAACTGTGAAGTTTAATATGGAATCCATTCAATTTTATCATACAGATGTTACTAAAACTTCAAAAATTACACAGAAAACTTATTTGACAGTTGGTTCTCCCTGCAAAAGTTGACTACAGTGAGGACAGCTGCTTTTAAGGAATGAAATGAAAATTATTCTTAATAATTATAAGGGCTTTTGTTTGGATTTTTTTAATATTTTCTTGAAGGTAACTGATACTGCTGGAGAATTTTTTGAAAGTTTAAATAGCACAGAAGTAACCAACTAATTGTTTGTGGGCATGGCTGCTGGGACAAACAGTGATGGTAAGGAATCGTGCGTTAGGCTATCATTCCTGCTTCAGAAGCATTAAATGCATTTTCTTTTCTCTTTTAGGAGCTTTTCCTCCACTGCAGGGTCAAACAAAAGCTATTTCTCGGGAGATGACCCTCAGTAACCTGTGGCTAGTTGGCATACAATCACTTGCATTTTTGTCAGGCGGTATGTGGTACTGTATCTTTCAGTATTTTTATCATTGCCTATTTTAAAAGTGGAATGGGACCTGAGGACACAGTGGGAATCCAGGCTCTTGCAAATGAGTATCATGTTGTATGTGCAAATGTGAATATTCAAGAGTAAAGGAAAATACTGGACAGACTCTTGCCTCTCTTTGGGGAATTTTAAGCTCCACTAAAAGTGAAGATCAGTAACGTAGTGACCTGATGATGTATTATTTTAAGAATTGTCTGTATTTTTAAAAATGTATACTCTCACCCACACTTAAGCAAATTCAGCATTTGGACAAAAGGTGCAATTGTACAACCACCGTAGAAGAATGTCTGTGACAAGAAAGCTCTGTCACCGCAAGTATTTCTTGGCATTGTAGTTAGAGCTCAGAAAATTCAGCAACTTGTCTCTTCAGTAGTCTGTACAGCATTGGTGTGGTAGAGATTCCTCATTTGCACAACTTGTACTTTATTGCAACTCATTGTGCTGGAGTCAAAGATACTCAGCAGAGCTGGTGGTGGTATCTTTGTGGCTACGCAGTCAGCAGTTGTTGTATTAGACACATTGATCTAAAACCAAGACCCAAATAAGATCCAGCGTCAAGTGTGTTTTGTGAGGAATCAGTCCTCAAAAAAGCATTGCAGCAGCATCGTGTGATTAAAAGCTATCCACATTTGATGAATCAGCCCATCCCTGCTGTGGTCTTACCACCAGCTCCCTGAATTCCATGTGCTACCAGTATCTCATATTATGAGAAAACTTGGAAAATACAAAGTCACTTGGTTAATTTTCCCTTTTTGTTCAGAATGCATCTTAATGATCATTATCAGTTTTGAAAATGCACTTTTAAAGGTGAAAATACAGTGAAGGAAAGGCATAAAACTTCGGGAATAGAGGAAACCTTTATTTGTCACGCGTTGGAAGGCAGAGCAATTCTAGCTGTTTCTGAAGGTCTGCTGGTGCTGCTGGTGATTTTTAGCCACCTTTGTATTTTGTATACTGCAGTCCAACCAAGGTGACCTTTGAGTGGTTTATAGAGGCCTTTTTCTCCCCGCTAGTTGCAACCGCGCTAAATATACTTGTGGGAGAGTTTAAATAATTCAATGCCAATCATCTTAATGTTTTGCTAAGGAGTAATAGAAGAAAAACTAGTTTTGTAAAAATTAAAAATAGGTATAATTGCTATCATAAATCCATAGGAAGATACTACTGCAAAAAAAAAAAAAAGGTAAATACTCCAAGTAACTACATGGAGGGCAGTATTAACTAGCTCACCACCGTGCTGAAATCTTACTGGAAGAAAGATGAGTTGAATTGAAGGGCAAACTGGAACAGAAGACACGTTAGGATGCTTTTGAAAGGATGCCTGTGATGTATGGCCGTACTTCTGGCAGGTCTAGTTGGCATTATGTTCATGTGATTATATACAGATTTGAGAGAGCTGTTCCTAAAATAAAACTAATCTCTCTAAATACAAGCAGGATAGCCAGAACTTCAAATGTTGGCACACTGCCTTTTACAGAGTAATTTTACTGAGAACAAAGTAAGCCCTCAGTAGTTTTGGCTCCGAGTTAGCAGTATTGATCCCCCTGCTCTCCCGCTCCTGCCACATGAATCACAGTGGGTGGTGTGCAGAATATAAAAGCTAGCCCGTGTTCCTTTTGCGGGGGGAGCTGAGAGCATACTAAAATACAAAGCAATGCCAATTTCCCTGGCTTAATGGAAAAATACCTGGTCAAATATGCCACCCCTGCCTCCCCTAAAGCAGTAGTTTTATCCTAAGGTAGCTCAGTGGGGATGGTTGCAAAATGATACCCCATAGTAAGTTCCCCTGAACTGAGTCCCCTCATTGACTGGGAAGAATCACTGCAGCTGCCAGGGAAAGGGCAGTGTTTGCCTACAGCTTCATGTTTTCAATAAGACACCGTTTCCAAATCCCAACTCTTTACACCCAGTCACACACCGCACCTGAATTCTGGTATAATGTAAAATCAGTTTAAAGAAAGGTATGCCCTGAAAGGGAGGCAGTCTTGGGAGTATTTTTTTTTCCTGTTGCTCTTGCTAAAGTACAGCTGATGGAATGAATGTATTTAATCTGCCATTTTACAGGAGGGTGTTGGGACAGCTCAGCGCCGTTACCAAAAGTGGTTATGTGTGCTGCATGTGGGCGTAAATGGACTCTCAACACTGCAAATTGCAGATGGCAAGCTACTTATTTCTGTCCTCTACTAGGTGGTTTGATCAGAACCCCAGAGATGCCCATAGTACAGCTGGTTTTATTTTGAGCTAGGACAGACTGGAGTGATATAAAAAGGGAAGTTTATATAAGCAGATTGCACAGCAGTAGCTCACATCAGGAGATTGTTCTTTATAGACCCTGTGAACTCTGTGTAAGAGCACACTGTTTTTTCAAATGCAGTATTTTTTTTTCCAGTGGATTGCAGTCAATAGTGAGTGTTCACATGCTGCCTAAAGAAATTAGTAATGCGCAATAATGTTTCAGATAATCATTTGATTTATCTGGTCCTGTTCATTTTCAGTTTATTCCTCTGTAGTTCTTTTACTATCGTGAGCCATTTGTTTTCAAGCACTGATTGTTGTTTCGATAGGTGAGTAAGTAGTATTAGGTCTTGGGCTTCTTTCCTGCCTGCACTGGAAAATGTGAAGAGTGCCTGGCGTTGTGTCTCCTTACGGCTGAGTTGCTGTAGATGACAGTGGAATGAAACCATTGTCAGGAAACTCCAAAGTACCCTCCCGGCATGAACTTGGATGCTGCTTCATGAAAGAGAATAAATTGGATAAAAGAAGTTTTTCTATTAAGGGAAAAGCACAAAATGGATACAACATAGAGGAGATTCTGTGCTAATAATACCATTATTGGTCAAGACTGTTTGGAGCTTAGCAGGCAAGTGTGTAAAACATCAGTTCCTGTCGGTTGCAGTTCAGTCCTACCTTCTGGCAGTTGGCTCGTGTCACAGATGTAGTGGGCATTTTGCTGAGCCATCCATGGGCTTCCTCTTCTGAAGCATTCAAAATGCATTTGGTAGAAAACGGTGTTAATGAAGCCTACATTTGATCACAAAATGGTTAATTAATGTATGTTTGACTTTATATTAGGGGGAAATATAATGGAAGAATGTATAAAGTGTTAAAGAATGAAAAATTCACAGAAAAAATGCTGTTGCACACAGAAGTGAGAACACAGCGATTTAAGCCTATTGTGAATAAAGATGGTTCTCTGCCAGGGTTGCACACAAAACATCTGTACGTTTCTATGTTTAATTGTTCATAAACAAGTTGTTACATTTTGAGTCGATGTAAGTCCTAATGGTATAGCGTTGCTGCTCTTCAAAGCCCATGACATGAGGAGTGTCTGCTCCTTCACAACGAGCAGCGTTTTCTTCAGTGCCCGTTGGTGAGCGCGCTTTCCTTACAGGTTCTCATGTATTCTACATACGGTTCTATCAAGTATTGCAGTAACGATGTCTCTTGCAGGAGGGATTTCTTTTTTTTTAAGCTGCTCTCACCAGATTTTGAAAAGCACTATTTCAGCTTAACCTGCATGCTGGAAAATTACAAGCTTCCTTCTCACTCCTGCAGCCCCAGCATCAAAAGAAGATGCATCTTATTGCAGTAAAAATACAATGATCACTGTGGTACTGTTCATTGTTCAATTGTTTTGCAAATGATGTAACTTTTTTTGTCTGACACTGCCGTAAAGTGCTGTTCACTTTTTTCACCTGTTTGTACAAGATAATACAGATACCGATCACTGTGTGTGACAGGACTCAACTGCTCCGCTTTGCCTTGACATAAAATTTTGGGACCAAAGGTACTTCAAACTGGGATTTCCAAATCATGAGTCCGGGGTTGGGTGCGTTCTCCTGATAGGCAGCTGGAGATTTTGTGGTGATCTGATACAGTCACACAAAATAATTACACATCTGGGGACTGTATCGTTTGGAAATAATGGAGCCATATGAAATAAAAGGTTATTTTTCAAAATTGCGTATTTGATAGTTTTTACACTTTTTTTAAAAAGAACAACAATTGGAAGAGCAAAATTGAAACCGTTCTCTGGTTTAAAATGTCAGCATACATTATGAACACTTCCGAGCAGCTTTTTTTTTTTTTCTGTGAAAACTGTAGACTACCTGGCTGTGATACAAAACAAATATTTAAAAGGATTCTATGCATTTTAAAATTAAACCTTTTATTTTAAAATTGGATGAAGTAATTATTCATTGAACAACTGTCCTATTAAAGTTCCTTAAAATTACTCTACAATGGTGTTCATTCTGTATGACAAAAATTGGTTTTCTTGATACCAGTTATTTTCACCTCCGATTCTCTCCTTTCCTTCTGTGTTACCTGCATTTTTGGTTTGTGTGATAAAATGGATGCAGAAGCCTTTTGTGATTTTGCAAAGGGCTGGTTGTGTTTGGAATTCTCTTATTGAATTTGTTCTTATTGGATTTTTTTTAATCAAATCTTTCCAGCACCCAAGATATCTTTCAGAAATGTACACAGAAACCAGAAGCAGCATTTCTCTACAGAGGTTATTAGGTGTCTTTCCCTTTTTTTTTTTTTTTTTTTTTTTTGGTGTGTGGCAAAAATAAAGCTGGTTTTTTTTTCAGGATTATTTAATGTGCTTCTAATCCTTAATAGATGAGATGTTTTTTCTTTGATGGTTGTATTTATCGTGCTTATATCTATTAGATACACAATCTCTATTGTGCTTACCATAAACACAACTAATAGTGAAATAATGCTTTGTTTCGTGATACAGCTGCAGTGTTAATTTGTGATAGATAACATTGCTTATTGGAGTGTTCATGAGGAAAGGCACAGAAACTAACGTTTCTATGCCAGAAGTGGTACGGGGAGGAGCGAAGCAGTACGGAGGAAGGGGGAAAGTAGCTTCTGCAGCACTTGCTCCCTCCAGCACCTGCTGGAAACTGCTGGTGCTCAGGCTGCAGTTTCTCTGCAGGTCACTGCTTAGCAATGAGTCTCCTGAAGTGTCAGGGCCGAGGGCATGCCACGGGCAGAACCCGGGCCATCGACCCCGGATTGCCACCATCCTAGGAAGATGTGAATGCAAACCTTTTGCAATCAAGGCTGTAGTCATTTTGTAGATAAATATATTTTTGAACAGAGTGGTCTGTTTTTAAACAACTTCAGCTAGGCAAAGCAATATCAAGTGGAACAGTGCGCCCGTCATTCTGTGGCCCTGGCATCTCTCGCTAGCGATAGCTCTTTAGCTCCGTGTTGCCTTTCATGTTAACTGCTGGTGCGTAATATTGCAATATATAACAAAGAAAAAAAGAACTCCTTGGAGCATAGTAAGACATCTTGCACAATTTCCAAAACAGCACCATGGTTGTAGTTATGTCTACCTCTTGGTTTCCCTTCTGGGTTTTGTCTTGGTTTGTCTGTGTGGTGTTTTTCTGTGAGGGGTGAGGGGAATCGGGGAGTGGGAGGGAGAAAGTGGGAGGGAAGACTTGAAATCTGAATATTAAGACACTGGTGGGGGATCCAGTGCTTACCAGCCGTGTTGTCATATTGAAAAAGCCATTGTTTTTAATTCCTGCCTAGTACAAAATGTTTGTTTTAAAAAAATCCTTCCTGCCGGAAAGAAAAATGTATTTTTAAAAAGAAAAGACATCCCTCTTTTGGCTATGAGAATGTCAGCTGTATGAGTTGTGACCATATCATGACATGCTGATCAGATATAAATAAATTTTTATCTCTCAGGACTCTATCTTGTATTTTTACTCTTCTGGTCATGGTCAGAAGTTTTCTGAAAGGATGCTCTGCATATTTTAATATCAGTAATTTCAGCTGAGGCAGCAAATAAAAAACTTACGTGAATGTAATGTGCGCTTACTCCAGTTTACAAAGAAATGTTCCTTCTTGATTGAAAAAATTCACCCTGTGAAATGTACTGAAAGGCTTGCCGCAGGTTAGCTCAGGGCCCAGGGGAACTGCTGCTGTTTGGTTCCAGTTCCAGGTATTTCTCTCCCTCCTCCTCCTCCTGCCTCTTTGAGAGCTGCTGTGAGCTTCAGCTATACCATAACGTAGCACACTTAGCCCGTGGGCACGTGGGAGAGAGTACGTAACTTCCAGGCTGATTGTAAACGGGTGGCTTCTTTTGGAAGAAGCGGCAGTGTAGTGGGCAGAGCTGTAAGAATGGGGCTGGCAGCGGACTGGGGGTCTGAAGCGTGGGCAAAAACGGGCAACACAAGGTGGTCAGATGTGTTACGTGCTGTGGTCACCTTTTCTTTCCTTCCAAGATCACAGTATCTTTCTGAAAAAAAAGGCTTTCTTGTTAAATACTTACAGATTCTAGCTATATAAAGTTATTAAACTTCCAGTATGTCCTTAGGTTCTCTGTGGAATAAGGAAGAGGTCTCTTCAGTCAGTTGTCCTTTCTAATGTCAGTCTGGTTTTGTACCAAATTAGCCAGTTGGTTTGATTAAGACTTCTCCATGAAGTTGGAGAAGCGATACATCAGGAAATTCAGAGCAGCTAGTGCTAGCATCTAGTGCAGCTGAAGAAAGGCTGCTTATGTTTTTACTTTAAAAAAAAAAAATTGTAGAATTTGTAAATGATGCTATTGCACAAGTATTAAAGGGTGACAAGAACAGATAATTGATCTATGAGTATTAAAGATGGCAAGGAGCTCACTGGATTTTTAAGTTTACCTTGGAAAATTTGGGAAAGTTCCAAAAAAGTGGACATTGTGACAAGTATAAGTAAGATCAAACTCTGGGCCTATGCAATAAGCTACGGTCAGTAAGGCCCGTGGGCATGGCCTTGGGAAAAAGCAACAATGGTTTTGCTAAACAAAATGACGGATCTAAACTTGAGATGGCAAGTGCAGCCAACTACAGTATGACAGAATATAGCTCATACTTTGTAATCTTACTTGAGAATCTGAAGGAGAGAAACTAGGAAAGGTCAGTTTAGACTATATTGCTTTTGAAAAGAAAATTTTCCGTTTGCAGTTAACTAGTATAATTCTGCAGATCTGTTTCACAATTGACAATATTTTCATAAATGATATTATTCTACCGATTTGTTATTTATGAGGACAAGTCACTGAGTACTCCACATCACTTTGTAAAGGGTGTGTTTGACAGTAAGCAGAAGGAAGGTCATCTAGCCACGATAGATGTCTATCAGGAAGATAAATGATCCCAGAAGACAGTGGCACTGAAAAGAGTTTAGAGACTGGCACCTGATGTCTGCATATGAGTTTCCATTGTAAATAAATACTTATAAATAAATAAATGGGCAGATCTGACCCTTTGAGCAGATCATGCCCAGTAGAAGCAGAGGCTGGTAGGAGTTTGGTCTGCAGCATTAGTGAGACCATATATTGCATATTGACTCAAAATGGCTCTGCAAGATGGAAAAGTTGATGAACTAGCCTTTCCCTCCCCAGAGTGTCCTTGTTTCTAGGCTAGGCACAGATGGCTGGCTGGCGAGTTGAAATGAATGCTGCCCAGCCCCTTAGTACGGTTTTCCTCACCTCCGAGGGGTGGCTGGCTGCTCACTGCTCCTCCTGGCTGTCATGTCTTTGGTGCAACTGCACACTCCCTGCTCTGAGTGAGCTATGGCGCTTTAACTCATCGGCCTGCCACACCTTGGGCCTTCTTTTCTTTTCCCTTGCCCCATAATTTTGCCTGTTTTTTAGGGAAGAATCATTGTCCTTAATCCACTGGCTCTCTCCTCAGAAGCAGCGGACTCCATCACACAGGAGGTTAGAAGCTGGAACTTTGGGTTTAGACGCAACAACGTTAAACACTCCTGCTCAGTAACTTCAGTCACACCCGCACCTACCACCAACACATCCAGTCAGCAAGCCTGTTTCCTTCTTTTCTTGCACACACCTTTTCTGAGGAGGTGGTGATAGGTACAGCAGCACTGTGAACCCCCCAGCCTGCCAGAGCTTTCTCCCAAGGTGAAGCTGCTGGATATTCTTCTCACTCCACACTTTTGAAAACACTGAAGATGCTTTTGTGGTTGTTCTTGTTGTGTTCCCTTATACCTGTGTTTTTCTTAGGCCGACACATTGCATCTTAACTCATCGGCAAGTATGTGAAGGGTAGAAGGCTAGACCGAGTAGATAAGGGCTGTCCTGCACCCGTATCTTGAAGTGCACAGGATGTTACGCATCCTTCTGAAACAAGAAGGAACACTCCCTCCACTGGACAAGAAGGTGATTTTCCTGCATTGAAAATGGCAAACATAAAATCTGTAGAACAGACCCAATGGCTTGGCATGGGGCGGGGCAGACGGGGTTGCTGCTGCTTTGAGTAAATACTCCCTCGCAGCTGGTAGAAGCAGCGGAACATTTTACGTGCCGTGCTCTGCTCTGTCACACCACAGCCAATGGCTTACGGGGCCTGTGCGTGACAGGCACAATTGTAAGAGCCTTCAGAGCTGAACCTCATATACTATAATTAGGGTGGGGTTGTTTTCCTAGGAAGTTTCTTAGACAAAACTGATGACAAAAGTAAGTATAAATATTATCTTAATAGACCATTAGAGTCCTAAAACTAATTGCCCACAAGCCTGCAGTAATAGTTGCTGAAACAGCATCGATGAACTACTGCTGGATTATTTTTTGGCAACTAAATTTCCTCCCGCTTCTGTTTATTCCAATACTGCGTATTGATTCCATTGTCACTGAAAGTTGTAGCTGATGGGTTTTCTTACTCCAGCCATTGCCCTGTGGTGATACTCGTGAGGCGTGCTATGTGTTTTATGTTTACACTGAAGCTGTTAGCCAGCATTCGGAACAGTAGTATGTTTTGCAGACAGCTAAGTATTTGCTAAGTGGACAGAACATGAATGGGATGACAGTCTCCAAAGGTTGGCTGTAACACCTACTACTGTGTTCCCCTTACACAAGTCTCTCAGCCGTGCTAAGAGAAGGATCTAGATCAAGACTGATTTTTAGCATTAGCTGTTGAATAAACTTACACACACACACATGAAGCTATACCACCCCACCCTCTAAAAGACTCCAGACAGAGCCATTTAAAGTTACAAAGGTAATCTGGAAAAACTTATTTAAGTGAAAGAATAAAGTCTAGTCTGCTTAGTTTATCCAAAGGTGAGTAAAATACAATTCTGTTATGTACAAGTACTCAGCAGGTGCTGTCAGTCATGGACTGCAGTCTGGAAGAAAAGATTTAAGATGCAGCAATTCAGTGCAAAATCTAGCCGGGTTCAGAACGAGGAAGGCAGGGAAAGCTCCACCTTGGGTATGTGCTCAGTTCTCCATCCCTCAAGTCTTGAAATCAAAACTGTTGTCTTAAATATTTTATTACAGAGCTGAAATAGAAGTAGGTACTGTTTAGCCTAATTACAGTGGGAGGTTGCGACCTACATTATGCAGGTAACTAGACTAGGTAATTGTCATGATGGTTTCTGGCCTGCAAGTCTATGAAACTTGCAATTTTATTAGTAGATAGATGGCCAATTATTTTTTTAGGCTTGTAACTTCTCAACACAATGTTTCTGTTTTCTACTTCAGGCTTGCGAAGACCCTGATTCTGCAAGAAACAGCAACAAATACAGTACTAATGTTTCAGCCTACTCAATAATTTTCATATTTGGAGTTACTATTAAAATGCTTTCCTTTATTACATAAACACAGATGACTGGAGCTAGAGAATGAGGCCCCAGAGATGTCTGAGCCATTATCCTCACACCCAGAATAGCCAGAACAAGTGCCTCAGGGAAAATTGTAAGGATCCCTGGAGTGGATGAGCATCGAGTAACCTTGCTATATATAGGAATTTTCTTCCGAACCCTTCCATTAGAAGCTGGATTATGTCCTGGCCCGCTGAAATTTATATCCCTATGTTGTTTTTCTTTTAGTTTGCTTCCTCAGTATTGGGTTTGTTTTGTTGTTCTGATATTTTTTTGAGCTTGGGGAGGTCAATGAGTCCTGCAGGCCACTTACAAGCACTTTCAAAAGTCCGCTTTGTTTCAGAAAAAGCTTAACTTGTTAGAAATGTTCTGGTTTTGCATTGGTTGTTCCTTCCCTCTTGTGTTATGAGGAGGTTTAAACAAAAAAATCCCTGATGTAGCTTTTTTTTCTCTACTTTTCCTGGGTTTATATACCTCTGTCAGCCTACCACAACTGAGGCTTTCTCTGAACTATTTAAATGTCTGGTCTCATTCTGGTAGATCCATCACCTGCATAGTTAAGTTCCTTCTGCTTTTTATTATAACATTCAGAGAATTGATTGTCCTATCAGTATAATTTATTTAAATACAGCTTGATGGTGAGAGGATTAGATTTATTAATGGATTTACCATTAGTGATTTCCTGACTCCAGTGAAACGTGTATAAATCAAGCAGTAAATACGTTAGCAGCTGCAGCAGAAAAAATCTTCTGCCATTAGTTTTTAATTTCCTGCACAAAAATACACACATTTAATTTTATTGCATAGTGAAGACGACTGAAAAGATGAAGCTGTTCCGTAAGGTAAAGTGAGCTAATGGGGAATCTACTTTCTTCATCCTAGTCTGTCTGTCTTCAGAAAGCAAAGCAAAAACCACTCAAATGAAGTTAAGTTTAATAAGCCTCTGCTGGTATCCCCCTGAAATCTTGGAGACCCGAGCAGTTGTTTATAGAAACCCATGTGCTGCTACCCTGAACCAGAGCCACTGGTTGAGAGCTCTTTGGGGAGCAGCTCTGTCTCCCTAAAGTTGATCTATGAAAAGTTGGCCTCTGATTTTTATTTACGGACCTTTAATTTATCATATGAAAATAAAATCAAAATATTTTTAAGCCAAAAAGTGAAGATGTGGAAAAACTAAATACTACTATGCAAAAAGCTCCTGATCTTTATTTTCTGGTTTGCATGTCTCTCTCCAGCACTTTGTTGTGCAAGGAGGTATTGTATGTGCTGCATATGGTAATGCAGGCAGCACAGCAAACCTGAGTTTATTAAAGGTAGATATCACAAGGTCAGAAGTGCCAGTTTCACTAATTAGCGCAATCCTGACTAAGAACAGTTACATGACTTTATTTTTAATGAGCACAAGGATTATGGGAATTTAGATAGAACAATAATCTATTTTTATCTCGTATTTTGTAAGCTCAGACGATGAGTCAAGAATAAGCTGCGTAGTAAGACAGGCCAGAGCCATAGCTAAATGAACAAAACTTCAGGAACGAAAAGTTCCTTGCTTCGCAGCACTGCATGGAAGCCTCCAGATTATGGCAATAACCCTTGATAGCAGAAGCATGTGTTACAACGACAAGGTAATGTACAAGTGTGGCACCCACCTAGGAAATTTAGTATGACAAAATTTTTTTATTTTTTAATAGTTCTGTGTTTGCAGTTCAGGAGGGAAATAAAATACATTTTGCTAACAGTTAATTATACTTATTTCTTCTAACTGCTGCATCGTCTGCTATTGAAGGTTAAGAAGGCTAAAACTGTTGGGGCGGCGGAGAGGGGTCGACACTAAAAAAGGAGTTGTAGAAAACTGCATCTTTTCAATCAACCAGTCTTCCCCTATGCTATAATCTGAGAAAGGCGTACAAGCTTAACGTTTTAACTTCATCAAGAATTCTTTAAAGACATTGATGGTTGTAAGGAATAAGAGATGCCCAATCTGTAAAGTGGTCAATTACGTTGTCATTACTGTGTGTGGCACTTGGTTAGAGAGTGCCCTGAAGCAGCACCACACAACAGTTTCACAGGCTGTGGGCTGAAAGTAAATGACAACAAACGCAAATAAGGCTCCTGTGCCTAAACCTGACAATTGAATAAGCTGCAACTCAGAATCCATTTCTGGCTCTTCGTAATGTGTCCTTTCATGCTTGGGGTTGTATTGATTTTTAATTATGATTCTTGTAAAAATAATTTTTAAACACTTATTTAATAATTTTAAAGCATTGTGTTTTAGTGAAGGGACTAAATGTTGTTAATCCAAGATGTTTTATTTAACACCCATATCTTCCAGAATCAGGATGTGAGATGGTACATAGACATTCTTCCTAGAAAAAACATGGTATTTCAATTTAATAAAAAATAAAAAAACAACAAACACCCCACATTTCTTTGAAATGAAAGCCTATGTTCTTACGTCACTGCTGTCAATATATGCCTCGAAGACGAAGTTGGGTGTGTTACTGTGATGATAGCTGTTACTTAAGACTAAATTATTGAGTAAGCAATAAGGTGCATGCAGGAGTCTTGGGTATGTGTTTCCGTGAGGAGTAGGAGTTGACTTACATGATTATGCAAAATGTATGTTCTCTGCTCTGCACTGAGATTTGCTTACTCTCTTTCCTGCCTTGTGCAATGACTGCTAGTAATTAAATCAAACATTGAAGATGGTATCTCCTTTTCGCCAGGAAAACATTTGCATTTCTGAAAAGCTGGAGGCAGACAAAATCGAATTAGTGGGAAAGTAAGAACAATTTTCTACAGCTCGAGAAATGGGAAAGGGGACTCATAGCTTTTAAAGGGTCATTAAATTTCATTCAGAAAAGGATGGGGATAGAAAGCTAGCTTGCTTTGTCCACCTGGGGTCTCTCTGCAAATGCAACCTAGGTTAAGTGGGTATGCCCAGCACCTACAGTTTCTCGGCTTAATGCCTGCCCTTGAATGCCTTCAAGATTAGATTCAGAATAGTGTGACTTTCTCCTGTCCTTATAAACCTTTACAAAACTTTTTACTTTTCACAATTAATTTGCTTTTATCCCTACCTGACCAAAGTTCCACATAGTTTTAGGAAGATTGGATCTCATGAGGCACCATCTACTTGGATATCTGATTCAAAAAACTTGTGTGCTCTGGTAGGTCCCTGTATTCCAGTACATTTTCCAGGGGGCTGAAAAGATAATGAAGTGTACTCCCACTATGCTACATGAGCTGCCTGAATCATTTGCAGTACAAGCATGGGTGTGGACAAAGTATTTTTGAGGGATTAATCTTAGTTGGGAAGGTAAATGGAATCTTTGTATCCCATAGGGATTTATAATAACAGTTGATAATTGAGTCTTTTTTAGATACTACCTTTTCAGATAAAACATAGACCAGGATTTTTGCTATATCAGAATGTAACATTACTGTCAGGAAAAGTTAAACTGGGTCTGATTTGTATTGTGTTGAATTTCCTCAGTCAAGCAAATCCCCATGGTACTAAAAACTGGGTGATACAACATTTGGATTGACATTTCATGCCCAGGATCCCATTTTAGGTTGCAAACAAGAAGCTTAAGAGCACACGGAGAATCTAAAATTTAGCATGAAGGATAAAATTATGGTTTCAGTTGTACACAAGGCTGTGGGCTGCTTGCTGGCTATTGTTTGTTCTTTGTACTCCAAACAAAGAGTTGCTGCAAACATGATTGTACAGGCCAGCCTGTAAGAGAGTACTGACTTTTGGCAAAGTCCACAGTTCCTTTAAGATCATAACCCTCTGCTAAACACTTCCCAAATGTAAAATCCTTCCAGAAATTATCTGCTGCAGCTAGAGAGAAACCTGCTATTTCTGTCTAATTCTCATTTGACAGTTGGAGAACATTTCTGAAAGAACAGCTTGTAGCTGCCAGCTGCACCTGGATTGCTCAATACCTTACTACCTGAATAGTACAGAATGACAGCATTACTTCACCTGCTGTGGTTCTGCAGAGGCTCTGCTACCTCAGTCCTTCAGGACACTGAGTATCTTTCTTCCAACTTGCATCATCAGTGGAAGTTTCCAGTACTAAACTGTTAGTCCTTCATCCTCTCCAAAAGGAGATGTAGAAATAAGAGGATTTTTACATCTATGGTGAGATTTTTGGACTGGACGTGTTTGTTATTTTAAAAGATCTTTCAAACTGGTTGCTGTCATGAGTTTTCTCTGGTGATGTAGCAGGTTACTAATTACATTACACTCACCTCATCTGTGGTAGATACCAGTACTTGTTAAACTGACTATCAACCAGATTTACTAGGAAGGCCTGGGCTTCTGTGGCCTTGGCTTAGCATCTGTATCCCTTGCCGTGCTGGCCCAAACAGGAATTTCTTGGACCAATAGCTGTGGCATCTTGAGCTTGTCCTCAACCAGTGACTGAGGGATTTTACAATAAATGTTCTAGCTAAATAGCCAACAAGAAGCTGCTCTCTTATCAGCCTTCCTTTCTCCCTGCCCACATGCTGTTCCAGACCTAGGGAAGAACTCTGCTGACAATGTTCTCTCTGGATTTTTAGCTAAGTAATGGCTCATACTTAAGCCTCACGTGATGAGAAAGCTCACTTACTTATCTCAGGACAGCTCCGTAAAACACAGAAAGTAAAGAGGTGGAAAGTTACTTCTGTTCTGCCATGTCTACAAGGAAGACTTAGAAAGATTTTTAGAGATTGCAATTTGCTTTACCATTTGCATAAAAGTGGAAAGAAAAGGTAGTAAGTGCATGTGTGGTAAATTTAAAAAGAAAAGTAGCATTTACAGCTGCTTAGTTTAAAGTGATGAGTAAACATGATGTAGGGGATGCATTACTGTATGCAGGGATTGCACTGTAGTGGAAAGTCTTCCAAGTTTATAAAACATTAATTTTTATGTTTTTAAGTCATGAGGAATCTAGGATTAGCGTTAGTTATGTATAGACCAAATGTTAGGGCTAGCAGATTCCTTTTTTATATTGTGTAATGGCTTTTTCTCAACAAAAGATGTTTCAGGGAGGGAATGAATGTCAAAGTAAATGCCTGAGGCTGGAGTTGGGACACGTGATTGCCTAACTTGGGTGAGATGCCCTGTGGAAGAGTACTGCTCAAACACAATCTCTCACACCCGGTCAAGCCTACATCACTAGGTAATGTTTAAAACACAATCTGCAGCCAGTTCCTAGCGATGTGTGCAATCAGTGAAAAGCCTCTGAAACTGCCTGTTCACAGCAGTGCCTCTCCTGTCTGCCATACTGGCTCCCTCCACGTTCCCCAATGGATGGGAGCACTAAGGTCTTAATTCAGTGTCCTCATCTGATTTATCTGTGGCAGGTGAAGAGCTTACTGCTGGCACCTTTCAGTTTCTCTGCTAGTGGTCACCACTATACATTAAAGTTGTAGATGGGCGGTATGCTTTCAGATGTAAGATTCAGAGTGTGGCGTATTGATTTGAACGGGCCCTGATTTCAGTTTGTATTAACACGCCAGGCCAAGAATTGAGGCAGCAGAAGGCTGACTAATAATCCTTGTTTGATCTCACTATGCTGGTCTGAGAGGCTACCAAACAGAGCTAGAGGAGAAGGAGAAGAAAAGTTCAAGGAAGAAAAAAACAGACTTTAGGACAAGGGTCTGTTGAATTCACCACTGAAGACGAGGTTATGGGGCAAGTACTCAGTTCATCTTTATGGGTGTTGGTTGTCCCTCCAGCAGCAATTAAATGCTCTCCCCTGCCCTCTTTTGAATGGTTCCTTGCTAGGGGACCCATAGTGTTTGTATTACAATGTGCCTCTTCCTGCCTTTTACTCTTTTCTGATATAAAGCACCTTACTTCTAGCTTGTTCTTTCCAAAAATCGGAAGAAACTTGACTGAAGCAGTTGTTTTGACTATTAAGAGATAGGAAGCAGCTTTATCGAAATAATTATGTACAGGCTTACAGTGGTTTAGTTAAACTGATTCAAGCATACTTGAGCATGCTTATTTTGCTCTGAGACATACCTTCTACTGTTCCTCCTGAGTCTCCAAATGCTCTAGTTGTATTGTTGTAAGCAATGCCTTGAACTGGTGCTGCACTGCAGCTCTGCATGTAGACTAGTATCTCCCTTTTCTCTCCTGCATCTATTACTGCAGAAGTAACACCCAGAGTTAGGAGTTATTATAATAGTAAAATAGCCTGCTCTGGCAAATTGTATCAAGCTTTGAAAACACCTTCCATAACTAAACAGAGGTGATCTTGTTCTTACTTTCAGGGAGAATGAGAACAATGTCTCAAAAGAACCAGGTCACCTGTTCCTTGGACCCCTTTTTAATGGGTGGGTGTGTTCATATCTCTGATGCAATGTGTTAACAGGAACACTGACCCCTACGAAGCATATGCCTCTTATCCTTGTTGACTAATGCACACTAATAGAAACTGTGGGTGAAGCGCCGTTATGTAATTGTGCTTGTGTTGCAGACATTGAACCTTCCGTGACATAACAGATCCTGTATTAAAGACAGAAGCAGCTTTATCCTAAGTATTATGGCTAATGTGAACAGACCTAAACATGAGCAGATGCACTGCTGCTACGTACAGTGTTATGCTACTCTGCCATTAATAATTTTCATTTTAAAAAACATATATTGCTTAATTTGTTCATAGAGAAAAAACGGATCTTTGGGTTCTGAAGGTTTTGTAGTTTAACATCTGTGGTGTTATAAAGTCAGTATTAGATAATTGTAAGATGTACATTAAGCAACATATTTTGACCTTGACCACTCAAATCTCAATTATTCAACCCTTCTGGTTATTATAAAAGGGGTCAGGTCATCTGATGTCTACTAATTAAAATAAAAAATGAAAATGTTCCAAATTGTCTGAAACCTCAAAACATATTTAGTATACCAGCAGAGAGAAAAATTAAAAATGTGGAGGGGGGGGAAGGGAAAAGAAAATGAAAGGCCCAATTCATCAAAAGACTATTGATTTCAATAGTTGGAGGCCATTTCAATAGTTTAAACAACACATGCAGCCTTGTGGTCAGTCCACTGGACTGCATCAGAAGTCTGGGAAGTCATGCCCCTCTGGCCTACCAAGTGACTTTGCTTCTCTGTGCTTTTGTGTTCTGCACTGAATAACAATGACAAAAACCTTGTGCCCACCCAAACCAAAAACTAGCTATTTTCTGCCAGCACAATGTGCTGGATTACCTTGTGGAGGGATCAAACACCAGATTCTGTGATTCTGTCTAAAGTGAAACTACAAAGACTAGGTAACAGGTCAGTGTTTCCCACTGGATGTGACCCATATGACTTTCACCCCAGCAACACAGGACTAACAATTCCATTTCAAGTGAGGTTTAAACTGGGGTCCTGCACCTTGTGGCATGTCTTCTAGGCTTCCTCTTTGCTTGGTGCACATCCCATACAACCACAGACTGTGTCCTCAGATTTTCTAGACACTGATACCTTATTTTCACTCAAAATTATAAGTTATCTTTCTTTGATTGTCACTCCAGTACACCAGTACTATTTAATCAATGAATATTAAAGGACATTGCTATTTTTTACAAGTAGTTGAATCACAGACAGCTAAAGCAGTAATATTCATCTGAATTTTTCATTTAAAAAATGAAACCTTTCATGGAGCTGATGTAAGCTGTCTGTGTGAGCCAACAGGCGACAGGATTGATTGATTTCACAGGGACTGTGCAGAATTCAGTGATCTGTACCACTTGAGAAGCAGAGAGCAAATGGGCACGCTGTTACTGAACTTACTGAATTAAAGCTATAGTGCAGGCCAGCACATCTTAAGCAGGAGAATTCAAAGCCAATTCTTGCTAATTAGGTGTCACATTATAACTATATAGTATGTTTTTCTATTAAAGACATTAGGAAAGGCCTACTGGGAAAAGTATTTTACTAAACTGAATAACAGAAGATACTGCCTCTTCCTGCAGTCTTGCTTAAATCATATCCATGTAGTTACAATGATCTATAGAAAGTTAAGCATCCATTTTTAGATACTTTGACACAATATATAGCAGCAAAGCAAGCATGAAGCTTCCAGGAAGTGTGCTGCAAGGTACAGCTAAGCTGAACATGTAAGAAAGTGATTGAAAGGCAATTTCTGATAGACACATCAATGTAAGAGAAATAAGAAAATATAGTGGTTTGTACCCAAAAAAAATCATTATAAAAGTCTAACATCCGCTTAAATTGTACCCTTGCTCCTTTGTTTCTGAGGTTAATCATTGGTCACGTCCAACTGGACACAATGACCTATCACTTCATCTCCATAAACATTTGTATGTTGACTGACGTTAATTGAGATAACTAACATCTTTACTGCTATGGCACTTTCACAGTAACACTACTCCTTTTTGGCATACACACAGCTGTTGGCCTTCCTGGGTCTCCCCGTTAGCTTAGGTAAAAGCATACTCGGGGGGGGGGGGGGGGGGGGGTGGGGAACCTGAACTTGCTTATGACTTTCCTGTTAATGCTAACATTGTAAGTGCAAGTGTACTACACTTGTCCTGGTTTGAGCTGGGATAGAGTTTAATTTTCTTCCCAGTAGCTGGTATGGGGCTGTGTTTTGGATCTGTGCTGAAAACAGCGCTGGTAACCCAGGGATGTTCCCGTTACTGCTGAGCAGCGCCTACCCAGAGCCAAGGGCTTTTCTGCCTCTCACACCGCCCCCGCAGCGAGGGGGCTGGGGGTGCACAAGGAGCTGGGGGGGGGGCACCGCTGGGACAGCTGCCCCCAGAGACCAAGGGGATGTCCCATTCCATATGGCGTCATGATCAGCATGTAAAGCTGGGGGAAGGAGAAGGAAGAGGGGAACGTTCAGAGTGATGGTGTTTGTCTTCCTGTTACACGTGATGGAGCCCGGCTTCCCTGGGGATGGCTGAACACCCGCCTGCCGATGGGAAGCGGTGAATGAATTCCATGTTTTGCTTTGCTTGCATGTGTGGCTTTTGCCTTACCTATTAAACTCTCTTTATTTATGTCCACAAGTTTTCTCACTTTTACTCTTCTGATTCTCTCCCCTTTCCTGCCATGGGGGGAGTGAGTGAGCGAGCGAGCAGCTGTGTGGTGCTCAGTTGCCAGCTGGGGTTAAACCATGACAACACTATAACCCTCCTAAAGAGTAAGATGTATTAAAACAACTATTTGGACTGTCTTCAGTTAGCCAGGCCAAAGAACAGGCTGCTTCTTGTACTTTTAGCTACACTTTTTTCATCAGCCTATTGCATAATGGAATACTGACCTTAAGACCAAAAACCTAGGTTCAATTGTAACAAAGGACAGCTCTAAAATGAGGCTCAATACTTTATATTTTCAAGGCATTAGAAGTGTAGTTTATCCATATATGACATTTTTCATTATGAAATTTATAGACAAAATTATGTTCTCCATTCTCTGCCTCATATTAGCAATCTGCAATAAAATATGCTATAGGAATGTTGCATTATCCCCAAACCAAAAAGTTTTAAATCTAGAATGCTTATATTAAGAGGTGAGATTATTAAATGCTTATCCAGAACACGAAAAAGAATTCAGCCTTGTCATGACAAGCATATGGAAATTATCTTTAAAACATTAAAATGCCTTTAGAGTATTGTATTGCCATAAAACAGAAGGTTGTCTGGGAGTCTTGATGTTGTGTTTCCATCGTACATATTAGGGATTGCAGAAATATCCCCAGTTTCCTAAGGAGAAATGGGTTTTGTGGTTGATCCATCTGTTGTTCCCCTGCTCCATAGCTTTCAGGCCTATTGGCCATACTCAGGTGCATTTAAATCATGTAGAAGTCTCAAGTGTGATCCTAAGAGGTTTTTTACTGAAAAATTGATAACTAGACAGAGGGCACACTCCCCCGTTTAATGACCCCCATGAGATAAAAGTAGCAGAACACAAGCATTTTACATAACCTGGTCAGCTGGCCAATCTGTGGATGGCTGCACAGTAACTGCAGCGTGTGCTGTCTATGCCCAGTGGGCATTCCAGGGAAACATGCAGCAGCACTACTATTATGGGGTGGGAAGTAGTGTAGGAGACAAAGAACTCAAATCTGTAGGAATCCAGTGCTTGTTGTTACTCCTTTCTTTGAGGAGTAATTCTTGACTTGTGCAATAAATTACTAGAGGATAAATGTATGAGAATATTAATAATGAAAGCATCTTGCTCTTCTATGCTGCAATGCATCAAAATAACAAAATCTTGATCACTACCTGTCTCCTGTGAAGCGGGTAACAGAGCTCATTTCATTCCAGAGAAACAGAACTGACACACAGCTACTGTGCCTGACTTGCCTATGGCTGCACAGGAAAGCCAACAGGGAGTGTTTCTGTCAAAACAAACCTCACCATTTTTAACAGCAGCATGTGGGTAACTGGCTTCCTGTTGTCCTTGTTTAAAGGAAAGGAAGGACTTACTCAAAAGTGGAGCTAGACAACTGTATTCTGGTTGTAGTCTACTGAAATAATTGCTACCTGGAAATAGCAAATATGTTGCTTGCTAGACCAAGCAAGTGATTCTTTTATTTCTGTAGAAGTTACATTTACAGAAGCCCCCTGAAACCATCTTGTTTCCTGAAGCTTTTCAAGTATCATACTTCAACTGATTTTTACAGATGATGTCTTTCTATTATAGTCACTGTGATACAGGTCTAGTTAATAAAATAAACGCCTACACTAGCTATTCTGAGTGAATTCAGAGATGAGGTACCTGTTGACTTGAATAGAGCTGAGACGTCGTGTTAATACCTTAGTACATCATTAAGTTCTGATTTCACAAATTCAGCTGTTAAGATATTAAAAGGTAAGGAAATTTCTTTCATCAGCTGAACAGGAACCTATAGGGGTATCTGGCACGGCAGCAGCCCAGCTCACACAAGGTAGGTTGAAATCACGTTTCTTTTCAGAAAGGGGAAAAGAAGATGAAGGGAAGTGAGGCTGTTCTGAGTGGAGTATAAAGAGACTGCAGACAGGTTTTCTTTACCCTAGGCCATTCATTATTTCAGGACTTTGCCTCATTCTCAGGGTTGCAAGACCTAAATTACTGTGTGTGTCTTAAAACATCAAATCATTAAGATCCACTCTGTGTAGGGACTGCAGCCAGCAGTGTCCATTTTTATGATTATATTGGCCTCAATGCTATTAATTCTGCATTGATACCAGTGTTAGAAAGAAAGGAATTGTGCATATTTAAAATTTAACCTGTACTGATTTTCCTAGCTACGTACACAGAATGCATCCTTTCACTGCCAGTTTGTTTTGGGCAGTTAGTGGAAAAAGAGTCAGAAAAAAATGTTTTCCTGTTTCCTGATGGAAATAGCTTTAGACATCCTATGATTTGAGCAAGGTGTTGGACCACATGATCTCCAAAAATCCCTTCCAATCAAAATTAGTCTGTGATTCTATGCCTGACTCACGTTTAGAAGGAGTTGCCACTTCCTGTGGACCTGTGCGTGTTACGCACTTTGTAGCCCCATGCTGATTATTTTCTGTCTCCAAGCCAGAGTTGCAGTTTTGTGGGACTTCAGGGCTCATGTATCCACAGAGGCTGTTGAGTCCAAAGTTGCTGCTCTGCCTAGACAGCAGCGTATACGCATATGCATTGTGTATGGGGTTGTCTACTGTTCACAAATTCCTTGTAGCACCAAAACCTGTGGGCAGGGGGGTGAAATGAGGACAGGATGACAATGTTCATAGCAGAAATACCTCACAGTAATAGTTGTCATCTCCATTACTATCAAATTAATTCTGAATTGTTGCCCATCATACACTGTTTAGCTTGAGGGAAGCGAAATGGTGGCTTTGCTTCCATGGCAGAAATGAGAATAGTTCAGCCCTCTGAGGAGCCTTGCAGAGTGGCAAACGAAATGTCAAATATTGTTTGGTCAAAGAGGGTTCTTGAAATCCTCTGAGAAATACTCCTTGCTCTATACACTTTATCTCCATCATATATATGAAACAGAGAAGTGGAGCTTTTTATTTAGGAAGTATCAGCTTTCAGACAAAGCTGGGGATGTTTGTAGTTGAGGCTACATTTGGACTGAGACATAAGTTTTACAGACCAAATCTGCACTTTCAAACAACTATACTTCAATTTGCAGGCAGTAAAGAACAGCAGATGGGACAACAGACTGAAATTCAGCATTAGCAGGCTCCATTTCTGGATCAACAATTAACTCGTCATGTGACACCAGGCAGTTCCGTGGCACTATCACCATTCCTTTAATCCAGCACAGTGAGAATCAGTGCAGCAGACCTTCTAGTCCAAATTAACTATCTCAATATTTAAACTCTTAGACAGAATGTAGATTTAGGCACTCTGATAAATGAGCTTGTGTGACAGTAAGTGTTAAATATCTCAATAAATGAAAGAACATCTATTTAGATGTCTATTTTGAATTAAAATCCCAAAGAGGTTTGTTTCTGCCTTTGTAGTGTACATATTATGTCTAGAGAAAGGAAAAAATGAGCATACGCTGAAGAGAAAACAAGGAAAGCTCATCCCTCTGTGGACCTTAATGAGTTTTTCCCTGGATGCCTTTCTATCAAGTTGCTGGTTCATTTAATTTTTTTCTTCCCTCACTTGAAGATGTGAGCTCTTCTTGGATCACCCAGCTTACCAAACTGAGATTTTGTGGAAATACATTGAAGAAGAAAATGGGAAAGTGCAGCACAAGTCCTGTCTCTAAGAGTCATTTAGAGGTCTTGAGAAAGAAACTAATGGTGCTGAGTTTAATGTCATGGCCTTGCCTAGAAAGCAGTATTAAGCCGAGTGCTACCAGACATGTACATTAATACCAGAACTATCTTAGATGTATGGCGTGTGAGATAATGATTAGGCCTTCTGGTCTATGATGCTACTGGTGTACTGTACTAAGAGAATTAAATGTTTAAAAATCACATACTTGGGGTGATTACACAAAACCTGGATTATTCTCTGTGGTCAAGCAACTGCCACTGTTGCTTAAGGCTTCACAGATTAATGGTAATCCTCCATTTTGCAAAGTGACCTTAAAACTGCAGTCAAAAAGGAACTTAGAAATTCTGATGACAGTCTGCACTAATTACTTTGTGTGCAAGTAGGTACAAGTAGTTTGCTACATGTGCATTCTATATGCCTGGCTAAAACCAATGCAAGATTCTCAGCAGGAACCGGTGAGAAAACAGCTAATGGGAGCCCAGGTGCAACTGGTAAGGTCACCTCAAGGAGAGATCAACCTCTGTATTTCCTGGTGTGGAGTTGAGAGACTCTATGGATTTTGCCTTCTCCCTTCTTTATTCCCTGGGCTCATAATGGTGGCTGTGTGGCTCCCTGTGGCCAGAGGGAGAATCATTTTTTTCTGTAGTGAGCAACTCCGGTGGAGATTTTATTTGTGGGGTCACTGACATAATTCTAGGAGGTGGCGTTGTAACTCGCGGCTGATAAATGCTTAAGTCTATTCCATATAAAGCTTGCGAGCATGACTAATTAATATAATAATCACCTCTAGCAGAGAACACATTAACTGCCTGAACTCTCAGGGTTTAGAAGATCAGAGAGAACAAGTTGGAAGACACTGAGAAATTGAATTAGCAGATTCTCAGGATGGCAGCCAGTAAGAGACTTCATGCACTCATGTGTGCTAAGGGATGAGCTCTGTGCCCTGGGGACCCTGGCAAAGCTGCAGTCTTCTCTGGGTTTACACCATGTGGGTACTTCCCTGAGGACAAAAGGGAGTGAACTCCAGGGCATTCTGGAGCACTGTATTTATTCCAACTGATATTCTTTGAATCAAATGATCTCATTAACTAAATATGCATTTGACCACAAAAATGTTATGTTATTTTTAGCTAACACTGCAAAGCTACATCAGGGTTGCTTCTTTTTCTCACTGAAACTGCATCTATTTTCTATAAAATTCCTTTATTTTTCTGAATTAAATCATCAGTAACCTGTGTAGCTGCTCTTGAATTTTGATCTTCAGAACCTGGTCTCTTCATCCTTTTTAATGATGAGATAAGCTTCTAACAGAAATACAGACAAAAGTAATCAGGCTCTTTGAAAAAAGTTGTAACCAACAATTCAGGTACAAGTTTTCTTTTTTGTTTTCAAGTAAAATAAGAGAGGAAAATTACAGATCAATGTGTTCCATAACATTACATTCCAATTTGGATTTTTATTACAGATTTCCAGGCTTCAGGCTTTAAGTTTGAGATGATACTGAAATTACCAAAATGGAAACAAATAAAATAGTCTCAGATCCTGAGCTTCAGCCTTTCCAAAACTGAATGAGGTATCACAGAAATCAGATTTCACATTCAGAGAGAGAAAGTCTCAATGGCATTAAGTATTTATCTGTTATATACCACAATAATTGTTATCATCCTGATTTTGCAGACTTGGGGACTGTAGACTGCCTGAGGTGCCAGCAGCCACTACTCTAAACTGTTTCTTTTATACTGTAGCCACTAACAACGTGTCACCCTACTGTGTAACATGGCTGCGACATTTTGTCCCATTCTCAGTTTCCAGAAGGATGATAGCAATCTGGAAGAAAAAGAACATGATCAAAGGCTGCACAGATGGTTCCGTAACAGCTGATAGGTAGCCGTGGTTGTTGATGACTATTTTGGAGGTGACAGACAGCAAGGGCAAAGACTTACCGCCAGCATTTAAATGCCAGGCCACAAAATAATTCTGATGAAAGAAATGCTTAAAAGAAATTTCCAGCACTGAGATTTCTTAAATGGGAATAAATTCCCCAAAAGACAGGGACATATCTCTCTCCCTCCCCCCCACCCCCCACCCCCACCCTCCAAAAAAAAAGGACAATTAAAGACTCTGCTGTGCAGTAGCTTTAAGAAAATGTGACCCTGGAAACAGAAATCTCTTTTAAGTGTCTTGCACAAACTGCTGTGTGCTGCTGTGAACAATTACAGAATTACTTTCTGTTGTAAAGTGGTATGTGTAGTGTCTTGCAGGGAAGAGCTCAGGTTGTAATGAGTAATCAAGTTGACTTTTGACAGAGTACCAGTCATGTATCGCTGCTAAGCACAGAGGGCTTACTATGGAAGGCTGTTTGACACCACAGGTAGATCTTGAAGGTCCATTAAGAAAAGCCTCGATAGGCACCATGAGGCCAAATCCATCAGCAAGGGACTCTGTTCACACCCAGGTCAAGACATAAGCGTGCCCAGCAGCTCACGTGGTGCCCAAGGCACCATGACATGCATGGCAGAGGCTCAGGAGCCTGCAGCTACCTGGACTCCTCTGGGAAGAGTGTTACACAATGATGGTCTGAGCCTGTGGATTGCACCTCTTTGCTACGTTACCACATAAAATTTCAGCCATGCAACCCTCCCATTTTCTGCTGCAATGCATGTCAAGAGCAGCAGGAAGGAGGCTATATATCACCTAGACATGCTGAACAGCCAGCCTACCCCAAATTGTTGGATGTATGATTAGAAAGTTGTTATGAAAGATCATGCATGGTTTCAGGCTTGGATATGTGTGAAAAAAAATGAAGTTTGTATACCTTCAACAAGAGAACCTAGGCCTTGATTAAAGCAGGGAGACATTCTCTTGGACCTTGACATATCCAAGGCTGTGGACTTCCCCATAGCCTCAGCAGGTTGACAGGGTGACTGTCAGATTGAAGGACAAGAGGTTTCTGAACACAAAGGCATCCTTATAGAATGAAAGGGTACGTACTGTCGCTCTACCTCCAGAAGCCTGCCATCCAGCAGAGGGTTTTAAGGCAATTGGGTCTTTCAGCAGCCTGAGCTTGCCACCCACCAACAGATATCTAGACAGCCAGCATCTTTTTCACAGAAGATGTTTCACCACTTGGAAGGTTTCATGATGTGCCTTGGGGTCTTCCAGGTAGGTGAGTCATTCCATCAGTTTTCATCTGTCTTGGCAGGAGATGGAGGAGTTCCTCCTGAGAAACAAACTCTAAACTCTGAGACAACATTAATGAGTAGCAAAATGCTGGTGAGGTGCTTTTCATGTTCCCCAGTTATCCTTAGCAGTGGGTTTAGCATGTGATATGACAACCAGACATAACTCTTAGCTAATGCTCCCAAACATTATTCAATGAATGACAGGGACTGATAATGGTTTAGGATGCTGTCTTAGGAGCTCATCCTCATTACAAATTTTACACAGTCGTTCCTGATGCATTTAGCCTCTTTAGACAGTTCTGCTCTTTTTATAGGTGTCATCGCTCTGAGGGTCCACTCCATGCACAACTGAAGCATACCCATCTGACAACTGTAGTGCATATGTCCCTATTAGACATTTTACTTAAGCACTCTGAACTGCCTCTAATTTCTGATTGTGTAGTCCAGCTTTTCCAGAAAAGCCTGACAATAGTTGGGGTTTTTTTTGATATAAAACTACCCTGTACTGCAGTGACTTTTTTTCCCCTGTGGTCTGTCACAGGGCTGAGGGTAAATAATCCTACTGAAAGTGGATTTTCCTCTGGAAAGTGCTATCAGACCTAAGTAGAGATCTTTCATGCAGCAGGTTCTCCCTCTAGTCCCAGATATTTCCAGTTAGCTGTTGACATTGTCTGTTGTTGGATTTGTTGAGTGCCAAGATGTCATGGTTTAACTCTAGCTGGCAACTAAGTATCGTGCAGCCACTCACTCATTCCCTGCCCTCCCCAACAGGATGGGGAGGAGAATTGGGGAAAAAGGTAAAACTTGAGGGTTGAGATAAGAACAATGTATTAATTGAAATATAATAACAACAATAATAATAATAATAATAATTTTAAAAAAAGAGAGAGGAGGGGAGAGGAATAAAATCCAAAGGGAATGGAAAAAACCCAAGTGATGCACAATACAAATGCTCACCATCTGCTGACCAATGCCCAGACAATCCCTGAGCAGCAATCAGCCAGCCCCAGCCAACTCCCCTGAGTTTATATACCGAACATGACATTATATGGTATGGAAAATCCCTTTGATTAGTTTGGGTCAGCTGTCCTGGCTGTGTCCCCTCCCAGTTTCTTGTGCCCTCTTGTGCCTTCTTGCTGGCAGGGCTTAAGAAACTGAAAAGTCCTTGACTTAGTATAAACATTACTTAGCAACAACTGAAAACATCAGTGTGTTATCAACATTATTTTCATACTATATCTGAAACACAGCATTGTACCAGCTACTGAGAAGAAAAAATAACTCTGTCCCAGCTGAAACCAGGACACAAGCTAACTCTCCTCTGAACACGAGAGGAACAGCTTCACTGACCTGGAAAACCATGACCTGTTTTTTCTCTTCCACTTGGAAGATTAACCTTGAACTTCTGATGCCTACCACCAGCAGCTAAGTCTCACTTTTTGGCAAGTTGTGGTGGGTCGCATGAATCATAGTGCTATGACCTTAGTGCCGAGCCTGCTTGAGGCCTGTGGCTATACAGAAACTGAGAAAGTTCTCCCATCTACGATTGCAGGTGTCCTTAGCTCACTCACTGAAGAATGATAGCATTCTGAACCTGATTTCCCAGTCCTAGCCTCACACCCCTTCTCTGCAGTGAGATCAATGTATGTCAAGGCAACACATCTGTGCAGGATCTGAAAGGATAAATCAGGCTGTTGCTACAGGATGGCATTCAGGATCATGGGTGAAGTACAGGAAAGTCAACTACACTGCAAGTATTGCAGAATCCTACATTAAAGGGCTGTGCTGGTTTTAAGAAACACCCCAACTGACTCCCACTGAAAGCAACCAAATTTTCAGCTGCTTTTGTTCCGAAATGCTCCTTTCCAAAGTATTTCTGTATGAACAAAACCTGCAGAATGGAACAAGATTTCATAACCATATCAGCTGCATCATTCCTGCAATAGCTGCCTTTCTGCTTTCTCCATTTCTCCTCAATGTATTATGTCTATCTTTTCTCTAATGAGTTCCACTCAGACCTTGGTGATCCTTGGGCAAGAGATCATGCTAATGTCATTAAGTCTCTTCCTGGAAGCCTCCTACAGAAATAAGGCTTTAAAATTGCAAGGGCAAAAGTAAGGTGGTCACCTTGCTCTTTAAATATGTCTAACCACTATATTTGTTGACTGTTTCAAGAGGACAGCTGAAAATATTTAAACATATTTGAGCATGAAAGCAAAATTTGTTAAACTGTATCTGTCAGGTGCCAAATGTTCTACAGGCATCTAAAACAGATGGGCCCTGCCTTACCCAAAGGATATGCTGAGGCAGTGAGATCTCTAAAGAGTTATATTCAGACAATCATTTCCCTTCTGTTATTTCCACTGATGACTGTGAGCCTCCTCTACAAGCCTCACTGCCCACCTTTTGCTTGCTCATGAAGTTTAAGCCAGAAAGAAACTTGCTTTCATCTGATATAACTTCCTGACTAGAAGATTTCACTCTGCTATCATGGATAGAACTTAATAATCTGTATATGGTTAAAGTGAACATGAAAAAATCAGAGAATCTCCACTCACCTCAGTTGTTTGCTCCTAAGGTCACTTGCTCTCTCAGCTAAAAATCTGTGCCTTTTTCTCTGGTTTGTCTTTCATCTTCCGAAAATCGGTTCGTGTTATGCCTTTCTCCAGTAGTCTAAAGAGCTTGCAAGTACCAGGTGTTTTCTCCACATGAAAGCACTTATTCACTATAATCACCTTACTGTAATACAAGTAGGACTGGATTTCAGTTTGCTTTCAGAATAATACATGACATTAAAAAAACACATGTAGTTCAGTAAGCAGTGAGCTAATGAAGTTTGTTTGCCTGTGGATTTGTAATCTCATAGTTAGATTCTCTGTGTCTCAAGAGTACGCATCAGTTTTCCCAGCAGTTAACCCATTCATCATAATCATCATCCATGTGGATTCTCTGGTCTAATAATATTGTTGAGCACTTTAGGATGTTTCTTCCCTCTCTGCTGAATTATTTTCTTGGAACTTGTAGGAGAGGAAGGAAGACTGATAGCAATATATAGGTGATATGATCAGTTAAGTCCCATTTCCACAGGAACCCAGACAAAAACATTAGTGCTGTGCAAAGTAAACACCATCTTTTAAACCTTTGCAGTGGAAAATGCCACTCCAGATGGCTGCATTTGACCTGTCTTGTTTTCAAAGTCTTTTCTTGTTATCATCATCAGGAAACCCACACACCAGGATCCCCACTAGGCAATGGGTGTTACAGTTGCACAGCAGCTCCAAAATTCAAATCTTTCCTGTTGAAAAACAGCAGCTAGTTTCTCGTAATTTGAGCTTAGGGACACCAGGGAATTCTGTACCATATGGTACCAGAATATTTGTCTTCTGCCAAAAATTTCTGTCTCCCCATCCTCTGCTCCAACCACATGGCCTTTTTTCCCTAACAGTCAATTACATCAGATATAACTGATATTCTTGGCACAGGAATTTATTCATCTCCTCAAAGCAAAGGATTGTTACGAGGTTTCTGCGTGTTTCTACAGGGGACTACAGTATGGCATGTACTGTCTAGAGTCCCAACAGTGACAGGTGCCACCTGTTAAAACACTGCTACAACTGTTTATGGATCCTGCTCCACGGAAAATACTGTCTCTAACCCATCTAGCTAATGCTTTTGTAACCTTTAACATTAAAAAATCTGACTATGTTATGGGCAGTGCCCAAATAAGATTAGGTGTTGTAATTTGAGATCAGTATGGTACTCAAACTGATTCCTTCAGTATCTGCTACAAAAAATACCTGAAGCAGGTATTCTACTTGTAATAGATAACTAAAGTTTTCTCCATTTGCTACGAAATGAGCAAAATGTAGGACTGGTGAGGACTAAACTCTGCCTTTGTCTAAATAAAATAGGAATAGGGGTGGCACTGTGTCTCTGCTGGCAGTCTGTTTTACAGCCAAAGGAAGTGTGGTGTGAATGAAGCTGGAGAGAGCTTGGCTGTCCTCCAAGCTTAAAAGCTCAGTTATCAAGACTTTACAGAAGCTGCTGTGTCATTGAAGAGTGCCCCAGAGTATTTTGAAGCCTTCCATTCTAAGGTTCTGCTGCCTGCCTTTCCAAGCATGGTGGCTTGTAAGGCAGGAGATATTTGGCAGCAACTGCTGCCTTACTACCTTCTGAATGTGCAGAAAGCTACTGGATTCAGAGTAAGCCTGAATTGGATGACAGTTTGCAGGTGTGGTGACCTGGGAGAGAACGAGGAAGAGATTTTGCAATCATTATTAGTGATCACTTTGACATTTAATGTGATTTCTGTGGATTTTTTCCCCTACGGTAGAAATAAGGCAGAGGAAAATCTATTCTTCTTATCATAGCATGGGTCTATAGACATGGGAGGTTAGAGAAAAGATGACTGGACTAGTAATGAAAATATCTGTGACAATAATGGTGCATGTAGATCTGGTGATGGCTGTACTTGAAAACATTTATCTCAATATATCTGAAGGGACTGTAATTACAAATAAATTAATGAAAAAACATTTGAGACTGACTATTCCACAATGAGAATGCTTTCTAAAAAATTAAGCAGCTCAAGCCAGCGAAGTATTTACTTATTGTATCACTTAAGGCATTTTTTGTCACATATTTTGAGAGGTACACCTATAAATGTTAATCTGGAAGGTAAATATACTTTCAAAAGAGAACAAACTGAGGCATAGATCCTAAACTTGCCTGCTTTCCTAGGAATGAGTTAGTCAGAGGCCCAGAACAGAAACCACAGATTGTCATTCTAGAGTTCTTGCTTAGAGACAATTCCAGTTCTTCAGATTTTGATGAATTTAGGATTTGAGGTTACTCAGGAATTTCACTTTTGAAGTTCTATGCACATTAAAAAATTGGTCTTTAACCAGTTTAAACAGTGGTCTTAAAGATCAATTCAAGCACTTTCTTAAGGTTAATGAACACCATTTTGAAAATTAGCATATATATGCAGACATATATAATACATAAGGCTGTTTGTTTCATTTTAAGAAACAGAGCTAAGTAATTATATACTTTCAAAATGTCCAGCCATGTATTGTATTTAAATAAATCTTTTACAGAATATAAGGAATGAATAAAGCAAATCTGGAGTTAGTAGAATTCATATTCCCCTGTCTGAATGCAAAACCATGTCTCTTTTACACTCCTCAGTCTCCTCATTAATTCCCGTGCTGTTAGCTTTTTGTTTTTCCAGTGCTTCATGTAAAAACTTAACCTGCTGCTGAATTTATTTCATGTCAGTTTATGTTTTCCTCATTTTCATGCAAAACCATGAAGGTACAGCTGCTGCAACAAACTCGCTTATTGAAGCTTGCCTGCTGCACACAGTGATTATTGCTTTTGGAGTCTAACTTGGCTTTGAATCCAAACATTACAAAAAATGAAAAGTAGCATGGTCTTAAGCACTATAATTGATGCTGCTAAATTTTGTTCCTTTGCTGTCCAGCCCACAGCTGTGTTGTACAGAATTTCTTCAATGAACATGTTCTTTGTTTCCCTCCCAAACCAAGAGAGGAAAAACACTATGAAATTTTACCCTCTGGTACTTTTTAGACAGTGCTTCTGTCTAACATCCCAGCATTTTGTATTTTTTTGTTAATCTTAGAATCGAATTTTGACATTAAAGTCAGCAGCTAGAAAATTAGAGGGGAAAAAAATGGTGTCTTCTGTGTACAATAGTCCTAGGTAAATGTAGAATTTCTATGCATGGACCAAATGAGAGAAGGCAATGAAAAAAAACACAATGTGCATGATGACACATAAGGACAAATGCAATTGAATATTAAAACCCCCAAATCACTTATGTACTGAAAATGAACTGAAATAAAACACTCATGTTCCAGTCACTCCAATATTTGTAATTCTTCTTGTAATTAAAAGCATAAAGCATTCTTAAGATCTCTTACCTTGCTAATATTTGCCAGAAGACTTTGGCACATTTCTGAGATCCTGGAATACGATTTTACATCTCTTTGGCTTTCTTTGAAGAGAAAAGACAAGATTTTTCTCAGATATTTTTCTCATTATTTTTATTCACTGCATTTTTCATTATTCATCCTCTTCCTGTGTTTATTTTCAGTACTTTTCCTACTGAGATTCTTTTCTGTTTCTGAACCTGAAAGTTGCTTCCATGCAACTTTCTCTGATTGGCTAACAAAAAAATTTGCCAAAAATATAATTTAATTTGCTACAGTGCTTTACAATACCTTTTTGCTATTAATCTATACAATTATACTGGGTTGTGCTCCCACAGCAAAGTGTTAACCATTTATTTTTACTTATTTCCATGTGCAAAAAAGAAAATATCTAAGAGAAATATCACATTAACTACCATATTTTTTATCTTCAGCATTTAATATTTTCTCAGTTAACTACGCCCTGACATAAGGGAAAAGGTACTCCTTACAGCACAAATGACAGATGTCACAAAAACTGACCAACTTTGGTTAAGAACTACAAAATAATTTGTGTGTGTGTGTGTGTGTGTGTGTTAAGTTTTGGGAAAATACTAGTGAAATTAGATGTAAAAAAAAAGCAGAATAAAATATTAGAAGCAGTATTATAAAT
Source organism: Falco punctatus (assembly GCF_963210335.1). Classification (NCBI taxonomy): domain Eukaryota; kingdom Metazoa; phylum Chordata; class Aves; order Falconiformes; family Falconidae; genus Falco; species Falco punctatus. The sequence continues at coordinate 22,860,669 of NC_137592.1, read as the reverse complement.
AGATGATTGAAAACTATTTGGTAGCTTTCAAAGACCTGAAGTCAGCACACATATTTTCAAGACAAGAAATCTAAGAGCTGCTCCTGAGCCAGACATCAGAGCTGAAAATACAATATCTGAAAAAAGGCCCCCCCATTTCAAACCTGATATATATTTTTGGAATCATTGGACTCTGGGTTCTCTTATGTGGCCAGCGTGAAAATCAGAAAGAAAGAAAATAGAGTGCCTACTGAAAATTTTAATGACCACTTTTAGAAATGCATTTTTCTCAAAATTACCCAGCTCTTAAAAAGTAAGTATAATCAGAAGTAAAATGACTGTGCTACTGGTTTTTAGAGCATGACATTTTGACTTTTCTCTAATTCAAACAAACATTTCTAAAGAAACTTCCAAGATAGTCCCTAGACAAAACACAGTATTGAAAGCCTACTCTATTTCTTTTGAAATATAAAGAGAAAGACTCCCATTGATAACAGTGGGAATGCATGATGACCTTTTGCTAATTTGAAAGTACAGAAGTTTGAAACAGAGATATTTGAAACCAGAAATGAAGCTTACAGCCTGAATAATACATACTGTACTTTTTTTGTCATTTTTATTGCAAAATGCCATAATTTATTTACTATGCTAACAGTGTATGTGAGGATTTTCTTTTAAGGTAATTAAAATCAATGATAAAAATGAACCATTTAGACCACCCTGTTACTCATTAACAACAAAACTAAAATGTCTTTACACTGTGTAATTAGTTTGCTCTTTTTTTCCTCTAATGAGTAGGCATTCTCTATGGATAGAGAGCTATAGGATTTTTTAAATGGGTAACAGGAGCTTTTGTGCTTCCTGATGATGAAAGTAAAGGCTTAAGAATTTTTCATAAAAATTCAGTAATAGCATGACACTTGTCCCCCTCAAACTTTTTTCAAAGCCTGAATACAAAACAGGGAAATGATTAATGGCACCATATGGAGATGGAATATGAGAAACTACTCTGTCCTATTGCTGAATTTCGAGGTCAACAAATACAACAGTTTCCTTTCACACCAGGTTCAGGCATGTTACAATTCTTCGCTCAGGAACTAGGAGTTCTTGTTTCAGTCACAGCCACTTCCACGTGGAGAGACATTAAACTGAATTCAGAGCTGCACTCTGATGTCATTCCCAATTTATCCTAAATGATGCTAGAAAATACATTACTCACTTCTTAAAATTTGTATTTTTTTGTGTCATTTAAGGTACCCATAATAATTACTGAATTCCAAAAGTTCAACTTTTGGACTCATGCATTCCTGTTTACATATATCTCTCTATAAAATACATAAAATTTACATTTTAAGCCATTACATTACTTAGCTTATTTTCAAAAGGTGTTCATGTACGGTGTAACACAGGTGTTCATCATATATGGTGTAACTGTAAAGCTGCCATGACATTTGGAGTTTTTAACGAATAATTTCTTGAAGAATCATGAGGAACTTTCCTCACCGGTTTTAAAGGACAAGCTTCCAGAACAAATTTATGTTGTTTTACAGCGCTTGAGGGTGCTTTTTTTTTAAACACTTCCCAATATTAAAAAACTCTTTAAAGTCTTCCAGTTTTCTATCGATATCTATTCAGTAGACTAAAGTATTTCAGGAAAGGGGATAATTTGTTATTTTTACTGGGAAGATTGTCTGCTCCTGCGCAGCTACGAGTGCGCTATTGCCCGTGCCCACGGGCAGGGCGGTTCGCCCGGCCCCGCCAGGTGCCACCGCCCCCTTGCGAAGGGCGCTGACACGATGCGGGCAAGGGGCCCTAACGCAAAAGCGGGCCTGGGCCTGCTGCTGGGAGGCCGGTAGTTAAGAAGGGCACGCCAAAAGCTCATTTACTGGGAATTCCAGACCTTGTTTTCCTCAGAATACCTGAACGAAAGGAAACCAAAAACCGTTCTGCTGGCGGAACCCTGAGGGGTCGCCCTTAGTGCCTCACCCGGTCTGCGGGGAAGGACGGACAACGGCCGCTCGCCTTGCTCCGGGAAACAGCCCGGGAAAAGGGCAGCCCGCCTCCGGGGCGGCCCCATTGCCTTGCCTTGCCTTGCCTTGCCTTGCCCTGCCCTGCCCTGCCCGCCAGGGCGGGCGGATGAAAGCCCATGGCAGAGGCGCCACCACCGCAGCCCAGCCAGCGGGGAGTAAGGATCAGCGCGCGGCGAGGCGGGAAGTAGCACAGCCCTCACTCTCGCGATAGCTGCCTGCTGCCGCCCCCCGGCGTTGTAACGGCCGTTACCTGGCCGTCGCTGTTTACGGTGGCGTAGCCAATGGGAAGGCAGGGCGTGTGGGCGGGACTGGGACGCGCGGCCAATGGGAAGGAGGGGCGGTGCGTTTAAACGGCGTGTGCGCCCAGCCGGTGGTCTGTGTTGGTTCTGTAGCCATGCCTAGTCGCCCCGACGACTACGAGGTGCTGCTTACCATCGGCGCCGGCTCCTACGGCAGGTGCCGTAAGGTGCGCCGCAAGGCCGACGGCAAGGTGAGGTGGGGGCTGGGGTGGTCCCGGCTGGGTGCTGGCGGCTCCGGGAGCGGCGGGTGGTTTTGGGAGCCCCTCTCCCCCTGGGGAGCTCTGCCTGGTGCGTGAGGCACTCCCGAAGGGATCGCGCGTTGTTTGTTTTATCTCCCTCACTAGATCTTGGTATGGAAGGAACTGGACTATGGCTCAATGACAGAGGCAGAGAAACAAATGCTCGTTTCCGAAGTGAATTTGCTACGCGAGCTGAGACACCCGAATATCGTCCGCTATTACGATCGCATCATCGACAGAAGCAGCACAACTCTCTACATCGTGATGGAGTATTGCGACGGTGGCGATCTGGCAAGCTTAATCGCAAGGTGCACCAAACAAAGGCACGTGTCAGCTTTGGAGTACATGGTGTGAAGTATCTTGGGCAACCCAAAGTGAAATGTATCTCAATAACTTACAAATAACTAGGTTTAATCCTTTGAACCTGACAGCACTTGTGTAATGTGAAAGGTTTTGTACAAAATTGCAACACTGATGGGAATTGCACTAATGAGTGTGCTGACTGATGGGATGTGTATGTCAAAAGAGTGAGGGGGGAAAAAAAAACCAAAACCCCCTGAGCTCTCTTATGAGGCAGAAGCTCTTGAAGGGTTTCTGGATGCAATGCTATGCATGGGGTTAAAAATGTAAACCAGCAAGTCACAGTTCATGCAGACTGGTAGCTTGATCTGTGGGTTCTTCTTGCTTGTAAAAACTCGTACCCTGTTTTTTGTTAGAACACCAAAATATGTGAAAGGGAAAAGTGGTTTTGTAAGTGATGTTAAAAGCTGCTTTATGTGCCTGCATGTAAAGCTTGTGGAGATGTCAAGTTGATCCTTGGTCTAATCTTAGACTTAGCAGCCTACTTCTTAAATATAATATCAGTTTTCACATTCTTAGGTTACACCATGTGTGCTACTTTGAGAATGATCTAAAATGGTGCTGCAGCTGCTCCCAGACATTGGTGTTTTCATTTAAAGAAAGTTATATTAAAAATCAGTCCCATCTTGGCTCTGTTGATGTATACTAGTCATGATAAACAGCTGACAGGATACTGCCAAGCAAAGGGATGGATCTCATCACAAAAGCAACAAATTGATATTTGTGTTGTAAGCAAGGGAAATGCTATGTATTTGTTAGATTCTTTGGGGGAGGAAGGAAGTATTTACAGGGACTCTACAACAACAGTCTAGATGTCTTCCAACATATTAGGAGGGATTTTTTTTAATTCCCATTTTTAAAATAGCATATGTAGATGCCTGTTCCTGTTAGCTTTCTATAAAGGTGCTGGGGTCGATTCAGTGATGTTTTGTAATAGTAGTATTTTAAAAAGTTACAGAACTTAGGCTGGAGGCAACTACTTAAAATGGTGTATGCTCAGAGAATGTTTGTTAAACTATGTGTTCATCTTTCAGGCATTATTTGGAAGAAAGCTTTGTTCTCAGAGTGTTGACTCAATTAACATTGGCCTTGAAGGAGTGTCACAGACGGAGTGATGGTGGAGTCACTGTGCATCGTGACCTAAAACCAGCAAATGTCTTTCTGGACAGCAAGCAGAATGTGAAACTTGGAGATTTTGGACTAGCTAGAATATTGCACCATGACACCAGCTTTGCCAAAACATTTGTTGGGACTCCATATTACATGTCTCCAGTAAGACCTCCCTTCTGTGCCTTATCTTCCCTTTTGTTCCTCCAAGATCTGTTTTCTGCAGTGTTAGTCTGAGAGTCTGTGAATGTTTGGGAGGTTTTAATGAAGAGTCACTAGTCTCAAATGCAGGAGACTCTTTCATAGAATTTATATTTTCTGGAAGCAAGGCTATTTTGCAGTTATTTTCATCTTCTTTTTCCCACACCTTTTCACTGTATAGGTTTTGAAATGTGCTTGGAATATCAGATATATTGGAGTATATTGTTCTTGAAAAGGAACAGGGAAGCTATTTTATGTTTCACAGTGTTAAAGAGCTTATTAAATTACCTCTTGACGGTAGGATTTTAATTTGTAGTGGAAATGAGCAAGAATGAGTTATTTCCCTGATACAGTGCATTTTGTATGGGAAAGATTAACGTTGACTGAAACATGGAGTTTTATCAACTGAAGACTGGTGCAACACTTCAGTATTCTACAGTGTAGTATTTCCAGAACTTTGTAAAATCCTGCTAGTAAGAGTACCTGTGGAGATTAATTAAGATGGGATCTTGAAAGTAAGCCAAATAAGTAATAGTTTAATTCAGGTTTGAACAGTGGCTGATTATGCTGCAATGGTAGAACAATCTCCTAACTAATAAACAGAAGACTGTTCTTTTTCTTTAGGAACAGATGAACCATATGTCATACAATGAAAAATCTGATATCTGGTCTCTGGGATGTCTCCTGTATGAATTGTGTGCTCTTTCGTAAGTATAGTAGTATAGTAATTAAAATGGAAACACAGGTGTCAATGCATGTATGATTAAATTTTTTATGGATGAAAGCTTAAAGTTTTAAGAGACTAGTCCTAGATTTTTATTTCTGTATTGGTCTTGACATTAGGTAGTCAAACCTTTGATTGCAGCTTTTTTCTTAATCTGACACTTTTTTTCCTGAAAAATAAGTCTTGTAAAACTAGTGAAACAATCCAAGAAAAATGTTCTTTTTCAGGCCTCCGTTTAGAGCTTACAACCAAAAGGAGTTGGCAGAAAAGATAAGGGAAGGGAAGTTCAGACGAATACCATATCGTTACTCAGAGCAGTTGAATGAACTTCTCAAAGAGATGCTGAATGTAAAGGTAAGAATCAATTACTAAGTTTACCTTCTGTAGTTTGAACTAGTACTGAAATACTAGTTTTTCTTCTCAGTTATGAAACAAGCTGATCTGGAGTAGTGGTTGCTATCACCTAGTCACTGTCAATATCACTTGTAGGGGAAGAAGGGAGGAATTGTGCTTTAAGTCCATTAAACAAAGGCAGCAACTCAAGTGATAGGCCAGGTTCACAGGATGCAAAAAGGCTGCCTCGGTATTGGCTTATACAGAATTTCCTAACAGCATGCTTAACAAGGTCTTATAACTTCAGGGTTAAAATGGCTCCATTGTGCTTGGAAGCTGGCAGGGTTGGCTTTTTGTCTTGATTTCTGACTTTGCTTTATATGGATAATGTATAGCTCTCCTCCCACGGGTGGCATGGGGGTGTTGAGAATAATACTGCATGGGAAAACAAAGCTGTAAGAAGAATGCAAGTATCCAACAGGTATGTATCCTTCAGGAATCAAGTGACATCATCTGGAACCTACTGACAATTGCCTCTAGTCTCACCACCCCATTCTGGCTCTGAAAGGAGTGGGTGCCTGGGCTGGGAGAGCCAGACTTGCAGCTTCTGGAGCTGAAGGCTGGTAACCGCTTCCTCCCTCACTTTTTGTCATCTGGTTGTGCTACCCCTTCCTAACTCCCATTTTTCTCCAGCTTCTCTTTCACTGTATAGCACCTCAGCTGGTCTCTACCTGCAGTGGGTCTGTCTTCAGAATCCCTGGCCTTAATGTTTCTTGGTTACAGATGAAACCTGTTGGTAATGTCTTTTCCTTCAGGATTATTGCCGACCTTCTGTTGAAGATATTCTGCAGCACCCCTTGATAGCAGACTTGGTGACAGAAGAACAAAGACAAAATTCTGATAAAAGAGGCTGGAGATCATGGGAGCCAGAAAAACTGCAGCATTCAGATGCTGCAATGAGCGAGCTGAAACGGAAGGAACAACACTTACAGGAGCGAGAACAAGCCATTAAAGAGAGAGAACAACGTTTGGAGCGTATGATATTCAACTTTGGGAAGGGGGTGGCATTGGGATTCTGATTCAAAAGAATAAGTGCAGAGAAAGGAAAGGTAGACAGTTTCTAAAACTCATTTTAATGCTCTAGGATATTGTACTCTGCATTCACTACTAGAATTCTGTCTAAAGACTAAAACAAGAATGCTTGAGCTTACTAATCTATACTAATTCTTGTTTAAAGTTACTAAGATATAATTGGCACTTTGGATATAGAAGTCTGATTTAGGAGGATTATTAAACATGAGTAGCAACTAGGAAAGTACAGAAAAATGGAGTCTGAATATATTCTGCACTGTGCAGTGTAGGTTGCTTTTCTTTCACTCTGTGTAAGTTAACATTGGCTATACTAATGTGTAGCCTAAGGTAACCTGCTATTGGAGCAAAGTAGACTTGAGTAACCTGTCAACTGCTTTTATAAAAGCTGTAGTAGCTTACGGTCTCACTGGTCCTTAGGTGTTGGGATTTCCTGCCCATATAAAATACCTCTTGTATATGCAGCAGACCCTGTAATACAGATTTTAACTATATATTGTTTTCTGAGCCTGAATAACAGCTGCTGCTGCTGTAAACAGGGTGCTTAATTATATACTGTAAATCAGCTATGGTATCTAAATAGATCTGGTGTCATGTGTGCCACTAGTTAATGTGCAGAACAGAAAGCTGCTATAGCTTCATTGTTGCAGATATGTAGAGTCTGGGGGAGAAGAAAAGCCTACCTGGCATTTCAGAGTACTTATCCATGCTTTATCAGTGCATTGGTAAAGGTGTATCTACAGAGCAGTTACCTTTTGTTTAGAGCCATAGAAACAGCCTGTCAGATGCACCCATATTTCTGTTACTGGTGTCTTTCTGCAAGAAAATCTGCCATGCACAATTACTCTAACATTTACATTTTAACACTGCATACTACCATATTTCTACTTCCAGAGAGAGAACGGGAACTCTGTGTTCGAGAGAGACTGGCAGAAGACAAACTTGCTAGGTATCTTACTAACCTATAGTTGCCTATGTTAAAAACTCTACAATCTTACAACAAAAAGCTTAAACTTTTTCTTTTTCAAAACAGAGCTGAAAACTTGATGAGGAACTACAGTCTCTACAAACAGCAGATTGCATTAGCTTGTGCAGATGGTCCAGGTATGAAAATATGCAAGAAGCCACTTGTACTGATAAATGTAGGCTGTTGTGAGTAGAAGAATGTCCCTGATGCTCAACGTGCTGTATCTAGTCCCACTGTAGTGATACAGTCCCAAAGTATTCCTGCGTGGTTGGGAAGAGACACTTGACTTTCATTAAGGTTTTTTTGCAAAATAGAATGATGTTCAGCCATGAGTATGAGTTACCACTGTCAGCACTGTGGTCTTGTGCTGTTTTGAAAATCGGGTTCTTGTGGTAAGCTGATGGAAGCACTGACTTGTAACCCAGACTCTTCTCAGCTGCCTGTATTTTATTTATGGATGTTTTTTATATACCTTTGATTTGTTCATTTTAATAAAATTGCACATGTCCAACTATTTCAGCTTTAGTTGAACTTCCAAAAACTTCAAGGTGAGAAGTAATATTTGTTGCAAGTGACTCAGATGTGATTGGTGATGAGCTCTGAAGAATACAAACTGCTATTATCATACTCCAGTTTAACTCACTAGGAAAAAAAAAAAACAACAACCAAACAGCTCTGAACATGTGCTACAATGCTTCCTGACCTGGAGTCCAATCTGTTTTACAGTAGTTATTACCCTATAAGTGTATGACACTCACTTTGTCCATTGCATCCATCTTTTAATAGTAAAAATGATCAAAATGATCAAAGTATCTAAATGAATTTTGAAATATTGTAGAATATTAAATGGTTGGGTCCTAGGTAGTACTCTAGAAGAAAGACATGTAAAAACCTTTAAACATGCAGCAACACTCTCTTCATTTAGTTTTGGTCAGATAAAGCAAGATAAGCATGTCACTGCCTCTCTACAACTAAAACTGAAGTTGCGTATTTTTATTTTTTCAAAAAGTGTCTATCACTGCTGGAAAGAACACAGTGAAATGCTACCAGAAGTTAGTGGCACTTGAGCTATTTCTAACATTCCTGTCCATTTTGAGAGTTCCACCTATGACATTTCAACTTACTGTCTTTGATGCATTAAAGAATATAAAATTACCAACAAACTTGCCTTGGGCTTTCTGATGTTGACTCTAATGCTGGATGGCTGAAAGTAAATGAGCTTCAACATTTGTTTCTATTCTTTTCTGCATCTTCCACCCCTTTACATGATATTTTGACCTTAACAAGGATATTAGTTTTTTGAAGATGGGCAAAACCACTTCGAGTTTTTAATGCCTCAAGACAAGCAATGCAGAGAAGTGAATGTAGTTATTAGAAGACTAACCAAATCTTGCAATATCTTGATTAAATATTAGTCACAATGTTTGCTACTCTTCCAATTAATTTCATAGTACTCTTGTAATATTGTTTCTAAAATTCTCCCTGTTTGGATATGGATGGACTTGGTGTTTCTCCACTATGTTACCAACATCACTTGCTTCCATTATCTCCAGTTTTCAAAACTGGCTTGTGTCTCATGCATCCCTTGGATCCCTGAATTCTCCTTAAAGTCAGTTGTGTGGTTCACTTCACAGGGAAGCAAACGAAATACCAAAAATCTGTGTTTCTAAGTCAGTGTCCTAGACACTACCTTATTTTTGCAGGGATTTTCCAATGTTTAGGGAAGGTTTTAACATTAAAACAGATACAGCTTACGGATATAAAAATACAAAATGCTGAAATATTCACTAGCTTCCTCAGTTTGGGCCTCCTCACTCTCTTATGCTTATTGCATCCTTGATCTAGCCTAATGAATTGAAAATTAAGGCTTCAGCATTGTTAAGATTAGGATAGTTAGATCTTTGATTAAAATGGAAACATCACACATTAAGTTGAGCCTTATGAAGCTGGCTCTTATGAGAGGCAGATCAGCTGTTTGAATAGCTTTTTATGGTAGTTTTGTACCCCGAGTCATTAAAAACAAAACAAACTGCCTTTTAATTTGTGGCAGTTCTATACAACTAAAGCACAGCTATACTATAAAAATTCCTATTCTGCAGGCTGCAGTGAAAGTACTTGTTAATTTTTAATGTGCCTGAACTTGTCATTCATGAAGTCCAAGCCTAATTTTTACCCCATTGACTTAATACAAGGATAGAGTTGGAACAACGTGGGTAATGTAGAAAGACCACCGGATGGGTTGGGTCTGCCCATGCTATGAAGGAAAGAAGGCTTTCTGGTAGCTGCGAGCCTAATTCTCCATTTCCCTTTGGAATTGCATTATGTTACTGTTTAATTTCTGTCCTTCAGAAGAAACTCCATGTCTTTTCTCCTTATATCAACAGTTATCTTAGGCGTTGGGAGGTGCACCCTAGAAACTACAATGGCATATATCCTTTTACCACAATCATGTAAAAGCTTTGTTTTCAATTATTCCTCAAAACAGGAAAAAGAATTGTTACTATGAACTAAAATGCAATTAATTAGGTCACTTAAAGCCATAGGTAGATAGCAAAATGGGTAACAGGGTTAAAAGATATCAGCTAAGCAATAAATGCTGAAAAATGCACTAATTCAGTACTTATTTTTTGATTTCTTAAGATAACGCACTCCTACTCCCCTTTTCTACAACCAAGAAGAAAGTACACTTTGGAAGTGAAGAGAATCTTGTGCCTTCTGTTAATGTGGAAAACCATCCCCTTTCTAAAGGGAAGTCATCTGATCTCAGAAAACGTCTATATGCTGCAAATCTACGGGCTCAAGCACTGTCTGAACTGGAAAAAAACTATCAACTAAAGAGCAGACAAATCCTGGGCATGCGCTGAAACTAATAGAGATGTAAAGTATTTAACTTTTAAAAGTTGATTAAATGTATGGGAAGATACTTGTGCTTCCCTCTTTTAAGTTGGAACCTACTGAAAATTTATTATAACAGTTGTTATACAAACTCGTAGTCTATAGGTAGTTCACAATAAAGGCTTAAGAGATTATATTATGAAAGCGGGTAGTTTTGATACAAATTAAACAAATTTAATTATTTGTATTATTCAGGAAAATACATTTTAGTCCTCCTTCTGTTTACTGTACATTACTCTTCTGAAAATATAAAGAATGAATATTGTAAAACAGATACTTTAAGATCCGATGTAAAAAACTTTTCAGATAAAAATGTACAGATTCACAATCTGTAGGTTAAAACGATGCTGTATGTAACACACAGTACTTGATTAAAAAAAGTATTGATATTTTATATATGTGGAAAAACTGGCTTTTTGTCTGTGCTTGTGAATATTTTTTAACTATCAAAAGAGCAAAAAGAGATTTTATGCTATCTCTTCCTGCTAAGTAGGTGACCTATCAAAGCAGGCTACTTTTAGTTTCATGTCTTTAACTAATCAGTGGAAGGGGTCAGCTTAGTGTAATTGAGTTTATACTTCTTTCTGCCTGCTCCTGAAAGGCCTGCTTCAGGGCAGAGCATTTGAAATGATACCTTCTTCGGTTTGACTTGAAACTGTGTGATAAACTGAACCTCTGAGACTGCTGTCCTGGATGGGGCACCATCCAGGGTATTAGCACCTGTGTTTTGGGGAGGGACAGTTGTACTTTGAATAGAAAATCCTTATTTTTGTGATGCTAATGAGGTATCTCCATCTTCCCTTTCACAATTCTTTGCCAGAGTAGGAATTGCTCGCTTAAGATGGTGTAACTTTTGTGAACTGACTCAGACACGTGAGCTTAAAAAAAGCCTTTGGAACTGTAATGTCTGGCATAGTTTATATAAAGATTTTTTTATCTCAGGGTTGAAATGCCACAAAACATACATTCTTAGAAAACAGCTAATTTTCAAAACATGTTTCCTTATTGGACCGTGAATGTTATCTAAGGAGGTATTCTAGATGGTTTTTACTTGAAAAAAGAGAATCTTATTTGAAACATCGATTTGACATATTTGCTGATAGACACATACTTGTGTCATCAAACAAGAGGTTTGCTCTAGCAGATTCATAACCACCCAGCAGAGCTTATCATATTTGCTTGCGTAGTGGTTACTGGTTTTGCCACAACCTTTGCTTAAAATAATTAGAATGTGACTGTTTTCTGTGCTAGTTTAAAACTGCCACTATTCTGGTGGTCATTACCCAGTGCTAGGTGTGGTTGAAATGTCTGGCTGAAGTAGCTGTGCCATATGGATCAGTGCAGCTCTCCTTCAGCATTCTTTCATGTTGTTGAAGATTTTCATATGTGTTTTGAGGGATTCCCCTGCTTTCTTACCACGTTTGTACATTCAGATTTTTCTGTTCTGTGCCTCAATCAGAAAATCTGCAATGCAGTTCTGCTGGCCTTCAGGTGGATCTTCACTGTATAGCCCATAAAACATCAAAGGGTAAAACACTGGACTTAGTCCAACCTGAAAAAAAAAAATCTAGGATGCAAGAGTTTTATTGTATGCTTTGCCATCTGCAAAATGAAGGTACCAATTAGTGAAAGGAGGAAATCAAGCAACCAAGGAAATAACTTGGTAATTAATGAATCAGGAATGACTATATTGTGACACGGCTGGTGTTTGCAAATGCTTTGCTTTTAACAAGGCCAAACTAAGAAAATGGCTTGAGAGTCTTTTTTTTTTTTTTTCTTGGAACATATAGATGGAACAAATAATTTCTGCACTTAAATTTTGAATACCTTCAGAGCAATACTTGTGGCTTTCCCTTTAATTCTTTAGTGACCTCAAGATGGCACTGTTGCCCTGTAATTGTTGGAATTTCTTTTAGTCTATCGATACATTCACACAAAATTTTAAGATCTGATTTAAATATATTTTTACCTGTTTTGATTCAGAAAATCGTAAGTGTGTTGCTGCAAGATGATGATTTTCTTAGGCCACAGATGCTTTAGTACTTGCTGGTGCAATTAATGGTAATTATCTCCCATTTGCCATTTTGCATTTTTTATGCATGTTTTATAAAAATAGTTGAATCAAAATCCTAGCTAACAATTACACTATTATGAATAAGAAATGCTACAGAATGTGCAAACTGTATCAATCACAATGGCAGTAATAAATAGAGAACAGCTTAAGTTACAGCTGCAGCATTGAGCTATTTAAGCTGCCTTACTCACAATCTCGTCTTGAAGTATTATCACTCTAATATAATAAATGCAGTGTTTCTTGAAGGTTTTGAAATAAGAACTTCCTACCAGTTATGTCAAACATAGGGGAAAGTCATTCTTTGGATGCCTTGGAGACGGTCTTCGTTCTCTCTCAGGATTTTTGCTTTGGAATCCTGCAATCCACATTTCCCTACAAAGGCATAATTGTTTTTCCCAGAGCACGTGTGTAGCATTGGAATTGCATTCAGGATGTAATTTTAAAATATAGCCAGGAAAATAAATAGAACGTTTATGGCAATAGTGACTGCTTACAGAGTCCTTCCAAAACATTGCCACCACGTTGATGGGTACTTATCTCTTAAAAGTAAATTTGTACATATGTATATGGTACAGCTTAAGCCTTACAGGATAATAATAATAATAATAATAATAATAATAATAATAATGTTGTACACTGTGGAATGTTGTAAGACAAAGTCATTAAGTTTAGCATAGGTACCAGGAGTTTTAATGTTTATATGTATAGTTGTGGGCACAAAACTGATGTACAGAAGTCACCTCTGAAGTTACAGAAGTTTTATATGCATAGACCATAATTTAGCTCAAGGATAGACTGGAGGGAAGTTGCATCATCTTTAAAAAATGCGGGTGAGATCGTGGATTTTCAGCCTTTGTGTGTGAGCTTGATCAAGTCCCTGTCCTGGGCCTCGGGTTCCCATCTGTAACAGGCTCGTCACAGGGGGGTGCTCAGAGACAGCACTGTACAGGTCTGCATTTTGGGCAGATTTTTGGTGAGAGTGGTTGCACCACTGTCTTCTCCTACTTTGAGAAGCTGTGCACGTAATAGGGAATGGAATTTACTGGGAAAATAGTGGTGAGTTACCGAAGTAATTTATTTAATGATTAGCCTGGTCAACTGTCCCCTCTGCAGCCAGATGACAAGGCCATTACATGTGACGACAGTGCTTGAAGAGTGTGAAAGATGCTGGCTAGCTAGGCAGATAAAATGCTTAGAGGAAATCAGTCTTGAATATGGAGGAGCATCAAGCTTCTTCCTAAACATAAATATCAACAGGTCATTTAATCTATACTATATAATTGAACAGGTGGAGAGAAAAACCCCTCTGGAATAATTATAAAATACTTTATCATAGGGAATCTCACATTTTTGCCTTTACTATCGGTGAGTATCCCAGGAAGAAGTGATCTGGTCCTAATAATGGCACAAGCTGGTTCATAAGCACTCGCTGCAAGACTCAATCTTCTGTAGTTTCCTGCAGGTATCAGAAACAGTGCAGAGCAGAAGCTCCCTGCTATTGCTCGTCTTCATCTGAAAAAAAGAGATCGCTCCTCACTTAGGCTGCTTGTCATCCTAGCACCTGGGTGTAGCTCTTGCTGCGCAAGAATGGAAGATGAAGTCCATTTCCCGGTAAGCAATGCTTCTAGCATTCATAGTGCAAAATACGGTTGGACCCAGTAATGGTACAGTGACAGCCTTTGGGCCATGTCTGTCTTATTTTTCCCTTGTGTAATTTGTGTGAACCCAGTTGAATCCTAGTAGCTATAAAGCTGGTGTATCAGGCACAGAAGCCAAAGCCTGCCCTGGAAGCCTGCTTAATATGCATTTCAGCACTGTGGAAGACTTTGGTCTAATTAAGGCTGCATACAGTATAACATCTGGTATTAGAAGTGAGTTTTATTTATGTATTTACCTTAAAAAATAGCTGAGAGTTAAATATTAATCTTTACAACTTTAAAAAGCTCCACAGACTGATAGCACAACGCTACGTATTGTTATACTGCTTTGGCGTTTAATCTTGCTTTCCACCAGATCAGCAATGCTGAGAAGTTACTATACTAGAGGCAACAGTGCCTTTATCTGACATACTATTTTGAAGGCAAAGTGCACTTCTGAGGCTCAGCTGCTATGAAAGGATGAAGCTTTGTCGGAAAAAAATCCTTTGTATCCTACAAAATGGACTCATGCCAGAGTTTTATCATATAAAGGGAAAAGAAAGGCTACAGAGACACCTAGAATTAACTAGCTCCAGATAGCCTTATTTTTCAATGTTGGCTCTTTCTGGGTAAGAAAACATAACATATTTATGAAACCTTTTGGCTAATTAACTTTCATTTTTAATTGGTTTAATTTTTGACTGTCGGATGATGCTTGTTGCTGGGTTACCTGGTTTGAGGAAAAGTAATTTATGGGCCCAGTTATTACTGTATTGTTCTCTACTGTGAATATAATTAGTCTCAGTGCATTATATCTACTTCCTTGGCAACTGAAACTGACTTGGACATGACATAAAGTGAGTAAGAACCAATAATGCAGCTTCCACTGTCAACCTTCATATGTATTTTTTTGTGGTAATACAGATTCATAAGGAATATTGCAGGTACTTAGCAGGTGCTGGAATACTTGGCTCCAGCTAGTAATTTTTCCCCATTATTCATACTAATCTGAAAAACTTTTTTGTTTGCAAAAATAGCTGCTAAATACTTTTTTACTGTTTAATCAGCTCTTTTAGAGGTCCTGCTCTTGCAAGGTCAGCGGAAGCAAGCGTATACAATAATACAAATTTTTGCACATGTTTGTGTCAGTCAAAGTCCTAAGGACACAACAGAAGCCCAGTAAAGCCAGTTACAAGCTTTCCTTCAAATTCAGTGAACCCTTGGCTGGACTTCAACTTCATTAGCATTAGACATAGTAGACATTTGTAAATACTTACACTTGTTTGCTATCTGGGGAGGCAGAGCATTGCCAAAGGCACAGCAGGAACAAATGATCCATCTTCCTCAGCAGAAATGAAGACAAGCCACTTTAGGTAGAGCTCTCGATCCTGGCTTCTACCAAATCGGACTTTACTTGACAAGAATTGCATCAATAGCCCTCTGGCAAGCTTAGGCATTGCACAGACCCCTCTGGAGTTGTGTGTAGTACTAGGGAACAGTGAATGCATTTTTTCTGCTCATAATGCATTTATCATCCAATTGCAAATAGAAGCAATATTATGTACCTGAACTCTCAGCGCTTCCTAGGCCATCGGGGAACACTCCAGTGACTCCAGTGACTCCAGAGCTCGGTGGCTATTTAGGTCATCCAGGAAGTTTAGAAAATCTTTCCTGACAAACGCAAGTGTTAAAGTCACTGACTGACTTGAGTGCTAATTGCCATGTAAAGTCTTTTCTGACTACTACTAATCAATCTTTAGATGCCACTAGGGAAAGATAATATGGACTTTATGAGGCCTGGATGATAACATAAACAAGGCCATCAGAGCAAATGGCAGATCATGACAGCTAATGATTTCCTGGGAGGTAAAACAAATACCTCCTATGACAATGATCCACGTAATTAGCTTGTACTGGATTATAAGTACTTTGTGGCTGCAACTAAAAGCAGGAGGAAGCATTAGCACTAACGAAAATGGTATGAAGGAAGTATTCACTTGATTGGAAAAATAATATATTTTTATGAGAAATGTTACAGACTTACCTTTAGGGCATGTTTTAAATATTTCTCCCAGGTAAAGTGAAAGCTAGGAAAATCTCACCATTGTGCCAGTTTCTAGAGGGACAAGTGTGATCAGAGAACTGCTGCTGTAATGTAGTTTAAGGGATCTGTCTGCCTTTGAGGCAGGCTGGGGCCTCACTCTTATCAGGTGTAAGATAATTTTTCACCAATCTTAACACAGTCAACTTCAACAATGTGATGGGTACAGAACATCAATGTAATGAATACAGGTGAACAACCAACAATGCATCGCTAGATCTCTGCATAAGATGCAATGAGTAAAATTCCTTTCTCTAAATTTCCCACTCTTTTTCGAAGCCAAATTAGAGTCTCAGTGCTTGAGGTCTCAGGGTGAAACGAGGCTACAGAAGGACCTCATTCTCAGAGAAAAGCCACATTCAGTGGAGCTCCATGTGTTATCAAAAGGGGAAAGCACATGAAACCATTTTCTCATTATTGATCTTAAATAAGGGACTGAAAATCTAAACCCTGCATTGCCTGAGTTCAGGGAATTTCTCTGGCAGAGCCCTGGAAGCTGTGTTTCAGAGACTTAGAATGGAATTTGTGTACGAACAACCACAGCCTTCATTTGTGCCTGTTTTAACTTCTTTCCATGTTCATTTTGCTGTCTCATGTTCTGGCTAAAAGAATCCATGACAGACTCATCTTGTAACTGCTGCTAATTTGCACTTGCTGCTGGCATGGCTGTGGGTGCAAACCAGACAGTTAAGTGCTGGCAAGAAGCAGTGAGTTAATCATGGCCTTGAAAGCATGGTCCTCTACTTGTGCTCCAGGGAATGAACTCAACTGAATGGCAAAGCCCAGCCAGGGAACTCAGCTCTGGGTTTGTGCCAGGCAGTAACCATGAGTTTTGTTTTCAAATTTGGCTCTGCAGTAACTTCTTACATAAAATCCTAGAGCCTGGCTCAAATTCACCAGATGTTCTAATGGTCACTTGCTTTTTTAATTCTATTTTTTGACAGTTTAGATTCCATCTTCAAAGGAAGTGGAATAAAACTCGCTACAGAAGTAAATTCTAAGCTCAGTATTTACTGCAATGATTTGTAGTGCTTGCAAGTGGCCTGCCATATCTGCAATGCCTCAGTTGCACGCAAAACTCTCCATCAGAAATGGGAGATGTTTCTAAAGGCTTGCTCCACATCCTGCCCCTGCATCCCTTACCAAGCTTTTTCTCCACATCTCCAGCTTGGGCAAAAAGTCAACTTTCTAAAAAAATGAAAAGATCACTTTTATAAAGTGGGATTGAAGAAATTACTATGCTGTGGTGAAGTACTTTCAGATCTGTACCTGCTGAATAATGTTTTTTCACTCCTCATAACTTTGGAGTTAATGGTGGATGTGTTAAGAGATACGGTATGTAACCAGCTGGCATTGGTACAAAGTTGGAGAAAAACTATGTGTTTTGCATGGATTTATTATTGTTATTATCATACAAACAGGTACTACCAAGGATGATGTTGGCTTTAGTCCTAATCCAGTATCCCACAGTACCAGGCTGTGAATGAGTATTTTTTAGTGATCCTACAGTGAAATCGCCAGTTGGTCACTTACAGAGAATCAGAAGCATCAACAAGAAAAGCACTGAATAAAATCAAGTCTTTGCAATGGTAAGGACAGCTTTCAGCATATGCAAACACAGAATTGTCTTCTACTCTTCTTGTTAGTAACCAAACACAAAACAATTAGCCTCCTTCCCTATTTACAGGCTCATTCTCCCTGGTGACTCAGCCTGGAAGAATAGTAGCTGCTCACTTCTTTAATGCCAGAAGTCCTTATCGTGCTGTAAATCATCCTGTCCTGTTTCAGCCTCAGCAGTGCTGAGAAACAGGACGTGTACCCAGCCTCAGCACCGCATGTCCTTAACCACATGCAACAAATCTAAGACCCCTGATTGCCAGTGAGGTCCCTTCCTGCCCTTGGTAAATAATAAATAATAATAAATGCGTGAAAAGAACACTAGACATTTCTCAACCTGGGAGGTATTCTAAGGAAATTCTTACTTGGGACTTGCACTACCTGGCAGTGACCTTTTTGATTTGTTCTAAGCATGCAGCTGGCAGAAACAAACCCATGCCGATACACTGCCTTTGCACAGCTATTGAGACCTTCACAACACACCAACGCAGGCCATCAGGTAAAGTGGAAATCCCTCCATGGCAACATCTATGGTTCTAATTTTATTACTTAAATTAATACCAGCCTTCTGATTGACAGCTCTGTAGCCTGCCTTCCTCCCTTCACAGATGTAGTTCATTCTGAATTAACAGGGCGAGCCTGTCTATATGTACTCAGTGATCTGCTTTCCCTTGGAGGTTGCTCAGATTAGTGTCACTTGCTTATTTCTTTTAGGATGTGGTTACTTCTTCAAAAAAGAGGAAGGATAATCTTAGGTAATTTTATATAGATTACTGAGGAGCTATCAATTGATAATATTTTGTATCTTCCTTTTTTTTTATTTTGTCTGAACTAATCATCCTTTGGCATGGGAGTGAGAATGGCTGTTTAAACAACAGTAGTTTATTTACAGCTACTTGGGGTTTCATTGTCATTTGTCTGCCATGGTAGAAACATTAACCCTAATTCAGCATTGTTGGAAGCAAACGATTTCCATGTAATTAACTTTGCAAGGCATATGTTACAAATAAGAATGCTAATTTAGTACCTGTTTCACAATCACGTCTTCCTCTGAGAGTTATAGGGAAACTTTTTTTGCAAAATTTGGGCCAAATACCGCAACAAAAAGTCCACTGTCCCTTCAGCTGTTGTTTCACAGTCATCAGCATATTAGTTCCGGATATTTTCTTATATTGATCCTCATTAATGCTTTAGTTGTCTACTTCTAAAACATTCCAAATACCCAGACCTGAGTGATTGTGGCTGCTCTTGTTAGAAGATACTGGCAGCCAGGGAATAGCCACAATGCAGGGCTGCGATACTGAGGAGAGAGATGGCTTCCCTGTGACCTGAAACCCTTCCATCACTGCTGCCTAGATTTCAAAAAGACAGTACACAATTTAGGCAGGGGTCTTTGATATGAGCATCTCTGAGTCAGGGTTTAAGGTTATCACAGTGCTACAGCTCCTAATGATCAACCTTTGAGCAGTAATTTGAGAATTTGTCCTTGAGATTATCTGTAATTTTTTTCTTGCATCTCCTTTAGAGCATCTGTGAAGGACAGGGGATTCCCAAAGAAACAGGGGATTGATTCCTTTTTGACAAAATATATCCTACTAAGAACTATCCTACTAAAAGCTCCAGATGCACTCCCCCGCTGATGAGTCTTTTAAGTTTCAGGCCTGGGTGACATCAGAAGGATGATAGTGTGGGTGCTCAGCAGCTCTGGGAGACATCTGCCATACATCAGACACCAATGAACTGAGAGGTTTGCAAACAACCGAGGAAAGCTGCTGAAGCATGCAAAGCTAGGGCAAGATTATTAGGCTTTGTCTTTTGATTGTAAATGCAGGAGGAATCCTGGCCCTGTGGGAGCCATTGATGATGCCGTTGTGGCCTGGGTTGCGTACAAAGTCCTGCCTTTTTGATTTAGAGTGTTTGTTTCCAAACCTCTTTCCCCACCATCCCTCATTTCTACCCTCCCTGGGGACGATTCAGTGGAATAAAGCCACATAACGCCCATCCAGCAAAAACACTTGAGGACAGACTTTAAACTGAGCAAGTGTTTCATTACATCCAGAAGAATTGTTTTTACAGAGGGATACCCTTATGCTTATTACAAATAATATGTCTTATTAATAAGTCATTTCAGCTAAAGAGGAACCTATAGAAACTGCCCTCACTGTCCAACAATCAAGTGAGACTGGCAGAAGGAAACAAGAACTTTGGAATTAGTGGAAATAACTAACTCTGCCTATTATTTGCTTTTGATTTTTTTCCCTTTTGCTTTCTTTGCTCCATCTTGTCTGTTTACTCCATTTCCTTTGTATTTTTCAGTCACACTGTTGTTGGGTTGGTTTTTTCCCTTGGAACAAATAGCGCCAAGATTATTACATTGTTTGACCACTGTACTAGTCTCCAGCAGCAGCCAACAGTGTGTTCCCAAGACTTAGGAAAGCAGAGATCTTTGCTCTTAACTTTCCTCCTGAACTACGTCTGCTCTGTGTGTGTGCCCACATGTGTATGCTGACCTAGTGATGCCTCTAACAGTCACTCAGTTAGAGGGGAGATGACCACATTGGTAATTGTCAAGATTGTGTGCAAATAGGTGCCTGTGCACACTTTATGCTACAGTTGTGGTCATGTGAAGTTTCCCAGACTGAGATGATCTTGGAAATGCAGCTCCTTCCCCTTTTCACTTTAAGGACAACCACCCTGGGAACTTTGAGAGGGCTGAAGAACTCACTGATCTCACTGAAACTGTCAGGGGAAGTAGATAGCAGCACAGAAACCAGCATGCTAAATGCAGGCCAGTATTTACCTTAGGTATCTGCATAGTCTTTTGATGTAAAAGGAGTATTGTATTCTCCTTAGTGCTTTGCTACAGAAGCATTTCTCCAGCAGTAAAACCGAAAAAGCAGGTTTAATCATTAGCTGCTTTGCCACCTCTGCGGCTTCAGCAGGCTGTGTGCAGACTTTGCAGATCATGGCAGTCCGGCACACCCAAAGGCTGCACAGACAGTCTTGAAAGGAAAAGCTGGAGGCAGCTGTCCCCTTCTGAAGGCTCTGCCTCTCCCAGATAAACAGCTGTACAAGGGTGAGTACAAGGAGCTGGTTGCAGTGCTGCTGCTCCTGTCAGCTTGCTGTGGGCAGGGGGGTGCCTGAGCACTTGTGCTATCCCGCTGGCCCAGAGGGACAGATACATGCAGGGTTGCCTTGCTGAGTGGAGCAGATCTTATAGAAACATGAAACTGCGCTGCCTCCAAGGCTGGGGTTGCACTGGGACATGTCAGTCAGGGGACGTGGTGCTGAGCTCCAGGCTCTGCCCCCCGCTGCGCTCTGCCCGGGCAGGGAGGATGGAGGGCCAAGTGCCTGGCTGGAGCCCAGCACAGCTCTGCCTGCAGCCTACCACGCTGCCCATGGCCCTGCCCTCCGGGCAGCCCTGAGGAGCCTTCTCTAGGCTGAGTGTGATGGAGGAGCAACTACTTCTTTACCCATGGATGGATTAGGTGGCATGCAAACTGCCAGAGAGGGATATCCATATGCAGGGGCCCGTGTTATCATCCTGACCAGCGCAAGCAGGCTGTGTGACACAGTTACAGCAGGTGAGAGAGAGACTAAGGAGGTCAGGAGGACACTACGGTATGTGGGGCTAGGATGAATCACCTCGATAAAGAGAAGACTCAGTCATGCTACATGCCCTGGTAGGAAGTGCTGGGCTGTGTAGCACTGCCAGACTGCCCCAGCTGCCCCAACTGCTAGATCAGGCCACAGTCAATGCCAGGAAACCATTGCATAGGACTATGGTGAATTATAATGACAGAGATTGAGCAGCTCCTCCTCCCTCCTGCAACACTTCCCACCAGCCTACGAGCTGCCCGCGTGCCACCATACCGAACATTTCAGGAGGGGCCACACACGTGCACACCCGATTCCTTGTCCACCCACACAGACTGTCCTAGATGTTGCCTCCCACAGAGGACTGTGTCAGCCCAGCCTGTTAGGACTCCTCAGGGAAACATGAACACACGAGCACTACTGGCTGCCTTTCTATGTGCTTGCAGGCTGCAATCCAGTCTCCCTGAGTCTGAAATATCATGCAGGAAACTTCTTCCCACTTAGGATTAAACATAATCATTATTAACAAGCATAGAAGCCCTGAAGACCAGCTTGAAAAAGATCTACTAATTGATTTATAACAGTGTCTATCTATGTGTGTTTCGATAGTGTTTATAGTGATTTTATATCCCTGTATGCATGTGCCAGTGTATTAACGACACTGGTGTGTTGTGATGCTGCTCATCAAATAAGCACATATTTTGCTTCTTTACATATTTGCTTTTTTACAAGGAGAATATCTTCCTACAGGGAATTTTCCAAGAAACAGATAGGCTCTGCTTTATCTAATTAGCAAAGGCACAAAGTATGTCTATTATATGTGGCTAATAAAACCTGAACAAGCATATTCCTAGAACTTTAGTTGGCACTGTTCATGATCCTAAGGTTATACACAGTTTAACTGCAGCTTTTTGCACAAGAGCTTGACATACGGCAGGAAAAAGACCTTTATCCCCACTGTTAACTAATGAGATAATATACATTGTTAATCACTAAGGGAGATGGAGCACGTATTTCACAAACAGATTACTTGGAAACTTGATGGACAAGTCCTTCCTGGGACAGCCATGGCAACTGCTGTATTTAATATCTGCTTTGTCATCTCAGCAGTGGCAGAAATGGAATCCCTCCATTGGCTCTGCAGTTACTGTGGCACATCATTTAATCCACGCATGCTGATGTGAACTTTTGTTTTCCCAAACATTAAGACCGAAACACCTGGCTAGATATAAAGCAGGTCAACACAAATAAAGCTTTCAAGAAGCAATGTTCACAGTCACTATTTCACTATGCAAATAGCCATTCATAATGAACTGTATAGCATTAGATTGTAAGATTTAGATGAAGTTTTTATGAAAACACGTCTGAAGCGAGGCTCCTCCATGCTTAATCACCTAAATGACATGCTTTCTAAAACTCCTGTTTGTTTCTGAGGGAACTGCTGGCTGCCCAGGACTGATTAAATCAAAATACCTCCTCTATGCCTGTGAATTTTAGCTTGGAGACAGCTTTGAACATCACATTTCTAGTATGCTGGTATAAGCATTAGTATTAGCAGGATGGACCACTGGATTGTACTCTTCCTTCTGACATTATTCAGTTTGTGGCATTAAAGGACTCACTTAACTCCTGCTTTAATGTACGAATAAGAAAAATCCTTGTCCTATAATGGGCAGAACTAACACTAGGGGGCAAGAGTTGCCTCATTAGCCTCATTAGCCATTGACCCAATCTCTGAGCTATTCACACCAGGCTTTCATTATAGTCAGCGACAAAAATGGGCATTCTAAGGGTGGGATTCATCTAATCAAGTACTTACTACTGTAGGAGGAGATAAACCACATTGCAGGCTCCACTGACAAAGCTGATTAGATCTCCACTGACTCTAAAGGGAGGTCCATGATCTGAAGATGTTTTGTGCGTCAGCTACCAATTCCCAGGAGTGAATCCCTCCCTTATTGTCCAGTTGAGGCTGTGGTTTCATGACCAGCATCAGCAACTATGTGCTGTTGCCAGTATATAGTCACGCACTTTTCCCTGCCCTCATCACATGGTCCTATGTGTCAGCTCTAGCAATCCTGCAGCCCTAGGTAAATAGGATCAACTTGCTGAACTGGCTGAAAACTAACACTGAAATAAAAGATTTGGTTTTGGTTGCACTGGCAGGCAGAGCTGATGCCCCTCATGGCATCACATGTCCTAATTGCTAGATCTGAGGCTTGGTTGGGGTGGGAATGTAATTTCTGAAGGGGGAATGTGACTGCCCATTTTGGCACCAGCTTTGGTTAGACCTGCTTAAGTTGACCACAAAATGGCCTCTGTGGAAAGCAGTTCTGAAAATGAATAGAATTAGTTACAGAACATAAAGTTAACGTGTTTATGCTTACTGTCTTGGGATATGATTGACAAATATCAAATACAATTGATCCTTGAAAAGAAAAGAGGTGATGAGTCAGCACAGACCTTCATGTCTCCATCCTTATGTGAAGGCCATGTTTGGTGCCTGGAGAAAGGAGCATGTCCTGCAGGTCTCACAGTCAGGATTGCAGCACATTCCAAATCACAGCATCAGCCCTGGGGAGAGGCAATGTTAAATGATCAGGACTGAAAATATGTTTCTTCTGCTCTGGGCAAAGATGCTTCTCAAACACTTTTTTCTCAAAACGGTTATCTGCAGAAAATTTTTATAGTGGGTGCAAATTTGCTTTTAGTAGATGGCATTAATTATATGGTATCATTTGCTAGAATGACTTCTTTCTAAATATCTGTAGCTTAGAAGGGGCAGTTTTTGTCATGAGCTTGTCTAATGCCTGATGAACAGCTAACAGCACCTCCAGTCCTAAACACGATCTAACAAAAACACTTCAAGCAGCGAAATAAATGGTGTTTTTACACCATTTTTACACAGACATATCCATTTGTGTAGTAAAGGGAAATTCACCCATCTCAAGCTGATACAATTAGTATCTGATATATAAATGGTAAAATGATGAGTGTGCTATTGCTCAGCCACCTGAAGGACTTGACATAAAGACTTCGTGTCACCAGGACAGATGGATGCAGCTCTTGCCTGATGTGTGTTGTGGCAGCAAGAGCAGCAGAGACCTGTGAGTAGATGAGCTGGTTGGAAACACCAGGTGTACCTGGCCTGCCTGCTGAGGATAAGCCTGAGGCTGCCCTCCAGATCAAACCTGTTGGTGCTGGGTCAAAGTGGGAGCCTGTAAACGTGTGTTGCACAGGGCCCCCATGCCTGAGCATGCCTTACTGGTCCTGTGCCACCAGGCTGTTTGCCGTGCTGCAGGCGGGTCTGTCTTGCAGAGCAGAAAGAATGGGATGTGCCATATCCCATGCTCATGGCTGTCCCAGGAACCACCCTGTAAGCTCTGTATATACACAGCCAGCACGATGGCTTTCATTCCAATTTGCCTGGGGATCTTCCTCTTCAGAGCCAATACTGTTCTCATACTAAGTTCTTACATTGCCTAGTTCAGTCCCCAGGACTGATGAAATCAGATTTCTGCTGCACAGTGTGCCCTTGATGTCACTGAGCTCCCAGCAGACACGGACGTGTGTGAGCATGGCCCCATTTATCAGGGCAAAATGTGCCACCATAGGGCATTTCTTCTTTGGCAGCATTACACAGAGGTGTTCTGCGGCCTCACACAGTTCAAAGCTGCAATTGTTGAACTAGTTTTGAATTGACTTTTCAAATGCCAGAACATGCATGTTTATGATTTCCCTACACTATTAGTTGTTCTTGTAGGGACCTCTAGGGACTCGAAGGACCCAAGTGACCTTCTTCCAGCAAGAGACCTTTAGATACCCTGCACCAATAAAATCCAGCATCCTATAGCAACAGTGGGAATCCCTGATATACCAACTTTGAGGCCAGGAATCCCTAAATAACCAACTTTGAGGCCAGAAAATCTTGTATGCCTCCTGACAGGGCCTGATACTGAAGGTAGGTGGAGCAGGCACCCCAGCAATTAACATACATGTCTCTCAGCATCTGTCCTCAGCAAATACCCATTGATGCATTGACATTCATTGCCACAGGTCCAAGAGAATTGGCTCAGCTTAGCGCTAGCGATCTCATGTTCTTTCTAAAGAGAATAAAAGGCAGAACTTTAGAATATGATTTCTAAAAATGCTGTATAAAGGATAATCATTTCAGTAGCAATGAAAAATGTTACCAACCAATCAGCTGCAAAGACAGACTTCCAGAATTTCATTCTGTTAATTCCATATTTACAGGATTTTCCTATCTGTGTTGAGTCATTGTTACTATCTTTCCAGCAGAGCCACACTGTGTGCAAAAGCGAGTAACACCACATTTTTTTCTGACTTTTTTCCTTTAATGATTAATATATAGTGGTGATTTTTCTAGTAAGATCCACTTGAACATTGGCTGAATAAGGTATTAGCTCTAACTAATACCTTATTAGTATTAACTTCACAGCTGATTAGAGCAACTATTTTGCCCGCCTACTTGTGAATTTTAAGAAAATACTAGTTGTACCGTAAGCAGACAAAGCAGTAACCAAAGCAGCCAGGAAATGCTCTTAACTCCACCAAAGAAAAAAAAAACTACCATGTTCGTTAAAAATAGTTATAGATTGGCTTTGCAGTTAATTGTGCCAGAAGTTATGAAGCAGTTGCAGGCTGCCAATTGCCTTGTATCAAATGAATGGCTTGATAGTAAGAAAGCAAAATAACTACCCTAAAAAGGAAAGATCAAAACGGGACATAAGAAAGGCATATTTTTAACCAGTTCTTTCTCTGTTAGGGAGAAAATATTTTGGCAGGGAAAGAAGTGGGGGGTTTTAATCTGCTTTGCAAAGTTCAGAAGTATAGCGGATGACATACTGACCCCCTCAACTTGTCTGGAGTTCTCTGACTGATTTCCAAAGAGCCCAGACTTCACAGACACAGTAACCAGGTAGAAGAAGAAACCTCTTTTATAGAGCAAGACATTCTTAATTTCCTATCTTAGTGTAAGTTACAGCTATAGTCTTTCTTCACAGGTCACAAACGAAAGCATGTAAGCACATGCTTAACTCACCCCTGTTCAAAGAAGGCCTTTTAATTAACTGCAAACACATGTTTAAGTCTTTTCCTTGATAAAGCTGCTTTCCTGAATCAGGATGTAACACTGAATTTGACATAGAGCTATGTGAACAGTAATACTTGCTTTCCACTTGTATTGTTTTTCATTACGAGGAACAAACTTGTTTATGCAGGTAACTGGGCAGTGAACGCTTCTGTTGGCTTTGGTGTTGCTGACTGCATCTAATTTGAAGAAACCTTGTAAAGATAGCTACCAGAGAGAGACATTGCCTGCAAGAAACACAGCCTAAAATGAACACTGACAGCCTTCAAGTGGAACAGACAGATGGAGTCATGTTTGCCAGAGTCCCACAAGCCTTTACTAAAAGCAGACAGGCCTGATGACTGCACAGAATGGGAACAAGTTAGGTGTTAAAAGGAGGCAGTGTGCTCTGTAGTATGTGACTGCATTAGCGGTTTATAGACAGGGTTTCACCTTTTCCAAGTGGAAAGGCACTGAGTGATGAAGAGCCCTCTGTGGCGGAGATCTCTCCACTTGAAAACTTGCGCAGAAATTCAAAGGAAAAAGCAGTGACTTTATTTACTCAGCAAACATGCTGAGTAATAGCAAATCTCCCAACCAAAGTCCTATTCTTCCCACAGTGCTCAGCTGACTTAAGAGCTCAGCAGCACCCAGGGCAAAACATTGTACCTCAGAACAGGCAACAGGCAGGAGCTTTCTGTTCAGCCTTTCCCTATCTTGTCACCCAGCTGTGGGGCAGCATGAAGCTGCATGCTGGAGATTCAGAGTTACTTCTCCACTCAGAACATGGAGCATTTTTACGGTAAGTAAACAGATTGGAGCCGGGTCCTTCCAGACATGCCAACCGGAAGCAGAGCCGAGAAAGAATGGGGTGAGTCACGAACAATGACTGGAAGCCTGAAAAAAACAACAACAAAAACCCCGGAGTCCTCCCTACTTTGAAGACATAGCATTCTCCTCAAAAGCATAAGCAGGAACAAACTGTTCTCCTGTAGCACTCCATTTATGGCTTCATTAGGGACTTTTATTAGTCACCTTCTCGTTAACCTTAACATTGATAATATTGCCAGATGGACAGCCCTAAATTTAGGAACTAAATGCTGATAATACAACTGAAAAGCCTGGGAACAGCAGTGTAGAGCACACTGCTTTATGAGAAAGAGTGTGGGGAAGAGGTAGCGGCATGAACTCTTGTGTGGTCCCGCTGCTGGCCTGTGCCTGACATGTGCGGCAGTGGGACTGGGCTGGCACAGCAATTATTCATCAAAGTCCCTGTATTTGAAGCCAGTGAAGACAATGGTGGCTGCTGGGTCCCATAGGACAAAACTATATGCCCAGCCCTATTCATCAGGGAGCAGTAGAAGGCCTGAGGAACCATTATTCCTTCCCACCTGGGAAGAAACCATGCCTTCCCACTCTCCTGAGGTGTACGGTCCATGTCTTGTGGCTTTTGGCCCCAAGAGGAATTCAGTATTCAGCCTGGTTTAGTGGGCAAGGGCAGGATCAAGAACATGCCATCCCCTAAGGGGAAGACAGCAGCAAATTGACCAGTGGTATGGTATCCCTGAGTAGGTTAGGAGGTCTCGTGGTGAAGAAATGTTAAAAGGATCACAAATTGATCTAGACATTGTTTACATATCAAAAAAGAAGCCAAAAAAGCCGTAACTCCCCTCCTGTAAGTCAGTCACAGCTCTTGACACAGTTACGTTCAATGCTGATTAAGTTTTATTCATAAGGACGGTACTGATACTGATATCCTGTTTATTTCATGCAGGAGGGGACTGAGTACTTTAATCAAGAAAACTGCGATGACATCAGGGGGTCGACTACCTAACACTCACATTCAGTAACTCCTGAAGTCCCGCCAATGAAACAGTGAACTTGTTCCCCCTTTCTTCCTACCTAAATTCCATTGGATTAACAACAACCCCTGTAAAATGGTAACCTGCCCCACCCGCAGGAATTAAAAAAAGATTTGAGCTGTACCAGTTTCTTTGACCTATATATCCTAAATCTGGGTAGTTCTTCCTTATGAACTAATGGCCTTGTGTGGGGGTAAGTAGGAGAGGACATGGGCATGTTCTCTTCCAGCATAATTGCTGGTCAGCTTCCTGATTATTTACAACATCTTATTGAATATTATGGCATATATGGGAAGCCAAGTAGACGAGGAGAATGTTATAGCACGGTAATTACTGACTCTCTTAAAGTACTCTTTACAGTGGTCATTAAAGCATTCCACAAGGGTTCCTACCGCTAAACTAAAAACACAGCAGACCTAGATTTTGCTATATGAACAATCTCACAGAACACAGGGTTCAGGGTCACAGGTCAGGACAGCAGTGCCTGTGGTGCCCAAGCTGTGACAGCAAAGAGCATAACACTGCATCTTAAGCGAAGAAGAGGGGATGACACGCACAGATTAGAGCAACGTGGTGGATATACGTTGATTTGCTGGGACTCTGCTGAGCTTAGGGGAAGCCTGTCCTGAACCCCTTGGTCTCGGGTACGCTTGGTGGTAACTCTTTCCTTGTCAAAGCATGAAGACCTTCTGTCATTTTACTAACGACTAAAACTGGCTGTCCAACTCCAGCTGTCAGGACCCTTTGTACAGACCCTGAATCATGATCCCTTTGGAATCTCCAAGTATAGCAACGGACTTTTGCATTCTTGCTAGACCCTCCTTTTCAGGGCACCAGTTTTCTTACTGGGTCTATATATTCATACACACAACTACAGCTCTATAGCTACAAATAACTATGGCTATTTGTTTCCTATTTCTCCATTTTCTACTCATGAAATGCTCTTGGATGCTTTTTCTTGCTGCCATGTTTGTTGGCTCCCTGGAACACAGCAGCCAAAGTAAGAGGTCAGCTCTGCCTTTTTGCAATTTTTGCGACTTGCTTTTTTGTGATTACATTTTTGTGATTTTTCTGGATGTCTCAAAATACTTGCTTTCCCTTTCCTTTTTTAAACAAGTTTAATAAAACAAATAGCATCTAGGGACTGACTTTTTAGCATTTACATACTTTCATTACAGCTTTTCAAAACTTCCTCAAGCAAAATTGCTTTCATCTTCTCTCCAGATTTTTTAGCTGCTCCTCAGTTGTTATTGCCTCATCGCTCACCCTAACTGCCTTCAGCAGCAAAACCAGGAGAAAAAATAACTAGAAATTTCCCTGCAAAAGGCCAAACCTCAAACAAAACCAGGAGTTAGCAAGGTGGTAGGACATGGCTGTTGGGCTGCACTGTGGCACCCGCGGGCCCGGGGATGTGGTAGCTGGGGACGGGTGCCAAGGCCCTGCAGCCTGCGGGCCGGGCGCTGGCTCCTTCCCCCTCCCCGAGCAAGCAGGAACGGAGGGGCCTGGGGACCTGCACGGGCGGCGCGGCGCCCGTCCGGGGCCGTAACCCAGCGGGCACCTAACACCCTCCGGTAAAAGCCGGGGCTTCAGCACGGACAGAGGCAGGAGGGGCGGGCGGGCGGCCCGGGCCCGGGGACGAGGCGACAGCGGCCAAGTCCCTGCCGCGGCCCCTCCGCCTCCCCCCTGCCCGCAGCCCGGGCCCCGCTGCCCCCCGCGGCGGGCTCGCCGGTGCTGGCCAGCTCCCAGGGCCGCCCTGCTGCCGCGCCGGCCGGAGCGGGCGCCTGGCTTGGCCTCGCGGCTCCCCCCAGCCCCTCACGACCGACGGCCGGTAACGCGCCCCAGGCCCTCAGCGGGCGGCCGGTGCTGACCCTAACGGCCCCCGCGTGACGTCACAAAGGCCCACGGCCGAACGCGTGACGTGACAATGCACCCCCGCAGCCCGACCGACCCCGCACGACTCCCCCTCAAGCGGAGCTGGCCCAATTCCGGCCCGGCCCGCAAGGGGAGCCCCGCCCCCGCGCCGGCCCGGGGCCGTGTGAAGCGCACCTTTTGCACGAGTCCCGCTCGCCGCGGGGCGGGGCCTGCGGGGCGGCGGGAGGGGTAGGCGGGACGAACCCGACAGGTTCGACCAATCGAAGTCGTCGCTCCCGGTACGTCACGCGCGGCCCCGCCCCCCCTCTTCTAGCACTGTGGGGCGGGGCGGGGCGGCCGCGGCCAACGGGCGGTACCGAGGGGGTGGGGCCTCCTGTCGCGAGGGCGAGCGGACCAATGGCAAGCGAGGCCGGGGGCGGGGGCGGGCGGGCGCCGCGGGGAGGGGGGGCGGTGGCCAATGGGGCGCGGGCGGGGGGGTGTGGCAGTGCCGGCTCGGGTTCCGTGTGGAAAGAGTGAGGGGGCTCGGGTGCAAAGTTTGCTCGCCCAGCGTCTGCGGAGGGAGCGGCGGTGCCCGGGCGGCCGGCCGCGGGGAAGGGGCCGCGCTCGCCCTCGGGGCTCCGCTGCGCCCGCGGGCCGCTCGCCGCGCCGACCGCCGCCGCTCTCCTCGCGCCTCCGCCGGGCCGGGCCGGCAGCCGCTGCCCCGGCGCGATGTGCGGGGGGATGGCGGCGAAGGGGCCGGGCGGGCCGCGGTGGTGGCAGAACCGGCGGGCGCGGCTGCTGTGCATGCTGGCGCTCACCTTCCTCTTCTTCGTGGTGGAGGTGGTGGTGAGCCGGGTCACGTCGTCGCTGGCCATGCTCTCTGACTCCTTCCACATGCTCTCCGATGTCATGGCCCTGGTCGTGGCACTGGTGGCCGTGCGCTTCGCCCAGCGCACCCGCGCCACCAAGAAGAACACCTTCGGGTGGGTCCGGGCCGAGGTGATGGGCGCCCTCGTCAATGCCGTCTTCCTCACCGCCCTCTGCTTCACCATCCTGCTGGAGGCCATCGAGCGCTTCACCGAGCCCCATGAGATCCAGCAGCCGCTGGTGGTCATCGGCGTGGGGGTGGCGGGGCTCGTCATCAACCTGCTGGGGCTCTGCCTCTTCAACCACCACGGCGTCGGGGGCCACGGCCATTCCCACGGCCACGGGCACTCGCACAGCGGCAGGCAGCACCCCCGCGGTGGCTCCAAGCCCGAGCAGCCGCCCGGGGACGGGGAGGCTGCGTTGCACCGGGAGGAGACCAGCACCTTGGTGGAGAACTGCAGCAGCTCCAACGGAGTCAGCCAGGAGAAGCTAGGTAAGCCCTGCTGCGCCTCTGTCCCGTCCCAGCGTAGAAGTGCCAGGGAAGCGGGAGAGGTCCCTTCCCTGAGTGGGACGGTGGGCATCTCGGCCCTGCCTGGCGCAGGCATCATGGGGGCTGCCTGGCCTTTCTCCCAGGGAAGAGGCCAGAAACTTTCTCAAGGTGCTCACGGGCACATGGCTGTTGTGCCTCTTCCTCACACCTTTCCTTCGAGTGCTAAAAGGAGTGCCCGAAGTTGCGTGTTTGTTTTACAGATGGGCTAGAGTGTGCAAGAGTCTTAGGGTAAAGCAGTTTGCCTTGGAAAAAGCTGGTGCTGGTAGAGAAGGCACATGACGAGTGTTTTTTGGCTAGTGACACAAGCTGTCACAAGACATTGCCCTAGTGCCGTCTGAACTGGCTGCGCATCGAACGGAGCACGGCTCGACATCTTGGCCCTGGCAGCCAGATCACTACGTTGGGTCGGTTATGAGCTACCTGAGAAGCTAATCTCAGTCTCAGTGTAACATACAGAACTCTGTTACATCACAGTAGCATTGAACTTCTTTGTGACATGATGTTAATAGGAAGGAGTCTTGGAAATTACCAGTTGGAACTGTGGAAGTCGTGCAGTAGGCACTGAATGTGGAGCTCGCTGGTGTCAGAGTACATGCGTGGTTTCTTTTAGTTAGTTTTCTTTAGCATTCTAAAGCACGCACCTTCCCACTCACTTGCACATAGAGATAAATTTAAAATCTTCCCTTCCCAATTGTGATCAAACTGTCTGTTTTGTGGGAGGGAGTTTCTTCGGTTTATTTTTTCAATGGATCCAGAAGCCTCAGTAGTTTATTTTGAAGTCACTTGGTTGAAGTCAAGTACTGAGTGTTAGCAGAGTGAAAGGTGCGTTAATTGCCACTTCTCTAATTGTATGGCATCCCTGTTACTAGGGGGAAGGGGTTCCAGTCTTCACAGCCTATGTCTTCCCTTCATTTTCAGGGCAACATCAGGAGACCACTGTTTTAGCTTAAATTGTGCATTAATTGAGCCGAGTGGACTTTTCTTACAGTTGCAGTTTTTCTGTGGTCAGAGGTTCCAAGAAACATTTGAGAAACTTTGCAGTTTCTCTCTTCTTTAGTGTTTTGACTCCATGTTGGTTTTGAAAAGACAGGTTTTGCAAGAGGATAGGAAGGTTCTGAATATAGTACAGCATTTTCTTGACCACATAACAAGCTCTTAATGTTGGTTTAGTTCCAACAAGCGTATCCTAATAATTAGTTTGGAACAATATAAAATTCCCTTAACTTTTGATCTGATAGATATCTTGCATTGTGAATTGTTCTTGCATGGTGAAACATGGGGAAGAGTTGTGCTTTTTAGCCAAGTTTGGGACTAGTTCTAGACTAAAAGATTGACTTATAGCATGGGTTAAAATTTGTACTGTTCTGAACTAACTTGCCTGGAATTTCTCATGGATGTCCTTCTGGCAGTAACAAATAATTTGTTGTGGGTGTTTAGCTGGTAATAGGGCATAATTTTGGTCACAGTGAAACTTTGAAATAAGTTTGTATTTCCTTCTGTGCTCTGTCATGGTTATGTAGTGGATGGAGTTACTAATAGTTTACCCATGGAACTGTTACGGGTGAAGGTGCCTGGAGATGTGTGAGAAGCTGTAAGATGTGTAGGTGAAGACTAGGGATATGACCAAGAGTGGTTCTATGCCTTCACTGGAAATTACAAAGAGGGGTAGACCCTGATTTCCTAAGGTGGAAAGTTAGTAATAGCCTTAGGGACTAGTCCTACACAGATATCATTGTGCATGTAATCAGTTTATAGTTAGATTTAAATGAGTATATTTCAAAGGGACACGTTTTTACCATTTGCCATTTAAAAAAATCTGAAGAGCTTTCTGGAATTGTGTTTCCTGTTATCCGCCCTTACAGATAGGTCTACTAACTTCCAATCTCCTTTGCTCCAAGCACTTGGTATGCAGCAGAGCGTTCCTCTTCCTTTGCTTTCGTCATGGACCTGAGGTCTGAACTCTGTAACCTGAGATATTTCCCTCTAATTCATCAATTTCTTTGAAAAGTTACAGGTCCCATATTCCATAACTCCTAGAGGTTGTAGCTGGAGCTTTAGAAGTGTGATGCATGAGATAATGAGCCTGGGGCTTGGAACTCACCCGCTCAGCTGCTTTTGCAGGAGCCCACCCCTCCTTCAGAGAGGAAAGAACTTGTGGATACTTTATGACCACAGAATCACAGTCTTGAGAGCAGAGCAGCAGAAGCTGCAGGTCTTACATGTTAATGTTTACAAAGCTTTGAACTGAATAACCAAGGAAGCAGTAAGAGCTCCTTGTTTGTTGGGCCAGTGGCTGTTAGATTTCTTTAACACTGGGAGTTTTCTGTCCAAAGAAGAACTTCTGAAGAGAAGTATGAAGTTCATCATGTAAAATACTGGCAATTTTGAACATTGGAAGATGTTTTTCTTTCAGAAAACATTGGTCTTTGTAATGATACATTTATTTCTGTGTAGCTAGTTAGGTGTGATGGGGTGAGTGGTAATAACACAGACAGTTTTGACAAAGGAGGGCACTAAAATGTTCATTTGTGCATTGCACAGTCCGTGACACGTGGCTTTGGGCATTAACAGCTATATGTCACTCAACGGCTCTGTCACATAAAAAAATGTATCTTTAGTGTTTGTTTTTTTTATTATTCTGAAGTATAAATAACACTAGTTCATAGCCTTTAATAGTTTCAGTGATAACTTGCACTGTCCTGTAGTCAATATGGCTGGTAAATTCTGCATTTTAGACCCAAAGGCTCAGCTTCCTGTATCTTACAGTTCTGCTGGCTCTGTGCACCATCTCAGAAAAACTTCCTTTTCCTTGAACTCAGAAGTCTTTTGGAAATGAACTACTAAACCTGAAAAGAAGTTACTATAAAGCAGTATCTATACAGCTTTTGAGCTTCTGGGCTCATAAATTTTAATATAATGTAGCAATGCAGTCCTATGGTTTAAGAGAGATTTTAGCAATGTGATTAGCCTTCTGGCTTTTTGAAAGAGGCAACAAATGTAAGTTACTTAGCTACCTAACCAGCTTTTTTTATATATGCTCTGTAATTCTGCATTTTGTTTCAGAAATGAACAGTGAGGAGTCAAATGGTTAAAAAGCTAGAAAATGTGAAAGCAATTTTTCAGTGGAATAAATTAAAATGCAGTCATCTTTGTACTTGGCCACTCTATATCTTTAAGCTCCATGTAGAAACAATTGCCTTCTAGACAATTTAGATCACTTACTGGGAGAGCTGAATATCTCTCAGCCAGAAAAAAACATTGCTAAGTGTCACGGGTAGAGTTGCTTGCTTTTCAGTTTCATGGTCAATGTGGCAAGTTTAATATTGGTTATTATTTTATATGGAATTAATGTGTAGTAGTATAGCATATACCTAATTGTTCTACTGTTTCCTTGTCAGGTGATATGAAAGACGACATGACTGACCTACAAGTGAACGGGAATGCTGGTCATTATCCTCTGGATGTAGAGGAGGTTGAAGAAGACTCTAGTGCACAGCTTAACATGCGTGGAGTTTTTCTGCATGTTTTTGGAGATGCCTTAGGTTCAGTAATTGTGGTAGTGAATGCCTTGCTCTTTTACGGGTTGTGGAATCCATGCCCCAAAGATGGGCCCTGCTTTAATCCATGTGTCAATAATCATTGCATGGAAAATGCTACTTTATCCCAAATACTTGGCAGAGCAAACAAGTCTGAGCAAGAGCACATTACGGTGGCTGGTCCATGCTGGTTGCTATATTTAGATCCCATCCTTTGTTTGATGATGGTTTGTATACTCCTTTACACAACTTACCCGTTACTTAGAGAGTCAGCCCTTATACTTCTACAAACTGTTCCCAAACAAATAGATGTTCATTCTTTGAACTCAAAATTACGTACCCTTGAAGGAGTTGAAGCAGTTCATGAATTACACATTTGGCAGCTAGCAGGCAGTAGGATCATTGGCACTGCTCACATCAAGTGTCCTGACCCTTCCACATACATGATGGTGGCAAAGCGCATAAAAGAGATCTTTCATGACGAAGGGATTCATGCAACTACCATTCAGCCTGAGTTTGCCAGTGTCGGCTCTGAATCAGGGAGAGGGAAATGTGAGTTTCCTTGCAGGACTCAGTGCGCTCTGAAGCAGTGTTGCGGAACAGGAGAAGATAGTACTGCAAAGAAGACAGAAAAATCTTCGTCACTTAGTATTTCTTGTTCAGAAGTTGTCATTGAATTTCCAAAAACTAGGAGGACTAAGTCGGAGAGCATTCCTTCAGTTAAGCTAGAGGCAAACACTGATCAAAACGAGCAGTTTGAGTCATCCTTGTAACTCCCTGAATGGTGCTACCTGAGTTTTTGTGACTTTGACAACAGCTGTATTGCAAGAGGAAGAGACAGACGTTTGAGATGCAATTTTGCCAAGTAGTGTAATTGCTAAAGTCCTTGTTCTTGTCATATTGCTAAATCTAGAATGCTTGTTTTAAAGAACATAATGTCACCGTCATGATACAATGTGTTTGTGTTGACTTTGTACTGAGACAGACAGAAAGTGCACCAATGCTGTAACAACTTCAGAAATCCAGTTTCAACATTTCAGCAGAGACACTTTTTGCTGTGCTTCACATTAAAATATTTTTTTCCAGTGAAAAGGTATTTGAGGGATAAGCATGTAGGAACTCAATTTGTGTTACAGATTTCTTGGACCTACTCTTTCCTTTATTATTTGATTTGTAGATATTTTAATATATTGTTTATTTAGAAGCCCTAAGGAAACCAAAGTTCATAGAACATTTTTAAAGATATAACTACTTAAAACTGGAAACCACTTTGCAGTTTCACATATTTTTTCTTAAACCTATATAATAATAAATGTGAAGGCTTTTCTAATGAATTTATTCTATAGTATATTTTAAAAGAGAGCACCATGTGATTGTTAGAAACTGTCCCCACTTTTTCTGGTAAGGTAGCAAGGTTATTAAAATCAACTGCTTGTGAAAATACCAGATGTGAAAGATTTTTTTCTTTTATCAGAATGGAAGTTCAAGCTACTGTATACTGCTCTGTGATCGAGCCATGAGACTGACCGATAAAGTAACGCATACTTTCATATTTTATGGATTTTCTGGTGTTTTTCCTTATTTCTAAGTTGTGTCTGGTCATAAGTCTTCGAAGTTTAAAGAATCCTTGACTCACAGTGCTATGAATGAAGAGCTAGAGCTTCATTTTTAACTGATGCTCAGTTTACTAAGATAAAAGAATTAGTTATGCCAATAAGTGCTCTGTCGGGGAAAGTCTGCCAAGCACCAACAGTATAATTCATGCTTCTAAGCATAGACACTAGCCTCCACAGCAAGTAATTCAGTGGTGCATTTTGCTTGTAGTTGAGTGTGTCTGTAAGCACTTCCAGTGACTGCAGTCCTGGTCCCCACCATGTCCTCAGGAGCCTTCCACTGACTTAAGGAAGCGGGGCAGGGAGTAGGATTTAATTTGCTGTGTTTCACCCTTTGAGGTGCTTATGTATCACATAATTCCATTTATTAAGTATCTGAATCTGAGGTTTAA
This sequence comes from Falco punctatus, assembly GCF_963210335.1. NCBI lineage: Eukaryota > Metazoa > Chordata > Aves > Falconiformes > Falconidae > Falco > Falco punctatus. The sequence goes on along the minus strand of NC_137592.1, from coordinate 22,823,660 downwards.
AATGTTAACCCAATTAATTGACAACTGGCTCTAAAGAAGCTGTTACAGTATGCTGCCAACTTACACCTTAACAAAGGAGAAACTGGTCTACGGAGTCTGTAAATTTTGCAGAGACTAGATGAGAGCTGAAGATAAAGTATACAAGAAATCTAATCTAAAACCCTGGACCTTTCAATCTATCCTGAAGTTATGTATGGGAAATAATGTCTTGTGATTTAGTTGACTGCTCCTATGCTCAAAACTGGAAAATGATGCAGATCTTCCATTGTTTGCTCTGACTTTGGACATGGTAAACACTCTGCCTCAGTTTCCCTGTCTTAAAATGGGGATCATACCTACCTCACAGGGGTGTTGTGAGGCTTAACTGTTGTGTGAAGAGCTCTGAGATCTGTTACTGGAAGGCACTGGAAGGAGTATAAGATACTAAATTACATGGTATTTACTACTTCTACAAATGTATTGCAATACCTAGGCACAACAGAGGGAACTGAGGATAGTTTTGGCCTTATGAAATTCTTTGATGCTGTGGTTTTCAGGTTTTTAACAGTATTTAAATGTAGAATTTTTTAAAAAGAATGTTTTAGTGAAGGGAATGTAGCTTTGCTTCCGGATACGGAACACCTCGCTAGTTTGCATTTCTAATATGTCTCGTATGATAATTGCTCCTAAGTAGTTCAAAATAGTCTGCTGCTCGTCGGACCTGGATTGACCCAGGTCACAGCAGTGGTCTTACCCTACCCGACTTCTCAGCAGAGCATTGCAGTCAACTCTCGATTATCCATGGGTTGATTACCAGTGTTTTATTTTAACTGTGCAGTCTACAGGGCCAGACTAGCTCTGTATCGCATGCCAATGCATTGGCCAAATGCTGCGCACCAAAGCATTGGAAAAGTAGAGGAGCCCAGTCCAGTTTTGCACGGGCCCCCTTTAGGGGGTTTGTTAGCTTGGGTGCAGCGCAGCACCATGCAGTTATTTTGCTTTTTGGCTGCTCAGATGCATCCACAGGGAGCTGCAGTGTGTGGATGGGTTGGTTCAGCTTTGTGCTAGCTTGGGAATGTTGGTGCTTCACAGCCATTGGCATTGCTCACCTTTTTCTGTGTTTATGCTTGTTGTATAGTCTCATAAACTAACTTAAATATGTTAATATAGTATTTATATATGTTTTTGTTTTGTCTGAATTATCTTAACTCTTTAACTCTTTCTTCTGTTACCTATATACAATCTAGAGTTGACTGTTAAATGAGATCTCGTATGAGACTACATTTGCAGAACATGCTACCACTGCTAGTATACTACAGACTATTAACCAAGTAAATTTTGAAATGAACAAAGTGCCTTTTTTTTTTATTTTTTAGATGTGTATCCTTGCTTTTTATGGTAAACTTCCACTAATTATTTTGCTCGCTAGTTTAAAATTGGTCTCAGTCATTAGTATGAATTATTGAGGTCCTGCTGTATATCACTAATGCACAATAGAACTACTGCTTTTTAGTTTATTTAAAAAAAAAAAAAACAACAAACAAGCAAACCATAGTAGCACTGAGAAGCCTGACTTACTTCTTTCCTGTTGCTCTTATAAAAAGAGAGCAACTATTGAGTCTTGACAGTTGCCATCATTGGTTAGCAGTCTCAGTAAATGCATCTGAATAGATGGAGTTGTAATCACCAATTCCATTATAACTATTTAATCTTTTTTTTTTCTTTTTGTGTGTGTGTGTGCGCCAGAAGTCATATTTTTCTATTTCGGTGTCCATTGCAGGCAATGGCTAGCTTAAAAGACAAAAAAGCTCTCCCTCCCTGTTATTTTTATTATCAGGACAGGGTGCAGATGTGATGATGATGATGATGATGGGGGCAGCAGGCGGAGTTGCTTGGCCTTGCTGTCATGTACTGTGTTGCATGTGCGGCAGCAGCTGGTGTTAACAGGGCCCTTTAGTCTCTTTAGCCCTTGTTGGTAAATTCCCTGAAAGCATGTAGTCAGGTCAAGGTGGGGGCTGTACAGCAGCAGGAACACAACTTTTGTGTTTGTTCTGTCTGTACGAAACCCGACTGTAGCCTGCTAACTTGTGATATAACTTGATATTTTTTTTTTTTTTAACCTGATCAATCTGTGGTTAAACAGACTGGATTTGTTCTGAACATCACAGTTCCGGAATACTGGGAGCATTCAAAAACACTGCGCAGTCTCTCTCTTTTTTTTTTTTTTTTTTTTTCTTCCACAAAGCATGAAACTAGTGAATCTCATGTAAGTGAACACTGCAGTGGTGGGGAGCTACTTGTATTGTGTATCACATTCCTGAATTTTTAAAATAAAAAAAAAATATGGAACACTCATTTTAAGGAAAAATAAGTTTGTATTTCAGTGTCTAGATTGTTTAGGCTTCTGATTAAATGTGTCAGAGATGTACCAAACATCACCAAGTGAAATATTTTACACTTTGTACACGTCTTATCCAGAAACATGCTATTTTAGAATCACTTCTTAGATTATATCTGCACCTGAGGTGCAGCACAGAACCAATTCAGACACTCAGTGGGCTAGCCACAGTGCTGTGAAGCTTTACTTTTTAACAGACTAAATTGCTTCTATGGAACCCCTTACGATTTTAGCCTGATTGCTTTCAACATCCACTCTAGGCTTTTGGTGATACCTGTTATTGCTGCATCATGGTATTTGGTATGGACATACACATAGTTATGGAAAAGACAAAACTAGCCCAAACTTGCGACTCCCCAAAAGTCATGGCAAGGGCTCAATCCTGTACATTTCTGTATTCATGAATAGTTTCATCGGGCTGACGAGTAGTTACTTGCATGCAAGGAATTACTTGCGGGAGTGAGTCCAGAGCTTCTGCCAGTACAGCCTAGCTTTTGAAGAATGACTGAAAGTACCTAGATTTTGTGGGTCTATTAAAATCAGGAATACCACGGTGTTTCTGAATTTGCTGCAGAAATACTATTGGGTTTTTTATAATTCCAGCATTTATTCCTTTTCCCCATTCTCCAAAAGAAAGACAAAAAGCTCAGAGTGTCCTAAGACTTCCTAACAAGTCTAGCTAAACTGACATGGTTGTTTGCTTCTGAAATGGGGCTCTCTGAATTTATTAAACACTGCCTAGTGGAGTTTGGGGAGGAGGGATAAAGATTCTTGCCATTCTCCTTCCCCTGCCCCCTGCTTTGACTGCACTTTCTAATCTCTTCAGCTATGGAGAGACCCGGGGGGGACACGGAGGGGGTGAATTTTGTAGCTAGATGTTCTGAGTCCCATGTGGAGGGAATGGGAAATACTGCTAACTATATTTAAAAGCATATAAATATGCTCTGACTATTTTAGTTTCATAGCATAGCATCAGTTACGCCCTTTTTAGGTATGCATTTAAGTTCAGTTCTGTAGTAACTTTGTTGTGTTTTTCTTTCTCTGCTGGACAGAAAGAGGTGAATGCTCTGTTTGCCTGAGCTAAAGCCAGTCTTGACAATTTTCCAAACCAAATGTAGCTTTGCTGATAACAGGAGGTCTGATTATTCTTTATGACCTTTGTTTTGTGTGGTTAGCTGCCTGTGAGGTACAGTGCCATGTTTTAGCAGGCTCACATTTATATTTTTGCATTCACTGTGTTATCTAAGTAGTTGAAGAGAAAAACCATGATACTGAAAAATATATTTTCATCTATATGTCTCCAAAAAAGCACATGGGATTAGTTTGGCTTCTTTTTTTTCATGTCCTGGATCCTGTTTGTGAGCAATGTTAAAATATAACTGGCATAGCTAGTGTTCATTGATGATACTTCTTTTTGCCTTTTAACAGAAATTATTTTTACAGAATTTTTTTTTTTTTGTATTAAGTATTAAAGTCCTGAGAAAATAAATGGAGCTCTTGAATGTCAAATATGTTTAGTTGGGATTTCTTTTTCAGGTCATTTCCTCAGAAGAAATTTGACTAGTAGAAATGCACTTTCACCATCTCCCAGGCTCTCAGAAACAAGTAGGAAGAGCACAGGTAGAAGAGGAGGTTAATAAATGGGTTATAAGTGATGGTCTCCAACTGTCTGGATTCCAGGTGTGATTAAAAGAATGGTTGCTCAGTTCTAGTATCGTGTGAAGAGTTGATTATGCAAAATGCATTTATTTCCCGGGTGGTTTTTTTTTCTAAGAAAAACGGCTTTTGAAAGGAATAAAAAAATCTTCCTGTCCTGTTAATTGGCTGTGGTTAAGTATCTAACATACGGGTCATTAAGGTAAGCTTCCTAATACAAGTCTGTACTGGTTTATTTAATGTGTTTGGAAGACAGCTACTTTAGAACAGAAGATGCTTTGGAGTTTTCCAGCTTCATTTGTTTCGGTTCAGAAACACTGCAGTTCATCAAGTTTTGTTGGGAGAAAAGTACTGACTACAGAAAAAGATAGAGCTGCCAGCAATAATACTGAGGATTGTTATTAATACCTGCCTTGAGCTGTTCATGAGCTTGCAATGATGAGTTCATTGTGGAGCCCTTCACTGGTGCAGCTTCAGCACCTGCTTTTTTTTTTTTTTTTTTGCTTCAGGAGGGAAAAGCAATTCCATATTACTAGTTCTGTATGCAGGAGGGTGTGTTTGATCATGCTGTACGCATTGCACATGAGCTTGAGTTTTGCCATTTTCCAAAGCTACTTCTACCTCATCATGAAAAGATGTGATTTAAACTTAATATGAGCTTTATGAGATGTGCAAGTGTGGGTTTTTTTAATTAATAGGATGGGAAGGGAAGCATCAGGTATGTAACTAATTTTTGCTTTTACACATACCTTTACCCATGCCATTTGTAGACCTCCTACCCCAGATGGTTGCCTGACCACCTCAGGGATCAGGTTGAGCTCCCAGAACAACTCCTCCTTGCTGCTTTTCCATCAGAGGAGCTGATGCCACAGGGGAAGGGCAGGATGGGAGCGAAGCTGTGTCTGACTCCAGGCAGGCAAGCACTTTCAGCCAGAACCTTCTCAGCTGGATTCATGTTAGCATCCTAAACCTGGCAGGAAACCCTTGCCACCAAAACTGGGTAGCATTTATATGTATGTATTTTATGTCTTTCTTTTTTTTTTTTTTTTTTGTGTGTGTGTGTGACAATCAACACAAACTTTAAAGTGGTGCTCAGGCCAAATTGTAATCCCCCCTCCTGTCACCCAAGCTCCATCTCTAGTCGCAGTGTTGGTAGGCATCCGAGTGTTTCCCTCACGCCAGCTAGCGCAGCTAAGAATAGCCGTAGTGATGCTGTGGAACAGGATGTGCAACCTGCTGGGTTTCCTGCGTTTGTGCTTGTGTTGCTGGCCTGGGCTGAAGCCTGTCCTCCTCCATCTTCCCTGCTAGCACTGCTGGACTCGCTAGGGGAATTTGGGATTGTATTTGTTAGGTTAGATTTGCTGTGGGTTGGCCTACGCTCGTTTCAGTTGCATAATGCAATATAGGCAGCTCCGTTCTGCAGTATGGGCAAAACCTCAGCTGGGCGGTGTGCTGGCTGCCAGTTTCTTGCTTCAGAGGACGGCTGCTGAGTACGTGGCCGCCGCAGGTGGTGGCAGGTGAGGGCTGCAGCCCTGGGCTGGGCATCACTGGCCAGCTTGATGTCACCATGTCACCCTCCCAGCCGTGGTGCAGCTTGGCAGCTGTGTGCAGCGAGTGTGGCACGGTGAGTCTCGGCAGGTAACGGGGCACTGGTGCTTGCTGGCCTGGATCTTGGTGCTCCTGCCCTGGTTTAGGTGTGAGCCCCGCTCCCACAGATAGATGCTGCTCCTTTGCTGTACCCTCGAGATTTTTGCATTGGGCAGCGTTGGCTGGGGACACAGCCCGTCAGTCCTGTGTTGGAGGGCGCTGGGTCTCCCTGCCCAGACAGTTGCAGACAAGCTCATTTTCCCTTGAGAAAGGGATTATGTGAGTTAAACCAAATCTGGGTGATAATTTTCACTTGTATTTTCGTGGCCGTGTGGGAAGGTTCTGACCCAAATGGATGTGGTTGATGCTGCGTGTTTCCAGCTGAGTGTAAGAAGGAGTTGGGTTGAAATACCAGGTAAAACCTAGGCTCAAGCAGTTAATCTAAATATCCACAGTGGCAGAGATCTTAGGCTTTTATGCTGTGTTGTTTTGAAGGGTTTTGTTCTTCTCTCACTGCTGTTAAAAAAAAGAAAGGAAGAATTGTGTTTAATTATCACAAAAATTATTAGCCAGCCTTGGTAGCTGTTTTTCCAGTTTCTCTGAAAATCTGCCCGCATGTAGTAGATGCACAGTAGAGACACTGATGAGTTAGTTGGCAAGCTACCGCTAAAAAGGAGGTGTTTGGTACATATGTTTGAGCTGAGAAGTGGAATGACACTTGGCACCATAACGCCCCACTTATCTTTTTCTGAAGGAGTAGGAAAACTCCAGAACTAAATCCCGAGTCAAGCTGCGTGGGCAGAGCTCCCGTGGCAGGAGCGCACTGACGCCATGGGCGCAGCGTGACGTCGCTAGCCATATGTGACAAGCCCATAGCATCTCCCAAGCCGTCTATCTTATTCAAAACCTCAGTAACATTTGCTGAAAACTGGCATGTTTTGGTGTTTTGTTTTTTTTTTTGCTTAACATATCCAGAGAATTTCAGCCACAGCGCTTAAACATCTCACTGCCAGTGCAGGAGGTGAGCTGGAAGGTTTTGGCCCCGGGGTGTGTAATTCAGATGCATTGCAACAGTGTGTCCTGCTCTGGAAAAAAATGTGCCATTGAACTCAGGTTGGAATGGCATTGCCCTCGTGTGCCCTTTCTAAAAGTATCGGTGAAAATGAGGTAGTGTCAAAGTAGTGTTGCTCTACTGAAACCTGTTTGGATGCTGCAGCCTACAGCCTCTGCAGTAGCCTTTTGTCAGTAAGAGGCGGGCTGGCTCGCTGTGGGGCTCCTGCCGCAGATGCATCGCCAGACCAGCATCCGTAGCGCTCTTCGTTGCTGCCCTCTACGCAGGCAGTTACCTTAGCTATTGCTGCACGTTTGGGAGTTTCACAATAATTAATGTGACATGGAAAAAGAAGGGGGAAGGGACTGGGGTTGTGGAGATTTTTTTAAGAATGGAGAATTTGATCGGTGAGATTTTTGCCAAGGCTTCTTTCAGCTCTGGTAGGATCAAGAAGGCCGATCGCTTCTCCCATGGTGGTTGCTCTGGTTAGCAGAGAGTAAATGAAATTACAGCATTGATGGAGAAAGATGAGCAACGGAGTGTGTACAGGTTTTGCTTTTGGGCTGGTTATATTTTTTTTTTCCCCTGCAGCTGTTTTGGTGAGGGTAATGATGTTCTTTGGTCTTCCCCTATAGCTCTACAGTGCTTATTGCTGTGAGACCTACAAGTGATGTCTGTGGAAATCAAAGTTAGCGAAAGACATAGAAAAAAAAATGTTTAAACAGATCACAGCTGAAACTGAGACCTTAATCTTTCCGAGACTGAGAGGGCAGCCAGCACAACCTCAGCTGTTACGTCAGGAAAGGACAGTGCAAAGTACCAAGCTTAGCACGCTGCTATAAAAATGCTGTAGAAAATCAGGTAACAGTAGGTCTGTTTCACACCTGAGCATATGAGAAGTAGCCTATATTAAGAGACTGCAACTTGTCAAAAATAATGTCTTCGCACAGAGGCTTTGTTGCTGGCAGTGCTTAAAATCCTGGTAGAGCAGTATTTCTCCAAATTACTTAAGGTAAAGTCAAATGTAGAGAATCCTTATGCAATATGAAGTTCCCCTTTTGAAACAGTGGTTTGGAGAGAAAAAGTCATTGGTCTGGGCTGGGACAAAAATTGCTTAAGCAAGATAAACAAGGGTGGATTGCTGTCATCTTTCCCTTCCCCTTTATCTCTAAACCTTAACCTTAAATTACAAATCTGAGGTTAACACAGTGCAGTGCATCCGCAGCTACTGAAACCAGTGACATTTTAATAGTTCTTATTTATTTTGCTGATGCCAAAGGTTTGAAAGTTCCTCTAGGTAACAGCAATATTTCTATGCTTTTAAGGTTCAAATGCAAATATTTTTTAATATTACTAAGAATGTGTTTAAATTAAATAATTAATTCTCCCGATAAAACGTTTCATAATCAACGAGAAAATGATTTGCTAATTCTGTGTCCTTGTTCCTAATCTAAATAGTTCACAAAACACAGAAATAAACTTCATTTTCAAAAACCTGCCCAATTTCGGCGGGCATAGTATTTTTTAAATATCAGCGAGAAGGAGAGGAGGTTTCAGTCATAAAATTTGAGCTCACTACACAATCTTGGTAACAGGTCACTCGCCACTAACAAGTCCTTTAGCACCGTGCAGAGTTCTGAATGGCTGCAGAACATGTAAGAACAGAGACCACAACAATAAAATAGGTGGAAAAATTTTTGCTTGAGCTTCACAAAGAAGAAACTACTTCAGTGACAGGTGAAAAGGAGTATCTGTTCCTGAGTTGCATTTTCCTAACCCTTCAAAATACTGGTTACGTGATGATGACTTTATATTAGCAATACCGCATTAGGTCGTATCCTATGCAATGGTTTATTGAAGTATGGCAGGGAAGAGTGGAGAGCATGATGGATGCATTTCTGGACTGTATATCACTCAGCTACTCCTTGGAGTAAATGCATTCCTTCTTTTAAATAATGTGAAAGTGTGTTCGGGGTTTTACGCAGACCTGATTATCCTGTTTTTCAAACAACTTTGTTCTGACAGGTGTTTTTTGAAGGATAATTTCTTAACTAAATTGACTTCAGTGTGCCTTCCCACGGCAGCGCCTTCAGGTACCATGTGCTGGCTGGCTGAGCCACTGATGCTGTATTTTCCTGTGCTCATTAAGAATGAAAGACTCTGAACCAAGAGGAGAATATTAAAGACCTGGAGATGTGGAAGAATGTGCTGAAGATGAGGCTAGATGAATTCTCAATACCTTCAGCCTTTGTTAAGAAAGGTAGGGGTTTTTTTCTGTAAATATGATTAATCTAAACCGGACCTGCTCATGTTTAGAGAAAGAAAAGCTTAAGATTCACTGAAATTTCACCCAGGCATTTTTTGGTAGGTCCATGCTGTTTACTAAGTAAATTGGACAGGATGGTAACGGTTGTTACAAAACCCCTTAGAGCATGTTTTCCATCTCCTAGCATCTGTGATAAGTAGATTACGAATATAAGAGCCTGCCCTGGTACAGCGTTGGGAACTCTGACAGAGGTGAAAAGTGCTCTCTGCTCACAGCCCACGCAGGGCTCTGACCTCTGCCATGCTTTTATCCATCAGGCATCACTAGATGGTGTTTATCAAGAAATATGGAATACTCCCTGAGACTAGAAAACGTGACCGCTTACTTTGTAGTAACCATGGTTCTCTGAGAGTTCTTATTTTTCTCCCTATGGACTTGTTTCCCCCAAAAGCTAAAATTTCAGTTTAAGGATGATGTTGGAAGTAGGGATGGGAGGTGACTTGTAAAAATTTCCTGGGCATCCAGCAGGACTACAGCCATGCTAGGGAAAGAAGCCATCCTCCTTTGGGCTGCACCCCAGGCAGACCCAGCCTGAGGGATGAAAACCCAGCAGTCTCCCCGGGGGAAGCCCAGATTGCTGCTGGTTAATCCCTGCTGGATGGCACTGGTTTGGGGCCATAGCACACAGGAGAAGCGAGGGCATCGCCGCCCTGAGCTGGGACATGTGCGGGACAGCTAACCCGTGCTCTGAGCAACTCCCGTCACAGAACACCCAGCTAACAACAAAAGCACATACAGCGCTGTCCCTTCAGAGTTTAAAACTTTCTCTCTATAGGAAAGGTCTCCAAATCAAGGCCATGTACGGCACAGGTGTAAAGGGAGCGATGGGCTGGTGGAAATGGCATCACCAGTGATACAGCACCTCTGATACTGGGCTCCCGGTCCAGTTGTTCCTGGGATTAACACTGCTGCTGAGTTTAGATCTGACAAACGAGCCGCAAAACTCAGTTTATGCAGAAATGACTGCTTAAACCTGGTTACTGCTTCTCTCCTCCTGCAGCTGGCTTTTCTAGGGGGTCCACTTTTTGCACGAGCGCTAGGCACTGCCATCCCCTCCCCAGCAGTAGGCATCCTCCAGGCGGGGATGCTGGATGCTTCCTGAGCCTGTAATGGAGGAAAACACCCACCACGAGAGAGTCTGCAGTGCTTCACTGAATAATTAATAGATACTAAAGTCTCCAGGACTTTGGAATCACATGGACTCTGACTTTTCGTGTGATACTATATAGTGTTTAGGTAAAAGGTTAAAACTATGCTTACTCTAAAATAAACCTATACCACAAAGGCAGAAAGACAGAATTAGTACTGCTTCTTTCTTTAATAAGAGCCAAGCTGAGACGGAGAAGGAGAGTTTATAAACGTTTTCTGTTCAATTTTTTTCCTTTTGCACTTCGCATGACTTCTTGTTAGAATGCTGGAAACAGACTTCTGTTAACTTTTGATTATTAAAAAACCAAAGAGCAGTCTTGGAAAGAAATTGGGGTCCAAGAACACTGCAGGGTAGTGGGAAACTTAATAAATATCCTGTTGTTATAACATCTGTCATTTTAGCATTAACAAGCTCATGACTTTAGCTGTTGTACGATCACAGCTCCACTCTGCAGATGAAGAGAAAGGCAGTTAGACCTTTCAAGTAAAAGCTTTCTGCACGGCAGGATGCTTTAACCTCTCATATCCTGAAGCTATTTAGTTAAAGCAGCCTGAAAGTGATACTGAGACAGACTCCTGTGTGGGTCAATTAGGAGGGATACAGAAGCAGTTAGGCTTTAAGGGGTTTTCTCATTTTGTTCCCTTTGATGTCCAGAAGAGCCAGGGGAAAAAAAAACAACCAAACAAACCAACACCAAAATAATGTGGGTTGTTTTCTGTTTGTTTGTTTGGGTTTGGTTGTTGGGTTGTTTTTTTTAATTTTTGATTTGGCCATACTTAGAGGTTGTAGAGAAAAGACTTAAGAAACTGTCGTATTAAATGAATAAACATCACTGGAGCAAAACTATGGTAGATGTCAATTGCTTTTAAGGCCATAAATGTATACCACCCACAAACAGAGTGGTATTTTGGTTCATTTAAAACAGGCCTATGTAAGGACCAGAACAACTGTACAAATACTGAACTCTATACAGTGTCTCTCACCACCTGTTTCTGTGATTTCTTTAGCCTGTTGACTCATATTTTTCTTTTCTGGAAGCTAAGAAAAATGCCTGCCATGCTGAAAATGCTCCTAGTTTGATCTTAATCTTGGATGAAGTTCATCCAAAACAGTTCCCTGGTGATAATGTTTCTGACTTCTTTATTTTTTGCTTTTATGTGTCAGGTGGTGAAATGAGAGCCCTCCACAAACTGCATGCAGTTAGTGCTGCAAAGATACAACAAACATCACTCCCCCAGTACACGGCTTCTTGTGCAGGGAGTAGCAGACAGGCTGAAAGGCAGAGGTTGCCTTCATGCTCAGAAGTCTGTGAGCATGTTGGGTGCAAGCAAGAGCTGTGGCTTCAGAAGAGACCTATAGCCGTGTTGTCCCAGAGCACTCCGCTGTTGTACCTCATCCTCCGTCAGGATGAGGAAGCACCACATCCAGCTCACGGATGCCGTTAGGATTGGTGTCAGTCCACAGAAGTATCGGTGGACCACACGTCTCATAGGGTGTAAGGACAAACCACCATGTGCACATGCTGCTCAGATGCTTCTGGAAAGCCCAGAGGCTTCAGTTTGCCCTCCTAAGTGCTTCCAAGCCCCTGTGTACTTCAGGAACCCACATCCCAAGTGAATTTTCATAGAGTTCAGGTGTCTTAACATGTTTGGCATGTTAAGGCTCCTTAAAAAATGCTTATTTGCTTTAAATAGGATTGAGATTGTCTTGGAAATGCTACTATTCTGTTTGGAGAAAAAAAATCCTACAAATGAGTAAGGCCAGGTGTACAGAAGACATGCTATCTCCTGGGGCATGACTGGAAAGCACAGATGTGATCTGGGGTGCTGGGGCACACAAAGCCCTTGCTCAGGTCATTAATAAGCAGCTGGTTTACTTCTTGTGCTTTCAACTTCTATTCTTTTTAATGGTGTTAATGCAAGAGCAGGAGTCTACAACCTCCCCCAGATTTTGAAAAAAACAGCACAAACACTTAAGTAGCTGGTGATGGTTTTGCTGCAGTGACAGATTTTGTGGCAATGACTTTTTCTTTTTAAATGCTTTAACTTCCTGAAATGGTTAAAAAACCCCACCTGACTCCAAACCATTCTTGATTTTTAAATACTTTTCCTTTCTGTAAGTGAAATTACAATTTCAAATTCTCACATTTTGAGTAGAGCAAAACCTTTGGACCCCAGTAGCTTTTGCTAAAGACTTTCAGAGCTGCTAACATCTAGAAAATCCGTTATTTGCATGGGCCTAATTAGAACCTATCAAAGAATGAGAGAAATTACTCTCAACAATGCAGTTCAATTGTAGCGCTAAGATCTTGCAATTAAATCGTGCTGTTGGATTATGCATATTAGCACAGGAATTACTCTTCAAATGATAAATGGTGAACCAAATAATTATCTAAAGCTTCTGGGAAGGATAATCAGTAAGCTAAGGCTGGGAAAATACAATGCTTTTCTTTTGCAAAATACAAATAGAAGTACAGCTTGCCGAAAACACAACAAATTGTTCCCTACAACTGAATCACCAGGTTGAGCCACATTTCTTCTATTTGACATACGGGTGGTACCTTTTGCTATTCTTTCCCTTTAAAACTAGGCAAAAATTAGAATAATCAAAACCTTGAGGAACGCCTACCAGATTTCCAGAAACTGGTTGTAAAAAGCTATATAGGTGCTAATTTACATCCTTCTTGCTCCAGCAAAGAGGGTGCTTGGAAGATCAGAGGCTGGCTGCATGGTGGGGAGCACGGCTGCGCAGGGATGTTGCTCTCCATTTGATGCCAGCATGCGCTAAGCCCAGCCTTGCTGCGGTGCCTGGGCTTGCAGGAGCCAGCTGCCCCCAGAGGGGCTGCACCACTGCAATCCTCAGGCGTAGCTGCAGTCACTGTGTACCACTGCAATCTTCATGCATGTCTGCAATCCTCATGGATGGCTGTCATCACCTTGCACAGCTGCAATCCTCGTGCACAGCTGCAATCGTCGTGCACCTCTGCAATCACCGTGCATGATGGCAATCCTTGTGGATGGCTGTCATCACCTTGCACAGCTGCAATACTTGCGCGCAGCTGCAATCCTGATGCACAGCTGTGCTGGGGTGGCCCTGGGTGCAAGGGGATTGATTACAGAGGTTTGGCCAGGGCAGGCAAGCAGCCCCACGCTTATCTTGCAAAGCAGCTGGCTGCCACCCTGCCTCCCCCCTGGGCAGTGGGGCAGCCCGGGGACTGCTGCACTGGGGCTTGAGCAGTTTCTGGCCAGCAGCAGTGTGACACCTTGCTGGCCTCCACACACCGTGGTGGGCTATTGAGCCCTCCACGTTGCTCACTCACCAAGGAGGTTTCAGCCCTGCCCCGTCCCAGTGACCAACAAGGGCATTGCCCACAGGAGTGGTCCTGCTTTCTCCTGCTGGTGCATCCCTGTCTGGAGCTGCCCCACAGCTGCCCCAGAAGATGCCAGTCCCACCGGCGCCGCTCCTCCTGAGCACAACCCACAGCGGAAACCAGTGCAAGGGGGTTTGTGGCAAATGGAGCGACAGTGAGGCTTGCCGCAGGGCCGCTGCACAACCCCAACGATATGAGCAATTGCCCTCATGCTATAAAATGCAATTTGTGGAAATGAAACCGCTCTGGCCACAGGTACCTGACTGCAGTGTCCAAGCAGCGCTGAAAGTGCTGCCACTGCAAGAAAACAGGCAGCCACCATTAGCAGGGAAATTCATCTTTTACAAGAGCCACAATGGGCCATTAGCGTTCAGCCAGGTTTTAGGGGTGGGAAACAGCTTTCCTGTTGGGAAAACCTTAAGAAGGAAATAACTGGCTTTAAACATCCAGGGGCAGCGGGGAGTTCAGAGCAGAGTTAGCTCTGAACACCACAGCTTGAGCTCCTCAGTACAATGCAGCCGGGTCCCGTGCGTGAGCAAGCCAGCGGCGGAGCTGCGGGGAGCTGCCCTTATTTATTTGTTCCTACCGCACAGGCTGAGACAAAAGCCCTGTTTTATGTTCCTCTGCAGGAAGGTGATAAAGTGCCTGGGAGCTGCTGAAAACCATTCACCAATAAATTCAAATGAAAAGGCCATTTCTCATGCCTTGGAAGCTTGTGAGAACTGAGGGATGCTGGAAGGCAGAGGAGACTGAAACAGCACATCGCCTGGCAGTGTGGCAGGAGGCACCGGAGCAATTTTTCTGGTTTGTTTCGTTGCTTGCTTTTTTTTTTTTTCCCCTCAATGATTTTTACTCTGCCTGCGGCTAGGCAATCAATATCTCTTTGCCACCAATAAATATTCGGGGCTTTTGAATGATGATGTATTCCAGGGTGAAACAAATGAAGTGCGTGATTGCTGCCCTCTTGTACTCAACCTAATTCTGTGGGTCTAAAAGGAAACTCGGAGAGACTCCTGAACTGGGCTCTCTGGTGGCAGCAGATCTGAACAGGGAGAAAACCGTCAGGTCTGCCTTCAGCCGTCAACCCTGTCGCTGATCCCTCTTCTTTCATAGAGATGAGCAGAAATTCGGGCAAGCTGCGTGAGCAGCTCCACAGGCTGAATCCACTGGGGAGATGCTCGCAGTTGAGCATCGGCCTGCCTGGAGCACCACAGTGCCCACGTTGCTTTTGGCAGGAGTCTGCAGAGCTGGACACGAATCCAGCAGGCTGACGTGCCACGCATAGCCCTGGCTGAGCCCCGCCGGCCCAAGCACCTGCCCCTGGGGTGCCACACCGGCAGGGACTTCAGCTGTCACCTGTTGGTGCAGCAGCTGATCAGGGAGCAATACCCATCCCAGGGGGCTGGGGGGAACCTGTCTGGAGCCCCAAAATGTCTGTGGTAGCAACCGATCCTGGTCCCATGTGCTGAGGTAGAGCAGACCGGCTTAGTTACTCACTGGGGAAACAATCTCATTTTCTTCTTAAGTGGAGATGGATGATTTGGTGCAAATAAATTGTGATCGGATACGTTATTCTCTTTGGTTTCCTATGGTGTTTTGCTGTAGTGGTAGAGGGATCATGTAGTGACTCCCACTGTGTTTCTCCTGCAGCATCAGTGCTGCTCGAACCCTGCAGAGATATTTTACAGGACAATTCAGGAAATATTTGACTCCATTTCCCAACTTCTGCTACAGCAAGAGCTGTTGATTTGCAGAATTAAGTTGGTCATGGAAGATGGAGGGTAAAGACACTGTGCATCTTTGCCAGGAGCAGATACTGCACAGTAAAACAGAGCTAGCCCAGAGCAGGACGCCTCACGCCGGTGACTGGTAGCCCCCTCAGTCATCCCCCAGAGCCATCACTGCTGGGGCCTGGGTGGGGAGACAGGGATCCCTGTGGAAAGTCTTCTCTTTCTCCTCCTCCTTCTTCAGGGGAAGGATGCTGCCATTTTAATAGTGGCAACAGTGCACTCCCTGTGCATTAATCCTCATTAGCTTGTACGTGCATATGGGCAATGCATGATGGACCTTGACATTTACCATCACGAAAATGAAGTTCTCCCAGTTTCAGGTCACCCTCTCCTGGTTTTGTACCAAAGCTTTTCATATCAACAGCCATTTCATTTCAATAAGCTAATAATAACCCTTGCAAAGCCTGTCTATCAGCAAGGGCTCTCCACAGCTGCAACTGCCACCAGAACAGGAGCTAATGCTGTGGAGGGGCGAGTGCCAAGGAAGTCTGAGCCCATGGGAGGTCTTGGGCAGCGTTCGCTGAGCCAGCCCCACCGCAGGGCTGCAGCTCTGTCCCAGCCTGCCCCCACTGCACTTGGAGTGGAGTTACCACCCGGGAAAGGAGGCAGCAGCATAAGACCAGGTTTCACAGGTAATTACCAAAGTCTTCACTCATCCTTCCTCTCCAAGGAGAAGCCTCTGGACACCAGAGGCAGCCAGATAAATGCTTCATGTCTTCCACCGCAACAGGATCCAGCTCTGAAAAAATCTGCGTTGGCATCTGGCAGGGATATTTGGAATACCAGGGCTTCACCTGCTGCTTCTTCTAGAAATCAGCAGGAATTTTGTCGCCTGCTTCTCTGGCCCAACTCTGCTCCTGCGGCTGGTAACTCCTGCTAAAGGAAAGCGGGGTTTGCTGCGGGCGGTTCTTTGCAGGGGGTGCTGGGGAGGGGGCAGACTGCCTGCTGGGAGGCCCTTTGGCCTGAGTGCCCCTGGAGCCCTGAGAAATGATCTTCATTTGTCTTCCCCTTGGGTTTTGCCTGTGGGTTTTGCTGCTGGCCAGTGTGCAGTGCGTGCAGCTGGGGGCCCTGGTGCTGGGGATGTACCGGGGAAATAAACTATCTGTGAGTGTAAATGTGCCTCTAGCCTTGTGTATTGGGTTTGCGTGGGCAAGGTTTGGGGGGTGGGGTGTTTGGGGTTACAGAGGTGGCTTCTGTGAGAAGCCGAGCTGCTGCTGGCCAAGGCTGAGCCAGTCAGTGATGGTGGGAGCACCTCTGGGATAACGTATTTAAGAAGGGGAAAAATAATCTGCATGACAAATTGCAGCCAGAGAGAGGAGTGAGACTATGCGAGAGCAACCGCTCTGCAGCCCCCCAGGTCAGTGCAGGATGGGGGGCAGGAGGGGCTCCAGGCACCGGCGCAGAGATGCCCCGGCAGCCCGCGGTGGAGCCCACGGTGGGGCAGGCTGTGCCCTCAGCCCATGGAGGTCAGCGGGAGCAGATCCCCACCTGCAGCCGGGGAGGACCCCACGCCAGGGCAGGGGATGCCCAAAGGAGGCTGTGACCCCGTGGGAAGCCCACGCTGGAGCAGGCTCCTGGCAGGACCCGTGGCCCCATGCAGAGAGGAGCCCAGGCTGGAGCAGGGTTGCTGGCAGGGCTTGTGACCCTGCAGGGACCCACGCTGGAGCGGTCTGCTCCTGAAGGACGGCACCCCGTGGGAGGGACCCACGTGGGGCAGAGGAAGAGTGTGAGGAGGCAGGAGCAGCAGAGACAGTGTGCGATGGACTGACCACAACCCCCATTCCCCGTCCCCCTGTGCTGCTGGGTGGGGAGGAGATACAGAATTCAGGAGTGAAGCTGAACTGGGAAGAAGATGTTTTTAAGTTTTAGGGTTTAGATCTCATTATCCTACTCTGATTTGAATGGTAATGAATTAAACTAATTTCCCCAAGTTAAGTCTGTTTTGCCTGTGACAGTAATTGCAGAGTGATCTCCCTGTCTTTGTCTCAACCCATGGGCCTGTTTTCTCTCACCATCCAGCTGAGGAGGGGGTGACAGAGCAGCTTTGGTGGGCACCTGGCATTCAGCCAAGGTCAAACCATCACACCTTGTAGGGAAAAGTAGAATTTCTGAGAAGGAGGAGATGCCAAGAGAGAGGCTGGGCAGTGCATGCCTTGTTTCTCACCCTCATTCCATCAGCACCCACTGCTGAGTCCTTGTGGAGGCAGGCTACAGACCCGTCACACACAGTGTGACAGTCCCTAGGTGACAAAAATACAGAGATTTGTGAATTGATGAATATGGGGCACTTCTGACCCTGTACAAATAGAACAAACACTCTGCTTAGAGGCTAAGCCCTGAGAACTTCTAATGACCGGGGCACTTGTGGCTTGCTTCTTGCAGCTCCTCTATCAGGGTACTCTAATATTTAACCACACGCTGCGAATTTGAAATGCATACCCTGCAAGCCAGTGTGCAGTTCAAGAAACGGTGGTTTGGTCAATTTTTCAATCCTCCAGCACAGTTGGGAGCATAACTCTCATGGGCTCCATTGAAATTTCCAGGCAGGTGAGGTGGCTGAGCCAGTGCAGGCGTTGCAAGGTGCTGCTGTGTGCCACTGCTGCAGCAAACCCTGTGAGCAGCTGGTGACTCAGGTTTCTGCCTATTCCCCAATGAAAGGCCAAAGTATCTGGTGTCTTTGTATTAATCACCACAAGCTCAGCTCTCCACCATTAGCATCATCCCAGGGTTTTGTGTATCTTGGTGCATTTAGATAACCAAACAAATTTTTGAGTGCTGTGCTGAGGAAGAAAGACTGGTAGAAGACACCTAGGAGGCAGCACTATGGGCTGAGTAAAAACCGTGGGGCTGTTCTGTGTTACACTTGTTGCAAAGGGAAAAGCCCAGGACCACTGTGCCGTTGTCACACGCTGCACCGTATTTCAAAGTGAGCCTGGCATGTGAGAAATAGCAGCTGGCATGCTGAGCAAACAGATCTGCAGCCCAGCGGAGTGTGTTTCCACCATGCCCTGTGGAGTTTCTGTGAGCCCCGCAGCCCCCAGGATGCGTTAATAAGCAAGCTGCAGCACCCCTGCCAATTTAGCCTGCTAACGCCCAGCGTACCCCTGAGGGGCTGTGAGGAATGAGCTGCATCTGCTGCAGCCAAGGGGAGCTGTATCCTTGTGCTTGCTGCGCTGCTGGTTTTGTGGTACCTTTTATGTTGGGTCTGAGATGGAGAGAAACACCTGAGCCCTGGAGATTTTACACCATGGCCCTGCCGTATGTGTTACACCATGAGCCCAGCCCTCACAGCTCCCTTTTTGGCCCAGATGCTTTAGGTCAGGTATGCAGCTCTGCCCACAGCCTGTGTACCTACCTGAAGGTCTAACTTGCTGTGCTGCCCACTGCTTTTATTTTTACAAGTTTTCTATTGTCCTAGTGGCCAGACCTGATGGATTGCCTGCCTGGAGTAGCTGGATGAAAAGTTGAAGTGCTTACTTGAGCGTATCGATTCCTACTTGTGTCTTAATATTTTGATCACTGCGTTCAGCCTGCAAACTGTTTTGGGGGCTCTCTTCGGTATTCCTTGTTCCTCCTGCTTTCCTAAATATAAAGGAAAATAGGATTTTATATTTGAGTAAGTAGAATGTAAAGCACTACCCAGCAGGTCAGTTTGATGTGGGGCTGCTTTCTGTTGATGGGCAAGAATACACTTTTGTTTTTCTTAATTTTACTTCCTTACTGTGAGAAACGAGCACTGCCAAGAAGAGATGAAGGCATGGTTTAGCTCCGAAGGGGAAGTGTGAAAGGCTGGCAGTCCAGGAAAAATACACTGCAAATGCAGAGCTGCTTTTCGGGCTGATTCTGCTGAGCTGTGTGATCGCCAGGGTGCTCAAAAGCAGGCTCATGGTTTCCTTAAAAGGCACCCACACAGATTTTGTTTCCCTGCAATGCACGCACATGACCCTACGGTATTTCTGGCAAGTCCCCGTCACGTGCCTGCCAGCAGCTGCCTGTGTGAAACATGACGGTTCGATGTGCCACCAGCCTGGGGAGCCTGAAGTTTTCCTAAGGTACAAGACCACAGGTATTGAGGAAGCAGTCAGGAAGCATCATCCCAGAAAACCCTCTTAAACAGAGCAAGACGCAGAGCTGGCATTTCTCTCCTCTCCCGAGATCACCAGATGCATTTGTTGGTGTTGATGGACTAGCCAGCATCACCTGGCACTGATGCAGAGCTGGAAAGAGAAGGGGACCCGGCACGGCTGTTGAGCTAATGGCAGCACACCAGGTATCTCTTCTTCTCCCCCTGCTGCCAGAGAGGCAGGTAATTACCGTATCCATTTTAGAAATTAAGAAACCAACACATGCATAGGCAGAAGGGTAGAGTTTTAAGAATATGTGGGTGTCTGAGATGCAAATGCTTTGGGAAACACCATGTTATGCCTGATTTGCATCTGTAAGCATCTAAATACTTGTACCAGTCTGACCCAGAGGGTTGTGTGTGAGGGCACAGGGAGCACAAGCAGTGGCACAGGGTGAGCTCCTGCCCTCCCTTGCTGGGGATACTTTGCTCCTTGCAGTGCCTGGGCCAGTCACTCCCCTCCCTTTGGACCTGCTCCAGGGACAAGTGATCCTGGGTTCCCCTAAATGGTAGCAATTGTGTGGGATGGGATGGGATGGGATGGGATGGGATGGGATGGGATGGGATGGTGTTTCCCTCTTCACACTGCAATAGCAGCCTGCATTGGCAGCCTTGCTGATCCTCCCAGCTCCTTCTCCATCTAGCTTTTCTGTTTCAAATAGATTCAAAACTCAACAGATTTATTTTGCTTCAGGAGTAGGAAACCTGTTGGTTTTGCCTGCCTGAATATTGCCCTGGCCTAGGCTGGATGCTGCATGTCACCTGCTGGGCACCATTGATGCTCCTGGCCAGGAGGCAGAGCAGATGCTCCACGCTCGGCTCTCCCAGTCCCTGCAGGACTTTGGACACTCCCATTTATGATGATGACGGTAGTGTTGAAAGCTATCACCCAAGTTGAACTGCAAAAGAGTGAGGGAGATTACCTCACTGGAAAAATAGATATAATTATCTGCAATAGGCTCAGTAACTGTGTACGCAATCGTTTCCTCCTAAAGACTTTGGTACACTTGAGAAGAGAAACTTCCTGGTTTCTGTGCAAAGACAAGTGTCATCATGATTTATCCTTAATGAACCATCCTGTTCCTAACCTTCATTTTCCATTTTTCAGTACATGCGCAGCATCATTTTCTCTAGAAAAACAGCCAGGGTCCAGCTGAGAATCTTTGGAGAGCTTTGAGGGCCAATTTTGTTAAAAGTGAAACTTTTTCAGCTGCAGCCAAAGGCTTTTTTCTTTCTTCCTGAGTCCAACCAGTGGGTTTCTTAACTTTGTCATGGCTCTGCAGTTCACCTGCAGGCTTCTGCTTGACTGTTCTCTTGGAGTGTGGTCCTGCCGTTTTCCCAGAGGGCACCCAGAAGGGCAGCCCTCCCGTAGCAGTACCCTTTCTATGTGCTTTCCCACATTTTTTTCCCATATGAGCAAAGAAAGAAAAGTCTTTGCTCCCAGTGCTGGGACTTAGATTTATCTTCATGTGGCAGGAAATGTAAGGTTGCAAAATGTTGGGTTTTTTCCAGAGTCTGCCATAATGGTGATAAAAATACTCTAATTGGCTTCCCTGTATTGATTGACCTTAGTATGATTTTTGAGTAAGTATCCTTTCACCCATGGCCACTTGCACAGGTCCACTTTTCAAGTTCCAAAATGCAAGCTCTTTTTCCACAAATAATACTAAGATGTTTAAAAAAACAAAACCAAAAAAAGCAAAACCAGAAAGAAAACCTGAGCTAAAAAATTAATTCCATTTTACTTCAGAAAAAAAGTGTGAAAACAAATACGTGAGCAATGTGATGGAAAGCCACAGTCTTTGTGTGGGATAGGCTTCTGCAGCTGAAATGACAAATTCTGTATCAGTCTGAAATACTGCCAGTCATCTCTTAACCAAAAATATTTGCTTATTTCCACAGCTGACTCCAGATTTTTTACACCACCACCCCTGCTGCAACTGGCAGGGGACTAACAGCAGGAGGAGCCCAGGGAGAGGCAGGTTTGGGGAAGAGCCATGACTGTCACGGTAGCAGGGCCACGGTGTATGTGAAATACCATGCAGGTAAAAACAGAGCAACCACCACCACTGTAAACACCCAATTGCGCAAGACTGGTGATGTGGGAGCCTCACAGCAGCACAGGGGGCAAAATGAAAGGGCTCCCTGGTGAAACTGGAGATTGTCAAAGAGGCCGATGTTGAGCTGGACGGTGGGATCAATGCAGGAGCTCTTGAGAAATGTGTGCTGCGACCTCTGACATTCCATCCCTTATCAGGATTGGGTCAGTGTCTTTAGCAGCACTGTTGTGTGGTGGCACCAGGCAGTTTTGGTAATAGTATGTTTTACTCCAGTGACCTCATTTTTGTCAAATGTCTTGTCTTGGACCTTTTGCTGTTGCTAATGTGTGTGCTGAGAACAATGCTGCAATGCTAAGAAGATGCCAATTAGAAAATCAGTGAGGTTGTTTCACACCACTTTCCCAAGCTCTTTGCCTAGGCTTCTCCAACCTTTAAAAACTATGATATGCTTAATTACTCCTTGGGGCACTGGCCCTTTCGAAGGCTACCTGTCCTGCAGGAGCCAGTGCCTGTGCTGCAGGGGTTCAGAGTCACTTTGGGAAGGTCCAGAAGAACTGGCATTTACCTTTCCAGTGACTGGTATGCAGAAGTGGCTGGGCAGGGTGAACCATGCCCTGGGGACACCCAGGGAGCCTTGGCTCAGAGTGGTCCTTACATCTCTCTGGTCGGTGCCGCAGGCTAGAGGCCACAATGAAGATGGAGGTGACATAATGGCCTTTTGGGAAAAGATGGCCTGGCCAGGGAGAAGGGGTGTCCCAGGTGCACATCTCTTCCCGGAAGTTTTTGGTACTGGCCCCTTGCTGTCTTAATGCCTTAATTCGTGTCATTGGTAGAGCTCCTGCACTGAGAGTAGAGGGTGCATTGCTGCTGCTCTTTCTCTTACCACCTTCCTCAGCAGCACCTCCTTCCCTGTAACTGTTCTTGTCTTTAGGAAGCTTTTATTCCCCCTTATATTTAGCTATATTTCCTTCTTGCCTTTCACATCCATCCTTGCTTCTTGGTTTATTCTCTTTTGCTTTGTCTTGTTTGGAGAGACATGGACAGAGGGGCAGCGCTAGCATCCTCCCTCTTCCTTGCCTAGGACATATATCATACTTTTCCTTCAGTTCCTGAATGAATTAACTGTCAGAGAATAGCACAACTGGGTGAAAATCCCCACCCCAGGAGCAGCTATCAGTATCGAACTGTCATAGATTTACTTGCTTTCAGGGTTTTCATTAAGGAATTGATGATAGGGCAGTGGGTGCTCAGGCTTGGGAGAAGCTGTGACCCCCTTCTCAGGAGGAAAGGTAAGCACAGGCTGCAACACCCAAGCTGCAATCAGTGGCAGAACAACACTCCAGGAAGCATCGTGCCTCTTCAGCGGGTGTTGGCTTTTTAAGGCACCTCAAACACTCTGCCAGAGTAATTAGTAGTGATCTGAATCAGACATCGCTATGTACACGTCTGTCTGCAATGGTGACATGTTTCGTCATACACCTGCAGTCAACAGCATTTTTGAGGTGGATACACTCCCTAGCCCACAGTCATCACCTGCCTTGTGCTCACTGTCACCCTGCACAGGAGTGTTTGTCCCGACCATCGCTCCTTCGGGTTCCGGCTCAGGGTGAAGCTTGGGTGCTCGCTGTGAGCACCGGTGTCCATGGCCGAGCACTCCCAAAGCTGAGATCGCCCTTCATCTGTCTGCCTGGTATCTGCAAGAAACCCTTGCTGTCTGCAGAGAGACAATCACTTTGCACAGGTCCTTGCCTTGTCTCCATGTCGCTCCGGACGTCCCCGTCTTATGGATGCAATGACTGCAAGGTGAAGGACAAAGCTGAAGGGACATGCGTTTAGTTTAGCTGGGACAAGTCAGTCATTGCCTCTACCAAAGGAAAGAGCAGGTTTTGATCCCACTGTTTTATTTGTTCTGAAGGGAAGGGTAGCTTATTTGGTACAACACAGAGGTTTCACTCTCAGCTCTGGTGGCTAGGTAAACACGTCGCAGCCAAACCCTTACATCTCTCATAAGAAAGCTGGAAAATGGGGGATGCAGCATTGCTCTTTCACCAAAAAACATTAACATGCAGTGTGGACTCTGCCTTTTCTCTGACTACCCTGTGAAATGCCGCCCG
The DNA here is from genome assembly GCF_963210335.1 of Falco punctatus. Lineage (NCBI taxonomy): Eukaryota > Metazoa > Chordata > Aves > Falconiformes > Falconidae > Falco > Falco punctatus. The sequence continues at coordinate 22,800,056 of NC_137592.1, read as the reverse complement.
TCATGCTGCGGCATAGGTGTAGCAACAGCTGGTCAGGTCCAGACACCACCTCTTGCTCTGAGCGGCCAGGCTGAGGTCATGTCTCTGTTCATTTTATTTTATTAATTTGTTTTATAATTATTTGCTTTCACAAAAAGCTTGTAATATGCGATGGAAGGAGGGGAAAAGTTAACCACTGGAGTTTCACAGCTCCTTCCTTGCTGTCTGCAGGAGTCTTTTGGAAGCCTGGAAGGGGCCACAGGGGATGCGGGTGCTCCTCATCCCTTTGTGGTGCCAGCCAGGGACAAAGCACCCATGGGTGGATTGGTGGCCTGGGGCTACCTAGCTGCGGAGCCAGCAGGCAGCAGAACCTGGGGAGACTACAGCCTCCGGCTCTGCCTTTACCTGGGGCGCGAAAGGGAGACACCTTGGTGGGGAAGCACCAAATGGCTTCCCCATGGGGGAATGAGGTGGGGGGGAAGGAAAGCGTGCAGGGTGAAAAGGCTTATGCATCTCTGGGGGACAGAAAGGTGGGAAAGGCAGAGCAGGAAGACATGGGGAGGAGGTGCTGGCACGAGGTGGAGGGGAAGGGTGGAAGCCCTCCCTTCCCAGAAGGGAGCTATGGAGACACAAGCACTGTGGAGCCAGCAGCCGGGGCAGGACATGGGGTGTGGGTGAGAGAGAAGGAGACATGGACCAGCGGTACCTGTTCTGTGCTACTTCACCTGTGACTGCTCGTGCAACTTTTTAGGCCTGCCTTTGTGCTTCATCTTTTTAATCAGCCCCCAAGATCTCAACGTAACCTTGCTTGTCTCACCCCGGCTAGGGCCAGCCCTCACGTCTCTGTGCCCTTGGTGCCAGTCATGCTCCATCTCCTTCCCCAGAAGCTCACTTCTCTCTGCCAGCCCGTGATGGCTGTCCACAGCAGAAGGACCCACTGACTCCATTCAGGCTGCCTTTCCCCACCGCAGCCCCCTCGGATGAAATGTGGGCACCTGCAGACTGTAGTGTGATCTAGACGGTCACACTTCCAGGATGACTGTGGCTTTCAAGCTGCTTCTAGGAGGTGAACAAACATGTGAAATGTGTCCTGCTGAGCTTCCTGACATTTGGATGAGTGAACAATTTGCTAGAAAGTGGAATACAACGATCCTGCCCTTGGTGCTGCCCTGGGTTGGTAAGGCTCTTCTAGACTTGAAGCTTTGAGACATGGCATCAAGGTGCAGAATTACACAAATGTTTGTGGTAAATGTATCCAAAGCAAACTGGGGTATCAGTAAGAAGGACTAGATGCCTTTGTCTTTCAGAAGGGAGCTGGCATTTGATGGAGGCCCAGGCAATCTCCCTTGAAACAGTACTAGTTTACAGGGGAACTCTGCAATTTGCATTATTTTGGTGCCCCATTCCCTATTGTTCTCAGTAGGGACTGTGCTTGCCTACGGTGCTGGTAGGTCAGATTTATTCACACACCTCCTTCTCGTGTTTCAGCTGCTTTGGCAACCCTCAAACTCCTGGTTATGGCAGGACAACACTGCAGGTGGGACACCACTGTGGATGGGACATGCAGACAGCATCCCAAGGAATTTCCCAGCTGTAATGTCTCTCAGGACAGAGGATGGGGATGTTTGGGCACTGGGAAAAGGCAGTTGGCAGGAAGATGGTGACGGCCCTTGTGTGAACCGGGAAGCCTTCTGGCTCTGTCCAGTCCCCAGGAGCCATGTCAATGATGGACAGGCTGGGGTTCCTGGCTACCAGCTGGCCAAGGCCTCACCTTTTCACATCATGGAGCATCACTCGTGGGCAAGACTGCAGTGGGTGGCCATCTGATGGTGTCCTGCAGCCCCGTGGGCGCTTGGCCCTGGATGGAGATGGGTGCCAACAGACAGCTGAGACACGCACTTACCAGGCAGGAGGCAGTGACCAGGCACAACATCCTGAGCTGGAGCTGTCTTCAACAAAATCACAGGAAATCACTTTTCTCTACCAAACATGGCCTCGTGAGCCCAGGGAGATGTAACGCTGCTAGGCATGCTGCCCAGCTCCCAGCCTGCCTTGCCTCCAGGATGGCTGCCAGGGGGCTGATAAACCCACCTGGTCTCTTGAGGTGGCTCAGAATAAAGCCAAAGAAAAGAGGGGTTTGTCTGCCCCGTTGGTCTCCAGGCCCAACACTTGTACACGGCATGTTACGTGCTAGGTACTCCCATATGACTCACGACCACAAAAATAATAAAAAACCTAATGGGGAAGCTGGCCTACAAGGTGTTACTGGCTTGCTGTTATTGTGCAGGACGGGTGGCTGCTGCTGAAGGGCTTCTACGCTATAATTACAGCCCAGCCTTAGCAGGTCTGCCAGTCCACACGGCGCTGCCGAGTGGCGTATTTGCCTATTGCTTCTATGAACATGGCTCCAGAGGAAAATTACATGCACAGGAGCAGGACTGGGAGGATAAGGAGAACCTGCTCCGTGCCATCACGGGATTACATGTGAGAGCCCTGTATTGTCTGAAGAGAGAAGAGTCAAGATACTATCGGCTACTCCTATTATTACACCCCAGAATTCCTCAAGGGTCGAAGACAAAGAGCTGGTTAATTATTTATGACATATGCATAAAAGGGGAAGGCAGAAACACGCAAAGAGCTATTTCATCAATTTGCAGCCTACCAAGGCTGCTTGGTTCATATTAACCAGCTCTTCTTCTTTTAAGTCTAATTTTGAAATTTGCCAACAAACTCTTCCCCTCCAGCATCGGTCAGGCCAGTAGTAAACTCAGATTTCTGCTCTGCTTGCTTAATTGGTACCTCCAAACGCAGGGGTTGTTTTGCCTGCTTGCTTCAGCTTGTCTCAGGCCTTAATTGTGAGGTCTCTGGGGGAGAGCTTGTTATGTATAACGGGCTCACGTTTTTCAAATGGCACAGCTTTTTCCAGCTGATTCATCGATGCGGAAACTTTTTGCACAATGGTCTTGACTTTGCTTAAATTTCCAGTTAAAGGAATGATGGAAGTGCCTAATTTTGGTATGGCCAAAAGTGTTTGCTCTTGTCTCATGTTGCAGTGTGGTGCACTGGAGCTACCTGGTGAGCTGGGGGCCGTGCTTCCCTGGAGGACTTGGGGGATTGTGCCTGAGTGTGGGCAGCAGCACAGTCCCATGTTGGACCTGATGCTGCGTGAAACCCCTCTACCTTCAGTGAGGCTGGAGCTGGTGGGAACAGTGCTGAGCTTCAGGCCAGGCTCCTGCACTTCTCAGAGGTCCACTTCAACCATGGTCTTCTCCTGGGGGCCTGTCACATGGCCCTCAGGTGCCCTTTCCATCACATGAGGAGTGTCCACAGGCCAGTGAAACACCTGCCTGCATGTCTTCCTCCTTTCAGGAGCAGTTCTTGCTTTGCCTTCGAGCATTTTCCAGTAAGACTGAAGCAACTCCATCCCAGTGAAGGAGTGGTGTGTCTGACTGTGGATTCCTTTCTCCATCAATTAATTGTTGCGCTCTTGACTGTACCCCCTTTTTTAGACCCATTCCTCAAGAGGACTTTCATTGCAGCACAACAGGAAGTTTTTTGTGAGCACATTGTTGATGGGATTCACAGAGCGGGCTTTGTGCTGCTGCTGAAGAAAGTACATTTGGTAGAAATTATTTTGCTGGAATGGTTTAAGTGGGCACATGGAGAGGAAACTGAATGTGTCCCAAAGTGGTTTCCTTTCAGGATGAAGCTGCCAGAAGGGCTGGAGCCAAGGCCAGCCTGGCCCCAGCATCTGTGAGTGCTTCAGGAGGGGCTTGAGGCTGAGCCGGTCAGAGAGGCTGACCTCTCCAGCAGGAGAGACAGCAGCTTGCAAGCAATGCTCCCTGGTCCTCGTTCCAAAGCGGTCAGCTCTGCCGTCCTCCCTAAGCACCCAGGAAAGGTGTTAGTATGTCACCATCAGTTTTCTCTTTGTGCAGCATGCTTTGTTTGTTGGGTTTTAAGCAGTTCCAGCTACAGCCTCATGGACGGGCAAGGTGAGTGGTGTGTTGTGAGATGTGGAACTGAACATCATTTCAGACAGAGAGGCTGGGGTGGCAAACCATGCTATGAATTCAGCGGTAATCGTCAAAGACTGCTAGCTTTCAGAAAGGAGCCAGCTCATTCCCACCTATCTGTAGCTACTGAGAAAACAGCTAGGAGAGAAAAAGTGAATTTTCAGTGTGACTGACACCATGGCAAGGAACCAGGCCACGGAGTCTGACCTCCCAGGCCAACCTGAGCAGAGGTGATCAGGAACTGAAGGTTGGTTCATGTGTGATGGCTCTTTATGCGTATTGGACATGTCAGTTGGGTGTCCAAGCAAAAAGAACCAGAGGTGAAGGAAATAAAACATCCTCCTCATCCCTGGCGGCATCCTGTTTTGTCTGAGGCTGAAGAGATGGCTAAAGCCTCCTGCATATCTGACAAGTGGTTAATTTGACAAAATTGGAACAGAAGCCTGCATGTTTAAGGGATCCAAAAGCCAAAAACATGTCACCTGCTATCTCAGGAAGTCATAGATTGAGCAGCTGAACTTATATGAACTTTTTGCTCAGCTGGGGATTTTGGCAGGAAATGGCATTATTCAGAATTTGGTGACTTACCAGCAGTTTGTTTTGAAAGGATCTATCCTGCCCTTAATTATGATCCTTAGATCCAGGACTTTTATTTTGTTTAGGTGAACAAGTGTTGTGAAATGCCTTTGTGAATCAAATCTAATCAAGTCAGTATTCTCCAGCTGGAGCCTGGAAACCTGCCCAGAGTGCATGGCAGGGGAGGACAGTGTGAGAGGCAAGGAGTGATGACAACCTGCCAGAGGAGAGCTGAAAAAGGTGGAGCAGTGAACTGGCCCTAGCAGACAAGGACATTTCCACACTTTTCTTCTCTAAAATGCTTGAACTCCAGGACACACTGGGCGTGTGAGTTTACACCAGTGAGCCCAAGGCAGTTTCAATTTATGCAACTACTGTTTGCTCAGCAGATGAGAGGCCCAGGTCTCTCTGATCTTGGTGATGTTCAGAGAACAGACTCTTCTGTAGCTTTCTCCAGCATCCAGATGGGCATGTGCCCAATGCCAGGTGTGGATGTGTTTTGCTTTTTTCCAACCCATGTTTTTGAGTGGGCTTGAAAATGAGCATCTGAGGACCCTGTAGAGACTTTAAAAGAATGAAAGATTAGTATTCAAAGGACAGAATGAGTAGAAGGAAGGGACATATTTCTGCGTTTTCATTTTGGACATGCGATTGTGTCTCACCTCCAAGATTGGGGTAACACATACCAAGGGATCTTGGGCACAGGGATGTGCAGCCCTATCAGCCTCAGTGCTCTGACAAGGACTGCTGGTACGATTGCAGTAGCATCTGGAAGGAGAACTGTCCTCCTCCAGGGTCTCAGTGCATCCTCAGACCTTCCCTGGGTGAACTGCCAACAGCACATGAGCAGGCAGTGACACTTCTGGTCCTCCCTCTACAGCTAAAGGCTTGCCCTTTAACCAGGTCACTCTGGGGAAAACCTGGGATCCAATCTCTGCAGAAGTTTGTGCCTGTGGTGCAGCTCCACAGCAGCATCATGTGCCAGCAGTGTTTGCAAGCACCGGTGTGCTCATCAGAGACGCTGGCAGGCCTGGTGCATCGCTCCCATGGCACAGGCTGGCCACACAGAGGGAGCCACAGCTGCAAATCAGTAATTTGGGATGTGCTGATGTGTCCATTCCGTACCAAACTGATCTGCACTGCTGCAGCGACCAGCTTGACTTGACATATGCTAATCTAAGAGGCAGAGAAGAGTCATCTGGCCTTCCCATGTCTCCTTATGGGAGTCTGCGGTGCTGGCAGTCCAGGCACATCCAGCACCAGTGCTTACCACATGCTTACTAATGGGAAAATTAGGAGAAATGTACCCAGCAGGTCAGCTGTGCTGGGCACCACCAGGTTGACAGCCTTCAGGAAATGCCATGGTTCACAAAGTTAGATGAGAAGACTGCATCAGCTCACCGCTCTTTCACAGCAGGCAAGCAAATCAGTGTGTTTTCTGGGTGAGCATCGTACCTACATGCCATGCTGGCGTGCCGTGTTCTCTGGTCTTGTGGGGAAGGTGAGGAGCCAGAGCCGTGCAGCACACGAGGCTGGAGGAGTACCATGGCTCTTTGGTGTTGAGTCCAAAGAGCCTGACGTGACCCAGAGCATAATGTAGGACAGCCTTGCATCAGGCCCGCAGTACACACCTGCCTTTTAAAAACAATCAGCAATTTTGATTACAGCACAGCCTGAGTGGGGAGGCAAACAGCGTGACTGGCATTTATCATCGGGACTGTAATTATGCCTGCAGGTCCCATGCTGCCCGGGCCCCCGTGCGGGAAGGGAGACATGATAAAAGATCATCCCTGGCCTGAAGAAATTAGAATCTCATTTAAAACATCCCAGGAGGGCGAGCCAAATGGGGATGGTGTAAGGGATTGAGGTTGGGAAAAAGCAGGCTGAGTTTGATTACAGATCAGGCTGCTTCCCGGAGGCTCCCGCCGAGCCGGGAGGGTTTGCCTGCACCTTTGCCACACCGGTTCGGCTGGCTGGTGGGAACGGGCACGGGGTGCGGAGGGAAGACAGGCTGCCCGGGCTTGAAGCGAGGAGGAGGGAGGTGGGCTGCAGCGGTGGATGTGTGCCTGTGTATACAGCTATATATGCAGAAGGAGAGGAGGGAGAAGGCTCCTTTCCTCAAGGCCCAAGGGACGCCGAGCCCTCTGCAGACAGCCGAGCCCCCCGGCCCCGGTAGGGCAGGCGCTCCCGCCCTGTGCCCGCCTCGCAGTGACACCTCCCGGTGGCCCCGGTGCCGGTGCCGGTGCCCGCCGCGCGGTGTCACTGCCGGCCAGGCGGCCGCCGCGGGGCCGGGGGGGCGGGGGTGGGGGGCTCGCAGCCCCGGGGCAGCCGGCAGAGCCTCGTCCCTCCCCCGCCCCGTACCCCTGCTAACCCCACGGGGGAGGATGCTCCCGCGAAGGGGCAGCCCGGGGGCCTGAGCGGCCGGGAGCACGGCAGCCGCCCCGCCGGGTGGAGCTGGCGGGGGCGACGGGCGAGGCCGGGGGCCGCGCTCGGTCCCCGCCGAGGACCGGCCGGGGGAGCCGGCACCCGCCCGCCCGGTGTGAGCGCCAGCGCCCGGCTCGCTGCGCAGCCCCGGGGGAGCAGCAGAAGGGACTAACGCGGGCTTGGGGCAAAGCTGGGCCGAGCGCAAATGATTGATGTTTGATTTATTAGTGGTGTTATTGATTTTCACTTCTGCCTCGGCGCAGGCGTTAGCGCAGCTCCCGGCTGGGGGTCTGCGGCTGCCGCAAGGCACCTCCCCGTGCGGCGGGCCCGGGGGGGCGGCCCTCGCCTTCCTCTCGGTGCAGACACACCTGGCGTTCCTCGGGGGATCTGCTGGGAACGACTTACACCGGCCATCACAACGCTCCGGTTACAAACGGGGCTTTTGCACCGCTAGGGAGGAGTCCGGGGCAGCTCCTCTGGCAGATGCCGGACCCCCTGCTTTGGGCAGGGAGGGGATGAACTGGGCACCCCCCAGGCTGCACAACTAACTTCCCGCTGCGTTTTACTTTCAAACCCCGTGTTCTGCAGGCTGTAGATCTGGCAGTCTTCATGAGCGTGGCGTTAACCTGCTCGCCCAGGAGAGCCAGCCCCCCCCTCCTTGCCAGCAGCCTGTTAGTGGGGTCGCTGCCATGGGCCCCCCCTCCCACCAAGCAGGCGTCCCTGTGCCAGCCGCCGGGCTCTCACAGCGCGCAAAGGACAGCATTTAACCAAGATACGTTTTTCAAGCAATTTTAACTTAATTCTCCTTTGAGCAGATTTTAATAGCTTTTCCTGATTCTTTTGCCTTCAGAATTTGCTTTCATAATTAAAGAGCCTGAAATTTCATAGGTTTCTTTATGATGCCTGAAATTTCCTACAGAAATCCATTTTCTGCTCCAGTTTGAACAAGTTACCAGATCTAATATAAGATGACAAGAAAGACTTTCATACAGTGGGGCATGCACTGAACAACAGTCCCTCTGCAGGCTCCTGCCATCTGATACAACTCAGGACAGCACTGGAAGGAAAAGCCCAGTGTTTCCTGGGCATACTTCACCTGCAGCACCCCTGTGTTGTTTGTATGTCTGCACACGAGCATTTTGGCATATGGGTTCAAAGCACTTTGCAGCAGTCGGTCACCATTTTCAGGAGGCTGGGGGTGGTGGGTAGTCAGCCTGTAACTGATGTTCAGTTTGGGTGCTGGTGTGGCCCACAGTCTCCCAGGCAAGGCAGGGAGCAAAACACGTGAGCAACAAATCCTTCCTTCCTTAAGCTTGCTAGGGGTTTAGTCTATTCACTGGCCTTTTGCCTTGTAGGGGTGTTCCTCAGTTTAAAGGGCTCCCCTCCAGATACAGGTATGTCTCAGTGTGATTGATGAGCTGCAGCAATATGGGCTGCTCTCATCGCTTCTGTGCAAAGTCCCACAATTTCTTCTTCTCCCCAAGTACCACCACAGAATTATGGAATTATGTGACACTCTTGCTTCTGGGTAACAAAAAAAAATATATATATCAATTCTGGCACTCATCTTTCTAGAAAGAAGCTTCACAACATAACTGGAACACACCCAAGAGGCTGAAAATCAGAAGAGAAATTAAAATATCCTGCATTTGATTTTATGTTAAAGCTGGCAATTTCGAAAGCACATTTTATGTGCAGGGGTAAGGATTGAGTGGATTTTGATTCAGTCCTTGATTTTGGAGTTGGAAATAACTGTCTCAGTGCAGGTGGAAGCATTTGCTTCCGCCACATGTCTAATGCAGAACTGGCCTGTGTGTAAAACTATAGAGTAAATGATGGCTGCTGAGACTTGGCAGGACCATACTCATCTGAATTTGTTTTAGAGACATCTGGGCCCAGAGATGCAAGCTGGCACTATCCTGGTTGTATGTTACACCACCAAACAAACCATCTCATGCAAAGCTCCCTTCCCACAGGTGGGTATTAACAAGCACCACTTGTTTCGGTACTTGCTGGTGCCTTCCTTCACTCCCTCCTCTTCACCAGCTGTCAGTTTGCTAGATGATTTCTGAATGTGGCAGGTGGACACAATTTCATTTTGTGACTGTTGCAGCAGCTCACGCCAGATCCTACTTACTCCTTTGGGGAGGTGCAAAATTAGGTGCTGATAGGTAGAGGCCTGAAGAACGCCAATCACTTTGGGGGATGAGGATCAGCCTTGCAGAGCACAGCTTATTGATGCTTGAGGCCAGTGCCAGTCCCCCAACACTCGGGAGACTTTGTGTGGCCTCTGGTAAGGATGACACCTCTGTCACCAACCCGCTTTGGGCCTGAGAAGGACTGCCCCGGGTGTGGGACCATCTGACTCGGTGGGGAAGGCTGAACTAAGCAGGAAGAAACTTTCTGGAGATGAGCACCTACCAGGGCTCCTTCTGCCTGAAGGGAAGCAGCAACCAGCTCATGAATGGTAGGTTTCTGTAGCATGTAGCAGCATCTGGACAAAACATAAGCTATGCAGTCATTTTAGCTGCGTTAATGCATATGGTCCTGACTGCTTGAGGTATTTAGGAGGTGAGCAAATTCCTGCACTCCCACAGATAAATTAAATGATGCTTTGTGCAACAAAATATTGTATAACAAGTTTATTAAGGGCTGGAGAAGGCTTGGGCTTCTGTGAACAAAAGATGTGGGCAGAGATGTGGATTTATTTGAATGTATCTACATGATATTTTTGTGTATAGGGTTATTTAAAACCAGCTTTACAATTGGCAAATTTGCCTCAAGTTGAAAAAAGAAGTCAGACTGGATACAAGGAAATGCTTTTTCCCTGTGAGGACAGTTGAACAATGGAGCAGGTTGCCCTGAGAGGCTGTGCAGTCTGTGTTCTCAGAAGTTTTCAGGACTCAGCTGTATAAAGCCCTGAGCAACCTGGTCTGGCCTCATCACTGACCCTGCTGTGTGCAGGAGGTTGGGCTGACATCTCCTGAAGTCCCTTCCATCCTGAATGATCCCTGATGCTGTTTCCTTTCCTGGAAGGATTGGGATTTGCCATGCAGCCGCGGCTCAAGCAATCTGTGTGCACTCACCCACGCTGACACGCGCTCACCCCTTCCCTCCCTGAGCAGCTGGTATTTTGCTGGTGGATGATGTCATCCCATTTGCTTACTTAAGAGAGGCATCATGTGAGAGTAAGTAATTTATGTAATGCTGCTGCTAGCGCAAATTAAGGTAGAGCCGGGTTAAGCAGGCCCAGGGCAATGAGGGCATGCTCTGCATGGTGGGCTATGGAGAAAATTGCTGCAGGAGGCTAGCCGGCTGGATTATAGGAGCTCAGAGGATCAAGGAATGCTGGGCTTGTTTCCTTTTCCCCTTGTCCTGTACAGCAGAGCAGTGATGGGAGGGGTTTTTTAGTCTGTTGCTGTAAGGGAGCTCAGTAAAGGTATGTTCCCTGGCAGTGCCCTTTACCCAAAAAGACCAGCTTTTGGAGACCGAATGCAGGCTCAGCTTTTTAAAAGAATAGTTTAAAAAAAAATAATCAATCACTGTTGTAAAATCACTTTTTCTCTCTGCTTGGTTGGATTTCTGTACCAGCTCATTTTCTTGTGAGACTATACCAAACCCCAGAGCTACCAAGCTGCCACAGCAGCTAAGGACTACAGGGTGGGGGGACGTATGGACCTCATGGCAACAGCAGAAGCTGCTCTGCAGGCTTGAGAGAAAACTTCAAAGGTGAAACTCCAGAAAAGAGGGAAAGAGCTGCTTGGGGGTTGATTGAGCATTAAATGCACCCTGGTGGTTTCTTCTCCCCCACTTGTTACTATTACTGCTTATGCTCCAGTGGTACTTAGAAACAACAGTGCTGTTGTGCAGCACAAATTGTGCACAACAGAGCGTTTGCCACCAAGGATGTATCTCAGACCAAACAGAAAAGATGGATAAAGAAAGGATAGCAGCTAGAGAGGGCAGGCCAGACCCTAAAGCACCTGTCTCCTGACAGTACCATACATCACACCTTCAGAGATATGCGTCAGACTCAGATTCTCCTGAACTCTGAGGGAATTTGAGTGTAGAGGGCTTGTACCTATCCTAGCTCAGGTCAGAGTCTGACCCTCCCCAGCTCATGGAACTGAGCAGATGATGTTCCTGCCCAGCTTAGCCTACACAACATCGGTTTGCTCATGTTGCTAATGAAGGTCTGGTTTGGATTAGCATGCAGGGCTAGGTGATCAGGAAGGAAAAGCAATGCAAACATACAGCCCTTTGGTAGGCAGGATAATAACCATTACTCACTGGTTCACTAACAAGAGTCTTGCCATTGTAAATGAGTAAGTGCTATTGAACAACATCTTAAAAACACCGTTCTCTGTAAGGAGGGCGATCAGACTCGGAGAAGAGAGAAAAAGAAAGCAGCAGCAGTGAGCCACATAAACATTATTGATTTTCAGTTTTAAAATGTTACTAGGAAAGCTGTCAGCATATCTTAAGTGACTGGAGAAAAGCAGGGGACAGCTTCTGCCAGGGTTCAGGGCAGCACGGTCTGTTCCTCTGCTGATCTGAGACCCTGTGGTGGGAACCTGGCAGCCGTGAGTGCTGAGTGAGCGTCGGCTGCAGGCGTGGAAAGCCACCAGTGCTGGCTGCGAGCCAGAGGAGCACTGCTGGGCATGCAGCTGGGGTGCAGGGTGGAGGATGCTCTGGGATGGATGTGACACGCCAGTCCCTTCTGCCAAAGCAGCGAGTGCAGCGGGAGCTAAGCTGCAAGCCCTGCAGAGGGATTACAGTAGTCAAGCCTGTGTCATGAGTGCATGTATTTCTGCTGAGACGCCCTGATGGGATCTAACGAAGGGATAATGGGAGAGGAATACCTTTGAACCACGTGAGCTCTCTTGGGCTTTCCCAGGAAAGGAGGGGATGAAAGGGCTGTGGAGGCTTGTCTTCTGCATCCACCTCCACCTTATCCCTGCCAAAAGGCAGTTGGAGAGGAAAGGGGATTTTGATCCTGCCAGCATCTGCCAAGCACTACATCTTTGTTATGATTTGGGCTAAGGCCAAAGGATCCCCAGTTCACCTGGAAAATTCCTGTTCCCAGTACACGCTGCCAGAGATATGCAGCTGGTTATTAGCCTAACCTTACACCTCACCTTCAGCCTAATGTAGGCATGATACCTACTGGCAGTTCTGTTTGTGCATTTAATCACAAGTCCATTTACCGCTGGGGATTGATGCTGGCATCTGAGCCTTTGGGGTGTGATTAAAGAAAGCGGGAATGCACCTCTGTCCCTCAGGCTTGAGCCGGCTGAGATTGAGATGCAGCGGCTCAGCTGTCCTCTGGAGAGGATGAGCTTGGGAAGGATCCACCTTCTTTTGCTTGTCCTAGCTGATGAACACCCCCTCCCTAGGGCAGCCTGCCTGATTTGGGAATCCATCCCTGGGCACTGTCCTTGAGGTTGTCTGGCCAGGGAGCTGCTCTCTCCTTGGCTTGGTTTCTGTACGGTTTTGGGCATCCCAAAGGACTGCACACCAGTGTGCTCAGCCAGAGGGTGACTGAAATTGTATGGAGTTTAAAAGTAAAATTGCTTGTTACTACACAAACCTAACTAAATGCATACTTATTGTGCTATGTATTGTTTTAACAAAGCTATTCTTATAACCACATTTATTGACAATTAAAAGTTTATATACGGAAATAGCTAAAGATACAAATGTTGCTGCTTGATTATAATGACAAACTGCAAAAAGAAAGAAAAAAAATAGTAGTTCTTTGTTCTGCCTTTCTTACCTGAAGTAAGAACCTGGTTAAATCAGTTACCCATTATCCTACGCTTCAGAATAATGCTGCTAAAAATGAAACATAAAATTAGCCTGTCATTTTTCTGTCGCTCACTTGAGAATCAAGCTGTCCTTCTGTAAAGCTTTTAATTTCCATTAAAATACCTTGAGGCAGGTGCATGGAATTTCAGCAGCAGCAGTGATAGACCCTAAGCAGGTCCAGCCCTCACCTCCTTCAAGCACACCCTGCCTGGCCAGGGCTGTCCTGCTCCCTGCTCACTCAGAGGGGAATTTTGCTTCTCCTCCACTCAAAGACCCTCTTGTAGCTCTCCTGCCTGCATGCCCAGACTGTGCTCCATGGGATGTCCAGCCCTTCCCTGCTGTGCCAGGGAGACTCAGGGTTACTCCGTGGCCCTGGCATGGACAAGTGGGGCTGGCCCTGCCCCAGCGCAGCTCCCTGCTTAGTGCCAATGTGGCTGCGATGCTGTATGCTGGTGCTGGGAAAAGTGGGGCTGCTGAGGTTTTTGCTGGGAGCTTTGTGAGGCCAGTGGTAACCTACTGTGATGCTCAGGAGCGAGCTGGGGGAGGAGTCCAGATGTAAGCAAGACGAGTCTCCTCTCCTCCATGGCAAGTCTGGTGCTGGGATGAAGCTGGACTAGGCTCAGATAGCACAAAGACCAGCCCTGGCAAGAGCCCAAGCATCTGCATGAGAGGGCTAGAATGAGGAAGGCAGGTGGGCTGATGATCTCCCCATATGCCATAAGGAGCCAGCTTTGGCCAAAGCAAGAGGTGTAGGTCAGCTCTAATTCAGTACCACCCCTTCGATGCCAGCAAGAGTCCCTCCGGAGACACAGTGCTGGGAACTCTGCCTCAGGCAGAGAGTCCTGTCAGCTTTTGCAGAACAACATTGGTTATGATTATGCCTTATCTAATGGATGGGAGGCAGTGCTATTTGGGTGGTAATACACGTTCACATTTGGTTTGGCTATTTTGGTGCTAGAGGAAATTTTTTCTTTACTGGATCGTGAAGAAGCCTGCACTGCTTCCATCTGTTTGAATAGTGAGTGTCTTTGATCAATCAGCCAGGCAAACAAGCTAAACTCCCTCTGAGATTCTGCTCCTTCAGCGTTTTGCTTGTCCTGAGCTTCTCTGTTTTATCTTTGAGCTGTTGGGATCAAACGGATTTTTTTAAAAGCCTGGGGAGAGTCTAGAAGTGAATTTGTGTCTAGTTTTAGCTGGAGGACTCTGCATGTGTTGGCTGGTGTGCAGCTGAGGCACAGGCCCTGCCCAAAGCCAGCTGAAACACTCTGCCTGGCTGTAGTTCTCAGGCTTTCAGTTTTGTGTCTTCAATTCTCAAGCCGCCACTGATTTTTCAGGCAGTTGCTCTGCTTAATGCTAATTTTAGAATTCCATCAGTAGTTTCTAGACCAAGCTTGGCTTTGCTTTTCTTTCCCATGTTGAAATGTCTATACATCACATCACTAGGGCCAAAAAATGTGTGCCGAGTGACACAAGTTTTAGCCATGGTGCAGTCTCCAGGCAGTTCTTGTGTGCAAATTTTCATGCCAGGTCGAAGCAGGCATAATGTGGCACTAATAGCAGTGACTGTTCCTAAAGACAGACCTAAGGCAAGGTCGATCAATATTTGCCATCACATCCTTGCAGAGCAGTGCTCAAGAACATGACATTAGTAACCTGGTACAGAAATGTTCAGGCACAGGTGGTACCTGGTGATGAAATCTGAGTTAAGTGGTTTCTAGAAGTTAAATGGCTGGTTACAGGCTCAAAGGTGACTGGGAACCAGGGTTTTTACTGGTGAGGGAAGCAGGCTGTGGGAGGAAGGGATGTCTTGGTGCTTATACCTATAGCATTCAAAATGAGCAGCGGAAATATTAAAATTGCTAAAAGCCTGCCCATGGTGCAGGGAGTCCATGATCTTGCAGTAAAACTGCCCTGCTTCTAGTGATGCCGTCTCTATTCCTGTTCATTTGAAAGCTGTTGTGTGCTCTTGGTGCTGCTGACAGTGAGAGCTGGCGAGGGCCAAATCATTCCTCCAGCTCTATGCAGTGGCTCACTTTTGACCTGTAATATTTGGTGGGCTTTTTTTTTTTTTTTTCAGCAGAAATTGTCAATCACGTTAAGGTATGTGGAGGACATGTTATTGATAGGCAGAGATCATCAAGATTTGGGATTTGTTTGGTTATTGTCACCTCTAACCTGAGTTGCATCAGGAAAGGCTGCTCACTCCTGAGCCCTGCCTGGTTCCTTCGTAGGAAGAGATGTCAGTGCTCCTGGCAACTCACTTCTGCTTGCAGAGATCAGCCCACGCTTGATCCCAAACTCCCCTGGAGTGGAGGGAGCTCAGCTCTTTGGTTTGATAGCGATTTTTCTTTCAAAGGTGGTGGTGACTGCAGTTGAAAGACATTGGTTTCTAAAATACCACCCCACCCTGCCCCTTGAAAATACAGTTTTTAACTGTCTTCAGAGAACCTTGAAACTTCTGCTAGAGTCACAGGAAGCAAAAGCAGAGATGTTAGGAATGAATGAACGAAACATGCCTCATCTACTGCTGAAGTTTTTCTGTGCTCAGAGCTGTCATGCCTGGGACTCCCCAGCCAGCCCATCACATGCATTTGGAGTGAGCAGTGACTCATCCCCCTCATTCTGCTTTTACACCTCCACACATCTGCCTATGTTTTTAGAGTTGCACTCCGGTGAAAATAACAGTTTGTTTACTCAGTGAAGGTAACATTGCCAGTGCCTCAAATTGCTCTGGATGGTCCTGCTGTTGGTGAATGGCATTGGCATTTTCCTGAGTTATGTGAAACTGCTTTGACATGCTCTCAGAAATATTCTAAAGAAATAAATGGAGGCAAGGGGTGGTGGTGTGGTGTGTGTTCAGTAATTGTGCTTTGGCACAGAACGGGCTGGAATTTGCACCCTTGTGGCATGCAGGTTGCTGAGCCTCTGTTCAACCAGCCTGTACTGCACCCTGTCACTCTGCAGCAGTTCGACCCGGAGTAGTATGTGACCACCTTCCCTAGGAGAACATTTGGGAGGAAAGGCTTTGTGTTCGCTGAACCCAGAGAGATTGAGATACCAGAAGAAGAAGGACATTTCCTTTGCATTTCACTGGAATTGCGATCATGACTTCCAGGTGACAGGTCCCTCCCAAAGTCCAGGGAGATACCAGACAGCTTTGCACTAACTCACGAGCCAGAGAGATTAGGGCTTGCCTGTCAGCTTGGTTCGATGGGGATCCTTGTAGGAGGGATGCAGGGAACTCTCAGTGTGTCAGTGGTGCCCTGGCAGACCCTGGAGAGCTGTGCCGGGCTGTTCTGTCCTCCAGGCAGCAGATGCAGCTGTGCACAGGAGCTGCTTCCCACACAGATGGTTTCTTTAGACCAAGCAGAGTTCTTAATATGAAGCCGGGCAGCAGTGCTGGCTCCAGTTTCAGCTGTCAGTAGCAGACGCGAGATCTCCTCTCAGGACCAGTGCCTGGAGTAACTTCCTTGCACCCAGCGTACAGACTGAAAGCAGGTCTTGGCCTTCTACAACCATTTTACTGAAGTGAACCACACACTCACTTGGGGCAACGCCTGAGTAGATGCCTCACCTGAAACCTGCTAGTAAAACAACAGAGCACTGTTTTTCTAGCTTCAAAGATACGGGACCATCTTAGTTGAGCATCTTTTACTTCAGAGTCAGAACTTCCTCTTTTTAAGTTTCCTTATTGCACACTTATTAAAACCAGACTTCTGTGACCCTTATATTTTGTCCCCTTCAAGACAGCTGCTAAATATGTCTTTAAACCCCTCAAGTGTTTGCAGGTTTGTGCACGACAGGGCAAGTGAGAGCGAGAGCTGGTAATAGAGGACAGCAGGAGCTCTCAATTTCATGCTCTTTCTATTGCTTTCAGGTACCTCTAAACCAAGGTGCTCCACAGCCATGCAGTGCAATCTGCAGCGATGAGACTGCTCTATCTTTTTCATTTTGATTTCTTTGGGTTTTTTGCTGACCTGAAAGTCTAATCCCTGCCTCTGTGCCTTGTTGTCATTCAGTTCCTGCAGCACAACTACTGGCTCCTGTAGTGTGTGAAGTACAGTTTAACTATGACATGAGGTCTTATTCCTCAGCCCAAAGCCTAACGGAGAGAACAGCTTAACATGTGTAATCAGCTCCCAAAACTGTTGTGCGTGGAATGCTTATGCATGTTCCCCCTTTCCTAGACAAGTCCGTCATTAAATCATCCCAAAACATGCTACAAGTACACGCAGACATGTTCATCCTGTTACAGAAGAATGGCTTGTTACTGATTCCAGGACTCCGCGTTTCTGAGGCACGAGGTAAGGAGCATGCCGCGGGCTGTCATCCCTCACATCACACATCACTTGCTATGCACTGGCTGACCTCTGCCAAAATATTATCCTAGCAGTCATGCCACATTTGGCTGTGTGAGGGGTGCCGGTGCCCTCAGCCAAGCAGAAGACCATAGCATTGCAACTGTTAAGTGTAGGCTCAGAGAGGTGGCCAGATCCTTGGCTGCCATAAATTGTTAGGGTTGGGCTAACCTCAGAAGAGCTACCTGCACTTGCAGTGCATAATCACCATTTAGGAATCTAGGCCATTAACGAGGCAGATGGTCTTAATCCTCTTCTTATTGGATAGTTGTGCACATCACAAGTAAGACTTATTGGACTGTTATGGGCAATCAGCAGAGACCTCAAGGACTAAGTGTCAGTAGAAATTGAATGATTTTTGCCTCTGCAGCTGGTCCCTCCCAGCCAGGTTGGAGCAGATGGCAGGCGAGAAGCTCTCCATATGGTACCTGTTCGGTCGCTGAAAAGAAGATCAGTTCTCAGGACAGTTACAGCTTCCATAAAGAATAAATTAACCACCCATTGAGCTGAATAATAGCTCTAATAGCCAGGAAACACCTTAAAGAATAGATGTGTAGGTAAATCCTGTCACAGATCCATCTGAATCAGAATGCTGAAACCCCTGTGAGAGTTGACCGATGTGTTCATGCTGAAAACTGCATTCCTCACTGGTGGTATGATTTCATTACAGTTAGTATCATAACTCAAAAACTCATTTATCTGTCTTTGTCAAGCACCAGTATGGCATGACAGGGGGAGAAAAAGACGTGTTGCTGTACAAGCTCAGTGAACACTTCAGCTTACCGCAACACAATCTTTCTTTCTTCTTTCCCTTGTGCTACTGCCTCAGCCATTTTTGAGTGCTGGCCCTGCTACTTTTTATAATGTGTCATAGCGCCCATGGACACCCACCTCTATCTTCCAGCTTTCTCTTGGTAGCATACACTGAACGTCAGTTCAGTGCCAAGGATCAGGCCCCATGAGTCACTCTTGGTGACCCTTTTCAAATAGCAAAGCCTTTCAGTAGAGTTAATGGATTATTCTGCAGAGGCCAGGCAGTTTCTGGAACGTTGGACTCAGACATCACAGAACTAATCCTCCTGTAGCCCTGTCACTGAAAACACATCAGTGTTTCTCCCCTTCAGCTTCCTTGCATTTCAGCTACTAGTACAGGACCAGGTTCATTCTGGCTGAGCTGTGTTTCATGAATCATGGCAAGCCACTCCTTGCAGAGATGATAATCGTTCTAATCCTCTATCACTATCTCCCAAAGCATTAGGAACATGCTGGATAAATATTTGCAGCAATAAAGAGGCCTCAACTCCCTGTGGCTGAGCAGTGTTAAAATCTGACCTTCTGCTTTGAGCTCATCTCAATTCTAAAGCTTGAGTGTATGACAAGCACAGATGATTTACTCAGAGCAGGGCTGAAAGGAGAGTAAAGAGAGGGTGATGGCATCCTGAGCTAGAGACTGCTCTGATGTATGCATGGATTAGATCCCATGCTGGTGTGAACAGAGTAAAGTCAACACAACTGTCATGGTATACCTTTAGCTGAATATCATGTCCTTCAGGGTAATAGTTGCTGAACTATAGCCATCAGAAATATGCATTATCGAAAGGAAAAAGTCCTGAAACGTTGTCACCAGGTCTGCTGTTTGACCTTCTAGATGGGACTCAGTCTCTCCCACGTGCACACATGCTCTCTTTTACGACAGAGTACCAATGGCTGCTGCACTGTTCATTTTAGCCTATGTGCTCCTCCATAATCACTAGACCAGCAACGAGATGTTAAGAAGACCTTTTCTCCACCTGCCTCTTCTGCACAGGGCAGGGCAGCCCTTTGCCAAATGGAGCAGCTTCACAGCTGTGCAGGACCGGCCAGGTCAGTGTGGGCACTGGGGTCCAGCCCCAGAGCCTCTCTACGCTACGGTTCGTAAGAACCAGAGCCATTCGTATTGTAACTCAGTGCTGATCTCAGGTTGCCCTAGTCTGTCTCCAGGTTACTGGGAGGCTTTTAGTGAGCCTTAGGTTATGAAAAACTCAGAGGAAGGCAGAGCACCTGAGGAGCAATGTCTCCGTGCAGGCCCTGAAGAGGCTGGGGCTAGTATTTCTCTACCATTACTTTGTGACAGCAATGTACTCATAAGCACGTCAGAAAACCAAGGTGAAGTAGGCAGTGCCAAGGCTCATTTCTCTGGTTCAGCAGTCCTGATAGAGGCAGGGACTGGCTGGGAACCTGGGGAAGGATGCGTGCACCTGTATGGTGTGCACATTCACAGGCAGAGAGGAAGACATGCCGCTTGTCAGGGAGGCAGGCTGCCAGCTGCAGGGCACCATAACCCTGGGAGTCAATCTGCCGCTGCCAAAACACAGCCCGCTCCTCAGAGCCAGCACCCCCCACGTTCACACGGCTCTTTCAGAGACCACCACCACGGGGACGGTTTGCTTTCTGGTACAGCCTAACAGTGGCTGGAGGGAAAGCTAAGACGGCAGTCGGACTCACTGCTTTGAATGTGTAGCTTGTTTGCTACTAAAGTCTCACTCTAGAAGTTACATTTCCCCTCAACACTACAGCTGGGTGTGCGCTTCCCTGTTAAAAGCACTGGGACTGCCAAAGCAAGCTGGTCGCTGCTTGCAGGAAGATGTGCTGGACTCTGCTCACTAAGTGAAGACGTGAGCTGTCAGGCACGGACAACACACTGTGTGTTTATGTCCGCCTTGCTGACAGACAATTTCACTTTAGCAATAAGCAGCTGAAAGTGGAAGGGGTTATTTGTTTTGCATTTTACTTTTTGTCAGTAATTTTCCAGGGGAATCGCTCTAGCTCTGCTACCTGCTGCTAAACGGGTCCTCAGAGACAGCAGCGCCTAGCTCCCCTCTTCAAGAGAGTAGCCTGGTCATGCGTGTTTCTGTTTCATGTTTTGCTGGCACTTGAGGCTTGGCTGCATGAAAAAAATAAGACAGCATTGAATGTTATGGATCATATTATTAGAGAGAATTGGGAAAGAGCAGTCTTACAGCAGAATAAGAGTGTCCTTGCAGCAGCTGCTCTCAGATGTGACAGTCTCTTCCTCCTGGTAGGCAAGCTCTGAGCAGGCTACCATTTCACAGTAATATCAGTACTCAGGAAAGAAAGGAGGCTTTCATTTTTAAACCATTCCTTTCCAGGTCAGCCATGAGGTGGCAAAGTAACTGGTGTGAATTCAGCGCCTGCACCGCTCGCAGACTGCCAGCCCTTGGTAAGCAGAGCTGTGGCATCCACCTCCAAGCAGGCAGAGCCATGGCAGGAGCTGTGCAGGTCTGTGCGCCCACTGCACGAAGGACCGCCATGCCCTCCCTGGGGGCTGGGGCTCAGCTTGGGAGCGCGGCTCTGTCTCTGTGCCCATCGCCATGTGTGGCTTTTCTCTCCAGAGCACAAGCACTGGAAATTGGTGGCGCAGTGAGTGACCGTCTCAGAGGCTGGACAGCGAACAGTACACATGGCTGCACTTCAAACCTCTTTTTCTTCTCAAGTCCATGGAGAGGCCAAGTGAGTACGATGGGACAGAGGCTGTGTTTTTACAGAGAATTAATTGAAGACAATGTTGAACAGAGATACTCAGTATTTTTTTGCTTCCTTGAGGAATGGCTTGTCTTTTCTTGATATAAGGGGGTGGACAGTTTTTGCATATGAAAAGAAATTGCTTCTACTTTTTCTCTCCAGACTGCCTCTGCTCTTGCTCTCAGAGCTGCCCGATCACCCAGCCCTCAGCTTTTCAAAAGCTGCAGTCCCTTTATTTCAACAAATGATCACACCTACTAAACTGGTGTGTTCCATATTGGGCATAAGGTACTGAAATCCCTCACATTCTGGGATTTCCTGGCAGGTAAGGGACACAGGGAGCTCAGTACCTTACAAAACCAGAGCCTGTATATTCCGAATTTTCTTCCTGAGACGCTAATCATAGAAAAGAAACAAAATCCTCTCATATGTTGGCTCCAATATGCCTGGGGAGGAAATCTTCAATGAAGTCAGTATTGGTTCCCATTTGTTGCTACAAGTTCATGCAGATAATACAGGATCAAATCTTCCTCTGAATTTGCAAATGCGTTAAAGATTCAGCCTGGGACGATGTGTCTTGTGTACTTTGGAGGCTTTGTGTATATATGTCTAAATGGGTGGCCTGGGGGTTACGGTTGGCTCTGACTGCCTTTGTCTCACAAAAAGGCAGTGCTTTGGGGGACATATTTCTCTGTTTTTCTTGCAATGCTGTGCATTAATGCCGTTCCTCAAGCTAAGAATAGATAGTCTTCATCTTGATGGCTGTTAAAAGAGCATGGACCAGAACAGCAAATCTGAGTAATATACAGGCTAAATCCTGCTCACGGCTGCACAGACTTCTGTACAACAACTTAAAAGTTAATGATGCACTAGGGAGGCTGGGGTGTAGATGAAGTACCGTAACAAAGAAGTGCTGGTTGAAAAACCACTCTCAGAGATCGTTCTGGTTCCTTTATCTCAGTGTAGGATGTAATTTCAAATAAGGTCTCACAGGGATGTGCTATGAGCCTGGCTCTGCTGGATATTTTCATTAAGGTCCAGTGGGACTGACTGGAGAATATATTTATATCATTTTGCAATTGCCTTCTTGCCAGAAAGGACTGAAAGCACCTGGAGTGAGGGCCTGAGTTAAAGATGATCTGGTCTAACAGGGGAAATGGCCCAGAATGAAATTCAGTGGTGAAGAAGGTGAAACGTTATATTTAGGAATGTACAAGGGGCAGAAGTACCACAAAATAAGACCCAGGGGTCACAGCAGGTCATGAGATAAATAAAAGTCACAGGTACTCCACTATGGCAGTTGTTCCCCCCATCTACTTGGTATAAGATGAG
This sequence comes from Falco punctatus, assembly GCF_963210335.1. NCBI lineage: Eukaryota > Metazoa > Chordata > Aves > Falconiformes > Falconidae > Falco > Falco punctatus. The sequence goes on along the minus strand of NC_137592.1, from coordinate 22,778,044 downwards.
GACAGATCAGATTAATTTGTGTGAAGGAGAACTTATGCTAGATATGAAGAAAAATTTTGTTACCATGAACCTTGTGAAGCGCAGCTAGTAGCCAAGAGAGGCCACAGGGTCCCTGCCATCATGGGTTTAATAACAGATTAGATGAAAAGCTGTCAGGGATGACCACTGTGTGCTTCATGCTGCCCCAGGGCTGGCAGTGATGGAGGTGTCCTCCTCAGTCCCTGCAGCTCTCTGCATGCTCAGGATGGTGCAACGTCAGGCATATATGCCTGGCAGGTCCTCCAGCAAAGTCCTCCCCTGTGCTCGGGCCGGCCAAAGATCCAGAGGTGCAAAGGGGACATGCTGGGGAGGTGATGCTGTTCGTGCTGCTGCTGTGGGGCCCAGGGAGGCCACTGACACCAGGCACCGCTGCTGGGAGACTTCACCACCAGCAGTGGCCACCTTTAACATCTAGGCTTCCACAGCACGGGGATGGACAAGTCAGCACTGTCTCGCTGATTCCTCCTTGCTGTTTCACTGCTAGGTGTGGAGCTGGTTCTGCCTTCATTTGGCAGCAAGGTGGAACTTATCCTTAAATTCTTTTTTGAGGGAATACACTTTCACTACACAAATAGTCCCCAGATGTCAGTGGGCAGCAAGAATAAGGCCTGGAGGAACAGGATTTTTATTCTGTGCCAGTTGTGGAACAATTGTGCAAACTTGCTGAATTTCTCCATGTGGAAGAAGAGGGCATTTCAGCCACCATGTGTCTGTAAGGTCCTATGTGGACTTTACAAAAAGAAAAGGGAAAGTGAGAGTGTTGTTGCCATATGGTAAGAAGAAACAAAAGAGCACTGACCAGGGTTTGGGAAAATAGTTTAAGAAGATTGGATTTTGAAACATTCACATACACTTTGAATAGCTCCCTCTCTGCAAAAGCCCGTGATTATTTCAGAAAGTTGCCAAGCAACACAGAGGCCATATATTGTAAAGACTGTATAATCCAGGCACTTGCTTCTTAAAACACAAAAAAACAGGATCTGAAGGACAGATCAGGGAAACCTTACTTTTCTGAGCATCTGCTGGGTTTCTTGTCCCTCTGCTTCTTCCACACATGGGAATCCCTCCCCTGCCCCCCATATTCCTTCCTTGCTTCATTTTTTGTATTGGGAAGAAAGTAAAAACAGTGTGGTCAAAGAAAGAACAAAAAACTATAAGAAGAGGCAAAACTAAGTGTGACAGCATTGCAGTAAATAAGGAAACACCCGTTAAGTTGGGCATTAGCAATGCAGTTTGTATTTGAGCATTTCCAAATAGATCTTGAAAAATACAGCCCAGCTCTGCACCGTTCACTTATCCCCCTTTGCCACGGGAGAGGAAAAGAGGGAGAAAGGGATGAACTTTTCGCCATTTTTTACTGGTTTTAGTTCTACTTTCTGAGGGAGCCAGTGAACACCAGGCTTTAAAGCAGCTGCCTGGCACTACTGTAAAGGCTGGGGGAATGCATACTGTGTGTGTGCAGAGGGGTGGCAAGGACCTGTGCATAGTCCCCACCGTGCTGCTCCTTCATGTCTTCTCTGCAGACTAAGCCCCTTCCTCTACATTCTGCACTACGCTCACTGGTTTCCCTGTGTCACTGCAAATGCCAAGTGATAATTAGGTTACTTTCTTCTCTTTTGAAAAGCTACATGTCTTAAACTTTGTTTTTCATAAACAGGTTGTTGGAAAAGTTGTTAGCCTCCAATATGCAGTTAATCTTTGGACAAACAGACTTTAAATGGCGCACTGTTGTCTAGCAACTATACTATAAACAGCCCTCCATTTGTGTCCTGCGGGTAATCACTGATTTCTTGGGGATTAAAGCTTAAGTAACACTCCAATCTAGGTGCGTGCATCAGACCACAGCGTATTACAGCAGATTATGCCTCCTAGAATACAGCTTGCTTAACCATTTAGAATCCCAACAGAAAACTGACTGCTGTAATGGTAAGAAAATGAGCACTAGCTTGTAAAATAACTAATATTTTGAGTTATGATGTAGAACATTTTACTGGCAGACTCAAAAGGATTTCTGTCATACAGAAGGGTGGGGTGGCAGATAAGAAAGTAGAAGATCTCATCTAGGGTGATTCTGAGTTATTTGAAATATATCTAGATAGCTGCTGCCCAACAGCCTCTGCACGTTCTCTTGTGTTTGCTGCCTCATGCCACAGGTACGGAGTTTTACCTTCCAGTGGTGTGCAGGACCATGCTGCAGTGAGCTGTTACAACTCACTCACAGGCACAGAGACTCAGGACTGATTGAACTGACTCTCTACGTGTTGTGAATACAATTTACTAGATGCATCTGCTTCCATAGATCACCGTCTGCTTAAGAGACTGAAAACATGTGCTATTGCTAAATCACTGCATTTAACACCTTCTGCAGTGAAGCTCCCCTGCAGCATGTACTGTCTATGGTTGCTCGTAGTGTCAGCGTAATGCTGGGTAATGGATGAATGGGGTGGCCTGGGGCTGGCCGTAAGGAAAGAGCAATTGTTCAGTTGAATTTAAATGAAATTTAAAATAAATCACAGGCCCTAGATTTAGAATAAATCTCAGCATTTGTGGGATTAGAGTTTGAAATGCTGACCTCCCACGCTGAAAGAAATACAGGTCTGTGGGTGGGTAATGCTACATATCTGTTGGAAAATGGGCGTTTAACTGAAGGAATTACGTTCAAGACATTTATCTTAAGGTTTACCTTAAGAATTCACATTTTAAAGACAAGTTTGATAAGATCTGATAAAACAAACTCATACTGGGGTTCCCCAATTCCCCACCCTTCCATTATGATCTTATTTTAATGGCTAGTTCATGACCCACAAGCCTTAACTAAAATCTCCCCTCACCCCTGCAACACTCGGGCTCTCCAGGCTTTACATGCTAAGAGAGGAGGCAGCAGAGGCAACGCGCTCACTTAGCCTGTCTGAAACCTGGTGTGCAGGAATGGGTAAGCTGTTGTGACTGCCCCCCATTTTTCCTAGCCCAGCTGAGCTGGAGCAGCTCTTGCAGCTTCTGCAGCAGCAGACCCCTCTGTCTGCAGGCTCAAGCGGAAAAAGTGTGGGCAAAGCGGGGAGAAGCCTCCCTGAAGTGAAAGACCTTCCTATGGCCGAGCCGGTGTGAGGGTTGCAGTATGCCAGCTTTTCTTTCCAGCTGTGCCAGAAGGCATTTGATGCTTATGGCCAGTTTTTGAGTCCTCAGCAAGTTGGTGGAACAGTGCAAAGGGCACCCCAAGTGCTAGGTTGAAACCTACTTACATACCAGTGCTTTCCACATACTGTGTGGGTGACCTGGGAAAGAATTCACGGGTGTAAGTGATATCCCAGGGAATGTGGGCTTAATTCAAATGCCCCCCACTGAAACGCCACCATTTCAGACACCTTTATTCTTTAGCATTTGTTGGCAATGGGAAAGGGGTGATTCTACTTCCCTAATTGTGCGCTGTAGGCTTTAAGGTCTTAGGATGTAGTGACAGGGAGATTTTGTACCCTGCATTGTAAGCATTTAAAAGAAGCACCTGTTAGACCCATCGAGGATACGGGCATGCTCCAGAGCTATCTGCATCAGAGTGGGAAGAGTTGGCACAACTTTTTTTGGGAGGCACTACACAAACAGTCTGATCCCACCGGGACTTGAGTTTTCAGTTCTTGCCTCCTGAGGATTTTCGCACAGTTGTGTCCTCCAGTCTCAAATCCCCAAAGCAGGTTCATAGGTGTCCATGTCTTCTTTCCTCCTACTGATCTCTGCTGAAGGGGATGTATCTAGTAAAGTTAGTATTTTTTGCACAGCACATCCCATAAAGTTTCAGTGGTATAATTAGATTATGCACCGTATGGAGAAATAGATTCCTTATATGCTCTGTATTTGTATTAAAAGAAACTACAGCATTATCATTTCCACACCCCCACCCCCACCCCCATTTTTTTCTTCTTAATTCCCTTCCAGATCAGCTCAAATGCCCTCACTGATTTCAGCAGACTCTGGAACAAACTCAAACAGAATATAGACAAAGTCTTGGTCCTGTTAAATTCAATGGCAAAATTCCTGTTGTACAGAGTTTTGGACTGTACAAAATTAACTTTTAGATGAAAGAACAAACAGTTCAAAACCTTGTGGGACTAATGAAAATCTGTCAATTGCTGACAGATTTGCATCAATGTAAGTGAAAATAACGCATATTTGGGTAAGACAGAGGCAAACCCCCTTCAAACATGGTGTGAAAGCAGTAATGTCTCTAGTACTAGAGCAACTTTCAACACATGATGAAAATTAAAGCTTAAAAAAGTATTACCTCTCTAAAGGTAGCATTACGAACTGTATCAGCTTTTGAGATGTGGTCATTTTAAAAGCCAGCAACCTTGATAATGTCCTTTGGAGATTATTTTTTGTTAATAGTGTACATTAGGAATCAAGCAATCATACAGAGTGCAATTAAGCGCATAATCACAGATATTTTTGACATCTGTCTGCTTATAGGCTCCATGACATTTTTTTGCATGTCCCCTCCTGCAGCCTAGTGTCTTCAATTAATTTATCATGACCATCTGTGTTGTAATTTTTCTTGCTCAGCTTGCCTTTCTACATCTGTTTTTTGGCTGAATATTTCATGACACTTCATAATTTTCACTTACAGCACTAAAAATACAGAGCTAATACTTGCTCAGTTAAGTTCCTCGGTTAAGATAATCAGCAATTAAACAGACCACTACACTTCTGTTAAATGACACTTTATAATGGCGAACAGAAAGGCAAGAAGGAAGCAACAACATTTTAAAAACTGTGTACCTCTGAAGCACACAGGTAAAACCATCAGTGGTTCTGCCAGTTACCACAGTGCACGCTCTGAATCCTTAGCTTACAGTGCGTTTCAGAGGGAAGGGGATATGTCGTGGCCGGAAGGTTATTTGGTTGTTGTGCTCTGGGTAGTCTCCATGAGTATAAGTGGTTTTGAGGGCCATGGCTAACTACACTCACTGCTTCAGGGTTAAGGATGCTCTAAAGTACACAAGGAGTGGTGTAGATCCACGCTCTCTTTGCTAATTACAGTGTATCAGAAGGAACAAGCAGCTAAAGCTGACTGCACTGAGCGGGAGATGCATGCCACGAAGAAGAAACATTTGTAGGTTTTTACTTCCTAATGCCATTGAAATTAGGGTCATAGTGCTCCTAGAGTAGGTAACTCATTCCACCTCCCTACAGTGAATCAAACTTTTTCTATTGCTTTCCTAGAGTCCTTTGAAATGTTTAGCTTGGGAGCTCACACACAATAAATGTTTGGCCGTGATACAAACCTTTTACCTGAAGTCACTGCTTCTGCCTGATTTTCTTTCCTTAAATTTCTTCCTTTACTCAATACTAATTTTAATCAATCTTTTCCCACTCCTGGCACTGTAGCACCCCGTCGTTCTGTTTTCTATGGCTTCAGGATCTCTAGGTTTTTGTAAACCATAGCAACCATCATCTCCTAAAAGAGGGAAGGAGAGCAAAAACCACTTTCAGAGCCTGCTGAGATACAGTAACAGGTCTGTCACTCAGGAGCTTGTATAAGGTGACAGGAGAAAAGCTGTTCACTTTAGCAAGAGCTATCCTTGCAATAACGTTATGGTATGTTTATCCAAGACAAAAGTTTTTGATGAAGTACAACCTTCTCTGTAACAGCCCTATCTAACAAGTTTTCCTGAGGAAGACCATACCATGTTCTTCATCCAGCTGTGCCCTGGAACACAATATCCAAGTATCTACCTCTTTTACTGACCCAGGACAGTATTTTCTGAGTTTAATTTTTTAACCTTCTGGATCAGTGGTCCCTGATGGTGTACCTCTTGGGTGAGGTCACACCCTGCAGCGGCTGAGGTGGCAAATCCAAGCGTTTAAGCCTTGCTGGGCAGAGCCGCATGGCCATGCCCCAGCAACAGCATGTGAAGGGAGAAAGGGGCAGCCCCACGGTGAGGGGGGAGAGAAAGAGATATTCACTAGAAAAGTCACAGTCACGTTGCCAGTTTTTCTCAAATGAGCCTCAGCTACGAAAAGGCTGGGGACTGCTACCAAAGACTGAATGAACTTTCTCTTTTTTGCTCATAGTGCGCTTCTGTGTGGGTGGGCTGACTGGATGTGAAGTAAACAGCAGGAAGAAGATCTTCCCAGTGAATGAAAAACTGCTTTGCTGAGGGAAAACAAGCACTACAAAAATATGACAAATAGCTCTGAAAGTGGCACTTTTCAAAAGCAAGGGTTTAAGCCTATGAAAAAGGCAATGTTCCCTCTGTGAGCCCCATTATATTCATTGACACGTTTCACCAATTTGGCCAAAAAACCAGCAGGGCAAATATAACCCTATCACATTATATTTAATTTTTCTCAGTGATTAATTGAGATTATTTGCTTGTGGTTGGACCCATGCAGAAGACAGTGGCAGCATGATTGCTACCGATTGAAGAAGTCCATCTTTAGTGCCAGTGTCAGAAGTCTACGGCTTTGATACCGAAATACGCAGCTAACATCACAAGGGCTGCAGCTGTGGTGTTAGTAATGTCCTCAGGTGAGTCAGGGCAGCACCTGGTAAATCATGAAAAATAGCTGTCCCAAATGGACAGCACTACAAATAACAATATGATGAAACTTGATTGTTATGGCATGTCTTGGAAAAGGTATCACTGAATAAATCTTTGCTCCATCTATCTTACCAGAGTGCTGCTACTAAGCAACTGATGATTTGAGTGCTGACTGATCAGGTAAGTCATATCAGTACAACAGTATAAGAATCCTTGGTTTCAACTACTAAATAAGGTTATAGGAAAGACAAATAATTTTTCCACTGTGAGGCTTATATATCTGCAAAGAAATGCTCCTGAAGATATTCCCCAGTCATCGGTGTTTCTAATTTGTGGCAGGAATTCCCCAGGAATTCACTGCATTGAAAATACAACAACTCATTTACCTGGTACCTAAGTATTTTCAAGATGGGGTTTGTTCTGCATTAGTCAGAGTTGATGACTTTTGAAATAAGTTTTAATGGATGAAAATATAAAGGTCTTTAGCCATGTAAGATGACTTTTAATTAAAACTCAACATCCCACGTTAAGTAGAGCACTCCCAGAATGTTAGAAACCTCTGCAAACTGAGTAGTATGCTGGGCTGGAGTTGAAGCTCAGGACAGAAACATAATCCCCCACAAATAATTAGAGCAGAAAATGCTTCTAATCTCTTTGTTAGTCTGGTTGTGTTATTTGATCTAATAATAAACTAGATATTAGAAAAAAACCAACTTCCTCATACATTTTAATTTAGACTGCACTGGGCATCTTTTAACCTGTAATTTTTTAGCTGGTCTGATTTATGCATGTACTGTACAGACATACACGGTCTGAAACACCACTGTCCTCCGGCTGTATGAGTACCGCATCAATACTAAGGTGTCAGAATTTGGGCGTAATTTATGAAAGCTTTCCAGCAGGGACATATGAAACCTTACAATGCTTAGGTTTCACATGTCCCTGAGGGGTGTCACCAGGGACACCAATGGTGTGCTTTCCTTAACCACCGCCGCAGCTCTGCAGCCCTCTGGCACGGCTCGGGCTGCCCTTGGGTTTGGTGGGGGTTTGGCTCCTGGCACTGGGGATGTGCCTGTGCCTTTTTGCACTGCAGGAAGAGACAGGGCAAGGAGCTGTGGGCTCGCAGAATCGCTCCCGCCGCATGTGGCTGGGACCACAACTCGTGGCATGGGGGCTTGGTGGGGTGCAGGGCTGCCCCCTCACTGCCCATGGCATTGCCCTCTCTCCGGCGGCCTGCGGTCCTTTGCATCTCACTGACCCCTTACTAAATACCACTCTGCTCACTGACGCCTTGCTAAATTACAATCATTTCTCAGGGCTTCTAAAATCCACACACATCCCTCGCAGCTCCCAGTGCCCGGACCCCCTCTCACAATGCGCTTATTGCCCAGGTGAAGCGCTACCCTCTGACCCTGCCTGTCCTTCACCCTCTCAATAGCACAGCTCTCCCTCCTCCGCCTCCTCTTCACCTCCCCCGTGTCCTTCCAGCTCCTATGCGGACCCCTCGTCCTTCTTCATCTCTCCAAACCCAGTGAAACCTGCGCGGCTTCTGTGACTGACCCGCCCTGGACAGCTGTAGCTGTAACTCAAGGCCCTGGCGAGAAACAAATTCGATAGGTCCGTTATGTATCAGTGCAAATTTCATCTAGAGAGGTAAGTCCCTGCGGGGGGTGGCCGGGACCGGGCCGGGGGGGTGGTACGGGGCCGGGGCCGGGGCCGGGGCCGGGGCCGGGGCCGGGGCCGGGCGGACACCCCGGCGGAGCGCGCCGCCTCTGGGCCGAGCCCGTTTAGCGTAGTCGCTATGGCAACGGCGGCTGCCGGCGGGCGGGGGAGCGGCGGGTGCGCCCCCGCCCGCCAGAAGCCGGCGGCAGCGGGCGGCCAGCGGCGGCTCCGCTCAACTTGGGCGAAGGGGCGGTGTTGGGGCGGCGCTGCCCCGGCGCGGCGCGGCCGCTCGCCTCAGCGTCGGCGGCGGGACGGGAGCGGGTGACCGCGGTAAGGAGGAGGTGACGCTGCCGGCGGCGGGCGGGGTGCTGCGGCCGTGGGGCGCCCGGCGGGACGGCGGCGGTGCCGAGCGGCGGTGACCGCCGCGTTCCCCGGCCCTTTGCCGCCAAGAGCGCGGGGCGGGGGTTTCCCGGTTTGCGCCTTTGCCGCCGGTGCGGCCGGTTACCGCTGCCCGGCCCGAGGGGCTCCTGCGAGGGAGCGGCGGGCGGGCCGTGAGGCGAGGGGCCGGGGGTGAAACAGCGGCCCTGCAGTAACCACTTTAGAAAGTCCGAATTCTGTCAATTACGTTGATTTCTTCAAAGTGCCGGCTCAGCCGCAGATGACAAAACCCCACAAAAGTTCTCGGGTTTTGGAGGGATTTTCAAACAGGTGCCGAAGTGGAGCGGTGCCAGGCGTTTGGCGGGCAGCTGCCTTGCGGAGGTGCCGGGGCGAGCCCAGAGCCCCGCGGTAAGCCCAGCTGGTACCCCTCGTCACCGGGGCTAATCCGTGCCCCGATGTGCGCGGGAGCTCGCAGTGCCGGTCGGGAAGGCTTGACTTCAAGCCACGTCCTCGTCCTGGTCCCCTCTTCGCTCGCCCTGGGTCCGCGGCCGCCAGAGGTGAGGCGGGACGGGTGGGCAGGGGAGGGCCGGGTGCCCCGGCAGCGCTCCCGGGCTGGGCTCGGGCACGGCCGCCCACACGGAGAAGCGCTGGGTGACCGCTTCCGTAAGGAACAGGCAGCCGAGCAGGAAAGCGAGGTTTATGCTGCTTTATGCGTATGCCACTCCTGTTTAAGATCTCTCCAATTAGACACCTGCCCTACTAAGTGTCTTCAGTGTGGACGTCTAATGTTTAGTAACCCCAGAGTGGTACCACTAAGGTCGGTCAGATGGCTTTGGAGTTACGGCAGTGTGAGAATAGACTGTGCTGTACATCTCTTAATGCTGATGCATTAATTAAAATCTCTCTCAAGACACCGCTCTTCACTGCTTATATGGCTGCTCTCTGTGGATGGGCCGTAGGTGGGTCGTACAGCTATTACAGGAAGAAAAGCATGAGCTTTCCCAGAGCTTGGCTGGTTGTTCCCTATGCTGTATGTGATCTCTACAAAGAGAGGCTTAAGTTTTTGAACTGTAAACTTAGTGTTCTTTTTCTGGGTGCTAGTTTTAAGACAATGTGTATTTTTAAGTAACTCCTGTCACAAGGACTGAATTTCAGCACCGCTGCTAGTATTCTGCAGTACGGGGAAAACTCCCACATAGGCTAATAGTTCTGCGGTGAACTGAGACAGAGTGAGACTTGGGGTTCTCCATTCTGATTCTTTCTGATAGATACTGTAACCAAGGTTCAGTACTGAACAGAGTTGTATAGGTGTCTGTTAAAATGCATTCTCACCTTATGATGCAATGAGTTACTCCTGCTTTCACAGAAGAATCAGTCCTCAGTCTGGATGGAGAATGCACATCTCACCCACCCGTTTTCACAGCACTTAGTCTGGTCTAAGCCAAAATATATAAGTAAAACCCCCCAAACTTCAGTGAGCCTGACAACAGGTGAAATGTGCTTTTGGGTCTGAGTTTCAAGCTCTTACTTCATATAATTCTATAGATATAAGTATCTTCAGTGATATTAGAAACTCCAGTTTGTGTTGTTACTGCTCCTCTAGTAACATTGTGTAGTTAAAATGACAGAACAGAGAAGGATGAGCTGGGGATCTCTCCCGAGTTTTAATTTTGAAAGCCTTTTGTGCTGGAGCCTTCCCATCAGATGCTGCTTTATTACAACAATACTTTTTTTGTGGTTTGAGTAGTATTAATAACAGGAAAGCTACATGTCTGTGTTACCTTCTGAACTCTTATTTACATGGCTGAGTGAATAGTGGAGAATGCTTTAGGTCCCTCTGTCCTGCCTGGAAACCTGGCTTTGTAGTCTGCAGAGATCAAAGTCATATATAGAATTGAAGGTGTGTTTGATCCACCACAGCAAGATCTGAGCAAAATATAGGAGTTTTAATAACAACTTAGGCAAAGACAGCAAATCAGTGTGGTTTAACTTCCTGGCTTCGTTAGGTTTAGGTAGCAGTCCAGTGTAAGTTGTATATGATAGGGTGTTTTTATGGTTGCTATTAGAAAATATTGTTTAAAGCATGAGTGGGAATTTGGCATGAAAATAGTCCTGTTTCTCAGCAGATGGAACTCATTTGCTCTGATAAGTAGACAAACTGTAAAATGCTACTCTGCTTCATAAGCAGATTTGAGTCACACCCAGCCTTTTGCTTCTGCAGATAACACAAAAATTATCTTTTGTAGAAAGCCCTAGCCATTAGTAGAACTTTAGGCTATTGGGCCCTTCCTTCACGTTTTCTTTAAGATCTGTAGGCTGGATTTTTAATCTGGAGTTAATCAACACAGCACTTTTATTTATTTCAGCGAAGCAAATATCTTTTATCTTAGTGCAGCTCTACTGTAGGCCATGAAGCTGTACCAGTTAGAGCAGCTACCTTTTCTCTTTGTGTTTTGGCTAGTGGTTGAAAAGTACTTTTCTTATTCATAGCTGAGCTTGAGCCCAGTTCACACTGAATTTTTGTTTCTTTACACCTTTTGCAATCAAAAGGCAGATGTAAAATGCATCAGATGGATGTGTTTTCTAAAAGATTGAAGCTCTAAGAATGTATTACAAACTACACAAATGCTGGGGAGATGAGAGCAGTATTTTTTATGTATTCTCAGTTTAAAGAGTTTCATTACAACAAATCTTTTGAGGGCTACTAGCTGTAGAAAATGTGACAACACAACAGACGAAGGTTGTGGTATACAGTGGGTATTTTCAGAAGGCCACTCATGCTTTCCTTTGGTAGAAATGGTACCACTTTTGTTTCTCTTATCTTGCAGCACCTTGTGATGTGCTTTGGCTGTCTATCCTTCTGTTATGCTACCTAGCGGTGATTTTTACAGTCGTGTGCATTCATAAATGGCTTAAGTGACTTGTAACTCTCTGCGGCAATTATACCAGACAAAGAGGCAGCCCATTTCTATAATGCTGAGTCTGCTGTAGAAAAACTAACACAGAAATTGGACTGTTTGCCAAACAGCAGCATGGTTCTCACAGATTTTTGAGAGCACTTGTCATTCGGAAGCAGACCTGGGCAGCAGCGGGAGCTGTCAGCCTGCGGCAGGCTGGTGGGAGACTATGAGCACTGCCCTGCTAGGGGCAGACAGGCATTAGCTGGCATGCAAGGACCTGCTGGGTGCCACAGTGTCCTGTCACGTTTAGCTCACTTTCAGACACTACTGTGAGGCTCTTTTTGCTGTCCTTGAACACCTGCAGCCATGAAGACTTGGCAATAAATAATGTTTCATTTGAAGTGTTGGCTTGATCCCCTGTACTCCTGTTACTCAAAATGCCTTGCTACTGGTAACAGGGTCGTGTCGCTGGGTGTATTTTAACTATTGTGAATTTTTTTTGTCCAGTGATAGCTAGCTTGTGTCCATCACAACAAGAGAATTGGTACGCTCATAAAGCAAAACACAGGTTCTCTGCTGCGGTCTATAAGCAGACCCTTGAGTGTCCCCAGGAGTTGTGTCTCTGAGAAATGCTGCTGTATTAATGCCATGATATCTGCATTGCCTTCAAGTTTCTTGATTGAAAAGCTCTATCTACTGCTTTTTCAGCATTAATTGCCTCATAGCAACTTAGGGAGATAGATACAGGTTCTCGGGCTCAGGTTATAATAATTTCCACTGAGATTACGATCACGTAGCAAGTAGCTGTAAACACCGTAGCCTTCCATGTCACTAAACAAGAAGGGAGATTCCAGACAGATAGGAAGCAGGGTTCTTTGGGCCCTTGTAAGGTAAAAGACTCTGTATGGAGAGGATAATGGTAACTAACTGCAAAAAAAGCAGTAGAGAACAGGGATTCTTTTACAAAGCTATGATGGGCTATATAAATAAAATTGAGAAGGTGTTGGCAGCAGTGTCTTAATTAAAACTTGCTAAGATTGTTTGCTTGGAACAAAATTACAGTATCTCTATCACAGAAGAAATAGAATTTGGGGTTCATCTACGATGCTGTCGCTACTTAATGTATTTCACATAGGTATAGCTAGCAGCATAGCCATGACCACAAATTCTGCCTGAGAAGCTGGTTAAATGTCGCATCGGTTAGCGCATACAGAATTCAGAGGCGGGTGTAGCCAAACCAGCTTTAATCTACACGTGAGTTGCAGTCCAGGGAGATACTGGATACCCTTTGCTATCTGAAGGAAACTGGACCTTTCTGGATAATGTCATTCAAACTTTACTAATGAAGAAAATAATTAGAAAAAAAGTTTAACATGCTCTGCAGTTTCACATCATCTGTTTTCCCCATGACTGCATGTCTTAAAGTACAATTACGAGCACAGTTTGGGGATGGACCTTGTCCCGCTTTTAGAAATAATCTTCCTTGTTTGCTACCCTCTGATCTGGCGTGTGTGGAAAAAGGTTGAGTGCATATCTTGCATGAACAAATTCTGTCTCTGCTCTCTGACTGTGGCACTATGGAACTACCACCCAAAAAAAAAGGGAGGGAAGACACTTGCCAGCTCCTCAGCCCAGTTTGTCAGTATGCTTTGCCTGGATGATTGGGTTTCCTGGGACTCTTATCTATAGCCAGCTGAGTGACAGCATTTCCATTGACATCACTGGACTTTGGATTAGGCTCCTAGTTGTCCAGCCCCTTAAGACCTCTCTCCTTCATCTCTGACAAAACTACCATATCCCTAGGACTGCTGGGAGTCACCAAGGATTGTCAGTAGTACTCCTGGACTAACACACTGTGAAGGCAAAGGCAAATCACAGGAGACTTATAAACTGAGGACATACCTTTAGAGAGAGTCCAGCTGTATTCTCTCTTCCCCCCTCAAATGCATATTTCCTACCCTGTGCCTACTCCTTTCCTGTCCTGGAGGGTGTTGGAAGCTAGGAACCAGAAAAAGGATCAATGGAAGGGTATTTTTTTTTCGCAGAAGTTCATATTTTACAAGGCAAACGGGTCTGGCTGATTGACTCGCCAGAAAGCAGCGCTGCTGTAACAAGTCTTAGCAAGTGGTGATCTAGCCTGCAAGTGACTGAAGGAGACTGATGTCTGTCAGGTTATATGAACAGTCTCCAGTTGGCCAAAGAACAGCCAGAGAGCCAGCTATGGAAACATACCCCCTCCTTTAGTAAAAAAGTTAGGAAAGGCTGAAATCCTAGTTTAGTAAGATGAAAACAAATAAGGCATGTGAATGTTGGTATTTCTGATTATTCTTTGGTGCATTCACTGGACCAAGAGGAGGAAGTCACATGGGGAAATGTGGGAGAAGGTAAAAAGATGGAAGATGAGGTGAAATTGTACAGAACATGTCATGAGCAGAGAACAGAGAAAGCTGTAAAGTAGGTGAGGATTAAAATGCAGGAATTGCTGACAATGTAGAGAACAAAAATGAGATTTGGAAAGAGGTAAAAAGCTTCTTTAGAACTAAAGCAAACAAGAAACTTTTACATGAAAAATTCTCGGGGGGGCTTACTAGTAATCACTAAAAATTGAAGAAACCCTCAGAGGCTGTGTGAGAGAGAAAAAGTGAGACATTCCAGACTTTTAACATGGATAAGGTAAATGTACGCTTAAAACTCTGTGAGGTGGTTAGTCAGACTTGCAGTCAATAGCGTGAGGGGAAGGTTTGTCTTCTAGACAAAGACCTAGGGTTGATGAAGCAAAAGTCTTGAAACCCAGATCTGTTTCTGGAGTAGAACTTACGTAAACCTCTCTGAAGTTTTGCTTGAATAACACCAGAGTTGTTCATCAACTGGATTATGTCAGCTCCCAGGATAGCCTCTTACAGGGAATCAGAAAATGGACTAACTGTACAACACAAAGATCTGTATTCAGATGGGGCAATGTCTCTTTCTTTTAATAATTTTAACATGAATGCTTGCAAGGTATAAATTTGTCCTTTTCCCCAATAAGAATCTCGGGCTGAAACTTTTGCCTTCCTTTAGTTGCCCACATCCTGCCGACAGTCCTTTGAGTCTTTCCAAATAGGAGAGTCATTTTGAGTCATTTAATGATTAGCCTGCATGTGAACTTTAAATTAAAAACAGCAGCTACAATTAATGGAGCCCACAGTATCTTCTGCAGGCTGCAAAGACCAGTAGTGGGAAGAGTGGTGGCTTGTCGAGCCTGCTAAATAGAGATGGCCAGTTTCCAGCTCTCAAAAGAAGATGATGGATGAGGGATGGGAAAAGAAACAATCTCGTACAAACAAGGCTCCCTTAGGAACAGTGAGCACAAGCTGCCAGTGTACATGAAATGCTTGCCTGGGACTTTCCTTCATTTGAGAACAGGCCATTTCAGCTGCAGGTGAGGTGCTTTCCTTACTTTATATTCTTCTCATTTGGAAGCAGATTTTCCAAGTAATGTGTGGGAGACAAGTGGAAGTCCCGTTCAGAGTCGGTGGCATTCATGTTCCTGTATCAAATGCAAGTCTGCCTGTTATCAGTGCTTTACAAAAGCTCTGGCACAGCGCAAAGCTCAGGATCAGCAGGCTTTGCTCAGACAAGGTATCCAAAATTAGTTCTCTAACTCACCGTCCTCTGCAGTACTAGTGCTAGGTAAAACGGTTCTCCTCATGCGGAACTACTCGCTTTGAGGGAGACGTGCGTGATAAAAACATTAAGGCAGTAAGAACAGCCCAGGACTATGTGAAAGCCAGGGCAGGTCAAATTAGAGCTCAGGTCTCCTTGCTCTCTTTCCCAGTTCTGACCACTAAATTCCCCTCTTGCTCCTCTTCTAATGAAGCAGCTGGTGAGCTAGGGATAGCTGGAAGGACATTTCTCAGATTCACAGTTGTGCTGCTTTATACTGATTTACACCTAATGCCACTAAAGTCAGCACAGTTAAACCAACGTGAGACCAGGTCATAGCTAGAATAAGCGCAAAGTAAGCTGACCCTTTGCTGGTAAAATACAGAAGGACATGCTCACCTTCATCAGACGATGGTGCAAATGGAAATAATACTAACTTAATTGGTCAGGTACCTGTAAAATTTATGAAAAATTGCTGTCATCACATAAGCTGCAAAGAAACAGGAGACTTTAAAATAATTTACAACAGCTTGTGGTCTGTCTTGCTGCTCACTTCTGCTAGCAGGGCTTACCTATGCGATACATAAGGGGTGAGAAGGCCAAGGAAAAGGTCTTTAAGTCTTAAGGATCTTAATCTTTAATAATGTGTAATGGTGAGTAGAGGCCACCATGTAGCAAGATCCAGGTACATGTTAGGATGGTGGAATTACGGAGTTGAGGTTGTCGGCACATCAATTCCAACCTGAGTTCATTCATGTGTCTTGTGCAAGTCGGTCAGCGGCAGGCGGCCAGAGTGCTGTGTGGTGATTTGCGCTGTTAGCTGGAGTCACCCTGGCGATGAAAGCAAATGAAGGGACCTGCTGCTCCTCCTCCTCCAGAGCACAGAAATGAGACAGGAGCAGGATTACTTCCAGCGGCTGCTGACTATGGCTGCTATCATAAGGATGATCATAGCTGATACTCCAGGGCGAAAATAGTCACTACAGCTCTCTCTTGCGTGTAAGCACTGTAAAGTAGCAGAGGTGTTAGTGTTTATACAGTCTCAGAAGAGTACCTGTGGCCTTCCACACCTAGGTAGCTAGATCTGTGTGTCCTGTGGAAGTTTTCAGCCCTTTTGTGTCTTCCTTCTGAAGAAACTTGTGTTGCTTGTTGGGAGAGGTAGAACATAGGAAACTGTCCTTTGATGCAGTTTGGCAAACTTCCTGATTCTAGAAAAACCTAAGCATTAGACCCTGAAATAATTTCAAACTTGGGACACTGAAGACTAGCCAGGTTTTTGGTGCATTCTCCTTTAATGGTGTGATATATTTACATAATACAAACATTTCTGAAAGAGAACAAGGCTACATTACAGCAACAGATAAAGGCATGAAAGCAACTGGAGTATCTTTCTCATCTGGTGCAGATGGTGATGGTTTTCCAGGCACCGAAGGCACAATCCAATTGACCATTGCTCTTCTAGGGAGTCTGGGAGCTTGTGGCTCTCAGCTCTAGTGGGAGTACGGGGTAGTTATGAGCTTCTGGTGATTTGCATGGTCACTTAAGGCTCTAGGCTCCAATATGGCAGCTTAAATCAAAAGCATATTTTTCTCCCTTTTATGTCTCTCTGCATGTCTGTGTCTCAATAGTGAAGATCTGCTCAGGTCCTGCGGAATCAGGCACTTTATTCCATTGCCCTTATGTTAACTTTTGATGCCGTGTCCTGATTGGGTCGCTGCCAGGAGTAGCCTTTTGGTAATCCCAGCTGCAACCATTATTTGTGCCACCTCTTCTCCCTGGGGGGTAATTGAAGGGAGCAACAAGGCACGTAAGTGTGCTGTGTGAAGAAACAGATGCTGTTTTGCTCCTGTTCAGGTCCCTGGTGCCTGCTTTGAATTCCATTGTATTTAAATACAAATACAATAGGTAATAACTGTTCCATGCATTGTCTCTTGAAGTGACTATGTGAAGGTATTGGCGGGGTGGGGAGCTAATTCAGTTTTTGCAGAGCTGATTGGTGCAGTTTATTCTGCTTTCTAAGTGCTGGATAACTCCCCAGCAGCAGAAACCTTTCACTTAGAAGTAATACATTTAAACCTTGGTGCGCCACCACTTCCCTCTCAGCCCAGCCCCAGTTCCCTTGGTGCTAGTGGTAGCTACTAAGGTGTGGTCTTCCAGCATAGCTAATAGTTGGACTTCAGCTTGTAGAAGCTAGCATAGCCTTTCCTGCATGCAACAACACATTTGCTAAATAGTTAAAGCTCTGCCCGGCCTTCTAGTAAATGCAGCTGTTACTCCTGCCAGTACCTATGAAAGTACAGGTGAACTCTACCACTTACCTTACAGCAGCTGCAAATTTACCCACATGTATCAGGTTTGCGTGGCCAGGGAGCTGCAGGGGTGGCTTCTGTGAGAAGCTGCTAGAAGCTTCCTCTGTGTCTGATAGAGCCAATGCCAGCCGGCTCCATGATGTACCCACTGCTGGCCAAGGCCAAGACAGTCAGTGATGGTGGTAGTGCCTCTGGGATAACATATTTAAGAAGGGAGAAAAAACCTACCTGTGCAACACCAGCAGCAATCAGAAGAGAGGAGTGAGACTATGTGAGAGCAACCGCTCTGCAGCCCCCCAGGTCAGTGCAGGATGGGGGGCAGGAGGGGCTCCAGGCACCGGCGCAGAGATGCCCCGGCAGCCCGCGGTGGAGCCCACGGTGGGGCAGGCTGTGCCCTCAGCCCATGGAGGTCAGCGGGAGCAGATCCCCACCTGCAGCCGGGGAGGACCCCACGCCAGGGCAGGGGATGCCCAAAGGAGGCTGTGACCCCGTGGGAAGCCCACGCTGGAGCAGGCTCCTGGCAGGACCCGTGGCCCCATGCAGAGAGGAGCCCAGGCTGGAGCAGGGTTGCTGGCAGGGCTTGTGACCCTGCAGGGACCCACGCTGGAGCGGTCTGCTCCTGAAGGACGGCACCCCATGGGAGGGACCCCCGTGGGGCGGTTTGTGAAGAACCGTGGCCCCTGGGAAGGACCCAAGTAGGAGAAGTTCATGGAGGACTGTCTCCTGTGGGAGGGACCCCAGGCTGGAGCAGGGGCAGAGTGTGAGGACCCTCCCCCTGAGGAGGAAGGTGCAGCAGAGACAGCGTGTGACGAACTGACAGCAGCCCCTGCTCTCTGTCCCCCTGTGCCACTGAAGAGGAGGAGGCAGAGAATTTGGGAGTAAAGTTGAGCCTGGGAAGAAGGGAGAGGTGGGGGGAAGGTGTTTTTAAGATTCAGTTTTATTTCTCATTATCCTACTCTGATTTGATTAGTAATAAACTAATTTCCCCAAATTGAGTCTGTTTTGCCTGTGACAGTAATTGCAGAGTGATCTCCCTGTCTTTACCTCAACCCATGAGCCTGTTTTCTCTCCCCTGCCCAGCTGAGGAGGGGAGTGACAGAGCAGCTTTGGTGGGCACCTGGTGTCCAGCCAGCGTCAACCCACCACACCAGGTCACCTATCTTGCCCTCCTCCATAAGGATCTCCTGCTGGCTGGAATCTTGAGGTTTTGCATGTAGAGTTGCTGCAAGGTTGTGCCCTCCCATGAGGGGTCAGACCAGTAAACCCTAGCCCCAGCTTTTCTGTGTGGGCAGAATGCTTCGCCAGCCTAATCTGAAGGGAGAGAGGTATCCTTATAACTTGACTTCAGATGTAAGAATTGTGACTGTCGTTTTAACTACGCGGTGACTAGAACTTCAAGGGAAACTCTGCCTCTTCACCCTTTGTCTTGTCCTCTGCACAAGCTGGCTGCTATGGGTGAGCTTTCTCAAGGTGCTCAGCACCAATTAGTTCTAAGTGGCTAATCCAGTAGCACTTTTAGCTGAATAACAGACTTGAGGGGTGTGCGGGGGAGAATGTTCTTGGTTGAGGTGTGTTGATGATGACACTGTTCTTCTTCTCTCCCTCCCTCCCCTCAACCCACTCCCAATGAAGACACACAGAGCACTATGTCACTGGCATCCTGGTTCAGGTGGAATGAGCCCACAAGCCGCATTTCCCAGAGGAGCCCCACAGAAATGGTGGTTGAGACACTAATGATGGAGCTGAGCTGGCAGACCAAGCAGGCAGAGAAGCAGCAGCGAGAGCGGGAGAACGAGTATCGCAAGATCAAGACTGGGGTGGACTACGGCTGGCTGGTCAGCTATCCAAAGCAGAGCTATGATATCAGCCCGGGAGAGCGGCTGCAGCTGGAGGATATGTGTACCAAAATACATCCTTCCTATTGTGGGCCTGTCATACTCAGGTACAGTAAAAGATGTGATGATACAGACCTTTCCTTTCCCCCTCTCCACTTTATGATATGTGAGGAGCAAGAGAGTTGTTAGGGCCAACAGAACCTTGGCATCCTTTATCATAAGCCATGCTGGGACAGCATCTTTGCAAAATAAGGGAAATCTCATGTTTCAAGTCAGTCTAACATGGTATAGGTTCCTCCAAATAGTTACTAAATGCCATTTCCCTCTGAGACTGGCTTGAGTGCTTTATGCGCCTGAGCAGCCAGAAGCTTTATCTTGCATGATGAACTATTTCAGTATTGTGATGGTTTTTGCTTCAGTCTTTAGAATCTTAGAATAATTGAGGTTTAAAGGGACCTCTGGAGGTATGTGCTTCAACCTCCTACTTGGAGTAGGGCCACCTTGAAAGTTAGATCAGGTTGCTCAGGGTCTTGTCCTGTCCGTATCTCTGAGAGTGGAGACTCCACAGCTTCCGAACAACCTGCTATGGTTTTTATCCACTCTCACTGGAGCCTTCCTTCCTTGATTTAAGCTGTTCTGCAGGTCTACTGAGGCACTTTTCCCCAGTGTCCAGACTAGCCAAAAAGTGCTATTGTGTTTTTCAGCCTGTGAGCTAGGTATTCTGAGAGAAAGGGGGGATTGCATGCTTCTCCCTGCCCTGCCCTCCTTCCACACCCTTGGTATGGAGTAGGATGCAGATGGGGCACACAGCTGGCTTGAACAGCTAGGTGGTGCTTCTGCCTTATGCAGTGAAGACGTAGACACAGCCTCTTGGACTTGCTGTTACGCCTTTGAAGTGCTAGACATATGCTTGCTGCTTGCCAGCTGAGTAACCTTCTGCGAAAATGCCTTCAGAAATAGATCTGAGCCTGCTGTAGCATTCAAACTGGAAGGGAGGGAGGTGACTTGTCCTTTTGGGAGGGCTGTTCTAAGTTAAACCCTGTCACTTAGCTCAAGTGCAAGTGAGGAGTAGTGACCCTGAAGTTCAACTTTGCTTTAGCTAAATTGTGAAATGGGCCTTTATAATCCACTTCCCCTGTTCCAACATGTTCTTCCGTGGGGATTAGAAAGAAGACAGTAGCGGCAGGCCATGGCCATACGCGTTGGGGTGCTCAGCATCTTGCAGTCACTCACTGGATATGCTGGCACCTGTTTTCCAGGTACAGTACAGCTCCTGAACTACAACTGTAAGAGGGCTGGAAACAACTGGTCCTCTGTCTTACAGTAGGAGTGCCCAGGAAAGGGTGCCAAAGCTACCTCTCTAGCCCTCATCTTCCCCAGGGCTGAACATTGGAAACAAACTGGACAGGGCATTGGCTTTTGCAAAGGTTGCCATGGTGGCAGAATCAGAGATTTGGGATCGTTCAGTGGCCAGGTTTTCTCCAGTGAAAGTTTGCTCGGAAGAGCACCTGCCTTGTATTAGTATAACTCCAAGCTATGCTGTAAACAAACCACTTCAAACCCCTTGGTTCAGAGTTATTTTCAGCATCCCCAGGGCCACTGAGCAAGGTCTGTCTGGCAAGCAGGTTCTTTCCATGAGAGCAGGCTTCAGTTGCTGGAGTTGGAACGCCCCAGGGTCCATCATCTCCTTCAGAAAAGAGTATTAAACTGAGTCGTATACAGCTTGCTGCTGCTCTGGTTTGGTTTTGGTTTTGTTTTTTTTAAACTGAGACATACCATGCAAGGTGAGTGATTGCAGTGCAACTTGTAGTGGTTGTTCAGTGTTGTTCAGGATTCAGCATTGCGCTGACAGTAGATACTCAACAACATGGCTGGGCACTTGTGTGGGCATAATTGAGAAAGGATAAAACTGTCCTCTTAAAAATCCTCTTATAAATTGCTACTATAGGCTATCATAAATTGTATTACAGTATGATTCAAGAAGTGGCATGTTTTTGTTTGTTCCATACTACGGAGTTTGCACGGTTAGCAGAGCCACATTAAAAAAAATGAGGCTTGCATAATCTTTGTTGGTTCAATTCCATGATTGAAAAGGGAATGTCATAGCCACAAAAAATGGCAGAACTGGGTAGGTCAGAGGTCTGTTTGGTCTGATGTGCAATCTGCATGTGAGAGTGACCAGCAGCATCAGGGTAAGGAAAAGAGAAAAAGAACAAGGCAAGTAAATGCAACAGTACAATTACATTATCTTGTATATAGCCTCCAACTTACTGTGCCTTGTAACTTGGAGACTTCTGGAACCAGAAGTGGTCCTTCTGTCCATAATTGCACCATGTGCCTTTTTCTTTCAGTAGTTTGCTTAGATTGTAGGGTTTTGCTTTTCTTTTGTGAACAGGTGTAAACTTGCAGCATTTGTGGCACCCTGTGGCAGAGTTCCACATCTGAACTAGAACTATGCTGTACAAAACCATTTTGCTTGTCTGAAACTGGTATGTAGTAGTTTTATTTGATAATCACCTCATCTTGTGTTGGAAATATGAACAGTTGACACTTCTTCTAGTTTTTAAGCGAGAGCCCTGTGGTCCAGAAATCTCCATTGCTGAGATGGAAACAATGAAAAAGAGTGGGGCTTTCCATGCTAGGAGCTGAACACGTATGTGAGAAAGGAGTAGTATGTAATCTAACTAGAAGAAAGCCAAATTTGGATAAATTCTCCTCTCAGAAAGTGAGATAACATGGAGATTTTAATAACTTCCCCAAAATTGCACAAGATAAGTATAATAGGAATTTAACTGAAATCTTTACATTTCCAGTGAAGTACTTTAATCATAAGATCATTTCACTGCTGATGTTTCCTCTTGAATACTCTGTGACTTTTTAATATGTACCAACTTTTAGCAAAATCTTCACAAAACCCTCACAAAAACCTACGAGCTTGCATTTGGAAGTTCAAGTGCAGAGCATGTACCTTACTGAAGCCGTTGGTTCTGTCTGAAATATTAAGCTTGATCCTTCCCCTTCCATCTTTAGACATTTGAAGAGCTGAAGTCCTTTTTGACATACTTGACAAGCATGTAATACGTAAAATAACACAAGCAGCATACATCTTGCAAGACTGTGGAGTTTGTTTTGTTTGTGTTATGCAAGGTCTCCTTTGTGAGATTCTGAGCTCAGAATCAAAGCCAGAACAAAACATTTTTGTATGAGTTGTCAGAGACATCACTTTATTCTCCAAAGACCTACGTGGTTATTCAGATTGTCCTTTTCAGTGGCTACGGTCACATCTACTGAGAGGCACGGTTTCTATAAATTTGTTTCTGTAGATGTGGAGGAGGCTGGAAGGAACACATCTTACATGGGAGGGTTTTTTTCAGATTCAGCTTGCCTGTTTGAATGTCGGGTCAATAGAAACTTTTCTTTGAGTCTTTTGAAATTCTGGAAGGATTCAAGTACACTGCAAATACCATCAGGTCTTTGGAGGCTCCGATTCACCTCATACAAATAAAGCTATTGCATTCAAGTGCAACTTAGCTTTAGGTTATGGGATTGGACATCACCGACTGTATTTAAAATTAAAACCTGGAGCCATTTGAAGGAAGTGACAGTGATTTTGGTGAGGCCTTTAGTACCTAACTGCCTGGTTAAACTGAACAAGTAACCTAGTAGCTTGTCAACACAGAATGCTAGATTTTTGCCATCTTTAATCAGAGCTAGTTATGGTCTGTTTCATTGCTTTCAGTTTCAGCAAAACTGAAACAGTGGGTTTCTGTTCTTCTCTGCCCAGAAAGAAACAAAAAACCCTAATATGGAAATGTAAACCTGCATTTTGGTGCTCTGAGATGTATTAATACCACAGGCTAAGGACTGTAATTTTCTAAGGATGGTATATAGCTGGAGTGGACTTCCTAGTACGCTTGAATGTAAGACAAATGACTAAAATCAGAAATGGATTTATTTACAATTAGGAGCTTAAGTTTGAGGTGATGTGACCCCAAGTGTTGCAGTTCGTGTGAATGCCATAGTCCTTTGGGAGTCAAGTAGCCTTCTCTAGCAAAGCTGTTCATAGCTTTACAATATAACCAGAATTCCTGCTCAAAATACAGATTCAGGAGTCAGCAGCTAATCATTAGCACTAGGCACCCCACGTTTTCTTTGAATGACTAAATCTGCTTAGAGTTCCCAGTTCAGACAGGCACCCAGGGATACACTGAACTATAAGCATATTGTTTAAGTCCATGGACTTCATTGGATTTAACAGGTCTTTAAAGTTCAGACTGTACTTGGGAAACCTACTGAACTGGGGACCTACAGAATAACATAGGCAGGTGACAGTACTTTAAAACAAAACAGTGCCAGTATGAGCCAAGCACAGCCAGATTCTTAAAATCTAATGGCCCTATAAGGAAACAGAAGGGTCACAATTTAAAGAACATATTTGTTTGAACTGTGGTTAAAACGCAGCCTGGACTGGGGAATGTGCTCATCCCTGTGTGTGCATATACATGCTCCCCAGGCTTCTGTGCTGGTTCAAGGTGAGTTTTATTGACAGTCACATCTTTAGACTGCATGACTTGTGTAATATATTACAGGTTAGCTACCAGTAGTATCATAACTTATTTCACAAATAAGATAGGTATACTTTTCTGGTGAGTAAGGAAACCCTATTGAGGGATTTCAAGATACGGTTGTGCGGTTGCCTAGTTTGAAAGTATTCCATGCAAAAGTGCAAGGGCATTAACCTGTGCTGGAAGATAGGTGAGCCTTGTGCAATTTTGTGTGCTTAATTCCAGTGAGCAGCTTTGTGTGGAGTTGGATTCTCAGGATACAAGCTCATGTTCCTTGATTCCAGTGGTTTTACTGTTTTTGTATGTTGTCTGTTTTGTGCAGAAAGCAGACTGCTGGATCATGCAGTACATCAGCTGGCTTTCATTGATAATTAGGGAAGATAGCTTCAATTATACGTAGGTGGCTGCAGCAAACATCATCTGTTTTCTGACACACAGACTGATTTAGCTAGACCACAGCCCTGATAACCTGTCCATCCTTTCTGCTGAGAAATATTTGTGGCATGCACACCTTTTGGACTTCATACGTTTGTCCCTTACACAAATGTGCCGGCACTGAAGTTAGGTGGGCATAAACGGATAAAGTCAGCTCATCCTACTGGGGGAGAGGAAATGGCCTCCTTTCCCTTCTCTGTCTGAAAGAGAGTGGCTTTTCTTTGGGTGACTGGCAGGTAGGCTGTTGGATTGCTTTCTCTTTGTTTCTTAGACCTGCTGAAATCCATATGAAGTAGTTTTTGTGCTGGTCCTGATAAGTCAGAGATAAATCTTAACAGCAAAGGCAGAGTTCACAAAACAATCCTTGCTGCCCTAGCTAAGAGTGCAAACAGGCAGATAGCTATCAAAGTGGAAAGTTACACTGATTTTAGAAAACTATTTCAGCTAGATTGGATGGGAGGGATATTAGCAGCACAGGCCATTAGCATGTGAGCTCTGTCCTCGGGGTGTAAATCTGCCATCATACCAACCATTTTCCCTCTTGTACCCAGAGCCAGTTACTGGTCCGGTAATAGCCTGACACATGCTGCTACCTGCTCTGGAGCCACAAACCAGCAGTATGACATACGCAGCCTCTAAAACTGGAGACAGTGACGAGGCCTTTTGGGTGCACGATTGCCAATACAAAAGAAGAGGATGTACTGATATATATATTTATATTAAAATATATATATAAAATATATAAAAAATGACAGCACCTGTCTTTAAAATACACATGGAGATCAAATAACAGAATGACACCTTCAGTTCACCTCTGCAATAAAAGTCATTTGAAGGTGCTTTAATAATAATAATAATAATGGTGTTGCAAAGACTTAGGTTTTGATGGACGACTCTGTCTATGCTTCTGGCTAGGATAAAGGGAAAAGTGTATTTATTGTGAAAACTGTATTTTTGGTTCTTTGATAATGCAACTGAAGTGCTGCCTCAGAAGGCAGAAAGAATGTTTGCAAATGTACAGCAAAATCTCTGTTACTGCTGTTATGTGCAAACCCTTAGTAAGACCTAGTCTCTTGCTCTTCTAGGCTCTGCACAGTTCAGTTTAGCATCATTGTGTAAGTACTTATGTAGTAGTGTGAACTACAGTGGCTCAGAGGCTTTTTGCACCCAAATGTTCAAAGTTTAGAAGTTTTTTGGTGCAGGGGGTGGAGGAGGGAAATTAGGAAGCAACTGAAATTGTCAAGGAACATCTTGATGACTTTGGTAGGTTTTGTGTCAAACTCCTCTAACTTGACCCTGAAAGGGACTGATGCTTCTGCTGGTACAGAGTTCCTTCAGCAGGCAACACTGGTGCCTCCACAGCTGTACGCATAGCTGCCAACACCTGCTGTGAGAGAAGCACACTGATGTATCTGGGATACAGCATGATGTTAAGATGTATCTCCAATACCAGGCCTCCACAGTAAGAGTCAAAAGGCATAAATGTACAAAGAGTCTTTTTGTTTCATCTCTGGTTTTCCTTCTGTCCTGATTATCTTAGGTACCCATTGGTACGCCATTAAGCAGCGCAGTTCCATAGTATGTTAAACTCCTTGTTACGTCCCTAGGGCTTACCAAAAAAACCCCACAAGAGGCAAGATCTTCCTCTAACAGTTTCTGCTGTATTAAGCTTATTTAAATGCAATCCTACAGTTTTCCATCCTTGTTCGGTTCTGTTGGAGAGAAAATATCAAAATGCTTACAGACCTTACACACTTTAGCTTCCGTTAAGTTAGCTCTGTGTCTGCTTGTAGATAGAATTTTTATATTAAGAACTGAATACTTATTAGAGGAGTAGCTGTATTAGCATCTGTTTAAATGCATACTACTACGGAACAATGAGAATATCAGTGACCAGTGTGTGGATCCCAGGCTGGGGACCAAATCACCCAACAAGGTGTCAGGACTGGTATGTTCTCTTTTTGGCTCAGTGACTTCAAGAAAACTATCCTGCTCTGCATCTCATCTTCTTCACCTGCAAAATAAACAAGGTAATTCTTCACTTCCCTGGTATTAAGCTAGCTTAATAAACATAAAAAAAATAAACTTTTGAGCTTTTTGTTGAGAAGGCAGTGGAGTAATTTGTAGTTGTCTAATTAGCTACAGCATTGTGCTGCCAATCAAGGTGTTACCAGCTAAGCCAATCTTAAGAGAAATCCCTAGGAAGATGAAATACCACTTCACTAAAATTTAAATATTGAGCGACTACCAAATATCTAACAGAGTTCTACATGTTTTTTGTTTGTCTAGTGGCCATTGGTGCCATAGATGCTCTGGGGAAGGAGAATCCGAAACAGGGGAAGTCTAGTGGGACTTTCCCTGGTTTATCCACAGCTTCTGGTAAGCAGCAGTTCAGGGAGTACTTGAACAAGGATTTGCATTTGGACAATCATGTTTAATCAGCAGTGATGAGGACATTTTCCACAAACTTGTCTAATCATTTTGTTTCCTAAGCTGTAGGTAGCACGGAGTTCTGATTTAATAGGTGGTGTGTGAAAAGAGCACTTCCTTCTGTTTCAAACTTGCCACCTTCTAGCTTTGTTTGGTGCTCCCTATAATTTCTTGTGCTTCTGAGAAGTAGTGATTCACTGCTTCCTTACATTCTCAAGCTTGCTTGGGATTTATAAAGAGGGACCTTTGAGACTTTAATGGCCCCTCCCTGTTGTCGTTCCTTTCCGTCCAGAGTCTCCCATTTTGCAGGAGAGCGCAAGTTCCAAACCTAGCACAGTGACTTGGCAGCAATGTGTAATTTGTTGTTTTTAATCAAAGCTGTGCCTTGACTCTGCTTTCAGATTCCGGCAACTCGTTACTGAATATGAACCAGAAGTGCAGGAAGTATCCCGGCTCTTCCGCTCCGTCCTGCAGGAAGCTGCTGAGAAGATCAAAGAGGAGGAAGAGGCCAAGAAGCTTGCCAGGCAATGGAACACAAAGAACAAAACCAGCCTCTCCTTAACAACATTTAAATCTCGGTCCAGGATTTCCCCATTCATCAGTGACATCAAGACCATCTCTGAAGATGTGGAACGGGGTACCCAGGCCACCAGGAGGGTCTGGAGCATGCCAGAATTTCGGAGCACCAAGGATTACTGACTCTATACTGAATAAGGTTTTTAGACAGCAATCTTTCAAAACCCCAGTTAACCCTTTTTTAGCTCTACTGTTTCTTCCTCGTTCCAGCTCTCTCTTCCTACCTGTCTCTCTTGGAAGCTGCATCCATAGTAACTGCTGCTGATGCCCGCAGCGTGTGACACAATTTATTACCAAACATGCTAGCCTTTCCTTTAATTTACTAGCTATTCAGTAACCTTAAGGGCAAGGCTTGCTTACTATCTCATTTTTATGATTGCTTTCTTGTGGAAAATGAATTAGTTTTGCAATGTCTGTCTTCTCCTCCACCCTCCCCTCACCCCAGCCTGGATGTAGTTATCTATAAAAGCTTTTGGCCCAAGCTAGTGAGAGCTGCTGGCTGGTTCAATCTTGCTGAAAGCAAGACAGCCACTTACATGAGTAAGGCTTGCAGGATCAGGCCTGTGAATTAAAGCTAGTATCTGATTTGGAACTGAACTTTCTTTTCTGGCTAATAAACTTCCTTAGTGCTACAAGAAACTTCATAGGTAACCTCAGCACTGCTCTTGATCAGCTTTTTGCTGACAATTCACAATTTGACCCAAGTAGAAACAGACCCAAGCTTTTTGGGATGAAAGACCAATATTATTCCACAGCAACCAGTTTATGCATGCTCAGGTTTCTTGGGTGTTTTCTCTCTTGTGCAGGCAGAACTCCCTGAACCTTGCACCTTCAGAGTAGATAGAAATCTAACAACCTGCTGTACAGATATACAGGTGGATACATCAGTGCTGTGTCAAATGCTGTTCTTGGTCCTCAGTGTTCTGTGTTGCTGAGGTAAGTGCTCTACCCCACATCCCAGTAATAAGTTAGTGGACTGAAATTAATGTCTATGGCTAAGCCTGAAAGAGTAGTATAGTATCAATGTACAGAGAAGGGTGAAGAGAACAAACGTTCATCTGCAGGGCTCCTTGTTGCTGCAGTTGTTGAGACCATTTTACCAACCTGCTGCTGTGAGTAGCTGAAGAGCTCCGGTAGATGTGGGCTTGTTCTCTGTCTTCTGTCGTGAGTGCTCAGAAGAGAGCACTCCCATATCACAGGCCAGTGAGTCGATACTATTACAAATGAATCCTTAGTGCAAACTGAGTGGCTTGTAGGCCAGCACGGTTCTGCTGAGACCTTGAAGAAACCGGAAAATGCCGCTAAGGAAAAGCTACCAGGGCCCTAACTCAGCAGCTGGAGGGAGAGCTCTTGCCAACAAAGCAAAGAGAATGGCACACTCTGAAAATCATGGGTCCTGCAGAGAAGCCAAGGGCTAGGATGCCTTGGGGTGACCAATAGGAGATGTGGAAGGAGGAGAGGGATTTCCCTGTATGACTGGCTTTTGGGGAATCATCCCAGCGAGGGTACAGCCTCCTGTAGGACCTTGTAGCTTTGTTGTTCTTTTGTCTGTTTCAGAGACTATTCCATGGGGATCTCTGCAGCAGCATGTGGGTACTACAGCCAAGATAAAAGCCTTTGAAGCTGTGCCAACTCTGGGAAGAATTCCAGTACATGAAATCTATCCTAGAGTAGAAGCGTGCAGGTTTTTTTCAGAGATGGGGGAGGGCAGTATGAAACAGAGATCAAAATGAAACCCTTAAGAGCTCTTTAAGACTCTGGGATTCTGGCTCTTCCTCTATCCCCTCTGGGCTAAGATTGAAGACAAGGCTTTCTGACTAGCACCGGGCTCTAGCTTCCAGTCACTTGGTAAACACAGCTGACAGCAACCCTCCTAGTGACAGAAAGCAGAAGCTCACTTCTAATCAAAAGCTCAGGGCTTCCAAATACAGCATCCAGTTTGGGACAGGCTATTTCAACTCTAGGTCAATGAGGGAGAGTTTAAAGCCTTCTGACAATCAGCTTGGTGTTTTTCAGCTGTATGTCCTTGTGAAGTAATGTGATTGTATATGTGAAGTAAAAGCAAAGGCTTGACATACTTAGCATAGCCCTAGATGTCTAGAAGATGTGGGATCTCTAGCAAGGGATCACCACAATTTGCAGAAAATTCTTGTTTGGAAAAAAGTTAACTATATATTTTTTTAATATATATTTGCAAGCCACTGTATGGTACTGAAGGCTGAGATGAATTCATGAAATTCAAGCTACAGCTCTGTAGTCATTTTATTTGCGCTCACGTTCTATTTGACACCTTCAATATTGACTGTATTGATGCAATATTTGATGGACTGCTGGGAGAGACAGGACACACTGACATAAAGGTCTTTGTTACAGTACAGTGTCTGTAGTGTGCTCACTTTTTCTCAAGGAGAATCAAGACTAATTAACTTCCCTACACCAATGTACAAAGCCAAGGAAGTCACCTGAAGGGTGTTCACACTATCACAGCAGCCTATGGTCATACTCTGTCCTTCATTAACAACCTCCAGCTAGCAGATACCATTCTCATTTAACGGCCAGCAAAGGGAAACAAATCTAACCTTTGGTCAAAGCCATGTATGTTAGGGAGGCCAGGCTGGGGCAGTGCCTGTGACAGCTGTTTTGGGTCAACTTACCTATCATTTCTATTTCCATAATAAAATGTAATCCAAACTTTTAAGTAGTATCATTCTCCCTGTACCTCTTCTGCAAGTTACACTGGACTGTGTATCTGATGAAAAAGTGATACTCTGATACCAAGCTAAGGTTTCTATTCTTACTACATGCTATCTAGTACTCTTAAAGGTATAAAAGTAGTACCATGTTTGCCTATAGCCAGCTGCTCGGAGACTTTGCATTGTGTGTGCACCAGCAGGTACCAAAGCAAAGCTAGGAAGGTGGTTAGGATGCATGACTGCCGCATGGTGCTTGTGGTGCTCATTTTTCTTAGGAATGCTGTAGACTGAACCATAAATAATCCTTTGGTCACAGCATGCAGCAACAACTACCCACTCATGTTTGCCTTGCCCTAATTCCACATTTTGTATGGCTAAATTACCATTTTCATTCAAATCAGGAGCCTGCATCTCCTGATTGTCCCCACCTACTGTGCTACAGTCCATGGCACTGGGCAGACACAATGGGCAAACTAGATTGCTTTTTGATGAAGTTAACTCAAATGATCCATTGCAGACCATAAAGCTGGACTGATGCTGGTCTAAATTAAACTCTCATGAAACTTGTGTAATGTGAACATCAGGTCCTCGCCGACAACTGTTTGATTCTACCGTTCTGCTCCTCCTGGGCAAATATTGTGGAGGGAAAAAAAAAAAAACAAACAGACCACAAAACCCCAAACATTTCTACATGGCCCTGATGAGACTCTCTGATCTGTTCTTAGCCCCTCCTGAGAGCTAGTCTTGTGTCTTAATGAATTAAGAAGAATAAAAAGTGAAATAGCAGCACAACATCATTAAAAAAAAAACAGGTAAACTGAACAAGAATCATCCTCTCTAAGGATTTTGGTATTAGCCCAGAGCATCCCCGTTGCCCCACTGCTGACAGTGTCCAAAGGATGTTGTTACACCCAGAAAAAAGCAGTCCTAGAATTACTATACGTTCTAACAAGTAAAGGCAACACCTCTATAGCAGCTCGGCTGCACGGCTCAGCTTCAAGTGGCTAACATTCCTCAGAGTCACTACTCACCCAAGACTGTCCAGCCCTGCTTCTGTGCTTCTACAGACGAGCCTGGCCCACCGGCTGCGGTAGCTGGCAAAGGCGTGCAGGAGGCGAGGTTCCTCACCCGTATCAGCATATAGTTCAGACAGCTATCATGCCGTGGGGAACTGGAGGAAGCTTCGCAGGAAATACCTGCCTGCTGAGATTGCACTGTTTACACATTTAGTCATGGAATCTCAAGAGAATTAAAGCAAAGCTGTGAAATATAAAACAACTTTGGGTACTTGTTGTCTTTTTAATTAAAGATTGCCTGAAATATAATCTGTCCACATCTAACCAAACACAACAGCTGTTCCACTGCCCTACTGTATGTTGTGTAAGTATCAAAGGAGGAAGGCTAGAATGATAAAGGCACTAGATTTAAAGCAAAAAGCCCATCCTCCCTCTACAGGCTACAAATGCAGCTGCCTACCTTCTATCTTGCTGCCTCGACAAACAGATCCCAAGATTTAAGGTGCTAAATAACCAGGATTAAACAACTGCAAAGGTCTGAAATTCTCTGAAGCCAAGTGGTTTACATATACAACCTTGAATGGAAGTCTCCATCAACATGCTTCCAAGCATGTCTTACATTAACCAGTAAGTATTGCCACGAAATGAGAAGATCTAAGTGACAAAATGGATGTTTTGTATCCAGATACTTTTGAGTCACTCCTGTTCATTCTGTAATTGATCCCAGGTACTAGAACACCTTAATATTAGCAGATGGCCCCAGGTGGCTCAGGGCTCCCTGTGCTAAGCCTCGTATATGCAAAGCATGCATACATTAAACAAAAGAAAGTAATTTTTCCCGCAAAGTATTATTGAAATGTGGATTGCACTGCTCAACACATTCTGGAGACCAGACAGATGAGTGGTTCCAGAAGGGGACTATGTGTCAGAGGGTTAGCAAACCACAGTGGTCAGGGTGCAGCCTACAGCACAGGGCTTAAAGCCACTCCTTGCCATAAGCTGTGGACAAGCAAATCTCTCTGTGTTGTTGCTTACACTACTTCCCCAAAACACTGCTATAGACCTCTCCCTGAAGGACGACTAGACATCTAGGCCTTGACTGGATGGTCATTCTGATATTTCTGTGTTCTGTTACACCTCCCTGATAAAAGGACATTGCACCGTAGTTTTGCCCAAAACCCGGGCAGAGCACTGAGAAGCACCGGACTGCATGAGTCAAAGCCTTTTTGGTTTTCCTGCAACAGAGGAAGCGCTATCAAGCCTCCCTCAATTCTACCCACCTGTGCCGGGCAGAGACATCATGATCTCGGCGCCTGCCTTTCCCTGGTACTGCTGTCCATGCCGTGGGCTGCCAGCACAAGGGATCTTTCTCCCTTTGTATGATCAGAAAAGCCATGTTTCAAGCTGGCTTACACCAGAAAGATACTGTGCTGGCCCCGAGAGCTGGGTCTTGGGCCCAGGTCTCCCAATTACTACCATGTATTTTCTGTACAATGGCTGCGCAAAGATATTCCCAAACCAAGGGAAAATATTTGCAGGATGAGATCTTAATAAACATACAGAAAGGTGAAGAAAACAGCTACAAGAAGCACAGTCAATTATTTGGCAAATTATGGTTATCTGTGTACACTGTCCACTTCAGAAAATTATAAATTCTTATGGTCTTGGCTAGACAACCAGATTGTACCACCTCACCTCTATAATTTAGTCACAATTTTATTTTGCCTCTACCGAATAAATCTAACCCAACCCAGCAGCAGATACTACAGAAGTGTGGGAAAGAGCACTGTTTTCTGCAGAGTATCAACTCAGAACGTAATTACCGTTACACCTGTTTAGCGATCGCAGTTCTGAAGAGGCCTCAGTCAGGTCACAGTCTATGTTCAATACCTTTTCCAACCTTATTCTCTGAAGTGTCAGGTTGCCTAAAGCAACAGATCTCACCTAATTTAGTCTGAAGACTATTTAAATAACCAGATGCAGTATGAAACAGTGACAATGCAATACTCCTCAGGTATGTTTTTTTCTATATTCTGGCACCGGCATTTAAGAGAGAGAAAAGAGCAAGGTGCAGTTTCTAAAGAACTCAGCAGCCTTAGGTAGGGATGATGCAACAGCACCTGGTCCTTCCAGGTCCCTACTGCCTCTCGGCAACCTGCTCCTGTTGCATTCAGCTACTCAGAAGTCACAGGCTTCCTTCTGCTTTCAGCACAGAAGCACCAGCAGGACAGACTACTGTCTCCACAGCGCAGCCAAAAGCAAGAAACGAACAAAGACTGGATTAAATTCATCGGACAGCAATAACAAATGTTCCCCACAAACAACACATAATTAGGTCTTCACAGGCTAATTATAGGGTTTCAGAATAAGAAAGTGCAAAGGCAATGTCCAAAGGTGAAAGAAAAAAAGAAACAAACAAACAAGCAAGCAATTTCCGTGACAAGTGCAGCTGGACAGCAATGCCACCTGCCGACAGATTGCCCAGCCCCGACTGACCAGGAGACGGGCAGCAGCTTTCTCACCAGGCAGGTACAGATTCCTCCAGCTCCTGCTACCCTCCGCACACCACTGTCACCCCGAGAACAGCGTACAAACGGAGAGCAAAATAAACGCAACCAGCGTTAGCTGTAGTGTTTAGCACCGTATTGGAAGGCGGCACGAGTGGACAGCATGCTGGTGTCACAACAGTTGTCATCTGAAAGAGCGTGCCTCTGTGTACGCTTACCAGACTGGGCATTAATGATGTTCTTCGCACGGCCTGAAAAGGCTCAAAACATGCTTCCTCAGAGACCTCAGCACCACATCCTGCTCCTCCCTCAGAAAACACTAGGTGTTCCATACTCCTGGTTATTCAACAATTTAAGACTGAAATTGAACGGGCAGGAAAAAAATACCTGTTGACAACAGCCAAATAGATCACGATCTCTGCACTGGACAGTAACTTTGATGATTCATTTTGTCCAGAAATGGAACTGGAAGGCTGGGTGTTTACTAAATTTTAAGAAGCAGCTCCTCAAAAGCTTATCACGCAACAGCTTCAAATATAACCAAGTAGCAGACTGGGGGATTTTGAGGTGTGCCCAGGACCTCACGTCCTTCAGGAGAACCCACCACCACTTAAAATCCAGCCATTTCATGGAGTGCCCAAACGAGAGCGGAGCTCCCAACCTTGAGAGCTGAGCAAGAACTTTGGAAACTTGTTTCTCAACACGCACCGTGAAGGCCAGTACGTACAACAGAGCATCTCGCAGCTCCATCCTGTGGCCAGGGCCCCCACCTGCGCCTCACCCGGGCACGTTCAGCAGGCGACCCCAGGGCAAGTCGCTTCAGCCTCTCTGACCTCTGCTCTTCTCCTGCATACACAGCTCATGCCAGTTCTCCCTGCTGCAGAGGATGACTGGGAAGGTCATACGTTCCTGCAGCATAAACCATCCAAGTACATCAAAGAACAGCGCAACTTGCCTAAGTTTAACCACACTAAATATTGAACAAGTATCAAAATCGTGGCCCTGCTCAGCACCGCAGGATGATAACATCTTAGTTCAATGGAAGCAAGTACTTCCAAGATAAAGTGGTATTTATAGTATTTTCTCATCTTGATCTCTTGTACATTTTTGCATGGGCAAAGGAGTCAAGTTCAGGCAAATTATAAAGCAAATGAGTAACAAAGAATTGCACTGCCTATGTGAACTGGCTGAATCATTTAACTACTTGCATCACCCATACTTTCATGTTTGGGTTTTTGCCTGTTTTCCCTGTGTAAGACAACAAACTTATGTAACTGTGCTTCATGCCCTTCCAATAATTTTTGGGACCACCACCAGTTGTATCAATTGTGGAGAGATCTTTAGAATATGTGGTTCCTCTCCTGCTTCATGACAATCACTCACAAGATCCAGGAGGTCCAAATGAGCAGCTTCCACCATAGGCCCAATGAAAACTACACAGGCGTTTTACATTTATGCCTGCCTAAGTACAGCACACAGCCAGGAGGCAGGACTAGTGCGGTAGCAAGGGCTTAAAGAGCAACAGGCACAAATTTCAAGGGACCAAGTCTTACCAATTCTGCTGCCTGTGGCACAACGTTTTGCAACTGGGGTAGAATACTTGGAAAGAACAGTGCCAAGGAGGATGAGCATGGTAGCAGCAGCTCAGAGAACACACCATTCCCCTCCTTCCCACCCTAGTGAGTTCTGTTACTGGAATTCTGTCGTTTAAAAAAAATCGACTCAGTTCTGCATGATTCTCAGAATGAAAAACTGTGCAGGGACAAAGAAAGTGAGTGTGACAGGGAAGACTGTCACACACACACACACACAAAAGTAGACTTTACATCTGAAACACTTCTACTATTAAGCATTTCAGCAACAATCTCAACTTGTTCAGCCAGGTAAGGTTCTGCAGCCCCTTCCTTATTACTTGATCTCTGTTCCACTCCATGACTTGACAGCAGCAGTCTCCCTCCATCCCTACCTCACACCTTTTTGACTGTTCTATTGTTCCAGCCTTCATCTTCCCCCATTATATGCGCTTTTTCAAGACCTGGTAGCAAGGCTCTCTACCAGCCATTTGCATATCAGGTTGACATCCCACGCTGCTTCACATTCACTTGTGCAAATTTCTCGATCTGTGTTTCATCACATTCCTCCACATCTCTTACCTTACTGTCATAACCTTCACATCTGGTTCAGCTGCCACATCATTAATCTGAAGTAGTACTAAGAAGCTATGCTTTAGTGAAAAGGTCAACAAAATTAACTTCTTTCCTGAGGTGGCAAGGCATTGGCAATTATTCTGGCTGCATGGACCTGTGCTCACTAGGGAGACTGGAATCTGCTGACCAGCTCCAAATAGCAGCCTCAAAGATCCTTAGTCCCAAGCAGATGCATGTGATCTCCGTGCTTGTGGGGAAAGATGGGGAAGGGAAGGATGCCACATGAACTCAAACCTCTTTAGAAACCTGGAGAAACTACATGGAGATAGGTAGGAAAGAAAAGGCTTCTAAACGCAGCAAATGCTGGGAAGTTTCAGACAGCACTTACAACTGACTGGGCAGGAGAGAATAAAACTGAGTCACTGCCACAGAACTGCAGCAGCTTGGCTTTTTAAAAGAAGAGATAGCTTAGAAGTAAATGCTGGCACAGAAATACTTTCAAGCATCACCAAAGCATATCCAGCATGTCAAAACCAAACGGGAAAAATTCCTCTGTCCTGAAACAGCAAAAAAAATGTTTTGTTTTGGTTTTTTTTTTTAAAAACAGTGGTCTGACTCATTTTTGTACAGTCAGAGTTGGCACCTACCAAAACGCTAAAAGACGAACAGACCACATATTACTAAAGGTCCTCTGCCTTTTCCATACTAGCATGGAACACCAAAGGAGTTTTTACGATCTTGACCAGTCTTGAATAAGGCAGCAAAAAGCTAATTATTTCAATTAAGTCTGAACCTTCCAACCAATGCAGCTCTTCACAAGTACAATCTCTGGGTCTCCCATTGCTATTTGCTTTCTAGCTTCCAAATCTCAACTCCCTCCACCCCACCAGATTTTCAGGGAAAGATACAATCTTTACATAAAATATAACCTAGGGAATGGCAAGGATGTTAGTGTCTTCTAAGAACGTGTTTGGAATTAACCTTGTTAAGAGAAGTCCAGAGATAAAAGCTGCTTATCTGGGCAAGATGCTTTGACACTGCTAGCTAGAAGATACCAAAGTAGCATAAATCGAAGCATAATCCCTATGAAAAAAAAAAAAAAAAAGAAAAACCAAAACAAAAAACAGAGAAGGTTTTTTGTTTGTTTTTTTCCCCTACTGACAGTTCAGAACCAAAAAAAAAACAAAACAAAAAAACAAACCCAAAACAAAACGCTTCCATCAGCAGATGGAATGTCTTAAATGTCCAAGAAACTCTAGTTCTTACCTATGTGTTTTCATGGTTTATGTTGGTCAGGATGTAAGGAGTTGCTCTGCCAGATCATGGCTTGAGTCTCTAAAGAGTTACATCTCTGCAACAACTGCAAAATGTTTCACAGCCAAAAAAAAAAAATAAATAAAAATAGGGAAATGCAGGATTCTAGCATCTTCAGGTTTCACACATCAAAACAATTTTAAAATTATCCCTTGAGAAATAGTGCAAATCTTCAGAGCTACTTAAAACACCACAGCAGACACAAAGTGTCGCTGCACTCTCCAAACTATCAAGCTGCAACAAGGTCTTTTACCATCGCATACCAACATACCCTTCATGCCAGTCCCTCTGCTGCCTTCTCCTAGCCTCTCCTCATCCAGGACACACTTTCTCTCTCTCTGCTTCTTCCGCCTCTCTCTTCTTTGGCTGCTCCCTCTTCATTAGCTGCCCAACCACTTAACAGAACCAGCCACAGCTGCACCTTATCTACATCAGCAAACCCACCGCCCCTGAAGCCAGCCCACAGCTGTATTTTATCAATGTTAATTAACCCAGCTTCATTCCTCTACAACAAAGAGTTTTCCATTTGTTTGCTCTTTAATGAGCTCCCCACACAGTGACCACTGTACACCTGATATTCTTGACAAAGTCAGCTACCCTTGACTCCTTTTTTCAGGTATTTCTAAACTGTGGTTCCTGAGCAGTACTTGCTACACAAGGGATTAAAGTGGAATTCCCCCATCAGTGGCTGGCTGGGTAATCAGAAGTCAAGGCTCTGCAACAGAGCAAGCACTGAGCAAATTACCATGCCTAACACCCCCCACACATGTCCAGCACATATTCAGACCTGTCTCATCTCACAGTGGGCTGTCAACACACCTGGAGGGTCACTGTCACTGCCTGCCTTGGCATCATTCCTACGGCTCTTTCTCTTTCCCTTAGACTAAGATCTGCAGTACGTGTCTTGCCACACTGCAGATGGAGGAAGGTTTGATACACAGCTCACAGGATCAGAAAGGCAGGCCAGAACTCCAGAGATTTTAGGTCTAGGAAGTGCAATTCCAGATGTTGGGGGTACACTATGTGAGCTGGCTTTGAACAGCTGATCCAGATAAACAAAGAAGCCCATAGAGTTTTCCTGCTTCTATTTTAGGATAAAAATAATTATTGCTCTAGAGTATTTCACTATTACACTTTCCAGCGAGAAAGAGAGCAATAAACTGTCCAGAGAAAGATCACATCTCAAACTCTGAAAGAAAACAATGCACTGGTGAATGAACCATCAAAAAATCATTTATGTAAAAGCATGTTCTATTTACAAAGGTCAACTTGCTCTTTAGGACAAGTAAATCCACTACTGGAAAAAACTATACATATAGAAATGCCTCATCTTTCAAATAGACATTTACAAATACTCTGCTTTGCTTGAACAACTAGAAACATTCAGACATTTGAAATTAAGAGTGCATTCTGCATGCAGTTGAGATAGAAATTACATTATTGGACTTCAGTGTGTCATTTCTTATAATTGGCAATGACATACTTGGGCTCTTCTAAAACACCACAGCCTGGCTATTACCTTAGGATCTCAATAGAAGGACATGGAACAAGTTATCAGTTTCTCTTCATTTTGCCATTAAAAAAGGACATCCCGATTATCTTCTCAGCAGGGGAGTCTGGTCTTGTCAAACTTGGCGTCCTTTTCCCTGAGTTTCCCTTTAGCATTTTGCTAGGCATGATTGTTGGCTTGGTACATTTACAAGTCCTTGGTCAGCACTCCTCCCATTATAAGGCAGAATTCAGAAATTCAAGGAGTTCTGCGCGGTTCCGGTCTCTCTGTAGAGCGGAAAAGCAGAGGTAGCGGTTTAACAGACCTGTACTCAGCGGACCAAGGCTGCATAACCCTCCTTTCCATGGGGCTTTCACAGCTCGGCACGCCGCACAGCAAGCATCACCACATTCAAAGGGCTGGGTAAGACTAGCTACCAGTAAAGTGTTGAGTACCTGGAGGAAGTGCAAGACAATGGCTACTCAGGAGAGATGCTACGGGTGACAAGCTGTCACTGTCACTGTACTATTTCATGATACATTTTCTAAGTGGTTCCCTGTGGAGGCTCCACTGCGTTGCCAACATGTAGCTCACAGCCTGCTCAGGAGGGAACTCACAAGCAGAACAGATGCAATTCTCTGGTGTCTGAAGCAGCTTTCACTGTACACACAGGAAGGCTTGTGCTTTGGGAAGTATCATTTTTTCTATGTGTAAACAGCAGCTTGCAGCATGACAGAGAGGGAACCGTGAATTTAGATTCTCTCTTTACAGAAGACATCGCCCAGTCATAAAATTTATTTCCAGTGGTTTTCAAAATCACAATTTATAGAACAATTATTGAATCTTACAATATTGTAAAGAATGGATGTTGTTCAATTCAGCATGTTCATCACCACAGATGCCAATCAAAACAGGACCAACACCAAATATCTGACATCAAATATTGTAACAAGCAGGTTACGGGGATAAAGCTAGCAAGCGTTCAGCATAATTTAACACAAACTTCAGTGCCACACAAAGAAGGTAATGTATTTTTGATCAAATTTAACTTGGAATGCTCAGGTCTGCTTTGGTAGCTATAGAATGAAGTGTTATGGCTGAATCGGAACCTGCCAAACTGGGTAACTCAGCAAAGTAACGCTTTTAACACACATTGAGTAGTACAGAAGCCCTCTGCAGATCACTCTAAAGTGTGGAAACTGCTGATAAGAGTGAACGTATTATTTAAGTGCCGAGTCCAAACACCCACAGCAATAGCACAATATGCTATTTGTAATATCTATTTCCTTGGGTATCTCAGCAAAAACATTTGACTGCCTTGAAAGAATGCACAAGCATGTGGTCCTAATACGACTATTGCCTTTTTTTTAATTCCTCTCTAAATGATGGCT
This sequence comes from Falco punctatus, assembly GCF_963210335.1. NCBI lineage: Eukaryota > Metazoa > Chordata > Aves > Falconiformes > Falconidae > Falco > Falco punctatus. Next base: position 22,738,180 of record NC_137592.1, on the reverse strand, counting down.
AGTCTCACATGCATTAGAAAAACACAGCAAAGCAGCAGTTACCACAACTGATAACAAGAGACTGGAAGATGATGAAGACAATTAAAACCAGTGCAAATTAAATCAACAGAGAAAGCCACGAATCAGCTAAATGTTACAGAATGAAATCCTAAGAACCTCCATAAGCATCCTTTGGTTTATCTACTCATGCCTGAGTATTCCAAGCCCACTTACAATGTAAATCCTGCCAAAAGAATGAATTAAAATTTCTTAGATGGCATCATAGCCACGTTAAAAGCTATGGTCAATTTACAACTCCTAACTGTAAGATCTACTCTTCTACAAGAGACTACCATTAGAAAAATATTAAAAGATACAGTATTTTCCCTTAGGGATACATAGGCTACTTCAACTCTTACCTCTATATCCTTCTTAGTCTTCTTTATTCGCATCTTAATTTTCTTTCCAGTTATCATGCTGTAGTTTTCATTTTTCTTTTTGTTTTTAAAGAACTAAAAATGAGATCACACATTAGAAAGACGTAAGTTTTCCTTTATTTTGTCACGTTGCAAATCTTAAATAAAATTACAGACAATAATCTTTTATACTTCCTAACTGTTCAAAACAATAGAGATAGGTTTCTCCTGATGACCAAACATTTTTGTTTTTTATGATGTATGTTTATGACAGGACAGATTCAGTGCTTACATGAGAAATGTAACAGGACTTCAGACGCACACAAGTATACCTTGGAAAGCTGGACAGGTCCTGTTTTCTCTCTCTTTTTCTTCTTTTCTTTCTTTTTCTTCATTTTGTTGGCCTTTTTCCTTTTCTACAGGTATAAGACATATGCTTACAGACTTACAAGGGCAAAAAACAGGAAATGCACAAGTAGCTGATGCACAAGTAGCTGTCAACATCTTGGCTACTCAAGCCAGCCACTACTGCTTCCCCCCACCACCACTGCTGAACAGGTACTAGCTGAACTACACAGTAATGCTAGCAGGGTTAGCAACGCTTGGGATTTTGAAAAACAGAAACGGTCTGATCCCCTATTCTCTCTCTTATAATGTAATCCCAATATATAAAATCACTGAACAGAAGGTCCTAATAAAATGAAAAAGAAAAATTACAATAGCAAGAATCTACTGCTCTCTCACTGACTATAAATTATTTCTTCTGACAAATTCTATAAAGTTACCAAGATTCCCCGCTTCTCTTTTCTTCAGAGACTAGCTAAACTCTAGCTGGACCAGCAATGGTTGGCAAAAGGAACCTTTATAGTATTTCTCCTTTAGTATGCAGTCAACTGAACCTATCAGTTCACCTACTGTAACCCTAGAAGCATGATTCAGATTACACAGTCACAGACAAAAGCATTACATTTTACATGACATTTAAGGTTATCAAAATATGAAGAACTATTTTCTGTTTGTTAACTATTTATTTCTCTTTGTAAATGTTTACCTTTTTGTTGTGTTTTTCTTTTTTCTTTTTCTTTGATTTAGACTTAGGAGAATCTAAAATAATAATAAAAAAGTAATAATCCAAAACAAATCAAAATCAAACCCTTTAAGTTTAGCATTCTGAAAAAGGCATTTGTTTTTACGGATAAGGCATACAGAAATGTAAAACATAAGAAGAAAATGCTTTAATTTAGCCATATATATTAACGCTTGTTGAAACTAACCCTGAGAAAAGCAACACATTAACTTACTGCCTCTTACTGGTCTAACATGGAAACTGAAAATACCTGATTTACTCGGTGATTACTTATACCAATGTATTAATATAATACCTCTACTTTCTGCAGCCATGCTCAACAGATTGCAAGTATCTCTGTAGTAGCCTGACTCCCAAAGGAGGCAACAAAAAGTACTGTTTGGGCTGACAAACCACTGAAAATAACGTCACTGTTCAAGGCAAATGAAAAACTTGTCGTACTTGCACTTCACCTTCCAATTCCAAGGTCTTAAGTAAATTTTGTAAAGCAGAAACCCACAAGTTCCGTAAGTCAATCAAAGATTTTAAAGATTACACCATGGCTGGTATGTGAGGAAGTCAATTTTGAAGCACCAGCTCTGACTACAGGACTGTAAACGTAAAATACTGGAAGAGCTTACTAGTCTCCCAACAGACTGCCTTCAAGCTATTAGCTCTGCAGTTTCTCTACAAGCAAAAGATAACATCCTAGGATCAGGAGAGCCCAGCCAGACTTAAAAGTTAGAGAAGCCTAAGGTAAAGCTACCCAAGCAATCTTCTTTTGGCCTCCTAATGACAAATGCAGCACAAGCACAAACATTCAAGAACACCAGGTTTCCTTCCAGACTGAAAATCAGTGCACTATGGTGAACACTTGCCCAGTTTTACCCCTTTGCCCCCATCTCCTCCAGACTCAGTATTTACTTCCCACCATCCCAGCTATGGTTCCCATGACCACAAACCCTAAAGTTCTCTAGACTTCTGCACTGAATTGTTGACTCCCTAGGCTAAGCTAGGCCATCTTTTCCTCCTGTTCGCTCTTTCTGAGTCGCCACCCCTCACCATCTGGCCTCCTCAATAGCTGTTTCATATTCAGCCACCCTGCCTCCCTAGTTCTAGCACTAACTAGCCTGCTTGTCTCCTGTTTGAGGGGAACCCTCTCCCCAGCTCCACCTAACAAGCTGCATTCCCAGTTTCTATATCCCCTATGTCTCTTTTTCCACAGCAAATTGTGTCCTTTCTGCATTGAAGTTAACTTCATTTTCCATATAACCTATGTTACCGGCAAAGTTGGAAAAGGCAGGTGGGGCATACACCTCAAGAAGCAGGACAGTTTCTCTCACTCTCCTCTTGGTTTTCCAAGCCACTACCCAGTGCCTAACAATCAGAGTTACAGTCACGCTCGCTAAATAAGAAAAGAGAAACACAGATAAAAAAATGCCAGAAGAAATCTCCACTTTCCCAAGGAAAGTTAAAACTCCACTCCTGCTATACCTGACCTGTAAGACTGGGGCAAACCTCTGTCATTCAAAGGTCTTAAATTGCAGGTTAGGCAACCTCTTCCACTGTTCTGCTGCTAGGATGTATTTCCTAATTCAAATCCCTCATACTGCAAACTAAAGTCATTTTCCCTGCTCTGAAAGTTACAGAAAGATTTTTCACTCCCTCTCCTTAAAGGCAACTACCTACACCTATATATCTTAGCTCAATTATCTCGTGCCTTTTCTTGTCTAGATGGAATAAAACATGGTTTAAACGTGCCCTTGTAGGACATTTTTGCTAGACTGTCTTCTCTCCACTGTGAATGTGAAAACTTCAGGAAATTTTAGCTGTAAACTTTAGCAAATCTCTAAGCATGCAGACTGACAACTTCAGCCTAATTCAGAATGATTTTTTCCTCAGATACACGTTTCTTGCCATCCGTCCAAAAGATGAGCCAGAGAACATGCCAAGCATGTTCGCACAGTCAGTGTCTGATATGACATTTTAATTCTTTTTAGAAGTTTTAGAGTGTATCACAGGGGATAAAATTCATTCAAGAAGAAAAGATGACCTTCCCCCATCAAATGTAGAAATTCATAGACCTGAGTATCTGCAGAATTTATTTATGTCAGATACATTGAACCAAGCCACTGAAGTATGAGAACAAGTAGTATTTCCATACAGATGTAAACCTGCTTCAAGAGAGGCAGAACTACGTCTTTGTTAAACTGTGGAATGCAGTCACAAATAGAGGTCCTGCACCAGATGGTGAAGTTTCAGCCAATCCTGATATTGGACTTCTCATCAGGAGAACTCTAGTTCATACCAGAGTTCTTCCCAATCATAGTAAAAAAGGATAAAATACACATTTTATTAAAAAAGAGCAATTTGGGCACTTTACCTGCAGTGATACCAAATATTTTGATACAGAGTATCAAAACAATGCAGTCCTGATATTATATCAGGAATACATTCCCCTCAACATCACAAGTTATATCCACAGAAAAAGAGTCTGCGCTTACTCCCAGACAGCATCTACCCCAAGTACTCTAAACAGCAGCTAAGTATGTAAAGTCTTAATCCTGTAATGCTTCCATATGTTTTGCCATAGAACTTGGTTATCGGTATTAATAAACTTCACCCGAGTCCTCAAAGTTAAATGCTTGACATGTTAAGATCAAAACTAGACTGAATCAAAAACCCCAACTCTGCTCTAGATAAACAGCTGAAGTAGAAATGATCTGTCTTTTGAAAGTATAATGAATATAGAGTTCTAAATATATACGACATATTGTTACAAAATTTCTTTGAATAGCAGCTTTGATTTTAAAAATATTTAAATTAACGAAAGAACACTGCACAGCGTATGTGAAGAGGTACCTTAGCACAGCAATAGGAGAGGGTTGTGAGAGAAACACTCCGAGCATGCAGCACTGGTATTCCGCGCTGTCACTCTGTTGGTGGCTCAGCCACATTTAAAATAAATTTTAAATGCTTCCAGCAGTGCTATCAAAACTGCAAACGTCATGTGTATGCATGGAGGTAACTTACCTCTGCTACTTGAAGATGACGATCTTGATGATGAACGCGATGAGGAGGAAGAAGTGGATGTAGTGCTAGAAGACGACGTGGATGAGATGGATGATGATCTGCTTCTACTGCGTTTTCGTTTCCTTTTTTCTTTTCCTTAAGATAACACAAGGCAAAAGTGACGAGCATGCTAGTAGCTACGGTCTACGAAAGCGACTCTACAGAATTTAAACACAAGGAAACCCTATTTTGAGGGGTTGGTTATATTTTTTTCCCTCTTTCCAGTGTGCCATGGTCCATGAGCAAGTGACAACGCTCACTATCAGGGTCAGGCATGGTCACGGACATAAAGGACACCAGCGGTGCGAGCAGTGCCTACCTTGGCCTTTCAGCCCTTCCTGTGAAGTTGCACAGAGCGCCCTACTTCTCTCGTCCTTTGTGCCATCCATACCTAGCGAGAGACAACAGTACATTCAACAACATCGCTTCCAGAAGACTTTCGGCGGGGAAAAAGCCCAACAAGAGCGCAGTGCAGGCACAGAGGAAACCGGCGAGCATTCCCAGGGGCAGCCGCACCGCCCCCACCGGGCCACGGCGAGGGCACGTTCAGGCTCCCAGCCTCCCGCACGGGAACGGGACGCCGGAGCCCCGGTCCCCCGCCACCTCCGACAGCGCGGCCTCAGCCCCGCGGCAGCGCTATTGCGGCCGCAGCAGCCGCGCTGCGGGGCCCGAGCGCCCACCCCCCGCTGCCGGCCGCACAGCGGCGGCCCGGGCGGACAGCCCGCCGGCCGGCACACGGGCGCCTACGGCCGCGCCGCCGCTTCCCGCCCCGCACCGCCAGATCCCCGGCCCGACCCGCTCCGGGAGCCGCCGCCGCCCCGCCGCCGCGCTGACCGAGGGGCGGCCCGGGCCCCGCCTGGCGCCCCGGAAGTGCTGCCGCGGCCCGGGCGCCGCTTCCCGTGCGGGGCGGGCGGTGCCTGCGCGGCCGTGGGCTCCCGGGGGGTCGCTGCGCTCGGCCTCCGCCGCGCACGGGTGGGCCCCTGGGGCGAGGGGGCCCCGCCGCCCGCTGCGGGGGGAGCGAGTCCGCACGCAGCCGCGCCGGGGCTCCCGCCTGACGCGCACGGCGAGCGAGCCCTGCCGCTCCGAGCCGGGCCTGCGCTGAGCCTGGCCCGCAGCGCGCTGCGCCGTGCCCCGCGGGGAGCCGCGGGCTGTGCCACCGCCGGCTGGCGGCTGCTCCCCGGGGCGCGCAGGGCGTCCCCCGCCCCGCCTGGCCAGCGCCGGCCTTTGCTCCCTGCGGCCTCGCCGCCCGGCCCCACCACTGCCCTCTGGGGCTGCAGCCCCGCTCCCACGGAACCCCCGTCCCCCTGCGGGGGCGGCGGGGACGCCACAGCTGCCCCCCTCCCCGCCAGCCCCTCGCTGCGCACCCGTACGCGGCCCCTCCGCACGGCTCCGCTCCCGGCGCGCCGGCCGGCCCGGCCCTGCCCTGCCCCGGAGCTGGTTCCCGCCGCAGCCGGGGGCTGCCCGCCCCGCTCCCCAGTGCCGGGCGTGGGGCCTGGGGCATCCCGGCACCGAGCGCCGGCCGGGGCTACCCCGGGACACGGGGGTCCGGTGCCAGCGTTGTTCCGGGCTGCTTTCCAGCAAGGCAGGCCTAACCCCCCGAGTTTTCCATTCCCACGTTTAAAGGGCCGTGTTCAAGCATGAAGCCATCACGGGGCGCTGGAGCAATTCCTGTTAGCTGTTACCGGCCCAAACCTGAAACAAATCCACCCTCAGCCCCAAACTTGTGCTCCACACAAACAACAGCCCGTTTGGATTCCAATGGATCCGCAGACCTCGTGGATCTTCGTCTGATCTGGCTTAGCTCACAATCTTCTGAACCTCTATGTGCAGCTGCTTTATGCTAGTCAAGTATAAACCAAAATACCTGTGAAGCACATCCATTCTTAATCTAAAGCAGCGTTGGAGGGGTTTTTTGGATGTAAACAAAGCCCTGGTACTCCACATCCTTATAAAAAGCCTGCTTAAATCCAGCCAAAAGGAATATATGCCACCCTCCAGGAGAATGATAAAATTATTTATTCTTACATTAGTTTACATATGCAGTGATGACATCTGGCTAGAAAAACACCTGTATTGTAGTAAGATATATTCAAACAACTATAAACTGTCAATAAATATGTTAGAAACATACTGTATGCTGACGTAGAAATATCCTAAGCTCTTTTGGTTACTTACCCAGTACAATATTATTGAAAAGGGTTTTGGTGTTTTTCATGCAACATCAAAATTCTTCCCGACAATTCATGCTATACAACATTTTTTTCTTTATCAGGAATGGGATAAAATTTTAAATCCTGTTTACAAGTAGTAAAAATTGCTGAAAATTTTAACATAAATCTCTCAATTGTGATAAAAAGAACCAATTTAAAGAAGATTGTCTTTAAAAAAATTAATTTTCACAACTAATTCTTTATAAAACAGGCAGTATTTCAAAAGGGATGTTTCCATCACCCAGGATGTATCATTTGTGCTTCAAAATTTTAAAAAGAATATTCATGGCGAAAACCTAAACCCAACTGGTAGGTAGAGACTGCAGTACGGATGGGCTAAAACTGAACATGCTTTCAAAATCTGGCCAGGAACACACTAAACACTTATCCACATCACTATGCCATCACCAACTCTTAACAATTAGAAATGGAGCTTTAATAATACTTAGCTCTTTTCATGCTCAAAATTCTTCACAAACATTTAAATAGCCCTAACGCTTCTGCAAGTATTATTATCCCCATTTTATACTTGGGATGGTGGAGGCAGAGAGGGCTGGGAATTTGCCAGGATACAGACCGCATCCTTTCTGTCTTTTCTCCCTTGATTGTTCAAGCTCTTTATCGCTTTCTGTATTTTATACTTAACATACTGGAGAGTCCCGTGAAACACGGTTGGTACGTTTCCGTCAGTTATTAGTGGTTACTATGCAAGTTGTGCCACTTTGAAGGTTACGCGACAAATATTAAAGTAATCATCAACATGAAGTCCACGTCTGAGGCTCAGGATTGACATCCTAGAATGCCACACCATTTTCAAACAAAGCTTGCTCTTTCTGTAGTGAAGCATTAGGGACGCAAGGCCTAATTCTCTCTGTTGTACAGCCAAAATGACTCTTAAAGTCAGCCACAGCCTTACAAGAGAATAAAAACCATTCCTCACCATCTGTCCCTGGGAACATGCAAAGCCCCTACAGAGGCCCAGTACGTCCTGATCATACAACAAAAAGGACATCTAAATCAAACCAAAGATTTCAGATTTGCTAACCTCCCACGAGGTACAGATAACTAAGGTCTCTTCCCCTCCACCCCTGAATTTGAAAATATTTGTGTCTGAATTACATCCCATAAACCGTGTGGCAAAGTAAGGGACTAGCAATGAGATTGCAGATCCAAAACACTGGATTTTGCCTTTGTCTTAGTATCAATCCCCAAATTGTATTATTTTAGTTGATATCAAAGGGCATTTTTGGTTTTGCCACATTTGCCCTCTCGAATTTTCTGCCTTATACCTTGCAGTCTGTGCCCCGTTTTGATTTTTATCCTGCCTAGTTTACTCTTACTCTCTAAACCCAGCTTGATTTCTTGCTGTCTCTTTACAAGCTCTGGGCTTGCTCTGCCAGTGAACCGCAGGAGCAATGGATAACGTTGTGGTGTTACGCTACCTGATCTGTGAGAGATGAGACACAAAATTCTGTCACTTGTAATAACAAAATGACTGAGTGTGCAAAAGTACATCCCTCTTACAGGCACCCAAAAGGCTTTAAAAAGGCACGTGTATTCTTTGTCACTTGATCCTCAGTGCCTGATCTTGGTGGTTTTAGTGCGTCTCCAATAAACTCCATAGAATGCACGCATTCCCTTGCAGTATGGAAGGAACTTGGAATAAAAATAAAGGTCTTCAGACATACTTCGGTCAGAAGTTGTTACTCGGCAGCTGTCTCACCCTTTAACAAACACTAGAGCTGCACTACCTCTGAGAACCGCGCTCCCTAATCCATTTCCCCCCCTTCTTTCCCAAACATCCAAATTTCTAGCAGAGGGAAACAGTGCACGTTACATGGGCTTTTTCCTAGGCAGATATCCAAAGCTCTTCTTGCCTTTTGTAGAGCTGGTAGGCCAGGAACCATCTCTTTTGCACAGATGTGAGAGCGAAAGTACAGGAGTTTTGCCCCTCTTCTTCCAGCAGCGCAGCCAAGGGCTGGCAGGCTGGCCGAGTGCCCCGCTTCTGGCCATGTCCTGAGAGGTGAGAAGGCTTCTTTTAACTTCAGATGGGGACTGTGGATGTTTACCACCAATGGACATCAGTCCCAAGGCACTAGGCAGGAACGGAAAGGACATAACAAAGCTATTGTCAGCTGGGGGTATTCTATACAGCTGAAATACCAGGCTAGAAAAGTAAGAGGCGTTGCCATCTTCCTCTGGGCTTTCTGGAAAAAAAACAATTAAACCAAACCAAACCAAGATGCAAGATCCCACATAAATGTTTTCCCTGCCTAACTGAAGCCATTCTCCCTGCTTTGAAAACCCAGGAGATAGAGGGATCAAGATACATTGGTTCAAATGTGCTAATTTGAAATGTTTCCATTTCAGGCAGGCGAAATGGACTTTCACGCTTAGGCATGGCTTCAGTTCTGTGTGAGGGACGGGAGCCCACAGGCCTGCTTGGGCTCCATGGGGCTTACTGGAGGAGTTTTGTCTCTGAATGCCAGTCTGGTGATGGGAGTCACGCATTCCTCCAGGCTGGGCTGAGCCAAGTCTGGATCAAATGCACGTTCACATCAACCTGGACTTACAGCTGCCTTAAAAACGCAGTCTCGAAAAAAGGTTAAAAAAGGAAAGGCTGATGCTTTGGCAATTCGTTATCTGTTATGCAGTCCAAAAGCCTCAAAACATAATCGGTAGCGTTGACTAGTGGCAATTCACTATTGCATGGCTGGTAGTCACCAAGAAAGCATTTCTTAACAGTTAAAGCAGTCACACTGATCGGGCACGCTTTTCACAATTCCTCCAGATCGGTTAAATCCACGACCACTTTCAAAAACAGAGTGTCATCTCTGATGTAGGTGTTCTTGGTGTTCTCCAGGACCGTGTGCGGCACGAAGCGTGGACATCCGGAGGCAATATTCATTTCTCCGTCTGGCCTTTTGAAACTGCTGCTATTGGGGTCAGCTCTAAAGACTTCCACAATGTGATTTTTTTTCCCACTTTGGTCCAAAAGCATAAGTGTAACTTTTTGCTTGAAAGGCCACAGCAGCAGCGAGTCAAACTCCCCTCTCATCACGACGAAGTAGAGAGACACGTGCGTCCCCTTTCCTGAGCCGTCCCCATTCAGGTAGGCTCTCGCACACAACCTGTACCCACAGCGGCTGGTGTAAAAGGGCTGGCTGAATATGGAGAGGACACGGCCTTCCACTGCTTCTTTCTTCTTCATCTTGTAGTCCATGATTTTCCAGATTAATTTCCCATTGTAGCACGTGCCTTCCAAAAGCTTAAATCGTTCTTCATTTTTGTTGAGCTGTGCTTTGTGAATATTGATCTGGCGATCGTGTTTGCTGGACTGACCTTCCAAAACAACTGGGGGAGGTCAGGGCAGGGGGAGAGGAGAAAACAGAAAAAAAGGGAAGGGAGGGGGGGAGAAGGGGAGAGAAACATTTGGTAAAATAAAACTGTCAGGGTGCTGGATACGAAGAGCAACCAGACTCCAGCTGGCAAAAACTGAACTGCTCAAGCCTGAGTACAGACTGTGAACTAGTGTTACTACAGCTGTTAACTTTTTAAAATTGTAATCGCAGCTGGTAGTTGAATAAGGAAAACTGGTAACTACAAATCAGCTTTAGTGCCTGACTATGGATAGTACCACTGCCTCCATCACAATGCACCGGCCTGACCAAGGCCAGTTCTCTGGCCCCGCAGTGCCACAGGAATCCAGGAGAGATTGTGGAGCAGGGGAAGGATGCACCACCCATCACCATGGTTTGGTCTTAAAAAGCAAGAAGAAAGGCCTTTCTAGTGAAGAGCTGCAATTGACAGACTCTAGCACCAGAGCCTCTACTTGGCTACCAGTAAACCAGCAAAAACCCCACACCCATGCAGAAAAGAACCGAAAGTCCCAACATACCCAAGCGCTGATCATATGTCTCCATCAGAGCAATCTTCTGTTTCACATTTTCAATTGTGTCAAACAAAGGTCGCAAGTCAAATTTACTTTGCTGCTGGTTTGCCATCTGTATTAGCTGTTTCACTTGTGATTCTAGGCGCGCAGACTTATCCAGGTGACTGGCCAGAGTCTTCCCAGTTCATGCCATTGGAAGAGGATGGGAAGCGGAGACAGGAGACATCCATAAAATCAGCCATTTCATTTGAAATAAGATAAAGAAGCCTTTAGCACGTCAGCAATATCAACTACATGCTGCATTCAAAGCACTCTGCTGCCTTTGGAACGTATTCCAATGCTCCTTCATGATTAATTCAGCACATTTACTGACTGAGAAGTCATCCCTCATTCAGACCCATTCACGCTGCATCACTTAATTCAACTGATTACTCGTGTACACCTGCATATTTGCCATGGGGATCTGGCTAGGAGGATTGTACAGTGCTTTTTGCCCAGATGAGATATCCAAACTCCTTTATTGGTTAAAATGAAAAGACAATGCTGTATTGTGAAAAAACGAGAAGGGCTTGTGAAGTGTCTGGGAGATTTGTTATTGTCCTGCTATTAATGACAACTATTACGGGATGAACATAGTTCAGGATCAAGAAAGCAATTGGCAAAGAAAGTAAAAATCAATGTCTCACCTGGGTGCTTACCATCAAGTTGCTATTTTTACCAAAAAGTTGTGTAAACTGTCTGAATTCTTTCTCACAATTTTTAATGGCCTCTGCTAGCTGCTGGATTTTAATCTCTTTACATTCCAGGCTCTTATACAGGTCAGATATCTACAGATGGAAAAAAACAGAGTAAAACCGGTAAGGCACACCAAAATATATGATGACCAAATTAAAACATATGTGACTATTTAAGAGAAAGTGTAAAAATTTACAACTATCTTAGCTAGATATAGCACTACTCAATTCACAATTCATGGATAAGTGCTGGCAAGAACTGAACATAAGGTAATCGTACTCTTTAACAGATCTGTGTGGCAACAGGTGCAAAGAGACTCGTATCTCTCATCCCCATCATGATGATCCGCTGCTCTACAGTGGGACAGTACATACATGCACACACATCCATGTGTGTTGCTGGGTGCATGTATATACATCTATTATTTTCTTCTTCCTCTACTGAGGTCTAACGAGTAAAAGAGATGAGTCAGTGAGGGATACTAACTCCAAAACTGAGTTGTAGCACAAATTCCCCTCATCAGGATTGGGCATACACCCAGTGTCACCTGCTGGGAGCCACAGAAATGATTGTGAGTGGAAGGGTGCTTGCAACTGGCTTTGCACTACCCCACGCTGCCTCTACAGAGGGTGTGACTTGGGCATCTAGAGGCTCCTTTTTGGAGCAATCTGACCAGCCACTGAAACTTTAAAATGCTTTATCTCCCAACCTCATATCCACTGTAAGCAAAGACCGAAAGCAAACGGGGTGAGCGATGGCAACAAGCCTGCCACCGTGCTTGCTGGAGAATATATGTGCCCGAGCACAGAGAGGTTTCCATCCACTTGACTGACTTCACTAGAAGAGTTTATTCTGACTTCTGAGGTGTGCAAAGCTGATAAACACAGTCTTTTGAAATGTAGATGAGCTAAACCAGGCAACAAACGTAGAATCTCGTATCATCTTCCGACCAGCCAAGAACTGCTGAAGAGTGCTTATTAAATGTAACTTACCTGTTCTTCCAGCCGGGAGTTCTTGTCTAAAATCTGCAGCATGTGTTCCCTCAGGGCTCCGTTTTCATGTTCGGCAAGTTTCCCTCTTTTAACCTTTAGTGAGGCAGAGGGGGAAGGGAAAGAATAAAATAGTAAGATTTTTGAAGCTGTTAGTAAAAAAACGTATTGATGCAAGCATTTAAAATATCTCCTCTGTGCTTTAGAAGCGAGGGAATGGCTCCCCTGATTCTGCAATACAGCATCTTAGCCAATAGTAGAAATGGTTGTGAAAGAACAAAAACTAGTTATTTCGATTAATTGGTCTGATTGGTTTGGGAGACAAATTCCAGTCCCAGTACAGACAACGATCTATATAACAGTACCTTTACAAGGCAGCCATACTGCTTATAGGGGCAGTCCACCTCCGCCTCAGGACACACAGCATGGTGCTTTTCAATCTGTGTGTATCAACAAAGAAAGGTGTAACGAAATAAATATTAAGTAATTTGCTGCACTGATAAAATCTGAATGCCTGCATAAAGGGTGAACAGAGGTCGACGTTATGACACCACTGATCTCGTAAACAGGAAAATGAGTATTCAGAGTCCATAAGCAAGCCAGATATTTTTCCATACTGCAAAAATGCCAATGGTTTGCAGCGACTGAATACTTCATTTGTAAGATGGGGCATAAATCCCTTGTAGGACCAAAGAAAATACTTCGAGCAATGAGGTTTTATTGGCACAGGCCAATGTGGTCTGCGACATAACTTTCAGTTTTCATAAACGTGTGTGATCTGCTGAAACACAGTATATGAACAAAATAATAGTACCTCTTTTTTCAGAACTATTTGTGAACAGTTTTGGAGACAAGGCACAGGATAATCAGGACAGTCATTTTTCTCGTGATTCTGGGGAAAAACAAACAAAACAAGGCAGTGGTTTGTATTTTTGTAAAGTAGCATATGTAGAGGAAGCTATGCAAAAAGTAATGCCAAACATACATGTGCAAGCCCCTTATCACATTGTTGTTCATAGGACAGCAACAGCAATTGGTGTTATATAAAGCACATTTATTATACTTTCTCCTTCAGCTACTCAGCCAGATTTTGTTTCAGGACTTGTTAAGCCCCATTGCAGCGCTGGAAACGTTTCACTCAGCAACATGAAGAGGAAACATGTGCTATGGATTCCCAGGGAATGCTTTATAATCTTACCTTTATGTTAATTAACACCACATATTTATTACAGTACTGACACATTTCTTCTCGAAATTTACAGTGCTGGCTCAAATGCTCTTTCAAGTCTTTCCGAAGAATTTGATCACAACATCCATCATTAGTGCACTGCACACTTTCAAACAAACACTGCTGAAGATGCTCCTGCAACACGCAACAGTAAATTAAACCCCAAAGTATTTCATCGCATCTTCAGTTGCCCAACAGACCCACAGAAACATTTGGCAGTTTGGTAACAAACAAAGCTCCAAATATTTTTTCCTCCGTAAGTGTTCCCCTTTTCCAACCTTAAAACTAAAGCAAATGTGACAATTTAGAGAGTCCTTTATACGACTTCCACTTTTCATTCCATTGATACACTGAAAAGAGGCCCAAATGGCCAGTATGTCTTGGCAAGTTTTCTTGAATCAACCATCACATGGTGCCTAAGCATACAGAAGGAATGTATAGATGCTGTGGCTATACTAAAGCTACATAAAGCAAATGGTTCTTATTTAAAAAATAACCTAAGGCAAAGTGGGAACAAGTCATAATATTTTGAGCTTAAGATTTGTTACTTACAGTGCATAGCTAAGTCATAGTCCTTGTCCTTAAATTACATTGCTACAATAACTCTGAAGTCTGAAAATCACCACCAGAATTTAGCTTATCATAAATACACAGAGTTCGCATGAAAATCAAAGGCTTCAAAACTTGATCAAGCAAACTAACCTGATATCGTCCCAGAATTATTTTTGAATTGCAGTCAGGAATGTTTTTGCAGAACACATGCAAATTGAGAACTTCTCTCTTACAGCAGTTATCTTTGAACACCTGTAAAGGAAGCAAACCAGCCTTCATACGCAGTCACATAGGATGCTATAAAGAATACAGAAAAAGCAAAACATCACAACAAATCTTTCAAGCACACAGGTGTAGACTCCGTAATTCAGAGCATGGTTCTTGATAATTCATATTGAAAATTTACACTAAAAATATAGATTAAAACACACATGAATTTTCTAATAAGCATAGGGGGGTTTCCCCATATAGTTATTCCACAGATGCTGATCCATCCCACAGCCAGCAGGATCAGAAGCTATAAAACCACTGCCAGAGCCTGCCTGTATCTAGAAGAAAGCAGCAGGAGCTAACAGACCCCAAAGGCCAAACCAGCTCTGAGCACGCTCCTCTCATCTTCAAGCAGTGCAGCGTGCCTTTGGGATGGAGACGATGCAGAGATAGCCCTTCTATAGACTCTGAGAAAGAGCACCGTTCCCAGTTGTGTATGCAGAAGCTAATTAAGCCCCTAGAGCAAACTTTCAGTCTTATTTAGAGATCTTCCTGTAAGGAGAATTATAAAGCTGCTTGCTGTTGCACTACTGCCAGCAAAATTTGCACAAAGACAGTGAACGAAAAACAAAAATCGTGTGGACAGTCTGATTACAATTTCCTATCATGAGTACGAGAGAGAGGAAGGAGACATTTGATTTCCCTGGAAAATTCATTCTGGCAGGACTAAGTATGTAGCATACTTTCAAGCCTTAGCATATAAATAAGGACAAATCAATCCATTAAATTATTTTTTAAAAAAATAATAATCAGTAGCTTGCAAAATAAGAAGCATCTTTTCCTCTAAAAAATTACCCAAAAGTAAATGAAGTCTACAGGGTTAATGAGATATAATGGAAATAAGTAAGGCAGCAAATTATAACCGAGTGAAAACAAAGACAACCAGATAAATAAGTTGACCCAGCAACATGGAGCATGAAAAAGGCAGGTCAATAAACTCTCCACTAAAAAAAAAGACATTTGATGACAAGGGAAAATTTAAAGCTTTGTGAAACTCTCTGACACTTTACTGGAAATGCAAAAGGCTAACATGAGTTATAAATTAAAGCTTTAGCTATACACCCATACTTCCTTTCTGAGAGAGCATCACTGAACACACTGCTTCTGTTAGCATCATTTCAGAGACGAAAACTGCCCTGCCCCTGAGGACTAACAGACTAAGAGCCACCTTGTTCTCAGCTGTCTTGCCTTTTCCATGCAGATGTTGACTGCTGAAGTAAAATTACAGCCACTTACCTCATGCATTTTTATTGTTTCTTTGTCAACAGGACAGGTGGGTACTGCACTCAACTCTCTAGATCAAAAGAAAAAGTCATGTTAATCCACAGACAATTTCATTTATTTTACAAAATTTCCCTATGCTAGAATCTGACTGCAGCAGGAGGCAGTACTAGATACCATAAAAACCAAAAAAGTGCTTCAAAAACACTTTCATCTGGCAACTACACAGCCAAAATGCCCACAGCTCTAAGAGGGCATTCAGCTGCAACAGTGAATATGTAACAGAAAGAGTTTGTCCTACAACCGTTAATTAAGATGGCTTTTAATTAAGAGGACTTGGTCACTCTCTGGCCACCTGCTGCTCTTAAATGTCTATCTGCAAAAATCCCATCACATACACTAAACCCAGCATTTGCCTAGCACAAGCAGCGTGCTCCTTCTTACACCAGTAAAAGAAGATCTAATGGCTCCTGTCTTAAAAGGCTTCCAGAAGTCCTACAATAAGGGACAGGAAAACAGTTATTAAGGCCGTGCAAAAAGGGAGGCATGCCAGAGGGAGAAAGCAGCAAACGTGAAGCATCTGAAACTCATAAAATGTGAATGGTGACTTCCATCCACATAAACAGGTCCCTCCGCAGTCTTCCCGGGCCAAATCCTGCCCTCGGGCACACCAAATGGTACGTAATGTACTCCCAGACGGGTCTGCGGGGTAAGCTCATTCGTAACTGCGGATGGATGCCTTGTGATCTGACTGTAGTATTGGGTAAGACTAACATCAGTTTTATAACTCCATGGAAATCAAAGACATTATACGGAAGCAAATGAAAATAGCTTAATTAGCCACCCGTGTCAATACTGTGGGGCATTAACGCAACGAATTCATGTCAGCAGCACAGTGCTGGACAGACAGACCGAAACAGCGTCTCACGCAGTAGTGCTTAAGATTGCATCAGTTTCTGTCTGCTGGCTTCGCTGCAGTTACCAAAGTATTCTTCTCCAGCACCAGGTAAGGTCTTTAAAGACACCTTTAAAACACGGAGCGTGCAGTTATTGAGTTCAACAGAGTCTTCCCGTTGACCCCTCCAGCATTTTATCACATCGGTACTATTATTATTACGGCACTCACTGCTGATTTGTAGAAGGCGTTGACTTCTTTTTAGGAAGGGGAGTACGGGGATGCAGGAGAAGTTTGCACTGACCTCAAAGACAGAATGCACTGCTGGCAAAACCGGTGCCCGCATCCCGTCTGGTGGGGATTGCGAAGGACGAGGTGGCAGTAGGCGCATTTGTACCGCTCTTCCAAGGTTTCGACAAACTTGTAGTTGGTGTCAGGCTCAAAGTCCAGAGAGATGGCGCTGGCGGAGTTCTGGCGTGTGAAGAAGCTCGAGAGAGCAGCGGGTTCGTCACAGGCCATGGGAGCTGCACTGGGAACCAGGCAGAGGGAGAATCCCTTCGAATCTCCACCGGCAGCCACGCCACCTCGGCTACTGCTTGCAGCGGGCTGCCGCTCATGGGAGAGCTGTCATCTGCAGCGGGGTGCAACAGGTTTCGGAGGGAAACACGGCGTCAACTACGGAAGAACAACAAAATGCTCAGAGAACCACGAAATTATGGTTACAACACAAGCATCAAAGCACACTCCTTCGGAAAAATGTTTCACAATCTGAAAATTATCCTGCAGAAGAGATTTTTATGTTGGTTTTTATTATTATTATTTCTTGCAGCAACTTTTAGTCTCAAAAAAATTACAAGAGTCACAGATACAGGTGGGGAAAGCAGAGGCCAAGTCTTGGCCCTGATGTCCACCAGGAAAACCTACACTTAACACAGAGCCCACCCACATGACTTCATGAGTTCATTGCACCGGTTCAGGCAGGAGACAGCTTTGTGGTTCACAGCAAGGAGCATACAAAAAAAAAAAAAGGCAGCAAGGGGATTTTACCTTCAGTTTAGGCGTAACAGGTGCTAAAGTCTCTTAACTTGACATCTTTCTTTTTCCCATTGATCACTCATCTACAGCAGTAAACTCTAATTCTGCTTTCTCCAAAGTTTTACTTAATTATGTGCAAGTTCTTGACGATACTAATCCTGTCTGAAAGAAGCAGTGGAAAAAAAAGAAAGAAAAGCAAGATTGCAATCAGAAGCATGACATGAGGTTTTTCCTCTTAACCCACAAAAGCTCATATACAGCACAGGAATGCAATTCATTTCCTAATAGGAAAAACCAGCAACATTTGTTTCCATCCCTAAGTCACAAACCCTGAGATTTGCCATGAGTCCCTCAATCTTGCAGTAGTTTTTTTGCGAGTAGCTCAAGAGCTGGAGCCACTCTGGTTTTCATTTCTCACGGCTTTGTGCTCAGAAGACATTTTTTCCTTACAGGGTGTGTACAAATGCGCCTGAGCTCTCAGACCGTTCCATGGGGGAAGTTCTCAATTTTACAGCTGTGCCGTGGGATGCTGTTTCTCCTCTGTGTGCGTCACCTGCCCTGTCAGTCACTCTTACTGGCATCAGCACCTCTCCAAGAGCTCTGACTCAGCTCCTGTAAGATCACCGAGGGTATCTGCTGCTTTCGTAGGGCAGCAGGGCCAACACATCACCATTAACAACCTTACGGCTGGCAGGAAACTGTGTGCCGAGTACCGACACGCTGCCCCATCCCCCTGCTGTGATGGATTCCTAGCCCACGAGAGCAGCGATTGGTACCGTGCTATGCACAGCCCAAGCACGGCTGCAGCCCACCTCAGGCTTCAGAAAGCAACATCCATTTTCCTTTCTACTGTAATATCCCATACTGGGCAAGGAAATGCTGTGGACAGATAAAGTACCTGATTCAAAAACAAGCCAAAGCACTTGAATCAGTGAAGATCTATTTCACAGCAAACATTTACGTGCTCCTGTAACTCAGCACCCTTGTTTGTGGTTGCACACAGCATTCACCCGCCCAGCTTGTGAGAGCCTCCCTGCCCTCCACCAGCCTGAATGTCAGACTCACTGCAGCAAAACTGATCATCTAACATTAGGAACCCAGACAAATACAAGCCCTAATCATATTCCAGGCACAAAAACTTATTATTGTGACTGGAATTTGCAAATTACCCTATTCAGTCCCTCCAAATGAACAGCCTTCTGCCTCAAACCTGAGATGACAGTCCATGTCGTCCCTTTCATTTTTAAATAGCTGACCTTTTCTCCTCTGAAAATGGGGTTCCTCGTTCTCTAACACTTAATAAGGAGCAATTTATTTTCCCCATGTCAACCAGAGACGCCAAAACGCAGCCTGAGGGATTACCAGCCTTGTGCTTGGGCTGCCTTGGTAGCAGATGCCAGCGGCAGAGCATGCCTGCTGCTTCAAAGGCAGATGGGCAGCTGTCACCATTAACTTCCACAGCACAGACTACCTACAGGACAAATGTCCTATAAGCTCATTCGGGGTCAGTGAGAACCGACTTCCTTCCTCTCTCCCATTTACAGGGCATCCAATTCCCCGAGTCCTATTACGCTCCAGGACTTTATCATCTGATGGTGTGCTTTAGCAAATTGATGCCTCACTATGTAAAAGCACAGGAAAAAAAAATAAATTAAAATCCATGTTTTACCCATTTTGTCTTTAAGGTCTACCATAACTCCAGAAGTACTTTTAGCTGGGGTGAAGAATGTTACAGGTGTTTTAGGCAACAAAGTTATGGGATACATCAAGAAGAAACACAGCCACCAGCCCAAAATCCCATCCAGAAACTCCTTCAGAGCTTTTGCTGCTCTAAGGAGCAGCCACATGCATTCCCATCTCTTTCTGCAAGGAGCACTCTGCTGTGGTACAAGGCCTTCCAACTCTCTTGCTGAAACGAGAGCCTTTATCTCCTTAAACACCTTCATGATGCACCCAACCCAGACGCCGTTCCTAAAAATAGAGACTCTGCATCTCCACGGAAGTGCCTCCTCCACCTCAGCCTTGCTCAGGGCCGTGCTGCACAGCTGAGGGCACCTCAGGTCACAGGCAAGAGTGCTTTCGGGTGAAAGGAAACCTGCCTGCTCAGAGGGCAGAAGAGAAACCGCTGCATGCCCCAGAGACCGGGGACGTTTGCCACCACTGCCAGCCTTGCAGGAGGTTTGCTGCAGAGTTTGCAGCTGTTTGCTGGAGGAAACAAGCTGCCCCAGGAGAGGGCCTGTGGATGGTGATGCTTCACCCAAGCTGGAGAGGTGCCCACGTGAATCAGCTGGGAAAACCAGCTCAGAGGAGCTGAGAAATGACAGCCCTGTGCCAGACCTACTACCAGCCAGCGCTCGGTGGGATGTGATCCAAACTATCGCAGACAGTGCGCAGTTCCCATCCCAGCACCCACCGGTGACTCAGGGCGGATTGCAGAAGCTCTTCTTCCACTTCTGGCTTCCAGTGCCTGCGCCTGTGCTCTCTGAACTGAAACCAAAGGGAAACCATCAGTGGAAAAAGTGCTTTATTGTGACAGCAAGAGTACGCCAATGGCTAACTGCATCAGCTTCCTGCCTACACTAGTGCATGGCCCATGTAGGAGGTGAGGTGTGCTTTCACTTCTGCCTGTGCACAGCTAAACAGCAATGGAAAGGCATCCTTTCTTTGCATACACTGCAATTTTTAAGCATGCATGTGAACTGTAATGCTGTTTTAAAATATTAGAGCGCGGCGGGCTCACGCTGCATAAAAATGCTGTTGTGGCAGATGCACAACACACACGGCAAAGGGATTTTCATTGCAAATCCACTGCAACAGCACATACACAAAAAAAACCCCAACACAAAAAAAAAAAATCCCAAACCAATCTATGGACACTGAAAATCTATACATAAAAAAAAAAAAAAGGATTTCCATATACTGAAATAAATAGAATTAATTCTGACTGCATATAGAAAAGTAGTATGAATCACTAGCAGCTAAGCCCAAGTCCTATAAACAGCTACCAAAGAGTGGGAGCTCAATGGCAGCACAGTACAAAGAGGTCCCAGCTGCACCTTCCTACCATTTCAGCATCCCAGCCCTGCCTGCACCAACAGCAGCACATGCAAAATGCTTCTGGAACAACTCTTTATGTAACGGGCTTTAACCTCACTGGAAATGATCTGAGAGGGAGAATTTACACAATGAAAATAAACTTCCTTAAGTATGTGCTATCCTGTTTTCACTACCACCACACCAAACTGAGCCCAATCATTTTCCATTAAAATGCTCCAGACTTAGTATATCTTACTGTTCAGAAAACAAGGAAGACATGAACAGAACAGGATAATAAAGAGAAAAATCAGCACGGGCATGGCCTACTATAATATAAAATTGCATTAACATTTTTCAAGCCGTGTTCAAGCAGTTCCCCTCCAGCAGCGCTGCTGCCTATCTACACCAGCAGCAGCCAGAACCGAGAGAAGTGGTACGCAAGGCTGATATCACATTGAACTACTGTGGACAGATTAACTTTTTTTAGCCACAAAAACATACTTACTGCACACAGAGAAAACCATCCCTATAATGTGGTCACTCTTTTTAAAGAGAACAGAGAAAGGTCTGTAGATCACCCCATGAGCTACGAACGCACCGCTACAGCAGGCTGCAGCAACAAAACCTCTGGGACAGCAGACCCGAGGCACTGAACACCACCATGTCTTTTAGACTGAGAAGGGCGAACATGTGAGTTGTTATCACAGATTTGGCCATCACGCATGGATAAGGACGTGATCGCCGGTCCTGCTGCTCAGCAAGTAAGGGCTGAGAGCACAGCTCTGCCAGGTTCACTGCACGAGGGGGAGGGTAATGCTGAGCTGCCCTCCAGGACTGGGGTACTGCTCAGTAAAAAGCACGGTGATCGCTTCCTTACTTATCACGCTTCCATGAAATACATTCAACAGGGCACAGAAAAACCAGTTATATACCTACGTTCCCATACACCTAGCTCTAGATCAGCTCTACTGCTTTGCCCTAAGGCACTTGGTAGGGACAAGTCTGAGAAGATGCCCTGTCCCTCCCTCTGAAAATTATCTGCCTTTTATGGTACACCAGAAATGGAAACCTGTCTTAGTCACAGTGGGGAAAGTTTTGTCAAATTTAGGGGTCTAAGATCAATTCACTTCATTGGGAGCTGACAGGCAGAAATATGATGGAGGAGACAATACCTTGCATTACAATTGTGCTCTCCAAGCTGCCTTATAAACTAGGTAGATTAGCTGCCTCCAGTACTTTTGAATTAAAATAGCAAAGCTATATGATTTACTATTAATATAAGGTCCTCCACAAAACCACTGCATTTTGGGGATAAGAAATACATGCCCCGACTCCTAACATATGGAGTGGAGCAGGTAACAGTCTGCTAAAGAATGACTAAAAACATCTATACATTTTTAAGTACATATTTAAGATATAGCTGATTATATGAAGCCATGTGAAAAAAGCAGATGATGACACCTGACATCACTGAGGGGTCATCCTTGTCCCTTCCAGCCCAGGAAGAGTTACATTTTTGACTGCTGACAACAAAACACACTTGCAGAATACCCATGGGGGAGAAGGACCCAGCTGCATCGTCTGTGGCCCCCCAGCCCAGAGGCTGCAGAGGGAAATGATTCCCTATGGCACCAACACAGACCCACCACTGATATTCAGGGCTCGCTCCTACCTCACCTGGCAGCGAGTTAGTCTCAGTTGTTCTGCTTTTGTCCTCATTCCTTAAAAACCAGGAGAGAATAATTCTAACAGCAGTAATTTCTGACTGAATATGTGCCTGATGCTCCACAGGGAATGTTGCTGCAGAGGGCAGCAGAACAAATTTGGTTTATTTTGTATACAGACCATATTGCCCCATTCAAATTCCAGTACTACCTTACTCTCAAAGCACAGTAAAACCTTACTAAGCAAGCATCGGTTTGTAATCTCCACAGGCAAATTTTCACTGGGCAAAGTAAGACAGTAGGGTTTCCTTTGCACAGAGCTACAGCCAAAGCATTACAATAAATCCCCGTAAGACCAGATTTCACTGGGGTTTTTATGTCATAGATTACAACACAGATAACATTTTAAAAAATTGTAAAAAAAATACACTCTTAAAACTAATCAAGTGTGTCTGGTGCTGAAGTAGCTTTGATTTCGCAGTGAGCTTGCCTATTTGCTACATGCACTCTTTTCCCAGGATATCCTACTACTTAATTAATTCTGTATTATCAAGGAATCTCTCTACATCTAATCAACGCAATATTGTTACAGTAAGCTGGAAAGCTGTTGCCTTAAAATAATCTTATTCACAGCTACAAAATAACTTTGTTCCCATCACTCCTGTAGCAATACCTGGATGTTTTACCACCTTCCTGAATACCGAAAGAAATTTTGGTAAGAAAGCACTGCAACTCACCCCCATGACACCCTGGCACCTCTTTGCTGGTTTAGGGGGATGAACTTGGTTCCTGAGATGTTCTGAGGTCTGCAGCCTTCCCCCAGCAAAGCCCCACACCACTGGTGCCCCTGTGTGCCATGGCTCACCCCTGAAGAGCCCTTCAGAGATGAGAAATAATTCTAGCAGGAGTCTAATGTTAGAATCCTGCCGGCACTAACAGCACACATTTTGGTAAAGCCGTACCTGAGAACTGTAGCTGGTCCTCAATGGGGAGAAAATGAGAGACAGAGAGCGCGCGCTAGTGTAAGCTTTGTGGTTAAAACAACAGTACAAGCGCTTTAAAACAGCAAGGGAGTGGAAATCCCCCAGCGTAGCTTTGAAAAGATCACGTCTAAAAATGATTTAAAAGCGTTAGGATAAAAGGCAAGCCATTGAAAAGCACTTCCCCTTACTGTGTTGATGCAGGGACTGCAGATTTTACCACCTGGAGCAAGACAAGGTTACCAAGGACTATCCTCGCAGTTTTTGTCCCAGATACAGAAGAGTTTTCACCTTTCACAGAAGTGGTGAGTGATGTGACCGAAGAAAAAATACATGGGAAGCAGGAAACACATAAGCAGATAAGGAAACCCAGGTTCAACCCTGTGGTGTTGGGTGGACCCCAGCGTTGCAGGCAGGGAAGGGGCAGCTCACAGCGGGAACAGCCCCGGCTCGGTCGCAGAGCCACCGCACCCACTCACGCTACAGGCTGCACGGGGTCATTTTGTATTTAAACCAGAACTCTCCAAGATAAATCCATTTTAAGAAAATATATGTTTATATTTGGGTTTGTCATAATTTAAGTGGCTGTAAACCCTAATGATTTTGTAGCCTGAACTTAATTGTGCACACAGGCTTCCTGGCAGTCTGCATCTCCACTGACTCGGTGTTAGCCTCCTTCCCCAGACCAAAAACATGCTGCCTTGGCGGCACTGCCACGGGCTCCATCTCTAATCCTACTCTTTCCTTATTCTTCTCCTCTCCCTCCCCTGGTGTTCTAGTCCTCCCCCTCCCACCCTAAAATAAGGTATCTTATTTTCTAAAAAGAGTGATAATTTTTAAGTCTCCTGTTATTTCAAATAGTAGTTTTCCAAAGAAAGCTTCTCTTCTATCTTGTAGTAAATGCAACACACACCCTCTTCATCCTTTTCCCTTTAACTGAACTTGCACCCAGAGCATTTCTAACCTATTTCAATTTTCATCTCCCCTCCCAGGAGGCATCTCAACCTACTGTGTGTTTTCCTGAACCTTCTCTGAAGCTCTGGAACAAAGAAGTCATTGCTGAAGTCAGTGGCAAAGGGAAAGGCATCAATCCAAAGGCATGCTGCTTCT
Source organism: Falco punctatus (assembly GCF_963210335.1). Taxonomy (NCBI): domain Eukaryota; kingdom Metazoa; phylum Chordata; class Aves; order Falconiformes; family Falconidae; genus Falco; species Falco punctatus. Next base: position 22,713,830 of record NC_137592.1, on the reverse strand, counting down.
TTACGGGATCAATTAAATTGATCTAAGTTGTATTTCTAGATGCAGCCTAAGCTCACTTCTACCATCAAGCCTTTTAAACCAGAGGATCTTCTTTTGTCCTTGCCATGACCTCATGTCCTCAGGGTGCATCCTCGTCAAACTGTTAACGGTACACAACCTCTGCACAGGTGGGCACCAGAACAGCACGACAGGCCGTACGTGGGCTCCCTTTGAATGTGGCAGCTCTGGAGGAAGGATGGATCCGGCTGGTTTCATTGGGAGGAGGCAGCACTGCAGAAAGCGTAGCACCCTGCAAGCACAGCTCCAGGAAGCACCATCTGCTTCTGGGAAGCTTTGGGGAAACCCCCAAATGGAGAAGTTGAGTAGGAGCAGGATCTGAATTTTAAACAATTTCACTCTGCAGATGAGTAGAGAGCAATAGGCTGGTGTTATTGTTTGTGGGCAGCCCTCGATCTCCTCCAGTGCCAACTGCAGTGCTGAAACCCTGACCAAGTTTCAAGCAGGCTCAAGGGGAAGAAAGTGAGCAAAAAGATAGCGACAGCATTTAGGAAACAGAATGAAGGAAAAGAAAGAGACACACAAGAACAACATAAAGAAACAAAAGCTACTGAAAAGAGGTAACAACAAGGGACCGAGAGCAAGACCACTAACGGGTTTTAATTTTTTCTCTTTTAGGTTATTGGAGCCAAAGTGAAGTCCTCACATTTTCTAACAAATAATGGGCCGTTACACATTTGGCAGAACTAGGCCTTTGGGGCTTTTAAGTTTATGTCTCCTTCCATTCCCCAAGGGGACACACTATCTGGGACTTCAGCTGCTTTGACCATTCAGTCAGTTTGGCCACAAATACCTGAGTTTTGGGTTTAAATTTCCATGCCTCTGACCCATTGACTTAGCCCTAAGGAAGAATGTAATCAGCACGTATACAGAGACCTATGAATCAACTCAGTGGTTATTCATCCAAATTACTAGGATGAACTCAAACTTTGCTAAGGCTGGCTATCCCCTTCTTCTGCCGTGCTTCCACCTCCTAGGTGTGAATGGCTGCCCCCACTGCAGCCTCAGGAATTAATGACCTCAGTGGATTTGGCTCTAATGTAGGCACACGTTTGACAGCATATGGACACACATTTTTCTTGTCACAGTCCTCACTGAAAAGGTAACTTGCTCACGTCAAAACCCAAACGCTATTGGGGAACTCGCTGTTGGGAAAGCAGTGACAGCAAAGATTGTCACCATTATCTTTTCCTAAAAAAACAGGGGAAAAGTTGTGTTCTTAAGAAGTCCTTCCCAAGAGATCAAACAGGACAGGCTGGAGACTTACAGAGGCAAGAACCGAGAGCGGTGCTTTCATGCGACCCCTTCTCTAAATGCCACCTGCAGCTGAGAGCTGTGCTGCCGCCCAGCCGTGCGCGCTGCCGCAAGCCCCGGCAATGCCAGGGGCCCGGGAGAGCGCCAGCAGCAAGGCGCAGGCACCAGCCATGGCGGGCGAGAGGCAAACCCACCCTTCTGGCATCAGGCGAGGTGCCGTGTAAGAAGGATGCTAAACATGCTGTGGGCAGCCTCCAACCCTGCTCTGGTTGCTGGCACCAGTTTTAGCTTTACTGCTGCCAGCAGTGAACAACGTCGCTATTTTTAGTGACCTCACGGTGCATCGCAAGCACCACCAACATCCACGTTCAGAATTCCTCAGTAAAATATGGCCACAACGCAAGGTTTAATGTCTGTGACAGTGAGACAGACAAATGGATAAGTTCTTTTTATTTTTCCTTTATAGAGAGTGCCCAGTAGCCTTCCATAATATCTTTAATTGAATATATGATCTGGCAGCTGTTTGTACCTGCTGTCTCTAAGGCAATAATTAAACCCTTTCTTTTTTGTTTGTTTCATAGTGCGTAAGGGCCACATTCCAGTTTCAAGTGCAGGGATGTAGCAGATGAGACTGAAAACTGTGACTTAGCACAGGTCTGATCACCGCACGTCTCACAGAGACTACTTTGGGAAAAAACGCTTTGCAGATTGTTCCTCTCCTCGAGGTCTGGCTAGTCACTAGGTGGCTTTGCGTGACAACAACAATAAAAAGTAACTTTTACATTTCAATATTCTGTAAAATAAGCACACAGCAATATACTTACCCTTAGAGAACCCCTGTATGCAAATGGCAGTATATCACATGCAAAACCTTTCTTTATCTGTCAACCCAACAGAGACAAACATGCTTAACTACAGAGCACTCCGGGCAGTCCCATACCAAAACCACTGTGGTTTAGGGTGCAGACAGTTTCTCACACACTTGTTTATTTGTTGCAAGACTGAGCTGGAGAGACTATGGAAATTTTTGCAGCATTTTTATTAGCAATATGCATGACTCAAGTTTCCTCACCTTCCCAAGCCCAGCCACACACTGGGGTAAAGAGGTTAGCTTCTGCCTGGGCTGAGGGAAGAGGATGGAACAACTGCACATTGCAGCCCACACTGGTACTGATAAGGAGCTGACAACTAACAGAGTGAATATTAATTCTTCACAGTCATTTGCCAAGAAACTTGGACAAAAAGGGGCCGGAAAGCAAAAGAAGAGGTTTTGAAACCCTCACCTCAACTCAGGGCCCAGACGCAGGGATAGCGTATGGTATCCCAGCTGGCTGGCCGGGGTGTGCAGCAGCACCCTCGGGTTGGCACGCTGCTCACCACCACTGGGAACGGCATGTCTGAGAGATAAAAGAAACTACCTGTATCACCACCAACTGCCTCAAGGACATCAGGAGCCCAAGAAAAGTTACAACTCCTAAAGACTGCCTAGAGGGCCAGAGAGAGGAACACCTCTCCATAATTAGCTATTTATTGATGATAAATAATGTCTATTTATGTAAAATCAAAGGGTCAAGGAATTGAAGAAGGTAGGGGGCTGTAGGTTAGCTTAAAGATGGGACACAAGTAAAGCCCAGGAGATGACGCATCCTACAAGTCTGCAGCTGCTCACTGAAGGGGTTTGGCAAAGCGGCCCAAACAATGTGTGGCACAGAACCAAGAGCTCCTGACCTGGCCTGTAGCCTCGATGGCTGTGTAAAAACTATGCTCCTCTCTTTGGGAGACTGATTAGCGAGCCTGTGGGGTGAAATAAAGAGCTGTCTGGTTTCTGCTTTTTGCGCCTATTTGAAAATCCTTTTGTCCAAGTCACCACCAGCAGCTTTCTAGCTTTGAAGTCTTGTCACCTCCTGGATATCACTCCTCATTCTCTCTAAACTCCACGATTACTCCTGTGCCCTCCACGGTTTCTGTGAGCACCACACGCTTTTCTTTTTTCCTTCTTTTTTCCTTCGTGATGTTATTCTGAACCTCACCTTTCAGCAGCTTACACAGCTCCAGCCAGAGCCTCCTGGCCAGCGCTCACAGGGTTTCCTGTTGCTGCAGAGCATCTTCCTGCACAGGCTGAACTCTGCCTCTCCTTCAGCGCCCGGCTGCAGGTGAGTGCCCGCTCAGAGGCAGCCCACCGCCCCAGCCTCCCCCAACCTTCTGCCAGCCCCTCAGCGTCCAGCCCCGGCACTGACAGCCCACGTTCCACTGAGGCCCATAACCTTCATCTCTCTCTGGCTTGAAGCATTAGATCTTCACAACGTATCACCGACTTCTCCTGCTTCATATCTCCATAAGAGACAGTATTTTGTGTCCGCTTACACAAATAAAACTCTTGTCCATCCTCCTCCTCTGGTTTTCCAAACACTCATTTCTCTTGAAATGCAATCTTTTACTTATTTATCCACCTGGGGTGCTGCCACAGGGATAATTTTTCTAAGCCACAGCTACAACCACATCATCTCTCCGTCCATCCCTCCACCTCCCCACTGCATCAAAACCTCTTAAATTCAAAGCCTGTTCTAGTCTCCCTCCACTTGTCCCTGCATCCCCTCAAGCAATTTAAAAGGGCAGGTTTCATCTCTGGCCAGATGATGATACCAGGCACCCACTGCCTCCTTGTTAAGTATTTGAGCAAGTGTGTAGTGGGAGGGCAGATTTTTTTGAGGAATAGGAGCGGGCTATTCTACTTCAAATTTCTTCTGTAAAATCTCCTTTGCTGAGCAGCTGGGAACAACTGGCTCCTGACCATCACACTGGTCCGGAGGGTCACACCATCTCCTGTTGCTCTTGCACACCGGCACGTCCCTCCCTCCTGACTCGAGCTATAAACCCCCTTCAGCCAAGGGCTGCGGTTTTGCCCTCTGCTCTCACAGCTCCCGGCACATGGGGGTCCTCACCCACGGCCAACACTTCTCCACATGATGGAAACAGACAAGGTAACCAAGGCTGACAGCAAAGGAAGTTACTCTGGGTGGGTTTAGGTCGAGTGCAACACACGACCACTGCAGCTCGCACCAGGATCAAAAGCAACAAGGCAATGCAGCCCTGACGGACCGAGATGCAGCACTAGGCAGGGCCGTGTCCCCCCAGCGCCTCAGTTCAACGCCCAGCGTTACACCTGCGTGCGCTGCATGGAATCAGCTGGGGTGGTTTAAAAATACGACCATGTTGCTGCTGCCAGCCTGGAGGCACGCCTGACCTAAATCCACCCAGCTATTTTTAGCACAACGCTGCACTCCTTTCAGCCATCCCCTATTTATCAAACGGAAGTTCTGAGGAAAGTTGTTCTTGGCTGGCACCGGGAAGGCGCAGCCAAGCCCAGCACCAGGCAAAGCCATTCAAGAAGTGCAGCAAGAGCAGCCCTCCGTTTCCCCTCCTCAGGCCAAGAGCGTTGGAAGTATTTGCTCGAAGCCTGCTGCCTCCTGTGCTCCCAGAGTGCTGTCACTCAGGGGAACCAGGGCCTGAGCTGGGTCCCCCTGCACGCCCGCCGAAGGGAGACCCCTTCCCCCACCCCCAGCACCGTTCGGCGACACCAGCGGGGGCACTTGTCACGGCTCCCTGCAACGTGGGTCGCTCGGCGCCGCTGCCCAGGCGCTCACCCGAGCGGCCCCCGCTCCTTTGTCTCCTGCCCCGCCGCGCCGAGCCCCGCGGCGCGCACCGGGCCTGCGGCTCCCGCGGCTCCCGCGGCTCCCGCTGCCAGCCCGCACCGCACCGCAGCGCACCGCAGCGCGCCCGGCGGGGGCTGGCCCGGCCCCGCACGCCGGAGGGAACTTGCAACGCCGTGGGCGGGCGGGGGCTCCTCCGCAGCCGCCGCGCTCAGCTGGGGGGGCACCGCGCTCAGGCTGCCCGCGCCGCCCTGCCCGGCCCGGCCCTGCCCTGCCCGCGGGAACGCGCCCCAGCCCCGCCCCGGCCCCGCGCGCAGGCTGTCACCCGCCGCGTGCAGGTTGTCACCCGCCGCGCGCAAGCTGTCACCCGCCGCGCGGGCCTCCCGCCCGCCGCCCCGCCAGCCGCCCCCGCGGGGCCCGGCCCCGGCCCCGCTCCCCCGCCCGGGCCCGGCCCCGGCGTGACCCCGGCCCCGCGGCGCGGCCCGCCCGCCCCCGCCGCACCTGTGCCGGCGCTGGGCGCCCTCCCGACGGGGCCGTGGCGGGGGGGCGCGGGCGGTGGGGCCGCCCTGGCTGCGCGGGGCGCGGTCGGTGCGCGGCGCAGAAGCGCTAGTGCCGCCGCCCCCGGCTGCTGCCGCCGCCCCCGCGGGCGGGAGCCGCTTTCGGTTTCATGGCAACCCCCGGGCGGGGGACCCCGGCGGCGCGGCCCCGCCCCATACCGGCAGCAGCACCGCGTCGCCCCAGCGCTGCCGGGCGAGGGAGGAAGCGGCTGTCGGGCTGTGGGACGGCTCCGGCAGCCCCTTGGCCGCCGCCTGCGCGGAGCGACCGCGGGCTCTGCGCCCCCGGCAGCCCAGACCCCCCCGCTGCGGGGCCGGTCTGCGAGACGGGCTGTGCCCACCTCTGCCCCGGGCCGCCCGCCCTGCCGACGGCAGCACCGTTACTCTTCTCGTTATTTACACCCATGGTGCAGAAACAGCCCAGCAAACCCCATGCTAAATACGCAAACACAGGCACCGGCTGTTACCACACACCAGTATTATTGCCAGTTACTCAAGAAATAACCAAAAGGGTTTTTAGGACCACAAGATGAGGCAGCCACGCTCCTCCAGCCAACGGTGCGAGGGCAATTGCTTTCCCGCTCGCTCCCCATCACCTACTGCCACCCTTTGCCTTTCATGTTAAACCACTTCTACGAAAAGCAGACTCTAAGGAAAACACCGTACCGGCACGCACAGAAGCACCAAGGCTGACAAAAAAAGAAACAATCGGAAAAAGCAGCAGTTGGGCTGTGTTATCTGGATTGCCTTAAGATGAGCTCTGAAAACAATAGTAGTAAAATGGTTTCAGAAAGATTCTTCTGCTGCTAAAATCACTCAGCTTTGACGCTGCCAAGGGTGTCAGTCTGCACGACACCCATTCCGGGAGGCCAGCAAGGGTGCAGAGGCCACTTATCACAGTAGGGACCTTTCAAAACACTCCCTTTTGCAAAAATCGAGTATTTAATTTTCTTTCTTACCTTTTAGGAATAAACTGATTAGTCTGGGTACTACTTGCCTGGGAAGTTCACAGGAACATTGGTCAGAACAACAGGCATTGTGTTTGTCAGTATAGCTTTATAAAATGTAAACAGGTAGTTTGGAGATGGGATCAGGTTCCCAAGACGGACATTTGCTGCATCCACAATCCTCCTACTGCACAATTTAATAATTCCCCAGAAGAGAGCTTTGTGGGGACAAAGATCTGTCAGAAAGATCACCAAACATCAAGGTGCAGGCACTGCTTTTAAAATCACAGCTCAGGTTCAGCAAGTGTAACAGGAGGCCCGGTTTGCATTACCACAGCATCATACCCCTGAAGCCCACCACAATCCCTGATCCGTGGCGATTCCTTTTGGGCCAGTCCAAGGGAACACTTCCAAGTCAGTAACAGCAATGAGGATTTATTTTGCTGCTATAGTTTTCCAGTGTAGTTCTATGCACTGAAGTAAGAGCTTTAAGATTAAAGAATAACTGACATGACTGTGAAGTAGCAGCCTTCACTAGTGGTACCACTTGAGAAAAAAATTTCCTTCGCTTTCACTTCTGCTTCAGTTTCAAGGATCCGTTATAAAACATGGGCCAGTTGCTTATTAAATAGCCCAGATAGTCACATGTATATTCTGCCTCTCCTCCTCACCTGGCTACAGACTTTTGATGTCTAGTTCATCAGCAACAGACTGTAAGCGGTGTTCAAGAGTTTGCTTGCTTTTCACATCTCACCTACAACTTCCTGCAATCTTAAAGCAGATGTCTTATCGCAATGGTGCCTGCTTTTAACTTGCTCAGAGAAAGGCAAACTCTGAGGTTTAGCCATTTCAACCTCAGGAAAAGCTGGAGGTTCACCACATTTATTAAAACTACCAAGTCGTACTCAGCACAACTCACAGTGCGCCATTTTGCACTGTGGCCGTGACAGCTGCTAACTCCTCTGCAGCTTCCTTTGCATTTTGAAATGCACCTCTAAGCAAACAATTTCAAGATATTTCTCTTTGCCCTGGCTTTGCTTTCACCTGACAACCACATTTCTGCCTAGCATCAGCTGTAACTTCAGTCTATTCTTTTCTTTTGCTAGCAAGAGGTACAACACAGTTCTAGCAACCTTCATCCTCAACTCTTCCCTGAACTCTGCACTTCTCATCTATTCATACACAAATTCCTACATATGTAAGCTACTGGTTTGTGTTCCGTTTTCTACGAACTGCAAAGTTTCCACAATAAACACTGTATGATATAAGAAAAATCCCAACAACATAAAGAACAAAGAAAACCTAGGGACAGAGGTAACTAATTCCTTTTGCTCACAATCAGCTGTAAGAAAATTAAACTGCTTTACTATGATGTGCAATGTTTAGTGATTGTTTTATTAATGCAGAAATACCTGCTTAACTTCATACCCATTCTGATTTAAAGTGCAACAATTAAATCTGATAGTTCTTGTACATCCATAATTTGCAAATGTTGTTCCTAGAAGACATGTCATTCAGATTATGCCTTGCATTTGTAAAATCTGTCATTTTTTAGTACCGTTTTGCTTTATTAACTAAAATAAACTGTACAAAAAGCTGTAGAGTTACATTAGCTTTGAACAATGTAGGATACACGTTCTCTGCCAAACTTTAGTGTGCAAACATTTTACATTTTTTAAAGTGACAAAATTAAGCCAACCTTGAAGTCAGAGTTCATTACTACATTACAAAACAGGAGACTAGATATGGCAAAAGAAATTCCCCACTGAAATCAACACCATTGTATAATTTTATTTCTAATTCTTAAAAAAATATAAATGAATTTAGAAGAGAATCACAGTATAAGGGCCCTAACATATTAGACCATTACAAGGTACATAAAAATAGAAGACACAGATTTCTTTGAAACTTTAATCCTTTGATTAAGCAGCAAGCATATCACTCTCCAGGCAAACACTGCTTAAAACAAACCCTACCCCCCAAAACAGGACGTGCAAACTGTATGCACATATTCTGCAAAGCACACAATAAAGACATTTTGCTATGTACATACTTATTTAGTACTACAAATGCTAGGAGTTCCCTACTGTGTGCTACAGTGTATGTAAATTAAGAAATACTACCTATCTCTGACCCTCCCTCCCCCCTTCAAATACAGCACCTTTGCCCAGTTATAGAATATTTAAACAAGATTAAACGGAATTACAATGTACTCAACAGTTTTATAGCAGTTGGTGGTGGCCAACTGTACCGCAACACCCAACATTCTGCATACTGAAGTCTATCGACAAGAGACAAGACAAAAATTAGCAAAGGTACAATACACACACCTGGGAGACTCAAGTGCTAAAAAAAACCCAAAAACAAAAAGAAAAACAAAAAGAAAAGAAGAAATCCTGAAGATGTATCTTATTATTGTTAACAATTAAATTGAGATACTTAGGATGTCAAAATGTACCGGATTGGTTTCATATTGGTTTTAAGATCTGGAGACCAGCCAGATTTGTGTGTAGCTGGTGAGGGGACACTTATGACTCCCAGAACACAAGTTTCAGTGACCACGAATTCCTCAGTGCTTGTTTTACAATGCTGCTTTTCTTAGATGAGAGGTCATCTGATACTCACATAGTGGCTAAGCATCTACTCCGATGCAAAAGAAAATTTGTAAAAGGATCTTTTGTACAAAACCTCAGCACACCAGCGAAGCTGTTCAGAAAGAACAATCTCTCAAGTTTGATCTAAAAAGATTTTTAAATGAAGAACTAAACCATAAAGGCTGACACCTTAACTGCAATTCAGGCCACAACTATCAAACTTCAACACTAGATTTACAAATTAAATAGGACCTGATGCTATAAGAACTTCCCTTTGCACATAAAAAAGACCTTAGCCAGCTGCTAAGCCGATCATTGAACCATCCAATTCATCTGTTAAAAGGCATAGGAAGAGCACATTCCATTTTCAAATAAAGTTCCATTTTAGTCAAGGGCAAATCTAGTTAATAACAGAATAGATTTAAAAGGATTTTCTAAACACAATTTCAACTATAAGCAAAAATAACTTTCTAAATAGTATGGCAGTCAACATGAATATTACTACGTAGTCAAGGATGAAATACTTTTCAATAGTTTGATTCAGATCACACTGTTTCAAAGAGTGCTACTCAAATTTGCAGTCTGGTTTACTTGGAGGATAGAGGCATCTACTTTTTAATTTTCAAATAAAACTAAAACCAAACAAACAAACAAAACACCTCCAAAACACTGCTGGGCTTAAATCAAGGTTTCAGACAAAAATGCAGTGAAAAGAAGAATTTTTCAATCTCCTAAAATTTGGAAGCAATAATACCCAAATACAGATTTTACTTAGCCAATAAAACAAAACAAAACACCCCCACAATAGTCTTAACCCAGCTAACCAACTCTGCCTGAAATTGCAGAAGTCAGAGCTAACAATTTAACAGTAAGACTGGGCTGGCAGCAGGTAACTCCACTGCCACAATATTTGGCTGCCATCATCAGCCTCTACACTTCCCTCATGAATTCTTAGGCAAGATATCAACGATCTAACATACACGAACTGCAGACAGCCACTCTCAGAGGAATGAAATTCTACTGTACTTAAATTAGAAGAATTAGTGGAATAACCAATTAAATTAATGGTTCTTGCTATATGGTTCCTCTCTCCTGTCACCCCCCTGCGTGGTAAAAGTTTCTGCCTCTCTCTCCACCCCAGCCCACAAGAGATATTGCAGCAGGAAACTGTACTCCTGTTTTCCGTTTACTTCTATGAGTAGAACACGCGTGAGATTTAGTAAGTTTGGTACAACAGCTCACTTGAATCTTCAGAACATTCGTTCAGAGCAGTACACAATAAGACAGTACCTTTTTAGACAAAGAAAAAAGTGTTCTGGGAAAAACATGAAGAGAAGAAACACCTACATTTTACAAGTGCATGAAATGCGCCTACTGTTATCTAAACAGGGCCAAAAATTCTGAACCTAAGGCCATTATTCTTTTGTACTAAAAGGTAAACAAAAATAAAATAATTCACACACACAAAAAACCCAACGCTACATTTAAGTCTCCTACAACATTATCTATTCTTAGATTTGCCAGACTACTTCCTGTAGTTAGATGCTTGACTACAAAGAACTGTAATAAAATAAATAGAGTAAAAATCAGTTAAACAAAATCTTGGTGTGTTGAACATTTATTCATTTAAGAAGTTAGCTTCCTTCAACAGTTATTCACATAGAGGAGCGCTGTATTGTAGGCATTGTTCTGCTGTACAAGTCTTCGACGTAAAAATATTTTTACACAGGTGGTCATTTGTGTGGTTCCGTTTCTAGTTATTAGCTTGCTCCTCTGTAAAACTGGTCTGATACTTGTGAAGGCTTGCTCTTTTCTCCCCTTCGTTATTTGGGAGGGGGGAAAAAAAAAAAGAAAAAAAAAAGTACATTGATAAAATTTTTCAGATGTAGGAGTTAGCATAATTCTGCTTTATTTCTTCAGTGCAGAGTGGACTGAGATTCTGTCTGAATTCCAATAAGCGAGGGTGGCTGCTGGCCGCTGACCGTGGTTAACACTGGCCTTGGGTTTAGACGAGGAGGCATGGAATTAGCTGGGCGGATGAGTGGCGGGGGAGGCTGATTTAGAGTCGGCCTTGGCTGAATAAATCGCGCCTGCTGTTGAAGTGGTGGAGGCTGACGATGGAGAGCAGGAGCAGCAGGAAGCGCTGGACGAAGTAACGGGGGCGGCTGATTTAAAGTTGCCATGGGAGCGGTAGGTGCCGGAGCAGATGCCTGTGCTGGAGGTGAAGGGCCTAAACACTGAGTGGCCGGAGTGCTTTGTGCCTGCACAAAGGACAAAGACAAGACCGCGTGAACAGCCATCCCAGCCAGAACGAGACGCAGTTGGGCTGCCACTGTCCACTACACAGGAAACAGCATTTAAAAAACAAAACCAAAAAACTGAGAAGTTACTGAAAAGAAATCACCAACCAAAATATTATAGACAGCAGAACTAAAAATATTTACGAAGCAAGAGTCTTCTTCTAGAACAAGAACTGTATTTTAACAATAAAACAGTAACGTGATTGTCACTATGAAAGGTGCAGTCCTGCTCCCAGCTGGTTAACGACATTGGCTGAAGTTCTATGCAAGCTCATCATCATTCTTTAGAATGTGGTTTGCCACTCCACACCAGTTAACCTTATATTATATCACTAAATAAAATGCTGTTCCTCAACCCATGCTTACTTATTTCTGGTACACAAAACACACCTCATCTTCTTCATCAGTGCTCTTTCCTGATGGCACATTAGAAGTATTTTTTGTGTCCTCCCCTAAAGCAGAAGCATCACCATTAGAAGCCAGGGTTCCTTGTTCCGCTTCCCATTCCTGCAATACCTCCTCTAAGTTAAACCGACGCCTGTAGTTTACAAAGAAGTTCTTCACTTGGCCAACAGTCTTGTTGCCAATTACATCTGCAATAGCTTGAAAATCTTTACCATATTTTCGGACACCTGGAAAGCAAAGTAAATAACATAGCTGTGAAGAATCAGTCAGACACAGCTACGTGTGATGTATTTATAGAGAGAACCTATGGGACCTGCAAACCAAGGACTGACTAATCAGGAGGACTTCTCAATTAGCAGAAGGCCTCAATTTCCATTAAAACAAAATAAATTTTAATTGCACAGCTATCAACATACAAATCACGAACTTTATTAAAAGGTCATTACCCGCTCTTCTTAAAGATCCTGGCTTATTCACCAAGCCTCCCAACCTAAAACCACAGAGATCTTGCCTCTGACAAATAAAGTAAATCCTTCAGTGTACTTGCAGTAAGGACAGAAGCCCAAGAAAAGTTCAAGATGATAGAGGGAGGGTGACCAAGCATGTGTGTATAGCTATAAACAGGATGTAACACTGGAAATGTCAAATGACAAACGCTGACAGCTTCTATAGGTTCCCTCCATGCCAGCTACAAGTCATAATATACTGCTCATTCCTGCACTTGTGACATGCTCTACCGAGGCTACAACTGGCAAGCATTGACCTGACAAAGTCTTTTTAAAGCTTTCATTCACCTTTTCAGCTCCGTAGAAGAACCCGTGGTTTTGGGACAACCATCTTAGGCAAAGTAAGTAAATATAAGCCATTGGTGTCTGTTTATAAGACAGCCCAGCACAAGCTCCAGAATCAAATCCTCCAGCAAGATGCATGACAGAAGATCTTTGTATCATTCTTTTCATTAATTTTCATATTAAAGTCAGTGGGTTGCTTTTGTTTACAAGCATTCCGCAAGAAGATCCCAACCTGCATTTTTTGAAGTTCCAAAACTACATTTGCATGTAACACAAACAAAACCTCTTGCGTACAACATTCCATAGTTTTAAACCTAAAATTGGAATTATAATGTAAAGATTATTGATTTTTCTCTCAGTTGCATTTAGGGTATGTGTCTAGTTCCTCCTCTCTTCTGCTTAAGAAAAAAATTGTCAAACTCTCCAGCATCCTAGAACACAGCCTTTAACTGCACAAAGTATATTTTTAATCACAAGCATCCAAAAGTTTGGAGACTAAAAGAAGTAAGAGTTTTATTCCAGACTGAGTAAACAGAAAACTCAGTTTTTGCTCTCAGCTATGCATGAGTGAATTATAATTTGACGACTACTGTGAAGCTCCTGATAACTATACTAATTTGGAACATATTACAGTGCTTAGAGGACAGGAACTCTGTCTCATTACAGGAAAAGAAATTTATGCCTGATTTCATGCCTCACTTCTGAAAGTGAAGCAAAGGATTCAGAAAGTGAGAGTTGTTTCAAATTTGAAAGCTACGTTCCTTTTCAACTTAATTGTGAATAGTACAACCTTCAGCTTTTTCTGCTCTTTTCTACTTTCTTCGATGATAGGCACTTCTGATGCAGTAATGTACACTCACTGCAATTTAAAAGAAGAGTTCAGCTCCAGGACAGTAAAAATTTCTGCAGCCGAAGCTGATGTTTTAACTGTCAAGAATCCAGCTACATTATTTAAGATCTTTTCTGGGGCACACAAAAGAATCCAACCATCCTGACTGCAAGAACCTTGGAAAGAAAACAAAGGGACCTAGCAGAGCCACGTGGGAGGGCATGTATCCAGGCAAAGCAAAGACAGGGATTTGGCTCTGCGCTTTATCAGTTGTACAAGGCATCAACTGTACTCCTTAAAAGCTGTGTCCACCCATGGAGCACTCCTTCCAGTGTTCTAATATTCTTTGACTGCCCTACCATCACCACCCTTATGAATTTATAATTATCATTAAATGTCCACTGCAACATATCTAACATCCTGTACAATTAATCAAGTGAATGAAGTGCCCAGCAGAACAAAGCACATTTTTGTTCGAAACCTAATTCAGACTTTCAGTGATTTCAGCCTTTTAGGTTACTATGCCGTCTATACTTCTTCCTGCCCCTTAATGTGCCAAATCACTGAGCCTGTTGGCTAACTTCCACTAAAGTTGTCAGACATAAGGTCTTAAAGCCTATTTCCAAGCAAACAGCTTGAAAACAGTGTATGCTGCCTTAACGGAGAGCCCAAGTATAAGAAATACCTAAAGAAAATATAATTTCCTTAGTTTAGCTACATACAGCGCTACTGATTTTGGATTGTTTTCAGTGTTATTTAGTACTGCTCTAGCATTACCTCAGGACTTCTACACATTGATGCAGTAAAACCTTTTTAAGCTGCATCAGAAACTGAGGGAGTGCAATGCAACTTTATCAAAGTTCTAGGCATAAGGTGCTGGCATACCTGTAAGAGTTCATGCCAGCCCATCATCCTTTCAAACACATTACTTACATATCCTTATACAAATTATGGGCTAAACACCACCCAAATGATTTCTAAAGAGTTTAATCTGTTATTCACTAAGAATAATTTTATTAGCTTGCTGAAAGTGAAGCTCAAAAGAAGACAAATGCATGGTTTCACATGTATGAATGTCCTTCTCCTGGCTCGTTTGAAAGTAGCCTTGATCACGGGAACCCTTCCAGCTCTTCAAAACTTTGCCCAGTTGCAAAGGTGCGCTCCGAACATGGGCATGCTCACTAGTACAACGTGTGCTGGTACATCTTGAACATCTAACTCAGTGAAACTCATAAATCCAAGTTTGACGCTTCTGTGCTGCTTAATGTTGTGCAGCACAGCAAACACTGCGAGGCACACAAAACATTAGCCTGGGTCCAAAGCAACATAATACAGCACCACAATGAGGCAGAAATGGTTAACGGCAACTCTGGCTTATGAGAGCTGCAGTTTTCCTGTGATGGGACTACAGTGCTCTGCTGACTACCTTACGTAGAGTTAGATGCTGGTTGTCCCAACTGTTTTCCACTGCAATGCTATATAAGTCATGCACTGCTTTTCAATTCAAATTTTGTTGTTTTGAACAAGTCTTAAAACATTTTTGCAATTATAGTTCTCATATGGCTGAGATCTCAGTTTGAAAAAAAATGATCATTTCTATACACAAATAAAGTTTGTAACTTAAGAACACCTCAAGTGATGAACTGGCCCATAACATTCAATAACTACTCACACAAAGTTGAACAGTAACCTGGTAAATTATACTGCAAAAGATCGGCTGGCTCAGAGATCATAAGCCTGAGCCCAATAACCCCACTGCAGACAGCCACACTGCTTTTAAGGTTACAGACTCAGCTTTATTTTAAGGCTTTTTTTTTTTTTCATTACCTCCTCTTTAGTTACTGCCAATCTCTTGAGATTAGCCCACAGATGACAAGGGTTTAGAAAAAAAAGTACCAAATTTATATTACTACAGATTATTTTTAGAATTTACATAGTTGGACTTAATGTCTGAATTCAAGTGAACAAATCACAGAATTGCCACCTACCTGCTTAATGCTTATGATTTCTGTAAAATTATTAAAAGCACATGCCAAAATATTTAAATACATTTGATGAAGTAGCTCTATTTTAAATGTACAAACTAAATGTCCCCATGCTTACATCAACTTCCAGGTTCAAGCCTAACACACATTATGCTAGCTTTTAGTACAGAAACAATGATGACTTCCCTCTAAAATCAGAGTCAGGGCAAAAGACAGCATGGCTCCTTGATGTATAAGTCTACCGCCTCAAACAATTATTTCAAAGCAAGAGATCAGGGTCCTTAGCCTGAGGGATGGGAGGTTAATACCTATAGCACTCTCACTCCAAGAGGGAGACTCTACTACTGGGCAATAGGTAAGGGAGGGATACTACTACTACTACTTTGTTCCTGGTGTTAGGGGTCTCTCCCATCTCCATTTTATACAGTGGCAAAGGAAGGGGACTAAAAAGGAAACAATACATATAAGAAGCACATGTCAATTCAGTGAAAACAGGTTTATTCCAGAAGGCTTGATTTCTCATCCCACCCCCTTAAGTATTGAAGCTGATTGCCTTTATAAAACACAAAACATTCCCTAGAGAAGAGTCCAGAAGACTAGAACTCCTCTCCAGAGAGTCATTACCAATCCTCATTCTCTTTTGTCTATGCTCCAGTTTTCTTATTTACCTTGTTGGTCACATAATGCCATAGCTTAACAAAAGCTAAATGCATTCTTATCACTTCCTAAACTGATGCTTAGCGAGAGCTCCAATAAGTAAACTATGAAAATGCAAGTTGGTTTGAATCCTTTCATGCTAAGGCAGGTAGAATGAACCTGGATTTTCACCACTTCTTCAGCAAGCATTCTACTTAACTGACTACCCTATTAAAGATACGCATCTCCTTCAGTCGCATTTGGGAACAAATAAAAAAAGTGAGCTTGTTAGCAATACTGACAGGATGAACTTAGGACAGAAAACAGTTTGGAGATGCAAATCCCAATTTGAGTCATGTAAGTAGAGACACATGACTTCAGACACACCATGCTCTTCAGAATTTCCATTCACACTTCAAAATAAACCTAACTTTAGGTTCAGTCATCTGGCTAATAACTACCAGGTATGGCACACACCCAACAACTTTACACTGATATCCTGATCCAACTAAAGGTTTTATACTAAAATGCAGTCTTTCATTTTAAAGCTGAAAAATACAGAGAAATAAAGCAGATGTGTATAACTGAGCTGATTATATAGACTTAAAAAAAAAAGATCCATAGAAGTCAGTCAATATACAGTGTCTTCAATACAGCGTTAGACTCTCCAGACATTTCCCTTGCATTTTCCTTGATTAGGTAAGTCCATGTTAAAGCCAGACAAGAGTCAGTTTTCCTTCATATAAATAAAATCACTGCAAATTAGGTGTATCAATAGCCTATGAGAAAATGTTTCTTCTCTAGTAAGACACTTAGTCAAGTACTCAGCTTCAGACTCTTAAAAGGCCTCCACTGGATAGACATCTGCTCTTCTATTCCCTCATGAACAGAGAGAAGCCACTGTAAAGCAGTTCTGCTTTTCCCTACTTTAAGAATACAGAGAGATGTCTTAGGCGTTTTCTTCAAATTTTAATACTTCAACTACTACTTCAGTCTTACACTTCAGAGAAATTCATGCAAGGTGACTTAGAAGATGATTGAAGGGACTTTTTGGTATTATTACATTTGTTAAACTCAGCTTAGCTTTTCTATTTGAGTTTTAATATGGGTACCTGAAAGACGAGTCATGTTGCTTGAATGAATGTCCTAAATATTCTTACTAGTTTTGCTGTTTTCCCAGTGACTTTCTTGTAAGACCAGATAAAAGCTTAGCTTTTCATTAGAGGGAAATACAAACATAACCCTGAGCACCGCTCCAAGTCCTTTGCACCAGATTTCAAGTTGCTACTACTATTAACATACCTTGTACTGCAAGAAGCTGCTCTTCTGTGGTCCAACGGGCATTGATTTTCTGATTAGACTATTAAAATTAGAAAAATGGCACAAAGATCATTACAATGTTTAAATAGCTGCAAAATATCTGAGCATCTGAATGTGTTTTACTTGCACTACATTTTGTAACATAGGTAAAAATTTCTTGCTTAGCCATAAATGTATGGTTTGAGATTGCTTTCATAAAGAGGAAGCGGCATTTAAGGATTTGGGCTTAGAACTACATCACAAGTTTTTCCCCTGTTTTATTGCTTATATCAGCTATCTTATCAGATATCTTAATATCAGCTATATCATAACTTATGCACAAGCTAATGATCTTTATGCAAACAGAATCTGAGTTTATAGTTGTATTTATCTAAACTATTGGGACTTAAGTGTCTGGAGTGTTTTGCATTCATGTTATGTTTCATATTCAAGCCTTTAAAACAAGCAAAAAGTAATAAATCATTCACTTCAAGTACCCAAATGTATATATAGTCATGTTTTCACACAGAATACAGACTTTACTGCTAGCAATCTACATTATCTATTTCTAATGAGAAAAAAACCCATATATCAGGGCTCAACTTCAGCTCCCTATTATCATGAACAGGCATGACATTTCAGTTTTTTCTGCTTTTTTATTCAGACAGTTGCCATAAGAAAAGCCTACCACTAATTTCTTGTAAAGAAGCCAAACTCACCCCTGCATGTAATTCAATGGATCCCGTTTAAGCTGCTGCTGAAACGTGAACGCTATGCTGCAGCAAAACACGTTTTTGCAGCTTCCCACCAATTAAGTGCAAGGCCACAAGTTCTAATATTTTTTCTGATTTACCTCAGGAGGTTTGAATTCTTCAATCCCGCCTTCCATTTTCTGTTTAAGTGCACTGTTTACTTGCTTAGCATTTTGAACCTTGGTCAAAAACAACAAAGTTAATCAGCTCCACAAAGAAAGTTGGTCACTTTACACATATATCTTCACTAGGATTGCCACAAGTGTACCTCCTAAGTTAGAAAGAGAAATATTATGGTTTAAGGCTTCACTAGTTTTAACTGTTTTAAATTAAATAAATAAATAAAATACAGCACAGTTTACTACGGAGAGAAGAATATTTAAGCCAGTCTTTCAAAATAACATTTTGTCTGCAGGAATATTAAAAGCAGGACATTACAAGCAGGTTTTGATAACGATGCATATGTTCTTGAAGAAGAATGCAGAATATTCTAGACACAGAACTCTGTTCTTAGAAATCTAAGTGAGGTGTACTGTATACATTAACTTCTTCCTTCTCCAAAAAGCACTTAAAAAAAGTAGTAAAGATTTATGAGATGTTTCCAGTTAGTTCCTTCTGACAGACTGCTTTTTATTGACCTTAGATCATCGTGACTTCCTTTAAAGGTGATTCTTGAAATGATTTGAAATATTTAAATAAAATGTCTTAGTCTATAAAAAGGAGAGAGCTTCCAAATCATACATATACATATCTATTAACCATTTGAACCTGACAGTGATGCACATAAAGTAACATAGGTAAGAAAATAGTTTTGCATACTACGGTGCACAGCTATTACAAGTGTTCTTAAGTATGGACACAAAAGCAGACAACTCAGTGGGAGATTCCAAAGGCTGCATCTCTGAGATCACTGCAAGAAAAAAAGAGAAACACAACCTCAAGGCTGTAACTCACCTACACTTAGGCTAAAGAGTGAAACCCACCTATGCTATTTAGCCCCAGCCTCCTGCTGTGACAGAAAGAAGCATATCTCTCCTGTAAAAGAATACAAGGGAGCAAAAACCCCATGAAACCCTTTATTCACTCCATGATTTTGTAACATGGCAGCTCTTAGCAGCCTATAAGGAGACAGGAATTTCAGGAGATAAGCCTTAGACTCTGTAGCCCCATCGCTCCTAGAAAGCAAGCATGCACATACTGGTGTACCCCTACAGAAGCTGCATAAATTCTGTGTTTCAACTTTAAGTGCCAAAAGTTAACTTCTTCATGCAAAGTAAACAGGCAGTTGTCCTCTAAAGGTGAAAACTACAAAGTTTTTCTAAATTTAGTAACAAAGCACATCAATTCAAACAGAAAAATAACTAGTCCCATGATTTCCCCCGCCCCCCATACTTTCACGGTATATGGGGAAGGGCAGCCAGAAAAACAGCTGCACTTTTAAGCATAACAAATGTAACTTCCTCTGCTACATTGGTCTTGGTCTCTCTTGTCACACACATACTTTTAACAAAGTTAAAAAAAATTATCATATTAACTGTTTTCTCCTGTACCCAATCTGTAACGTTGTTTCCATGCCATACTTACCCCTCCCCCCCCCTTTTTTTTTTTAAAGGAAGTCATCTTGTTTCACAGTATCCCCAAGACCACCCAAGCATAACAAACAAAACCAAAGAACAGCTAGCCAACTAGTGTCCAGCATTTCTGGTGCTAACTGTGGAACAAAATTAGTAAGACTCACATTAAAGAAGTTTCAGAATCTTCATAGATAATCTTCAAAATCATTACAATCAGAACAATCTGAGATGAAAACAAAACAAGACCAATAACCCATGGTACCTGTCGCTTTAATGAGATTAGTTCCATATCCAGCTGTCTAAGAATTGTGTTGGCTGCATTGGGACTACAGGAAACAGCTATCACATCTTCCTGGGTCAGGTACATGCCTTTTGGTGGACGGCATTTGGAACGCTGAGAATGGTGGCGATGCTGCAAGCTCTGATACTCTCTTCTACCCAGACCTATTTTGCTGGTCTGAACAGGCTGCTCATTATTGCCCTTTAATTTATAAGAAATACATCATTAAAGAATAACAGTATCTTGTATACAACTTTATTAAAGAATCACATAGCACTGTAATGTCGGATTTCTGACAAAGAAAACCTAAGCTAACATCCTTCTCTGCATGTCATATCTAAACTAAGTCTTGCAGATGAGCTGATGGAGCGCACCAGTCATTTGCTGGACAAGCCTGCATTTAGTCTTAGAAAGGTCAGTTTTCAAAACTTCTTTTTTGTTTAACATGGCTGAAAATACACTACATGTTATAGAAATCACAGTCTGAATACTGTGAAAAAGGGCAGAAAGACAGAACCTTGAACGTGCACAGAAGGTAAAGAATGTATCTATGTTACATACTTAAACCAAGCAATCAGTGAATTTACACATTTATCTTTGGTCAGATATGAAGAGTTCAGGTGAAGATCAAGGGAGAAGAATGAGCCAGTCGACCAGGACAGGCAAAAATGCAAGATGACGCTTTCCCCTGCTGCAAGCACTCTGTGGAAAGTGACAATGCTGTTTGCTTTGCAAGGGGATTTGAGATTTGGAAGAGAGAGGATGTATGTACTTTCACAGTCATAAAAATCCATGTAATTTAGCAAATGTTAAGTCTTTGTTGTTTGTTTTTTGAAGTATAAAGGGATAGCAGAGAAGTAATGAAGTCTTTGTAACTGCTGTTTTGATATGTTAGGACATCTAAAATTTTCAGCTTTGTCTTCCATGAGCATTGCTGCACAACAGCTAGTCTGTATGTACGTGACTCCCATAGAGCAACCAGGTAGGTTCCCTACAGACCAGGAGCAGAGAAGCAAAATTACTTTCCCTGCAAGGATATTCCAATTCAAAGCAATGCTTAGTACCAGAACAGAGATAGAATTTGGGCTTTTTGCTACTTCAGGCAGCTCCCTACTGTTCCTCCCTGCTGGCATCATGCAGGTTAAGAGGAGGTGGTCATCTAATCACAGCACAGAAAAAAAATATTGCAGCAGCCATTATTATTATGTTCTGTAGCATTAATACAGATCAGCAAACAGCATTTTGCTCTACTATGCTTGACCTTCTGTCACATTCTCTTCCCAGCTAATGTAACATCTTAATCCAGTCCACAGACTTCATAGAGGCCATCTTATAAGCACTTAAGATATTTGCTCTTCCTTGGAAAGTTGATTTAGAGCCTTACACCTCTGATATAAAAAAAAATACTAAGGTGAAGTTTACCTCTGGCCCAATTACACCATTTGGTTTTTTTGGTTCTGCATTGCTCTTTCAGTATGAAATAGGAGTTGTCCAATCTGGATTTAAAGTGAAAATATTCTCTCAAGCTTTTGTCTTGCCAAGCTAAAGTGTTTGGCTTGTTTTAGTTTTATCTAGTAACAGAAAGTCTCTATTGCTCTGTGCATTCAAGTAGCCTACTCAGTTTATATTTTGCTTAGGAAGTGAAAGCACACAAATCCTACTAGAAATACTAGATCACAAAATTATCCTATGTAGATATGAACAGCTCATTAGAAACTGCAAAATTATTTGTTCTGTTTCTGGAGTCTATCTCAACACACTACCTTCATTCTGGACGGTGTGTAGTGATTCAAACAATAACCAAGTAAATTGAACAAAACAGCCCTTATTTACAAGTTCATTATTAGACCTTGTGCCATGTCAAGCTCCAAAAAAACATACCCTGGCATGTTAAAAAAAAAATAACTAAAATCTCAAAGTCTTTCACAAAGTGGGGTAATGATAATTATCCTTTTTGGTTTTCCCCTGAGGTAGTTAGATTAAGCAATACATTGAACGTCACTGCAATGCTGAGAATGGAATCTGAACCTATCAGTCTCTTACTCAATATCATTTTTGGTAGAACTGAAGTTTTACCAATAATTGTAGATATCACTTCATAGGAACATTGAAGTTTTGCACTACCTCTCCTCTCATATTCTCAAGAAACATTACCTATCCCATTTTAGAAAAATCACAAATGCATTAAGTTGATCAAGGAAACAGTCAAACATTTACACACTTAACCGTATTTTTCTAGTCCTGTTCATAAATAATATTTACCAAAAGAACCCCCCAAAAATGCAAAACCTGAATATACTCCAAACACAGCACTTATCTGTAAAGGTATTAGTAAGTGCTGATTAGAGAAGACAAAAATGTTTTTCTCTACATTAGTGGACAGTGTCTCAATAAAGCCATGTATTAGTTGAAATGCATAACCCAACTGTGGCTGTGAAAGAACAAAAAAAGTTATTCTTGGAAAAAACGTCATTTAATTTTAAATGCAAAGAAAACATTTTGATTCAGTAATTCACAACCTGTAAAACTGTAAACACATTCACAAACAGAGGCAAGAGGAATGTTGTTTTACCAGGTAGTGACAGCATACATCTCTTACAAAACTTGAGGATCTCTCAAGAGATAATAAAAGTAGTGAGATGCATTATGTCCACAGAACGGCAAAAAAAATACAACAAAATTTTGTTTCAGTCAGAAGTTGTGAAGATCTTGATCACCTAAAAGCCTTGTGATTTCAGCCAGGCTGCAAGCTAAACCTCTTTACTACAAGTCATATTCTTCATAGTAACACATTCACAGAAAACAAACAAACTGACATTCACCATTAAGCAATCTGTTACCTCCTTTTTGGCTTCTTTTTTGGGATCATAATCACTATCATTTCCATCCATTGGATGAGCTTCTTCTACATCATCATCACTGAGGACAGATTATAAGCAGCTGGTCATTTTATCTATTTTTTTTAACTCAAAATATAAATAAGTATCTGAGTAAGACAGCTTTATCTAAAATATCTCCTCTAAGTATATGGCATCTCAAAGTTATTTATATTTTTCAAAAGAGAGCTGTTAGAAACATATTTCCTTTATTAAATTTAATAATTATTATGATAAACAAGCAACCCTAAACTGTAGTTTCAAAATTACTTTAAGTAGTCCTGGTACTGCTGCCAAAAAATTTGGTGTCACCTTTCTTAAATTCAACTACCTGTGCCAGCATGAACGCTTACATGGTCAACTATACCAAGGCCAGAAATAACCTTTCATCTGCCACGTTAGTTTTAATAGATCAATTTTCAAACCACTGCACCAGGTGGATGAATAAACCCTTGTTGAAGTCTGTGGGGAGCAAAAGGGGACAATATAAGATGGGAAAACACAGTACTGCTTTTTCACCAAATGCTCAAGATCTAGCAATTTGAGGGAAGGGAATGAAATCTGCTCAATTAAATCAAAGAGAAAAGGTTGAAAAACAAGTTAGCTTAGTCGAGTCCAATCCAGTCATTCACACAATATAATTTCTGAACAAAAGTATGTAAAAACACACACAAAAATTTCTAGTTATTA
The DNA here is from genome assembly GCF_963210335.1 of Falco punctatus. Classification (NCBI taxonomy): domain Eukaryota; kingdom Metazoa; phylum Chordata; class Aves; order Falconiformes; family Falconidae; genus Falco; species Falco punctatus. Next base: position 22,690,357 of record NC_137592.1, on the reverse strand, counting down.
AAAAAGCACACCAAAATGCTTATTAGAAGCAAATTGATTCTCTTCTGTAATTTTCAGCTATAGGATCACTAAGTAAGCAGACAAATTTTAGATTTCAGGTGTTCTTTTCAATAACATATAATTAAATATACCCTTTTGCTCTAGTTAGGCAGTTCTATGTAGATGTGTAATCACGCTTTCCAATATAAACATGATTATGTTACTTATACATTCAACATATTAAAACACTTTTTAAAAGTGCAAATTAATACTCAAGTATACTCAGTGCAATATAATTTTAATTTCATAGTAACTAGGGGAAACGTCATTCCCTTTATCCAAGACAATTTAAAGCTATTTTAAGCTCTAATTCTTTTTTCCTGATAGTGGTTCTAAGTCTCCTAAGTAAGATTTCATAAAAAGTTTTGTTATAAAACAGTACTTGGGCATTCTAATTGCTACAGCTCTTTACAGTGGTTGAGCTTTCAATTTTAATTTCATTCTAGTCCAAAAAAATCCCAAACAACGAAAACCAAAGAAAACCCCCACACCCACAAAACACACTGCTCCCCACACAATCATATAGGGTTAGACTTTTCAGATAAAGCATTATTTCTAAACCACATTCCCAGGCAAGTTTTTTTAAACCCTTGTTTTTACCATTATCTGCTAAAGCATTAAAGTGTGTTATGAATGGAGTGATATAGTTCTTAAAGCACAGGTACCAAACCCCTTGCTAAAAGCAGAGACCAACACCACCAATGTTCAAACCTAAAACCATGGTTAACGTTGACACATAACGGCTGGAAATTACTCTGACACCTCTACCTAGAAAGACTTCAGCCTATGGTTAGCTTAAGAATATAAAACTTACCTGTCACCTTGATTATTTCTATTAGCTAGCTTTCGAGCTTGCCGATCCATCAAACTTGTCCTAGAGCGAGTTTTTTTCCAAGAATAGTAATATTTTACAAGGCTTGCAATAGTCTTGTCTGGAAGCTAGAAGAATTCATTAACATATTAATACTTTTTAAAATTAAAATTCCACCCAGGATTATAATTCTGCTCTACTTACAACCACCTTTACCCAAATATTTTAAATGCATAGATGAGATGGAAAGGAGGGATGTATTTTGTATACATATTTTTTCAAAGGGCAATGTGGGAGGAGAGGCTTTTTTTATTAGAGTGAAAAAGCTATAGGTCCAAGAGACATGATGAAATTAAATAAATCTTACATTCAAAGTTGTTCCTGAAGCTCTTACACAAAAATCAACATGAAATTTTAGCCCAACAGGAGCCTTTGTTCTTAGTAGATCTGAACTGTTTAATGCTTCTAATTTAAATATTACTTTACCATTTGCTGGATCCTGTGAAAGCTCTTTCCGTGGAAGCTAAATGCTTGTTCAAATAGGACTTTATCTTCAACTGTCCATTCATCAGGGAAAGGAGTGAAGTTAGGGAGATCCGCAAGGGACTTCTCAATATTGTGTTTATGCCAGAACAACATGCCGAGAGCCTTTGAAAAGAAATAGTTCCTTTTTGGATTTAGTCAACTTTCTAAAATGTTGAGACAAGTTAAATTAAAAACCAGAAATTTATTTATTTAAAATAAAAATTGACAATCTTCTCAAAATGTATTTACAGTTTTATTGGCTATGTACTATAGGTTACAAACTTCTCTTTGGAGACTATATGAAGAGTGGGCACATCTGTACTTTATTAAAGGTATGAAAGCTAGGCAATTTAAGGTTGGCATGGCAGCAGTCATTCTGAAGCAGCATGAACTAGGCTGATAGGCTCCAATCTGACCCGCTTTCTTCCTTTACAAGCATGTATCACCTACACAGTTCCTTATAGGACTTCAGGCCTTTATACCAGCCCACTCAAAAAAGAGAATAAAAATACTTTTCAGCAGCCAGAGGATCATCCAAAATGCAAGTCTGAAAGTTCAAAGTGAAAGTGGTCTTTCTACAACTCTCCAATCCACAAATAACAGCACGGCCACTTCCATGTCATGTGCACCTAATAAGGAATGGAAATTTAAATATACTTTCTTACATAATTTCATTTCTCGATATTCTTAAAAACTTTTATGCTGATTATAGACTTTCTGCCACAGAATCAATGACAGATTTGATGCCAAGTCTGGCATGGGAATTGGGAAACATATTCCACTCAGTTTCAACCACACAGTGCGGACATGATCAACAGTTGTTCATCAGCTCTCCAAACCCCTGCTTTCACATCTTCTAACAACGTGGACATGGCAAACCTCTTTTCTTGTTAAATTGGCAAGTGACAAGTACCTCTTGCAGACATAATTTCTATTAAATTGTGAACAGTCTACAGATATTTTGTACCAAAAGTTGTTTTGAAAATTTTGAGATCCCTCAGTTCCCTCTCTCCCCTAACAAAAGCCAAGCCATAAACAAACATGACTGAACTGCAGGTATTCTGGACATTCTGGACATAAAGTTGGTAGCCTCTTTTTCAGATAGCAGCTGACTAGCAAGTCCTTCCTATTATGAGCTTCCATCCTCCAAAATTTGATCATACAACTTGTTTCGACTTGTACACCAAGTATTTTTTTGCAATAGGTAACTTTTTATGTAAATTGGTTAATTTCCGAAGAAAACTGCAATAGAACTAAGTGCAGACCAGCGAAGCTTTATCCTCTACTTTTTATGGGACGATGACTAAAGATTAAAAAAGTGAACTCATTACTCTTAAATATAAAATTCTTTTCTGTTTTCCTGCCTCTGCAAAAACCACTCAAAGTTGGTTTGCCTTTTTTTTTTTTTTTTTTTTTTTTTTTTTTTTTTTAAGTATGCCAGAAACCTTTTCAGTGTGGACCCTATCACAATTAATGGTTCAAAATTGCACCACATTTGAATTCCAATATTAAACATCAAATTTGTAAGCTGCTTTCCTAAGAAATTCTTTAGCTAAATATACACACACAATTGCATGACATGCCCAGTGTATCAAGAAACATACCAAACCTTTCAAAAGTGCACATTACAAGCTGAGCATGTCATGAAAACAAAGAGCTCAATCTTTTGCAGAGAATCCAGACCACAACTGTATGCAGATCCATTTAACTGCAGTGTTTGCTGCCGTGCCTGAAGAGAAACAGCGTTAATTAATGGTAACCAAGGGAAAAAAAAAAAGAGTTGTGTTATACTTTTATATAAAAAAAAGTCCTTTAAATGAGCACTCTAATTTTATAGCACTTACCTGTTCCACATTGTATCCATGTTTTTCCTTTGCTATTGCTATATATTCATCCACTGTAACAAAGTAACATCAGAATTAATTCTTCAGTACTTTTAGTTCTGCTGTAAATTGACACAGATTTAGCCATCTAACATGGAAAAACATTCTTCTCATGCTTTACCAGGTCCCCCAAAACATTAAATATATTCATAGCTTTATCAATAACAAGTCTACTGTCTTTAATCCAACATTTAATTTTATAAACTTTTGACACAAGCTAATTTTCAGTGAAAAAGATACTTACTTTCACATTTTTACTACAACAAAGCCATAGAGGCTCATCATATAGTTATTTAAATCAGAGACTATCTGGTGATTGAAAGGCCATGTCTTCTTGGAACCCACTCCTAAGAATACAGACACACTGTGGAAAGTCTCTAGGCACCTGGGTTAATTTTAAATTGAACTACTTCTACTGTTCTTATTCCCAAACATGTTAAAAATTAATGTAAAGAGATCCTAGATCGATGATTATGCATATCCTTGATATTAATACAGTTTTCACTGACCAACATTAATTTTAACCATGGCATGCAGACAGTTTTCAATAGAGAATATGAAAATTCAATGATTAGGTCATCAAATTCACCAACAACATTTTAAAATAAGTTGACAATACTAGAGCCAGCTTTGAGTGGAACACTTTCCATAACTGTTCTGCAGTTTTGATCTTCAGTGGTTATTTTTTTTAAAAGAAACAAACTCTTCCCATTCACCTTATACAGTTCACAATCAAGTCGCAACTAAATGTAGTTCAAAGGAAGCATGATTGAGAACAGGAAATAATTATATCCTTGTTATTCAAATGGACTAGGGATGTCCTTGCCATGAACTGTTGCAGCAGAGTGAATTGTACTTTAAAGGAATGAAGAAAGTGTTTAAAAATCATAGCTGTAGAGTGTTTCTAACTGTCCTGCAGTAGTAAAAGGTATACTCCTTCAAACAGAGGGACACAAACCTCTAACTACTGGTATTGGGTAGAAATTGTCTTGAGAACCAGGTTCTCATGACTGCATACTCAAAGTTTACTCCCCTGTATTACATATGGGGAATTCTAGCGCAGCAGGCAGGTTTAAACTAGATTAAACAGATAACTGATCACATTAGTCAGACGACTCCTGTATTTCAGGTCACTTCTGAAGGGAGAAAATGCTTAGTTATTGATAAGGAAACAGTAATAATTTCCACTTAATTTGGGCCTCAACACATCTTTTCTGAATTTATCCACTGCAACTTCTTCTCCTAGAAATTTAGAGCAGCAAGTTCTTCATGTTTAGATGTTTTATTCTTCTATTAATAACTAAAGGTTTCACAGACACCAATGATGATACAACACAGGCAATGTGATTTGAAACAAAGACTTAACTATAAGAGAAGGTGATCTTGCCTTTCCCCAGCGTTCTCTAAATAATAATAAAAAAGTAATGAGAGAAGTTTTGTGTTTAATTTACTAATTTTCAGTTTCAGTGTGTGTGTAAAATAAAGAGCAAACAGGCACATCAGAAACAATTAGTTATATTTAAGCATCCAAATTCTAAAGCAGGGAAGAACTTACACTTGGCATCTGGAATATTATGATACGGAGACCATACAAGCATCCCTCCATTATCTTTATCAGTGTATTTTGTGGCACCTGTAAGAAAACGAGTAAGTCTCAGTATTTATGAATATGATCTAGGGAACAGCTATTCACAGAACAACTCACACAGTACGTAGAATTCAACCACATTAAGAATACAGCCCTGCTACTAAGGGAATGGAAAAAAAATCATTAATTCCATATTATTTCCGTAAGACTTCAAATAGCTGAATTCGAATGCTACTCTTATGAGGTTCAGTCATAACTATGAAGGTGGTGAAACACTGTAACATGTTTCCCAGAGAAGCTGTGGATGCCCCATCCCTGGAAGTGCTCAAGGCCAGGCTGGATGGGGCTTTGAGCAACCTGGTCTAGTGGAGGTTGTCGCTGCCTGTGGTAGGGGGGTTGGAACTAAATGGTCTTCATATACCTTCCAACCCAAACCATTCTACGATTCTATAGTGAGACAAGATCCTGATTACCACAATTGGAGCACTAAAGCACACTGCTAAAGTTGACATGGGTACAAAATTTAAAGGTACTTGTGCTGGAACAGTTCTCCAGAAGTTATGTTTATCTATTAGTACTCTAACATTTATGGCTATCATAGTAGTATCAGGACCTACTGTTTTAAGTTAGGCTTCCTCCAAACAGAGATGGAGGGTGGAACACAGTCACCATCCCTGATGCTTTCAACAAGGGACTGTACTAACAACTATGCCAGAAACAATTCTGTTCACCTCCCTCTCTAGTTCTGATTTTCATAGCCATGTAATTTTTGATATTCACAGCCAACCAAACTGTGTAGCTGTAGAAAGTAACTAGGTGTAAAAGTAATCTTTTTTTTTTTTGTTTTAGTTCGTTCATTGGTACCTCACCTCCACCTCAATGTAGCAAGGGGAGCAGTCCAAGTTACCTAAGCTGTCTAAACTGTTCAGGACAGAGCAACACTGATGCAACTTTGTGCAAAGCACTAAAATCAGCCTTTGATTTTTAAAAACAATGTAAAAGGAAATTCTACAATACTGGAAAAACATTAACTGATAGTTACTTTTCATTAATATTTTACAAATGCATGCTACTACGTAAAGCTTCTTACAATCTATTTGTTTACAACAGTTTATTTTGCTAAGACATGGCTCAGCAATTGTAGCATTTATGCTCATGTCAGTATGAATTCCTTGAGGAATCACCCTCAGAGGAGCTTTTCTTGCATCCTTCTTGGAGGACAGAATTTTTTATTCAGTGGAACAAATAACTTTTCACTCCATTTTAAGCTTCCACACTTTGTATTTAGGTTCTACATCTTGTTGAAGGAATCAAAGCAAAACAAATCAATGCTTTGGAAAAAAGAGAACAACTTGCTGCTTTCTAATTATGTACTATGTTTTGTTGCTCTTCCCTCTTTAGGTTGGTGGTTGGCAGTGTTTTGTATTTGCTATCATCTTTACAATCTTTAGATACATGACTGTGAACTTGAAAACCAATTAATTACAGAAACTAAAAACTCATGCCTCCTCCAAAATTTTATGTGTAAGACAGATAACCTAAAAGCACCATGAACTCTGTAACAAGTCAAAAATGTACATACATGTTCATAAAGCACCAGTTTCAAGGCACAGGCAGTACTAAACTCTGAAATGGTTCTGGTATGTAAGAACAAATTCCTTAATATAACATTCTACTTTAGAACAAAAAAAGGATGTCTTTTTTAGTCATTAGGAATGCAATATTTCATGAAAAGTAATGCAACCATGTTACAGGCACAGCATTTCTCTCATCCACTCAGGTTTTTATCACAAGTAAATGACCACTACTCTGTACTCCGCTCTTTAATTAAGAGATGAGGTGAAAACAGGACCACTAGAGAATGCATCAGAATCCCAGGTTGTGAGCAAGGAATGTCTAAACTTGAGTATACCTCAGACAGACAGACACCTGCAGACCAGTGGATGTCACGGATATTATCAAGTATTGAGTATTCAAGTACTGAAGTGAAAAAACTTAGTCCGAGTCCTATCATTTGCACCATCATGTATGCGGTGACACTTCCCTGAGGGGCCACCCTCACGCTAACAAGCAGCTCTCACCAGAAGACCCTTTTTCAAAGCAGTGCTGCTTCCCCAGCAGGAATCAGACAACTGTTTCCCTTCAGGTGGCATCTTCACACTGCCAAAAGGCAGGCAAGGATGACAAAGGAAGGGTGGGATGCATACAAGTAGCTCAAAGGAAGACATCCTATCCTCAGCACAGGATGACCATAGCTACAGTACAGGGATCCCTCCATCTCCATATGCAGGACCATGATCTACCTTTATAATGGCTTCTTGTCCTTTGTGCCTCAACTATTCACGTGAGCAGCACTCTTCCCTCAAAAAAGCTGTGTTGCACCTCAAGGGCAACATGATCTTTATCTGCAAGATCCACTCTCATTAAGGACAGTGGCTGGAAATACCAGGCAACGCATTAACTGAAGCATGTTAGAAGAGCAGAGTTGTAAGCCAGTAAGAAAAAGACCATGAGCTACGTCTCAAATATAACAAGTCTCCCCCTGTCCAAACCCCACATTCAAGCCACTTGGGAAGAGGTTTCTGTGCTTCAGCTGCTGCACTCCTCCGCGAACACCACTTAGAAAACAGGGCTAGCTGAAGATGACCAACAGGCACTCTCCACTGCTTCCAGAACAGAGAAACTGTAGCAGCAAACTGACACTTCCTAAATTTCATCTTAGCATTACAAGTTAGGTACACGTGGGTGGTGCTGTTCTGTACACAACTGCAAGTCCTGAGAATAAAATGAAAATCTGGAAGCATATACCACTTAATAAGGGCATTGTGGGGCAGCATGACAATTTAGAAGTATATTTGCTTCCAGCATATGAAGTACTACCATCATCTGCTTAACACTAAGCTTTGAGAGTAGGAACAGAAACATAGAGGCTAACAGGAAGAACAACTAAATTCCTAAAATAAAGGGCTGGAAATCTTAAAAATAAATAGGTAAAAATAAACAAAAAAAATAATCAGGGAATGTGAGGACAGATGGCATGGAATAGAAAATTTTATATACTTCACCGTGCCATTTAATAATTTAAAGTGAAGAAAGCCTGTTTTCATATAGGAAGACTGGAGCGAGGAAAGTTATAAGAATACACACAGAAATAGATTCCATAATACCTTTAAAGGTATAAAACATTCTTTCTGACAGCACTCCCTATCCCTGAGAAGAAAGTATTTCAGCATTAAGTAGGCAAAATTCATACTGAAACCTTTGGAAAGTCCAAATCTGAGTAGAATAAAACTTCTCTAGCCGTTATCTCATGTGAGGATGACAGAATATGGTGCATCTACAGGGATAGCATCCTCCACTACGCATTCAAGAGAATACAAACAACCCACAAACTAAGGATACCAGCTTTGTAATATCCTGCTACAACTATAGCTGGGTCAGAAAGCGCAAGCAGAAACAATTTCACCCCAAGAATATAAAGTACTGTAGGAAAACTAGTAGGAAGTAGCAAAAATCTGAAGTGCAGGAGATTTTTTAACTCTGTAAATCAGGTAAGGAAATTTAGGGGTTTTATTTTATTAATATTTTTTTTTTTTGCGGTGAGAAAGTTTATCTGTCTAGTGACAATTAAAAATGTTATTTCCCTTACAGCTCTGTCTGAAGGTCTGCTTGTAAAAAGGGGGTGGTGGAGGACAGGGTAAGAACACGTTTAAACCAACTCCTAATTGTTGCTTTCAACCACAATCCACTTCTTCCAATAGACACCGACAAACAGTCATGTACTTTTCCTTTAAAAATTTCTTATTTTATACACAAACTCAGGTTAAAGAAAAACGTTCACTACCATCACAACTTTCATCATGAACGTTTTGCTCCTCAATGTATTCTTGCAGAGCACTGCCCATGAACATTTTTCAACATGGGCTAAATGAGGTCAAAGGACTGGTATTTATTCTACTCATTTTGGTATTCTATGTGTGTACCAGAGGGTTGACTTTGTATCTTGGACCTCCATCTAGTTTCATCTATCATTCATCCCCTTCTCCCACCTATTTGTTTTAAGGGGGTTAAAACCCCAGCACTCAAAGTACTGTTAAATAAACACACGTTCTAACATACCTGGTAAACCCTTCAAAAAAAATAATGCATTAAAAGAATTTCAAAAAGAAACAGCATTAAAGTTACTTAATTGGACACAGTGCCTATGTCCATACATGCAAACCTGTTAAGTATGATGGAGTTACTGTTACATCATTCACTAAAAAAAAAAATAATAAAAAAAATTTCTAAGTTTAGCTATAAGAGCACAGCTTTTTGTCCAGCATTACTTTCACCTCTAAGAAATGATGCCTCAAGACTCATCAGAGCCACCCCCCCAACAAAAAAAAAACCCAAACCCAAACCCCAAAGATAAAAGCATGAGATTTTGCTGAGATCTGCTCAGAAAACCAATCTGCTAACATGGTAAGCATGTATTATAATTAAAAAAAATCCATAAAGTATAAAAGTATTTTCTAAGACTTAGGTGTTAAAAAAAAAGTATCTTCTTGCCCTAGTAATCAAAATACACATACTAACAAGAACAATACTATACATTATGCCTCTTATACAAGACTTATTAAAGAAAGATTTCGATCATTAAGGAAATTGATAAAGTAAAGGGGTAAGTATATACAAATCTGTTACTGGGGAAAGGAGCATCAGTTGAATTCCAAACCCTCAGGAACACTTAGGAGCTCTAAAAAGTCTGGTTACGAGAAAGTGTAAGATTAGTTCTGTAGTTACAAATGCAATGGTACTATTGCGTATATAGTTCACAAAATTGAAATCACAGAGCCTCGGTTGTCCTACAAGGGGCAAAGAGTTTTTTTAATCAAAATAAAAGCAAACACCATGTGTTTTTCTAATTTAAGCGGCCTGTAGGAAAAACAAGCCCAGGCTGCACGTTAGAAATGATAATTTTTATTTATTTTTATGTAGGTAATGTGAAAATAAAGGGTGTAAATGGTTAGTCTTATTAACAAAGAGACTTAGACTACACGCTCCTTCCTAGGGGAAAGGCATTCCCTTATGCCAAGATCATGCATCCATTTAATCCCACCCTCCCCCTTTCTTTCCCCCGGCCTTTTCTTTGGCCTGTGGGGACTTGCGCCCATCAAGCGGGGCTCGCTCCAGCTTTAGGAGGCACTATGTGAGAAGCTCTGGCCCAATCCTCTTCCGGTAGGAAATCATCTGACACCAATGGAGCCTGTTTGGAGAACAGGAAAGTAGATAGGCTTCATCTGGCCACTACAGCAAAACTGACAAACGCTCCTACGGTCGCACTGCTCAGTGTAGCAATGCAAAAGAGCATTCTAGCAATTAACTTGCTAAAACCGGGTGTCAGGCTATGCAAGCCCACCCCGTATTCCCCGGGGCGGGGCTGGGGGGTGATGGTGGGGGTGAGAAGGGCGGTGGAGAGCAGCTCAGCCTGCAACAGCGGGGCTAGCGAGGCTACTACAGCACACAAAACCAGGGGCAGGAGTTTCCCACCAAGCGCATCTCCCACCCAGCGCCTCCAGCACGCAGCCAGGGTTGCTCTGCTTCCGGCAGGGCGCATCACTTCCCACCCCTGCCCCACAACACCCATCACCCCCCGACACAGATTTTTAAATCACCTTTTTAATAGACATGATATGCGGTACGGTTTAAGGAAAGAAAAAAAAAAAACACAACAAAAACCAAACCACCCAACCAACCCTAAAAAGCATTCAAGCTTTTTCTGCCTCGTCGCCTCCCGCCGAATACACATAGCAGGGCTGATAATGAAGTGAGAATTTCCCGGCGCGGTGCCCCCCCGCCCGCAGGCGCCCGGAGCTGATGCTGCCCCTGCCAGCCTCCCGCCGCCGCCACCGGATCGCCGACACAAAGGCTCGAAAGCAAAATAAATCCAGCCCCGCGGCCGCCGCCGGGAGAGCGCCGTGCCGAGCCCCCCGGCCCCCAGCCCAGCCCTCCCGCCTCGGGAACGGTGGCGGCAAGATGTCAGGTTGCAGCCGAGAAGCGATTTACCGGGCTCGAAGTCAGGAATGCGCGCCTGGTATTCCGCTCCGACCCTCATTCCTACATCTGCAACGTAAAGGGGGGAGAGAAATTAACGGCTCGGGTGTCCCCGGGCGGGCGCCGTCCCAGGCTACCGCCGTGTGGCGGGCGGGCTGGCGGACGCGCCGCCCGGGAGCCCCCGCCGCCTCGCCGCGGCCGTGCGGAATAAGCCACCTCCCCCCCCCCTCCGCCACCCCGCCCGCCGCCGCCGCGGATTAAGCCCCGACGGCCGCCGGGGAGGGGGCCGGAGGCGGAAGGGGGAGTTTATTTCAGCGGAACAATGGGGACGGCGGCGGCGGCGGCTCCCGGGAGACACTCCCCATCGTTAACCACCGCGGGGCCGCCCGGCAGCCGCGGGGCCGCGCCGCGCGCTCCCGCCCCCCCCTCCTCCCCCGCGCCCCACACACAGGGCGGCCCAGCCCGGCCCGCCGCAGTACGCGCGGCGGAGGAACGGCGGCGGCGGCAGCCCCGACACCGGCGCGGGGAAGCGGGAGGCGGCGCGGCTCGGCTCAGCGCCCCTCCCGCCGCCTCCGCCACCCCCCTCCCCCCGCTGGCGGGGCGGCCCGGGGCCGGCCCCAGAGCTCGCACCGTGCTCGTCACCACTGTCACCGCCGCCGCTCTCCGGCTCCGAGTAGTGCCCGTTGGAGGGGCTGCTGCTCTTGGTGCCGTTGGGGGCTGCCCGGCTCTTGCCCCCCAGGAGCTCCGCTCCCTTCTCCATCATGCCCGGCATGTCAGGGCTTGGAGGGGGAGCGGGGGAGAGCGGCGGCAGCGCGGGCTGCTGAGGGGGGGAAGTTAATACGGAGCCGCCATGTTGCCCCCTCCCCGCCCCCCCCTCGGGCCGCCGCGGCGCCGGCACCTCCTCCCCCCTCACACCGCCCCCCGCCTTCCCGCGCTCCCCCTCCCCCGGCGCCGCGCAGCCCCCGGGAATCCCTCCGCGCCGGCCCGGCCGGATCTAGCCGAGGGGGCGTGGATGCCGGCGGAGCCCCGGCGGCGCGGCGGAAGGATTCCGGCCGCGCCGATATCTGTCAGGGCCTCGCCGCCAGGCTCCCGCAGCGACTGGGAGAGGGGACTATTTCCCCCGGCGGCGTAGGGATCGCGGTGGGGAGGGGTGGTGCAACGGCCGTGAGGGGCGGGAGGTGCTGGGCGGCAAGGGCCGCAGCGGTGCGGCTGTGGCGGCGCAGCGTGGGCCGGCTGCGGGGCAGCCTCTAGGGGAGGCTGGGGCGGCGGAGCGCGGCCTGAGGGTAGCGGCTGCCAGCGGGGCCGCAGGGCGGTCACCTTGGGGCGGGGCCGGGCCCCGGGTCCCGGCTGCGAAGGCCGATGCCGGGCGCGGCGGGGGGGCCGGCTCTGTGCGCGGCCGCGGCGGGGCAGCGCTGCCGCCTTCCCGGCCGCGGCTCTTGGGGCAGCACCGGGGTCGAGCCAGGCCGAGGGGGTTAAGGGCGCGGGGCAGTCGGCACCGGGAGCGGGCAGCGCTGCAGGTAGTTCCGGGTGCTGTGGAGCGTGTGTGAAGTGATGCTGATTTTTCTAATGTGCAAAATAACTTATTTTTATTTATCGGAATTCCAGTGTGTTACCAAGTGCTCAGACGTCACCATCCAATTAATATCAAAATTTCCAGGTTTTAAGAGAAGAAAAAGACCGAGGCTGGCTCCAGAGAGAGGTTCGGTTACAATATGGTGACCGTCTTATTATTTAGTCTGGAGGTACATTAGTTTGGTTTATTTCTATTGAAATACATTATAGGTCGTTGTGGCTATGTTTTAAATGTGCCTTAAAGGTATTTTTAATGATGCAGTGAGAACTTGGCTGTCTGATTTCCTGATGTAAAAAAAAAAAAAACAACCCAGGCTTAACTGTTAAAGTTACCATTGCTACACGTTGTAGTTAAAGTCTCACATTCCCAGACTGACACAATCCATTTTGCATTTTGCTTTGTCACATCTTAGCCATTTTTCCCAAAGTTTGACCTGGCAGCTGTCTGCCTCAAGTTGGTTGGTTGATCGATGGATTGAAGAGTGCTAGCTAGAATGGTACAGCTGCTTTCTTACAGTGAGGTTAAGGAAAGATGACTACCTGTGTCCATAGGTGTGACTACTAAGTGACCCTGGTACTTTTACCATGTGATTGTAACCTGATGTAGTTTGCCGTGTTTATCAGGTGCTGTTGTTTGATACTTGTCTTGAAATCAACCCAATATGGTCAAATTCTGTACTTTGGAAAACCTCTGATTTACGTGTGCTTCCTAGAATATGGCAGAAAAATATTGCCAAGATTGTTCCTGCTTGGGGAATATTTGTGACCTTTGAAGAACTGTTTTTGGGATAGCTTTTGGCAGTTGGCCATCAAGAATGGGAGAAAAACAAGCTCTGACTCCTGTAGGCTTGCTGTTCTCTCTCTCCAAAAGTTGGAAAGAAAGACTAGTAAGGAGAAGGTAGAAGCATAGGTGGTTGGCTACCTGCAAATGCCTCGACAACTGAGGAAAAAAAGCTCTAATGCAATCTCACATTTATTGTACACAAGAGAATTCACGTAAGAGAAAGCATGCAGCAATACCAGAACTACAGGAAGATCTTCAACCAATGTTTGTACTTTTTAGATGTGAAACACAATAAGAAAACTTGCAGGAAAATGTGCTTTACTATTTTAATTCTCCTAAAACGGAGTATTTAAGGCTTCTTAGTTTTATTTCTAAGGATGTGAGGTTTGGGTATACATGCAGTGTTATGACTGCATGTGTCTTGACAGTTCTCTTCACTGATAAAGCCACTGAAAATTTTAATAAGCTATTACAGCTTTTGGGAATGCAAAGTTGTTACAAGTGTTGCAAAGGTGATTACCTGAAAGGAAGAAAGATTCCTTGTCAGTATGGTTGAGAGGAGAATTGTCTTAAGAGCTTGCCCCTTTCTGTTTCTCTTAATGCATGGCTACTGTTAAAATGCCATTTCAGAGGTTACATTAAAAGCATGTGTTCACTAAGGCAAGCACTGAAATACTAGCAAATGCATGTAGTGAGTTTTTTTTTTTTTCCCATGCAATCTTAAAGTTGGCTTGCCTTGGAATATAACTTCTCTTCCTTTATTCAATTTCTTTTTCTTCTCCTTCCCCCCGCCCCCTTCTCCATAGTTCCTCAGTCACATTCAGTGTCTAGGTGCTCCTGGATTAGATGTGTTATATTAAAGCAGACTTGTTTGTGAGATCATTCCTGCATTTGTTGTAGAAACTACATACAAGGAATTAGCTTGGACTAACATTACTGTATATATTCTTATTTTTAATTTTCCTTTCTAAACTTAAGCCGTGGAGGACAGCAGTGTAACCAATGCATTCAGAAGGTATGACTTGGGCCAGTCTAGAGATTCTTTTTATGAGCCTGCCAATTTCTTGTTCTTGGAGGTTATGCATTTATTCTTAAAACTTTCTTCCCAAAGTCATAGTTTCAGGAGGAAAGGTGGTATTTGGGCAGGAGGGAAGGGGTTGCTGGAGTGCAAAATGGATTGCAACAGAGAGGAGGGGAATTAAGGAATGGAGAGGTTGCAAACAAGTAAGGCGAAGCCCTTGCTGCTTCTTTTATCAGGGTTGCTAAAAGGCTTTAGTAGAAATAGAAGCTCAAAGGGAAACAGCTTTTGCTATCCATGAATTAGGTGAGCTTCAGACCCGCATGGCTTCTGAGGTTGCTCCACACAGGTTTGGGGCCTCTTGCAGTTATCGTTGTTAGAGCAGGTTCTTGGAATTCATTGCTTAAAATTGGGTTCTTAGACTGTGGACTCCTGCAATTCATTGTTATTACCTTGCAGTGGCAGATAATGATAATATTGACTGAGTTGTGAGCTATAGGAAAGCAAAGACTGTCTATTCAGAGCAAAATAATTTCTTAAAACACTAGGTGGTTTCACGTGCCTTTATTATCATGGAATCATTTAGATTGGAAAAGAATCATAAGATCGAGGCAGTGCTAGTTTAATAGTCAGACAAGTCTATTACTAAACCATGTCCCTAATTGCCACATCTACACATCTTTTAGATACCTCCAGGGATGGTGTCTCAACCACTTCCCTGGGCAGCCTGTTCCAATGCTTGACCACCCTTTTGGTGAATAATTTTTTCCTGATATCCAATCTAAACCTCCCCTGGCACAACTTGAGGGCATTTCCTCTCATCCTATATCTCTTCTTACTTGGGTGAAGAGACCCACCTCCCTACAACCTCTTTTCAGGTAGTTGTAGAGACTGATGAGGTCTCCCCTGAGCCTTCTTCAGGCTAAACAAGCCCAGTTCCCTCAGCTGTTCCTCACAGGACTTGTTCTCAAGACCCTTTACAGGCTTTGTTGCCCTTTGGACACACTCCAGCACCTCAGTGTCTTTCTTCTGTGTTATGTCCATCTCACCTATGAAATTTCTAGCACATGAAATTACTGCAGATCACATGCTTAGCTTTTTTATCTTATAGTGACAGTTTTACACTTTCATTTTTTTTGGAAAGAGCATTTTGATAGTTCTCTGGCTTGGGAATGTCACTTTATACCATTTGAAATCTGTGTCTTTTTAGATCTTTTAGAAACAGGTCAAATTAATTTGTGATGCTGCTTTAGAAAAATTATAAATGTATGACATGTTTTGTGAAACAGAGAAAATAGAATGCTCATGAACCCTTTTGGCAACATCCAGTCTGGAAATGTGCTTTAATGTGAAGATTTGTAATTTCCTTTGATATGAATGTTTCGTAAAGAAAAGTATGTTCTTCCTAAACACATTAAGAAAAGCATGCCTGGAATCAAGGTAATTTCAGATAAATTACACTGCTTGGAGTCTGTTCACTCCTCTGCTGGAAAATACATAGGTGTCATCTGTCAAGTACTCTTTCTTTCATATTAAACACAACTCAGCCTGCTGGGTGGTAAGTGGGAGGCTTAGAGTGGACAGGGTGAGATTTATTAGTTCTTTCAGACTGATAGTTGTTGCTCTGTGCCATGCAAGGTTCCTGAATTTTCCAAAGACTCCATGTTGTAGTGGAACCAGTGGAAGATGGTGGAAGGCATGAGTTTTCTACAGCTCTGGAAAATCAGGCTATTGGTCTCTTTGCTGAGCATTTTTTAGTATTTCTGAATTTTAGTCTTAATGCTTTATTAAAGTAGAAATCCATAATTTTTTTTTTCTGTAACTGGGCAGTGGAATGCAAAAATACAGCATTCACTAACTGGCTTGCTGCTGTTAATATGCCCCAACGGAGACTTGAGATTTTTTCTTTTTTTGGTTTATTTTTGTAGTGCTGCCTTACCAGTTATAGGCTTCAAGAGCTATCTGCTGTCCAAGTCTAAATGGAATTCTTCTATGATTTAGTTAGCATCGTAGAGTATAGACTCTGTATAAGTACCATCAGTAACTTACTCTTGGGAAGTGGAAAAAATCATGTTGCAGTTGCTTTGAGAAGTCTAAGGACTTCTGCAGTTCTGAACAGTTTTCTGTATTTAAATACCTGCCAGCAGCTGAACAAATCATGTTCTTCTGAAATCTTTGCCAAAATTTGAAACAGGCTGTGTTGTATGGTGTTGGTGGTTTATATGTTGAATGAAGCTGAGAATGTTAGGACTAGGCATTCTGTTAAAAATAGTATTTTGAAATTATTTGTTGCATGTAGGAAGGCTTATCCAAGAACTAACAACATGGGTTAGTACTAACATCCATCTTGTTCCGTACTTTGATCCTGACAGTTACAAACAGCAAAGGCTGCAGAGGAACTTATTTTGGGGCAGATGCCATAATCTCCATTCTCTCTTGGCAAGAAGCCTATTCTTGGCTCTTACACTTCAGAGCTTCAACAAATCTTTAAAGCTTGGTATCTTCAAAAAAAATAAATTATAATCTTGATTCCTCTAGATGTGTTTTGAAAATACCTGTTCCACCTTTACCATTTATAGATTCTTGTTTCCGTGACTTTCTATAGCAGTGAGTTCCACTAACACTGACAATTTTTTTTTTCCTTTTAAATGAAAAATTTTCCAAATACCCTCTTTTTCTTGACAGGAGGGGCAGGTATTCCTCATCAGCCCTTTCAGTCTCATGATTAACTGTAGAGAAATGAAATATAAATATCTGGTAAGCTGTAGTGTTTACAGAAAGTAAAGAGGGTCCTGTGTCCAGTTGATTGTCGTGACACACTGCTGGAAAAGCTTGAGTTTAGCTGGCTTAACCTTATGTTACGTAGGCAACTTGGGACAATAGGTAATTTCAGAAAGTCAGTTTACAGAAATCATTTAAGTACTTACATTTTTCCATACTCTCTTCAAAGTAAAGTTAGCTAACAGCTGGCAGTATGTCTTTGAATCAGTATATTGGCGTTCAGTATTGTCAGTGAAGATTCTCAATCTATCTATGAACAGTGCGTGTACATGGCTAAAGTAGCAGCATCTCTTTACAAATAATTTGGGTTTAGGACCAGTTGTTTTCCACAGGAAAAAGAAAAAAGGCATTGTAATTCATTTGGTAAGCTAGTGTGCTTTTACTTTGTCCTGTCTTACTTTTGGATACAGTTAAGTAAACTACTTCCCATAGGACTGTTCAGTGGAAAGTAGATATCACCTAATTGGTACTCAAAGCTGTTGGACTTCCATAAGAAATGTAATTTTGCTGTTTCTGCATGGCATTTGGTTTTTTTTGTGTTGGTTTTTTTTTTTTTTTTTTTAAAGCAAAGCAAAACAATTGCTTTCATTTCATGCACTTAGTGAATTGTGTGCTAAACTTAATGCTGTTCTTTCTTGTCAGGTTGTCCACTGCTGTTGTACCTGGAGGTGACAATTTACTGTAAGTTAATGATGTTTATGCTCCCTCCTAGTATTTTTTCCTCCTTTTCCTTCTGTAAAGTAATGTTACAAAAGGAACATACTGTGCAAGATTTTGTCCTTGTAGTTAATATCACTTCCTTGAGACAAAATGTCCTTTAACACGTACCAGAATAAAAAAAATAAAATCGTGCAGTTATGTTACTATATTGTGTACATAACCATGAAAAAGAGAACCTTGCCCCAAACAGCTTCCCATTTAATGATGATCCAGTCAGCGTATGTAACCAGTAGTAGGAAAAGCAAGAGAGAATAAGGGAATCATCAGGAATATGTTAATGTGGAAAAGCCACATAAAATTATTGTAACCCTGTACTGCCCTTCCATTTAAGACAATGTGCCATTGTAGGAGTTATCTTGAGTGATTTTTTTAAAAAACGAAAGTAGCAGTGTTATGAACCCACATTTGGAGGAAGGTGATCTATCCCTTCATGTAGGGGAAAGAAGTATAAAGAGTGTAGTAACCGGTAGTGGCAGCTTGTTTTGCTGTATGTCTTGGGCCTTGGACTGTAAAAATATTTCATGCTACAGCATACTGGTACGTCCTGCTAAATTTTGCTCTCCGTGGCTTATCCTACCTGGCATCTTGTGGTTTAAGGGGGCAGGGTCGGGGGGTTACGAAGTGGAAAATAACACTGACTGTGTATGGCTAAAAGAAAGTTCCTGAGATGTTATAAGGGTTTGTATTTTGGTTTTTTGCCTCATGGTTTCTATAGAGAAGTATATATCATTCCTTAGAAATCCCTGTGTTATGGAGCTATGCTGGATTTTGGAGGTCAGTGTGGCTGGATCATGTAGATACCAAAACATTATTGCTATTCTGGTGTCATATATTTTCTCACTCTAACTATTGTTTGGCTGATGTAATGATCCACAATTCAGGTGTGCAGTTTAGGAAGCATCAGCAAGAAGGTTCTGTTTTGAGAGTACTTGTAAGATGGAGTTGCAAGCACTAAAAATGCAATTGTTAATTTTACTGAAATGTGTAAGATTTATTTTCCCACATGGAAGTTTCTCCTGTAATACTACTTCACCATATTTTTCTAGGAGTAGAAATGGTTCTCTTAAGTGTATTCTTTTAAAAAACCCCAAACAAACAAATCAATATGGCTGTGTCTGGCTCTTCAGGTTGTATTATATAATGCTTTCAGGAATGATTATTCTCTCTTCTGTTTGAGGCAGATAAAACTACATAAATATAAAACTGAAATCCACAATCTTGCATTTGAGGATATGGATGAATACATAAAGGGTCATTCCACACTAGGAAAATTCTCCTTGGGAAGATGCAGCAGTTCACAGCATTTCTGCTGGAGTGTTTGTTAAACCAAGAGGAAAAACAAAAGCTCATGCTTATATAACTTTAGGGTGAAAATGCTGCATGCCACTAAGACCTTGCTATCATTAGTTTCCACAATAGTTTTTAGAAAAATACTCACTTCAAATTCACTCTCAACCAATGTGCTAAATGCTCTTATGCTGGAGATGAGGTTTTTACTTGCTCATATCTAGTTCAGTCTTTCATCTAAATTACATCCCTTTTAATGAAGGTGGCTTTTATCTTCTGTTTAAGGGCCTGCCTAATTAAAACTTGAAACGTGTTATAGTCTAGGAGCCTGTTATGAGGTCCATTCTTACTAGACATCTAGTGTTCTGAAAAACCAAAGGCATGATCCAGGTTTCAGGGTTGCACTCTGAGCCCACTGCTAGAGATCTACTCCCTACAGATACTGCTGAACTGCCAAAGGCATCTTTGATAGATGATTTCTGCTGATATTTTATGTATAAACATTCACTTCTAACAAGCATGTGCCCCAGTCTATCCACTCATCCCCTAACTTCACCTTCCTTTGTGTCATACCCTGTGTTTTGGTTAGGTAGCTGGAGATAGGTTTTAATATTATGACGCATAATTCACTGTACTGTGTGACTTAACTGATATAAGAGCTTCTATGTTAGTTCATTGATAGCGGTCTTTGCTTCGCAATAATCAATGGAAACACAAAAAGGAATCCTCTTCTATTTGTTTAAACACTTTGAATTTCATAGAGCATCTATATTCGTGACTGAATAGATGTAAAGTGTGAGTTCCTTATGAACATTGTATGTGGCAGCACCTGAGCTGAATATATTGTAAAAAAAATTAACCAAAATTATAAAAGACATAAACCTTCCCCCACAGCAGGTATCCAAGTGTTTACAAAAATCAGTAGCCCATCAGAGTTTACAGTCATGCGATATTAGTCACTGGGACTAGCTATGAGTACAGTGCCGGTAAAGGCCCTGGTAAAAATGCTGTTAAGATCAAACTTTAAAAATTAGTAATTTTTCTCGCTGCAACTGCAGAAGATAACAGTAAAGGATTAGCTAGAGTGAGAAAATCTGTAATCGCTATATTTAAATGTTAGATTTAAGAAAATGATGGTTCTAAGCCTGTTACAAAGTGGTGGTTTTATGTTTTCTTTTTCTTTACAGATTTGTGCTCCTGATTTGTCTGCTTCTGCATATACCTCCCACTGTCCAAGAATGCAACTAAGTTTTGTCTACATAGAAAGCAAATACTGCAAGTAACCCAGCCTATTGACAGGAAGATCAGTAAGTGGGAAACAGATGATGAATTGTTAGGCTTGGTAAAACTTTGAAATGAAGTGAGAAGAGTTTGTTTTGCCCTTTTTCTTTTCTTTTTTTTTTTTTTTCTTTTTTTTTTTACATTTCCTTTGTGGTTGTAGGGTTTTTTTTTTGAGGGGGGATTGGTTTCTGTCTGTTGACAAACCTTCTAAAACTGAAATAGTATGAGGAACACTTATGGTCAGTAAAGTTGTGAGATAAGAGATCAACTGTATAAAATATATAACTCCAAAACATGAATTCTGAACGCATATAGGCAAAATCTATGAGATACAAGCCTTGTGCAAGGGACTTACTCATTTTGTTGAGTATAGGTTTTATAGTGGGTACTCCTTGACGAGTGTTTTTTAGAGGGGCTACTGTAAAAGAAGCACTAGCAGCGTCTTTACCACTGTCAGCCTCACAGGTAGGATGCTTCTGTCCAGAGCACAATTAATGGGGTTTTTAAGATTGTTTTACTTTTCAAATTGAACTACAGAGTCTAGGCTATATAATCCAGGGAGTCTGACTCCATATTATTTAGGAATTCTTCTTCGTATTATTACATTATTGGAAACTGCCGTGTAGTAGAATAAAAGGTTTGTTCACGAAGCTGATCATATAGTTTAAATCAAGGACAGTGGCTAAACCAGGATGTTTTAGGGCCGAAGTAGGGAAGAAAGAGATGGAAGACCTGCTAGTTAGCATAAGCATATTCCTAACTAGCAGTTATTTTTCTGAATCTGGGCATAAAATAGCTAGGTTTTGTTCTTTGTACAGCATATTGTGAAAATGTAGGATTAAAAGTGGCTTTTTTGTATTGTTAAACCAGGGACTACTGGATACAGTTGAGAGATAAAAATGCAGTCAGCAGCAGTGATAAAGTCTGCAGTGCTCCTTGCTACTTCACAAAAAACCTGTCACCCAGAAACTATGGGTTCCTAGGCTTATTGTGGACAGGGCATGCAAATAAGAATATGTATTACAATTACTTAATAGGAGTCCCTGCATTCTGTTAGCAAGCTGCACCTGAATTGCTTCATTTTTGTGTTTTTTATGTTGACTCACACACAGGAAAAACAAAGCCAACTGATTTACACAATAAAAATGTTAACAAAAAACCTACCAGACCTGGAACCAAAGAAACTGTGGTTAATTTCTTTTCCTCCTCTGAGTAATAACACTTCAGTGGATCGCTGCCTCTCTGAGACTGGGAGAGACCATAGGCAGGACAGGACAGGGTTGAGCCAAGAGGGTTGGGTAGAGGTGCCTGTGGTGAGGAGAATGGTGATAGTAACTGGTGTCCTAACTGGGATGTGTGGGGATTTTTTTTTTTGTGTAGAGTCGTGTTTTGGTTTTTGGTTTTCCTAAATCTGGAAGGACAGCATGCCACCTCCTGTGGAAATAAATGGAGATGGGCATGCCATCCAAATGGGGAAAATTTTTCTATGCCCTTTTGAGCTGTTCTGAGAAGGAACAGTTCTTCCCTGTTAGCCCACACTCCAAATGTTAGATATATAAATAAAAGACTGGTTGTGTACTCTCTCATCAGTTTTATTTTGAGATTTTTTTTTCTTCCATTCAGAATGCAGGACTTAAGTTATTTTTCCATATTTATTACCTATAAAAAATTCTGCAAGAAATTAATTAATTCCAAAACTGGAAAAGTGTCCATATTTATTTTTAACAAATTTGTTATGGCTATTTGGGAATACTAACATTGTCAGTTCTTAGGTCTACAGTCTGCTGTGCTGCTGGATATTTCTTAGAGTTAAAAGTTTCGTTGAATTTTAGACTGCAGAAATAATTGGACCTTTAGGAACCTCAGGATGAACTTTAGCATTCGGTTAAAATGAGTTGTAGAAATAAATTGAAGAGTTTCAGTAAGATGCACAGATGCTTTGTCCAAATTCTTTCCTTTTGATAGACCCGTGTGTACTTGTTAAAACTAAGGTGAGCCAATATTTTAAGGACTGGATTTGTTTCTCATTGCTTTTTTCCAAATAATGTTAATCACAAGCAACTCAGTGTTCATGTATGTGTGTATTTAGGTGGGGGTCTTAGCCTACAAACTTTTGTTGGTAAGAATTTGTAGAATGACTGCTTTATTGATTTTAATGTAATAAATAAATAAAATTGTAACTTTTTCCATCTTTGTCTGAATTCAGGATTTCCTTTTTTTGTTTAGTATCTGTACGGCAGAGTAACTTGTGCATTACCTTCTGTAATTTGTTATCCTATCAATTAAGGTATTTTATTCTGACGTTTTAGCAAAGGCCATATGGTAGTATACAAACAGAACTCAATTTAAAGATTAAATGTTCTTTTTATTTTCAGAATTGGTGGTAGTTTGTTATAACTTTGTCTTATAGTTCTGCTTTTGACAGTTTATTTTTTTATGAAGAACAAAAGGTAATGTGCAAAACAGGGTAGAAATCAAAAAGGCCATGAATAAAAATGGTGCCTTTCAACGTAAATTAATTAGATTTTGAGCAGATGAGACTTCCCTAACCACTGTGTTTCTTCACTGATTTGATGGTGTGAGAGTGAAATGACAAGTCCCAAAGAACTAATAGAGTCTAAACAACAAAAGCCTTGTGCAACATTGGAAGAACTGGGTTTACTCAGACCGAAAGGCAGTGAGAGCAGGTAGAGGAGCATTATAGCAACTTTTCATGCATTTGAAAACTTTCAGAAGGGTTGGTGACTTTTGTGTCCACTGAAGAAAGTTTTTACTAGCTTTAAAGACCAGATGACTTAGCACCATTTTAGGGAAAGCTTTCCTAGGAGATTTGTTAGGTGTTGGAACAAATTACCTAGAGATGCTTGTGTGGCTGACTAAGGGGAAGTTTTCTGAAGGAAGTTACAGTAGTATCTCTCATCTTGTCACAAGGTTCACTCCTGAAAGAAATGAGCTCTGTCCTGTTCCAACATTTTTATTTCATAGATGCCATGGGGTTTAGTGACATTCCCACAAATTAGTGCCTGGAACTGGTGTTTTTATTGATGATAGTTTCCAACACATTTGTGTATATCAATGCTGGAAGTTATGGTCACGTTAGTAAATGGGTTGGCATAAATACAGGCTGCTGCCAAAAAAGGGAGCCGTCTCAGCTGTCTTTCCTCATTCACCACCAGTGCTGGGTTTCTTCTCAGGCTAGTCTTCAGTTCGAGTGGGGTGACAAATATGTACAGCTTATATGAGGTCAAATCTGTCCTTTTTGCAGCAGCAGCAGCTGCTCAAAACGACTCTGGAACAGTAGCTTAAGGCTTTGCAGCCAAGGGACAGTCACTTACTGTGGGGTACTAGAAATCCTGGCCTAGGGCCTTTTTCAGGATAAACCAGGCTAAAAGAGCAGCATAATAAATTATAGCTGAATGTTCTCTGCAGCAAACTGACCTTTTTTTATTAGCCTTAAGTGGAAGTGTTAGATCTGTCCAATAGGCTTTAGCAAACAAGCAAATTAAGCAATTTCATTTTTTTCAGAAAGTCAAAAATTGGAAGCTGGAGTGAGGTAACCACCTAATAATGAAGTCAGACAGTGTATGTGTGCTGCTTCAAGTGGGGCTTTGCTTCCAGCTTTGTATCATTTGCAAAATTTACCAGTAATGGCAAGAAAATGAGCATAGAATTCAGAATAATCAGAGTGAAACATTAACACACTAGTGTCCGTCTGCACTAGTGGTGAAAAATTCGTATCACCAGCAGGAGTCATATTTTGCAGTGGAGAGGAAGCCTAAAGGAGGTAGAAGATAAAGGACAAATTTTCCATTTGCTATAACATTTATTAATTTGCAATGTTACAGGGTAGACGTAAATCCCAACCTAGCTAAAATGGTACCTTTGATGTAGAATTTGTAGGATTAAGCATGAGGCACTGAAAAATTTGATAATCAGAGCCTGGACAACACAGTGCAACACAAACCATAGCCAGCCCACGCTTGTGGAGTTCCAGAAAAAATATGGCTTTTCCTCTTTACTCTGTGTCCCCTTGCTCCCACTTCTGTGTACTTGCTGATTCAGTTTAAAATCTTTTTTTCTTTAAAGGCCTTAAAGTTTCTGTAGTGCATGCCAGCAGCCAGATATCTCCAAGTCATAGATATTCCTGCAGAGCCTGGCAGAAGCTAAGCTAGTGTGCGCTTATCTAGCCCTCTGGCACAGTGGCTTAGAGGAATAATGAAAGTCTTCTAGATCCTAGTTTTTCAAAACCTCACTCTTGGTTGTTAACACTGGTGTAATTTCAGTGTCAAAGGTTACAGTTACAATTTTTCTGGGGAAATTGCCGGAAAGTTTAAGATCTCTTCAGGTTTGGCCTATGCTGCTGAAGCTAGCAGGAAGTAAATAACCTGGAGTCTTTACATGTACAGTTGTTGGGGATAGATTTAGATGTGTAAAGATGCAAATAAATGCTTCCATGGCATTTTTCAAAGTCCAACAACATTTCAGGGAGGATTAGTAGCTTTTTTTGCAACTTCGGGCATTTGATTTCTGTCCCCCTCCCAATCTGTCGGACTTCGGCAGCAAATCCAGGGGTGGTCAGTATAACAGTTCATGACCAGTTTAAAAGCTGCTTCCATGGCACAGCTGCTTCATATGCCTGGAGCAGGGCCGGGCCTTGCTGTGGTTTTAGGAGTCCCCCTGGTCTCCTGCTGTGCCAGGGGCTGCAGATGCTGGGACAGTCTGGGACTTGACCCGTAGCTCCTGCCGCAACGAAGTTGTTCCCTGCCTCTACGCCTCAACTCCCTGCAACAGGCAGCGTGTGGCCTTCCACTTAAAGATGCTGTGGGAGGCAGGAGGTCAGCAGCAGGAAGACAGGGCTTGTATGGCCAGCGATGGCTCAGAGCCACGGCCACGCTGCGCAGCAGGGTCGGACAGTGTCTGTGGCTACCCTGGGGCTGGCTACGGGCCCTGGCTGTGCTGCTGGCCCGAGCGTTAGCCAGGGGGCAGCCGGCTGGGCAGTGCTGGAATTCTGCAGGAGCAGTGCTAATACATCAAAAGCCTAAGTGAGGTGGTCTGTCATCTTTGCCCTGCTTTATTTGCTTGTATTGTGAGAAATTGCTTTTCCCCAGGCATGTGAATATAAGGAGACGTGTCTTGGGTGTGCCCTGAGATGTGGAGCCTGGAGGTGCTGCACATAATGAGGCATTATAGCAAGTCAATACCAACGCCAGTGTGAAAATTAAAGATCTGAGTGTTTTCCATTCGCTGACAGGTTTGTAAAAGGGAAAGAACAAAGTAGTTTAATCCCTGAATCAAAAACCGTTATAAATTAAATATTTCAAAGAGTTCAAAACCTGTCAAAGGTTGTATTTAAATAGTTTATTGCGCAGCTTCTGCTGAGCTGTTAATCAGTTTGACCACATAACGCTACGGAGCCTTCCGAAAGACATCGCCGTCGGGAGGCGAGGCGCGCCGAGGGGCTGCGGGCGAAGCCTCCGGCGTCCCGCCGCGGATGGAGGCGGCGGAAACTGCGCTGCCTCCCGGGGCCCCGGCGGCCGCCAGCCTGCAGCGCCGTTACCGCAGTTTCGCGGGGCGCCGCGGTGCGGGGCCGGGTCCCGGGCGGGCCTCGGAGGCGCCGTGAAGCGCCACCTGCGCCGGGGCGGGCAGAGCCCTGCGGAGCGCCGCCGCCCCCGGGGAGCGGGCCCCCGGCTCCGAGCCGGCGGGGCGGCTCGGCTGCACCTCAGCCCTCAGCGAGCGCCGTGGCGCGCCCAGACGATGGCGCTGCAGCACCGGCCTTGCGGCGCGGCGGCGGGCGGCAGGGGGCGCTGCGGGGAGGTCCGGCGGCGCGGCGGCGGGCGCGGGGCTGCGGTGCGCGGGAGGCGGCGGGAGGGCCGCTGCCGCACAGCCCTGCCGGTCCCGGCGGAGGCATGAGGCGCGCAGGGCGGGCGGGCAGCGGCGC
Source organism: Falco punctatus (assembly GCF_963210335.1). Lineage (NCBI taxonomy): Eukaryota > Metazoa > Chordata > Aves > Falconiformes > Falconidae > Falco > Falco punctatus. The sequence continues at coordinate 22,664,094 of NC_137592.1, read as the reverse complement.
GGCAGAGCGCGGGTCGGCGCGGCCCTGAGCGAAGCCTCCGCGCCGCGCTCCCGCAGAGCGACTATGGCCGGGGGAAGGCGAGGGTTGGTGGCGCCTCAGAACACGTTTCTGGAGAACATCGTGCGAAGGTCTAACGGTAAGGGGTGGCCGGGGCGGCGGGGAGGCGCCGGCGCCCCAGTGCTGAGGGCGAGCTCTCTCGCTGAGGCGAAGCCGCCCGCCGCTCCCTCGGCGGGGGCCGCCCCGGGCGGAGGGACGTTGAGCCCGGCCGCTGGCCGGCGGCTCCGCCGGAGCGGCGCATCCAGGTGCCGGGCCGAAGGCGGTGCCGCCGGCCGGCCGCGCCGCCCGAGTGCTGCGGGAAGCCCCCCGGCCCGGGCAGCGGGGCGGCCGCCTCCGCCGGGGCTCCGGCTGCAGGTGCGGCGGCACGGCGGGGGGACCGGCCGGGCGGGCTGTGCCCGGTGCGGGGCGAGATCTGCGCCCGAGGGGCAGCGCCGGGGCCTGAGCCGGCCCGGGGGGCGAGGGGCCGGGGCACCGGCGGGGTCCGCGGCACCGGCGGGGTCCGCGGCGGCGGGAGGCGGTCCGGGCGTTCAAGATGGTCTCTGGGCAGGGGCAGCCGCGCGGGGGTCTCGGCGGGGGCTGCCGGCCCGAGTTGGAGGGGGGCTCTGTCACAAGTGAGGAGAGAGTTTGCCATTTTGGGGGCTGAGGGGCGATAATTCCTTTTTTCCCAGCGCGCTGCAACCAGGTCTTTCTCTTGGAAAACTGTGGAGTGGAAAATGCCTCCAGTTTCACAATTGCATGCAAATAGGCATTAACGTTATCCAGATTCTTTCACTTGGGGACCTGCCGAAAGCGGCTCCCTCGGTGCGCCGCGACCAACCAGCCTTTATGTGTTTGTTTAAGCCTGGGCATGTGCATTTATTTTTTTAAAGCTCCGAGCCCAAGTTCTGCCATTTTTAACGCTCCCGTTGACTTCAGGGGGGTTACTTAAGGGGTTGAGAACTTGTGGTATGATTGAGAATATGCAGGATTAAGCTCCTTTTGAAGACTAGACGAGTTAATTAATTAAAATATAGCCAGTTTGTTCTGATAAGGCAAAGACAATTAACACTCTTGATAAGCAGCTAGAAACTCAAATTATCTAAAGACTGATTTTCATTATTTTAAATTAGGCAATATTATTAGAGAAACAGCCTTTGATAAGACCTTATTTTTATATACAATTGTGAGGCTCTTTTTCTAGGTGTTTTTTCTCTGCAACTTTGCTGTAGAAGGGAAGGGGTTGGAAGCTGCATTCCTGAAAAGATACTCGCCGTTCTTACAGTGAATCTTGCCCTTTTAAAAAAAAAAAATAAAAATGAAATGTTGCATTTCATCACATTCAGGCTGCATCTCTAATCTTCCAACACCAGTTATCTAATGCTTTTCTCAAATCTGTCTTGACTTTGTAGATTATCTTCTTCATTAAAAAACAATTTTCTCTTTTGGCTTTCGGTGCCAAAACCTTGATGCAGTAAATCAGTTGAGGTTTGGAGATGGGGAGAATCGTGCAGCAGAGGCTATGCTCCGTTTGTTCCTCTCTTCCCCCATTATTAAGAAGGTGTCATGACAGCATGGTGCTAGACAGCACAGGTAAAATGGCAGCGCTCCATTTCCAAATGCTCAGCAAGTCCTGAGGGCTGTAATCAACACAAGTTTTTAGATTAGGCTTGGTAGGAAGTGATGCACAGTTCAGACATATTAGGAAGTGACTTAGGGAAGTGACTCAGGTTTAGAAGCCCGTTTCTCTTCTAGTTTTTGCTGGACCCAACCCAGCTTTGCTGTAAATGTGATGCCATCACATACAAATGCTGTATGAATCAGTTCTAACGTGGGACATCAGCATCTTCTAACCTCTGTCTCTGTCAGGAGACAAGAATAGTCTCCTTTCTCTCCTCGCCAGGCAGGGCTGTGCTGGCCAGCATGGGGGCTGTATGGAAACATGCCGGTTCCTTGTTGCCTGTCTCACCTTGGCCTGCCTACTTGGTCTTTGAGATGGTTTGGGATGCCCACAGGATGAGTGTTTAAATGGGCCCATAAAGCTTGAGGTTTGGCTCCCCCTTCTTGGTTTCATTCGATTGAGTAGTAATGTGACCCGCAATGAAACTATCTAGGCCATTTGGGATTTGCCAAATAAACCTTGGGATTGCTGTCAAACTGTATTTGCTGGCACATGCAAGCAAGTTAAGTAGTGCCAGCAGATACTGAGTTGATACAGATATAGGAACATTCCCAGTTTGGGGAGGATTTCCTTTGGAAAGAGAGGAATTTGGTCAATGAGCAGAAATAGTTCCTGAGTAAGTGCTTCACTTAAAGGTACTTGTAGATGACATGCATCTACAGTCACAGGTGAACTGAGGAAAACACATTCATTGCTACATGTTATGTTTTGGGGCAGGGGGTGTTATTCGGTCTCTTTCACTGAGTTGGCAATAACAAAGTAATTGACATGAAACCTCTTTTGGAAGCATTGCTCTAAGGACAGCACTAATTATACTGTTTTTTTACCATTAGTTTAATAAGGAGTTCTTTGGACAGCCTTTCATATTAGATGTGGGACTGGTGAGCTGATGCATGTTCAAAGGCTAAAGGTAATCGTAGCGTATGTAGGCAGGCAAGTTCAGGGGTTTTCCGTCAGGGTTGGTATTTTGCTCATGTTTATATCATACCATCTGCAGCAAGACTCACCTCAAACTCAGTTGGTCTGAATCATCTCCTTTAGAGGTATTAGGGATGAGAGCTGCTTCTTAGGTTGCAAATCAGCTGAGATGGGTTTTCATGCACTACATGGCAGCCCAAAGAGCCACGATAAGCTGAGAAGCTGCACAGTATTTCCTCCCCACACACTGGAATTAAAGAAGGAATTGAGAATTTCTCAGCCCATCCAGGGATGGGATGAGATGGCCTTATGATAGCACACGCAGCAAAGAATATATGAAGTGTCATCTGCCTAGACCTCTGTACCTCATCCAGTCCTTCTTTTTGAAATGAGGGACACTGTAATCCTGCTTGCGGCATATTTAATGTTTAAAAGCTGTGTTTCTGTACTAGCCATGTAGAGCTAAGAAAATAAATGTTGCTTGTAGTGCTTGGTTGACAAAAATTTGTTTGAAGCACTGAAATATTTAAAGACCAGAACACCCAATGGGACAGAAAATGAGCCCATGCTGTAAAACAGAGCAGTATGTAAAGAATCACTAGCCCCTGATGGTTACTGCTAATGCGATATTAATGTTTTTCTTGGATAATGTAATACACCCACAGTATACAAGCTCTATAACAATAACAGTTATAATCTTGGTTCATGGCCAAGGCACCAAAATTCAAATGGTGCGATATATTACAGAGTATTCTGATTCTTCATGATATGCTAATACTTTATCAATAACTGGAGGCAGAAATACTTTTCAGTTTACCTAAATGATAGCTGGATTCTGCAGTCCTTCCTTGGTCAAAATTCTCAGTGAGGTATGTGATACTTTGCATGTGTAAGGGTGGCTAAAGCAAGCCCTGTGTTTACGTGGCTTTGGAATTTCAGTGGAAGTCACAGATGCTTTTCTGATTTATGGATGAAACAAGGAGATTGGAAGAAGGGGAGGTTAGAGGACATAAGGCTTGTGCGAATTTAGCCTTGCTTTCACTAAATCCCCAGGCAACATCCTAATGAGACATCAGGTGTGGAAGCAAATATGCACCCTTTGATGGAGAGTGCAGTGAGTTCCCTGTAGAGGGAAAGAAAAACCACCTTCAGACACAAATCCTGAGTATAACAGACATTTCCATGATTTATGGCATTGCTTCCTTTGGAGACTATAAGGTCCCAGTACAATAAGCATTCTGCAACCTGGGCATGCTAACCTTGTACCATTGTCTGGGACCTAGGAGAGAAATTAACTGTATTATAAACAGCTCTGAAACTGAAAAACCTGGTTTTGTGTTCAGTCGGAGAGAAATGCAAAGGAAACTAAAAGAGAATGCAGAACTAAACTGCTTTATTTTCATGCTTTTGCACTTGAACAAAATGTTCACTTAATTGAAATGTTTGAAAAGGATCCTTGACCAGACAGTGCTGTGTCTGCTGCAACCTGGCCCTGCCTACCTTCGCTTTGAAACCTAAAGCAGTGAGCGGCTCAGTAGGGCGATACAGACCTGGCTGCAGCTAGTGTGATGTGGGTCCAGAAGCAGTATAGGCATGCTATAAGGGTTTACTGTCTTAAGTGTTGCGGGCCTAATTGCTTTCAGACTACAGAGCTATTCTGTTGGTAGGGAACACATGTATGAACAGGACAAGCTCTGCATCACTCTTCTGTATGTGATGTGCCAAGGGTAGTCAGGCCCTGGGCACTGCTGGGATACCTTGTACTACTGCAGCACTTTCAGTAAATAACATCAATCATCAAGAAAGTATTTTCATACTGAGAACAGGACTGCTTTTGTTGAAATTAGCAAGCACGTTTTTTGGGTGGAGTATATTTTTCTGTTTCCTTTTGATACAATATGTTTGGTTCCCTGACAGTTCATAGAGGTCTGTAATTTTCAATGAATTTTCAGGCAACTAGATTAAATGCATTATTTGCAGGGGACCAGCAGTCTTCTGCTGCAGGTAAATTACATCCTAGAGTTACCTAGTGAGGTTCTATTGAATAGTGAAATGCATTTTAGTGACTGTTTTAGACATGAAAGTACTGAAAAAGACAAAGCTAACTGTGCACAGGGAAGCGCGCAGGTATCTTTATGAAGTGCAGTGTCTGGATTAAGCTATCCCAGTTCTTAAAGCTCCCAAATGGGCTGACTTACAAGGCTGTAGCAGATGTGCAAGAGGTTTTCTGCCCCATGCTGCCAGTTTATAAAGTCTCATCCACCTTCTGGACTTCAGTAGGTTAATATCAGCATAAAAAAATCCCCAGCATAATGGAATAGAGGGCTCTGTCCTGGAGAATGCTTGCCTTCCCTTCTATGGAAAGCTGTTTGCCAGCCACACCTTGCAGAAAGTGCATGGAAAACTGATGGATGAGTAGTAAGATGGTGTCGTATGTGTAGAGTGCCTTTAGCTGAACGTTTTGTTTCTCTTGCCCTCTTCCTGTTACTGTGGTTTGCCCTGTGGAAGGTGAAGTGAATGTTACCCTTTACAAATCTGGCATCCAGTGGTTAACTTGAGTCTGTACACTTCTGTATCTAATCCTGTAAGACGCAGTTTATTCAAGATTTCCTGTAAAATCACTTTTGGCTAAGTAAAGTCCGCTAGTATGCGTGTCTGTCTTTTGCCACTGATTAAAACAAGACATCCATGAAAGCAGCAGACCTTCAAAAACCACAAGGGGACAACTCACAGGTTCTGTGTTAAGGACATTGTCTCAAACTGAGAATGAAACAAAGGAAAGGGTTTTATTTCTTCCTGATCTTCCTTCTTTTCTAAGTTAACAGCTGTGAAGGCACTTTTATTTTCACCCGTGCTTTTCATACAGTTGGTCAGTACATCAAAATATCTATTTGCTATTGGCATTTTTTTTTTCTCAGTATCACTTGAGTTGAATATAAAATGGTTTTTTTTGCTGACTTTTACTAGGCCAGGAGCTTCTAGTTTTGGGTGTGCCATCTTTATGCATTTAGAAATGTACAACTTGATTTCCTTAAAATGACTTTTATAGATAGTGAGGAAAAACCCCTGTACAATACATGATAGATAATGTGTTTTAAAATTAATGTTCTTGAAAGCTCAAGAAGTTCTGCTGTGATAATTCAACATATCAATCCATTTCTGCATTAAATCCTAGAACAAGATCGTAAACCAAATCTTAATGAAACCCATTCATTGGAGAATTTGTTAATGCATTTTTGTAACTCATCTAGCTAAAAGTGAGCAAGGAGTTAGGTCTTGTCAAATGCTTTTAAGGCTTTTGATGGCTGTAGCTATAATCAGTAAATCAAACAGCTTATTTAAACTGATGGAAGGCCCATATAATTGATGCAACTAAAAGATGCTTTTTCCTGTATGTCTTTTAAGATCAGATGGGGAGGAAGACCCCCCTGACCAATTAAATTATGAAGTCTCACTGCTAAACAGTGGGTTTGTGCTTTATTAAGAATGGTGTAATGTATGACTCTTACAACTGATGAACTTTATAATTTATCATGCTAAGGTCACATTTGTCTAAATGTCTTTTTTAAAAAAAAATACATTTCTCAGTATGGACAATACTTCAGGGACAGGTGAAGAATGATGCTATGCATAAAATACATATGAATGCTTTTGTGCACTTTCAATTTCAGCTATTTTTGTTCTGTTATTCTGCACTGATTTGTTTTATTTTTTAAAAATACAGATACTTATGAAGACTTTACAGTTACTAGTGTTGGAAGGATGTATTGTTTTCAGTTTAAACTTTTCTCATGATAGAGGCCTACTGTGAAATACTAACTATAACAGTAGAAAATAACAAATGCTGAGGTGGAACCAGTAGTTTTTATCTATACTGCTGGCTGAAATTGGCATTAATTTTCTGTAATGATTCAAACTGAGTCACTTGGAGTTGTTGCTTTAGTTAATGTCTCTTGTTATTTGTGGTACATATGATGAAATAAATTTTTTAATAATCCTTCTCAGCCTGGTCTTGTACTATGCTCTGCAGTACACATGATGGTGTAAGTCATGTTTGAATAAAGCATGAAATGCCTGCATTTCGTGGACTCTGTTCATGCTGTAGCAGCCAAGGAGCTTTTAATTTTTTTTTAATGTAAAATAAGTCGTTATATAAAACTTTTATAAAACACGTAAGCCCAAATGAACTTATCTCCAGAGTTTTATAATATGTTGTTTTGAATTAGACTGAGGCTACAGCTTAAAATAATTTGGTATCGATATTAAAGATGTACAATTTTGAGGCCACTATATCATCATTCTATAGAGATATCAAGTTGTTCAATGAGGTATTTAAACATTGATGCACTCCCACTCTAGGAATGAATACAAGGAGATACTGAGTAGATGTGTGTATCCATGTAACACCGTTGACTTCTGCAGGAGAATGTGGGTGGAAGAGCAGAATTTTGCCTTATTACTATTATTCTACCATATGAATAGTCTTTCAGCCCTTTGGGCAGCTACGTACTTGCTTTGAATGCAGTTACAGCACTTCTGTTACAATGAAAATATGGTTGGTTCCTGTGTCTAACCCTCCCTGAAGTGTAAGCCTTCAATCCTGTGTATGCAAAGAAAGGATTGAATAGGTACTTGATTTTCAGTTTGACTTATTTGTACAGATTTAGGGCCATATTTTGATCTCAGAAGTTACATTTGAACAATATAACTAATCAGTGTGACTAAATGCTTCTGGTTTACTTTTTTTCAAAGCTAAGACTAAACATTAGCAAAAATTCATACATACCTACCCTTTGCAAGTTGCTAAAGCAAAAGCACGGTATGAGCTGTGTGATGTAGCAATTTTGACAGGCCTATTGTCTATTTCCATGCATTGTGTTCCTTACCAAAAATGAAACCATCTTTTTTTCCCCATATCCAAATAATTCCACTTGTGATGCAAAGTTACACGTTTGTAAATACCAGAGTTGTTTAGAAAGTCATCTGTCCCTTATACTTAAGCTCCAAGATATAGTCTCTAATTGTATGACAGTTGCACATGATTTTTGCCTACGGCACATTTCTTATGCTGGCTGTGGCATAGCACCTCTGCTGCTTTATGCCCAGCTAACGGAACGGTAGCTAAGGAGGCTGTATCCCCCCCCGCCCATCCCCCCATCCCAGTGACCATGGGTAGGGTAAGAAACCTGTTTATGAAGCAATTCTTCCAGTTCTGCTGTAGTAGTGGTTTGTGCTGTGTAATGGCAGAGGTCTAGGTTTGCTTTACTGAAGATCCGTAGGAGGAGTTTGAGACATGATAACAAGAGACATGTTGGTCTCTATAGCCAGGGTTGTGTCCTCACCCAGCATGATGAAGGCTGTGGTCTGGAATGAGGAGGGCAATTTCTGTTCTCTTGGAGACTTATGGGAGAATTAGCCAGTTTGGTGGGGAGCATGTTTTCCCACCACAGGGATGCTGATTCTCCTTTCACTGAGAGGGTAACAAATTAGGAGCAAATCTTTTTGCATTTCTTGGTGACTGTGGGAAAAGATTAATATATTTGAATTACATTTCTGCACTGTGCCAACCTAAGCACACTTGTGGGGGGCTTTGGCAGACCTGCACACATATCTGAAAGTGCAGCGGGCACCAGCCTCCGTTGTTACCGAGACCTGTGCTGCAACTCACAGAGCAGAGGTTTCCTCTTGGTCACCTCTGTGTGCTTCCTTTGTGCAGGCAGCAATGTTGGGACATGCCTGGCAGTGTCGTGGGAATAGGTCTGGTGGCTGGTCCCTGACCTTCTGCTAGTGTGTCCCAGGAGAAGGCCTGTGCACCACCGAAGGGACAGGGAAGGCAGAACGATGTGCTGGCCTCTGAAAGAGGTGGGGGCCTCCGCTTGGCAAGGTCCATCTTACAGGAGAGGCTAGGATGCTCTGGGCGCGAATGCGCAATGGTGCAGGGGAGTGGTAGGAAGGAAGCATTTGAGTAACTTGCTCCATGCCCTTGCAAGGAGGTGACCTCCCCTCAGTTGGCTAGCCCTGACCAGATGTGAGCTGCTTCAGGGCAATTCAGGCATTTTGGAAGTTTGAGCTGATAGATAGTTTTGGTTAAAGAAAGCACTGTGTGTAACAAGATTCAGTAGATATGGCAGTTTCAGTGAAACTTGGTGTTCTAGAGACTTGCTATTGCTGCTGTTAAAGGATTGCTGTTATTTGGAAAGACGTTTTCTGATTCTTCTGTGGTGGTGTATTTTGTGAGTGGAGGAAAGTACTGGTTTCAGTGACTGAGCAAAATCCATTCTTATGTTTTGGAAGGAGTTAAAATGTTTTTCTTGTTGCTTTAAAGCAGCTGTGTCTAGTTTAAAGTGATAATCCAAAACAGGTCTGGCATTTGAGCGTGTGAAGGCTGGCATGTGGATATACTGTAGTGAACAGAACTGACTTGTGGAAAATGCAGGTTAGAAAACAGTAAGTGAGGTGCTTCACAAAGTAGCCAGTGCTGCAGACCCTCGTCACAGAAGCCCATCCTGCTCATGCAAGTAATTGTGCTGCCTTTGAGATGTTGCTGTTCTTGTCTTTCTACAGCATGATGTACTCTGTGCTGTGCTTCTACATATTTCTATGATTCCTAATAGTCTTGCTCAGACTGTGCCAAATGGAGCACAGGCCAGAACTTCAGGTCTTCTTTGACATAAGCCCGCCCTCTCCAGTTCCTAGCTCAGTTCTTGGAGTAAGTAAGAAGGACCAGTGATGCTTACAGCTTCTGCTTGGGCTGGGCAATACCACTAACCCAACCGACATTGTGATAGAAATTGATTTCCTGGTAAGGGAGTCCTTTGAGTCCTTTCAAAGAGGTGCCTCAAGTCACTAAAGTTTGAGTACCACAGCTATCACATGCACATTTAACCTCCTGTCTTTGAAGAGAATTTAGCAGTGGATTTCTTCATGGTCTTCTTCTGACCTGCTCCTTTCGTGGCTTTGACCTACTTGTGAGTCCCCAAAGAGCTTTGCCTTGCAATGCTCAGAGAGTTCACTAGGGCATCCCTTGTTCCTGTTGTGCAACAAAACTACAGCTGTTTCCTGGCCTCTAGGACCCTGTGCCCCTGTAGATGGAGAAGCAATATTTGCCTCAGTGGATGTTACTTAATATTTTCTTATGTTAGAAACAATTGTTTAACGCATTATGAGCTGTCTCCAAGCACGTTGTCAGGGATGTCAATGCAATTGAATGTAAACAATAACAATGAGAACAGCGCTTCTACCTCCAGATTATCTGTCAGAATAACCTATGCAGGGGTGTTGTAAGCGGGAGTCCTTATTTTATGCTGTGTCTTGCCAGTGTTCACACAGGCAAAATACCATTGTCAGAGATGCTCCTTCTGAAGAAATGCAGGCGTGTTCTCCACGTAGGCACAGAACTGCTGTTGTGTCATTGTTTTGCCTTTAAAGAGATCTGGGAAGAGGAGTGAGTAACTGGAAATAAATTCCTCTTTGTCTGCAAGACCCTTTCTTTTCAGATGCTGGGGCTCCCACTCTGTGGTCTGTTAGGCCACAGCAAGTTTAAAAAAAAGAAAAAAGTGGGTACATAAAGTTTGGAAACCACTGGTGCAGACAGTCTCTCTTTTTGCAACAAAATCAAGAACAAAGGAACTGATCATCCTAGGCCTGGTAACCTCCCAAGGAAAGCTGGCAGAGAGCAGTGGGTTTGAAACCTCTTTCCTGGCCCGTCAGTTTGGATTGAGCTACACTACATCTTCTCCTGGCTGCCTGGCTGCAGTGCTCACAGAAGCCAATGGCCCCTCTCCAGGCTTTCAGCTACCTGAGGAGTTCCTAAGCACTGGTTCTTGCAGGGCATTTTGTTGGTTCTGGGGATGACCCCAGGGCAAGTACTAAAAAAGTGTGGCAATAGAGCTGGAGGAGCAAGCCCAAAGATGAGTCAGGGGTGTGGTGGTGACTCCGGAGAATGGGTCCAGCTTCAATATTTACTTCCTCTGTGTTTCTAAGATATGCAAAGCCTGTATCAAAGAAGGGTGAAGATGCATGAAGTGGGAACTAGCTAGAAGTGACTTACAAAACAGTGGGATCATCAAAACTTCTGACTTTCTCCTTGAATTGATAGGTGCCCAAGGTTTTGCCTCTAAAGCTTTGTAGGGTACATAAAGGTTGTAACTCTCAACTAAACCAAATCTGGACTCTCCATTGAAGCATTATACCTCCACCTCCTGGAGATGCTCACCCAACGTAGACTAATGGGATTGCCTAATAGGGATGCATAAAATACGGCAGCTGAGTCACACTGGCTTAGAAACTTATATGGTAAGGATGTTGGCATTTGTTCTCTTTGGTAGCTTGATAATTAGAACAATCATTCAGGAGTTGAAGGCTGAGCTTTCACTCAGGTAGCCCCACGTCTTGTAGGAGAACACCCAAACTGCTAGGCTGTCAGGGAGGAGTAAAATAGGTGCGTGTTCTCTAAGCATGTATTAGAAACTGCCAGTCCCAACAAATCAGGCTTCATTGGGCCAAAACTAAAGCAAGTGGCAATGTCATTCTTTAGCTTCTGCAATTATGGTGAAGAATCTTGGGTACTTTCTGTGAGAACTGGGCTTATGTTAAAATATTGGTATCATAGGTAATCTAGGAAAGGGAAAACCCCCAACCTTAAAATATCCTATTTTTCCATTGTTTTCCATAATTTAATTTGAGCAGGTTTCTGTTTGTTGTGCTAATGCTTTTCAGTTCTACCTTACCAACTCTATGGACAGAGCTTCCAGATACGAAGTCTTTGAGAGCTGGGCATCTAGGGGCTAGGCGGTAGCAGTCTCATGTTTTGATGCTTAAATCCTTTTGTGGACTTAGTGCTTTGTTTTTACCTGTAGGAAGGGGATAAGAGAACTGTCAGAAATGTTGCAAGGCTAGATAAAAGTAGGATTACCACAGTAACGGTCATCAGAAAGGCGCTCTATATAGCTTTTAACAAAAAAAGAGGTTATTTGTCCAAAGACTATTGAGGTTTAAGTGTGAAAGGAAGGCCTCTGCTTAAGCTAATAGAAGTTATTCAAGAAGCTCTTGAGGAAGTGGAAGAAAGGCTAAGTTACCTTTTGAGAAGGGGAGATGGTGGGAAGGAATGCATGCATGCAATAATACCGTTCAGATCAGGGCAGGACCTGGCCTAGTATTTGTATTTGCGTATTTTTTGTCATTTGTTTTGTACTTCCTGATGAAAATCTAAAAATATCTTAGCACAGTACAATGCAGTGTTTATAACAGACACTGAAAATCACTTACTTTAGCAATGAGAAATTACTTGGCTTACTTATTCATAAGAAGGGGTAAAAGACATTTTTTTTCTTTGGAACAAAAAGCTTCAACCAAGCAAACCCCATAGTATTTAAAAGAGACTGTGACAAACAAAGCAGTTAATATGTCCTGAAGTTATACTACTGATGTATTTCATTCTAAAGAGTGTATAAAGTCACACTTAATCATGCTCAGGGGACTGGGCAATGGATTTAGATAGCTATGGGAATGTCTTCTTTAAATTCACTTGAAGTTTGCAATGGGACAAAAGATTTTGGAAGGGAAAGCTAAAATAAACAATTTGCAATTAATTGGTAAAATATCTTGTTTCTGTCTCTTGGTTGCAGGAGGCATTAAGGACAGCTATGTATATTCAAGCAGTTGCGGGTAGATCCTGAAAAGTAGGTAGTGTAGCGGACTCCCTTAAAGGCTCCCTTTCAACACGAATGCCTCTTAATCTTGTGTGACTGCCTAGCCTTTTCTTTCAAAAGCCAGGGGGGTCTTTGCAGGTGTGAAAGGGGTCACCAATCTCCCCCTGCCGCCAGTGTCCAAGCAGCAGCACCGATGCCTCTTGGTGCAGGCGTAGTTAGTTGACTGCACAAGAGCCAAAGCAGCAAAGATAAGCAAGACCTGGGCCCAGCATTGAGTGTGTTCATAACTGAATTGAAATAGCAATCATAAAAAAAAAAAAAAGAGTAACATGCACAGATCCAGTGAGAATGGAGGCATGAATCCAGCTCAGTTCTTTTTCTTACTGATTGAATTTTCTCCTGGCTTGTACAGCAAACAAAAGTTTTTTCTGCTGGTGTAAGTACTAACCCTAGTTCTCCGGTGTCTAGTTTGGAGCACTGTGTCCATGTTTGGAGCCATACATGTCACACAAGAAGTGTTTGAGCTTGTGTGGCCAGCAGTGAAGGTGATACTGAGAGGAGCCACTGTGTCTGCATTCAGAGAGGAGCAGTATCACTTGTGTGATGTTTTGGCTGTGTGTTAAGAGGCTTCACATTCAAACTGAGTGTCATGGTGGGTCAGTGCATGTGGCACAGAAGGAAGCAGTTTGGTGCATCTGTCCTCAGTCAAGAGATGAATTTTTACCTGCTTAACCATCCTGTTCCATTTGCATAAAACCATCCTCTTGGGCTTTTGCATGAGTAATTAATATGTTGATTTTTTTAAAAAAAAGGATTTACTTAAAATTAAAACCGTGAATAATCCTGTTGACCGCAGTGAGAATAGTATCTGGGAAAAGCTGTGCAGGGACTGAAGCCATCAGGATTGGGTCCTGAAATGAGTATTTCCTCTAATGCAACCATAGCCTTGTCTAATATCTAACTGATGTGCTCTTTCAAACAGACACTAATTTTGTCTTGGGTAATGCCCAGATAGTGGATTGGCCCATTGTCTACAGCAACGATGGATTTTGCAAGCTATCAGGATATCACAGAGCAGAAGTTATGCAAAAAAGCAGCACCTGCAGGTATTTGAGAACAGATTTATTTTCTGTTAAATAGCTTGTAGTGTTGTGCTTGTTGCTTGAGGAGAAAAGTAATCTGTTTATTCCAGTTTTATCTGTTATCTCCTGGGGCTGCATCTGTCAAATACGCTTTCCAGGTGAAAGAAAACCAAAGAACGGCTATTTCTAAATAGGTCCTTTTCACACTGTAAACAAATGGCTTTGTGCCTTTGTCTAGTATCTGACTTGAATTTCTTGCTTTATTTGCAGTTTTATGTATGGAGAGCTGACAGACAAAGATACAATTGACAAGGTCCGGCAAACATTTGAGAATTATGAGATGAACTCCTTTGAAATCTTGATGTACAAGAAGAACAGTAAGTAGTTGATTGGTTTCTTTGTTAATGTAGGTGTGTAAAGTTGTTTTACATAATAGTGTAAAGTGCAAGTCTGTCAGCTGGAGGACTCTTCTTTATCTAGGGCTAAATAAGCCCCAGTTCTACCAGTTGACCTACAAGGGAGAAATGAGAACATTAGGGATGAAAGTCACTCAGGGAGGCAGACAGAGCTCTCTAACCTGTTCTGATGTTTAGAGCAATTTTTGTGTGATGCTTTAAGACAATACTCAAGATTCCATCAGCAATGATAATACACAGGCTAGGTTTACAGAGAACATACTTTTTCATATTTTACCAATTTGATATAGCAAAGCCAATATTTAGATGTAGCTTTGGAATAAAAAGAACCCATCCTTTGTTTTGGAAGCTGAACTACTTCTGATGTTTTCACATGAAACTTTTGTTTTGGACAAAAATTCCTTAATTTGGATATGATTTTTTTTCTTAGGAATTTCAGTCTGTCTGTAACGGCATATGTCAGCAGATGAACTACTTGCCCAGGACTTGTCCCATCTAGTGTGGACTATGTCATGGCACAGTTATTTTCATCTACTTAATGTCACCTGAAATATAAGTACACTGAGGTCTTCAGCCTGGCCAAATGTTAAGCTGAAAGTCTACATTCTGTAACTTGTTTTGCTCTTAACAATTTTGCTTTCTAATCATGGAACTGGTAGTGTCTGTGTACAGGGGAGGGTACCTTGCAGAAGCATTCTGCTAGCAGCTTCTTCCCATTACACCTGTGATGATCATTTTGGTCAGTTCCACATTAGTGGGTATGGGGGGCTTCAAACACAAAATATAATGTAGGCTGGTATGATGTAATTTTTGACAGTTAACCTCTTTGCTGCTTTGTTTCTTGTTACAAAGACCAGTTTTCTGGGGAAAGGTTATCCAATCTATCTGTATGTGTGAACTATTGGTATTTCTGCAGAAATGACCAGCTAGTAGTGATGGAGTTTGGTGAGAGAACCACAGGCACTTCACAAAAGCTAAAAGATAATACTTACTGATGTTAGTGCTCGATCAGTGCTTGATTGATGTTAGTTATTGATCAGTGGATGTGTGGAGCTGCTTGTTTTCTATCAGAATTAAGCTGGTCTTCTAAGAAGTGGTGGTGCAAAAGTAGATGGAATGTTTTTTTGTTATTTTTTTAGAGAAGAAAAAAAAAGTCCTTGAGAGATTTTCCCTTCATCTCTCTTCTAGTTGTTGTCTTCTCTTTTTAGCCTGTCCAAAGCATCATGACCTTTGACACGGTACCATTGCTGAGGGCTCTTCGGGAGCACAGCTTTGCTGGTCCAATGCATTTGAAAAGTTATATGCGCTATCTGAATGGCCTTGATTTGTGCTTCTTTCCTTCGAGTGTTACCTGCCTCCAATGTTTACCTATTTCTTAAAGCTGATTTCTATTCCAAGCTCAGTTAGTGGCCGTAGGGACCATATGCAGCTCACATTTATGCATCCAAAGCCAAGTAAATAAGCTGCAGTCATGGGATCTAGGAGGCTCTGGAATTCTCTTAGTTAACAGTGATTTGGCACCAAGAGATTATGCAGCTAGTCTTCTGTCATTGCTGCAGCATATGGCCTGTAGTAGGGCCTGGGGCCTCTCTGTCTTTTATGCAGAATTAAAGCAAGGTAACCATGGAGTGAGGAATGTCTCCTGCCCTGCTGTGCACTTCCCTGAGGAGAGGTGGCCTAGAACAAAGCCCAGCTGTGCAGAAGCTGTGTTGTGCAACATGCCAAAAAGCAGAGCTGTGATGGCTCTGGTGTGAGCACAGAGGGTCACAGGCATGGGAAAAAGGAAAGCACAGAGCTTGCTTTTAAGTTTAACGAAATGCAGTACTTTTCTTGTTTGTTAGATTTGTAGCCTTAGAGGTACATTAACTACTGTTACAGAGACTGGCTAGTAACACTAGAGAGTTGTAACTAAAAAGTGCCAGAAAGGGGACACCCTGGAGCTTTTTCTCAGAATAAGCCACATTATAGAAAACAGTGTTGTTTACCAGTTACTTAGCATGTGCCTTTGTGGGCACCTTGCCTCTGCCTGCAACTATGGCAGTTGCCTGCTTGGGCAGTAAACATGATTGGTTTCAACCTGCTCTCATTTTGAAGGTTTTCGAAAGGACCCCAGATTTTGTTAGGCGTCTTTTTTCTGCTCTTTGTTCTTTTTTTTTTTGTTTTTTGGGTTTTTTTTTTTTTTGTCTCTCTGTTCTTCCCTCATTCAATTTTCTTCTTCAAATTAGCCAGTAAATCAGAGAGGAAGTAGATTTTTATTGTTCTTTACCTGACCACTCCCACCCCATGAGCTAAGAGTCATAATACATAGCAAGTTTTCCTTCCATTTTTGTGTTGTTCAATGATTGGTACATTTTCCACAGCCTGCACATTTAACACACTTATAGCTGTTTTAACAATACAATCTCTATCCTTTTTGGGGGAAAGAAGGAAAACAAAGCAGGAGTTTCAAGTTAATTATGGTGTTGCTAGTGCAGGTCAATCTTCATCTTGTATTTTTATGAGCAGCAGTCATCTCCCTCTTTCTCTGAGTAACAATTATGTCCTGATCTTCCACTAGACATGTCAACAATAGATTGAGACAATTACTAATGCTACTAGAAGTGATAGGGTTTTTTTGACACAGCGCTCTCCATGGTGGTGGTCCAGTGCTAGTCTTTACTTGGTTGTCTGTTAAGAATTCCCCATCCAGATGTTGATCGGTATAGTATATCCACCAGCCTCATTGAATTTCACAGTATCAACTCCAGAAACAACACAGGCTATAATATTCAGAAGAATGATGATACAATTTTCTGCCTTTGTCATGTTTGCATTTATGGGTACTATCTTTACCCTGACCTCCTGTTTCTCTGTCCAGCCCTGCCTGCATCCAAAAGTGACTATCCTCCCTCTTTTCAGAACTTAAAGTTAAGATTTGATAGAGATTTTTGATGGTTCCTTGGGCTAGGCCCTTGATTACTTAGCAGATATGTGGTGATCATTGTTATTCTCTGGAATTTCTAATGCAGAGCTCCTTCAGGATAATTGGAAGCAATTGGAGCAAGCAGGTGCACAGCCACCAGATTTTTGTCATTGTTGCTCTGATCCTGTTACATTCCTGTTGCATTCAGTGGGAATTCATGGTCATACCTGGAAAGAGACAAAGTGAAAGCTTCCTTTAATCTGCACTGCAAAATGACAAGAGGCGGGTTGACAGTAATTTCATGTGAGAGCTTCAGTGCCATTGTTTGATTAGATGTGAGCGTTCAGTGATGCTGGAAGTATTGTTTATTTTTATATAGGAAAATCAAAACATTGCTAAGTCTCACTGAAATCAGTGGAGTTATGTTAACTTACACCAAGGAAGAATATGGCCTAATGTATTAGAAAATATTTTGTATCTAGTCTCAGTCATATCTTAGTTTATTTGAACTCATGCAGCTTAAGCATCTGACTTCTTATGAGACTTTGACAGATATTTGTTAGGTTCTTACACTTTACGGTCAGCCTCATAAAATAAAATGGCGCAGTAAATTAAACTTGGAGTTACTTTGCCTAGTTTTCCATCTACAGTATAGGTCTGGGTTACAAGCAGTGCAAAAGCAGGCTTCTTCTAGATGCACTTGCTTCCATTATTGCTGAAGTAAGCTTTTGTAAGAATATAAAGTGGCGCCCATTTGAAATCTAACCCCCTTTTCTATGCAGTACTTGATCTGCTTCAGTGTAAGAATATCTGAAGTGGGCTGGACTCTTCAAAACTAAAGTATATGAAGAGTTACAAAGAGCCTTCAGGTGTCCCCTGTCTGAGCAAAGGCATTCCCATTGATTACAGTCTGCAACAGTACTACAGAGAGTGATAAGACACCTTTTTATAATTTCTTTTTTCTCAGAGGTTTTCTACAGGTGGGGCCAGTGGAATGGCAACAGCCAAAGAGTATGCTGCAGGTAATTAGTTTGCACTCTACAAAGTGGCTTAGATAAGCAGTACCTCTCCTCTGAGTACATATGTTATAGTGAGAGTCCCCAAGGCTGGGCTTCACTTTCAGTTTGTCCCAGGGTTCACTTCCCTGTTTTTCTGGGTGCTTGAATGTTGTACAGATTTAATACCATGAGTATTTGTGTGTGGATAGTTTGTTTGTTGGATATTTTGTTAACACATATGACACGCCCCCCCCCCCCCCCCCGCATATTAGAAGGCTTTAAGATGTCAAAGAATGACAAATAAGCCCAAAGTAGTATTTGGCAGATTCTACTTGTACTTATTTTTGGGACCAGTGCTTTCTACAGAGGTTAAAACTCAGACAAACAACCCTATCCTAATTTATAGAGAGCAAAATTCACTTCAGGGTGGTAGACCTGTGATATCCCACCAGTAGGGAGAGTTTCTCATAGCTGCTATTGGTTAAAATAATTTATATTAGTGTGTGCTGTGCCTCTAGTGTTTCCAGATGGAGAGCTTTGCTAAACAAAATCGTTGCATAGGGCCAGAAGTAGGAAAGAATGAGGGTGTTGGAGTAATGTGGCATGTATCCTCCTGAGCCTCCCATTGAAATCTAGCTCCATATTTGTCAAGCAGTATGCACACCAGCATCTCCTTTTCAGTGAAATCCATCTGCATGAGTTCAGTTGCTTTCAGCAAGGTCAAATCTAAGGGTTTTGGATTCATAAAACTGGTAATTCCATTGACCTTGTCAATTTCAAATATGTTGGCAACCAAGACCTGGTGTCATGTCCTCAAACATATACAGAACAGTAAGGCTTCCCAGTAGTAATCCTTAAATATTTTATCTGAGGTAAATGGAAAGAAGATTTCAAGTCTTCCCTGTGTCTCTCTGCCTTTCTTATACTCACTTTCTGTTCTTCAGAGAACCCAGGATTAGGTAAACCATATCAAGACTGCTGCAGTACAAGGGCATGTGCTGAACCTTTTTCTACAGTGTTGTTTCGGTGTCATAGGATAATCCCTGTGCACAGTGATTCCACCTTTGGGGACTGAAATTGATTTTCCTTACCTTAGCATGTAAAGATTTGACCTTTAGAAGCATTAGCTGCCAGAGCATAGCAGCACCAGATGAGGAAGACATGAAGGTAACAGCTTTTAAAGTGCTGGAAATGTATTTTAAGGTCTATTAATGCTGGCATGGAGTGGTGAGCTATGTTGGTTTGTTCTCATTCAGTGTACACCCTGCTAGAAGGCAGAGTCTGTAGGAGGCTTTTGCTCTTTGTCTTGCATGGTCAAATGTCACAGGCTTCTCTGTGCTCCTAGTTAAAATCTGTGTGGGTATCGTGGCTTGCCTAACTTTCTGATCACATCTCATCAGATGGTTTGCTAATTTGATATTGGACAAACTATTCAGTCTGTGTGTGACAGAGAGAAACTGTCACACTGAATACCTGGGCATAAGTGAAAGCCTGTGAGAGCTGACTCTAATGGTCACCCATGCTGTTTAGATAACTGAAGTCCTGTTGTTTGCATTGCTGCATGTGGGAATTAGTGGAGACACAGCACATGCTTCTATCCTTTTAATTTCCATACTGCTTGGCTGTTTACCTTCAGGACAATACCTGTCTGATGACTGATTGAGACGTTATCAGGTAACCAGAGGTTGTGCTGCTTTGAGGAAACTTGCCCCATTCAGTGAGGGCAGTTAAGATGTCAGCTGAATTGTCAAAACATGGTTTTTTCATTGTATTTATAAACAAATTTTGTTTTACTTTGTGGAAACAAAACCTGTGTTGCAGTTTTATTTAAACAATTTACTTTTTGTAGTTTTGAAAAACAGCTGACCTCTTTGGTTAAGTGGTTCAAGGTATGAGGAAAGAGCGTATTTAGACAGTGATTTTGATTTTTGTTGTAGCCTGTTTTTGTTTGACAAGAGGCAAAACTGAAGGAGAGTTCATCACTATGCTTGAGGGGAGAAGCCAGAACAGACCTTTAATGTTTCGTTCACTTTGATATTATGAGAGTTTCTGAAGAACCTCAGCCAAAGTTAAATGGCTTGTTAAATGCTGGTGTTCCTGCTCAGCAAGTGGCCAAACATATCCCTGTTGAAATACACAGGACTAGAAAATAGGAGAGGGAAGAGACAGTAGTATTTGTGTTACAGGTAGGAAATTACATGGTGTGGAGATATTTACTGCGTGTTCATCTGGGGAAGACTTGGGACTTGGATCACAGCTCTTAAAATTGTCTTGCCTTTAAGGCAACACTGCAAGTACTGTGCTTAGGCCAGTGAAGACTATTAAGAGCTGCATCTGTGAATTCTGGGATTAGCTTTGGTACCGTGAGACAAGCTGGTCCTATAGCTACTGTCAGAAGTTCACTGTAGATTTTCATATCTTCCCAGTTGTTCACACTGCTTCTTTACCAGCTTTGAAGTGACATTCCCCTTTTTAGCAGGGTTGGTCCTGTGTCATTAGAGAAACTCTGGATTCTTTCATTGTTGATTCCAAATCTAACAGAATGTGTTTACTTCTTTGTTTATGCATTGGTATTATCATTAAACTTCATTGGTGGGAGAGCTTGCCAGGACTGAACACCAAATGTAAATGGAAGTAGATGTATTGTTGGAAATACTGGTAAACAGTTTCTGCGTGGTGGGGAAGTTACTCTTGTTTTACTGTGAGAGCTCTGAAAGGTGCTTCAGTTTCACTGCCTGAATAACCCATAGGCTGAATCCGAAATTCACATTTTTTGTTAAAATGGCTTTGTTTGTGCCTCTTGCCAGTAGTGATTGTCTGGCTGAGCAGGGACATCCGCTTTGACACCAAGAGTGAGTGCTGCCTGTAGGAGGTTGAAATTGTAGTTTCCGACCTGATTTATAAGTGGTTTATACTTTAACCTTTCCTGTTTAATTGTTAAATAAACTGTTTAATGTTTAAAAAGTAAAATTCTTCTGATAATTAAACCAGTATGCAGGAAAAGCTGAGCACAGCCACATCTTGGCTGAGCCTTTCAGCATGTTCCCACAGTTCAGATCCCAGTTCTTCTACGAAATAAGCTTCTGGTTGCAGAGCACTGTGAGCAGTCACCTTATGATTGTATTTTTATATCCACTTGTCTCCTATTCACAAAAGAGACTGACGAGGTGGTGGGGAACATGCGATGGGGAAAAATGCTGGATAATGTTGGGGAGACAGGTACATGGCCTGGCAGAATTTTCCATGTTCTTATTTCTACTGTTGCTGTGTTACTGTGTGGATCCAAAACTGGAAGATGATTTATGCAGACCATATGTGCCGCCTTGATTTTACATTCTGCTCTGGAATACACCTTGTTTGTGGTGCTCTGACACTTGGAAATTACAAGGGTCCCCAAATAGTGAGAGTCATCAAACACACCTACTTTTAGCTATCAAAAATATCTGGCTCTTTCTCTTTGGCTGTGGGGCACATCACTAAGATCTACACTTAGTTGTAGGTAAAACAGTATTTTGTTTTCCTTTTTACTATAAATAATGCAGCACAGGAGTGGGAATCAAAGGAGTCTGAAGGCAAGTGCTGATGTAAGCTTCTTGCCCTGCAGCAGCCTTCTACAGGTTATTGGGAAAAGTCCTTCCTCTTGCTGCATTCAGAACATGTTAGAAAAATCTTGCAACAACAGAGCATACCATAATCAGAAAGAGAAGATGACAGCATGCATCTGACAAACAGCCAGAATAAGAGGGTGAATTGCATCCTTTCTGTTTCTGTGATGTGTACAGCATCTTCAAAAGCACGGTAGTAAATTTTTATAGCTGTGAGAGGCAGAGATGAAGACGAATATGTAATTCTGCCTCAGTGCTATGAAGGTTAATATTATGAGCAGCCCATAGCAGAATGGCTGTAGCTTGAAGTAGCAAAACAATGCAAAGTGTTTTTGGGGAGCGGAAAAAAAGTCCCTAATCAAAAAAAACCAAGTACATGTAGATGAAGATCAAAAAGCAAGGCTGTAGATGGTATTCTGGCTGATTAAAAAGTTGCAGTGTTAGTGAAAGGTGTTGAAGTGGGTAAAATAAAAAGCAATTAGTCACCAAGGAGCCTGTGGAAAAGCAAGATACAGATTTGATCAGCCTCAGAGTAGTTCACATGAGAAGATGGGAAAAACAAGTAGGCAAGAAGAAATGGAGATAGGCAATTTTAGGAGCTCCTGAGAAAGGGTAGTGTAAAGGGTCTTGAAAATTGCTGTTGGCTGCTTTGTGGCAGTGTCTTCTAAGCTCATTAGCAAGTTAGTGATGATTTTACTGGCACAGTTACCTTGCTGGATCTTTTCTTGCATTTTGCATGTTTTTTTCTCATACTTTATTGGAAGGGGTTGTTCAGGAATGCTAACTCTTAAAAAAATATAATATATATATATATATATATCCCTGAATACTTTCTGCCATGCAGGCATGCTCCAGAAATGGCCATCAGTGATTCCATCTGGATTTCTGTGTTTTTTGAGCAGAGGCCTCCATGCATCATATACCCTGCTGTTTATAGAGGTGGCTGTACATATGGCATGGAATCTCAGCCAGGGTTTGAAACTGCCTGTGCTATGCAGGAGAGCCTTAGGATTTGAACTTCATTTATGGAAGTTGTCCATGGGTCTTGGAAATGCCCTGGCTTTCTGTGGCCAGAAGAGATTGCTAAGCATAGAGGCTGGGAAACAGCCAGGTGAGGCACTGGTAGCAGCAGCCTCTGTTATATTAACATAGTTGGGAACACAGTTACCTTTGCTTGCTTTGCTGAACAGTAACTTGTCAACTACCTGAGGTTTCCTTGTGACCCGTTGACAGTTAGGAAGCACAAATGGCCCTTGTTATAACTAATTATTGCATGAAATACACCAGGTAGTATGCATGTCAAAATACTGAGCAATTCAGGTGAAAAAGGATCTGATCTGTAGCCTTGAAGAGGGTCCTGTGATCGAGAAAGAAAAGAAATAGTCTTCTAAGATCACCACTCACTAAGATAAGATTTGTATGTACATCTTATACTGACCCCTGATATGTAGACCCTTCTTTCCAAACACATCTCAGAAGAGACATGGAAGAGAAGTGTTGCTCATAGCAAGCAAGCGCGAATGCTTTTTTTTTGGCTCTTACTTCTTATGCCCGCAAAAGCAATGGTGAGATTTTTGGTTGTGGTTGAGGGTGTAGGGACACTCTGAAAACTCATGTAAAAGCTCCCTGCAGGCCCAGGCCTGGTGACCCTGGAGTCTTCTGCTTGCCATGTATCTCATAGCTGGAGAAGGAGTCATCTTTTTATGACCAGGGTTAAGACTGCAGAGTAAAACCCAGTGCCTTCAAGGAGGCCACGTTAGGACATACAGGAGCCAACTGCTTTGTTCTGAGCCCTCCAATCAGCTTATATTCAAATATCACTAAAATCAGTGTGGTGACTCCTGTGAAATAAGAGTGGTAGACACCATCTTATTACATGAAACTTCATTGCTATCACGAGGGTCTTTTCAGCAGCCTCAGCAGAACTGTCAGAAATATAGAAAGGCAGGGCTGACTGACAGTTTCTCTCCTCAAGGTGATCTGTGTGAATACATGTCAAGGAAAATTGACAGCAGCATCTGGAGGGTCGTTATCTGGGATCATCTTTTCCTGTGATGTGCAAGCTCTAATAGCTCAAGCAGTTTTCATTAGTCATTTTTCTACTGCAGTAATTAGACAAGAACAGTTTTATGTAGTACAACTTAGTCCCATCCACAGCCCATGGTCTGGTTCTGATGGCTTGTTCTCTCCTGAATTCAGTGGAGTCTTGCTTCACACACAGCGAAAGTGAGCAGGGTCAGGACAAGGCAAGCTACAAGGCAGCTTGCAAAGGATTTCCCTTGCATGAGAGGAATTGCAGGTTTGACCAGAGCTCCCAGAGCCTGGCTCTTGAAGCTGGGCATAGGCTGATGTAGTTGTTAGGGGTTGGTGCTCCCTGTTTGCAAAGTGTAAGTTCAACCAAACTGGTCATGCTCTTGAATTGAGACTCTGTATTATGGTCGTGTTCTAGGCACAGTTGGCCTGTTTTCAAGTCCTGCACAGAACCAGCAAATGGGTGCACACAACCATTGCATGTACATGGGACTTTTTCAGGAGATCACAAACCGCTTTATAAGTTCAAGTATTCACTTTGTAGATGAAGCCCAGAAATAGTGAGGGATTCCTGAAGACTAAAAAGCTAATGAGAGGCAGAGGAGCAAACTTAACTAACAGTCTTGTCAACTGCTTTGTCATTTTTTCTAAAAGGGGTTTGCAAAAGAACCCAACATTAAACTAACATTTACAGGTGGCTGATTTTGAAGTGTAAACATCTAAACTAGCACATTCACTGTTCTGCCTACCATTGACCAACTTTTTGATATGTTTGTTTCCAGGAACACCTGTCTGGTTCTTTGTGAAAATTGCTCCAATTCGAAATGAGCAGGATAAAGTGGTTTTGTTTCTTTGCACTTTCAATGACATAACAGCTTTCAAGCAGCCCATTGAGGATGATTCATGTAAAGGTTTGTCTTTTTCACAATTATATATTCATGTTGCTTCTGTTTCTTTGCCCTGGTCTTGAAAGAACTGAAGTCCTTTAAATACCAAAGTCAAAGAATTAGATGTTAAAATAGTTTGTAGCTATGCCATTGGGGACTGCATTTGTGCAACGAATGGTTGCTGGTTTCTTAAGCAAATTGGCTCTAGCCAGCGCTGGAAAGGGTCATTGCTAATGAAACCCCCAAGTGCTTCAGGAAGCAGACTTTACTCAGCAAATAGGTGCTGCTCTTCCTTGTAAATTCATTATTAATCCACACTCCAGAGTAGCCTTCAAGGAGTCGCGATGTTGCTAAACAGCCTCTTTGATGTCAGAGAGAACCGCAGGATCTTGGGCCCTGTACAAGTTGTGCATGAAACTGAGGAATTAACCCTGTTTGGGTCTAGCAAAGATCTGAAGAATTTCATTCTGCCTGACTTGATGTTACTTACCATTATTATGGTATTCCTTACATTAAAGTTCTGGACCAGTTTCCTTTAACACATGTGAAGAAATTCCCATCATCTTAAATTGAATCAGGTTTAAGCTGTCCTGGTGAGTGAAGTAGCATGACTGTGTTTTGCTGTTAACCCTTTGCTGAGTTACACCCTGGAAACCTGGAAGCAAACTCAGCTAAGACAGCAGCATGAACTTGCACTTGGGTTAAGATCCTGTCAGAAACAAACCTTTTGTACCCATATGAAGAATTACAGAGACTGGTGTCCTCTGAGGTAAAAAAAGACGTAAGTTCTCCTGTTGTTTGCATTTTTGTAGTATTTAATAATATTTGTAGTATTAAATTAAACAGGAAACTTACTGTGAAGGTGAACTGATTTACATTTATGCTTGAAATGTTATTCTTTAAAAACATAATTTCTCAAAGTGGAAACACCTGCTACCATGAAAAATGAAGTACAGTCTTGACAAACATACCTTCTTCCAGGCTATGTGGGTTATTTTTTTTTTCTCTTTTTAATGCTATTTGTTTGGTTCTTCATTGCTTTAATTAAACTAAAAAATTATGTCTTCTGAGAAAGGTTGGGTTTACAGTATATCCCACCATGCACCCCCCACCTAGTAGTCTTCATTGTATCCTGATGGGGACTGACAGCAAAGATAAATCAGCATGATGCAGTAAAGCTGCCTATGGTTTATTTGCTGGGACAGAAGGCCCTTGCTTCATTTAGTCAGTTGTCAAGCAGAAATTTCATTCAGGGGTGGTAGCTGTGTCTTTTCTCTTTGCTTTTACAGGAGATCCTTAATGTGATAGTGATATGCGCTCTTGTGCAAAGAGTTTTTCCTTCACTTTCAACACAAGGAAACACTGTAAATTTTTTGTTTTCAAGAGATGTATGTTGGAGGAAGGGAATGCTGATTTTTTTTTTAAATCTCCTTTGGGTCTTGAAATCATGCTGTTCTTACAGTGATTGTGCTAATTCTTAGCAGTTCCATATCTAAAGCAATATAAGCACTAAACCTACACCTAAGTGTACCAACTTGCAGAGGAGTTAAGATGATAAGCAAAATTTCTTCATCTGGCCCATGGAAACTGGCTAAGTGACTAACAGAAGTTGCAGACAGAACTGAGTGTATTATTTAGAGGCCATGGATTCATAGCTCTGTACTCCTTCCCTGAGTGCTATGTCTTTATGTACAGAAGGGTTCATGCACTAAATGAGTCTTCCAAATATTGTTTCTGAATCTCCTAAGATTAATGAATTTGCACCAGTTTCATGCTGGTAGAGAGTTCTCTGTTGCTGTATACACAAATCAAACACAATATAAATGAAACTGCACATTCTGTTCTAAACCTTAATTTATCCTCAATACCTTTCTTCTATAAATTACTTGCTACAGACTAGCTTTGGAATTTTCTTGCATGCATCTCAGGAGATGATACTGTACAGTCATCGGATGGCTAGATGAGGAATTTCTTGCAAAAGAGCCAATTTGTCGAAGAATTTTACATGCATGACTATGTCTTTAATATTAGATCTCATTGTGCAACAGTATTTACCATGAGGGGGGAAAAAGGCAGGTATGGAGTGTCAAACAATTGTCTGTAGTGGGCTCTGGGATTCATGGAGGGGAAAAACATTGTTGGAAGATCTTAAAGAAGGTAACATTGTATTAGCTTCTTCTAAGAATCAGTGCTTTTACAGACCTGAGCTTTGAACAGGGCATATTCTTTGTGCTATGTACAACATTACATAGGAATTTTGTAACATGCTTTTGAAGGATAGCATTTTCATAGAAATGTTTCTCATATTCTAAACCCAAATGAACTCCCAATCTGAAAATCTAAAACTGTGAACATAGATGTATTGTTTAATTGAAACAACTGAAAACTGATAGCTAAATTGATTTATTTTTCCTTTTTCACCTTCAGCTTTTATCAACTATTTTTGTTTTACTGTGTTTATATGTGAAATGTTTCCTGTGCATATGACTACTTAATATGTACTAGGCTGCCTGCAAATGCAGATATTTTATTAACATACATGCTATTTGCGTAGTTGAAGAGTAGCATAGCATAAAGTATTTAAGTTATTCAAAATCAGTGCCTGTGTGTCTATGTAGAGAAATACGTTATGTAGTACAAGAACATGATCAATTTAAAGAGCAACTAATCTGTCAGGCTAAACCTGCCTAGCTGCGGTATATCTTAGTTTCCTATCACATGCTGGCAATTTGAAGCATGATTGTTCAGCTGCAAATGATGTAGTGACTCCATGAATGAAAAGTGTTGAGCTCCAATGTCAGGTGTTTGACTTGTACACAAAAATGAATAGGCATCTTTTATCCAAAGGTGACTTATTGATACAGGAGGTCTCAGTACCATTTTTCATTCTTAATATTTTTTTTATTGATAATATCAGACATTGGAAGAGATGAAACAAAATAATTCTAAAGTCATGTAAAAATAACTTCTGATTGTAGTCTTTGTTAATTGATTCAGATAATTTAGGAGATGTTTATTTTATGACTGCCATAGAAGCTAAGTAAATTTGCTTTTAAACGCAGCAACTTTAAAAATAGTGCATTCTAAATAAAACAACTTAAAAATAGTTTGTCAGTGATTGTGATGATATAATATTTTTAAACAGCCTCTTTCCATTCTTCCCCGTATGCTTGCCCCTTTAAAAAAAATCAGGAAAAAATAGGTTTACTTGAGTAGAAGTAGGAAAAAATCAAGCTATAGCAGAGCTAAATTTGGCTTGTGAAGTGATAGGTCACCTTCTTAGCTGAATTTTAGAGTAATGCTATATTTGGAATTCATGCATTTTGTCTGTATATGTCTTTTTTTGGTTTGAGCTCTAACACAGCAAGTATGAAATGTTTGAGAATAGTGTATAAAGTGAAGTGCATCACTTTATGAAAACAATTTATGCAGACAAATACAATCTGTGCCTGCACTCTGATTAGCTAGTAAGAAGTTTCCTTGAACAGCTTTTGCATGTAAGAATACAATGTGAACATATTCAGATGCATCTATGCTGCTTTATAGAAGTTTGTAAATTATGCTTTGGATCCTAATTTTTGCTTTTGATACTTTTCTTTTTTAAAACACAAAAAGGTGATTAAATTCAACTTCACTGAATCATATAGTAGAATAGTTGTTAGCCTCCTAGCTATTGTAACTTCCTGTGCTTTGTAGCAATCATCTGCAGAGTTATCTCCTCTGCAGAAGAAGCTTTATTTCATTTTGTGGCTAAGCTGTCCTTTGCGTCACAAGCAGGGCTACACAAAAAATACAGTATTTTGATTGCCTCCATCTTAATTCAGGGAAAACTCCAAATGTTTCCTTTTTTCCTTTTTTTTTAATTTTGTTTTTTTCATGTTGCTGCTGTCTGATTTTTTGTTGTTTTTAAAGATGTATTTATATAAGCAGAGCCAATGTTTGAAATATTTTGATTAAGTTATACTTTACTTTCATCTAGATGAAATGTTTTCTTAAAAAAGGAAACAAATGAAAGGGAAGTGGTGAGTATATTATGAAACTTTGGTATGCTTTCCCAGTCCAGATGGAAAAATAAGACAGTTTTAGTCATGAAGTTTCAAAGGCAAGAAGCATTAAGTCTGCAGAGAGGCATGATGAATGTAAGCAGGAATCTTTGATGTGCAAGAAAACAAAGGTGGTTTGAGTGGAGGCAAGAACTACTAGAATCCTGATTTACTCACATTTACACAGTTCTATGTGAACACAAGACCCATGAACAAATGAGCTTATTCTCTAACAAGCAACAGCTCCTTGTTCTAACTCTAGGGATTTCGTACGTCATGGAACAGCAACTTGGTAACAAGGGTTGTGTAACTGCCACGCTTCCTAATGTTTGAATTTGAGTCATTATGATCAAATTGAGGAGAGTGGTAGGAAACAACTACCTACAAATCAATAATAAATGTTGTTGTGGATTGAGTATCAACAGATCATGCTCACCTCAAAATACCGAAAATTGGTTTCTTCAACTTAAGGGCACTGTTAAATGAAGCTTCATCCCTTAAAGAAGAGAAATCTTGATGAGTTAAACATCACATCACAAAGATTTATTTCAATACCACATTTCCCCATGAAACAAAGCCCAGGGGACAGCTTTTGTCCCTGTTCTAGGCATCTTGTCTTCTTGGGTGTTTATAAGAGTAGTTTCTATTCAGTTTTTTGCTCTTAAATGATGGAAAACTGAAAGAGCATCATGGAATGCAGGACTCTGAAATCACTGCTTTTAATCTTGAAGGCTCTTCATTGTTTTGAAACTGGAGATGTTTTAGTGCCATCTCATTGCTTTGTCCCTGCATGATGCTTTATGCAGAACTGAAAAAGGAGGCCAAACAATGATAAAAATGGGTTAGAATCAAAGACAGAGGCACAAGCAAGCACAACCATGGGACTGACATCTAGCTTTGTTTGGTTCCTGAATTCCAGGCTTCTTCTTGTCTTCTCTTCTGTGTGAGCTCTTGTCTGTTTGAGGAATATATACATCTATAAGAGAGTCACCTAGGGTCATTAGGTTTCAATTTAATTTATATCTTCTCTGTTTCTAGAGGAAAAGAATGGATGTAGGGATATAGAAATTGCTTGAGTTGAAAGAGAACTCTTAACCCATATCATCTGGTCCCCCTGTCCTAGCAGGACTAACATGAATATATTCTTACACCATTCTGAAACCTACTCTCTTGTCTGGGAAAGCTCCACCTTCCTATAATCAGCTCCATGGTCGCTAGGTTTTAATGTTTATGTTCTGTTCTGTGGCTTAAATTCCTTATTTGACCTGTCTTCACTGAATTAAATATCTGACTTGCAGTAGGCTGTCTGTCCTTAGGCTTCTGGAAGAAAAATTGCAGTAAAATCAACAAATACTGCTGTCTTTTCAAGCAGTATTGGAGAAGTTATCATTCAATAGGATTAGTAGTGGCATTCTCTGTCATTTTCATTTTCCTATGCCACAATCTGCAGGTCTACTATAATTATACTTTGAAGTTCCCATATTTTTATCTTCCTTTAATAATAATAATAATAATGAAGGCAATATAGGGAGGAGCGTGTTGTATCCTAAAGATGAAATTCATACACCTGGGACATTTGCATGGTGATTCAGTGCCTGGTTTCAGACATATTATCACACAGTGGCATGTGCATCTCCAAGCTGGGCTCCCATGTGCTATACCCAATGTAGGGAGAGAGTTAGGGTATGTACTCTCAGCCTGCCACTTTCAGATCAGCACTGGTTCAGAAAGCGAGCTAAAAAGTCTCTTGCCTGCAACAGTGCTATTGTTTTCTGATGAGAGTTTGGAATATATGGTGAGAGATCTAATGTTCATGGGAACAGTTCTTTGGTGCACAATTTAGGCACACACAAATGAGATTTGCAGCATGTAGGGCTGGGGAGGTGCTCGTGAGGGATGCTGAGGATAGAGGAATGGGTTAAGCTTTACCTTCCAAAAGGAGATGACTCTTGGGAAGAGGGGGAGGTACCCAGAGTAGCTCAGCCTTCATAGCCACAAATCATGCCACAGTTTGGCAGTGCTTTTGTGCAAAAAGGCTCAGGTGAGGTGCTCCATTTCCCCCCGCACTCTTTGTGTCTGAATAGCCTTATTCTTAGAAAACTCGTTGACAGGAAGAAAAACCACACTGAAAGTTTGCCCTCAGATTTTGAGCCAAATTTTGAATCTTGCAGGAATACGCCCTACCTATCAGTGTTTCGATGTTAGTTAGTAAAAGCGGGTGTCTATGTCAGCTGGCATTAAAATCATTATGTGTCCGGTGAGGGAGGCGGGTTTCGAGTTCCCTCGTGGAGCTGGAGCTCCGAGGGTTTGCTTGGCCGTCAGGGCTGCAGCGGCGCGGCTGCGCTTCAGCACCATGGCCAGCACCCGGCGCGCCGCCCGCCGCCGTTGTGTCCCCTGGGAGCGACTCCCGGCCGGCCGGGACAGGGGCCCGCAGGGTCGGGGCAAGCCCAAACACGGATACAGGCTGGGCAGAGAAGGGGCTCAGAACAGCCCTGAGGAGGACTTGGGGGTGTTGCTCGACATAGCCCAGCAACGTGTGTTTGGAGCCCAGAAAGCCAGCCGTGGCCTGGGCTCCATCAAAAGAAGTGTGGCCAGCAGGTCGAGGCAGGTGAATGTCCCCCTCTGCTCTCGTGAGACCCCGCCTGGGGTACTGCGTTCAGCTCTGAGGCTCCCAACATAACGACATGGACCTGTTGGAGCAAGTCCTGTGGAGGACCGCAAAGATGATCAGAGGGCTGGAGCACCTGTCCTGTGAAGGCAAGCTGAGAGAGTTGGGGTTGTTCGGCCTGGAAAAGGCTTTGGAGAGACCTTTCAGCAGCTTTCCAGTACCTAAAGGGGCCTACAGGAAAGCTAGGGAGGGGCTTTTTATAAGGGCATGCTATGATAGGACAAGGTGGAATGGCTTCAAACTGAAAAAGGGTGGATTTAGATTAGATATAAGGAGGAAATTCTTCACTATGAGGGTGGTGAGGCACAGGAGCACATTGCCCAGAGAAGTTGTGGATGCCCCGTCCCTGAAAGTGTTTAAATGTTGGACGGGGCTTTGAGCAGCCTGGTCTAGTGGAAGATGTCCCTGCCCATGGCAGGTGGGGTGGAACTAGATGATCTTTAAGGTCCCTTCCAACCCAAACCATTCTAGGATTTACCTTTCTGAAAATACACAGGTGCTGGCAGCCTTCTCCTGTGGTCCTTCAAAACAGGCAGAAAACATAGTAGTGCTGGCACATAAGTTCTGTGAAAGCAAAGTTTTAGGCTGGTGGAAATCACTGGAACTGTGTTGGCTGTGAAAAGACTGGTCTGGTTTATATCAGCTGAAGATTGACCTTTAAAAATGGTTTCTCTTGGCTTTACTGGGAAGGTAGTAAGGCTTTCAAGCCCTAGCTTATCAATTATAGTTGGATTTCTTCATGTACAGTAGAGAAATAATATTCTTTATAAATGTATCTTCAAAAAAACCCCAAAACCATCAAAACCCACCACCTTCCTTGGAAATGTGTTGTGAGAAATCAAATGCTTCGGGTCAGGTTTGTAACAGATACAAACTGACCTCACTTGAGGTTCTGTCATGTTCATTTATTTCTCTGAGAAACAGTCCTTTAGTATAGTAGCTAATCTTACATGGGTTTGTCAGGAAAAATCTGGCTTCCTGGATGGAAATCATTCAGTTTACTTGTTGCTGAATACTGCCCACAAGTGTTGGCTAATTCTACTCGTCTATTAAATTACTGGTGACAGACTTGCTTTAAAACATGCTTTAAGGCATAAGAAAATACTCAATTTTATTCTTGGTTGTGAAAAGGTCTGATGAATTTTGTCCTTCTCTTTAACAAATGCACCATTTTGCATATTTGTATAGGACAAAATGCTAAGCACTTTTCAGGTCTGCCCTGGAAGATCTTGTTCAATACTGGATCCATGTAATTTGCTTATTTTTTCTGCCCACCTCTCAAATTACCAAATATGTTCCTGCACTCTGTCAAAGTGAGATGTTGAGCAAGATGTGTTCGAAGTACTGGGCAGTATTTTAACCACTCGTATTCCTCTTCTTGTTATGGATCACTTGCAGGCTAATCTCTGAACTGGTTTTTAAAAACAGTCACTGCTAAAAGTATCACCATTTCTTTTGGTGATAAAACCATAATGTGGAGGGAACTTTTTCCAGAACCAGGTTCTTATTAAGAACTGAATCTGCAAAGTGCTGAGCATGGTCAGTTGGAGCAGGAGGTGAGACTGCTCAACAGTTCACAGGTGGTGGTAGCATTTTTCAAAATTGGGACTAAATGCACTGATACTTTCAGAGGACCAGAAATATCCAGATGTATACTCTGCCTGACTTCCTGTTATGGCAACGTACTGCTCATAAAGGTTATAGTTGTGACTAGCTCTTGTGACTGTCATTCAACGTTTTCTACTCTGAAAGACATTTGAAATGACCGTAAAAAATATTCTGAATTAAAATGCAGCATATGACTTCTCTGCCAGAAGCTGTTAAATGTTTTATTAGAGTTTGAGAAAATCTATTTGTATGTTTCTGCCTTCTGTTTAGAGAGGATAAAATTAATGATTTTGTTTTGCTTTGTCTGCTCTGCTTTTTATTATTTTATGTATATTTCTCTGCTAACACCAGATCTATGCTTGATAAATCTGAGGCCAGATTCACTTCTGTTACAGGCAACTGTAATTTTCATTCTGCATAATCTCAGTCTTACATCTTGATTAATCTGGAGAGTCTTCTGAAGTGCTGTGAGATCCAAATCTGGCCATTGGATTTAATAGAATATTATTGTAAAGTGGACATTTATCCATGCAAAAGATGCAGTTCATCTAACAGCACTCTTGTACAGCTATTGAACACAAAGTCACTGCAGTCATGGGTTTTGTTACTTTACCACCCTGGCACCTATTTTGTGAGTTGCTTTTATATGGTAGTTGGTTAAATTATACTCCCTTGTGGCCAGCATTGAAGCAGATTGCTCTGTCTTAACTGTTTTGTTTTGTGTGGGGTGTTTTTTTTGTTTTTTTTTTTTTTTTTTTATGTTTATGAGGGGCTGTATGTGGTACACTTGCAGCTTTTTTTGGTAATGTATATAATTTTGCATGTTTTCAAGGTTGGGGAAAGTTTGCTCGCTTGACCCGTGCCCTCACAAGCAGCCGAGGTGTGCTGCAGCAGCTTGCTCCCAGCGTGCAGAAAGGAGAGAACGTTCACAAGCATTCGCGACTTGCTGAGGTAACGTTTCCTTTCCCTGAGAGGCCATAAAGAAATGTTTTTAGATTTTGTGGGTATGTTGCCTCTGCGTAAGCCAAGCACTGTCTTTCCCCTTGCCCTGGGAATATGAACCCTGATGGCAGGCATGGGAGCTCAGAATATGGCACATATGCTGTGAAATGTGTCTTGTGACAATGGAATGGGAACAGGTGTCCAAAAGACTTCAAGTAACCTAATTGCAGTGTTGTGTTCCATATCTCAGCCAAGTTTTATAATGGCATTATTATTAAAGTAATACTTTCTTGTTTAGTTTCCATTCTTTTGAAAATCTCAGTGTTAGTAGGATCTTGGACTATTCACTTGTATAAAATTGCAGGCTAGTACAGAAGGAAATTCTGGAGAATCCTTGATACTGGTTCTCTGCATTCATTTGTGTCTAGTTCCTTTTCAGTGGTATCCCAGTCCTGCTTTAAAACCTTGTTAAAACATACGTTTGAATTACTGGTTTTATGGACAGAACAGCTATGAGATGCCACAAGCAATGCTGCAGACAGATTAGGAAAACGAAACCTTATGATTAAGTAGACTCCCAAAGTTTTGAGAAAAGCTCCAGGCAGAGAAGGCTCCTTGAAGTACTTAGGGTTTTAGGGCTTTCACCACGAGGGGGAGAGACACTCCTGTTTCCTCTGGCTGTCTCCTGGGCCAGTAGCTGGGTCTCCCTGGCATAAAAATAGCTTAAGGAAAGTCTTGATGTGGTGTTAATGACAGCATGGCCAATGTAACACGTCGCTCCTGTTTTCCCTATTGCTGTGAATGCCGTGGCAGCAACAGCTGTGACTCTTGTTGAGAATTCTTAATCTTCCTGTGTAGCTGGAGTTATAAACTATTGATGGGTTCCATGGAGTCTCCATATAGGCAGTTAATTTTGCCCTGTATACATCTTAGTTTCTATGCAAAATAAATAATGCCTGCCCAGGGCTGTACTATTGTCACGTGATGATGAAATTCCCATGAGCAGGAGCTTGCCTGTTCAGTACTTAGTACAGGTGCATTCAAGAATGGAAAACTGTTTTCTGTTGGAAGTACAGAAATAACATAGATCATACTAGCACAGGGGAGGGGCAGACATTCACGTGGACATTATACTGTAGGAATACCATGGGATTATCATACATTCACCCTGAGGTTGCTTTACAGTCCTGGAATTTGGAATAGTCTCCCTCCTAATCCTATTCAACTGTTGGCATCAACTAATCCTTCTTTCTCTTTAGATGACTACCCTTGAGTTTTACTTCATGCTAAAATGTAGGCAGTGGAAGGTAAGGCAAATGGTCTGAGGTTATTCTGTTTGGCTCAGTGAACCTCAGTCTGCACCTAAGTGACTATACATTACTGAATCTTCTTGCAAACCAATGTGCTTAACAAGTCTTTGCAAGTATTCTAACTGGCACAGCCAGCTGATTCATTACAAATAATAAAGGGCAAGTGTATAGTTTACATGTCTGAAATGAGTTTCTTTAATTGCCGACTGAATATTGCAGTCATTATTTTAAAAAGAACATTAGCCCCAAGATGTTAGGTACCTTGTATATCTGCTGTAATTCCACTTAAGTCAATAGAACTACACTGGAGAAAAGCAGAGTGCAGATAATCATATAGACAAGCCCACTTTTCTTCCTTTGAAGACATGGGGTGCCAGACTTCTTATTCTAGAAAGATCTCTTGATAATATTGAACATGGGATCTTCTAATTCCCTGTTGTATTTTCAAATCTTTTTCCTTTCTCCCACTTTGTTTCTGTGGTAGCCTACTTAAAATCTTAAGTTCAAATTAAAATTTGTTCTTTGTCTTTTCCTACTCACTATGGCATTTCACATCAATCTTGTTTGCTTGAGAAGGCTCTTCATTTATTGGAATGTTACTTGTGTTGCTCTTGATTCTTTATTGCTTACATTTTTGAGTATCTGAGGAGCCAGTTTTGTCCTAGAACCCGAGTGGGGCAAAGTGTTGTACAAATACAAATCAGAATCCTGCCACAACACCTTACGATTTCTTTTCTCATTTATGAAATATTAGTTTAAGAAAGGTGTTAGTGACAAACTACTTGTTTTATCACAGGCTATAGATAATACAAGCAGTGAGGGTAAAGCCTCAATCTCTGACTTTTGCTGGTATGTGTAGGTTTGGGTTTTTTTTAGCTTGACTTCTCTAATGGCAGTCATGTAACTCTGAGGAGTACATTTTGCAATATGAGTGTAAAATAGTTGATACACTTCTGTGGCTTTATCACCAAGGAGCTGATTGTAGGAACCTTTCTTCCTGGTTGCTGCATAGTACACGTTGTCTGCAGCTATGGTGTTAGCTCATGTATTCTATATATTTACCAGGCAGTTCTGGGTAAACAAGATTGTGTCGTAATTCAGAAAAATGCAATAGCTATGAGAAATAAAAGCAGAAAAATTATAATGGTGCTTAGTAGCACAGCTTAATAATGGAACTTCTGCCACTTTTTTTTTTTTTTTTAGACCTTGTTTACCAGGGACTTATAACTGCTATTTAAATGTACTTCAAGTTGAGGCTTAGCACCTAGCCCTTGGCTGGGGAGCAATTTGTGTGGGTGTCTGTGAAAATAAAAGTAAGGGAGAGTGTGAGAAAGGAAATATGTGCAGCTGAAAAAACAAAAGGGAGAGATTAAGCTGAAAATGAATGATTGTTGGTGTGTTGGTGGTTTTTTCTTTGGGTTCCCCCCCCCCGCCCCCAGGCAAACAGTCTTAAAAATAAATAAATCATTGTAACCACTTGTTGATGGACATTTGTAAGGCCTGACTGGTAATATATTTACCATTTTTTTTTAAAAATCTAGAATAACTTTTTTAAAAATTTTGTTATGTTAAAAGAATTGAACACAGCCTTATGAAACATGATGAATTTTATCATTTCTGCTCTTGAAATAATATTCTCTGGCTTTAGAGAGCTATTAAAGCATCATGCATCATTACCACAAATAATAAACACAGATAATACAACTGTAGTGACTGATGAATCATAAGTAATTGGAATAATACTTTTATTAATAACTTTCTGAAACAAATATTTCTTTTAGTATGGTGTAACTGCATAACAGGGAAGAAATATTCCAAAACCAGGGCTGTTTCACTTACTTAGAAAATGATAGTAATGAAATACCTGTTCAGTGCACATGAGCAGAAGCTCAGCATATCAATTTATATAGTTGTGTACACTTTCTTCACGATTACTTTAATATTTTGGTGTTACCCATCCACTCCCACGCCCTTTCCAGGAGAAGTATCTTTTACAAGCAGTTTGAATCTAGTTAGTTCATGTGGGTGGGTAACCACACCTGACTGCTTCAGCAAATGTTGTGTCTCAGGTTGGCACTACTCTCCTGTGAAGCTGGAGTGCAGCAAGAGCACTTTGGAATAGGGCTGAAGGTACTCTTTGCATCTGCCTGGCTTTGCTACATGGTGCAGAGAGAGTGGGATTTATAGCTCCTAATCTCCAGATGACTCAGGGGTGGTGTGTGTGTCTGGAAAGATGGTAAAGAAATAGACTTTTCTAACGGCAATGACTGTGTGTGGCCCTTGGTGTGAAAACTGGAGAAAAAGAGTTCTCTTAACTTCAGTGCAGCAACCTGACAAAACCTAGATCTTTTAGCACTAAGCTCTGTGGACCTCTCCATTATTTCTGTACAGTGCTGAGCTCTCTTGTTGTATGTAATACTAAAAGCACATGCTTGTTCTTGGAGATAATTAAGCTTTGTTATAGGATTTTTTTTCCTGTTCCTTCAATGAAAAGAAGAATTTGGTGCCTTTGAAAGCTTTTAGCTGGCAGTCCTGGAGGCTGCAAGACCTGTGCCAATCCGTAAAGCAAGTTGCCTTTCCTGGGAGGGGTATCCTTCCATCCCAAGCTGTGAAATGACAGTTCTTCTCTCTAGCAATGCCAGCAGGGTGAAGTGGTTTCACAAGGTGCGCATTAACGATAGTGAGAGGGAGCCAGGGCTAGAACTTGTCACCCCCACACCACTCAAACAAAAGACTGGAGACACCTCAGGCTTGCTGCAGCTGGCTCTCCTCAGCTTGTGAGTGATCAATATCCCTACGACATTCACTGGCGCCCATCTCCTACCCGGTCCCTGCACTTCCTTTCAAGATTCTCACCCACAGCGCTGGTGCACATCCTTCCACTGGAGACCAGCTAAAGCCATGGCCTCGGTCACTTTAAATAGCCATTGGTAGAGCTTAACCAGAGACTCTAAGGTGGTAACGGATGTTCAAACCACTTTTATTAAGAAAGTCCCTAGCCATTTCTATAGAGTACATTTACTTTCTAAATAAAAAAGGAAGGAGACATCAATCTGTTTATTTTTCTGTGCTGTAGCCCTTGAATCTCAACCAAGCTAGGGAAGAATGCTTTGTACTTGGTGATGACATTTTAAAACACTGAAGCAGCAAAGTTGTTTATTTTCTTGAAGAGTTGAAACTACAAGTCTGGTTTTTTCGACACTCAGTTCAGTTTTACATCCCTGCAGTTCCACTGGATTTACTTTGAATTTAAAAAAAAAAATTATTTACAGCCAAATAAAGGAGACCATATTTGCCCACTTCTTTATTGCCAGAGATTGTTCTTGCCTTTGTTCTTGTTATTCAGGTATATGGGAATACATTAGTACATTTTCCAGTAAATTTATTTGGATAATGCAAAATTCTTGGTGTACAAAGAGACCAGCAGTGGCCAAAACTGAGTGCATTATAAAATTCTCAGTCTAGAACTTATGTATATATATATAAGAATCAATCTGACAAGAACTAACAGAATTGGTTTTTTCAGTGTTCCGTGGTTGAGATTTCTGTGCTGATTAGAATGGTTACCAAAATGTTTGAATTTTTCATATAATACTAGAGGCTAAAAAACTAAGCTCTAGGAAATGTGTGATTGCAAAAGAAGCAATTACATTTTCAATCTCCCCATACTATTAAGATCTCAGCATTAGAACTGAAATCTAGTTAACTGACTGAAAAATGTTACTAGGTGGTAGAAAGTGCTTGGTTTTGCTGATCAGTTATTTCAGTGAGTGAATCTTGCAGAGGACTCTACTTGCCCATTGAAGCATATTTCAGTCTTAGGATCTTATGTTAGAGCTGCCACTCATGCCAAAACTCACAAAAGGCAGTAGCAGCTCAGTGCTTTCTAACTGATTCAGGTACAGCTGCAATGTTCAAAAGGGCGGGCAGGAGATATTTGCAATATTGATCTTGGGCTAGAGCTTTTGTCATGAAAAGACATCCTAACATTTGTCACTCGAACTGCAAACAACCCCTGAAGGGTTAAGACACTCTGAGTACACATACTAACTCAGTACACCACCCATGCCTCTTCCAGTCGCTACCAGTGGCTTCTGGGGACTGTGTTCACTGGCCAGTGTCACCTGCAGAAAAGAGACTGATTCTGGCTTGTGCTGCTTCCAGCTCCTCTCACCACAAGGCAACTGTTTTAAATTTTATTTTTTTTTTCTTTTGGAAGTATGGAGAACCTGCGTTGTTGTGGTTTAACCCCAGCTGGCAACCAAGCACCACACAGCATCTTGCTCATTCCCCCTACAGTGGGATCAGGGAGAGGATCAGAAGAGTAAAAGTGAGAAAACTCATGGATTGAGATAAAGACATTTTAATAGGTACAGCAAAAGCCACACACACAAGCAAAGCAAGGAATTCATTCACCGCTTCCCATGGGCAGGCGGGTGTTCGGCCATCCCCAGGGAAGCCGGGCTCCATCACGTGTAACAGTTAATTGGGAAGACAAACACCATCACTTCGAACATCCCCCCTTCCTTCTTCTTCCCCAAATATTTTATTGCTGATCATGACGCCATATGGAATGGGACATCCCCTTTGTCACTGGGGGCAGCTGTCCCAGCGGTGCCCCCCCAGCCCCCTCGCTGCGGGGGCGGTGTGAGAGGCAGAAAAGCCCTTGGCTCTGGGTAGGCGCTGCTCAGCAGTAACGGGAACATCCCTGGGTTCCCAGCGCTGTTTTCAGCACAGATCTGAAACACAGCCCCATACCAGCTACTGGGAAGAAAATCAACTCTATGCCAGCCCAAACCAGCATGTCTGAGTCCTAGTTTGGTCTGCAGGATTTCTAATTAGGGGAAAATGTCCTTTTTCCTGCTTTGCTCTAATTCTAGAGACTCGATAAAACAACAATACTAAGTCCTCTTTTTTTTCTTTTTTTTTCCTTCTTTTTCTTTTCTTCATGCTGTTGATGTTTTTGTGCTAACATGCAGGTTTCTCTGAGCAGATCATGCTAATTCTGTTTTGGAGAATACACCAGGCTGAGAGTCAGCAGGCTTGTAACTCCCATCGTCATTTACACATGTGCAAGGGACAGTGGTCTGACATTCTGACCCCTGTTGTGCACAAGAGTAAATGATTATATGAGGTTCAAAGCAGCAGGGAACTTGATCTGAGGCTGTTTTGTCCAACTATGACTCTTGCAGCTGATTGTTTTGTTTTGTCCCCTTTGACTTAATCTGTTGCAAAAAAGCCCACCAGTTCACAAAAAAAAAGAATAATAAAACACTCTCAGAAAAGCCTGCAGATAAAAATCTGTGTCTCAATAATTGACATTAAAAAGCTGAGATAAGGAGCATGAAAGCAAGACATCCTCCTGCCGTAGCTATGTTGTCTGATCTTCTCCCTGAGAAGGTGGCCATTTAATTTCCTTCTCTGCTCCCTATTGCTCTGAACTACGTGTGAATAAATGTAAAAAAAGAACCATGCTCCTAAATAGTTCTCACAGGTTCTATGAGTTTGGCATTAGCAAGCACATCTCACTTGAGCAAACCTCCATCTTCCTTTCAGTTTGCACCCATAACTCATCCAGGACAAATTTAATTTTAAAATATAACTTGCCTATATTTGGAGACAGATCCTTCATGTTGGTTTCATCCTCATGTATATTCATAAACAAACACATTCTTGTTCATAGGTATGTAAAAGAGACTGTAGTTCCCAAGAATTAAATACACAATCATACTCTTTTTGCACTAGTATGCAGAACTGGAGAGATAGTAGACTTAAAATGGGCAGCACTGATCAAGATTGCAGTTATGCAAAACTCTTGGAGCGTGTGCTCAGCTTGAGGTCCAGGGTTTAAAATGCATGCTGACAGATCATCTTTTGCTAAAGTGCCGCCTTCAATTCAGACCTAACTGCATTGTAACTCGACCATACATCATCAAGTAGTGATGACACTGATCTTTCAGTGAAAAATTATTCAAAATTATTTTCTTGAGGCTAATGATAGTCACCCATGTCTTTGGTCCCGCATGGCCCAGAGAAGAACAACAAAGGCCCATCCATTTGTGGCAGATTGTAGTATAAGACTATTTCAGATACAGTATAGTGAAGAGTTAAACAGAAAATGTTGAAAAACAATGTGGTGCAGTGGTCCTGATGCTGGACTGAAACTCAGAAATGGTATTGTCCCTGGTTTTGCCATTGATTTCTATTTGCAGCTGCCTTCCTGCCCATCATTTATCTGTCTCGTCTGGTTAGACTGCTGAAGGAGCTGTCTCATACATGTCTTGGAGACTGGGCACATTAGGCTTAGCATCAAAAAATAATTAATGTCATTAAAAAGCCCAGCAACTGTTCTTAGGTTGATTTGTTTAACAGAATACTTATCCTGACTTGGTTATTGTTTGGTGGTGATAAAAGGAGTTAATGGATATGTATTTTTATCAACTGTTGTACACTTGAGAATCTACAATGTGAAAAATAATGTTAAAAAAATAAACATGTTTTCTTTTTTCTTCTGAAACCTCTGTGACTACAGGTATTGCAGCTGGGCTCAGAAATCCTCCCACAGTACAAACAAGAGGCACCAAAGACTCCACCGCATATAATTTTGCATTATTGTGTTTTCAAGACTACCTGGGACTGGATCATCTTGATTTTAACCTTCTACACTGCTATTTTGGTCCCTTACAATGTCTCATTTAAAACCAAACAGAACAATGTGGCATGGCTAGTAGTCGACAGCATTGTAGATGTCATTTTTTTGGTAGACATTGTGCTTAACTTCCATACCACCTTTGTGGGGCCAGCAGGAGAGGTGATCTCTGACCCAAAGCTGATTCGCATGAATTACTTGAAGACCTGGTTTGTGATCGATCTGCTTTCATGTTTGCCGTATGATGTCATCAATGCATTTGAGAACGTTGATGAGGTCAGTATACTAGTTCCACTTCCACCCATTAATTATTACTTAATGGCTGGGGGGAGGTGGGAGAGAGAAGAAAGAAATATATGCTTTTAAATATATTGAATTTGTGTACATATGTCTCTAGTAGCTGCCCTCAGTGCACATAGAAATTCGCTTATGAGTCCTAGCCAGAGTGATCCATCATTAACTGTGCTGGGAGAGGCTGAGGTTTTTGGTGTCAGAAATGTATGTTTGTTTTACTTCATTCCACATCCTCAGAGTTCAGGAGGACAGGCAGAAGCAGACAGCAGAACCTCTGTACGGCACTGAGGAAAACTGCTTCATCTGACTTAGCATGAATAGCTAGAACTGGTGTGACAGGATGGTTTCTAGGGGCAGGGTTCCCTTGCTTTCACTGTTGACTGAACAGGGTATGTCCCTAATGGCAATTCTTCACATGAATAATTGGGAAGTAAAATACACTATTCTCAGCTGCTTCTAATATAATATATAGTAGGTGGCAAAGAGACAGTCAGTGACTCACTAAATTTTCTTAGGCCACAGAAAGTACTGTGTGGGTATCCAGTGATCCATTTGGCAAGAGTCATTTCAGAGGAAGATGAAGCAATTCAAGGGGCTGTTTTGATGCCTGTCTGGTAATTCCGTAATTAGATGAAAGGATAGGGAGAAATCTGGAAATCTAGACTTCTCTTTAATTCTTGCATATTTCTTTGGGAACAGGTCACAAGCCAGCAAAAGAACTGACATTAAGATACTTAATACCTTGTTTTAACTGCTTATTCTCCTACTGGATCAGACTGCCAAGAAGATACTCCTAAACTAAATGTATTAAGGTTCAATGCCTAAGTAGTTCAGCACGTTAATGAACTGTTAATAAAATCTTAAAGAGGATTCCAGCAGTCCACTCCTAATTACATGTTATAAAATCTGTACGATCAACTAATCATGTGTCCGTATATGTGACACATACTAAACGTGTAACATGCATACTCATCAGTGCTTAGTATTTAATTTTTAGCCTGTAAAATTTAAATTTTATGAGTTCCTTTAAAATATGCCCATATCTTGAAGGGCAACCTAGCTATTAAAAGAAAATCATGTCAAGTAAAATGGGTAAAACCATAAAACTGCACTACTTTTGTAAAAACACATTACACAAGTTTTTATCAGATTTAAAGTATTTTCCTCAATGACTTGAGGACAAGTAGGCAAACTATCGAATGTAGTGGAAGAAACATGATGTTATTTGATATTTAATTCCCTAGAGAGGTTTTCATTTTATATAAAGCTACAGACTAAAATAACACAAATGAGATCAAGCAAAAAAGCCTTGTGAGACCTGTCCTTAAATATTTGTTTGTCATAAAAAAGGACCCA
Source organism: Falco punctatus (assembly GCF_963210335.1). Classification (NCBI taxonomy): domain Eukaryota; kingdom Metazoa; phylum Chordata; class Aves; order Falconiformes; family Falconidae; genus Falco; species Falco punctatus. The sequence goes on along the minus strand of NC_137592.1, from coordinate 22,621,021 downwards.
GGCTTCAGATTACTCTGCAGGGCTTTCACATATTAGTTTGCCGTGCCACTGATAAAGCAATGGAAGGAGTGGCCATATGTCAGTTTCTGACATTTAGACAGAAAGAGTAAAAATAAAGTTTTTAAAAAAAGAAGGAAGCTTTTCTCACCCACTGCAGATAGTAGCAAGCTGCTGCTGATTTTGCTGGAGGAACATTTCATAACTGTAGACTGGTGATGTGACCTACAGAATATCCCTGAGGAAAACGTCTATACTAGTGGCTGTGACAGCACTTCACCTGAGCACAGGCACTCTCAGACTCATGGTAGCAATTCTGCAGAGAAATTCTTGTGTGAGTTTGAATTCTCTAGGTTCTCCATCTCAGTGTTGCCTCGTAACAATGAGAAGCTGATTGGTACTTCAGTTTTCCTATGGCTCTTCAACAGTCTCCTTAATCAGTATAACAGTTAGTTTTAGTTATTCTAGCTATTGTGCCCAAGGAAAAAAACCCAACATTTTTCTTGATGCTATCCTTTCAAGACTCTTCATCTCTATTTCCCCTGGTGGGTTCTGACATTTAGCTGGTATAAATCATTGTAGAGTCTTTAGAGCAGACTTTCCAGTGGTGTAAATTGCTGTACCTCTGTTAAGGGCTCCCAGAGTGGTTTACAGGACCTGAGGGGCTTTGCCAGCAATGCCAGCAGAATAACGTAGTGTGCATCAGGTGGGGATTTAGGGCAGGATATGCTGATCACTGTTTCACCACTGCCTGTAGAGAGAAAAATAACCTATTAAAGAAAAAACCCAACCAACCACATTCAAAGAGTCTTGAAAATAGAGAATCTTTGCCTTATATGTTACTTGTTGTGTAGAGTGTTCCCTTGTGGGTCAGATTCCTTTCTTTCAAACTTGCTGGTTTAAATTTTACCTGTGTCTCACTCTGGATTACACACCGTATTATTTCACAGTCAGATTAAGTCAGCTGTGAGGCTGCACTGCTCAAGTTGTGAATAGGCAAACTGGGTTGTTATCTGTGTGTCACTTTGATTTTGCTAAAGGGAATTCTCTTGGAGCCATGAGACTGGAGTTAGTAGGTGGTCATGACTGCAGCAGAGATTTTTTTCTTTTTAGGCCTAATGTGAATAAAATCTTAAAAAAACTGCCAGAGATTAAATGATATCCAGTATCAACAGTGGTGTTAAAATGAGATGACAAACATTAATTGCTATTTTCCTGTTTCGATGTATGGTTTTAAACAGGAGGAAATAGAACCTTAGATTTGTTGCAGTCCCTATAGCGAAGGGGGAATGGGGCAGGTGGAAGCTCACTGTTTTTTCTGCCTGCTGTCATTCGCTGTTAAAAGAAACGTCACTAACGACACTGAGGATGTCATGGAGGAACTAACTTGACAAGTCAATTTGATTTAAAAATACCATAACAACTGTGATGGAGATGAATTGATTTGCAAGGGACACAGGACCTGAAGCTGAAGAAGTAAAACTATGTATATGGGGTGTTGAGGCTTTTTTGGGTCTGGGTAATTATGGGACTGTCCCATCACTTAGCTCTTGGTAGATTAACAATGAAACCATTTTTGTCGTCTTTAAAGTAATCCACCAATATAAGATCACTTATAATACATGAAACCAGAGTTGATAAATATTTTTGACAAGCAGATACTCATTGTAAAAATTTTTGATACTGGATTTTTTTTTTCTATTTTGAAGTAACCTTTTGTTTTGCAATTTACTTCATTATTCCATTATAAGATATAATGGAAAATATTTTCTTGAGACGAAATTGAGTATGACTTCTGTGTTTTTCAGGCAATTTTAGAATTCTTTGTGTTTGTTGCAGCTTGGAACATTATTATATTTTTGATTCGCATTTTTTAATATAATAGAAATTCCAGTTTCCTCTCTGCATGGTTGAGAATATTTTTGTCCACAAAAATAATTTGAATTCATTAACTATTAATCAATAAAACTATTAATAACTACAATTAATGCAAGAGGCACTTAAGTATGAATAGCTACATTCTACAGATGGAAGAGGAAAGAAAAAACATTAATGTCTTTGTTCAAGGACATAGAATTAAATATGAGAATGTATGAAGCTTCTGATCTCAAGTGCTGCGCTCAAAGAAACATTACAGTATCTCATATTCAGACATGAACAGAATTCAACAAATGAAGGAACAAATAGCTGTTGAGAAATTTCCATTGTCACCCAAATGAAAGAGAAGTTATAAATGTTTCTCCTGGCTTTTCTGTATGGGAAGCTAATTATACAGTTTATATATGTGTTACTTTCTTGACCTGCCATAGAACTTCAAGAAAAGAAAATATTCCACTGACTGATGAATCAGCTTAATGCTAGGCTTAAACTTTCTATTGTTAAGATAATACATCACGCTGTAGTATAGTTTGAGTAAGAAAAGAAAATACTGATCTAAAATTTACACAGCCCTTAAAACATGTGGTATTAATTTTTTTTGAATTTGAATGATCACAATAGCATTTGTCCGCAATCCTTTACAGTAATTAGTATTATTCCTCACTTAAGGAAATACTACTTACTTTGGGGGATAATGTTATCTTTTTTGTGTTCAGACATCAATCAGTAGATGTAATAAAAGACAGGCTTAAAGAAAATTCCACATTTTTTGCCAAGAACAATGCAATTTAAGACTTGGAATTCCAAAAGGCAAGTCGAAGCATATTTTTGCAGTGCCAGCTTGAGCAATTTTATACTGTGGTTTTCAGCCATAATACCATAAGATATAATTTATATTGGAAAAAATTTGACTTATTACATGTGATGCTGTTGTTGTGAAATCTCATGGTAGGAGTGGAATCCAGTCATGTCACCACCGTATAAATCTCTGAAATAGGGAGTTTGTAGTAACTGCTATCTGTATTTGAATGAAACACTATGATCAATTGTTGGCTGATGCAAATTGAGAACCATATATCACTCTTATTAGTTGAGGTAGAAGAGAAATAAATGCATAGTAAAAGTTCATCAGGAAAGATGTATTCAATATAAATGATCTAGTGTTCACTTAAGTGGATGAATGAGAGAGAAGATACCATATAGGCAAAGAAGATATACAGCTTTGAAAGGACAAAATTTATGATGATAAGAAAAGTCCCAGAAAAAACACAAGGCAGAAGTAATAGAAGTAAATTAAGCTATTTAGTGCTAAGTGAGCATAGTGTAGCTGGAAAGTAAACAGTGAGTTAAGAGAGGAAAAAATTGAATGTGTTTCTGGTCAGATTGTTGGCAACTCTCTGAGGCAGTACTTTTGCAATAGATTAATTTAAACCTTATTAGTGGAATAATCTCTCGTGCTAATACAAATTAGCTGTCTAGGAATTACTGAAGTAGCTACGCTGAAAAGCAACCAGCTTCCCTAGATCTGTTTTACCATTTCCTTGCAATAAGGGGCAGTGGAATAAATTATCATGTTTAGTTTTATGGAATAACAGGGGCCTATAAAAAAAGATTTCAGGTTAGATTAATTTTTCAAACTGGAAAATATACTTTTTAAAGTCTTTTAAACTGTGAACAGCTGTATGATATGAAATCTGTTTGAAACTGTGTAGTTCACCACTCTTATTTGGATACTGTTTTGCATGTGAGTCTATTGATGGATCTGGTAATAAATTAGTATTTTTTCTGTGGCTAATGAAAATTAAAGTGGGCATAACCTACTTTCAAGGTAATGCCTATAAAAAAGCAGCTAAGTATCACAGAGTATGATCCAGGCATAGAGGAAGTGTCAGCAAACTGGTTCTTGGACTTGATGGAAGGCGAGAAGGGGATTAGTGAGCCCCCTGCTCTGGGTGACTCCTTACCACTGCTCCTGGGGAAGAAAGCAGCAACTGGGTTACTGTACCCAGGTGAAGCAGTGGGAGGATGGGAGCGTGGGTCTTGTCTTGGGGGGTGTGGTGGTGGTTTACTTGGTTGGGTGTCCCCTTGTGAGAGACCCCAGAGAAACAGGACAAAGGCAAGGGAGGGGTGTGCTCTGGGCTGTAACCTGCCAGCAGCCCCTGGAGCAAGGCTGGCAGGGTGCTGGTGTGGCTCCTAGGTGGTGCTGGGAGCTTCAGGAGCTTGGCGGCCTTGTCCTGTGGAAGAAAGGGAGTGCAAAAGAGGGGAAATGTGGTCATGGAGGAGAAGGGCAGCTTGTCTGACTTTTGTAAGTGCCGCTGTACTGCAGCATGGCCCCGCGGGGCTGTGCCAGGCAGGAATTGCTCCTTAACAGGCAGGTATATGGAAGGAGTTATTTGGGGAAATGCAAATGGTGTAAAGCAGATCCCTGGGGTAAAGCGAACTGCCAGGATATAAACCAGGTAGGCAAAGAAGTGCATACTGTTCACAGTCTCTTGATTCGATTTGGCGTCTCTCTCTTCTTTGTCTACTTCCAATCAAATAGGACTTTCTCTAACTTCCCTCCTTAAAAACCCAACCTCCACGCTACTGATGAGCTGCCTCTGAAGAGGCAGGCTGCCTTTTCCCCATAAATTCTCTGTTTTCCAAATTGTGTTGGTGTTGTGTATAGGCACTGCAAAGCTCTTATGCCATTTAACCCATTCAAGGTTAAAATCTCTCCTCGGCTGTAAGCCTGCTTAAGTTGTTTAGTTCATTTAAATTCCGCTTGCTTCCCTGGTCTTCCCCAGGTTCATACACCTTGGTGGCTCAGAGACATCTACGCTGTCTGCTGATGGATGTCCCCTCCCAAAAGAGAATACCAGAGGAGGATGCATTGCTGTGTGTCTGCCCAACACCTACTCTGTAGGTTCTGCTGTGGCTGTTAGGATGCCAATTAACTCCTCTTCTGCGCTGCTAATGTTCAAATTAGTCTTTTTGCTAAGTTACAGATAAGTAAGGGTGTAATTGGGTTTCAAGGATACTTCTTCATAGCTTTGAAAAGCATGACATGATTTATCATACTGTTAATAGTAGTCTACATAAGCTATTCAATCTGTATAAGGCTAAAAGAATTAAAACGCTGAATTACATTTTCAGTGATAATGTATGGTGATAGCCTTTGTCCAAGAAGGAGAGCTAATTGAATGTATTCGATTCTGAATTATTTCAAAAAGCTGCTGCTAGACCGATACTTACACTACATGTAAAGGGAAGCATGTTTCAGAGACAGGGATCAGTTACTCTGTTCTTTTTCCCCCATTCAGCATACCTGTATCGATCTGAGGCAGAAAGTCAGATGAGACGGCAAAGGGTATTTATTTGAATAGCTAAATGGTTGCTTTATAGTCTATTTCGTATTAGGGATTAGATTAGAATTGGAAAGATGGAGTGGTATTAGATGCCAGTAACACTAAATCTTATTTGGGTGTTTTGCCTCTTTGAGATAAGTAAAAAGCTTCTGGAACCGATGGCTTCTTTGAATCAGAAGCATTGGGAAGCAGATTGCTGTCTGTCAGGGGTAAATCTTTTATTTGATACTGTGGAAACTGGGATTTCTTTAGATTACTTCTGTGTTATCTTCATCCTTGTTTTTTCTCTCAAAGTGAAAAAAAAAACAAAACAGTTTGCTGGATTTGTTGGGTTTCTGATTGGGCATGTGTGTGTGTAAGGCAAGCATGGACGTAGTTTTATAAATGAAAAATCAGCCTTTCCATCTCTTCTCACACCCAATGCTCTTACACATGAATTATTGCTGTTTCTTCCTTGATTCTAACTGAGCTCGCAGATGTCTCTAAAATAAGCTTTACGGGTCCAGAAATCTGCTTTCTTCAGTGCTGAAAACCACAGCAGTAACCAGAGGGTTTAGATATTGATTTTGACCTGTGCACATAACGTTATCTCATCTCTTGGTTGCTAAATATAGCAATCTGTAGAAAAGGTCATGTTCTCAGACCTAATTAAGAAAATCAGAGAAGACAAATAATAGAAATGAGAAGTCCTAATAATGACCTGACAGGGCTGCCATGTTATTGCGGGCAGATAGGCAGAGCCAGGCTGCGGCACAGCTGACTTCAGAACCAAATGTCAAGAAAGAAGGCAGTGCTTTCCATGGCTTGCCTCACTTATGGTAGTGATAAATTTGGTTCATTGGCTCCCTTATTTTGGATAAATAATTTATTTTTTTGTTCTGTTTCATTCTCATTCTTTTAATGGTTAGCTTTTAGTCTCTTGCATCTCCCTTTAATTGAGATGAAGCCTGAACTTCAGCAGTTCCATATGAGAGGAAAGTGCTAGAAAACTTAGATTTGTGCCAATACTGAATGTTTCTCTTTTTGAAAGTAGTTAGTAAGTAGGAAGTAAATTATAGTTCCTTTGAGCCTAGAAAATATCTTGATACTTGGGGTAAGTGCATTTTCTTTCTGTACAGGTGGGCCGTAAATAATGGCCTAAAAAGTGAGTCTACTACTGAAGTGCTAGTGCTGCTACAGCTGTAGGAGGTGGGATGAAAGTTGCATTTTAGTTCTTTTCTAAAGTTGTTCATCCTACATCTTGCTTGGAAAGGAATTATTTTTCCCCTTTTTTTTTTTTTGCCGGTAGTTAATTTTTATTGCTGTTCTTTAAACAATTTGTATTTTGTTTTTTCTAGGTATAATTTTATTATTCGATCAATTGAGTTGAATTTAATTCTTCATGGCAAATAAGCAGCAGCAACTGTTTTTTATTTCTACAGCATCTAGCACTGTAGTGTCCACTGTTAGCGTTCTTGGGGACCATAATGACACAAATAACTAATAATTACTCTGCTTACAGCCCTTATGTTTTCAAAACGCTTCACAAAGTACATCATCACAGTGTCTCTTCTCCATCTCTTTTATATGGATATGGAAGTAATGGCACAAATCTTATGTTGTCTGATGCAAGGCTAGAGCCAAAACATGGATATCCTGGATCTTGTATTTGGAAGGAAGAGTGATTATATGGCTAGGATACCAGTGTGAGGCAAGGGGTGCAGTGACAGTAGATCAGGTCATGCAGAAAACAAGGAGATACAAAAGAAAATCTGTATAAATGTGCACAGTATCTAGTGAGTAGGTCTAATGGCAATGTATGCATGAAAATTTACTTTTGGCAGTATTTCACGGACAAACTTACAAAGCATTTTTTTGAATGTAAAATGTGGGCCCTGCTTTCCTCTGTGACTGAGGTTGGTCTGTTTTTCTGTTGTGTTTGAGGTGCAGTTTTACTTTGCAAAGATTGTGTAGGAGGAGAGGAAGGGGGAGTTGTTGCATTTATTATTAAAGGGCTTTTGACATTCAGGTTTGCTCAATCAGCAAATACAGAATTATTTCTTCTGGGGCTCAGTGCTTGGATCTTGCTCTTTGGTTTGGAGGGGACTTGCTACAGATTCTTCCATTTTTATGCATCAGCCATCACTGGCAACCTATTAAATCACCTGCCAACCTATTAAGTATTTATCAACAACTACATGCAGGTATCAGCAGTAGACTTTAGTTTGTGTCATTCAGTTACTTCAAACAATTTGAAATATAGGTTTGAAATCTAGCATTTTCTGCCATATTTCATGAAGTGCTGCATATTTAAGTAAGTGCTGCATGCAAGCTCTTTCTGTAACAAAATATAGTAAAAAAGGACTATTTGTCTACCCTGGCCATATAACAGATTTCTTAGCTTCTAAATATCCCCCGGGGAAGGTTTCTGTTGGATAGAGTAGTAATAGTTGGAACTGTGTCTGAGTAAATCAGGCACAGGTAGAACTGAGTGATAGATTACTTAGTCCTGCCCTTACCCTGACTGCAGAGAGACGTTCCTTAGGGTGATCCTTTAGAGCAGAATATCTGGGAATGCATGTCTGGGACCCGCAGGGCAGTTTCCAGCTCTTTATGAACTGAGATGCATCTGTCTCCTTTGGGCAGAAGGAGCTCTGTCTCTTACTCTGCCTCTCAAAGGTTATAGGAGTAGCAGAGCTAAGAGGGTGGGACACACGTCGAGGGGAGTAAATTGAGTTCTGGCTCTTTTTCGTGACATCGTGGAGCCATCTGTATGATAAATGCATAAAAATAATCTGCACTGATAAGAGCATTAAAATGGACAGTAATCTAAAAGTACTTCTATTTTGGAAAGTGGTAATCTAAAAATGTCAATTTTGAATCCAGCAGATCTATTCCTGTGAGTATTAAAATAGTATTTGCTAAACCTAGTGAAAAAAGTACTGTTTTAAAGTATTGGAGAATAATCTGAATTTTTTCTACTCTATCATCTATTGAAACAATCTATTAAGTTTCCATTGTTTATACCATTTGAAATTCTGTCATTTTTAAGAGAGATGTATGAATAATTATTTTCCTTGGGCATTTCTTCTTCTTGATATTGATCTATTTAGAATAGAAAAATCCTTTCCTCTGAGGAAATAAAATAGAAAGTACTGTTAATGCTGAAATATATATATATATATTTATCTTTTTCTGAACTTTTAGAATCTTATTGGTGATGCAGTCAGGTGAAATATTGTGACTAATTTAAATATTAAATGCATACTTTCTATGCAACCAAATGAGGTATTTATTTTCTGTAAATAAACAAGTTCTTTTTGTACAGAAAACCTCATTCTCTCTACATCTGGTCAGAACTTGGTAGAAGGACTTTCTCCTACATAATGCAGTTCTGTCATATTTTAAATGTTTTTGCAAAATAATTTTTTTGTGAATTTCACAAGGGAAATTGGGATAAGAGTACTCTGAAAGCAAAATAGTTTACTTTAAATGTTTTAAATCTAATTTCAAATATTTTATTTTGTATTCCCATTTTTCATATCCAATTTCTTAAACTCATCTGTGATTCCCTCCAACCCCCCAAGTATTTCTAATCCTTGGGGGTTTTAGGTTTTTTTCAAGACTTAACCAAATTTCAAACTTTTGAGTCTTTCCTGAATCATTGTTTTTGTCTTTGGTAGGACTGTCACTGACAAACAGCATTTATTTTTCTTAAATCCCAGTGATGAATTTTAATTTCAAGAACAAGTTTTGCACCGGTATTTTTGAGCAAAAATAAAACTGTATTTTAGAATGTTAGAATGGAAAAATTTCCTTCCCTTGCCTGAGACTTGTAAGCACTGCGTGATAAAAAAGTTTGGCTTTGAGACTGAAGCTAAAAGCAGGCTATTGCTGGAGACCTTTCAAAATGTAAAACATTGTTATTTTGCAGCTGAAGTTTGTAAAGAGAGAAAAGGAGAAATGGGCATTGGTCTTGAGGAAAAAGGCCAGAAGGCTGTGGTGTAACATCAGGATGTCAATACTTAGAATGTAGGGATTGTATGTGCTCGTCAGTCAGGGACTTGCATATCCAGTTCTAAAACATTGTTATCATGTTACAGTTTTTTGTGTTTTCTGCTTTCTTTTTCCTCTCCATACTGAGTATTCAGAAGTACGTGCTTTCCCTCCCCTGGAAATGAAGGCATCATGCCTTCTGTGTCCAGTCTCTGAATTGGCATTGAGGCTTTCCTCCATTGTTTACAAAACAAAGCTGGGTATGGAATGAATGGGAAAAGGAAATTAAGTTTTGCTTTGTGAAGGGATCTTTGCATCAGTAACTTGAAAAGTTTTGCATAGATAATAATGAAAATAATAGATCACTTGGTCTGTTCTAGAGCTCTGCAAATACCTAATTTAAAGGAAGACTGCTTTTCTCTTTTTGTTCTTCCTTTTTACTCCCCCTCCCCCTGGTTGTGTTAGATCTTGTCCAAATACTTAATACAAATTGATAGTGTGTTCCCAGGTAACAAATTACATCTATCTCTGAAAATGAGTCACTGTAATCATGACAAATTCATGAAATAAAGGGGAAATACATTGCTGCAGTCCTGGGGAGCATGAGTCAATATGCTTTATGTAATTATTTAATAAACCATCTCTTCTAGTGCATTGAACCAGCCTAAGATACTGAAGCAGTTTTATTTATACAGGAATAAACAAACTTCCAGTAAAAGCTGGTCACCAGAAGTATGCAATTATGCATTTCCAGAAATACTCATTAAACCAGTCTGCTTAAATTTTAATCAGACTTCTATGTATGAAACAGTCTTCATAAGAGGGAGTAGAAAAAAAAAAAAAGTGTTTTTATCAAAGGTTATTTGGATCTTCTCATGCCTCAAATGACTGAATTTTTTTATTTAACTTCTTGTGCATGGAAATGCAAATCTGTCTAAAAGTTAACAATGCAAAATTCTGCATTCTTTTTGACTGGAGCCATATTATATCAGCACAGTACTACATTGATAACAAATCTATCATTAAAAGAATATGGCTGGGGATTACAGAGTGAGATACTTGAAATAGAAGCTTTGTGTAGTCTATGTGAGAAATGTCACAGGACTGATTATCAGTGTGTGAATTCTTATATAAAAGTAAAGTCATAGGACATGAGCTGTTATACTGAAATATTACAAATCGCCAGGTACTTTCATACTGCAGTATTTTTTGGCCTTCATTTATCTTTCTGGTAAGTCCCTAAATACTGCAAACTTGTTATAAATGAGACATGGGAGGACTTCTGTTGCCCAGGATCATAAGAAGTCAGGAACAGCCATAAGAGATTCATGACTCCAGATGCTGGAGTGAATTCAATAAGTGTCTGGTTGTGTTCTTCTCAGCATTAGATTTGTACAGTTTAATGGTCAGTGACTTCCACATTTATTTTCAGTAAGCGTAAAGTAGCATCAGGATGCTCAGGGACGGTCTACTTGTGCACCTGGACATGCAATAAATACCCTGTCATTTGAAGTCTGAACAAAGGTATTTGTAGACCCATTCAAATAATCTGAAAGGGGAGTTTGGAGAGCAACCCACAGAATGTTAGTGGATCAAGACAGAAGTGCATATACCCATCCCTGAAAAGGGTCACTAACCTTTTCATGTTTCACAATCTCTCATTTCTGGTGTTATCTGATGACTCTTTATTTGTTACGGATCAGCTATGCCTTTGGAAACCACAGTTGGGAATATTGTTGCTTTAAGTCCTAATGGTCACTGTGCTTTATCCTTCTAGGGCATCAGTAGCCTCTTCAGTTCACTTAAAGTGGTCAGGCTACTTCGGCTGGGTCGCGTAGCTCGGAAGTTGGACCACTACATTGAATACGGAGCAGCAGTCTTGGTTCTGCTGGTGTGTGTGTTTGGTCTTGCAGCACACTGGTTGGCCTGCATTTGGTACAGCATAGGAGACTATGAAGTTATCGATGAGGATACAAACACGATCCGAACTGAGAGCTGGCTCTATCAGCTGGGGATGTCCATAGGAACACCTTACCGCTTTAATGCATCGGGCTTTGGAAAATGGGAAGGCGGACCAAGCAAAGATTCAGTGTACATCTCTTCATTGTATTTTACGATGACCAGCCTCACCAGTGTTGGCTTTGGGAACATTGCTCCGACTACAGATGGGGAGAAGATCTTTGCTGTTGCTATGATGATGATTGGCTGTAAGTATTAGAGATTCTTTCCCTCTCACACACACAATACCAAACAGCCATGTGTCATGGATACTGATATCATAAGGCCATCTGGAATTGTGTCAAATATTATTATGCAGCTTAAAATGTTTGTGGTGGCAATATAGGTATTACATACTTTTTTACTGGTTGGTTTTAAAATCAGAAGTGGGATTATTGCTGCAACTAGCAAAAATTCAGTTAGTTTGGGAGAAGTATTCTCTCAGTATCGTTTCAATATTGTCTTGTAAGTAAACCATAAAATGTGTGAGGCCTGAAGTACTAAAAATGCACCACAGTTCGGCACGGACAACATCTGTGCCTCCACTTGGTATGTGGCAGAATCTTTGTATGTCTGAGAGCTGTGTACGTTAGACAAGTGGGTCGGTGAGTGGGTGGTGGTCCAGGAGCATCTTAGAAGGGAGAGCGAACAATAGCTTTCTAGAGGCCCAAACTCTGCTGTGAGCTGCGCGTGCAGTCAGATCCTAAAGCAACGGGGATGATACTGGCCTTGGGCACCTCTGGCTCACATTTCCTTGTCACAAGGGATTATTCATACTGCCAAGCTGTCCAGCTTTTGGCCATATTGTCATTTCAATGCAGGATATGCACTCAAAGTGCCTTGAGAGCTACTTGGAGTTAAGAACCATATGGTGGCCACTGTTAAACTAGGTCATGTTTTTCTAGATAAGGGTGGAATTCAAACCAAAATAAGGAAAAAAATATATTCTACTTTGTATGTGGAAGAGCCTATCTTTATTTGGAGAAAGAAAGGAGCTTCTGTGCAGTAGTATTCCATCTAGAGGAGAAAAAAGTCAGTCTTTACTAAGCAGAAAATTAAAAAAATATAATGAAACTCAATTAGCAGCACAGTCCCTGTTATGACAGAAACGTGAAGCTTTGATTCTGATGTGTCATTTTACAGCAGCACTGAAATGATGTACTGAGATTACATGTACAGTGTTAAGCAGGCTGAAGGTCAGTGACAAGTATAAAAACAAGCATTGTTGATCATGTAGGCATTGAGATATTTTAGCTATAAAAATTGTTAATTTTGTTCTTCTAGCTTTTTCCACTGCTAGGATTAGGATGAGTCCCATCATCCTAATAAAACACCCATGCAGCAGAAGGGAAATTTATATAAAACTTGGAGAAAATGAAGTGGTTTCCTCATAAGAAGGTGTATTAGGCAAAGTAGCAGTGTAGTACAAAACAGGCTTCCAAATGTGTTTTCTGATGAAGGTACCTGTTTAATTGGAAATATCCTGAGCTTTGGGTTATTGTTCATCGGGTTTTGCTCATGATACTAGCCAGACAAGAATAGCTAGTTTTATTCAGCATTAATATTTAGTACTATGAATACTGGATGAACATAACCATCATAAAATCAGGAATGTACATGGGGAATATTTTGGAGTTGCTCCAAACTCTTCATATGAAAATATGGTGGAAAGAAACTGAATTTATGCAAGATTAATGTTGATAGCTATCTGCTCTGAATTCTAAAATGAATTTTAATTTCAGTAAGCTGTGAAAAATAGTGTTCTGGCTATTTTACATCTCATGAATGCAGTCACATTTGAGGGACACAACTTTGTATTTGGACTTTTGGAACCTTACATTTCTAACCCTGTAACTGTCTGTGTACCTGTGCACGTTTATCCTATGAACAACTGCCTGGAAGCCATTAGGACTATTCACAATACGTGTGTGCAGGAATGGCAACTAAATAATCCAATATTTGAGTTTACTTCTCTGGATTTTGTAGGGTCTTGATTGCTTTTAGCATGCTGATATTTTGAGGTGTGGTCATTCCCCAGGGTGGGAGGAACAAACCTAATTATTTTGTTTGCAGTTATTGAGAGCTTAATTGTTGATATACATTCTTTTTATGTTGAAATAACACTATTTTGCCTGTAGAATTAAGCTCTCAAACATGGAGCTGAGCTTTGAACTAGGGCTATTTTATAAGCATTTTGTCTGATCTGTTGGGAACATGAAAGGTACATAGCAAATGTATCAGGGATAGATGTGGGGGAGCAAAAAGAAGTTTCCAGGCTAAAGCTTTTGTACATCACTCAGAAAAATACCACTTTGTCCCTGGCCAAGTAACATGTTTGTTATGAGTTGAGCTACTCACTCATAACACAGTTGGTGGCTATGTGTTCCTGTTGTGGTCCTCATTTTGCAGATGTCAGATCACAGAGATGTGCGTGTGGGCTGGTTAGGGGCTGTGGATGTCCAAAGCCTCAGAAATAAGCAATTTCACATCAATTCTGCTAATGTGTTACTGCCCACTAATAAAAGGAAAGGGTATATGTTTTCTCATTCATACTTGCTGTTAACACTGTATTTGTTTTAACACCTAGCTAATGATGCATTCTCAAAAGCTACTACTATCTTTCAGTAGCACAGAAAATGCTGTTTTCTTTCCATGAAGGATACAGAGAGAGCTTAATTGTTTGTTTATCTAAAACTTCAATTGAAGGTAGGTGGGATTTGCTGAGTCCAACCTCAAACATACCGCTTTGTTAACTTCGTCCCTGCTAGAGGATTTCTTTAAGAATTGTGTGAATTTATCTTGGTTTTGAAGCGGCTAGGTATAGTCTGTGCATAAATATGTACCTGTGTATTTAAATAGTCCAGTGAAATAAGTAATTTTACAACCTTTTCTGTATGAAATGGAAACAACAAGGTCACTTTTTCTTTGAGGATGTTACTGTTTTTGCTTAGTTGAGTAAGACAGTATGTTAACAAGATTGGTTTTGAGACTCCAAAACTGTCACTATAGTATCATTAAAAATAAAAAGAGTATTTAGGGACAAATGTATAACAGCCAGCATTAATATTTCAAAGTGATTCCAGCAAAATTTTACTTTAAATAGGCTGGAAATTTTACATTTTTCTCCCCTTGGGCCAATTAACCTCCTGTGAATAAATAGTAAAACTTCCATTAGCCTGATGGGGACGGATTTAGATGAGCGGAAGGAAAATTATAACATTTCTTTCTCTTTGTGCATTTTATCCTCTGGTCTTTTTGAATAGTGCTAAGTGCCGTGTAAAAACCCAAGTGCTTGTTGAACAATACTGTGGCCTGCTAAGCTTACCGTCAGAGTTTTATTAACAAGATCACCTTTGAAATTTTGATCTTCTCTTTATTTGTAAAAGAAACTGAATTTTCTTGAATTGCAGATATTGGTCAACGTGTAGGAAAATGTCTGCGACCCCCACCTCCCTTGCAGGGGCTGTGCGTGTAGCTACAACTACCCTACAGGCAGTTAGGGCCAGGTACCGCTCCAGCGCACGGCGAGGACGTGCCTCCCACTGGTGGCTGGCCGAAAAACTACAGCACTGTGGTGTTGGCTCGTTCTTGGATCCAGTTTACAGTTGCCTTTGCACCTTCCCTCTGATTTTTGGTGTCAATGGTCTTGACTTCAGTTTGCTCCGTGAACTATGCCACCATTGTTTGGTAGCGGCGTCCAAGTACGGCTTCCCTGGAGCGCGGATGTTGGCTTCTAGTGGAGGGAAAGGAAGAATTCGCTTTTACAAATGTGAACTCTTCCTACTCAGTGAACTTAGAATAAATATACTTTATATATACATATGTACATAGCGTATGATATACATACAGAGAGGGTGCACATGTATTATGATGCTTAAAAGAAGAAAAAGAGACCGTATGTTTTTTTCTTCCATGCTTGGTACTCTAGAAATATTTTTAATAGAATGGATTTAATTGTGCAGAGTTCTTGTGCCTCTGGGGAAGGCTGAACATGGTGTGTGCTACCCTGAGGAGCATTGCCAGGTGGCGCAGTTTTGCAAGGCTTTCTGGTCCTTGTTTCTGGCAAACTTAGTTTTTAGTTTTGTTTTCCTTTAGCTGCTTTGCTGGCTCAGTATCTTGAATAGTTTCTGGGAAGGAAAGTCATGAATAGCAGCAATACTTTTTTTCTTTGATCTTGGAGTGTTGTCTGTTAAGCCTCTCTGTTTCAGGAGAGGTATTACTGTGTAAACAAGTGATTTTAAGACATGTATTGTGTCTTCTCCACTGGTAAACTTACTGAAAGGTTTGTGGTACAATCAGCACAGGACTATGGTGACATCCAAACAGGACGTTTGTATCAGAAGGGCTCAGAATATTGCAGGCATTTGAAACATAACTAGCGTCCTTCCATGTGTGTTTAGTATGCTTATACACAGAGAGATGGAATTAATACTCTGTAATTATGTTCCATCTTCCATAAAACAAAATCTGTTTTTTTCTGTTGCTCAGCCACTGATACATCCCCTTCTGCTCACTGCTTACTCCCTCTGTAAAGCTGGTCCTGTGGCAGAAATACATTTGTGTTACATTAACTGTTTGTAGACCCATTGACCACTAGTAATAGTACTTTGCTATAACGTCAGATAGCTGTTTAAAGAAGTAGGTAAGAACACTTGCATTTTCTTTTTTATGCAGTCTTTCATTATGGTAAATAATAAATCCAGGTAACTTCTAATTAAAAATTTAGAGATATGTTAGTGAACTGGTAGGAATTTTGGCAGTTGAGCACAAATGTTGGCCTAGTAAAAAGGTTAAGGTATGTGAGCTTGTAGAAGGAAGGGTAGGTATGTGATGTTAGCAGTGCATAGACACTAGGAAGGGATGACTGAGGTGAATAAGCTGGAGTGGTGGTGGATTGAGCCTGTGGGACTAGGTGGGTTGGTTGGTTTTACACTTGTGTCAGAATATAAGAAAGCATGGCTTGGTCTCAGTGGCCCTGGTCTCTGCATTGGGGTGACCTTCTGCAAGGAGGTGTTCTTGTGCTCTCAAATGCAATGACTGCACGTGTTGTCCTACTGACCTCATTGTGGCTGCAGTTTTCAGGGAGAAAGTGTTTTACTGTTGGTTATTTTGACATGGGTAGATGCAACCCCTAATTATATTTGTAAGGGATGGCAGCATCCTCATCTTGTAGCCCTGGGGTTGTATGGTCCATTGGTCAGCTCCGCTGAGCTGTGGCAAGTGAAAAATGCTATTGATTCTTGACCTCAAATAATGCACGTCTGTTTGGGAAGAATAGATTATTTTAAAATAGAGATGAAGTATCCAGTGACTGCTCTTAAGGATTTCTGTTCTTCAGAAGCTTCATGCTTCTGATAAGAGATGCAATTCATATGGCTATATAGCTGTTTTTCCTGAACATATGGTGAATTAAAGTTTTGTAAAGCAAACTGTCTTCACATCTGTCAATAAGCTGACCTGCACGATTTTGCCTCGCTTTATTGAGTATATATGTATATATAGAGAGAAGTATGAGTGTTACTACTGGAAGTAAAAGCAATTAACTCCTCAGCTTCATTTAAATGAATCAAAACATATTTGCTTATCCTTTTTCACAGATGGCCACTAAATTGCTAATTAATAGGGAATATATCTACAGACAGATCTTCCAGAGAGGCTGATGTTACATAAAACCAGGTTTAAAACCACTGTCTGGGTCTGTGGAAAGACATATATATTTTAATACTTGGGGGAAAAAAGCTATTTCAATTTTTAGTTTCTTCCCTGTGGAGACATATGCCTTGAAATAACAGTTCTCGTATATTTTGTTCAGTGAAGCTGTCAGGTTGGGTTACGTATTGTTTATTTTTCCTAAGCAATAGCAGAAACCTGAGGACTTTCATTTGCAGTTTTTGTTATCTGGGCACTGTGTCAGCAGTCCGCTTGCTGTGCAGGTGGAGTAGGGATGAACAGTTCTAAATATGCTTTGCATTTTTTACTGTTAACATACCATAATACTGATAGATGCTTACCCATCTAGATTTTGAGCAACTGTGCAAAATCTGTCAGTGGTAGTTGCCCCATCCCTCAAAACATTCAAGGTCAGGTTGAATGGAGCTCTGAGCAACCTGATCTAGATGAGGATGTCTCTGCTTATTGCAGGGGGTTTGGACTAGGTGGCCTTTAAAGGTTACTTCCAACCCAAACTATTCTATGATTCTATGATTTTGGAGCCTTTTGTTAGTGTTCTTGGTTGCGCTGAAAGATCCAAAGCTTTTGGTGCCTTTTCATCCATAATTCGTGTTAGGTAGCAACTTCCTGGAAGTAGAGGGCTTGACTCATAAATTCTCCTGTGAACACTATAATTGTTCAGATAGTGGGAGTGTATAATTGACCAGATAGTGAAAGTGATCACGGAAAAAGAGCAGAAGTAGGAGTTAAAAGTTCAAACTCGAGGACATGCACGCTCACATACCATAATACGTTTTCAGTCACTGAGTTCATTAATTAAAACAGACCAGAAACCAAAACCACTCATCTTCATTGAACATGTGCAACACAAGCATCATGCAGTCCTGCAGCACTTCAGCTCTTGTCTCTGATTAAGGTAGAGACAGATCCCCAGAGTGTAGAGTAGCTGTGTCAGCTTTGTTCAGCCTTGTCTGTGACTAGCTTCTTTCTCATTAGACATAAAACCAGGAATGAGGATAGCATTAAGTAAATCTGAAAACGTAATTAGTTTTTTTATTTATTTACATTTATTTTATGTACAGCACTCTTGCTGAAAGGAACGGAAATCTGCTCTAGTAATGTGAACATCCCTCTGAATTGTATGAAAATCTTAGTGGCTGGTATCATGACACATGGGTCAGTGTTGCTCCTTCACAGCCTCACAGGGAGTTAGTGTGCTTTGGTGACCCCCAGCAGGGTAGGAAGTTTTCAGAGACTCTTGTGAACGAGGATAGCCACGAACTGATGAGAACTAGACTGTTATTAAAATACCTGAACAAGATATAGATATGTTGCAGCATCATGTTTGGTAATGTTCCTGACTCATGATTTTCCCATCATAATGCAATTCATCAGTTGTTAGAGCAAATGGATGTGGCCATGCTGTGTGTATTCTTTCCAAACACTTAATCATAAGTGTATGTGTATCCCTAGTACCCCTTTTAGGGGATGGGGGGCAGGGGCATATTGAAATTGGTTTTGCTGGAAGTTGGTAGCCTGAAACTGAGGGCCAGCCATGTGCCAAGTGCTGGCTAGGTTTGCTGGGATATCATTCAGGGCCTGAGCACAGAGGTCTGTGAGACTTCGAACCCAAAGCAACTTTTTCTGTATCCGTGGTTATTGCAAGTGCCATGTTTTGATTTCGGGAGATGCAAAAGTGGTCTCTTGGATACCTGCTCTTTGTCACTAACCCTGTAGATGCCATAAACTTCTTGGTAGCCACTGAGGTTGCAGTTGGCATGCTTTTGATATGGCTGATATTTTTTCATCGCTTTTCATTCTCATCTACCTTAGCCACCAGCAACACTACTCAAGCTAGTAATTCCTAACTTCAAGGCCTGGGTTTATTTTTTATTTTATTTTTATTTTCAGTTATTTTTAATGAGTAAGGACAGTCTTTGCAGACCTATTCCCTCACCCCTCTCTGCTGTGCTTTATTTGATGCTCCTTGTTTTATTTGATTTTATTTGATAGCTCCTTGTTTGATGCTAGTCATGATATTTGAAGAGCTGGTGTGCTATTGCTATAATTGTTAAACAACTTTGCTTGGATGCTTTCTCCATTAGAATGAACCCCCAGAAGTGTCATGGATATGTTTCTCAGCAAAGCCAGCAAAAGGGCAGACTTTAGGTGACAGGTATGTAAATAGTGAACTCCTACAAAAATCGTCTCCAGGCTAAGGTGGACTGGAAGTTTTTTTCAGGTTCACAACACCAGTGCTAATGCTGTAATGAATCTGTCTGAGCTAATGACCATGGCTGCATGAGAACTGGCCCATTCATATGAGGTTAGTCATCTCCTCACCACAACACACTTCAAAGCATTATTTATAGAAGAAAGAAAACTGATTTTGTGAGTATGTTAATATGATAGGACTTTGTTTCCTGTTCTGGTTTGGGAAAACATAAACTTACTCTGTGTGAGATGTTACTTCTTACAATGACAGAGTGAGTGAGCAATATTCTTTTTCTTGTTATTTAAAGTGTATATGACCAGATTAAAGACAGATTAAATTATTGCTATTAAATTTCCCCCAAAATGCGATTTGCAAATGGCAAGGTTAAATTGCCCATATACTTTTGGTTGTGGAGGAAAAAAGAAAGAGAATTCCAGTGCTATATCACTTCTATATGCTTGGTGAATTGTGTCATGGTGTGTCATCTTGCCTTAATGACTTCAAAAATTTCAGGCTGTACTTCAGCCTAATGGATCTAGGGATCGGACCTCCCTCAGAATATACTAGAAGTTAATTGCTAGAATAGTCCCACGAAATTTTCCTCCAAATCACTGTCAGTATCATGCAAATCCAATCAGGATAATTTTTGAAGTGAGATTTTTGTGAAAATTTTTCATTCTTAAGGCTCTTACAATGTATTGTCTCCTGCAGAGTTTAACCTTGCTCACCAAGACACTGGACAGCTTTTGAAAGGACTGTAAATGCAAATAGAGAAAAAAAATAGTTCTGTTTGACAGGAGAGAAGATGAAAGCTATAAAGTGTTAATGGTTTAGCTTTTTTTGGCATATGGGGGAGAGCTCATGCTACAGTAATGTTACAGATAATTGCATTTTTCCTCTTTGTTGCACAGCGTTTCTGAATTTTACCTTGAATTATTTAATAATAATGAGGAGGATAAGGAAAATAAATAGGCATCCCAGTTGTGGGTGTGTCTCTTTTTGACCTGATATCTCCCATATCACATGTTCATTAATGCAGAGTTTTGCTTTCTTGAGGCCATTTATAACATTTCTTACTATAAGTAGGTTTAAAACATTGAAATGTGCTGGCTATTTCAAACTTTCATCAGTACATGCAACCAACTTGTTTTGAATTCTGAAGGAACATCATTAACTCAAGTTAATGTTTGAGAGGTAAGTGCCTGATGCATCCAGAACATGGACTGAGAGGGCAGAGGAGCATAAAAGGAAAAAAGAATATTTCAGGAAGGTGAACCAGGGGATAATATGCAAGATGTTTTGTTCCCTATGAAAAGAATCTGCAAGAGACTTTGTGTTTTGATATGCAGGACAGCACACCTGGGGGTTCAGTTTATAATTTTGTTCTTAGATTACTGAGGCAGACAAGTGGAAGAGCATGGTTTGTCTTGTAGGAATTTTATTCTGGATTCCCACCTGTGAAATTGGCTAAGTACTTATAGCACACAAAAAGTGTGATAGATTTTTCTTTCTTTTTGCAGTCCTGGGAGTCCTTTCCTTAAGCAGCAATTCTGTTGCCGAAGGATGGATATCCTGGACAAGGATTTGGCTTTACACAAGAATAATCTATATTTTGAAGTCCATTTCTGTCTAAGAAATCCCGGTTAGATAAGCATGGGAAAAAATAGCAAAATAGCACATCCACTCATATGACGCATCATGCCACTTGTCATCTAATATGTGGAACATCACAGAAGATCTGAAGCATCTTCTAAGCACCTTTCACTTCTGCATCAGCTTCAAAAATGATATAGTTATTTTAATATCTAATTGCTACTGGACCCAAACAGGCCTGCTGTAGCTTACAAAATGTTGGAGTAGAAACAACTTGCCTAGTTGTAAGTGGATTATGAATCATGATATGTCCTAACCACTCAGATAAGCTATCTCATGACATCTTGAGAATGAATAAGGTTTAGTTATGCTTTCCAGATCAGTGAGTTTTAATGCATTTGGCTGCTTCTATATTTTAAAGAGAGATTTTTCAGTTTATAAAAATGATAACTAAAGTTCTAGTGGATGTAAGTGCTGTTATTTTCTTGGCAATGAGAGCACTGAAATATTCTAGATTTGAACTTAAGTTGCTATCTGAAGACACATCCTATCATAAGCAGCAGCTTGATGGAAGGAATTCTGATCTTCTGAGAAAATATGGACTGTATGTGAAAATGTCGGTATCTTTTATTCACAGTACAACTCTTGCTGCAACTGGTGTGAAAAATGTGGAAGAAGACAAGTAACTTTATTAATAGGTCCTATTGCCTGGAAGGAAAGTAGAAAATTTGTTCTAACTGAAGGGTTTTGACAGCCAGTAGGATCTAAAATCCAAAGTGCCTTATGGTAAAGAATAAAGTAATTGAGGTATTAAGGCCTGACTGTTCTTGCTCACCTCAACATGAGCTGTGCATGCTTTTTTCTTTCTTCTTTGAAATGAAACCAGTAACTGTACCAGGTGGTGTGCAAGTGAATTCTTCTGGTCAGATAACAGGCAAGCTTTGCCCTCCCCTGTCACCATCTCAAAAGCAAAAATGGGTTGCTTGGTACGTACAAGTGAGTGGGATGATTCAGGGTCAGGATCTGGTAGTTCTTCAGTGAGGGATTTTCACTACAAAATAAGGGGGAGCTGGAGCCTGGTAACATCTTCCAAGTATTCAGTGGCAGAATTGAAGGGGAGAGAACTGGACTTAAGATAAAGAATTAATTTCTGATTAATTGGAACTGAACTTGAATGATTCGCTTCTCCCCCCCACCCCCCAAGTAATTTTCTGGTAAAATTAAGATTTACTAGAAAAGCACAGAAAATAATGCCAAGGGGTTTGGATCATCCTGGTCCATGAAGACCGTAAACAGTCTCATAGCTTCTAGCATTTCATTAAATGAATTCTAAAAATCATAAGCTTATTTATTACAGTTGTATCACTTATTGACAGTTTGTACTCTTAGTACAACTTCTGTAAAATACAAAGTAGCACACTTGCTCCAATTTTGAACCAACCCTATCTTAATTTTCCTTTTCCAAAATTTTTCACCCCTTTCATACTCAGAGTGCAAACGAGTTGATTTCTCCCTCCGAATGGTCACATCTACTGTGACACTTTGTGTGTGTGGTCCTGGACAGAGTGCATCCTTTCGCATCAAACGCATAGGTTTGGCAATGGCTTTGTGTTGTTGGAAATAACCCAGTATCCACTGAGAGTAGTTCATAGAAGTGCACGTTAAATCTGATGTGGCCATTCTGCGATTTCCAGTTCTCTTTCCTATAATGGACAACCAGTTCTTTCCTCCTACTTTTCTCTCACTTCCCTGCATCTCTTTTCAACCTTAATTTCTGGGCCTGACACTGCTCTGAGCTTTGCCATCCCACACTAGCACCTTCATCTTCAGTTGGTTGTTTGGTTGTGGGTTTTTTTTGCACAGAGAATTTAATAAGAAACAAGGAACAGGAAAAAAGATACTCAACTTGCCTTCTTTTGCCCCTTTGCTTTTGGAGAGAGAAGTTGCTATAAGCTGTAATTCCTTGCACTTCCTATTCCTTAAACATTTGTTGGACTTTAAGCTTCTCATTCACTTTCGTGCATTTAAATGCAGAGGGGGCAGGGGAGAGGAAGGTGATTTCCTGTATTGCAAAGATGCAAATATGCTTTGGTATCTTGATTCACTTTTGGTTTGAATCTTTTGGATTCTAATTCTTTCTTCATAAAAGTCTTTCTTCACTTTACTGGGAAAATTATAAAATCAATTTTATCAGGAATTAAGTATGCCAAAACTGAAATTTCCAGGAACTGGCTTTCTCACACTCCTTGTAAGTAAGTTGACTGCAGGTTAATAATGAGATAACAGCTACAGAATGTGGGAGGGGAAAATGAGCATTTTTCTGTAAGGGAGCCTTATTCCACATAAAGTTAGCAACCTCCTGTGAAAATTGTAGAGGAATTACCAAATTGGCAAATTACTTTGGCAAAACTACTGTCATGTAGGTGCCACACTGACTGCGGGCAGCTACAAGGAGAAGACCTAGTTATGTGCCACCTTTTGGCCTATTATGCTGTTCTGATCTGCTCATGCAGAGAAAATAATATCCAATACTGCTCTGAACCTTCATGTATATAGTAGGCTTAAGTGACAGGTTATGTGAGAAGCTGTCTGGAAGAGGCATTGAGATCCAGTTGCTAGTGCCCTGTAGCGTGACACAGGGGAGCTGAGTCCCATACCCAGCTGAGGTGCTAGCCTGTAGTGTCCCCTTCCAATAACCTGTTTTCCCTTCTCTGTCCATCTTACGTATTTCTACTTTGTGCAGGGAGGCGGGGAGGGACCTGCCTCTCAAAAGAGCATCAGTCTTAACTTGAGCTTGAAGTTCTGCTAAAATGCAAATAGGTGTTATTACAGATACCCACTACAATGGCATCTGTGTTGGTCTGCCCACTAATCATGACCCATAAGCCCTTGACTAGCTCCTGAACCATCCCCAGGCATTGCTCCATGCATCCAGCTGTTCTCTCAAATAAAGGGCAAGTCCCCTTCCTTGTTCTCCCAGCCTGCCCTTTCTGAAGAGCCTGTGTCTATCAATTGCAGGGCTTGGGTTGTGTGAACCATCCCACCGTGTCTCCATAATCCCAGTGACATTATCTCCCTGTAACCACACATAGTCTTTCTAGCTCTTTCTGTTTGTTCCCCATGCTGCCTGCATTGGTTAGGTGTTTTCAAGAGGCACCTGAGCATGCCGAGTCCCCAGTACAGGCTGGGAATAGCACTGGAAGATGTCTGATCGTGAGGGAAGCTTTCTGGAAAAACAGGAAAAGGGGAGAGGCAGGTGGGTCAGAATTGTTTTGTTTCTTTTTCTCACTGGTGTAAGAGAAGACAGCATATTTCTTGTGAAATGTACAACAGACAAATCAATCAAAGCTTCTCCACTTGTCTTTAGAAGCATGAGAACAGCAGTACCTGCAAGGCAAAGCTCTGTGTGACGCTGCCAAGCATCTTCTGGGGTATAACTTGAAGCTGCCAAGTGGATGGATGCTTTTGTTTTCCAGTGATGGCATCAGAAGGTTGTCCTTTCAGGCCGGTACAGGTGACCATCTGCTTTTTGGGCTCCTGCTGGTCTGTTAGTAAATGCACTGACAGGTGTGAGATGGAAGCATGTAGCTACAGTTTCCCTTGCTGCTTTTGCTTTCATGCTGGGGCGTGTGTGGGTGGACGAAAGGGGGAGCAGGTGTTGAGAGAGAGAAATAGGACCTGAACTTGAAACTAAGGTTCCTTCTTTTTCCTTTTTGAACTCTTAAACTTCTTTTTAGACTGCTTCCCAAAACAAACAGTCTCTTTACACAGTGCGTGTTTAAGATGGTTGTTTCCTCGTACTAGTTACAGACCTGTAGTCCAATAAATAAGCAATAGTTCTGTTCTTTGGTCATTGTGGTTGAAAGAGCGTGGTTTGAATCATGATGCTTTGAAGCAGATAAAGACTTGAAAAGGGTATTTGAGATACTTATTTATGCGAGGAAGAATACATGCTGGGGTATGAGGTAAGTATGGCCAGTTGAGTATACTGATTTTATCAGATTTTATTATTGTACTGTACAAAGTGCATGAGATTCTGATCATGATTATGCCAGTGTAAAGATATCTCCCTTCATGAGGATGTAGTTGAGATCCAGAGTGGAGTTCTCTTTTATTCATACGCAGACTTTAATAATATAGAAGACTGGAGGGAAGAATACTGTTGTATGGGAGTATTGTGTTGTATCGTTGGGCAGCCAGACAAAAGAAAATGCTCTGAGTTATTACCAGTTTGGGTTGAAATGGAAAATACGATGCAGCAGGCAACTACAGCAATAAAGGTATGAATGGTTCGGTGCATGGAGTATTGATATGATTGCAAGGGTCCACAGCTCAGTGAAATGGGCAGTTCAGTAGTTCAGTGGCCAGTAAGATGCTGGTGCAGGTAAGACATTCAGAGAAGCAGGAAAGATAAGAGAGCCTGAGGGCAACCACACTTCTCAGGCTGTTTGCCTTCAGTTGGGAAGGACAGCAGTCTGCTGTGAGGCTTGTCTTCTCCTGATGCATTGGGGGAGTAGCTGTGGTAGAACTTTTCAGGAGCAGAACTAACTTTCTGGCCTTGCACACTACACAAATGTGTTTAAATCAGTGCTGATGGCATTAATAATGTCCTTGTGGTAGTAGTTAAGCATTTTCCTTCCTTCAACTGCTTTGTAACCCACATCATGGCTGTGCTGTCTCTTCAGCAGAGATTTAATATGCGATAGTGTCAGAAGTGGAGAGCAATGGGGAAGGAATCTGGGAAAGCATTTGGCAGCCGCACATGAATGAGAAATGCTGTTTCCTGTAAGCTTTTGATATTGAGTATTGCCAGATATTCCATACAAAATGCAAACGTAGTGTACTGACCTGGGAGGGCTTGGGGCCAGGGTCTGTAGGGCCAGGCTTTAAGGTAACCCTGAAGAGTTTTATTAATTTTGCATAAATGGGCAGTGAAAGAAGCTGCTTCCCAGAAGAAGTCAGTATGAGTGGAGAAAAAGGAACAAACTTCAATCTGAGACTGCTGTGTTTGTGCGTGCATGTGTGCTGCTAGCGTTGCTTTCCTTCCATAATTGCTGTCTCTAACCTTATACTGCCAGAGAGTATGGCTTTACACTTTTAAAAGTATCTGGTTTTGTACCATCTTCTATGCAGTGATGTCCAAAATGGTTGATATGCAGTGATGTCTGCCCGAGGCTGCACAGCTGAATTCCCCACTGGTTGCTAACAGGAAAGTTTTGTCCTTCAATAGCTACACAGTAGTAGTTCTGTTTTAACAGCTTTAGAGGACCTTGCCATCAGTCACTGGTTGCCTGGTGGACAAAGTGCATTCCTGTAAAGTAGGGCTACTTTCCCAAATGACCTGCTGTTTGAAATGCCAGTTAATTGCAAGTCATTTTAGATGCAGGATCACTTGCTTCGCACAGTTCAACAGGCTGTAGATTCATCTAAAGTGAAAAAAGAGCACTTGCTGTAATTGTAGCTGAGAAACAGCAAGTTTCCTCCAGTCTCTGCTGAAGCTTCTGTGTCCAGGATGGGCAGGGAAAGCAATCTGCTCTTCTGTGCCCCAATTCTGAATGATCAGTTCCTCTAGGAGAGAGGAGGGCAGCGTATAAATGTGCCAACTGAAGGAAATATTCAGTGCACAAGCCACAAAACCTGTTTACCCTAAGGATTAGATTTTACTTCTGCACAGATTTCTCCTCCTCTGACTCTAGCGGTGCTGTTCCTGAAGCGTTCTGGGAGGACTTTCAAAGGCTGTGACCCCGCAGGAGCTGTCAGTGTTTTGAGAGCTTTTTCAGTAAAGGAAGGCAAAATATCTTTCATCAAAGGGCTGGATTTCTTCTGAGGTTGACTCAGAATCTGCTTGTAGATGTACTTACTCTTCCTCATATAATGTTGCTGGGGCAGCTTTTCAAATTATGTCAATTTTGAATGTTCAAGTAAAAAATTGCCTGTTGTCAGAATTGGAAACTTTTTTGTGCTGTCACACCATTTTTCTGTTAACCCTTGACAAGTTATTTTGACTAGTATTTTCATGGGTGCTTGATAATTTGTGTTTTATCTTCTGAATTTCCCCACTTGGTACGTGGCAAACCTGATTTTATGTCGCTAAGCTTCTGATGCAAAATAGAGCTATGAGTACTTGGCACCTATAAAAAGCAGTGAACCTGGCCTTAAGAATTATAACTATCTATACTGGTGACCAACTGGAAAACTTTGGCCTTGGACAACAGGAGATAAGACAGGCATCAGAGTTTATGATTTTTCGAGTTAACGATGTACCTACCTAAGATGTCAATGGCACCTAAGCAGGATGTTTAATAGAGAACATCGAGATGGGACTGTTAAAGTTAAAATGTGAATGAAAAACTTTGAGAAGCCTAGTAGCATGGGCTAATTCTGCCAACCTAAAACCCCCTAGTTATTTGTGGAAACAACTGCACTTTCAGTATTTCAGCATTTCAGTATTAATTTTTCTGGTCCTGTCAGGAGGGAGCTGCAACTTGCAGATACGCAGTCTCTCAAGTGAGAGAGATGACTGCAGCTTTCCAGTATCAGCTGATGAGTTTAGTGCTGATATCTGTGCAACAAGAAGACCATGCTGTACTTCTGTATTCCTTGTATGATCTCCTATGCTGTTTCTGTGTTGCATGGTTGTGTAGTCAATACACTGGATATGCTGTAATTCAGACTGTGTCCTTGAAAAATTACAATCAGACAAGTAAACGAAGCATAACAACTGTATCAGAAATAGTGTGACCAGCAGGACTAAGGCAGTGATTGTCCCCCTGTACTCGGCACTGGTGAGGCTGCACCTCGAACCTTCTGTTCAGTTTTGGGCCCTTCGCTGCAAGACAGAAATGGAAGTGCTGGAGCATGTCCGGAGAAGGATAACAAAACTGGTGAAGGGTCTAGAGAACAATGAGGAGCAGCTGAGGGAATGGGGCTTGTTTAGCCTGTAGAAAAGGAGGCTCAAGGGAGACCTAATGGCTCTCTACAACTGCCTGAAAGGAGGTTGTAGCGAAGTAGGTGTTGGTCTCTTCTCCCAAGTTACCAGCAATATGACAAGAGGAAGCGGCCTCAAGTTGTGCCAGGGGAGGATTAGATTGAATATTAGGAAAATTTCTTCATTGAAGGGGTTATTGAGCGTTGGAACAGGCTGCCCAGGGAGATGGTGGAATCACCATCCCCGGAGGTGTATAAAAGTGTCAGTGCAGTACTTGGTGGACTTGGCAGTGCTATGTTGACAGTTGGACTCTATGATCTTAAGAGTGTTTTCCAACCTAAACAGTTGTATGATTATATGATCATCAATTCAAAACAGATTGATGGGACCAGTATCTTTCCATCAGAAAGCGAAAAAAACTCAACCCCAAAACAAAAAGCTTTTTTACTGATGGCTTTGTGCCTTCCACAGGCTGATGATGTGTTTTATGTTATTGCTTGTGTTCTGAGTCTTCTGACCATTTCTGATTTTACTGCTATTATCTGTCTGCTGCCATCATGATAGTATTAGAAACAAAATGTAGCAAGCAACACCTATAATTATGGTTGTCTACACATTTTCTTTCTATTTTCCATTTGACTCATTCCCAACTTTTTGAATCTTTCAATTTCCAAGTTGAGATAATCAAGGTCAGCCATCTCTGAGAGTGAGGGTGGTGTTTGTCCATTTAACAAAGCAAGGTTTTGAATATAAGAACAGTAGGGCTGGAAACTGAAATCTGGCAGCAAGAGAATACTTGTGGAGGAGAATTCTTAGAAGAACCCCGAGGCTTCTTTCAGAAAAGAAACTGACAATGTAATGACCCACTGGAAAATGCTGGCCTTGAAAGACACACAAGACTATGCAGTTACTGAGCTAGCCATATACATAGTTTAATGTCAGTGAAAGTGCTGAATAGACATAAAAATTATATGTGCTGCCTTCTCTGGATGAATCACAAGAGAATGAATCATGGAAGTGACAGGGAGATACTGACTTCAGTGTGACTCAGGAAAAGACGGGCATGTTTAGCTCTTGAAAGTTATTGCTCTGAGGACAAGCAAAGACATATAGGCACCCTTGGGTGCACCCTTTGGAGGCCAGCTGGCCGCACCCTACAGGGAAGCAGCCCCTGGGAGAGGCAGCGCGGGCTGGCCACCCGGCTGTGGCAGCCATAGCACCTGGCAGAGGAGTGGTGCTGCCAGAGCCCAGGGCACGTGTGAGACTTAGGAGCACCTGGGAAGAGGTTGTAGGTGAGGGATAGATTGAACTTTTAAACCCCGGCCAGTACATAGCTACTGTCCAGTAACAACTGGTCGCTGTTAGCCACGTCTGTGTCCGCTGGCCTCGGAGAGCACAGGCCTGCGTTTCTGCAGCCAGTGCCGTGCTAGGCCTCGCCCAAGCTGCATTGCTGTGTACAGGTGTTTGTTAGCATGTTTGTTTCTCAGCAAAGCATGACTTGTTGGTGTGTTTTGTATTGTCTAAAGTTGGAGCTTTTAGCGTGGTTTTGTTTGCTGAGATCCTTAAAAGCAGCCTCCTTTGTGTCTTCTGTTGGGGGGTAAGCTCCCTTCTGCAGCATTCCCCTCTGGCCCGCTGAGGTACCAGGGCCGTGCTGTGTGCTTCATTTCAGGTGCTGATTTTTAGATATGTGGGACTGGCAATTTGTGAGTTAATTGATGATGTCTACATGCTGCAATTAACCTAATTATAGGTTTGATTACATTAATTAAACTCTTGTCCTGGACAGCAGATGTTTAATCATTTGTCTTCAGGCTCTCCCTCAGTTGGGGTCATTTGGGAACCTGTTGCATTGGGTTGGTAGTGTTCAGTAGTGTGTGGTATGGGCACAAGTGTGTCACCACTAACACTGGAACAACTTGTTTCCCCTTAATCTTAAACATTCTCTTATTAAAACCCTATTGTAAAACTTTAAATGTCTTTGATCAACTTGTATACTCCTGTTTGTTGGAAGCTCTTGAAAGTGTGACTCTTCTCCAAGGTGGTGGGAGAGAGCCTTTTGCACTAGTTTACACTAATTTGCCTTTTGGTGCATATGTGCACTTTGTGTTGTGCTTATGGATGCTGTGCTGGATGCACAGACCCTGAGAGAAAAAAAGGAAGTTTTGCTTTGCTGCTGTAGCATTAATATATATATATATATTTTTCCCCAATACAGTTAGCTGTTTTTCATCACAGCTTGTTTTGGAAAGCTGCTCACTTGTAAAGAGGCAGGATTTCAGAGCTGAGCTATAATGAACTACAGAATCAACAGTGGCACAGCATGATAGGAAAGTGAAGGTGCCATTTCTGAGCTTTATGAGGTATTTTCCATCTTTGGTAGCCATACTGAAATAAGTAGTAAATTTTGGCATTCCTGCTGTCAGAAAGTCGTCAGAGGTCTGGCACATACCAGTAAGGATGTGGATTTTCAGTGGAAAGCACTTTTAAAATTTACTTCAAGGTAGAAAAGAAATGTAGCATCATTGACTTCTTGGAAGTAGATGACAGACTAGCTGATTAAACCTTGCACTCTTCAATTCTGGTTGCTTCTCCTTTATCTTCTGCACAGAGATAATGCATTGACTATTAATTCTCATTGCAGAAGAGTCAGTGTAGTGGTTCAGTGTTTGTCAGCTGAGGGGTGCCTGGCTGATGCTCTTCTTTAGGTACCTATGAGGGGGAGAAGGACTTGGTCAGTGAAGAAACTCCTTTCCTTCCCCACTCATTGTGTTATTTAGTTCTTTCTCTCTGTGGAAGCTCCAATTCTTGGACTGACTATTTAGGCCAGGTAACAGCAATTCAAACACACTGCAAATGTTGGGCTGTTGAATGGCAGCCTGGTGACAGACTGTATCATTTAATGACATGGTGGTTTGTGTTAGTTCTCAAACTGAGCAGCCTTCATCAGGGGTGCTTTGGCACTAATTTAGAGGGATCAGGAGGTGTGAACATGGGGAGGTGGTACTAGTTTTAGAAATGAGATGTGTTGCATGTAAAGTCAATGCAAAGAGTTTGTGCCTAGAAGCTGAACATCAGAGATGGTAGCTAGGTTCAGCTCAGCCAAGCACCTGTCATCCAGCCATGCTTGTGTCCCCTCACACCAATTCATTGAACATACAGCTGGGAAGGCTGGGGCACATTGTGGCTTTTCTGAAAGCAAGGAGAAATGTAGGTCTCCTGTGTGGACTGTTAGCTGACAGAAGGCAGTGAAGAAATGGATACTTTAGCAAGAGAAGACTAACTCTGATGGAGTGAGTCCTATGGCAACATTGATGCTGCTACACCTTTTTAGTAATAACTCAGATCTTTTAAATTTGAGTACTTAAGCACATGCCTAGGACTGATTTGTCCACAGCCTTGTGGCAACTGTAATAATTTATATGCCTATAAAAATTTCCATGCTGATTTTGTAGCATGTTTTCATCCAGTCTGTGCAGAATGGTCTAAGTGACTGTAAATGCGGTGAAAGGGAAACTGGGCAGTTCCGTGCAAATGTGTATTATATGGAAACATAGACTTGCCTGATGCTACACCAAATGCTCAGGGAATCAGCAGAAAGAACTAATGCAGAAACTATGTTGTCTTAATGATGGATTATTGGAATTGATGACACACACAAAAAAGGAGGAATTTGGCTTTTTGTATGTGTGTGTGTAAAACAGGTATTTCTACTTGCTGAATACTTCAGTTTGCCCTGTTTTGGGGTTCTGGTCTTTCGGGGCACTCAGAAGCCCCATGTCCTTTGGCTTGTTCCAGCTGAGGGTGCTCTGCAGCTTGAAGTATCAAGCCTCAGGTTAGAAAGATTGCTTTTCAGAACTGGGAAGCATTTTAAATTGATGGCACTTCTACAGTGAATACCTTTCCAGGAGACTGAACAGCAGCAAGCATACAGAAGCCAATTCTTTCATACGTTGCCTTATCTCTTGTGATTGCAGTGACGATTAAATAACTTCAGGGTAGAAAAAGTTCGAGTGGCATTTGCCTTGAGCATTTTTGTGCAGTGCTTTTTTAATGAGCTCCCACACGTCCAGCTTGCAACTTCTAGTATTTAAAGCTTTCTCTGTGATTTCACTATTATTGTAATGTGATGAAGTACTTTCGTTCTTTTTTTCTTTAAGACTTTTATTAGCAATTGTCCTTTTTTTGTGGAGTATGAAACCATGGAATTAGGCAAGTAAAGGTTTTATATTCATTGCAACTTTAGTCTAGCTGGAGGTGTAAGTCTGTCACAGTACAAGGGTAGTATAATACAGGAAGGAAAACAACCCTGATAATGAACACTCAAAGATTCCAAAGTATTTTTTTAAATACTTAACAAAATACTTATAAATTTTCATGAAACTGCTGTGGCAACACATTCCCACCATCACACTGCTGTTGGAAACACAAAAGGGCATTGCTGCTTTTCTAAGGCTGAGGAAGAGGAGACTGTATGGAAGTACCAGCAGAGGAAGTCAGGACTGGCCATTAACTGCTGGAGATTTTCAGATCACAGTAGTTATTATCTGGAAGGGGAAATGTATTCTTAATATGTGAAGTATAAAAAGATTTCCTTTGAGAATCTTCCGCCTTCTATACACGTATGTGTTTTCTCCCTCCTGCAGTTGGATTAGGAACATGAAAACACAGTCCTGAGTATTCTGGTTTGGGAATCCTGATGGTGATTCCAGTCAAAAATGGTTTACTGGGCAGTTTTCCTCTTCCTTGTGCCCTTCTCAGACCACACTAATACGAAGCATGAAATGGAGTAGCATTTAGAACTGTTCAGGGTATCACATCTTGACCTTGTCAGTGGTAGAAAAATAATGTCAGATAGGAAAGGCTCCTAGCAAAACAGATCCACACAGCTAGGGAGGAAAAATTGTTCAAAATGTTGGCAGCATGCTCAGAAGAACAAGTATCTCTTCTTCCAACTGCAGAGCAGTGATCTCTAGATGGATAGATGCTGCCCCTGACGGCACAGTGATGAGGAGAACTTGGGCAAGTGAAAATGCTATGAAGAGAGTTGTAGCTCTGCAGATGCTCTTGAAGCTCTTTTCTGCCAGTATGCAGAGTAGCACAAAGGACTTTATCCCTCCCTTTCACACCCTGCTTGTGACAACCTGTTTAACTTAGGCTTTTGTATGAAGGATACCGTTAGGACCCAATATTTTTGTTCTCTTTAGTGCCCTCTGTGATAATCTCTGTGAATTTGTTGTCTAGTCCCCTTGACTTGTTCTATAATGTTTATTCTTTCATCTTTCTGGCTTCTTGCCTAAGCTTTCAGAATTGAAAAAATGGAGAAAAGTAAATAAAAATCGTAGAGTATTTGCTTTAAGATACAAAAAATGGGCAATCTATTCTCATTACCCTCTAGCTACGATGACATTCTCACCATACTATTCGTTATTACAGGCACTGTGTTTCTCTGGTCTGACTCGCGCAGTCTGAAGTGTCTTGCATTGCAGTCACAATGTCGATGCACTCTTCAAACAAAGCTTTTAGGGCTGCTTGCTAGCCACAGCTCAGCCTACTACTGCTGCATTTCAATTATTGATCTTAATGAATGTCATCCTAACTCAAACAGTTTCTTCATTAAGCAGGCTTTTGGTACAATTTCTTTTTCTTGGAGAAATGGCGATTTACCCAGAGACAGTATTTCTGGTTTTTACTGGAGCTGGTTGCTGAATGTTTGGAGAGAATTGAGACAGTATTTCTGGTTTCTACTGGAGCTGGTTGCCGAATGTTCGGAGGGAATTGGTGCTTGTTAGCTTCTAGAAACTGCTGAAGGTTCTGGACACAGAAAATAGCCTGCAAAGGAAATGAGCTGCTAGGCAAAAGGTGAAAAAAATCCCTGCTGCTTATCTCATCAGTGCTGAAGAATATCACAAGTACAGTGTGGGAGCCAGTGAGGGCTAGTGCACAGGGGAGAGGACCTGAGCTGGCAGGTTTGGGCTGAGTTCCCAGCTCTGTCACACACTCTGCCATGTGACCTTATGCAAACGTCTCCATGTCTCTGCTCCGCCTGCCTTGCCTCTCTGACTCTTCACATCTTACTAATAGAGTGTCTTCTACTGTCCCCTGTACATACCATACCACTGCGTAGCTATTCCCTCCCTCTGCTCTGCTACTGAAATGTGTCTTTTTGACTTTGAGGGTATTGGTGTCAGTAAAGGGAAGCCTTTACGGAGACCTGGACATTTAAACTCTCTGTGTTTTTCACCAGTTCAGCTATTGTCTGGTGCTTTTTGTTCCACCTAACCTCACCTACATTCCTTTTCTGCTCCTCCATTCCCCTTCTTACTTATTTAGGCTTTGCACCTCTGTCTTTCCCCTTCCTCCCCTCCTTCAACCTGTGAAGACTCCATGTTCTCTTGACCATCTAATTTAACTTTGATTCCCTCCTAGTCATTAGGTTTCTCTGTTGAGGCCAAGAAGGTCTGGCAGCCTCTTTGATGGGTCTGCTAAGCTGTTGATTAAAATTTTGCAGGCTCTGCGATGCAGAGACAGCTAAATCGCTGCTCCCTTGGCAGGTTTCTGAAAGGCTGGAGGAAGACAGTATTGAATAGAAAATTGGAAGAAGTGAGAGAAAACAGGAGGGCAGAACTTCTGGAAGGAAGCATAAAGAGTAATTTTGGGCCAGGTAGATCACAAGAATTTGACAGGGGGCAATGGTTTAAAGAACAGTGTGCGTGCACATGTGTAGGTGGAGAAGGACAGGGTAGATGGTTGTCTGTCAGAGGGACATTTGTCAAAGCGAGCTGAAACCATGGTGACCAGATCCTGAATGCCCAACATCAGGAGTGATATTTAGGGACAGCTTTAAGAGATGCTTAGATGCTTACCCAGAAAAACTTGCTGTGTGGTTTGCAGGTAGACTCTTATTCAAAAACAACAACAACAACCTAATAAAAACCCCAGCAAAGCAATAACCTAAAAAAAATAAAACCCCAAACCTACACTGAAGTTGTGTACCATTCAAAGCATGTCAAGTGAGCTTGACAGAAAAATATTTTAATAGCCTGGTGCTCATGTACTGATTGATTACAGCAACAGATCAAAGATAAGTGTCATTAATATCTGTCAGCCAGTGGTAGCTATATAATATCAAAAATTCAAGCTGTTGAAAAGCATTCTATCCTTGTCTTGTTCCTAAGACCAGTAAATGAATATTCATGGTAGCACACAGCTTACAAATGGTTCCTCACTTCACATAGCTTTTAAAAGATGAGCATGCAGGTTATTACCACAATTTGTTAAGTGCTAAAATGAGTTCCTGCATTTTTACTTCCTTATAATTTCATAACTGCAATGCCTGTAAATGAGATAGAACATATTTACCACAATTGTCTGCCCAAGTCCTACTGTTAGTCTGCAGTTACTGTATGAGCTGTAAGATCTTCTTGTTGCCTCCGTCAGTGGGAAGGAAGAATTTAAGGTGATCTGGTAGATGCCACTTAGGAGATACTGTATGTGACATAGAATTATAGAAAACAAGTTCTTCATTGCTTAAAGAAGGGAAAAACTTGATAACTGCAAAGACTGTTTTGGAAATCTGTGTTCTGGTAGTTTCTGATGTTGTGAAAGTTATCCCTGATTTGCAAGAATTATTAGGAAATGCTTCTTTAATGACTGCCTTGGAACTGCTGCAGGATTAGGTTAGATCCAGTGTTGTGCTGGCAGAGAGTGGGGATCTGAACTGTAAGGACCTTTCATTTTGGAATCCAAAGATCAGGGTTTAAGTTCAAGAGGAGCCACTGTTCTTTTATTATGTGCCTTGTATCACAGTGATGAACAGTTTACTTTGAGGTTTGACTCCTGATGATGATGATGAACTTAAACTGAGATTCTGGCTGCTGTTACCGATTGCTACAGCCACCTTATATCCCTGTGGTTCCTAAGACTTTGTTGATGCACACATATGAAATCACTTAAGCCAATATTAGAAATTACCTTTTTTCCTAGGACCTTTTGGGAATGCTAGGATAGTAGGTGTTCTCTACCTGCTGGGGCTGGCCAAGTAAAGCTTCCCGGAGCATGCCTGCCAGAAAATGTGTTACTGCTCTGTGGAGAGGTGAAGAGCAGAGAGGTCTGTGTTTATGGCCAGAGATATCTGCCGCTCCCATTCTAATTAATTACTTCATGGTTAAAAGGCTCCAAGGATACGGAAATGTTTGGTTCATATTCCTGCTGTATTTATGCAGACTGGAACAGGTCTATCAGTAAAAACTCTTTTCTTCTCCTTTCTCTCAAAATACCCATACACCTTTAGGTGAAGGAACTCTACAGAAAAATCGGAGACCTGGGTTCAGGTCTCTGCTCCTGCACTGAGATTTGAAATGCAGGCCTGTTTTATCCCAGGTGCATGTTGACTGCAGGGGAGCATAGCTGCAGTCTTCCCTAAGCAAGAAGAATCTTTCTGTACCTAACTACTGGATGAGGTTTGTAGCTGCAAATTGTTGACAAAGGTATTTCATTACCTTTGAGAGTCCTCTGTACTTTCTGTTGGCCAGGCTCAGCTTATTAGCATCTGCAAATACCATTCTTGTGTGCCTCACTGGTTCAGGCACTGCACAAGCAGTATAGTTCTTTAAAAAGGTCCCAATGGGTTATTACTTCTGACTGTAAAAGTTTGTGTATGTGCAAATATATTTGCATTTTGTGCTGGCTTGCTAACAAACTCACCAAAACACAAAATGTAGCTACCTAACATTTTTTAGATGTCAGATGATTTCTATGTAATGTTTACTTTTAAAAGAAATTAGGCAGTATCTCTTATGCAATAATATCTACCCCTGAATATAATGATGTATCTTTTTTAGAAGTTTCATGTGGACCTCCTAGCTGTGTGCATGCTTACCTTTACTACTGCTTTTAGTCCTGCTGAGTTCTAATAAAACAGCAGAGTCAGCCTGGAAGAGAAGCATCCTCATGACTGGAGCCATAGAAGAGTAATGTTTACCCATTTCTGAAAGTTAGGCTATAACCCTCTTCACCACTCCAGAGAAAAGTATTCTTCTCATATGCAGTCATCTACCGTTTCTCATTAAAAACCCAAACAGTTGTTTCAGTTATTTTTTGATAAGCCATATGTGTCTTCACTAACCTGTCATTTGAGTTGTCAGTAAAGCAGGCCCCCTAGAGAAGCCACGGTCTATGAGCTTTTCCCATTTCCCATTCCTGTACATACTGTATGCACCTATTGATTTTGGTCTGCAAGAACATCTGTGTGTGTGGGAGGAGCATGACTCAGACCTAGTCATTCCATGACAATTATTCTTTAACCACCTCAGATTAGACTTCATCTGCAAATATTGTCTTTATCTCAGACCTCATTGGTTTACTCGACATAATTAAAAACTCCAGTATTCTTATTTGTGTTACAAACACCATAAAATATTTGTTAACTGTTTAATGACACCAGAAAAAGTAAGTTTTTGGACCAGTTTGTCTTTAGGTTTATTTGGGAAGTGTTTGAAAGCCTTGTATGGAATTATAGTCACATAACTTGTTTGCACTTGTTGCACTCAGAAGTAAAAGATGTGCAAGTGCAAGATGGGATTGGCAGGTCATGCAGTGTCAGCTGAAGAGCATCTTGCAGTCTTCCTGTGGTTATTGAACTAACAACACTCCAGGAGTCTGGCTTACCAAGGTTATTGCATCAGAAGCTTCAGACTGAGCTGTGGAGAAGCAAAGCAGTGAGGTAGAGCACAGTCCAGTTAAGTGCAATAGTTTTAGGGGTTTAATTTCACAGTAAAGTTGGTCTGAACTAAGAATTCTTTGTCCTTAATTCCAGTTCCCACTCATCCTGTCAGATGCAGCTGTGCTCTTAACTCTAGCTGGCTGGCCTGTCAACTGAACAGGCTTGACAGCTCCTCGGTGATTAACACAACCTCTCTGCAACAAATGTATAGATCATTGGTGACCGCCTGGAGCTAAGTCAGCCTGAAAAGTGCTAGTGGGTGTAAGCCAGCTGAGCTACAGAAGACCTGGGCTTCATCTCAGTTACGTACTTCCTGTTTGAAGGGTTTTGGTTTGGGGACAATGCAGTTAATTCACAGAAGTTACTTTTCTCTGGAATCTGTGGGGCAAAGGATGTGCAATTTTTACACCAGCTGACTGGGTGAGGCCAACACTCTACCAGCCACCTCTGGTTCACTTCACAAGGAAATCATAGTGCCTTCATCGCACTCTGCTTTTATATTGGGGTAATTTATAGGCATTAAAATGTTACCTTTTCATTTGTTCTCAGAGAAGACAAAGCCTAAAAAAAGATTGAGGTGTACTTGCTACATAGACAGCAAAAGCTTTGGGATGAAAGTTAGTGGTCAAAGAGAGCTGCTTCATCTCAGTATTTCTCCTCACTACTTTAATCACAGGCATATGTGCTCACACCTGTGGAGTAGTGTTAAAGCCTATGTTTAAGTGGATAGCTGAGTTGAGGTTTTAAGCCTAATGAGAAGTGAGATCACTGCAGCCTCAGGGGAGGCCTTGGGTCCTTCCTCCTTGTAGTCTTACGGGTGGATTCAGATCTGAACACACTCAGCAAGAAATGCAGCCAGCTATTAACTTCGCACATGGGCACTCTGGTGGGAGTTGAGGGAATCTACCTGAACCCATTTATCATTGGGAATGAAGGATTACTCTAAATATCTCACTCAAATGTAAGATACTTTAATTAAAGTGAGGTCTGTAGCAATGACCAAAAGGAATCACTCTAGAGAATGCTGCTTGGGCAGTTGTCAGCAGGTGACTTTAGCCACCAAACTCTTGTGTTGCATCAATGACGGGGGGGAAATGCAGTCCAGAATTCAGTATGTGTAAGTGCTGGGTGATGGCTTTGGTGTGCAAAATTCAGATCCAGTTCTGAACCCTCAAAAGTCTACAGGCAGGTTATTGCAAAATCTGGCTTGGGAACAGCCAACAGGAAAGGGCCTGAGCCAGCAGTACAAAGCCCAGCAGAACTGCAGGGAAAGAGCCAGAACATTTGGATAAAAGGCTATTTCCTTGAGCCTCTCTAGATTTCGCTCCTGCAAACCTTCATGGAAAACATCATACAAATTATAGAGGAAATATGGTAAACAGAGGAACCCAAAAAACTATGTGTGTAAGCAGTTTCCCATGAGAAGAGAACAACTTTTCTTTTTTATTCACACCTTTCTTTAATCTTTTCCTAACTGTTTTTTTAATGTGTAGTTCTATTTCAGTAATAGATTAAAAAAAATTAAAAATGAGAGTTTGCTTATAATTGGGGGTAACCATTTTAGATAAGTTGAGGGTAGATAAAAAACAGCTTTCAAAGCAAAAGCTTTCATATTGGTGCAAGTTAGTAAAAAAACCCTAGAAGCAGTATCTGGAGATTTAATTTTAACCAAGTAATTGAAAATGGCCATGCATTACCCTGTATAAATTGTAGAAGAAAAATGATGCCCTTAAATGGCTCAGTCGTCATTTAAATGGTGATCTGTTCATTAGTGCTGGGAAATGAAATGGAAATCCATTTCAATTTTCTAGACAATTTAAATTTTATTGTCCATAAAGTTCTACAAAACAGTAAAATAGTGTCCTTTCTTGCAAATTGCAGAGGTTTTACTCGGATTTTGCCATTTTAATAATTCTAATCATGGTAAAACCTGCTAGTGAATACAGTGAACTGAAGTTGTCCCTTGTTGACAAAAGTGTCCCACTGGTGAGTCTGGCCTGGTATGTTTGGAATACTGATAAGTTTTGCAACCGTAACCTGTTTGTACGGTTAGTTTCCTCTTGATAATCAAATTAGCTTTGTCTAGAGCAAGGCTTTAGACATGAAGTCATGAAGTGCACATGCTTAAAACATAGAGCATCGTCAAGATCCTGCTCCACATTTAAAACCCTTTATGACCTTCCTAAAGATGTTTTGATAAATACCTTGTTCTTTACAGGAATTGCAGTGGTTTTAACTAGCTGTGAAAATCAGTACATTTCCAGGTCATTCTGTCTGACCTTATCAGAGATGGAATGTATCCTGTGGGGATAAAACATGGAGGGGTAACTGGAAAGTGCCATTTCTGTGGAATTACCTTCCTTTTTCTCTAGTCTTAACTTTGAGTAGTCATGTTGACGTTTCCCCTTACATATCTTCTTGCCTGTTGCTCTTGCTACCCCTTATTGTATATTGACTGAAATAAAATTTGATTCTGCAAGGAGCTTTCTGTGGACTCACTAGTTAAACTGTAGTGGCTCTTTGAAAGTCCTTTTGATATCAAGGGCTAAGGCCCTAATTTCAATTAATTACTGGGAATTACTGTGTTTGCAGTTAGTTGTGGCTATCTGGTTTAAGAACTTGTAAGTTAGAGGCAAAACATGTATCTTTACATCTGGTTTACAATACACCTTTGGATGTAACATGATGTTACCTCATGAGGACTAACCAGTCAGTGCAAGTACAGGGCCTTGCAGAAATATGGATGCCTTCAGATAATCTGAGAAAAGTCAGGTGAACTTAGTCTGCGAGTCCTGTTTGTTTATAGAATAAGAACACACAACCCTGCTTTTCTGAAGGTGAGAGAAGCTCGTGGTTAGGGAATTCTAAGTCTACCAGTTTAAAGTTTCCTGTATCCAGGATGCTCTTTTCTTTAATTCCTTTCAGTGTCATGCTTGTGTTGTCTTCTGTTGGATTCCCTTTACAGCACAAATATAATGTACTAACAGATTCTTATTACTTAATTTTGCAACCAAGAACACATCCAAGTCCTCACAGGCTAGTTCTGACTTGTGCATCTGATTACTTCAGTAACGTGCTTTTCTGTAAGCATGTTGCCTGCAGTGGAGTCTGTGGCTGTCGGTAAGTCCTGCTCTGGATGACTTAGCGCCTTTCAGTGTAAATGTAATACTGAACTTGTAGCTGTCAAAATAAGTGAACGATGAGTTTTGTGAATCAGCATTCTTGTCATTTTACTTGTTTGGAGACTTCTTAATTTGCCAAAATCCAAAATTGGCAGTGTTAATTAGTAGGGCTGTGTTAGTTTAGTCAGGTGCTGCAGTACAGAGGTAGGTGCTTGGCCCTGGAGGTAATAGCTACCCTTCGTTTGTATGGCTTGCCGGGGGGGCCCTTTATACTCTCTTTTCATAAGCAGATTCTTGGATCGAAGATGCAGCCTTTCATAGAGTGCAAAGTGGTGTTGGCCCTTCTCTGTGAGTTTAGAGAGAGCTGTTTGTGTTGGAGAGCT
The DNA here is from genome assembly GCF_963210335.1 of Falco punctatus. Classification (NCBI taxonomy): domain Eukaryota; kingdom Metazoa; phylum Chordata; class Aves; order Falconiformes; family Falconidae; genus Falco; species Falco punctatus. The sequence continues at coordinate 22,580,194 of NC_137592.1, read as the reverse complement.
TTCTTGCAGAACTGATGCTGAAGTTTGTTTTATTGGCTTTTATCTACTTTGGCTCTGATCACTCCTCTGATCAGTTTCAGTTTGTGTGTTTTCCCATGCTGTTTATCTCAGCCCAAACATGCTGAAGGCGAAAGCAAAACCTGTTGGAGATTTGTGCTGCCCAGGATGCCCAAGGCTTGTGAAATTCTTGTGAGCCAAAACACCTGTGATTGCTGCTACCAGCTGTGTGGGTGCTACCAAATGAAATAAAAATAAAAAAAACATCAGTTTTGAAGCATCCTTAGGGATGCTGGAGTTCAGCATATTTGGAAGGTTTGGTGTTTTACCAACACTTACCTCTCTTCTTCTATATTAAGCCTTAAACTGGCAAAATGTAAGTGGTTTCAAGCCCCTGAGATAGCAGGAGCTTATTGACCTGTGTGTTTATGCTGCTGTAGTAGCAGTCTGCTTTTATTTTGTAGAGTTAGGAAAGGGTGTGAGAAGAGAAGCAGTGGGAGCTGTTTGGTGTTTGTTCCATAGCTCTGCTTAACTCTTCCATTTCTTCCCTTACATACTGCAGACAGCCTATTTTAAGGTGCACAGATGTTTCTACTACTCTAGTCCTTGGTAGTTGCTTAAGTGGCTTTTTAGAGCAGCTGTTCCCTTGTTTATGTCTCTGACTTTCATTTCATTGCAGTTTTTGGTTTTTTGGTGATGGGAAGAGGAAGAGAAATCGTGTCTCATGTTCTATTGCTTAGCCCTTATCAACTGTGTCCTCACTGGTAGCTTATCTTTCTGCAGGGGAGACATTTCCAGTCTAGCTCAAGCCCAGTGTGGTCCTTCGATGTCCTATCTGTCATCAGCCGGGTGATTTCAGCAAATGTGATGAGTGTGAGAAGATTTGCAGTAGGATTTGACTAAGAGTTTAATAAAATTTTCCTGTGGTCTCCCATCTTTCATCCTGGAAGTCAAGTGGTTCTGCCACATAGCTTGATGGTCATGTCCCTCATGGCCTATTCAGGCTTTCTGCTTTGCTCTTGGCCACTGAATTGATTTTCAGCCTTGCTTAATTGATAGTAGTGTGCCAGTTCTTTGATCTTTGCCATTGCTACTACCTTGCTTTTGTTTGTGGGGTACCTAAGCTGAGGTGCAAATTAACAAGCCAGTGGAGTGATAGAGGAGGGAGGTGGAGCAACGTATTGGTTCAATCCGGGAGAACAGAGAGCTGTGGGAAGAACAGGATCTAACAGTCAGCAGAACAGCATGGGGGAAGAGCTCCTGTGGGAATTTACTTTCACTTCAAAAATGTCTTTTTCCCCAAGTTGTGAAAACCAGGAGTTGATGTGCCCGCTGAGAAGATAGTAGCAATTGTAATGTGCTTTATACCATGTGAAAATGTTACACAAATACATTGTGAAAATTCATAAAGTGAATAAAGTGAAAAAATACTAATTGAACTATTAGATTATGGCTAAGTTGTTTCTATTTATTATTTAATAGCTAAATGAAATTATATCTGTACACATTGTATGAATGAAAAATCAAAGTTAGATAAAAAATACAAATAGGAAACTTTATAATACACAAAGCTTCCTAAGAAGTAGCAAAGTAAGCAGCTCAGCATCTGTCTTGATAGAAAATGGGGCAACCCATTTAAATTCTGTACTGTTCTAGAAGGTTTTATAAATGCTTGATAAGTAAATCTTACGTTAGATGCTTTGGTTTCAAGTTGCAAGACTACAAATAACAATTCTATCAAAACTAGTGCTGTAAACAATTCCTTGATAGATACCTGTTCAGTTTGGTATTTGCTTGCAGGCTGTAATTAACAGTTCAGCATTTTTCTTTTAACTGCATGCTCTCTACCCATAAGTAGGCATAATTACCACTAATCAAGACCCCTAATCTCAAGCAATTACAAGCTTTTACATTGTTCTAATTGCACATATAGAAATAATGTTTTTTTCTCATATAATTATGTTATAATCCATACAATTACTAATTTCTGCTTTTCTTTTTATCTGATCAATGTTAATTTTGTGTGACTTCACAATGTGTTATCTGAAAAATGCCTTTGAGGCATGCAGTTTTTGTGGTTAATTTAGAGTTATGTTTCATCTTCAGTGAGAAGCGATATAGTGCAACAGGTTTTCTAGGCTGTGCTTTCTCTCAGCCCTCTACTAACTCAATAATTTGTTGTAAACTGGGAACTTGTTAGCAAAACAAAAATGCAATTATACATCTAAATCATGTGCTTGCTCTTTCAATAGTATTTAGGTTAGCACAGGCTACTCCTTAAGTATGCAAAAGGGTTTGGTTTTTTAATTGTTAAATGGAACTTATGTGCAGAGAGACAGACTTTCTAGATCAGCTTTCTAGAAAGTGAAAATGAAGGTAGTTCAGTTTAAGAAAGCACTGCAAGTCTTGGGGGCAAGATGTAAGAGGTTGTTCATTAGTTGAGGTTGGTCTTACTTGTTGCTGTATAGTTCTTATGCACACATTCCGTATGCAAGGACTTTGGCTGAGTGCATTTTGAACAAATCATCATCAATCTGATGATTCATCTCAGGAACTGCATGCAGCACTTACATCTGTAATTGGGGTAATTGCAAACCTCTCATTCTTACAGATAGAAATTCTTCCTCTTATAATTCTAAAATCAGATCCCAGATCTTTTACTGTGGTAGCTGAGACCTACACTGACTTGTATTTATTTATCCATTCTTATTTGTTACATCATTAAAAGTAGCAGATGATTTGGTGACCTTTCCAACCTGTGTCTGACCTTCATGATTCACTTGTGTGGGTAATCTGCTATTGAAATTACTATTCTTTTATCTTTGACATTATTTAAACACTTGTTAAAATGGGGTGACACAGACTGCATTGTAAATGGGTAGCCACATTGTTGGGGACTATCTTGTCAGAAAAGAGTATTCATGTTGGGGGGGAGCCTCTATCTTTTCTGAGGGATCTTGACCTTCATGGAGAGGAGGCGCTGGAGATTTTGCTCTGTCATAAATTGCCCAACTTTCTTCCTGTAGCAGAGTGTGTTTCTGAAATCTTTCTGGGGCTGCAGTGTACTGCAGCAGGTTCATTTCATTATTCCTTTGAAAGGAAGAGAGGCACACAGCTAGCTGTTTCTGTGCAGAAGAGGTCAATGTTTAATATGCTAATGTATCTACCCAATATTAGGCTGCAAAAATCCTTGGCTTTAATGTGTCTTTAATAGGAATAAAGTGGTTAGCTAATGATAAATTAAGGATTGTAAGTTTGGGGATTTTTTTTTTTTTAATAAAAAATTAATGTAGGCAGGAATAATTTTTCTTACCAAGATAATTGTCATACTGGAGCATAGTAGCTAGAATTTGCAGTGGAAATTGCTCTAGGAATGCTTGCCTTACAATAATCAAAGAACCAAAATTCCAGTTTTTGCTTAGGCTTTTTGTAGCTGGACGGTAATGGGACAGTGGAGACTCCATTTTACCTTTGTTGGCATAGAGCTATATGTCCCAAGGTACTGAACCCCTGGGTCTCACTGTTCACGAGAGAGCAAGAGATAGTTGTATGCACATAAGTCTGGTTGCCCAGAAATCTACAGATAAGAATTTGCTTGTGACCCTCTTCCTAATCTGTCACCTACTTTCAGCACTACTCTGGCTGGCAGAAGAATAGTGCTTGGGGATGCCCTGCACTGCTGCAGTGTCCTGCCAGCGGAACTTTGCAGATTTGGAGGTCCCAGGTTTGATTTCTGTTAGAGTACCCGGTAAAAGTCTGTGTAAGTAGGGCCTAAGGTTAGCAATATTGTAGGGTTGTGTTGGCATCTGCATAACAAAGGGCAAAAGAGGACATAGTCAGGGTAAGGTAATACTCTTCAAATACAAAATACTTGTGGATTAAGGAGCCTTTATGGTAAATCTGTATTCTATGGCATTTCTTTATCTTCAGAACTCATTGCATCGGACTTTCTGGTATGGTTTAGCTCAGGCACAAGTTAAGGTTAAACAGAGAAATAATCTATAAATTTCTGGTCACTGTATCCCTATTCATACTTTCCAATATTTTTTTAATCTAAGTTTGCACATTTTTATATATGTTTTCATACCTGCCTGTACTGAGGGGTAGTTGGAAAAGGGGAGAGCGGGTCTCTACAGGAACTCATAAAAAGGGAAGTCATACAGCATCTATGGAGAATCAGCAGTGTAAAGGCCTTGAGCAAGTCTAAATTTAAATTGCATCTCTCAATGATCAGGGAAAAGGCAGTCCTGTAAGTTTCTTTTGCACATTATCAAAGGGTTTTTGTTGCTCATAAAACCTTAAAGCATCTTTGTTGGCTTTAGGATATCCGCCTGTAACATTGACCTGAATAAATAGCTGCATTCTCAAAGCAATGAATGGAGTGAGGAAAAATTAAGAAAAAAAATAATATTTTTTTGTTTGTTTGTTTGTAAGAGGGGATAAGGAAGGAAATAAACAGCAAAAAGGGGTGTTTAGGTAAGGCAAAATATTCTCCTTTTTTAATATATTTGACTTCTCAATTATTTATTTTCATCTCAAGTGGAAAGTACATCATACTGACAGCTGGGGGCCTGTTTTGAGGGACAGGAGGTGATAAGGAGAAAGAACTTCCTCAGCAAGCCGCAGCACTTACTAATGGCTATTTTTGCATCTGCTACCTGACTGTTCACCTCCCTCTGCAGCCAGCCTCTCAGACATCACTGCCCTGGTCACAGCAAGGGAAAGCTCCCCTCCAGGCTGCCTGTCCCTCCCTTCCATTCAGGGCTAGACTGGCTGGAAGAGCCCCAGCCTCTGCAGGCCATGTAAACACCACTGAGACTGCTACCAGCCTGGTGTCCTGTCCTGGGCTTCGGCAGGTGGATCTTCTCAAGTCCTGTGTGTTTTCATCTGCTTCTCTCCACACCTCAAAATACTGCCTTTTTTTCTTTCTCATGTTTATTCTTAAACCCATCTCGATGAACCAGCTGGCTTCATAACTGTGTTGAATGAAGTCAGAAGGGCTGTGCAGTGGTCTGCCTGCCTTTGAGGGCTCTAGCTCTTGCCTCAGGCCTTACTGTTCTTTTGCCTGAAGAATATAAAGCATAATGCAAGTTGTTATGTATTATTAAACTTACATCTATAAATCACTGACCCATGGTAGCTGTTTATTACATATTCCATCTTCTGCTTTGATGCATTGTTGTTGTCACACTGAGGTGGGTAATGATGACTTGGCTTACTACTGTGGTAATGCACTTAAAGCTTAGAAATCTGTCACTGATGGCATTTCAACACAGGTGCTATAAACCAGAGATGACATTTTAAAGTATTTGCTGTCAAGCTGTTTGCCGTAAAATTCTTGTGTCTTCTCTTGCGGTTTTGTAAGGTTTTGGATACTACTGAATTGTTTGATGGACAAAGACAAATGGTTGTGTTTCAGGAACTCTGTGTTGCAGGACTTGCCATCACAAAAGTAGGCGGTGGTCCTCAATTTGTAATGCTGAACGTGACCTATAAGACACTTGTGCTCATTCCTAGCAAAGCACTGATACTGCATGCATTTCCACAGACCTGGCATTTCCACTCTTAAAGCACAGTGGAACACAGACTAATCGTCACAACTTACTATGTATTATATCTGTTGTTTTTCTTCTTTTTTTACAGCCCTTCTGTATGCAACCATTTTTGGTAATGTGACAACCATATTTCAGCAAATGTATGCTAATACAAACAGATATCATGAAATGCTGAACAGTGTCCGGGACTTTCTAAAACTCTACCAGGTCCCTAAAGGACTGAGTGAACGTGTGATGGATTACATTGTTTCCACCTGGTCAATGTCCAGAGGAATAGACACTGAAAAGGTAAGTAAATCAAATCGCAAGGGAAGAAGTCACATCCTGAAAATATTTCATTAAAATAAACAGGAGATACTTTCTTAGTAAAGAAGACAAATATTCTTTAAATAGTTCCAAGTAGTAGCTTCCCTTAATTTTAAACTTTCAAATACAGTACTCCAGTTACTCTGTCATACTGACATACGTTAGTGGTAACAGTATGTATGTTTTGCTGGTGATATGTCATGAAGTAGTGTAAAAATGATGAGGGAAAGAGCTTGGTTTTCAGTAAATGAAGTAAATGAAGACGATAACTAAATAAAAAGTTGCAAGTTCTAGCAGAATCTCAGAATTTCATCATATAAGATTTTTTTGGAAATATTTCTGTTGTGTGAGGTTGTTTGCAGCTCTGTGGGCTTGAATACAAAGTAAAATTCGTTTTGTCTTTGTGGAATTTGAATGTAGTATTCCATGTGCAGGTTGAAGGTATTAATGAAAACTGGAAGTCATTGGTGTAATAATAATGTATTGTTTGACATCTGCCATATGTGAGGCAAATGTTATCATCCTAATTCATTGCGTTTACAAGTGAATTCCCACTGTGTCTTTTAAAATAACAAATGGCCAAAACAAATGTACAAAAGCAACTGCTTGCCACTTTTATATTAGTTGCCAGTTTTTATGGAGGTAGATACTGGTTTTCTTCTGCTTGTAAATACATGTGATTTGTGGGGTGTTTCATTCAGGAGACCATACCAATGCTCTGGTGGCCAGCCTGCTGGTTGGTGGCTTAATTTAGTATTCTAAGCTGTAGATGCTGCAGTTAAAAAGCAAACAATTTCATTTCTGTCTAGCTGTTAAAGCGTTGTTATGAAAGAGTTGAACAGATGTGGCCTTGCACTGGGCTGTCTGGAGACCAGTGGGTACACAGGGTACTGTTTGCTTTACTAAATTGTCTTCATCATATCTACTGTTTAGATCCCAGACCATGATTCAGGGTAGCACTGTCTGTCGTAGTAGCTTTCAGAAATAAATGGTATTTTAGTGCTGGATAGTGCTGATTAGAAGCTGCTTGGCCTGTTTTCTCACAAAGTACCTTTGTGCAGGGTTAAGGGTTTGAGGGGAAGAAAGGGTAGAATTTGGGGAAGGTGGAGAGACAATATCCAAGGATGCATAGTATAATGAATGCCCGTGCTTTTATTCACCTCCTAGTACAAGCTCCTCTCATCATTTTAACAAAGCGACAAGAAAAAACTGCTATGTAATACATGTTTTTTTTAGCTTATCTTCAAAGTTCATTCTTGGCTTCCTCTGATAAGGAGAGAAATGCTTTAAGAATGCCTTTAGAGACAGCAGGATAACCAAACCAAGCACAACTCACTGTAGCCTTTGAGAATTATCTTAATAAACAAGGAAAAAAGTCTCCAATTATCAGGACATCAAAGAGCTTAATATGGTGTTGTTTTCAATAACTGGTGTGTTCATAGCTGAACTGACAGTAGGGATGACTGTAAAACCAAGAAATCAACTTTCATCTGCATAGCAAAAGCTAGCAGATAGGAGACCGACTAATGGCTGTGCCAGCCCACAAACGCAGGTCTGAGCTGGTTTGATGCCTGTGTATATCTTCTGGGATGTCATGCAATGAATAAACATGTATTGCTCCTGTGACAGAACAGTGGTAGTTGTGCTGCTGTGTAATGCAGTGCAGCTTTCTACAGATGAGGCAGATATTTAAAGATGAACTTAGCACAGAATCAATCTTCTCGCTATTTTGTAGGCCACAAATTTGTCAGTTCAGTGTTAACTTCAGGCATGCCAAAGAGTGAATAATCAGCTAAAAACAAAGTCTGTAAGTCTAGAAAATGCCAGTGTAACAAAATTTAACCAAGAGCTGCTGAAAGATTCTAAAATTAATCCATGAAGATATGTTTCTTACCTCCCATATAAATGAAAGTCTTCTGCCATTTTTCTGTTAACTCTCAAATGTCTTTAATCCCTTTATTTTTTGTGAAGTTTGGAGACAACTTCTTTAAATGGGGAATGGAAAATAAGTTAATTTCCTCTTAGACTGGGAAGCCAAGGGACTTATGTATAAGAGCCTCCTTTTAAATATTCCCTTGTCTATTTAGGTTTTCTTACTACTGCTTCTATAACAACAACTGATTTTGTGCGTGATAGTCAAGTAACTGTGTCCTGATTTTGGCTGGGATAGAGTTAATTTTCTTCTTAGTAGCTGACATAGTGCTGTGGAGTGTGTGTGTGTGTGTGTGTGCAATGCCAGTAGCAAAGTTTGGCAAGCCATCTGCAAATACAGAACAGTTTGTTGCCAGAGTAAATGAGATAATTGCAAAGGCAGCTATGGTCACTGCCTGTGTTCCATGCTGGTCTTGCTGGCCCAACCCATTTCTGTGAGCCTGGAAAACAGAACCAGCAGGTTTGGCTGCTGCTCCGTGTGGGGCAGCCAAGAGATCATCCATGAGTGCCCTACACTTCAGCACTATAGAAATATATCTCTTTCAGAAGTAATATCTGTAATAGCAGGTCTGCTTGGAGGTGGGCCAAAGATGATGATATTGGTGGTAGAATCCTTTGCCTTTGAAGTAGCAAGCATAATATCTGGAACCAGTGCCATGCACAGAGCTATGAGCTTGGTTCTCTGCTCAGATCTTGCACAGAGCCCCATTGTAAGGTATAGGCATACCCGCAGTGCTCCCTGTGTTACCTTTATGTTTTCCAGGAGTGTTTTCATCAAAGCAGCCATCTCTTTCCATCCAGGAAAATGTGTGGGAGTAACTCTGAAGCTCACTCAGAGTGCGCCTTAATTGGGTGGAATAGTTATTGCTGAGAAAAAAAAATATAATGAGGCAGATTTATACTATTCAGTGTTTTTCTCAATATGTACTGAGATGTACTTCATCCCAGACTATCCTCCAAGGATTTTGTCATCCCAAAACTCTGTTCATATTAGGTATTTCCAGTGTTTTTGCCAGGAACTTTTAATCTGTACATGCAGTAGTAATTCTGTATTCTTTCCACTTGGCTGTCTGTATTATATCAAAAACCTTCAGAAATGGCCCTGACGGGTACCTGCTGTGCTAAGCATCAGTTTGTGTACCCTTAGGAGCACATATCATGAATTGCCATGAGGGCATTTGGAAGATCAAAAGTTGCCCAACACAGTATCATACCTTAAAGTCCCTTTCTTGTGTGAACAAAAAACTCTACTGTCAGTAACAGCCAAGAAAAGGGGTGAATTTGAATACCTGCAAATCTCAGTATTATGAGTTAATGAAACTTGCAATAACTGGGTGGTTTTTTGCTAAAGGGGTATGAGATTATACTTCTTTATACAATATTATCCCACTTGGAGCATATCATTTGTGCAGGCTTTTCATGGAATATGCCTATCAAGAGTGATCCACCCTCCAGAAACAATCCTTCAGGAAGCTTTTCTACACCACATTCTGTACTGCTGTGTCCTCAGTTTTATTGTCTTAAAACCCTGAAGCTTTATCCTGATAATTCAATATCCAGCAGAGCATGTTGCTGAGATGCAAGCATTATTTTCCTTTGGGTATTTTAAAGTAGCTTAAGTTAGTGTTGTGGCTTATGTGTATAGATAATATAAAAACAAATGTATGGACTGAAACTGGAAATTTTGTAATGAGGAAAGTAGTTCATAAACCCTGTGTAGTAGACTAGCAACAATAGGCATATATAAGCCGTGCATAGGAATTGATTGCCTAATTTCCTTCTCAGGTGTTACAGATATGCCCTAAGGACATGAGAGCAGATATCTGCGTGCATCTGAACCGCAAAGTTTTCAAGGAGCACCCAGCCTTCAGGCTGGCAAGTGATGGGTGTCTTCGAGCACTTGCCATGGAATTTCAGACAGTGCACTGTGCCCCGGGAGACCTGATCTACCACGCTGGCGAGAGCGTCGACAGCCTTTGCTTTGTGGTTTCAGGGTCTTTGGAAGTAATCCAGGATGATGAAGTTGTTGCTATATTAGGTGAGTTTCACAGCTGATAATATGCATTGTGCACAAATATAGATGTGTTGAGCATTTTTATAGCCTTTTCTACTCAAGCACTTATTCTTTTAAAAGCTTCAGTCAAATTAGCTTTACCGCAGCCTGGTGAGCTGTTTTATTGTTCTTCCTGTTCCACATGGGTAAATAGGAAGGGCAATCATCTCCTCTCCAGATTGCTTCAACCCTATTCCTTCTGGCCAATGGAAACTCTACTTGAGCATTGGGATCCTGGTCATTCCTGGGGTTCTCCCTGTCTTAGCACATCTCTTTTCATCAGAAATTCCATTGAGGACTTCAAGAAAACTTTTTTTTAAAGTGCCTGGCTTCCCTGCCTCCCTCCCACCCCTAGTAATCCACTTTTGCTGAAAACTTTCCAATTAGATTTATTTAAGATCTCATGCTGAAATAATATTTATCTCTTTTAAAGTCAAAGTAATATAAAAATGTAGAGCTGATCTGTGTTAACTTGGAATGACAGCTTTAGGTTGGAGGCATTAAAAAAGAGCTGATTGTGGTGTGAAAATTTTGAGGCAAAGCTAGGAGAAGAGAGTGTAATAATATCCAGTAGATGTACATGAATCACGGGGTGGCTGGAGCATTGGGGAGGTGATACGTATCATTTGATACTGTCAGACCCTTTTGTGATAAGGTAAATTCTCACAGTGGCTTAATCCAGTACCTGCCACTCACAGCAGCCTGGAAAAAGAGAAGAAAACAGCTTGGTAATCTTACGCTTTCTGAACATGTACACCCAGCTCTTCAAAGAGGAATGTCTACTGGAAAATGAGGGGGCTAATAAATATGCCAGCTTCAGTTTTTCTCTACTTCTAAACAGGATTTCATATATAGCATAAGGTGAGTGTAGTGTCCTGGGGAATCAAGTTCATAATATTTTCTGCCACAAAAGAAACTAAAAAGATGAAGAGTAAGGGGATAACTGATTCTCTTTTGTTCTGGAATCATCATATAGCTGTTCAGTGCAATATGATACTAGCAACTTCTGCTTTTCTAAGTTGTACATCAAGAATTTACTACCTTTTGCTGTGTTGAACTCTTGTGAATTAACATGGTTAATTCACAAATGTAGAACAAACTAAAGCCTCTCAGTTTGTGTCACCTCCTCCCGTGTCCATCACAAGAAGAAAACCTCGAAACATCTTGCTGCTCTATGTAATCAGTATAGGAAACGAGCACTGAAATAGAATTGTTAAAAACTTACTTTAAAGATACCAATTTTCTCCTCATCTTTACCAGTGACTTCCATGTTTTATCATAATACTTACTTTAGAAAACACACTGCCTAGATTCCTTGAGAAATCAGTGTTAAGGAAACCCAAACCCCTCATCTCTGCTGCTGCAGAGTGAAAGCTACACATAAATGAGCTGATCCTTTGGTATCTGCATGAATAGAAATATTTTGTTGTTGCTGTGCTCCTGGGAAAGTAACTGTTGACCCCCTTCCCTCTACACCTTTATTTTTTTGGAATATGCAGTCAATTCTCTGGCTTGCACTAAAGTTGTTGAGCCCTGTGGTTGTCTTTGTGAATATTGTAATCTGAGAGGAAAGTAAAATGAAGTGGAGTCTGTTTGTGATTCTGTGAGATTTCATTTTGGATATGTATCAAATGAATACACATTTTTGTGTATTCATTTTCTGGACTAAGGAATCCCTTTCCTTCCACACACTGTATCTTCTTCCCCCAGGCTGTGAAGCCTTCTGCTGAAGATTTCTGTATCCTGATAAGAAATGATGTGGTTTATTAACTTTTTCACTCTTCTAAATCAGTTGGACTTCTCCCTCAGCATTGCATAATGTAACCACCATGTTACTGAAGGGTGCTGTGGGAGATTTCCTCCCTAAGTTCTTTGTACTGTCAGTTTTCTTATCTGTAGAAGAGCAATGATTTTTTTTTTTTAATTTGATGTTCACCTAAAATTGTAAAGTTCTTGATAAAAATACACAGATAAAACAGCACTTCAAGAACAAAAATAACATCTGCATTGTACAAGAAACGTGATTGTTGCTGATCGCTCAGCCAGAACAGCCTATGCTGTAAGTTTTGTTTACTAATCACAACTAAACATAGCTATGAACATCAGGCATGTAACAGCAAACCATGTGAGGAATTCTGTAGGGTAATTTTTCTTAACAGGTGTGTCGAAGAGATTGTAATTTTCTCTCAGACATTCTTGAAATAAAAATGAAGAATAAGTGCATAAATTATTCAAGGTGAATTATTTGCTCACCTTTAGCTGTCACTTAATAAAGCAGCCTTCACGATTTGCAGTGTAGCCTGTATCTTCCTTACGACAGAGAAATAAAAAGCATGTCTAAATTAGTCTGACTGCTGTACAGCATTACATAAACCAAAGGCAAACGGCACTTAATCCTTCAAGAATCCAATTCATATGAAACATTTTCAAGTTCTGAAGTCATTCAGCCTTGCAGATTGGTATATAAAAATGCATTGTGCAGCCCTGGAATTTGGAGTGTATTGTGTGCAGTTGCATAATACCAGTCCAGATCAGTTTCATGTAATACCCAAGAGACAGGTACGTTCTCAGTTCAGGCTTACGTTCTTTTAACAAAGCACTGACTTTGATTGACTTGGATTAATACAAGTACTGAGTTGAAAGAAATTGCACACTCGCCAGCAGTGAAAAACTGTACATTTTTTTGTGTCCCCTAAGATTGCCTTCCCTATTACTTTGACTTGGAGACAAACACAAAAATGAGTGAGTTTAAGAAAAAAGTTCTTTGCAGTGTTTACAGTAAAAATTTAAAGAAAACGGATACATTTTGTATGAAGTTTCATCTGTTGGGATGAAAGAAGTGGTTTTGAATTCTATCCAAAATTTCTGCTGAAATAAGGAAATTACTGATGTGCATGCAACACAATCTTTGGATTTGATATCCAAACCAAACCAAAAAAGTAGAAAATTATTTTTAAGCCAGGTATTTTATTTACTTGTGATTCATTCTAATACAAATGTGTGAGAAAAGTAAGACATAGCAAGAAAAGCCACTATACTGCTATGGTTTTCTATGTTCATGTGTAAGTATGAGAGTAGGATTATACAGAAGTGAAGATTAGCTAGTGGGAAGCTGCTTGGATGAAATACAATTCTGTTTTCTGTAGTTCACTGTTCTTCCCTTTACACCACTCTTACTGCGTAGGGTGAAGTGCTGATGTACACTTGGCACTTTGTGGAAGATAGAGACAAATCACATAGTCCCTGCCCTGAAGAGAACTGAGCAAAGCACAGGTCATGCAGGACTTCCATTAAGAGACTGTTTTCAACTTGTCTTTGCTTTTAACTTTTCTAAGCTTTCTAAGCTTAACTTCCCATTTGGGCTGATGCTGCTTTATCCATCTGAGACTCATATATCTCTTTGAACTACTCTTGCTTAAAAACTTACCCATTTATCCAAATGTGGTTAGAGAAAATGGGTTTTGTCACTGGTTGTCATCAGAGCAATCAACCATTTATGTGCACTTCATTTAGCAGCTCTAGTTTCTCTGCTTCGGAGCAGACCTTTCAGACTGAGCCACTTGCCATCTGAAAACCTGCCCTTATTGCAGGTCTTTGAAAAGTTAAAATTTACATACACTCAGGTGAGATTTGCTACATTTTAATTTAACAAATATCTTCTTAAAAGATTCCTCCTGAATTAAATTGTTCCAGGCAGGGCCCATAAGGTCTGGCTGCAGCTTGCTTTGAAATATGCAGGGCAAAAAGGATTATAGTAGAAGCATGAAATAAGCCTGAACAGCTAGTGGTTTCTTATTTTAGGGAAGCTTGAAGACCTAAACCGCCTTAAAATGCACTTTTTATATTTTTTTTCATACTATGAAGGTATTAATTTCTTTAGTGCAGTGTGAGAATGTGATTATTTGGAACTGTGGTAATCAAGAAGCTAATGTTAGAAGTCCAGATGAGCAGATAATATGCTGTTGCTGGGGCTAACAGGGTACTTGGTCCTCCAGCCTTTTAGTCTGGACCTTTCTAATCTCTCCTCACTATTGCTAGAGGAAGGGCTAGAGTTCTTGCATTATGTCTCCAATTGTGTGTGCATGGATAATTTAATTAAAATTATAGAAAATAATGGCATAGTAGCAAAATTAACTTTTCATTGATATTTTCTAGAAATACACAGAAGGACTGGATAGGAGACCTTCTTAGAAAAGGATTTATAGTGTGTTAAAGTGTATGTATAAATATCTGAATGGCTGAGAATGATTTTTGATCTTAAATGAATTCTAAGTTAGATATGACTGATATAATTGTACTCCAAGATTGAACAGAAAATCCCTCTTCTCTAGGACATCTGAAGGAAGCAAGTGATTCTTGGACACTGGTTGATTCCAAGTCTTTCTGATTAAAATCAGGGTAATCTTTGAAATTTAGGAAAACATTCCAGTAAAAAGCTAGAGAGAAGAAGATGACCCTTGAAATTAGGGTGACAGGCTTTTTTTTTCTAGATAGCAGTGGGGAAAGATGCGTCTCATCTTACATTTTCAGACTTCTGCAAAATTTGTCAACTAATGGCTTCCAGAGGGCCGGATTGAGCAGCAGATCTTCACTTACGTGAATTGTTCAGCGTTGCTGAACTGATCTTGATGATCCCTGCAAGGGGGCCCTGTGTGTATGGATGGTAAGACTGAAGGTTATTCTTGCAGATTTCATTAGAGACTGGGAGCCTTTAAGCCTTTATTTAGCAATTAAAAACCAAAGCCTTGAAAAACACTGCAATCTTCAGAACTGAGCAATGGATGAGAAAAATAACGTTTGCTAGAAGGTTTACTTAAAAAGAAAAATCAACACCCCTCTATCCCCCAGAACAGTTTATCTCAAAAGGAAAGAAGTTTTCCCAAGTGTTGTATCCCAGCTGTTCTGCGTTTATTATGTTCCTGCTATTCTTTTTTGAGCTAAAAACTTTCAAAAGAGTAAACTTTTTTTATTTACTGTTGGTTTAGCAAAGAGTGTTAATCACAGAATCATAGAATATCCTGAGTTGGAAGCAACCCATGAGAATCCTTGAGTCCGGCTCCTGACTCCACAAAGGGGGCAGGTAAAATGAATGAGATAGGAAGGGAAATCAAGGGTGTAATTTATTGTGAGCAAGGAAAAGCATTTCCCTTCACAAGGACAGTCTGCTGTTGCTATACCTTTGCTGCTATCAATGCTGAAGAGAAATAACAGAATATAGATATGATAGAAGTATGAAAGTATGCAGTAACGAATGTCAAGAAGGGGAATTTATAGTCTAGATCTGGTTGCCGCCTTCACCATCAGGGGAAAGTGGAATATAACACTTTTTTTTTTCCTTTTTTCTTTTTTTTTTTCCTCAGGGGTGTGTGTGTGCAAAGGATGCACATATATTTACTTTTAAGATCACACATGAGTTGAAGAAGCGAAATCTGGATGTCCCTGAAATATAGATCTTTTATCATTATTTACAAAGCTATAACATTGACAAGATTAGAGACTGTGGTTTTAACATGATATTGTAGGAGGAGGGTTCGGTGTGCCATGTTTTGTTTCAGCAGGATATTAAATGCTCCATTTGCTTTGTGTGGAGAAATTCCTGCTGATTTAATTTGATCTAATTGCGGTCTTAAAGGAACGTTATAAGAATAATTGCTTGTTTTCTTTACAATTGCTTTAGCTTACTCATTTAGCCATAAGCATTTCATTCAGATATAGACACAAGAGGTTTGATTCAGATTTTGGTGAGACAGATTTGCATCCAGATAGGACAGTGCGGACTGCAAGGGCAACTGCACCACAGGGATGGTTTATTTTAGAGGAGGGAAGACAGCAGTGGAGAAGTATCATCTGTCTTAGACCTTCTCAGTGGAAAAGCATTGCATCTTCCATGCAATGGTGTGAAGATTGCTTCTCAGCATACTTGAAGGTGTCGGATAAGTTAACTGTGCTGAGCCCTGGTTGCTATCTTTAGATTGTCCCCAGTACCTGAGCTAACTCAGGTTTCCCTGAAGCAAACTGCTTTGTGTGCAATCCCATTTTCAGAATTTAATTGTGTGTTTTGGGACCTGTTGTTATTTAATGCAGAGTCTGAAAAAGTCCATTACTTCTCTGCTTTGTTTTACACCTGAGTTTTACATTTAGGTACACCTCCCTGTGTTAAAAATGCCAAGCTGCTGTGTTCTTAGGCTTAAGAAGTGATTGCAGGATTATGGATGGTGTTAGAGTTTTCTTACTATTTTCAAAGATGGTATCTAACATCACAGCATAGTTTGTGCTATTGAATAAGATGGTAACGTGACCAGCAGTGCTTTGAAAAAGGAATGATTGAAATCAAAATCCAGCTGTATCAGTACCTCTGTTGTACTTTTCCTCTTTATAGTTCAAAGCTCTTTTTTTTTTCAGGTTGACATATATAGGCAAGTCGGACAAGTTGCATGTTTCTATGAAGTGATTCAGTGAACATCAGAACATCAACTAAAGGAACAATTTAAAAAGTTTGATTTCATCAATATGTGTCCAAGCACGCTATTAGCTAAAGTATTAGAAATGGAGATCCAGCTACACTTTTTAAAAAACAATGGCACAAAAATGTCTACATTAATACAAAATTTTAATTTCACAGTGGATGTAGAAGCAGCACTAAAATTTTATTGAGAAATATAGGTTTATTCCAAATAGCATTTTTGGACAGAGAGTATTGCTTCTTTCTGTGCTCCAGACATCTAGAAAATGTAGTGTGGGTTGACATGAGACGTTGCCTATTTTGAGCCAGACATCACTTGTTCTATGTCTAACTTCTGGTAGAGCATTAAAAGTAGGAATCACCAAAGCCCCTGTCCATTGCTATCTTTAGATGGTCTAAGACTGTAAAGGGTATTGAAGAAACAGATTTTTAAAAAACTTGATTAATGACTTGCTGAAATAACTGGGGAAGAGGGTGATTCCCTGCAAATAGAGGCCTCAGTAGTGAACTTCTTGGCACTTCAAATTAGTTGATGTTTTTTCCTGTGGTTTCATGTTTTATCATTGTGAATTTATGCAGCTTTGCATAATGTGCTTTGAAGTAGTCTGACACCACCACGTAGAAAAAGTCCCCTTGAAAGATGGTAATGTCTGGCAGGCTACTGGCAGCACTGATCCGTGATGCACTGGCAGCTGAAACTGAGATGTGGTGGTGGTGAGGATCTCAGTTCCAGCATGTTCCTTGATATCTCAGGCAGTGTCAAGAAGGCTTGCCCATCACATCTATGTGTGTGTGTGATGAGGTAGAAATTATAATTCAACAAAGAAGTTGGATTTCTATAAAGGCCCTGATTTCTGGCAGGTGAACCACTGAATTAATTTTCATTTTTGTTTTGGGTAGGGTTTTGTTTCTCTCAGAATGTTTGGAGAAAGAAGAATAATTTTTTTTCACTGAAAAGCCAGGTTAAAAAACAATCCAAAACCTGAGTCTTCATGGAACACTTATTTCTCTTTGTTTTCTCCAAGTTTCAAATTAAGTTTTTTTTCCAGAGAAAGGTTTCTGAAACATTGTTAAATTATCCTCAAGAAGTTGCTAGAAATATTAAATAAAACGAAA
Source organism: Falco punctatus (assembly GCF_963210335.1). NCBI lineage: Eukaryota > Metazoa > Chordata > Aves > Falconiformes > Falconidae > Falco > Falco punctatus. The sequence goes on along the minus strand of NC_137592.1, from coordinate 22,562,772 downwards.
TATGCTATAGCTATGAACTTTGTGAGGTTTTAAAAATATTTACTTTATATATTTCAGAAGGTAAAATATACTGTTTTAAACTCTTGTGAATCCTTTTTCTGAAATAAACAAATCAAATTTTGGAGCTTTAATGTAAGCTTCAAGCAATAGCTGTAACATAAAGCCCATTTCTAAGTCATCAGGGAAATAACTCTGAGGATATTGCAGTTTGAGCCTCTCATAGTTGTTTTTTTTGTTTTGATCAGAGAACTAGCATTGTCCATGAAATGACAACACTGATTGAGCTGTGTTTTTCCTGTTACTTAACCAATGCAAATAAATCCAAATACATTTGTGACTCTAGTTATTTTAGCCGGCAGCTTCTGTGTCTTCTGAGTTTGTACAAACTGGCCAGATATTCGCAACATTTTTTTACAGTAACCATTTAAAAAAAAAAGGAAATAAAGATACATGAATCAGATTCTGGCGAAGCCTTCTAGGTTTTTGTGAATAAGCCTGGTATGGCCCAGATGACATTTTAAAACTCATCTCAGTAAGTCAAGTAGTGAAATATAATCCATGCTTTATACAAAGAGACAAATAAACACATTAATAATGATAGTAATAATAATAGAAATCTTAGCTGTAACTAATTCAACTAATTCATGTGATTGCTACTCATTCTGTGCTCTAAAACAAATGTTTTTATTTTGTCTGTACAGTATATGTGCTTCAAGAGAGAAAATTGATGCAGTTGTGTAGTAAACTGTCTGAAAATCATTGCCAAGCTGTGTTTTAAAACATGAACAGGCACACTGTGTTTCTATTTGTGCACCAGGCAAATCACTGGAAGTGCAACTTCAGTTTATTATCACTGTAACACTTCTTTCGGTTTCTGTGGCACTGATACTCTGGCTTTTTTCCTTATCCTTTCCTTTATCTTATGAGAGGAAAATAGTGATTAAAACCTCTTAGTAACAAAAAATGGTGTATTCTTTGCAGGGCAGTTGGTCATTCGCTTCTCATTAAGTGTCTCAGTTTGCACTTGAGAAATCTTAAGAAAATCCAAAGCAGCAAATCACTTCCATGCATCATCTCCTGCCAGCTGCACTGTGTTGGAGGACCAAACTACAGGCTATCCAGTGGCTGTCAAGTTGTGCAGTTTATCTGTGGGGTGGATGCTGAATACTCTACCTTGATGCCAAATGGTAGATCTGTTTTTTTCTGGCTGGCAGATATTTGTTGCTTTGAAACAATGCACCAAGAGGAAAAATTATTTTTGCTCTGGTGCCTCTACTTCCCCTGAATCTTTATTCTCTCTGTAAAATGGGGAAATTTAATTGCATGCCTTACTCAGATAGGGAGGAGATGAGGAAAAGATTTTCAGTTGAAGCCAAGTAGACATGTCATTACAGAGTTTGACCAGAGTCTGACATCACTGGCTTTGAACACTAGGGGTAAATACATTGTCTTTAGTGGGATGATGGTTGAATACAATTGTAGGACCCTGTGTCATGGACTAACTTCAGATCCTCTTGATTCTGTTCAAGTCTGTTGGGAGGGCAGGAGAAAATTCAGGCCAAGTTTGTTGTTTGTTTTTAAATTTCAGCAGCATTTTAACTGAGCAATCGCTAGAATAGAGACTGACACACAGAGAATCTGTGTTTGCCTTTACAGTGGTCGGTGTCTCTCACCGCTTGGAGGTGGGGAACAAATGCCAAGGACATAGGCCAGCGTGGGTGTTCCAGGGAGCTGTGCCGGGAAAGTCATTGTGCAGGTGCAGCAGCTGCTGTGGATCAGCATCACAGATAACAGTATTTGCTAACACCTGATTTCCAAGATAGGCTTAATGCTACAATGCTGCTGAGGTACCATCAAGCAGTGTTTGGTCGTTTTAGCTTATCTTTGGATCTGCTGAGACTATGTTAGATCGCAGTTCTATAGTTCAAACATGCAGATGAAGACAGATCTGGAAGGGACCTGAGCTAGATTCTGGTGTTGGCTGCTGTAACAACTAATTACTATTGATTTGAGAATGATTTGAACATTAATATTTTTTCTCATGTACTGAAAATCCATGGATTCATGTGAATCCCATCAAAGTCCATGACTGACTTGGAAGACCTTCAGCATGTGAGTCCATAGCCTTATCTTCTCACGCAGCAGCTATCACACCAAAACTGCACCATGACTCCCAGACACCCAGAACCCAAAAGCAAACTAAGTAGGGCATCAGTCAAAATATTCCACAGAGTCATAGTTTTTCAGAGTAAGGTGGAATATCTCCTGTCTGAGGGCTCTTCGTGTTTGTAGGAACAGAAGACTAAGGGTTGTTCTGGTAGGCACATCTAGGCAATACAGCTGTGATGTGGGAGCGTGGTTCTTTTCTTGAATAGAATCAGCAAAACACTTGGCTAAGTTGCAATAATCAGATCTTCATTACCGGTGCTGCTTTCTGGAGACAGACTAGATGTGGCTTGACCTGTTGTCTGACTCAGGCTGAATTTGCAACAGTAACAGAAATACTCTTATTTAGAAGATGAATAGCAAATTTGATGTGGAGAAAAAATTAGTAAAGAATAAATATGGAAACAGAAGGTGCTGGTTTATAAAATAATTCTTCAGTGTTTAAATATATCAGGGTTTGGGGACTTGTTATTATAATTAAAACTAACAAGCAAACATAAAAACCAGAAAACTATTTGGCTTTCCAGTGTATACTGAGCTGATGGTGGAAGAGGTCCTCAGCCCCCAAATCCAGCAGGGAATATGAATGATTGATGGTAAAAGCTTAGATCATCCACTTTAAGTGTGAATGACAGATAGTGTTCCTGGCAAATGTCTGGAATTCAGCAAGCTGGGAATGAGAAATGCAAAGTACTGACAAACAAATGGCCATCTGCATTTCTCTAGCTTTTTAAATCATTCTTCAGAGGTGAGGTGAAATATATAAGGCCTGGAGTTCCATGTAAAAGAGGCTTTTAATTCAGGTTCTCTAATGCAGCCATTAGACTTTGCCAACTACTTTCTGACACACTTAAAAGTCTCAGTTTACTCTTCTTGCTTTCCAGTTACAGATGTTTTTGATACAACACCTACTTAATCCGCTCTCCTTCCCCCCCCCCCCCCCCCTTTTTTTTTTTTCCTTTTTCCTGAGTGATGGACCTTACTTTATGGAGAACGTACAAACGAAGGGAGATGGTATGCAGTTCCATATTCTGTGTAAGAGGACAGCTGTTCTAATCCAGTGTAGATACTCCTGCGAGGAATTTTAATTCCTGCTTGCTGTAAAGATTTCCTACTGCTCCTTTTCCCCCCCCCCTATTTTTCTTTGAATGTCAAACACAAGTTTTTTTAGAATCTGACAATTTAGATTGTTACTTTTGGTATGCATCATTTAGAAAATGCACTTGACGAACAAAGCAGTGGGATGCTTGCACGTGTGCCTTTCTTTGCAAATCAGACTGTAATGTAGCATTGATTTTTCGACTAAGTCACTGGCTGTTAACTCGATTGACTTCAAGGAAATTGTTAATGATAGCAAACAGTACAACTTGTTTTTTAGCCTGATCTGTTTCTTAAAAATTGAGGCTTCTGTGATCTGACTTGTTGGGTCATGCGTTGCTTTTGTCCTTCATGTGGCTCTTGCCACCAAAGGGAAGTGGCTCCTTGTGGTGGCAGGAAACTGCAGGAGGGGGAATTTTTCAGGAGTTAGAAATAGCAAGGGGACACTGAGGTTGCTGTTGCTGCCACAGGTGAAGGACACAGTTGTGTCTTTCTAGGTTGTGTGAAAAGCAGAATTAAATTTTAAAAAGAGTAAGATGTAACTGACTTCTGCTGTATGTCATTTCATATTTAGGCAAAGCAGCACCATGCTGTTTGTACTTGCATTGTACTAATTGTTCTTCATGTTACTGTGGGGCAGTAAAATAATTATTGTCATTTTAAGGTAGGGAAATTTGCCTGGACATGTTAAGAAATACGCTTAGAAACAAGCTACAATTCCTCTCGCTTATGCTTGGACTACCAGCTCTAACTGTTGCTCATCAGTGATGGCACATTTCAATGCTTGATAGATTCCAGAGCGTTAATTAAAACAGTTGTTTAGCTAATTGCCTGGAAGATTGCGAGCAAAAGCATATTTATTCCAAAGGCAAACAATCCATTTTTACCCAGTGAAGCATATCAGTTTTTATGGTGCATAAAAATTGTTTCACTCAATTTTTGAATATATATTGTGTTTGTCTAAAAGCCTTTGGAGATGATGGTCTATTTTAAGTGCATGGAAACTTTTTTCTTAGGCCATTTTTAATGTATCTACTGAAAAAGCGTATGTTTAAATAATTGAAAATGTAAAAAGTCATTGCCATTAAAATGAAAAGTTGCTTACTGCACTGGGCTATTGGACTGCCACCGTGCTTACTGATATGCAGCCTTTACAGTATTTCTGGTTGTCGGCACTGTCGTATGTAAAGAGACTAGAGGTGGAAGAAAGGGTATCATTATGGTGCCTTTGCCTAACTTTGTGGGGGAAAAAATGTGCTTACGGAACAGTTGGTTTCAGTGTATGTATGTATTTTAAATGGAAATATAGTCTATGCTCCTTCAAAGTGTTCAGGGTCTAAACTGGTCACTGGCAGGTGGACTGCACAGGGCTTTTGTGGAAGACTGGGAGCACATCGGTGTCAACTACAGCTTAGTGCACTGCAGCGTAGTTTACCAGCAGGATGATAGCTTCTCCTCAAAGACAAAATGCTTATCTAATGGGCGAGATTACATAATGGTGGAAGCACAGCTCAAGGGCTGAGATGGGAGTTCTGGCTTTAATTTAGAAGTTTTATTGATCTCTACTTGTGATAGTTCTCTTGATTTCGTATAGACTTTCATACATGACTATTTATTTAGGGAATGAAATCTAAAAGGACCTAGGTGAAGTCAATAAACTAATGTATATGTTGATTAATGCTTTGGCTTTAAGAATTGCTATGGGCAAAGTATCACTTATAAGTCTAGGGACCATCTGGTCCATCCCTACCACAACTTGATAGACATGGTGAATCTATTTCGTTGTTTGTCTGAAAATTGATGTGCGGTGGTGATATAACACAACAGACGTAGGTTAAGAGGAAAATACCATTTAAAACAAGAACAGTGAAGTTTGTTTTTTTTTTTTTTATCAAGGTAGCAACTGAATATTATTATCTTGTTAGCATTATATATTGGAAAACGTGAGGAAAAAAGAAAAAGACCATTACTGTAAAGAAGATAGTAACTCTCTCCTAAACACTCCCTTTTGTGTCCAGCTGGAGCTGGGGTATAACCAGTGAAATTCAGACTGGGGGCTGCTCCTCAGGCAGATTTATAATACTTGTCCTGCGTTGTAGTGTCCAGACTGTTGCAGATGCCCTCGGCAGTATTCCTCAGCAGGGATTTCACTGGCTGCCCCAAGCTCATAGAGACAGGCACATGGGAAGGTTGTAAGGAAATGGCCATGCTTTCTTTCTTCCAGGGTTTAACAGCTAAATATTCTTGCCTTGTCAATATTATCTTGCTGATAACTAACCTGTACTCTTCTTGTTTTGGATTACATTGTTACCCTAAACCTCTGCTGTATTATATGTGAGCATACATGCACAACTACAGAAAGATTTCTGTTGAGACTCTTACCAGCTGAAAAGCATTAGAGCCACCAGAGTTGTGAGATCTGCTCTTTTGTACTGTTGTAAAGACAGACTTTTCTGGTGATGATCTAGTGAACTACAGAAAACTTACTTTAATACTGATGTATAATAGCATTTTGTTACAGCCTGTAACTGTACTGACGTATTATACAAAATGGTTTTATTGACACAGTAGTGGGTAATTGTTAGCTAGATTAAGAAAACTCAACAACATAGATGTAAGAGACAAATCAGTCCTTTGCGTGCCAGTTAAAATAAAAGGAAAAAGCAGTTCCTGTTAATTAATCTCTTTGAAAGGGAACAGAAGAGAACACGAACCTAGAATGATCTTCCTTTCTTGATTTTTAGCAGAAAACCTTTACTGATACTTGAAGGGGACTTGTCACATGAAACACTTTTTGATTGCAGTTTATTCTGATGCAGTTTTGCTGGGCTGTGGTAATTAACAAAAGGATAGTGGAGAAGGTTATCAATGAAATATTTTGAAGTTTTTTTTTTACCAGACAGAACTTTTTTCTGACCACATAAAATAGACGATATGTATGTTCTTTTATATTTTTGGTGGAAATAGTACTGTTATTGAAAGCAGTGCTGCTGTTTTTCTCTAGGCAAAGGAGACGTTTTTGGTGATGTGTTCTGGAAGGAGTCTACCCTTGCCCAGTCCTGTGCTAATGTGAGGGCTTTGACTTACTGTGATCTTCATGTGATTAAGAGAGACGCCCTGCAGAAAGTGCTGGAGTTCTATACAGCCTTTTCACACTCCTTCTCCAGAAATCTCATTTTGACTTACAACTTGAGAAAAAGGGTAAGTAGCTTTGATTTTAACATACACCTTACAAATGAACACTTTTAAAGACTGTCTGTATGAAAAAAATGGATTGCTTGAATTCTGGAATTCTTCATAGCCTTTCGTATAAGAAGGTTTCTTAGAGCTTGCTAAGGGATGCTGCTAGCTTGTAGACTCTAAACGCCATATTTATTCCAGTGCTAGTTTTATAGGGAGCTGGACTCTGTATTTGTGAAAGTATTTTACATTTCTATGAAGTGAACATATTCCATCATATTTGCAAACCGTCATGCACTTGTGATAAACAATGTTCACCACTTTCTGCAACAGTGGTTTGTAAAGGAGCTAAAGAGAAGTTAGGAGTATTGCCTGAAGTTACAGGGAAAGTAGAAGGAAAGGTATGAAATCTTAACAGATGGAACAAGAGTCAAAAAGAGTCAATAACAGTAATCACAATGGAAAAGTAATATGAACATGATTGATTCTATCATGAGTTATTTATTTTAGTATCAATGACATTTTGGAATTGCTTTGCTTATCTATAATGTTTCCATTTTCTTTATCCTTGGGGGTTTTTGGCTCTTAATTTCTTCCTGCATGCCAGTCCATTATTCTGTCCAATGCAAATATTCATAACCTAATATTCCACTTTAAATTCTCTGTGTAATTGTCAGTGCACCACCTCTGTAGAAATTTATTAAAACTATGGTAGGTATAATTCAGTTGTTATGTTTTTGTGATGTAATGTGGAAGACAATAATAATAATACATTGGAACACCTATACTTGCTTTAAAATATTATGATATAAAGATAGTTGAGATTGGCTGAAAAAATATGTTTGATAGGGGATTTTTTTCTGTTCCTAATGTTCTACCATGGTAACTTCTAGGTGCTAAGTCAGTCATAGATAATTACACCTGAAAAAATAAAAAAAAAATCATCTTTGAAGTCTGTTTTGTTAGACTTCAAGCCTAGAGTATATATATGTTTTTTACATTATTTTTTGTACCCAGAGTTGGCATGCTGAAATTAAGATAGTGTGGTGGTGATTTCTATCTGCATATGTCATCAATATCAAAGAATTCAGCTTTTCAGTATTCTGCAAAGAAGAATGTGCTGTCCACACTTTGGTCAAATAAATCAAAGCTCTGGTAGGATATTGATGTAATTAAAAACCAAGAAGCAGATTTATGCTTGAGGATTTCCTCATAGGATATTTTTTTCAAACGATAGTGAGTTCCTGCAGAAGATTGACAGATGTCCTGTTAAAAACTGAGTTTAAAACCCAGCTACTTACCTGGTGTTAATTAATGTAATAAGTAAAAGAAATGAAATAATTTGGTATTGAGATCACTTAAAGCATCAGTATCACTGACTGGCATATTTTAAAATAAAACTGTGGGCAATGTGGTAAGATGTTCTAAGAATATATAACTACTATTTTTTTTTAACATCAGTAGAAATAACAAACTTTGAGGCATATAAGGACCAACTCTCTTAAAGCTCACAGTAACACTAGCAGGATTGCATAATTTTGGATCTGCTCTGAGCCAAAAGTCCCAACTTTAGAATCAAATGCCTACTCCAGAAGTGACACTCTTTCCCTCCATGTTCATTGGCATAGCTTTTCCCAGCCCAGGTTACAAAACTCTTTTTAACCAGAGTGTTGTAATTTGTAGGCTGTCAATTTTCTGCACTAAACGTTCCTAATAAAAAGGTACATTTTATGATAGCAATTTCCATGCAGTTATTCAAATAATTGGACTTTAATTGAGTTGCAGTCAGGAGAAAAGTGGCATTAATTGGTAATGGAAGTGAGAGTTTGATGGTTCTAGGTTAACAGACTGTAATTTTATTTATTTTATTGAAAGAAGGATGATTGCAATCAGAATGCAAATGTTAAATAATGTAAATAATATATATGCTTTTGGAAGTGCATAGAAGGTACGATACTTTTAGATTTGAGGTAATGCACATTAAAAGGCAACTTTTCAGAGTTTGGAATTTAATCTGGTTTATATCACTGTGAAACTTTTATAGAAATAGCTCCCCAGCCTGTCGCTTCTAACACTTCTCCTGGTCTATTTCTGCAAATGGAATTTTGTAGAATTCAGATGAACCAGTACCTTCTGTGAGTTATGTTTGTGATGTATTGCATATCCTTTGGAATATAAATACCAGAATTACACTTTTCATTTCAATAAACAGTTTCATCTCTGGCTCCAAAAGTGTTCAACTATTTGGGGCATAGATACTGTATATACATCCCAAATATATTCGTACAGATTCAAAATACGTGAAGAAGCAGCTTTGGGGATTTTTTCGCCTGAAGGATCTCATGGGTGTATTTTTAGACTTGGTTATTCCTCTAAGGTGTCCCCAGCTCCGGGGTGTGTATGCCTTCCCTCAGCCCTTGTACTCTCATTGCATAGTGCAAGGTGCTTTCTAGCCAAGTTTGCTCACCTGAAGTGAGCTTTAGCATTGGTCCACTCTTTTGCCATGTTCACCTATTCCTTGGCTGCTGGGTCTCCTCCGGTGATCCTTTCCCTCATGGAGATTGGACTCCCTGTCCCAGCCCTTTGGTGCCAGTGAGCGGTGCTGACTTTACAGGTGTCCCTCAGACTTACTGGGGTCTGGATCCATTTGCTAATGACTGTGACAGAAATAACCAGGCAGGCAGGTGTGTTGTACGTTACCAAAACCAATTGGCCTTGACCTTAGCTAACCCTAGAGCTGGCTTTAGGCCCAGTAAAAAGCATCTTCCCTTCATTCCTTTTCTGCTTTTCCTACCGGTCTTGGATGTGCTTTGAGCTGAGCTGGGAGGGCAGGGCGCTTCTGTCTGTGTGTCCCCTTTATGCCCACCCTAGAACAGGGCTGCGGTTATGAAATGCTACTGCCTGTGATGTCTGAAGGCTTTGTGGCTGAGGGAGATGCTTCCAGTGCTCTGCCCCTGGCATGCCATGGCTGTCTGTACCTGTGCTGTGAAAACAGTTCCCTTTCACTCACTTGCTCGACAAGCACTGGTGAAATATCCTCTTTCCTAAAATTCTCGGCTCAACTGTCAGGTGACTCCCCAAGCAGTTTCCTCAAGTGACTGAAATCCCTCCTGAAGGAGGCATTAGCTGTCTAGTTAACTCTGGCTGGAGCACAGACTTAGAAAACTTTTTATTTTTCCTAAAGGGGAAGGGAAAGGAGAGCTTTAATTAATTCTTCCTGATGCCAGTCATTGAAATTCTCATCTAACTGCAAGCAGGGGGAGAATCAGCTGCTGCATCTCTCTCTCCAACATCTTAAGAAACTACAACTGCAGTCTGTGGCTGCAGGTGGCTGTATGTCAGACTCAAGGGCTTTGCAGCTGAAAGGAAGCTGACAGAGCATTTCTCAGAACACTTCCTGCTCTAACAATGTTGAGAAATTAAAGCAGGTTAACTTGATGTTTATCTGCGTTTTGGGGATCTCAGAGAGGAACCAGAGTGTAGACACCGTGGGTATGTGCGATGGTCAAGTGACAAACTCACCCGTATGGAGGGTCTGCTAGATGAAAGGAAATATCACAGGTTTGGAGGGCAGCAGGATTCACAGGCTGGATGGAGGTCTGGTTTTCCCCAACGAATATTGAAACACTTCTGGGTTTCCAGCCTGGACTTCATAGCTGTGAGTTAGGAGAAGCGTAAGAAGAGAGAAGCTCGGATGGTAGCTACTTGTCCATTGGCTTTTGCTTGTGATGAGGTGTAAGTTTGCTGGCACCTTCTTTAAGAATGTGAAAAGCCTTTGGCAGCACTTGCGAGCATCCTGTTTTTGGCAGCTGCTCCTTTCCATGTGTATGAGCTTTGTGACCAATATTAACTTACACTGGGTTGTACCACAGTGTATTTGCTCAGTTCATTCTGCTGCAGCCGTAAATGATGTTATAGCTCAAATGATCGCACATGCTGCATAAAAGAGAGAATTCTTATACATAATTTATTAAGCTGAGATTTCTCTAGTAAGCCATTTTAGCCTGGATAGAGATTAAATGACTAATTTTGAATGCTTTGGAGTATCATGACAGAAAACACAAATAGCTTTTCCAGAAGCTGAGAATTGTGTCCTGGAATAAAAGAAGGAATGCAGTAGGATGCATTTTGTAAGATTTTGGAAGACTGAAAGAAATGGCAAAGAACATGCTGCATTTTTACAAAGCAAGCATGATTTAGTGATTTAAAGCCAAAGCTTCTAGCCAGAACATATTTCTTGAGAGAGCAGTGACTGCAGCAGAGTAGTCTGTCTCCCTGCTGGTGTAAGATTACTTGCTTTTGTACATGTAGTGGTGTGCTTATTCTATGCCATTCCAACTGTGCTAGTGGACAGGGCTCCCACCAACTCTTTCCAAAAGCAATTTTAAAATATAATTGTGCTTTTCTTTTCAGCATTAGCTTCACCTTTCTTCTTTCTGTGCTGTAAGCTCTAACGAGAGAGAGAACTTCTTTCAGATCAAACATTTTCAGCTAGGAGTGTCAAGCCTCGATTTTAAATCTCGAGGGGCTTGGCAGCAGGTTGTTTTCAGAGAGGCAATCCATGGCCTTGTATTCTGCCTTTCCACATGACAAGCTTTTCAGTTCTTTTTCATGATATAGGTTCAAAACAGTATCCCAAAATTCTTTCTGATATGGAAGGCTGAATTGCTGGAAGATTTTAGCAAAGCTTTCTTAAAACGAGAAGAGGGAAGGGTTTTAATTTTAGAATATTAGCCCATTTGGTAATGGATTTCAGAACAGGCTATCAGTTTGACCATTCTTTCAGCTGTGTTTGTACTCACCAAAACAAGCCCACAAGTCCTGTGGAAAGAGGGGTTTGATGCTTGGCTGGCATGCATCTTACAGCACAGCAAACCCAGGACACTGGACATGACTGAGATGTCTGGATGGGTCTGTGGCTTGGGAGTTATGCCATATTAGCTGGCCAGGAGGCAAAGCTGTAATTTAAAAAAAAAACTTTCAAAAGCAAATGAACACTTAAGTAGTCTGTTCTTTCCCATGCTGCCTTTTAAAAGCAGTTGTTGAGGTAGTGGAATGTTGTTATATTCCCTGTTTCTCCATGCCAATGTAAGCAAAATATACTTTATTCTGTTTCTTCATTGGTAAATTTAATATCGCATTTTTGCATCATCTCTCTGGCCTCGGACAGCTTACTTAAATTTTATCTGTCTCTAACAGATAACTGTGTATGTAGCTCACAGATTTTTGTGCAAATCATCTTTATACACTGGACTGAAAATGCTCTGAGGTATCTGCGTGTTGTTAGGTTTGCGTGTCTGCTATGGACAATTTAAGTGATGTGACTGTCAATGAGTTGAAACCCCATGCTCCGTGGTGAGTGTGCCTTTGGATTTCTTCCATCTGTCCTGCAGCTTGTTGGACCCCTTCAGGTAAAGCCTTAATACCCAGACTGGGAGAGGATTTGACCAACTGCAAGCATTTAACATACGTATTTCTACGGTGACTGTAAATGTTCAGCCCAGAGCAACTCAGTTACCTTTCAGAGACATCATCTTAAAGTTTAGTTTCCAAAACTTTTAAATTTTAAAGTTATTTCTGTTCTATTTAGATCTATATGGCCTTGAGCCTTAGTTACACAGAGGAAGATCTGACTACAGGCAAATAGTTTACATAGTGGGGATATATATGTGCAATACAAGACATAATTAACAAAGAGGTTCTAAGACAATGTAGTGGGTTGACCTTGGCCCACCAAGCTCCTCTATCACTCCCCCTTCTCAACAAATCAGCGGGAGCAAAATAAGATGAAAAGCTTGTGGGTCAACATAAGGACAAGGAGATCACTCACTCACCAATTACCATCATGGGGAAAATGAACTTGACTTAGGGAAATTAATTTAATTTATTACCAATTAGAGTAGGATAATGACAAATAAGAACAAATCTAAAAAAACACCTTCTCCCCACCCTTCCCTTCTTCCTAGGCTCAAATTCTCTCCCAACTCTTCTACCTCCTCCCCCTGAGCAGTGTAGGGAGTTGGGGAATGGGGGTTGCAGTCAGTTCCTAACGCTTGGCCTATGCTACTCCTTCCTCTTCATACTCTCCCCGTGCTCCACCATGGTGTTCCTCTCACAGGAAACAATCCTTCACAAACTTCCTCAATGTCAGTTCCTCCGACAGGCAGCAGCTCTTCACTAACTGCTCCAGCATGGGTCCTTTCCACAGGGTGCAGTCCTTCAGCAACAGACTGCTCCAGTGTGGGTCCCCTGCAGGGCCACAGGCCCTGCCAGAAGATGTGCTTCTGCATGGACACCCCTCAGAGGGGTGCAGGGTGGACATGTGCTCCACCATGGGCCTCCATGAGCTGCAGGGGGACAGCCTGCCTCACCATGGGCTGCCTGGGGAATCTCTGCTCCCGTGCCTGGAGCACCTCCTGCCCCCCATCCTGCACTGACCTGGGGGGCTGCAAAGTTGTTGTTCTCACATATTCTTACTTCTCTTGGCTGCTGTTGTGCAGTGCTTTTACCCTTTCGTAAATATTTTATCGCGGGGTGCCACTAACATCGCTCATTGGCTCAGTGTTGGCCAGCAGTGGGTCCATCTTGAAGCCAACTAGAAGTGGCTCTGTCCAACATAGGGACAGCTTCTGGTGCCTTCTCACAGAAGCCCCCCCCCCCCACCAAATCCTTGCCACATATACCCAATACAGACAACAGAACTGTTCTGTTGCTCATATTAGGTACATGATACATTTTCATGTAAATTTTAACTGTAATTTAGACTAATATATGTGGGTAAGTAGTGAAATGCTTCTTTAAAGTGCTCTTAAATGACTAATCCCTTCCAAACCGATCTGATTAATTCATCGCTTGTTTGCAATGCCTTCTCCTGCTATGAATAATGAGCAACTTTTCATACATTTAAATGCTATAGTATAATGTCTGTACAATTGTTATAAAGAAATAACTTAGTATACCATGCAGAACAGGAAGTGTATTTCCCCAAAGGAATATTAAGTTGTTGAAATTCTGGTAGGTCATTCACTAGTAAATCCCATTAAAAGTAACCTAGTGATCAACAGGTATGAATAACCGTCAATAAAATAAATTGATGGGAGAGCTAGTAAGGGTGAATTTTGAATTACAATTCCTCTTAAAATGGAAGAATATGATTCTTTTATGAAGCTGATACTAAAACCATAACTGCCTTGAAGTATTTTCAGTAAGAGAGTATTTCCTGTTATGTGCCATTGTAGATTTACAGGTTTTCCCACACTGGTCACTAGATACTTAATGGTCATTTGCGTTCTGATTACTGAATTAGAAATTAAATTTGTACAGACTGTATTTATAAAATCAGAATTCTATCTGTTTCACAATGTGCTTTCTAAGTATGGAAAACTATGTCAACGAAAGACATTCCAATTATTTGTCAGTATTGGAAAAAAGATGTGATAAAAACAAGTTCTGGTTGTCCTGAAATTGCAGTTAAGCACTTCATTCATTAATCCAGAAACAGGATTGATATTTTGTTTGTTTTATCACACTTCGAGTAGATCCACTTGAATTTTTTTTGAAAGATTTTTTTTCTCAGTGACCCATAAAATACTCTGCCTTAAATATAAAAGAAAAAAATTCTGACTTTTCAAAATCTGTAGAGTGTTCATAAAGTCTTTCCATAAATGGTAAAGCTATTCTGATCAGATGAAAAATACAGTTAACAAGGTTGATGGTGAATTAAAATAAAATTTGGTTTTAGAGCATTTTAATCCTTTTTAAAAAAAGGCACATTTGGCTTTTATGAAGCTATTTTCAGATGAGTAATAGAAAGTTAATATTAAGAAAGGGTTTTCTCTCTGGCACAACCACCCACACCAGCTTGTTTATCCCAACAGAAGAAAATGCATTACTTTGATTTTTTTACCCTTCTCCACCCACGTAGACTAAAGCATAGAAATAATTTTAATATAGATAAAAGTTACTTAGCGTGGCTGAGTATTCCTCAGAATAGCTCTCCTCAGGCTTTTTAAAATAGAAAATGAATTTCCTAGGAACTGGGGATATTCTAAATGTTGGCCCACCACCAGGGACGGAAGATGATAATCCAAAAGACTAACTGTTCTTACACAGTCTGGGAATCTGGTCTTCATTGTGAAAACCATGAAATGATCACTACTATTTTTACAGTAGGAAGGAACAGTCCTTAATTTAAACTGAGATTTTTCTTACTATTCTGTTGACTTTAGATAAATAGAAGTGTAATACAGATACACCAGGGAGGCTGAAGAGCAGCCTGTCTGTACAGTGTGTTATTCTCATTTGCAGTATGTGCATGGCACACTACTGCCTGCTCACAGTTAAATGTGCTGAGGTGCCTTAGTCCACTTTTGGATCATTCTGGCAAAGAGGAAGGTGACATCCCATGGGAATTCAGAGTTCCTACCCTTTCTCCAAAGCTTGAAGTCTACCTTCTACTGCTTACCATGAGTGAGAGGCCAGAGTTTCAAAATCTCTCTGTATTTCTAACCTAAAAAATAAAATAAAATAAAATAAATTTCTTATTGGTGCCTGTCATATACCTGTGTGTGTACATGTGTACATATATGTATAATGATTGGCCTGTTGCTGTCTCTCAAGTAATCCAAATATTATACACTTTTTCTAATATATGAATGCTGTTGCCCAGGCTTTTTTGCCTGTATGTTCCATGTTCTATCGTGTATTTTAACTGCACTGATTATGTCAATGCCTTGGTAACCTCTGGGCCCTGGTGACTGTATTTTCTGATATACCCTGGTTCTCCATACACTGTGGAGCATTACTGACCAAGCAAAAGACAGGACAATGCCCTAATACCCTTCTGTATTCTTTTTTTTCAACTCTAAGAATGGTGTCTGGTGTCTGTGGTCTGGGAAACAGCTGACTCTAGGACAAACTCTTACTAAAAGGGTGTAATTTTTTGGCATAACACCTTTGATCTGGTCTTCTCTAAGGTCACTAAAAGCCAGACTCATGGGACTGCAAATCCAAACACTCATCTTGTTCAAGGCACTGCATGAAGGAGAGAGAACGTAGATAGCTGTGCAATATGAAAGCTGAGTTACAATGGCAAACCTACATCCTTGAGCAATCAAACTTCATAATCCAAGTGATCAGATTGATTCTTTCTTTGGCTCTCCAAAGAAAGCTGAAGAAACTGCCCCCTATAACAAAAAGGAATAAAATTCTGGAAGTTACTGCTAATGTTGTGTAGGGACTTTGTGAACCCTGCTCCAGATGAAGCCCTACCCGCAGGTCCTCTGTTTTCTTGCGTAAATGTTGAGACCTTTATTGTAACTGTGAGCTCTTGGACAGCAAGACAAAAGACGTCCTTTTCCTCTTTGTGCACCTGAGTCGGGTCTCCACAGCTCCTGCAAGGACTCTATTTTATGCACCATGATGGGCATAAAGCAAGTAGCTCACCTTAAATGTGACAAATGCTGTTAAGATTTTGTGTGAAACAAAGCAGTTTCCCAGCTTGATTATGAACACTTGGAGGTGCCCACAGTATTTGTGTCAAGCTATCCTACATGTTTAGGCAACTGATGCTTTTCCTGTGTCCATCCTTGAGGACCAGCCTTCTAGATGCCTTTGAACAAGTATCTTGCTGGAGGGATACAGCCAGGAATGTACCACATTCCTTAGTCTCAAGCCTGCTGCAAAAGAGCCACACAGGTAACGTGGTGTCTGATGTCAACCTGCTTTACAGGCTGCTGCCCATTCCAGCGTGACACTGAAGTGTTTGACTGCTGAACATGAAGTGGAGTAACTACTAGGTGTGGCCTTGTGAAAGTTTTGAGCTTTGAAATCCAGTAAGCTTCACCATCATGGGAATGAATCAATTGCAAACAAAACTTGATAGGGCACCTTGCCAATGACCTGCTATGATTGTAGGTACTGACTATTATTGCCACAGCTAAAGTCAAGTGGTAAAGAGGGTGTTGTGCTGGGCTGTGGCTGAATGTAAGAACTTAATTAAATGCTTTGAGACTAGGATCATAAATCAGCCCCTCTTTATTTGGTGTTATTTTTGCAGCAGGCAACTGGTTTTTTCCTCAAACTGTGTATGATTCCTTCCTCAAAAGGAAGTGCATTATCATGTCAAACACCTGTTTGGATTCAGATTTTCAAACAGAAATGTGATACTTGATACTGACATAAAATATTAAAGTCCTATGCAAATGAAGGTACTAAGTATTTGTAGAGTAATTTTTCTAAATTAGCCAACTGCAGAGGGGACTTACATTCAGCTCCACTTGAAAACGCTGTCAGTATTCTCCCTCTTGCTATCACTTTTTTTTGGTTCCCATTCATTTTCTTTCTAACTATTAAATTCCAAAACAGGGTGTGAACTTCCACACACTGCATTCAGTGATATCTCCCTTAACTGAAGCAGGAGCATACAGTGGTAGGCTACTCTGAATATACTCAGTGTCTTAAAATGCTGACCATATAGGACTCTGAGTAGGAGTAGTGCTCTCCACAACCAACTGTGCAGCTAGACATGAAGTGATCTTAATTAACCACAGGTCCAAATCTATTGTCTCTCTGCAGCTATGAGACTGCATAATCTTTTCACCAGATTTTTATCAGGAGTTAAGTCTGCTAAATCCATTTTTAATTAGTACAGCATTATGAATGTGAAAAACTGACACCCAATTGAAGTAATATTTGAGACTTGAACACGATGTGCTTTTGTAATCATATATTTAAATGTTTCTTCTTTTTGTCACCATCTTCTGGGGTCTTTTCCAAATACAGAAAGGGAAACTCTCAAGACATGCCTTGTTCAAAGTCTTTGTGACTTTGGTAAACTGCATCTACACCAGGTCCCCAGCATGTGTCCTCAGGAACCATATGGCCAGCCCAACCTTGCCTTGCAATTCACCTGAAGGTACCATGCCTTCATCTTAACATTCCAGAGGATGTGCTTCCACTTTCCTGATAAACTTCACGCTTGGTCATTTATCACATATGATCTGTAATAAATATACCACACAACAAAATTATTTTGTGATTCGTTTACACAGCCAACATCAGAGAATCCAGGAGAATTTCTGCCAAAATAATTTTGTAACTTACTGGATGATTTACTTGGTAAACTGCCATAAGCATTGTCTTTGTGTGAAAATGCAGAATTATGTTCCCCTTTTGGAAATCTTTTTGCCTTTATTCTTAAAAAAACCCATACCCTAAACCCAAACAAAAGCCCAATAAAAAATCTCAGGATGTTACTCTTTTTAGAGAGCTAACAGTATAACCAGGTTGATAAGAACAGATAAATCTATCTCCAGTCTTCAAGGCCTTTTTTTTGTAAAAAATTTGAATAAATCCTGTAAACTAGCATTCTTTGTACTGCTGCAGAAGGGAGGCATGTTACAGTCTTCCTCTAAGTAAAGGGATGGGCAGTTTATTAATTGTTTCCTAAGGTTTCACTATTAATTCACAGTAACAGGGAAGAAGTTATTTAAGGCCAGTTATTATCTGGATTAATGAAAACAAAATTGCTGTTGACTTCATCACGTACTTGATCAGATGGTTTAGGCTAGATATGAAATATGAGGATGCTGTAACCTTTGCTCATGTTAAGATACAAAGCAATAGCAGGGGAAGAAAATAGTGTTGGCTCTAACAAATGGGTATTGACTTAGCTATTAGAACTTTGGTGTAGTCCAAAAGCATATTATTAACCTTTGATTTCCCTTGCCTGCATTTTTCAAATTGCTTAAGCAGCAAGTCTTGTAGGAGTAAAAGTTGTATGGGTAGTTCAGCAGGTTACATGCTTTCAGTGATTATCCTGTACCCTTCCTGGAAAAGGAGGTTCACATTTAGCTCAACAACAAATTCATTGGAGTAACTGGAAGAAGCAATAATGAAAGGCTTTTATTTAGGATGTCATTTGGGATCAGTTCTATCCTTTAACATAAAAGCATTATGATGTTCTTTGTCAGTAATGTTCAAAACTGTAATTTCCTTTTGACAATCAAAATGGTTCATAAATCACCTTCATCATTCATACCCAAACCATTCTGTAACACAGATGCGGCCATGAAAGGAGTTTGGAAAACTTGTGGCTTCTGATTTGTAATATATTTCAGAAATTTATAACAGTTTATTTAAATTAATTAGTGCTCTCTTATTTTTATGATATCTATTTGTTATCATATTTGTTAATGCTACAAAGGCATAACTTCAAAAATACTTAGGGGTGTTCCTTATTGTGCTCTCTGAAAATCTGTCATTAAATAATGCAAATTGCTTGGTTCACTGCATTTTCCAATCAGTAAGATTTTCCAAACTCCATCATTGCCACCACGGAGCTGTTCAGAAAGGCATATTTTGTAGAATTATAAGACCCCTACGAGATTATCTTTAATAATATTGTCATTTTCTTACATGTTGGAATTTCCTTACAGAACATTTAAGGTATATGAAGGCAACACTTCATGAAAAGATCTCATGTGGGGTTTTATTTCTTTAATTTTTTATAAGATACTGAATAATTTCTTGTCTTATGTGAAGGGAAACTCAAATGTAGAGGTTTAAGTGACTTGCTGGATTGTAGTGTCTCTCAGTGATGATGAGGAGCAGGATTTTCTAGCTATATGCTCTACACAGTGTGGAAGATCTTTGAAGTTCTGCAGCATGTAGCGTACCATGTTGAATTATGCCATGTGTAGTGGAAGAGCAGACTCTAATTTTGTGCTGCAGTCTTGTAAAGGACCTTTGTGTCTGCTCTCTGTCTGAAAGACAAGCTACCCTATGAATAATAAATATTTAATAGTACATACAAAGTGTGCTAAAGGAAGCAACAGAGTGAGCAAAAACAAGGACAAGGTTGCCAAGACAGACTAGAAAAATGGTACTTGGAACACAAGCTTATCCCTCTTCCTCTGATGAATATTGCATGCACAAAGAGAGCCTCTCAGCAGATAAGCAAGTTAAATAGAGAAAGAGGCAGGAGAGGAGTGGAGCATCTGGTATCTCTCCATGGAAATGGGTGGAAATAACTGGATGAATGGAGCAGCTGGTGGTGCGTGTCCACAAGGCTATAGGACTGCAGGAAGTGATTGGGGAAAGAGGCAGCTTATTCTTTTTCAGTTTTTTCCTAGACCAGGTGGACACAGTAACAACAATAAAGAGCAACCTCAAACTGTCTTATTCACCAGCTTTTCCCCTAGCTGGCCACCAAGGAACAAGCACGCTTCTGATTACACTGTTTGACAGCCTATCTGCCACGCTCCTGGCCAACAGAAGTTGCAATACAGCAATGTGTACACTCTCATGATTCCCAAGGAATACTATTAAAGCAGTCAACAGAAGGAGATGAAGAAGTCAGGAGCACCTTCTAGTGACATTACCGCACCTGAGGTGCTTTCTCAGCTGTCTGGGTGACCTAGTGTTCGAGGCTGCTTTAGTACCCAATTCTAACCCTATCAGCTTTCTAGTGCCTTCTAGAAAGTCTGATGTGAGACCACAGTGGCGCAGGCATCATGTCTCACTACTACCTCAAAGTGTCCTAGAACCAGAGGTACCCAGCATGCTTCTTCAAAAGCTGTGTGGCATGAATGTGGAGCCCACCTCTGCCGCTGGGCAGGTCATGCTGCTGGGCCTGTGCCATGGTGATCATCAAAAGCCATCTTATTCAGTATATATCACCAGGTATCAGGTGCATGATTGGTCCTGTTGCTCCTGCTCCTCCTATGTGAACATGAGTGACAAAGCTGCTTTACGGACCAGAAGAGATATAACACTTGCATCCTGCAGCCCTCCCACCTTAGAGTAACAACATGTGATCCAGCTGGAGGCTGCTGCTCCCTGGTGACTAGATGAATGCCAAATGTGGGTTTGTCAGACTACCCAGACTCATGTAGCAACCGTGTGTGTGCTTGGGATGTCCTGGGCCAGTCTCAGCACTCTGTGCTGCCTACCCCTGCCTGAGCATACCACCAGGTCACGTTTTCCCTTCAGATTTACTCTGCCTCTGTGTTTTGCTCTGTTCTGCCCGCTAGCAGGTGAACCCCATACCTTCTGAGTAGCCTTTGAAGGTGACCTGGGCCAGCTGTGTCTGTTCAAACAATTAGTATGTCTCATGTTCTGTGAACTGTGTCACGTTGCTGAGTTGTGAGAGCAGTGTCTCAGGAGCCACTGCTGGAGCTGAGAGCCTGAGGAAGCGGGGAGAAGGGACGTTCTGCCCTGTGTCAGCAAACAGGTCTGCTGGGACAAGCACCTAGAGGTTGGTGGTGGTTGGCTTTTCAGGTGTGGCCCCTGATGGACCTAGGAGGAGGCAGAGGAGGAAGGCTGACCTTTCTGAGATCTCGATATCTCTTGGTTCTGATTTCTGTCTTCATTCCCCTCACCTTGCCTGAAGAGATGCTGGCAGGTAGCAGAGCTAAGCAGGGCCCCTGTGTTACGTGGTACGCATTCTTTTATGGGAGCGTGCATGGCATGGACAAACAGTGTAGTAGTAAAGACTAAATTGGCTTAGCTGCAAGAGATGGTGGTATCTATTGCAGTAGGTGCCCCCCGGCATGCACTGAAGACCAGCTAGAACCTGCTGGAGACACCAGCCTGGGCAGCAGCAAATAAGACAACATTTGTGTGCCAACCTGAGGCCATCTTGCGTACACAGTATTCAGGGCTGTTCTGAAAGGGCAGGGTGACACTGAATATTGTTAATTTTACTGTAGGAGTGTCAGCGTTAATTGATCTGGAAGAAAAGCTTTTTAAAAAGGATTACTGTTCTTCTGGGGTATTGGAGGTTTCCAGCACAAACTGTTCAAAGCGTAAACCATTGCTTTGAAATCCAGCGCAGTTCAGTGCAGGGTATTTTGTGGTTCATGGAGCTGTACAACAAACAAACAAATAGGAATACCTCTCATGGCTAGGAGCCTCTTAAAATGGATCTGACATCAGTGGAGAATGCTTCTATTGAACTTCCTGATCCTTCTTTAACCAGAGGTTTCTAGTCCCTTTATTTTTGTACATACTTAATGAGTTCTTTGCACGGTCAATAAGGCAAGAGTGAGCAGATTGAAGTTGCATGGGAAGAAGTCTTTTAATGCAAAGCTAAACAAATTACCTTTAAGATGGGTGTAGTGTAAAGGTAGCTCACGTTAGTTGTTACTTGGCTATTGCTGGGTCAGTGGCTTTTCTGTTCTCACATGCTTATTTTAGGGCGTTCTAATCATCATTGCGTTAGAAAGCTTCCCATTTTAGTTTTTCTTTAGGACATAGATATTGCAACTTATACTTAATGCAGAAAGAGAGTGAACAAGAAAAGATTCCAGAAATACTTTCTTTAATAGCATACTATTAATTGGTAAAGATTGTTTTGCAAAACAAATATTCTTTGTTTACTATTAAAAAGCTTCAATTGCCTTTAGACATCCTAAGTGATTTAGAGAAACAGACAAATGATTTAATTTTGATTTTGTTTTATACTCCAATGAAGCAAACAACAGATTTGGAACAAGCTGCTTGCTAGACCTTGGAAATTAAACTGCTCTTTTTATTGGGCACTGGTAAAGCGTCTCTGCCTTTCCTGATGGCAGACAAGCGTGAAATACATTGACTCATGCTTGTTAGGGTTCCATCAAGCTCCTTTTTATTTCCTTGATTATGATTCTAGTGCTGCCACCCAGGCAGGAGCTCCCACTTTGATTTCCCTTGAAACCTGTGCTTTCCAGAGAACATCTCCCCCTTACAACCTGGTGTTGAGTTACATTGTGGGAGCCTGAGTTACAAGGCAATGACTTGTCTCCAGAAAGGTAATTAATGCAGAGCAGTGAAGCTTTCTCTTACCTCTTTTAAGGAGGGATCTGCGTGCATGCAGCATTAGGTGAGATTGGAGCAGGGGCTTTAATAGTCTAGTTTTAACTTATAAATGTAACTGTTTCAAGAAGGGTATTGTTGAAATCAGTGTTTTGATGACTGAATGTGATACTTGAAGCACTCTTGTTCATGTCATTCTTGGTCCTTAGTAAGTTTTCTCAGATCTTGAAGCCAGTAGTCAGCAGCTTTTCACAGAAGCCTGGGAGCTTCAGGTGAGTGAACCACTAACCTAAGTGCCTTGAGTAATCATGAGTGCTTCTTATCTGGCTTGCTTAACACACTCTAAGATAAGACTTTTAAAGGCAGACTCCTTGATTGCATGACACTTTTTAGGCTCTAAAAGTGCTATTAATAACCTGTTTTCACCTAATTAGTTTTAGATCTTATACCACTAAAATAACAATAATATATTTACTTTTTTAAAAAAAACACTTTAGTTCTATTTGGGTTTATGCTTACGCAGGCTCTCATTCTGCGTTTATCACCATGTTTTCCCAGTGTCTTCTGGTGAGGCATAAAGCAAAAGCACGAACATTTGCCATATGTAGTTTATTCTTTCTCATCTCTTTTCCTTGGAGAAGTAAATGAATGTTCAGTATACGGGTTTATTTTGGTAGGGTTTCTTAGTTCGTCTGTGTTAAATAAGGTGGAGTCAATGCACTGAGATCAGTAAATGGTAATAGCTTCTTAAAAGCAAGGTGAAGTAGAGTTCCATCTAATACTATACATAATTACATTTTCTTTATGCAATGTATCTTGTGGGCAGTACAGTTATTTTCCCCACGAGTGAAGGGCTAAAAGGTTGTTCACTGGAATTACTTCCGTCTTTTAAAAGACAAATTATGTTTCTTCTCTTAAGTGTTTCAAGAGTTACAAATATGACTGTGTGAAGATCAGCAGACAACACTGTGAAAATCCAATGAGTTTTCTTGTTTTAAGAAAAGTATACAGTAAAAGAATATTCCAATTTTAGTGTTTCAGAGGACATGTTATTCCATATTTCTCTTGATTTCATGAAATTTGAGTGGAATCCCAAACTCTGCTACATCTAACCTGTGTTCTTATTAATGCTACTTAAAAAAAGGTGTATTTTCTGGCGTGTGAAGATTAATTGTTGGATGGTCTCTTCAGTTGTTGATGAGAAAAGAAAAATGTTACTTGTTCCAAAGTTGCGGTTTTTGAAGATCCAGTTGTCACAGTTGCTGTATCTTGGTAATGAACTGAGCACTGCCTAAATCTGTGGGGCTTCTTAACTGATATGCTTATAACTTCCCTCTTTTTAGCTCCGATTCACATCTCGGATGTTATATTGTGTAACCTGCCAGCCAAATGCCTGCTATGAAAAATGTTGTAGCTGCAGGGATTATTGTTAAGTATGTCTAATAATTTTCATATTTTAGTGATTTATTTTTGGATGATTATGCAAGCCCACTACTTAGTAGGACTAGTCAGGAAGGGGTAGAGCCGGACTGGATGCTGATAAATATAAACCATTTGGTGTGCTCAGCCAAGTGGTGTGTGTCCCCTGGGCACAGGTGGTCTGTTTAAAGCTGGTTTGCTTGGTAGCAAGTTGCCGTGGTCTGCCCCAAAACACAAAGCCATTTCCTCCCACTTAAATCTCTGGGCAGTAGGGACAGGAGGGCTTTCAGCAGCTGCTGTTCAGCTACTGGCAGGACTCTTCCGCTATCAGGTAGACATAACCCTAAACATAAAACACATGTATTTATGTTTGTGCATGTAGTAGGGAAAGATTTAAGTGCAATTCAAAACAGTGTCAATACATGCTGGAAACTGCGTAGTAAATCACCATATGTTCCAGAGGAAATGCCAAACAAAGTCATGATCACTTTATACGTGCACAGCTGACTGGCAAGCATAAAGGCAGACTCATCATGGGGGATACCATCATATGCTTTTCTTCTTCTTTGCTACATTGGAGCATGATTAGAGCCCATCTGCTTCCCTTAGTGCTGGGGAAGGGTAGGAAAACATTCAGCCCAAAGTTTTGCTGCTGGAGCATATGCACCAGGAAAAAGGAGGCTAAACCCAAGGAGCTCTCTCAGATGTGTTTGTTTTCCATTTCTTTTGAAGTACAGGATTTTAAAAAATGTTTTGAAATTCGCTTCCTTCTGCAACCCGTGCGGCTCTGGCTTTACGTTCATATTGTGACAGCCTGGTGTTTGCTAGCTGTGGTTTGCAGACCAGGCATGTCTGGGAACAAACCTCAGCCCTGCATGTTGGTTAGGCTGGCTAATACAATTGGGGAGGGGGCAGTAAGCATCTCTCTTCTTTTTGCCTGTGCCAGAACGGAGTATTTAATGTCTCACTAAAGCTCTAAGTGCAGATGTAAGAGTGGTGGTGTTTGCTGATATGTTTGGCAATCTGTTTGGTTTGCATTTTTTCCAAACCTTTTAAGAATACTTGAAATATCTGATGGAAAGTCATAGAAAAGACTAATGACGACTTCTTATCTTTTTTTTTTTGTTTGTTTGTTTGTTTTAATTAAACCTGGTTTATTTTAACTACCATAATTTAGCTTTCTTCAAACTAGATACCTATGTGGGTTGAAATTGCTGTACAAACATACCGTTGACTGCTGTGACACCTACTGGTCGAGCTGAGTTAAACAAGGGAAAGCCTGTGCGCACTTACTCTTCCTAATGATTAATTCCAGGTAATGAGTTTGGCTCTTTGGGGCAAAAACAACAGGGATGGTGTCTTGTACAACAACTGACACATCTTCCGGTACTTTGTGCATTAAGAAGTTTAGATAATCACTTTTCTTTTTGCTTTTAACTCCTGTCCTTTACATTCCTAGTAGCTCTTTAATCTTCACCTTCTTTGTTTCATCTGTCTTATCTTTATTCAAGTTTCTTTTTTATCATCCCTGAACAGTATTGGGAACTGCAAGTAAATCACTTTGAAGTCTTCTCTGAATTGCCTTCCTCCCCTAGAACAGTTCTTCTTCATTATCGGTGATCATTTCTTCAGTGCTGGAGACCTATTACCATTCTTATTGCTCTGTTAGGCAGTCCACTTTTCTGGGAAAGGTAAGGAGCCATTGATGCAACTCCTTCCATGATATCTCATGTCTAAGGAAGTTTTGTGAATATTGAGAAAAATGGAGCATTTCTGTATATATAGAAATGCAGATGTTAGTAATTCACAATAAAAACCCCAGCTTTGCATCTCCATTGAACAATGAAGAATGGATAACATTTCATAACTGTAGGAAAATTTTCTGTATGCTTTTTCAGAGGGTTAGTTTTTCTGCAAGTAGTGCTGCATTCTTCTAAAAATGCATTCTCCTGGGTGTGATTCTCGAATAGACCATTAATCCAAAAAGTTACACAGAGGGGGTTCTCAGGTTATTCTTCCTTTGAAAGACAATTTATATTCTAGAAGTGTGAGTAGCTTCAGCTAATTTAAAATTGCATGAGGTGGTTTGACCTGATCTGGTAGTCCTCTGTGGCTGAGAGGAAGGAATTCATGCCTTTTCCTCTTCCCTGTTTCTGGCTGCGTACTTCTGTCACTTATTTTGTGACAACAAACCCCGACACTGTTCAGACCCCATCTGCAGGCCCATTCAGTTCACTGACCTGGCAAAGAGGGAGAGGACGGGTCATGGGAATTCCAGTCTGATGAGCACCACTAGGTATCAGCAAGGGACAAGAGGTGGCTGGGAAGCAGGGATGAGAAAGAAGCTGGAGTGGAAAGCAGGTTAGTAAGGTCTTCCATTCTTTGTCAGCAATGAGCTGATAGGTTCAACTGTTGCATGTAATTTTCCCTAGAAAAAAAAGGTTTGCCACTTCTTGTGCCTTTTTCCCCTCCCTGGTTTGCCAGCTCTGTGGCACCTTGCAGTGAGCTGTGGATCATGCTGCCATTCCTCTGACCCCTTCATTGTCTCTGAGTCTGGGCAGGTTCTTGCATTACGTTTTCAGTCTAAGGTCAACCCCCTGTCTAGGGCATCTGGCAGCATGACCAACATGCCCTCTCTCTCTATTCTCGCTTTTCACTATATATTTACAGTGGGGGTTTTTGCACATGTGGCATTACTTTGTTAGAAGAGGCCATGGAAAGAGCTACCAGCTTTAGACTGAAGGTTGAAATGTTTGTGAGGGTACTTTTTCTGTTGGTATTTCTGACTCTTGAGAGACCTTCGTGTCTGGCACAAGTAGGCTTTGCCTTTATAGTACGGAGTGATTCCGTACCAATGGATGGAAAATTTGAGAAGGATTTTCCCCTAGAACTGAAATGGTTTTAACATATCACTGGAAATTGTGGAGCTGAGGAGAAAATGGGAAACTGAGCAAGATTTTACATTCTTTGGGAATTCAGTGAAAAGTTTAGGTTGTATGTACTATTGTCACAAAAGATTATGGTACTAAGGATTCATGTTGGTGGTCTACAGTAATTAGAAATTATGCATGGTGTATCGGTCTACAGTCTAATTAAGAATGAATTGAGATGAGTAAATAAGCTCAGCATCAGAGAGGAAGGGTTAGCATTTCTATCAGACAGCTAAAATGGTCAAATTGTTGCTCATGGTACAGGCTACTCCTGAGGAGATGAATTGACTTTGCCAAGCCAACCAGAATAAGCTCATTTTGTTTTTCAACTTGAAGAGATCTGTCTCAGAACACAAAATACGCCAGTGATGGCTATTTACTTGTCTGACACTACTCTGACTCCAGACTTCATTTTAAAAAGTTGATTTTGCACAGTGATGAGTCTTACTGCAAGTTGCTGAAAAGTTCCTGCTTATGTGTACCCTCACTGAGGGCTGGAGGCAGTGGCTGTGATGAGGATATTTCATTATTTTAATTCAGTAACAGTAAATTTTTCTTAGTACTTTGAAACCCTCAGACTTGCCTACTGCTGCCTACAAGGAGCAGTCAACATGTCAAAGATACCTGTTTTGCTTCAGACCAGTAAAGAAGAGGATGCGTGATTCTTGTAGTGACAGGGAATTAAACTCTGTCAGAAGGGTTGGAAGTTACAAAAGAGTTCAGTACCTTGTAGGATTTCCTAAGCCTGTCAGAGTCCAGTCATCCGTGAAAGTCACTTAAACTTATTAGCAATTTTACTCTACATCTTTCTTATTTTTGATCCCTTGACATTAACAACTTGCTCAAGTTCACATAGGAAATCTGTGGCAGACTAGGGAGCTAAACCCAGATGGCCAGATTCCCAGTCCAGGTACTTAGGTGCTTTCTGGGGTGGCTTCTCTGTAAGCTAGATCCTGAAAAAGAGCCTATCAGTCAAGCGGTACTTCCAGCAAGCCATAATACTTTTTAGATTATAAACCTGCAAAGTAAACCTGCATTTTGTAGCCATTTTTGCACAGTATTAGTGTGTCTTTTAGTGACACATCACTAAAAACTGTCATTTGAAATCTTGAATTATAGAAATCTCTGAGTCTTATTTTAACCACGATCCTGGGCTTAGCTAGAGAACCCTAGAGATGACTGACCTTGACTTAATTATACGCATCCACAGTGCTTAATTTGTGGTGATGTCATTTATGTGGTGGTGAGGGACTGCAATTTAATTTCACTGTTGCCTTCTGCTGTTGTGGCAGTTTGACTTTGGCCTTGAGATGCAGTGGGCACTGTGTCCTTTAGAGGTTTCTCCATGGGCTGGCTGGAACTAGAGTCTCCTGCCAGGTTTGGGTACAGCTCAGACAGTGAGCCAGAGCTCCGTCACCCTAAAGGAGCTCCAATAACACAGTTCTGCTGTCTTCAGTGCAGCTGCTATATTAAAATACTTTCTCTTTTGAATTCTCGCTGTGAGATCGAAAATTAATTACCTAGAGGAGGGGTGTCCAATCTGTGAACCTCCAAGTACAGCTTGGTTGTATCTAGCTGTGGTACTTCGTTTCCCAAGGGACCCTCAGGACCAGAGCAAGCGCTGGCTGGGTTTTCCCATAGTGAGCTCCCACTCACCGTCTTTCTCTGGGGTGTGAAAGTACCTACAGCCTCATCTGTGATGACAGGCTCGGATACAACATACAGGAGTGTGCTAGCATCCCTCGTACCTTGGTGACTCTGCGCTCAGTTCACTTGTTCACTGAATCACAGACTGAATGGGGGTGGAAGGGACCTCTGGAGGTTATCTTTTAAACCTCCCCGTGCTCAAACGGGGTCACTTACAGCAGGTTGCTCAGGACCTTTTCATTAACCCTTAGTGACAATGACAGCTGGGAGCCCACAGTGAGTTCCCAAGTCATGCCGAAGAAGGGAGCAATTGGGAACAGACTGCATAGGAGTTCCTTGCTGGCTGCAGCTCTTTGCAGCTTCCCACTTTCTTGGGACTCTGACAGGACCCCATGTCATGTGTAGCCCTCTCTGCCCTGAGAACAAGTTGTGAGACCCAGGCTGCTGGTAGGATGGGGCTGCTCAGCAGGTATGCCACCTGCTCACAGTGTGAGGAGGTAGGCAGCTTTTCCTTCTCACACCAAGTCTCCTTCATGGCATTGTCTCTGCAGAGCTACAATGAAGAGTTTGTCAGCATGCCTGCTAAATGTTTGCAATCGGTAAATGGTAGTTAGGCTTGCATGCGCCCCACGTACTCAACGTCACAGAGACCAAAAATAGAAATGTGATTTTCTTTCTAACCTTGTGCGTCAGCCTGAATAGTAAGAGATTTTGTGCCTTTATATTGCATTCTTCTTTTGCATTACTGTAAAGATAACTGATTGAATACGAAGTATTACTTATTCTATCAAAAATCACAATGGGATGCTCCTGTAATCTTTTACTGTTATACTGAGCCTGTTTTTTTGTAGTGCAAATAACAATCACTTGTATAAATTTTGTGCCTGTTGCAGCATCTTTCTGCTTTTCTCTCAGATCTTTGTATGATGGCAGTGCATTGCCTATAGGCAGTGAAGTAAGGAAGAAGGATTCTGATGAAGTCTAGGAGACTGCACATAGCTTTTCAGGTCCTATGTTTGCTTAGTAAGAATTAATAGATCTGTAAACTGTTAAAAATAAATAAATCACACCTCTTTCTGGCTTCTGCTCCTGCGTGGGAAGGAGTAGTTTGGCGTAAAGTCCAGAGAGCTTGCGGGGACGTATGCTGCCTACTCGCAGCTCTTGTCTAGGGTTTTTATCATTGTATTAGAAATTTAAGATTACAGAACAACAGGGTAGGAGCCATTTTACATGTCAAGATAAAGTCTCTTGAGTCTAAATCCCTGACTTGGGGTCCCTTTCTCTTTCTTTCCTTAGTGAAACTCTTTGGAATTTTAAATTTACACTATTGCTGAAACTGATGTCTGTGGGTTTTATGTTAGCTACCTTTTTTAAAAGCATTTATCAAGTTCTTAGGAAATACATATTCTTCCTTATGAAATCCAAAGTATATTGTCAGTGTGCTGAATTTCTGCTGTAATAGTTAAGCAAAGTAAATTGTGCCTGAGCATGTTAAGTGTAAATAATTCTAAAACATTTAAAGATATACAAACTTGGACCTGATGAAAACCTGACTTACAATGTTATCATTCACACTTGGTGGCAGAGGCAGCTCCACGGTTGCTCTGTATTCATTTCTTCCTGCAAGCATTAGCATGCGTGGCTTCAGTGCAGTTGTGCTCCAGAACTGTGCATGCAATCATTCAGTTTGTCCTGATAAATGAGAGTGCTTGTGCTTGCATTTTTACCAGCACATCTTTTGAGAATATATTTGAGCGCTGTGGTTTCTAAACCACCTTCATCTGGGGGGGAATGCAGTTTTTCAAAGCCAATGAAATTATTTGGTGAAGATAAAAGTGAGATCTCTGCTTTTCTATCAGTTATGTAAAACAGGGGAAAAAATTAGCATGGTGCAGGGTAGTAACTGTGGAATACACAGTTATGTGGCTTTAGCTGAGTTGGTGTCTGCTCAACCTCCTTAAGAGCACAGGTGCAAGCATAAAGAGATTGCTCCTCTCAGAGGTTCATCTAACTGGGTGTCTGGTGTTGGATGGTGTCCAGCTGTGCTGCCCGGGGTCAGCACAAGTGCAGGATGAAAATGTCACAGTACTTTTTGGAATAATCTCCTGGAACCCAACCAATTAGGGGAAAGAATCAGAAGCAGTTTTCTGGTATTTAATAACCATTTGTGTATTTTTCTTCTATGACTTTATCCTGGTACCGTTTCAATCTCCTTAAAGCTAAAATTAAAATATTCATAAGGCCCATGACAAGGAGATCTGAAGGTTAGTAGCCAGCTGTGTGAGAAGAACCGCCTTTCTTGTTTTGAACCTGCTAATATAATTTGCTACCTCTTTATTCTTTTATCAGAAGACAGGGTGAGCAACTCCTCCCTGTCCGCTGCTGTGACACGAATGATTTTATAGCTCTCTGTGCTTTCCTTATTCTGCTCCTTCCCTCTCATCTCTTCCTCTTCCCCACCTCCAAGGTAGATATGAGACTACTTGTCATTCACAGCTTCATGCCAAATTTGACTAATAAGGCATGATGAGAAAAAACGATGATGCAAAATTGTTTTCACATTTTCAAAGTCAGGTGTTTCATTTCATAATGGTTAAATTAAACCACGAAGCACATTAAAACACAAAATAATATAAATAGAAAAAAAAAAACCTTGCGAAGAAAATGAAGCATTTTGCTTGACTCAAAGTGCGTCTTTTGAGGATGCTTTCACAATCTTACATGATAAACTGGCATTTATTTGAGTTTGTACTATGCAAGGTAGATAACAGTTTTTTTTCCTCTTCTGGAGAACTGAATCGTTTCTCCCAGTCCTTGCTCTGCCTAGCAGCACTCCCAGCCATCAGACCTGCGCCTGTTCCACAGCGGGAGCTGGATCAGACTGGCGGTGCCGGCTGGCTCCACTGCAGCTGTGAGACACCATCCTCTAGCCAAAGTCCAGGACGCCCAGGGGCTATGCAAAAACAGGTTTCACTATGAAGAAGTTGGTCTCCTTGCAGCCTTTATGCAGATCTCAATACAAGAGTTTTTGGTTTTGCTGCTTCTAGGTTTGGATTCATACGTTTTCTGACTGATTTAACAACTAATTAAGGGCTCGGGCTAATAATTAGTTTATCTCCTAACATTTCAGTCTGACTGCTTATTAGAAAGTTAAGCACAAAGAGCCCCCAGCGTAAGTATTTTCTTTTTTTTTTTAATACTACAGTACTACCCAAAGCTACAGACAAAGTCTTAGGTACAAACTGTCAACTTCAGAAACCATAAGTACGTCATCAGGCTCTTCATTTAGCTTTAATCTCTTTTTATAGCTAACCTGCAGAGTCATCAAAACTTCTCTGTGGCTCTGCGGTGTTAATTAACTCTGATATATGAGTTTTACTGATAAATCTGAAATTCTGTGCAGTTGAATACATGATTTGGCTCTTAACCACTATGGCAGTGGTGTCCCTTGAGACTACCTGAACACTCACGGCCTGATACTTCTGATTTTGGGGTGACCAAATCTTTATTGTCTGGTCAGAGATATTCTGGACCTGGTTATCAGAGAAATTGGGACATTTCTGCAGCTCCCACAATGCCTGTCCCCAGTCAGAGGTCTAAAACGGACTGGGTCAAAACAGAGATCGCTTTGGAAATGTTGGCTGACCTTTCTCAGACTCCATTTACAAACAAGTGAAATAGGAAAATGATGCCATCTGTTCCATAGCAAAGTAACTGGTCTGATGCTTAATTATATTTTAGGTAGTGATAGCAAACATAATAAGGGTAGTGAGAATTTTTTAGTTGGTGTCTTTCAACAGACTTTACCCATTTAGAACATTATGGAGGTATATGAAGGATGAACATTTGAGAAAATGATACAGGGATTGATTTGTTAAGCTGTTACTGCTTAGTTTTCTTTGTAATGGAGAAAAGTGTGAGAAACCTGCTTGACAGGAAAAGTACTTTAGGTACGTGTAAGGACATGGTTGTGCTCTATAGGTATGTCAGTGCACATCTGAAGCCAACTGGCATCTAGATGCTTGGCACAAACCCTGGAAGAAGTAGAATGAAAACAAGTCATTTTATCCTTCTATAGTTTCCTCAATGATGTTGCATTGTCGTGGTTTAACCCCAGACAGAAACTAAGCACTGCACAGCCACTCCCTTGTTTTCCTCTGGTGGGTTGGGGAGAGAATCGGGAAGGTAAAAGTGAGAAAACTTGTGGGTTGAGATAAAGACAGTTTAATAGGTACAGCAAAAGCCACACACGCAAGCAAAGCAAAGCGCAAAATTCATTCACCACTTCCCATGGGCAGGCGGGTGTTCGGCCATCCCCAGGGAAGCCGGGCTCCATCACGTGTAACAGTTAATTGGGAAGACAAACACCATCACTTCGAACATCCCCCCTTCCTTCTTCTTCCCCCAATGTTTTATTGCTGATCATGATGCCATATGGAATGGGACATCCCCTTTGTCACTGGGGGCAGCTGTCCCAGCGGTGCCCCCCCCAGCTCCTTGTGCACCCCCAGCCCCCTCGCTGCGGGGGCGGTGTGAGAGGCAGAAAAGCCCTTGGCTCTGGGTAGGCGCTGCTCAGCAGTAACGGGAACACCCCTGGGTTCCCAGCGCTGTTTTCAGCACAGATCCAAAACACAGCCCCATACCAGCTACTGGGAAGAAAATTAAACTCCATCCCAGCCCAAACCAGTACAGACATATCAAGAAGCTTCAAGTGGCGAGCCAGAGCCCCCCCTGTTTAAACAAAAAATGTGCTCAGCAAACTCTAAAGCAGTTAGTGTAATAAAAAGGTTGAGGAAGATCTGGCAATAGTGCTAGGTGGGGGATATAGAGATGGCATTATATGCTTTTTTTATTGTTATATTTTTTATATGTAACTTGTGTATAACCTAAACTTAAGTATTCATTTTAATTGCTGGTATCTTGTTATTAGAAAGGTGTTGGAAGACAAACTGAAGAAAGCTCAGTAGAAATTCAGTATATGAATCGAATGGAATGTGGCATATGATTACATACCTTTAAACATTTTCCTATAAAAATATAGTCTTTCAATCCAATTTACAGTAAAATACAAATAGTAAACAGGAGTCAAGAAATAAAAAATAATGAGCAGAAAACAACAGCAAAAGAAGCTTCAGCTTTTAATTTTCTTTACTGTGGAGAAATAGCACTGAGCAGCGTAACATTTGGTGTTTTATTCCAAGTACCACAAAGCAGAACTGGAGAGATTAGATGAGTCTTTGAAGCTAGGGGAATATTTTACCAACTGACAGTATGCAGCAAGGTAAAGTGGTCAGACGGGTGAGTAGCTATAAGCCTGGATATCTCCACGTTGTATTTTGTCCCCTTTTCAAAAAGCAAGGGAGCTAGATTTCTGTTCTTGTAACCCAAGAGGAAAAAAGGTGCAAGTACATAAATGTGCGTGTTCATCACACACGGTTCCTGTGCCTGAGTGCTCAGGAGGTTCAGCTCTTAGGTGGCAGGTGTGTGGTGGAGGCTCTGCCGCAGCCTGCTGTCCCCTGTCCTCGCTAACATGCGCTTCTCGGAGAGGAAGAGAGACGGAATGGGGCTGCATGGTGGTGTGGTGTGGTGGAAGGGGTCGATGTGTTTGGATGTCAGCGTGCTCTGGAGCTGAGTGTGGTGTCTTGCAGGGCTGTCTCTTACCTTCTGCCCCCCTCCCTGGGGGCACCGGGCTTCTGTGTTTGAGCCTGAGTGGCCCCAGCTGAGCTGGAGGGCGCGGGGGGAGAGGGGTACCTGGTGTTGCTGGGCTGAGCCAGCCTCTGCCTCCTTTACTTCTGCAGAGTAATACCTTGCTCTGTCAAAGGAAATATTTGCAGAGTAAGGTACCACTTACTAGTAATAAAAGAGCCTGAGTCTAGTCTTTTATTAATATTTATTTAACACACACTGTTAGGTGAATAGCACTGTAGAGGGGGGAAGCTATTTATTTTTCACATAGCAGAGGCATTTTAAGAGATGGCAATGCAGGGTTGCTCGGAGGAGTGAGCGGCGTGAATGCTGGACGTGCGCATAAGAAATTCTGGAAGAGCGTACTGCTTTCGGCTGACTGGGTGGAAATTAAAACCAAATACTCTGCCTGTCAGCGGGGTAGCAGAGAGTAATTTTGGAGCCTGCTGTTGTTTTCAGATTTATGTTTTTATTAATTTACTTCTTGATTTTAAGCCCAAAACATAGCTAGTACAACTGTAAGCCTAAGAATACTTTACAGTAGTACCTGGGATCTTTAAAAGGGTGAAAAGACAGAGGGATATTGTAATCTGATTTTGGATTACACTGCCTGTCTGACTTTCAGTCATTGTTTTCCAAACTCTCAATAGAAGGATGAAGTGTGTGGGTGGGATGTGCGAGTAGGTATGTCAAAGCAGAGACCTTGCTTTATATTTCACAAGATTTTCTTGTAGCCCTTCTTCTCTTCTGGAACATTTGGATTTCTTTTCTTTTAAAACACTGGATTTTTTTTTCCAATTAAAAAGCATTTTCACTCGCCTCAAAACATTCATAACCAGTATCTTTTTCATGACATGGTTGAGGCTGTGTAGCAGGTTTTGCCCATGAAGCAAATGTATGTAATCCATTTGGTATAGCTGAGGATGGATGACAAACTTCCTGAAAAGTACCTTTTAACCAAACCCTTTCTACTTTTTTTCATCATGAGGTGTTTTGCAGAGAATCCACTGGCCATAGGGACAGCAGAGAGGGTGGGGTGTTGCTTGCAATAATTCAGAGAGTGTTCAGTAAAAGCAATGTGATCAAACGAAGCAAGCAACATTTAATACACAAACTAAATTTGAAATGCTGCTGCCTTGGAAAAGTCATCTTTCATGTGGTTGTGATTCAGCCAGAGATGAGTTCCAGGGAGAAATGAGAAATAGAAATGCACATATTGGCTGGTAATTGTGTGAATAGCAATGAGTGGGTAGTTCAAAGCCAGCAGATTTCATCTATTGGGTTTCTCCCAGTTTGCTTTTTCACAAATAGCAATAGTGGCAAGGAACAAGACTTTTGCTTGGTACTTTATGGGGTCTGAATAATTTCCTAGATGGATAGATGTTCCTCTGCAACATGCTAGATGGTGAGATTTTCTGTGTGCCATATATTCAGCACAGGTTCAACAAGAAAAAAATTTGCTTATTTTATGCAAATTATTTCCTGTAGCAAGAAGAATTTCAAGCACTATCTAGGTCATTAGCGGTATAATTAATTAGTTCATTAAAAAGTACCACAAAAGAAATGTAAATCACAGTGCCCATCTATTCTGGGCAGATCATTGAAGTATATACTGTAAAAAAAACCCCAAATCAAAACAAACAACCAACGAAAAAAACCAAAAACCCAAACCCAGCAAACAACCCCCTTTCCTTGGCTTAGAAGTGGAATAAATGGCTGGGCAGTTCTTTCCCTTTTCTATTTTTAACATGATGGCAGCCAACGTAACTTATTTTGTATATATGAAGACTGAAGTGGGTATTTCACAGCTCTATACCATTCAGAATTGTATTTGCGGAGAATTAAAATTATACAGAAGATGTAAACATCAGTTTCCGTAGCACGGTGATGAAATATGTGAGATGGTCAGTGCAGATAAAACGTTTTGTTTCCTTGCTGCTGTTAAGCATTTTCTTATCCATGATGAATACATTTACCTGTGTTTAAAGTTTAGCACTCTCCTTTGCTTTTGACACAAATGTATGGTCAACAGCAGTCATGCTTAGCAGCCATTTGACTTTGCTTACTGCATCTACAGGGGCTACGTGCGCTTTTGGCACTTCACCCGTGGTGGTAGCAGTGGGAAGCTGTACGCTTCCCCCAGATTATGCTGCCTGTGTGCTTCTTAGTGGCAGGACTTGAGCCAACCACATCTCCTCCTTGCGGTGGATCTGCACTCCTCCTTGATGGAGAGACAAGGTGGCTCAGCCACCATTGCAGGGACCTTCATTTATGATTCCACATTGTTTTGCTAAGGGCAACGTTATGCTTTTTTGAGTAATGTATAGTGAAGAGCATATGCCAAAGAGCTTAATTGTACAGGCATTCTACCTTCTTCAACACAAACCTTTAGTTTACTACTTTTTTTTGGTTTTAATTGGAATCATATTTTACTGTAAGGTAAAACAATTAATTAAACTGAAAGCTTAATCAGCACTTTGAGAATCTGTGAGATGATGAGCAGTGTAATGTTAAAGCAGTGGTCTCTTCTGGGAAGTTAGTGCTTTATCAGCAGATATCAGAATTTGAACTTGGTCTTAGCTGTGAGAGTAGTTGCAGCCCTAACCTAGCATTTTCTTCGTAGATTCAATAATGCAAATGATCAAAAAGATTACTTATCTCCTTGGAAGTTTTCAAAGGAAAAAAAAATTCTAGCTGAAAACATCCTTGTAATAGAAGACAAACAAACAAACAAATACTGAAAAAAAAGGAGGAGTTTGGAAG
This sequence comes from Falco punctatus, assembly GCF_963210335.1. NCBI lineage: Eukaryota > Metazoa > Chordata > Aves > Falconiformes > Falconidae > Falco > Falco punctatus. The sequence continues at coordinate 22,526,089 of NC_137592.1, read as the reverse complement.
GAGGGGAAAAAAGTGTCCTTTCCTCAGTTTCAATTCTTTTTCAGTCAGTAAAATTAGGGAGCTAGCCAGTTTAGAGAAGTAACCCTTTAAAATAAATCTTAATACTAAAGTTAGCACTTAGAAGTGCAAAACAGTGCTATGTATATTAGTTATTTTTCCTTTTGTCCTAAAACCTGAGCACCCAGGCTCATTCTGTAAGTCTTACAAGGAGCCAGGTAGACGTTTTAAAGGAAATTACTGATGGGGAACATCTTCTGAAACTACAAAAAGATTATTTGAAGTTACAGGTATTTTGTTTGGTTGTTTTCTTTTTTTTTTTTTTTTTCCCCCCAGAAATACTAATTATTATGCCTTCTAAATGAAAAAAAATATTTCCCTACTTCCCCAAATTAATTCTGGGCTAATTAAATTTTTCAACAATATTTTTGAACATATCTGACATTTAATTCATCCAGTTCTGAAAACTATATGGCTTGTAATATGACAGAAAATTCAAATGATCATAAAATGTTAATGAAGGGAAAATTTATTTCCCATGTTTCTCTTGGTTGCATCTGAGTTATGCCATTGATAGTTTCAGAAACAAAAGCATCAGATTAGATTTCTGCTTCTATTTGTGCTGGGAAGCTAAGCATGCTGCAGATGGGTGTCAACTTTGAGGTGATTTTTAGAAGCCTTTGATAGAGAAACATATTCTTTGGTGTGGAGGGATAAATGTAACAGTCAAGTTAAACCTCAGCTCTTTGAGAATACAAAAATACTTGTCTGAAATACTGGAAACTGATGCAGAGACCAAGGGGCTCAAATGTAAATATTTCAGCACCACCTGATGATGCTGTTTTGGAGCGCTTCCCTCCCAGCATGGGATATTTCAAGTCTTCTGGGCTTACCTATAAAAAGGCAAAGTCTGCTTATTTTCCCTCCAGTTTTGAGTGTTTAGGTTACCATTTTTCTACCTCTGATCTCAAAAAATATTTTATCTTGCTAGAATGTCAATATCCATTTTGCTATGAGATACAGATGTCCTTCTAGAACCATGTTACTTACCCCAGTGTTTGCAAATCAACATTTCCAGAGTAAAGCACACTGTTGTTTCATAGTTATGCACACATTGCTATTGAGTTGCATGTTTATTGCTGTTCTTACCAATTTTTCTAACAACTTGCTTACAATTTTTTGGCAAATTTATATGTTCTGTGATTTTGCATCAGAACGTTCTAGTGAAGAACAAAGAGATTTTTTCAGAAAAAGAAAGTAGAATTGTTAAAACCTAAAGAATGAAATTAAAACAATCAGTTAACAAGTTGCGCTTCTTATCTCATTTCTTTCAGGATAACTGGTCACAGCAGGGATAATTTTCAACTTTTTTTTTTTTAACGTAAATGCAGTGTTGTAGTGCAAACATTAAACTGGAATTAAGGGTGATGGCTGGGTCTTTATTATGCAGAGTATGCCTACTAGTTTAATCGTAGACTTTGACATCTAAAATTTGTACGTCTTCAGTACTGAAAAAGAAGAGCTGCTTGCTGTGTTTATTAATTGATTTATTACATCTAAAAGCATCTCATAATGCAAGAGCAAAATGGTGATTATGAAAAGAAATTTGTTATGAATTCATTATGTTTACAGTCCATAGAATTAAAATCAGGTTTTTTGTCAAAAATACCCCCCAAAAATTGTGCAAAATGAATGGTGGCCTGGACCATCTTTTGCTGTTGTTAGACTAGAGCTTTGATGAGCTGCTGAACATAGGGAAGGGAGTGAGCTGAAGTGAACAAGCTGCTTCAACCATTTTTTGAGAATACTGCGAGTGAAATAGTTTTTGTGATGGAAAATGTTCGGGTCTTAGGCAGTGCAGGGCTGTGTGGAGTACGGGGCTTATTAACACCTTGTACAACCAGAAGTGATAAGGAAGCTGGTTGTAAGACTTTGGCTGTTAAATGTTTTAGTGTTTCCTCCACAGTATCATTGGAATACATTCTTTCTTCAGATACTCCAGGCTTCAGACCCTGGGGATGGTGACCAGGTGACCACCCTACATTACTCGTTGTGGCCTGACCCTGCTCCCCCTACTCTCACAATGACAGTGACTCCAGCACTGGCTCCCCCCTCCTCTGTTCCCAGCCCCTTTTCCTTTCTGGCATGTCTGTCTTCTAAATGACATTCTCCATGGTGTCCTCTAGATATATTAGAGATACACTGATTAGTCCCGGGGAACGTGGATGAGAAACTTGCCTGAGTAATTCCTGTGGAAATCATTGATGTTGGTAGAAATGGCTTTAATTTGTTTCTTTTCCAAATGTACCTCATCATGGTATTTAAAGCTGTGTAGCAACCTGCTTTTATTCTGTTCCATTCATTGTGCAATTTAGCATCTCAGCATTCAGTTCAGTTTTCAGGTGCTTGATTGACTTAGTTTTTTCTACAGCGAAGCCCATGATTTTGCTTATATCATCGTAATTCTCTTTGATACTACTTTAAAAGCCTCAGTGTCGTGAATTTCCTGGAGTAAACTGAAGATATTGCAATATAAATGGTTGCCTTTTTGGCATTGGCTTTAAGGTTTTAATTTGTAGAAAGGGTAAAACATACTTGGAATTATAGAAAAGTCTGATCCTAGCTGAGATCTGCCCAGTAAGTGGTGGGGCAGCCAGAGACTGACAGCAGCATACCAGCAGCACGGGGTAAAGCTCTTCCTCTCCTGCTGTTCTTCCCCCATTTGCTTCTGCCGCCTGCCACCATTTAGCCTCCAGGTGAAGCTGAGGTGCGAATGCTGCATGAAATCTAAGCCTAACGCAGAGCTGCGTTTTGCTGTGAACAGTCTTTACGTCCAAGGTTACTTCCCTTTTGTAAACGCTCCTGAGGCTGACTTAGTTGCTTGATTGAGGGAAAATGAATCTGCAGACATATTCCCCAAGCTATTTCCTTTCTTCCTTTTGGTTGCTCTGAATTTTTCAGTTTCTGAAGCTCTGATAATTCTCAATGGATTTTTCCATTTTCTGATGGACTTTTACTGTTTGTCTCTGTTAAAAAAGCATGCATTTTTTTTTACTTCTTGATTTCCAGCACTGTTTCTGTGCTGATGAATGGCTTGTGTTTGACTGATTTTCTACCTTTACTACAGTGTTAGGAAAATGGGAGATATTAATGAGAGTCAGAAAAGAAAAAGGTGCACTTGCCCAGTGTTCAGCAGCATGCATCTCTTCTGCATCACTAGAGGTCAAAGGTGGGGGCAGAGCTGCCTTCATGCAAGAGGAGCGGTAGAGCAGATGGCATAAAATGAAGGGTTCAGGTTGGGCCAGCAACTTCATTTCACATGGTGGTGAAGAATTTTTTAACTGCATATTTAAACTAACACTTCTGAGTGCTATAGCCAGCCTACTGTTGTAGACCAACAGCTAGGTATTTCTTTTTGCATATTGAAAGTATTTCCATTTGCAGGCACTGTTTGGTTCTGAGAACTAGGCTATTAAAAAAAACCCAACCACTTTATAGTTTAAGACTCACAATAAAATAGCAGGAGTCACAGCACTTGCCAACTCCTGTAATTTCATGAAAATACTCCATTTGGTGCTTTCTCCCCTGATGGCACAATTCCTGGAGACAAACATCTATGCAAGAAACCCAACTCATAGGTTTAGGAATCCCACAATTATAAATCTTTGGAAAGGTGTATATATATGGTATATGTATATATATGGTATATATATATAAAAAGCAGGGTATTTGGGGGTTTTAATCTTGTGAGTTCCAAAGCTGTTTTCATGGCCTTTTAATGATGATAAGTAATGATGTAGTTGATAACATGGTCTTCTCTCTGTAGTGAAGAAAAGTGGAAAAAAGCAGTGAGGTAATTTTATCTCCTTCTTGGCACTACTTTTCAAGGTCTTTTATTGATCCTGTGTTTTATATATAACCAGCATTTTTACATCAAAATTTTTATTTCTATTTAAATTACACGGTGATTTCAGAAGCACTAAAATAATATTAAAACTTCTGTATTTGTTTGCTGTAACATTTATTTATAAATATCTGCTTCAATATGAAATAAGAAAAAGGAAAAAGAATCTAGTCACAAGCCATAGGACTTTTATTAAAGATTTTGGATATGAGAAGTTTTTCACAGAAACTTATTTTGTTATTCTGTTGTAAAGATGTAGGTATGCACTTACATAGCAAAACTACATTTTACCTGACACGGATATATATTTATGCATGTGCAGTTAAGTTTTGTAGGCATCTGATTAAAGCACAAAATAGGAATCCTACTAGACTTACCGATATATTAATATACAATAAAATGCCCTAAACCATTTTTTGAATTCCACCTACTATATTTACTTGAGTAACAAACATATTGTGACAAGATGTTTTTAGGAATATGGTCCTTATTCTTATAACAAATAAGTATGAATAGTTGAACAGTAAAAAAAAAAAAAAAAAAAAAAAAAAAGAAAGTAAGCAAGCAAGCAAGCTACCTGGAGAAACTGTGGCAAATTCCTGCAAGTAATAGGAAACAGGGTAGTGCTTCTTAACAGATATGGAGCAACCTCACTGCCAGCTGGGAGCCTGCCCTTCCTGCCAAAATTGGCTTTTTGAATAAATTTTCCTGGCCACAATGAATATTTCACAGGCGGATTCAAGGTCAGCATGGCATCCATCAGTAAGCTTTGTTTTTCATGTGCGAGTCTTTTAAGACATATTGTTCTTCCAACCATTTTAGAGTTAGTGATCAAATAGTTTTCTGCCAATATGTCCTCTTTAATTTGAAAACAGAATGGCAAAGCGTTGCTTTTCATATAAAATGTTATAGTGGTGAACTCCAAGAGGGAAAAAAAAACAAACAACGGGACTTCAGGGTCATTACTTACTATGGAAAGAGTGAGACTCGTGCCAAATAGATCTGCATTGATTGATCATGGATAAATTTAGATGGAATTCAAAATAAGGTTTCTAATTATTGAAAGGATGAGATGTTGAAACTGGCTTTGAAAGAGGGAAAAAAAAGTCAGATTAGGTCCGGGACAGAACTTGTTAAGCTGATAGAGAGAATGCAGTTGTCTGTGACAGCACAGATTTGGACTTGGAGGAGCCCTCATTGCTCTCCAAGCCTATGTTCCCCTGTCCTGCTGGCAAGAATTGTTTTATTGCTTAGGACTGTGCCTGTGTGAGGGTGTTTATACTTGAGGTGCAAGGTCTGAAACCTCCTGAGTCAGTTCCATGTTTCATAGTATTTTTGAGCCAGAGGCACTGGCGGAGCCAGAAGGGACCAAAAAATATGTTTGGCATTTCCCTTCTTCACACCCCCTTCCTTTTCCCTCTCAAATCTTGCGGTTATTACGTGGATAGATCTGTGTGTACAAATGTTCACACACACTTGTGGAAGACTCTTTGGCTTGAGGCATCTATAAGCCCTTCACTTTCAGCATTTATTCCAGCATGGCTTCTCTCTCTGTACATCTGCTTGGTCTTGTCAGTCGCGAGACGTCAAGTCACATAATTGATGCAGCAAACATCCTTCCAATGTATTTGCATCTATCACCCCTGAATTATGATGTAAGTGTGTCTACCAACTGCCTTATTCTTCTCTTAGTTACGGTTGCTTCCACAAATAAGCAACTGCATCTTCTTCGGTGTGATGATAGAATAGTGAGGTGTCTACAGGTCACTGAAATCACCCCCCTGTGCTAAATCTGCCTCTTGCCAATGGACTGTCTGGCCTGTGCAATGAAAATAGATTGAGGAGGTAACACCAATTTGTATCTACTTCTAGTGTGATTCCTTACCACAAGAAGATTAAGATGAAGGATTTTTGTTTGTTTCTTTGTTTCTAATTTAAGACAATTAAAAAGGGAAAAATCTTTCTCTTACAGAGCAGAAAGATAAATTGCTATGGTTTTAGTCAGATGGTATATTCTATAGCTTGGGCTAGATTCTCATTTGTTTATAATTTAATAAATTATCTAAAGCAGCATTTGAAAATGCAAAAATAAGATAGTTGTATTCAAATGGTGGTATTAATGGATTTCAAACAGTAGAAATCACAGTAAGAATTAGCTTTGTTTATAAGATTGGGGTATTGCAATACGGAAAGTTTTTCTAACTTGTCTTGAGAGAAAAGAGTTAGCCTCATGAAAGAGTTGTGTTGATAGATAACTTAAAATGTGGCATTATTGCAGTGGGATTCAAGCGTGTCTCAGGGAAAACAATTACCCCAGCTCAGATTTTAAGAAAGCTGGCTTTTAAAAGGCTTAGTAATTCTCTGTCATTTACCCATGACTGAAAAAGTCAATGTGAAAGGAATCTCTGATTTATACCATGGCTGCCACAACAGTAACAATGTCTTTATCTTGGTGATTTTGCCCTGCTAGAAAGCAATCTTAGCATGACATTCCATTAAATGGCAGGATTTGTCTACTGTCTTTGACTGTATGCTGTAATGTTTTGGCAGTGCACAAGTATTCCTGACAAAGAGATGATAGAATGATGTTTTGTGATTTAACTCTCCACTGATTGCAAAATGAATTGATTTTTATTTAGCATACTTAAAGCATGACCCAGCAAAGAAAAGTGATGTTGCTCCTAATCCACTTTTAACAGTGATCTTGTTAGTGTTCCCCAAAGCACTGTTATCAGGTTATAGATAGAAAAGCCCAGAAGTGTATCTATATGAACTGCTCGCTGTAGGGATTGTCTCCCTATTTCCTCCTGCATCCCTGCCCTCCAAATCTGCTCTTTGTTTCCATTCAGAGCCTGTGGTCTCCCTTGGAAGCAAAACATTGCAGGAGTTTGCTAGTGGTGGGAATGGACAGGCATTTAATGCAACAAAAAGCTGATGTTTAGAAAAACATTCCCGACCAAGAAAAAGCAACTGAGGACAATTAAATATCAGAAGGAAACCAAAATATTCCTTGATCACTAATGTCTTTCCTTCCATTGTTCGCTATGGCGGGCCACTGCTGAGGAGCCTCAGTTGAGGACCACGCACTGGCAGACCCCAAGCATGTGGTCCCTGCTCCCTGGGCTCACTGGCGGTGTTTGCCAGGGAGAGCATGAGAGATGAACAGAACTGGAGAGAGGCCATGAGTTTGAGAGGGATTGTGGAAGATCTGTGCTGCTTTGCGTTTGAAATGTTCCTTTTCCTCTGAGGGAAAGGGACAAGTGTGTTCCTGTTCAGACTGAGCACTGGAAGTGAGTGATGGTTTCAGGGAATTGTCAGTGCGGAGGGACCCATGGCTGACATGAAGAGAAGGGATGGGGAGAGGAGGAGAAGCTTTCTGACCTCTCCATGAAGAACATAAAGGCGGAGGTAGCGCCTGTGCCTAGTTAACCATAGATTTGCCACATTTACATGTACATTTTGCATAGGATAATGAACGCTACAGTACCCTTCACTTGTGACTGCGTTTGCCTTTATGTTGAAATCACATAGGGTTCCTTTTGCCTTCTGTTGCCCCACAGCCCACTGGCCTACCCGTGTTGTACTGTAGAGACCTTTCTGAGGAAGTCTGAAGAGCGCAGCACAGGCTGTCGATAATGCAGATCTATGTTGAGCTGTTCCGATAGGGCAAGGCCAAATATTGGTAGGGAGTGTTTAGCCAAAATGGACTTTTAGAACAGAAAAGGTACCTTTATAGGATTATTTGGGAAATCTATTTTTCAGTTTTTATTGATTCTCTGTGTAGTCATTAGGAAAGGTCCAACTTTGTCCTCTGACAGTATCATAACTCTGATATAATTACAGGAGGAGAAAAAAAGCAGGGAAGAATGCTTGGTTTCTGTCTTATAACCAGAAAGGATCAGCACAGGTGATGGTGGGGGCAGTAAGTAAGTACAAGTTTTGAATGGCTGTAATGGATAGGAGGATGAGTAGGGAATTTACACAGAGCAGAATTCAAGATCTTGGCTTAAAATAGCGAAAAATATAATATCAGAAACCCTGAAGTGTAAGATCTTTCTGGCTCCATATTGGACAGAGAAGCAAATAAGGTAAATCCTTAAATCTGCAACAACTCAAATATTTCTATTACCCCATTCCAGGTGTTCCATTCAGGATCAAAGTAATAATTTGTAAACTGTAATACAAACAGGTATAAGGAATACAGTTCCAGCCCAGATGAACTATCAGTCTAAGCAATGTCAAATATTGAGAACTTCAACAAATTCAGTGAATGATAGAAAATGACAACCCTCATCAAGAGTTCATTTGCTAGAAGGGTGCTTTAGTTTAGCTAATCAAAAATGTTTTCTATTACTGTGTAGGACTGTCAGCAGTCAAGCAAAATAAATGGCTTGATCCCAGAAGCATTGGAAATAAATGTGTTTGGATCTTAGTGCAGTTTTATCAACTATTTGAAGATTATGAATGATAAAAGGATAAATTTGATGGTGCTGACTTCAATAAAGAGTAACATTAAGGTAGCTGCAGGCATGCAGTTTTTAAGATGTTGCAGTATAAAAATTCTCCTTTATGCCTTTATAGTATATGCCTGCAGGAAAACTAGTTAAAAGGCAAATAAGCATTATAAAAGAACTAAAAGAAAAGCTTTTTCTCATAGTAATTGAGAGAAATCTGTTGTGAACTGTTGAATCTGCAATGTAATTTAAATATATTATTTCCTTCTCAAATTAGAGTCAAGGAGTTGCTGGGAAATTATCTTTGTTGAAGGCTGTGATGCTGTTGCTGGTCTATGTTTTCACACTTATACATCAGAAGCTTTTTTTCTACAAGGGCGGTAATCACAGGGAGATTCATAGTGTCTTCAAAACTTGATCCTAGAAGGAAGTATGCTCTCCGCTGACTTTGCATAGGTGGGGTCAAATCTCCGGACAGCTGCCCTTCCACCCTCAAGCAGTTCAGAACAGACTAATCTGGGCACTAGGCAGTAAGCACAAGGTCAGCAAGAAGATCAACAAGATCAGTCACAAGATCAGCAACAGCTTGTGCCTTTTTTTTATATGTGATCAGCACCCCTGACTAGCCCTGCTCCTCTTTGGACATCTGCTCCGTTGTGCAGCTGGACTCATGGCAGAATGATGCCATTTGTTCCAACCTTTTGATGAAACCTGAACAGGACTTGTAAGTTATGCAGTTTTCCCCTCCATCATCACACCTCAGAGATCACAGCCTGCTCTTTTAAAGGACTAGCAGAACAATACCAACAGCCCCTTTTTCAAGTGTGTGCGTATCACAGAACCAGATGGTTGTCATCTTAAAAAACATAGAGACACTTGATGGTTTTAATGGATGTGGTTTGTTTACACACAGCTTAGGCAGACAGAAATACTGTATACGGTTCTTCCAAGTCAGGTTTAAGTCACACTAGGAGGGCAGTAAAGGAAAAAGCACTGCAGCACAGAATACAAAAGGAGCAAGTGCTTCCTTACTACTTACATAGAGAACAAGCTGTTGAGTAGAGGGGTGGTAGTGCCACAAATTCTATGTGTTGTTGAAAGGGAATTGTCTAGTCAAACTGGGCAATTATCTCTTTCAAAGACATCTTTGTCAATGGAAATCGATATGGTTGTTAATGATAACAGGTTTCCAAAAGAAGTGTGAATGTACCTGGTAATTTCTAGGCAATTTAATGATAAAAACAAGTTCTGCTATACTTGATTGCATTTATTTTTTTGTCCTTTTCATAAAAGTGGCTCTAGGAAACTCTTGTGTATCTTGGATTAGCCAGCCAGTCAGTCTGTTTTCAACCCTCTGGTTAAGACCAAGGTAGAAAGCTGCTAGTTCATTGTGTATATAATCTGCTTCTACTTTTTTCTTTTTGAATATTGGCAAAATCAATCTATAATTCAGGCTCTGCAGATGTGTATCTCTAATTTCTGGAACTTTGCACCAGGTTTAGTTTGTCATCAGGAGCAAAAGAAAACTTCTGTGTGAGATCATCAAAGCAAATGGTGGAAAATAGCTGTTTCCAATTAAATGCTGTGACAGTACTGTGAGGTTCCTACAAGCCTGAATTTTACTTCAAAGAACAAAGGGTCTGAACAAAATCAACCAAGATATTTAATCACAATTTCTGTGTATATACATCTATATACATGTATTCATTTATAAAATCCCTGCAATAAATTGCTGTAATAAAATATTTACATGTTCCTTTTTGATAGCCAGATCAGCTTCAAGATTGTTTACAAAATAGTAGCAGTAAAGGTGTCACTCTAAAATGGAATTTGACGCTGTTCTCTTCCATTCATTGGAGCATAGCACCACTAAATTGGTATGAGTTTTTACAGACAGTGGCATTTAAAACAGTCCTTGACTCAGCCAACAGCTATGATTTATTGTCAGTCAGTTGGAGCTGCCAAAGCACCAGAAGCAAAGAATTGCTTTGGAAAGGGATTGTATGGGTGGTGTGCCTGTTTTTTGCCTCTGTGGCTGGTGTCAGCTGCAACAAATCCCAGGAAAGAATTTAAAGGGGGGTGTTGAGGCCCAGGTAGAAAAGAACCATCAGTGAGATGGGGTTTCGTTTAGATCACTGCAAATTGGTAGGTAGATTGTTGGCAATGCCATTGCTTATCAGCAGTGTCCGGCATTACTGTAGGCTGTACGTTGGCTAATTGTTCTTTCTGACCACCTGTGTAGGGGGAAAGGATGAACTTTCTTTAACTTGTCGTGTCTTGTAGCACCAAGATACTGTTTTCTCACTGTGAGGAAAAAATTACGGAAGTCAGGCTAGATTTTTCCTGTTCTTCCACAAAAGATATCAGCATTTTTCCCTGTGGCACTGTGTTCATATTGAATGTTCACTGGTAGTTCTACAGGCAGCCTCGCTACTGAATCAGTTGATTGAGATATTCAGAGCATTAAGGAAAAAGACCCAGCAAATGGAGTTTTCACCGTAACAGTCTTGTATGATTATTGTTGTAGACATCTTGCAGTGATTTAATCTGTTTACTAGAGACAGAAATGTGTAGCCATTGCAAACTGTCTATAATAATTAGTTCATGATAACAAAGTTATGCCTGGATGACTGCAATGTAGACTCCTGAGTGCATTTTTATGGAAAAATATTAACAGTGCTGAGTTAGACAAAACTGAATTAATCCCGTTGTTATCTATTCTATTTGTATTTTATAAGCAAGAGCTGTCACCTTGACCAATGAGATAGGAGTGATGTATACACAGCTATTTATGAGATCATTTGAATGACATTTCAGTGGCAGGTAATGACCCTATGCTGAGGTATGTGTCAGTGGGTGTCTCCTCTATACCTTTCAGACAGAGGTACCCCAGTTTCTCCAACCAGGCTGCTACTTGCCTTCCTTGAGGTCGGCACTAAAGGTGGCTAAAGGGACAGCTACAGTTTCTCGTGCAAATTTCTCATTGCCTATCCTGGAAGGTAATCTACTGTGGCTTTTTTCCACTAACACTCTTTTCCCTGATGTTTTCCCCTTCTGATGCAAGCTCACTGTGTGCAGCTTTGCCATCCTAGTGTGACAGTTCTGAAAATGCCTCATATGAGAAGCAGAAACTGGTTTTCATCAAAATTTTCCATTCTTTTTTTGAAGGGAAATAAATTGATCCTCAGTTGTTAAGACCATCTGTAGCATATATTTGAGAAGCCAGCACATAGAGAAGGATACTGGGGGTCCCTTCTGTGGTACAAAAGCAGCCTCTAAGTGTTTTCATACTCTTAAAACCCTGCCACTGAGCTGAGAAAAATAGCTACTGCTCCTTGCATGTTCTGTAGGAAGGCTGCAAAGTGACTTACCAGTGTCTGCAGAACTGTTTGCTAGAGAGCAGTGACATGTTTCAGGTTTTTTGAGGGGACACAGTGAAGGAAGTGTTTTGCCTAATGATTAGATGCTGCATGCTTACATGGGTGGCTTGTTCATTTCCGAGTGAGACTTGCCTCTGATTTTCTACAGACATGGGTGTTATTTTCCATTGTCTAATTCAAACATTGATATTGCTTTCATTGGAAATGGAGTGAGGCTTTCCTGCTTTCTGAAGAGGTAGCAGGAGATGTTCAGCTGCTAGCTGACGTGATGAACTGCACAGATATTTTAATGCTCTTCAGGACAGCGATGGTAACTGAAGCTCCAGTTCCCTAACTTGAAGTTCACTGAGCATTTTCCCTGAAAAGGTGCCTTCCAGAGAAAAAATGCTTATATGTCATAGACTTATCCTTGCACACATAGAGGTCCCCAAAGAAGGACACAGCAAATACAGCGATGCTTGGCCCAGGGCTTTACAGATCAGGTTGAACTGAGCTGCTCTTTTCTGGTTACCCGTTTTGTGCTGCCCCTTTGTGGTTTTCCTGAATGGTTCCCTAATCCAGTAGCAGTTTCTGTTGTAACAGTGGTAGCCAACTGCTGGGTGGTTTCTACCTGAGAAGGGTACCTGGGCTATTTAGGGTTTGTCTGACAACCGTGTGGGAGGTGGGTGTTCCCTAATTCAGGAGAGCAGTACACCTTCCTGGAGAGGAGCTGACTGTGCTCCAAGAAGGCTGCTGTGGGACTGGAAGGAGAAAAAAAGGACAATGACCCATCTCTTCCAGCAGTGACCCATAGGAGAGGTGGGTGGTACAGGGCAGATGGGGGTGGAAGGAGCGGGGACAGCTCCGGGGGCCACAGAGCTCCCATTTAATGCAGCAGATGCTCAGCTTTGGTCTCTGGTCCTCCTTTTGCTGCAACTCAGCTCCTCTTGGAGCTGGTTCCAGGGGAAGGGATTTGCATGTCTGACATCTCTCAGCCAGTTTTCAAGCAAAGCCAGAAATGGCTTTTGGGGAGGGAAGGGGAGCCTAAAGCATTTTCATATGCCCTTCTCTAAAGCTGCCCCTTTCTGACCATTTATTTTTCTTTAATAATTCCCGTAATACGGAAAGTCTGAGTGCAAGTGGATCATCAGTACGCTTGTTGCTTACATGTGGTTTAGCTGCATGGCACTTTTAGTCTTAATAGAGAAAGCAGAGGTCAGGCACTGCCTTTGGGAGAGCACGTGCCTCCAAGCCAGCTGTGTGCCTAGGGTGTACCACGTAAAAGCATTCCCTGTTTCCCTATAAATGAGGGGTTTAAGACCAAGATAGATTTAAACAAAATGTTAAGTAGTGGTTACAATGACTACTTCCGTTTATTTCTTCCATTTTTACTTAGAAAATACATGAATAATACTGTTCCTTATAATAAAAAGGCAGTAGATTCCCAATACCGTAGTGTTTCAGCAAAGTTCAACTAGTCTGATATCTTCAATTTCACAAGTCACTACAGAAATATTAACTGGGTAGCCTCGCTGTACATTTTAGGCCAAGGGCAGTCTCTCTCCAGTGCCTTGCCGTGTGCCTGTTATCAGCTAGGTTTAAAAAAAAGAACATCATTCCGAAACGTTCAAGTGGACTAAGCAGTTAACTGCTCTAGATTTTACATTCATTGCTGTCATTGCTCATTCCTTGGTTGCAGCTGCAGCTGATTAGAGGTGACAGAGGATTTACCTTTGTCTTCTGAAGTACTTTAACATGTCAGAAAATTAGATTTCCTTTGAAATTGAAGCAGTGGACATGCCCATTACATCCTTCTGTTGCTATGTTTTGCACAATATAGGCTTTTCTATTTTATATATTGCTATGATAATTTATCTCTGTATAACTCTGTTTTTGTAGAGTAAGAGATATCTGTAGCTATGGCCAGTTACTTGAAATTTAATGTTGCAATTGCAATTCTGCCCCTCCTGGGGGACACTTGTCTGTGCTGACCTGAAGCCACAGTTGTCTTGGGAGAATGATGACAAGAAGCTGCAATGGAAGGCCTAAAGGCAAATTTTGTTCTGTGCTATGGGGTCTCAGAGAAAGTACTATTTACCCTCACACCATTTCTGTAGTGTGTGGAAGGGGCAATGTTTTTGCAGCTGTGTCACCAGGTAAGTGAGATGTTTAGCTTTCTTAAGGCAAAAGCAACTACTATGTGGGCTATCGTGAACATAGGAAGCTTTCCTATTCTGCAAATCATGTGTTAAGGGTACATATGCACAAAGCTTTTGATATAGGAGAGATGTACAGGTTGTGTTCCTTTATGCTCCTTTCCCGTGCCCTTGGAAGGAGGCTGGGCCAGTGCTGCAAGGGTAGGCATTTGGTACAGGGGGCCACAAGGGGAAAGCCTCATGCCTGCCTGCAGTCCGTAAACCAGACTGTGCCATCGTCACTGCTGCCATCCACTGAACTGTTCTCAGTGGTCAGTGCTGTTTGCTGGGCACTGCAGTCACCTTTGCTTTGGCCAATCTCTAGTGTGCGGCAGCAGCCAAGGAGACAGGGAGGCTGTTGGCACGATGCTTTGTGCTCAGCGCCCCTTGCTGTGCCTTCCCTGGGCAGCCATGCTCTCCCTGGCTCTGCCGTGGTACCTTGGTAGGGCTCCTTTGGTATCACTTATTGGAACCACATGTCCATCCCCATGCCGTGACTCGTACGGTGCAAGGCTCCTGTTGATCAAATTGCCTAATAGTCTTTGTAACAAATGGTGCAAAGCTGAGGTACTACGGGGGTTTTGAATCACTTAAGGTATTTTGCTTGCTGCTATGTGTGTGTGTGACATAGATGAGGATTTCAGGGCTTAGTTCTGATCCTACTAAAGTAACGTAAGACCTAATCCTGTTCCTACCATGGCAGATTTATCAGAGCATGACTGTTAATGCTCTAAAGCTGACTGAGAGACAGCTATGTGCTGTGGACAAGAGAGCAGCCCAGAGTTCGCTCCTACAGCTACCACAGGAGCAGGAAAATAGCGATGAGTAATGAGTGAGTGGGGAATTTACAGCAATTTAACACCAAGCAAAATGAATGTAAATTGATAGTGTGCTCCCTGCATTAATATTAATTATTTCACCAAAATAAAATGAGAAAAACATTGTAAGCACTCATTTTAAAATGTTAAGGCTATATTATTAAGGCACTTACATAATGCATTTGGGACCTGGTTCCCTGTTTTGTATCATAAGTAAGAATTTTGGCATAAGATAAACAAGTGAGAAGAAAGAATAATGCTCAGAAAATGGAAGTCATGACAATTTCTCCTTGTATTCTTTCTTCCTTTTCCTCTTCCCACTCGAGATGCAGCTCTGCTGCTGTGTGTTCTGCAGTTCTTACTCTCTGAGAATGTGACTGATTGCAGTAGGTCTCTGGCAGAGTTCAGTCCTGTAGGAGTGATTTAACTTGGGGAGTACGGGCTTCGGTCGCAGTTCATAATCTTTCTGTAAATTGCAGTATATAGCTGTGCTGCTCCTCACAGCACCTTAGAAAGGATTTGCCATCCAAAAAAATTATCACTTCCCCACTTTGTTCTGAGAAAATTGTAATTTGCAGCCTCCAGGAGAAGTGTTGCATTTGTTACGTGTCCTGACTAGGGGGTGTTTTTCTCCTGTGCTGGGTGGCTGGTTCATCAGGGTAGGAGGTGAGGGCTGGATCCCGCGTGTTTGGCCCCTGATTAGATAGGTAGGTAGTTTGCTTCTCTACACGTGTGCTCAAAGATGTTAGGAAGCAATTCAAGACTGTCTCTGTGTGGTAACCATATAATACAAGACAGCATGCCTCCCTTTAAGCCAAAGTTTTTTCTTTTTATGTGCCTGTGTAGCAGATAGCATGCTTTGGGCTGATATTTAAACAGTCAGCAATGATAGTGGCATATTCAGATAACAATATTGCAGATCCATCCCCATCAGCTGTCAGAGACTGATCATGCCCCCGCCCCCCCCCCGCCCCATTCCTACTGCTAAGTGTTCTTAAGTGCTGAGCTGTGTCTTAGGTGCATCATAACCCCACACGTGCCACCAAAGTGGGTGCATGGCTGTAGTTTGGGGTGTAGGTAAAACACAGGCAGAGACAGTCATCTGTCACTGCTGAGCAGTCGTTCTCTGCAGCTGTTCCCAATCTCTTCTGAGGAGTAGTTGCACAGGTAGAAAAAAAACCCCAAAGGATCAATTTGGCCTACGAAATTGCCAGCTGGACCATGCAGATCTAGGCTAAGGTCTTCTAAGCATGCTGAAGTAATTTTCAATTTTCCACTGCAGAGGAGGAAAAAAAGCTGGAAAATCAATATAATTTCTGTTTTCCATAGGAGACAATGGACAGATTGTATGCTTTAAGGTCAAACAGATGTTTCTTCTTGAAGCTTTTTTTTTAAATCCATAAAAACAGTGGGAAAATATAGAAGGAGGGAAAATGGTTCAAACAGATTAAGGGTATATTTTTGCTTTATTGCAAATATTTTAAAACATCATCTAGAAAGAATAACATTCAGGTCTGATTTATCTAATAAAGTCCAGTATTTTCAAAGTCTCTTTCCTTCTTTGTTTTATACAGAAGCAGAATTAACTTTCTAAGTCACAAGTAAGGAAAATCCTTGTCAATAATTGTCAGAAGATGAGATTCTAAAATGGCTGGTGGTTTTGGTCTTTACTGTCAGGTCTACTTCAAAAACTTGAAAAGCCATATGCTAAAATACTTGGAACAGTTGTGAAAACAAAAATTCCAATACTACCCTTAAAAATCTCTTTACTGAAACAGAGAAAGCAAGCTGTGGATTACATGAAAATGGCAATGTATGGATAGCAGCATCAGAGCTGTCACCAGAATGTATTCACATTTTTGGCACATTTAAATTTCAGGTGCAGCAATGTATGCTGCACTGTATGTAGAAGTATGGAGTTAACATTCTCTTTTTTTTTTTTTTTTTTTCTGATAACTATCTGTGTTTGCACTCGGGTGATATAAAGCATATCTCTCCCTCCTGAGCATTTAGTCCAAAGCTCACTGTAGAAAATATTAACTATTATTTTGTGATTGTACAAAGTCCAATGTGAAAGAGCCCACATGCAAATCAGTGGTTTCTTTCCAGCTGCTGAGCCCAGACTAGCCTGTGTGCTCAGCCTTTGAGGCAGGAGCTGCAGGAGCTAAACTTTGCAATACACATTCACCGGGAACTTGTGCAGACAATCCCAGGGACCTGCCAGCGACGTATGATGTGGGCTAAGGGAATAATGCATCCTTCATCAGGGTTGTGGTAAAAGCAGCAAGGTTTAATATACTCTATAAGGTTTATGAAGACTTTATTCAAAGAGCACTCTTGTGTGTGCTCTGCATTTTCAACATCAGATAAGAAGCTTTTTAACCCTGAATTATTTATAGGTTGGTAATACAGTATATCTGACCTTTTTATAGGGTAGCATCATGCAGAAGGGAACAAAGTCTTTTAGCACAAGGGTCATGCATGCAAGGCACAATCTTATTGTTTCAGTTGTGATATCCTTTAGCTTTGCTTTCTCCTATCTGTTTTTTTCCAATGGCATTTCTTGTGTCTTATGTGTGAACTGAAGGCAAATCATGCAAAAAAGATCTCTTAGAATTTGAAGAAGAGCTTTCCGTTTCAGCTGTGACTGATCAAATGCAGTGTTATAAAACCAGTTTAGAAGTTGTACCCATTCTGCTCATCTCATAGCGATGAGCAATAAGGCCTGTATTTCCCAGTTTATTGAGCCTGAGCAGTATCTTTTACCTGCTCTAATGCAAAAGCATCAAATTGGAGAAAATTGGCATTGTATTCCCATGAGTCACCAGAACAGTGGTGGAATAAGATTTTATCTACAGCATAGGAAATCCATTGTGTATCTCTAAGAAGTGTTTTAATATGGTTGTTTGGATTCTGAACCCACAAGCACATGATAAATCCACATGCCTCTCTTGAGTGCTGTATTTTGATTTCAGATCTGATTTGCACAGATACTAGTTTGTAAAAAAACCCCAACCAAACCAAACCCAAAACCTCTATGTATGCGGTTTGAAAAACTCCCGGGGAACTCATATGGAGTAGCTCATACAAGTACAAGTTCTAGTCTTTATCACTGGAATTAATGTATTTAAATCCTTCTCCTCTGGTCAGTAATTGCTATTTTTTATACCTACTGGCTTTAGAATGTGCCATATAATTGCTGTGTAGTCCCATTTTGGGTCAACCGATTTCTTCATTGCATCTTCCAACATAAATGTGAAGAAACATATGGTCTGGAAATTTGCCTGTTCTTCATTGCAAGAGGCACACAGAGGAATACACAGAGATTGTTGATAGCCCGCTAAAAGCCAAATTTTGAACATCTGCATATTCACTTTGGAGCAGCCCAACCCAGAAGAGCTCCTTTCTAGAATGGGAAGAGGGACTGGAGACCCTGAACAGCAAGTGTGTGCATGCACTTGCCTTCCTCTCAACCTTTGATAGGATTTTAAAGGCAGGACAAAATGGTAGTGTTAGGTGGGTTCCTGACTACTTCTCACTTGCTAGAGTTACATCTCTCAAAAATGCAGGCTTGGGCTGCACACTTGCATTTAACCCTAGTGCATTAAATTTGTGGTGGGTTTGCACTGCAGATCTGAAAGTAGATTGATGCTTTAAAGCATACCTGAGGTGAAGGACACAAAGATAAATCTAGTATTACTCATTTGTGCACTGCTATTCAGTAGAACCTTTAAACTTATCTAGGATGATAAAATAGGAGCATTAAAGATTCAGACTGAGCAAAACGTGAATGTGAAAAGGCTATACTATCACTCACTTTAATATCATAGCACAGTAAGGAATGATGTGGGTCAGTGAATAAAGGCAGAATAATGACTGCATGTAGGCAACTTTAGAACTTCACTGTAAGGTGCTGTTAGATACTAAAAAATTCTAATGTTTTCATTTGTCACGCTGCCTTTTTGCCTTTAAAAGCTTATGTTATAAAAGTATGTAGCACTTCAGCAGAAGTGCTGGTGACTTGTAGGGAACTTATACCTGTAAGTGCTGTGGCTTAGGTGTTCCAAGAGCTCCAGTATGGCTCTATATACCATGCATACTAACAGCTGCTTGCAGCACATGGCTTCCCAATGTCAGCTTGCTGTGGAAGTTACTTCAAGTAAAGCTTTAAAGATGTTTTGAAACATTTATGTTTGTGATTACAAAAAATACTGTGAAACTTCTTTGGAGAAATTGGTAAAAGCTCTGAAGTGAGATAAGGGTTGAACGTCTTCCAAAATTACTCAGATATTTTTTCATTTGCTGGATTTTTCTATAGTTTTATTCTTACTGGTGAAGCTATGCTGAACTTGCATCGCTGAAGGATGCAATTGGAAGTTTTGTGTGCTCCTAAATCAGGCTATTGTAAGGGCAGGAGAGGCCCTTAGTGAAATCTAACAGACCCGTCTGTGTTATTGCAACCTCTCAGGCCTTGTCCCACCTGTAGCAGCATTGTGTCCTTCACAGAGGTTTGTGTCCAGAATAGTTTTCTTAATGTAAGCGTCTGCAAGTGGCCATGCAGCAAGGCAGCCTGTAGCTTCTGTCCACAGCACTGTCGCTGGAGTAGACTTTGCTCTGCTGGCAATAGGTTTATAAGGCACCCTCTCAGCACCCTTATCCTTTCCCACAGAATAAAAGAACTGAAGCAAAAAATGAGGTCTCCTTGAGATTTTAATTATAAAGGGTGATTGAACCAATGAAGAGTAAGCTATGTTTTGGACAAAATAATTAAAAAGATATGAGATAATTGATTCCAGTGTAGCTGGAAAACCAAACCAGATCAATGACATCTCTGAGGAATTAAATAGACTTCTGAAAACATAATTCTAGTTCACCAGACAAACAATGAAGTTGCCTTCTTGATATGCTAAGGATTCCGTATCTTGCTTCAGCTATTTGTTGGACATTTAGATTCACTCTGGGTTAAGATGTTTGGCTTCTGCTCCATACCCACCTTACAATTTTCTTTTAGGAATGTCATAATCTTGTTGTGGCACTTCACAGTTCACAGAGATGTTCTAACTGTGTTTTCCTAAAATTAATAGGAGTAAATGAATAGGGGCTTATAAGTAATATGGGGACATACTTTTTAGTAGGGCCTGTAGCGATAGGACAAGGAGTAATGGTTTTAAACTAAAAGAGGGTAGATTCAGGCTAGATATAAGGAAGAAATTTTTTACAGTGAGGGTGGTGAAACATTGAAACAGGTTGCCTGGAGAGGTGGCAGATGCCCCATCCCTGGAAACATTCAAGGTCAGGCTGGATGGGGCTCTGGGCAACCTGATCTGGTTGAAGATGCCCCTGCCCATTGCAGGGTGGTTGACCAGATGACCTTTAAAGTTTCCTTCCAATCCAAGCCATTCTATGATTCTGTGAATGCAAATGGTGGTAAAACACCAGAAACAAGTCTGGAAACTGAGGAAACCTGTAACATTTTGGATTCTGTGTGGCCAGTGTGTCTGCCCTTTTTGTACCGTCTGAAGTGGTCTACCTACAGTTATTGCACATGGATGCATAATGAAACAAACTTTTAACTGGGAGTTTTTTCTCAAGAATTATCTGTCCAGGATGTTGCTTCCATTGTATTGTCATCAACAGTAGAAGCAGCTCCTCACTGGAGCTCAGTGGCATCTCACTGCCTGTTTTTAATGAAATCCCTGTTAGCCGAGGGATCTCATCTCCATGGTGCAGAGTTACAGCAGGTATCTGTTGGAAAGCTGACAATTCCTTCTTTTCAGGATGAGGGTGGCTCTGTACGGTGTGGGCACTGCAGACCATTCTTGGCTTGGTCTCAGCTGTATTAGAATACAAATGACTTTTTTTCAGTGTAGGAAGAACTTTCTTCTGGTCACATAAAATCTTTGCAACATAAATATATTGTAGCATATACATATGATATACAGGTTTCCATACACATATGCTGTATAAGAACAGCGTAGCACCAGTCATCTCACTGTGACTGCAGAGCTTTTGCAAAGCACCCATTAATTCTGTCTGATCAGTCCACATTGCATAGATTGAAAAAAAAGTATAACGTCCCTCAAGTTGCTTGCTTCTGAATGCTTCCATGTTTCAGAGGTTCTTCAGCCTCTTTTAGATCAAACCTAAGATGGAGCCTGTCATACTGCTGACTCATGCATCATGTGTCTGTCTGTTCTGGGTTTTTTAACATTCTTCAGTGTAAATGTATCAAACTGATAAACCAGACATTTCAGAAGATAGTTTTCTTGAGTCATAGCTATGCTCTGTCTCAATTTTCCTTAGAGTTAAGGAAAATTTATACTGCCCTGGCATACAAAGGTCTTTGGAGAGGAGCAGTTTATTATTTTATTTTCACAGCATTGCTTCTCATTACAAAAAACCTCAATGCACATATGGCTTTATTTCCTTTTTTTAAAAAAATTCTTGAAAATAAGCTTTTCATTCTTGGGAAATCTTTTGCTTCCAAATTCTGTTTCTTCCTCATATCTGTCTCTTCCTTAAAGAGCTGCCTAGACAAAAATGGCAAAGAGCTATCTTGCAGAAAGGTAGATCACAGTATAGTTTGATGCATTCTTAAATTGTTGCACATATATAAAAGAGTATGGGTTGAGGTGTATGTGTAAGTGTTGCATTGCAATATGTTTTAATCATTTCCACAAGCCTACTTAGTTTCTGGCATTCCTGAGAGATACGCTTGCACTGACACTAGTTGATGACGTTTCCCTCCTTTTCTGACTATTTGAAAATGTGCAGCTTTCCATGCTTCCAACAAAGTGGTCTTTCAGGTGCCACAAAATCCATACAGCTGTTTACAGACTGCCTCAAGCTTTTTTTGTATGCATAGAAGTCATAACCTGTTTTAATCCTTATTGGTTTAAGTTAAAGGATGAACTGCATGCATTGATATGAAAGAAACAAATTGTCTTGATTATAAAGCATGAGTCTGTTCTAGGAGCAGTCATGCAATCTTTCTTCTGCGGGTAAATGAGTAGCAATGTCACAGGACATTGCAAAGAGGAATTCATTAATCTTTGGAAGCGATAAAGCTACTGCAACAAGAAAAGCCCATGAGGAAATTGCTCTTTTGGCTGTGCAGGGTTTGGATGCTGCATATGCTAGTGGTTGATAGAACAGGTCACGCAAAATGCTCTGAAAAATACCACCTGATGGTCTCGGCACTGGTCATAATGCAGGAGCCCTGGTTGGAGGGCAGAGGTTTCATAAACAGCAGGAGGGTTGTCAAAGGCAACCAGAGCTTGAGGTTTCTTAACCCTCGGGGCCAGCCTGAGCCTCGGCCAGTGCAGTGAGTCTCAGAGCGTGTGTGTATGAGGGAGGGCTGCCTGTGGAGGGTTTCACAGAGGCTGAGAAGTGGTGCTTGAGGTCAGTGCTGGTGCTGAGCACTCTGCGTGACCACTGAGCTACGGGGAGGTTGAGGGTGTTCAGCTCCATAGAACCTAGCTGTTTGGGCTTTGAAATCAAACTGGTTTTGATTTTGAAATCACTGAAATCCCCCAGCACTCCAAAGCTGAAGTATCATCCTCTGGCGATTCAAAGATATGCAAATTACTTAACCTGGCAATACCAGCTTCTTTACAGTAACGCACATTCATGTGGGAGTGAGATCAATTTGCATTTACCTGAAGTGATAGGTCTTTTTATCTGTTCATAAGTCTAGTAAAGCATGGTCAAATTAATGCCCTTGAATAAACTAACTCCTCATTTCCATTACAGTGGTAGCAGTTAGAATCGCTGCTTTGCCGCTGTCTTAATTTTTGCCTGAAAGCAACTGATCACAGTGAACTAAAAGTAGGGACCACTTATTCATGTTGCATTACACAGGTCAAAATAATTTAATTACAGCACTGGTAATTAAATGCACCGTACATAATTTTTCTGCACGCCTATATAACTCCTTGGAATATTTATTCTTACAATGAACATCCTATATTGCTGGGAAAATTAGGATTGCTTTTCTCTGGACTGCAGGCATCTAGTATAAAAACTAGGCTAATTATTCACTCTCTTCAGTCTCCATCCAGGCAGCAAAATCACTAATATTTTCCTTGTCTCAGAAGTCGTTATGAAGTTGAACTTACTTAAGATTCCCAGGTAAAAGATAATATTGAAGAGGACAGATACTATTTAAGAGACTAAAGCTTATGCCACAGCCTAGATAGGTAATAATAATAATAATAATAAAAAAGGTTAAGTTGGCTGTTGTTTATAAACTTTGGATCAAATCCCGAAGTAGTTATTTTTACTGGAACTTTTTACTGATTCTTAAAAGTGTACAGCAAGATTGATGTTTTGACAATGCTTATTAGCTTTCCAGTTGAAATGAAGGACTTCGCATATACTGTCTGTCTTCCTCCTCAATGTCATTACACCCGTGGAAACTTTTGAATGCTTTTGTCTTGGAGCATCCTGTGAGGACAGTGGCTGCTGGAGCATACAAAAACATCTTTAGTGACCTAAAGACTATAGAATCACAGAATAATTGGGGTTGGAAGGGACCTCTGGAGATCTAGTCCAACCTCCTGCTAAAGCAGGTTCTCCTAGAGCAGATTGCACAGTCATGTCCAGGTGGGTTTTGAATGTCTTCAGAGAAGGCATCTCCCCAGCCTCTCTGGGCAGCCTGTGCCAGCACTCTGTCATCCTCAAAAAAAACCAGCAGTTCTTCCTCATATTAAAGTAACATCCGCTTGTTGCTTAAGGCTGCCAGTGCTAAGAGGGTGCTATCAGCTACAATTGCACACAAAATTTAGGCTTCAGTCTGGAAGTGGAGTGTGGGAAGAGGGAAGACATACATCCAGAGTGCAGAGTCCAGACCCTATCTCACCTCTGACAAAGTAAAGGAGAAAGTAGAACTGGCATTCTCACTGGTGCAAGCATTTAGGTATCCTTTTATGAACATCCAGCTGTAAAAGATCTAATTGGAGCAGTGGCCTCATCAGAGATGATGAATTTTCTCATTGCATCTTCCACTGCCCAGGAGTGCTTGACCTTCCCAGCAGCAAGCACAGCTCGGTCCTGACCCCTGACCCTAGTGCCTTTGGTCAGGCCAGATTAGCGAGCAACAGAAATAGCTGAGCTGCTGCCTACAACCAAAGGCGGTCCAAAGTATCCCAGTCCTGGTTCCCTTATATGCAAAACACATCTCAATGCAGTGTATGATGCATCTGCAAATTTGTTGCCTGGTTTGTTGCCACAATTAAAATGCAGACATAGGCCAGTCAATATTCCCTTTGGGTATTTGGTTTGTAAATTGTTGCTGTGTTCAGAGCCATTTTGGTTAGCCAGAAGTCTTCTGAGTTTGGCTTCTCTGTGTGTGTGTCTATCTACAAATCCAGCAAGGTGTAGCTGGATCATCGTGTTCCTACATCAGCCTTTTGATATTATGCAGCACTCTGCAGCATTTAGGTCCTGCAGGACCTCTGCAGTGGCTGGTGTTACCAAGCTGCATAGAAAGCTTCTGATCAGTTAGTCCCAAGCCTACAGGAGGAAGAGGGACCTTGGTGTGGTGTGTTAATGTGAGACTTGGGAGATAGTAGTCCACTTCTCTGCTCTGCAGAAAGATTTCTCAGTGGCCTTTAACAAATAATTTATTTTCTTCTGTCTTCTGTTCCCTGACCATAAAATAGATATGGCATCATCCTGCTGGACTGTGGCTGGGAGAATTAATGGTCTGTGTGTATAGAAAGTATAACGTGATCAGTTCAGAATTTTGATTTTATCTGTTTGGCAGGTGTCACCACAGTCATCAAAATGTTTTCATGCAGTTTGGGAGGCTAGTTTGTGTCTCCTGAGGTACCCAGAAGGGAAATGGAGCAGCCTTGCCATCAGGCTTCCATTTCATTGGGGTTGAGCGAGAGGCTGCAGAGCAGCCAGGTCACATCAGTGATGTGCAATTGGTCAGGGAACTGCTGCATGAAGCTGGCAGGAGAGTAGCTGTGCTGCTTCCTCGCCCTGCTGCCCATGAGGGGCTGTAAGCACAGCTGAAGTTCTGGCCACACCACCAACGGGGTAGCACTCAGTCTCTGACATTGTGAAAACCAGAAACAACTACAAAGCCAACAGCAACAACAAACTTTGGAGTGCCTCAGCAAAAAATGGCGAGTTTTCTTGTCATTTGCTTTGCTGTCGGTAATTGCTTGTTGTAGCTTTGTCCTTGAACAGGTTTTGAATGTGCAGAAGCCTCTCTGTGAACAAGAACACAGTGTTGTATTGAAGCATGTAAACACCTTGGAAATTCTCAGGCAATTGAATGACTCACTGCATTAGTAGCGGTGCAGGCGATCATTTGGCAAGATGCAGTTTCAATAACCAATACAAGTGCAAGGGCCAGGTGTTTTCAGAGAGTGGAGGCTTTGCCTAACCCAGTGTAGCTGGATGCATAGCAGAGATGAACCTAGTTTCTCCCTTCCCCCAAGGTGTAAGCTAAAAGTATTCTTACATATAGCTAAGTTGTCTTTTCTGCCTGATGACTGCTTCTTCAAAGCTTTGATGTGGTAGATGTATCCAGCAAATGGTGGATTCAAGAAGATAATCAAATGCAACATGATATGCCAGACATCTCTTAAGACAGAAAAACTTCTGTCTTGGCTTTCAGGAGTCCTGTTCTCTTGAGTCACACAAAGATGAGGTTTGTGTGCTGATTAGTTACAATATCCCCTGTGAAGGAACTTGACTCAGCTAACAGGGAGTCAGGGCAGCATCTTGTGTCTCTGCTAAGCAGCAGCAGCAGGCAGCCAGCCGTTCACAGCCAGCTCTACACCCTTTAATGGGAAACCTGGGGCTCTTCCAAGGGAGAAGTTCTAATAAGAAAGTTTAAAGGATCTTCTTTTAATCACCACTGCACCTGAACAGAGTTGGAAGGTTGGATGGGGGTGATGTAAGTGTTTAAAAAAAAAAAGCAAAGAAAGAAAAATCAGGTGGTGCTGTTGTAACTCGTATTTTAAGCAGACACAGTTCCAGACAGCATGTGCTGAGGGCAGCTGGCTTGCAGAACAGGTGATGATACATACCCATATTTAAGATAAATGCCAAAAAAATTGGATGACTTACTAAAGTAACAGCTTTTCAACTTATAGTATTCCAAGGATGATGATTTTGAAAAGCAGCAGTTCAAATTTTAGCTGTTTTAACCAAAACTAATGTTCTAGAAATAATCCTCTTTATTAATAAACCAGATGCTTTATTTCCTAAGAAGTCATGTATGAAATTGCAAATGCTAAGTAAAAGGAATACAAAGGACAGAATCTGTTCAAAATGTTGGATCTGGCAAACTTTCTGTTAGAGAAATGTCTAACAGAAGCTGGACTGTGCTTTTCCTAACTGGATAAGGAAGGCTCTTTGATGGGAAAAAGTGAATTTGGAAACACAATTGAAAAGATTCCTGGGCATTGCTTCTTCAAAGAGTGTTTTTATGTAGTCCAACATCACAAGTGAAACCTACTGTATACCTTGGAGCTACTGTGAAAGTTATTGCGTCTGTCTACACGGGAATGCCTGTTAGCAGCTGAGCTCGTGCTCTGCTGTGGTCTGCCATCAGGCACTGCACATCTGCCTGCAGAGCTCCCACCGCCCTGCACATCACCCCCGTCCAGCAGGTGTTAGTGACACACCTCCCACTCCTCCCAATGCCCCTGTTCAGCCTGGACAGTATGTTTCTAACAAGCCTTCCCAAGGGCCTTCTAAGGGTTGAGACGTCCAATATATATGATTTCCCACACACACCCCCCAGAAAATTCTTTTTAAAAGCTTGGTGTCTGGCACTGTGTTAGAGAGGAATGAACTTCAGGTGAAACTGGTGATATCCAGCACTTCCCACTGTCTGTCCATGAGAGAGGGGCCTCGTGGGTCCATCTTTGTACTGTGAAAAAAGATTTTTGTCCCTTGCCTGTTCTGCTGCTGAACTTTGGGGAGCAGAGAGACGAGACAGCAGTTTGCAAGTATTTTAATCCTTTACCTCTTTTGATGCAAGACCTGGCTTTGAGAGAGCAAAGGCAGGCAGTATATTTGCTGTTCTCACCCACTTTTCAGAGGCAGTGAGAGCACTTGAGGATGCTGACTCCCACTGCCCTGCCGCCAGGACACCCCGCGTGCCAGGTGTCCTGCTGTGCCACCCTCTGCTTGCAGGGCTGGTGGTCCTGCTGGAGAGCTCTGCTCCAAGCATGGGGACAGTGCCAGGGTGAGGCATACAGTGGGGCAGCTCATTTAGCCACCACTGAGCTAGAGGACAGCTTTTCCATGTAAACTAAGTGTGAGGCACATCAAGAGATGCTCCAGTGCTGGCATCCTACCTGGGGACTCTTGTCCTGAAAGCTGGCATCAGATACAAGTTATAAGCAAGCAGGTTTCAGAGTTCAGGGGGATTAAATGATCTCTGCCAGCATTGCTGTGCATTCCTTGATTGCATTTTCCAGAGCCTTCTGTCACTGAAGAACAAAAGCTGAATCTGGGCAGTTGCCTGGTGCTTCCATCCACTTCAGCCAAACAGGCGTTTTGGGCTGGATGCCCCTGTAGCACAATGAGAATAATGGAAATTACAGCTGATTTACTAAGCAGCAATGCCTTAGAGCCAAATGGTTTCCATCTGAATATGAAGCAAATTTGCCAGTGCACTGGTGTAATGAATGCATGATCTCTTTGCTGCTGTGGTGCCTTTGTAGTCAAATGTTTGCTAGAAAGTCCAGCATGAGATAAAAAATGGGAAGGGAGGAGTAGAAGTCACAATTTTAAAAAATAAGCTTCCCTAGACGTTACTTAGTATATAGTAGTAGCTCAGAGTGTTGGGAAATGGATGAATTAGAAGCATGCAAACCTGCTTTCTGCAGACTAGCCCCGCTGTGTGCACATACCATAGGCTTGCTTCAGCAGGGGCAATGTGGGGTCCCCACGCCAGAGATTGTAGGAGTTGTGTTGTTTCATCTTGAAATAGAAAGTTTGCTCCTGTGGCCTTTTGAAAATCCTGCTTGAAATCTGAAAGTGCTGTAGCTTCTTTTAATGAATTTGGTGCCAAAACCTCTGCAGTGAGGCCCCTGTTCCATCAGTAGCACAGAGCCAGATAAAGCCCTTTTAAGGACTTAATTTTGCAGCTCGATATAAATCTACACCGTGGGAAGATTGGTGATAAAGGTGCATGTGGGGAGGGTTCAGGGGCATTTGAGAGGACAGTGTGGGTGGGGGAGGAGATGCATCCTTGACGAGCCTCTGAGTCCTGTAGAGTCTGTTAGACTGTCCCAGCCCATGGGTAGCCCGTGGTCAGAAAGTCAGGAGGATGGCGCGGGTCCATCTGCTTATGAACTGTGATTTCAGTGCAACTTCTCTTAGAGGAGTGGGCGCACAGAAGTTAGGTGGCAGATCCCAATCGACGGATGAGTTCCCATGAAAAATGGGATTATTATGTAGTGAGTTAGATGGTCCTAAAAGCATTTCATTTGATTAGGATGTCGTTATGTGAAAAACTAAGATCACTTTTCCTTTATGTGGAATGCTGAAGCTACTGCCAAAACCCAGCTTTCAGTCACTGGTACTGGTTGTATAACGACAACAGCTTTGTGTTTCTGAGGATTCTAACCTCTTAGTTGAAACAATGTCAGGAAGGGGTTCTTCAGTGTTTTTTGCTGTACGTGCAAACACTTTTATTTTCTCTGAACTCTCTGTTAAATTGTCCAGCTGTGTCATTGTCAGATATGCACACGTAACAAGTTGATCTAACCACTGCTTACTCAAATTCAGAGTGGTACACTGGGCCATACCGGCTGTTGTGTCTGCTGAGTTTAGATCCATGACTAACGTTATTTTGGATACTCTTGTCTTTGGTCTTTATTTAGAATTTTCCATTAAATGACTGTTTCCACTATATTGAAATACTCTTCATGGAGCGGTATTATTTCTGCATGGACTTAACTGCTGAATATGCCTGCTGCACTCTTCAGTTGCTAAGGAAATAGTTTCCTTTTCTTGACGTGTCTTTTTCATGTCTCAGCTTATGACTGTGGTGTATCATCCATTTTCTCACCTGAACATATTTAAGTGAGTTTAGGGACTAGTAATTCTTGCAGACTAGATGTTTTACGAAGACATAAGAAAGAGCAGAAAGGAGAGGAAAGCTCTCATGGAATCAGGAAGAGAGTGATGTTTGCCTAATTCTGAACAGTTTAACAAATTTGTACACTATAGTCAAGCACAATCATTTTCATAACAGAAAAAATTTACAGCACCATTGAGGTGTCCACTCTTAGGTTGTGTTTTGCACTGGGAGCTGTTCCCAACTGGATCTCAAGTGCATGAGGCCCTGGTTGTGTCCCCCGGGTTGTATGAGGTACATGGCAAACCTTTATTTCTTAAACCCCCCCCCCCCCCCCCGCAAAACAGTGCGGTGTGATGGTGACAAAACAGTGCGGTGTGATGATCAGCACCTGCTGATGGTCTGTGGCTACGTGAAACCCACGGGGCTTGTAGCAGCTTCTCCAGCCTCTCTGTGTCTGCATTTCTTCCCGTTTTCAGGGAAGTGAGAATTTAGCATGCTGATCACAGCCCTTATTTCTGATCAGGGTGATGATGTTTTCTATTCCTACACTTGGGATAATAATCAGTTTGTGTATACTGTGAGACTAGAAAATGTGTAACATAA
Source organism: Falco punctatus (assembly GCF_963210335.1). Taxonomy (NCBI): domain Eukaryota; kingdom Metazoa; phylum Chordata; class Aves; order Falconiformes; family Falconidae; genus Falco; species Falco punctatus. Next base: position 22,496,703 of record NC_137592.1, on the reverse strand, counting down.
AACGTAGTATGACAGCCTCCTTGAAAATTACTTTCTCTTGTTTTAAAAATAAGAAAATTATGCTCTGTAAATATAAACCATAAATGCACACGGAGAACTCAAGAGCCTGTGGTACAGTGTGAGGGGGAGTTAAGCTGAGATTACACAGCCTTGCTTCACTCCTGACCTGAGATATGGCCTTGGTGGTGGCTTCTCCTGGAGAGTGGTACAACTCTGAAACTCAAAACATGCCATGTTTCAGCGAGGCTGGCAGGTTAAGAGTTACCATCCCAGTGTCACCTGTGGAAGAGAGGCAGCTTGCTCAAGGGCAAGCTCTGTGTCATGTCTCTTTCCTCATCTCAGAACAGCGGGTCAAGGAGAAAACTCTTTTACAGTGCCCCTTAGGAGGCAGCAAGGAGACATCACCCCAAGGATTTAAGTTTAGCCCAAAGTGATGTTAAAACATGGAAGAGGTAGAGATGACAAAGCATGATAGTTAAACTGTCAATATTTTATTGATCACTTAAAAGCATGTAACCACATCGATGTACAGTCTGTGCTCTGCCTCACTTAAGCTACAGCTGAACTCTTCAAACCTGCCTCTCAAATGAAAATTAAATGTTTTGCGTTGCCTCAGTGAAGTGGAAACACAGGAGAAGAGGAGAAGGCTTAAATGAAAAGCTGCCTCTAAGACGAAACGGAACATTTTACTTCGGGGAAATGAAGGTTAGAGTTGCAAAGCAGAGGGAGGTGGCTGTTAGATAAAACTGGGCTGGCTTTCAGGCTCAGGAAGTTCATTTTTTTTACTGATGTGAGAAGATGAAGAGAATGGTAGAACTGCTATCCAGGGGGGTTCCTGGGATTAGGTTTTGTAGTCTCGCCAGCTGCTTTGAACCAATGGTGAGGGCGTCTGCTAAAGCAGGAGCCAGAACGTGGGGATCCCACCTCCTGGAGAGGGCCGGTGTCTCCAGGCTGGAGCACCACTTGTGCCACCTGCCTGAGGGAAGCTGGGAGACCTCAGTTCCCATCCCTGCTTTTAAAAGCAGGAGGATTTCCTTCAGCCCTTCCCGTTGGACTCACTTCACTCGTTTGGGAACAGGACAGACCCGCTTTGTAGCCTGAAGACAGGATGCCCTGCTGTGTACATATCTGAAGTGAGATGGCAGGGGACACTGAGAGCAGTGTGAGCAAAAGGCAGCTTGTAGGCTCTCATCTGATGGTGCAAAGGCGTCCTGAGTTTGCGGTTCCCATTGCTCTGGATAACAGATGTTGGCATGTAGAAGTTTTCAGTATTCACATTTAGCTTTGTCTTTTTTTGAATAACATGATCATAAATATTTTTTTTCATGAGTGTTTCAATCTACTTGTGAGGAAACAATACGTTTATGCTGAATTGTCCTAGTTTTCCTCTTCTAGAGCTGTTGTTCTTCAGGAGAAATTCAGGAATGTTTAAGTTAAGTGCGTTTGAAATCACAACTCTCTTGACAAATTGTATTCAGCGTGTCTTATCTGGAACTCATAAGGGTGACCCTTTAGCAGTCATAACAGAAAGGGATATCTTGCACAAGTAGCATTTCAAACTGCTCATAAATTTTTGTGTAGCTGACGTCAGACATTGTGATACGTCCTGGCCCTGTGATGTCTTGCCATGGAACAGGCTGTTTTACCACATTGAATAATGGCATCTTGCTGTGTGTGTGTGTGTGTGTATAAACTGGAAGGCTAATACAACCCTAAGCGTTGCTGCTATGTAAATAATAAATAATGGCATTGGTCATATTCAGAGGACTAAGGAATTGCTGTAAACACTTGGAGATGTGTGAATGAGATACACTGCTAAGACAGAAAGCATCTACCTCTGTCAGTATTTGAATCTGTGTTTGCCACAGGACCTAAGTGCCTGCTTTTACAGAATAAAAATACCTGGAACAAAATCAAGAAGTACAACTCTAAAGGGTTCTCAGTGAAGCTGTTTGGAGGGATCTGTCAGTTCTTGGCTATTTTAATTAGCTCACCTGTGCCTTTACCAGACAGAAGACGGCTAGCAGTTTTGACACTTGACAAGGAAGACAGAGCCGTCACTTATCACCAGCTGCAACTGGACTGTTGCAAACTGGCAGAGACTATTCCTAGGAACTGCTAGCTTAGGGGAGATCCAAGACAACTCACTACAGTCCGCTGGTTTTTTCCCTTCAAGGTTTTAAGCTCCTGGCTGTTAGTTAGGGCTGAAGAGATTTGACAGGTGCTTTGGGAAATGGTGAGCAATGTACTTTTTATTGCTGATTCTCATTCAGTTATTAACAGTTTGTTTCCTTCCCACATAATGTTATCCAAGCAGTGCTTTAGAACAGGGAAAGGACAAACTGGTTGGGTGGCACTGAGCGTTTGGGTGTTCATGGCTGTGCAGCCACACTGGGCTACCTAGTCTGGTAGAATATTTATTCTCTTTTTACACAGAGCTGCAGGTTAGTTTGTGTTTTCTTCAGTTACAGCTGAACTTTAAGCCTGTTAACTCACACATAAAGAAGGGTTCGTGCTATTTCAGGCAATTTATGCAAGGAACTTTCAGCTGAGCTTAATGTAATTCTCAGTTTATAATTTCAAGAGCTGCACAAGCCTTGTCTATCAGGGACACTGAGCGTTGTGTTTGTGTGGATGGGTTTGTGAGTGGGCTTTCAAAGGGAACTGAATGACTTGTAAGCTCTTGGGACTGATGGTCCCTGATTGATTTGGATGCATTTGGCAATACTTTAGATACCCTTTTGGAAAGTAAAATACTTGTCAATCACTGAAAGTCTAATGACAGAAAGCAGGTGAATGAAAGCAGGGGGAAAAAGTGCATGAAAGAGACACTGGCTCAGAGGAAATTATCTTAATGGCAAGCTAGTGTCTAAAATGTAATCACTGAAAACTGTACAACTTAACTATTATCTCAACACATCATTGCTTTCCTCAGCTCTACAACCTCTGCATCCATTACAGATCTCAAATGAAATGGTCTCTCTGAGTTAGAGGGGAGAAAAAAGATCCGAAATCCTTGACTCACATGAATTCCCTGATTTCTTTCATGTAACTCTCTCTAAATGGCAGCGAGCCACAGGGAGCCTGGGGAAACAGACTCTGACTCTTGAGAAGGCACATTGTACAGATTATAAGACATTTTGTAATTTAGGTGACAGAGAGGTAAGTTCCTGCTGTGCCTTAGGCTCTCCTTAAAGCAGTTTTCGAGGCAACATTGTCTGCCCAAGAATGAAGGTAGTATGTTGATCTGGAGCAAATGATGAGTCTACATGAGCTGTTTGTGTGCCTGATTGTGTGTACGCAGATACCAAAGCACCCTATGTGCTAAAAACAAAGAGAAAACAAAACAAAACAGGCATACACCCCCCCTCTAAACAAACATGGAAACAGTATTTTATAGGTGTTGCTGCTAGGAACTGCTGACACTGGGCAGGCAGGATGCATAAACATTAGTTTTTTCCTCATTTGCTACAAACAAGAAGTTCCTGCAGAGTATTTCCCATTTGGACGGACATAGTGCTCAGGTGGTATAACATTCCCCCACTCAGATCTGGCATAATTTCCCCAAAGCCCTTGCCTACACAATTAGGTATTTGCTTGTAACAGCTACTTTTCGTCTCAGAAATAATGAAGTACTAGCAGATCTTCAGCAATATATATTTCAGTGGCTTTTCATTCTACTGTTTTATTCTTTTTATAAGTTAGTGAAGGAGGTTGCTAAATGATCTGTAATGTGCTGTAACTGAGAATGTATATCCAAATTATTGATCAGTGTGGATGGTGTGTTTTTTTTCTTTTAGTTCTGTGGTTGTCTAAGTTTACTAATGACAATGTTTTATAGCCTATTTTGGGAAAGAGACATCTCTTGATGCCTTGAAACTTGTGAGTGAGCCTGCTGTGGATCAGGGAGGTTTTGTCTATTATTTCCACTAATTGCTCTGGACATACTATTCTATCTTATTTTCAGTAGTATTTTTCTAAAACCTTTTCCCTTTTCTGTCAACACTAGCATAGCCTGTAAACATGAATTAGAATGAGGAGTTTGACAGAGGAGTAGTCTTGAGTTGTGCAGGACTTCTAAATAAATAATAGTGACATAATTAAATACTAATATTCAAGTCTGTTTCTAGAATTTCTAATCAGGCAACAAAATACACTGTCACAAAGAGCTTCAGCACCATTAAAGCCAATAGTCCTCATGACAGTAACAGTTAGCTCAGATGTTCTGTATAGACTAAAAACCTTGTTACCTCGATTCATTTGGATAGTGTGGATGCTCATTAAATTATGCATCAGAGAATCATAGAATGGTTTGGGTAGGAAGGGACCTTAAAGACCATTTAGTTCCAACCTCCCTGCCACGGGCAGGGACACCTTCCACTAGACCAGGTTGCTCAAAGCCCCGTCCAACCTGGACTTGAGCACTTCCAGGGATGGGGCATCCACAGCTTCTCTGGGCAGCCAGCTCCAGTGCCTCACCACCCTCACAGTGAAGAATTTCTTCCTTATATCTAATCTAAATCTACCTTTTTCCAGTTTAATTGCATTCCCCCTTGTCCTATCACTACATGCCTATAAAAAGTCCCTCTCCAGCTTTCCTATAGTCCCCTTTAGGCACTGGAAGGCTGCTATAAGGTCTCCTCAGAGCCTTTTCTTCTCCAGGCTGAACCACCCCGACTGTCTCAGCCAGACTCCATAGCAGAGGTGCTCCAGCCCTCTCATCGTCTTTGTGGCCCTCCTGTGGACTCACTTCAGCAGGTCCACATCCTTATGTTGGGCACCCCACAGCTGAACACAGTACTGCAGGTGGGGTCTCACCAGAGAGGAGTAGAGGGGGAGAATGAATTTGTATTTCTTCCAAACACTTGTATATTAATGATGCAATAGTTGCACAAAGTCTGATTTTTGGGAAGTAAGCAAATACTGCTCTATCTGAAGGGCAGGGCTTTGAGTCCCCGCAGGACAAAGACTTCTTGGAGATGCAAAAGGGCTGTGCTGATCTATGTGTTGGCTCTTGGGCTGTGTGTGTTCAGGCATGCCTGAGGTTTGCTGATACCAGCACTCCCTTTAGAGCCCCAGTGCCAGGACCTTCCGAATCTTAGTTTGCTTTGAATTTTCAGATTGTTAATCAAAATCAGAAATGTTTGTGAGTGCCCTGGAGGAATGTAGCATTAACTGGAGATTAACCTGTTCCTCTTCAGAAGCAGAAACCAAATTCTGCTGTTGCATCCCATAAATCTAGAGAAAACTTAATGACATCTGCAACATTATTGCAGACTTGTGCTTTTTTGTGTGGCTATAAGTCCCATGAACAGATCATTTGGTGAAACCCACAGTCAAAGCCAAACAGCATGTGACTACAAACTGGAGCATTTGCATCAGCCTTTTAACAGGTATGTGGACTTTGAGGATTGTGCCTTGAAACTTGAACTGCGTAATGGGATCTGTACCCTCACCTGTCATAAATATGACCTGTGTGCTTATATACCTTCTCTCACATCTATACCTGTGCATCCAAGGTGCAACTGAGACTAGCATTTAACCCAGGAATTGTCTATGGTAATAGATAATTGGAAGTGAAACCCATTGTAGATTTTGGTGGGAAGCTTCATGAGCCTGCACTGTCGATCCTATATTTTGTGAGAAGCTAGGACAAGTAATTCCCTCCTTTCTGTCAAGCCATCCCATGTAACTGCAAAAGACAGTCGCATTTCTCCACCATTTTCCCTGACACCTGCTAATATGCTGCTATAGGGATTCTTCATCATCATCAGTCAACGCTGATCACATGCAGCTTTAGTTTCTTTAATATCAAGTGTCAAAAGCATTTTTATTATGAAGCCTTGTGTGTCTTTCCTTTTTTTCTCTCTCTTGCTTTCTTTAAAAAAAAGAAAAGAAAAAAAAAGAAAGAAAGATTGGATCCAATTTTTGTCGGACTAACATCAGCTTGAAGATATTTTCATCAGTTCTTGGCAGATCCTAGATGGACTGCGTAATAATAAATGCCTTGTTGTGATTGTTTTCCTCACACTTAAGTCCATTTTCTGTGAGCACTGTATGAAGTAATTTTAAGCTTTTAATTGTTTATGGTATCTGGCGCATCCAGACTGTGAATTTTTCTGTATCTGTGAAAGAGAATTATTAAGCACCAGAGAAAAATGCTGCCATGCTACTTGCTGCTAATGCTGAGGATGACCTGCCAAATCTTGCAGTATTTGTGCATGCCATAGAGGTGGAAAGCAGGGAAGCTTGCAGAGCTAATAATAGCAGCAGCTTTGTGGCTAGGAGCCTCAAAATTGTAACTCCATGATGACAGTCTGATTCAAAACATGGTGAAATCCATATTTCTATCTATTCCTCTGAGTCTTGGATCAGTTCTTAGAAATCAAAGTTGAAAAGAAATTTGGGTGTTTTTGCATAAGACCAAAAGATCCTTTCGACTTCAGATGCAGTCCGGTCCTTAATAGCATTTGACAGGATAAGGTTTTCAATATATTCATAATGTGTTTTAAATGAAGCATCCCTTAATCTTTAAGACTGTCTCGTGCAGTGTTGGCACAGTAGTTGCATTTACAATCAGACAACAAGACCAAAATACGTTTGCTAGTAAGTTACTTCTGCCTCGCATTTCTGTTGGGTTGCCTTCCTTGGAAGTGTGCGGAGTGTTAAAGAACATGATTTGCTACAGTTCGGCAGGCAGCATCGTTCTAGTGTGGTTCATGGACGACCAACAGTTCAGAGACATGAAACCACCTCAGTGGGCTGTTCGTTACAAGAGTTAACTAGAGACAGTGGACTTCTTAATTGCCCCTGTGCACCAAAACAACATGCCATTTTTAGCTGTTTATTCAAACCTGGGCAAGTTCCAAAGCAATGTCACATCTGTGTAGCGCTACACACTCATGGCTCGTTGGTCCTGTCTCTCCCTGTATGCAAGTGAAGGGCACAATGAGAGTAACCCGTTGTCTGAAATGGGTGAACAACCTGCTCGGATCTTTAAGGCTCAGATTTTCGAGCCTTTATTATGTTGTCTTCTGATGTTTTTCCCTCTGGCACTTCTTCTATCACCCGCATTGGGAATGTTTCCTCAGTAGTAAGTGAGCCTATGTGATTCCTCAGTAGGGAGTTCCAGGCCTATGTGATTATTTAGGGTGTCCTAGGGATGCCTAAGAAGGCAATAAAAACAAAACTTCCCTAGGTGGCAGTTACTACAAATCCGTTTGCAGCTTCCAACTGTGTTGTAACTCCTGAGCAGGATACCAGTTTTGTCTGTCTGGCCATCCTCAGCGGCTTTCTCCCCTGAACATTTGCCTGGTCTGTTGAATCTGTGCAGATTTGTGACACTCAGAACATCCTTTATTAACATTTTTCACATGTCTGATGCACTCAGGTGAAGAACCATGAACTTGTCTTTGGTTTGTATGCGACTCCTGCTGCTGTCATTTGATGCTGTAGTTTTCACATTGAATAAGACACTGTATAATCAATCCCTGCCTACCCCTGTTCGTGTCATGTCTGATGTTAGACGCTGCTGTCATATTCTTCGTGCCCCCACCCCTATCTTTGTGTAAAGGAAACAGGCACTTAAATAACTGCATCTATATTTGCATCTGACCAGATGAGATAGTGCTGTTGTTGAGCATGTCAGCCTTCTATCTTGTTGCAAGGCAGTCCAGTTTTAATGGCCAACTGGGCATAGGTTCTCTGAAATGTCTTCATGAAACAAATGGAGTACCCCTGTGGTGATTGCCCTCTTATTACTGCTTAGGAAAAAAAACGTGGAGCTATGCTAGATAGTCCTAGAGAAACATCAGCAAGTATGAGATGGTAAGAGCAGTGGGTAGCAGTGAGCCAGTGGAGGGTAACAGCTGGAAGACTCATTGTAGGATTAGTTGTTTTACTTGACTTTTTAAAAGGAATCTTGCATTTAGCTAAATCAACTACATATTCTAGCTCTGGGCAAGAGTTGAGAATTTAAGCACTGAGCATTGCCTATTAAAGATGCTGGGAGGTAGGTAATAATTCAAACATCTGCAAATATTTAAAATGGGAAAGCTTAGAGTTAAATTGAAAATTGTAAAGATGTGAACTTTGCCTGTTTCATATCAGAAAAAACTGTTTAAATCCTTCACAGTAGTAGCTGACTAGATGTAATACTTCTGCAGAAGTTTTTAAACATAAGACTCTAGAATCAGTTTTTAAAAGTTAATTTTTAAGTGTCTGAAGGAGCAAGGAACAGAAATGTCATTGTTGTCAAGCAAACTCAGTCTTGAAGCAAAAGTTGCAGGAATCTTTTTATCAAGATGTGATGATGGATTCTTTATTGCTGTCAAACAGGATTTTTTTCTAAAAGATGCAATCTAGTTGTAACAAGGTTCCCTTTAGGGAATGCCCCTTCAGAGCAATCCTATGGCCTGCCTCTTACTGAAGGTCATGTTGCCATCTGTTCTTCTGGTCTTATAGTAAAGAAATTATGGAAGTTTTATTCATGAAAAATGCCCATGTTGCGTTACTTAAATGATGCTCGGGTTTCAGTGCTGAGCACAGGAAAATCCAAGTAACAGTTGCTGGGCACTCCACGTTTGACAACCAAATAAGGTATTTCAAGTATTCATTTATGTCCACCTCATTTTTAATACCTTGGGGAGAAATCTTGACCTCAGTCTCTAAAAATATGGATTCTACAAATATGGCTTGAAAACTCTTTGAAGGTTAAAAAGAGGTAGAGTCTTTCCCCAAAACTTACTAAAGACTTCACAGCTAGTTAACACTGGGGAAAGGGAAACATGCTGGGTGTTACCCATCTTTCTTCCTTGGACGTGGCTCATGCACAGGCAGGAACGTGGCCACAGGCTGTGTGCTGTCATAGGTCAGTGGGACATACGGGTGCAGGAGGGCACTGGGATGTGTCAGAGCATTTCTCCGCTTCTCTCAATGTGTTGACCAAAACTAAAATTGTTACTGAGTCATCATAACTGCATGCCTCAGCTAAATGTTCATACGATTGCAGTAATTGGTGCCTAACAGAGCTATTTTTCAAGGTTTTGGCTAATCTAGGCTGATGCCCCCACAATACTGACATTTCTGGCAGCTTGGGAGGCTTTCCTGTGGAGCTACAAGATTCAGCACCTTTTTAATAAAAATGGAATTATGAAATGAGACTTGAGATTAGATGTTTAAAGAATGCACTTTTGGGCCTTGTGTTTAAATGTTGTGTTATTTCATCTCAGTTCAGGTTCTTTGTCCATATTTTGGTCTTCACGTGCTGTTAAAATGCTCCCATTAGATTTTTGCTGCGTGCTGAGGTCTTGAAGGGGATGACATTATGGAGAACTACATAGCTTGCAAAGTAGAGGCTCCCTGTGTTTGCATGGCATATAACACGTGGGCTAGGAGACTTTGAAGGGTACAAAGCAGCATCCCTTCCCAGACAAAAATGAATGCTTGGAGAGGTAAAGAGGAACTGCTCTAAAAAGTATCCTTGCCATTAATATTTTTGGGTTTAACTTTGATTAAGATCCTTATTTGTAGCCCTATCAAATTCCACGTGAAAATTGCTGTGTAGGTCCAAACTTCTCTTCCTTTGTAGAACCTGTTTTCTTTTCCTTTGTACTTTTACTGCTTGTGGCAGCAGGTGTGCATACATTAGCATAACAACCACATTTTCCTTGGATGCTACTCAAACTGTTTAACCACTTAAAATCTGCTTTTTCCTCAACAATTGTAAGAAAACAGTCCATTTAAAACAGTTATTTGTGCTTTTTACAAGGACTTGCATTTAATCTTAAAAAAGACAGGGAAACAAATCCAAAATGCTGTTATGTAAAGTCTTTTCAATTACTGCTGAGCTTCGCATAGTTGTAACACTTTTGCTTAATACATAAATATGGAGCTGTCTTGAGAAAACGTGGCACTGGGGAGCTTGCAAAAAAGGAGACCAGTGACAGCTTCGCCTGGGCTTCCCAAAGACAAGTTGCTCTCAGACAGGCATTTATCCAGTGCCTTAGGAGTTAGTTAAAAGAAGCCAGGCCAACAGTTGGAGGCTGTGTCCCCTGGCAAATGCGCGTAGGTTTGATTTGCCCCGCATGGGTGCAGCTGTCACATAAATCTATACGTACAAAAGATGTCAAGCAGGATGGGAGACCTGAGGATTGCATTTCTGCACTCAGGCAGCTGATTGCTGCTGTGGCGTACTTGCCTTGTAGCTGGTGTAAGGCCTCATGCGGAAAATGGGAGTTAGGGGTCTCATTAGCATGGTAGCAGTTACCCATGGCAAAGGCAGTATTTATGTAATTGCTCCCTCCGCACACGTTCCTGTCCTGTTGCAGTCTGACCTCCTGAAGGCAAAGGAGGGAGGGTATGTTCAGGGCCCTGAGGCTGACCATCACACAGCGAGAAAGCTCCTCCACAGCCCAGCGTGCTCGGCATCAGCGGGGCTCATCTAGGCAGTGCGACGGAAGGCAGCAGGGGCTGTGGGGAGATAAGCACTTCCAACAACTTGTCTCTCAGCGTTCACCTTTTTGCATTTGCTAGTAAATTTGCTTTTAGGTACTCCAGCATGGAGACCATGCTACCAGCTGCGTGAGATGCAGTGGCTAGTATAAATATGGGTAGGCTAGGCTGTTAATAAGGTTTTGCTTGAGATTTGCTCCATTGCCCTCTCATCTGTGTATGGTGCTGTAACAGGGCAGCTTCTGTCAAATATCTTACCCATTTATGTTACAAAAGCCAGTCATTAAATAGTGACAGGTACTCCAGTGCTTAGCAGACAAGGTGCTGAGTGGGCTGTGTGGAGCAGGGGCTGGCACAGACAAGGACTCTGCGAAGCAGCCTGGCCTCTAGCCCTTTCAGGCACCCAAGTGTTTTCCCTGATGGGGGACCATTGCACTACCCAGTCATACGCTCCTTCTGAGCTTTTAAGGAAAACATGTGGTCCAGATCCATAGGTCAGACTGAGACTGCTCACGTACAATGCCATGCTCACGTACAAAGTGACATCAGCCCGGTTGACTGCACGGCTATCTGGCACAGCGCCGTGCGGGACGTGGATACAAATGCCAGGAGAAGGGAGGGCTTGGAGACACAGAATTTTGCAGAGACAAATTGACCTGGCTTGGTTTGCCGGGGCTTTGTGCCACCAGAGCCAGCCTCAGCCCACTGCTGGAGTGAGCCCCTGAGACCTGGCGTGGCATCGCTGGGCTTCAGCAGAGCGCGCAGGGCAGCTGCCCTAACGCCGGGCTGACACCCTTCCTTCAGCTGAAGCGGGGGCTGCCCGTGTGCGGGAAGCTGTTAGCCTGGAGCATTGTATTGATTCTCCCTTCCCAGTGGTTTTCTTCCACATCTAAGGATTGCACTGCTTTGTCAGCTTTCTACTGAGCTCGCTGCAGACTGGGTTTTCTGAGGAGACAAAAAAATACTGTCAAGTACCCTGTTTTCTTATTCTTATCTCACATTTAGTTTCCTAATTGCAGCTTGGAAATAAAATATCCTTCCTGCTAATTTTATTCTTTTGTATTTGGGAAACGCTGCCAAGTCTGACAACTTCTTCCTTCCAAACACACAGTGTTAAGATGTTTTTTTCCCCTGCTTCACAATGACAAAACTGTCAAGAAGCACTGGAGTCTGGAGAAACATGCATTTTGTGTGTGCCAGTGAAGCAGTGTTATTATGTTTAGTTTAATTTAAATCTGTCTGCAACAGAGGGATGGGTTTATTTACACATTTCCTAATAATGATTTGAATCTGAAAGTTATTTCTGCAGTGGAGTGTAAGGACTTTGAGTGGATTTTCCCAAAAGCAGCTAAAGAGATTAGGCATCAGTGTTGAGTACAAGCTGGGGGCTACATCTTTTACACTTCAGTTTAGGGGACCTCCCATTTTCAAACCAGACTAATTGCTAGTTCTTCTTTTATACCACACTGGAGGGTTTTTTTTGCTTGGAAAATACCAATACCAGTGTAAAACAGATGGACTTTTTGAAGAGAATGTGTGGCTGTCAAGTCTAGGGAAGAAACCTTGCCTGGCTGCACTTCAGGGTTGTGTGGGGGCACTGGGAAGCTTTCATCAATACCACGAGACCCTTGGGATGCTCCCACAGCGATTGCTTAGCCTACAGGCTCAGGAGGATATAATTTGGAGGCTAGATAGAAAATTGATGTTTCTTTGTGCAAAAATGTCCCATTTCCTATAGAAGTAAATCAAGACATGAAGCTCTTCCAGCTTCTGTAGTACAGAAGCCATGAACAGCTTCCCCATGTCTCGCAGAGCCCATTCCCTACTGTCCTTGTACCCTTGACTGTGGGACTGACTGGAGCTTTGCCTCATCCCTAAAGTGCAGGTTACCTCTAGAAGAAGGTGTGGGAAGGAAGGGAGGGCAAAAAGCACTTTGCAAACTGCTGTTGGTGAGTCCAGGGTAGTCTCTGTTGTACCCATTAGTGGCTGAGCTGCACTGAAATAATATCAGACCTCTTGCACGGCATGTAGCGAGTGAGCTCTGGGATGAGACTGATGGAAGACACAGGCAATGGCTCTTTGTAGTATTAGAGATTTGGTGCTAAACTACAGAGCCAGGAAAACAAATACAAGAAGTTACTTTTACCACAAAGAAGAACAAGTAACTTCCTGGGATCATTATATTTACAATGACGCTGCCTTGCTGACCTCTCAGAACTGGAGAAATCCTTTTCTTTTTTTTCCCCTTTCTTTCTGGTGTTTTTAAGACAGATGGTATATGCTCTTAAATAATGAAATAAGCCACGTTCCACACAAGACACTTGAAAGGGTTGCTATAAATGTGCACAGGTTGTATGTTTGTCAGTTAAAATAAATTTGTTCAAATAATTCTTTCTCTGCAACTTTTTACCCTTAACAAATGCACAGTTAATCACAGTGACATCTCTTTCTCCCCATAGATTGTGTTCCGAAAAATCAGCGACGTCAAACGTGAAGAAGAGGAGAGAATGAAGAGGAAAAACGAAGCCCCTCTGATCTTACCCCCGGACCACCCAGTCCGCCGGCTGTTCCAGAGGTTCAGGCAGCAGAAGGAGGCGCGGCTGGCGGCAGAGAGGGGCAGAGATCCCGATGACCTGGATGTGGAGAAGGGCAACGTTTTGGGGGAGCACTCCTCCACCCGCGCGGTGGTCAAAGCCAGCATTGTGACAGTACGGGAGAGTCCGGCGACCCCTGTCTCGTACCAGTCTGCTTCAACGTCAGGGGCCTCTGACCAGGCAAAGCTGCAGGCCCCGACATCGGAGTATGCTGGATGCAAAGTGTCGGGGGACTACCCTCGACGCAAAGGCTGGGCCAAATTCAAAGACGCCTGTGGGAAAGGTGAAGACTGGAACAAGGTCTCTAAAGCAGAGTCCATGGAGACTTTACCAGAGAGAACTAAAGCTTCGGGAGAAGCTACTCTGAAGAAGACAGACTCTTGTGATAGCGGCATTACAAAAAGTGACTTGCGCTTGGATAACGTTGGGGAGACAAGAAGCCCGCAGGACCGCAGCCCGGTCCTCACCGAGGTCAAGCATTCCTTTTATCCCATCCCAGAACAGACTCTTCAGGCCACCATGCTAGAAGTGAAACACGAGTTGAAAGAGGACATCAAGGCTTTAAACACAAAAATGACCAATATAGAAAAACAGCTCGCTGAGATACTTAGGATATTAACCTCAAGAAGAAGTTCCCAGTCACCACAGGAATTGTTTGAAATATCAAGGCCCCAGTCTCCAGAATCAGAAAAAGATATGTTTGGAGCTAGCTGAGGTGTTTATTTTTAAAAACAAACGAACAAACAAACTGACAAACAAAGAAACAGCCCCCACCCCCAGCATTTTAAATTTAATCTTTCTTGAAAACGAGTGAGGGACCAGTTCACTAAGCATGTTCCCTGTGTCTAAAAAGGTACGGTAACAGGAATTGCAACCTCATGTCAAGATGGCAGCTGAGTCAGCAAGGGTACAGTTTCTAAAGTTTTTCTTTCCCCCATTGCTGCCCATTCTCCCCCTCCCCTCCTCCCCCACTTCCCCTCTCTCCCTTGTGATGTTAGAATAAGAATTCTGACAGCAGCAGCCATCCCCGTGAGCCCCAGGTGACCTTGGAGGTTTTTGGAGCATGCCTTACGTCGTTAGCTTGGGTTTTGCCTATATGAATAAGCACTTGCCAGGGTGCTTGTGTTTTCAGCGTTTGGTGGGTTGTTTTTTGGTTTTTTTTAGCTGCTGCTGTCACTGTCTCAGTCACCTGTACAGCATGTTAAATGTCACAGTATATTTTCATATGTCTGTAATAATGCAAAAAGCAGTAGGAGATGTATTTAATTTCAGTAGAATGTGTGCTACTTGGTACTGGAGGTTTTTTTGGGTAGTCAAAGAAAGGGCTAAAAAGATGAAAAAGGTTGTACTTTGCAACTGCCAACTGGCATATTGCTAAATCAATTGTGTTTAACGCCATCCTCTACAATAGCCACGGTATTTCAGGTTTATTAATAAACAGGATATTCCCCGTTCTCATTCACTGAGTCAAGGATGCTGATTTTAAAAAACTTAACTCCTCTCTCAGATGTCTTTGAATATTTATTACTTTTGTTTTCAACTCCAGCCACTGGAGGACAGAGGGCTGGGTGTGCAGCATAGCCCACTGCACAACATATTGTGAACATCAATAACAGGTCCTGCAGATTTGCCTTCCCATGAAAATATACTGTGGCATTTATATCCTGGTTTTGCTACAAATCTGCTCTTTTAATTCTTGTTAAATTCTTATTCAGAAGTTTCTGTTTTGATAATGTTCATTGTAGCCAAAGGCTTTCACAGAACTTTGAAAGATTATAGATTGTGGCATTTTCCTCTACATCCAGATGTATTGCTCCTGATCTAATCTAGCTGGTAAGCAAATGGATAGTAGAGGTAGAAATACAGTGCTTACTGTATACAAGTGCTATTGTAGCAAGGAAACAAAAAGAACTGCTTCTTAAAGAAGGAGATGTTTCCAAAACTTATATTTTCATAACTTTTTTTGGAGGAAGATTGAAGCACTTTACCAAAACTACTTTTCATTATTTGTTAGATAGGGTAGCATAGCTGGTGTCATGGCTTGGGTTATCACCTTGGGATGCAGGTGTATATTCACAGTATATTCTCTCCACTGATCTGGTATGTTCACTATTTAACATTAGGTTAGAGCTCAGCCACATGGTGCAACACTTTTTGGTTTTCATTTTTTTAATGGCGATAGGTCTATAACAGTGTGGGAGTAGTTAAGTCTCACTCTTTTTCCACGGTACTAATTCATTTACAAAAATCACATGATTTTTTGGGGGAAGATTTTTGTTCACATTAAGTAAGGAAGAGACAAGGAAAACAACCCATTTGAAAGGATTTCTGCTGGCCTGATGATTGCATGGTGCCATGCGGAACTGTGTCGGGCATCCCTGGGGAAGTGTGAGTCCACTGATGAACTGGCACAGTGGTGGGGCCGTGCAGTGCAAAGCTCAGGTCTTGAAGTCAGTGTATTTATTTGTATCTGTTCCTGCGGTATCTGCCCTTGCTCTCAAAGATGCTGACTATTCCGAGCGCAGCACCACCACTTCCAGGTCTAGAGGCAGCTGGTTTAGGATTGGATTTCAAGGGGCTTTCTCACACGCTGGACCGATATGGAAGTGCCCACAGATTGTGAGCTCTTGCCTAAGGACTGAAATATTCCTGAGAAACAGCTATTGGGATCAAATCTGTAAGTTACCTTTTCTCTCCCACAAAAGGCAAGAGAGCGGTGACTTGCTCTGAAACTGAGGTGCCATTTCCTTAATTTCTGGTTCCACATTTAGGTTTTTCCAGTGGTAACTGGTGTCTTTTACAGTTACGCACTGCCGACGTACAGTACTGAGGAAGGCTCTCTTTGACCAAAGTCACGCTGTGTGTTTGGTGCTTTAATGAGTATAAGTGGCAACAGTTACCTGTAGTAGCTATGGCATAATTGCCCTAAGAAATCCATATAACAATGATTTCAGTTAAAAACTGTTGAAGGATTTTTTTTCTTTCTAGCTTCCTCAGTCAGCACATTAATTGGATAATGAAATTATGCCTACGTAAAACACAGGTGTACTGATATACAAGGATTTATAATCGATGCCCAAAAGTTCCAGCAAGTTTTGGGAGGTTGGCATGGAGACAGTTGCCTAATCCAGGTAAATTCCTCATCAGCATTATGTTCCTGACACTAGGTTTTCTTTGTAAAATTTTTGAAAAGCTGAAAGTCTTGCTGAATTTAGCAAGCACTTTGTGAAAGTGTCACCCATTTGCCTGCAGTTGGATAAACGTAGACATTAGCTTATCCCAGGTGGATGAGGGAGGAAATATTTATAACCTCCAAAGTATGTGCCTAGTATCTCCATAATTCCAGTGCGGATATACAATTAAATGTGAAGTTGCAGGTTGCCTGGCCCTTTGCTGCTGCTACTGAGTTGATGTTTCTCAGTGGTATTTTTATGTACCCTCAGGGATATGTTAAAGGTTATTCTGGTGTTGCAGACTGCCCAGGTCTGGAGTCATGGCAGGGTCAGCCCTAGAAGCCCCATAATTAGCCACAGCTGTGAATAAAGGAGGACAAGTCCCCATTCACTGGGGGTACTGGTCGTGTAGCCCAGTGTTTGGTATGGTGCTGCGCTCCTGCACACCCTGCGTGGCAACAGGTGGGTGCAGCACAATGTCTTTTTTAAAGGCTTTTTTGAGGCTGTTATAATGGCCTGTAAAGCCATTTATAATCCATTTGTAAAGCCTTCAGAGATAGTAATACACTCCTGAATTATGCTTAAAATTTAATGTCTTTGAAGATTGTGGCCAAATTTGGTGGTGTTATGGGTCCTGAAACTCCAGAGAAACTCTGCTCCTTACCAATGACACCTTCAGGGCGTTTGCTCCAGGTCAGCACTGACAGCGGTCAATGTCACTGAGATTTGCACAGCTGTAACTGAGATCAGACCCATTTTATTATATTTTATGAACTGGCAGGAACTACAACTAGTTGTCACCCCTCAGTAGCCTGTATATGTTGTAAGAGAATTTGAAAAAATTATATGCTGTAGGATGAGCTTTGGTCTTTGGATTCCTGGGCTACCAAGTGGTTAAAATGAGCAGAACCTTGCCCTCTGTGGGACTAGTCACTCCTTTGAACCTCAGACTAATTGGGACCTGTGCTGTAGCGCCCAGGCTCTGCTGATGCAGCGCTTCTCCTTTAGAGGGTGGTTGAAAGCACCTGTGTTACAAATCTGTCTTTCTCTATTGAACCTTATGCTTAGCTGCCTGCGGCTGGACAGCACACGCACCCACTGTAATTGTGACTTGTTCCTTCATTTTATTTGTCAGCTTTTCCTTTTTCTTTTGTTTCTCTCTTACATGTTGGCCAAGCCTTTTCACTTAAATTATTTTCTAGCTTAGAAATGAATGATCTCTGAACATAGGACTCTGCCCCTTAACAACTAAATGCTTGTACATACTATACAATAAGAAATAAGAAAAAACAAAAAGCCTCAGTTTTAACTGTGTTCTGGCATAGTGCTCTGCCATTTAACAACCTGCTAAATAACCTGCATTAATCTAAAAGACACGGTGTGTTCCATTTTTACTATACAATGGAATTAGGTTTCAATCCAAAGAAGGTGGTTGAGAAGAAGGAGCCTGGGTTATGGTTTTGTAAAATGGGAACTTTTAAAAAGTTCATGTTAGAACGAGTATCAAGATGCAGGACAGGATTAAAAAAGCAAAACCCAACCCTCACCCCTGCAGTGTTCAGATACATTTACTTCTGTCTGGTATTACATGTATACTTCTAAACCCACCATTCTTGCTTTAAATCTCTTTCACAGCGTTGCCCTGAATCCCAGCGAACACCCTGTTTAACAGCTTTGAAGGTGATGTTCTGTTTCTACAGTACTTCCCTTTAATGAACTGAACAAGATATTTACTGTGAATATCTGGTGATATATTTTCAATCACTCTTAACCAGTCTGTGAAAGAATTTAATACATTTGTCTTTGCTATATAAACAGGGTGTATGATTACACTTGTGCAGATGCGTGTACATACACACACATATATATAATATCTATGTATAGATAAGTCTATGGATTGCGTTTCTGTTAAGTAAAAGCGCATCCCTCATTTAACAATTCCGGTTCAAGAAGGGAGCTTTAAATCTTCCCAGTAGACAGCCACAGAATGTCCTAGCTAGTATCATGTCTGTTAACTGTTGAACTTTTAAGGCCATGATTTTTGGTTTCTCTAGTTGGCCTCAACTTTATACTGTTAGTCTGGCAAATATTGTGACTGAGAGAAGATCTGGCAAGCATTGTGATAGCCAGGAAGCAGAAATACACGTGACATTGGAAGAATGCTGTATCGTAGTCGGTGGGAATAAACTAGTATTTGTTGCTCACAGTATCTCTGAAGCTAGGCTACCCTGGTAGTGCTTCTTGTGGCTTCTCCTGCAAGAGGGATGGTGGAATAAATGGATTTCTTTTTTCTGGTGCCAGAGGCTGTCTCAAAGATGCTGAGCCTATCCTTCTTCTCATGGGCAGCATAACACATGGTTGCTGCACCTCTGCTTTCTTGTCCTGGTGTTAGGTGGTGAAAAGCATCTTCTACTGAATTTTTCATTTCCATGTAGTCTCCTGTGAGTCTATTGGCAATAACAGTCTGTGTTTCAGCTGCACTTCCAATTTATTAAGACAAACCTTTTCGAGAGCGTCCCGTGCAGGGGAAGCTCCAGAAATTTGAGGTGAGGCACAGTAGGATACTGTATCCTCCTTGTTGTGGCAAGCATTGATTCCATTAAATAAAAATAAAGCTTTTTGCAATAAGATATACCCAACATTTAGCCTTAAGACCCTTTCATAAGTGATATAATTCAAACTGTGATTCCATTCTCCTTCCTTCTTAATGTTCTGTAGTATTTACAGTGTTGCCTAAAGATGAAGCACTTTGATTAGCTTTCTAAATCTAATGGAGATCACTTGCTGGTAATCACATTTCTTTCTCCACTTAATGCCTTCTTATTAGGGTAATGAATTACTCCAGTAACCCTCTCCCCTCAGAAAACAGAGAGACGTAACTATCATCTAAGCACTTTTGTGTATCAGGGAGCTAACCTGTCATCTCACAAAAGTGTTTGTTTCGAAGATATTTTTTTTCCAGTGTGACAAAGCTAATGTGAATTTACCTGCAAGTGTAATTCGTCAAGCTGATTGTTGAGTGTTGTGTAAACATATTCGATGTGTAATCCCAGAACATCTCTGTAACTGGATCTAAATGCCTAAGGTTATCGAAACAGTTTGGGGTTTCCACTAACTGTTCTGAAAGGCTCACGGGTTTTTTCTTCTTCCCACTGAATCTGTGACCACTAACATAGAAAAAGAATAATTTTAGCTGTAGATGAAAGAAGTTCAATAATCTTGTATCAGGATGAACTGCTATATAAAGAAATACCAAGTTTTCTAATGAATGTGTTATATTATTGTACCTACATACAATCAATATTTGTACATCTGTTGGAGACCTGTCTGCGTTTCAGTATTTAGCCACTACTGCATGGACACTTTATTGATATGCAGTTAATGCAGTTGCTTTGGCGCTTTTCAATGTACTTCACTTGTTTTTATCCTTTCAGAAATCCACCACATACTCTTGGTTCTTTTTCTTTGCATTTGTCACTTTGTTCAATGAAGCATGACTAGAAAAAGAGAACGAGTAGATACTATTTTTGTGGTCAGCAAAGCAGCTGCCAGTAGATAGACAGTGTGTGTATGTATGTATTTATATGCACTGTCTGGGAATGTTTCAGTTACAAATGCAGCCACCTACATTAACGATAGCCCTATTCAACATTTTTAAACAAGCACAAATAATATTTGTAAAAAAAAAAAGTTTAATTTTATTTATTATAGTAATAAACTATTTTATACATTACAGTTGCTTTGGTGTGCTTTTCTATGTGCTGAATACGTGCTGATAAGATCAGCAAGGGGGGAGTAAGTTACTGTGTAGAACTTCTGGCTAGCCATTTTGTTGCTGTTGGTTTGTGTTATCAGTAGAGAAGTTTGATATTGCTATTTTGGTTGTAAATAATTCAGGTTGTTTCCTCAGATTTCTGTCGCTGTGTATCAGTACAATCGGGATTTACACTGCCAGGGTCACTGTAAACTGAACTCGGGTGTTCTGTGAAGCGAATATCCTGGCACCCCGGCGGTGTCCCACACTGTGGACTCCAGTGTCTTCTCTGGGCCAGGTGTCTGCTGAGCAGGAACGAGATCACCAGAGGTCTGGCTGCGACCTGTCTCAAATGATGGTTTGATAGCCTGAGGGTACCCGTGTCTGTAGTCCGTCTGTGTTCACTACTGCGGTCTCTGAGAACTATTACGAAACTTGTGGAAACCAGAGTGCTAGACATCAAAGAGGCTTCTGCTGTCCGTCATCTGCTGCAGAAGGAGGTGACCTTACCACGGACTTACGTGAAGACGAAAGCAACAGGAATGATGCCCCTAGTAGCGTGTCACCTGCCAGCGACACTGGCAGCAATGATTATTATTTTGTTGGCTACCTCAGCAAAGAAATCGACAACCGAAGGTGGCAGGAACCAGAGATCCTTTCAGGTGGGGACGAGCACACATGACAGGATCACACGCAGCAGCCATTCCTGCAGGCCAGCAGCCGCTCTGGACGTGTACATAAAGTTTTAGTCTTTAGGATGTCAGCCTGGACCCAGTGAGCTTTGTGCCCATTTTTGTGGTACATTCTCCATCCTCTTGCTTGAGGGTCTGGTGAACGCGGCTGTCACCTGTATTAAGACACTTAATGGGATTGTGAATCTCGTTTTCAAAAGAACAGCAATAAAGAATAAGCTTTCAGACTGCAGAGCTGAGGCTAAACTGTACTGAGAGCAGCCAAGGAGCACAATGAGGAGCTATTTTTAACACGGTTTGTGCATCCACTGTAGTATGTGGTGTGACAGGATCTCCAGTCGCTAGCATTGTTTCACTGGCCAGGATGAAAATCCAGCTTTCTTTTGCCTAATGTTATACCGTGTATTCCCTGTGCTTACTGGAGAAGGTAAAATTACCAGAGTGAAGGCATGTACTTTTGGGGGTTTATTTTGAGGTCTCTAGAGGCTGTTCTCATGTTCTGAATTCTCCTTTATTTTCTTTGCTCAGGCTTTTCCTTCATCCTTAGCAGCCTCCCTGGCTGTGCTGCAAGCTTCCATTAGTGCAGAGAGGGACAGCATTGCCCACACAGTGTTCTGCATCCCAGCTCCCCTCCCCTCCTCAGCCCCTCAGAATTTCAAGCTCAAGGTTTGTAACTACACTCTTTCCCCAGATTTGTGTGCCAGATACCGAAGGCTTGTGTTCCACGTGCTGGCCCACCAGGCCCGGACTCAGATGAACAGCGTCAGCCCCATCAGCAAAGAGCAGCCCCGACCCACCTGTGCCAGCCCCTGCTCTTATTGACGGCACCTGGGAGCGTGTTCAGAGCAGGGACAAAAGGTTTCCAGGCCATGTGGTGTGTGCTGTGGCTTCTGACTTTTCTCATCGATAACTGCAGGTATTGCTGCTTCTGTTTTGTTCTGAGTTAGCGTGTGCAGAGCAGCACCTACGCGATGCCTGGAGGTGTGCTTCGGGCTGCAGCTTGCGTAGTGCCCCACACAGGGAAGGGCTTGGGGCTGTGAAGGAGCCCCTCGCTGGCAGCACCGCCTGGCAGAGGGCCCGCACCTGTGGAGCCTTCCTCGCCTCTTTGCTGCTGTGTGTGTGGCAGCTCTTGGGGACCTGTCCCCAGGGGTGCAGGGGCTTTACCTGGCCAGGTCTGTGGCCCTGGGACACTTGACTGGAGGGGCGGCAGCAGCGACTCCCGGGGCGGTCCGTGGTGTGTCGGCTCATGGCGAGGTGAGTGTTGCATTTTGCAATTTGAATTTTGTGTTTGGTAATGAAGTTTCTTTAATTACTCTGTGGTGCATTTTAGTGTTTCTGTTGAGGTCGGAAGCACTCGGGCTCAGGGGTAAACACAACCAGCATAAACCAGCTCTTCTGTGCAATAGCAATGTCTTATTTGCTGCCTCCTCCATCACTGAAGGAACATCAGAGCTGTTTCTGTTCAGTGTGTGGCAGCAACACGTCTGCCTGGTGTGGGAGGGTGCTCAGCACAGCCCACCAAAACTCGGGAGGCCCCTCGCTTGGCAAGAGAAGGCTGCTGCGCTCCAGCCTGCCCGCCCACGGCAGGCGCCGAGACTGGAGGTGGCCTTGGCTGCCGAGTTGCTTTCCGTGCTTGCCTTGTGCCCGACTGAGGTAGGGTTGTTATTACGGCGTATCCAATTGGAAAATGCTGAGAAGGAAGTGGTGTTGCTATGGTATTTATTACTGCCAGTGGTGTGAGGGGTTAATTGCAACAGGCACATAGCATACAAAGAGTATTAGCAAATACAAACGATTTTCACCTAGAAGATTGAGGTTTTTGTTCCTCTCACTCTTATTCACCACAGCCTCAGTGTTGGTATGTGGAGGCTGGGGGGGAATAACCTGTCCTATTTTTGACTGAGTAAAAACCTGTGAGAGATCCAAAGCGAGCATTAAAGTAACTGAACTCCCAACATGTCTGTCAGCAGATAGGAGACGCCTGCACACAGCTGTATCTGTAAAAGACCTGCTCAGACCTTGTCTTTTTGTTTGTTTTTTCCTTTCCCCCCTTTCTAATTAAGTGCAAGCCCCCATGTAGCACAGCCAAGTCCAAATTTTAGCTGCCCCATGGCACAGGTGTAGGTTTAAAACAAACTTAACTTTGGCAGGTTCATCTACTATGATGGACTCTCAAGCTTTTCCCTAAAATTCCCACCTGGTACTGATGGAGGCAGGAGTGCGTGAGCAACCTCCAAAAGCTTGCTTTTGAAATTACTTTTGTTGCTCTACGCAGTGATTTATTTTTGTTGGGTTTTTTTGTTTGGTTGATCGGACTGTTTGGTTTTTTTTAAAGCTTTGCTCACTTGTAGAGTTCTCCTTGTTTGGTTTTTTTAAAGCTTTGCTCACTTGTAGAGTTCTCCTTGAACATGTTTCTGTTCAGGTAGATGAGGAATGAGGCAAAGGTACGGCTTTGCTGTTAATGCCTGCCTGGGGGGACATGCAGCCCCTGTGAATGTCACCGCAGTTTATCTGTGCAAATCTGAGGGGGACGTGCTTTGGTACAGGTATTTTTCTTCTCCTAGCTGAAATACACATCTTGGGGAGAAAGAAACTCTGCTGGACTATCAATTACGCGTGTGGATCTCCTATAGAACAGGAGCACTATGGCCTCCTCTTCAGCAGGGGTTACCGCTGCGGGGGGGACACTAAGCGGCCGTAGGGCACCGAGCACGGTATTAAACCTGGGAGCCACTGTGTGCTCAGCAGTAGGACCCAGACAGCTCAACAAGAAATGGTTCCCTGCAGGCGGGGGCTTACAGTGCAGGAAAATACAGATGGCTTTCGAACCTCCCTGGCAATCTCTTTTTAGTGAGTTTTACAGTTAAGCAGAAGGTATTTTAGAGGAACTAACGATAACAGGAAAATTTATTGAACATTCTCAGCTGTGGCGTGAGGATAAGAAGGAGAGCTACGATAATCCCTGTGTAGCCCCAAGTCAAAATAAAGTATTTGTTTTGGTTTTCCTTTGGAATGATAACACTGCACATGCAACCATATTAAACCTGGCTATCGGAAGTGCGGAGACAGAAATATAAACTAAAACAGTTCAGCTGGAAGCTACACTGAAAAAATGCTTCTTTAAAGAAAATGTGCAGAAACTGTGCATGAACCACTGCATGAAACTACCGTTCTGGCAGCAAGAATTGTAATTAGCTCTATAAAATGGGGGTGGGCATGGCTCGTTTGTGAACTGCAAATAAAGCAGCAGCGGTCAGGTGTGCTTAGAAGCTGCAGGCTGGTTGCTGTGACCTCAGTGGTAGCCCAGGTGTTGGGAGAAGAGTCTAAGGTGGTGGCAGTAAAGGGAAGACGTGTAGAACATAGCCAAAGCACAGCCTTGGATACGTGTCCTGGTGGGTTGAATCTGCTGCATTTCCTTTGCCCAGGAAAATTGGTTATGGAAGAAACCCAGCTGTGTCTCAGGAAAGCATCGAAAGAAAGCTTAGGAAAACAGAGGGTGAGAGCGTGAGTGCAGTCTGCAAACCCACCAAGGGACAGGCAGCAGGAAGGGAGCAGGAGTAGCTAAATGAAGGCACAATAATGGCACAAAACCAAATGGGACTGACTGCCCAGGGAGCCCCTTAGGCTGGAGGTTAGAAAGGGCTGTAGCCTTCCCGAGTTACCATCATTCCAGCAGCTGCTGTCGCTTCGGTAGCGGTAGGAGCTGTGAGGTACTTCACCCTGCCTGGTTGTCATAGGGTCACCCTATGTTGTCATAGGGACACCCTGCCAGTGTCATAGCGTACCCTTGTGTTACTGCCAGAAGCCTTAAGATTTTAAAGATTTTGCTTGGAAATATTATTATTATGAGAATGCTATTTTTCTTAAAGCAGAAGTTTCTTCAACCAACATTAAGTAATAGGCAGTGCATGGTCTCCAAGTACTCAAAAAGCAGTATGCTGTTGGGTTTTGAATGACTGTCATAATTTTTAGATTTCTATACCACGTAAGGGCTCATATTAAACTTGCAGTTGTTCTTGGTGTCAGAGGTTATTGGCATAACCGTTCAAGGAAAGCAGGACATCTTCAGAGACGGAAGACCCTTTGTAGGTCTTGTATTTTTACCAAGCAATGTTTGGCAGGATTTGATCAGATTGAGGAATTCTGAGAATAACCTCGGGGAACAGTGCTAAAGTCTGGGCAGATGGCACCAGCAGTGGGGTGCGAATTGTGTCAAGGGTCATCACAGTTGACAAGCTCTAAGCTCAGGACGCAGAGCTCGCTTGCTCACATATCCCTAGTGACCTTCTGGGACATCACTGTCTGGAGTGCCAGGGGCTCAAAACCTTCCTGGGGCTTGAAGGGGTTAAAAGCACTTAGTTTCTCCAAACCCTTATGCTTGTTGCCAGGCGGGGAGGAGGTGCAGTCAGAGGTTCCCCTGCTGATGCATCCTTGAGTCTCCAAGTCTGCCAAGGTTTTCTCCATGGTTCTTCCTCCTCTGTGTTTGCCATTGCGTAGCACAGTTCACCATGGGTCTGTGGTGCCTGGTGGTGAAGTGGAGCCCAGGGTGGGCAGGGTGTTGATGCTGCTGCATGGTATTTTAGTGTAAAGTAAAGCCACATGTGGGCAGGGCGCTAAAGGGGAGTGAGTTACCTCCCCAAGCCACAGCTCTGCCTGTGCGGGGGGCCCGGCAGGTGATGGTGGGGCTGGGCAAGCGCTGGGCTCGCTCACTAGGCACTGGCCCTGGGCAGATGTTTGCCAAGATGGGACCTAGGCCGTGCCCTCGCTGTGTCTGCAGCACCATCCTGAGAACTGAACCTGCTCACGCAGTGGCCTTGAGGCAGGATGCCAAGAGGTGGGCGAAGGCAGCTGAGAGATTGCTGAAGCAGCCCGGAGCAGAGATGTGACAAAACAAACGTTATTAGCCTGTAATTTCAGCAAAACTACCACCTCAGCACAAAACTATTACCACAAGAGTAAAGAAAGCCGTAACTATAAATTAGCAGTAACATAAAGAACTGTCTCATAAATGCTTATTTTTATCTCTGTGATTTGGCTTACTATAAGGCAATCCTCCCACATACCTGAGACCCTAAAACCTTAACCCTTCCAGCAGCACTCTGGGGAAAAAAAAATCAACAGGATCTTCTTTTTTCCCCTAAGACTTTCCTTTTAGATTCATTTACCAACAGTGTAGATGTTTCTGGTCTTCTAGTATCATTTCTGGTCGTTCTATTTTTGCCACCTAATTTTAGAAACTCAAATGCACTAGTGCAGGGATGGAAGCTCTGTGGTCCATAAAAATTAATTAATTTTGTCAAGAAAGATCAGCTCTAGAGGGAGTGCTAATACAATTTAAACTTCACAGGTCATAACCAAAGTTGTGTTTCTATATTATTTCTTCAGTAAGCTTTAATTTTTTTCAGTGGTTGGCTGATGCACTTGTCAGCCATGATTCACTTCAGCTGCCCGGCCATATGTAACGTTTTCCTGAAGTCGCTGTGGATGGGAATGCGCTGTTATTACCTGCAGGTACCACCTCACCATCGCTGGGGAAGGCGTATGCCTCGGGTAGCCCATTTCATTTGACCACTTTCTGAAAGGCGCTGGTGTGCGGGTACCTGGGGGGATTTACGCTCAGACGGAGCTGGCCCTGGGTATGGCAAAAGGTGGCACAGCCTGGCCTGTGGTCAAAGTCTGCTGTTAAATCCTGGTGTTAGCTTAATTTGCTCTCACCCAGACCTTTATGACTCCCAGCATAAGGAGTTTTTCGAGCATTCGGAAATTTGATTCCCCTGACTGATGCTGTCGTGTACTTTTCATCCTGTCGTTATCTGCCTTGGGTGCTGAGCGCATGCACCCTTTTCCTCCCAGAGCTGTAGTTCCCAAGGCCAGCGATGCTGACGCGCAGCAGGAGGCCTTACGTTGGTGAAGTTTGTGGAGTGGTGCTGGGGTTGCCTGCAAGTCAGGGCTTGACACTCTTCAGGCTCAGTCTCTTGTGCGGTGTCCTAAGTGTATGGGTCAAATCTGTTGAATATTTTCTTTCCCTTTTTGTCTCCTCCTGGGTATCGGTGGTACCCCTGAAAGCCTCTCAAGCTTGCAGCTGCCAGCGCTTGCCCGCCAGGCTGGGGTTGCCTGAGCTGAGTTGGTCCATCCACAGTAAGCTGAGGTGAGGGTGAGTCAAGCTACGGGCACCTGGGTTTCGTCTCACTCTCAGATGCCCTGGCAGGACCTGTGCTTGACATGACTGCATTTGTTGGAAGTGCAAGTCTCAAAATAGTTGTCTCATCTTTTCTTCCTTTCACGTGCAACTAACAGAGGAACCGCTCCACAAGCAGCTGCTGGTGAAACTGCTGGATGTGGTGCACGTGCACACAACACCCCCATGCATCCACATCTGCAGGGGTCAGCCAGGATGCCCACTAGGGAGGGTCGCTCTCAGAGGTCCCTTATTAGCACAGATCATTTCTTGTATTGCCTATTTACCCTCATCCCTCAAAGGTGTTAGAGCCTCAGAGCTCTTCCCAGGCTTTGCAGAGAGCAATATTTCAGCTGTCTCTGCTGGATTAAAATATATGCCTTGACTAACAAGTGGCCGTGTGCTGAGCCGGTTATTTTGCAAAGCAGTAACAGGCAGCGCTACTCAGGGAAGGGGGGACGACTACAAAGCACAGGCAGAAGAAGCTGTGACAGACCATGCATAGCAATCTCCTCGCGCTTCACAGCTCCCTGAGGAAAATCGTGCCAGCATGCCCGAGGAAGGCAAGCCTCCCCTTAGCAAGCATGAGCTGCAACCGGCTCAAGGATTAGCAGTGACGGAGGAAATTAAGCAAGCGTGCAAGAGAAAGGACAGGCCCTGTGTTATTGCTATGACTAATAACTATGAAAACCTGCAGCAGTTTTGTTAAGCTGTTTTTCTTCTGACCTGTGGTAAGCTGGTTATTCCAACTAAGCTGTTTTGAGCTCTGAGATGTGAAAGCGATACATGAGCAAAGCCTCGCCTGCCCTCTAATCAATGCAGAACTAAAGAGCCACTTAGCATAATCTCACCGTCCCCAGTAATAATGATGGCTGGGAGGGCTTTGCTGGTAAAGGAGAGGGTTGGGGGAAGGATGTGTGCGTGTGCGCGAGGAACTTGATTACTACAGCTTTGCGGTAGCCATTAAAGCCATATACTACATTTGTCAAAATTACTTGTAAACTTTGTCAGCCATCGCGTGTCTGTCTAGCTCAGTTTCAGAGCCACCACCTTGGATTTTTTTTTTTTTTGTCATTGCAGTCTTGTGACTTTTAGGATCCATCAGCAGTAGTGTGCCCCCCCACCCCACCCCCAGACCAGAAGTGCTTTGCCTTTGGTTCAAAACGGCCAGTGTCTGTCTTTGGCAATTTCTTTGTCAGCTGTTTCCTCGGTCCCTTACCCAGCTCTTCCTTAGCATTTTCAAGTCTCGTTTTCCCCCTCCCCTTCCCTCTTTTTTTTTTCCTTTTGTAAGTGGGCTGGCTGCTTCAGTCTTTTCCAGATCTGCAAACCCCCACCTCTCCAGGACTGTCACAGAGGACTTGCTTGGAGGATGGCACTAATGGTTACTACACAGTTACATCAGGTGCCATGTGATAACAAAGACTCAGTTCTCAGGTCACGCTGGGGAACATGTCTCCAAGCTGGAGGCACAACCCACTATGTGTGTGTGACATGCTCGAGCTCTTAACGGAGCCGCGTGCCTGACCAAGCGTGCCCCATGCCTTGCCTGCTGGTGCTGTACGGGCAGGGTGGAGCAGGAACTGTGTGAGCGGGCTCGTTCTTGACATGTGTATTTCAAAGTAGCAGGACAAAGAGCCTCTGGAAAGACTGAAAGAAATCTATTTATCATATGATAAATATTTACAGTGTAAGAAACAGTATCTATTACTTAAATTGCCTTTGTTTTTTTTTTCCAAAATTGTGCAATTGTGCAAACACTTCATGCTTCTGACTCTGGACTGCAACAGCAAGAGTCTAAAGGGAAGCATCATTTGACTTGCATACTACTCTTGTGAATGCTGAAGTCTCACCTTAACTGATCTACAAAAGGTATATTTGCTTTTTAAACTCATGCCATTAGGGAATGTATGTTCCATGCAGTGCACACGAGGGACAGAAGTGACCAGTCCGCACTGCACCCATCCTGCAGGCTTCCAGTGCACAGCAGTGTTCCTTCACAGCAGTGGAGCACTTACTTTTCTTACACCAAACTGTAGCTTTTCAAGACCATTCTCAAGCCATCAGTCAATTTCAGCTTTATTTATAGAAACAGAAAAGGATACAAAATTATGAAAGATGTATAAAGCACTGAAAAAAACCCAAAATAATTTTAGTTCAAAATAAGCATACTTTAGATGACCTCAAGGTCATTTCCATATTGGAGTAGGAAGTTTTGCATGCATGCAAATTGGAATCTAATCACTTAGTAGCCTCTTGTTTCATGTAATAATGGTAATTGATAAGACTTAAGAATAGACTCGACTTTTTGCTTTAATGCTAATTCCACTTCATTAGAAAGTTTGAATTAAGTTTAAGAAAGTTCTTGCCCTTAGCTCAGGTCTACTCCAAAATGGAGGCCAATCTCAGATCGTTTTAGTAATTTGGAAGCTGAGAGTAATAAACTTCTTTGTAGCTGAGAGGATCCCTGTAATCATCGTAAGACAATCAGGAGGGCCACGTCTCTGGCCAGGCAGCATTCAAGGTAAGTCTGATTTTTAACAGTCCATGGTATCTCCTAGAAATTACTTCCAGGGGAAATCATGGCTTTCTCATGGCGGGAGGTGGGAATCTTTCCCTAATCTTGAACGGCTGGAGCTTCTGCTCTGAAACAGCAAGAGATGGGCTTCATCTCTGGATGGGTAGAAAGCTGAAACCTCTGCTCTTATTTCTTCAGGAATAAATGAAGGGGAAAAAGGCAGCAGCCATAGTTCTGAGCAGCAGGGACACCAGGAATGCATGCACTAACCTGAAGCCTCTTAAAGGGACTGAATTCCTTGTTGAAGGGATAAACTTTATCAGACTTGGCTGGAGCTGCAGGAGTGATGGGCAGCAGGATGCTAACTGTGCCAACAGGCTGAAGTGGCTGCCGGGGGGCATGGAAGAAGTTTTGACATGAGTCCTTCTGCTTTGGGTGCAGGAAGCTGCTCTGGAAGAAGCCCTCTCCAGCACTGGTGGCCTTTTTCCAGGCCTAGGGGGAATGTCTAACTTTAGAAAGACTAACAGACTTCTGGCTGCTCTTCAACTTCAGTTTAAAAAATAATAGCCTGGAAGACACCACTTGGCCAGACAGGAGCAGGGTCTCCCCTTCCCTCAGAAAACTGCGTGCTGAAGCACTCAGGCAGCCCTGATGCTGGCAGGCAAGGCAGGACCTTCCCAGCTCTGGGCAGCCCAGTCTTTTGGCCAAAAGGCTGTTGTAACAGGTCTGGCTGATTTGGTGCCACTATATTGGACCATTCAGATTTTTTTAAAGTTCTTAAAATGCCACTGTGTCTTTAATATTGCAGGAGCTGATTGCCTGGACACTGCAGAATGAAGCGGAGTGAACAGATCTGCCATCCAGCCAGACCTGGGTTATCTCCTTTCATAACATAAAAATACAAGAGGCAGACTGAACAGTTCCCTTGAAGGCGGGATTCACCCCATAATGAAGGTAATATTATATGCTTTAACACAAGGCAGAGAGTGCTTAAAGCCCAAGGAGCTGTAAGATCGTATTTGATCAAAAAGAAAAGCTGTTCCTTAAGAAATGACCTGCCTCCCTAATCCCCCCTTTTAAACAAACAAATAAAACCATTCCTAAGACTAACAAAAAAGGGCGGTGTTTTAAAGGCAAAATTTTAAATGAAGACATTAAAGAGAAAAAGCAGACTTTGCTACAGTAGGTAGAAAAGTAGCTTAAGGCTGAACTACTGCAGTAGTGAGAATAGCAAAAATGTTCTTATATTAGAAAGCAATCAAGAAGAACTGATGAGCATCACACCCTTTATGGAATAGTGTAAGTGCAGGGCACAGCCCTGTGTTGCCCCTAGACAGAGGCTGTGAGAGACTGGGCTTTTTGAATTCTGCAAGGTAGGAAAATTATTTTTGCTCAATGTCTCAAAAGAGGCAGCAAAATATTGGAAGAAACAAAACCAATCTTCAAAGTATATAAAATACCTATTATGAGATGCATGCTTCCAATATACCCAGAGTCACAGAGATGCCATTTTATAAAAAATAACATAATTGAAAATGCTTCATAATTTCTCCCAATCCCCAGCTGCAGCCTGTCAGTGTTTCTGATTCAATTCCTGAATTCACAGTCCAGAATCAACTAAATGAGCTTTTTGTTTTAATACATCGACCAAAGACTTGGTTTGGCACATCCTTCTGCAGATAGGGCATCCAGTGTAGAAAAGCCATCAACCTGTCTTAAAAAAAAATCATTGGTTTGTGTCACTCCTAATTCACAGCGTACGTTTGCTCCCATTCAATTCCAACGTGAGAATAGCAGTACAGGAAACCAAGAACAGTCAGTGTCGCCCATGGCCAGCCTATAAATAGAAAGACAGACAATCTTAGTCAGAATAATTAATGAGTGCTTCAAGTAGAAATACTCTTGGGATGAACAACTTATGATGCCTCTAATTAATTTTATTAGCAATTCAGTCTCATAAGTATGTAGAGCCAACCCACAAAATCTGAAAGGGGAAATCTGCATTGTCTAATCTTCAGGGCTGCGTGACCCCTGCAGCCCTAGTCTTTTCCATTTTCAGGGAACCGGACCAGATTTATTCCCACTCTGCACCTAAATGATACTCTCCTGTTTCAATCCTGTCCTTTGTAGCGGGTTGCTCTATCAAGCAGATCCCCGAATGAACCCTGACACTTTAAGATTGCTACAGTGCTTCCTAGGCACAAAGGGATGCATAGTCATAATGCAGGTTATTAAAAATCAGAACAAATCCAGTTAGCTGTTCTGCACAAAGAGTTTAGGGAAACATCTGAGCAAGACTGTTTTGGGTACCCTGCAGCTGGGTGTAAAAATTGCTGTATGTGCTCTACAGCCCCCTAACAGCTAATGGGGTCAGAACACCATTGTGCCAATGCAGAACAGACAGCCCTATTTGCCTTATGTATTCTTGCTAGACTGCTTTTTAACTAAAAAACCTGACTCCTCCAATATATAAAACTCTTGTTGGGGAAATGGCATGTTTTGCTATTACTTCATATTCTTTTTAGTGAAAATCACCATCTTTTTACTTGAACTTTTAACAGCTAAAAGCAATACGCAGGAGGTCGCAAGCCAAAAGGTCTATTGCTTTCCAGTGGAGTTGTGGATCAATTGAAAAAACAAGTAAATGATGTTGCTTTTCTTCATACCTTTTATGTCATCTCTTCCCCTTCTCCATCCTCCTCCTCTCCTTAGAATTTATGAAATTAAGAGTTTATAGGTTGAAACCCACAGCATTATTCCCTAATGTTTTTCAGTGCATTTTGTCTGGGGGAAGGGGGCAGGGAGGAAGGTGTCTGAGGTTTTTTTGGTGTGGTTTTTTATTGCCATTGTTGATGTAAGAATTTCAGTTGTGTATGACTGGTTTTGTGCACACCGTTCTCAAAATACCAGCACCTGCTTTTGAAAGAAAAGCTTCAGTGCTCCCTCTTGGGCAAAATTCTGCTCTGAAGGAACCTGCTGGTAGGCATGAGATGACCCATTGGTCTGGAGAAGGGGAGGAGAGGGGTTGTAGCCTCTCCACAACCCGATGCTCCTGGAGAAGCTCTTTCTGAAGGTGTGTTTACAAGGTATTTTGCAGGCTGGCTTTGTCCAGGATTCAAGCCAATTCCAGCCTGGAGGCTGCTTAATTGTGCTAATGTCCAGCTGAGCCTTAGCTTAATACCCTGCCCGCAGCAGGGCTCGGGCTTGGTCCTGCGCTTCTGGGGACCGCACGTGCTGCAGCCCCTCCTCTGTGCTCTGGGAGCCTGGGCAGTGTAACACTTCACCCTGGAAAAAGTTATTTTCTTCCCCCTCCCCCCCATGAATAGTGTGTTTGCTCCATGAATCTCTAATTGTTCTGGCCTTGTGTTGTGGTAAAATACAGTCTGGTAACCTGAATGATTTTCATGGAGACATTTCCAAATAATAATCACTCAGAACACCCTAAGTGAAAAGTATACTTTCTGTTTAATTATTTGTTTCACAAAAACAAAATTGCTGAGGTATCTCCAAAGGGATTTTTAACAACAAAATAATCTTGTTTGTTCTTCGGTGAAATTAGGCTCCTGTAGATTGGATTTCACCTTCAACAGCAAGCTAAAGCCCAGTTGTGCTTTGTCTCTGATAAAATTGCACGTGAAAGTCTGTCAATAGATGTAATAAAAACATGTGTCTTCTGGCAGCAATATTGTGGTGGCTGCTTTATATAGACAGAAAGTTAAAAAAGGACCGAGTCCAGAATAGCCTTTTTTTTTTTTTTTTTTTTTTTAAGAGCACTTTTAGAAACTTTGCTAGATACATATTTTGCATTTTTAAATACTTTAAAGCTCTGGTACACAGAAAATGTGCCAACAGTATTCTTCAGTGTGACTTGCTGATTATCCCCAGCCAGTGTTAAGAGATCTTGTCAGAATACATAGGTATGCACTGGAACTCTTTTCTAGATGCTTTAGATTTACGATAAGATTCCTCCGTAGTGTCCGCAGCTTGGGTTCACGGGGCTCTCATGCCCCTATAATCAGGCTTCTGTTAATCCTCCAGGAACACAGGGAGTCTCTCCTGTACAGTAAGAGGTGTCAGGGGTCGCATTCAGCAGATTACCTCCTCCTGATCTAATTAAGATGAAAAGGAAGGGGGAAGACAAAATGACCTGCTTTGGGAGAGGGAAAAGGGGAATATTTTTAATTTAATCCTGTTACATGTATTCTAGGATGAGCTGCACAGATCCCAAAGCATTTCTTGCTGCACAGGTGGTAGCCAGCTCCAAGGGAGGCTGAAAGAGAAGGCACCTCGGCCTTGCTGGCCCTTTCCTGCCGTACAGGGACCATGTGCACTTCTGCCGGGTGTGGGGAAATACATGTAGTGCTTCCACGGCAATTGAGCAAAGCAAAAGCAAAGGTATGTTTTGCATCCTGCTCCTACGCAATCCTCGATTACCTCCGGTCTACTCAAGGCTGGTGCATTTGCACAAGTGCATTCATACCCGAGAAGTGACCCAAGGACAGCCTGAAGCAAGCAGGGGATCTAGACTGTTTTCACTCATCCCTTCCATTTTAGGATTGGATAGAAAATAAACCTGTTGAAAAGACTGAAGCACTTGGTCTGCAGAAGGTGATGTTGTAGGGAAGGACACATCGAGCAGCGCTAATCCAGCAAGGACACAATTTCAAATTCTGTGTAGCATGTAAATGACCTGCGCATTGTCCTGGTGTGTGACCTCGATAATCAAACAACAGCACGAGCTTCTCTTGCAAGGTAAGTTCACAGGAGCCTTCTCCTTGCTTAAACACTTTCTCCTTGTAAACCCAAACAATGAAACAGCACTGATGGTCTCAGATCTGCAGTTCCAAGGAAATCCCTCCTTTTGCCCTGGGCCAGCAGTGTAAGCTATGGTCTTCTCTTGGCCTTTTGCTGACTCCCATTCTGCTCCTACTCTCAAACACTATTCAAGGGGCTTTTCTTTTTGGTGGCTCCCCAGCTTTACCTTATCACCCTAAAACAGTGTCCTCACCTGCACTGTACTGTTCCCCAGCTTCTGCTTGGAAGGGTATGTGCCTGTGTTCTAGATCAGTAGCTCTCTACAGAGCCAGACACATAAAATGTACTCTTAGAAACATCACTGGGGTCAAATCAAGCACTAAGCTGTTAGGAAATGATTGAGTTAAGTTTGTCTATTCAAAAATGTCACATACCACCTTAAATCTTATAATTTCTTCACCGTCTTCAGTAATTTGATTTTAGTCTTGAAAGCCAAGATTCATGAGACAACTCAGATTTTCATAACTTTTTGTAGTGGAAAGATAAATTAGTATTCATTAACATATATACTATTTGTAAATCCAAGGACAATTTCATATGCTATTTGCAAATCCAGCAATATTTGTGAGCTTTACCTGCACAGATTTCTTTTAAGACAGCTGGACTTCCCTCTTAACAAAGCAATGCTGGGTGAGAAACATTAAGCAGAGAACTTGGTCACGATTCTATTATACAGGTATGCTGCTCCATAAAAAAATCAAGCACAAGTTCCTTTGTGAAGAGGACTGTGAATGCTGTGGTGAGGTAACAGCAGTGCTTTATTCATTCATCCATACGTTAATCTCCTCCCAAAGAAGTCTCCAGTCCCAATTAGGCACGGGGCAACACAGTTGCGCACAGATTATCTACTACCCAGTAGCCTTGCTGGTTTAAAACCATGTTTTGCTATGTTATGTACTCAGCTTTCAGCATAGTAAATAGACTTGTTTTCATTACAGAGCCAAGACAGAAGTAATACAAGCTAGCTGCAACAAGAACAGCTTTTGGAGTTACTCCTTCCTTTGGACTTCCTACTCCTCTTCAAGAATGCTTCTGGATACTTCGCAGACACCTAGAGTAAGTTGTTTCTGGCACAATCTGGATTTTCAAGGGAGTGGGGTAAAACTGAGCTTTAAACTCAAAAGTAACAGCCTGGATCACAGCTCTCAAAAGACCAGTTATATCCTCATTACCTCAGTTCAAATAATTTGAACCAACATGTATCTATAAGGAAGCTCTGTCAAATTTCCTAATCAGCTATAGAACTGCCCAAAACATTACTTGTATGATTCTTTTTCATATCCAAGTTTCACATCATCATCAAAACAACTAGGAAGTGACCCTATTTTCCTTCCAATTGGTGAGATGTAACAGAAAGGGGCCATAGCTCCTTTTTTTCCAAAACCTCCTTAGCAGCTTTTGGACCTTAATGCTATTCTGGACCTTAATGTTATTCTCAGATGTGATTTGAAGTCTTCAAGTACAGAGCAGTTATTAAATCAACTGATGTCAGAAAAAGTAAACTCTTTGAAAAGCTTGACTTCAGGAGTGTGCATCTTACTCTGACTTTGATTTGGAAGTGCTATAACACTTAGCACTTGGGAAAATTTATCCTTAAACAAAAGTTCACATGTGACAAGGCACTGAAGCAGCTCCCCTGTAAAGTGGAATTAAGGAGACACAATGGCGGGGAGGAACAGGCACCAATCCATCAAGCAGACTAAAAAGCCAAAGCAAACCAGCATTTGAAGCCATGACCTCTTTTGCCTACAATTACTAACATCCTTAAAAGACCAGTAAAACTGCTACATTTTCAAGAAAAATAACATGTTCAAAACTAAAGCTCAGTTGAAAGAAACCTATTATCTAGCCCAATGTTTGAAGTGCAGGATAAACTCTGGATTTTTTAGTTTTAATTTCAGGTCTGTTCACTTCCAGGTGGACCCCTGCTGACCGTTACAGCAGGACATGTCCAACAGCATGTATTACAAACACTGTGCAGTCTGATACCCAATTACTCTTTAAGTATTTGGAAAAAGAAACCCTATTATTTTCAGCTGTGTTAGCATTCAGCCCGCAGATGTGGGACTGGATAACTTCAAAGCACATTAGAGGTGATCTAATTGGTTTACACAAAATTGCTCCATGCGTTGCGTATCAAGTTTTCCAGCTGCTCTGTACACACAGACATGATACGTACAGCCCTGCCTGCTGCTGGGTCTGGGTAACACTGCATTATGCACTGTATTTGCACAGCTGAACAGAAACCTAACATTCATTGTACTATCTTTTCACAGATACCGTTCTTCTTCCAACAGACCAAGCTCAGTGTTGCAACGAAGAGAAATGGAAGAGACTTCTGGTTCTCCCGGAGTTCATTCCTCCTCTGAAGGTACTAAAGCACAGTATGAAAGGAATCATAAATTCCAAACCTTGGTTTAAAAAGTTCTTTCTGAGGGATATTCTTGCCCTTAGAATACACCCTTCAAAATACAGCACTCAGATGATAAATAGCAAATTCACCTTTTATAGAGGAGGGGCTTCCTAAAACCGCCTTTGACATGCCTTAAATGCTAATTCCTTCCCATCTGCCTCCCTTTACTCACCTCTAACCAACCCAGACAGGGACCTGGGTATTTTCAATTATCAAGCGAAGAAAAAGAGCCAAGAACAGCCTTCATTTTCTAGCTTAACTAACTTTATCATACATTAAGCCAAACATTTAAGAAATTATATAGTAATTAGTAAATAATTAGTAAAATAAATAGCAAACAACTCTGTTCCCAGGTGTAAAGAAAACAGAAGCAATTATGGAAGCATTAGACCTATTTGGAATTCAGTAAAGTCAGCTTTCATGTTTTCATATATATCTATGTCTGTCTCTCTACATATATATATATACCTATTGCCCACTTCTTCAGTTTCTAATCAAATGCTGCTATTGCTGGACTCACCCTTAGCAAGCTCTGGGGCGGTTTATTAGTGGCTGACAGCATTGCCCTAAGCACTTTAGTGTTACAGCTCATCCAAGAACAAAATTCAGAGATGGGAGATACAAGCAGAGCTAGTACAAAACTGGGAAAAGCTCTTCTATATATTGAATTATACCCTCTCTGTGGTAAAGTAAACTTACTGTATTACTATATAGTAGGGCCAAAAGCAGAGAAGAATAGTCACGTAAGATAACAAATGAAGACATGTAATTCACTTTTTGTGTGGCTGCAGCATATATGCATTGCTTGCTATACTGAGGTACAGCAACTTAATCAGATCAACAGAAAATTTATTTATATATCTAAATCACCCAGCTGTACCCCATCCCAATCACATCTGCCCCATCTCCACTGATCTCTGTATACTCTGCTTGAGCTGGCGAGAGTAGGCAGTGATCTAAAGCTGATTTAAAGAATTTTCCCCCAGTTTATCCTCCCACAGCTCTGCAAGCTCTATACCACTTAGAGAATTTGATTAGAAATGCAGTTATTTTCTTGAGCAGTGCTATTAGAAGACTTTTTCTGTGTGCATCAAGTGCTGCAGATACAAGACGTGGCCAAGGAAGCAGTCTTCTAATTATTTAAATTCTTCCTACTCTCCTGGCATTGATGATCAAATTTATTTTTTTTTTTTAAATAATCCATCTTTGAGGATAGGCCCTTAAAAATAAAGTGCTTGCAATACTCACTGTAGCTGCTCCTCTTCAAATCCAGCAGAATTTTTAATACTTGAAATCTTAGCCTAATGACTAATTAAGGCCCCCAGTTTCTGGGTTTAAAACATAAAATGAAGGGGCTACAAGTTTGTATTATTCAAATACTTAAATGCAGCTGGGGTGATTTTCTAAATTAATGACCAACTTAGGCATTACTGTCTGTGAACACCCTGTATCCTTGTGCAGGAGCTTTTACTAATAAGCATTTTATTTTTGCACACTTCTAGTTCAGCTGCTGATACATAAACTTCTGCTGCTAACAAACAGGCCTGGAAAAAAGAGCTAATGTAGAGAATTTAACTTCCACTTTACTGGCTTCTTGGCTGTTGTGTGGGAGCACTCAAACCAAGGATATCAAATCACATCTAGAGAACAAGTCCTGTGAGGAGCAGCTGAGGGAACTGGGGGGTTCAGTCTGGTGAAGAGGAGGCTCAGCTGGGCGGTCCTTATCTCTCTCTACACCTACCTGAAAGGAGGTTGTAGGCAGGTGGGGGTCTGTCTCTTCCCCCAGATAAGAAGCAACAGGACAAGAGGAAGCAGCTTCAGGTTGTGCCAGGGGAGGTGTAGACTGGATACTAGGAAAAAATTCTTCACTGAAAGGGTGGTCAAGCACTGAACAGGCTGCCCACGGAGGTGGTAGAATCACCATCCCTGGAGGTGTTTAAAAAATGCATAATGTGGTGCTTAGCAATATGGTTTAGTGGCAGTCCTGGATGAATGGCTGGACTTGATGATCTCAAAGGTCTTTTCCAACCTAAACAATTCTAGGATTCTACTTCCAGACATTCATTCAGGGATAACTGCAAGGATAGCGAGGCAAGATCCAGTACCTAGAGGATAATGAATTAAATTGCAGAAGAAAACATAGGGCAAGGAAAGCCCTAACCTGAACTGCTGCTACTTTTGGCCTCCTCATTGCACACGTTGCCAAGGACAGGCAATAAAATCTGCCAGCAAATGCACAGCCCTCAAAGTCCCAGCTGGGCATCTCCATCCTCTCACCCCACGTACGGCAGCACCGATTCACAGGGTCTGTATATTCAAGATGCCACCTTCTCCCACTATTGGCTCCCAGCAAACAGCTCCCACATCTTTCCACTGCATAGCCTGGAAGCAGAGCAGCAGAGTGACGCAACCAAGGGGAACCAGCCTGGGAGACTCCAGACTGACCTTAATGCTGTAGATTTCCAGGTGCTGGAGATACTTAAGCTTCAAGTGTGGGTAAGGTCCAAATATTCGGGAAAAGTATTACTGTACAATAAGAAGTATTTCAGAGGAAAGCCAGAGAAATGCTGTAAGAATAAAAAAAGCCGTCCCATACAGCATCTGGAAACAAGACTGAAAAGGACAGAATCCTTAGCTGCCAGGTCTAGATCTGAACCTCAGCCAGGTATACCGGCAAAAGCTTCCTCTTCAGTAGACATGAAGTAGTTTCCAGCTAAAGACATTAACAAATGTATAACATAGTAGTCTACTTACATGAATTTTACATTATACTGTCCTGGAGAATACTTACAGCTGTGGCTTTCTGAGGAGTACTTACCACTGCTGAGAAAAACTGAAAATGGATCAGTAGCAGTCCAGGACCATCGTTCGCAACACAGGATGACTGAAACTTGCCCCTATCAGCATTACTGAGAGCAGAAAGCTGTAGTCTCTTAGTGTTTTCTCAATGCAAACAGGTTTTATTTAGCAGAAAGAAGTCACAAAAGTTGTGGCTGTGTGGAACCACACTTTACCATATCTAAAGTAATTTTACTTCTGTGCTTGATGGCACTGAAGAAGGTTATGTGCTGACAAGGACTTTCTTAAACAACAAGAAATCAATTCAACCTATGTCAGGGCTAGGGCTACCGAACATACTTTTTCCTATTAACTAGCTAAGGTGCAAATAAACAATTTCATAGACAGAGCTCAAAAGATAGGCCTATCCTATAGCTTTCATAAAGCACCTCTCCACACAATTCAGTGATGATGCCAAAACTATTTGCATTGCATTAGATATGTACATAAATAAATAACCTGCTGTGTTACTTAATAATGCTGGTATCTGCCTGCATGGATTCTACATTTTGTCTTTGGAGCCAGAACCTCATTTACTGCTACTTAACCATAATACTAGCAGCTCTCCAGGTACTGTACAACATAGATCAGAAGCATTATTTCCCCTGTATGTATCACAGAATGTGAGCAGGATGGTGCTGGTAACTTTATTCTGTATTTCTTGAGGATGTTTTTTGTGGTATTATCTGACCATATTTCTACCTTAGGCATTTTTACTTCTAAACATTCTATAAAGCACAAAAGACTCATAGGACTTATGCCTTCTGCTTCATGTTTTAAAATAAAGCTTCACCCTCTGCTAGTTTTTCCAGCAGAGAGAGTTCATGGAAAACAGCCTGAAATTTTAGCCAGTAATCCCGATCTCATGTATTTCAGGTTGACCCTGGAGTAATTCAACTAAAATGAAAAGAATCAAATTCAGCGGTAGCACAAACATGGATTAAGTGTAAGAAAGACTGCTTAAAACTGCCTGGAAGAATGTTTCTGCCACAACTGCTAATAGGAAAGGAAAACTAAACAAACAGCTTTAGGTTTCAAGATTAAGAAGGGGCGAATCTGTAAATCCAAAGCAACCTTCCTTTTCCCTCCCAGGTCTTTAGTTGAAAGATTACACACAGCTAATGTGAAATCAAAGCCTACAAAATATGAAATCTCAGTGTTGTTCATGTATTTTTAGAACAGAGACAAAAGCTTTGAAAAGCATTATTGTAAATAAAGATGCATTTCTACCTGGAAACAAGGCTAAAGAGCTACCTTTTCAAAGTGTTATGCAAAGAAAACATTTTAGAGTAATACATCTGACTTGGCATGCATAAGGACAGCACTGCCCTTATCAAATGTCTACTCAAGGTGTTCCCAGAACAACCTCCTTAAATACAATGTGAACAATTACAGAAAGATAACACTTGCAAAGATTTTAGGGCATTTTTCACTTGTAATTATTTGCTGAGAGCATTATAGGCGCCAATCAAAACATCAGAGCCACAAGCCTCTTTTTGTCACAGTTGCAAGATGAAACAAGAAAATAGAGCTAACTCCCCAGAAGAATATGAGCATCCCAAAAGCAGAGCTGGGAACGCTGCTGCTGCCTAGCAGGACCCTGAGGCGAGCCTGTCTCTTACTGAGCAGAGATACTCGTGTTACATATATATATGTATATATATATATATATATATACATGCTGAGCAGAAGGGTGACAACTTCGTCTCCACTAGAGCTTGAAATTTCAGGAAGATTTCTGTATCAATCTAATTGGAGTTCTTGGATTTAGGTTTGTATGCCAGCCTTTTTGCATACAACAAAAACTTCTCTAACCTTTTGGTGCTAGGGAGTTCTTGAGTATTCTCTCAAAAGCAAAGGATTTAAACCAGGGATTCAGACAGGTATCATCAATCATCAGCAAGCAAACATTTGGGTAAAACAGTGAAGTACTGTAATTTATTTCCCAAACCAATTTCTAGCCAAGGTACCCTGGAAACAGTCATGAATATAAGATGCTTAAATGATCATAAAATAATTATTTTTTCAATATAAAGAATTACTGAAGGATGAATTATTCACAGTCCCCTTCCTACCTGCAACACACTTTTTAATCTACAATTTTTCCTTGTCATCCCCAAAAACATTTACATTCCCAGACTGTTGCAGCAATTCTATGGCAATGCCTTGTCCCTTACCAGCATTAAGAATAAGAAAAAAATCAGACAGTGTGACAAATTTAACAACTATTTACAACCACCTACACTAGCAATAAACAAACTGCAACTTCTTATCACAGAGCTCTCTTACCTGAAATGTCCTGTGTAATGAAAATTATATGACTTGCTAGAGCTTAATGCAGTAAGAGAAGGGCTGAGAGCACATTGGTAATTTACAGGAAGACTGCATTTGAGATAATTGCTATATCAATGTAAAGCTAGCACTACAAGTGAGGTCATTGAACAGAGTTCTCACTTAACGGAAATCCACACATCTTGAGGGATGGAAGTGCATAGATAAGGTAACCAGGCAATCTTGCAATCGCTCACCAAACCATAGCAATTGATTCAGGACTAAAGCATTTTTAATGCTGCTAGTTGCAGGTTGTACACAACCTGCTTGTGTCTTGTTTTCACAGCATCACCAAAAGGAAAATGGCTAATGTGGAGTTAAGGCAGGCAGCCCTGGAAGGACAGGGGTGCCTGAAGGCAGTGTTCAGCCAACAGAAAACATTGACAACAACCAATCTCCATCACATTAGTGGCATATCACATGAAATGTAAAGCTTGCGTGCAGGTTACCTGCAGGAAAAGGGTCACACAGGGCTCACCTCGGTTGACCAGTTTCTAATAAAATAATCGTTTCACTTCTCACCTGCACAAGATGGAGCCACGCTGCTGCAGCCCATATAATCATAGCAACTGAACAGAAAAATCACAAGTAAAATAGTTCATTTACAGATAGTTTGTGGGTAAGATTAAATACATTTTAATTTTTGGGAAACAAGTCTATGTTAGTCCACCACGAAACCATTTGAAACAAAGAAACTAACTTAAAATTATTTGAAAGATATCAATATTTAAATTGACTTCAAGGTCAAAATTGGACAATATGCTTGTGTCAAGAGTACATCTAGTAAATTTTGGGAGGAAATACCTTATTCCTTGCTCTCTGTGTGAATTAGAAATGCTCTCTGTGACGCAGAGGCCAGGGAGTATCTGAAAATACAGGTCTGCTTATGAGAGATGTGTAAACATGCAGCTTATCTGGAGCAAAAGCTAGCAAACCCATTATCACCTACATCAGGAAACACAGATTAGAAATACCCAGGTAGCTACATCAACATGCTAAATCTGCCAGGGAGCTCATTTCCTATGCCCCACTCTGCTTTCCTGGGATCTGGTCTCAGGCCAGTAAGCAGCCACCCGAGGGGAGGAAGTTTGATTAGCACAAATCTGAGCGGGTTACCTACCAGTGTGGTAGCGGAGATAAAAACGATTCCGCCAGCCTGAGCCCCTTCATCTGTACACTGAGGGTAACAACACTCCATTGCCTTGTAGGTGGCTCAGAGGAATGCACATGGAAAAGTGTTGTTATAAGAGCCTAGCTGCTTTCCTTACTTTCCTGTTTTAAGAAAGCTTCCTGAACAGCTGCTGAATGGGGTCACTCACAACGTTCCTTTTGGGTAAAGTGGCTGCACTGGTGGAGCAAAGCATATACAGGAACAAGCCTGCAACTGCAAAAAGATTTTGTAAAAAGAATCCCCCACCTTTTTACAAAGATATATGTTTAGCAGCATATTCCCTTTTCTAGAAGAAAAAAGCCCCTCACAACCACCACCTCTTCTACATTACATCAAACTATAACCAAGTAAAACAGTATTACTATGCTTTACCAGAAAGTTAGTGCTTATATTTAAATTCATTTAATAAATTGCAGTTTAGTGCAATGAGGTAGACTCCTTCTATGTGCTCCCCTGGCCCACTAAAACTACAAGGAGCACGGTCTGATGTATGGCTGTTATATCTCTGTCCCACCTGTGCTCTGCAATTCAATGTAATGCTGCAAACCTTTAACAAGACTGCTGATAGCACTAATATACACATTTTTCTCAAAACAAACACACACATACACATCTCCAGGGGAAACTAGTGAGCCATTTATACACATCAACTTTGTAGTGTTCAACTAGATACTTGTCTCCTTGCCCAGGTGTGCAACGAAGTGACGCTTCAGTGATTCACAGCCTCGATGATGTTTGCTGTTGATGTAAAGCAGGAACAGATTAATTGCAAGTCCGCTGTACAACCCCCGGCTAAGCGACACGACCCTGAGGGCAGCAAGGGGTGAGGGGTGCATTTGCTCCACACCCTCACCAGAAGATGGCTGGCCTTATGTGGATGTCAGGGACAAGACGGCACCAGCAGGGTCTCGTTGCCCTGACCAGACCTAGCAAGGGCCTCCACATTGCCCCTGTATTTAACTGTATAAAAGTATATTGTTTACGCATATACTGTATGCATATTGTGCCTGACTGCGACTTAACTTTCCAGCTCCACCTCAGCCCTGTCTCATCACCACCGCCTTGCCCAGCCCTCGCTGCCCCCTTGGCCAACCCTGGCTGACCCCAGTGAAGGGCTGGGTCCTGCCGGCCCTGCTGCTTCCGTGCTTCCCCTTCCTGGTGGAGCAGCCTCGATGGCAGAGACTAGGCTTCAGCCACTGTGGGATTTCTCCTAGTGCTAATTTCACGTCTCATGGGAGAGAAATATAATGAGAACTGGCTATGAAGCAGTCATTTCCATTTGTAAATGGGACAGCACAAAGGAAGAAATGAGAACAAATTTCCATATGTACAGTCCCTGCTAAACA
The DNA here is from genome assembly GCF_963210335.1 of Falco punctatus. Taxonomy (NCBI): domain Eukaryota; kingdom Metazoa; phylum Chordata; class Aves; order Falconiformes; family Falconidae; genus Falco; species Falco punctatus. The sequence goes on along the minus strand of NC_137592.1, from coordinate 22,452,431 downwards.
ATCATCTCTGCAAACCTCTCCACAGCACGCACGGTGCACGTTGCCTTCTTTACAGGATCAGCCACACAACCAGAATAATTAATTAATCTAGGCACCATCACATCAGAGGATCTGATATAACAAAGCTGGATCTGATCTGTTTTATTTCAAAGATCACAGTTCATGCGAAATGGCGTGGCCACACAGATTAGTCATATTAAATATAATTTGGGGATAATTAATGAATATTGCATCTCAAGTAGGACCAGACCATGATCAGACATCTTTGTTTACAATCACTACATGTCCAGACAACACTTTCTCACGTCCCTCTTTTTAGACTAAAACACTAAGGTGGAGAAGTAACCCACCTGAGGAGGAGAATCCAGTGGCTACAGAGGGCTGGCCAGGCACGGGCGAAGGTGCTGTTGGAGCAGGACGGAGCGCTGGGCTCGCAGGGCAGCACAAAGCCTGGCCATGTGGGCACGCAGTGCCTTGGCACGGGATGGAGCATGCGCTGGGAAGAACAAGACATGAGGAACAGCTCTACAGGTGACAGATCAGTGGTCCTGTTCCTCTGTTAGCATCATGCCTCACGTCACCATTATGGTAAAAAAATGACCCAACGGTAATTGGGCTATGCAGTTAATATTTTTAGCAAGGCATAAGAAATGTGAAAATAGTGTATTTTAAAATCTGAGGTGAACAAAGTATCTTATTTGATCTGATCTGGGTGTGGTAAGGTGGCAGAAGGAAAGCCAGCAATGGAAAACAAGCTACCAAGAAAGGCAGCCATGATTTTGTGTAGAGGACGCAGTAAAAACATGAATGGGGTTAATTGGACTGGGAGTGGCTTCATTTTAGTTAGGCTTGCCAAAGCTAGAGGTTGGCAACCCTTGGTAGGCTGGTGAAAGCATACTGCCAAATGAAGATGCCAAGGTGTCCATCATTTACACTGATTAGATGGAGAAGATCCAGAAGATTGCCATTTTGGGAAGGAAGAGACAGGGAATATGAGAGACCGCTCACCCTGCTGAAATAGACTATCTTTCTTCTGAAGACACTATTAGTCCTGACCTTGACAAGGAGATTAATGCCAATTTCTTTGGCAACAATTAGGATACCTAATAGAGAGGACAGAGGGTTCATACTCGTCCCTTCCCTTTTATTTTCAGTTGGATCTACTACTGGTTCTACATGAATTATTACTAAAAATCAATGCCTCATGCTGAACTACATATTCTGGATGACATGGAAGAGTTTCTCAAAAATTTATGCATGGTCACTGGATGCGGCTGGTTTTTGCACAGGAAAGTGGATATTTTAAAAGTATCCATTTATTTTATTGGTTCTTTACTCTATTTGGAAATTTAAAATGCACAAACTGGTTGTTCGGCCACCACATATTGCCTTACTCATTTCTTTTAAAAAAAATCTTTTAACTAGATACTGGCGCACCCAGTATAAATTTTGAAAGTTCTGCTTTTTGGATCAAATTTTCTGACAAAGTTTTAGAATCCTTCATGTCTGCTCACACTATACTCATTGTATGGGCCAAGGCTGCTCAGATGACCCTCTGTTTCCCCTTTGAAGAATTATTTTGCACTGGGATTTGTCTCAGTGTTCACTTTGCTACAGAAATGCAAGACAACTATGGTTAAAAGACCTTCCTCTGTCCTTTAGTGTTTCAGTGAGTTCTGGACTCAAGTGAAGAGCTCGGCTGCAGTCAAAAGTTTGTCATAACAAAGAAGTCTGATTAAATAAGAGAAATTTATCATTTGGCAGGATCCTTCAGCCATTCATAAAAGAAAAAGTCAAACACAATAGTTAATGTTTTGATCAGAATGCTTAAGTCTTTGACTTGCATGCTTGATGACCTTTAAATTGCATTTGAATACATTTCAGTTACCAAGGCAGGAAAATTACCCTGGCAGATGGACCAAGGTCATTACCAATTTACTAACAACTCTACCTTCCCTTTTGCTGAAGCCCCTATATCTTCTATGACTTCAGAATAATAAATAATGTAGCTTAATTTGTTTTAAATCCTAATCCGAACTGCAACAGATGTTATAATGGTTGGGTAGAATAATTAAGAGGCTGTAGCATGTCTCTATTTTGATTTGCTATTGGAGGCCTCAAAACACAATGAATAAAAAGTACAGAGGAGGACGGAAGCAGAAAGGTGACTCAAATGTGTTGGCATCACTCTAGATAAAGGCTGAAAAAATAAATATCAAAGGGTTAAAGTGAAGTGCACAGAGCTCAATCCCCACTCCCAGCTAAAAATTGCAGCAGGAGGACTATGACATAGTTGCCATCACAGAAGCATGGTGGGATAACATGCATGACTGGAGTGCTGCAACCGATGGATACAAACTCTTCGGAAAGGATAGGCTAGAAGGGGAGGTGGTGGGGTAGCCCCGTACGTCAGGGAGTGTTTCGACTGCCTAGAGCTTGGTGACGCTAACAACAAGGTCAAACGTTTACGGGTAAGGATCAGGGGGAAGGCCAACAAGGCAGATATCCTGGTGGGAGTCTATTATAGACCACCCAACCAGGATGAAGAGGCAGATGAAACATTCTGCAAGCAGCTGGGAGAAGTCTCACTATCACTAGCCCTTGTCCTCGCGGGGGACTTCAACTTACCAGATGTCCGCTGGAAATACAACACACTGCTCATGAGTGTGCCTCAGCACGGACACTAGCTCAACTTGCCTTGGGCCTTTGGTGTGTGCGTGCATCCTGTACATGCAGAATGGATATCGAGGGTCATATAGCAATAGACACCCCTAAAAATCATCGCTTTGTACACTGCAGTTACTACTGACTAGGGTAGCCTTTACCTGGAAAAATGGGTCCAGTCTTTTGAGCCTTCTTTCACAGCTAATCATGCCAATTTTGTTTCAGTCTGAAGACTGAAGTTAGTCAACAGCAAAGAGTTGTAGGCTTGGTACAGGTTGACTAGCAGCTTCATTACAGCTGTAATCTTACTACTGTGGAAAAATTTTATGTCTTCCCTCCTAGAGATGTAAGCGGACTTAACCTTCTATCTCAGTCAAGTTTATCGGAACATTACAATACAAATGCTGCCAGTAGCCAACTTCTTTAATGAAGGCAGCAGTACATAAAGCTGAACTGAAATATTAATTACATTACTCCTGCAGAACTCATATGATGGTAGAAACACTCTGTAAAAAGTGTTTAGTAAACGTTAACTTTTTCTAACAAAATAACCACTATCTTTGATTAATGGAGATCTGATCAGACTATAAATTAATTTTGAATTTTCTATAAACTGTCATGGAAGTAATTCATGTCATCTTTCAAAACCAGTACAAATTTGTCAAAGTACTACATGTAATACAAGGTCTTGATGCAATTAACTTCAGTGACTAAAGTGCTCGTAAAACGTCTGTCCTTGGCTAAGTACTGCACTGCCATGGTCTCAGTTTCAAGAGAACTGATGGGTCAGCACTTACTATTGTAACAGAAGTACAGGAGGGTTACTGTAAGCAGTACAGTTGTTTTATATAGTTTTACAGCTATTTTATATACTACTGTGCCTGCACTGAAATGAAATCATAGATATTTTATGTAACACCGTAGACAGCGTGAAGATACAGAAAGTGCAAAGTGTAAGCAGGACAAAAGACCCCCAAATCCACCCTTATTTTTTCACAATCATGCTGAAGACTCAGCATTTTAAGATGTGACACCTGGGTATGCAGTGGGTTTTCTTGTTTGTCTTTTTTTACTTTGTTAGTGGCCATGCTTATAGTAGTGCCTGCACACCATGTTGTAGCAACAATACCTATTGCATTTGCTGGGGTAATAATTATATTAGACTAGATTCCCAAAGGGAAACATGCTTTGCCCTGGGAGGCTTCTGCTGGAGGCTCACACTGGAGCTGTTCCTGATGCTGGACTCAGCTCTGCCTCCTTTGGATGCTGCTCTATGGCTCAGAGTCACTACATAAAACCCCTAGGATTTTCTGTATCCTTGTGCCTTGCACACTCCACTGTGGCAGAATGGGAGAGGGGTCCACTCGTGCTTCACAGACTACATTTTGTTTCTATCCAGTAATTGTTTCAAGTAAATCATACTTTCCATCACGGCCCGAGCAGCAGAAACTAAACCAAACACATCCTACAGATCTTCCAGCTCATCTTTAGCATTCCCTAGGAGCCATCAAAAGCCCAGACCGTGCAGAGGACTTCTCAGTGCTCCACTTTACCTGAGCAGTGGGCAGCAAAGGTGAGGGCAGATTTTCGGAGGAATGAAAAAACCCCACAAACACAGACAAGAGGATCATAAAGGATCCCTAATCCATGCATGACAGATGTGTACACCAAGACAGACAACCCTGGAGGGAAAATGGAGGATGGGACAGAAAAAGCTATTTCATTTCACAAGATACATTTTGCAATTTCTTCTAGACTCTCAACGCAGGTAAATGCTGACTCTCCGAGTTTCTCCTGTCCTCATCTCACAACCTTTCATCAGCAATAATGTTACTTAAAAAAGAAGCATGAGATACAGCTTGTGTATTTGACTGTAATGCATGAACCAGATTCACTGAGACAGATCAGCAGTGCTTACTGCAATGTAGACACCTTCGCATTAGTGCATGATCATGACTTTTTAAACAAGGACTTACCTTTCTAAACTTGACATAGGTCAAACAAATTGAGAGATGGCTAAGTGATGGCAACCCTTTGTATATACAATACAGTGGATTTTGCATGCACTGCTCTCACCGAAGACTTTTTACTTTCAGCTCAAGAAGCCAATGCAGCTCAAGAATCTTGTAACACTCCTGTGCTTCTGCTTCATGATCACTTCTGGTTCTCCCTTCTGTGCTACTGAGCTCCATTCACAAACCTCAAAGAACTTGGTGTCTAAGCAGTGCTGTGAAAAAGCACATCACATGGCAGAATGAGTGCTGACCTATTAGTGACTGACAGCAGGCATGACAGCCAAGATGTATTCCCAGTTCTGCTATTGACTTGCTACTTCTCTCTGTGCCTCTGTTTCCCTTTGGTATTTGTAAAGCAACTGGAATCACAAAATTCTTCAAATGTTTAGGTCATAAATACAATACAGGACAACAAAAGGACACACCTGTCTATTGCCTTATTTTACTGCTCAGAAGCCTGGCAGCTACTGCAACTTTGAAGCCAGCCAAAGCAGATTCAAATGACTTTAGGAGAAGAAACCATGCTTGCTTTCCTCAGGAGCAGCAATTAGAAACAATGCAGGTTTATAAGAATAGGTGTTTTGGGATGGTTTTGAGCGATTTTGTCCAACGTGTTGCCAGCACAACACAGGGTTTACTGCAATAAAGACAGGTTCTATTTTTTTTTTTCCATAAATGGCATCATGATGTAAGATTTGCATCTCATCAAGCAGGTTTGCTCATACAGTGATGTGCACAGAGCTTCACAACAGTGTCGCCTTCAGTCAACATCAGGCTCACTGGAAAGGAGGCTTTAGCAAAAACAGAATGATCTTGTTGCTGCAAGGAAAGGTCTTTAACCCCAGTGGCTGCAATGGGGTCTGTGATTTTACTGTTCACCATAAGGCAGCAAGATGCTATCAAATGCCCTAGCAAAGCTATATGTCCCTTACAACTAAGCTGCACACATCAGGTAGCAGTATAATAAGGTTTAATCACTGTGTTACATCATTTTGCTGGTAGAAATTACAAGAGTATTCCTGCCGTTATATGCTGTTTCAACCCAGGGAAGACTTTCACTGAACTGGTACAAAGCATGGATTTATGTGAGATGTCCTACTGGTACAGCCTGTGGGTATTCCTGTACTTGCAGAGGTGCCCTCTGCATAGGTATGGCCCCAAGCATATGAATTGAGAATACAGAACCAAGCATCAGCTAGACAGAAATCCCTTTGTGGTTTTTCCCTCTTTGAAAAGTAGTCCTCCAAAGAAGTCCCAGACTAACTCCAGACATTCTTTAGGAAGTCATTAGTCCTTGATAAACTTTGTGTCTTGAAGTTACTCTGCATCCCTCAGGGCTAAACTCTCCTAAATGCAGTGGACCAGAGCTTAACTACTATGGCTCTCACTCTGTCCCTTACACCAAGAGGGAGCCGTTAGTAATTTTCCCCCAGGAAGCACAGTTCATTGTATGTCAAGTATAAAATACTTTTTGACTCCTTTAGATTTTTTAGTTTTGTTTTGCAGCTTGACACAGAATAAAAGGCAATGTGCATTGAACTGTTTACGTGATAAAAGACAGGACTGCCGCTACAGAAGTTGAAGCAGCTCAACAGCTGAAAACAGCAGCTTCCTGCAGAGAATTGATGTTACAAAACTTGGACTCATTTTTGGAGTCAGGCAATTGATCTTCAGCCCAGTACAGAGCAGCAAGTGTATCGAACACAGGCTGTGTAAAATTCAGCATGCAGCTTACCCCAAATTAGTTTCTTGTGAGATGGCCTCACCACTCACTTGGAAAAAATTTCTTAAGAACAACACCTTGATGGTGTTTTCTAAGACTGAAAGTGTATATGAAAGAAATAAGGCTGACTGCAGTATCGTTTAATGTATCTGGGATAAGCTTCTACTAAAATTTTCATATGACATAATAAGGCTCAGATTTAAATACCCTGGTCTTTGTAGAAAATTAGTTTACCTGAGAAAAGAAGATCCAGACATTTAAATCTGGTACTGACAAAATGGTAAGGATTTTGCCACCAACCTTCAAGGAAATAGGACCTGCTTGCCAGGGCATGATGTTCTTTGTTATATGGTGATGAACACTCCCAGCAATTCAGGCAAAATTTAAAACCACTCAATAATCTGGGGGACTTAGCTTGAAAGCAGCTGAAATATTGATGCCTACCTCACCTTGGAAATACACCATTTGCTTGCCAGAGTTATTGGGGAACTTCACATCTATGAATACATGACAGGACCATCTCTCACAATCCACTGGCCCGTCTGCCAAACTATCCTCCACACCCTCCCATTTGAAAAAAAAGGAGTACATTTAGTATTTCAATAAATAGAAACACTTGAGTATTAAAGTTATGTCTCTCCCTAGCAAAATAGTTGGGAGTAGAGGACAAGAAAATAAACAGAACTTTTTATCTACTTCAGTGAAAAAAAGAAGACACAATTTTGCATAGACAGATCAAAATACTACCGTAAAATGAAACTGTCTGTAAAGTATTAATCTCCTACTCTAACTTTCATGAAAAGCATTTAGAAAACAGAAGGTGACACGTGTGTCTGCTCTGAATCTGTAAATTGCCCTTGAAAATTTTTTGCTATGATTCCTCCATCTACCAGCTTTTTCACGGCAGCATTTGGTTACATTACAGCTACTGACTTAATTTACCTGCACGATCATTCAGTGCATGGAAACTGTCCCACGCTTTCACCATCCCCACCGTTCTTCTCCAAACCCTGTCAGGCTCTGCTACGTGCTTTCTGCTATAGGGAGAAGGCTGCAGGGACTACAGAGCTCAACAGTAGCTTGAATGTAAAAACCAGAGGGTTTAACAGTTGCCTGTATGTCAATCCTGTGGTGTGTAAAAGTCCCATCCAGGACTGATAAATGTGGCCAGGTAAAGCAGAAGGAATTCCAAATAAAGTAATAGGCTGTAAAAGGAACAAATTGTGGCAGCGACAGGAACAAATGCAGGTGGAACTGTCTACAGAGCAGATACCACAAGAGGAACAACTGTCTGAGAAGCAGGCCCATATAGCAAAGCTGTCATGTTGAAATCAGTGAGAAAGACTGGTGCAAAATAACACGACATCAGAGCAGGGGCAGCAGAAGGGCAAAAGCTACTTTCCATATTGTGCAGACAGAAGTCTGCTATGCTGCCTCAGAGCTATGCAATAAATCCATATATGCTTGAGCCTTATGCTTACAACTGATAAATGCTTATATGTGATGCATTTATGAACTTGCATATGGTAGGCTCAAGCACTGCAGGAACCCAGCCTAGAAGCAGATGAGTCTCCAAGCCAGATACTACTTTTGGAGCTTTTTGCACTACTTCCAAATAAAGTCATAGACAAGTTTGCATCTATAAAGATGTGGGCACTGCACGGCCTCCTACCAAGGGAAAATGGCATTCCCAAGAATGGACAATGCTCAGGCTTGCTTTTTTTTTCTGCTGCTGAGCTGATACCTTCATTGGATTGTCACTGAGATAATGCTAGGCTGTCTCCTGGATGGTAATAGTCAGCTCAGAGATAGGAAGACTGGATTTTGTTCATGCATTTAACATGTTAAGTGAACTGAATTTCATCTGCCATTTTGATGCTATGCCACTGAAGATCCTCGTAAGATCCTCCTGCACCTATTCATGCTTGCCTCATACCTTTTTTATTATTAATATTCAGTTACCAGCAAAATTCACCACCTAGCACAGGATGTGAGCGTACATAATGATTAATGTGTGCCTCCCAGGCACCTGGCAAAGATTTCTTTTTCCCCAGAAGCAGAGAGAGAACAGGACAAAATCAGTCACACTTTCTTTATAGTCCAGTTCAGCTCTTGGGGAAGCCCAGTGGTGCCTGCTCTGGGCTGCACCTCTGCCTAGACCAGAGTGCCCAACCAGCAAGCACTAACAAGACAGAAGGATGCAAAGAAGCCACAGCGTATACCAACGTTAAGGCTCTGCCCTGCAGTCCTGACACAGTTTCAGATCAGACTCCATAAATAATTTAAATAACATTTACGTATCAAAAAAAGCACAACTGCCCTTGTTAACTTCAGCAGGAATTTCCAAGTAAGAAAAGAGTAACTGGTCAGTTCCCATACAACAAAAGGCTAAATCCTGACAGAGGCAGTTCTTCCTCACCTGTGGGGCAAACCTAAGTCCTCCTCATGCTTCCCTTCTCCCTTTCCTCATCTCCGACCAAATGCCAAATCTTGCCTCTAGCCTTTCAAAGAAAACTGCCAACCTGGTTGTAAGTACTTCAGCCCCGCACCTGAAGATGCCTGAAGTGTTTTAGCTGAGTCTTTTCTTCTAGGAATTGGCCTGAGGGAAAGTAGAAATAAAACCTCCAAAAAACACCCAAAAAGCAAGAAAAGAATTAATGGTCTTGTAGTGAGAAACCTGAGGTGCTCCTAACCCTATTTGTAATACATCAATTTAATTTCTTTCAGGATTAATATAATACAGAAATGTTAGTATTAGTCTTCAGTCTCCTAATCGCACCGTTCGAACAGAAGTATGCAGTCTTATTTTAGCACGAATAAGCGCTCAGGATACAAATGTATAGAAACATTTAGGTAGATACTTAAACATATTCTCTAAAAGTTATTCTGCCTCTCAGCTCTTATTCAGTACCTATTTTTAACTAGCAGGTGGGAACACTGCTCACTGTTATCTTCCAGCACGTCCCACTGGAACAGATTTGAAAGCCACAGAATTTCTAAGCAGCCTGGTGTGGTGGTGCCCTCCTTCCCCTTCTCTGGGCCGTCCTATGACCTCGGGAGCTGCTGGCTGGGCCTCAGTGCCATGAGTAGTGACTTGGGCAGGTAAGCACCCCTTGGCTGTATCAACAACTCTTGCTCGGCTAAAGCAGAGAACAGCGCTGTCCGTGCTGGGAACTGGCAGCCGGGCCCCAGTGCCTGGAGTGATGAGTTGGGCGGTCAGGCACCCCTTGGCTGTACCAGTAACTCCTACTCGACTGAGACAGAGAATGGCACTGCCTGTGCTGGAACTCCCGTTGACTGGTCAAAGCAGGGAAGAAATATAGAAATAATCAGTTATTCCCCGAAAACCCTGGAATGTTCCCACCAGATCATAGCCTGAGTGGTAACCAAGTGGAACAATATATTGTTCCTGGAATTTCTGAGAAAATTACCAGCTCAGGTTGTGGTCAGGATGGAATAAAGCCAATCACCTCACAGCCTTATAAACAGTGGTCCTAAAGTGAGACCCTTTGAGCTCTCCTGGACCACAGTGGGCTGCGACCAGCATCTCCCTCTTGAGCGGGACACTGTTCAGACCTCACAAACCACTAACTCTGCAATAACAGGGAACCATCGCGGTAAGTTGACGACGGGGCCTGGGCCGATTCCCCTGTTCCTTGAGGCTCAACCCTTCACCCGTTGACAAACGCAAAGGCATAAGATGTATTTCCCTGAACTCAAGGGCAAACTTTTAGTAGGTAATATGTATTTGCTGTAATACGTATTGCAAGCCTGAAGATGTTAGGTTAATTATGTAATTTTGTGACTTAAACCAAACCGATTTGCTTCTGAAATCTTGTTAACTCTGAAAAAACTTTCTCTTTCACCCTCTCTCTCCCCTTTAGATCTAATCTGCTCTCCAGGTCTCAGACTAGGAATAGATTCACCCACACCTAAACTCTGTGAGAGTTTAGAAAGGGGGTCTATTCTGAACCTCGTGACTCAACAGTAGAACGCCCCTTACTCTTTATGTTTTCTCTAGATCTAATCCGTTGTGCACGTCTGAGACTGGGAATAGGTCCAGCCACACCTAAACTCTGTGAGAGTTTAGAAAGCAAGGGGGTCTACTCTGAACCTTGTGACTCAGAGGAAAGGTCTCCTTTGCCCTTTTATATCTTTGATCTTTATAAACTATTTCCAACTCTATTCTGACTTGATTTCAACTTGATTCATCTCTGTATATTTACTCCATGTGATAAATAATAGAGTGAAGAGAATCTTGTATAGTCACATTTCCACATATTCATATTAAATCTATTTCACTTAAATTGTGTGGTGGTAATTCTTTAAGCAACCTGACCTAACCACTCCTTTCGTGACACCTGGTAACTTTTTTCATATGCAAAAGGGAAGACCGGCCCAGGGTGCCTAAGCAGAATTCACTGAGTCAGTGAGACATGACAGAAGTACGCTCGACTCCATCACTTTGCTGGCCATTGAGGCATCAGCTCACCTGTACATGGGCTTTTGCCTTAGGAAGTATGTTTCAGGCATTTGAGGTACTTTCAATTTGGAAAAAAACAATAAAAATAATTATCTAAGAACCAAAACCTGCAGCTTCTTTGGAATCTTCTTTATAGCTTGTATCACTCACTGATTAGATGGGGCAGCCTTGAGAAAACCACCACACACACACTACACATTGTTGTGAACCCAGCTTCCTCTCCATTGTGTGCACAACACACACAACTCCACTAAAAACAACAGAGCGACACAGATTTACTTCTCCAATATGCTCTTGGAATTTCCATTAAGACATATTCCCCCCCCCCCCCCCCCCCCCCCAATCTTTCTAATCCTCTTTTTACTTTACAAGATCTCCGGGGGTGGCAGCAGCAATCACCATCAGACTCTCCTAAATGAGCAGCTCCAGACTTTTGAGGTTTTGCTGAACACAGAAATACACCAATACAAACAAGCTGCCCTGGGAACCCAGACAGAACTAAAAGATGGCTCTTAGCAAAGAAAAAAGGGCTTTTCAGGAAATACCACAAAAGTGTACAAAACAACCTCTACCCAACATTGTTTCCAAAGACTTAACATTGCAATAATAATAATGCAACCGTCAACATGGAAAGTGTATTCTCTATACCCGAGAAAAAAGAGGTCACTTCTGTTAGTTTTACGAATTCAGGTATACATTAGTTCAGCCCCCACCTTGGAAGGACTCTGCAACCCGGCATGCAGCATGCTGGTGCAGAGCAAGGAAGAGGAGCTCTCCCAGTTCCATGTTAGGAGGATTTTCCCTCCGTGTGATTTTTATGGTAAGCCCTGATAGTTCATCAGCCACCTATGGCTAATAGTCACCTTTCCAAAATCCCCTTTAATACTTACTTCTGCACTTTATAATTTTAAGCCAAGTCCATGCAGCAGGAGACCATGTGTGAAGAAGATAAAATGGAAAGCTTAACAAAAACCAGCCTCCCCGTGTCCACAAGAACTGTTAAACTAAAAGATCTGAAACAATAATGCCTGGCATTTAAATACAGCTCCAACATCAAAGTGCTTTACAGACCCCACATACGCTGTAATAAAAGACTCAGGGAATATAAAATACTCCTCTGTCAGGACGACCGTGTCAGTAATTCCGGTTTAAATATACCATGTCAGGAGACTTCCACCAGATTCCCTGAGGGCTTACTCCTAATCTCACAGTCTTCCCTGTAAAAATCTTTCAGACTGTAACTAATTGAGCAACCGATGTGTGTAAAATGTAGCATCGCAAAGATTTAGACAGAGCATCCAAATGGACAATGAGCATGTATAACACATACTGCTGGCAGAAAGCCACAGACTTACTGAAATTTGCTTCCATGGTAGAAAGGGAAAGAGGAGGTGCGGGCACAAGGTGTATGCAGCAGGAGATAGAAACAGAGCAGTGGAAGGACACACAAAGGAGGAGCAGTTCAGACAGACTGGAGACACCAATGGAGCAAAACCAGCAGCTATCAGCATATGCTGGTGTAAATGTGTGGCACAGGGCAGGGTTAGACTCGGGAGCTGGTAAAGAGGGAAGACACAGTCCAGCACTCAAAGAAATTTTAATAGTTGCATCCACGATTGATTGGAGATTAAGGAATTTATTTCAAATGATTTTTATGTATGTAATTTACATTTGTATGTAAATTAATTTTCATGCATTTTCCTTTTTAAACAAACTTCTATAAACATTAATAAGAACCAATGATGACTTTCCTGAATATCTGAGGTTTCTGTAATCTATTCATATAATTTATATAAGAAATATTGCATTATTGAATCATGCTGTGAAGTTTAATAGGCTAAAAGGTGACGATTTTATATGAAAGTAGAAATGGAATAAATAAGAGCTGTAGCTGTGGATGTCTATTCAAGTTCTACAAAAAATGCAGCAAATAATACTGTGACAGAAGCATCTGAGTGAACTTCTGCCCTGTTTTAAATACTTCTCTACCATAAATGCAAGTATTTTTTACTTTGTGCATGAAAATGAGGAAGTTTTGTCCTAACTAATTTTCAATTTCCATTTTCTTAGGAGATATGCAAGAAGATTTTCTTTAAAGTAGCTACAAGTTGGAAACGCAATCTGAATCTAAACCCTGTATTTTTTATCTCCCTCTTCTCACCTACAAACAAAAACTGGCAGACAGTCTAAGAGCTCTGTGCTAAAGGACTCAGTATAGGCCAGACTTTCTGAAGGTCTTAGATATCCAAAGGTGCTGACAGGTTCTTCAGTGCTATTGAAAATCCTCCTACACACCAAGTCTCCTACTGTCATTACATTTTGTTTTGTTTAGGAAGAAAACCATGAATTTTTGTACTGACCATCAGAAATATGTATCTTTTTTTTCTTCTCTATTTTTAGGAAAATAACAAATGCAACAAAAAAATTAAGATTGAAATTAATTCCTTCAAGTTTCTTCCTCATCTACTGTAAGCATAAGGTCAAGCAAGGATGTAGAAACTCTAATTTTATTCAGTTCACTTTGGTCAGAAGCAGACTTTCCATTCTTCACTTGTTTTCCTACTCTTGTTAAAACCCATGAAAACTTAATGACTATTAGATCTAACAGTACTCTAGAAACATTAACGTTTCAGAGAGTTGTCTCTTTGATTTGTACACTCTTCATCCCAAGTAGAGTCCACTTACCACCTGTTGCTAGCACATGCTTCAAGGCACCTCTGCCTACGCCCTCCTCCCTGCTGAGGTCTTCCCCTTCCTGCCAAGGCTGCAGTGCCTGAGCACATCCTGGTCTTTGCCCAGGTGATTGCCCGTCAAATAAACCAGGATTACAGCAGCCCTGTGCTGCTAAGATGTAGCACTTCTCTTGACTTCCAAGGGGCTGCCTGCAGGCAGCAGTTCCTGCTCCCTGCCTACATGTACCGCCAATGGCCCAAACACTGCTACTGGGGCAACGCAGAGAAACACTAAATCCATTTTAAACCCAGCCTTTAGGGGCTATCCCTCCCTCCCTCTTCTTTTCTTTTTAAATGGGACCTCACTGCTGTCCATACTTTACCTTGTACTAAAAAAACTTCTCTATCAAACTAGTTCTGCCCAAGACAGTAAACAGCACTATAAAATTGTAATCTACCGATACTGTCTCCCACACTTCAATTAAATCCATTCATAACAGGACACACTAGATCTTCTGCTAAATTTAACTCAAAAAGTAATGTAATGAAACCACTAAAAACCAAAGTCAGTATCTGTGTATAGGGAAAGGCAACGTGGTTTTATTTATACCAAGGAACACTGACTCGGATCACAGTATCAGGTTATGTTTAGGGAACAGGCATGAACTGCAGCATTCTGTATGAGGCAGAAAGCTGTACAATTTACATCTGAGAGGAAGATCTGTGCAGCCTGTCAGCACTGAACAGCAGATTTTGGTATTATCCTACAGCATATTTAAAAACGTCAATTTCCCAATATAACAGTATTCATATGTACATCGTTAAAATATTAGAAGCTTTTCATAGAATTTACCCATACTTCCAAATCTTCCTTGTTGCCATGTGTAAGAACCATAAATGAAATACGAATTGCCTTCCCTTCCTTGAAACACTCTGAAAAGCACTTAAATCACGAATTCCCTAAATTTTTAATGCATCCTTTTAATTTCTGGTTTCAAGAAAAAAACCAGTGAAGCTCTTAGTGTTGACACCAAGTAAAATTCTTGTTTGCTTCACAAAATCTGTCTTATGACTTGCATGGGTGTAGTAATCTTTCTATATTCAGATCAGGAGCAAAGTCCAAACATCATTCTAACCTTGAAGCTATGAAAAATCAAAAAGCTCATGTCTTCTTTCCAGCGGTAATAAGCATCTGTCCTACCTCTATCATATTACAAGATGCTAAACAATACAAATCACACCACTTTTAACGACCTCTGCTTATCACTACATTAGAAATACAAGATGGTTTTAGAGAAGGTAAAAAAAAAGATGATCTCAAACTCCTGAACTCTCCTTTCACTGTACAGACCTCTGGCATGAAGAGACAGTAAGATTAAAATTATATAAGTAATAATGTAATGAAGGGGATTAGAGGATGGTGAAGATATAGTGTTCAGACTTCACAACATTTACCTAAGTGTTCATAATAATATAAGATGACATAAAACTTCTGCTTTTTTTTTTTGCATGATTGCTCAAATTTTCTTACAAAACAGCTTGTTTTTCCATAAAATCATTTCAAAGGGAAGTTCTGTTTCAGTGAGGAGGTATAAATATGACAAAGTACAAACTGTTTATCCATCTTCTATGAGGTGATATGTGATATTTATTAATTCAATTATGGAAGCAAAGTGTACTGTTTAGTTTATTTAAAACTCGTAATTAGATTTGATTAAACAGCCCAAGAATTGAAATAGAGTGCTCAGACACTTACAACTTTTATGAACATTGCTTCAAAGTATTTTAAAATCAAACTTAGCAAAGACTATTTTCTTCAACAATGAGTGGAACTCCACATCAATGGTTATTGCCTATGTATGTTTGATCAAATTCATATAATTTAATACAGTCTTTGCATGAAATGCATTAAACTGGCTTGCAAGGAAAGTTCAGCTAGAAAGCCGAATCTCAGCATTTCATTTCCAAAAGCCTGAGTTCCCATGTCAGAAGATCTGAAGCAAATCTGGAGAATTTAGTTTATAATAAATGGAGGCAACTGATAAATATTACTGCAACTAGTCAATTGTGTGACTAGAATGTCAAACTTCATAGAATACTGGTAGTTAAATTGCCTCACTGAACAGAAATTATGTGGATTTGAAAGGATTATAAAAGGATAAATTGTCCCAGCTGTTCTCATTCTCTCAAGGCACTTTTATTAAAATATTTGCTGGAGGCAGCGTTGTCCCAATGCTTGATTTTTCACAGGCACTTCACAGCCACGTATAACAGTAAAGCTCTTATTGAGTAGATACTGTTTACGTATGGCAGCAAATACAGACAATCAATATTACATTTTTTTTTCTCTTTTTCAGGAATCAAATTAAGGGGTTAGTGGTCTTAAAGCTGTTTTGTTTGTTTTTTGTTTTTTTTTAAATATGTATTATCGGTAAATAGGCATGCAATTCATTTCTGTGCCATTTGAGGAGCAATGTAATGTACTGATGGCTGGTTATTATGCACTTGGAATGTTAAGCTTTTTATTACTTTGGTTTATCTACTTAAACTGAGAGTTTTGTTAATACCATTAGAAATGAACTACTGGAAAAAGGGCAGAAAAAAGGTGAGAGAGGTGCTGATGCTCTGACCTTCAGCACTAGCACACACAGAAGGAAAAAAGGGCAATACCTTGTGATGCAACATACACTTGCATTTCCTCCCTTACACCATTCTCTAGATAAAACCGTGCTCTGGTTTTCTATCACATAAAAAGGAAAAAAAAAAAAAAAAAAGAGGAAAAAACCCCCAAACAGCTGGATCAAGAATTTTTCGTTCTTTCTTTTATTCTCTTAGGAGATTGTGCGAAAGCTCATTACCATCTTACCAGCTATTTTTGTAAGGGAATAAGCTAGGGATACTCTCGATTTCTTAAAGTCTACCTGGTATTAATCAGTATTGCCTGGAATGAGATTGTATCACAAATAACAGCTGAAAGAACAAAAATGAGCCGCTTTCTCATTAGTATAGAGAAAGCCTCTGCCAGCTGAGTTTGAAACAGGTGAGCATGAGCCTGCACTGTTCCACCTCTTGGGTTGACAAACAGCTTTTCCATCTTCAAATCAGATGCTGCATCTAATGTGCCATAACACCAAATTCATTCAAGTGTGTGCACACATGTGCATACACCTGCACGTAGAGATGTTCTTTGAAACCTGAACAGCTAGATACACTCCATTATAAGAGATCATTTCACCATGTGTACTGATTTTAAAACATGCCCAACAATCCTGAAAAGTAAAATACTTTTCTTTCTCTGATGAGGAAAGACACTATCTTTTTAAGTGAGAACTGTAACAGAAATATTTGGTGTATTCACTACTACATAAGAAAAAAAAAACCCCACATTAGCAGGGTGAAGTGGTAAGGCAAGAGACAGGATAAGAGCCCTCTCCTTCTCAGTTTAGCTCTTCTGTTATATTAACCACATTCATTACGTATTCAAGGCAATTTTAATCAATGCCAGACCAAGAGAAATAACTTCAATTACTTTAATTAGTTTTCCTTCAAAGCTACATATAAAAATGACAAATAGGAATGATGAAACTGATTTCCATATACTTGCCTCTTAGTCCTCAATGAGTGTGAGTTTCTCCCTCTCTCTCAAATTTCTTTTTCCTTTCAGTTTTATTTTATTTTTTATTAAACCTGCAGCATGGAACAGATTGCCCTGAAAAGAACTATTATTCTTCTATGTCACTGTCAGGGATACTGTATTCTGGTAAACCCAATAGATTAACTAGTGAACTGGCAATCCATTCTCCAACTATGGCTCTCGTTCACCTGCTGGCAAGTTAATGAATTAGTATATATTTACACTTACTAGGGAACACCTGCTTTTAACTGGGATGCTTCTTATGATCAAAAAATGCAAGATCAAACCAAGATAACGCTGAAGGCTTTTTTTCCCCCAATGGTTTCCTCTCCACAGCTGTATATTTTCAATCTTTTCTGTGATAATTACACTAATATTTTTTTTGCGTATAAATACACCAAGTTTTGATTATAACTCAGAGAAAATGGATCTCATTATTAAATAAAAATACACTGTGTTTTTTTTAAATGTCCTACTTCTGAATATCCTGCCTGGATGCTTGTGGGAGGAACAGGTCAAGGAAGCTGTTCCACATCCTTTGCTGAGGCATTTTAATGAGAAAGGCAGCAGTCAATGCAATGCTGTCACCTTAACACATGAAAACTGCTTCTGCTGCACACAAAAGAACTGTAGTTTTTAACTATGGTTTTCAGTGTGCTGCTTTCTGGTAAAGAAAAACTGCACTTTGATGCCAATCAGTACTATGGTGATGATGAGTGTCCTCGTTCATCACAGGGGCCTGGAGGGCAGCTGTGGGCTGCAGCAGAGCTGGTGGACTGATTTTGCCCCCAAAACAATCACTAGTGAGTGCACAGCTCCTCTGCTTTGAGACTCAAGCCTGGCCAGCTTTGCAGCATCTCCAAATTCTTTGTTTCTTTAAAAGCCGGACACCTGCATGAACATTTTGGTCTCCAGCAAGCACAGCTCTGGCTGCTGCTGTGTGACCCTAGGGCAGGCTGCCGCTCGCAGTGCTACCAAATGCACTGATGGACACATGCTGCTTGTGGTCTTTCCTTGATCTGCTGCACAAGCACCTGCTGCCAGCATGGACTTATTGACCAGGTCACTGTTTGTTTTCAGGCATTTTGAAACTACTGTTAAACTACTCTTTGCATTTAGGTGTGGGGACAACAGCTGCCTCTGAGATGCATTATCACTTCCTATTTTAATTAAACATTTGTATGCAGACAGCAACGAAAGAACATATCTGTCTGCCAGAAAATTAGCGAAGTGAGGATAACAAGATAGAAGAATCACAGAAAGTACAGTGAACTTCAGACCTGCTGAAATCCTCCCTCACTGAATGATCATTTAAAGCCTTAACCAGGTAAGAAATCATCCAGCTACTTGAGTCAGAGCTCACAGAGAGTCAAGGCACACAGTGGAAACACTCACTAGCCATATGCAGCATTCAGAGTATGAGATATTAAGAAGCCAATTATAGACAGATATGTTTATATTACATTGTATGCCTGTAACTGATCCAATTTCTACTCTTGAGTCTTCTACAGAGCTACTACAAATTGGTACGTTTTGCTACAGACTGAATATGACCAGCTGGTAAAACACTGAATTTGTTGCTAATAGTTAGAGGCAAAGATTGCCAAAGGACTGCAGTGGAGGAGGACTACAGGTAACCCATGGTTTTTGCAGTCTCTTGTCTATATCTAGGACTTCTAATTCTTTGTAATCCTGACAAAGCTTGTCTCCTTTTAAAGAATCTGGTGCTGAACTAACAGGAAGAAATGTTCAAACTTAACATGTACAAGTATGTTGCAGCAGGAGCCCACTGAAATGCCCTGGTTTCAACACAAGTTATTTAGATAGCAGTAGGTGTCTGAGAACTTTTCTGACCCAAAATACACTGTCACGCTGACTATCAACTTCACACAGGGAAAGCCAAATTTATACAAACATTCTGTGTATGGTTTCTCATTTAAAAAAAAACAACAAACAACAAACCACCAATGAAACAGAATCTTTTCTCATTTCACACAGGAGGGAAAAAAAAAAAAAAAAAAAAGAGCCTTGCCCCAAAAATCTTGGTTTGAAATGCAAGCTAAGATTTTATTTTCCAAGTTAAAAAATTCAAGTCTAAATGAAATTTAAACATAAGACAACTCCCTGGACCCTATCTGACAGGTAGGAAAAATTACTGGTTTTTTGTCTGTCTGTTTTTATCCCATATTATGACAGGAAATTTTTTTGAGACTCAATACCTCCCCAAGACAAGAAAACTATTTCCTGTCCTGCTCTGGTTTCCAAAACTTTGCTGGATTAGGACAAGTCTATCACAGGACACTGGCCAAAGACTGTCCATTTGAACTGAAAGAGTGCCCACTGCCTATCAGGAGGAGGAAAATTCAGGACTGTTACCTCCAGCCTTATGCTATCCCAAAAAGTCCAGATAGTGGCTACAAATCTGGATGCTGTCTGCATCCAGGCCAAAGCATTTGCTATTGCTGCTGAGGTGGCTCCAGGAAGCCAAGCAGTCGGTCCTTGCCAAAGCAGAGAGAATGAAGTGTCGCAACTGTCCTATCTGATTGATCATGCAGCTCTTTCAAAGCTGTTTCTTACTCACTTCTCTTATATCACAGCCCTAACAGGGAAGCTTTCGCAGTGCTTGCTTCCATCAAGGATATAAATAAACGTGACAAGCTTTTAGGAGCAACCTGTTAGCACTGTCCTTGCATTAGCAGACTATCATGAAGAAATGGCCCTCCAGCTTTTAAAGATGAGCTAAAAAGTGCCTCTTCAAAGAACTGAACTGTTCAAATGTAAGAATTTAATTTCTGCTTAGTGACGTTCACAACACTGTGTATTAAGCATGAATTGAAAAAGGCCTTCAGTTTGCAGCTATGCCATTTTTCAGTCCATCCCCCAGCAGAAGCTTGGGAGTGAGGATTCCTTGCAAAGGACTGAAAATCCTTCAAGTTTTTTTACACGGCTCTACCCACAAAAAGAATATTAATAAAGAGAAGCTTTACAATAGGCATGGAGTCTTGCAGCTTTAGCAGGTCTTTTATATTTACAGACCTTTAGACTCCACCACTGTATTTTCAGTGGTAACAAGACTTAGGAGGACTTACTCCTGCTAGCTGCAGTGCAGTGACAAAAGCAGAACAACAAGGCAGCGCACTAGCTCCCAGCTTTACTTTGTTTCTAGAAAGCGAGAGTACCTTGTTGCATGGCTTGATTGACTGTATAAGCAATCACCTATGAGCACACTGAAATGAGTTCTGATGAACAGGTGGGTACCGGCACTTTAGGGAACTGCTGATACAGTCCATTATTAAAATGCAGGCCCAGTGTTGCAATCCCCAAGCGTGCAGGTGTGCGCTTGCTCAATGTGCTCATCACCTGAAGCTTCTCTCATTCCTGTCTTGAATACGCATTTTGATCACCTTAACAGAAGAGCTGACCTTAAGAGAAAACAAGAACAGAACTGCTTGAAAGACAGCCACAGGCACACAAAAGCTTCCTGTGCAGCAGTGTTACTCATAACCAGCTGCTTATGACGAGCATCAGCACTCTCATCAGCTCATGAGTCAACAGTACCCGCACCACATCAACCTGCCTGGAGATACGTAACACAGCAGCACCATGCTCAGCAGCCCTCAGCATCCAGCTGTTTGTGGTAGGACCTAGCCCACAGGAGCTACGTGCAGGAGACACTGAGCAGTTATCTCACCAAAGCATCGCATTTAAACAGAATTAGATTTGAACAGAACTAGTAAACTTTGAAGATACCTGAGGAATTTTTAGTTTTTAAGAATTCAGTACATAATACTTTAATCTCTGTGTAGTCCTGAACCATTGTTTCAGTTTAAGCACATCTCTACCAGCATACACAGAAACCACATACAACTCTGCTATTCTAGCTAAAAGTTTCTCTTATTTCTATTGTAAGACCACATGATACTATTGTGTGTGGTGTTCAGTTGAAGCAAAGGGGAATAATTTAAGAATCCCATGTGAGACTTCCACACAATAATAATTCACGTGCATTACAGTTCGTAAGGAGTGCTCTATTCTATACATCAATGGAGGCAATTCTTACAGATGTGAAAAATCTTGACAGGTAACAGCTTTATTGTATTTTCTGACTACCTCTAGTGATCAGTAAATTACCATCCATCCAGTAAAGTTATGATAAACCTAATGTCCTGTTGCTTATTAATTATCAGCTCAACAAGCCATTTAAGCAGGAAAGAAATGCACAGCAAGCTGCTGCCTGCCATCCTGCTTATTTGCTGTACAAATGACTGCAAAGTTTACAACACACCACCTTGAGCAAAGTGGGCAGGATTCTTGAACACAGCGTTGTTCAAAATGCATCCCCACAACTAACCTAAGCATATTTCTTTTGGCACTGTGAAGTCTTCCTTCCTTCACCACAGGAAGCAAGGTGGTCTAAGGAGGTTGCTTTAGGTGACTGAAAGAAAACCTCCCACCCCTACGCAGCCCTCCCCCAAAGTAATTCCCCTGTCTAGAGTGTACCAACAAAGCCAGAGCTAAGCTCCCAGCCTCAAACAAGAGTAACTTTGCATTTTCATGGGAACTGAGTCCACTGGATATCACTGTATTCCATAGTGTAGATACTGATGTTGAATTCTTTTAAACTGACCTCATATTTGCCTGTCTACTTTGGAGACCATAGTTTTAGGTGGAATCCTGACATCACTGAAAACAGAGAAAACTTCTCTCATTCTCATCATTCAATCTTGCAATTTTAGGTGCCACAGCACAAACTAGGTATCCACCTACCTGACCTGTGGACAGTCAGATAGATACTTGTGTATCCAGTTTGACGTAGACTATACCTGCACAACTTTAAAGCTACATTGAGCTCAAGTAAGTATTGCCTCTCTTAGCTTTATTTGTTTCAAAGTTGCCCTGCAGAATTCCATAGCTGCAAAGAGGAAAACCAGAACAGGCAATCCATGTCCTCTTTCTGGCTCTGCAGCAGCCACACCAAGGAGCAGAAACCTTCTGATACCTTGTTTCCTCTTCTGTGAAATTAAAAATAAAAATGATCCATTTCACCAGATATCGTAAGAATTTCCGCACCAGCTACAAGATTTGTGTTACTGGTGTAGGGAGTGACTGGAAATGTAAGATATAAACATCACACTACAGTCAGTCACATATGCTGCAGTTCGTATACAGATTTCTGTTCCTGCAAGACTTCCCAAGTTACCATTGCTCCTAATCACTTTGACAGCTCTAATTTGATTTTTGTTCTGGAGCTCTCTTTCTAGAGTAGAAAATGGCTATGATCCCAAAACACTTTTCCTACTCTCTAAGAAGCCGTTCTTTCACAGATGTGGTCTTTACTTGACAAGCAGGGGCATGAGATCAAGCAAAGCAGACCAGAGTTGACTTTCAATTCAACTCAACAGCTTTTCTTGATTCATGTTGGATTTGACTCCAAGCATGAGACATCTGGGACAAGCTTTGGATGGTAGGATGTCATGTTTACTTATTTCTTTCCTTTGAATTCACACAGATATACACATATGGAAGTGGCATGAGAGAATTTTGTTAAACCCCCATTTATTTATTTAGTGCATTCCCTTCCCACCATTCATTACTGCTGCTTAAAGTACTTCATCTCAGGGAAAACCTTATTAGAGCTCAATGATATAACATATGGTCATGTTGCTGCTCTGTACACAGACTACTTTGACAAAAGAGCAAAATCATCACAAGATATAAAAAGCACAGGTTCAGAAGGTGAGTTTTGTTATGCATGTATGAGAATCTGTGGTTGGGGGGGTGGTGGTGGGGTGGTTTATACTCACCCTGTACAGAATATTTTGCTCAGAATGACTGTGGCTTGTGCCATAACTGTATCACGCATTTTCCAGCATAATATAGCTATGCAACCAAAGCCAAGGGATGAACGCAGGGTAGTTTCCATCTTACATGTGACAATGAAAGCCCCTAACATTCTGCATGAGCCTATTTTCTATCACTTTTATATAAAGTTCCCCGCAGTTTAGGGACCACAAGATAGGTCTGGGGGAGCAAAGTCCCTCCCACTGTAAAATGATCAGGTTCATAAACACCTGAGAAACGTGAACATACATAAGTCTACGGGACCTGAGGAGATGCATTCCAGAGTCCTGAGGGAATTGGCTGATGTAGTTGCCAAGCCACTCTCCATGATATTTGAAAAGTCATGGCAGTCAGGTGCCTGGAAAAAGAGAATCATTGCACCCATTTTTAAAATGGGTAGAAAGGAGGACCCTGGGACTGACAGGACTGACCTGTCAGCCTCACCTCTGTGCTGGGGGAGATCATGGAACATATCCTCCCAGAAACTATGCTAAAGCACGTGGAGGACAGGGAAGTGATTCAAGTCAGCCAGCATGGCTTCACCAAGGGCAAGTCCTGCCTGACCAACCTCGTGGCCTTCTATGATGAAGTGACTACATCAGTGGACAACGGAAAAGCTATGGATGCCATCTATCTGGACTTCTATAAGGTCTTTGACACGTTCCCCACAACATCCTTCTCTCTAAATAGCAGAGAGATGAATCTGATGGGCGAACTGTTTGGTGGATGAGGAGTTGGTTGGATGGTCACATCCATAGGGTAGTGGTCAATTGCTCAATGTCCAGGTGGAGACTGGTGACAAGTGGTGTCCCTCAGGGGTCCATACTGGGACCAGTACTGCTTCATATCTTGATCAATGACATAGCAGGATCGAGCGCACCCTCAGCAAGTTTGCAGATGACACCAAGCTGAGTGGTGTGGTCGACACATCTGAGGGATGGGATGCCATCGAGAGAGACCTGGACAAGCTTGAGAAGTGGGCCCATGTAAACCTCATGAGGTTCAGTAAGGCCAAGTGCAAGGTCCTGCACCAGGGTTGGGGCAACATCCATTATCAAGACAGGCTGGGGGATGAAGGGATTGAGAACAGCCATGCAGAGAAGGACTTGGGGATACCGGTGGATGAAAAGCTGGATACAACCTGGCAACGTGCAGTCGCAGCCCAGAAAGCCAACCATATCCTGGGCTGCATCAAAAGAAGCGTGGCCAGCAGGTCAAGGGAGATGAATCTCCCTCTCTACTCTGCTCTCATGAGATCCCACCTAGAGTACTGCATCCAGCTCTGGGGCCCCCAACATAAGAACATAGATCTGTTGGAGTGGGTCCACAGGAGGGCCACAAAGATGATCAGAGGGACAGAACACCTCTCCTGTGCAGACAGGCTGAGTTGGGGTTGTTCAGCCTGGAAAGAGGGGGCTCTGGGAAGACCTTTCAGTACCCCTTCAGTACTTAAAGGGGGCTTATAAGAAAGATGGGGACAGACTTTTTAGTAGGGCCTGTAGCAATAGGACATGGGGTAATGGTTTTAAACTAAAAGAGGGTAGATTAGACCACTTGTAGGGAAGAAACTTTTTATGATGAGGGTGGTGAAACACTAAAACAGGTTGCCCAGAGACGTTCCATCCCTGGAAACATTCAAGGTCAGGCTGGATGGGGCTCTGAGCAACCTGCTCTAGTTGAAGATGCCCCTGCTCATTCCAGGATGGGTTGGACCAGGTGATATTTAAAGATCCCTTCCAACCCAAACCATTCTATGATTCTATAACAAAGTTTCATCAGAATCAACAGCTTATACGATCAGCAAAAGCTTTTGTGCTTTTCTGTGCATGTACTACTTTAACTGCAAAATCCAAACCAGGGTAAAAGCATGGAACATTAGACCAGAATCACAGAATCTGATTTCCATTTGTGGCTCCACTACAGTCTCAAAAGGCGACACGAGAAAGATCATTCACCTCTGCATGAAGTCTACTGAAAGCAGGACTTCTCTGCAGGAGTGGAAAAAAACAGAAAGTTCATGTAAAGTAACATCTGCAAAACACAGGAAGGTAATGCATTAAAGGCTCTCAGCCTTTCAAATAAATAAAGGTGATGGCCAGAGCCCACCTTCATTAAATATTTTACCATGTCTCATGAAATGACCAGACTGAAAATATTCAAACACTTTCGGCAAAGCAAAAATTTGCAGGTCATATCTGTCCATAAAAAAAAAAAAAACCAACAAACAAAGAAATCCTACTGCTCTTAAAATAGCACTAGGAATCAACTGAAAAATTATGTACTTAGGAATGAGAGAACTTAACACTGGCCCATAGAAAGGAATACATTTCCCCTATGGCCTCTGCAAGTCAATTTGCATGTTCCTGATATGATTACTCCCACCATCAACTTCGTATTTTCTGTCTTTCTTTCTTTCTTGAGCTGGAAATTGCCTTCAAGATAGAGTAAAAAAGAAATAGTAATGCTCAAATTCTAGCTGAAGCTATTGGAACCAAAATTCCTATCTTGGGAAAACAAGTTAATTTTTTTTAAAAAAAAAAGTGCCCCAGATGCTGTAGTTGCATAAAAATTTCAGCTCTTCCTTAAAACTAGGGTTTGTATTCAGCCTTCATATTTGTTGAAAGCTACCTGAAACACAATTGGACTGTAGCCAAAGGCCAAGAAATCAAAATTATGACAGAAAACATACATGAAACAAAAGCTGTAAAATTATTTTTAAGGCACAGATTTTTTTTTTGCGATCAGACTTCTAATATTTCGATATTCACATTTGGCAACACCACGGATGAGATCCGCAGTGACACCAGTTCACAGTCCACTGTAAAAACAGACTGTCTTAATCTGTGGCCAAATTAGTTATTTCATGATATTTTTCTCTTTCACATTTAATAGTACTTACTTATGTAAGGAGAGGAAGGTTGATGGGGACTGCCTCAGACATTTGAAATAATCCCTGCAATTTTAGTCTATTTTGAATCACCGCTCTGCAAATTCAAGGTAGCTACTTCAGAAGGTTAATACAACAAAAAAAGGAGAGGCTGCTCTTCAGGAAAACCAGGCTAGTACATTTAGCAGGCAAAACACTTAACAACAACAACAGAGGAAGAGGAATTGTATAATTTTGTTTTACATCACATCATGTTTCCAGTTGCATTTATAATTAGCTACAATTTATTCAAATTTGGCCTTTACTGGATTTAATAAACTACAATGTTCCCTACTACCTTTTAACAAAACTGTATGGCAACAAGAAGTAATGGAGTTAATGAGAGACATCATGAAGATAGTACTAGACAAACTGACAAACTCACCTGTTCATCATAATACAGCTATTTTTTTCCCAACACTTGATTTTGCTCAATTAGAGAAGAAATGAGAGATGTGCTGAATGTAATTGGAAAGCCACTGCCAAATAGTATAAAATAAGATACAAAGTTTGGCTCACTAATACAATTTGCATCCAAAAATCAAATGCCAGGGAAGCAAGGGTTTCAGCAGGGTCAACTGCTACACCTGAGCTGGCAGAGGCGCTAGGACAGCAGTCACTGCTTCCTAAGCTCCAGTTCTGCTAAGTGGCATGGCCACCTGCCCATCGCTGCCTGCCAAATGTATGCTGCTACCAATTATGGCTAGTTCAAATACGAGTGAGTGAAGACAAGCTGGGAGCCCATCATTACAGAGAAATACTACAAAGCACGGCCTTATTTTACCTACATAAAAGGTAGAGTTTTGTCACTCAATAGCAGCATGAGCAGAATCCCACTAATTTCCATGTAGCAAATCCAGTTACTCTCAGCAACAAAATTGCTGTGGTTCCTGCACTTTCTCTCAGAATAGATTTATTAGGTGCTACAGTGAAGTCTCCTATTCCTTGCTTTTTATCACTATAATTTGGGTTCCATATCCTGAATATTGGGTGTATTGGTGGCCTTGTTCTGTTTTACCCAGTAACTTGCTGAATTCTGTAATAAATAAATCTTTGCATTCTGAATTTTATGGATCTAAATCTTCTACCTAGGTGCCAGCCACTAAAACACTCACCAGTGTTTCCAGGTATTCAATTTCCCCTCATCTGTAGCTTCTGCACTCTGAGTCTCATTTGAGGATGACAGTGCCAGACCCCTGTCTCTAGGGACAGAAAGGAAGACAATGTGCTGCGTGCACATTGTCAATACATGTTTTTGTTTGCTTTTCTACAAAGAAGGAACAATTTCTAACAAGGCTCATTTCCTCCATCACACTCAGAACCACAGAGCTGCCCTTATGTCCTTGCAATTGTATCCTGTGGGCAAGACACAATCGAGACAGGGACAAAGTGCTTCTCAAAGAAATGTTTCCAGCAGTACAGTCCATTCTGCTGAGTCTTAAGCACAGAAACGCAGCATTCCCACCAATTACTTACAACAGTACAGACTTATATAACAGTGTTGAGACACTCTGTGTCACTGCTTCTCCCTAGCTCCTTCCTTTATAGGAGGGGCCACCTTCCTGCTCAGCACCTTCTACTATGTCACCATTTCCCTCCATGTCCTCAGCACTTGATTTGATAGGACCATCGGAAGCTGGCACTGCCTGTCGTAACAGGACCTGCATTTAGCTCACCCCCCGTCTCTCACAACTTCTTACCACTACTTTAGCCCTTACAGCAAGACTGCACAAGCCTAGGATGAAAACGCAAGATGTATGTACTGGGTTTGTGAGGCAAGGTTTGGTGGCGGGGGAGCTGCAGGGGTGGCTTCTGTGAGAAGCTGCTAGAAGCTTCCTCTGTGTCTGACAGAGCCAAAGCCAGCCAGCTCCAAGGCCAAGCCCATCAGTGACAGCGGTAGTGGCTCTGAGATAATGTATTTAAGAAAGGGGGAGGCAGTGGGGCTCGGGGGAACCCCTGCACAATTGCAGTTGGAGAGAGGAGTGAGACTATGCGAGAGCAACCGCTCTGCAGCCCCCCAGGTCAGTGCAGGATGGGGGGCAGGAGGGGCTCCAGGCACCGGCGCAGAGATGCCCCGGCAGCCCGCGGTGGAGCCCACGGTGGGGCAGGCTGTGCCCTCAGCCCATGGAGGTCAGCGGGAGCAGATCCCCACCTGCAGCCGGGGAGGACCCCACGCCAGGGCAGGGGATGCCCAAAGGAGGCTGTGACCCCGTGGGAAGCCCACGCTGGAGCAGGCTCCTGGCAGGACCCGTGGCCCCATGCAGAGAGGAGCCCAGGCTGGAGCAGGGTTGCTGGCAGGGCTTGTGACCCTGCAGGGACCCACGCTGGAGCGGTCTGCTCCTGAAGGACGGCACCCCGTGGGAGGGACCCCCGTGGGGCGGTTTGTGAAGAACCGTGGCCCCTGGGAAGGACCCAAGTAGGAGAAGTTCATGGAGGACTGTCTCCTGTGGGAGGGACCCCAGGCTGGAGCAGGGGCAGAGTGTGAGGACCCTCCCCCTGAGGAGGAAGGTGCAGCAGAGACAGTGTGTGATGAACTGACAGCAGCCCCTGCTCTCTGTCCCTCTGCACCGCTGGAGGGGAGGATGTAGAGAATTCAGGAGTAAATCTGAGCCTGGGAAGAAGGAAGAGGTGGAGGAAGGTGGTTTTAAGATCAGTTTTATTTCTTATTATCCTACTCTGATTTGATTGGTAATAAATTAAATTAATTTTTCCCCAAGTCAAGTTTGTCTTGCCTGTGCCAGTAATTGCTGTGTGATCTCCCTGTCCTTATCTCAACCCACAAGCCTTCCAATATATTTTTCTCTCCCCTGTCCAACTGAGAAGGGGAGTGATAGAGCAGCTTTTTGCGGGTACCTGGTGTCCAGCCAGGGTCAACCCACCACAGTGTACAGCTTATTTTCTTCCCTAAGAACCCTGTCTTTGCAACACACCCCAGGAATACACACCAACACTGATCAATACCCATCAATGAGATGGGCCATTTCATTAGCAGCAGAGCTCTGGAGGTACCCTCTCTCACCATGAGCTGGCTGGATGTTAGCACAAGCTGCTCTCAATTTCATCCCCTGTAACTTGATGCCTCTTTCATGTGTCGTCTGCCAAGAGGTAAGTAGATTGTGTTCATACCATCACCAAATTTACTACTAAAAAAAGGCAACTTGGAAAATGAAACATTTCCTCAATTTCTCCTTTTAATACGTGAAATTCAAGTCAAAAGCTAGAAGGTTTTCTAGCATCGAAGCCATATAACTCAAAATGAAGATGGCAAGCACTGTTGATGATAGGACTCTGGCAGCTTTCAATATCACTGTATGGGCAGTGACTTAGCCCGTACCACAGTTGAAGCTACAGCCAGTAAAACCAGGAGCTGAACACACTATGCTTCTCTGCTTCCATCTTTCTAAGTACCAGGTTCAGGAGCCAAAGCCATAACTCATTTAAGCTCTACCACTGGCTTGTCATTTAGATAACTGTGCCAAGCAAAGAGTATCAGATAATGAAAATTTGTGGAGGTGAAGCAGTGATCTATAGAACTAAGTCAATGTGCAAAAATGAAGTGGAAAAACTAAACTTTAAAAAGGCTGCCATTGATCAGAGTCAATCAGTGGCAGTCAGAAGAGCAAATGCACACCTTTTTCTGGCTAATCGGAGGTGACAAAGAAGAGAAACCTGCCTTGGAAAGGACTCCTGGAACAGGTCACCCTTGACAGCCACAAGAGAAAGCATACAGTCATCAGCACAGCACTTTTCTGCATACAAGGGCATGCTCAGAAAAGCTCAGCAACACAAACCTCACAGGTAATTCCTTGCTCCAAAGACCCCTCAATCTCTGCAGACCACCAGGACCTGCACCCAGTTACACGCTTGTCGCTATTTCAGTACTATTCTGGAGTTGGGAGGCCTGAGGTCTGTGTGATGATTACTGTTAGCAAACAGCCATTTCAGTGGACTGCTGGGGATTTAACTTCTCTGCAGAAGCAACATCATACCCTTGCATTCTTGAAAATGGAATACAGAAGAGAATA
The DNA here is from genome assembly GCF_963210335.1 of Falco punctatus. Lineage (NCBI taxonomy): Eukaryota > Metazoa > Chordata > Aves > Falconiformes > Falconidae > Falco > Falco punctatus. The sequence continues at coordinate 22,422,448 of NC_137592.1, read as the reverse complement.
CACAATTGTACAACAATAACTAAGGGTACAAATGGAACTGGGGTGGTGCACAGGTAAGGCTGATGATTGTTAAAAAAACTGGCAGAAGAGGTATCAGGAAAAAGGTAGCAAAAAAAGAAATAAAGAAGGGAAAGGAGGAAAGACCCACAGGATAAGCAGATAAGGACACAGCAAAACAGAAGTTCTGGGGACATGGCATGAGAAAATAGTATGTACAAAGGGAAAAGGAAAATGGGAATGGAAATAGAAAAGGATAAAAAAAAAATAGAGCAGATATTTGGGCCAGAATAAAAAGAAACATTGACCTGTGTGTCAGCATCCTTACATGGCACCCATCTTTGAGATATCTTAAACAATAAGTTTCAGCCTGGATGCCTCTGCATCTCGTTTGCACTGTTGTGTTGCATTTTTAAAGACAAAGCTAAACCTCTCTGTATTGTTCCCATTTGAAATTAGAGCAAGTTTTAAAAATGTTGAACGATACAGTAGGAGAGAGATAAGTGTTTTACCTGCCATAGTCAGCTGCAAGCCTCACCAAAGAACACAGCTGAAGCAAATCTAAAAGCTAAACTGAAATCTCAGAAACCAAAAATATATAATGGTACCAGGGAGCATGAAAATGTATGCGTATGGGAAGCAAGCTGGAGTTTTTCCAATCTGCTGCAGACTGCTGACTCTTCCAGACTGTTACACAGAGTGGTTCTGCAACAACGGTTTTTCACCTGTGATTCATTTTAAACAATAGAATTGATGCTAAGTAAGTGTTACTTACCTAGTTCATGCTAGATGTTCCTGACACAGTGCATTAGGGAGAGTTTAAAAAAACATAATAGTAAAAAAATAACTTTAAAAAGGAAAAGATGGACTTTGGAAGTGAATCCTCTGATTAACCCTGCTTGCAGTACTTTGATCTGCATCCCAGAGCTACATGATCTGCCTGAACCAGATTAGTCTCTGCTGAAATTAAAACCTTAAAATGCTACCCAACTAACCCAGTCTGAAGTAACCTCTTCTCTTCATGAAGCACACCGTGTACGGATGTGTGGATGTAGGCTAGGACTATAGATTAATTTAAATCAGAAGGGACCTCTAGAGGTCATCTGCTTCAGATGCCAGCAGCACCGGCTTAGGTTACTCACGGCTTTGTTCATCTAAGCTCCACAACGTCTCTGGCCAATCTGTTACAGTGTTTAAATATCCTAATTCTGAAACCTTTTTCCATAATATTTAATTGGTTGTTCCTTTGTTGCGACTTACGACTGCTGCCTCTCGTCCTGTTACCATGCAACTCTAAGATGACTCGGTTCCTGTCTTCTCCATACCCTCCCCTTAGAATAGCTGAAAAGAGCAGAAAGATCTCACTCCTTCAGCCTTCACTCCTTAAGCCTGAGTTTTTTAACGTGCACCTAAGTTACAGTATCCACTCCAAGACTGTTACACCATGTTAACATTTTCATTTTTCTTGTCAAAAGCATTTTGTAATCAGGAGACCCTCAGCATCTACTGCTGCTTGTACAGATCAGCTCCTGCCACACAAAGCTACGTGCTGGCGCAGATACAACCATACCTTGCCAGTCTGCATACAGTGAGTGCAAGGACAGCATGCCCAGGAGCACTGCAGTGTACTTTAACAGGTATCTTTTGGCTTGGCTATAAGCCGTAAGAAGCTTAATTACATTAGCCCAAATAAGTCATTCAGCAAAACCTTTCCAGCAGATGGCCAGTAAACACATCCTTGAATACAAACTCATCCCTCCAGTATTGGTTCTGGATAGGAATTAAGGAGAATTAAAAATATTTCAGCTCATACAAATGTCAGTCTGAAAAAGCTGAAAAGTCTAGATGGCTGGTGGGATTTTGCCACCGTCAATTTAATGGTCATTCTCAACCGCAACACTATTATAAAGCTAATACGACACAGTTCTGAGTCATCACTACTTTTTTATACGTTTAAAATCTCAGTTGCTTCCAGCAGCAACTAATTGTTTATTAATTCCACCACAGAAGATGCTGTAAGGGATTTACAGTAATTAATAGAAGCTAATCTGCTTTCTGCCCTGAACTGTCAGTCCTGCACATGAACTAATGAAGCAGTGACTAACCCTCAAGCTCCAGAGTTGCAAATACAAAGCTGAGGTCGTGCTTTTCCCTGGTACTCAGGAAAGGTATCGGCTTTGTGCAAGACGGTAATATAAAACAATTCTTTTCCTCTTTTTTTAAAAGAAAACGAGAGATGACAATTACATCCATCCACTCTCCATCCATCACCTTCCTGTCATCTTTGAATTTATTTCTGTCACTCTTTGCGGGAGGAAAGGTGTGTAAATGCAGCTTGCAATCACGAACCCTGGTGACTATTCATAACCACAACCCACTGCATTGCTAATTCTTTACAATGCCTGTTCTGGACTTACTTACCTTAGCGATAAAGCTAAGAGATTCACAGAATTGGCTGCATTTGCAAGGCATTCTTTACTCTGTACTGATAAATCTCATGAGCAGAGTGATATATGGGGAAAACCTCTTGTAAATCAGAAAGTCTGAAATAGCTCAACTTTACATTTTAGGTATGCAGACAACATACATCCCACCATTCATCAGATACTGCATCACTGAGATGCACTCATGGTTAGTAAGACAGGAAACAGTAAAAAGAAGCCCTCCTTTCTCTGCTTGACCCAGCCTGTCATCCAACAGGCACACCTTTGTTAGCATACCCAAATGCTTCTCCATCAACACCAGCTCAGAGTTTCCAAAGACCTGTATGATACACTTGCTAGGGTGCCAAGTGAGTTGATCCCCCTTCCAAGTTTTATCTTAAATGATGAAAAGGTAGTTGCAGAGCAGTTAGGCTCATTTTAACGGAAAGCAGCTGTAAATGCCGACATGTATAATTAGTAAAAGAATGCTGCAAATATTTAGATAACTAAAAACTAAAAACAACCTCTGTGATGACAAAGTAAGAGTGATAAGCAGCCATGATTTAAAACAAACTAATTACATCCAATAAATCTATTCTCTTTCTGGATAAAGAACATAGGAAATTTACTAAATCTGGTCATGAGCAAAACATAGTGGGATGGAGTGCAGCTGCAGAAATGTCAAACTATCCTCACAAGGTTATACTTGACATTCTGGGAGAAATGCAAACAACACAAACTTGGAAGATGAATTCCTAAGTGTCCTTAAAGAACTGTAATTAGTTATTGCAGGTCAAAACTATACCAAACAACAGGATGCTGACCAAATTTGCAGGATGGAGAACAAAAGGAAAGCGGATCTTGCCTCTTAACACTTTACCATTAAGTAAAGGCAATAAGTAACAGACACCCCAAAATTCAGATGCTAATACAGTATCCTGGAGCAATCCTAACGTGGTAATGATCATATTGGTATGCAAAGCAATACAACTGATTTTTGCTTCTTCTTTTAAGTAACATAATGAAATCTTGTTCTTAAATGCAAATTCTACTTCAGCTTCAATTCAATGCCATGTACGCATTTTAATTTGAATTGCCAGGAAAAATATACAGATTTTTTACATAGTAACATTTTAATAGTCTAACGGTAATTGTTGCCTGCTTTAAAAGTAAAAAAAAAACAAACAAAAAACCAAACAAAAAAACACCCAATCCCAAAAAACTCGTAGCAAAACCCCCAACAAAACAACCAAAAAAGTATTATTTTTGCTATGAGCTTCCTGCTTTTTTTTTTTTTTTTGCAGCAACACGGACTGGATTTCAGATACAAAGACACCATGAAAGTACGGCCTCAGAAGGACTTCCACATACCACTCTTGTGTACAGTCATTTGTTTAACATACATTTAGAATAATGACAAAAATGCATTTTCCCATCCCTTACCAAGTTTTTCTTTCTGCACTACAAGGAAAGACAGTATGTGAAGTTCAAACCACAGCTAGTGGGGAGCAGTTCCAATGCCTTAAAGCTCCGCTGTCAACTGTCTACATGCCTGACAGATGTACGACAGGTAAACAGAAACTGTTTTAAAAAAACCAACCGTTTGTATTTATTTTGATGTTAAACTCCTATTTCAAAAAGAATTACTGTATACTTGCAAATCTAGGAGGGAAAAAAAACCCAAACCAAACCAACCTGCTTCATTACCACAGACACCTATTTGTGATGTAGCTATAGGGTTGCTTCAATATTACTCCAAAAGTCAGAATAGAACTTTGTTTTACAAGAAAAATGTACTTGTCCTCTATCTGAAGTGACAAAGAGGACAATATTTCTAATGAAATATATTTTTAAATGTTTTTTACCAGAAAGAACTCACTCCAGAGTCCCCACAAGTTTCCAATCACCTGCCCCTCGCTCACATCTAACACTGTCAAGCTATTTTTTCGCTTGCCATAATCCAAGTTGTCTAAGACACCAGTTCTATATGTCCTTCAGAACTCTTTACTGGGATAAAAAGCTCCATGCTGTGTCTCCTCCAAGCCATTTTTTCCTCCTTTTTCAAGGGAGGAATGCCACGCTATTAGAACTAGATTGAAAAAAGCCAGAGCTGAATTGCCAGACAAGTACTTCATATTTAAGATGTGGAAGCCAAACAGTGTCTGTGCTTCACTTGAAATATAATAAAGAATACAGAGGCTGTCTGCTCAGTAGCATTGACCAGGAATATGCTATTCTGTAGTAACTCTGGCACTTCAAATTGAGAACTCCTTAGTTTGGAATTTTGTCACTACTTTTTTACACAGACAAGCTGTAAGAACCACTGACATTAAAAACATTGCAACAGAATTATTATTTTAAGAAACAGAAACTGGTAGCATGAAAAATTAAGAGATAAACACAGAAAACTAATTACTCTCATAAAGGAAAAAGACGAAATCCTGGAGTATGCCTGTAACACTTCAAATAGGTAGAAACAGCAAGAAGCAGAGTGAATTCACCATTGGCCACTACTCCCTGTGAGATCTGGAGACTAGTAATAAGGCAAGAGGTTACAGCTACCAAAAGAAACCAAACACAAAAACTACAACATAGAAACTGCAATGCCGACACATCAAATCCAAACAAAGTTACGTCTAAGAAAGTTTCCTCAGGGCATCTGATAAAGTACATTTAGCATTTTAACACTCCTTTTCTCTGTTTGAAAATGTGAACATTAAGAAATTTGTCAGACAATGGTCAATGCAAACTTCTACCCAACCTAAGCACAGAGGTAATCTCAGACACTCCATCAGCCCCTAAAAGCTGCTGTGTCTAAATTAGCGTGTGATAGTTACCTCATGAGTTTTCCCTCAGTTTATGCAGAGCCATTTTAGTTTAACGTTTTGTGTTTTTATAAACATATGTATGTATTTGCATCATAGTTACATCAGTGCTAAAAGTGAATGCCTATTTAATGTTATGCTTTTACCTAAACAAAACTGTAGCTTAATATTACTCTAATGAAAAGGTGTATTTTCAGCTCATTTTAATCAAGCAAATGCAGTAATGACTATGTGAGCACTCCTACTCTAGCCCAGTAAAACTGATGCTAACAACGGCATTAGCAAACCTGTTTCTGATCTGTTCAGGGCACACTGAAATAGCCTCTCTTTACAACAGCTCTGGGACAGTGATTAAAGCTTCTTCAAAACCAAGCACCTGACTGCACTCATAAAATAAATCTCGTTTATCTTCACTACCTAAAATCAGCTTATGGCAAAATGATGCCAGGTAAGCATTTTAACTTTCTCCTTTAGTCAACAGGAAGACAGCTGCATACAAACCAGTTCCGTGTGGATAGATATTTCAATGAATTTGAAATTGAAACTCTGAACTTGAAATTACTCCATTGTAACTGGAGCCAGAGCGTATCACTGAGATTTTAAGGAAATATAAATACTGCCTTTCTGCGGCATCACTAGGTTTACCTAACCTGAGCACAATGGAAAGCATCCAGTAAGAATTATAAGAGACCTGGAGACAACAAAAAAGAAAGTGTGATGGAAAAAATGGAGGGGTGCAGCTAAATCTGTACAAAGCCACTTAAAAACAGAAGGAAAAAATCTGTCCCATCAGCTTGTAGTGGCCAGGGAAGGAGAAGAATTCTTCATGTCAGCAAAGCTCGGGTTGCCTGACAGGACTGCCAAGGAAGGGCAGGCTCTGGCAGCTTGAAGAGCAACCTGGAAGCACAGCGCTGGAGGGCTGTGGGAGTACCTTGTACGAGTACCAGTGCCAAGTTACCTAGGTATAGGATGCGTATGCTGCCTGGGGGCAGCAGGTACCAAGAACATCTGCTTGAAGGTCTTGCCTGGGCCTACTTAGCCAACTCCACCTGTGACACAGAGAGTACACGCAGTTACAACCATCTACTCAATGTATATTTTCAATTACACTTTCCGGTGTATGATGGAGTGTCTGCAGTCAGTTCAGTTCTACCTCTCCTTGCCCGGCACATTCATGTATAACAAGGAGGAAAATAACACATGTACAATCTGCAGAGTCACAAAAATGAACCCTATGGTTGTACCCAGCGAACGAGTGAAGTGATCCTATTGGTTCACTGTTTTCCAGATATTTTCAATTAGTAGGGCAGTGTAGTTTCATATAGGAAAATTGTTGTAATTATTACAACACCAAGACAGTAAATGAAGGAAATGCAATTACCATACTTCATGTGTATAGGCTTCCAGAAGTCTTTTAATAAGGTAATTCACAAGAAGGTACTGCAGAACACCAAGTAGTCCAGTAGAAAACCAAAATATTTTGAAAACAGAAAGAACTGTCCAGAGACAGAATGCAAAGAGGGAAGATCTACCCCTTTCTGTGAAAACTAGCAAGTTGTGGGGCTTGAACATTTCACATTGGTAGTGTTTGCTTCAATAAAACAATCTGGAAATTTGGTGAGGAGTGAGACAGATTATTTCAGGTGCCATGAAGTTATCAGCTTCTTCCTGGAGCCAGCAAAGCACTAGTGAAGATCTCTTACTTCTTACAGTGTGGGAAAACCTGTTCAGTTCCCTAAAGGAGTAGGGCGAATGATGAAAATAATGCAAAGTACCAATGCCGTCTTCAACAGATACTGTAGCAATACAATGCTCAACAGTTAAAAGTCTGAGTACGCTGTTTGCAGTTCACACAAAAATCCACCCTGCTGCTGTAGTATCTATAGACATTTGGTAACAACTTTGTGAATGTAATTGATTATACTGAGATCTCCTTCTGTGCTTCTTAAATCCCATTATTGATTTACTTCCTCCTGAATACATTGTCCAAAAAATAATGCTAGTAGTGCCAAATGCATCATTTCATTTGTCATTTGTATGCTACTCAGTCTCCTCAGGCAGTTGTCTGCTCTTTGATGTCCTCAAACCATTCTTACTCTCCTATATCAAGACATGTTTATGCTGGTACTGGCACTGGGAGGGGCACAACCCACAAAATCCATGATATCCTAAATGGTCACTGATCTGTGACAGTTATTGCAGAGCTACTGTCAGTCTGCTAGTCAGCCAAGAGTGACAGGCCACCCCCAACATGTACTCTAGCCCAGAGTGAATTCTGATGTCTTTCAGTGACCGCCAGGAAAAATCTGAAACTGTCAAAAGAACAATCTGACAAAGAATCAACAGCTAAAAGCAATCACTAAAATAGTCAAGTATTTAATTCTTCTCTGGAAAAGACTAAAAAAAAGGATTTAAAAGGATTAAAATATGAACAAAAGAACAAAATAAGGGTAACGTGCCTCCTTTCATGCCTTGCAAGTACACTATCTGCTAAACACAAAGCCTTACTAAGTCTTGTGGTATTTCAGTAAAACGTGAGTGTTGATGAAGTCAGACTGGTGAATGTTTTCCTGGAGCCAGATCTGCTACTAATAATGATAATAAAGGCTCATCCCACTGGTTGGTTGGTTTGTTGAGGGAATTAGGGAAAAAACATACAGAAAGGGATATTGCCAGGGACAGTACATATCTGTAAAAATTTGAGATGACAATACAGTTTGGGTTTTATTCCAGATTACATATTTTGTAGGAATTTACATACTTTTTGATCCTTTCTAAGGGTTTTGTATCTTTTTAAGGTAAATGAAGGAGAAATACAGCCAAATGGTGTTCTACTTTATGATGTTTCACTTCGAAATGGTGAACACATTTTCAACACAGCAGAGAAACAAGTCACCCTACATGTAATAAGTAAGTATCTTTTGGTTTAGAAATAAAGTAAAAGAGTAAAAGAACAAATGGTCAGGGTAGCACAGCTAGAGCCTGCAGGCTTTACATCTTTGCTAGATCTTAGCTGGACTTCATTAAACTACAGTAGTCTACTGCATTCTGCAGTCTACAGCCTGATGACCGCTGTTGTAGGTTACCAGTTTCAGCAGAAACTGGGAAAGCTTTACAGGTGCTCTAACCTCTACTAGCAATGAAAAAGTTGTCTTCATTATTAGAGAGCCCAAAGAGCTGTTTCTCTCCTGTCCACAGAACTTCTTTTCAGCAAATCAACACTGACAAGAAAAAACCCTATGTTTCCAGCTGTAACGGACATGAGAGTTTTGATAGCTGAAGCAACTTTCACAGGCTGTGTTTCTCTATGTGACATTAACAATGATCACAAAAGATTTAGTTTACACTTCAAATAAATCAGCATGTGTGTAATTCACAAGCTGCATTAATGCACCCTGTGCTTTGGCCTCTCTGTACAAACCAACAAAGGTGTTGCCTCTACAACACCAACAAAGGCTGTGGTCCAACACAAAACCCAGTATTAACCCAAATCAAAGTTTTTACCACAAAAAAGTGATCTTTAAAACAAAGTGTTCTTGGATATCTACTGGATTTGTTAACTGGCATTCATGGTTATGTGCTGTTATACATATTGAAAAGGATTAAATCATGAACTGCCTTGATGCACTTCCCTCAATACTGGCTCCACAATCCTGCAGCCTTGGGAGACGGCCTTTGCAGCTGACTCAACTATCGAGAGCTGCCAGCAAAGCCGGTCAGAACAGCAATGATTGAAAGTGTTGAAGAAGAAAAAGAAAAAAGAATAATTTTAAAACTTGAAGGAAAGGGGATGAACAAGAATTTGGACAAAGTCAGAATAGCACTTCCTTGGATGTATTAGTATCTCAGATAGCAGATGCCAGTAATTTCACAGATTTAGATCTTCACCAGAAGCTCTGAACCACCCCTGGTGCTACAGAAGGCGATCTGCACCTACCCTTTTACAAAGCATTAAGAAAACCCCAACAAAACAAAACAAAAAAGCAGAAAGAAAGAAAAATGCCCCTAACTACAATTTGTACTAGCTGCATTACAGTGCCAAGGCCAGTTACCTTGCTGAGGTTATCCCTGGCAGCTGTGTCAGTGCCAGCCATGCAAGCTGAAGCAGCTACCCGTGAGATGTGAATCTGCACTCTGCTTTTATAGATTTAAAGTGTTGGTCCATATTACATTTTTAAGTAGTTATAACTTATTCATTCAATGGAATGTGCTCTTGCAGCAAGCTGCTGATCCCACTGGTATCTTGTGCTGCACAATACAGCATCCATGTTCCTTGTGCTACTTTGCAGTGTGACTGTCTGCTCCACAAACCAGTGAAATAAAAGGAAATGGGCAACAGCTTTTCTCCATGCAAAGAAAGAGTGAAAAGCTTATGCAAAAGCCATGGAGGAAAATGTGAAGACAATGCACGTCTCTCTTCAAGGTTTATTCTGCATGAATTTGTAGTGTGGAGAAATGCTTAGGCCAGACCTTTTGGCTGGATCTGTGTTTCCATTTATTTTTTTCTGTCCTCCTTCATAGGCATCATCATCTTTTAATCTCCACTGGAGCTTTAGGAGGAACTGAGAATACAGCTCCATTCCTTCAGAGCAGCAGTCAAAACAATACTAATTAGCTTATGTCTTTTGTTGTTCTCATGCTTTAGTTGTTAAGTCAAAATATCTGACTCCTCTGTCAATAGTAGAGTGCAGAAACTAAACCCATATTTGTAAGATAAAGAAATAATGACTGCTTCCTCAGTTCCATTACATCCATCACAGAAATTAAATCCTGCTGTTCCAGAGAGGTGTAACATTATGTACTACCCTACGCAATTATGCAGTACTGCCCAGAAATTATGTCTTGCCCTATGCATGAGGGTATTCACCATAGTCAAAGTCAGCAACAAATTAACTGATCAGATTATCAATGAGGCCCAGGAAGCTTTCATTCCTGCCAAGAACTTCCCCAGTCCTGCTAAAAGAGAAGCAAAAGGACCGTATCTACACAACCTTGCCCCTTCTAGCTTGCACTGCTCAGACTGAGGTGTACTGGTTCTCACTGTAACAAAAGCTTTTGCATTCCTGCACAATCCAGACCTGCCCTGCTCCTTACACATTTTTTCCCCAAGCATCTGGTACCGAGTGCTAGCATGATACATGATACCACATAAGACAGCCCTTTGAGTGTGCCAGAGCTGGCCAACGTGCTAAAACTCGGTCCACATGACAGTCTGCCACAATGCTGAAAGAATATTTGCACTTTTTTTTAAAAGACCTTTGAGGGTCTTCAGCCACAGCTTACTTGTAAGAACTGAATTAGTCCCATCTAACTAACCAATACTGTTTCCTCTGTTTCTCCTGCATGCCCATCCAAGAAAAATGCAGACAGATCCTCAATGTCTGGCGTGAAACCCCTCCTCTCCACTGGTAAGGTTAGCCATTATCAGTGTATCGTATGGCTGCCTGCAACAAGAAATTAATTAGGGAGCTCAAGTTATAACCATTATGTTTTCATGGAAGGAGGATTTAGTGAATAGGACTGACGATTCCTGATTTCGCCATCTAATTGTGCCCCTGACTTAATATGCAACACTGGCCAAATCACATTATGAGGGTTGTATTAAACTGGGCACAATACCATTTACACACCTCAGTGTGGTTTCTGGCATGTGGACAAAACCCAGGTGCTAAATACAGTAATCTGCTCTCATAGAATTATGAGTCAATTAATGTTAAAAGGCTCTTTGGGGAATACTGATGGTTTTCCATCAGGGCTCTAGTGATGGTTTTCCCCTGAGGGTCTCAATTGATCCTTCTTTGGGCTCTACATGTCAACTCACAGGGGCACTTCCCGTATTAGTCATGCAGATGTCATGTTATTTCTGATGAAGCTGTAACCAGTCTCTGTAAGAAAATACTGGAACAGAGAATCTCATTCTGTTAGGATATCTTTAGTAAGGGATCAGAATAAGGATAAGGAATAAGATCAGCTAGAGTGAGACTGCTTTGGCTACTGGAAATAATATCCAAACCACCATGTGAATGCTGCTTCAGGCACATCTGGCACATGACAAAAACTGAATGCCTAACTTTTTTCATAGCTTTTATGCAAGAGCTGTGGTTTCAAATGACCAAACTATTGACAAGAGCGAGAGTTCAGTCTCCAAGCTTATTCCACTGCTAAAGCAGCCTGCAGACCTACCTGAATACTGCTGAATTCCTGCTAAACAACAGCAATTCTATGTGAACCCTTCTTCCCAGTTTGTATACCAGAGGCACAGAAAAAACTGTCAGGTGGTACAAACCCTCAGTTGCTCCTGACCTGGAAAAAAATTGAACTTAAGCTAAAGTGGAAGAGTGTACATGCCATTAGTAATTCTCTAGTTTTTCAGCCATTTAATTTTCCATGTACAGGCAGAATGTTCTTAAACATTTAAATATGCTATTTAGGCAAGAATGAGCAAGTTGTCTCCTGTCTCGATACTGGAGTAAAAAGTAAGATATCCACACACTGGACTTCATCTGTAATTAATGGTGCCCATGTCTTGAAGACTATATTGTTCCACATGTATGTTTTAATTTCTGATTTGCTACACTAAAAACATAACTGAAGCAGTTTTTATACACAGAAATGAAGGAATATAAAAACTTTCTCAGCTCCGTGCAACAGACATGCTAGAATAAGGATCACCATTTTAAGCATTTTAAATTAAAGGTAATAGCAACTGGGATAGCATCAAGAATATCTGATAAGATGGTTTTCAACTATTTATGTACAAATCATGAAACAGAAGATGCCTTCACTATAAATACTACTAACAGACAGAAGGGCTGGCAAAGCATCACAATCACAAGGTACAAGTTTGAAATATTTTCAGTTATTTGCAAACTATTCCTCACTGCAGGATGCATATTAACCTGCAGGTAATAAAACGACACACACTTTTCTTTCAATGTTAAGAACTACTAAAGATGATGGCTTTCCTTCTGAACGATGCAACTACTTCAATAACACTTTACTACTATTTCTAAAGAGGTTTCTCTTTGAAGGTTTCTCCAATCTAGATGCAAGATAAATCTTTATTCAGACATAGAAGTCCCATCATCGGGAGAATTTTTATTGATACTTTGTATTACAATACAGAAGTCACTCTTCTCTCAGGACTGCTTCAAAGCCTAAGTTAGCATTTACAGAAGGATTATTATATTTGATAGAAGGCTTACCTGTGGGTCTAACAAAAACCACATGAAAGAGGACAGAAGTAATAAAAGTCAATAGTCCAATGTTATTATATGATTAGGAGCGTGAATTTTAACAATACAATAAACCTATGATGTTTTTTATCTGGTTTTGCATGCAAGCTGCAAAAATAAAGAAGCAGCTTGAAAAAAAGGTATCAAAACAAATAAATCAGTTGTTAGAGCATGTTTTCTACTTAAGACACTTAAATACTGGTGTGTTACTCTTTAGCTACAAATGACTCACACCATTTATTGCTAACTAGTAGAATGGGCAAGAATACATGGGTCTGGCAGCTTGACAGTGATTTGTGGAAAACAAACTCGGGTATCTATCTCGACAACTGTCAGAAATAAAACGGATCTTGTTAAAGCATGGAGGACTCAGATATTTGTATCAGGCTTTTAAGCTAACCTACTAACAATGAAAACTCAACACCTAGGCAGATATCCCCAACCTAATGAGTCACAACTGGGTTTCAGTACATGCTGTCCTTGTATTAGGAAATTTAGAAATGAGAAAAGGGAAAGATAAAATGGAAGACACTTTATTAAATAAAAACTACCCTAATATTAGAAGTCCATTACTTTCTTGGAAGAAACATTCTTGAAGGAATTTCCCTGCTCTGAAGTTTGTAACTATTTCACTACAGAGTGAACAGCAAGCATCAGATGTCATTTGCAACAATAACTGGAAATACTTACAATGACCTCCAACTTTACAACTGCATTTAAGACATCAATATGTTTTGCTTTTATTTAGCCTAGTATCTCAGCTGCATTCTGTTACTCACACACACACATACACGCACTAACAGAAAAATGTAATGTTTCTGGAATTATTGAACTTGACTCTGGGAACTGGGCCATTTAGTACTCCAAATCCAACTGGCCTCACAGAGCTTAGGCAGTCCTGGCCCGTGCATTTCAAAACCGTGTATTCAATGGTCACTGGAAGTCACACACATGATAGCACTGGAGAGCACCGTATACCAGGGATGCAGGCAGCCTCTGCAGCCCACAGAACTGAGGTTTTAGGAGTTAAGAGACAGATATTTCTCCATTTTCTCAGAGGAAGACAGTGCCCAAAGAGATCAAAAAAAGTAGTAGACACTCATGTTTCCCTGCTTATCCATCCTTTACAGGTGCCACACTGAACAGCAAGATCAAAAAATCTCAGCTGTTTAGGGGGAAGACACACTTCTACCCTCCTGGTGCTTCCTTTAGGACATCAGAGCTCAGTTTGCTCCACTGTATGGTGCCGTTTGCCAAAGGGTTTGATCAAGTCCACATAAATTTTGATATATTCCATGTTGGGCATGAACTTAAATCCCAACTCTGCACAGTTTCAGAGCCTTGTAGACTCGGACCAAGTGCACTAAAAAACCATGCCACAGCATGCCATTTAGTAAGAAACCTAATGATGTATGCTAGTTTCACAGAACTGCCAGCATTTATGGGGGGGTAAGTATATAAATCTTATCAGATATGGGTACAATGTTTTGCTCTCTCCCTCTCAAAAAACCACCAACACCCAACTCAAAACTCTACACAAAAAATGAACTGCCAAGACAGTGAGACACAACCTAATCAAATCAGTCTGTTTTTGCAGGATTCTTGTACTTTTAGTTCTTCTATTCTTTAAAGCAGTGGCTATTTAAGGATGGTTGAAATGAATTCATACAGAGATGAAAAGAAAGATGCTAAAATAGTATGAAACAACTATCTTTGCTTGTGAACCCAGAACAGAATCATAGACAAAACAGCATTAGTGTAAAAAAGTTGCCTATTTATGCAGCAGAACTCCACTATAGCATAGCAAAAACTCCTGTCAAGCATCCTTGCTGAGAAAGATAAGCTCTTAACTGCTTTTCATTCCTGTTGCACAGGCAATGCAACTTTTAGAAGAGGATCAGCCTCCTCTGTGGCCCATGCACCTTCACAACAGAATTGTTAAGAGCATCTCGGGCTTTGCTGCTAGACATGCAAGAGCCACAATGAACACAGCTTGAATTTCCAACCTCAAGCTGATATGCAGGGCTGGCATTCGGAAAAAAAAGTGTCTTCTTTTCCTGTAAGCTGAGAAAATTTGATCTAGCATGCTCCAAGTGGCAGTAATTGTGGAACCCCACAATGCTGTGTTAACATCACTTTTCAGGAAATAAACAATTTAGAAAGTTGTCATGAAAGTCTCAATGACTGTAAAGCTAAATACAGCTGAAGTTCCAGTTCCTGCTGTTAGATAGTTACTTTCTGTATTTGGGAACTGTTCTCTCAATAAGCATTTGAAAAAAGTGAAAGAGTCAGGACTAGTTCACATTTGAAGACAGATGAAAGAAGCTGACAGAAGAAAGAAACAGGATTCAACAATAGGAAAGAAGTAGCAGCTACAAGACTGCTCAAAATTTCTGAACAAGGGAAAAGAAAAAGATTGCATCATTCTTCAGAGAACTTCTCTCAATGGTTGCAAGTCTTAGCTGAAATTATAGCTCTTATTAATCAGTTACATACGTGCCACCACATCCATGAGTTAATTTACGTTCAAATTTCCCAATAAGCATAGTGATAGAGTAAGTACAAAACAGCAATTCAAGTATTTTATACCAGGCTATGTTAGTGAGACTTTTTCTGTGTATGGCAAAAATACAGGGGAATGAGAAGGCAAAACTGTGAGCATCCTCTGCCCTCCTAAGGCTGTTGGCTGGGCTATTTTTCATGGCTCTTAAGTGCGATGGCAGGGAAGACAAACAGCCATCACTACTTCCTCTGCAATATATGGCCAAAACTGTATCTCTCCCCTTAACAATGAGGACGAGCAGGACCTGGAGTGGAAAATAAAGCTAACTATCCTCAAAAATTACTCTTGATGGTAATTGTAGCAAAAAAGAGATGACATATCCACAGCCACATTCCCATCTTCCACTGCTGCTTCTGGAAGCAACAACACTGCTCCCTCTGGCAGCCCTCAGCCCCAGTCCCTCCTGTGTAATCTACAACTCACAGGGGGAATGAGGAGTCCTATTGCTGTCTTGTTAGCAATTCCCAACGAACAGTTGCAAAAAAAATGTGGTTCCAAGGGTATTCTTACATGGCCCTTTGACACATCTGTCATTGTATATTATACGCATAAGGACCCCAAAGAGAAAGACATTTTAGAGGTGTTACAAGATATTTCAAAAAAACACCCCAAACCCCATTCTCCCATGAATTTTAAAACCATTCCCATCCTCCCACTTCTTTGCTGAGACCTGCTATAGGAATTACAAGCTGAATTACATGTTGACAAGCAGTCATGAAGTCATGGCAATTTTAAGCTTTTTAAGACAAAAACTAGTTTTATATTTTATGTTCGTGCTGTGTTTAAAGGCACGAAGAGTCTACACATTCAAGCAGCTAAAGGCTATGCTAAAACAGCGCATACTGATCTACTACACCAGCAGAACAGGCATGTTTGGCAGTATCATTCATTCCAGCTTCCACACAAAACATTGCTACCAGCAAGGTTACAGCTGTATGATGGACTTGGCCAACCCACTACACCAGCTCATCATACCATCCTACACTTTACTGGCATCATTACAATGATAAGAAAAAGGTTGTACAAACCTTGCCCAAGTCATTGAAGATCTGGGGACGTTTGGACTGTGAACAGGAAAGCTCATTAAATAGCAAACTTATCTTTTTATAAAAGAGCTGTAGATTGCCAAAGAGGCATTGCAATGTAGGAACAACTCCTTATTTTCTGTGTGCGTTGTAGTTTACTTAGTTCTCTAAGTCACACACAACATAATGCACAACGCTGAACATGCAGTCACAGTGTAGACTCCCCTGCATTTTTGTACTTGGAAATGCCATAATTAAAATAAAAGCTTTTAACATGGTATATGGGAAGTTTATTCTTTGTGACTGATTCTGACCCTGCAATCATATTGATCCTAGCAGACGTGTCTGCACATGTTCTGGGACTTTCTAGATAGATGGACCTTTCTGCATTGGTATGATTGCAGGATCAGGTCCTAAGACTGTAAAGATAAATGGTAAACTACAGAGACTGAACAGCAACAGCTGAATTTAAACATAGCAATGCTCCAACAGTTTTCACACAGAATAGAGGCTCAAATTGACATGATTCAATAGAAAATGGCAGAACATGCTTTATTGTTTCAACTCTAATGAAAATCCCCCCAAAATCATGTGAATATTTGCTTTTATACAGCTCCCACCCTTTGGGAGGTGAAAGAGAAAAAAAAATAAAAATCACTGCCTCCTTATTACTGCAGACCAAAATTCATTTTTCTTGGTATTTTGCCAGTTCAGTTCACAATGAACTGCACCCACCAAGCAAGGTCATATAAATGATTGTAAAAACAAGTTTCCTTTGTGCATGAAAAGGAATGAATCATTTGGAAAAATGTGACAACTTCAGTACTATTCCTGCCACTATGTATTATTTTTCTAAATTATGCAATCCATCAATATAGCATTCATAAATGTATTTTTGGGAAATATGACCTTAAGTAAGTTTCTGCATAACAGCACTGAGTGGGATTTTTCAGTGAAAGAGAAAGTCTGGAGGAACAGGAGTGCTGGAAGTCCATATGCCTGCTACTTACTCTACAGCAGAAGCTTCCAAACCAAAACAAGGGCCACATGAAAAACAAATGATGACAACTCTGCACAACCATTAAGTAGCCCTCTTTTTTCTTTCAGCTGCAAAGAAATCTGAATGAAGGCTTTGCAAGAGATGCACAGAATGGACAGCAAAGTATCACACAGTCACAGGGATGCCTCAGCTGACAGGTCTTGTGGCCTCCTTTGAGGTTCTTCAATACATGATTTCATTCTTCCTGCACATTTAAGCCCCTTCATAGCTAGATGTTTACAGATATTGCTGCTACCAACCTCAGAAGTTGTTGAAGTGCAATATTGCTCCTAATACATCATTATACATAACCTGGAAACAACTCAGAGTCAAAAAGTCCAACAAATCCCTGTTTAGTAACGAGTTCTAACTACTTTGTTCCAACTCCTTTTGTTAGCTTCCTTCAGCTCTTAAAATGCGTCAAACCTGTTAACTAAGTCAACTAGCAATATTCAGATATTCTGAAGGGAGAAACGGTGTTGTATGAACTGCTGATCATTCTGAGCTGGTTTTCCTACACTTATTATTGCAACAAATGAGGCATATGATCAGCAACATACCTAATGTGTAGACATGACCTTACATGAGCCAGACAAGAGCATATAGCAACTGATACAGGAGTCTCATCTTTTTTTGTTATTGGCATCTCATACAGCACTGGAACTACACAATAAGTAACTCATGGTTTCTAAATAATATAGTTGTTGAACATAGAAAGGCATCTCAACCACTAGTATACAAGTGACTTCTTTTAAAAAAAGGACTTAATTTCAGAGTCTTCAAAATCAAGGGCAATACTTCTAAATGTAACAGCAACCCAGGATGATGCCTTGAAGGATCCTGAGATAACCTTTCCACTCTCAATTCCATTCACTAAATTATTTACATAAAGTAAATATAAATCCTGAGAATAATCTTCAGCAGTGTGATATACTGTCATTAGCAAACAGCATCATTTTAATTTGATGTCGTAAGATAATGGTCTAGTGGTTCTGCCAAAGCAAGCCAAAAATTACACATTTATGCATGTTACACCAAATATGTTACACCAAACTCTTTGGTTCACCCAAAACTCTGAATCTTGTATGCCATTATAATGGAAATTTCCACATGTAAATCCATGTCTTAAGATGTCCTGTGAAATACAGTTTGAGATAGTGCTGCCCAGCTGTGAAGAAGTCCAAAGGCTTTCTGCCTCCATAAAGTAGGTCAGGTAATCACCCAGTAGTATATGAGAAAGTCTTTTCTTTTCCCTGTGAATTAACCAAATAACTGAATTCTGATCAGCATAAAACCTGATTTTGCTTCAAAGCAAGCCAAAAGGGAAAACTGGAGGCAAAATAAAGGCTTTACCATCCTCAATTAGTGCACAAATATTGGACACTGAGAAATAAGCTTTAGTTTTGCATAGTACAGTTGGCTTTAAATGCTCTCAGAAATTTATCTAATGAAATATTCATATACAACACGATGCATTTAATCCTAAATGCTAGAAGAAAAGAGCAAGCAAGAAACTGCAAATAATTTCAGACATCTCCATGACAGTATTTGTTGGTAGTTTAAAACTGCACCATGATTTCCACTAAGGTGCACCTCAGCCGCAGCACTATGGGCTTTTTTTCCCTCATTCGATCATCGAACTTCAAAAAGAAACTGTTATAAAATGTTACTGAAACTGCATTTTTGCACATTACCATGGTCCTTAACTTACTGAAGAAATACATAAATCTAAAGAAAAATCCTGCTGTGCTGTACGCAGATTTCTCTTCTACATAAACAGCTGTATCTGTTGACAAACCACCTAAAGAAAACAGATCTTGGAACAGGTCTAGAGGCCCATCAGAGGTTCCTCCTACACCATGATGAAATCAGTATTTTCTACATTGCTTGACAGATTTTGTCTACCTGGAGACTGTCCTCCAAAGATGACAATCAACAGCTTACTTAGGTAACATTTATCAATACTTTCCACGCCTTACGGTTTGAAAGTTTCTCCCACCTCAACTAAAGCTTTCTTGCTACAATTTACAGGGTTTTTTCTTCTCCTGACCTCACCAGCAATACAGAACAGCTTGTTAACATTTTCTTTGTAGAAGCTTCTGTGTACCTATTTCTCCCCTCAATACTTTCAAAACAAAACAAAACAATGCCAGGGTCATGGCTCCTACGCTTCCAATCACTTTGGCTGTATATCCTTCTCCCTGTCAGATGATCATTATTTTTTTAATATGCAATAACCAAAACCAGACATATTTTAACTTTAACCTTCAGGACATCATGTAGGAGAAGAGGTTATTTTATGCATTTTACACTGCTGTCAATGCATCTTAGCGTATGGTCTATTTTTGTTTTAAGTGGTATGACACTGTTGATGCACAAAGACTGCAGTCTGGTAGGACAGTCAGATACCCTTCATTGCAAGACTTCTGCCCAGCCAGCCATTCTGTACTCCTGTGGTAAATAATTTCTAACCAAGGGTGAAATTCACTCTTAGCTCAATCTAATCTAAACTACCTGGTACAAAATGCCTCTGAGTTCAGGGAAGAGTGACAATGCATCTCATCCCATGCTAAGACAGATGTATGTGGGATGCACTGCCCTCAAGAGAGGCATTCTTCACAATTTAGCAAGGTAAATCAGAAAGCTAAAGTACTGGTTTATAATTAACTTAAATGATGGCTGTCCAACTTCCAGACAGCTTTACGAAGTACAACACACCTGACATGCACTGTGTGCTTTCCTTATTGATCTGGGCTCTGTTCCTTGCAAACCAGAGAAAGGGCAGGAAGCATTTTATACTTTTATCACCCAATATACTTGTATCCCCGGCCCATCTTAATGCCTTTGGCCATGCTTGCTAGGATAATTCAGCCTCTTAACTAAAAGCACTGCACAGTGCTGGTCCCAGGAGAAAGCCCAGCCAAAGAGAACCTCCCTCATTGGAGTCTCTCATTTTGAAGTGAAGTATCACTTGGAATACAGGATTAAAACCAGTTTGTTACACAGAAGATATTTCTCCTGCTTTCTTATTAGAATGACACTGTCTCATACGAGAAAAGCAAACGCTTGCTGTGGGAACTTTTCTCTTTGTAAATGACTTATGGGGCCAAGTTAAGTTTTAGAAACAAGCACAAAGGCTGGTCTGAATAGTTTGAGAGCAAATTTAAAAAACAAATACTCGTGCATGTAAGACACACATACCCTACTCTCATTTTAAAGGCAAATAGATTTAATTTCTTTTTCACAAGATTAGAGCAAATGCTAAAAATTCTACCTGGCATATTCAAATATAAACTCTCATTGTCAGTGGGAGTCGGAAGCTGTGGAAAGTGCCAAGGCACTGCAGAAGAGTTCAAGTACCAGTCAAGCAAGAACTCTGGGAAAAAAGAAGGGATAACTATGGCATAGCAAGTGGCACTGCAGCATCCAAAGCTTACCACATATGAGAAACCACCTTATCTAAATCCTGTTCCTAAAAAGCAATCCACAAAGCTTTGATAACAAAGGTAGCTCACTTGCACGGTCCTCCTTGCACTTACTGTGCTGTCCTGGGATTTAGCCGCTGTCATACCCATGTCCTCTTCTCCCCACCCTCGGACACCTGTATAGGTTTTTGGTAACACTCAGTCTTTGCAAAAGAACACAGCGGATCCTCTTCAGTAACCAAAGAGCAAAACTAGAAGTGCATCATGTACATCTTCAGCTTCAGTAAAAAAAAAATCCCTTGCCAGATTTCTTGACTACTCTTGACAAGACACTGATGGGAGGTTGTCATGGGTTTGCATGGCAACGGTTTGGTAGCAAGGGGGCTACAGGCGTGGTTTCTGTGAGAAGATGCCAGAAGCTTCCCCCATGTCCAATGGAGCCCATGCCAGCTGGCTCAAAGATGGACCCACTGCTGGCCAAGGCCAAGACCATCAGCAATGGTGGTAGCACCTCTGGGATAACATATTAGGAAGGAAAATAAATAAATAAATCTGTGCCAGCAGAAGAGAGGAGTGAGACTATGCGAGAGCAACCGCTCTGCAGCCCCCCCAGGTCAGTGCAGGATGGGGGGCAGGAGGGGCTCCAGGCACCGGCGCAGAGATGCCCCGGCAGCCCGCGGTGGAGCCCACGGTGGGGCAGGCTGTGCCCTCAGCCCATGGAGGTCAGCGGGAGCAGATCCCCACCTGCAGCCGGGGAGGACCCCACGCCAGGGCAGGGGATGCCCAAAGGAGGCTGTGACCCCGTGGGAAGCCCACGCTGGAGCAGGCTCCTGGCAGGACCCGTGGCCCCATGCAGAGAGGAGCCCAGGCTGGAGCAGGGTTGCTGGCAGGGCTTGTGACCCTGCAGGGACCCACGCTGGAGCGGTCTGCTCCTGAAGGACGGCACCCCGTGGGAGGGACCCCCGTGGGGCGGTTTGTGAAGAACCGTGGCCCCTGGGAAGGACCCATGTAGGAGAAGTTCATGGAGGACTGTCTCCTGTGGGAGGGACCCCAGGCTGGAGCAGGGGAAGAGTATAAGGAGGAAGGAGCGGCAGGAACAACATGTGAACTGACCACAACTCCCATTCCCTGTTCCCCTGTGCTTCTCAGGGGGAGGACGTAGAGAAATCAGGAATTATGTTAAGCCCGGGAAGGAGGGAGGAGTAGAGGGAAGGTGTTTTTTTTCTCTGATTTGAATGGTAATAATTAACTAATTTCCCCAAGTCGAGTCTGTTTTGCCTGTGATGGTAATTGCTGAGTGATCTCCCTGTCCTTTTCTTCTCTCCCTGGTCCAGTTGAGGAGGGGAGTGATAGAGTATTAAGTCAGGGTCAAACCTCCACAGAGGTCAACATCTGTGCTTATCAAAGTTCTTCAATATCATAGTGCACAAGAGAAAATCTTCATGCATGGGAACTTTGTATTGCTTGCATCACACCAGAAAGTGTGAAAATAAAAACTCAAATGAAACATCCCCTGCCCCACAGAACTTACCCAGTACGACCACCCTTACTTCTTCAAACAAGTCAAGCAAATCCACATTTATTTTTTAACGAGGGTAATGGTAAAAACTTCAGTTAAAAGCAAGCAGCTAGATCATTTCATCTGTCCTTGGGCTGACAAAAGAATGACCAAGGAGTATATATTGTAGTATTTAGTTTGGTCTGAATATATTGCTGAATTGGATTCACCAAAACAGTGCAGACTATACACAAATTTATCTTTATCTTCTAGCATTGCACTCTCCAAATATATGTGTAGATTTTTGTTACATTTCCTACAGACCAGCACTTAAATTTACTTTAAATTTAAGACCATAGTTCTGGATAGTCCTTCTGGATTTGACTAGCCCTCAAATCTCAGCATTTGTTCCACAGCAGAAAAAACACGATGGAGCAGGCGTGCTGATGCAATAAGATCTTAAAGGATATTTAAGTTTGTACACTTGCGTTGTCAGAACCATAATGCCGTAATAGAATATGCTCACAGTCATTTGTGTGATCTAAGGATACAGGCATATAAAGCTTAACACTGAGATTTCTACTAGTAGAGTATAAGCTGCACTAAGCAAAAGCTTTTACATTCTTAAAATAATTTGATTAACATCTCATGGAAACAAAGTTGCAAATGACTAAACTAATTTGCTATTCCCATCATTGACAACCTGTTACCTAATACCGAAGTAACTATAAGTACTCAAGCCATATGCAGAGCAATAGACCAAAGAACTATTAAACCCCCCCCACCAAACCAAATCTAGAAAAACAATCAATAATTGATCTGGTTTAATTAAATACTGTTCTACTTGCTGAAACATTGTCCTTCATCAGACACAAACCCCAGCATTCTGTCAACTGCTAATCCTTCCAAAAAGGAAGGCGTGCTTTCTCCATTTATAATACACAAATTGCATTAAGAAAATAATATGCATGAAGCTATAAACCTGAAATGGACAATTTCACTAGTGCTTTTTTTTTAATAGATAAGAAGTGATGTCTAACTTTACTTCCAAAGTTAATCCTGCTGCTATTTTTTTCTACTGAAACTATTAGCCAACTAATTGGGAGGAAACAATTTAAGAGAAAATGAAGACTTTTTAAGAGAACAGAAAATAAATCTCACACTTTTTAAGAGTAAAACCCAAACATTAGCAAGTATTTTACCCCATCTCTGTTTAGTATTATCAAAAAGCTTCACTATATTTTATGCTGAAAATGTATCTTCCTTAGGGCTGTTTGTATGGGTTCTTTTGCTTGAACTCAGAAGATAAATCATTCAATTTATGTATATAACTTCCTCTTAAAGGGTTTAATTATTTTAGGTTGCTTAAGTAGGACCTTGGAACTCCAGAGCTAACCTCCAAACCCTTGCAAGAAAAAAGAGGAAAAAACACTGCATGAAGGAGCAACAGACGAACGGTGGTCTTTGTAGGACAGTACTTCTGTGCACAGAAACCTATTAGTACCTCCCTCATGAGCAAGAAACACACCTTTACAAGATCTTTATTTGACAAGGTGGGGCTCTGGCAGCAACAAGAACCTAAGAAGTGAGCTCTGACAAAAATACCAAAGCTGGATTTGTCTCCTGAGTCAGCTCACAGCACAATGCTGCATACCACTTATTCAGAAACACCACAGACTGATACTAGCAGCAAAGTTCCCCTGTCCTCAAATCTCATCCTCAAGTTAGGAGGTCCCTACACCCTTACAAAAAATCCACTACAAAAAAACCCCTTAATTGCTCACCTATGCCGTAGTATGCAGAACTCATTCACTAACCTTCCACAGAATCTATGGGGTTGGCTTTAACACACCTGTTCTTACAGATGTACATGAAATGCAGAGCAGGAAGAAAAATAAGAAATTCAAGCTGACTAACTTGTCACACACTTATTTGATCTTTGGTGATTTCACTGACAGAGAAGCCTGATAACTCTCTTTATAGACTCGATGGGAGAAAGGCAACGTTTCTTTGCAGTCACGCAGCCTGCACAGTTATTTAGATTTTGTCCAACATATTTTTGATGGTTTTGAACAGGAACAGAAAAAAGGTTACTCCCGGTTAGTGCACTGGGAGAAGAACCTGGCTCAGCCCACTCAAGGTAACATTTTCAAAGTTCTATTACCTAAAAAGCACATAAAAATAAACTTGCCTTCCATAAAGATCCTGTTCCAGTAGATTTTTCCAACATGATTTCCTCCAAGAAATATTAGATTTGATAAAATCAACATTGAAGTGCTAACAGATGCTAGGACAGCATGAAGTCGACGACGAATTCTTGGTGAGAAGAAACGCTCCTGAGGGGCAAAACAAAAGCTGCAGATGAAGTTAACAACCCCTACAATTTTTCAAGCAATGTTAGAAAAAGACATTGTAGTTACAACAAACAACATTTACACAGAAGTGCAAAACCTTATAGAAGAGACCCCAAAGATTTTAGAATATCTACCAGAACTCCTAACAATGCCACTGAAGTTTTGGTAAGACTACATGATAAAAAGTGGTGTTGAATCATAGCTGAGGTTGGAAGGGACCTCTGGAGGTTACCTAGGAAGGTCATCAGAACAGGGCCAGCTAGAGCAGGCTGCTCAGGACTGTGTCCAGTCAGGTTTTGAATATCTCCAATGATGGAGGCTGCACAACCTTGCTGGGCAACCTGTGCCAGTGTTTAACTACCCTCATAACAAAAGATTCTCTTACATTTAAACAGAATTTCTTGTCTTTCAGTTTGTGCCCATTGCCTTTTGTCCTGTCAGTAACTACCACTGAGAAGAGTCTGGCTTTACCTTCTTCACCCCTACAATTAGGTATTTATACACATGGATAAGATCCCTGCCTGAGCCTTCTCTTCTCTGGGCTGAACAGTTCCAGCTCTCTCAGCCTCTCCTCTTATGGCAGATGCTTCAGTGCCTTCACCATTTTTGTGGCCCTTTGCTGCACTCACTCCAGCAAGACCATGTGTATCCAGTTCTGGACTCCCCACTACGAGACACAGTTCTATATATTCTATGTCTTAACTCTTTTCTTATTAAATGTACTCCTTGATGAATATTTGCTGATGGACATAAACAGTAACAACATGCTTCTGGAGTGAATAATACCATCCAATAGGTTTCAAGATGGAGCAAAGCACTTCAGTACAAAACAAAAAGCATCAAACAACTTAATGCTTTGGTTGATTAATAAGACGTTACTGAAAGATTCTAGAATCAGATCAGAACTGGTTATAGCAATAAATCTTAATAAATAGATACCTCCATATACAAAAAGATTTAAATAAACATGCAATCGCAAATATATTTCGGTGCAAATATTACTGTTCATGTTCAAGAAGCGTCAATACCTGTTGTAAAGTTTTTGGTACGGTTGTTCTAATGATACAAATAAAGTAGGTCTCTCTCCACTATTTACTAGTTTACATTTTTCTGAATCTGTATTTTGCATTATCACCTGAGACATGACTGCAGCACGGAGACTGCAAAAAGATGGTGAAAGAAGGATGAGAAAATTTTAGCTTCCTCTAGTATTCAGTTGTTAGAACACATTTTAAAGAACATTATAGCACATCACAAGGAAATACTGTCTCATTACTGCATAAGGACAAATAACTTGTTCGTCATGTCCCCAGGCTGAAAGCCTCTTTACATAGTGCCTGAATCTGCAAAAGACCGAAAGCTTTGTGTGAAGTGATAAGCATTTGCCAGGGCACAGGAACTAAGGAAAACACCAGGAGCTGCTCAGCCTTCATGTCATAAACAGTGATGTTGCAGAAAACAATGTCTTGTGATGGCAGCATCCAAAAAAAAAAAAAAAGAAAAAAGAAAAAAAAGCAGCAATTAATCCTTAATAGCTGCAGCCAGAACCAGGATTCATGTTCAGATACCTGAAACAACATAAACACATGCTCAAAACAGACCTACAAAGGCATTCCTAGACAATTAAATTGCTAGCTTTGTAAGCATCAAAACAAATGTTTCCACTGCTAGGTTGTAAAGCGACAAATCTTCAAATACATGACAGCTACAAGCATAAAAATGTAATTTTAACATATTACGGCAAAGTAGATATCTGGTAAATTTAATGTTAGCCCCAGTCAGAACTATATCTATTGTATGATTCAGTCTGAGTCAGCACAAAAATGGGGGTAGATAAGCTTCAAGGAAAAGTACTCTGTATTAGGCTGTATGCACAATACAGCAATAGCCAATCTTCCATACATTATGGAAAACATTCATGTATGAAAAGAGAGAGAGATTTTTCTCTGAAAATTCTGGATGAAAACTAGGGCATCATAGGAGAAGGGTAGATAATATAATTACAAAAATATTCACAGACACTGACAGTTACTTAGTGAAACAACTTTTTCCCTTTCTAGTACTTTGCATCTCCAAAGCTGCCCAAGGACTTCCAAAACATTCTTCTTCAGTTCACACACAGGTAGAGGATATCTTGTCTCCTCCAGAAATGCACATGCAGGAATGTGTGGTCCAATATATGAAAAACGTAAGCCTTTTCAGAATGTTTAAGTGTATGTGCACAGAGAAAACGTTCAAAATCTTGCTGCTGCATCCATGTTAACAGCCAAGTTTAATAAGGAGCAGTTATGATCATGCTAGCTTGAACTTCTGTGTTAAGTCACCAAACTTACCCTCTTCTTACACCACGTTCATTAATTCTAATTGAGCTGTAGCTTATCTACAGGGAAGTCTCATCAGATCTACCTTTCACTCTCCCTCTGTCTACCAAACTTATCTGTCAACTCTATAGAGGAACAGTTTTAATTAGGAAGGGGAGGAATAATCTTCTGGTAAAGCTGTAGAAAGTGTTAGAGATGGACAACCCATCAGATTGGGTAAGTTTATGAGGTCTGCCTGGTTTACAACCCAAAGCAGTATGACTAAGACAAACAATATGAAGAGCTGAAAGAGCTTGTTTTTAAAAAAATGAATACAGTTACTAACTAACTAAATAAATAAAACTGTCACATAGAATACATCATCCTCTACAAAAGTTCTGTATGTTAAACAATATAAGTTAACTGTAGTACAGACCATAAAAAGCCTTTAGTCATTTATAAGGTATAAGGGAGCAGTTTAAGACAGAAACAGTTTAGACAACACTGAACCCTTTCTGGATTTTGCTGTAGCTAATTTCCATTAACTTTGCTAGGCACGGATCCAAAAAACTGTACACGTTTTCCTGAGGGTCTTTGATATCTACACAGCTTTTACCCAGATGCAACTGAGGTAAAAAAACCCCAACCATTCTTCAAATATCTTATGTCATCCAAAAAAAGCTAACTATGAAAATACCTGAGCAGCTATTGTGCTCAAATTAATACACTGGAAGCACTAATTTACCCATGAAAAAGGAATGAGGCTGGTCTAGATAATTCATAATAACATTTGTGATTTAAATATCTACCAGCATGTGGATTTTTCTGAATATACAGCAAGTTGTTTTCATCAAAGCAGACAAAATTAAAAAAAAACCTCCACGCCCACAACTCTTCATTATGCTATTTAATGCTTTTAACAGTATGTTCCATTGCAACAATACAAGCAGCTGCTATGGATTTGTGGTGTTTCTCTGGATTTTACTGCTGCCTCTTTCTCGTCTTTTCCTGTTGGAAATACAGCCAGAAGACAGAGTGACAAAAGAGCACCTAGTGTTAAAATTACAATGAAGCTGTGGCTGCCTGGCTGAAACCCTTACATTTGCATCCTTCCTCAATGCTCCATCTTACTTGTAATCTGGCATCAATTCTTCGTCGTGGTTTACTTTTAGTAATCACCACCACCCCCATCTCCCCACACACTGTGAAATAAATGGACCATAGCATTTAAACTACAAAGAAAAAAATAGACATATTGTCAGGATACTCAGTCCAAAGGCATGCAGCACGACGTAGGAGGTGACTTATCAAAGGTTGGCTCAGGCTACCTTTCCTGAAACGGAATGAAGTTTGGATTATTATTCCAATCCAATTCCTGCTGTAAATGAAGATTAGCCTCAGACATTTTTGCTAGACATTGGGAAAAACCTCTCTCTGCACACTATTGGGTCTAGCAAACCTTGGTGCCATCAGATCTCTCTCAACTGGGCCTTCTCAGTCATCTTACAAAAGTAAGTGATACTACCATGTAGTGGGCTACCTTGAAAAATAAATCTGTGTATGTGTTTGAGAGGGGTAGATGATGACAAGTGTGAAGAGGATTTGCATGGTCCAAACATTCCCATTCCTAAATCCATTTCCAGTTACACATGCATGCCACATTTAGCCTCTGAGTGAAAACCAAGCCAGAAATAGGAAGCTTGTATAATGGCTGTTTCTTGAGAAAGATAGCTTGTGAGAACAACATGCACCAGAAGAGATCATTCAGGTTAGAATTAAGAGTCAAATTAAAGGACATGATGGAATTTTGAGGTCAGAAAGGATGAGAGAAAATACTTATTTTGTTTACTTTGCAAGGTAATTACAATACTACTAAGTGCAAAACCAACAAACGTGGCAGAAGAAGTGGCTTCAGATAGCAAAGCATCATTTAAAAGAACTTCCCTCTAAGGTGAGTTGGAGCTAATCAAAATAAATTTTCATTTTCACTTATTTACAGGACCATGTACAATGGTATTACTGAATGGCATAGAAAGATGAAATAGAGGGTCCAGAAGTGTTTTTCCTAAATGCCTTTACATCTCCTAGCTAGATAGAAATACTACAGTGCTACAGAAAATACATTGGGGAATATTAACGAGAATAAGTCATCCACCCTACTACATGGAAGTTGAGGTGGCACCCAAGACCGAATTCTGTACAGCAGTCAAAACTAAGCAGTCTTATACAAAATACCGCACTGAAGTCTTTTTTTTACAGAAATATATTCCCTAGTATTTTATCAGGGACCCAATCCCACATCTTCCCACAGCTACCATTCTTAAATTTCTTCTAGCAACAGTGGCACCATGGCGATTTGGCATGTCCCAAATGCTTGTTGTTGAGAGGGCTGATTAATCCATTTGCAGTAGCTTGTTCTGGGAGCAGGTCACATGTGTCACGCTGTTTTAGAGAGGGCTCAGGAACCGGGGTGCACATTTTCCACATACTGCAAACCCAGCGTAATGGCAGAATGACATGTGTCAGGAAGCCTCCCCTGACAAACAGTAGCTGCTACATTCCTGGCAAGTGCTCAGAAGATGGGAAATATCTGTGTGTGCTGCATTTGCAACACACCTCACTTACATAGCTGCTCTGGGACAGATTAAAGAAAACTTCTACATAAAGTCATTGACATTATCAAGCTTGCTCATACTAAAAATACTTTAACAAGTCCCATGCAAGGGAATTAAATTTGCTGCAACTTCAACAAGCGTCCATTATCATGGAATAAAATAGAGATTCACAAGATTTATTCCTTTTTGAACTACCTTTCCAGACACTTGACAACCCAAGCACATGGCAAAATAAAAACGTATGGTGAAATTGGAGAAGCAGCTAAATATTTCTTATGGGAACATATGCATCGTAGAATAAAACTGTCAGATACTATGGCCAGTGACATGAAACATGTGCTTGATACTACAAACTGCAACACTACAGGTTACATATATTTATTTCCATCTGCCTTTGGCTTTTGAAGGGTCAAAATAATCCAGTAAAATTTTAAGAAGCATTGTCTGTTTTTAAACATATAATATTTAATTACTACCTGTTCTGCAGATTTCAACCTCCCCCCACCCTTAAACATATCAGCCAACTTATCCAGACTATATACAAACTGCACTACTTCCTGTGTTGAAGAAATCAAGAAAGTTAATGAATATAACACCTAGCCCTACATTATCTTTCACTGTCTCTCCTAGTGTATGAGAGGGCATTAAGTGTGCTTTCTACCCTTACTAAAGCTCCGTCTTTTCAAATTTCCTGAAGGTTTTTTACTAAGGAAGCAATACTTCCTTAGTAATGTAAAAATGTAATGTAAAAATAATGTAATGTAAAAATAATGTAATGTTGACACCCATTTACACCACAAAATCTAAATGAACTATTTTTTGCAACGGTCTGTTATATAGAATTTGCAAGAATTTGGTGGGGGGAGGGGACAAGTGTGTAAAATATTTGTGGGTAAAGTTGCTACACTACAGAACGGACATAGGTGGTGCCATTATGCAAATCAGGAAGATGCATGGAAAAAAACTCAAGTTGCTTGCTGGGGTTTCTTTTACCAGAGCAATTTAAGGATCTGAACTTTGATTTTCACCCCGTTACATCACTACTGAAGAGTAAGGGCTGAATTAGTTTACTTCTCTACAGAAGCCACAGACACCACCTAATCTTGTGCTTCTAAGTGCTTTCTTTTAGAAAAATGTTCTTAGGTAAATGACAGGCCAACTCTTCAATGTCTATCCCTGAAACCTGGTAATCATCCCATTACTGCAAGGGTGAACACCTCAACGCATGTCTTGAATCTGGGTCATCCGCAATGCAGCCATTTGCCAAAAATAACGGGACAGCATAAAAACAAGAGCACGGGTGAAATGCTGAAAGACAGCGAGGAGCAGATGGGACGGTGGGAAGGGAAGCAACACATCCTGACTAACAGTTACTGGCTATTTTATCTATCTGCAGTTAGGCACACTGAAAATGGAGGGCAGGGTGTGACTGAGCAGCTGGGGGAGCAGATGGGATGGAGGAAAGGCTGAAAATTGTGACAAAGCTCTGCCAAACAGAATGTCAATTCATTTAATTTTTAAAGTGAGCAGTAGAAATTAAGATGGGTTGGGTCCAAGCAGTGGGGCAACTTCTAAAAATGTTTGTTAATAAACATGGTCAATGGGTAATAGTGACAAAAACGTGTTTGAGAGACTGGCGAAATGAAGGGAGGGACTACATGTGCTAACTAATGTTGGTAGAAGTTAGGGTCAAAGAGCAGCAGGAGCAAGGGAAAGGCAGCTGAGAGGCTGACACGTCAATATAATACCTACACCTGCACTCTGAAGCTCAGGGGCAGATGATGAATAGAGTACAAACTGTACCACAGAACAAAAAAAATCAACAGAAATAAAGAATTCTGGTTGAATGCACATGCAAAATATCCATTTATTAAATAATCCAAAAGAAATTGTGGACTCCCCAGAGCTATAACAGTAACAAAATAAGGAACACGCTGGCAAGCAGAAAGTGAACAAGATGTGCTACCAGATCTTATCCATCAACAACTGTCACACCAAATGGAAGAATAAATTTAACTTCCTATCAACACATACTGTACTCTTCAGTAATCATGGCTATCATTCCCGTTTGCTCCGTTCTTCATCTAGCTCTAATAGCTCTAACCCAGAATCAGTCCCCTTTACTTTGCTTTATTTTTCTGGTGTTTTATTTTGCTTGCAGTTGCTCCTTCCCTTCTCCCCAAGTTAAACTATGGCCTGAGATCATCTTCTGTTTCTTTTCAAAGTATATATTCTCTTCCAAAGCAAAGGTAAAAATTAGCTCCTGGAAGATTCACACAAGAAGGTGGGAACTGACAACATTTTTCCAAGAAACAGGATGATGCAAATGACCTGTAATTCCCTAAATCCCTCCTATAAAAAGAGGACCACACTAGTAAAATCAAGCAGCTGTCAGTTAAGAAGTATTTTCACAAGTAGAATTTGTGTCTGAATTTAGGAATAAATGCTATATATAGTGTTTGAGAAGATACTCATCTTCTCTATTGATGTCTTACTAAACATTCACTCAACAGAACACTGTCTTGCACTAGCACCAGTTCATTTTTAGATTTTCTAAAAGTTCTACATTTAGAGCATCTCTCAGCAAACAGCCAACCCCGCCCTTCTGTTTGAAGAAAGCCTCCTACCAGCTCGTATGTATGCACTACACTTACAGATGCATGTGTCAAAGTTTGACATACACAGAAGTAAATTTCTGTACTTGCTCCTACACTTATTCTTCACCCTCAAAGAACCTGCACAATCTTTTTTTTTTTAAAGTGGCAGCTTGTGCAAAGTGCAAAATGAACAGCATTGGAATGCACCATCCTCTCTTCCGTTTTATGTTTATAGCTGAGAATTTAACCAAGTAATGGTAGTGTATGTACTCCCTTCAACGCATCTCAGCTCTCACCAAGGAGGATATGCTGAGAGCGCCATGCGCTGTGTCCAGGTCCTTGACATCCTTATTTTTGTTCTTCTGGTTCCTGTTCTCCCCATTCTGGTTGTCTCAGTTCCCTCATTCACATTTTAACATTTTTACCTTTTAAAAGGACCTAACTTCACCAGTCATTAGTGCTGCATTTTGGTCCTGCCCTTACGGGCCTCCCACGCTGTCACTGCGAAACTGTTGACAAGTAAATAATACGCAGTTATAATCCTCATGGAGACATCTGATAAACACTCTCAGCAAAGAGAGACCTCGCTTTCCCTGTGGCAAGCTTCTGTAGCTCAAGGCACAGCAGAAAGACAAGAGTACACCACTCCTCAGTACTTATAACTTGTATTTCCATAACTGCTGACATCTATTGTCTGAGCTAATTCTTGGGGTGAACAGAGGGAGACTGTATTCATGTACCAGCAACAAAGTGCATAATTAGCACCACTGTGCCTTGTTTTCATTGTGTAGTGTGATTTACTTTCTTTTCAAACTGTATTATGGCCTGAGCACCAGAATACTGCCTGATGTCTCCAGAACAGAAGAGGAAGTAAATAATGCTGGTAGGTGGGAGAAACTTTTTTTGTTATGACAACTGAGCAGCTATGCAAGGGGGTTCCCAGCTGACACTGTGGTCTGAAGCAAGGCAGCAATCATCTGGTTAAAAACAGATGGAAAAATCACAACAGTTTCTTCACTGCTGTCATCAAAAATAATACTTCTTGCACAGATTTGACAAAAAAAGGATGCCTGTACTCAAGAGGTATGAAACAATAGAACATTATCTCTGAAATCTTACTGCAGCCACTTTTGTCATTCACTGTATAATAAACCTGGATCATGTTTGTCCACCGCACAAAACACCACCTACTAGATTTTTCAGTCTTTGTTACTGAGCCTGAGGAAAGAAGATCCCCCAGAGTAAAGAAAACCAGAGCCCAAGTGCAAGTCTGTGTCTGTGTGTGTACATGTGTGTGCATTTTTAGCACAGCTCTCAAAACGTTTAGGGATATACTTCCATGAAGACAAATGAACGCTTAAAAGAGGGTGAAGAAGAGAAAAAAATAAAATCAAACAAAAGCTGAAACATGTAAAAAATTATGTGAGTCAGAATTATTGCTGGAAAAGCTATAAGTCAGAGGAAAAAAACTTAAGATGCATCAGCCA
Organism: Falco punctatus; assembly: GCF_963210335.1. NCBI lineage: Eukaryota > Metazoa > Chordata > Aves > Falconiformes > Falconidae > Falco > Falco punctatus. Next base: position 22,389,065 of record NC_137592.1, on the reverse strand, counting down.
GCCCATATTCACCCTTGATGGTCATTCAGCAGCTCCGTACAAACAGCACCTCAATACTCAGCTTGCTGCTCCTAGGTACCATGCACCCAGACCAGTTGTCACAAGTCTGCCCTGGCTAATATTCACATCTAGGGAAAGGGGTATTCATTGATTTTGGGTCAGAGTACACCTGCTTTCGACAGTAGAGATTTCTGGCGAGAGCAATAATATGGCTGAGCTCAAGGCTGGGGATGGAGTCAAGCTCCCATCCACTGGTCTGGGTTTTGACATTATGGGTGATAACCTATATCTCAAAAACCAATTCTGCACTCTGGAAGAGTCTGATTAAAGGACTTTGTTCAACTACCCCAGCTTACATTCTTACAGATTCGCAGTGGAGTGACAAACCCAACAGAAGTCTACAGCAAGCACATAAAGAGGTTATGAAGAAAGCATCATTGACAATTCTTGACACTTAATTGAATCAGCATGTTGAAATAAAAATACATATGAATTACACAAAACTAAGGGTAAAAAAGAAAAGGCCAGACAGGCTTGACATTAGTAAATCAGTGATACAAATATTCTTTCCACTAAATAAAGAAAAATTAAGATCAAAGACAAGTGTGTGCTGAAGAACAGCTGAGAAGGGTCTTTATTTATAATTACAAAGGTCTTATGAAAGATCTAATCTTGCAAGGGAAGTATGTTTGTTGACCACCTTGCACAAGTTCCTAATGTTTGGTCAGATATTGCCTCAGTCAGCTGCAGAAGGAAGCTTTACAGTTATCTCATGACAGTTTAAGTTATACTTGCAAAAAGAAATTCTGTCATTAAAGGAGATAATTATATATTTGTTCAACATACATAAGATGTGGCTGTGAAATTCACAGGAATCTTTATCTGGCTAGGCTGAATTTGGGCCCTAACATAGGGCTGAGGAATTACTGCAGCAGAACACAGCTGGTTTCTTTTTCCCACTGAGTTTAAATATGGAGGGTCTGCCTCCATATTTATATATATATAATTTTATATAAAAATTATAATATGAATATAAAATTATGTAATAAAAATGCTGTATTGCTTATGTACATTTGCAAGGGGGAGGAGGTTCTAAATAGTCAAGCTCCTCCTCTTCCACTTCCTTTCCTTGGCTTTTTTCTCTTACATGGTACTGCTTTGGGTGCTTTTCAGATTCCTCTCCATGAGACAAATCATCTAGCAATAAAATAACCAGAGGAAGTAATGCTTTCTGCTGGGGTGAAGAGCTAGGTCAGCTCAGCAAAGATTCCAGCAGGAAGGCACGCAGAGGAGGAAGTGGTGAGACTGCAAGGAAGGGAGGAAAGAGAAATGAAACTTTTACCCTTTCAATAGCAGTGAGCTCTTAGGTCAGCTTAATCCTCTTGTCAAACCACAGCCCAGAGGTCAGGCTCACCATTCAATACCTTTCCATGCTCCACACCAGCTGTCTGCAGGATCACTGCATAATACACAACCTATTATGAATAACTAGTAACTTTAATGCACACAGCAGATGAAACAGAGCAGACAAACGAGGGAAGAAAACAGACCAAAAGCCCCTTACCACACCCAGCTTTTTGAAAATTCTGTTCTCTGTGAAGCTATACCAGTTGTCACTGAACACATCTCTGGTACCTAAAACAATGGTGAGTTTTAACTACAGACATAAATGCATGGAGTTCATTCTTTTGGGGAAAACAAAAATAACCTAACACACTAACCTAAAACATGGACATCACACAAAACAGTTCCGCTTTCGCAAAGGGGGCTCGAGAAAGCAATTATAGTGTACTGAAATGGACTTAATTAGTGCACCTCATTTCAGTCATAAATGAAAATGCAGAAATCAAAGTATTTCATACTTCAAAAAAAATCAAAACACTTACAAGGATAGGACAAATCACTTTAAAAAAAGCCGTACTTAAAATTAGCCGGTTTGTCAAATTGAATTGTTTATGGTATATTTAGTTTCTTACTAAATAAAGCTAGAAATAACATCTTAAACTAGAAATCCATCATAACATGACTTTTAGAAGAGAGATCTTTGTCTCAATTTAGAAGATTCATACTAGACTGAATAAGATCTTTTCACTTTACGAAAGAACGGAGATGATAAATGTTGCTGTTTCAATTTATATTAAAATATTAATTTTAACAGTCTTCCAACTTCACCCCCTTTGCTACATCTTCTTTTGGATGATTTCCAAATACTTATATTTTTAAAAATCCATTAATTTAAAGATGTTGTCAGGTATTCTAAGGTTGAAATCATTCTAAATCTATTTTTATACCAAGATCTAATTTCTTATATAGATCTGTATCTCATTTTCGAGAAGGAAAAAAAATTAAATCACTGGAAGAATGATAGCCATTAGCATTTTCTTTCAAAAATCTTACACATTATTTATTAAAAGTCAATACAAATTCTGTCATTGATTTTGACCAAGTTACTACTGGAGTCTCTGTTCATGTGTAAGAAATTGATACAGAATCAGTGGTACAAAGCACTACTTTGTTCAGTATGGGTCTAATGTCTCTGAAAAAGTTTTTAAAAAAGCACCACCAAAACTGATAAAAACACAAAGAACCTTCTCCACTTTAACATAAAGTTCCCAGATATACCCTAGCTTATGCTGGTTTATATACAATGTTTTAATGAAAAGACAATGTTACTTAATTCAGATTTAATCTACTGATATCTACAAGTAATCTCTAGGGGAACAAAGATATGCAGGTAACTTCTCACAACGTGACTCACTGAAACATTCCAGTTCAGAGCAGCATGAGCTGAGAAGAATGTAAGAAGGAGCATCAGCTCTTTTAGATCTGAAATCAGGAAGCCAGACATGGATTTGCAACCAGTACAAATGAGGTTTCAGATCCGTTTTGTTTTGTTTTTTTTTGTCAGGAAATACACTATTTTCAGTAAATATTTGTTTACATGCTGATTTTACGTTTCACAAAAAATGCCCAGGCTTCATTGTGCATGCTAGTTCAATATGCCTGAGATGACATTTAAAACCTGTCAGACTGCTACAAAAGTGTTATTTACCCATACTGAGCTACGTTTCAAATGCTGAGGTTTAAACTACTATCAAATAGGCATAAATACAGGGTCCAATTCTTTTTATATGTATTCTTAGTCAGTACAAGGATTCAGTGAAAGACTCAAGCATACTTTATTTAGATTTCTAAATCTTTCTTTTGCAAGAGAATTGAGGCAATACAGTGAGGGGGGAAGGGATGCAGTTTTGAAGTTGATATAATCCTTGTTTTTCTTTGTGAGCCATTTTAAAAACAGAGCAGAATTAGAGCTCAATTTATTCTTTGAGATTTTTTTTATACTCTACTAATTAAACGCCTCCTGCTCAACTGAATTATGTAACTCAACTTTAACAACAATATATGAGGAAGTTTGGTAAATAGAATGGGTTAAAAAAAAAGATGAACCTGTGCTTTGTATTTTTTCAGAAACTCATCTGCTATTCTGGAGACAAAAATAAACTTTCCTTTTCAAAAATAGCCTTCAAGAGCCAACACAGCAAGTGAGTGAAGCACAAGAATGCAAAGGATTTCAGCTTGTCAACAGATGACAGTTAAGTGAAAAACCTATCTCCCCAGAATGGGGTTCTCAACCCCACAGTGACTAGGCTTGCAGCACACCTCTCACTGGGATAGGATTGTGGGAATGCTTCCAAAAGCCAGATTACAAGGGAAAAAAATGAAATTTATAAAGGGCATTAGGGAATTTGCAGTTCATTTTAAAGGTAACTGATACTTCTCAGAGAATGTCACATCACTCCACCCCTTGATAAGAAGGGTCAAAGTCCAACTACTCATCTGCTCCCCAGTCTCAACATTCAAGAAGAAAATTAGTATTTGTTAGAAGAGTGAAGAGCAAGCAATGAGGGGCAGTTTGCAAAGCCTGTAGCTCATGTTGTAGAGAAACCTTCAAGGCACAAGGCAAAGCATGACTCAGACATAACCAAATGTAGCAAGATCTGCATAATGCACTAATTCTGATGCCAAAACTATTCATATTAAAAATGCTGGCTTCAGAAAAATTTCAGGGAAAGATGTGAAAGTGTCTTCTAAGGAAGGTCTGCAGTCATGTTTCCGAACAGAAATGGAGAAGAGGGCAGACATGGAAGACATTGGATAGGCCTTTAAAAACACTGTATGAAAACAAAGGGGAAGGAAAGGGGTAAAATGCACGTGCTTCATTGTTAGCAAGTTAATTTATAAAAAGAACACCACTACTGCCAGCATCAGTTAACTATACTTATAACTACTTGTTAGAAATTGATCCACACATATAACCCCGTATTCATAATGCCACAACCTTATCATTTCTATGTTATTTAACCACTTAATTCCTTAAGAGTTGCTTTAAAGTTTTTGATACAGCCCCTACATTTGTATTTCCTCATACAGCTCTATGCCTAAAAAACTGTCGTCTTCCAGCCCAGAGACAAACATATGCAGCCGGTCAGATGGCAAAGCTCAGTTTCACCCTAGAGGGAGGATTAATGGATCTGATAAACTCATTCTCTAGGAAGGAAAAAAGCTGCAGCCAGACTGTTACTGAGTTTGCAGTGATGGACAGTTGGATGATAAAAGGTAGCACTGACTGTTATTGGCTGCTAAATTACTTAGCTGTATCATTTGCCACACATGGGATGCCACAACAGTGAAAACTGAGATGGGTGGGATGGAGAACAAGCATAATTACTTGAGCATCAAGACTTCATCAGGCTGCAGAGTGAGTCACCACCACCACATTATATAGGAGTACAAATTTTGTGTACTTATCACTACTAAGGAAGCAAGACATAGGCATTGTTCATTCTTACAAACAGTGATTAAAAGATTTGGGATTTAATATTGAGCAAACCTGCAGAGTAAAACGACCATCAAAATTAAAACAGTACTTTTTGCATATGATTGCATGTCAAAGAATTTTTTCCTTTGGAAATGACAGTATAAAGAACAAAAGAATAAGTAAAGTGAAAATATCAGAGGTCTTCAAAGCAAAATAATATTTTCTTTACTTGGCTCTTCAGTGGCATAGGATTTCCCAGTGCAAGCTTGTTTCCAGATGCAAGCAACTGCTATACAAGCATTTGTCTAGGAAATGAATGGCTAGAAATGTACACTCCTAATTTTAGTGAGGATTAATATTTTAAGGCCATCCTGAGTGAAATCAGAATACAAACGTTAAAACTGGCTTCTGTTCAGCCATATACACGACAAGCAGCTGCTTACTCTAGGACTGCAGAGGAAGACCATGCATATTGCAGAGTTTGCTTTGCTGATATTTCGCAATAGTCTATTTATACGGCTTACCTCAAATACTGGAGTGTGAGCAAGGGAATGCTAACTCTTTTAACTGTTATCCACAACTTTTAGTCTAGATTAAAACAAACTAGTAACCAGGAACTTCAGAAGAGCATGCTGCCAGGAAACAAGAAAGTCAAATGAAGAGAGATTCAACTTACAATTAGATCTTGAATAAATGAAATAGAAAGTATCCTCTTGACGCCATTTTCCACAATTACTCCAAGCCAATTAAGTGCACCCCAGTACCATAGGTAACTCTGTCCTCCATGCCAATAGCTTACAAAGGCAAACGTGAGCGCTGTGGAAAAGAGTGTTCCCAGCAGACTGGACTGAGATCCTCCCATCGGAACATAAATGTACCTGTAGGTGAAACAACAGGTAAGAATGCTATTAAATAGTTCACAGAATTCTCAGAAGAACATCCACTACAGAACTAATCTGTTATTTTGTGGCATCGAAAAAAATAATTTGAATAATTGCCTGACATTCTCTATTTACAGAGCTTGCCCTAGTTTTGGGAAAGCTGTAGACAACTTCACGAAATATGTGCATGCCACCATTCTGCAAAAAGACTATTTTGTGGTCACAGGAATTCTGCATTAGCCAAATGTATAGCACAAACTATATTCTCAGAATTGCAAAGACAAGTGGTTCAGGCTTTTTAAACTCCAGCAGTTCTAAGTCAACTTACATACATAGAAATTACATGAATCTTCATGTGAATTTAATTTTAAGAATCTTAAAAAAATTTAAAACATTATATAAAGTCATACATATAGTCATTGCCCATAGAATGTTTTCCATTTGTCAGAAATGTAGACATATATAAGCTTATTTTTAAAACCTTGTAATTTCTTTCTTTTTAAATCTTCCATTAAAAATTACATGAGCTGAAAATATTTTCTATCTGGTTCTCGTATTATACTCTCAGGATCATGCCTGCCTAATAAACTTCAGAGCGCATGTACCAAAAAAACCCTCAAAACCTTTATGAAGCATCCTGCATGCAATTATATTCTGTATTTAAACTGAATCCAGGAGTCAGAACCTTAGTCTTTAACTGATGATTACAGATGTCCAGAAAGCAGTGCTTGTTCAGTAAAAATACCAGAAGCAATGGGATTCTGAAAGCTGGCACTGTTTTGTGGGTCACTTCCTGCCTGCCTGGAGAGCTACTTCCACTCCTCGTATTTTCCAAGTAGGCTTGGCCACTGGCTAGTCTTTATCTGAAAAAGTCAAATGTTTCTGTCAACACTTAGAAGAAGCTCATCAGAGAATGGAGTCACCATCCAGCTCATTGGTTCCAGCAAGTAGATGCAATATACAAGAACTGCCGGTGACAGTTCTCCTCAGCTGTCATTCCTTTGGCACAATGCACTGTACTTATATTTGAGACTATCCCTACTTGCTAAGATAATTAAAGGTAATCTTTTTGCAGTGAAATTTTTATCTCTGGTTGTCAGTTTTTGCAGAAATAAATACTACCTTAAAAAAATAAAAGGGAAATTAACATAGTGCTTTATTTCTGATCTTAGGAAGTAAGAAAATACAGTAACAAGGTAAAATAATGAGAGTATTTAAAAGGTAAACAGAAAAGTAATTAAAAAAACAACAGTCAAATGCTCCAAATTCTCTCTAGAGCATGACATCAATGTACCTTTTTAATTCAAACTGCTACAGGGAACATCTGATTACATTTATAGTGATTTTCAGTATAAGTGTGCTTTTTACTAAGCATATGAAAGTAAATAGAAATTAAGATCAATAGTTTTTATTTATGTTGTGCTTTTCTTCTCTTTCCCCTTCCTGTGTTTTTCTTGAGTCTAGTCTTTTCTCATTACATATATAAAGAAACAGTGTGGCAATAATAGACACTTGGATTTGCAATCAATTTGTCTTATAGCAGAGAAATATGTCTTAGCGGTCTGTAACTCTGGCATGGAAGGTAACGTGAGCAGAGCCATAGATTTTGCTGCTTTAGCCAAATTCCTCCTATGCAAAGGACTATAGAAATTAAAGACCAAAACAGCTGATCCCCTCTTAGGACATACTTTCCCAATATCTTCACTCTCTATTTTAAAAGCCTGATAGTTTTATCCTTTAGGCAGGGCCCATTGCCATTACCAGTTCCTCTTGCAGGCTGGCCAGAGGAGGGCTGGCAGCCCCGCTCTGCAGCCAGGAAGCCACCACCCCAAACACCGCAGCTCTGTGCCCTTGCGGCCCTGCAAGCACGGCAGTACCTTGTTTCACAGAGCTTCACCCCAGAGGAGCCTGAAACGGGACACTGCTGGCCCTGCCACTCTCAGATAAGCTCACTCTCCGTTGTGCATTTATTGAAACACAGCATTTCAGAGTAGCCCAGACACCATCAAAGAGACACAACCCTCTGAGACAGAGACCTTACTCTAAGCCCTAAGGAAACCCTTCTGATGACCTCATAGGGTTCTGGGTTAAATCCATGGCACAAGGTAGCTTTTTTTACTGCAGAAGCAGCTCTGGGTTTCTGTACAGTCCCTTTCTCCGTGCTGAGACAGAGCTATTGTGTAGGCACCAGCCACCCTGTCAGCACTGGCAGCCCCTGCTGGCACTGGCACTGCCAGGAACGGCCCTGCAGCACCAGCTCCATCTGCAATTGCAGCTTAGTTTAGGTTGGCCTAAATGGCTTTCATATTACTGTGCAGATAAAAAGTTATTTTCTGATTTTTAGTATTTAACAACAGCAGCTAGCTAATTGAGCTCCAATAACTCTTAATTCTGATGAATGTTCAAGGTCAATGAAGTTTTAACTCCTAGTGAGGCCCATGGAAAATGTGCAACTGAAAATTCATTTGTGCTATCTTTTTGAAGACCCCTATGAAGAGGAAGCCGAAAGGAATCACATAACTTTTTCATTAAAACTTCAACCTTCCCCTCCAGAACTGCGGAGGATCTGCCTCCTTGCCCAGAGAAGAAATGCAAAGCAGAAAGCAACGCCTCTCTCCTTCCCTGCTAGCTACCATAATGCAGCTGGCTGCCATTTCTTGTCACAGGGTCACTAGCTGCTCTCAGACTGCATAGTCTTGCCTTCCCTTGCCAGGGTATTCCCGCTAGCAATTCTAAAGTAGGTATACAGGACTGATGGATGCTGAGTCATTTCTTTCTAACAGCTGTGAAGAGAAATCTGCATGCTCCCGTGTTTTTTACGAATTAAAAACCATGAAAAATCCATTATTACGTTACAGAACACATCAAGAAAAAAAGTATTTGCTACCTCATCATCCATGCACATGACGCATCCACATCATCTACTTGCACATACATGCTTACATTGGCAGGGATGCATACAAGTAATGGGCAACTCGGACAGCACACAGCCCGGGCAGATCCTGGCTCCATGCCAGGCACTTTGTGCTCTCTGATAACACCAAAATTGTCTTGCAAAAGTACCACTGCAAGAGCCTTCATCATTACAAAAACGCACTTTGTTTGTTTTAGAGCATCATGGTAGTTCAAAATCTAATTTCTCAGTCTGTATGAGGGGATCGAGTGCACCCTCAGTAAATCTGCAGGTGACACCAAGTTCAGGGGAGTGCTGATCTGCCTGAGGGCAGGCGGGCTCTGTCAGGGGGTCTGGGCAGGCTGGACCGATGGGACGAGGCCAGTTGTAGGAGGCTCAACAAGAAGTGCTGGGTCCTGCCCGTGGGTCACAACAACCCCACGCAGTGCTGAAGGCCTGGGGAAGAGTGGCCGGAAAGTGCCTGGTGGGGAAGGGCCTGGGGTGCTGGTTGAAGGCTGGCTGGACATGAGCCAGCAGTGTGCCCAGGTGGCCAACAGCATCCTGGCTTGTATCAGAAATGCTGTGGCCAGCAGGACCAGGGCGGTGACCGTCCCCCTGTACTCAGCACTGGTGAGGCTGCACCTCGAATCCTGAGTTCAGTTTTGGGCCCCTCACTTCAAGAGGGACATGGAGGTGCTGGAGTGTGTCTAGAGATGGGCAGCGATGCTGGTGAAGGGTCTAGGGAACAAGTCTTATGAGAAGTGGATGAGGGAACTGGGGAGAAGATTCAGGGTGGACCTTATTATGCTTTACAGCTATCTGAAAGGAAGTTGTAGCAAGGTGGCTGTCAATCTCTTCTCCCAGATAACAAGCGACAGGAGAAGAGGAAACAGCCTTGAGTTGCACCAGGGGAGGTTTAGATTGGGTATTAGGAAAAACTGCTTCATCGAAATGGTTGTCAAGCATTGGAACAGGCTGCCCAGGGAGGTGTTTAAAAAATGCATAGATGTGGTGCTTGGAGACATGGTTTAGTGGTGGACTTGGCAGTCCTGGGTTAATGGTTGGACTTGATGATCTTAAAAGTTTTTTTCCAACACAAATGATTCTATAACTCTCAATACTTTCCCTGTGTGTTTACACAGAAGAGTACTCATTTGATTACAGAAAATTATGTTTACACTAAAGTGTGAGGGAGAATAAACCAAAGAATAGTATTATTGAACCAGATGACTGAAGAAATACATTACTTCTGTATTATCATTTACAACACACATGTACTTTGTAATGTAACAATTTGTTGCAGTTTAACCTCAGCCAGCAGCTAAGCCCCTCTCAGCCCCTCACTCACTCCCCACAGCAGGATGGGGAAGAAAAGGAGCTTCTTGCAGTACATGAGGAAAGATTTTCTGGCCTCCAGTTCATTAATAAAATCCCTCAGGAGGGAAGAAGGGAGGCAGGGCAAGAGATATTACAGGGCAATGGCTACTACACTTTGATGTCTTACATATCTGCATGCTTTCCAACTTTTTTCCTTCTTACCAATACTGTCTACCTACAATCTACCCTGCAGTTCCTCTGTACTGAGATTAGAAACTCGGGGGGTTACACAGAGAGCTTGCTGTAGAGTATGCTGATCTGCTGTGCCACATGCAGAATAGCATTACATAAATATCTAATTTTAAGCATCCACACAGCTTTTAAGACTATTCCCATCTCTAATCACTGAAAATCCATGGAGAAGCTCAAAATCCCCAGTTCAGGGACTGTTAGCACATAAAAGTAATCATGGGTCCTCACGGCAGACTAACAAAACTCAAAGAAACACCCTCTTAGCAGAATGTCTTAACAGCTCATAAGTAGATTACACATTTACTGTTGATGTGCAAGGAAGGCAGACTAAGCAGAAAAATGTGGTGTCCAACAACTTATATTAATGTGCATACAGAAAAAGAAAACTCAACAGTTATTTGGTGGTCAGTGAGCCAAAGACAGATACATGAAGGAAAGCAACACAGCATTCTGCAAGGAGAAAAGGATGTTAAGGCAAGTAGATTTGAGGGTAGTAATTGGTCATGTACCTCCAGGTTATTTTAGAGGAACAGGTAACACTGGTGCCCCTTAAGATCCATGAAATTACAGACAGGAAGATTAGACCTGTGGAAGACGCTTAGTATCAAAAAATGCAGGCCAGTATTTAAAAATAAAACATCAATTTCGGAGATCAAAAGTCAATCCCTGACAAAACTTCAGAGGTAAAATTTGAAGGTAAAAGAACAAAAGAATTCTAGGCAGGCTGTCAGAGAGGAACTTGTGAATGCCACAGGCCAGGCTTTGCCAACCATTCCTAGGCTGGCTAGACCTCCCTTAAGGACAACAAGTAACAACACTTCATGTTGTTAAGAAGAAAAAGTTGTGCATAGTAGGTTAAGAGAAGGGGGAAGAGAATTCCATATAGATTAAATATCTCAAAACATCTGGGGGGCATCTAAGGCACATAAATACAAACCAATATCGAGAGAACATTATACAGTAAAAATTATTTGGACACACACACCTGCCATGACCAAAACATACGTTCTTAGCCTTCCCTTCCCAAGGCAAAGATGCTCTCAGTTTTAAACATGTTTCTATAGACTCTGCTTTGATTTCAAACTAAAACTTACATGCTATTAAACGTGTTACTTTCATAAGCAAAGCATAACTGTGTATGTCTTCTGAATAACCAAGTGCCTTACTTATAGTCACCCTTATGGTAACTTAAATCAGTTTATCCACAGCCAGCAAGCTGTTTCATATACACAACTTAAGCTTAATTTTAACTCACTTAGTGAACATTAGAGAATTAGATAAAATATGTAAATGGTAGCATTTAAATCCCTAAAGTAACATAAAGACAAACACAGTAGCTGAGGTATTTAAAAGTGACATTTACTTACAGAGAAAAACTTTTTAATCCAATAACTTACATTTTGTTAGTTTTCTTGAAGTGGTAATCTACACAACAATCATAAGAGATCTGACAATCGTTCCACTGGAAAATGCATAGCTTCTTTTCTTTCAGTGGCATATACATTATAAAGTTTTTATTCTGATAGCTTCATAAAACCACTAAGAGGAGCATTTTATAACCAGTTAAGAATCACTCTGAAGGGCTTTTATTCCTTAAGGCCTCTCAATACGCTGCTCTTACATCCACATGGATGTAATTTTAAACATACTTAAATCTTGAAGAAAGTGCACCCCTTTAAATGCTGTTCTGGGGCTTTCTTCAACAAATGTTTAAATTTCTTCCTGAAGTAAGGACATACAGCAAGAAGCATGTTATCCATTATTTTTCTTCCCCTTTCCTTAGCTATTGTCTTGGTATGTCTTATCCAGAATGAGGTGAAATGTAAATTAAAAAAAAATAATGTTGATTTGCTTGTAATGGCAAACTTCTTGTAAATAAATTTATGAGCTTTTTGTGGTTTATTTCAGGGAACATTTGATTCTCAAAATTCCAATGCCTCTCTAAATTTCAAAGCACTCATGGGTTAACTAGTCATACTGTTTTGAGTTGGACAGTTAAACAGCCAACACAATAACAGTTTAAAAAGTAGTAATAAATCTTGCATCTTACATTCTGACAACACAAATCACTTGAGGTTCTGTACAGTGATGGTGTCCATTTGTGGACATGTACACAAAGTTTCGTTGAGGCATCATTATGCCTGGAGAATTTGACCCTTTAAGTCAATAAAAAGTTCATCATTAGTTACGAAAACGGTGCTCAACATCAGCCTAAATAATTTTGAGGATAAACTTGATATCCAAGTCAACATTCATTGTGCTTCTAAATTATCCCAAGAATTGTCACCACAAAAGAGATTTGAGAGGAGAATTCCACGTAGAACTGGAGTTGGGCTTCCTTCATTTATTTCAAACTCTTTCTTTACTGCATAATAAAAAGATTTAAGGCCCAGTTCTGCAAATTCTTACTTCTGGGTGAGCTGTTACAATTCCTGTTTTGTCGGTTCAAGCTGTCACTGACTTGACGGAGCTATGCAGAGTACGTAATTAAAGCACATCAGTAAATCTTTGCAAGACTGGGTCCTAAGTGAATATATCTGTTTTAAATCACAGAAATATATGCTGTAAACATGACTTTGAAGACTGAGCCCCACATATTTGCACCTGAAATAATAATAAAGAAAACCCCACAGTGTCATTTGGAATACCATTTGGCAAAATTTCCATTAGGAGGGGTAAGCCTTGCTCTTGCTGTGAAACTCAAGTTTCTTAGGCGGTCCAAATAATTTTGCTGGGCTGTTAGCATAGTTGTTTAAACTCTGTAAGATTCTCTCACCTCACCAGCTTAATGTAATGTTTAGAGAGACCTTGAAAAATGCAGATCCTTTAAAATGTTTAAGCTAATGTTGGATCCCGGCAAGCCTTGTTAAATTACCACAAAAATGTTTAATGAGATATTAAGTCCATTTGGGTTACAAAGCATTAATGAGAACATTCATATGCAAGAACATTTGGTTATACAAATATGACCTGAATTTTGGTTCACTTTCCACTTGCTAGCATGTTGCCCAGCAAAGATTGAGTGTGCAGTTTCCTACTAAAAAACTGAGAAGTGTTTGATGTATTTTTCTTCCCTTGCATTCAACACAAAAAACGATCTGACTTAAATCCATATGTCAATATGCAGATACTGGAGAATATTGAACAAATCATATAGAATTCACTTTTCCAAGGAAGCTCATGTTTTTTAAAAAAATCATTTATTTCAAATGAAATTTTCCTCTAAATCATAGTATTTCCTTTTAACAGAGAAACTTTCATTACCGATGGACTGCTGTGTTTAGTTTTCTCCTAGCTGCATCTAGGAAAGAAAGAAATCCTGCGTACCAACACCTGTTTGCAGTCAAATGCAAAACCAGCAGTCAACTACATTTGATCGCAATGGAAATGGAAGAGGTTCCAGATGACCAAAGCGCCAAAAGACTGGTTAAATCACTAAGCCCAAACCAGAGCCCCAAACATTTTGCTGACAGTAGGAAACTCTATTTTATTGCCAAATCTGCCCTAGAGTTAAGTGCCTATAGCTCAGCTACTGGGCAGGAGGGGGCTGTGTCTGCAGCTGGCTGACAGAGCCGGGAAGCAGGTACCTCCTGCCTGCCGCCTTGTAGAGCCTGCAGAGCTCCCTGAAGCTGTTCTGAACTGAACTCGCCTCAGGGGCCTAATTCATTCCTGATACTCACAATACACCTACCATGTGCTGATAATATCTACGCTCAGCAGCACAGCAATCAGGCTATACTCCTTTGAAAAGCCGGGTGGAGGAGGGATCTATTAATAGCACTGTCACTCTTCGCTTATAAAATGGTAGAGGTCAGGCTCTTTGCCAAGGAGACTGACATATCTTGTCTCCCAGAGGAGTGCTCCAGCTGTCTGTTACCAAACTGCCACCAGGCAGAAAAGAAAACGAGATTCAATGAGTGAGCATGCAAGAAAAAACAAGTCTGTGGCTAGGGCATTACCCTGAGACACACAAGAGAGCCCAGTCCTGCTCTCTGCACCAGGAATTCCTCAGAGTGCCCTAAAGAATCATCAGATAAAATGCATAAGCAACACCATGAATAAAAGAACTAATTCTTCATCCTCATTTTCTTTACTTCTGACTCATATTGGAGGGCACAGCTCAAAATTCAGAGATCTGCATATCTGCATCAGAGCCTGCATAGGCATCGTTTTCCCACACAAATAAACCCTTTGCAGCAAACCTCTTCCCTTGCCATCTCCCCTCTCAGCTGCAGCATGCATGCATTCACAACAGCACATTTTACAATAGTTTTCAACTACAGCTAAAGCAGCAGAGATCAATTCTTCCTGTGTGTGTAAGCACACATATTGAACTATTTGTGGTTCAGTTCGTGGAAAAACTGTTAAGTATGTGTCATTTGTTGCTTTGACTGTGCCAAGAAGAAAGCGCTACATTTTCTCCCTGCTCTTAGAAAGCCACTTCAAATTCCATAGGTGCAAGCACAAGTTATTTAGCCATCCTGCTAATCTTAGTATGTCAGGTACATCAGACAAAATGCAGATCCATCTGCATCTGTGAATTCAGATGTTTAAAATACACTCATCACCATGTACTTAACAGCTACCTTTACAGCATATCTCTGCCAAAGGAGTGCATGAAATGTACTTACTACAATAGAACCTATATTATTTTCCTAATTAAAATATTTTTGCTTAGAGACAAGGTGATAAAGCTAAACAGTCCTCTGCAATTTGCTAGGTAACAGAAAAGATGGCTTAATCTTAACAGATTACTTTGCAGAGAGCTTGGTAATTCTTTTACACTTATGTATCACTTCGTACACATGCATGTCAAGGGGCTTTGTTAGTATCCACAGACCACACAGCAGTTTCACCAAACCATGCAATACCTTTGCCTCACTGGGCTGTATAGTTCTATAGACAAGCAGAAACCAAAGCGTCAGAAGACTTTCACCTGGGTACATCAGAAATACAAATTTTTGTGAGACCAGAATAACGTTCAAGATACAAAGTTCCAAAGTCAGTGAAGACTCAGTCAACATTACAACCTTCAGATTATAAACCAATGTCAACAAAATGTAATTCAAATGCATCTCTTAAACAAAGTGAAGGCATGTAATTAAGGAAAAGCAGAAATATGGAAGAGACATTGCTTAAATACTGCAGGAAACTTGATGAATATCAATGTATCTGCTTAAGTATTGAATAGCATATTACATGTGCATTAAATTTGAAGAGTTAACTTCTGACGATACTCCAAGCTGTGTAATTCACTCACCTCTCCTAAATTCACATTTCTTAGAAAATACTGTCTGCAGTTCTGGGAAAAGACTTTATAAAATGCAGCCAAGGCATAGACATGCCTAGGCAAAGCTGGAATGACTTAAGATCATACAGCACTTTCCACACTAAAAAACTTCTATGCACTCTCCAGCCTGCGTCAAAAACCCTTCACACACCAGCAGAGTTAAATCCCCTCTGATACAGAGTACAATCCCTATTTATCAGACAAAATCTATGTTGTCTAATTGTTATAAAAATGAGAAAGGATATCAAATTAAGCAGAGTGAAGCAAAATATTTACTTTTCTTGAAGCGACACCCTTAAATAAAAATGGTCTCATTTTTTCCCTCATTTATAGAGAAAGCATAGACACACTCTCCTAACACCAGTTGGGAACAAATTTTTATCTGGATTGAACCATAAGTAGGAAATGTCAGTTCCTGTAAAGTCAGCATCACCAGGGGACCAGAGCTACAATAAACCAATCAGCTTTAAACATACAGCAACAAATTATCCCAATATAAAGGTAATACTTGAGAAAGAAATGCTGTGGCTACAGCTAGAAATTTAAATGTAAATGTAAGAAGGGCAAAGAAATGGGGGACAAAAAAGGGTGCATGCTTAAGGAAAAAGGAACTGTAACAGCCTGTCAGGGAAAAAAATATCATTTAGAGTATCACAGAAAGGCAAGTAGAAAATGTACTATAAATCATCTTATCCTCCTACAACACTTAGCCATATATCTGTCCAGTTGTCTAAGGGTAGTTTGTTAGAAAGAAAACAAATAATGATTGATAAAAGAACAACTTCACATTGATTTTCACAAAAAGCCCCAAGACAATTAATCAACAAAAATAGTTTTAACTGGTAAGTACAAATATAGGCCACAAAAGGTAGAAAATAAGTTAAAGACCATCAAGACTGTCAGCGGCATTCCAGTCTGTGTCCCTTCATGAAACTCTCTGAAAGGTATTCAAGGAAGCATCTGGTTTACACACTGGGTCACCAGTGACCGTTTTTTCCTGTTTTCTGCTTCTTGATATTTCAACAGACTGTAAAAACCAAACAGACACCTCTTCTTTCTTCAAAAGTGGGGGGAAGCAAGCAGGAGGAAGAAAACTCCACCCAGCTAGGGAACTAGGAACTGCCTAACAAATTCCTGGTAGTGCTTGGGAACAGACTATGAAACAGCAGCTTGCGTTCACATCACCCTTAGTACTCCGGGTTAATCAGCCAAGAAATAGCCATGTAGCTTCAAGGAGTTAAATAGAAACAGCAACACCAAACTGGCATGTTTTCCCTGAAAAACCTCAACTAAAACCAATTCTGTCAGTTAAAGTATAAACAGTAATCTAAAGAAAATCATGGTAGGATAGCTACATTTTAGCTTTGAAACTGCTTGAATTATTCACCAAATACTGAATGAAACATTTAAACTGCTTCTGTTTAAATAACTCATATCCCTCAGCAACAGGGTGTGAGTACCTTCCCAGGGCTGTAAGCTCCACAGCTGGAAGAGTATCAGACAGTACAAAAATACCTCCACCCTACTGTAGTTTTGCCATGAAGGCAGTGGAGACAAAAAAAAAAAGGAAGCACATGTGCAGACAACATCCCACCACACTGAATGCAACCATGAGACTCTGCACCCACAAACCACCACTTGCACAGGTATCACTCGACTTGGAGAGCTGCAAGAGAACACCAATGTCCAATGCTTTCTGTCTCCAAGCTGAGACAGACCCCTGCCTCCAGGAGCACTCTTTCTTTCCATAGATGGGTTACTTCAAAAAGAAGGACGAGGGGGGTACAGCATTTACACAGCTCCTCAGCATCCATTAACTCCTGGCTGAGATCAAAAGCTGAGAGGCAATGAAAAGGAACGCGAATGTCAGGTGCACCCTTACCAGTGATTTGACTATTTGCCCTGAAGTAGACTAGAAATGCTCAGCCAGATTAAGGAGACGTCTCCCGTTTCCCCCCAGCTTTTACCTAAAACTCGATCCTCAATTATGAGCTCATACAGTGGCAGAGCATAGCCATAGGGACAGAATTCACGTATACCAAAAAGTCCAATATAATTATCTGCAGTCAAGTGTGTTGATGACATCCTGGAACATCCGTTTAGATTTTAAATTTTTTGTTTAACACCATCACTGCAGAGATTGATAATGATGATCCATCTCTACAGTACTGTTTAGTAATATTCAATGAGAACCGATGTGAAGTTGAGTGTGCATAATGTTATATTTTCTCATTTTTACTTGCTCACCTATTTGATTAGTAGTGATGCTAGCCTTCTTTGTTTGTATTTCTCACCTTTTTCTATAAACTAGAGAGCCCCCAGCCCCACAACAGCAGCCCAGCCCACCCCATCCTCTCTTCACGACCATCTGACAATTCATCTGACAATGATTGCCTCAGGCTCCATTCTATCCTGTACACTTTAACACCATTGAAAAGAAATTAAATACGGTAATGTGACAGTTTAGGGCAGATCCACTAGCACAGAGACAGTAACAGGCTGAAACTGCTGGCCAAAAAAACGTGAATGATGATTGATGGCTACAAACACTTCACCAGACACCCAAATCATTAGTTCAGTTTTCTAGGTTATTCCCAAGACAAAGGGAAAACACAAGTGCTCTGTTGATGCACATGCACCAAATTATTGCCAAGGTGAGCACTCAATTTCTTCGGCAGTGATAACTAAGATCAGTTTATTTGCTCCTGAGAGAAGAGACCAGACCATATTTTCTTTTATTGACAGAAAGATTTTTTCATCAGTTTCAGATGGATAAGGATCCGAGTTCTGTGCTCGTTTTCATTGCCAAGGACCTCTTGCACCAAGCCTCCTCTGCTCTACCCCTGAAATTAGCAGAAACAAACCTTTTCAAAATTTGAGAACAAGAATCAGAAAGATTTCTTGACCCTTCCATAGCTACAGAGATGATGCTACAACTCATTGCTATTTCAAGAGGAAAAAAAAAGAACTGAATAATTGTGTGTTTATATTTTTTTTTCCTGTGTGTATTCACACAAATGCTTTGGCTGGATGCTTGCATGTTCTGTGGGTTTTGTGGATGCAGGGATAGGGTTCTTTAAGCAGAACACACATTTAGCAGAGCAGCAAGACAAAAATTCTTTCACCACTAGCAGTCTTAGATCGGATTTAGCAGAGTGAACTTGACTGATACTTCTTCCAATTTTAATGTTATTTCAGTTTCTTCAATTTCTGGAGTATACACATTAAAGGATTTCCATTTTAATGTTAAAAACAATGTTTCCTACATTAAAAGTTCTTCATTATAAAAACCTGATACCGCATGCAAAATGCAATGATTTTCTTGTCTTACATGCTAGGCAGAATAGCTGTACATTTACAGTTATGACCTGGCTGTCCAGTTTTAATTATCTAAGCTTTCTTGTATGAAATCTTACTATGCTTCCACGATCTATTGATACTTTTACTTGTATATTGATTGGGAAGTAAGTATCTCGATAAGATAGAGAAATCATCAAGAAAATATAGCGCAAACTAAACCGCAGTCCTTAACATCAGGCTTGCCAGTTAATTCCTTTTCTGAGCACATGCACAGTACTAACTTTCAGCTAAGCTGTGAGGTGTCAGCATTAAGCTCAAATTTTATTTGAGGAACAAACATACACACACTGTTCTCTGTACCTCTGACTCTCTTCTGTGCCTTTATGGGATAAGCTGAGTGTATGAAACAGCCTCTTGAGGTAATCCCTCTTGGGCAGCTGTTGTTCCCTCACTCCCTCATCACCTCTCCTCTGAGCTGGAAAGCACATGCTGCTGGTGCTCCTCCTGAGATACCAATAAGTAATGGCTTTTCTGCTCCTGCCTGGCATTGATGAGAAAGCAGTAAGGTTGGAAGTCAAAGGATCTGATCAGAGACTCATTTAAGAAAGCTCCACCATCCGCTTAAAGCTACAGGGAACAGCATAAAGCTGACTGTAACAGTTGGTGTTAAAATCTTTAAAGCATCTACTGCTGGCAGAAATTGGAGGATTTTAGGTGGGGCTCCTGCCATTCAGAACAGAAGGTGTTTTAGCTCCTAATGTAGTAAGAACAAGGAGTGGACAAAAATGAATACAAGCAAAATTCAAATTGTAAATTAAGGTTTAGACCTAATTCTAGTTCAGTAATACACATTTCTTAACAATCGCAACCCCTGTGATCAACAGGATAAATATTTTTCTTTGCTTACTGTATCTGAGCAAGAAAATCTGGTCTTAGTTATCATACAGCATTTTTTAACCTCATTAATATGAGTTCAATATTAAATATGAGTACATTCTGCAAAGGAAGCCAAGCTGTGATTCTTGTGACACTTGTTTTGCTGAGTAATAGAGTTTAAATTAATAGCAAGGGCATTCTTCTCCATCTTTAGCCACCTTTGATGCCCTTTTTCACTTTGTAAAGGAAAGCAACAATACAAAAGAACACCATGCTGCTCCATTTTAACTCAGAATTTTTGAAGGGTAAGATTATCAATAAAATCTCTTTATGACCAATCTTTGGTTTTGTGAACAAAACATGTATCAAATACTTTTTGCATGCTTCAAAGACAAAGAAAGTAGGGGCTGAGTCCACTGTTCAAGAAAGAGAGAGAGAAGAAAAACAGAAGTAGCAACCACTGGTGCTTGACAAACTAACACCACTTAGACCATTGCAGCGAAGAGTCAGGTTGGCAGTAAGACAAAATATTTTGCTTATTTTATGCTGTCTGCTGGAAAAGAGGCAGAGAAGACTTATACCATGCAGGTTTGATTCCTACAACTTTGTGTTTTTTGCACTGGGTTCAAACAAGATAAAGCAGCAGACTGCATCACCTGTTTACTGTAATCTATTAACAGCAACTGATCCACTCCAGTACTGTTTTAGTTAAAATTCAAGTGCAATACAAAAAAAATCAACATTCCATGCATTATTTCAGTACCACATCTAGTCATTGAGATTCAGTAATTAAGAAACTGTTCTCTTTCCATGTTCCTTATAGCAAGAAATAAAGCAGCAAAGAACCATTTTCTGAATCCAAGTATTTTATCTTTTCTGGCCATACCCATGCAAGGATCAATGACACCACACAGCCATGTCAGACAGAGGAAGGCTGGCTGCAGATAGCATCCAAAGTCAGGCAGCAGCCTGTACAGCGTGCTTGACACGTAAGACAAGCCTGTCCTGTCCAGGTTTCACAATTTTGCAGCTGATAATGCTACTTAGATTTAACATTTTGTCAGTTCAGACAAAATCATTAGAGTACAAACACTGTTCTGCTGTTACTGGCTCTGAAAGCCATTAGGTGAATGAACAAGACAAATTACGTAATTACACAGCAATGGCATATTTAAACTCTGCTGATCCCATGTTAGGCATAGACCTACTGTCTTACTTAATTGGGACAGTATGCACATGCTAACATGTACTTAAATAGCATGTAGAACCCAAACCTTTTGAAGTGATCCAAAACGCCTTCCATTACATATTCATCTTCTTTTCAAATGAGTAGTAACTAACACTGACCATTTTTTTCCTGTTCATCACAGGCTCCTGGATTACACATAGTATTTTCTCCAACATTTTCCATGCCACAAATTTGTCTCTTAGTTACAGTACCTACAGGATTCTCTCAAAAACCAACGCTGCTCTCAGATTACTGGTCACCAAATCTAAAGCATGCAGACTGATCCAGCTCTTAGTGCAAAGCATTCAAACATCACATCTTTGCCTCTCGAAAAGGTCACAAACTAGGACAATATTGTGACTTGCACAAGTGCAGCTATATCATCCTCAACACAATAGCCAGCGTCCCTGCCTCAAGACTCACCATATCCCATGCTTTGGCAGGAAACCAGTAAGCCCTGGGCAGGATTTTACAACAGCATCCTGGTTTCATTTCTGAGGAAGGCTTAATAACTTACTGCCAGGTAATGCTGTACTGGGCTTATTAGAACACCTAGGAGCACAGCAAGGCCTGCATCCACGCAGCTAACTCCATATGACTTTCCAACGTGCAAGAGGAAAAAAGGGCCAAGACAAAAGAATAGAATGCTTTACTGACAGCGCTTGACCAGTCCAAAGGAAGGCATGAATCAGTATCTCTCATTTTTGTTTGCTGTTCACAAGATATGCAAATATTCAAGTTGTCAAAAATGACCAAGAGCTCTATCAGCATAAGAAAATAACATGTTCACCTTCAAAGCCTAGGCTTTCTTAAATTGTTGTGATTCCAACATTAACAACAGACAAAACATGATTAAAAAAACTCCGAACACCATATTACATACACCCAAAGTTTTAACCCCTACTACACTGCATTGGGATCAACTTTATCTAATAACTGATTGAATACATATGCTTCAAAGCAAACACAGATAAGGATCTAGCTAATGTGCTGGCATCATTTGCAAGCACCCTACTACTTGTTTTGATCAGTAGGTTTGCAGAAGTGGAGTAAAGATCATGAAAAGAATTCTATGTGGAAATGAACTGCATAATGAACATCATGATTTTTGTTCCTATTCAGCATCTTTTTATTCCTATGCAACTAAAATACAAGACTCAATTTATGAAAATGAAAGCAGAAAATAAGAAGAAATGAGACACAGAAGTTAAGTGTATCTTAGAACTTTGCCATTTGACCAATAACGATGGAAATGGTTTTAATGCCCAGATGGCAATTACATTTTCAAATTATATTATAATTATTCAAATGCAAGTGACCTTGCCATGTGTAAGTCTTAAGAACTGCTTGTACACTAGAAAGAACAGATTTTAGACTGTTTGCAAGCCGAGTGTTGATTATGCTGAAACATTGCATACTGAGGAATAATGTGTTCTGACTTGGTGAGAATGAGCTGACTGAAAAATCTGTGCAGTACCTGGAAATTAGAAAGGGATTTAAGTATAAAGTGTCATTACTATCAATGTATGAATATGTATCTCTTCAAGGGTGAAAGAACACAGCTAGTAGTCCTTTAGTCTCTAGACCCTTCAGCTTACATATACTCTATACTGATGTGTCTGATGCTAAAGATTATTTTAAATAAGCTTCTCATGACTTTTCTAAAAAGATACTATTTCCTCCTGCATACTTGGGAAGGGAGAGTTGCTTTCAAGGTAGGTAAATTTACCATGTCGCAATCACTCTTAAAATGCATAAAAAAATACCTTTAAAATATGCAATCTGATCTAATAGGGTTCAGCTGGTCCACATTCTCTCAACAAGGTTCAGTAAAGCTTCTCATACATCGTCTGCATGAAATAGATACATGGAAAGCCATATTAAGTCAGATAAAAGGTAAACGAAATAAGATTTGTAACAATTGTAATGGTTAAAAATGCAGATTCCATTCTTCCTACTTCCCTTGCTGAAAGTTTCACTGAACGTCTCCTCAACATACTATTTATTCTCTGCATGTCATGTGTGATCCAGGATAGTATATCTATTCAAAACAAAACAATATTCAAAAGATTTCTGTTTGTTCCAAAGTTATTTTCAGGCACTGGTAAGTGTTCTGTATTTTATTTGAAACCGTCTGCTTGTCAAACCACATTCTTGCTTGTTCTATAAAAACTCATCGAATCTCCATCACTACAGTATCTAAATGCATTCTGGTACTGTGTTAAAAAAGAAACTAAACACAAACAAACCCACCATACTCTGTGGTTTATTCACTCACCAGAGAGGGAAGAATGTGTGTGCAATAAAGCATAGCAGTATGGCACAGAGGGAGACCATGAATACATTTTTCAGAGCGCATATGGAAATGAAGTAAGGTTTGAGAACCCTGCTCTGTCTATGGACTACGAGGTGATACCATGGCCTTTAGTCTGGGTGCTCACGACAAAACTGTGGGCTATATTACCAGGTAAACTCCCAAAATGATCATCTTTAACCTGCATGTAGAAAGACGCGTTACATTTGAGAATTAGGGTTACTGACCCTGGTCTGCCTTCTAGATCTTTACAATGAAATCTTTTGGGTCTCTCTGCCCCGCAAACCTTTAACTTGATTAATACCTAGCAGGGGGAGAATTCTAAAGAATGCAGATTAGCTTTCATGTCACATTTCAGTAGTAGCCTATGGTAATGAAAAAAAAAAAAAATGCACCAGAGTATTCAGTGCCAAGTGGACCGTTTGATGTACATCGTCACACTGTGGCACTATCTAGGAACAACAGAAGTTTCTCAGCAACAAAAGTTACAAAAGACAGCACTCTCCGAACACAATACTGTTTCAAGGGCACACTACATTGTGTTGCTGAAGATAGCTAAGCTAGAAACTATCTGCAGGATACAGAAAGCAATCAGGGGTGGGGGGTGGATGGACGGGATGGACCAAACTATATAAGATCAGGCAACGTTGCCCTAGAATGCAGTTCCAAATCCTGTCCTGTCCTCCAGTGACACTTGAGTTGTATGAGCTGTACTTAACTGCACCAAAGAAGGAAACTGCTTATTATATTACCCATTATACTTCTGTAACTGTGTATGAAAATAGGGATGCCATCTATAGATATGAAACATTGCACAATGACAGCCTACAAACATACTATTGTCACCAAAGGAAAAAAAACCAAAGATGACAAGAAGGTTGTAAACAACCTAAATCAATCCATTGCAGGGATAACAAGAATCATCTTCAAAGTCACCCTTCAGGGGTAAAGCCAATGGTTCGTAATTTGTAACTTAATCTAAAACACTTACCCTGGAGGCAGGGAAACAAGTGAAACACCTGCTGACAAAACAATCAGCTTGCCCCTATTATCCCACCCAAACAAGCCCCTGCAATGAGTAACAGTGAACAACATGCAGAAACTATATGGAGCCTAGTTTACGTTTTCAGTGTTTGTGTGTGCACTGGATGCATTTATATGTATGTTGATCAACACAGATACTTTTAAAGAAACCTTGAACTGTTTATCATAATACAGGAACTCTTCCCATAGGACATCATGGAAATGCAGGGATATGACAAATACTTCCAGGACAGCCACAATGCCACATATGCCGTCCATCAGTGCTATGGCTGTTCCAGCTACCCACATGGAAATTAATGAGACAGACTTTTGGAAGGTAAGAAAACAGACTAGGGAGAATGCAGGGTAGGGTGATTGACAGGGAGCAGACACTGTAATTAGCTGGAATTACTGGTCATTGTTGCTACCACTGATTTATTTTTTTTTTATCACCATCATCATCTATTTTGAACTATTTTGAGACAGCAGCTTGGTAAGGGCACCACAGCACTAAGCAGGCTAGCTGAAGGGGCAAAACCAAAAGTTAAGAGTGGCAGAAATTATAAAGGCTAGCAAAAAAATCAGCTGACTGAGAAAAAGAGAAAGGCAGTGATAACATGAATAGACATTTTAAGAAGAATCATAACAAAATTTACCCATCACCCCAAAATTCCAAACCCTTAAATGCACTGGGTGGCAAAGGTTATGCTAAAGAATTGAAATTGATTTAGAGATAAAGAGAGACAGCAGCTAGCAGAAGAACACAAGCTACAGAGATAACTTAGACATAGCCCTGCAAGATGCAATGTGCATCAGGTGCAATGATACAAAAGGTAATTTTCAGTAATTTTCCTGAGCATTTTTCATTTTTTAGGCAAAAAGCCTCAAAACCTGTGAAAAATCTCAGGTGTATTTTGGGATTGACAACAAAAAGGCATAAGATGATAATGCTTTGCTATCTACATTTCTCTATCACATATCATGTAAATGTGGTATATTTTTTTTCCACAATCAAAACCTACTGCATTTTCTACAATTCCATTCATTAGATAAATACGCTGCAGATAAGATGTTAGAAAATGTTGGTGCTGTACCAAAAAATGTGATTGAGACAAAATTTTATGTAACTAGTAATAAGTGAAAACAGCCTACCTATTTTAATGTTAAGTATTTCAGATATTTACTTATTTATATTATAAACACATCAAGATGCAGGCTATTGAACCTACAGTTCCTAAACCCAGGTTAAGGTATTTAATACGTATCTCCACCATTTACAGTATGCATATGGTTTTTGGAGAAGTCTAAGGAAAGGAAAGGATAATTACAAAAACCCATATACCAAATCTACATACATGCTTCACAACACAGTCACATTTAAAACATCCTTCACCTTAAAGATAAGTATCTTTCATCACAGTCTTTGATATATACCATAAAAACTTCAAAGGCTAAGCCAGAGCAATCTGAGCTTGAATTCAGTGTAATTATGTAGGGAGCTGGCAAAGATCATGTTAACAATTTCTTCACCTTTTCTCACAGTGGTTGCTGCACTGTGGTAACTGGACTTCCCTTTTTGTGCAAGTTGCTGGGCCAACAAGGAGAGGGTGCACAGATGACCAAAGGAAAATTGGTCATTGGAGGTCTTCCCAGATAATTTAAGGCAAATGGCTGTAAAGGAACTGAAAGACAACAAAAGTTGCACTGTCAGCTTCAGCTAGCTTATAGCAAAAGTGACTGGTATGAACACTGAGTTAATGTGGGCTAATGCAGTAATCTGCTTAGAAGCTACCTTCTTTAGGATACAGTGAGAGGTTTTAAATGAGTAATGTTACAAGTAATTAATGGACTGAGATCCTAACACTAAAAATAACGAAGTAATACAAGACCTGTACAAAAAATCCTAAATCAACTTATGAATCCTATACGATTCTTGGTGCATCCACAGTAGCTGTAGTAGGAAATGCAGTAACAAAGAGACTCCATCGGCTTTTCATGTTTCTTTGTCCAGAAGATAGTTACATGGACCAGTGCACTGGCCTCATCATATAGGAATTCTGGCTCAAAATAAGGGCTTAGGGAGGAGACACCCAAGATGGCCTAAAGAGCAATCATAATGTATAGGATGAATTAAGCACCAGGAAGGATGGATGAACAGAATTTTAACAGCCAGACTGGTGAAAAATGGACACCAGAGCCAAATATTCCTGACACAAAACTGTCTCATGGCACTTATTTGAGACAAGGATTCACAGCCAAAAACTTGTTTTAGATTCAGATGCAAAGTCATGGCCTTCAATGTGTTGTGTTATAAAAAAGAACACCTATAAGCAACTAAGTAAAGCAGATATTCATCTACAGGCACATATTACAGAACATTTTTACCTTCACACACAGACATCTATTATTGCAATACTCCGGAGGCCCATCAGTTTGGGTAATATGTAGATAATGCACCCAGGAACACAGACAGCTAGGACTCAGCACACAGTGCTTAACCCACTGGTTTTGTAAGATAAAAGCAACACATGTCTCTTTATATAGTGCTTTATTGGCCAGCCTGTACGATTTACCAGGACTGCAGAATCCAGACATGAGCAAAATAATGACAACAAAATACATGAACATCATTCTTAGGAAGTGGAGGTTTTTTTCTTTAAGGACTAGGAAAATAGATGGCCCTGCTAGAACAGCAAACGGTGCAAAGATGCTGGACATCACTTTGAGGAAGAATATTCTCATGTAAAAAGATCAATGGGAACCTATCTCAGAACAGCTCGAGTAACTTGGAAAGAGACTTTCTGGAGACCTTTTCCATGCAAAGAAGGTTTTTATTTCCCAGTTCAGAAAGGCAGGATTGGAAAATTCATTCATTTCTGTCATTAAGTAATTAAGAGTCTGTTAACTAAAGTGATTGTAGCAGTCTCCTGCCAGGGCTGAAAGACAGGGCGATAAGCCTAACACAGCTAACTACAGCAGCAACCGTCCTAAATCCTCTCAGAATCTGTTTCATAGAAATATCACTTTTCTGTGGAATAATTACCTCTTACATGCCCAATCCTATTCCTGACATGCATATTTTAATGCTCTGACATTTTAATGCCATCTGCCACTAAGAAGCCCAGCCTGCTGTGCTGTCAGAACCCAATCCACGCACGATCTTCCTACTCCCCATCATTTCAGTCTTCCCCTGAATACAAGAGAATTGCTTCTCCAATGCCTGGTGTTATGATTTACTCTTTGGCAGCACGGGTAGGAGACACTACCGAAAGCAAACCACAGCAATTTTCAGCCTATTTGTACATGTTCTGGCTATGGTTTGTGTAAAGCAAAGAGGAATCAAAGCCCATTGCTCTTGGAAGCACCAACTGCCTTTAGATCATGTCTTCTGAGGCATTTGTGTATGCAATAGAAATAACAAAACAGTTCCAGTTCCTCCTCCTCAACCCATGGCAATAGAGGAAAACACCTCCTCTAGTATCATTTACCTCAAATCAGTGAAGGGGCAGGTACAATGAAATTATGAAGTGCCTTCAATCAGACGGGATTAGTTGAGGCTCTTATCTTTACTTTCCAGTATCTTAAACATTGGCAACATTACCTTACAGCAAAGCAAAGAGAAACAAATACATACACCACAGAGACACAAAGTTTTGTCTCTGACAACTTGCATAGTAGGAACAGATTTTATTTTCTTTTTCCCCTCTGATTTGATAAGTCTAACCAGCATGGCTTTACATTTCAGATTAAACCAATAATGCACTAACAGTATTTAGGAATGAGTTACAGCCACTAAATAATATTTTCCCCTATATTTGTGCATCTCAGTAGAGCCGAGACTGTGCGCATACAGGTAAATATGCAGAATACAAGGAGGAACAATGTTTACGTCCCTGTGTGTGGTAAACTAGTTATAAAACCAATAGACTCAATTCTAATTCTAGTTACATCAGTTGTGAGATAAGAG
Organism: Falco punctatus; assembly: GCF_963210335.1. NCBI lineage: Eukaryota > Metazoa > Chordata > Aves > Falconiformes > Falconidae > Falco > Falco punctatus. The sequence goes on along the minus strand of NC_137592.1, from coordinate 22,360,902 downwards.
TGCTTCTACAAAGGAGGAAGACTGTAAATAATCATTAATCACTAAGTGATTGAAAATACAGAAGCATTTTCCAACACAACTATATTGCAAATACTACATATGAGACAAGTAAAATTGAACTACTGTCTGTCCTCTGTTCCTTCTACCTTTGTGCTCCCCCATTATGTATTCCATACTTCCTTTTCTAGGTCTAGTGATTGACATGTATTATCCATTCCTATCAGGACTGAAAGATCATTGGCACTGCCATGTCAGAGCTCCCCTCCTTGCACACTGCCACTAACAACTCTTCTGACCTGCGATTTCCCACAAAGTCAGCAAAACTGCACAACTGGTTGCCAGGTGCTCATGTATAAATATTTCATTGATACCTTTTTGTTTAGCAGCAACAACTCTAAAAAGTGCAGATGGAATCATATTAAACCCAGAATAAACTAATACAGATCGCAAACTGGTTTATTACATATAAAAGAATGCAAATAAACCATCTCTCTTTAGAGCTCCCTTTTGTTTCTTTGTATTAAATAAAAATGTTGATTAGACATCTTTTTAAAAAAATCTGCTCTCTGGAAATTACAGCCAAGATAAACCAACAAAAGAGAGGAAGCCATGTTCATCATCCAATGTATATGTAAATGAAGCAATCTGGGAGCTTCCTTCATTAACATAATTTCCTAATGGTGAGTACTAAATTGAATACACAGAGAAAGAACCCCACACCCCCTTAATGCTGACCATAAATTAAAACCAAATCAAAATGTAGGAAAACCAGACATGCCCAACAGAGTATATTGGCTTTAAACACTTCTGTAATTTGTTTCAGCACTATTAAAGTACATCTCTGTATACCTTACAGTACATTTTGTCCACAAGACAACAATAAGAACATTCCGTGTTTTTATGGGGGAAGCTCTCAAGCCTGCTCTGGGGATCCAGCATGCTTGGACGGCTCTCCAAAACACCTCTGCACTAATGTAGGCAGCATGGGGAATGAAGTCTCTGTGCAGTTGCATGACTGGAGCGCTGTCTTCACATACAGATACAGGCTCTTCAGGAAGGACAGGATAGGAAGGCCAGAAGAGGGACTTGCCCACTATGTGCGAGAGCAGCTGGAATGCCTGGAGCTCTGCCTAAGGATGGGTGCCACTATACTGGGTATCTGCTAGAGACCTCCTGATCCTGAAGGAGATAAACCAGAATAAGCCTCATGTTCACAGACCATGGTCCTCATGGGGGACTTCAACCACCCCAGTATCTGCTAGAAGGACAATACAGCAGCCCTCAAAGAATCTAGCAGACTTCTGGAGTGCACTGATGACAAGTTACCAACACAGACTATCAAAGAACCAACAAGGACAGGCGCTCTGCTGGACCTCATACTCACCAACAACAAAGAACTGGCTAGGGATGGGAAAGTCAGAGGCAGCTTTGGCTGCAGTAACCATGAGATTATGGGCTTCAGGATCCTCAAAGGAGGGAGCAGGGCAGAAAGTAGGACCACAGCCTTGGATTTCAAGAGAGTAGACACCACCCTGTTTAGAGATTTGTGTAAAAGAACCCCAAGGAATATGGATCTGGAGAGAAAAGAGGTCCAGGAAAGCTGGTTGATATTCAGGGATCACCTCCTCAAAGCTCAAGAAAGGTCCATCCTGACAAATCAGAAATCAAGAAAAGGTAGCAAGAAGCCTGCATGGATGAGCAAGCAGCTCCTAAACCTACAAGAGGTGGAATTACTAATTTCACTGTTAGTCTTCGGAGGCCTTATGAGTCTGAATTATGGGATGTTTTGATTGTGGATTTATTTTCAAGTGATCCTTCTGAGAAGACTAGGATCTACTGCATGCACCTCAGGGCAGACTTTTGCATCAGCAGTTCTTGGGGACAGCATCAGGAGCTAAAGTCACATAATCCTTCAGAGAAAAACAAAATCTTTATTTCTATATAACACAGAAACAGAAAAAAAAAAAGTCTGTTGATCTCAACAGAAACACAAGGATCTTCTTGAAGAAAATTGTATGTATTTTCAAAGTCTGAAACTATACGTCACGTGGACACAAACAACAAACCACAAAATGCTGACACAACATCATGTCATTAAAAACTTTGTTTAATAATGAGGAGGAGAAAAATCACTTTACTCCTGTGGAAAGTGGCCTAACACTTATTCATACATATGCAATTATTCACATGCTACTACACTTTAAAAAAAGTTCTCTTCTTACTATAAGCTGGCATAAAATATCAAGTCAGCGATTCTGTGGACCGATATAAATATTTAACATCTACAAAATAAGTCACAACAATATGCTTCCATTGTACTGCCCTCAAGAGATTCCATAGGATACATGAGACAGTCAGCATGCTGTGACCACTCTGGCACAGGTTCTGGAGAGTCTATGCTACTTCAGTAAAGTGATAATCATCACCCAGTCAAGATGTATGCTGCCTCCGAGACACTGATTATAATCAGCACAAAGAAATGTCAGCTTTCTGTAATTAAGCGATTTGTCAGTCTGATCCTAAATACAATTTGTGTATCTACAACTCTAGCAAAAGCATGTAACTCCAACACATTTGCTTCCACAGCTGAAACATCTTAATGAAAGCAGTCATAATTTTTGTAATTTACTTCTGAACTCTTCAGAGACACTGTTAGCTGAAGCGAGACACTTCTGCCTGAGTATTGCTTTCTGAGCCTTTTGTTTTAAGCCATGCTTAAAGTCAAATATATTTGAGAAAAATAATTTCAGGTCTTCCCCATTTATTTGGTCAGTGCACTTGACAGCACTTCATAAAACATTGTGTCATTGCTGCTTGTTTGAGATGGATCAAGTTTTCATTTTCATCCGTTCAACATGAGGAAGAAAAAAACATCTAAAACAGCAATGTAAAGCACAAAAGAAAATTTGGAGAGGAACTAACGTCACACATGGTACTAGACACTCACTTTTTGAAACTCACTTTTGAGCACTATGCCTCTGACCTGCACACCCTTCTCTAAGCACTGTCCAAAAAGCAACAAAGGTTAGTGTTCTGTAATAGATACTTGCCTCCTAGCACCAAAATATCTTTTAACTTGGCAACATCATAAGCAAATAAGACCATGCCTACTTAGAGCAATCTATGTATCACTGTATCACATTTGCAGGTTTTTTACAGAACTTGCCATAACTCTTCTTTACAGATTGTGCCCAGAAATTCAACCATGGACAATTCAATCACAACTTTTCACTTAGTTATAGCTATGCTAACTTGCCAATATTAATTTTTGAGAATCAAAAATCAGAAGAAAGAGCTTGACATCACATCTAGAGGAGAGTACAAATAACAGAAGACTGGCCTGAAGAAGCCATTTCTGCCTGGTGTATTCAGCACTTTGTCCCTATTAAGGCTATTTTTTTTTATACGGAATTGAAATACTGATGGCTTCTATACAATTTCTTTACTTTAAGTCAGGGCTTAATTCCTGCCTTGTTACAACAACTCCTGTAGGCAACTGGAAACGTGCACAAGACAGAATGCCCTGCAGTACCACAAACCAAAACCGAGGCAAAATGATTAAGAAATGGCAAAACAATTCATTATAACTTTTGCTCCTTAATCACTACTAGAATCATGCAAAGCTCTGATCAGACAGTTCAAAACACCAACAAATCTTCACTTCTGGAGTCAGGAATCAGAATTCAGGGAAAATCTTGCAAAGGTAGGTAGCTCAATGAACTAGAACTGTTGCCCATAAAAGTTGGGATAAAAAGTGATGGAAATCCTGGCAACAGAAATTCTTAAAACCAGATTGAATGCAGCATGACCAGTACTGTAATAAACAGCAGAGTAATGCTCCAGACCACCAGAGGACCACTAAGAAGTTATTCTCCAACTCCAAATTACAGAAACCAAGGGACAATAAAAGCATTTATTTCTCATTGTATGTAATCACTGCAACTAAGTTAATCCAAGAAACAAAATGTGGTTTTATATTACCGAAATCAATTGTTCACCTGACAAAAATTAAAGACCACCAACCCTTCCTGCTAAGTCTAAGCTTAATTACTTAATGTCATGCCAACATACAGAGAATCATCTTGAAATAACAGTCCAGACTTAAAATATTAATCTGAAGCACTATCATCAAATTCTAACATGCTTAGGTGTTTCTTAAATTTGTCTCAGACTATGCAAAGTATGTATTTTGTATTTGCAATTGTTACTTTGTGAGGAATTAATTGGAAAAGTACATTATACTTAATATTGGTGGTCTGTCTTCCAGCACTTCTAATGCTAAATAAAGCCTAATGATTTCTAAATGCAAGTATTATCTCCTTTCACATTCCTTTTTGTCAGTTCCATAGATTCAGGGATGATCAGCTCTATGAAACCTGTCTGTATTTTGACAATAGGCTATATGATCTAAAAAGCAAGCAACACTCTCCCATTTTAAAAACTGCTATGTGACTGCAAGTGCCATGAGTGAGAGTCTGGCTCCTACTCATCGTTCAAAAAGAGCAAAGTGCTGCAGGTAGCCCCTTCCTCAGAGGGCATTTCACCTACACAGTAGTAATTCCAACCCAAACCCACAGAGTCCAAAAGCTAGTGCACACTGCAAACCATCACACATGAAGATGTCACTCCTGACCCCAAAAGTTCATGAACTATAAATTGCTCAAGACAGTTTGCCAACAAGGCTTGACCCAGCTGTACACACCTCCTCACTAGCTACTCTCTGCTGACCACCAGCAAAGACAGAGAGTGCTTGGCCAGGGTGACCTCTGCTCTAATCACTCACAGCTACTCTTATTCTTAAATTTAAGTCTTGCCCTAAACTACCAGGTCCCCAAAGAAAGGTCTCCCAAAATCTGAGGAACTAAACATGACTTCAGGTGAGCTTCATTTTTTGGAAGCAGACACACTGTCTCCAATTTAAGAATCTCACCCCTGAAAGCTATAATTCTGTCTAACAATGCTTTGATCTTGTGCAAGTTAGCACTCATATACTTGAAATATTAAAAAGTCAAGTGATTATCTGTTTTCCTAATCCAGTACTTAGAATGAAAAAAAGCCATTGCAAATTTGAAGATCCCATTCTTCAGAAACATATTTTGTCCAGTCATGGCTTGCAACTAGTATTACATACAGTTCTTTGGTACCACTTACTGTATTCTTGCAGCACTACCCCAAATAAAGAGTATAAATGCAAATTCTCTCTTTACACTGATCATACAAATATCATTGGTTGTGACTAGATAACAAGCAACTTAAAATACAATTTTGGGGGGTTATTTTGTTGGTTTGGTTCAAATTACAGCGAGGGAAAGAAATCATAAATGTAATTAAAAAAAACATTTCCACAGAGAGGGAGAGAAAGAGGATAAAGCATGTTTCCATGGTTACTTTGTTAACCATCTCCATTTTGGTGTTTACATAGTTTTAAAACTACAAGACACTATAAACAAGAAATGAAATATTTATTAATATCTATGTTACAGAAAGCTCCCACCATATATCATGTCTGTTTCAACAGCTGACTGTCCGATTAAGCTCTAAGAGATGCACTGATATCTAGTAGTTGCTGGTGCTATCAAGTACGTTATAAGGGACAAACCCTTACTCAACATGCACAGAGGAAGCCCTTGACTCAAGCTCATTTACTAATATTTCATCTGTAATTTATTTGCAATAAAATATGATGCCTTGCTTTGAGACCAATGATAAAATTGCAGGTGTCTCACTCATAAGTAAAAGCTCTGGCTTGGCTGTCAGGAAAAACTGACTGACCACCAAATGCTGCTCTCAAGCTCTATTTGCTTGAACAGCTGCAGTTTTAATCACTTCTAAGGCAAAAGAAGTTCCTCTTATCTTGTGTCATCACCCTAAATGAAAGGTTAATTCTATGTAACAGAACTTTCCAGCAGAATTGTCATATAAATCAAGTAGTTTGGGGTGGGTTTTTTTTTCATTTCCTGGGAACTTTTATTTTAGCTATGCTTCTTATTGCTTGGGTGAGGAATGACAAGCAACTCTGTGACACCACTAGTACTAGGAAGACTCCATACTTGCACTTTAAAGCCCAGAAGTTCTATAAGGAGTCCCCAGCACAGGGAATTCTGGAGGTATTTTTGAGTCCTTGGTATTTGGAGATCAACTTCATTCAGTTAAGAGGCAAAACAGCCTCAAGTTCTGTATGCATAGTCATCACACAATGAAGCTAACTCCAATACTGAAAGCAGTCCTGCAGTACTGACTTCAGTAAAAGGTGCTAAGTAGAATCATAGAATCATTTAGGTTGGAAAAGACCCTTAAGATCATCAAGTCAAACCATTAACCTAGCACTGCCAAGCCCACCACTAAACCATGTCCCCCATCTACATGTCTTTTAAATACCTCCAGGGATGGTGACTCAAGTAGTACAGTACAGTCTATTTAAGTACCACACAGTGATTGAGAGAGACATATTTTTCTAAGCAGCAAAATTTTTCCTGCTGCGTACTACCCAAAGTGTCCTGGAAACTGTTGTGCAGCTTGAACACTGTCAGTCTGTCTACCATCCTACAGGCATACTTCTGCATCTCAGTGGTGGTTTTGAAAACATTTTTATCGGTGAACACATTTGTTATTCTTTTGGACAACCTGTGAATCTTGTAGAGGGTCAGCTAATCTCTCCTCCACAGCAGGATCAACTCTACTTAGGTCACTCTTGAACAGCATTTGCTCCTGAGTTGTTGCTATGCCCTGAAAGCATTCAAATGAGAAAATTTACCTGAGCACCTCATGGCCTATATTTTGGCTTCCTTTTTCCATCCATCCATCCAGAAAAGATATTTTATATATATAAATAATATAATTATTATATTTTTTTAAGTCTGGCAGAACTCAAATTAAAAAACTACTGGAATTTACATTCTAATGCTAGCTCCCTATTGCTGGTCAAAAAATTAAGTTCAGTATTTAAAACCACTCTGTCTCACTACCAAGTTGTAAATGTCTAATATTTAATATTTTCAGAGCAATAGTCTAATCCAGATTTGAAAAGCAATTCATTCTACCAAAATACTAGATATATTTTGAAATAATCTCTAAATCTACTAGAACTGTCTCTGAAAAGCACTAGCACGTGGAATGCCATTATACTTATAGCTAGAGAAGATAATATTCATTATATAACATCAATATTGACAAAAGATAGCAGAGCAATACTTTTTACTTATACATCCTGATTCTCTTTATATTAGTCAAGTGGAATTCTGCTTTATTTAATGCTTTTTAAGTTTGGGGTAACATCACATAACTCAGGCAAGCAAACTGCATTTTGCTATTCACATAGAAAAGAACAGCAGAGTCTGGCTGGAAAGTGGAGTTACTTTTCAATCAAGTGTCCAGCTATGTTGCTTGCAAGAAAATGCTAAATCTTCTCCAGGAGAAAACAAACAAGAATTGTATGACAGCTGATAAAAAAATATTATCCTTGATTGCCATGACCTTAGCTTGTTCTTCAGCACTGCATGGAGGTACTGCAATTACATTTTTGGGCTATACTTTACTTTCTTACTTCAGACAGTAAGGTAAAGAGAAGTCTGAAGGTTCTGACCCCTTCAAAAATTTGAGTACTGCCCAATTATTTTTTTTTGGGGGGATGACCTTTAAGACAGAAGTCTGCATGAGATTTTGACTCACACAGCCAAATTTCTTTAGGAGTGTTTCCCCTTAAACAGCATATCATAAACAACATATATTTGCAAAGATGTTAACTGACAGAGTGTACACATGCTGTATTGATTTTACCTTAACAGCTTAAAAGATCACATTTTACTACAGTTCCCTATTTACATTTATAACCTGACCAAGTAAATGCAATTAAGAGTACATACAGACCACAAATTATTTTTTTACCCTAAGTTTGTATCTGTGATAGAATGATTCCAAATCCAACAGTTACTCCCTGTCCTGTTTTATCATCTGTTCTTGGTGTTACGTAAAGAGCTTACACTAAATATCAACATTGAGCTCTTATATAGCATTCTTAATCCATAGATCTCCAAGTATTTTACAAAGGATGATCATCATCCTGCTTCATCTATGAAAAGCAAAAACATGGAGATCTTCAGGTTGAAATTCGGATCTCGTTGAATTCCCACAGTCCACAGTGAAGCTACAATTGCACTTTACATCACAGTACCACCAGTCAGCCAGAACAGCATTCATATCCACAGACAGATCCACAGTGGCCTGTGATTTGCAATAAGGAAATCCACACACCACTTAGGCATCAATCCAGAGAGAATATGGCTTTCAATATGGTATCTTATTCAGCTTGACATTCACTAAAACGCCTCCCACCCCACACAGGCAGCACTTTCAAAAAGTGTACTCTACCTTCTCCCGCGTATCCTGCTTACAGCTATAAACACCTAACATTGCCATCAGTGCTGTAAATAACTACAGTCAGGTCCTCTACTCCAGCTTTGCTACTGAAATCAATACTGCTGCACACACACAGATACCAAAGTCTAATGTCACCATTCCGGTGACTCAAAGTATTTTCACCTGCACACTGTAACCCCCAAATCACCTGATCTGTGGGTAACTAGATATGAGTTAGGAAGCCTCCTGCCTTCATCCTTTCCTCTCCTCTTCTAGATTTGTTTCTCATGTCCACCCTTTGCACCTTGCTCTAAGGTAGATGTTTAAACTCAGACTTCCTTAACTCTATAAACTCTCCTAGACCATTCAGAAAACCTGGAACCAAGTACTGGAGCTTGGAGGGACAAGGACTGGAAATAGACTGCCTACTAACAACCACACAGGTTACTGGGGTGCCAATCTGATTGAACCTGCTCCATGCTACCGCATGGCCATAAAATAAGCAGTAATGCTATCTACTTCTGTAACGCATCTGATAATGTACTACCTAGATGTGATGATCTGAGAAAACTTTGTCATTAGATTGAAGTTATGGGGTTATTGTTTTGACATGTTATATCACAACGACCTCAAAAACACTTTGGACCCAGACAAAGTCAAGCAAGACCCTCAGCACAAAGGTGAGCTGAAGAGCTGTGACCTTCAGGAGAGGACATGGCACACCTCAGTCCCCAGAACACTCCACACCACAAAGTAGCCAAGGAAGAGAAGTGCATGCCAGCTTTCCTGCCTACGGGGACAAAGGCAGTCATTCTGTATTCCACCGTGCTAACCCCGATGGGTTATTCTGAGGAGCTGTTCCTAGAATCCCATATGTTACATGAACTACTACTCTCTGAACTGGTGCTTTGAGGAAGACAGGGCACAACAGCAGAGGAGGTCTTAGAATAGATTGCTTCCTCTGGGACGCACATTTCCTAGAACGGGACTGCCTTCCAAAAAACATAAAGGCAGCCATATGGACTCCTATGCCATTCCCTGGAACATTTGCCACGCAGAACAAGACATTCTAGAGAAAGCGCAGCTTAAACACGCAGTTTCCCTCATCCCTAGGTGCGGAAAGCCCACCTGCAGCTCTGCGGCTGGTGCCAGGCGGCTCCTGGTGCCCGCCTTTCGGCTGTCTGGCCAGGGGCCTGGCTGTGAGGGGCCGGGGGGGGCGGCTGTGAGGGCCCGGCCGTGAGGGCCCGGGGATCCGGCTGTGGAGAGGCCGGCGCGGCGCTGAGGCAGCTCAAGCCCCCGCAGCCGGGCAGCGGCCCCGCCGGCGGGCGGGCAGCACCGGGGCAAGGCCGCCCCCTGGCGGCAGCGAACGGCCGCCAGCCCGGCTCGCCGGGGGCCGGGACACTTGGGTGCCCTTCTGGAAGCACGGCTGCTGCCAGGGCTCGCCCTCGGACTGAGGCACCCAGAAATAAAGCCATTGTCATTTAAAGGCTTTATTTTCTCCTGCAGGAAAAACAGGGCGGGAGGTTGATGACACGTTTCTTTTTAAGGGGAAGGATGACAGGTAACCTCAGAGCAGCAGCAATTCAGATTACAAAGGTTTAGCCTGAATCACATGCTGCCTAAAACGTAATTTACGGCAGCTGTGCCGCATACAACTAATTTACCAGAAGATGGGAGTAGAAAAGAATGCTCCTTTCATCCTATTTATTTTTCCCACATTTTTTCGCAGCACTGGCCTGCATCTTAACAGTTTCAACAGACTAAAATAGCATGTGGCTTTCCAAAACACATCTAAAACATAAAACATGAAATAATTTTGAGACTGAAGTTTATGCCAACCACATCCTACTATTTGGAAGTTATAATTGTGTCTCAGCATGACAAAGTAAAAATAAGAACCACAACACGTGGAATAAAAACAAAAAGAGACAACATGAAAAGAGAGAAAGAAGAATTAATCAAAAAAAGAACAATGTTAAGCAAAAACCTGTAAATGCATACTCTAGGTCATATGAAACCTTTATACGTTTAGCTTCAACTACAAGTTCTTGGTGGAACTAGAAATATTACATAAATAATATTTTCACATAAATGTTTCTTGTGTGTTCAGTTCTGTGACTGAAATACAAGTTGCTTCAGTTCTAAAAGATGCAGTTACCCAGACTAAAATCACATGTGAACTCCAGCCAAATTCTGGACCCGATATCAAAGTCAGGGACAAAAATATTCCCATGATACAGTTTCCTGGACTTCACAAAGAATAAATTCAGAATCCTTCCAAGCTCAGGTGGTTCAAGACTGCTGAGCACATACTTTCTTCCATTATACTGAAATACAACCTTTGATCCAGCTCCATTAAACTACTCAGTAAAATTATTTAATAGCAGCCTGCACTGAATCTCAAAATACTTTACGTTCCACACAGTGTATTTCTTGCTTATAGATAGTAACTCAAACATCCTACAACAAAACCAGCTGTTTTAATTCACAGCTGCAACACATAAACATGGTAAGATCTGTACCTTGTTAATCTTGACTTCCCCACTCCAACAGTTTAAGTTAAATGTCACATTTACATAACATTTACATAAAGATTCAGTTCTGTTTATACAAACCCCAGCCTTATTTTTGCAACATGCTCTATGCTAATTCATTATGTAACAACAGATTGTTTGCTCTATTAAAAAAAAAAGGGTTTAATTCTGAGAAGGTGTTTGAGAGACTGTAGTTGCTCTGAAGCAATTTAGCATGATTCTTCACTACTCCTTGATCAAGTTTTTGCAGGTTGTTTTTTGGGTTGTTTTGTGGTGTTTTTTTTTTTTAAACAAACGAGTTTATTGGACACCCTAAGTGAGACACTTAGAGTTTTTATGGTTTTATACATCATGATCACTTGGTATAGTTCATATTTACACCCAGTACACACACAGCAGAACATTCACAGCACCTCCCACTGCAATCCACAGGAGTTTAGCTATGGACTTCACAGTGGTTAACAGTGGTAAGGCTGGATCTTGTAGTTGGGAACATTTCAGAAGCTTCCAAGCACTATCCAGTTTGATTATTTTTATATATTTTTTTAAAAATATCACTTCAACATTATCACTGCTTTCCAGAGGAACACAATTAGACTGATGCTAACCCATTCAAAAATTCCCAACACCAGCAAACATTGCAAAACTTCCAGCATGTCTGAAAGCAGAGCTCACAGGAGTCTGCAACGTGGCCAGACATAACTGCAATATTTTCTAGAAAGAGCTACAACTTTCAGCTCCTCTGTGCTGGGGTCTCTACAGATAGATTGATTCTTGTTATCTTCTGTATTTGAGAACTTTTAAAACAATTTTTGCAGAATCCTTGAGGCCATGTATTGAAAGTACATCTAAACAAGAAATAATTACTAAGCTAATACTACTACCTCTTCACAGTAATAAACGCTTTAACCTTAAAACTACTTAAGTTACACACAAAGCCATTCAATCACATCTAGTAATGACTACAATTCCTTTTATTAGCAACAAGACTACATGCTTGGGTTTTCAATGTGCTAACTTAACCACAAAATTTTAAAAGTCTCTACAACGGCTGTCTCCAGCACCATCACACCTGCATCACAAGACGTACAAAAGATGGCAAGAAATCACCTTTTGTTCTTCTTAGGTCCCTGGCTAAGGAGGTATTGTTAGTGGGGCTTTTTGGTCCAAAAAGATGGTTTTGTAATGTAACTTGGAAACTGCCTGTTTCTGTGTTAGTCTGCTCTAGAAGCTTGTTTCACAGCTGGACAATCTTTGACTGAAAATAACTGCTTCTGCTACTTCCACTGGCTTTATATGCACTGCTCCAGAAGAGCACAGGGATCCAAGGGAGTCAAGACTAGTGAACACTTGCTACAGTCATGTGCCCTACTAGTCCTCACAGTTTAAAGGCTAGATTAGAGGCAGAAAGAACCCAAAAGAGAATGTAAGTACAGTAGCTACAGGTATCCTACACACAAGTGGTCTCACCTGCACATGATAGACTAAGTACCAGCATCACTGGATCTTTCCCCAGGAAGCCTATTGGCAGATTGAAGTGGATAGATGGAGTGCACCACTTGCATCTTTGGCAGTTTTTACCCTGTATGTTACTTTGATGATTACAGATCGATATAAATTGTTTACCATCATCCCCATGTGTTGCTGCTTCATCAATACAGCACCTTTGTGCCAGCACTGATGCAAGTGAGAAGAATGAGATGGGGATAAAATTGTCAGAGATGCCACAGGTAACACTAAAAAAGGGGAGTATTGCTTATTCAGTGGGTGTCCCATAGACACACAGGCTACATATAAAAGTTAAACACATATGCTCCAACTAGCCACCCAGGACTCACGGGCAAAGCAGTACAAAGATTTGGCAAAATTGGTTAGGATTAAACCTCATTTAGAATAGATCTGCCAAATCCACACAATGCAGAAATTGCCCCTTAGGTTATGTGTTCTTCTCAAGGTGCCTGGAGGAATGTGAGGGCAGTGCTGTAGCTGTTTTTTATGGCAAAAGACTAAGGTTACATGCTGACTAAAAGCACAGCCTGAAAAGAGAAGGGAAGTCCTGAGGTTAAAAGCTACTGGTGAAATACTAGGGGACAGCATAGGGCACAGGAAGGCAAGGCTGATGTACCTGTTACCCACATCACCTATCAGAAAGGGCCCCAGAACCCCACTCAAAATTTTGTTCTTGAGGAAATTATTTGGTTAGCTCCAGGAGACAGCTTGAGCATACATTGTTCTAATAACTGGGGTTGTTTAGCTTGGAGAATAGAAGGCTGTGGGGAGACCCTGTTACAGTTTATGTACTTAAAGGGGGCTTATAAGAAAGATGGGGACAAAATTTTAGTAGGGCCTGTAGCAATAGGACATGGGGTAATGGTTTTAAACTAAAAGAGGGTAGATTAGACCAGATTAAGGAAGAAATTTTTTACAATGAGGGTGGTGAAACACTGAAACAGGTTGCCCAGAGAGGTGGCAGATGCTCCATCCCTGGAAACATTCAAAAACAGGCTGGATGGGGCTCTGATCAACCTGCTCTGGTTGAAGATGCCCCTGCGCATTCCAGAGCCAGCTGGACTAGGTGACCTTTAAAGGTCCCTCCCAACCCAAACTATTCTGTAATTCTTGCACATGTAGTAAAGATTAGGCGCCTAAGACACAGTGTGAACCAAAAAGTCAAACTTCTTGGCAGAGGAAAAAGGATTCATCCTTGTAGGACTTTACATCTCACAATTTGAAAGGCAGAGGTAGTTATCCAAATACCTCTATCAATCCTGTTCCAAGAAAAGTGGAATCTCTTTAATACTGTGCTGCCTAGCCCAGCTACATTATATTAGATCATCAATAGTATTTTATGGGCAGCCACATTCAAAGCAGCAGCAGAGACTGTATAGCATTAGCGCTAGTATTTGGCTCCCAAAAGAGAGCCATGCTTTACACTGCATCCCATGTGGCACCCCATCAGGGAATCTGTCTGCAGCTGTTGGACCCCAGAATCACCTCTGATCTCACCTAGCAATGGAGTTAGAAGAGGGATACAATACAGAGGGAAAGGAACAGTTGCATCAGATGACTTTCCAAGACTTGGGTGCATTAGAGAGAAGGGGAAAGTTGAGAAGTGTTGGTTTCTGTTGTTGGGAATTTTTTGGTTTGTGGTGGCGTTTTTGTTTGGCTCTTTTTTTTTTTTTTTTTGACAGAAACAGTGATAAGTGCATGTTTTTTTAAGCAGGGGCATAGATCTCTTCAGCTTGGAACAACTTGTATATTGTTGAGCTTTCCAGCAAGTCTACGCTTCTCACAGAGGTTGTTACTCTTAGTGACTTCTCACCATCTCAGTGAAGAGTTGTGACATCTTTTGGGAGGAGATGTCTGCACTTTAGAAGAAGTGTGACCTCACAGGAACTGACCTCAGTGGTACCTTTCTGATCAGAGTAGAATCACAAGGAAAAACCCTGACTTTTTTAAACATTTACTTAAACCAGTTATCAGATAGTTCATTAACATAATTATTCTGTTATTCTTTTGGATAATATGAAAATATGTGGAGTGCTACAGGATTCCAGAAATGAAAACAGGAGTTGAGCAAGCTGATGAACAGGTTTTTCCTTATCTCCTTTCAGAAATACATCTTGTTTAGAAGCATAATCTCTCTTTCACCATGGGACCATTCTGCCCTTACACAGAGATGCCTTGTTTTGAACTAAAAAAACCCAAATAATAATGAAAAGAGGTGGCAACACATAGTAAATTTTGATCCCAGAGCTAAACTATACCTTGCCTTACCTGAGAAAAGTAGAAAAGGGGATAATTTTCAAGTTTTCTATTTGGAGAACCTTTGTACTAGGTAATAAGCTAAACCTAAATAGCCTACAACTCTAAACAAGCTAAAGTAATTGCAAACCATGGGGTGAGCTGTGAGCACTACTAACAGACACCTTTGGGAGAAATTGGGGGGATGTGGTCCTGCAGCTCTTTTCAAAGCCATACAAATGAGTAAGTTTCACACTTTTTTAAAGGCAGTACTGAAAGTGTGGAGATCTTTCAAAAGGATCATGCTTCCAGGAACTCTCATTCTTCTCCACTGCCCTCACCAGCGTTGCCCTAAAGGAAGCACTGTTTGGCATTAGGACGGTATATGTTCACTATTCTATTTCATTCAATGCCCTGTTCCCAACACTGGATGAAATGCCTGGATGAAACAGCTTCAGTGAGCAAACAGCACGAGGCAGCCTTCTCTCTTGCTCCTTCCCATCTAAACTGCTACCACAAAAGCTATTTTTATGCATTTTGAAATCTGAAAATGCACTCATTGCTCCATTCTGATAATGCGTAGATTTAAAAGAAACAGGGTTGGTTTTTTCGGTAGTTACAGTGAAAAAAAAATATTACTATGTTTGTATAGTACTTGTGTGTTTTAAATAACTGATTAATTTTGCTGATCCTAAAAGTATCAACAAATACTTTCTTTTATACTATTGTGTCAAAAGACTCAGCAAATGACCTTCCAAGTACAGTAGTATATTTGTAAT
Organism: Falco punctatus; assembly: GCF_963210335.1. Lineage (NCBI taxonomy): Eukaryota > Metazoa > Chordata > Aves > Falconiformes > Falconidae > Falco > Falco punctatus. The sequence goes on along the minus strand of NC_137592.1, from coordinate 22,345,490 downwards.
GGGTAGTATCAAAACCAGTTTCCATCATGAAATTACTGACCTTTCCCCCACAAATTTATGGGGTCCCTGCTTCAAACACTGTGGTGTAGTTAATAAATGTTCAAGGCCAAGACCCTGATGTACTTAATTGCACTCTAATTTCACAAATAGTAATTCCATGATGCCACCATATTTCAGCAAGTGATTAGAAATCTAGTCCTACAATCCAATTCAGCCCAAGCCAGTAAACACCACATAAATAGCCATTTCATTGAAAAGTGTATATTACACTAACAAATCCATTTTAAAAGGTAAGACTTTTAAACCTTTTCTGAGCTATCTTAAAAGTCGTATTAGGAGCATAGTTCAAAACACACCTAGAGAGATGGACAGAAATTATTTTTTTGCTAAGAATACAGAAGAAGCTGTGTAGCTGTAATTCTGTCATACTTTGTATCGTGCTTCACTTGAGCAAGCCATTGACTCTGTATGCCAGGCTACATACAGCCCTAGTCCCTTCAAATCAGCATTTTAATAAGGCACAGACTGTTCTTTTAGCAGAGACTGGTTTTAATGTTGTTGGCCCCACATTTTATATTTGAAAGCATCATACTGGGTTCTCTGTTCCACTGTGGCATCCGTATATTTAAAACAACATAGTATCTCTTGAACATTTCAAATCTTAATTTATAGATTTTCAACACTTCCTGCAACTCTGGTTTGTTTGGGTGTGATTTTCTTCCTCCCCACTGTTTGTATTTCACACTAGAAACCCAAACTGTGAAGAGGACCGTTTATGAGATACTATATGAACACAGAACATCTGCAAGTTCTCAGGAGCAGAGATCATCTAAATAGGCAAAACCAAAGGCAGTAACTTTCTAAAGGTCACATGGCAGACCAACAGCAGAGATGTAACACCAAGTCCTCTGTTTCCTAGTCCAAAATTCATCTACTAAACAAATGATTGTTGTTTTTTTCTAGTTAAGGAAACCCAAGCAAAACTCATGCTGCTACAACAGAAGGGAACAGTATCTCCTCCTTAGCAGTACAGTTACAGAGAAAGTACCTGATGGCTCCCCAAGTTGTTAAACATGGGTAGATTGACAGACTGAGAATGAAGTATTAAAGCTGTCTAAGGTTAGAAATAGAACACCACGTTGCATAGAACCCACAGTTGGCTTTGAAGATACGACACATTAGTTAAAGTTGACCCTCAAATCATTCACATTCAATAGCTATTTGCAGTCCAGGGATTGCATGAGCATACAACTCCAGTACCACATCTCCACAGGATGTAAAGCAATGCAGTATAAGAGAATAATATCTTATTACATCCTTTATATGAAACAAGTGAAAGCATATTTTATGGCAGAAGCAATACCAGGGGCTCAAACTTAGAACACCAATGCTAACCCATGATTCTATCCTTGGTTAAGTAGCTGTCAGCATTCCCAGGAGACCTTCTTGTGCACTGTATTCCCTTTACAACAGCAGCATATTTTTAAACCATTTATAAGCATGATGATTTCCATTTCTTATATTATTTGAGAAAAACAATCTACTGGTCAAAATACAGATGTGACTAATTTTGTAGAACTAATACCAGAACTTAAATACATTCAGTAGTCTAAAACCTGTATCTACACACTGAAATACATATATCTTCAGCAATACTGACACTGTGGCTTTAGTGAAGACAGCTATCCATTAAAAGCTGTCGTGTTACACACAAAGAAATACATAAAATAACCCTAATGTTACAAAGCCTACTACTCAAATGTTACAAGATGGCAGGACAGGTGTTTGCCTGGGCAACCTTAAAACAAACCTGATTTTCCCTGTGATACAGGCTTTGTGTGATGTCTTGTCTTTCATGGTTTTTGTATTTAGTTTAAATCACAAAAGCATGGCATTCAATATGATATTACCCAGTATTCTTTCCTTTAAGATATACCTTTTGTATTGTTGTCCAGCTGGCACCCAGACCTTGGACAAAGAATTACCATTTTTTCTTGGATTTAGCCACAGTACTGATAACTAGAGAACCTGAATCTGGAAGGGGTATCTTGGATACTTCAGAGGACAAAGTGAAAAGAACACTTACAAGTGATGCTGTGCCTAAGGCAGGGAAATGCTTCCAAGCATTTATCATGCTGTCTGTAGCTATATGCTTCTTTTAGTAGCTATAGTAAAGAACAATTAGCAGGCTTCTGTAATGAGTTCAGTAGCAAGGCCAAATCAAGGGAAGCCTAACATCACCTGATCCTTATGGTGGGACCCAACCAGCATGCTCTGGCTCACATACTGGGTTCATTCTTCCAAGATAAAGTTCTTCACAGATGAATACTGCAACATTTCAGGGGATGAAACAACTGAGAGATTGAAATCTCTAAGGGTCTGAAGATCATAGGAAACTTCATGGTATGCATCACACTTCTTTGTAAAGATCAGTAAATAGTGATAGGTATGTTATTAAAAATGAATGCAAACGCATTCTTAGTGAACGCTTGTGACTTTGCTCACACAAAAGAACTCCAAACAACAAAACCAGTTCCTCAGTGTAGCATTCAAATACATTAGCCTCCCTTTTCTTGTTGGAAGTGCCCTGCTTTAATCACTGCATTCCTCTAAATGTCAGCAAAATGCACAGCAATTATCCCACTTTATTCACCTTCAGAACATAGTCCATCCCATGCATTGAACCCATCAAGTTCTCTATCAAGAAAATACAACTGTCCTCTACAGTCACAGTTTTCCATAAAATTCAAGCCCTTATTAGAAGATATGAAGGTACTTGAGTTGCTTGTGTTACCAGTGAAAAAACTTCCTTCAGTTTTTTCTGAAGAAGAAAAAAAAATAAGAAAACGTTTTTTTCAGTACAAAAAAAAAATTTCCTCAGCAGCAAGTGGGATGCTGCCACTGAAATTTCCCAAGTCAAAGTTTTACTTAAGGACACCTGAAGAGGTTCCTTAGAGTGACATTGGGTAGATATTCAAGCCAAAAAATTAAAAGTTTCTCAAACTAATATACAAATGGAAGACAAGAGGATCTTGCTATAGAAAATATCTACTGATTAGTAGTGAGTTCACATAGCCATCTCTACTTAAAACAAAAATGCTTTTTAATATGAAATTGCAATCCAAAATAAGTATTGGCTTACCTGACCAGAAAGCGATGTAGTCCAACATCAAAACTTCTGTAAGAAAAAAGATTCACCATATTTTAATAATTAAAAAAAAATAAAATACTACTCTGTTAGGTATTGTACAAACACTGCATTTCAAAACAATCAGTAATACCAAAAATAAATATAAAACTGCTGGAATTGATAAAAGAGAAGCAAAAGTGTAATATTCAAATTCCCTTCCGTAATGACATGTGAAATTGAAGATTATCATCATATGGAAAGATTTAGATGCATGTTAAAAAGCTCACAAATCCCTTGTTTGGGTATTTCTTCAGTAAAGCAGTAACATTCAGAGTGGTACAACCCACACGAAGCATAAATTGTTTATATTCTGTATAATTTTGGAAGCATCCTGATAACCAGCGAGTCTGCATGTTTCCTGTCACATACACAATGATCCTCTACGCAAAACTACTGTGCCATCCCTTCTTTCCCCTTTTGTGCTCTGTACTGCACTAACGGATCACTGTGAATTCTCTCCATGATAAAGAATAGTCAAAGAACCCCCTTAAGTCTCCTTCAGATACACAGAATATACTGAGAAGTGGGCCTTACAAGTGTGTTCCACTCAGCTCTGATGAAGAAAATAACTTTGAAGATTTCTGACAATAAGTACAAGTTAGATCACACTAAATTACAAGAACCATGCCTAAAAACTTCAGCATTAACAACATACATTAGCCATAATCATCAGTGTTTGTTTCCCTTTTCTCAGCTGTCCCTCAGCTAGCTCAGCAGAATCAAGTTCACGAACAATATACTAGCAAATCCTTGATACTACAGGAAGGTATCCACTGATTTCAGACATTTACTCAGTATCTGAAGTACGTGCCAGTTTTATGATAGATTAACTGTGTGCGTAACAGCACAATTGGAAAACACAAATGTCTTGTTTGTAGTGCTGGACTTGCTCTGAAATGGGCTTCATTCTGTCCACAGAAAACGTTTTTGCATATACTAAACTCAAGAACCCTGTTAAAAAAAAACAACTGATTGGTCATTTGGGTACAACATGGTTTTATTTTAACAGTATTGCTTGCAGTGTGCTGCCTCCTACCTGGAACAAGAGAAGTCATCAGATAGTTAATGGCATCCTGGTAACAACAGATAATGAGCTGTAGAAATTCTAGGAGTTAAAGAGGGAGGGAAACACTGGTTCAGCAGGGTAATGATGAGGGGAACAAATTTCCCACTTAAAAGCTGCCTTGCAACAGAAAAAAATATTCTGCCAGGAACATGCACATGGCCACCATTAAACCTATATTTTCACATTCCTAAAATCATTCCCCATTTTACATTGTTGTTTTATTACTGTGTAATTATGCTGCATGAAGTGTATCCAGTTATCTTTCCGCGTTCCTCTTGCCTGAACACATACTGTAATTTGGCTCCCCCTCTTCACCAAAATATTCTGTGTTGTACAGCCAGTTGTTTGTATCAGAGCTGCCCACAGTCTGCATTTATACCTCTGAAAACCTTCTCTTCCTAGGACCAAGCACTTCAGTATGCTTGTGCTGGGATGGGGAAGAGAAACTCATAGAATTCCAGGGAACAGACATATGCTAAATAGTCATCTTGTGTATCTTCAGCCAAGCTCATCTTTTCAAGTTCTCCTAGCTATTCTGCAATGGCAATGACCACATCTGCTATTGTCTCTGAAGGGACACAACAACTGAGCTTCTTGTGGACAGGGATGTGGCGCATAACAGTACCACCACTTTTGACAACGAACGAAAAGCCAGAGGGCTTTGGCCTACAACGAACATGGAAACTGAATGATCCTGCTAAGCTGAGATGATCAGAGCTGAAGGAAGTTGGGTGGACAAAGTTGAGGCAGAGTGGGCTCAGACAGGGAGGGAAAATTAGACCTTTGCTGTGGACTTCAATGCCATCTTTTCTCTCATTTTTCACCGTTACCAAAACATAATGCACTTGTTATTAAAAAAAAGCTTTATACTTTATTTCATGCAGGCTTTACTGATGGAAATATTTCCACAAAGTATTCAATAAGTATTAAAAATGAACATGCATAGAACCAATTTATTAGAATAAATGAAAAGAAGGAAAAAAGATGAAAGCCTCACTAGGTCCATTATTCCTAAGATGGATGCTGTACTGATACACTGAGAATTCAGGATCTTAGGTAGTAAGCAGCCAGTTAAAAAAATTAACTACACTATGACCAACAGAATTTTGAGAATATACAGTAGAATCAAAGTGTGCACCTAGATCTTAAAATCACCTTAGGATAGTGTAATTGATTAGTTCTAAAAGCAAGAACAAGGCCAAACAATTTCAAACTGTAAATGAAAAAAAATAGTTGGGATTGCTTAAGGCTATGGATATTGGGTACATACACTTTTAAGCACCTAGGATAACGAATAGAGAGTGTGCAAGGCAAAAATACTGAAAAGCTAGAGGCTGGTTTTGACAAAACACTATCGCAGACTTTCAGCTGTTCTACTTGTTCATATTTAAATACATACTGTATTTAAGTCTACAAGTGAAGTTAAAGTACAGTGAAGTAGCAATGGAAACAGATCTGGTAGTTATAATTAATCCTTCTGTTCTCAGATGGAAATATAAAGGGGTAAAAAGGGTTTGTATAGCAATGTTCAGACTGCAACTCAGGGTGGAGTAAGCAACTTCATTAAATGAAGAACAAGTTATCACATTGCATTTCTATTAAACATTTCATAATGATCCCCTTCAACATCACAGGAATCCACCTATCAGGCACAACAGGGTGTCACCACAATTAACTCAATTACACCTGCCACAATTACACACCACACAGACATGATTATCTAAGTACACCCATATTTACTTGACATAGCAATATGGTTTATAATCAGCTTCAAACAGTGTATTTGATCCTGAGCTTCTCTGCAAAATACAGGATTTATCTGGTAGCCCCTGCAATTTAGGATGCCTCAGTTACATAAAAGTTTCACAAATGCTTTTTGAAATCCTATAACGAGCACAATTTTCTGAAATAAAGGTTTTAATTAAAATCTAAAACAACAAGGGAAAGGATATCCATAGCAATACAAGTAAAAAATGCTCTGCCAGTTAAATTCCTTACACTGCTAAAATGTCAGTAGCAAAATAATACTTAAATTTTTGGAGAAATAATGGGTAAAATCTAGTTTTTCAAAATAGTAATGCAGTCTTTGAACAGAGCAAAATCTTGACTAGTCAGTGGAACAATAAAGGGGAGATATATTTAACCTCCATTTCATAATCATGTTGCTCATTACAGACAATTCAATAGCTATTTACTTTATAAAAACAACTCTAATTGCATTCCTCTGAAGGGCAGTTTTCAATCAGTTCTGTACACAACTAATGCTTTTGTTAAGCATGAAGTTCTACTTTCTGATACATTTCAACAAAAGATTATACATATAATCTTTCCTAATCAAATTCGTCTTTTCCCAGTACATCAACTAGAAATGGGTGACCAACAATGTACATACACTAAACTAACAAGGACCTTTTCCAAAATATAATCTTTGAAATATCTGCCTGCAAGCACACATCTCTCTCCTCAAGGTACATTTTCAGAATTATTTTAGACATGTGGTTTCTGCTTTGAAAGCTAAATGCATAATGCAATGAGGTACCTCCAAATTTGCATTCAGCACAAAGCTGATGAGAGAGAAGTAAAGAGTCCTTTTATATAGAAAAGATATGAAAAGGCAGAAGCATGCTGGTATGAACCATAGTCAGTAGCAACAGCACATGCACTGAAATTGTCAATCTGATGATTTCCAGGGGAAAAAAAAGTACAAAAACCTTTTTGTCCCCAGGATACAAAAAGGCATATATACATATCTGAAAGCCAAATGAGTAAAACTGTGATAAGTTGCTGTTCATGCTGCAATAAGGGTATCAGTGAAGCCAATCATCTGTTTCCCTCTTGTGTCATAGGTACTTTAGACTCACTCTGAGATTTCCATCTGTTCAATTTCTTTATAGTTGGACCTTATTTTGAAATCCTGTGCTCACCACTTGCCACTTAAGAGTGCATGGTTCTTCAAGTGTATCTGCCTATTGCAAGCTGGTGCATGCTGATATATATCAGGATCAAAAACTGGTCAGGACCTTCTAGGACCTTGTTCACACTTTCCTGGACAGATGCCCTGAGCTCAGCACAGGTCAGCAGACACGGTGGCTCCTAGTGGAGCTACAGATTGACACACAGCAACAGACTTGCTCCTGAGCATTTTCATCCAAATGCCCACCCCGGTCAGCACTCTTTACAAGCATGTTATCCGATGGATTGCATATGGGTCCCACTTTCCACAAGGCTGTGTGTTCCTTTAGCTGAGGTCTAAACTCAAATTCCTCAGCAGAGGAGTTGTTTGAACCTTCAGTATACAACTTTTAAATTCAATGATGTTTTGCCAACCAATGTTATTCAAGGACCTGATGCCACACCTACCTAGATGAAAACTGCTACTCATTAGCAGCATTAGGGACTACAATTCGTAATTCCGGTATGATGTTTAAAGGACCCCCAAATCACAAGGTTTGACTGTGAGACCTCATTCCCAATAATTTACAGCCAAAAAAACTTAAGTGCCAAGCACCTGTCAGGATCATATGAATCAATTTAAAGTTAAACTCATTACTAGAACCATTTTTTATGAAACTAATTGCAGTAATTGGAGTTGCCAAACCCTGATTTTCCATATCCATATTTTGAAACCATGTGCTGAAGAGAAAGCAGCACAGCTTTGTTTTCTGTCAGTTCCTCCTGAAGGACTGCTGGGCTGCACACTATTCCTGGAAACAAAACACAACAAATCATGCAACATTTAGCATAATCTGGGAAGTATTTGGCTAACCATGCACTTCAGCAAAGATACCCACTGCAAGCAGATGGCATACTACCACTCTGAAAAGGCAGATAGCGGCACGATTCTAACTTTGGGCCCTTCCTTATGGGGAATAGATCTAGGTAGATAGCTTGCCATTTTAAAGAGTTCGGAATCAGTAACATATATGGAGACAGGTAAATGTGATACTGTGTGCCCACTGACCGTATTGCATTGCAGACAGAAACATCCTAGATGCGTTAAAAACAGTCATGTTGCTGCTGGAACATGAACACTTTTGAATGCAGGAAGGAATGGTGTAGTTTCTGTAAGCAGAGGAGGAGTTCAAGCAGCAGCACTACCCTACATTTCACCGAGGCAAACAATAATTGCACTTAAATCTCTTAAAATCAGCTAGACTAGTTGCCATCTATGGTGATGATCCAGCAAGTGGATTATTTGTTATAGCTTCAGCACTCTACCCTGTGGGTATTTAACATCTCTCAAAAGAAGTATTGTAGTCGCTGCAACATTTCAAGAATGGCCCTCCACACTTCCTTTTACAAATATGGCTAAACTTGACATTAGAAAGTGTAACTCATTCACATATCCTCAGGGTAGCCCGTCCTATTTAACCATAGAACAGTGTTTGCAAGACCAGCACTTCCATTAGCAGCCTTTGCAAATGTATCTGGCATTTTGCCGGTGAGCTGCTAAGAGTCTCTCACATCAGGACATTTTGCACTGGAGACGGAGAGGTCACTGAATGACAGTTGCCTTCACTGGCACAATGCTTTTAAGTTGCTTCATTGTTCCTCCTTGTCAAGCAATATCTTGGAGCTGGAATGCCCAAGAGACTGTGTAAATGATAGAATTCCCCTGACAGATGCCCCACCATTTATTTCTGGATCCTCCTACTTCTGCTCATCTGTCTTCCAATGCTGCCCGTGGCAACCTCCCCAACTGGCAAGCCCTCAAAGATGAAAGCTTCCAAGTTACAAGTAATTACAAGTGTGCAACATAAGTCCCAAACATGTTTTAGAGTCTTGCTGAAGATAAGATTCCTACAGGGAAAGCAGATAGCAAAGTCTATATGCAGGTTTTGTAACTGCTATTATTTAATGTCTCAGTGAACTATAAAATTTACTGAAGCAAATTCCCTAGAGGGGGTACGCCTAGTAGACTAAGTATTTTTCAGGTAGTGACTGCTACCAATTGCTTCATCATCATCTTCATTATTAAAGATCTGGGAAAGCCATCCATATTTTTAAGACACTTTTGCCTGTCTACAACTTGCATGGATTCAGACATACTGTTTTCTGCAAGTTTACTTGAAACCTACACCTTCACAGCAAAGCTTGTCTCTTCGGTGACAATCAGCACACTTCCTATTAACTGCCACCACACTAGGATACACTATTTAGAAAACAGATGCACAACCTAAAACAGAAAAACAAAAATCAAGTTGCCACAAGATATTTTACAGCAGAAATAAAATATAGCAAGCAAACTGAAAATATTCATCTAAAAAGCCCAGACTGTTTAGTCTTGTTTGTTTTTAAAATGAAGATGGGAAGATGCATGATAAAAAAAAAAAAAAAAAAAAAAAAAAAAGATCCACTACAATACAACCACTCATTTGGATCTGCTACCTAAACTATAGAATATACTTTTGGACACTGAACCTTGAAAGTCACATCACATTTTCTGGGGACTCTTGCCACATACAAGCATGTTCTTGGAGTTCTCATTTTTACTTTGGTCTTTTAATTAGTGCAAGACACTTGGTGTATTTCACCCACATAGATTTTCCAGTATTCCCACTGATATGGCGTTGGAATCAGAAACAAACACATAATATGGAGCTCTTTTGGCTTTCCTATCATTTCCTATGTAAAACCAAAACATCACCATTCTTACTACGCAACATACCATGAAGCAAATCCTGGCTCAATCCAATGAGAAAACTCCTGTTTAATGAAACGCAACATTCTTTTAAACATCAAGATTTTAAGAACTACTTAAGCCTAGATCTCAAGCTTCAATAGTCTGTCTTTTCTTTGCAAGCTTTGATTTTAAGTTTTAACCACCTGCAATGCAGCAAACTAGTAGTAGCTCTCTTTTGTCTCAATGTAAAAATGCAGTTAAAAGTAAAAAAGATAAATCTGTTATTTTAAAGAAAAAATATGAAGACTGTCAAATGCTTTTATATCATGTCTTTGACAAGCAATTTCTTGTTACATTAATAATAAGCAGGACTTGTATATACATGAAGATATCTATCATATTCTCTGACACTTACTTAAGTATATGCTAGAATTTTAACACTACATACTTAGATAAAACACTTTGAACTTATGTTCTGTTTCTTCCTGGAATGATTCAACAGTACCAGGTTGCCTTTTGGTTTCCTCCATTATTAGAATAACCAAAGCTGCCACTGCATTCAGCTTGTGCTACGTGCCTCCATCCAGAGTTCCCACTCACTGCTGTGGAGCTCTTCAGGACCAATACAGCCAACGTGTAAATATTCACCTTACCTCACAAAAACAGTACTTTGTAAATATGTGATTAATTTAAGGGTAAACAGAACAAACCCTAGACATTTTACTTGTGAAGGATTTCCTGCATAGCATTGCAGCGAGAAGCTAGGGCTTCCTGTACCTATGAGAATGGTGGAAATCCACAGTGAAATACTGACCCAGTCAAAATCTGCAGCAAAACCCTCACCGATTTCAACAGAGGCAGAAATACCTGGACTGACTGGCAGCCTGTATAACACAGGATACAGTCAAACTTTGGTATACACTTTGTTAAAGGCACCTTCACCTCCGAGTAGAAAATATCAGTAAGTCCCAAATCTGTAGTTTCAGTTATTAGTTGGAACCTCAGGCTGGAAACCTGCACAGCAAAAATTATCTACAGTAAGATAGCTGCAAGGAGAAAGTTCTTTTGTGGACCACGTAAAGAGACTACACAAACTGCTAGTGGTCTCAAGCCTAAAAATCGTATCCATAATCTAAGGTGTTTTGTTGTTTCATTTTAATTTAAACACACAATCTGTATTATATCAGAAAGTCTGAGGAAAGTTTTAATGATCTAACACAGCAACTTCCCCCCACCCCTGCAATCTCCTGACCAGAGAGACAAGCAGAATTTTAAGCAGACATCAGTCATTGCCGATGTTCATGTAAGATTACACACAGGTTTGCCCACTTAGGAGGCTTTAAGACAAATTAGTTCTGTTTCTCACAGATCCATCACATTGGATCTTGGTGACACAGTTCAGCAGATACTTTTCTTAAAAAGAGCAAATCTTCTTTGTATTCTGTTACTTCTGTATTCTCTCCTAGAACCTTTCAAAAGAAATATTACTTTAATTTTATACCTTCCCTGATTCTTCAAAAGCCTGTGGTAGCTCATGGAGAGTGATGAAACCTAATGCCCATTATTAGTGGCAAACTCCCATAGGGTAAGTTCTTCAGTCTTCCTCAAGTAAGACTCTTGCAATGCAGTGCGATTGTCCAATTATTACGAGTTCCCTATCTTTACTGCAAATGGAACAATGAAGTTTATTAATAGTCATTACTCATTTTCTACAGTGGTAGTGAGCAGCAGTAATAGTTCGTATCTATGCAAAGCTCATGTCAAATACTGTGAAGAATGGGCTTCATGGGTGATCAGCAGTAGGTGGGCTTAGCTTGTTTGTTAAAAAAATTAAAGTTACAGTAACAAACCAGTCACTATGCAAATAAGTTTCCAATAATTATGCAATTTAGACCCAAGAAGGATTAGTATGCTTCATTATTGTCTCTTTTTACACTCCAAAGAGACAATTTTTTTTTCTCTACAGAAGAGATTTAAGGAGCCTTTGAAAGCTTTAATATAACCAGCAAAATGAGCTGTACAGTAGGTAAGAACTGTAGCATGCACTAATTTGGCTGACATCAGAAGCAGTTATTTTTTTTGTCTCTATCGGCAAAAGAATGACTAACCAGTCCAGGACTAAAGTGTCTATCATCTATTTAGGTGACATTAGCTAAAAATAATGAGTCACAGATCAATGTTCGGTTTTAAGCATCCCAACAGTTACTGAAAAATGTAACAAGTCAGTAAGTCAGGAAAAGGGTTAATTTTCAACTTGGAAACAAGTTATTCCACTACCAAAATTGTGCACTAATTCTGCAATTAAATACCCAACTTTGGGGCAAACAGCTTAAGTATTCTGATATTGGTAAGCAGATGTAACATTTAAGTTACACATAACTCCACAGATTTTCTAAGGAGGGTTCTCTTCAAAAGTCCCCCCTGACTCCAGCCGTTACTCTGCATAGCAGCTGTGTATTTCACACAAGAGCATACTGCTTACAAGTACCACAGGGGTTGTAGGTGGCCAGGACATACAGAGAGATGTGCCTTACATTAAACCCTGGTCCTTACACACCAGCAGAAGGAAAAAAGAACGCTTTTCTGTCTGAGACTCTCACCCAGCATCTTCAAAGACCCCATAAAAACTTCTCAAGAATGAAATATAGTATTCTTTAAGCTTTTTAAGGCACATCATCCACCAATCTATGCAAACACAAGCTTTCCATGAAAAACTGTTCTTATACATGTTATTTTTACTACCGATTTGGGATCCAATTTGGTGTACTTGTCCACACAGGACACACAAACCAGATCTTATGACTTCAGGGTATTACAGTTTGCCAAAGGAGGCTTAACATGGCTCATGGGCATTGATGTATTTGGACTTCTGCACACTTTGGAAATACTGATTTCTTCTTAAGGTTTCAGTACAATTTGCTCTTAGTCATGAGCACCAAGCCACTTCAAAACTGTGGGTGTAATTTATTTAATCAAACTATGCTTTTAAATATTTTTTTTCATAATTCAAGATCACTTTTAAAAATATTGGGTGGGGAAAAGGTACCTTTTGATTTTTAAATAGAAATGCTGCAGCACTAACACTAACATTTTTAAGATTAAAACCAGTGAGAAACTAGATCATCAAAAGCCATTTTTGTTTTACCTGATACACAGTCTAAAACACACTGAATAACTTTCTCTTTGAAAAAATCTAAGGTTGCAAATATACCAGAAGTGACACTCCCAATCTCCAAGAGAAAGGGAAATATGCATAAACCTGTCCTTCCTTTTCTTGTCTCAGTTTCAGCTGCTGGGTAAGTCCCATCAGAGGCATGGTAGTAGAAAGCTTTCAGAAACAGCTGTCTAGAATACAGGATAGATAAAAAACAAACCACCTCAAAATAACTGATCCTCTTGAAGCTGCCTGCTAGGGCTTTCTTTTATAGCACTTAAAACATCATTCTCTGTTCATAGCACAAGTAGGCTTGGCCCAGCATCCCTGCTCTGATCCCCAAACAGCATCCCCTCCCAAGGTGCAGAACCCCAGTGAAGGTCCTCTGGCAGTTTTGGGAAGCAGCTGTTGCTGCTGCTGCAACTCCTGCTACAGCAAGGTGGGCAAGAGGTCTGAGCCACAGGTCTGGGTGTGCCGTTCAAGCTTCTACCATGCTCTGGGTGATTCCTGCTGAGTCCCTTCTCCATGGTAGCATGGAGATGTGGAGTTCTTATTCACTGCCTACCTCTCCTTCCCTCATGAAAACTGTTCAGGGATTTACAACTTAAATGACTCTTACCTGCCATGGGAAGGAGTCTGACCCATCATTTAGCTCCTTCCTTTTTCCCTGTAATTACCTCTGAATGACAGGTTGCATGACAGCTATTTGCTGTCATTACTAGCATATAATCAGAGCAACACTCATAGGAAGGAGAATCTTACGGAGAAAACCTGCTATCTCAAATTTCAGACAATCTATCAATTTATCCAGAAACACAACAGCAAAGGAGCCCTACGATACTCAAACAGAAAGCAAGAGCTTCCCACAGGAATTTGGTAGAATACAAGCCCCTTGTAAAGGCACCTTTTTCTGAGCCCAGAGGCAGGGATGTCATCCAGACTGCACATGGCTGTAGCAAAGTGACAGCTGGACAACTATGTTTGTGTTAACTTGTGCCAGACATCGGCTATTTGGGAATTTCAGGAGGCAAGCCTCCCAAATCAAGCACTGACAGAAACACCATTTCTGATCTTATTTAAATTTCTTTAATGATATCTTATAACATAAAGCCTTTCAGTCACTTGTCTTGATATATTTAAGAATTAACTCCCAAAATAATTTATTCTAATACAAAAGTCAGAAGCCCAAAGAAGAGAAGTACATGATAAACTGGGCTGAGACCATGAGAAGCACAGGTGAAAAGAGACTAAAAATCACTTCTTCCCTGCCCCCTCCAGGTCAGAAAATCAATTTTCCATGTTTAAAAGTCTATTCCGATCCTCACCACAAACTAAGAATAGGCAAATAGATGTAAATATTATCAAGTGTTTAAGCCAGAAGTAAGAGATGGTAAATTTTTGCTTGCGTTCAGCATTCCAAAATTACTGCATATGGTCACAGTGATCTCTTGTGCTCACACTCACACATAACACCAGTATCAGACTTACATCTTCCCAGAAACGAATCTGAAAAGAAGGGAAAATACCCTGTATGGCCCTTTCTGATACAAATACAGAAGGAACTGTTTCCAGGGCAGGGAAGGTTTCAAGAACAACAGTGAAGATAGACAAAAGGTATCAGGATGAGAAAGAAAAAGGCAGATGAGGTATTTTCATTTGTAGATCCATTTTCTATGGCATGGTTATAGCAGAGAATATGATGAGCCTACAGCAAAATTCTAATCCATAATTTGGAGCAATTCACTGAAACCTTGCATATAGACCACTTTTCTCATATAAGGCAAGCAATGCTTTTGCAATAATGATGCAGGTAAACCAGACTGAATTCCTGACAGTTTCTTTCAAATCATAACCCAGATGCCATTTTTGGATGTCACCAAAACATCTGTGTGAACATAAACATATGTTCATATAAAAGTGTGTATGTGTCTGTATATGCAAAATACAGCCCTCCTAGTCCACCCATTAGCACACAAGAAAATGGAGGGGCTGACTTATGTCAGACTCCGGTCTGGTCAAGAATCAGGGTATTAAATACAAGGTGGAGTCCAGAACTTTCAGTATAGTAGTTGAAAATGCCAGATCTTTCTCCATCATTGCATTATTTTATTTTTTATCTGGAAGCATTTCTTCAACTCCATTCTCTGTATACTGGGTGAAATTCTGCTTCCTGTGAAATCTACCTTTCAAATTCTACTTCTTAATGTCTTCTTGAAGAACCTCTACCCTTGCTGAGGCTAACCTATATTAAACATGCAAAAAGTCTTAGCACAATTTGTCCCCAACAAATTTGCCTCTATTATTTTGGGATAAGATACTTGGTAATGTGCAAATTTTAAGGTGGAAAGGCAGAAGAGTTGTGCTTCTGCGCATTTTGTGTCAGTCTATGACCAGAAATAACTGGTTTCTTATGCCATGCTGTTCCCATAGCATGTCAAAATACATCTGATCAATGTGTCCAACATCTTTGCAAAAAAGCACTTGCCACACTCAGTAACACAAGTATGGAAACATAAAAATGGAAGCATGGTTTTTCCACACACAGCATCTGTGCTAAGTCTTGTCCTGATTTACAAACTAAGTTTCTTTGTGGAATATATTGCCAGTCATTTACCAATGTGTCAAAAGCGATACAGGATTTAGTTACGTGCTACCTATTGTTTCTGTAGTTTCCACACCTTTACTCTTTCACTAGGATATTTTTCCAGATTGGTCTGATTTGCAAGTGTCAGCAGTAGCACAGCTTTTTCTAGCTACCCTACACAATTCAATACCACACCACTCCTCCACGCCCCCAGCTAAGAAGTTGTATGGCAGGCATCAGCCTTGACCAATTCTTTAAAAGCAGTCACGTTTCCAACACCACCGGTTGCTCTCACATGATTAACGACCTTGCTTTTAACCTTGGTAAAAAACAAAAGTTTTAATTCCTCATGGCTTAAGATAAAGCAGACATTAAAAACTGTAAGTTGGTATGTCACTGAACTGCTGCCCTATCTGGAAATCAGGAGCTCAGAAACTCCTTTTCACAGCTATAATCAAGCTTTTGTATAGTAATAAATTTATCATGCATTTATTAGCTATATAGCTGCATATTTAGCAAGATAATGATAATACTGGTAAAATGAAACCACAGTAACACATTGAACGCCTGTATTTGTCTTGAGATGATAAACAGGATTGCTGATTTTTTGATGCTGGGATTGTCTTGATGAAATACAATGCAAATTAGGCAGATTCTACTATAAAGTTGATAACTCCTTTTTAATTAAATTCTTTTGGTTTTAAGTTTGAATGGACACAATGTGTTTTGTTGTTTAGTAGCATAAATAGGGAAGCAAAATACCCTATTTGGTTTTCTAATACCTGCTTTGCTTTTCAGCTCCAGAAATTTTAGACATACTATGGTATCTTTCTTACCTTCCTGACTGAAAGCTCTTCCACCTGCTGTATTGCAGAGCAAATTATGTCAGCATGTACTGATTATAAGTGACCCTGGTCTTGACGTGTAAGATCAAAAGCTTTGTTGTTATGCTCAAAGGACACCAGGTGGTGGTGGAAGACTCCTTATTAGTGTATTTGCATTCCTTACATTGTGATGTTCCTTTTGTGTTTCTCCTCAGGCTACCTTCTCTCCTTCAAAATCTGCACTGCTAATAGCTTTGAGAGATAAAAATAGCAATACTGGATCTTCCAAAAGCCTAGCTAGCATAATACTCCGTTTCTGACAGTACCCTAAAGTGGACACCAGCAAGAAGTGCAAGAGCAAGCCAAGCATACACACGCACTTTTCTCTGAGCAGCCTCCCAGATGCCAGCCAGCAGGTAACAGTGGTGCACTCCATGTCATCTGGCTCATTCCACCCCACTCCATTTCCCAGCCTGGTCCTGGGAGTCTTTAATGAGTTTTACCAGGCTACTATTTTATGAAAATGGTCTGGTACAAACCTCCTCACTCTACCAGCTTAAAACTAGGCACTATGTTATTAACATTTAAGTACATTTAAGTTTGACCCACTCTGATAAAGTTGTTAGGAATATTCACATAAAAGCCCACATAGTCACAAACTACACAAAAGTATTTAGCACTTTAAGGAAACACAGTGTCACTGTTCATAAAGCTTTACAACACAAGCTATTTGCTTCCATCATTTTTTGCTAGCTTTTATGCTAAGCCCATCATTTCCACAATTCCTGTCCAGTTCAGACAGTCATTTTAAAAACAAAGGCTATTCCCACTTCTAACACTGACATTCCTTTATAACATACCAAAACACATAAGATGACTGCAAAGCCTCTAGGTACTAGTGATTGAAAAGTTTAACTGTAAAGGCATAAGGGCATCATAATTCACAGATTCGGAGGGTAAGCTACATGAGATTTCTTAGATAATTGAGAATGACCCATAAATCACTAGCAGCCATAGGAAATTCTACTATCCACCCTGCTGGTGGGACTGATTTTTTCAGCCTTCAAAGCCAACAAAAAAAAAAAAAAATCTCATAGATGGGATTATTTCTGGCAGTGAATGTTGATACACATATGAATGCAATACTTGGGCAAATGGTAAATACCAGCAGTTGGCACTTTTTCCTTTAAAAAAAATAAACTTTCTACTTAGAAACTAGTTTCAATTTTCTTCTGAGTGTTATGAATATTTTTTAAAGAATACACAATGCTTTTACTGTGATACATCACACATCTTCACAGGCAGAAAGTACCTTTTCATGGTCTGTTACAACTACCTGACACAGCAGCGTCATTAGTATTTGTGCTGAAGTTCAGTTTCATTTGGCACCTCCAAAGCAATACAGCAATACAAAGCAATACAATCCAAAGATTCCCTGGAATAATAACTGCGAGACAGGGGAAAAAAACCCACTGCTGTTTGCAACTCAGCTTGCGAGGGCCATCAGGCCAAGTGATGCTGCTCTCAGGAGAGTGCCTGGTAAGAACCACAGATTTCTGTATTAACTCTGTAGGTCATAAGTTCAGTTCAAACCCTGAAAGAGAATTTAAACTAAGGCATTTGCTAGTATATCAAATAATTTTTAACAGTTCATCTGTTTTTTGCACTCTATTTCTGCTGCATTTCTTTGAATACCACATACCTACAGTTGCCAACTATTACAAACTACAAAACCTTCTCATTACATCTAGCTTCAAGCCTGAAACAAAATTAAAGTCTCATCCAATAAAGCTCTGATAATAGCAGGCCCGCTGTTTTTATGACTAAAATGAAAAAGCTTTATTCGTATTACAAAGCAGTCAGAGACCAAACAAGGTAAGCACCGTCATACTAGGCTCTGCACTAACACAAAACAAGAGAAATCTCTGCACTAAAAAGCTGACAAGTCTAAGTCATTTCAGGAAATGTTTCTAGAATTCTGGGGCACAGCACCCCACTGACTGAAGGAACTACAGACACAGTGCAGAGGAAAACAAGGGAAAGAAGTGAATCCACTGATATACACAGGCCAAGCAGCAAGCAGAATCCACCTGGGAGAGTTTTCAGCTGAAGTACTTCAGTGAACACTGATTTAAAGCAACAGTAAGATTCAAAACTGGTAATTTTTTTTGTGAAATATTGTGCTGAAACTCTTCAAAAGCAAAGGGGATCCAGAAATTCATCCTACATTATAAATAATTCCCATTTTTCATAGTACTTACTTTCAATGCGTTGAAGACTTTCTCTGCTGCATGAGTCTAGCATGACTCTACACGCTAGAGTGTTATAACTACAGCTTTCCTCATAGGGTGATTAATCAAGCATTTCTTTCCTTCTCTATACAAATATCTAGCTGAAATGTGGGGTTTAGACCAAGACTGAAAAATGAACCATTTAATAGATATCTGGAAAGAATAATTGCTATGTTAGTGAAGCTAAGTAGGCTGAGCAATTCTAATAATTAAGAGGATGAAAAAGCTGAAAGGGATGCTTGCCCCTGCCCTCTGCAGTGTGAAAAAAGTAACCATCAAATTGAAGTTCATTTACAAAGCACTAAAAATGAATCATGGGGGTGAGGGAAAAAAACACAAGGACACGAAAGCAAACGTGTATGTGACCACAAACACACATATGCATGTTCTTACACACTGACTGCCATATATCAGTAATAAACCATCTGAAAAGCAATAATGACTAACCTCCACATTTTAGTGAAACTGTGCATCAGGCTCACACAGCAAGGCAGAGCTGGAGGTTTGAGTCCATCCATTTGAAGAATGAGGGCAGGAACACCATACAGAACAAGGTATTTCACATAAAAAAATAGTACTTGAGCTAAAGCCAGGCCACCTAAAAGAAAAAAAAATTACAAAAATCATACCTTAAATGACTCCTGAAATATTTTAAAAACCTGGTAACATTGCTTACTTCCAAACAGCCATTATTCAAAAGACTAAAGCAAGCATCATCAGTTGATGGGATGTACAATACCTGCTTTTGCAACAGCTATAGGACACAAGCACATGCAATTATGACTTTAGGCACGCACACACAGACTAGTACCACCATTCCAATATGAAGGCATAAGTAAGCATCTGTAGTTTCACTTTCAAAAATCATTGGATTGTGGGTACTGACTGCTATGAAAGACAAATACTGACTTACCCTGAGCTAAAAATCAGAACACACTGATATAAGGACTGAACACGTACCACAGGGACAATAAATGTTATCTTTGAAAAAAATCCCAAACAAACACTCTTCACTTGTTCCTCCAGAACAGGTATAATAAATGGTTATCTTTGCAGCTTATCCTGACAGCTCCACAAACATCCCATGTACTGTCAGATTATTTGTGTTCCCCAAACCACCACCTACAAGATCCCTCCTGCTGCAGCTGAGGCACAGAAGACTGAACTCCACTTGGTATAACGCTCAAGGCATATTTCAGTTTTGAAACACACAGGAAAAAGGCCTCCTTAAGGTGCTTTAGCTGCCTGATTTCCAAAGGAAAAATTCCAGCAGTGTGTTGGCTCACAGCTTAACCCTAGGGTATGGCACAAAACGCAGCATCTTTCACAGATGTGAGATGAAAATCATACTGGCTATTTTTAGAGTTATTACTCATGCAAGTAACAATCTAAGAATGCATTCTAGATAAAGCAAGATTATTCTATTAATATTCTGAATGCTTTCTGCTGAATAAAATGGTATTTGACCAATAATCATAAGAAGAAAAAAAAAAAAAAACAGTACAAAGCAGAGGCCAACCTTTGCAGAAACTGGTGAGAGTTAACCCTGAAGTTCCACCAACTTTGGTGAATTTTCCCACTTGACTGACACCTGACATAAGTAAAAGCTAATCCCAAATGAGGGAAAGTAAATTTATTAAAATTTGGATGAGTAAAACAAATTATAAAATGTAGTTGTTGCATCTCCTTCCTTTCCAGATATTCAATGTAATTTTAAAACCTTACAGCAGACTTCCCTTGGAGACAAACTTTTCAGCAGTACAAGTCCATGAACATTTAAATAATCTGCTTTTTTTCTTTTTAGCAAAACATTCCTTTTGCATTCTGCTAACAAGTATACCGTGCATGACAACCAAAAGTTTAACATTAAAAATTAAAACCAAATATATAACAACCTAGGGTGAAATTCTAGCATTAACAATGTAAATTGCAAAACTCCTACTGGCCTACACATGGCCAGCTTTTTGCTTCTACAATCCAACATTTTTAGTTTTAATATCATAATCCACGTGCATAATATAAGTAACAGTTGTGCCATACAAGATAAAAATTGATGTTAGAACAAAACACCTAGACATGAATCTTTTCCTTCAGGGAAGCAGTCATCTAGTATTCAATAACATTCTTCCCCAAAGGAAAAACAAACAATCAGAAGCCCAATTTGGATACTAGCCAATTAGCTACACACTAGATTACTGCTAAATCATCTATACAGCCAACTTTCTGCTTTAATTCCCATCTCATTCAGTTTCTCATTTCTTTTCTGAAAAATTTCATTGGAGAGCTGAATGCTGACACCCACACAAACCAATTAGGAAGATCACAGCTGTCTGCACACTGGTAAAATTCAAAATCCTTTAGCTGCACATGATGGAAAGAGATTGAGAGACACAGACTACCACTCTCGAGACCCAAAACCAACACATTTGATTTTAAATACAGCGATAAAAGATTCCAAGTTCTTGGATACAAAGTTATGATATGCAAGTGTCAAGGGGGAAAAAAAAGCATTTTCACCATCTCCAATAACATACCTCTAAGCTGTACTTACTGTTAACTAGCAGACAGCTCAATAGCACTGGTATCTCAAAGAAACACAGACATCACATAACATCACCAATCATTACCTGGCATGCACTAGCTACTCTGCGTACGACAGCTCTCAGACTCACAATACCAGCAATATGAAGGTCCCTAGCAAAACACGTAGATCAGGTTCTCATTAGTCTTCAACTCATGCCAGCTGTGTCAGAGTTCTGGCCACACATGGAAAACTAAGGGCAAGATTCACAGCCACACAACAGCTGGGCTGCATTAGCAACAGCACAAGCTTTAAACCTTCTTGCATACCTGAGACATTCCAGCTGCTTTGCATTTGCTCCATTTAGCACAAAGCAGCCAGAAGCACACTGCTTCACCTGATTTAAAACATGAAATAAAAAAGAAATTTAAGATCAAAGATAATTTTTTAAAATTCATTAACAATATCACATAATTTGTTCTCTAATTTTCAACTTCTAGCTTAAAAAGAACTCACACACAAGCACTATTTTAAATTGGAAACAAGCTGTATCAAGTGTATATTAAAAACACACCTAAGCAAAAAAGTATTGCATAAATGCTATCTTTCCCCCACAATAAATTAATTCAAAGGATTCTGTTAAAGTTTTTAAAACTGAAACGTGTTAAGGGATAAAAAAATACCAAGTTGAAGTAAAAACACAATCTTAAACCCAAGCACTTCAACAGTCAAGCTGTTTGAAGTCCCAGATTAAATTAACTTACATAGAAATTGGTATTTTCAATTTATTAAACACTCCAAGTTTCCCTATGCTTTAAAAATGCATTTATAGACCTTCAAATATTTTCCTTCTTTAAATTTACTGCAAAACTGCATTTCTGAAGTTTCATAAAGCTTTGTTTCAAGGATAATTAGAAATTAGAATATTCATATTTTCTTTTATTTTTCATAGTCTCAAAAATCTGCCTGATATTTTTTGATAGAAGTTAAACAGAACATTTTCATAAGTAAATGACAAAAGATTTGGATCCAGGTATTAGAAACCACACTTAGCATTTTTCTGTCCATAAACCATCACCAAAACTCATAGTCAAGAATTGTAACTTTGCAGGCAATTTTATTAGGAGCACAACAGCACAAATTTACCCTTTCTGCACCTACACTGACCCTATGGCATTAATTGTAGATGCTTGTTTCTGTGAAGTTACCAGGGCAGGTTCAATTAGAAAACACATATCAGAGATAAATATGCAGTCATATTTCAAAAGGGTTACTGACACATGGCACAAGCCTAACAGGAAACAGACATTTAAAATAGCTCAGAATTTGGGGGCAAGTCACAAACATCAGGCTTTAGGAGTTCATGTACCCTTTCTCTTATTTTTTGTGTGCCTCTTCTACAGAAAAAAAATAAAAATTATGCAGGGATTCCCTCAAATTAAGATCTCCATGAAAGAATATGGCTCCACACTGGAGCAGACAGGCTACAGATGTATCTCAGCAATAATGCCAGCAATCCTAAGAGGCATCAAGAGTTTCCAGCTCCATTAATCAGTAAAAGTAAGATTACTGACAAGCTTTACACACAGCTACAGCATTTTCTTCACAGCAGGACACTCCTCCCTGACAAGAGCCCCAGTACTCGATCTACTATGACCTCCTCAGTTCAGAACTGACTGAAGCTTCGCTGCCCATCTCTAGACACGCTCCAGCACCTCAACGTCCCTCTTGAAGTGAGGGGCCCAAAACTGAACTCAGGATTCGAGGTGCAGCCTCACCAGTGCTGAGTACAGGGGGACGGTCACCGCCCTGGTCCTGCTGGCCACAGCATTTCTGATACAAGCCAGGATGCTGTTGGCCACCTGGGCACACTGCTGGCTCATGTCCAGCCAGCCTTCAACCAGCACCCCAGGCCCTTCCCCACCAGGCACTTTCCGGCCACTCTTCCCCAGGCCTTCAGCACTGCGTGGGGTTGTTGTGACCCACGGGCAGGACCCAGTACTGAGCCTTGTTGAGCCTCCTACAACTGGCCTCGTCCCATCGGTCCAGCCTGCCCAGACCCCCCTGCAGAGCCCTCCCACACTCAAGCAGATCAACACTCCCCCCCCAGCTTGGTGTCGCCTGCACACTTACTGAGGGTGCACTCAATCCCCTTGTTCAGATCCTCGATAAAGACATTAAACAGGACTGGCCCCAGTACTGAGCCCTGGGGAACACCACTTGTGACCAGACACCAGCCAGACGTAACTCCATTCACCACCACTCTTTGGGCACCGGTGTCTAGCCAGCTTGTAACCCAAGTGAAGAGTTCACCCATTCAAGCCATGAGCAGCAAGTTTCTCCAGGAGATGCTGTGGGAGAGTGTCAAAGGCTTTACTAAGGACCGAGTAAGACAATATCCACAGCCTTTCCCTCATCCACTAGGCGGGCTGTAGAGGAATGGAGGCAGTGGGTTCATTAGCATTGATAACATGCAGCTGTGACCTTGCCTCGAAGGCAGTGGGTTGATTGACAAGGACGATGTGCAGCTGTAGCTTGTTCCCACCAAGTAGTTAAATAGCACTGAGGATGGAGGAGGAGCAGTGTGGCCTGACCTCTGGAGGAAGAAGAAACAGCACAGACAGTAGACAGTAAAAGCCTTGTTGCAGCCTACTAGTTTTTGTGTGTTACAACAGCAGGCCATCTTATCGGATGTTTATCAAAGACAGGTTTGTCAAGCAGGACCTGCCTTTCACAACCCCAGGCTGGCTGGGCCTAATCTCCTGGCTGTGCTGCATGTGCCCTGTGATGGCACTTGGGTGATCTGCTCCATAACCTTCCCCAGCACCAAGATCAGGCTGACAGGCCTGTAGTTCCCTGGATCCTCCATCCTGCCCTTTTTGTAGATGTGCATCACACTGGGTACCCCCAGTCTTCTGAGACCTCCCCAGTGAACCAGGGCTGCTGATGAAACAATGGAGTGGCTTAGGGAGCTCCTCCAGTAGCTCCCTCAGTACTCTTGGGTACAGAGATCAACATTTCTTCTTGGAGGTTATACTTGCACAAAACACAGGCCAGTGAGGAAACTGAATACAACTGCATACTCAGCATGAAATTACACTTTTTCAGAGGCATATGATACAGCTTTTTGTTAATACATACGGGATTTGGTCTCCAGTGACACTGCTTGCAGCAATTTAAGCATGCAAGTTTAATAAAGTACATGCAGAATGCCAAAGGAAACCAGTGAGGAGAAATACATGTGAGAAGAAACTGACATTTATGTGGCATGTGGAGACTGTAGTAGTGGGGAGGGGATACAAAAGAAAAATATTATGGATCTGTATTTAGTCCATGGAAGACATGGATACAATCAGCTCTTTCTCATATCACAGACAGAAAACAAACTAAAAATCTTCAACATGGAAAAAAACTAAATTAAACAACAAGATTTTTATGCCATCTAGCTGAAGAGCTTAAATAATGAATGTCCATTTTCTCTTTTACTAGAGAAGTTCTTCTAAATAATATGAAGAAGAGTTTTAAGAAGCTACACTTCTTCAGAAGCCCTTCAGCTTGGGCTCCAACCATTTTTCATTTAAACCCCCCAAAAATTCAGGAGCCATAGTGCAGCAAGACACTCCTGCTCATTAAGGGGTTGGGTGCACAGAGGATGGGACCTGTTCGCCCTGAGGAGGTTGACTATGTACTTCCATAGCTCACTGTAGGCGTGTAAGCTGCCTCCACTGGCAGCTGCCAAGCACAAGTTAAGAAATGCAGGGAGAGTAGTAACAGGAAAATAGGAGTGACCAGGAGAGAACTGAAGGTTTTACTTTTATATGAATTATACACACAATGTCTTTGGTCTTCTGCTCACAATGCCCAGTACTCTTATCACCCAGTTAACAACCCTGAAACCTGCATATAACAGCAATTAAAGAGATAGCTTAAATACTTCAGTTACAGCAGTTCTTCCATCCATAGTACAACAACACAGGAAAGCACGTGCCACATCATAGTTTATTCAACACACAGGCTTTATCTACACAGATTACACAGCCAATGCAGGCTATTCAACAAGCAAAGGGTGAAACAAGGCTACAACACCCTCTGAGCCTTTAAGGCACTACAGTAACACAGCACAAGAAACACACAGCCCAGCTGGGTTATCACAGAATAGTCAGGGCTGGAAGGAACCTCTGGAGATCACCTACTCCAAACCACTGTAACACATTGCAGAGGATCATGTACAGGCAGGATTTGAATACCTCCACAGAAGGCAACTCCACAGCCTCTCTGGGCAGCCTGTGCACTCAAAAAAACCCAGCTGTTCTTCCTCGTATTCAAATGGAACTTCCTGTGTTGCAGCTTGCGCCCATTGCCCCTTGTCCTGTTGCTGGGCACCACTGAAAAAAGCCTGGCCCCGTCCTCTTGACACCCACCCCTAAGATATCTCTATGAATTGATAAGATCCCTTCCCAGTCTTCTCTTCTCCAGGCTAAACAGGTCCAGCTCTCTCGGCCTTTCCTCACCAGCGAGATGCTCCAGCCCATTCATCACCTTCGTAGCCTTCCACTGCACCCTCTCCAGTAGCTCCCTGTCTCTCTTGAACTGGGGAGCCTGGCCCTGCACACAGCACTCCACATGCTGCCTCATCAGAGCAGAGCAGAGGGCAGGATCACCTCCCTCGACCTGCTGCCCACGCTCCTCCCAATGCACCCCAGGATCCCATTGGCCTTCCTGGCCACAGGGCACACTGCCGGCCCACGGGCAACTTGCTGCCCACCAGAACCCCCAGGTCCTTCTCTGCAGAGCTGCCTTCCAGCAGGTCAAGCCCTCGCCTGTACCGGTGCAGGGGCTGTTCCTCGCCAGGTGCAGGACCTTACAGTGCCTTTATTGAACTCCATCAGGTTCCTCTCCGCCCACCTCTCCAGCCTGCCCAGGTCTCTCTGAATGGCAGCGCAGCCTCTGGTGTATCAGCCGCTCCTCCCAGCTCCGTAGCGCCAGCAAACCCGCTGAGGGTACGCTCTGTCCCTCCATCCAGGGCACTGAGGAGCGAGTTGAACAGGACCGGACCCAGCACTGACCCCTGGGGAACAGCACGAGCTACAGGCCCCCACGCAGCCTCTGCCGCTGGTCACAGTCCTCTGAGCTCTGCCATTCGGCCACTTCTCAATCCACCTCACCGTCCACTCACCTGACCCACACTGCCTGAGCGCACCCATGAGGGTATCACAGGAGACAGTGGCAAAAGCCCTGCTGAGGTCAGGGTAGACAACATTCACTGCTCTCCCCTGGTCTACCCAGCCAGCTGTTCCATCATAGAAGGCTGTCAGATTGGTCAGGCATGATTTCCCCTTGGTGAATCCATGTTGACTACTCCTGACAACCTTCTTTTTCTCCATGTGCTTCGAGATGACCTCCAAGATGAGCTGTTCCACCACCTTTCCAGGGATGGAGATGAGGCTGAATGGCCTGTAGCTTTCTGGGTCCTCCTCACCCTTTTTGAAGGCTGGGGTGACATTGGCTTTCCTCCAGTCCTCAGGCACCACTACTGTCCTCCGTGGCCTTTCAAAGATGATGGACAGAGGCCTAGGAATAACATCTGCCAGCTCCCTCATCACTCACGGGTGCATCCCATCGGGGCCCATGGATTTGTGGGTGTTAAGTCTGCTAAAGTGATCTCTAACACGGTCCTCCTTGACCAGGGGAAAGTCTTCCTTTCTCCAGACTTCCTCTCTTGCCTCCAGGATTTGGGAAGCCAGAGGGCTGGCCTTGGTGGTGATGAAGCAAAGGCAGCATTTAGTAACTCCGCCTTCTCAGTGTCCTTTGCCACCAGGGCACTCACCTCATCCAGCAGTGGGCCCATGTTTTCCCCTAGTCGCCCTTTTCCTGCTGATGTACTTGAAGAAGCCCTTCTTGTTGTTCTTGGCCTCCCTCGCCAGATTTAATTCCAAATGGACCTTGGCCTTCCTCATTGCATCCCTGCATGTTCCAACCATGCCCCTAATACTCCTCCCAAGTTGCCTGTCACTGGTACCTGGGACAGAAAATGGCTTCCTCTAGAAAGGGAGAAACTGTACTGATTTTGATATGTTCACATTGAGAAGAGCAGAACACACACAACTAGGCATTTGGAAGTGAAATGGGAGGAATGGGATAACATAAGTTGAGTGCTGTTACAGTAATGCAGGTACTAGCTTGTAAAGGGCATGGAGAAGAGAAGGTGACATTTGACATAAAAGGACCTTTCACTGAGTTGCAAAAGGACAGAAGTTTAAAAATTTAAAAAGTTTGAAAAACCATACAATTCACAGAAAGTACTAATAGTAGCTAATGCACAAACAGGAATACTGAAGGCACCTTGCAACTTTGTTAGTTAAACACACAGGCACCAAAACAATACATGCACCATTTTGTATATTGCTGGTTCTAGAACCGTATTTGCCTAACTGCTTCCAGACAAGGGAAAATACTTCTCTTACTGCTGAGTAACACATTCTCCCAGGTACTATCTTTTCTTTATTTTATACCTGTGTGCACTCAGTAGTGTTACTTTAGATAGCTTTGTCATTTATGGCCATGGAAGTAGAAATACTAATGCTGTACACTGGCATTTTTAAACAAGCACTGCAACTCAAAGTCAGGGTTTGTTTTGGGGTTAGTGTTTTTTTTATTATTTCTTTGCTGTCTCACCTCACAGGAACACCACGTGAAGTGATGCAGAACACAGCATAGCTTCACACTTCTGAGGTGTAGACTGACCATCATCATTGCCCTTAAGGTCCCAAGAGCAAAATCTCAACACTGTTGTCCTTACCTGCTGCACTGCTGGCATTTATTACCCACCATTCAAAGATATCCCAGAAGAAAAATGGAGCAGTACTTATAATCTCCCTAGTTAGAGCTGATTGCAAGACAGCCTCACAGCCTTTCCCCTAAATTCACCAGGCTATTGAGGCAGCAAGGCACCACAGTGTAAGTAGATGCTCCATGCTGCTCTGAAGCTGCTGCAGTTAAATAGGAAACAAAACTAACAAAAAAATCCAGCAGTGCAGAACAGCTAATATACCACCTGGTTAATCCTCCCAAGTCAACAACAAGCTGCTTCCTTGGTCCCAAGACTCAGTTGATGTAACTGGTTTTAATAACACAGAATATGCAATGAGGGGAGTGTTTGGCTGTGTACAGTAACTGGTGTAGAAGCACAGTAAGACCCATAAGGATCAACAGAAAAATATTACCAGTACCCTTACTCATCTATCAATGGCTGCCTAAAGTAAGTCACAACAGTGGCCTGCCACTGGTCTGAGTCTAAGGAGACCTACATAACCATGGTGATAAAGCCTGCAGAGAAAACATTGTAGTGAAAGACTTCTGCCTCAGTCTCATTTGCAGTATATTTTATAAACCTGCTTTCATTACTGCAAAGACAAAGCTCAATAAGAGTAGGTTTACACTTTGAACACACTTCTCAAAAGCAGGATGTCCACAGGGGACTTAATTCAAATGATCATATTTTAATTAGGCTGCTTTACAGTCCAAACTTGCTTTAACACTGGCTTTCATCACCTGTTGCTTTAAGGCATTTTAGCCTTTTCTAATCCTCTGTTCAGAATGTATTTTAATTCTTAACATAGAACTCTTTATTTCATCAAGCACATAGTCTACTTGGCTTTCTGTGGAAGCAACTTGTTTTCCCCTCTTTTTTAAAATCAGCATCAGTAGTATTGAAGGGAGGGAGGAATCTGCCACTAACACCAAAGCCCAAATATTTCATCCCTACTTCTGTAGCCTTGCCTGCCTTATCCACTGGCCAGCTTTTTGTCAAACACACACATATCAGGAGCTAACAGATTTAATTCATCAATGAACTAGCATTTAGAACAGGAGATAAAAACTAAAAATCCCCTTTTTAAGCCATGACTGAGTGAGAAGTGGTAGAATGAACCATGGAGGCAAACCTCTTGCTCTTTATTTATATAAAAAATTATAAATTGAAATACATATTAAGTGTGTATATATGTATATGCATATATATACATACAGAGACAGAGTGCACACATTGCCCTCTGCTGACCAGAGTCCTATATAGGAGCATCCTGCAACACACACACACTGGTCATTGCTTGACAGGACCACATTCCTGTTACTTGATGGTACAGTAAAAGACACCACTTTCAATTCAGCACTCAAGGTTTTTTAAGAACCCAGTTTTATGGCCTGGGGTTTCTCTGCTTTCATTCTTCCTACTGGGTGATACACATAGCAGGACAGCGCTGAGGGGCAAATCAAACCAACAACACTGGCCAGTTGCTTACAGTTAGCCTTTATCTACCTATATACCAGCACCCAAAGCTCTTGCTGTTTTATGCTACATGCATCAGTGCTCATTTTCCACCCCCGACCCCCTCCTCCCAAATGGTCATTTTAATGCAATAGCAGGGGGCTGGGAGGGGGCAGAAGAGGAAGTCAAGCAAGAAAACAGGGCTAAGACATTGACTGCTACTTTCAGGCCACTTTGTTTGCAAGTCCTTCCCTCTGCTCTTTTCATAAGTATTGTTAATTTACTTTTCAACATGAATACAAACTAGAAACATCAAATGCAGCAGATGAATAAACACTATTTCTTAACATCTCCCCTCCTCCATCCCTACACTAAACAAACTATTTTTGTTTTAAGTCTCCACTTCTGTGGCTTGGGTGGGGGGACAACTTTAGATGAAAGTTTAGACACACTTTAGATTGGAAAAAATACATAATATTTTTTAATTTAGGAAGCAGCTCAGTAAGTTCAACTGTAACCTGCTTAGAGGATCTATGTGTCATATTAAGAGTCTGTAGACCACCGTTCTGACAGTCACTGGCCATAACTTATGACTCAGAAGAGTCTACAGATGGACATAAAAGGAGTAGACTGGGGTTCTTGAAGTGGGGGGGAGAAGGCTGCTGTTCCTATACTCACCCAAGGCCCAGTAGGATGCAGCTTCTAAAGGTGGAGCACTGCTGTAGAGAGCATGGATATACATGAGATGAATCATCAATTCAGCCAGGCACCACCAAAATAAAATACGAATTATGCCCACGATTAAGATGATGAGATTGGTCTTCAAACTGAAGGCTTCTTGTCTCTTCATCTAAAGAAGAAATTTAAAGAGGTTACATTCCACATAAATGACTGGTTTACTCAAAATATTCATCCTGAGAACTTTTTTTAGGTTGCATTTACTATTCATTACTATTATTAAGGGGACCATTTGACCACATCTTTTGTAAATTCCTGACAGACTCTTGAGGGAGACTGGTTTCTCCATTCTTAATCTCAGTAAGCTGCAGAAATCAACGAGAGACCAGATGTGACCATACGCTGCACCAAACCACTGTAGAAAAGGCCAAGTGTTAACCTGAACAGAATCCAGGCATGAGACACTTAATTCCTGTAACTTGATCAAGCTCTAGAGATAAAGAAATTTAAAGAACTATGAAGGTTTTCCAGTCAGCAACTCTACCAAACACAGAAACAACTGCTTGCTCTTAAAAATTTCAACTTCTACCAGCTGCATGTGATTGATTATTTGAGGACAGTTCTTAATTTTTCTCCTGTAGCTTTGCCAAGGTCAGCAAGACCTACCTGACATGCTGAGCTAATGGCAGTTAAGTGCAAGTAAAATACCAGATAAACCAAGGTTTTCAGTTGACAGGCTTCTCAAGATGCCCCAAACTTTTATGCTGTTAACTATAGCAAACACACTGGTATGCTGTAATTTTACCTTCTTTCTGCAGTAAAAGAGGGTATGATCAAGTAACAGAAACACAGGATTGCCTAAAAATGTAGTCGTGTTTTGTACATCTGTGTGTGTGCAGCATTCCCTTCTTCAGTATCCAAATGGCCACTGAAAAATGCATGTACAAGGTAAAGAACCAACCCATCTGCATGGACAAAACTCCCTCATAATTGCAAGCACACAGTACAGCTAACATGCAGTTATCTCCACCTACTCACAAATAAAGAAGGACACCCATTTTGGAGATTAATTTGTACCAGCTATATGAAATCTCGGAGACTACCATTTAATCACAGGAATTTGCACAACAGACCTCCAAACTCATGACTAGAACCCGCTATGCCCCGCTTCAACTCAGAAATTCAACAAGAGCATTGATGAAGTGTCAGTCTCATTTTAGCCTGGAAAGGATGCCAACTACCAGCACGGGTATTATGCTCTTTAAGCCATACAACAGTTTGTCTCCATCTCCAGAACTTCTGCTTTCCAGTGTGCTCAGCAGGAGCCATTGTCTCAGTCTCAGCTTCAGTGAAGGGGTTCTGGAGGTGGTCTTTTCTTATAGCAGCAATAAACATGCTCTCTGTATTGTGCACATTGACTCAACTGATAGGTACTGCAGATTTTTAAACCCTTCTCCAACCTCGCTTGTCAAGGCGGTAGCCTCTGCTCAGGTAAGAGCTCTGACAATGGCCTTCAGCAAACACCAACAAGAAACATGTTAAGGTTGTTGAGTTCATTCCATCTTCCTTATGGCTTTAAACAAACAGGTCCGTGCATTTGAGAAACTACTGCAGATACAGGTATACCATTCTCGGTCTTCCTTTTTCTCCTCACACCAAGAACACAGGTGGTCTTGCCACAAGTCTTTGCTGAGCCACATTAGATGACCTTAGTTTCAATGCAAGATCCCCCCACCACCAATTATTCCTACCAGCTATTCCCAAGCTGCTCTCAGCTTGGAGTCTCATAGGCCTTCTGAAACATTCCATGAAAGAAAAACTCTCCCCCTGCCAGGGATACAAGAACATAGGTGGAACTTAACACACTTCAGAAGCTACAAAGAAATAAACAGTGAAAAACATAAGTTACCTCAGTTTCTATGCACATCTATGGAGATTTTTCCTACAACACCCAGCCCAGGATAACATTCAGCTTTGCATCTTCCAAAGTTACTGAAGACAAACGATCATAGGACTTGTCACTCAGGTGTCCACCAGAATCTCAGTTTTCCCTTTCATAAAGCCCAGTTTATCAGCTGTGGTTTCAACAGAAATTTCCAAATATAAAGAGAAGCAAGCAATGCCAAGCATTTTCATGGTTTGAAATGTCCACTCATCCACTGAGATAAAGCAATGTTAACTACAGACATCATGGGTGTAATTTCACCTCTTGCTCAAGTGTGCAAGAAAATAAGGAAAGGGAAGCATGGAAACGCGGGGGTTTTCCCTGACATGTAGAAGCAGGCTTGAAAAGCAGCCTGCAAGGCACCACGAAAAACATTCAGTAAGATAGGCAGGTCTTCCACATCAAAGAAGCTGCTCAACTTGCTGAAGTCTGAATGAAAGTGTTCCAAGTAAACCATCAGCTGTTTTCACACCAATGTGAGGGGAAACTAGAGCCTTCAGGAATTCCCAATACAACCCAGCAGCTTTCTGTGACTCTGAAATCTGTTTAATAGTCAGCTGCAGCTGAAAATGTTACTTTGTTCTGCCTGATGGAGGAAAGAAAAACAAACAAAAACCCAGTTCACCAGCTGCACACTAACATTATAAACATTCTTCAAATGTAATGTGTCATTGGTTCCTTGGTTGAAGGGATGAATCTGATACCAGACAAAAAAAAGCCCATCCTGTGAAGCAGAAGAATTTGGGGAGGAAGATTTGTCTTAAAGTTGATACTCAGGATATTGTCAAGTTCCCAACGCTATGCTCAAAATTGTCCAGTCTTCACATCCCTGTATCATTTGATATTTTCCAAATTATGCAGAAGATAGCTTTAGAAACCCAAGTAATTCTTAATCTCCAAGGAGAATAAGTAAAAATTGGAAGTCCTTCAAATCACTAGCAAGGAAGAAAAATATTATAGAATCGGCTAAAGATGCTTTTACTAAAGTCAAAACATGCATGAATGAAAACTCCTTTTCTTTAGGTTTTTCCCCCTAATGTACTTCATCAAGGGAAAAATATTTATTCAAGGAGGAAACAGATCAGAGTCTGGTAAAGGAGACTAATCATTCAGCCTTCAAGAACTATTTTGCTTTCTTTCCACCTTCTCTGACACTGGAGTCTACTCAACCCATCTCCACCCAAGCACTAAAGACTGACTTTGACCAAATATATTCTCAATGTTAGCTACCAGCCTTACGCGAGTTCAGTATTATGCCATGGCTAGCATACAAGCACAAATACCACAGACTGATTTCTAACTACAGCCTTCCTGTTCACACACAGTGTATGTCAACACTCAGAGAGAAGGACAACTGATAGAGACTCACATTAGGAGACTTTCAAACAGGTGTTCATCAGTACCAGTTTTTGTCAAGTAGGTAACTAGAAAATAAGCTGAAACTCAGGCTTATCTGTAAGCTACGCTATGAAACACCATTAAAAGAGCATCTCAAGGAAAACTGGATGAAATTGTGTACCTGACATGTTCTCATGATTGGTATTAAAATACCTCAAGATGAAGAAAAAAAATCAACTTATCATACTTAAATCTATTGCTCAAAGTACAGGGTCTGTGCCTAGATTTGACAGCTGAAAGATCCCCACCCTTCAATAGTTCTTCACCCAAATCACCTGAGGCACAGATGCACTGAAAAATCTGTAACTGCACGACCTTAAAAAAGTTACCTGCTTACTGAATTCATCAAAATTCATAAGGGGTCCATTGTGGAACATGGGATAATAAAACACGTATGCCAGCATCCACAGGAACGAGTGGGATGACTTCTGGGCAGGTCCATGCCAGCAGTACTCCAGGCTGAAGCTAGTGCAGAAGAGGCAGCGGACAGACACAGTGAAAAGCAGCAGATAATACTCATTTTCTGTGTCATACCACTTTCTCTGCAAGACAAAACAAAGCCAGATCACCATGGTGCAATGCTGTTTTCCATATGGCTGGACAGTAATGCCCACTCAGATCCTAACTTTCAGGGTCACCAGCAGCAGGAAACAACTAAAACAAAAAGCAGCTGGAATGAGCATCTGAAATGAACAGCATTACTTAACACACGAACAACAAGCACTGGCTCTTGATGGAGAAAGGACCTCCAGAGCTCCTGCAACCAGCATAAAGAGACAACAGCTTGATTTCAGAAACATATTAGGTAAAGAACTATGACAGCAGGAGAGCTTTTCTTACAGCAATGCAATTATCTCCCTCAGATTTGGTACAATACTACAATATCTAAACCAGCTAGCAACACTACTGACAGCTGAGGGACTGCTAGGGCTGAAGCCAAGGCTACAGTTCAGATCTGAAAAGAATCACTCCTCCTGAGAAAGCTCAAGGGTGGAAAGATGTTACTAAGCCTTTATCAAGTTTGACACTCACTGTCATACCCATTTCCAACAAAAAGCACAGCATCACAAAAAATTTGGAAACATCAGCAAAGAGTTCGTCTGGTTACATTTGTATTGCAGTGGGCCCTTTCCTCCTCTCAGGAAGGCACAAATCTGTCTATATCCCGTGCAGACCCTACCTGTTCATCTCCCCTCCCCCTGAACATCAGGACAACAAGCCTTAAAACATGCCCAGTTTTCCCCTTCAGTCCTGGTAAATGCAGCAAGGACATTTCCTAACAGCTGAGCAGCAGTTTCTCTAAAATCTGTATTGCCCAGCAAAAGCCATTAGAAAACCTGAGCTTGCACCAATCAGTTGTGAGCAACTTGTTTGGCACAAATCAAAGCATTGGAGTAACAGTCCCCCCCTTTCCATGCAGGCATCCGCAGACACTAGTAAGGTACTGTCAGGCTTGACTAAGCAACTCCTGGATATGAACCCAGGAATCAGCACCTTAAGTTGGTACAATTACAGCTCCAAAAAACAAGATATGTTTTCTAGAATAATACTCCAGCTTTACTGCATATCACTTATACATTAAGGCACATTTCAACTCAATGCACTGGCCAGCATGATTGATAAATATGACTTTTTCTAACTGGAGAAGCTCCAGCATGAGTCACTGCAGAATTACTGCCTAAGGTTTTCCAAGCCAGCCCCTGCTTTCACCAACTGAAAGGATAGTAGTCTGACAAAGAGAGCTGTCATAATGGACAACCACCACCCTGACTAATTTGATGCTTAATTAGTTCTGCTCACATTACCTTGGCTTCTTCCACAGCTGGTATGCGTAAAGTGGATAGCAGGATAAGGGAGCACAGCCATGTCAAGAGTGACAGCTGAAACTGAGCCACAGCAAATGAAATAGTTGCATGTAACAAGATGACAATAAAGCCCTTTATTCCCAGTAACAACCAGCAGGCAGCCATTCCATAAACCATCAAGCACCATGGTTTATACTGTTAGAAAGAGAAAAACAATTTTTAGTTTGATAATTTCTAAAGAAAAAAAGCACTTAACAGCTGTGCTGTCCCACTTAGGGTCTACAGTTGCAGTCAACAAGGTTAAGAACACATATGAAGCAATACAGGGAAACCCAACTGTATCCATAAAGACGGAAGGGAAGGTGTTTCTGTAGCAGCATGTGTGAAATCCAGAGCCTCCCTGATTTGGGGGAGAACATAACTTCCTCCTTCCCTTCCCCAAACTAGCAGGTGTGATGGCACATACCGGTCATTTTCCACAATCATGCAGTCGTGGCAAAACCCAAGCAGTCATCACTTCAGTCTTGGAAAGGAACAACTACACCATCTTTTGTGTACAGGTCAAATGACACTGGTTAATGGTTCACAACAAAGCACAGGATTTCATGGATTAGATAGAGGCTAAAGTCTCCAAACACTAAGGCAGCTGACCTACTTGCTCTCACATGTGCAGTTACAGACCCACTCACACAACTCACCCCACAGAATCAGCTCCATGCCAAGTTTCCCATACCCAGAGTAAAGAGAAACCCACAGAAACTCCCATCTGTGAAGAAAATCCATCCATACCTTCTCCACCAAGAGCCTGGACACTTGTGATACCAGCAGGTGACCAGCCAGAAGCCACAGTATACGTTCCCTTCCCCATTCAATCCAGTAGCTCCACTCAAAGTCCATGGGGTCCTGAGGCATCAAGAGAATTGGTCACTATGTGTATCTGGCCATAAAAGCATGTTCTTATGGAACAAGAAAACATCTCTAACACACTAGGTCTGTTACCCAACACCACAGAACTCTGCATATGAGGAATATAATTTCAGCAATCCAGTCAGATCACTTACAGCTGTGAACTCAGACAGCACCATTTTGATTTCCAATGGTGTGAAATTCAGAAGAGCTTTAGATCACATCATGACTCCTAAACCCCACACTGGTGCTAAACTTGACTGAGCAGCAATAACTGCCTTCCCTCACAAACACTAGGGAGAGTTTTCTAGTCACAAAGGAGGTAGGGAGGCACACACACACACCCTCCTCCCTGGGACACAGGGAACGGGCTGGTCACTACACAGAGATGCAGCCTGGAACAAGGGTCCCACTTCTCAGGGTTCCCCAGACCAACACATCCTTGCTTTGGTTCCCTGTCAGGAAGCTCCTCAGTGAAACAAATTAATCTGCTACTACTGTTCCTGACCATGTCTTCAGACCCAACAGATTCATACCTCTGTTTACCCTGTTCCTTTTGATTTTAGGATTTTTTTTTCCTCTAGAAAGGAAAAAAATAAAAAACAAAAAAACAAATTTAGGACAGAACTTAACCCATGCAAGGTTTAGCCAGGAATTTTTTTTTTCAACTTATGTCAGCATTTCAAGAAAGAGCTTTTAAGAAAGGTAACAGAGGCAGAGCACTGCCTTCCCTATGCATGTCCCTCACCTCTCATGAGGGATACGAACAGCAACTCCACTTTGCCTTGGAATACAAAGGGCCTGGATGAAAAGGAAGAGAAGTTTCACTCCCTGTTTCAACAAAGCCTAGATGAGATCAGATGAAGTCAGGTGTGCTGGAAATACTTGTGACATGGCTTTTAATTTAAATTATTTGAGATCAGCTAGTAGCCTTGTGTCCCATACAGAGCCCCACTAAAAGTTCATGTCCACAAGTGCTTTATGGCTTTCTTGAAAACACGTCAAGAGTCCCTTAGCTGTGATGGTGGGCCTAACCACCAAAATACTTCCACAGACACACATTCCTGGCCTTGTGTAAATCATCCTCAGTATTAGATGCATTAGTTGCACTTCAAAAGGATGTGACATCAAAAGCAAGCAAGGTGGGGGCATTGGTTGTATTTTTTGGTTTAAGATAGAGGAGTCCTAGTTTTCTTGTTAGTTTTTTAATACCAGCCATGTTTCTTTAAGTCCTTATGCCTCAAAAAATCTGTTCTGCTCCATGCTGGACTACAGGCCAACCAAGAGAAAAACATGTGTTGTCTGATGTTAAGCACTATCCAAACCACCTCAGGACAGGCAAGAGTGGAAAAAGGCTGCAGGAAATGTCAAGGGTGATCACAGCTTTTAAGGCCAAACAGTAAAACAAAAGGTTAATAAATGATGTAATGAAGGAGGTAAAGGATATAACACTTAAGCTAGGGATCAAGAAAAACAAAACTTTTGTTACGATTATTAGATATAGACACACTCATCAAGTCCTTCTTCCTCATCAGACTAAAATTAACTACGAATATCCAAATCTGTAAAGTTACTACAAACCTCTGAAGCCAGATCAGAAGTTTGGGTGAGCAAAAGGCATAAAGACATAATGTTGACATTAGTGCCACAAAATAAAAGATTCTGGTACCAGTCACCCAACCTACCTTTTTCAGGCCCCAAAAGAGAGTCCCTGGTTCCAGCCCAAACCTTCTGTCCATCGCAGCTTCATACTCTGTAGAGAAGAGCAAACCTTTGCTAAGGACATGACAGCCAGAGCAGGGAGAGTCAGGGATGCGACCTCTGCTGCCCAAGAGCAACATGCTCCTGCACTGCTTCTGCCAACAGGGACACTGGGAGCCAGGAAAGGGCGCATCATCATGTCACTGCTCACCAGGCAAGCTACCCAACCAGACCACAGCTCTGCCCCACAGCAAAGACAAAGACACTGAACTGCCCAGAACCTATGCTTTGATTTCCCCCTTGCAACAGGGGCAGCAGCAGACAGCGATCAACCTTTTACCACACAAAACCTGCACTAATCCTCATTTCCCGTCTTTCAGGGCTGCTTGGTTTCTACCACTTGAGCAGAAGGGTCACAGACGTGACAATGACCACCAGTACAGCCTGAGCAGGACAACACCACTCAGAGAAGCTGCCTCCAGAACCTGCTCCCATACCACCATCTCTGTAGAAGACAGGCTGTACGCGTGGGTACACAACTCTGTACCCATTCAGCCAGCACTTCCTTCACTGCCCTGCAAGTGCCTTTCCATTACTCTTGTTCTTCCCTTAAGCTCTTTGAGAGTCAGCTAGGGTCATTAATGTAGAACATTGCTGATTAAAGCTTAATAACATGCAATATTTATCTCCCTAATGAGCCTCTCTAACTAGCTATACTTTTATTAGATAATAGCACCTTCACTTCCCTTAAAGTATCAGTGTGCTAGAACACAGCTTTTTTTTCATCTACAAGTTGTATTTAAATGGTTTAAAAGCCCACCCCTCAGCGCTACACAGTCCCATTAAACCAAAACCAAGCCGTAGTGGCTACCAAAAGGTTACACAAGGCACAAGCAGGTGTTTTGAAACTGACATCAAAGCCGTACAGACTAGCCAACCATTGCTCCAAGCCCACAGCCCAGCACAGGAGCTTGAGAACTCCACAGAGAGCACAGCGCTCATCTGCCCTGGGACCTCCCCAGGTCCAGTCCCCGGCAAGTACCATCAGGAGACATAGATGCTTCCAAATCACCCACTTCCAAGCTGCTGCACGGGTCTAGCCAGGAAAAAAAAAAAAAAACAATTCAAAGCCAACTTTCTTAACTTCCCTCATCTGAGCTTCAGAGGTCTCTTCCCTGACAGCAGAGTGCCAGGACACCATTGCCGAGGGACTTCCCAGGACTCAAGGCAGAAAAGTCTTGGGACAAATCTTTCTGCTCAGCTGGCACCTGGCTACTGCTTCCTTGCACAGGGCTGGTTTGCAGCCAGGAAGAGCACAGGCGCTTTTTGCAGAGGAGAAAAGCAGAAAACAACCCAGAGAAAAAAGTGGAAACCAACTGAACCCGAGCAGCCTCACCAGCCACGGACGGGAAGCACTGCGGGCACAAGCACACCCGTGTCACAGACTTACTTCGAGACACTCGGTGCGCTTCGTAGAAAGCGTAGAGGTGAGATCCCACGGCGAGAAGCCCGTAGAGACGCATTTCCCAAGCCGGCAGCAGCATTGGTCTGGGAGCTGCTCCCCCGCAGACCCCGCCGGCTCCCTCCCTGCGCGGAAAGACAACGGGAGAGGTTGCCCCGCGGCAGACGGACGGGCACCCCTCACCGGGCACTGCAGCTGCCGCACCGGGCCCTCGCACGGATCCCCGGCGGGCCGGGCACGGCCACCCAGCGCGCTTCAGGCCCCGCGCTGCCGGGGCCCTGCGGCGGGGCGGGCTCGGGGCAGGGAGGCGGCCGTGCTCCGCCCGCAGCTGCCGGGAGGGCAGGCGAGTCCTGCCCGGCCGCAACGGCTGCGGAGGCGCCGGGGACGACGGCCCGACGGGGCCCTCAGTACCGAGCCAGGGCCAGAGCCGGACCCCGGCCGCTCTCACCGGCCGGGGACTGAGGGGAGCGGAGGGGGACCCCGCTCCCCGCCTTACCTGAGGAGGGCTCCGCCGCCGGCAGCGGGAGGCGCAGCATCCGCGGCCCCAGGCGAGCCGAGCCGAGGCTCCAGCCCCACAGACAGGCAGGCGGGGCGGCCGGCGAGGGGCAGCTCCGCGCCAAGGCACCGCCGCCGCTCCACACAACGCCCGGCCCTGGCGCCGCCCGCCCCGTTACGAGCCGCCACCACCTCCGCGGACGGAGGGCGGGAGCGGGGCGGCGCTCCCCGCCTCTGCGCGCCCTCTCCTGGCCGCCGGGCGGCGCCGCAGCCCTCCCGCCGCGGCGGAGCGGGCCCCGCGGCTTGCGCGGCCCCGCCGTGGCTGCGGTGCGGCTGCGGCTGCGGCTCCGGCTGCGAGGCAGCGGCGCCGCGCGGCCCCGCCGGGTTCCCCGTGGAGCGGGGCTTGGGCCGGCCCTGCTCCCGTGTCCTCGCTCGCCGCGGCCCGGCCGACGCGTGCCCAAGAGCAGCAGCAGGGCTCGTTTACAGGGCAGCACCCTTGTCTTTGGGCATGAAACGCGCTATGCAGGTCGGCTTAGACCTGCTGAGATCTGTCAGCTGGCTTGTATCAAACACACGAGCTGGTATCAGACTTGTATCAAACACACAAGCTGTCTGGGTAAGAAGTTGCCGTTCTGGTCTGTGTTGCTGTAGCAGTTTTTCTTGCGACTGTGGATGCGGGCATCCTCACAGCTGAGGGATCACAGGAGAGTATCACTTGTATAAAGGTGTCCCGGGAAGAGAGTGCCAGCTTGCGTGTTCCACAGAGGCTGGAATGAGCCAGGGGGGTGGCACTGGGAGACAGGTGCTGCAAGTCAGCGTGAAAACACAGACGTCTTCTTCATCATACCGGCTCTGAAAAGTTGTTCCAAGAGTTATCATGTAAATTAACGCTGAACTAAAAATGAAGGATTGAATTCAGACCAAAAGGGTGGCCGTAACAGCCTCTCAGAGACTTTCCCCCCCCTGCTGAGGTGCAAGGTACACAGGGACACAGCTGTTACAGCCATCACAACACAACGTGAAAAAT
Source organism: Falco punctatus (assembly GCF_963210335.1). Taxonomy (NCBI): domain Eukaryota; kingdom Metazoa; phylum Chordata; class Aves; order Falconiformes; family Falconidae; genus Falco; species Falco punctatus. The sequence continues at coordinate 22,304,554 of NC_137592.1, read as the reverse complement.
GAGGCAGTGTGAAGAGCACCACCAAAGCAGGAACGTGGGGCTGGAAGTGCTGGTGCTGACAACCAGCATGAATCAACCTGCATTTTAAGCAAGGGTTCCCTCCTCCTGGCACTATGGACACAGCTAAGGAACCACAGTGATTCTAGTGTTAAAAACACACTGACTTCCCAGTTCAAAAGATTTGGGCAATTTGGGCAAGATCTTGCACCATGTGACTTTTATCCCTCTCCGTTGTTGACATCAGCGATGACATTTTTTAATGGGGGAAACATTTCATACCCTTTTGGCTATTGTCTTGCTGGATCTTTAAGTTCCTCTTATAAAACAGCATTTCAGTTCCCCTAATCACCTTGAGGCTTTCTTTGTGTATTCAAATTCCTGTTTCCTGATCTTTGAAAGCCAAGCTTGTGTCTGATACTCCAGGTGAAGTCCTCAGTACAAGGGGTTGTTTTCCCTATCTAAATGAGGCATGCATCTCCTGGTGTCTCCAAGAATCACATCTGTCTGTCTGAGCCACGTTGTAGTCTTAATAATTTTGCTTTTTGCCTTCAGTTTTTCTTTCTGTCTCTCTTTGCCAGAGAATGACTCACCTTCAGTTTGTGGTGTCAATTTTAATAGCCCCTAGATGTAAGATACTGTATTTGCTCTGTGCAATTGCCGTAAATTCTCAAGGTCAGGTATATTCCTGTCTACGATTCAAGATCCTCTTCTCTGCTGACATTGCTTTCCCAGTTTTTGCCCTCAACAGGTTAGTCGGTACCTTCTGCCCGCCCCCCCCGAAAAAAAAAAAAAAAAAAGGAAAAAAACCCAGAACGCCTGCATTACAGCACCAGATCAGCAGTCCTGAATTTGTAAAACATACCCACAGCACTGCAGCCAAGTTATGGCCGCTAAGGGTCAGCAGAGCTTGTATTTTCCTGCAGTTTCTTGGTTCCTGGTCAACACAGAGTGAAGTCGGTACAGGCAGCAGGCCCTCTAGGTGGCTGCAGAACACAAACAGTATGCATGCAGAGCACTACTGCAGCTTCAAGAAGAGAAGAGATATATAACACGTTACAGCTTTTACATCTGCTTACACTGAAAAGGACTCTTTGTCATTAGTTATATGGTGACATCCAGGAGCCCATGTATGCCGGGTGCGCAGCTACCCTTCCACAAAGGTCACTGCCAAGCTCATGGAGCAGGAACACTGACAAACTGGCAACAGTACCAGCTGGAAGATCTCCCTGCCTGGACTTCTACATTAGATGCCCCCCTTTATTCAAAGGATTTTATATGGTAAAACATGACAATAATCTCAATTAATGACTTTGCAAGACTAGCTATAAACTATGCTGCTGAACATTGCTGGCACAAACACCTACACATCAACACAGCCCTCACCATTTTAGGTGGCACAAGCAAAAAGCAAGTTCTGCTGCTGCTACAGTCACTGACAGGCAGCGGAGGAACCTAAGAGCAAAAAACCTAGAAAAGCAGCAGCAGAAAGCCCCACTTCTCATTTGATCAGCAAGGAGGTAAAGTTTTTGAAACACCTCTTGCCCTGCGTCCCAGTAGCTGCACAGGCCTGACAGCCTATTCAAGACACCTGTCCTTTAGGAAGAAAGTGGTATGATTCTGTGCACGTGCAGCAGGTTTCTCCAAGGCCAAAAAAAGGCAATCCAGCTTGAGCAGAAAGATGATTTGTCATGGTAGAGGTGTTTCTCTGGGACAAATTTGGAGCATCGCTTCTGCATGAAGGTTTGCACCACTCTCACCACCAGAATATCTACATAGTGCAGAGGCAACAACCTGCCAAGGAAGCCCATGTCCATCTTCACTACTGGGAGCCAGCAGGAAGGCATCCAGTCCCCACCACAGCCTTGATGAACAGTGGAGGGTGCAGTGTCTCTTGCAGATTGGTTTAAGCATCACTAGAAGGGAGTCTGTCGCTAGCAGATATTCATGTCCCTTTTTATTTATTTCTATCTCTCCAGCTGGTGTAGCACCTGAATTGGAAGTGTTGGGTTTTGACTATACATTGCAAACACTGTTTGGTGAGAGTCTCCCTTTTGTGTGTGATCAGCTATAGATGTGATCATCAGAAACTTAAGCAAATAATTCCAGAATCAAGGAGGACAAAGGTAGCAGGAGGCCTTATTAAAAGGGCCCTTACTATTGGCTTTCTGTGCAAGTTCTTCTGAGGTGAGCTTGTTACAGAGCTCTTCATTTCTAGGGCCTCATCATGGCCACAGGGACAAGGCAGGGTGGGGGCATAAAAGGCAATGAGGTGGGCACCTCAGGCATTTTGCAGCTGGGGAAGTAAACTGAAGATTCCATTTTAGAGGAAACCCTTTTTTTCAACTTGTCATTGGCTTCACATGTGGTTAAGAAGTCAAAATCAGTACGAATTTATGAATCCAGCAGTAGAGTCCTCAGGCAGGCTAAAGCATAACACCTCCCACTGCTTTTCTGAATATCAAGTCCCCCTGGGAATTACAAGCAGTGCCCTAGAGCTTTCTCTCACAGGTTGGTATCTCACAGCATTGAACCAAGTCTCTTGTTCTCATTCACCCTCTGGAAATCACACAGTAATGCCCGCTGTGTGCAACATCTGAATGATGGGACATGTTCAGCACCCACTGAGAGTCTGCAGATTAGAAGTCCAGCAGCACACAGGGGGATGAGCCGTGTATATTTAGGAGAAGTCACAAGTATGACAAGAAATCTCCACATAGTAAAATAGCAGTATTAAAATGGGGAGAGTCAGAAATATAAAAGGTGTGGTATTTATGAAGAGAGCCAAGTGAGTCTTACAATAGCCAAGTTAAATATGACACAACCACAGTTAATGCGAACCCTCCCTCTGGAGATCTCAGGCACAGAGTTATGGACTCTAGGGAAACAACATGCAAGTTTGCCCTTCTAGTCTTGTTTGGCTTGGCTTAATGAAAAGTGAAAATTACACCAAGCTGGTCAGCATTGCAGATAACCCCATCTTCACAGGTTACTCTCTCCTCGGCCCCCTAAGCCCTGAAACTGGTTCTTTGTGAAGTGCCAAGCATTTTTTTCCCCAGCACCTTTAGCTGTATGTATATAGACATTGTTTATAAAGAGATCCTTGCAATCACAAAGTCAGTATTTCTGTGCATGCAGATATGAAAATTTTCCTGGCTTCCTTTTAATGAATCCCTTGCATCTTTGAGAACTTGTTTCATGCTCTGAGGCTGGAAAATTACCATCCTGCTTCAGACTGGGGATTCATAAACTTACTTTGGGAAAAAATACAGTAAGTTAATACAGTATCGTAACTGAACAGCTCACTGTTGGAGTCATGCTGAACATCTCAGAGGCTTCCTCATCAATACACTACCTGCTTTACTTAACTAAAGGCCTGAAAACCATGCCTCCTGGTCAGAGCCTTTTAATGGGTTTCTTTACTGATTACCCATTCTTCCTTCCAATGAAAGCAGTATCGCAAGCGAAGTCATACAGCTTTGCTCTCAGCATGGGTGTAGAGTCCACTTGTGTACAGTTACCATAGCTGGGGTGAGGCTTAACTGTGCTACCTTGATCGTACCTGAGTCTTAGTTAATCATGCTTGAGTCTTAGTTTCTAAGTAGCCAGCTATTAAACACAAAGGTTTTTTATTTTTGTTTTTCCCATAACACTTCTTAGAAGTTTTCTAGCATTAAGTGTGAAGTGATGGGAGTTAAGGGGATGGTGAGTCAAGTCCTACACACCTTAGTCATCATATTGAAACCTCCGTGATTCCTAGCAAGGAAGTGGATAATCTGCTACTGGAGTATTTAAACACCTCAGAATTTCAGTATCTCAGTCATCCCAGAACAGAATAGATGGTCTAGTACAAACCTGGGAGAAGCAATTCTTAAAAAAAAATCCCTACTTCAGGTATTACTTTTCTTATCATTTTTAAGTAATAGTAGAATGAAATTCAGAAAAAATGCCAGATCATAATCAGTTTACTCAATTATAATTTACATTATTAAAAATGATAGCAAGACTCCCACCTGACCTCCAATAGGGCAAGTAGCTGACAAAATGTAAGTAATCCAAAAAGTGTTTTAAATTTAGTTATACTGAGGCTGTAAATCAGATGAAAATCTCATTCTATTACACCACATTATACACATCTTTTTCAGTGGCATAAGAAATTACTCCTATCTGTGCACACCTAGATTTAATCCATAGCTATATTCCTGAAAACATTGACTTTTTAATCAGTTCAGTGAATGGAATAAATGTAGCAAAAAAATACATCTTAGATTACTATATGATAATTGACAAAAAATATTCAGACAGAATAGCCTCTCTCACTGCCTAGTGAGCAAATTTCTAAAATCTCCATCTCCTCACATCGCTTCGCTATATGAACAACTAGTAAAGGATCATTTCAGTTACCACAACCACCTGTACTTTACTGATTTATCCCTTAATTCCTATTGTTTGCCATATCCTTGTGAAAGAGGGAGAATACATTACAGGTTGATTATTTTTATTTGGCAGAATGTTTTTCTTTTGTCTTTTTAAGGTCTGTGAAAGTAAGAGGACTCAGTGGACCTGGCTGTTCACAACATGACAAATAGTTAAATCACAATTCCTCTTTTCAGAAACTGTCTTTTTGTTCCATGAGTGTGTGAGACCTAGTCAATGATGCTTTAATTGCCAGTCTTTCCTTCTATACACAACACGTATATTAAAATGTATTACAAATCCACTGAATACTCAAGTCAATGGGATTGTATTCGTGGCCACAGTCATGTATGCTCCCTGGCTACCTGGTGCATTTGTGCCATTATGGCTGCAGGGTCCCATTCCCTTCACACGTATGCACACTTAGATCAGTCTGCACCTGCCTCTAAATTGTGTTGTAAATAAAAACCTTATAGCTGGTTTCCCACCTGAGTACACGGATGACATCTTAGGAACTAAGGTAACATGGTCAGGGGGAGCCTTCCTCTAAGGATATTTCAAAAACCGAAAGTTTTTGTATGTTTTATCTGAGAAGCTTTCTTGCTTTGTGCATTGACTTCCTTCTAATTTGTCTCTATTTTATGTTTCACCTTTCCATGAAGAGAGGGTAGTACTCCAGCATGGGCTTCTAAGTGATAAAAACCCTGACTTTAGAATGTAGACACCTTCTATTTTGCCTCTGTGCTTATGTAACAGATAATAAATGTATGTAAATGAGAAGAAGTGCTCTGTCATACTTGAAGCATTTTTTAGATTGTTCTTGAGATTATGGTTTTCAATAGGAAAAAGAATTCAAAAGCTCTTTTGGTGCCTGTGCAAAATGCCAGCAACATCTCACCCTTTGAGGATAATCTCTTCATATAACGGTGCTAAAATATTAGCAAAAATTGCATTTAACTCATAAATATTTACAGCTATTTGAAATGCCAAAATTTTGCTCTGCCACTAGCATAAATCAACTGAGTAACATTGTATACAATAAAAAAGTGGGTCATTGCCAACTGTGGCTTATAACTGCAACATGATTTGCAAATACATCGAATTGCTGCCTCAGGACAAGGTGCTGCTTGCAGTGCACAACATCTTCCTTGACTACTGTAGATTTGGAATAAGTTTCAAACCTCATATCCACCATGAACTGCCATAATCTTCCTGCCTTATTTAGTCCGAGTTGATAGCTTTTCACTGGAAAAGAAGAGGATTCACCTCTTTAAAACAGCACCTTGACATGGAAAATGAACTGAGTAAGGACCAGCTCATCCAAATAATGGAAGCCCTACAAGACAGATCATCCTCTAGGCTGCCTGGAGGAGACAATTGAGAGTCGTCCTCTCTGGGCAGTGGTTTACACAGTTGAGGCGATGGAGGTTTAGTGCAAAATGCAAAGGCAATTCCATGGAAGACTGAAAACCAGAAAAATTTTTTTCCTCTTGAGTGTCCCAGATGCTAGGTACAGCACCACACCTGCATTTTTTTCACTTTTTAGCCCCAGATATCCTGCATTCTTTTTTGTCAGGTGATAACCTTCCATGGAAAAGTGGAGAGCTCTCTTTCCCAATCACACTGTTTTTCATGAGCTCACTTCTGTTACGGAGACAAGTGGAAATTCTGAGGCTGAAGAGAATACAAGATCTGTCACTCACACCCTGAGGCTTGCTTTAAGCTTTAGGTTATGCCAAAGGGGCCTAACCATTTGTATTTTAAATAGAAAGTGGTGATGGCTGTTTCAAGGGTGTGGAGAGCAGGACCTGCTCTGGCTGCTGGGGCAAGTATACTTCTAGCAGACCTTGGGGAGCACAGAGGGACTGCCACCAAACTCAGAGACATGCTACAAGTTTTCACAGCACTCCCTGGGACACAGAGAGTCTGCACAAGAAATACAGCAGAGCTCCAGGTCCCTAAACAGGGAAATGCTAGAGCATCACCAGCATTAAGTGTTTTTAAGCGGCAGTGTTCAGTTAGGTACCTCCAGTTTACCCAAGTTCTGCTTCAGATGCCTGTTCTTCTTTGGAATTAGTCCATCTTTCACCTGGCTGTTCACAGCCTTTTCTCCAGAAGGGAGTTTCTAGAGGAAGGGTCAGAAAATAGACCTGTCTCAACTACCCTCATCATTCAGAGTTGCAGCCCATACATACAGAACAAGGCTAAAAAATAAAGATCTTCCATTCTACTCATGGTTGAAATTGGTTTTTGTTTTCAAGTGTGGTCTTTGAGAAAGCTTTGCCTTCTAATGCCATTTTTTGCTGCTCACATGGTCTCCCATGTTCTGCTCCAGGCTGGCTGGCACCTCATCTATGGCTACTTTGCAACAGAAAAGAAAGACACGAGCAGCAGAACTGCTGCTGACCTACACTCAGAGGAACTGCATGCCCAGTACATTCTCCATGCAATTGTTAGCTTGTTTTCACCTGAAACACTCTGTGGACATTTTGAGTAACACATTTTGAACAATATCTCTCTTCACCATTTCTATTGCAGCATTCTTACAACAAGGAAACAGTGGGGAGCATTTTTTGGTTTCCACTTCCTATAGCTTTTTCTAAGGAAATGCTATTGTGAATTGCTCTAAAAACACAGTTGTAGGTACTGCAGTATGACTTAAGCATTTAATCTGTCCCAATTACTTTATAACAGAGTGCAGAAAACAATGCTTATGAGCTGTTTGTATTAAATCTCACATTTAAAATGCACTTTCTATCATCAAAGTGTTTTCCAAGCATCAATTTTCCAACATATTGTAAAATTATTCAGCAAAAGGTTGAGGGCAGCCTTGGCTACAGTGACCATGAGATGGTGGAGTTCAGGATCCTGCATGGAGGAAGCAGGGCAATAAGTAGGACTGCAACCCTGGTCTCCAGGAAAGCTAACTTTGGCCTCTTCAAGGACCTACTTGGAGAAATCCCATGGGTTAGGGCTCTGGAAGGGAGAGGGGTCCAAAAGAGCTGCCTGATATTCAAGCACCACTTTCTCTGAGCTTAAGATGGGTGCATACCTATGGGTAAGAAATCAAGCAAAGGGGGCAGAAGACCTGCCAGGATGAGCAAGGAGCTTCAGGCAAAACTCAAAGACAAGAAGGAAGTTTACAGGATGTGAAAAAAGGTACAGACCATTTGGGAGGAATACAGGAACATTGTCAGAACATGCAGGGATGCAATGAGGAAGGCCAAGGTCCATTTGGAATTAAATCTGGTGAGGGAGGTCAAGGACAACAAGAAGGGCTTCTTCAAGTACATCAGCAGGAAAAGGGCGACTAGGGGAAAACGTGGGCCCACTGCTGGATGAGGTGAGTGCCCTGGTGGCAAAGGACACTGAGAAGGCGGAGTTACTAAATGCTGCCTTTGCTTCAGTCTTCACCACCAAGGCCAGCCCTCTGGCTTCCCAAATCCTGGAGGCAAGAGAGGAAGTCTGGAGAAAGGAAGACTTTCCCCTGGTCAAGGAGGACCGTGTTAGAGATCACTTTAGCAGACTTAACACCCACAAATCCATGGGCCCCGATGGGATGCACCCGTGAGTGATGAGGGAGCTGGCAGATGTTATTCCTAGGCCTCTGTCCATCATCTTTGAAAGGCCACGGAGGACAGTAGTGGTGCCTGAGGACTGGAGGAAAGCCAATGTCACCCCAGCCTTCAAAAAGGGTGAGGAGGACCCAGAAAGCTACAGGCCATTCAGCCTCATCTCCATCCCTGGAAAGGTGGTGGAACAGCTCATCTTGGAGGTCATCTCGAAGCACATGGAGGAAAAGAAGGTTGTCAGGAGTAGTCAACATGGATTCACCAAGGGGAAATCATGCCTGACCAATCTGACAGCCTTCTATGATGGAACAGCTGGCTGGGTAGACCAGGGGAGAGCAGTGAATGTTGTCTACCCTGACCTCAGCAGGGCTTTTGCCACTGTCTCCTGTGATACCCTCATGGGTGCGCTCAGGCAGTGTGGGTCAGGTGAGTGGACGGTGAGGTGGATTGAGAAGTGGCCGAATGGCAGAGCTCAGAGGACTGTGACCAGCGGCAGAGGCTGCGTGGGGGCCTGTAGCTCGTGCTGTTCCCCAGGGGTCAGTGCTGGGTCCGGTCCTGTTCAACTCGCTCCTCAGTGCCCTGGATGGAGGGACAGAGCGTACCCTCAGCGGGTTTGCTGGCGCTACGGAGCTGGGAGGAGCGGCTGATACACCAGAGGCTGCGCTGCCATTCAGAGAGACCTGGGCAGGCTGGAGAGGTGGGCGGAGAGGAACCTGATGGAGTTCAATAAAGGCACTGTAAGGTCCTGCACCTGGCGAGGAACAGCCCCTGCACCGGTACAGGCGAGGGCTTGACCTGCTGGAAGGCAGCTCTGCAGAGAAGGACCTGGGGGTTCTGGTGGGCAGCAAGTTGCCCGTGGGCCGGCAGTGTGCCCTGTGGCCAGGAAGGCCAATGGGATCCTGGGGTGCATTGGGAGGAGCGTGGGCAGCAGGTCGAGGGAGGTGATCCTGCCCTCTGCTCTGCTCTGATGAGGCAGCATGTGGAGTGCTGTGTGCAGGGCCGGGCTCCCCAGTTCAAGAGAGACAGGGAGCTACTGGAGAGGGTGCAGTGGAAGGCTACGAAGGTGATGAATGGGCTGGAGCATCTCGCTGGTGAGGAAAGGCCGAGAGAGCTGGACCTGTTTAGCCTGGAGAAGAGAAGACTGGGAAGGGATCTTATCAATTCATAGAGATATCTTAGGGGTGGGTGTCAAGAGGACGGGGCCAGGCTTTTTTCAGTGATGCCCAGCAACAGGACAAGGGGCACAAACTGCAACACAGGTAGTTCCATTCGAATACGAGGAAGAACTACTCTTTTTTGAGGATGACAGAGCACTGGAATAGGCTGCCCAGAAAGGCTGTGGTCTCCTTTGGAGGTATTCAAAGCCTTTCTAGATGTGATACTGTGCAACCTGTATTAATAAGGTGTTGGACTATATGATCTCCAGAGGTCTCTTCCAACCCTGACCATTCTATGGTTTTGTGAAAACAAAGTTATATTATCACCATTTTACAGATAAAGAAACTGAGGTGAAGAGAGCAAGTGATTTACCCAGAGCCTTGGAGAGAATCATAGTCAGAGCCAGAACCAAGAGTTTCAGGTTTTGTCTTTTGCTCAGAATGATACTTCATGCTTCCCCTCTAAAGACTAACTATTGCCAACAATAGTCTGACTTTATCATCCTTCAGGGCATGCTGCAAGGCACATTTACTTTCCTGAACTGAGAGAATTTGGAGAATGGCTCTGATAAGAAAGAACAAGCCTTCAGCTACAGGGTTATTAATGCCCAGGCAATGCCAGCTTTTGGAGTAGTCTGTTTGGATAATTGTGTTTTAAGAATGTGCTGGGAATTGCTTTGAGAAAAGCATTCCTTTTTAACTAATGAATGTTTACAGGGAATAAATATGTTAAAATAATGCATCAATATTCTTCACATCAGTAGGTGCTCTCATTTATGTCCATTTTCTGAAGCAGAGGGAATCAATAGAAAAGAAGCAGATGAAACTGTGAGTATGATATATACCTTGAAGGGCATAAATGAAGAAAATGCTAAGTTATTATAGCTTGAAAGCAAGTAAATTTTGGGGTGTTTTCTGAAGAGGAAGAAAATAGGTAGAGAAGTATGATATGATGGTAAAAACTGCTTTGGGAGGGTACTTATGTTCCCCTTCTGAGATGCCTGCTATCTGTGATTCCTCAAACATTATTGTAGAGATGAAAAACATTCACTACAGCCTCAGAAGAACTTAAAATTTTGCACAATGTTTCAAGAGAATAAATGTGACCTATTAGCTAAGAATACTTTTCAACAGTAATTTTCTATAAATTGGTTTGTTTTCCACTACTGTATAACATCAGCATCTTTTCTTTTTCATTAGAACTGGTTGCTTTTTGAGGCTTTGAGTGGAGAGGGAAAAAAAACACCAAAAACAAAGTTAAAAGCAGTTTAAGTGCACACAGCACAAATTTTTTTTCTTTTCTACTCTGTTACCATTTTTTTCCTGGTATTGCCATTTCTGTGGAAGAAACCAGCAAAATCTTGTTTACTACTAATACTTTCTTCTAGTGTCCTCTGCGAGTCCCAGATGTTTAGTCACAAACTGTGCAGGAGCAAATGTTGTCCGTTTCCAAATGACCTTTTTTGATTCTGATTCAAAAATCTGCAGTCACTTAAACCTCGCCTGCTTGACAGTGCACACACCCACACAAACAGGACATTGTTCTCTATTCATCATGCTTGAAAACCATGTCTGAACTTGTGTGTTAAAAAAAAAATCATGTGGACTTAGCTGTGGGATACATATTTCTTTGGCATGGCTCGCAGCATATTTTTTGTTAACAGCACACAGAATAGTTGCAGTGTAGTTTTAATTATTAGGACAGGATAATACCACTTTCTCAGGGCAATGCAGTTCTTTCCTAATATTGTTTTAGGAGCTGGCTGGCAGCATGTATTGGCCACATAGTGATTCAAGTGTCTGAACTGGAGAATCTCAAAGTGCCAAAGTCTCCAATACCTTACTTACGCTAGACAGTAGCTGTATTAGAAAATTAGATAGAAATTCAGCCTGGAAAAAGAATGTATATCAAAAGGAAAAGCAATTATTCCAGTTTTGATGGATACACTAGCTGTAACAGAACAACTCACAGAGGACACAGCGGCAACCCATGAATCCAGATCAGGTGCCCACAGAAACAAACTCCAGGGCCAGGAGTAGAATGATTTACTGAGAAGTCCTGCAGCTGGGGGAGAGCAGATAGCAGGAGCTAGCAGCAGCAGGGTAGGGAAGCACATTTAAAACACTGACATGTTGTTCAGGGGGCTTCAGTCAAACTGGTACAAGCACCATTTAGTCTTACAGCTTCCCTCATTTAACTGGTATAAGCCTACAAGTACAGTACCATCAAATTTGTCTATGATCTTCACTGGGACATTTCTGCCCCTCAGTAACACTCTGGGAGGCAAACAGGCCTTAAGTACATAACCATTCCCTAATTCAGACTACACTTCTCCAAATTAATTACTTGGCAGTTAAGACAAGTTTTTCCTAGGTATGAGAGGGAAGTGTGTTTTTTTCATGTGTTCAGGTAGGAACATCATACAGGTCCAAATTACAGTTTCATGTATATAAATAGATCTGCTAAGTGTGGAGCTGCTTTCCTTCATTTGGACAGACACTCCTTAACTAGGGAAAAGTATTTCTTCACCTGGCAGCCAAGAGATGTGTTTCATCAGGCATGCTTATATGATGAGCTTCCAGGAATAATGAAATTACTTTGAGAGAAAAAGTCTAGGTTCATAACTGTCCACAGGAGCCTCATTTGACCATGTCTACCTTCTTAAGGGAGTTCACTTTTGAATTGGCTTAGTACCAGAACAATTTGATTTTGAAGGTGTTAAGCTGCTCTCTGTCCTCTGTAAGAGGTAACTCTGGTTCACCTGACAATCCATTCTCCCATGGATATCAACACACACTGCTCTCACAGGGAAATTGGAACTGTGTGTACATAGCTACCAAGCAGAGCATTCCCATCCAGTTTCACCCCAACACACACACTGAACCTAAAATATCTCATCCTACTGCAAAGAATGAGAGCAAAAGCCTTGTGGGGCTACCAGGGACCCTTTAGTCTCCAGGTCAGAAAATCATTTGAATTAATGGAACTTGAGAGCATGCTCAAGGAGTTTGCTGAATAGGACTGATTTGCTCAGCTGAGACTTCTGTCTTTGAGGAAAGAGTCAATGCTACCAGCCCAGCTCTCCCAGGCAGCCTTACAATAACAAAACACAGAGGGTGTTCATTAAGTACGAACATGAAAATACCACCAGGTGAGTAAGCAGATTGCAGTTTCAATAGTGTTTTCATCACAAACATTGTGATTTTTTTTAATTATTATGAAAAGCTCTTTGACAGTGTAATTTTAAGTAAATCATTCTCTACAAAGCTTTTTTTATTTATTCTTTACGATTTCCATCATCAGATATTAGCCTCTTCAAAGCAAGAGCAACTTGTCAGAAAAAAAATGCCCGCTTCAGAATTTAATGAGAACACTTATTCTTTCTTTTCTCTGAAGAGGATTATAATGTGATGGGTGAAATATAGAGAATAATTAGTCCCATTGGAGAGTAAAATCCAAACAATGTTTTCTCTTTTCACAATCTGAACTGGGTGAGCAGGATTTGGTTTTGGTTCACCAGCCAAGGAAATTATTAATTAACTCTAATTGCAAAATCTTTATCCTGGTAGATGTGCAAACCTTAAAACATCCAGCTTGACTTTCAGATCCTCCAATCTGCTTCTAAGAAATGGGTTATAAAATTTCTCCTTTCACTGTTGGGTTCTGGATATTGCTGTTATTTTACAGCCAAAATATTCAGGGCTGAGACCAGCTGTACAGCTGGACAGGCAAGTTACTCCCTCCGTATGTGAAATGTCACTTGATTAGTCTGCAGAAGGGTTTTTAGCGCACACAGATTCAGATGTTCAGCTGGTATAAAACTGCACAGAACTACAGACATGAACTAGCTAACACTTTTGTCCTTTAATCTCAGAATCCCTAAATTAGACATAATATGGCAAGGGGATCACAACAGACCAAGGATGAAAAAAGATGCAGTTAGACAATGAAGAAAAAAGCAGAAGAGAGGCTCCTCACACTGTTTGTTTCAGTATGTTTCCATTTTTCATTAAGAGCAGATCATTTAAAATACTGAGGGGATTTTTTTCAAGGCACAAGCTATGGAAATGGGTGGAGCTGCTCAGGAGAAGGAACAGAGTGAAGACTGATGCTAACGTGGTCAAGCATCACTGGCACCATGGGCAAGAGAGGAAGAAGACATGGCTGACAGCATAAAACGAATTGGTGGGGGCTGGAAACCCACCTGATCAGCTCTGCAAGGGAACTGATCTCCATATCAGGGCTGTCACGTTATCTCTACTTACAGCTACATTTGGCCTTCGAGGCCTCTGGTAAAGCATCTAGTGTAATCAAGTGGGATTACAGATATGCTCTCCCACTGTTCAGCATACCAATGAGGCTAACATGACACAAGCAGCACACAGACATAGATAACCTGTGACACTACCCAGAGTCCTTCCATGCAGGCCTTTAGGAAAGGGCTGGAGAAACTACACAGGAATTTCTGAGTCTCATTGTCCTGATTCACAGTCCAGGACTCAGCGCCAGACTTCCAGGCTTGTCTGGCTCCCAGAGAAGCTTCTGACATCCTTGGTATATGTTGAAGTAATCTACAAGGAAATGCAGTGATAGATTTTTTTCCAGAGTGGGTATTAATGTGGAAAAATATCTGGGTAGGGCATTAATCCACTAGGAAATTATATTCCAGACATTATATTCCTGACATGATCCCATTTCATTATCAGATTCTGGGCCCCTTGCCTTAAGCCTGTGGAGGCTGGTTACAACATAAGAAAAGATGACTTGGGATGGTGGTGAGACATAAAAATCAGAAAACAAACTTTCTACTCCCAGTTGTAAAGGACAGGGGGCTGGGAAAGTGAGTGAGTTTCAAGATAGCTGCTTATTTCCCTCTGTGACTGGAAACTAATTGCTGCAACCACAGAATACAAAATGAAAGGGAAGCAAGACATAAAAACGCAGGCAGTAACAGTCCTGGCTGCTAAATCAACAGAATTACATTAGCTGCCTCTGAGACCATGCTGAAAACTTGCTGTATTCCAAATCATATTCTTTTTTATGATGAGTTGAGGCAGCATCTTGCTTTAGTTTTTCACCACAAATGTCAAAAAATAAATGATTTAAACCAGACGTGTGATATTTGTGCACATTTTAGGGCAGCTCCAATTCAGCAGATGCTTTGTATTAATAATATACAGTTGTGACAGGAAATGTGGTTTAGGTTCCTGGAAAAACATAAAAGCTAATTCCATTACTCCATTTCATGGTGCTTTTCCTCAAATGCTAAACTGGTTTTGATTATACTGAAACCTTATAGTGAGAAAACTTTGTCAAGAGTATTAACTTATCGGTGCTTATCCTCCTTCTAACACATCTCCTCCTGCTGACCTACATTCTGAGCTACCTGTGAACAAGCCTAAAACACAGACAAAATTGTCCTACAAGACCTTGTAATGTTGCAGAGCCCTTTTACTAAGAGTATTTCAATAATTGTTTTTCCTTAGAGATACTGTGTTCTGCTTCCCATTCTCTTTTTATTCTGCCTGAATAAAGGCATTCAAGATTCTTTCAGTTTAACAAAACATTTCAACAACAGCCACCCCCCAAAACCTCTTATCCATAGTAACTAGACAAATCATGGTAATTGATCTCTAGAGGGAGTTTATTAAAAGCCTAAGCACAAACATTTTCCAGACACTGCTGTAATAAGCATGAACTCAAACAAATGCTTAGTTTGCTATCTGCAGTTCATCACTTGATACATTTTGAGAAACTGACTTGAAAAGGGCTTTTTCCAGAAAAAGGGAAGCACATTCTAGTGGATTAAGAAATAATACCAAAGTGAATTCCCTTCAGCTAGTTTGTCTCCAATGCCAGAAAACTTACACAGCTTATGGATCATTGTACATAAACAAGTTATAATAAGAACGTTACTTCCAATGGATCTAGATACATATATTTTTCACCAGTAAACCTCAATTAAGTTCTGAATTTAAGAGCACTAGTCTGATTAATTAGAAAGCTATTTTATAGCCAAAGAAGGATCAAATATTTAATTGATACCTAACATTAGAAAAGGATAATCCAGACAACAACAAGCAATGAAACAACCCACACAGCAAACACAGACAAACATCTACAGCTAATATTGTGTTTGGAGCAAAAGCAAATGTCTGGAGGTGAATTATAAAATTAGAAAAAGCTGCGTCTAATAAGAATTTAACTGAGCTGCCCACAATGGAAAGAAAGTGCTTTGAGGTTTCACAGGGCTCAACCCCTCCCCTCCAAAAATCTCTCCACCAGGGTATCAGATGACAGCACATTTAACCAATGAAAAGACTAATCAGAAGCATTACATCAAGCTTTCATTATTTCATCATGGTACAGCGACACAACACTGGGGTCTTCTGAAAACTAGTGTGTAATTCCCACCCCCCACTGAGGTATCACATCCATGTGTGGGTTTATCTTACCCTCTCAGCATTACAGTATTTGTCATGGCACAGCTGATTCCTGTCAGTCGAAGTGTTTGTTGTGGCTTGTGGAATCTTAAAAGGTTCCAGTATTGTAGCCTTGGGTTTGACTTACACCTTAGCTTAGGTGTGAGGTGAACAAATGTATGAGATGATACCCTCAACGAGCCTATGGTTATCTTTAGAAATCTGGAGATGAATCTCCTGTGCAGCTGACCAGTTTTCATCTATGGCCATGGCAGTCTTCACAACAGTAATATTTGGGAATATCATTTGAATTGCACCAGGAATTATGTTTCCATATATTTTGGTTCAGGTAGATTAAGAAATGCCACAAAAAAGATCCCCCCTCTGAAGTGGTTGAGCAAATGGGGAACAAAAATATCTATTTATCATTCTGAAATGTTTACCATTACTTTTATTGCATACTTTTACGGATCTATAATAATCAATAATAGTTTTCCGAATTGCTCTGAAGATTTTCCTCTGCAAACTGCACTTAATATCTGTCTTGCAGCACCTGAAAGGGCAGTAAGTGATTTCCTAAGCAAATAAGAGTCATGTTGTCTGCCGTGAAGATTTTCCAGCCTAAAAGGAAATGTCAATAGCTGCAGAGTACAGTTCAACTTTGCTCAGTTTGGGTGGTAGAAAATGAACTAAACTGGTGATTTGTTCTGAAGAATGTATACTGAAGTCCCTGCTGAGGCCACAGCTGTTTAAAAAATAAATATAATATATTTTTTTATATATATATATATAAATAAATATATATATATAAATGCTTTTTCAGAATATTGCTTTACTGCTTCATTACCAGAGCAGTAGACATAAACAATGTACCTTAACTATACTTCTGCAGGCCTGCATCAATACAGACCATAACAGATCCCTGGATCCTGTACCCAACTTAAAACCGTATGGTAAAAAAGGAGAAGATTCTTATAATAAGAAATTAATGGGATTAAATGTACTAAACAATGTCTTAATTCTCAGTGTAAACATTGCAGAGGAAGATTATATCAGATACTGGAGAAACAAATGCACAAAATTTGAAACTGGAAAAATTCAGGTTACAAACTGCAAATTAGCAGCTGTAAGAGTAGTTATCTCTTGGGTCAACCCTCTGCATTACTGGGGCATGCACTAGTACCCAAAAAACTTAAAGCAAGACTGAGTCTCTTCCTTACAGTGCACACTGTCAGTTGGCTACCAGACAGCTTTCACCAGGAAATGCTGGTAAGGTTCCGATACCTGTGCAATTCAGATGATTAGACTAAATTATTGCACTAATCAAGTCTGGTCTTAAACTACATAAAATATGAAAAATGATGGTACATAAACATAAGGGGAAGGGCAAAGTATTTTGCATAAGAAAAGAGAAAACATCAGTGGAAGGGAAAGCAGTATTTCAGCAGAGCCATGGCTTTGTCTAATCAAGTCTTGAAGAGTTTCAAGTAAGCAGATTTCAGCACCTCTCTGGGTAACCTGTTCCAGAGATACAATACATTGCTAACGGAGTTTTCCTAATGTCCTGTCTGAAAAATGATATTCCAAATACCAACAAATTTAATTAATTCACTAATCAAAACCTCCAAGAAAGAAGCTAGGAAAATCTATATGAGTGTTTCGTAGTGTGTAAAGACCATCTAGGGAGGCTGAATGGCTCACAGGGATCTACAATGTATGTACACATTCCCATGGTTGACTTGTGACAAATTGCAGTGAGAAATTTCTGAGGATTTTTGAACTTACATTCCATCCCAGTACTTTTCAGAGTATGGTCTTCTGGGGAAAGAGATGTCAAATGGACTTCTACATTATCATTCTGATCACTATATACATTAATGAATACTTTCATACACTTAATATACAACCTCTCCAACATACAGACATAAATATTTTCAGTAGCAAGAAAATGTCTATCCAAGCAGTGTAGTTCTCTGATGATAATATAAATAATTTAACAGAAACATTTTATTTTGAGTACTTTGTACATTTTGGTAGCCCTTAATACACTATATTTTGCATAACAAGAATTAAACAAACCATTATGGAAATACTGATTTGTATGTATTTGAGTGCATGGTCATGTGGCTACAGCCAGTTTTTTAATATATGCAAAGGTATTCTTACAACTTCAGACAGTGTTACTAAGGGAAATAATATCCTGAAAAGGAACCATAAGCAATTTGATAGGTAAGTGTTCATAATAAACATGTCAATGCAACTAGAGGTTTGAATAGTTGTGTTTGATGTGACATCAGATATTTTTCTTGGATTCCCACTCCAGACTCCCCTTTATGTGGAAAGATACACGTCCACCATAAGACTGCAACTGGATAGAGAAAGACTTCCTAAATGTTGTAGTCACGTTTCCATAGCTGCATTGCTCTAGTAATATAGCTGGAGAAAACTAGATACCCTCCTGGGCCTGACTACAGCTGCTTTTGGTATGACATTGAAAGCACGGAAGCAAGCAGAAAAGTATATAATGAAGACCTCACTCATATTTCCTTTGATGCAAGAAACTCCCTTAGCAGGCTTACTGCAATAAGCATATGAGCACCACTAAATCTCTGAGGTGAGCATCCATCTGCACTACAACCATAGCACAGTACAGAGATGGCTAAGCTGGCTTTAAATGAGCTTGCTCAAATGTTTGACATAGTCAAACTGCAGAACAGCCCGCCAATAACTTGGGTAAGCCCTCTGCTCATCTCCAAGCCACTGCAATTAAACCAATCCCAGTATCTGAGTCAGCGCAGGTATTTCCACAACTCACTGCAGACTGAATTGCGAACGTGTCCTTTGAAGTGAAGAACCAATCAAGGCTAAAAGAAGCTGAGAACCTCATCAGGGCAAACAGGGAAAAGAGCTGACTTGGCTAATTTATGTACAGTTGTACTAATGAAAGTCTAATTAAATCTAACACTTCGGAAAGGTCAATAAACACTGTTGCAGTTGGTGGATTTCCATCCATGACTACTGAGATTTATTAAGAAGCTTAGTTTTTCCAAGAAAGGCTTACTAGAGAGAGAATACTGCCAATTCTTTATGTTTTACAAAAATAGTGAGTCTAAATCATTAGATCATAGAATTAAATTTCTTCTGAAAATTCTGTTTTTCTATGAAGGCCCAAATTATATTTCAAACCTGAACAGAGTTTATGCTAATACAGAGGCTGAGGATTTTCAATGGGATCTGATCACACAATCTGATTTGAAAGGAAATCTCTGGGAATCTGGCAAGAGTACAAGCACAGCGAGCTCCTGTACCATCATAATGACAGCATACAAGCAGTCCCCTAAGAGTCACCTGAAGAGTTTATGAAATGGAAAAGACCCGGGGGGGGGGGGGAGGGGGGGAGGGCGGGTGGCGCTTGGGGCATGTGTAGGATTATCTGAATATTTTTGCTGGACATATACAGAACTATGTATAACATGCAGCCAAAAGGAAAGTTTGCACAATTGAAGTATATAAAATGCTGCTTCTCATTGTATTTGGCTTGATGGAATTATTTGACTATTCCATCAAAACTGGTTAGAGTCCCTCCCTTTAGAAAGGGTAAATGAACTAAGAGCTATACTTCTCGTAAGAAGTCTTGTACGTGCATATCCAGTACCTTGGATACTCCTATGAAGTGTTGTTTCCTTTGCAGGTTTTTGCTTCCATTGAATCCTTGGTCAGAAGAAGTACCAGAAGCTGCCATTTAGAAAGTGATGCAAAGTGCACTTCATCCTCATTTCATGCCAATTACAGACTTCATATGCAGTTTTCAGGAGCTTTTAATTTTAATTTAGTTTCCAAAAAAAGTTATGGTTAACAGCTTCTGATGAAAAAACAGCATATGCTAAATCTAAAGGTTTTGCTGTGTGCACAGGCATTACCTGTTAATCAATATGCAATATTCTGAAAACTCCCAATTCCCTTCTTGCATCTGTAGGAGTCATGAGTAACACTGGAGGAGAGTCATGAGTAACACCAAAGAAGTGACTCATTTCCACAACAGAGAGCTGGTAAGTACCAGCTCTTGGTGGACTGGTCATTTTTATCTCTACAGCTTTTTCACATCCCACCCTCAAAAGCAAAGACAGCTCTGTGAAAGAGGCAAGTTTGAGCCTCGCAAAACCCCATGAAAAACTATTCATGCATGGAGATGTGGATACAATCTCTAGTTGAAGAAACCCCTAGCTGCAGATTTCCAGAAACTGGAAGGGTGCACTGAGAGAAAAAAGACTGTGTATTTGTCTAGTATTTAAACATTTTACCCAGGGCTCTGCTATTAGCACATAACATGCACAAGACATTGGAACAGGCAAATCTCTGATCTGACTCACTACAGCTGTTCTTAGGTTAAAAGGGAGAGAACATGGCCTGTCTTTTTCTCAACTGGATTTGCAGCAAACATGAGAAAATGTGCAACAGCCTTTCATCTGGTTTCATCGACCATTTCAATCCTTCACTCTTCTGCCTGTACAAAGCTTAATTAATTCTGTTATAGAAGCAAAGTGAATGTTACATTAATGCCCCTGACCTTGCTCCCCTGGACACATATTCACTATTTAGGTTCCTAAATCTAAGGTTTTGGACAAAAGAACAGTCACAGTCTGCCACAGCACGCAGCTCTGAAATTAAAGGCGCAACTTAGCAATAATGTAATTTTGTATGTTAGTTTTGCACTGTTCATTTAGTTTAACTTCCTGGAGTTAAGCAATGAGACATGAAGGAGTATTATGTCCTGGGAAACAAGAGAACAGAAAAGTGCAGGGAGCTCCTTGTATAAAGTTGATGGTGAAGATCTCACCATAAATCCTAGGCAGACTGGGTGCTCTCTAGCCACATCTCCCTTCTGGATATTGGTGGATGAGTACCTCAGAGCATTATGCCACACAAATATAAACAGTCTGTGCTTTAATATGAGGCCTCATGGCATAGGTACATCCCCAAACACAGCAGTACGAAGCTAGGAGCAAGATCCTGCATACACATGCTGTGCCTCCCAGGTCTCTGCTCTCCCCACAAAGTCCCAGTACAAAAGGAGTGTGCACATAGTCCGCTTTATTTAGCCCCATGCCTTGCAGTCACTGTCACTTCATAAGATTTTGTCCTACACCAACTTCCAACCTCTCATCTGAAATGGAGCAGGCACTCAACCAGCTGACAATGGGGAGAAAAAGCTTTGATATACTGACTTTGTAAAACCTGATGTCCTGGATGCAAATCCACTGTAATCCCATGTTATCAGAAGGAATTCCCACTTGTTTGAGAATCAGGAAGCTTTCTGCTATGCTATTATCCTCCCTAACATGCACACTTCCCCTGCTGCTTTGCTATCCTTGCACAGTACTGCAGCGCATGGAAAATCATGAAACTGAATTGCCGATAACATCACACCTTTAACAAATATGCCAACTGACGGATTCCTACCAGAGTCTGTGTTCACTGAGCAAGCTTTAAATTTAGAAAGGCAAGCATGTAGCTTGACTGAAAGGAATGTCATCCAAGAACTGATGATATTGTTAGATAAATGCCTGAAAGGACCAACTGTAATAAAGAATAAGCTCTCAACGTCTTTGCTAATGGAGTGTGGTTCTTTCTAAGAAAGAAAAAAAAAAAAAAAGTGGTTTTATTATTCCAGTCTATTACCAGAACGTGCTATCATAGCATATCATCAGGATATGCATGAAGAAACAGGAAAAGCATATGCATGGCAGGATACACATACGCAAGGCAATGTCACTTTTAGATATAGGGGGGAAATACTTCTAGGATTTTAAACATGTCCATTAAGTTAAAGTATCATCTGATATTTGAATAAAACTCTGCTGGAGTGAAACTGTACAATTGCCATAGATTACAAACCCTTAAATGCAGCACATAGCAATGGAAACTGTAACCCCACTGGGAAAAACAAATGAAGAAACACATGGCACCATAAATGTTTTTAGAGGTCTCTCTCCCTGCAAATTTTGTACAGTCTCCTGATCTCCAGAAAAATGGAAATGGCGTTTTCTTTACACAAGGCTCTTCAGTGCTCGGGTCTGCAGAGAAAAAAGACCGGATCTCTGAGGAGAATCAAAGTTTGCCAGCCAGACTTCTGGTTTGGATTTACTCTCTTTCATCACACCCTTGTCCCAGCTGCTTGTTCAGTAAAAGTGACTCCCTCCTCTCTCATTACACTACCCATTTCCACAGGAGACATTCTCTCAGCCTAGATTCCTTCGATTTTGCACCAAACATCTCTTTTTTCCTTCCTCTCTTATTTCTCCATTCTAGTCTTCAATGTAGACTTCCCCACCCCCTGGCATGGCATGCCCCCTCAGGCAGCCTCTCTCAGTAGTGCTGCCATGGGGGGGCCCCTCACTACACTGTTCCCTCTGGGTGCTGCCAAATACAACCCTGCTGTTTCATTCCTGCCACAGCCACTGGCAGCAATGCAAGAGGAAACAGTGCCCAAAAGGATGCCAGGTTCCCTCCCTCTCTCTCCCCTGCTAGCAACCGTCCTGGCCAGAGGCTAGGAGGGGGTGGGAGTAACGTCAAGCAGCCCAGTATGCCCCCACTACCTCTGCCATAGCCTGCAAGCACCAGTGGTGGGCAGGTCTCCATGCTATGGGAGGTGCCATCCAGGCTCTACATAGACATTTCTGTGAGCCACACCTTGCATCGCACGGAGCTGCAACTGTTGTCATCTGAAAGAGCCATCTATGTGACTCTGCTGGGGGCCACTGGGCACCCTCACCCTGGGCTGCCCCTCTAGCGTGGCTGTGCAGGGCAAGGCAAGACATCTGTTGCCCGGATCATCACCACCAACTGCACTATTCTCTTTCTCCCATGACTTTCAATTTCTCTGGGAGACGTCTGGAAGTATATTTGTACTTAGGGAAATTCCTGCTCAGCTAAGTGGCCCACAGTTTTATCATGCTTATTCTAAAGAGGAATTAACACAAAATTCCCAAGCCCATTGTATTTCACGTTGCCTGTGGAGAGAACCCCCAAGCAAGCTTATTTGAAGCACTTGTTTTGTCTATTACTTATTTAGCTGCCAGTGACACAGAGAAGTCTCCAGGGAAATTGGTATTTTGCAGGAGCTTGCATTTTACTTTAGCCAGTTGTGACAAAATGTCTGAGTGAATTTTAGCCTATTGAGAGTTTTGGGTCTCCCTTCCATATAAAAAGAAGTAAGCTTATTAAAAGAAAATAGTTTGGAAGTATGGTCACATAAAAATTCATATATAAAGACTGTATAAAAAAAAATCCAGACATCCTTTAGTTGTGGTGGTTTAATTTCTGGAAATTTTTTGTTGTTGTTTCTAGTTACAAGCCAAAAATCCACATTTCCACACTCAGGATATAACAAAGGCCCCTGAAATTGAAACAAAGGGACAAAAGTGACTTTCTTTTTAAGGATCTGTTAGTTGACAGGGAACTACTGTGGGAAACAGATGAGAAACACAGGCTCCAACTGAGCTGTGTGAAACAGCCAGTCCCTGTTTGTTACTAGACAAAATGGCAGGCACGTAGAGCTTCTCTTTATTTTTGCTAGGTTTTCTGCTATGCTCTATTTTATGTTTCTGTTATGAATTGCAAGGAATTTTGTTGTCTGGGAGGGCTATCCTGTCCATACCTACCCAAGGTCCACACACCCCTAGGAGAAGCATGACAGGCCTCCCAACTGGGCAGAGCTAATGGCTACACAGCCCCATGTCCAGCCCAAATGCATGGGAGGGAGGAAGCAGGCAGCTTAGTGGCAACCTGTGTGCAAGACAGCACAAGCACACAAGGGAGGTTGGTTGCATGATATGAAAAATAAGCTGGCCCATGGAAAAGTTAAAAGAGTCATTGACAACCAGCCGGTCACTGCAAGCTGGGTGAGACCTGTTCCCACAGAGTTCCTGAACAGTTTTTTTAACAGGAAAACAAAGTTAAATACCTATTTTTGCCAAACAGTTTAATTGAAAAAGTAAGAAACATCAGTTTTACAGATTGTTCATCCAAATACGTTCTTCCCTGAAAAGCACGTATTATCTGCATGCTTTAAGATGAATCACCAGTGTCCTGCTGTGTCTGGAGAGCGAACAAATTGAAGAGCCAAACCTGTTTCAGAGCAGTGAGGAGCAGGCATTTGCTAAAGAGATAGCTTAGTACTGGCACAGGTCACAAAGCATTGTGTGCAATTCTCAGCCTTGTAGATTTTTAGGAACAAATTAGACAAACAGCTGCCAGAAATGATGGGTGGGTGTAAATCAGGAGGGAAGGACCGTATATCACTATCTCTTGCGGTTCTACATAGCTATGAAGAGACCCTTCAAAACGACACTTCGCATTTCGTTATCAGCCAAAAGTGAAAGGAAAAAAACCCAACACTATTATTTCACTATCAGTCAGAGCACACAGCAATAACTCTGACTTTGCGTAATTATTTCTGCTGTCACCCAGAAATTACATTCATGGAACAAGTTTACATTCAGGATTTGCTTACATTAGAGTATGCTGCTACCTGCCTGTGTAGTAACTCACTCTGATGGAGGAACATAACATATCTTAGTAGACCTGGCCTCCGTCTAGTCTAGAGTTTAACATTTGAGGGCTCTGGGCAATTACAGCAATTCAAATAGAAAAGAGAAAAGAAAAAAAAAAAAGAATCCTTGAAAGCCTAATTGATAAGGATTATTACCTGGTATGAACAGGTATGAAGATTTACCTTCTGTACAGAAAAAGGTCCTTGGTTTTGTTAATTGGGTAATGATGCAGCAAAGCCTTTGGACCTTGGCCTATTTATGTAGTAGCTGGAGAGTTACAACATCAAGGATTTTGATTAAATATTTGCAGAATCACATGACCTACAGATGTTGTTAATATTCAAGTGCTGTAATTATAAACTAGCTGATGTTTAAGCAATGGAATAAAATGCCCCAGTGCATGTGGGATGTATGACCATATATGACTTACAGTAACTAAAGTAGCTTGAGTTATAAACAGCTTGTTTAAGGAATTGTTCTTTGGAACTTAGCCCCAATTTTTTTTTTTTTTTCATTTCTTGGTTGCCTGTTTCTGCCAGGATAAGGAAATTATGCAAAAATAATGTGATGAGCTGCTAGAAAGGTGTTGCCTTGCATAAAGATTTTAGCAATAAAAGATTATTGATGTTCCACCCTGGCTTCTGCACAAGTAAACCAGTGGAGTTTTTCATCATAATTTCTGTAATAACTTAAATGTGAGTAGCAAGAGATGAAACTAGCAAAAAGTCACAATTATTATTTGGGTTTTATGTAGTCTTAGTCTAATCTGAGAGTCCACATGGTGGGTCAGTGGCTTCTAACAGAGACCAACACTGCATTTTTCCTGAAGGAGTTGTAAGAACAACTGATACTCTGTTGTAGTTCAGAACTGGGTGGCAGATATGCCTAGAAAGCATAGTTGGAGAAGTCTTCATATGGACTGGGCTTGTTCTATTGACCTACTTACCAGCTTGCTGTGGAAATGCTGTGACCTGCTTCAGAATTTGTACTATGCTTACTGAATAAATTCGCACTTTGCAATACAGGAAAAGCCCGCGCAGCGTGATATAGTGTATAATAGGTAACTGATGAAATTTAACAGGAAGTCTACAGGAGGACCTGCAAGCCAGATGGGAAGGAACAGAGACACCCAAGAATACAGCTAGATTGCTGAGATAGCTTAGTGGCACAAAAGAATAACCTTAGTTCACTTCTTTCCTCATCGCCATGAGTCTTCACATTGCTTGGCTTTGAGAAACCCTCATTCCCAGTCTTTGAACCTCTTCACAGTATGTGGCATATGTTTTTTTAAGCAGAGGTATATGATTTCTGTTACGGGATACTGTAAGTTTTTTGTCACTGGAAGAGTGGCAAGTTGGAGGTGCAGGAGACCATACTATCCCCAGGGTAAAGAAAAAAGCTAAAAGATCTCATCCATCCTATGGCTCCTGCCCTAGAAAATATCCTCAAGGGAGAAGCCAGGAGACTGAAATGGTCCAACTAAACAAAGAATAGTGTCGTGAGTAAAAGCTGAAAGAGTGGGTGTGTTTGCCAAGCATTGCTGAACTAAAGATAGAAGGCTTTGCTTATGCATTGACCCAGAAGATCTGAATACATGAAAAGAAGGCATTTTCCACTGTCTACAAATGGAGACATTCTGGAAGAAGGGCTTGATGCCGAATATTTTTCTAAGCTTGGTGTGTCAGAAGGGCTCTGGCAAGTGCCTTTAGAAAAACAGCTCATGTTTGCACATATTCACCAACCTTTTTGGGAGACAGTTTCTTCACACTGCCAGTTGGGTTGTGCTTGGCACCTGAGATGTTTTACTGGAAAATACAACATGTTTTTGTTGCTGTAGAAGTAGTAAGTTTACAAAGCTTATGTTTTGGACTTCAAGTAGAAAGAGCTGACGTTTCTGGCTAAAGCTAAACAAGCAAAAGTATATACTCTCTCTAATGAAAATAACATAGCTGGGAGAAAAATTAACACAGTGAGGAATACAAGCAGACCACAGTACAGCTGAGGGCATCACAAGCTTGCCTGGTCCAACTAACAAGGAAATGGAATAAAGATTTAATGGAATAATGAACCATGTAAGAATATTTGTGTGTAATTTAGCTAAAAAACCCCACGTTTCTGATTCTCTCAGGAATACACCTCTTGCAGCTTTGGTATCAGGACTTCAGGTAGCTACACAAGACTGGCCCACAGCAATTTTTGAAAAGGTAGGGTTGTTTGCCTGTGACTATGTGAATATTGCTCTACCAGGCTGCAACTTTGCACTAGGAAAGGGTGGGGTTTTTTTTAGAAATTAGAAGTTGTAAAGCAGTACAAACATCAGTCTGCTTTGACTGTAAGCAATAATCTCAAGTATGCCTTTCAGCAGCACAATGGCTTTAAGGTCATCACACGATGTCCTTCCTAGTCCTTGCAGCGTGCACAGTTACTTCACATATCTCCAGGGTGGATCATGCCCTTGAGCTGTGACTTTGTGTCAGCAGGTTCTACCTGTTGCTGTAATTTTTTTGGTGGGCTGCTTAGATTTAAGGAATACGCTAGCTGACAAAGCCTTGTTATGCATGATGAGGCCTTGTTATGAGAGCTGCTTGGATTTGGACAGTAAGAAAGCTCATGGCTATTGCATTAGAACAGGAGAAGCAGGAAAAGTCAACAGAAGGGAAAGTTCTCCTCTATTGACATCACTATAAGGATCTATTGTCACGTGAAACTCAGTCTAACCAAGTTGCAGATTTTTATACATAATGCAGCATCTGTCTTCACTGATCTCCTCATTTCCAATTTTACTTAAAAACACATGTCTAATCAGTTTGAATTCTCAGTTGCACAATCCCTATGATCTGTCTGGTAGACTGCTCCTAAGAAAGCCAACAGCCCAAGTATTGCCTATACGGCGCCTGCCTGTTCCTCACGTGGTGCCCAAGGACAGTGCCATGGACATCACCAAAGCAAATAGCTATGGAAAGGCTTTGACATTCTTTTATAGATCAGCAACAGATCTTTTGGTATAATTTGCTGTGGTCAAAACTGCAACATTCTTTTTTTATGCAACTGTAACACAATCAATCTTTTGAATTTCAGGCTGGTGAGGAGGGATCCCCTCACAAGCGATGGGGGAGATAACTGTGCAGACACTGAATTGCAGAGGAATGAGTCAGTGGCAATTTTTCATGTAAACTAAGTTATAGTGAAAACTTGAATTGGATGTCTGATATCTATGTTTTCTAAAATGGGTTCCTTTCCCTAAGGAGGGAAAAACCCTAAATGGGAGGAGCAAATCTTTCACAATCATATGTTTAACAGCAGGAATCAAATCTACATACATGAGTATATACATTGTGTGTCAGTGATACTTATTGCCTATTTCTCCAAGTTCAGCACACAAAACAATACCCACTCATCAGATAACTCAAGACCTGGGCTCTCATCCCCAAGACTAGATTAGAAATATGCACTGTTAAATAAAAGCCATTTACATGTCCCATAGACAAAAAAGGCTTACCATTAAAAGCAGACCATGTATAGGACCAAGGCTATCGAACAGTATGAAAACAAGCATAAACTGAGAATCAAGGTCCAAGAGCAGAAGGCTGCAGCTGTCTGCTGTAAGACTTAGTCTCCAGCAGTTCTTAGCCATCTGTAATGACTGGGAAGCTCCAGAGCTTTTCAGAGTTTCTCCAGTACATGATTTTTCCTACATCATCATCATCATAAGCTGATCATCACAGGTACTGCATTAACATCAAATTCTTAATGGAGAAATCAGATGGTTGAAATGAGCCAAACCCTAGGGACTTTGCCCACTGCCCAACCCTCCGCCTTGGCTGTGAAAAGTCTTGGTTTTGCTTCCCAGCCTGCCCAACCACTGCCACCCCAGGTACATGGGAGCAATTTGTACAACAGGTACACAAACAGGTCCTCACCACGCAACTGACTTCAAAGACCTTGTCATAATATTGATCTGATAGTAAAATCTCACCAACAAAGGTAGGATTTCTGGCCTTCAGATCACAGCTGAGAATAGAACTGTACTAACAGGATTCTCTTGAGGTTTTCCTTGCTAAAGCTGAGGTCAGCCTACAAGACCTGCCTTTGACACCTGCTCTAACAAGTGCACCTGTGAGGCTAGCTAGCACCTCTAAAATAGGCTCTTCAGTGGGAGGCATGCTTCTTTGCCTGACAGTAAATACTCGCAGAGCTTTCCTCCCAACCTTCAAAATGTAACACACCACTCATACTGAAGTGCCACATTTCCCATTTCTTTACATTTGGAGATCCTCCTGTGTTTTTTTTAAACATGGCCTTTGTTTGCTGTACCTCAGTGTTAACAATTTTGTAAGTGTTGCTATAACACAACAACATCCCCAAAATTAATATGTCTTCTTGTTCTCAGATTCTTCCTGTGCCCTGTAATCCTACTCATAATCACTTTTTTTTTTCCTATATAAGGATCTTTAGACTTTAATAGATATTGCATGCTTTGCCCATGAGTAATTTTGTAAGGCAATTTGAAAATCTTGGGACAAACTGTTCTCCATTAGTGGATGTTACTATGATGCATTCTTTATGAAAGGTACAATTCCAGTGTCATCTTAGTAAATTATCAGATTCTGTTCAAGGAATTCTTCTGAAAAAAGGTGTATGTAGTTCAGTCCTGCAGCTTTCTGCTCAAAGTGGTAGGTAAAATACATCAATGGAGATAGTAAATGCATAGTTTACTTTTTCATAGTCTTTTCCCTTATAACATAAGAGCAAAAATTTCACACCATTTCGGTCAGCATTTCTCATAGGGCCAAAACACAATTCTGAAAATTATGTGAATTGCTGAGGATATTAAACACTGAAGATAAGATTACAGAGAAACAATGCAGCCATTTTGAATTGAGCTTTCCCACAGCGAAAGGTTCAGCGAGGCCCAGCTGGTTGTTTTGACTTCAGACACTGACTCAGGGATTGGAAAGTTGGACACCAAGGGTGGAGTAGAGAAATGATTTGGCAGGCAAAAGGGGAAAATTAACCTTTTTCAGTCCACATGCTGCGTACTGCACCTACCAGCCACTGCAGGGTCTAAAACCAGCCTAGCTTCTGTATGTATCTGGGTTTAATAGCATACCAGTGATTAAAAGTCTTCATTTTTCTCCTCCTTCGTTTGTATTCTGTCTTAAACTGGAGGTCCACAAGCAGCTTAAGTACACTGTGTATCTTAGAGGGGCCCAATCCTGTCTAAATGTCTCCATAGTGCCATGACACAAACAACTGCAAGTTATGACTACAGAATGAAATTGCAGAAAGCCATCAGAGGTTCTAAAAATTCATCTTCCATTTTCAAAAGCCTTTTCCTTATTTCCTTGCATTTGAAGTTTATTTGAAATGTATTTATTTTTATTTAAGAAAAGTGAACATGCTTTCTGCCGGTACCTTAACAGAAGAACAGCTATTTTCATTGTTTTCTTCTTTACACAGCGTAACATTTGCTCACTTCTGCTGCTTTCCCAAACAATGCATGTTTGATAACATATACAGAGATGCATTCAGAAATGCAGGCACACTCCTTGCAGATAATGTGAATATTGCTTCTGACTTGCTCTGGAGTGAGAGAGACGGGGGTGTGAGGGGAAGTGCCCCCGCCGGGGAGGGCTGCGATGGCAGGGCTGGTGTGCAGCAGGGAGCCCTGGCAGCCGTCAAGAGAGTGGGGCGGCTGCTCCAGCTCGGCTGGGTCTGTCGGGTCAGGCTGCTGCAAAGGCGAGCCTGCAAACTCCTCCATGCCTTCTCGCTGGCTAGAGAGCAGCTGGGTTTTACAGCTGCGTGCAGGGCTGCTGTTATATCCACAGCACATACCAGTAAGCAGGAGCCGAGCAGACACCTTGTCACTGATTTATAGGCATCACATTCCTGCTGCCTGTAGGACTCTGCTGACTTTACACTTGCTTAACTCCCAGTAAGATCAGCAGCAACTTTGGCTTCATTGAGATCATAATCCCGGAGCCTCCAAGAGGCAATATCGACAGACAGTGCCAAACCACTTGGTATTCTGCGTTTAGAAGGCTGTGCAGGCTGTGGATACAGCAGAGTAATTCAGGGTGTATTTATTGTTGTAGGGTGACTCTGACAGGACCATGTAACCTCTCAGTACATCAGCTTGCCCAGCTGGGGAACACAGGCTATGATGGGTGTGAATTCTCATTTGGAAAGTGTGTTGAGATGCTTCAGAGAGGCAAACAATTGTTTCTACAGAGTTACTGCTCTCTGAAGAGAACTATTACGACTGAGAACTATCAGCTTTAAACAGAGACTTCTGTCTTAGCCTCTCTCTTCTTGCAAGTGAAGTATTTTTTTATACTGAGGGAGCCTCAAAGGCATTATTAGTAACATGTTCTCTTTCCTTTTTCTAAAATCCCACTTTTCAGTTTTCTTTCACTATCCAGTCTCAGGTTAGTGAGTACTGACAAATACTATCAACACAGCTCGACAAAGAATAAAGTTCATCTAGAGCCATTTCACTCCCTCAAACATGTTGAACTAAGAAAGCTAAAGAAGCGGGGGTGGGGGAAGAAAGAGAGAAATGAGAAACATTTCCAAACATAACATAAAAGGTCTTGCCTTAAGACCATGGATTTCCTTTTTGGTACTTTCAAAGAATGCGTCTTTAGTTCTCTTTGGCTGTGTGACCAACAGTTGTGGGGTGTGTCTGTGGTTTTCTTCTCTTCACAGTAACTCTATTGTTCAGAAACTGCAGCCAATTTATGGAAAGAGGTGGAATGTTTATGTAACTTACTTTGCTTTAGACAAGAAATTTAAAAAAAAAAAAAAACTGGTGGAGGAAGGCCAGTCAAAACAGGATTTTTCTTCCTTTCTGGACACAGATGTTGGGAGGGAAAAAAAGCCAGTTCTGTCTTCACGTTAAGCTAAACAGCATTTCCATTTTTAGACACTTTTTTAATTAAGTAGGTCAGAAAAACAAAATCAACCATTAGATTAGTGCTATAATTTACTTGTTTCAAAATGTGCCATGTTTGAGAGCTGCTCTGTTGACATGCTTACAACACCATAAACTGCGAAATAGATATATTAAGGTCAGATGATACCACTTTTGCCTAGACTGCTGTGTCCCAAACATATAGTTGGCAAGTACTGCTAGACTGCAGATGGCAAGTGTTTCTTCATAACTAGACTGGAGTTTCCTGCCATTTCCAAATTAGCTGAGCTACAAATACGATTTGCAAATTTCAAACCTAAACAAGGTAGCCAAAAGAACAAACCTTCTTACATATGTGTCCCTGCCGCCTGTATTGCAAAAGCAGAAAAGTTAGGATCACTGAATTTCTGCCTTATCTATCCAATGCCCTAATGCCTTGCTTGAACTCTCCTTTAGCTGCAGTACCTTTCTAAAAACTTTAGGTCAAATTCAGCTTTTCTAATTGGACAACACTTTGATTTACTGCAAAGTTTTTGATTAAATAAGAAGGAGGATCTTTAAAGCTTTGGGTATCCTCAGATGGGCTCTCATGAGCATGCGTTTGTTAGGTTGGACCTGACTTGAACTAAGCAGGTGCAACTCACCTGGAGCCAGCACATTTGCACCAAAAATATCTCAAAATGAGGCTCTGAATGTAAGAAACAATTTCCAGCCATTACTCAACACCATCACAAAACATATCCTCCTCATATCGCAGTGCCACCAGCATGAAACCAAGTGGGCGTGGAGCCAGGCCATGCAGACACCAGCACTTGCAAGACTGGGTTGCAGAGTCTAAGTTCAAATTTTGGTCTTTGTTTCAGACGTACACACAGAAGTCTCACAAAAAGCAACATGGAAAATATTATAAATAAAAACCAGAATGGAGTTAGGTGGTTTAAAACCCTGAGTGGATGCAGTGTTCTCTTAAGCCACAAAAAATACAGAGCTTGAGAGACACTGAGGAAGCTGCCTCTGCCAAAATATTTCAGCCTTGACAGGGAGAACAGTTTCTGGAGGGAGATTCTGTTTCTATAATTATCTGGTCCTTCACCTCACTAAGACCACCATTTTACTGCATTGGGCCAATAAATGCTTCTCAGGTGCCAGAAATATCCAAGAGTTTCTACCCTAGCCCAGTGCTCAGGTGGCAGAAAATTCTTAACCTATTAGTGAACCTGTAAGCCTTTCAAGTGCTCTAAAAGGCAAGGCTGCACCAGCACGAGTGAGGGCTGGAAATTGTTCCAGCAACATTATTCAGCTTGAAACCCCTACTCAAATGTGCAGAGAGTTTATTTGACCCAACGGGCCAGATTGAGCTGTGATTGCCTTACCTCCTCGCCAACTGCAACACAATTGCACAAGCATGAG
Source organism: Falco punctatus (assembly GCF_963210335.1). NCBI lineage: Eukaryota > Metazoa > Chordata > Aves > Falconiformes > Falconidae > Falco > Falco punctatus. Next base: position 22,272,114 of record NC_137592.1, on the reverse strand, counting down.
CAGAGTCTGGTCCAATAACAAGTAATTTGCCATATGGAAGCTACTGAGCAGACATCTGCAGGACACTGAAACTGCTTTTCTATATACAGTGCTGAGTGCTACAGTTGTGCATTCCACAGAGACTCAGTTTGCAAAGGGATAGAAATGAAACATTATTTAGGGTTTTGGTTTCTTGGCCTTGAAAACTGAAATCTGAAAACAATTAAAGCCCAGTGCCATACCAAATCAGTTATGCAGTCATTCCTGGATTTTCCCATGGAATTTTTACATAAGAATTAGGCTGTATTTGATGCAAACTAACACGCACACAAGGATTTGTGCTGGTCAGAGGCAGACCAGCTTATAGATGAGTTTTAGGAATTTTTGCAAATGCATGTAAAAATCAGTCAGAAGCATACTGGAACACACTGCTAAAGATTACTAGAAATTTGATGACAGCTCACCTATTAAAAGTTCTGTCACGCCTTACATCTTGCCCCTGAGACATGGTTTTCCACACCCTCCCATTCTGGCATTGCTTATCTCTTCTGTCACTATAGATTTCCCTCTCCAGCCCAACTTGTACACTGTACCACAAACTGGGACACTGGAAATACCCTTCCCATCTCTCTTCAGACACCTTTCAGTCATGGCATTGCTGGGGGATGGAGCAAGCCCTGCGCTTTTTCAAGGAATGAGCAACTTTTGATGGTAGGTTGGCTGCTGTCCAGGAAGACACAACGAAGAGGCTCCCTGCAGCTTTCTCAGCTCTTTGTGTATCGTGGAGCAGCTGGGCAAAATCTGGCCTCACAATGGTGTCTGTAAATGACACAACCAAATCAAGTCCTAGCATGGATGGAAACACCATCCAACTGGAGGTCAAGCTTTGAATTATAATGGTGCCCTCCAGACTCCAGATATCTGAATCAGCTGCTTCCCCCTTCACTCAGAGCACTGTAGCTAATGTTTCTTTATCCCATTAAAAGTCCAATTGCCTTGAGAGGAAGGGATTTCTGTGATTCTTTCAGAAAAGTGAAACTTTCACTCATGCAAAAGAATGAAAAAGACAGCATAATGACCAGGCAGGAGAGTCAAACAATTAAGTCTCTTTAGTTTGCCTTCATTGCAGGAGAGCTGGTGCAAATTTCTAGTGAGCACATCTGTGCAGGAGTAGGTCTCTGATTATTTTCTAGTACAGTGTTAGTGCATTTGACCTAGTCCATTCACGAGTACCAAACCCAGTATAAAACTCACTTGATTTAGTGACAGGTATTACAACTGACCTGTAGAAGAGTCCTGGAGGCAGCCTTACCCAGATCGGAGATGTGGACACAATGGGATGGAACAGAGTCACTGTGGTGGTCTGGCAGGAGGAAAAGAAAAAAAAAAAAAAAAAAAAGAAAAAGCTTTCCATTTTGAGCCTTTTATGGTTAACTCAAAGCTTTTCTTTCATTGAGCCAAATGTTGTCATAATTTTCACTGCATTAACCTCTAGAGTTCAAATCCCTTTTTTAACATGACACTTTGGATGTGAGATGACAAGTGTTAATATTCATTATTCTACAAAGCTATAAATATTCTAAGGTATAGCAACTCACTGGAAAGGACACGACCAAAATGATTTCCTCAGCCCTGTGCTTACATTCAGATCTTCATCACAGATACTGTTTTTCACATACTGAAATGCTTTTGTTGCACTTATTTTGGCGCTAAAGCTCACTCACATACTTTTATTTTAATGGATACTATAAAGTTAAATTAAAATATTCAGTCAAACTTTCCAGTTCACAGTAGGCAACTTGCACACACACATTGACATTCAGCTTATACACCATTATCCTGTTGCAGTGCATGAAGAAAAGCAGTCGTTTCAGAAGCTACTGGAGTTTCCCTACTGAATTTTTCCTACAGATGCTTTTTCTAGCAAGATCTTACTTGCAGAGTGTTTTCCCATCAGAGGCTTGCCAGATTTTTGGGGCAATGCAGAACAAAGGTCTTACCACCTTTGTAACACTAAACAGCATTTAGTCTCTTTCATAAACTTGATAGCCTGTAAATCTGAGATGGTCCACACCCTCTGCATTCCTATGTCGAATACTAACAGCCTCTTCTTTAATTACAAGGTGTGGCATTTCTGGACAAGAGACAGCTAATCCTCCAGACGTGTGTGTGTGTGTGTGTGTGTGAGTGTGTGTGTGTTATTTACATTTACCCTAGAATTTCTCCTTTATGCAAAGCTTTGACTCTGAAAATGCAAAGGTTAAACCTCACCGACAAAATCTCTAGCTCATGGCCACACTTGGATGCCATTTAACATTCTGGTTTACTAACGATTAAGTAGAAGTGTTTGGAACATACAGGATTCAGATCTAAAAGATGGGAGATATTTGGATCTAGGAGTTTGGTTCGTGTCAGTATCTGAAAATGTAACCATCTGCAAAACAAAAACTTCAACCAGAGCCCATACTAAGCATGTCACTATAAACCATGCTCAGCTGCAGCTGTCTTGATGAATTCTTGACTAGAAAGAAAAAGAGCTAAAGCTCTGGGTTCCTTACATAAAACAGAGTCAGAAGACATGCTTGCAACAGTTAGTGGCTTCAGCTTCTGCAGCTGTGAAAGCAGCACTGCCCGGGTCTGCACGCTAACCCCAGGGTGCAGAGCCCCCCAGGGCTCCCTGGCAGGTCGGGAGCCCCCAGCTCTGCAGGCCAGGCTGCACTGGGCTGCAAACAAGGGACAGGAGGCTGCCAGGGCCCTGCTGTGTGGGAATGATGGGACCAGCCCTGAAAAGCCAGCAGAGCTTGGTGCTAGTTTTGCCAGATGTGGTAGCTGAAGCACACCTTACCCGTGACTGCAGAAGGGCGGCCAAGGCTCATCCTGGGCCAGTGCCTGCTATGTGCCGGGCCATTTCCTCACCTCCATCCAAGTCTGTCACCCACGGTGCTTCCCACATCCCACAGCTTCAGGAAATCCAAAAACCCTCAGCCCCAGCCGCACACGCCTCGTCCCTGCCTTCCCCTGAAATACTTCTGTTCAAGAGCTTCTCTCTGGCTGCCATCTTTTCAGCCCAGGAAAAAAACAAACCACCCTCACCTCCTTCCTCTCAGCTCTGAGAAATCCCTGCTGAGCGCCACCAGTGCAGGCCTTGTTTGACCAAGAGCCAGTGCCAGAAAGCAACTGACTTGGCGGCAAGTTGTGACTTCTAAAGGAGGAAGATTGCTGACCCTGTCCACACACACAAGTGCAAAGGTCCCAAGTCTGTAACAAAGCCTTAAAAGGCAAAAAAAACCCTCAGGACTGAGACACTCTGCAGCCAAGGCAACGATTTTGCCATGGCATATAGCACATGCTGCGTGCTTGGGCGTCCACACCTCAGCGTGCCCTGGGCAGCAGCACCCACACCACGACGGAGATGCAGCCTCGGGATTTATGTCACCGACAGCCCACCGCTGCCCCCCTCAAACATCTCTCTCCCTCCCCCAGAGACACCCTGCTGCCATACCTCTGGATGCCCCCGCCACAAGCCCGGCTTGGTGGCGTGTGCCCTGGCTCATGCCCACACGCCATGCTTGGTGCCTCTGAGCTCCCTCAGCAGCACGCGCTGCAGGCAGCGGCAGACAGCCCTAGGCACCCAGCACACATCACCGTTGGCTGGCAGAGAGAAAAAACTTGACTTCAGACTCTCAGAAAGGATTTTCTGACCACCTGAGCGAAAGTGATTGTGCAGGGTGTTCATGACCAGGCCCTGGCAGGGAAGGCTGCAGGGGCAGCCTCTGTGAGGAGAAGCTGGGGCTGCTCCGTGCCAGCCACAGCCGGTTCCAGCCGGCTTCAGCGGACCCATCGCAGGGCACGGCTGAGCCCCGCTGCCAAGATGGCAGCACCTCAGGGAAAGCGTGTGAGGTAAAATCTAAGAAAAAGCCCTGCAGACACCCAGGTCAGAGAATGAGGAGGTGCTGCAGGCGCCAAAGCAGATTCCCCTGGAGAAGACCGTGGTGTCCCCTGCAGCCTGCAGAGAGACCACGGTGGAGAAGCTCATGAGGGACTGCAGCTCATGAAGAGGACTCATGCTGGAGCAGAGGAACAGTGTGAGGAGGAAGGAGTGACAGAGAGGAGCTGTTACAGACTGACCACAACCCCCATTTCCCATCCCCTGCATCACTCAGCCGGGGATGAGGTAGAGGACTTGGGAATGAGGTTGTGACTGAAAAGATGGAGGGAGGGAAGGTGCCATTTTTCTTTTTTTCCTCACCATCTAATCTGCTTTAATTGGTTATAAATCAGTTTTCCCCAAGCTGAGTCTGCTTTGCCCCTAACAGTAATTGGTAAGTGATCTCCCCGTCTTTATCCTGACCTGTGAGCTTTTTTTCATCTTATTTTCTCCCCAGACCTGTTAAGGAGGGGGAGTGAGAGCACAGCTGGGTGGGCAGCTGGCAGCTGGCCACGGTCAACTGACCACAATCATAAATTGGACTAGCCACGGGAGAGAAAGAAGAGAGCAGTTACCCTGACATTGCAGTCCAGACCTGGTGGTCATGATGCTTCCTGATGAACTGGGCCATTATCTGTGGATTGCCCTGGACACAGAGCACCACTTCAACATGTGCTCATCACGAGGCTGAATTTGTGAGTTTGGAAGTTAGTTATGTGCAAGGACAAAGCTATCCCTGCCTCCTGACCAGAGACAATGTTCTTAAATAGGACAAGATCTTTCCTGAAGAAGTCCAGTAAAAGTCCACTGAAGGGAAAGATCATCAAAAAAATCAGGAAAGGCACAGATCAGTGATCTGCAACATAACTAGGAAGATGGTGAAAAGACATCCCTTTTTGAGGCTGCTAAGAAAGCCAGTTAAAAATATTGGGGTGGTTTTAGTTCATAACTTTTGTTAACCAGTGTATCTGTTGGCAGATGCTGCATTACTAACACGCTCCTATACCCTTTCTACCTAGGACTGCTTTAGCCTGACTTCCAACTCCACTGCTTAAGAATGCCAGGCAAGCACATAAACTGCCTCTGCTCCGTGGCTGAATGCAGCAGAGAATTTATTAAAGAAATGCAAAAGGAAGATCATCTCTGGATATAGCCCATGCAAAAACTAACTTGCCATAACACAGCCCTGAAAAGCACTGCTAGCAAAATACTCTGGTATGTTACAGCATCCTTCAAACTTGTATAAAAGCTGCTTTATTGCTAATCTCAGTTTACTCTATTCCCAGACATAACTGAATTGTGGGTTTTTTACGGGTTGTCCGGCGTCCCCAGTAGGTGTTCTGGGCCATCATTAAGGCTGGGTAAGGCAGAGCTCTTCATTTTTTTTCTTTCTTTTTTTTTTTTTTTGCAGAGCTTCTTTCTAGACTTTTATCAGCTGATCTGCAGAAGATGCAGAATGATATGCAGTCCCTCTCCTGAAGCAGTCCATGGATAACCATCCACTTCCTCCTGCAGCCACCAGCGATGCGTCAGGGGCTGGGGAGGCTGGACAGTATTACTAGCATTGCACTGTCTCCCAAGACCCAACTGCCTCCAAGCCTCTCCCTTTACACCTTAAAAGCAACATTGGGAAGAAAATGAACTCACATAGAAAACCCACTTGCAATCTTCAGATGATGAGGTTGTTTCTGGGTGAAAAAAACCCATCCAAACTCAGAATGACAGACTTTGTAAGCAAAACTGCTTCCTTCTGGTTCCTCCAGCTTTGACTGCTTCCCATGCTCGACACAGCAAAAAATCCCATGAGAAGCTCATCCATTCATACCCAGAAATTGCTCATGTTACTAATGTGCATAATCTGGATGCAAAAAATCATCAAGACATTAGTGCATTCTTGAACCATATCCTGTCATAGTCATTGAGGCAAGCACAGAAAAAAAACTATCAACTTTTCTGCAAAAAAATCACTGCTTTTGTCTGTGCTGCATGTAGTGAGCATGGAATACTAAATTTGCAAGGGAAGTCAGACTTACCCAATTTTTTTCTCAGGACCCTTTGGTAATGTGCAAAGAAAGGGGAATTATTAATAAAAATGTTCAGAAAGTTGGAGTTAAGATAAGAATAGGGCAAGCCTCTCAGCTTCTGACTAGTCCATATGTATGGAAAAACACCATCATGGAGAAGACCAGTTTAAAGAAAACCAAAGGAAGAGTGATGTGAAACTGGTGGTGAAATAAAAGTGAGAGTGAAATTAAAATATGGAAACCCTAATGAGAAGCTGCTTGTCCATGTCAGAGGAGGGAGGCAGAAAGTTTCAGAGAAATAGGTTTGAATTCATGACCCATTTATGGCACATTTCTCTCCCCTTTCTGCGTTCTTCCAGTCCGCTGTTGGTGGCCCTTCTGCCAGTCACCATGTTCTCCAGTTTACATCCACCAACAAGCCTCTGATCAGAGAGGAAGGACACCAGTGCTATTTGCTTTCTTTGCACCTGCTCCACAAGTGAGGAAGAATAACAGGCCACAGCTCATCTGATGGCTCATTGCTTGGGAACCCATCAGACCAAAACTCAGTATTATTTCTGGGATATCCTTACAGTTTACAATCAGCAGGGTGATGCCGACGCAACTGCAGAAGTAATGGCTGTGCAAGCCTACACAGTGCCAGGGGGTTGCTAACAGATCTATAATTGTTTTTCAGAGTGACAAATCCGAATTTCTGAACTGCAGCTGCCTCTGCCACCTCAACGCTTTGTAGCTCATAAACCAGAGGAAGTGCTTCCTATCGCTCCAGGAAGGCAGCCTTATCAGCAGCTTGATCTCTTCTGACCAACTCAGTCTTCATCGCACCCAAGTCCCAACTTCTGCACTTGTAAAGAAATGGCAGGGGAGGATGCAAGGGAAAAATAGCGTAAGGAAAAATCAGCCTCTGTTCACACCCTTACATTCCAAAGGTCCGAAGCTATTTGTAATTGCTAGTCACTGTCACTGCTCTGGAAAAGAACCTGTCTGAATCACTATCTCTGTCTCTTGGCAGCAGCTTCTACAGTGGTACAAGGCAGAAATAAAGCAGCTGCATTTCAGATCTGTGCATTGTAGAGATACAAAGTTTGGACCCAGACCCAAACTTCCGCCTGAAAAATCATGGCTCCAAGCCCACTGGCAGGTGTAATTTTGGATTAAAAATCCTAGGTTTGTCCTTCTCTAGAGAACATAAAATTTCACTAGTTAGAAGCTTAACAAATGGTCTGAGCAGAGATTTCACAATGAATATGTGATGATTAATTGCAGGATCACAGAGATTAAAGGTGGGAAAGAGCTATTGGATCATTGTAGCCCTATGGCAATTGCTGAGTTGTTCTCTGTAGAGTATCTCACCCAGCACCTTGTCCAGGCTAGTTTTGAATGGCTCAAGCAAAGGCTCTCCTGGTTTCTTTCTGGAGGCTGTTCCACACTCAAGTGTATCTTGGTGATATTTACTTGGTATTTCACCTTGCTCCATTCTGTAACCAAAAGCCATCTTAAGTAGTCTTCTTTCCCAATGGTGTCTTTGTGTTGCTGTTTTCTGTCCTTACGTCGCTTTGTAAAGTCACATCTATTTTTCTGTTTGCTATCATTTCCTGTGATCAAGATCAGCAGAGATTAAATAGCATACTTTCACCTATGCTATGCCCTTTCCAACCTCCATTAAACCAGTCTAGTCTTTCTTTGGACAAATGACCTTGAATTTCTGTGGTTTGACTCATCATATCATTTCCTGCTCCCGGTTTTGACTCTTCATGAGGTGCCAGCAAGACAGAGAGCAGGACCCACCAATAAATGAGATGCAAAGATACAAGAAAGGCTTTCTCAAGATAATATTTTTGTTATGGCTTAGTACGACAGGCAATAGATGCAGACTTGACCTGAGGCTCATGGATGGCTTCAGGTCAGTTCCTGCTCTGACATGGATCCCTAGGTTTTTTACTCTGCGCCCTGGGTTTAGGTATAAAGCGCTGCAGCTGGTGCCGATGAAAGGAAGTTTGATTCGGTCGTAATGTACAAAGCAGCACGCTGCAACTAACTTCACAGACAGAGGCCAGGAAAAATATGTTCCTCTCTTCAAGTCACGTTAATGGAATATTTTCTGCTGGATCAGGATCAAACATTGTAAGGTAGACATTGTCTAATACAGAGAAGGATGTGGGATGAACAAATGCCAGAGCGAACAGTCCTAATGACCCTTGCTTTAAAGAGCCCAGGGAACAAGACAGAACAAGGCCAGGACTCCAGGAAACAGCCCAGTGAATGTGCGTGCACATGTGTGTGTCATCCGACAGGCTACACCCAGCTCAGCTCCCTCTGGCATGCCAAACGGGGCCTACTGCTGCCTGCAGGCAGCGACCTCTGAGAGGTTTCACGTTCCCGTTCAGAGAAAATGACAGCGTAGCAGCTACACGGCTACACACACAGTTTTAACTCTAAGAGCTATCACAAATGCAAGTGCCTGGTGTTCATCCCAGCACTTCTAAATTTTCTGAATTCCCTGCTTACTGAAGGGTGAAATTAGACTCACGCTCACAACTTCCAGCTTGCGGAAAGCAGCAGCTCGGAGCAGGTAGCAGAGGGTATGGTGCGCAGAGGATAAAAAAAGATGATTGTGGGTGCAGAGAAATATATTCCAGCAACAGACTTCGTTGTTGCAAAGTTCAGGCTGGGAATTTGCATATGGAAATTCTTTATGAAGGTACTCATATTAACAACCTGAATTGCACTCTTTAAGAGATTACAGCAGTTAGGGAGAGGTAAATGAGCTCTGTCAAAACAGGAACAGCTAAGTGATTCCCCAAAGCAGGATTGGGGCATGCACCGTGGCAGACTTCCTCCATATTCTGGCACTGGCTAGGGAAATTATAGAGGTGTTTCTCCTCTGCTTCAAAGCAGAGGGTCTGGCAGAAGCTCTTGTCCAAAGATGTGGAGTTTGAAAGAATTTGAGTCAAAGCTGTGTTGATGCAAATTATTTGGGGAAAAAAAAAAAAAAAGTTAAGGCTTTAGTTCAGACACCACTGAACTACCTCCAGTTTCCCAGGTTCAAAGGCAGGGGAGATGTCCTTTCAACAGCCTCTGAGCATCAGAGAGACTTTAGGAGGAGCAGAGCGTGGGCAGGAGGGCTGACCCATGGGGTCACCTGCAGCAGAGGGCTTGTGCCCAAGATGCATCTTCCTGTCAAAGCAGCTACCTCTGTGCCACGTAGCCACATTTCTGGGAGCCTCAGCAAGACTGTGGCTCTTCTCCAAACAAACATGTTGCCATAAGGCAGCTGTTTCTTCCCCATTCAAGCAGAATCTGCATGTCCCACAGACGTCAGGTCCCAGTACAAATACAAGGACAAATGGACAGTCAGAGAAGACCATTTAGCTACACACAGGGTTGGGCATGGAGGTCCTTTGTACTGTGCAGATGTGGCTGTCACCAAACAGTTCCAAATATTTGCCGTTCCTTGTAGGTATCAGAAGCTGCATACAGATTTACCTACAGAAGGTCCACACACAGAACTCTGTGTTCTTTCTAATCTTCTCCCATTTTCATGGAAGGTTACATCTTGCAGACCTCTGCAGCACTGGCCTGAAAGAAGTACAGTGGGTCTGGCAAGCATCAATGGTTTAAAGCACTGCAGACAGCTGCTCTCACTGACCCCAAAACCTTTTCAATCCCGCTTGATTTCTGTTTCTTCAGTTCAGCACTGTGAGGAAGATAAAATAACGACTCCATAAGTGTCCTGGTATGGTAATGGGCCATACCATAATGATCTCCTCTCATGAGCCTTGCCCAGGGGTCTGCCCCCATGCTGGGTTACTGATCTCACTGGAGGTATACCAGGGTGGGTTAGGTGCCCATCCTCTCTGCTCAGTCTGGCATGCTTTGCTTAAATTGACCATACTTCTTATGAAAGAGTGAAATTAGGATAAGAGAAGTCATAGAGCTTGTTTTTCCATGTAAGTAGTGTGAGCTGTAGAAAATGAACACTGGCAATGGATACAGTCAGTGAAGCTATATGGTTGTTATAGAAAGGAACAGCCCATTTTCTGGAGTTGTAGAAACAGGCTCAGAAAGAAAAGACCTGATGGTGCCCCTGCAAGACCTAGAGTAAGTGCCGTTGCAGATGCTAGGAAAGAGATTTTTCACGCATAGGACACACCATATTTATTACGGACAGAGCAGACTGTCTCAGGGTGTGTGACTGCACTCTAAGGACAGGCCTAAAGCACTGTGGGCTGGCACTGCCCCACGCTCCCAAACCTGCAGGGAGCTTACCTGAGATTCTTGCTTTTTCAACTCCTGCTTTTAAAAATTTCACCAGTGCTCTTGTGTGGTGTTTTATGCTCTAGGGCTGCAAAGAAGCATTCTCTGCTGTAAAAAAAGACCAGTCTGTTTAAATCTCTCCCACTCCCCAAAATGAATGAATATAAAGCATCACCAAATGACGCTCCCTACTGCTGAATCCATCAGCACCCTTTGTGTTTCCACGGACATATTTTCCTTATAAAAACCAGTTCTGTCTTCTCCGCTGCTACATGAAAGGCTCAAACAAATGTCAGAAAACTGACTGACAGACTGTACAGGCAAAGCAGAGAACCTGAGTGTGTTCAGGGGCTGTCAAATGCACAAAGTAAACAAAAGAATAGATCTATGTAATTTTTCTTCACAAATCTCTTTCAACTACAACTCTTATTTTAGATGTTACCTGTGAAGGAAAGTGCAGCACAGTGTAGTGTGTTTTAAATGTAAAAAGTCCCATTAGTTTTTGACAAATATGTTTCTCTGATAAACTTTATTATAACTATCAGAGGCACAAAGCCTAAACAACACTGTGTTTTTAGTAAATGAAAGTTATGGCTTCCTGAAACTACCACAACCATTTAACAACCATAACATGTTATTGTAATTCCCTGGTTTTGTCCTTCCTCAAAGCCTATCTCTGGGTCTTCCACCGAGTTCTCTGTTAGAGGCTCAGCAGCCTCTCTATCCCATGCACAACCAGGACAGAGCATTAGGATCTTCTGTGCTCTTTGCTCAACTGCCATCTCCCTGCTTGGTGAGATTGTGCTCACCAGATCCAAATATCTGGGTGAAGCGTATTCAGGTTTTGAAGAAATCACCACCACCATGGATGACAAAGTTTACACAGCTCCCTGCTGCAACACAGGCTGCCTGCAGGGCTGACAGAGCCATCCTCCTAAACTGGGATTTACTCTCCTGCCCTGCCAGGGACTCTCAATCCAAGGGAGCAAGAGAAAGAGTTGCATATGCAGGTTAGATTTTAAATCTCTCTTTCTGACAGCATGATGCAGCTGCGTGCTGCAAGCACGCCTGACAGACGTTGGACCCACAGGAGGATCAGCTGTGAAAAGCCTTTCCTGGGATATTTTTGCTCCTTTTACTTCATTCTCTGCATTTCTTCTAACTCCTGGCGAGGGTAATTTTCCTCAGCCAAAAAGCAGACAAAAGAGGGAAATAAATGGAAGACAGAGGTACGCTGCAGTGAGTGGGCAGCCTGACCACAGGTGGGCACAGGGCATGTAAGCAGCACAAAGCAGCTTATTTCACAAGAGGCAGGGAAGGGAGAACAGGTTTTGCAAACATCACAGGCCATAGCAGGCTCTGTCCAACCTCTGCCATGGGGCAGCTTTGCAGCAATCAAGCCAGGCAGGAAAGGAGCGCACCACACCTGGAAGCACCCAAGGGAAGGCACCCAGGCAGGGCGAGCAGCTTTCCGCAGGGTTTGTAACCTCCTGTGCAACTAATCCAATACAAATCACCAATGCCCCCGCAGCGCGGCTTTGCCATTTGCAAATGAGGAAAACGGAGTAAAACATGAAGTGTTTGCACCCACAACCTTTTCCTTGGTAACCCACTGCCCACATGTGGCCCATACATCTCTGGGCTGAAAGGGGCAGAAAGCTGCTGCTGGGGAGGCTGGGCCATCCAGCCCCTGTCTGCTGGCACAAGCCCACATGCCCCACACACCCCAGTCCATCAGCCCCTGTATGCCAGGGAGAAATGGCCCTGCTTCCCCCTCGGACCCTCCTGCCAGCTGGCGAGAACAGCGCTCCTTGGCCATGCGTGCCAGACAGCCACACTGATGGCCACCAGCACCTGGGTTTAGATGACTGCACTTGCAGCCCAGCTACGCTCAAAACATTGAGGTTTTCTATATTTGCAATTGGAGTATTCAAATTGTTTTCACTTTAAAGGTGAGGAGATCTACCTATTTTCATTTTATTTTGTGTTTTTCAGGTTCTACCTGGAATTGAGATTTATGTAACATGCAATCGAATATGTCAAGGTATCTGAAGGCTCAAAATGCACAATGCAATACTATAATATAGTTCTTTGTTATGCTAATTATTTCTTCCCAGCTGCTCCTGCAAGGAGTGCCAGCCCGACCTATCAAAGGGGAACAAAACCTCTAGGCGAGCTTTCTGCTGCAAGGTCCCTTACCTCTGTGCTCAAGGGGCTGGGGCTGCATCTCTTCCGGCACCTGTAAACCAAGCTAAGAGCTAAAACAAAACAATTTCATATTGCAGCTCCACTACCACTGGGAATATAAGCTAGGAATTAAAAAGTGATACCCTCTTGACAGTCAGGTTGCCATGATTTACATTTTTCTCTCAGGTCCCCTCCCCCTCCACATGCATCTTCTCAGCACTTCTGAGCAAAGGGGAAAAATGAGGCAGTGTGGGAAAACATCCAGTCAAACCTCAGAGGCTCCAACGAGGTTCTGATTTTGGCACCCACCAGGGCAGCGCTGTGTGATCAGGAAGGATTTTTAGCGTGCGGGTGTCAGATTCATGACAGCCAGAAAATGCTGTGGTTGCATTATTTAGATTAAAATTAAGTTCCCAAATAATAACATTTTTTTAAAAGGTTTAATATATTTGAAACTAAAAGAATAAAATTATCGGCCTAGCTGCCTTTCTATTATTTATGTTGCTATTCAGTTAAAAAAGACTTTGTCTTGTCCCTGTGTTTCTAGAGCCTAGAAAGATATTTTATTGATAGCACATGGAAATATTCAAAGGGAAAAAGGAGCTTTGGCAGCTGGAAACATACTACTGGGGGCCACCGGCAGCTTGAGAGGCTCAGAAGACCACTGGGAATGTGGGGCAAGCTCGTTAGCTGAATTCCTTATTTATAATGGTCACTAGTGAAATGCCTCAAAAGCTGACATTACACTGTCATCTTTAAGCCTCAGAATTAGCAAGCGGGCACTTCAACGTGTGGATAAATTCATACAATAAAAATCCTCGTCTCAGCCTGCATGCCGAATAAGTAAAATGATCTGACAGTAGCTTATGCCCTACTCATATTTTAAGATTTTCTTCATGACTGTGATGACTATACAGGTTATTTTAAGGTTTCAGTATTGGAGCAATTCTTCAGCGAAGGTACGTTTCAGGATTGCATTAACACTACACACCTTGCTTCTCACAGCAAACACAAAATGAAATTTGCCACTATTACACTAATTAGCCCGCTGGTAAACCAGAATCCAATCTGTCACACAGAGGAAGGGGTCAAAGAGGAAAAAATATGTATTCAGCCTCCGCAGGTAGAATGTAGGCTGCTCAAGATTTAAAACTTAGTCAAAATGTATTTTCAGGATGATAATAATAATTATTATAATATTAATAGAAACTGAGAAATGTAGGTCACTTTGGTCATACTTGTTGAGACTCACAGAAGATAAATTTGAGGAAAACATAATACTGAAAGTACATTACGTTTTCAGGGTAGCGACACTTAATGTATGTGCACTGTCTGATGATTTGTAATATAAAGGGCAATTGCACTTTGAGCCAAACCCACACTACTTTATTCAAAGGAATAAATGGCCCCATGGCGGCCATATGGCTAAGAGGATGTGGCTGGTAAGTGGGGTCTACTCACAGAAATAAGCACAGAGGATTTCACCCTGAAAGAGCAATGGATGGAGGCAAATAAAAAAAATTACAAGGGCTTTTAGGGTCAATGAAGGAATGGAGCACAGGTTTGACATATATACTGAGAGACGGAAACAATTTTGGAGTCAAGAATAAAATGGGATTTGAAAATAATCTGCGGCTTGACTCCAACTCCCACTGACAGAGGCTTTCCCTAACTAAATTGGTAAATACAGAGTAGCCGGTCCCACATGGCATCAGGTGGAGGAGTTAGATTGCCATTTGAAACTTGTTCTGATTAAGAAAATGAGGCAACCAACAATAACCAAAGGTGCAGATAGTCAGCTGATATAACCAGGCACAACTTCTCCAAGAATCAATGCCACAGCAGCATCTCATGCCAGCTGAGGGTCTGATCACCCGTCATCCAGCTGCAAAGCTTCTGAAGTATCAGCCAGCAAACTGCCAGAGGGCATTTGGCACCAGTCATAATCCACAAGTGAAAACGCTGTATTAGAAACATAAGGCAGGGAGAGGACAGTGGAAGTGATGTTGTGGGGTCCCTCTGAGCTTGCTGGGGCCGTGCAGCTGTGACAGTTTCTAGTGGAGGAGGCACAGTCACCAACTGCTGCCATGCTGTCACCCTCCTTTGCAATGGCCAGGGCCTTTATTTGTTTCAGGAGGCAGACACAGCCCCCAGTACAGAAAGATGAGCCTGAGGGGGTATTCCACAGGGAAAATAGCATTGCAGGAGGTAGCACTAAACGGACCGACCTTGAGCAGACAGACCATTTATCTCCTTTCTGCAATCCCAGTATGACAGATTAGATGCTCTCTGCAGTAAATTGGAAAATGATGCTGCGTTAATTGAGAATAATTAGTAGCCATAGAAGACAAGTTATTTGTCAAATTCAGTATCTCCCTGTTTTGGGGTTTGTGTTGGGGTTTAGATTTTCTTGCTCGTCACACATACTTCTGAGTGCACACAGACCACCCATCTGTGACTTCTCCTCACACTCCCTGCATTCCTCAGAGGGAGAACTTGAACACAGAGATTAGAAGAAGTTAATGCACTTGCCTACCTGGCCTTTCAGCTGGATCTGGTGAGAAAGCTTTGCATACCCTTCAGTCTGCACAACATTTGCAAAGCTGAGGAACTGAAACTCCACCTTCCCCAACCTGCATTCACTTCCTTGCTATGACTTAAAGACTAGGGAGAGGAACAAGGGGCCAACTACAGCCCCAAGGGAAAATGTTTTCACATGATTACTCCCCTGGAGTTTAACCTAACCCTCCACACCTGACCCCGGGGCCCCTGACATGGAAAGCCACTGACCCTCGATGGTGAATTCAGCCTGGTCTTACAGCCACAGCTGCTTTGCTTCATGCTTTCTGTGGAGAGCCTACAGGAGTGAAGGTCTTGTCCTAACAGCCCTCAGCCCCAGGGCTGGTTTGCGTTCAGTTCCCCAGTGCAGACCCGGCTGGCCGGGTACACCTCGTATTAGCAGCCTTAAACTGCGCAGGATTAACTGCTGCAAAGGCACTCGGCGCCCTGCCACGGCTGTGTTTACATTAGAGAAAACGGACCTCACAGAGACAGTTTGCAAACACCACAAGACGAACTTTTGTAAACTCCCTTGGTTTAGTCATCTTTCCCCATCTGTCAGAGAAGTTAAAGTGAGATTGAAAAAACACAGGAAATTACTGTGTATTCCAAGTAGTCGTGACTGAGCGGCTTGGCTGTTACATGGGATGCCTTGTGGAAGATTCACATTGCCTAACATTTCCAGCAAGATCCTCTGCAGCGCTTCCCTGGCTACGATCTTTTAGCAGGCTCTGCACACCCTGCCAGGAAAAGCCTCTGGGGTGCCTTGTGCAGCTGCAGAAAAACTCATCCCAGCACTGAGGAGCCCAGAAGGTTACCTCCAGGAAGCAAGGGCAGCCCCTTTCTTCGAGGTTGCAAAGCAAGTGACAGGCAATGAAAAAGCTTAGGTCCCTTTGGGAGGCTTCCATGTGAGAGTTACGGTCACTGACTAAAACGCCAGATGCAATCCTTTACCCCACAGCAGCCTAAAACTTTATCTGATGTGACTGACTGGCTCTTTTTGTGATAAAACTTAAGAAACTTCTTTTATCAAGGTTCCCGGCAGAAATAAACAGCAACTGCATTTGCTACACCTCTGGCTATAGCCTGTATCTCAAGAAGGCAGTAAAAGGGCATGAGTTGAACACAGGCTAGAAATCACCTTCACGTCTCTGCTTTGGCCATAGCCCTTTCATCACCAGCTCACTACCATAGTGGCAAGATCTGAGCTACCAGCAGCTGGAAAGGCCATTTAGCTGGGTGGGTCACAACTGGCATGGGCATCCAGAAGGGCCACAAAGCAGCCAAGACACGTTGCACCCTGGTTAGTTTAAATTCCCATTTAGCTCATGCTGCACCTCTGAACCAGCTCCCTGCTTCCCCTGTGGCAAACCCAAAGGGCGTGCCATCCAGTGTACCATGCCAGTGGCATGTCGTCACCTGCAGCGAGAGGACAGTCGATAGATGAGAGGCATAAAAGGAGGATGAAGGGCACACAGGAAGATGAAATGTGAGAACACGTCTCTTTGTCACAACTTTACTTTGGGGTGTAAGACCTTCAGAACTGAAAGCAGCACTTCATTTCTGCAGCTCAGCCAGCGTTTGTTTTCTCTGCGGAGCTAGCTGCTATGCTGGCATTGCAGATCAGTGCCAGCTGAGGCCATTTGACTGTCGGTTTAAATAAGCTTGTTAAGCTGTTTCAACAGATTAGCTAATCCAGTAAAAACAGTAAAATTTGACCAAAACTATTAAGAATATATGAAACACATTGATATTATGCTGAGTGTTTTGAAAAAGGAACATCATTTTTTCAACTCAAATGAACTATGCATATCCAAGGGAAATGTATTACCTGGTGGAAAGCGACTCTGAAGATAAAATGACACCTGCTCCTAGCGACAGTAAAATAGACCTGACAACATAAACATCTTTCCCTGTTGCTGTTTTCCATGTATTATTGAAGTATCATTATTAGCCTGCTGAAAGGCACAGTACTTTAGAGTCCTACACTCTAGGAGCAAAGTATCTTATGATAAAAACAGCTGTCCCAGAGAGAAGCTCTTCTGTCCAGTTCTTCCAGGCAAGTAGGCCAGGATCAAGTGCGGGAGCATTCATTTAGCAGGTGTGTATGGGATGTACAGATGAAAGGCATTAGTATAATCTTGGAAAAGAACTATTTCTTGAGAATCTGTGATACTAGCAAAACGTCCTTAGTACTGGAGTGTGTAATGGGGAAAAGGCCTATCAGGTTTACACTCTTCATATGCCATAAATCAAACCGAATTTAAACCATGAAATCTATTCAGCCCAGCCCAGGCTGGAAATCCTATCAAGGTCTATTTTATTTCTGGCAACTGGACAAAGGTGTTTCCAACTCCCTTTTCTAACATGAAATACCTTCGTCTCTTTTGAAGCAAACAGGATAATTCAGTGGACTCGCGAGTCCCATACATCTACTTTCAGTATTTGCTGTTATTTTGTGAGGCAGGGTCTAGAGAAAGGCATGAAAGACCACTTATCCTTAGGTCCACCTTCATTAGATGACATTTCATCTCTTACAGATCCTGATGACACTCAGTAACACTGTCCAGAGCGCTAACAGGTTAACTTCTAGGTGTCCCTGGAACTAAATAAGCTGGTAGAGAGGCCAGAATAGAGAGAGAGTTGTCCCACACATCACCTCAGTGCAAATTCAGCTCAGAAGACTCTGCAATGGGTTTTATGTGCAGGCTTGTTCTTGAAGACCAAGGAGCCCCTTTCAGCCACCCCAAAAGTGTTAGCTGATTTGTCATTTGAGCAGCATTTGGCCAGGCGTTTTCCTTGGCTATCTGTGCAAGTCCACAGAGAAGTCTGTTGCTTCTCGGTGCACCTTCAGACTGTCCTAATGGCCCCCGAAACCCCGCGAAGGCTGAGCTCTGTCCTGGACTCAGCTGGAGGTGCACAGTCAGCTGCGGTGCAACTTCTTCAGCAGCGAGCAGCTTGATTACATGGCATTTCCTTGGGTAAGGGAGAGGAACATGGGCAAAAGGACCCAGTAGCCATTGGAGATGTAAAATTAAAACGAAATTTGGTCATTTTAATAAATATATATCAAGGAAATTTCACTTTACTACAACACCACATTAGTATACAAGCATCTAATATTTAAGCTTAAAACATCAAGTGTTTATCAAATATTGGAAAAGAGCAGACATTACTAGACTATCTGGGTTAACACAAGAAAAATCAGTTTTTTTAAAAAATTGGTCCTTGTGGACAAATGTCTAAATGACGATCCTACTCATACACTGTATGAATGAGATCTATATTTAATATTATTATTAATAAAAAAGCCTCTGTCTTGGAGAAATCAGGTGGGACTTATACTTCATTTGTCTTTCTTCACAATGATAACCCTTACAAACTTATCAGTTCCAACTCACCTGACTGCATAAAGGTTATCATTGATCTCTGTCCTACTCTCCTTGTGGTCACTTTGGCTGGGAAGGTGGGGGCAGCTTTTTCCTGTGACCACTGGGCTTAATCATCGAAACCGTCCAATTTGCAAACGAGACTGTGGGGTGCACGCACTATCCAAAATAGCCATGTCCCAGGAAGACCCAGGCCAAACCCATGAAACCCAGAGCAGGTCTCTGACCCAGAGACCTGGCTGACTCCAGCACCAAGCTGGGGCAGCCCACGGGGGTGGCCCTCTCGGGGACCCTTGTGCCCTGCACCAAGCTGGCTGCTCCCCCAGCAGAGGTGAATTTCGCCCTTTGGACAAGAATCAAGTGGAGAAGATGTCTCTTGAGTGCATGATGCTGTGGGAACAGACAGCTATTATGAGTCAGCCGTGGCTTGGATGTGGCTGTTTTACCAAGCACATCCTGCCAGTTGTTACAGGGACTGTGGGAACCAATTAATTTGGTGGATCTAATACTCACAATACTCTCGGTCCAACCTGGCTGATGTCTTCTGGGCATTTTAAACAGCACACTTTTGCAAACGGTCTACCTAGGGATGACTAAATGTTGTCCTTAGCCACTGAAATCTCAGCTCATTTCTCCAAAATGTTCTTTTTTAAAATTAAACTCCTTACATTCATTCAGATAAAATTGTGTTTATCATCACATTATTGATTAACATTGTGCTTTTTGCTTTCTTTTCTTGTCTTTTTTAAATCAACGGCAAAAGTCATAGAAAACTCCCGCATGCTTTTGCAATCTAAAGGAGAGAAATTATGCGAAACAGAATAAAGTATAAAACATGCCACTGGTTCATGAACTTCATTATACGAAGAGGGAAAAAAAAGAGCCCCAGCAACAGACAGTTGCCATAGAAACACTCAAGCATCGAATGCTTGTTTACAAGAGACATCTCTCTATTGTTTCTTCAATCCCTTCCGAAGGATGGCAAATCAAAAAGCAATTGAGCATCAAAAAGGAAGAACAGAGATGTTTGAATAGGAAGTTGAACTCAGTACTTCAAAGGTTAAAGGTTTCTAATAATATTGATCCACCCTGTGGGTTGGGTGGGGTTTTTTTTCTCTCTGTTTAGGTTAAATCCCTGCTGTATCACTGATTCATACTTAATTTTCACGCTGGCAAAAATTAAGACAAAAAGTAAGGCACCAAAAAAAAAACCTGCCCTGTATAAACAACAAGCCTCATTAGTTATTACAGCCGAGGTGAAAACATGCAAGTACTTGAGCTGCATGTGTTGTTTCTGGTTAAGATCCCATAAACAGGTTATTTCTTTATGCAATGTCCTATTTTGTCAGTTGAACAAGACGTTGAATCCAGGAATTCAAAAGTATCAGTACAAAAGATAAGGATGGTTTACTCCCAGTCCACGAAGACAGTCCTTTGTCAGAACAAATACTGAGTTATGAGGCGCACATCACCCTTGCTGGTAGTATCAATTTGTTTACCAGACTTCTAATTCCTTGGTAAACATAACAGAGGTTCTTCTTAATTAATGGCAGACTTCTTGGGGGCGGGGATATATAAAACGATATGTTTTCCCCATCTGGCTGATTGGTATTTTCAGTAATGAAACCTACACCATAGCTGTACAGACTATAGTGCTAAGCAGTAACGCAACTGCGTTCTTTATGAAGTCTCCGTATTTATAAATAGCCCGCTGATGGAGATCATAGAGATGCTTTACGCAATCTGCTCGCCAGTCATTTGAGACTATACATAACGTTTGTGGCACAATTGTTTCGTTTGTAGAAAACTATAAAAAATCCATTCAAAATAAAAATTTGATAGACAAATGAACATGCTGCGCATGCTTCAACAGAGCAAGAAAGATGCCTCATATTTTACTTCCTTTGCTGCAGCACATTTTATTACTTGGTAGAGATTCCTTTTTCCTTAAGGATTTTTTCCAAGATTCACTTACGTTGCTCTTGTCATTACATCCAGTCTCAAAATAGTCATAAAATTTGCCTTTACATTCGAGAGCATGGGTGCCTCTTACAGGTTCACAGTTTAGGGCGACGCCCTCTCGCTCGGGTTCATTACCTCCTTTATCGTCATTAAATTTTGCCTTTTCCTGATTACTGTAAGACCTGGTATTAGTGATGAATATTTCATTAGCAGGTATCTGGTCATCACTCCTGTAAGAAGGGGCACTGCCAATGTCATAATCCACCTGCTGGGAACAGCTTGGCAAAGAAATGGAGGGGGGGGAAGAGGAGGAAGAGGAGGAGGAGGAGGAAGAGGAAGAGGAGGAAGTATTTTCTGCACTAGCATTAACAGAGTAGGGTAGATTTAAATAGTGACTGCCACACTCTTGATAGAAGCAGCATGTGTGGAGCTTCTCATACTCTTCCTTTGCCATCCGAAGGCGTTTTCTGTATGGACAGTCCTGAGGCACAAACCACTCTTGTGGCGAGGTGCCACTGAAGGAGCAGGCGGAGAAGCACCAGTTGTTCTGCATGATGATCTCTCCGTGGATTCTCTTCATTAGATTGTTGATGAGGACGGATCTCCGCAGGTAGACTTCAGGATCATCAATGAATTTCAGCTTTTCCAAAGACATGTAAAGAATATGGGCCCGCTCCTCAAACACGGAGATTGTCTGAAAATGCAAGACAGAAGATACAGAACTGAAGGCAACCGGTTTTGTTCCAAGCAAGAAGAAAGAAAATGAAGCAAAGTATTCCCCCTGTGCCACTAGTTATTCTCTTTCTGAGGCGCCAAAATCTGGCTTTTCATTTTGCACCCCCATGTAGCTGGGGACCCGCTTTTGCTTGGCCACAGCATTCACCCAGGTTTAGGAGGTGAGGAGCTGAGCACTACACCACAGAGGCAACTGCAGGGCATGAACGGAATGGCAAAGTAAAATCCAGACGCACAGATCTGGCTCTGTTGGCATGTGGGGTTAGAACATAAAATTGTTGTGCAGTTTTGCTCCAGTGATAGCTAGGAGCTTTTTGATGTAAATGGAGCCAATTCCATCGCCCCTGTGGGGCTTCTACAAAGCTCTAAAGCAAAGCGAAGGTCCCCTCCTGAAGCCTCAAAGTTTGCAAGACACAGCCAGCAGCCATCACCTCACACAGCAAGTGTCCAAGCATTTCATCCACTGCCAGTGGAAGAGGCCCTCCAGCGAGGAGGTCTCCATTTGCCAAGCTCCCTTACACTGCTCTTGTGTACGAAAGCACATGCAGGGAGGGAGGCAGGGAGAAACCCATCTCAAAGCATCACAGCATCTGGAGAGCAGCTGTTGGCCTGTGTACTACACCCTGTGCTCTACAGGACCGGTGGGAACGCAGATAGGCAGGGACAAGGTCAGGAAACGGAGAGAGGATAGGGATTTGCAGAAATCCTGGCTGGACGCCCATAGATTTGTTCTCCCTTCCATGGTCCTTCCAGGGCTCCCTTTCTCAGCACTGGCAGCACGAGCAGGTTACTGCCCCCGGGAGGCCCCAGATTCTGCGCTGTAATCGCTACCCTGGGAATCAAAATAAGAGAGGGGGCAATGCATGCTACTGTAAGCACTATTAACTGATTTTCATTTTTAGTAAGAATTTGGTTTGCGTAGGAGGAGAGCAGCACAGCACAAAGAGAGACTGCTCTAAATCCCCCCCATCTGTGGCTTGATCATTCTTCCCTTTCCCACATGGTTACAGCATTTTTGCAGAGTGGAAGTCGTAGCTATGAGGACTGAAAGAGCTTAAAGCACAGCTGCTTTTCACATCCATTCAGCTCTCCCCAGCCCTCTAGCTCTTTCCACAGCCTGGTCCTGTCTGCAGGGCTTAGAAGCAGCACAGTGCCTCGTAAAAACAAAAATTGGCAGTCTTTTCATGTGAGTTCACAGCTGAAGCTCTTCTTTGTTAGAGAGAGTAATTTTCTATAATAAATGACTCATTTTAAATTATATTAAGCCTATAGGTTAATTTGCGTCCTTTATACCTGCTGCAGCAACAGTCAGTGAAGCCATAAAAGCCTGGAGCAAACCAGTAAGCCTTGAACTGTGATCCTTCTGGAGATACAACCCGGAGGGCCACCAGTAGGAACAAGTTGTCAAAGGCTTTCTACTACAGATGTTTGCCAGCAACCCTCCAGAGAGACGCTCTAGGCCCTACGGTCTCACACTCACTATGGGACAAGTAATGTCAGAACATAACTCTTTCTTTACTGGACAGCAGAGGTATAAAAAAATGTATAAGAGATTCAAAGAAACTTGGTGGGCATCCTCCCTGCCCCAGAGCTCAGCACTGCAAAGCAGAGAATGTATTTGTGCCAAACGGAAGAAACGGGTGACCCAGGGCTTGTGACATGGTAAACCTCTACAACAGCACAAAACAATGTTGAGGACAGGTCTGTTTTACCAATACCTCTACAACTGGCTTTTATGCTGTAAGAAAGGGATAACCAATTATTCTTCCCCTTTGCAAGGGAAATAGTCACTGATACAAAAATCCAACTATCTAGCCAAGAAAAAAAAAAACAACCAACAACTGGCTGAAATCAGAGAGTGATGTGACATGTGGGAGACACACTCACTAACCAGAGCTCATTTCTCAACACCCTCGGTGCTATTTATTCATTGCTCTGGCAACAGACCAGACACCTTCTGGAATTAACGGTGGGGCAGTTTTTCACCTCCCTGGTCAGGTACTTATTCCCAGTCAACACTATTTGCAGCTGAAAATTCCTTTGGCTACTCTTAAGGTACTTGGGAAGCGAGCTCAGTGTTCCTGCTCGTTCCTCCTCTGTGGAAATCCCTCCAGGGAAATAGGATCCCACTGGGCAGACCTCCCTGCCCAGTGTCCCAGGTAGGGATGAGGCACTCAGCATTCCTTGCACCTCAGGCGGCTGCCTCTGCCACACAGGTAACGATCACCTACGAACTCGCACCACATCTTGACCTGTTCTAGCTTTCTGTCTCGGGGGCCCTGGTGGTACCGTTGCCTACCATAAGCTGTGCTTTAATCAGATTATACTGCATCCTCTCCATTACCAACAGTATGTGGGTAGCACTGGGCTGCCACAGGCCAGGTACGATCCAGCAAGGTAAAGACGGTGTCTCAAGGCACAGACTATCCTTAAGCGCATCACCCCAGGTGTTCCATCCCTTACAGGACTGAGCCCTTAATGAACGAGAGCGTAAAATCACTCGTAGAAACCCCTTAGATTTCAATTTATGTATTCACTGGCCTGGGAAATGTTTGCTCTAATCCCTCCCCTGCCAGCTTTCATTTAAAAAAATACTCTTTCATTTACTAATCTGTCCTTTTGGAGTTATTAGCTTTTTAATAAACAGGATTAAATACTGAAGCAGCTCGCACTCACTTTTCAAGTCCTGTCTTTCTAGAGGATCTGTAACCCATTTGGGGTACATGGAACCTATTACTGTTTTCTCCCCTGGAAAGAGTTTTGAACGAGGTGGGGGGCGGGGGGGAAATCATGGGCCCTTTTTATTTATATTCTTCCTCTCTGCTGTTTGAATGTTGTTACGGAGCTGTTTCTGTAAGCATGTTCTAAAAACTAACTAAGGACAAAAAATCTGGAGGGAAAAAAAAAAGTTATTCTCAGTGTTTCCATTTACAGTTGTTATAAATGAAGAAATGCCTCTGCTTCTTAAGCAATTTGATGACAATAAAACAATAAATGCGAACAAGTGACAACTATTTGTTTCTGCGCAAACAGCTGGATCATGCTCCTAATTTCAGCCGAGTATTTCAGCCTTCTGGAAATGGGTCAATCGAGTGTTACTAAGCATCTGAAACTCGGAGTAAAAATAATGACTATGAGAAAACATACTTTATGTGTACAGCTGCTGAGTGGTGGATGAAAATCCTCTTCTTCCACATATTTCCTTTTAAAGTATGTGATCTTGGATGTTGTTACAGGATTTGAAATTCCCCTGTAATGTGATCCTGCGGGTAATAAATCAGATATGACAAATGACATGCGGTTTGCCGGAGGTTCTCCAAACAAAATACTTTTCATTTCCCGTCGCGCTACGGGAGAACTCCACCGCATATTTTCACATTGGTTCGCAGCCACCAGAAAGGAGCCCCCACCTGACGGGCACGCTCCGCGCCGGTCCGGGCAGCCGAGGGCGAGTCACCGGGCGGCGCGGGGAGCGGCTGCGCCCCCAGGGCGCTCGGCTTCGGCAAAACTTTCGCTCCGGCACCGGGCGGCGGGCACCGGGCGGCAGCCTCCCGCGGCGCGTCCCCCGCCCCGGCTGCTGCGGCGCCCGGTGACCCCCGCGCACCTGCGGCCGCCCGGGCCGGCCCGCGGGAGCCCCCCCGCCCTCGGCCCGCGCCCCCGCCGCCGTCCCGCCGCCCCCATCGGCGCGGTGCCTACCTGCGGCGGGGGGCCCGGCGGCCGGCGGGGCGGCGGGGCCGGGGCGGCCGCAGCAGGGCGGCTCCCAGAGGGCGCGGTAGGCGGCGAGGTCGGCGGCTCCCTCGGCGGCGATGGGGCGGCCGAGCCGCTGCATGGGCAGCACCAGGGTCATCGCGGGCGCCAGCACCTGGAAGCGAAGCAGCGCGGTGAGCGCCCGGCACCCCGCCGCCCCCCCGCTCGGTGCCCCCGCGGCGTCGCACCGCTGTGGACGCGCACATAGCAAATACCCGCCGATACGTCTGGCACGGGCACACTCTCCCCCGCTTTCCTTCTTACGGCAGGAAAATGACCGGAGCCCTCTCCCACAAAGGGCGCGGGGTCCTCGGCCACGGGAGTTGCTGCGCGCCCCCCCGCCCCGCTCCCGCCGGCCCCCGCCCCCCAGCCCCGCTCCCGCCGGCCCCCGGCCCCGCTCACACACCGGCACGGATCCGCTCACTCGCTTCCCATTTTCTGCCGGCGGTGTTGGCACGGCGCGCTCGGCACCGACGGCCCTGCGAGCCTGTGTGCCTGCGTGTGCCTGCGGTGCGTGTCTCCGTGTGTGTGCGCGCCGCGGGGTGTGCGAGTGCGTGTGTGTGTGTGTGTGTGTGTGCGAGAGAGCGCGCCCAGCAGTTAGGGATCGCGTTTCTTTCTTCTTTCTTCCCTCCCAAACGAAGCAGACAGCAGAGACTTAGGTAGTTGTTTCCACTAGCCCCGATCGGACTGAACTGGATCTGCCTCCAGTCAAAACACTGCGAGACTAAGACAGAAAATTGGCTCCGGTTTCAAGCCGTGAGTTGCAGTCCCACCGGAGCCAAGCACAACATCGGCGGAGCGGGCGGAATATTAAGCAGGAGCGGGGACTGGAGGGCCAGCGCCAGGCTGCGAGCTGCCTCCTGCCGCGCCAGCAGGCGGGAGGGGAGGGGAGGGAAGGGAGCAAACTTTCCGCGAGGGGCTAGGGATGAGTTCATAGTCACCTATTTCTTGGCAGAGGAGCGCTGAACAATGCGCCCAGACGCGGCCCGGCCCCTCCCTCTCCTTCCTCCTCCTCCTCCTCTCTCGAAGAAAGCGGGCTGTAGTTCCCCTCGGAGGAAGACGAGGGCCCGGGCGAGCAGCGGGAAGGAGGGGCCGCAGGTGGGCAGGTGGAATTTCAGCAATTGTTTGTGTTAGCAGCTGAGCGCTCTCGAACAAGAGGAAAAAATAAACCGCAGCAGAAGAGGGAGGAAAAATAAATCATTCACATCTGCCAGTTGTTTTCTTAAATCCTGGAAGAATGCACAAGGCTGCTACTTTATTGAGCAACGGGCTTCCAGCATGCGCTAACTTTCTGTTCCAGAGATGCCTGCACACGTGGGTCTGCCCTGCGCTCCTCACTGGGGCAGAAGAGGGGAGACAAAGGGGGTACCAGCTGAAATCCCCAAGCAGCTGGCCTGTGAAGGCCGCCAGACCTCACCGCCATTGCACCGCAGGGTGCCTAAACCCCTTCCTCAGAATCAACCGACCGATCACGTGCTGCATGTGGCTCTCAGTCATTTTCTTGCAGTAGCCCATTAATGCCACCTTCGTTTTCCTGGGCAAAAAGACAATGACATGGGGGATGGCAAGCCGCTAGACTGGCCCTCTGGAAGTTATCCCTGCCACAGACAATATATATTATTTATTCCCCCCACCTCTTTGTTACCAGTGGAATACTGACACATGGAAAGACTGCTCAAAACAACACGTGGGTCAGTCTGCTGACCTAAGAGCAGGGCCAAAAAGTGGCCCAAGCACCAGCTAAAAAGGCATATATATTGTGGCTGAAAAGATTACGCTGTCATTAGAAAGCACCCATGGACTCTTCTCATTAATCTGCACTGAGGAATCACTCACAGGGAGACATCAATCTTCTCACGTTGGCATGATGTCAACACTCAGTGTTTGTCCTTAGAGAATAAGGGTTGGAAGAAACTCACTGCTGCTTTGGGAAAGTCAGGATTTCTTTGCCTGTAATGAATTCGACATCTCTTTGTGGAATTTTTTAATGAGAACTGGAGATTTTGACTGTGCTTTTTTTTTTTTTTTCCATATTTCATCACAAATAGGTCTTTCTATGCTTAAGCAGAAATGGGAAGGAAGGAGAGAAAGAGGGAAGGAGGGAGGGAAGGAAGGAACGAACGGAGGAGGGAAGGAACGAACAGAGGAGGGAAGGAACGAACAGAGGAGGGAAGGAAAGAAGTGTTGGGATGCCTTCTGTACAGTGCTGCTGATTTATCTGGGAAAAAACCCGAGTTCTCTGGACCACCAGTAAAGTAAATGAACTGCTTCTGCTATTTACAACATGCAAAATTAATAGCGGCAGGCCAGTTAACTTCCATAAACAGCTACTGTCCATGCACATTCTCTGTGTTTCCAAACTGTATAAAAACAAGGCATAAATATTAGAGCTTCCCAAGGAAAAAACAAAACAAAACAACCAACCAGAAAACTAAAGCCCCAAACCAAGCTTGTAGGACTCAGCATGCATTACAAAGCTGTATAGGTGGCACTCAGCTACATAATAAGCCTCATTTTGTAGCACAGGACTTGCTTCAGCACACAGAAGCTGAGAACCAGGCTTTTAAAAGGGCTTGTGGCTCTGGGCATGCTATTTGTTCCCGTTTGATTTTCAGAAGCACCGATTTCCAGCTGCTGTAAATGAGGGGGAAGGGAGCTGTGAGTACTCAGCACATGGGGAAAGTCAGCCTCCCTGAAGGTGGTTGGACATGGCAAAACTGAAAGCCTGAAGTATGAGGTGGTATTTACTGAAAAAGCGCTACCGGACCTAGCTTGACAAATAGGACCTCTGGCATTGCTCCTGAAGAGCCAACCTACTGTTTTTCCCCATTAAGGGTGGCAAAATCCACTCTCGAGTATCTTGCCAGAAGTCATACAGCAAATCAGCGTCAGAGCCAGAAATAGAACCAGATCTCATCGTCCCCCAGCCGTAAGCCCAACCCATTTCTATTACATTATCGTATGCAATAGAGGGATTTCATCCAAAATCCCGTTTGTTTCAATGAGACTTTGCAGAACAGCACACGCATTGTTACATTTCCATTAACGCCACTGGAAATAAAGGATGAAAGATGTACATTTGAGTATACAATGCATTTACTATACAAAATTACAGCAAAAGGTTGACACTGAGGGCTGGATTCAATTTTGAAAAATCCATTTGGGAGCCTTGCGTGGCCTTCAGTGGCATGGAAGCCAGGCACAGCTTTTATTGAACCCAGCCCTCCATCCTTAGGCTACCACAATTTTTCCATTTTGTCAGCCAAATGCATGCGGTGTGAGGACACCCTGAGGCATCTACAGCAGCCTGAAGGTTAAAATGTCAAACTTTTTCCGTGTGCAGTTTTACACAGTAAGACTACTACTATACATTGCTACGCTACTCCATTTGCTGGGGTTTTCACTCACTATTCCTCCAGAGCCATTATGATGTTAATGAGAGAACTGTAATGATGCCATTCACATTATAACAAGCCTGATGCGATGTCAGTGAAAAGGGCTCTTTATACAGTTCCAGAATGCCTCTAAAAACCCAAACTTAAATATAAAATGCTTGTGATGACAACAATGCTGCCGGTCTCACCAAGATCATTAAAGACAAGGGAATACACTTCAGATGGCTATTCCTTTCTTAACTCCTGGGTTTGTACCCAAGTATTGCAGTGGTTTCAGTCTTTATCGTATATTCGGGAGCGTTTCCATTGCATAACAACATGGCTTGAGGAAATCAGCGTTTCCTTACTGTACTATACCATTGTTAACATCTGGATTGCAGTGCTTAGAAAACAAAATTGCCATCATTTTGGTAGCTGTTACCTTTCTGGCTTTATAGAAAATTCACACTGCAGAAGTGATCAGAAATCCCCGCGCACAAGCACTGCATGCAGGCTGTGCAGACCCACCGTCTGAGAAAGCAAGTGACAGCCAGAAGAAAGGGAAAGGCATAATCACGTACCCAGACTAGTGAACATACATTAAAAACAACAAAACCCAACTATATCTCATGCAAACAATTCCAGCCTAACCTCATTGTAAACTACCTACTCTTTATGGTTGCTGCAACAAAAGTTTGGTATCACCAACTTAGCCGAGGGAGGCAGGGCATCCTGCAGGCAAAAGCGTCATGGAAGAGGGTATAAAGGCTCCCCTGGGAGCAGCAGATATGTGCCCAAGGATGCCAGCATCACTGGCGAAGGGAGCAGAGCCATGCAGTAGGGACAACGGTGGAGTGATGACAGCTAAGGCGGAGCTGAGACAACCTAGCATGTGAAAATAAAACACTAGATGCAGGCAAATAAGCAGGAAAGGCAGGCGGTGGATTGGCTCTGACCACAGCAGTGGATAGCGGAGAGGATGTTGGGAGCTTGTGTTTAAACAGATCAAATTGGCTGATATGTCACAAGTTCAAGGAGGAGGAAGTTACAAACAGAGATGGGAGATAACAAGGGCCTTGATTAAAATGTTTATTGTCTGGATAGATATGTGTGGAGTTGTAGTAACATTATGAATGAAGCAGTGGAAACACTGGGGACACTGAATCGCAGCACACTCCGGCAGCCCTGTCACATTATGGGAAAGCAGAGTGGCAAAGACGATCCCTGCGCTTAGGGCTCTGGAAGCTAGGCTGCCAGAAAGGGAAAAGCTTCTAGAATTGGCCATGTTGGATTTAAACTGAAAATTTGACTTCCAAGAGGCAGGCCATGGGTTGGGAGCAGACAGAGAGATCTCCTCCTTCTCTGTTGACATAAAACTGCCAAGAACGGCAGTATCCCATCGTGCCAGTGCAGAAAGGTCCCTGGCCTGTGGTGAGGTTGATGCAGAGCCACACACCGGAGACTGCAGGGAGGAGGCAGAGAGAAAAGGGGATGAGAACAGGTGGCAGCGAGACAGCGTGGGCCCCAGGCAGCGATGGCTTTATGTTCCTCCAGCTGCACCTCAGAAGCACATGTAACACTGTGTAACATAAGCACGATAGAAGAACAAAAGGGTTAAGGCTGGCTGAAATAACTAGACTGGTAGAACAACAGGTCTGTGTGCCAACGGGGTCAATTCAGCTTTTCATCCTTTGGAGGTATAGATAAACTATAGACCTGCCAAGTCTAGTGTTTTTCCCTGTGTTTCTTGGCCCTCACTTCAGGGAATTTCAAGGAATGTACTGTTTTTTTCTTTTTGCTTTCTTTTTTTCCCCCCTTCTTTTTCTAGAGCTGGACTTACCATTTGGTGGAAAAGGAATTAACTTGATATGAGAAATTGATTTCTTTGTTAAGACACAGCCCTTCCTTGGAAGTGTTTCAAAGGTGTCTTATTTAACTTCTGTCCTAATGTAGATTATACAACTCCAGATGCTTGTGTGTCTTTCTCAAGAGAGAATTCCAAGCAAATATTTATCTAACTTTCCCAATTCCCACATGCTAATTTTTTTTTTCTTTTCATATTTCTCACTTGAATCCTTCCCAGAAAGACTTTCTGAAGTTACCCTGTCCCAGTTTGTCAGAGTCCCCTGGTTTACTTAGCAGGCATTTTTCAGAGGAAAAAAAAATGACAAAAAAAAAAAAAAATGTTCTTTTGAATTCTTAACAGTTGTGCTTTCTCCTGTTCTGGTTTCTATGAAGCAGAGCTAGAGAAGGTTTCTATAACTGACAGAAAAGAGGTTTCCTCTTTTGTTTCTTTGTAGGTATATGTCACCTATCAGTACTCTTGGTAGCCTATATGCAATGAATGTGCAAACAATTAAATAGTGGTTCTAACAGTTAGAGCTTGCCCCAGAAATTATGCAAATCTATGAATACAAGTAAATTTGCAGTCTTCTGGTTGTTTTTTGTTGTTGTTTGGTTGTGGGTTTTTTTTTCCCCCCACAAGGCTCTGGCAGATATGAGAAAAGGTGGCATCAAGTTTACTGCAGCCATCTCCTGAAGGCTGCTTTGCCTGCCTGCTCAGGGAGAACAATAAAGCCCCATGGTATTTATTTCAGTAAGCATAAATATTTTTTCCAGTGTTCTTAGCCAAAATGTCTCGCATGCTCTCAGCCTCCACCCCGCTGGTGGCTGCGTGGCCCTGCTAGACACATAAAGCTGTGTCCCAGATCCACTTAGCTCAGTGGGAGTTCAGTTTGCAAAACGTTTCAGTATCCTGAAGGTAAGAGGCGGTCCTATTGCTGCAAACTGTAACTGACAGCATTTCTGATTAGTTAACCTTTGTAACGGGTTTTGACACTGATTATGTGTTAGATGTTGTTATTGGGACTAAAGTCAGAGAGAAAAAGGTGTCCCAGCAGTCAGGAAGGGCTGAGAAAAAGCAAAGCCCTTCTGTTACAGGAGACTTCCCAAATCACAAGGCACTTCTTGTCATTTGTTCTTTAAAAGGGACCAATTAAAACCGCTTCCCCACTTAACTTTCACTCTGGTGTAGCAGCACATGCATGTCACTGGCACCGTAATTTAGATGGTTTATGGGGTTAATTATATTGCCTTCTTCACTTTTTGTCTGTTGAAGAAAGTAAACAAAACTAACAAAAAAGTGTTTTGGAACAAAGAGCAAGTTGTCTCCCACTTTGCTGTGTGCTACTTTCTACGAAGAATGAGAGCTATTATTATTCTTTTACAAGTTTCCTTCTAAGGGAAATAAACACCAAAGGTAGGATTCCAAGGAAATGACTCACAACTATTGGCAACAGGCTCCGAAAATTGGATCCAGTCTTTGCAAAAGCCTGTAGCAGAATACTAACCCCTCTTATTGCAAAATAAACTTTTCCCAGATGAGCTGCACATCAGCCCTGCGCATGTGTGCGCATGTGTGTGTGTGTTAGGAAGCGGAGACAGGAACAGAACCCATTTCTCACGTCTCCCCCTCTTCCCTCCAGGGCACCGCTTCTGATGCCATTTTTAGCTGGAAGCTGGAAATCTTTAATAACCGACTGAGTCATCCTCAGGAGAGGGAGGGAAAGGGATGTGCCTCACCTTGCCAAGCAGCGTGCTGCCCGCCGGCCGTCCCCACCCACAGAGACCCCCAGGAGAGCCGGGCCCATTCACTGCAAGGATCTACAGGAGCTGGGAGGAACCTTTATCCTACCACTGTAAAAACGAGGGGCAGAGTGGGGATAGGATTATTTTTTTCCCCCCAGTCCTTTGACACCGCAATGAATTCAGCAGGGCAAGATCAGCTTCCAATAATCTGTTTTCAGTCACCCACTTACCCTTTCAGATGTGCAGAAGGTAACCATGCACCGTGACTCATATTTTATTTCTTAATCAGGAACCCCAGGAACCAGGAATGCAGACACTGAAAAATCAGACAGCTGAGCAAAATCAGTGTGGCAGGATTACCATCTGCAAACAGAACAATCTACTTTGCATATTTATTTCTCAGCTGTTTAAAATTTTGAGTCATAAATGCATATTCTGTATCACTTGTAATGCACATGTTCTAAAACGCTCGTGCTCTCATGTTGGTTTGGGGGGTTTGTTTGTTTGTTTTGTTTCTGACGATGTAAATCTGGTTAGACAAGAGCGACAAAAATTGCAAACCTTACACTGAATTCCTTTGTCACTTGGTTCTACTTAGACAAGCCTTTTAAATGAAAGAAGCTGGTCTCCTTATTCATTTCCTTTGCAAATTCCTATTTAACCACTCCAAATCGAGATGAAACAAACAGGGATGCTGGTCCAGAGTCAGACTTTTTTTAGAAAGTCCCTTTACAGCGTGCCTAAAACCGATCGGCGGCCAAGTACCTACTTAAGACGCTAAAGGTTGCGTTAGTGGAAGTTTTGTGTCTGGTTCAAGGCCTCCAGCATTGCCAGGTAGTTTCTAAAGCCTGTAATTCACTAAGTACCCAACAGACACTTCTTCCAATAGGACCTCTGAGTAGGAACAGTGTTTATATAGACTGTCTGAGACATGCGAATTGTGCTGAACTCCAGCCATAGCTCAACCAGTTATAACCAGCTGTCTGGGTTGGGAAGAAAACCAGGATAAACCACTGTGGTGTTGCCTTCCCGAATCCGCTGGCAGGGTGGCACAGCAAGCTGGGAAGTAGGAGCTCCTCAGAGCCCACTTTGCTGCAGTGTTAATGGGTGAATTTCAATATTCCTAATTGCATGGCTGGTCATTTTCATAACATGAAGAAAGGACCGGCTGGGAAGTGGCGGCGGCTGGGGGGAAGGAGATGCAGAGGGATGAACACCAAGCCAAGGAAGAAGAGTGGAAAAAGGGAAGAAATTCAACAGGTAGCAGAGTATTATTTCTCCCCAGGATTTTCATCCTGTAATCTATGGACTTTGTGAAGAAGAAGAAATGACCTATGGGATCAATTCATTATGCTAGCCCCTGATAGAAAACATTTAGTTATCTACAAGTCAAGAATCAGTGTAATCACTTTGGCTATGCCCTTTCTCAGCCTCTTGTGGTGCTCAGCTTTTCCCATTTTCCAGAAGCCCCCTGAGGCGGCTGCGTGAGGCCCGCCAGGATCTGGCCCCACCTGGTGCTGCCGCTGCTCCCCTTCACTGCTCTGCAGAGACTGAACAAGGGGAACCAGCCCCGACCTGCTGCCAGGGTAGGGGCTCCTGCAGGGAGCACCTTCCTTGGGGGACTGAAGGACCGGTGGACTCGGGGAGGGATGCGAAGCGGCAGTGCTCATGCCATCGCATCCAACTGGGGAATAAGCCAGGCCAACCAGAGCAGTGATCCATGTCCCTTAGCTGCCCCCCGAGGTGGGCACCAGGCGGCCAGCCACCTCAGGGGTGCACAGGGCTATGGTGGATCTCCTCGCACCCCTCCTGGGAAGCCTGCGTGCTCGGTTACCTCCCTGAAATGCCCGTACAGCAACGCGTGCAGCGTTGGGAATGGACAGGAGGAATGGGAGATCTGTGTGGCCGCAGGGCCACGATCTCATTGCAGTTACAGAGATATGGTGGGATAGCGCACATGACTGGAATGCCATCGTGGATGGCTATGTAGATTTTAGGAAAGACAGGCCAGCAGGGAGAGGTGGTGGAGTTGCTCTCTGTGTGAGGAAGAACTGGAATGCATTGAGCTCTCCCAAGGGGTGGGTGCAGAATGAGTCAAGAGGCGGTAAAGATTAAGGGGCAGGCCAATACTGGGGACACTGCTGTGGGTGTCTCCACAGGCCACCTGGTCAGGAGGAGGAAGTCGATGAGGCCTCCTACAGGCAGCTGGAGGCGCCTCACGATCACAGGCCCTGCTTCTCATGGGGGACTTCAACCACCCCGGTATCTGCTAGAAAGACAACAAAGCTAAGCACACACAGTCCAGAAGGTTCCTGAAAAGCATTGGTGATAACTTTTTGACATAGGTGGTGGAGGAACTGAGGCAAGGTGTGCTGCTTGACCTTGTACTCACAAACAAAGAATGGCTGGTTGGGGACATGAAGGTTGGGGCAGCCTTGGCTGCAGCAACTATGAGATGGTGGAGTTCAGGATCCTGCATGGAGGAAGCAGGGCAATAAGTAGGACTGCAACCCTGGTCTCCAGGAAAGCTAACTTTGGCCTCTTCAAGGACCTACTTGGAGAAATCCCATGGGTTAGGGCTCTGGAAGGGAGAGGGGTCCAAAAGAGCTGCCTGATATTCAAGCACCACTTTCTCTGAGCTTAAGATGGGTGCATACCTATGGGTAAGAAATCAAGCAACGGGGGCAGAAGATCTGCCAGGACGAGCAAGGAGCTTCGAACAAAACTCAAAGACAAGGTGAAAAAAGGTACAGACCATTTGGGAGGAATACAGGAACATTGTCAGAACATGCAGGGATGCAATGAGGAAGGCCAAGGTCCATTTGGAATTAAATCTGGTGAGGGAGGTCAAGGACAACAAGAAGGGCTTCTTCAAGTACATCAGCAGGAAAAGGGCGACTAGGGGAAAACGTGGGCCCACTGCTGGATGAGGTGAGTGCCCTGGTGGCAAAGGACACCGAGAGGGAGGAGTTACTAAATGCTGCCTTTGCTTCAGTCTTCACCACCAAGGCCAGCCCTCTGGCTTCCCAAATCCTGGAGGCAAGAGAGGAAGTCTGGAGAAAGGAAGACTTTCCCCTGGTCAAGGAGGACCGTGTTAGAGATCACTTTAGCAGACTTAACACCCACAAATCCATGGGCCCCGATGGGATGCACCCGTGAGTGATGAGGGAGCTGGCAGATGTTATTGCCAAGCCACTCTCTGTCTTTGAAAGGCCATGGAGGACAGGAGTGGTGCCTGAGGACTGGAGCTCATGAGGCAACTGGGCAGCACAAATGACTGTAACCAGTAAGAGACTTTCAGCAGGAATGGATGAGTCATTCACGCCTGTACTCTGAGGACATCTCCCCAAAGACAGGCTTTCTGGGTAGTGTCAGAAACTACAGTGCTAAGATAAAATGTCATATTTTGATGCAGAAATTCATATTTGAGTGATTCCCCCCATCCTTGAGACTGACACATTCAGATTGACTCTTACTAACGTGACTTTGTCCATTACTTTCTCAGTCTCCTTCTCTGCGTCCTTGTTTTCAGACTTCCACTTTTACGATCTATAAAGGCAAGCAAACAAAAAAGATCAATTTTATCAAAATTTAAAAGATTTTATTTATTTTTCAGTTTACAATGCAGACCCCAAAATATTAATTTTTTTAAAAATAAAATATTTCAAATTCAGTTTTCATTTTATGACAGCCTATTGATTTAATAGCTAAGGAGAAAGTAATCTCTAAAACCAGGGCAAAGTAATACTTTATACATAAAATGTATGTGATGTACTTATATAAAATAATTATGCAACCAAGGGAAGGGGGGGAGGGCGGCAGGGAAGAAATCTTGTACAGACAAAATTGAGGTGACAAAAGCAGCTGAGGTAATGAGAGTTAATATAAGCAGATCACAGACATTTATAAGAAAAGCATTCCTCTGCACAATTTGTCATTGGAAAAGCAGAGATGTAGATTTCCACTGTCATCGGGCCAATAATATTCTGCTAAGATGTGCATGCAATTACTTAACTGGTGCTACAGAAAGTGATTATTCCTTTTACTTGAATAGTAGCGTACCAAACTTCAAGTTATTCTGAGAATTCACTTTTGTTTAGAGAACTGTTTTGAGGCGTATGTCCTTACCAAGGCTGGCTCTCCTAGCTCTCTGATCCACGCTAGTGGTTCTTCCTTTAGCACTGGAAGCTATTTTTTATTAGCACTTCATTTTCCGGGAGTACTTTTACTGCCATGAGTAGGAAGTATTTACAAGGATAGCACAGTTCAATGTGGGTGATGTTCCCAGGGACCAGGAAGGACCATGTGTCCTAGCGGAGTCTCCTGTGCGTGCTCCTGGCCAAAGGAGCAGGTAAGGGTGCGGAGAAGAGAAAACCACAGGTGTGTTCAAGCCAGAGCAACCCAGCTCTCCGCAGGAAATTCCCCCTCCTCTACCCAGAGGCAGCTTCAGGCTGAAGGAGCGCCGGGAACTAAATGCTGGGCCCAGCACTGATGAAGAGGATTTACTTTCCTCTGCCACAGACCTGGGTAGTCTCTAACATCCAGAAAGGTAGACAGTGTTGATGTGTGGGAGGAACGGCATTTTAAGAGCAGGATCTGGTGTGATGGCAATTACCCAAAGCTGTTCCTGCTTGCCTGCTCCAAAACCTCCGTGTAGCTACTGCACAGCTGTGTCAACCCTCTTGTTTATCCATACGGCGTGTCCTGGACTACATCTAAGCTCTGGAGACTGGGGAGATGCCTGAGCTAAGTCCTATGAAGTTTTCTGACTGCTGTGAGTAATAGCTGGGGACACGCAATTGCTTTAAACAGATCTGTGCAGCAATACTCATAATTTCAATGGAATACACTATTCCCCAAATTTCAAAAAACAGGAAGAGGACAATATTGGGAAGCACTTGTATATTCCTTTGTATTTTCACATTGTGTACACTATATTGATACTCACTCCAGTGCCCATATCCATCTTCACCTTCATCTCCAGGAGCAATAGCAAGGACACTGTATAACCAGTCTTTCTCAAGCATGAACTCTGGAGCTGAACATGACTTTTGTTTTGTTGTTTTTTTTTTTTAAGGAGAGGAATTTTTAAACTTCACTATCAGTTCATCCACCAAACCACCAAGAAAAACTGAATAACTATCACCTTCAGTTCAATTATTCAGTTAATTCATTTTTGTCATTGCAATGAAATTGCAATATGAACTCTAAAATAAAATTTAGATCTCATGTTAAATCCCTGAAGTATTTTTTTCCTCCAGCTTAGCTGCTGTTCCATGATAATGAATTAAAGACTCACTTCCTTCCCATGTCTACTTCTGCTTGCTGTATTTCTGTTCATCCTCTCTCTCAGTTGCACAAGCTTTCTGCTTTTCACAAAAGGAGAAAATACTTTCCTCTCCCCACTTCCAAGGACCAGACTGTGCCAGCCCAGCTCCCATTGAACAGTTCCTCAAAGCTTACCTTACTCCATGAACAGTTCCACTGAATGCCTGAATAAAGCTGGCAGAACCTGGCCCCAAGAAGAACAATCCCATCAGTCCAAAGAGCAAAACAAGCCTGCAGCAACATCGCAGGGTACAGCTCCGAGAGGCACCAGCCCAGCTTGAGGACAGACAGAAGCAAGGTGCCAAGTTTGTGTTACAGTCTGGAAGAAGTTTGCATAAGGTTACTGGAGGATTACGCAGAACTGGAGGGGTGATTCGCTTCTGATAGTCTGCTCGAGCAACTTACTGTTATGAGCTAGGGAAATACACCCCAGTTGTCTTTAATAGAAGTACCTCGCAACCTCTGAAGGATATATCATCTTAAAAAAGAAATCCCAACAGCTAAAAATCTGGATGCTGAGAAATATACCATTCAATTACAAAGTAAATTATATGAGCCTCCTGTGTGTTGTTCTGCTCTCAGAAAGCATTAGCAGCTTCCTACTACTTTACAGTAATAACAGCAATTTCTTTACTTAGAGAAGCACAGTAAATCAGAAATAAAAGGTCCTCAAGAAAAATATATCTTGGCATCAATTCCTAATCAGAGGGGCACAAAAGGAGTTAAAAACCAGCAGAGCATAGCAAAGGATTGAGAAATAAATTGGTAGGAGAAATTATTCTGGGAGCCAGAGTGGGTCACAGTAAGTTAAACCGTTGACTGTGTTTGTTGTCTGAAATTATTCCAAAAGCAAAATTGTTCCAAGAGAGAAGGATAAATATCCCTGAATAATCCAAACCAAAAATCAAATATAAAAGCAAGAATATTATTTAGTTGGATTCCAAGCCCATGTCATCTTGAAGGAAAAAAAAACTCACCCAGGTTTTGCTCTCTATTTGTTTCTAAGTATGGAGGCTGAAGAGGAAAGTATTAGGGGAATGCAGGGAATTTCAGGGAGGGCACTAAAATTTTCTTACTCAGTTTACATACTGTGTATGTTTTCAAATATAGCTGATTTTGCCTCCCAAAATCTGATCTGGATAATACGGAACACTTACTGTGTTTCAAAGTATACTTGTACAAAGGAAGTAATCACTTCAATAGAAGCACAAAGTTAAATATATAAATTTGAACGCAGATTTTAGAACTGGGGTTCATTCTCAGGGCTGCTATACTCTGCAGCAGGGTACTGGTTAGCCTAAGTCTGAATCACCTGGTACCACTTTAGCAATTTCATACACAGGTGTAAACATGAAGGCTTTTAATAATTCCAGAGTATGTAATGACATTTGGTGTTTCAGGTCTTTCTATGTCTGTGTGCTAGGAACTACATACCCGCTGTGAAGTTAAAACCAGAAGTAAATGCGTAGCTAAAGAAGGAATAAACAATTATCTCTGCTAGTTTAGCAATAATTTAGCTTTAACAGATAGCATCACAAAACCTAAATGAATGGATTTGCTCTTTACTCATAATCATCAACGAAAGCAACCAAGCCAGTTACCTGCCATTGCTGCTCTGGGGCCGTCCTGGTACAAGGCAGCACAATGCATCAGCATTTCAAATTCCATATTGAAGGATTTTGTTTGACTTTTTTTTTTCTTCTTTTATCTCTGAAGTAAATACCTCCACATGCATTTTAGAGGCTGTTGCTTTTAAAGGGACTTCTATTTCAGCTGATAAAGTATCATGCACTAAAGTTGGTTTAAAATAACAAAACGTAATCCCCCCTGTGCATACAGTAACTTACCTTTCGGGCTTCAGCAGGCTAACACAATTCTTTTCACCCAGAGAGCTTCAAGGGCAAACAATACTAGTATCTGTAAAGCATCAAATTTCCTTCATTTTTATGCTGCCAAGGACTCTTCCAATAATGCTTCTTTTTCCAACCATTAGCTAGATTTAGAAATAAATATATGTAAGAAATACAAAAGAACTGATGGATATGGAAGTAGAGAAAAGCAACAAGTCTGGAGACCTCCTTCTTGTCCAGTCTATCTGAAGAGCTTAATAAACTTGTTTGAAATTACTCTGCAAATCAGCAGGATTTTTGAGACAAAAAAGGGAACAAACCCAACTGAGTTGAATTCAGTGTAAGTCTATTCAATTTAGTTAAGGATTTTTTTACTGGTTTAGTGGTTATTTCCCAGTATTGATGCGAGGGTTATTACTGCAATACACGAGCCAGCTACTCCTCCTACAGGTCAGCACGTTGAGATCTTTGTTGATGAGAAAACAGTCCTGGTGTTTCAGAAGGTGGCATATTTTTTTCAATGCCCCAGGCCGATTATAGGCAGCGCAGTATTTCTGGAGGGAAACGAGAATTTTCTGCTGTCCCTTGCAGAAGAGATGAAACTGGGATCTCTGTTGTTTGCATTCATTAAAGATCTTGTAAGATATTTCCTAAGAGTAGGT
The DNA here is from genome assembly GCF_963210335.1 of Falco punctatus. Taxonomy (NCBI): domain Eukaryota; kingdom Metazoa; phylum Chordata; class Aves; order Falconiformes; family Falconidae; genus Falco; species Falco punctatus. The sequence continues at coordinate 22,232,545 of NC_137592.1, read as the reverse complement.
TCTTTAACCTCAAGGCTTTGGCCAAATTCCAACTCAATTACCGTCTACCTGAAAATTCTCCCATTAAATTAGGATCGATATATTTGTCTCCTCCCTTAAACTGGTGAACAGAAGTGGCTTGAACTGCTAAGAGCTTTCTAGGCTTCATCTTCAAACAGGCTCATTTCAGGGTTAGGTTAAGAATATCAATACACTCACTTGACACAGGACTATATGCTGCAATTAGTATTTGTTAAATGTTTCAAATATGCACTTACAAAAGCAAATATTAAAGCGAAAAGCACAGCTCCACATTGTATCCAGAAAAGAAGCCGGGTAAGATCATGTGCAATAACTTGCTGAGAAATCCACTGACAAATGGTTAGTGGATTACAGATGAAGGCTAAGATCTAACTGCAGACCACCATGATGTGTTAATGTTTTTTCAGATCCATCTCTCACATAAACACAACATTTCCATTTCTCATACAAGGCAGAAATGTTTGTTATCCAGTGGTTACATGGACTATAAATTCATTGAATCATTTTACAGCTTTTGTTCTTTTGATTGCAGCATTTACTGGGGATGCTTAATTTGGATTGCCCAGAATGATGTCAACAGTTTCAGTGTATTCTGTATTTTAGGCTGTTGATGTAATAGTTCTTTTGCTGCATGTCTACCTTTTGAGAAAGCTTTCAGTAAAATACTGTTCATAATTAGAGAGGGTGGGGTACGCACTCAGAGAAGAACAATTCCTTGAAATATTTCTGGCAGTGAAATGCTTGCCTAAGAGCGGATCACCCCGTTCCATGGAAAAGCCGAGAAGGAAGAGGAGAAGCAAATCTGCGTGCAAGACTCATGGTTCCTAGGGTACCAGCATCCCCGGATCTTTGCAGACTGTCTGGAAACACCTGCTTTTGAATTACCTTCAGCAGTTGCTTTCTCTCAGCTTCCTAGTGATGCTGGTCCTCCCACATCAGTCACACACCACCATCCTCGCAAAGACTTCCTGGGGTCCAAGCACCAACAGTGGCAACCCTTCCACAACGACTCTTCTGCAAGGTAATAAGGGCAACCTATGCCCTTGAAGTGGGTCCCTTGCTGTGGGACAAGTGTTCTGGGGGTGGAAGAAGGAGAAAAAAGGATTGTTGTTGGAGGTTTGGGAAATGCCCTGAAAATAACATCAACTGTATTAAAAGTACAGAATTTTAAATGATGACATTGCTGTACATTTTCTGATTGATTTTTTGAAAGGATGCATTATACCAGAAACAAATAGCAATTTCTGTCCCACCAAAATGACTTTCTATGGTGTTTCAAAAGTATTTAGATTTGTTTCTGCTTGCCCCAATGGATTTCACTTCTAATAGTTTTTACAAGATTTTTTCAAAATACTACAAAAAGCAGTTGGATAGATTCCTCACAGGCAATGGTCAGCAATGTAAAATGCCTCCATATTCACAAATTTTCTCAGGTAGTGGTTTCAGCATCGTATTTAGCTGAGCTAAGCGGATTGCCAGGGAAAGGACAGCTCAGCTCCAGCTGCATGCTTCTGTTGCCCTCCTTGCACTGGCACTGGCACTAATTTAGGCTCTAAATCAGACACACCAGGGAACTGATTCCACTGAAAACTTTTAAAAAATCTTCTTGGGCTTTATCATGATCCTTCAGTCACTCTTGTTGATAGCAAGAATCACAAAAAGACTGCATAACAAAGGTATTCACCATACATATTTGGCACATTTAAGCATAAGCAGAAAAACATTCTTCTGAATATCATACGACACGCAGCAATTTCTATATAGTTATGTTTTAGAGAGAGTATTTCATACTATCTTTCAACAGAAGAAAACATGTGCATCAGTTTTACTGATTAATTTAATAGTATGACATGTCATTTAGTGCCTGGATATATCAATAACGTGGAAGAAAATGGGAACTTAGCAATGAGAATAAGGGCTAAGGAAATCAGCTAAGGCAACAAAGGCAGTCTGCATCAAAAACAGAATTAAAGGGTATTCTCAATTCCCAGTCCCATGCTTAGACCAACACATACCACCACAGCCTTCCCTTGCTTTATTAACAGGTATGCTCCAGAGCCTGGAAACAGCCAGACTTGCCCTTTCCCCATCAATGCAGCTACTTTACACTCTATACTGGTGCTGTCAATGACAGTAGTTTTTATTTGCTGGCAAGCCTTATGTGAAGAAGTTCAGTTAAAAACCTGTGTGCTTGGAAATAAGGAAACATACAGAACGGCTTCATCCCAACTGTCAGCTTGGCTGTATGCGTAACAGATGGCGAAGGCTGAGCGGTTAATGCTATTACTTAGCCTATTGGCCTGGCTTGTGCGCTCCGAAATGTTTTATACTGTCTCAGAAAACTGCAACAAGCTTGTGTGATGATTTGCCACTGAGGCTTACTTGGATCTAGCTACATATTCATGACCTTTAGCCTAGCTGACTGATTTGGAGCTTTTAAAAAAAGCTGATTAAATAGCTTTTTTTTTTTTTTTTAAATAGATATGAATGATCTCTACGTTTTATATCTCTATGATTTCCTAAGAACGCCAGACGTTCTCTGGTGAAGGCATTAATTAGCAAAGGCTTGTGTGACTGTCATTTTAGTCGGTACTTTAGGTCTCTGCATAGGCAGATGAAAATGCTGTGACAACATGGAAAATGTGTATTTAATAGGCAAACGGGGCACAAATCTGGTCTCCTTTGGTGTTTAGGTCTGCTCCCTTTCTGAACTGTCGGACTACTGCAACAAGAACTGATAGGACAGGATACAGCTTAGGCTTTGATTATTGACTACTTATTATCTTTTATATTCTTATTTGTTATTTATGAAGCTGAGTTGGCCTGGTATTCTGAATTTCTGTTTACAGTTAACCTTTAATTGTAAACAGTGGGCTACAGTGATCGAGCTATCTTCATGGCAGTGACTGAAACCAGGACTCTCTCAACCGGGAATGAAAGATGATTTGCAAGCTTCTTACTTCACACTAGCAAAAATGAAAGCAGAATGTCATTTTTGCGTAATGCAATGAAATAATATGAAAGGCTACAAGGGGAGATTTCATTCTGCCTCCAAAATATACATATTAGTTCAACATGATTTTACACAATTTGACAAGAGGATTTTCATTATTAATAAGATGAAATGTAAGGCTTCTAATTAAGTGGAAAACAAACCAGTGTAAACTACACTCAGAACACACAAACCTATTAGGTTTTGAATTTAATAATAAATCATTTATCTAAAGCCCAGCTGATTTGTTGCATGATCTTACTTGATGAGAGTTTATTTCATTTCTGCATTCTTTTTTCCTTCTATCCTTGCTATTCTTAATGCTGATACAACAGAAAATTTGTTTTTTCAAATCCCTATGCTGAAATGTTGCTACTCAAAATGATTAGCAGGTAACAAAATGTCTTAGTAATAGTCTCATTAATTTGGGGGAAGTAATTTACAAGTAAAATGAAACATCTAATATGAATCAAACACTCAATTAGAACTGCACTGCTAGACAGCAAAAACAAAAATACTAGAGAACGAAAATGGCCGCTACAAATTTCAGTGGGAAAAATGCTAAATATCCCTTACCCATAGGAGTTTTTGGAAATAAGTAACTAGTGACTTCAAAGCCATTTTAAATACTTTCTAATGCAGAATTTGCCACATGAAGACAACTATTCAGAGAAAACCTTTGACCAGTAAAGTTGTATCTGCAAACAAGTGCTGTAACGTGGCTCTAGCTGTCCAGAGCAACTGCGGTTGCACAACAAACCATGTAACAGCTATGAGCATTGCACGTAATCCTGCTCAGCTACACGCACGAAACATGGGTGACTGAAAGGTGCCACACATGCAGCTGAAAGCTAATCATGATCCACAGGTTTGTTAAGTCTTCTTTTTTTCTGTGATCTTTGAGTAGAAAATGGCTGTTCATATTTAGTGAACAACTACCACCACACAGATAACATACTTATTCTGCCATGTTTTCCCATCTTCATAAACCCTCACTTTTTAAACAACTCTCTCCTAGTTCATATTATCACCTCTTAATAAAGCTCATATAATCCAGAGATAACATTTTGTTTTGGTTTGTTGGTGTTTTGGTTTTTTTTTTTTTCTGATGTACCAAATGTCTTCTGACATCTTCTAAAGAATATGGACACAATGTAAGTGCTCCTCTTGATGTTTCTGAAGTACCAAATACGTACCAGTCTCCATATGGAAAGACAAGTTATTTTTAAGTGTACAGCCTTTTGAAAATGCCAGCCTTAACAGCAGCAGGCACCACGTTGTTATCTTATTTGTAGAAGTCCTAGGATTTGCACAGATGACGAGGATGGGTCTAGATGATCAGGATCACATAGCAAAGAAATGCACCCTTCTCTACTGTCACGGGGTAAAAGTCACTAGGCTATGTTCCTTTCATCTGCAGAAATGGGAAGAAACGACAGAAGCTTTTTATACTGTTACACTTCTTACCTTTAGGATAGGAAAAGATGCTTTAATTGTAGCAATAATTCTTTTTTTGATATATGCTTATATGTATTAAAACGTACATACACTCAGGCACATCCTAAAGCAAAGCTGCCGCGACAGCCCAGAAAGCTTTTTTCTAATATGTACCACAAAAATCTTTAGAGGATAGTATAGAAGATATAAGCTAGGTCACAGTAAAATTAACACTTGTTACTTACAGAAAGTTTTCTTTCATGTTTAAATCAAACCTCAATTATTTCAGCCTACTTAGTCCTCTGAAAGCGGAAGTTAAGCATGAATATGTTAGATGAGATCTTTTTGAGAAATATACGTGGGACAAAGCAGCAGAAAGAATTGCAGATGAGCCCAGAAAAAAACTGTGTAAAGTCAAACAGAACGATCACCTGAGTGTGTCTTTATTTGCCAGTATACACATCGTATTTGTCAGAATGTTACCACACTGGTTAATTTAAAATACTCTAAGTAGAAGATTCATGACACCAACAGAAGACTATGAGGAACAGAAAGGGAATTGGGGAAACTTAGGAAATTTGGAAATGGAGCCAAAAAGTGTCTAAGGGCTAGGATTAGTTAGCTTGCTAAAACTGAAAAAGATTTTCTTCTCTTTCATGCAGAAAGCAGTTCAAATGGTTGATGAAGTGTTACTGTCTTCTAAACAGTGAAGTCTATTACATTTGTTTATGATCTAATGAATTCCAAAGGAATGTGACAACAACCAGTTTTAAAAGTGATTTTTCCTTTTTTTCAAATACTTTCCAGCAATTAAGTACACATGCAAAAAGCTGATTCCACATACAGAAAATACTTTGAAATAACCAAAGGATACCCATTCCAGTCCTCAAACTGACAAAAACACATTTCACAGATTAATTGGTACAAATAGAGAGAGCAAACAAAGTACAAATCCACAGCTGCAAAGCTTCAGATACGCAAATGACTATTTTAATGTTGTGACAGATCCATGGCTTGAAAATATACTACAGCATGTTTTAATCAAACTAACATGGGATTAAAGTCACCTGTGCTGTACAGGTAAATGTAGTTAAAACCAGCTGGTGGTATTCCATCTCTCACCAAAATCAGAATAGTAATGCGATGTGTATGCTGGAAGGCCAGCTTTTTTTTTTTTTTTTTTTTACAAAGAGAGAACTGACAACATTAAACTAAACTTGCACACTGGAAACCCTCAAGATTAATATGCAGTAGCACAAAAATGATAAAAGTAGGTTTTTGCTAGGTAATAATAAAGAAAACAAACCAACAAGTATCTGACAACACACAGCTGGAGATACTGTAGATACAATGTGACACTTAATTATAAATCCCTCTGGGGATTTACAATCTGACACCTAATACGCAGATCTGCACATTCATCACCAGAACTCCTGTTTTTACCTGTTGTGGATCAAACTGCCATGAAACGTGTATCTTCATCTGAGTTACAACGACAGTTTCAAAGTCCTAAGAATTTAATAAGCCGCACAAACTGTTAATTTGCTCTAATTATGTTACTTTCAAAATGTAAAAAAAAAAAAAAAAATATTTTTTTTTTAATTACTGCCTATTCAACTTAAAAAAGTAGCAGAAAATAAAAGCAGCTCAAGGAATTCAGAAAATAGGGGTGAATTCATTCACAGACATTAGTTAGGGGCTCCAAGGTTCTGTACAGAAACGAAAGTATGAAAATAAGATAAGCAAACTCAAGAAAGGAAACGTGCACTGGTATTGCACCTCTAAAAACTTTGGCAAAAATGTTTGTGTTTTTTTAAATGCATATAATGAGGAGCACGGTTGATAACATGACTGCAATATACCCATTTTCTACAATCTTTGACTGATAGATAAAAATAATTCTCTGACTTCTGTGCCAAACGGGACTTGCAACTATAACCTATTCCCATTAAAACTGTGCTTGGTGTCTTCAATATTTAAGGCTATACATGCACTGACATTTAAGGAATTTCAGGTTGAAACAGTAGTTGAAAACTGTGTTATATTACATAACTTATACAACAAAGGGACACCAGTAGGAAATGTACATACAATGCGGCATGAGCCTGTTTGTGTAAGACCAGCATACACTAGACAGTTATAATAATAATATAAGACTTCAGACACAGAAAAAACGAATCTGTTCTCAAATTCGCACACTTCAGATATAGGTATAAAATGGATAAAACAAGCTCATTTGACACCACTAACTCATGTTTTTGCTTACGATGGGATTTTGATTAAAACGCACAAATACAACTCAAACACTTTGCTACCGATACAGTAACACACAACCAGTCGGCAAAGAGGTATCTTGAATTCTCAGCTATGAGTCACATTTACAGAAGCCCGTTTTATGTTTGTTCAAAGAGATCCATTATATCATTTCTGTCTTTAAGTAATAGCAAGTCCAAACATTACTTGTCCAAAGAATTAGAAACAGATTTGGTTCTTTGGTTAACACCATGTGACTTACATCAGACACAGGAATCAATTAAGAATAAACAGTCGTATGAGGAGGTTTCTTGGGAAGGGGGGGGCAAGGAAGGAAAGGGGAAAACTTCAAATTCAAAGAAATGCATTGTGTTAAACTGAACTGCCACTTGAAACCTCCCCTACTAGGAAGAATCAGGTTAAGACATCTCTTCAGTTGCAGTGACATTGCTTATACACCGTAACTTTAGTTTCTCTGCTTTTTAGTTTTATACAAAAGAAAGAAGGCACCGAGTGCATCGGTGGCATACAGGCAGTATAAAAGTACACAAGAAAATGCTACATACCATTTGTTTCACACTTTTCAAAAATGCAGTGAATGTGTGCTATCTCTATGCAATATAATGCTTCACAGATCCAACTCCTTACATCCCAATGAAAGAATGAATTAAAATGTGAAACACATTTTAATAATCTTGCTGGTAACAGCACGATTCAGTATTTGTATTCACTAAGATCTGTTATTAGCTTATAGTCACCACAAAACAAGTTCAAAATTACTGAAGATCAAGGGAGCTATAATCTATAACTATACTTTTGGGACAGAGCCAGCAGCCTTTACTCAAGACAGATGTCCCGCTAAGAATGGAGAGGAGGCTCAGTTTTATCATTTATTCATGTTAATAGTGCCTTTCCCTGAGTCATCCTGGAGAGATAGATGGAACTGCTTATAAGGAAAGGTACTACACAACATGAAAGACGTGTGGTTAAACCAGGACCTGAGTAAAAGGCAGTAGGTTCAGGCCCTTAGTCTCTATATTAGCACTTTAGATAGTTTAACAGTGATATAGCTTGCTCATAGAGCATTTAATTTTACATTGATAAATCATTTTATATAAAAATAGGTAAGAAAGCTCTGTAAGAAAGTATATACTATAGAAGGAGAAATCTCTCCTTAAAAAAAGCAAAAAGAAAGGGAAAAATTGAATAAAAGGTTTCACTAATTACACTTTGTCACGAAAATCACATTAAAAATAGTTATCGTAAATCAAACAGTACTGAGCACTAATGAACCTTGTGGTTTACTGGAAAGGACAGCAAACTAGCTGTACAGTAAAAAAAGATGATTGCTCTATCTCCTTTTTTGTAAATATACCCTAATACATTCAACTCTTTAGAAATTTTCTTAAAATATCATAATAAGCCATTTGCAAAATCTACTATCAAAACTTGTTCAAAGCCCTGCTCCTAGCTTGCATGGTGGCCTAGAGATTACATCTCAAAGCTGTGATAATGCTTCTGGTTAATTCTGTAAATTGATTCAGACTCATGCTTTGAAAATGAACAAAAAATTATAAAGCAATCCACTTTAGACCCTTGGCATGCAGTGAACATCCACAGGATTTGGGAAACACAGCAAAAAATTAACTTGGTACAAGTGGCAGGATTCCTGCCCTCAGATGTAAGAGAAAAAAAGGATGACATTAGCAACATCCCTGAACGTCCATGAGGTATTCCTTCAGCGGTATGGTATTACTGCTTCTGCTTTCCTGAGTAGGGTCCTCAGAGACAGGCAGCTTTGGGAGGCCAAATGCCATCTTGACCAGTAGATGCTTCCAAGGAAGTGAATGAATTCTTCTTGCTATGAGGCTGGCCTTGCCCATTTTCTGGGCAGAGCCGATTCCTCCTCTTCATTCCCACGGGAGCAATACTACCCGCTTGCCTGACTTCTGGCACATTTCTCTGCATAAGGATCTTATTTCTATATTATACTAGCACAAGCCTGCACAGCTAAACCTGGTCCAGCACCTATCAGACCAATTAACTCAGTCACACTATGTCAGATATGAACTAAGCTTTTCATTAATGAAGCTGTACCGTATTCAGGTAGGCATAATATGAGCAGACACGTTGGGTACACAAGATTTCTGCATAGTCTGCAGAAAGGGAGAAACCCTGCTTGAACTTAAGGAGGGGCAGTGCTAAGTTCTTAAGGCTGAACTACCCACGTCACCGTAGGCCAGCTGGTGCTCACCCTAGGCAAATAAACACCATCTACCCTGCTGACATCTATAAAGTACACTCTGTTAGACAGGAGCCATGGAATGCCCACACAGACTGGTGCTGCTTTGAACGCATAAACTCCCACAATTCACATGTCACAGTTTCTCCAAGTAGGGCCCTCTGAGGGCCACAAGGCTCCAAGTGTGGAATCTGAGTCCCTCTTGCTGCCACTGTATGAAGCCATCTCTTATTTTAATGCTCTCACACTCAGATGGCATCTCTTCATCAGGCGTTGATTCACTGACAAGCAAATGCTCCCGTGACTTTCCCCTCAAAAACTACCATCAGAACAAAGCAGTCTGAAATCCAGCTGTGATGTACTATAAAATCTGGCAGTTGAGTTAAACAGACCAAAAATACAGAACATTCTTGATGGCTCATTCTAAAAATAAACTTTGCTGAATGTTCCAGTTAAAATGATCAAGATGTTTGGGGACTGCTTTAGCACATTTAATATTAAGTTTCAAAAATAATTCAGAAGCTGAGGAAAAGAAGAAACGAAAATAAGAGATAATGATTAAATAACAAGTTTGTGACGGTATCCAGACATTTGGGCTTTTATCTCCATTCATAATTGCAATCACATTTGGTTGTGTTGCAGGTGCCACGCTTTACCCACCGCTCTAACCTACTGATCCTATTGCACTTCACACTTTAAGGGTCAGGTCTACTCTCCTGTTGATGCCTACGGGCTCCTCTCATTAACAATAATGGAAGGCAGGCATGCACATCAGTGGGAGAATTAAATGGATGTTCAGCTGTTACTGAGAATTCAGTTTCAGGAGGAAGCCAGTCTACCTTACAAGTGATGAGCCATAATTTTAAAGACTGCTTTAAAGCAGGACAGCTTTTTTTTTTTTTTTCCCTCCAGAAAAGCGTGATGAATAAGTCAAGGCTCAATACAACTCTTGGCTAAATGAAAGGGCATTCTGCTGGTAGTTTTAAATTGGAAGAGCTCAGGCCAAAAGGCTTCCCCTCAAATCTAATTCTCTGATTTTATCACAGACTTTTTGTTAGAACTTGTACACGTTAAGAGCGATCTGTATTCAATGCCTACATTAAAATGTCTCCGTCAAAGAAAAAAAAGTTTCCTCCTTCTGCTTCACTGCATTACAACTGATAGTTTGCATTTCAGAAATCTTGGGGAGTTGGACAAGTCACAGAAATATTGCACCGGTACCTTACTGTAAGAGGTGCAGAGTGCCCTTGACTTCTAAAGTCCAGTGACTGCCACAGACAGCTTCTCAGGGCGATGGGGAATTTGCAGAAGCAAGTCATTAGGGAGGAAAGAGAATAAATCAGTAACACAAACACACATTTTAGACAACGAAAAAACCAGCTCCAAAGGTGCGAAAAATGGGAAGGTACTGATGCTGGCACTGCACCTGCCATCAGGAATGGTTGCAAAAATTTACAGGTGAAAGTATCTCCTACAATAAATGCCACAAAATCGGTTTCCAGCTCAAGTATTCTCTTCGTTGACTAATAATGTTCAGCTCCAGTGACAGCACATACATTCATTCCAAGGGCTCACCATATTTCAAAACCTAATTATTGAGGTTAGAGGATTTTAATTGGATTTAGAAATTATGTTGTATTTCCCAGTAGCTGAACTTACACCTTGCCTAACTTCTGCCTTTGAAGTCAGACCTTGCAGCGTGGTTACAACGTGGACGTCTTAAGTCCTGAGCACGAGGCAGCACCATGGGGACTAAGCTTGGAATCTTACCAGAACTGTCCTCCTTCCCTGTGCCACTCAGCTGGACGGGGAACAGAGGCATGGCCCTGCTGCCTCCTTGCCTCCACCTATGTGGGAGACGGCAATGTCCTGCAGATGCTGTACGATCTCTCATCCTTCTGCGCAGTGGTTTCATGCTTGCCTGTACTGCCCTTCCCACAGAAAGGAGCTAACAAACTTTTTCATATTTATAATGCTTTAAGAAGACCTAAGTGAAATGTTCTAAACACGATACCAAACAAATCATATGCAGAAAGGATACAGTATTTTCAAGAATAGAATCTGTAAGAATGTCATTGTTCTATAATTATTTAAGGCTACACTGACAGAAACAGATTCAATTCAGGAATTGTAATCTTTACATGGTATATTGGCACACAGAAAAGTAAGTAATTTGATAAACTCTTCCAAGTACTTCCTATACTTTTGAACAAAGGTAAACAACAAAAAGCACAACTCTGAGGAAAACACAAATGCCTCTAGTTTCTGATACTCTGTCCTTCAGAAATTCTGTTCCATGCTTATAGACCTAACTGAATGCAGAAAGCCACACTGTATGTCTAAGCCCTTATGCAGCATTTAAAAAAAAACCCCAATATCTAAAGGCAGATTTCAAATACAAAAGAATAGGTTTGCATAAAGCAATAAAAAACAAAATTACAAACAAATCAAATCATAAGAGTGGGATCTAGGAAGAAAAAAACAACGTGACAACTATTGACACGATAACTAATTCATAAAAATCCCAGGGCAAACCTAATTAATGGTGTGACTGGTTTTGCATGGTAAATACATATTCTACTGCCTCAAAATTAACATTTCCACTCAATATACATAGTTCCCAGTCTTTGTACAGTATAAATCCAAGTATGCCGAACCTCCTTCTGTGAAGCACAGACTGGACGTGGATACCTTGGGAGAAATCACATGATCTAGAAAGAGAATCTTCTTTGCAATTGTGCCCAACACAGACTACTATAAATCTGCTGTGTCTAAAGGAAGATTTCAGTGTCTTAGAAATCTGAATGGTTTAGACGTAAAACTGAAGCAATGCAACCTACAAACACAAATCCAAGTCATGACACAGTTTAATGTAGTTTGGTTCTGTGAGAGGTTATTTGCTGCACCTTCCAAACTGACTTCTTCATTTGTTCAGTGGTGATGTTAAGTATATTCTCCACTGGAACTGATTTTCTCAGTTCTTGCTGTTGAATTGTACGGTATTTTATAAAGCACAGCCTGTACAAAGGGACAACCATCAAGAGACAACTTCCAGCTTTAGGAAAGAGCATCTGAATATCCACAAACAGAATGAGTAAAAACATTTCCACATCCACTGAAAAAAATTGCTTTTGAACAGCTTTCAAGTCAGTTTTTCTATTATATGGAAAGTTTGGGAAAATCTGAGCATTTTCCTTATGCATATAAAATTAATGTTGATGTTTTATTAAATTCTACACTCAACGTTACATTTCACAAACTGAGCAACAAAAACGACTGAAAGAAACAACTTGTGTTGTATTACTCCAAGACCATTCCTGTTTAAAGAAAGTTTTTGCATTATTTGTGTTTAGTAAATAAAGCTTCTGTAAATGAAGCAGCAGCACAATACCAGAAAAAAGAAAAGGCCTGTAATGTTCTAAATTTTTAGATCAATAAAACCTGAAAGCCTGGCTCTGCAAATAAACCCCTCAAAAGGCACCAAATAAACCAAGAAGTGGAATTACAATGTCCTTTAAAAAGGACATAATGAAATTGTTAAGTAGCGTGAGAATTTGAGAACCATGGGAAATATCTTTATTATAGCACACTCACTGTCCCCAATCTCACTGTACTTGACTCTCTGTATACCCTAAAGCCAGGACTGTTCAAAGGTATCATAAAGAAATGCAAGAGAAAAACATTTGTCCTAATAATAACGCTCTAGGCTACCACTAATTCTCTCAATAAAATCCAAAACTTCACTCTTCTACCCACCAAATGCTACCACAGTGAGCTCCCACATTAGTAAGTCATCACCAATGTTTATAAAAGATCGCTTGTTTTCTATACAATAACAATTAAAAGTAAATTAGACTTATAATTACAGGGAAAAAGAATATTTAAATTGGGAAGCTTTTGAAAAACGTTTACTCAATACTCCACAATTTCAGTAATGAGTCAGATTCAGCAGTCAGTAAATCAGTGTGATTCCAGCTAAAGTATTTGGGACAGATAGGATTCTCAGAAGCACTGACATTTCCCTAATTTTGGTGGAAGCCATGAGGGTTTATCTGATGGCAAACCTTCTTGTGATACTGAGGCTTCTCAGTTGTGTCATTAGAAAGCTGTGCTTCCCAACTTGAACGTAAGCAAAGCAAACTTCTATTCCGGGTGTGAACATTCATTCAGTTGCTGGCAAATCACTAGAAAAATAACTCACTGGTGTTCTCTTCTCCAAGAAGAAAGGTAAAAACTCCTGCCCTGCTCTCTACTTCCAGCAAACAGCATATGGTAATACCTAAACCAGCTCAGAACAGACTCGAATGGATATCTATTTCAACCGAAGCCATAGTATTTCACATCCATTCAGAGTAGTTCAACTCCTGCCACCTCCTTCACAGTATTTCAACCTAACTTCCTACTGCTGACATTTTAAAGAAATCTGTATCAATTTGTTTAATGAAAATATATTTCAGTAAAGTCGTGCTCTATGAGCTTCCTACATTGGAATACATGAATACAGGAAGTGCTTTCAACAGAAAGTTACATAGTTTTACAGTACAACCTGTCTAAGGAGACTTGGAAGGGACCAAACTAATGATCTGGTCTCTTTGGATTAGGCAGAAGTACAGGCAAGAGGGAAAAACCCAATTTATGCCATATATAGAGCTCGTTCCTGTCACAGATTGAAGAAACATTAGTTTGATGTCAAAGTTCACCTGATGCCCAAATGCTAGTATTTTTCAAACCAACTGCATATCAAAAAATGAAAACTTACTTGTACTAAGCTCCTGGAAAGAAACTCAGTGTGTAACAACAGTATATTCATATTTGCTGTATTACTAAGTGTTCTCCACCAGCAGGGTCTTTTTTTTCTTCTGCTCTACAGATCATTAACTTTTTCTCAGTGCAAGTTATTGACCTTTAATCTGAACGCAGGCAGGTCAGAAGCTACAGTATTAGAGCAATACAAAAAGTACACAAGGAGGAGCTTACAATAATTTGGAGAACCTTACATAAAATGTTTCTGAATTGAAAACCACAAAACAAACCCAAACAAATACAGCATCAGGTGGATGGGGGAGGGACTGCTAACGTATCTGGGTACAGCAAGGCTTCTCTGACACCGAGGAAGTGTCTGACACTAAGTGAAGATTATATACTAAATCCCGCCATTTTGCACATTGTGCATTCTTTACGATGGAATGCTGACCTCAATTTTCATTTTTTACTTCCACAACAAATTTGTTGATCGTGACCGGGGATGATCGATCATCTTCTTGAGAGACCAAACTCCCTTAAAACCATGACTGTACTCTGTACCATCCATTACGATTCCAGTAAAGTATGCCATCTACATACTTGCTGTCCTTTAGATTCCTTCATTTCAGTCCAGTGATTGAGTTCATCTTCTCCTGAGCTGTTGAGACCTAAGGAAATCCACCCTATCATCTCTTTTCGTTTCATGCTGCGCTTATTATATACAGACAGTATAAGCGTCACATCTGACAGCTGAAAGAGTGCCACTTGGAAAACGAAGGTTTCTTTGTATACCGGATTTGGCTGTCCTCGGCGGATTGAAGTTTTGCATTTGGACATCTCTTGCCCCATCGAGTTCAGCAGTGTTAACTTAACATACGTATCTACAAAATAAATCATATTTTGGAATGTCAGATATCTTAAAACAAAAGTTTTGGAGAATGAGATATACAAGATAAAAGGATATGGTGTATACCAGGCTGACTGAACACGGCTTAGTTTAGACACATGGAAAGATGACAAGTAAGCAAAGTATTACAAACATGCTAACAAATTAACTAGCTTCAGTACTATGCAAATGGATTAAGTTAAAGGTATACCTCATAATCCTCTTCCCATTGACCCCCGTTGTTTTTTCTAAACAAACTCAAATTGCATTAACACTTAGCAAGCTCCAGCTAGCCACAACACTGTAAAGCGTACCACTGAATTTTCAGAGAATAAACTAAGTGGAATGAAGGCAACTAATGAAGAGACAAAAAAAGAGGTGTCAATATACAGTGATGATATCAAAACAGCCAGAAGGAAATGCTTACGAATGATCTCTGCATGGATGTGGTTCTCACTTCGGGCTTTTCAATTTTAGTTATTTTAAGACCCAAATATAGCAAAGTGTATTCAAAGGTGGAAGTTTACACAATACAAAAAAACCTACTAATTCTGCTAATTCCTAATGAAGAAATAAATTTAATACGTCTTTAAAGAGAAGTAAATTTTTGCATAATTCAAGACGGTTGTTTAAAACATAGCTTGTACAGTGCTCTTAGGAAGTACCTTTAAGAAGCTCATGCAAGTAAATGTGGTTAGCACACACTGGGTGTTAGCACTTGGGTAGAAACCCTTATTTTTAAAGCTCTATTTTCATTTGACTAGAAGCACCAAGCTATGCTCCTGCAGAAGGACGCACATTTCATGAAGTTAACTGGTTTTAAGAAATACAAAACAATCTGGTGTTTCATTCTTTATTCCTATCATATTCAAATTAATGAATAATGTTATTAAAAGTTTGGAGTTTATGTAAAAAGAAACACATTGAATATATTCACTTTGCAGGTATACTGAAATCCCAACATCCATAATCAGAGATAAATACAACTTTTGCATTAGAGTGCACCACAAATAATAAACACAGACTTTTATAAACTAGTATGGTAGGCAGCCATGGATAGCTTTACTGCTGGCAAGTTTTCTTTTGCATGAAAAAGACAACATCCAATTAGTTTCTACAGGAACTCACCTCGGATTATATAAACCTGTCCACCTATCAAGTGTTTTAGACAACAGAACAGTCCGTCTGACAACAGGGGGTGGAAAGCAGTAAAAGAAATAATGACCAGATGTCAATATTTGGGTGAGAGAGGATCAAAGGTTAAAGATTAAGAGGAAACACTATTCACTGGCATGGAAGAACACAAAACATTAGCAGCATAGATCAGAAAAAGGATTGAACAAAAGGATTGTTGGGTAGAATTTAATGAAATGAAAATTTTGTGCAGTTTTTGTGTAATCTTTAACAAAAATTACACCACTTACATAATGGGTTATCTTAGCACTAATAGCTACTGGGTTCTAAAGCACACTGAACATAGAAAGAATCATGCACATGATCAGGTTATAGAAGACCGGGTAAAAATCACTGTATTCTTTTTATCAAATCTTACGCTTTTTCATGCAAACTCCAGCATATTAAGAAAAACTGCACACAGTAGTTATGCTTCATATATTAAAAGCAATAAAATGAAAACTCACTGAACTGAAAACTAAGCTGGTTTTGCCCTTAGCTTTTATAGTTACAGATACTTGATGGTAATACTTCAGTTCTTGAGTAGTGATGGACTTGGGCATGAGAATGACTCTGACCTAAGTTCTAAAAATAGCTGAAGGATGCTTACATCTGAAATTTAACTATGGGTCTCTACCCAAAATGTAAAAATCTCACTTGTTAAAATCCATGTGTTTATGAATCTAACGTGTGTGTGCATGCATACATACACACACATGCATTTAATGTGCAAAAGCTCTTACACCTTTTAACAAAATTTTAACGAGTACTAAGCAGCATCTTTTTCTCAGATGAAATATTAACTGTCACACAGAGAAACAAAGACATGTTCTAACATCAACTGTTACTGCCTGCAGGATTTGGCCTATTTGCCTGTATTCGGTTGCTAAATGAGTTACCATATAACATATAATATGCAGCAGAGAATTATTTACTACCAAGAAGCAGAAATGTAGCACTCAATCCGTATTTGCTGCAGAAGAGTTTCACAAAAATTGCACAGGTTTACATCATCTACACTACTGAAAGGATCCCATGTGGGAAAGAAAAATAGCTTTCATTTCTATCACAGTTTCTCAAGACCTGAATGAAAACTGACCTGGCACACGTGCTTTCAGCACTTCTCAGGATTTTGGATCACTGATGGTTTAGAGAGAGGCTGGTATGTGTCCATGATATGCTTGACAGTGAGTTAGGAACTGGCAGTGGTATACACCTGGGTCCAGGAGTTTACATGAAGGTGCTACCACTGCTGGGGGCAGGGCAGCGAGGGATGGCACAAAAGAGCCCACTGGAGAAATTTGGATTCCACAATGTTCTGTGCATGGTCTTAGGAGACCCAGAAAGTGCACTAGTTTTCAGCTTTCTAGAAACAGCAGAACTCCAAACCTCTATTTGCCTAAACAGAACTGGACTAGTAGTATTACGAATATCAAAACTTCCCCGTGTCCTTCAGAGGGAATGACAAAAGGTAACACACAAGATCTTCCCTCCAAAAAGGTTAGACAGAACGCAGTATTACAGGGCTATGGGCCAGTTCTACACTACTTACTTGCCATCTGAAACAGATTTTGACCCCAGAGACATACACAACTGTTAGCTAGACAGCATGGGCTCACAGAGCACATTTTGGGAATTAACACATCAGGGAATGAACATGTCTGTCTTCAACACAAGTACTGAACCCCTATCTAACTTGCACATTCTAAACATAAGACAAACTTGGCTTCCTCTAGCGATTCCAGAAAGATCAGCATAAGCCACCTACTGTTTTTGCTTTAAGGGCACACATGGTCCCTTCTCTCCAAGTCTTCTCTCCTGTTCATTCCTTCCCCCACCCCAGTGTCCTTGAGGCTTCTTGGCTTTCCCCATCTATTTCTATGCTTTGTGTCCAAATAGGTGACTCAGGCAGCTCCCTAATTATGTAAAAGTATTGGAGATTTTACTTCTGCCTTCCTTCTCTGGCCATGTTAACAAAGTCTGGCTTCATCAGTGTGAAAAGTATAGAGAAAGCAAAGCACAGTAAAACTAAGCCAAATGTAATTAACAGATCGAATACATGGGTCAAGAAAGAAAGAGGAGAGCATCAGTCTCAAGTTGTTTGGCTTATTTCCTAAACTCTGAAGACAAAGTGAGATGTGCAAACCACTTATAAAATGTTGGCAGACTGCTACATAATCTACTAGTGCCAGATAATCTGCTAGTGCTATACAAACCTGGGGATTAAGAAAAAGAAAAAGGGGCTAAAACCTGAGCCTCCAGACAAAATCAAGAACAGGCAGGTATGTCTGGCTACAATTCATGCAAATCAGTCTCATCATCTAAAAAACAATAACAAATAATTTTTTAAGAAGTTCATTACTGAACTTTCTCAAACTATATCAAAGAATTAGAGACAGTAAAAACATTCTGTGTATGTGACATTCCATCTGGCTCCAATTTGGAAGTATATAAAGTTCACAGATATTTCAGACAAATGTATTTTTGAACAAATGATTGAACACACAGTTCAAGTCCTTTCCGATGGCGAACATTCCTTCTGCACAGTAAATACGCCAAAGGTCTCTTATTTCTTTCTCCATTGTCGTCACTGACACTCTCAAGTTACATATATTACTACCACATATACACAGGCACATAAGCAATTAAAGACTACAGTATCAACCCCTCTAGGAACAGCAATAACTGTTCATATTAATATTAGCTGGCATGTACTTTCTCTTTAAATACTAACTTTTTATTCTTGGCCTGTGATGTGAGGCATTAGTAATTTAGCAATTAATCATTATGATAAAGGTAATTTATTAGTCAGTCATCATGAAAAATTAAAACAGTCATGTCAACTTACAATTAATATTTTGAATTTTAGATTTTTGCTATTTCCCAAGTGACTAGAAACATAAAACATGAAACAGATTAGTTGATGATTGCTCTATTTCGTTGTGATTGGGTAAGGCTAAATGATGGGATTCAAGTCCTTGCTGCCGAGAGCCCCACCAGTACAGAAGCATTGGGATGAAAAAAGATTTTCACTCACTGGGTGGTCTGTTCGCTGCCAAGTTTTTGAAGTGGCTGCCTTTTATCACTTCTGCTGATAATCTTCCAGTTGTAGCGTTATAAAGGAGGCCAATGAGGATTTCTGGAGCTGAGCCATGTACCAGAGACTGACAAGAGGAGGTACTTTCACTGCAGGACACTTCTGACATGCTCACTTGAGAGTCACAACCCTATAGAACAGACAAAAAGTTCTATGTATTTTATGGAACGATGTTACTGGGAAGTTATTTTTTAGAATAATGCATAGAAAATTAGGAAAGCAACTTACTGACAGCAACAGCATTTCCATTCAATCACCCAGTAAGAAATGTACATCCTTAATACATACTCCATTTGCACATGTTAAGAATTAACACAGACTAAAGCAGTCTGGAATTAAAGTAATTCTTAATTTTGTGTTTCCGTTACTTCGTAATTCAGGAGAAATAACAGAAGAGCAGCAGCATTTATGGTCCCTGCTTACTTCAATTGCTAATGACAAGACCTGAAACATAATTTATCAGCATCCTGGAGAACATTAAACCTTGGATCTTTTACTTTTCAAAAAATGGAAAACACCAGTGGAACTTTGAAGATAATAAAATGCAGGAAATTCTTATTCATCCTTTGTAAAGGTTATTCTCTAGACTGAGAATTTATGAGTAGCAAAATAACAGAACACATGCAAATAGAAAAATGCACTCTGTCTAGAATAAATTAGCTTGCAAGGAATTTAATTGATCTAGGGATACAGAATTGCAATAGACGCTTTGTCTTCAGTGGGAAAGAAGAATGCCATCCTGAAACACAGCAAGTGATGCTTTAATTTCTACCCTGCAAGCTTCCAAAAAATTCAGATCTCATGCATTCTCACCATATCATATCTTTGACAGGAGCTTCTAATATTCATTTTTGTCATTTTAACCCCTCAGTATTGGCCTTAAAAAAAAAAAAGAAAAAAACCCCAACTTTCTTTAAGCTGCCATGCTAATCATACCATAGTTGATCCTAGTTTTATTTCTCGCTTTCATGCACTGGCACATATAGCTGTACCACTGAAAACAATAAAATGGACAGAATCTGGCCAATGGATCAGCAATTTGTTTGGCAGCTGAGAAGAGACTTTTGAATTATCAGTACATTCCTTTATGATTCTCTCATAAAAATGCAAATTGGATCCACAGATTTTTCAAATATGGCTTGACTCATTTGGGAATCTGGCAGCACTCTTCCAAGGAGTCATGATGATTTTGTGAAGCTGATTCTTCCAGATTCCAAATGTCTCTATCATTTCCAGCAACAGCTGACATGGGCGCAAGATCAGTCCTAAAACCTAAATAGCACAAATCCTCATCAAGAAAAAAAGTTAACTTTACAGCAAGTAACTTCATCTGACATATAAAGCCCAAATGCATTACAGAATCTCAAATTATAGAAGATGCGATACCTACAAGAAGAAATTATGAGCATACAGTAATATCCCTCATATTAACATTTTAACTAGTTCTTCTCAATAGAGTATTTCCAAGAAGTCTGGCAGAAGTTTCAAGTAGGAATCCAGTTCCTCATTAATAAACATTCACTGTTGTTAGCAAATGTATTCTTACTACTAAAGAAGGACCTCGACAAAATTCTCAGACTTCTATCCCCCCAAGCTGCAAATTCTGGATTTTAAACCTTCGGTTATTTCTTTGTTCAAGCCCAAGAATATATTTAAAATGGGTTGCAAATTGTAAATTGCTGAAAATTAATTACAAGTATACATCCATTCTCTGATTCTTGGCATTCACGAGACAGGAAACATTTGATTCCTAACTTCACAGTAGAATAAAAAATGGAAAATTTAAGAAACAGGTGACTTGGTTCAGCAGTCACAGTATTCACTGCACCCTTGAAAGCCTCAGCCTGTCACAACTACAGCCATTGCTTAAGTTTTCTGGTCTTTTAAAATTGTAACACATTATCCCTGTGGTGCTTAATTATCTATTTTGTTGGGGCAGGAATTTAACCACCATCAACCTGACACTGTTCAAAGCTTAGGTCTCATATTTGATTGTGATCATGCCACAAGTCCTCAAAAAAGATGTAACACGTAGCGAGCAGCTGGGTAACACTCCTCCCCAAACCCTCAAAGGACTCTGACATCTGTACTGAGAGGTGATGATAGCACTTTTTCCTAACTGCAATTTATTTGTACAGTTTACTGATGTTCTAATAGGGACTTTGTCTAAATCAGTTTAGGACTGAGTTAAACTCATTACAATGGGTATCGGAAAAATGTTTGGAATGCTAGGAATAGTAAATAGTAAATGAGCGATAACTGAGTGGAATGAGTCCTAAAGTAACTTGAAAGGGAAGACAAGTAGCTTCTGTGTGATACAATAGAGAAGGAGGAAAACAATTGAAACAACTGAAAGTGAAACAAGCGTGATACGACAAGGTTACACAAGGATGGGCCAGAAAAATCATTCCTTTACAGCAGAGTTCTGAGTGGATGTGAGAAGGACAAGACTGCGTTTGTCAAGGCCAGAGAAAAGGATTTCACCAGCCTAACAGTGGGATGAGAAGACCTAGGTGATGCTTCAGATTAGTAAGTGGATGAAATGCAACTAAGTGACTGTACCTTAAAACTGTTGCAATCAGTAGAGGTACCCTTGATGAAAATGTGGAGACAGGGTCTAACTTATATGTTTTGCTACAGTATTTTCTAAAACAAAATATTTTGCCTTTTTTTTTTTGAGACAGGTGGCAGGTCTGAAACAAACACACACATGTTGTTTAATCCTCAGTGTACAATAAACTTATGAAACTCCCTCCTACAAAATGCCATGGTTTAAAGACATTAAAATAAACCAACCAAATTAACTGACGAGCAATCTAAACAATACTTTATTTTTCATTTCACATTAAAAAAAAAAAAAAAGACTCCAATCCATTTTGTTTCATGCTGACCTAAATGTATTTTAAAAAATACTCTGCTTTTCAGTTAGGAACTGGAAAATCTGAATATAAAAGAAAGTGAAACATTAAGAAGAAAATTGCAGCAATGTGTGAAGCAGATTAGAAGACAGACTGATGTTACTGGGTAAAAACAGGGATAAATGACATAAACCAAAGTATAATTTCTGTGTCTATGATAAAGAAGAAAACAGAGTATTTGGGGGCAAGTAGTAAAAGACATGAGAAAAAGGAGAAGGTGAAGTTGTATTTTGTCAGTTTTCTTTTGAAAGAAAACAGAAAGATCCTATTAGGAAGAGAAGAAACAGGAATTACAGAAGGTAAAGAGACAGCCGAGATAAACATGGCTCAGATCAACAATTGAAGAAAGACTTTTCATTGCAAGACAAAGTTAAAATCAGGGATACGGAATATTATTAGATGTCTCCTCAAATGTATTTTCTCCAGCACAGAGTTTATTGTTCACATTGTGGAAATCCATTCATTAAGTAAGGTATTCTGTGATAATCATGTCTGTGGGTAACTTGACTGTGTTAAGTCTGTAAGCTGCACTAGAACTGAAAATAACAGGTTTTTCAACTCTCTTTTTAGAAGGGTTTTTCTGTTTACACAGTCAAAAATTCAAGAAGAGTGCTAACAAACTCATCAGGAAAAAGGCAGGACAAGAAATTACATTCTTAACTGCTCAAAATAGAAGATTCATGATCACATGCCAAATTGTAAAATATTACCATTGAAATTGCTAATTGGTACAACATGAATATAAACTTAGCTACAACAAAGCTTTCATCTCATGACATTACCGTGCTACCAGATGCTTTTCATCCCCAAACCATTCTGCATTCAATCTATCTGTAAATCTATCTGTAGGCCACTTTGATTCTGTAGCTTCACTGTGGGAAATGTAGTATTTAGACCAAAAGTTACTATTTGAAACAATCTGTCTATATAAGTTTATTTTTGTAACTCTTCCCTCTCTTCCTCTATAAACACTGTGTATTTTAATAAGCAGGGGGACAAGGACTAAGATTCCATAATAGCAAAAGCCTTTAAAGGTCAGTGAAGCACCAGAATAGCCTAGTAAGAACTGCTGTAAAATCTTAAATGCAGATTTTTAAGAACTCAGATGAACTGTCAAGGTATTGATGATGCGACCACAGTGCAAGGAGCTGTCTCTTGAGGTTGACTCCAGGATATTAATACTAAATCTCTAACCTATTTTTGTCAATTTAGCCATAACAAAAAATATATCATTAACAGTAAACACAAGCAAAAAAAACCCAGTAGGTAAAGTCTATTCCAAATATTTTGTTCAAAGATCTGTCACTGCATCAGCTTTTCAATTTTCTAACACAGAGCTTTGTGCAAAGGACCAAAATCTTTCCCATATACAACACAGGACAGTACTTTATTACAAAGTTAGGTGGACTTTATTTGGTTACCACTTGCTGCTTTTCACTGGATTATAAGAGTCATGTGCTATAGTCTACAAAAAACTTAATTACTAATTCTCCAAACTATTGTCCTTGATGCCTACTTTGCATATATTATCTAGGGAAGAAACCTCACTTTTTAATAAATATATAACAGAAATATTCCTGTTAAGCAGCATTTGTATCTCATATGCAATCAAAAAAAAAGAACACACTTTTTTCCCTAGTGCCAATGGAAGTGAACACACACAGTGCATGACGTCAGACCTGAACCCCTAAGTACTTTAAAAATCTTTTTCTCTGCCCTCTTAGAGAATCCTCAGTTTGCAACAATGATAATATATGTTAAATATATTTATTTGTCTTCTTGCACCATAATTCCATGGAAACAGGATATTTTTTACTTACATATTCATCTCCTACTGTTATTTTCATATACTGTGAAGTTCTGCTTATAAATTCTTCTCTTAAGCCAAAAGGAGTTAATCACAGGGAACAACATGGCCATGCTGAGGGCAGTTAAAGCTCATTTTCCTCAATGCACAGGTTAAAATCATGCCTCCACAGGCTTACGAAACAAGAACATCTGATTCTCTTGGCTTTTCAAAATATACACAGGAAAGATGAAACCTTGCTGACAATTCTTCAGCAACAAAAATCTGATTCACAGCATGTTACTTGTCAAAATGTCTCTCTGAAATTTTAAATGTTAATGTTATACCACTAATCTCTTAAAGAACTTTTTTGCACATTTCTTCTGCATCAATACAACTGAGAGGTTAGGAAAGGAAATTTGAATCCTAGTAGGCAAAAGAGGGAACTGAATCCAGGTCTCCAACATTTTAGATAAAAGTACTCATCTGTCTTAACCACCAGCCCAACGCTGAGCCCTGAAGCCACTGTTCCACTTTGATGCAAAAGCTTGTTGAGGTGAAGAGGGCACCCAGGCACCAAACAGGCTCCAGCCCAGCTCTTAGCCTGGAGCCCATCTCCAGAGCCCTGCTTCTGCTCGGAGAAGCCAGAGAGGCAGAAACAACCCAACCCAGAGGCTCCACATCCTTAATTTGTGGCTTAAGCACTAGATACTTTACAAAACCATGTTTCAAGACTAAAATACTTTTGAAAAAAAACATTAAGACCATTCCTGGGAAAGAGAACTTAAACCACCTGAAGAACTCAGCCCTGAAAACAGAGGAATGTAAAATAATTATGAATGTCAAAGAATGGAGCTTTATAATTTTGAATTCTGGCATCTAAATCCCACTTACATGCTATAGAGGCTTTTGCAGAGGTGTTTGCCTCAGTTCCTTATCACTCCTGCTTCTGTTTCCCCTAACTCACGGAAGAACTGAGGATCAATATGCTTGAGAAAAAGAAGCCCTCAAAAATATGATATTCGTAACAAAACAGTTCCTTAAACTAAACCACTGATACTCTTTCTGTATACTAATACCTGCAAGAAGCATCAACTTTTTGTTTCTGAAGGTAGAACTGAAGTGTTAAATGATGCTCAAAACAGCATTGTTTTGAATAATACGATTCTTATTACTACGATTAGAAATAATAATAAAAAAAATTAGCAAAGAGGTTGCAAAATAAGAATTAAATGAAGAAGCAAGTGCCAGAAAAGGTCTTTTTATTTGCTTTTTAAAAAGGTTTCTTTCTAGTACTGCATACTACTGTCATTTTAAAGGTCTGGCAATTTAAAAAAAACACCTTGTTTTTAAATGTTGTCAGTCTGGATGTTCTAGGGGGGGGGTTGTTTGGTGTTTGGTTTTTTGGTTGTTTTTTTTTTTTAACATTGTTTTGGGAGAGGAGTTGTTTGATTTTTTTTTTAAGAAAACCATTACTTTTGAAATCACACAAAGCTACCTATCTTTACACGTTAGAGAGGAAATTCCAACTCCTATTTGTAGCTGGCTGTCCTGTATAGTAAAATGAAGAGAACATACAGTAATCAGTATTTTTCTTTAAACTTATAAACTGAATTTGCAAACATTGAAACATACAGTTTTAGGCATCTCACAAGGATTCAAGTTTAGGAACGCATCATTATTTATGACAGGTAATTATTTGGGGGTTTTGCTTAATAGCTTCCTTGAAAAACATTCCAATTAAGTATAACGTGCATTTTTATTCATGTACTTCACACTTTACAGTATTAATATCTAAGTCAACTTAAATCACACACATGGAAGTAAATATTTCAATAATATTTCCATGATGCAACTTGATTTTAGGAAACAAAAAGTATTTACTTTGGGTAGAATGACATGCTTCAAAAATTACCAGTACTTCCTATTCACAAATTCCAATTTAGAAATCATTAGCAAATAAATACAGTCAACAGTGGTAGAATTCACATCAAATACAGAATTGTCTTGATTATTAAACTACTATTAATGTAGTTGAAAATCAGATTATCTGAAATTATAAAATTCACATTTCTAATCAAAAGCTTTTGTACTACCTTGTTTTTTACCCTCAAGAGAAAAAAAACAACCTTCTGGATGCCAAATTTTACAAAGCACATCGTTTTCTCATGGATGAAACACTGGAAAATGGAAATAGTATGAAAAATAATATTTTTTTCATTCACTACAGTCAAAGAACTAAATCCTTAAAAATTCTATGCACAGCTTTAATTTACCATAGATACTATAACATACAGTGCTACAAAACCTCCTTACATGTGACAATACTACACAAATACCAATTTTAAAGTAATTTAAAATTAATCTTAATAAAAATTAAAACCTTTGTGGGTTTTCTAATAAGAAAAATACAGCATTATTAAAATAAGGTCTGTTTTCAAACTTTATGATACCGTAATTTAGTCATAACATGAAAATAACAAAATAAAATGTATATATTCTTAATGATGACAAAACTACATTCCACTCTTTCAAAAGACTTTGAAGAAGTTCCCAGTGAGATTTCTGTGTTGCTTTTCCCATTTCATGAGAATTTTCTATTAATACTTTTTGATTAAAGGGTTTTTAAATTATCAGCTCTGCAGAACAAAACATTAATTCTCTACTGGAAGGGAAACATTTTAAGTTTTCTTTAACTTCTGTTTGCTGCATTTAAATTACACCTTTGGCTTCCTTGCCAGATTACGAAAGGTCACCTAGTTGATCCATAGACTTAATGGGCTTGAAATTTGCACAGCACACCCGAGCAGCAGCCGAGGCAATTGGAAATGACTGTACAATGGAATTTACAGCATTTACAAAAGCGCTGTTTTTACATTGCAAAAGTCTACCAGCTTTTTATAGAGTCATAGGCAAGGAGGAGAGCAAGAGCCTATTATTGAATCCTGTTTTCTGAGGTAAGACGTGTAGCATAAAGAAACACTCGGGTACTAAAAGCTGCTAGATGTTTGTGCTAGCAATTTAGTTAAGAACAGCTGACACAAAATGCAGACATTTTACCTGCACTCCTGATGAAGCTATTGCTAACAGCTCCTACCCAGGCTCACTCACACCTCCCCCTCTCTCTACTCCCTGTCAAACTTGTAAGACCATGGAGATGTTACTGTGGGACAGCTTCCAAGACCACAGACTTCTTTAAATGACAATGCTCTGTCCAGATGGAGTTACTCTGTGCTCACTGGGGAGATGCATAGCAAATAATTTTTTTTCTCTTTTCTCTCTTGATTACAGTCTTTCAAACTGGGAAAAGAGAAAAAGGTTCAGTGATCAAACAGTAAGCACAGTTTACGAGTAGTCAATCTACAGACTAGTATTTGATTGCATAAACATCTATGCAATTATTTTTTACAATGAACAAATCCTTAATATTAAAGGTAGGTTTATAACACATTTGTCAGTTGAGCTATCTGCCATTAACAGTTCACCCAGCTCTAATTTAATCTGTTAGCGGTACCCCTTTTGATTTGTTCAGCTCATGTTTTATCTCACAATCAGAGGATCACCAGGTGTTTGCAGTTGGAAAGGATCTGGTTCAGTTCTTAGAGCTATCATACACACCCCAAAAAAGGGCAAGAGGTAGAGATAAGATGGATTCTCCTGGGGCAGCTGACAGCTGATTAAGCCCAAGAGAAAGACAGGAGCTGTGAAAGGTGCAGCTCAAGGTCAGACAATATGAGGATAAAGCCTGACAAGAGGGTAACTCACTAAGACTGAAAGGATCCCTTGCTAAACACACCCTATGAACAGAAATGCTTATCTGATAACAAATACAGGCTGCTTGAATATGCAAAATTAGTGATTACCTGGAGATCCTCAAGCCTGAAATGAAGAACGCTAAAGAGGAACATTTTATGTTACACTGCAAAGCCCAGGAGAAGAAGAATCACCTAGTAAGCAAACCAAAAACTAAACTCAGAAGTTCCACAAACATGCAAGTTATAAATTTGCAGACTTGGTAACTTCATCTGTTTGTGTAATGTCTCTGATTAGGATTTCCCCCACAGGAAATAAATTGGAGGAGAACAGTGCACATGCTTTTGCTGAAAGGTGCTCAAACCTGCAAACAGAACTGTTTCTATGTTTTTCCTTTTTCTTGTTTCCTTGAAAGACAGTAGAAAAAGTGAGAAGATATTTGTGTGTAAGCAAACAGGAAAGAATTCAAATTATAATAAATTAAAATAGTTGGGAAAATCAGTACATCTAAAGGAAAAACATTTAAGTTTCTAAGTTAAAGAATATTATCATCACTGAAACAGCAGCAGCTGGTAGTGGAAATTTCATGCTAGTGACAACCTTGATAATTTTTACTTATAACCCCTATAAAGCCACTTCTGGGAAATTTACAGTATGTTTTCACAGTATAATTATTTTCCTTACTGATCTTTGAAATTGCAGTCCAGGTTGGGAGATCATATTTATGCCACAGAGAATGACAGTCTGAGAACCTCACAGATTCTCAGATAAAATTCCCGATTCATTCATTCATCCTGATGGAATTCTCACTCTGTAGCTTTCTGTATCGATGAGCTTTTTCCGGTTTATTTTTTTAAAGATTATCACAACTAGACATACAATTCTAGACAACACATTTGTCACTGACGGACTAGCCTTCTGAGAAAATAAGAGTATTGCTCAGAAGGATTACTTTGATTTAATCTAGAACAGTCACTCACAGCCTGTCATTTGACTAGGGGCATTTTAGAAACTGGAAAACATCATCATACACTCAAAATAGTAATATCACGTCTGAAACATAGTTTCCATTATTTGCTGACCCAAATACCAAAGACTGAGGGGATCAAACTGAGTAAATAACTTCTTTCAAGCAACTCACTGAGTAAAGGCAAAAGATACCAAGCTTTCATTGTTATTTTACTCAGTGCACAGATATATGGAGAGACAAAAAACAATCTTTACGCTGGCTACATGACCAACCGATGATTTTATCAAATAGATTAAATTCTTTACATTGCTGACTTCAAAGAATTCTCCCAGTATCTTACAGTCAGGGTCATGGTGATAGATCTAGTTACAAAACTAAGAACTTGCCTCTCATCTGGACATCAGCAAGGTAGTTGAAAGTTAATGTTAAATTCAAGTTCTGGTTTTGCTAATGTGTTGAAGAAAGCCCTGGTGTTATGCTGGCATTTTTTTTTAAACGCCTAAAAACTTGAAGGCCAGGTGGACTTTGTTAACTCTGCCATGGCAGCGACACGTACACTCAAAATGCTCTGACTGTCCATATGGGTCAGCATATCCCAGAGATGGTATGTGAGTACCACTGATAGCATTTTTTTTAGCTCTGTTATCCATGACTGTCAGCAGCAACTGGAATCAAATTATTCTTGTATCTTACTAAAATGTCCAGTAATAAAAGCTAGAAATGCAAATTAATTGAGAAGTGGTGGATGTACAACATTCAACTAAGGGCTCTCAGAACCTCATAATAAGTCAGAAGCTAGTTTTCAGAGAATTAGTTTTTTTCATCAGAAAGCTTTATACTCTTAATTACTGACAGAACAGGAACCACAACCCTGGCTAGCCTAGACATGGCAGAACGACAGACCCAGAACTGTTGCTTTGTGGAAAGCTTCCTGACCTGCCCTGGGACCTGCTTGTCAATGGATAAACAACAGCAATACGGCACACACCTATGATGGTGTAAGGCAGAACATCCTCATGACAAAGATCCTTCTCTTGATCACAGTGGAGATAGCAAGTGAGTCATGAAAGGGATGAAGTACTGAATTTAGTTACAGAGTTTAAAGCAACTCGCAAGGACTATTGCCTCTTACTCTGGATTCATTCAAACAACTGGATGTGAATGTCTGTACAGGTTCAGGAAACATTTCAGCGTTTCTGGATAGCTCACTCAAGGGGCTTGTTCGATCTGTGACAGAAAAAAACCCTATCACCCTAATGACAGAAATTGATTACCAAAAACAAGTGGCACATGTTGAAACTGGTCAACCACTTGGCTCCTGAGATGAGAGAATGGCTGTGGTCACCTGAGGCAAGCTGTAATCCTGGAAAAAAATAATAAATAAAAATCTTGAAAATGTATTAGAAGTGTTCTACAAAGTATCGAGGTTATTCTATATGGGACTGAAACAGTCCCAATGCCTAGTCCAGTGTTTCTTGCATGAACAGATAAATTATATGCCAAAATTTGCCATGAATGACGAGACATATAACAAAAAAATCAGAGGGAAATAGCACTCACAGATTTGGAAAGCCAATTAATTTTTAACTGTGATGACTGAACTTATCTAGTAGGAGCTCCTTATCATCTAGTCTGATTCTGTTTGAGTTCTTGAGACTTGCATCTGTCAGAACAGAGCAGACACCACTGGCTTCAGGGCACAGTACCCACAGCTGCCTCTGCTTCCCCCGCAATGCTGACCCAGCCGCGAACAGGGCACACCACGGCTTAGCACTTCTCAGCTGCCAGGCACGGCGCTCACGGACACCACACAAGGGCACACCAGCTGAGGCAGCCGTGGCACTGAGAAGCCGTCGGCTGCCACTGGCCAACACTACCATGAAATGCTGCACAACCAGCCAAACACGGGAAGACTGCTTCACTTGCCAAGTCCTGTCAAGTTCTCATGCAGCCTCAGTAACATGATCACCATTTTCCAATCACCTAATAATTTTCTTCAAAGAAATTGCAGGAGTCGTCTTTCCTACTGTGTCAAAGGATTAATTGTGATCTTTCATATTTTACACCACTAACTCAAATGAATGCAGCAAGCTATTCCCAAGATAAGAACACGCTCACTGTTTAAACATAATTGCCCCTCACTTTGATGGACATAATTTTTACAAGCTAACTGAAAGCATTTATGCACCATCACATAGGAACTGATCCTTTTAGGTAGAATTCTAGTTAAAATACTACGAACAAAATCTTTTCAGTCTTTTTTTTTTTTTCCTAGACAAGTCTTAGTCGTTTTTTCGTTAGCAGTTTTAAAGTATCATACTGGTATTTAGTAAAGATTTGTTTATACATCTGAATTTTAGTATTTAGCCTTCAAAATACAATCCTGAATAGACCGTGCCGTAAGAACACAGTAGTGAAATCATCAATAGGTCTAAAGTATAAGAATTGGCACAAAATCCACAGCTTGACTCTATAACGAACAAGAATTCCCAAGAAAGAAATGCCACTCTGAAAGCTTTGTCTCTGAGAAGTTTATAAACTGATAAACATCCATTACAAAGAATACTGAAGATATGCCACACATAAAGGGCAACATAGAACAAATGCCTTAAGCACAATGCATAAACCAACGTACACTAGATGATGAACCATTGTCCTCAAATTGGAGAGAGTACACACCTGTGCGTGCAAAAGTGAGCATTTTTACACGTTGCATGCATAAATGCCTTCACTCAAAAAAATTCTAACTAAAATAATTCTCTGACACTCTGGATGTTTATAGTAAAGTAAAATAATCCTTTAGGTACGTATGATTGCCTACACCATCCATTCTTTGTTACAGGGATCATATGCGGGAGTTCAATATGTTAGAAGTGGAGAATGTTCTAGAAAGAAATAAATATAAATTTAAGTCTCCACACTAAACATCATGTTATTGACAATACATAATGAATGATTACTAGATTTGCTTAGCAAGAAGAGGTGTGTTTTGGTCATCCAAACTGTACTTCCAAAACTAATCAAAAGAGAAAAAACATCATCTTTGTTGTTACTCTATACCAAAAGCAACCCATGGGATGGTGAAGAGGGTTACACTTGTTTCTTTGATCTTTTCCAAACAGATTTCACTCAATAAACTGCTTATATGTTTTTATAATCACATCATACTGGAGGCTGTTGCTCACCGTCAGGAAAATTTCTTCGGGTGAGAAGAATGAAAAGCAACTAAAAACAGGTCCACAGGGATTTCCTGAAGAAAAATAAACAACATCCCAAGAGATTCTAAACTCCAAGATGGGTGAAAAAAATTAATCTACCAGAGCACTAGAAGAAAAATTTCTCTAAAAGCATCAACAAAGATCTTCGTAAGGAAACTATACTCAGACAAAACCACAACGTACAACCCCTGCTATTAACTTTTGATACAATGGCCGATTTCTATCAAATCTGAAAGGGACACAGTCGCAGATGACAGTGACGACTGCATTCTGGCTAGCCCATATTAGTTCTGTTGCTTCCTCCTCACTCAAACATACGCTGAACTTGGAAGCAAGTGTGTGACAAATAAGGGGGCTGAGCAGGAACTCCCAGTTACATGGGAGAATTGCAGCAGTACAGCACTGTTACACAGCAATAGCACTGGGGATAATAACCGCTAATGCAAGAAACTACGTGCAATGCAGGAAGGTGAGGAACAGGGTGAAATCTTGGGTGAGAAGGACAGTTTCTGATATGTTTGTAAACTTGAAGCCATATGTAGCTTTGAAATCTATTTAAAGAATATATTAGTATCACGTCCTCACTACAACATGCACTTGTCCACATTTTGACAATAACCAGAGAGCTGCAGACCCCACTTGTGAGCCTGCCACGACGTCTGAAAGGCACTGAACTTGCTCATCTACCAGATCCCCTTGTGCATAGCTTTAAGGTGTTAACTGAAAAAATACTAAACTTCACAGGATACAAACTGTTCTTACACAATCAGAAGGCAGATGATTAGCTAATAAAATACCTTAATATAATATCAGGCACAGACAGAAGCAAAATGTGTTTCTGCAGAAGAGATTAGCATAGATGTTTCAATGGATTAGGAAGTTTTAGTGACAGAAGGTATATTTAATATATAAAATCCATATAACAAGAAGCACTGGAAAAAATAGGACAACTGTCTTGTGTCCAAGAAATATCTTCATAAAACAGCTGTCAAATATAAACACTTCTCAGCAATGAAACACTCTGCAACCAAAAAAGGCAGATTTAACTCAGAATTCACGTGTACCTCATCATGGATTTTATAATGGTAAATATCTCTGAATGACTGGATCTCTCCAAATTGAAACAACACTTACCTTCTCCTGTTAAATAACTCCTGCCTGGCACTTATGATTAGTTGGATGTAAAGATTGCTGTTGGTTTGTTCTAGCAAAAGGACAGTTCAGGAGTACAAGCAGTGTGTATAAATAGACTCAGAGGCAAACACCTGAGAAGGGTAAGAACTAATTAAGCTCAAGGACCATGCTGGCATAAGAACAAATGGTAATAAATTGACCATGAAGAAATTCAGGTTGGAAACTAAACAACCTGAAGTTATGAGATGAAAATTCACAAATTTTTGATCAGGATGTTTGACTTAACAAGGGCTTGACCTCAAGTGGCCTAGGATGCCCCCCCCACTTCCAGTCATACATCATAAAAACAAAATAAATGTTAATGCTCTTGCAAAATAACTGCATGTTAAATCCTGTAATAAATCTGCTCACTGAAAAAAATATGCTATAGGCTATAAATAATAATAAAACATACCTATAAAACTCAGATATGAATAATTTCCAAAGGTTTAAAAATTGATTTGCATAGTTCCAAAAAGCATAGATCCTCATTCAATCTATCAAGATTATGAAGGTTCCTTTCCAGCAACAGGTAGGGCTAAGATAAATCTGCCTAAACTCCATCACAGCAACAAACTCTGGAAGAGCCTTTCACCTCTAACCAATATTCCTTATTCTTGTCCCTTCCCCAAAAAAATGCAGAGAGAAAAATGCAGACATGGCATAAATAAATATAAAATAATATATAAAAATATAAAATCATACATATAAATATGATATATAAAATAATAAACAACAGTCTGATATTCTGTGATGTCTTCTGGAATGTGTTTTTACTCTCTCTGCCACAAAAGCTCAAGAAAGTAACACAGAAGAATAACCAATGCACATATGGGATATACCGATCAGCCAAAAGCCTGGCCCACTCACTGGCCTCTTTCATTGACTTTTGATAAGTTTTATACAAGAAGCTATTGAACACACACACACATTTAGCAAGTACATTTAGAATACTCAATGTTTTGTTTCAAGGGGTGCTTTTTTCCTAGCTGTGAAACTAGCAAACTGCATTAGGAAAATTCACACTAAGCAGGAGGAACACTTCACCCTTGGAACAGACTGATTGGTACTTCTCAAGGAATCATAAAAAAGCTCTTCTGCTGTCAGTTGAACCTCCATTAGATCAAAGTTTTAGTCTCAGCTTTTACTAATTCTAGTTAATATATTTTTAGTCATTAAATACAATGGCATTTTATTTTGATTATTTTTTGTAATATTCATGTTCAACAGAAATGCCATTTTAACTGATCCAAACTTTTTTGAAAATGTAAAACAAATTAACTGCATTTTCTTCCCCTTCTCTTTTATCAACAGTGAAAAAAAAAAAAAAAACCACAAAAAAATGTGTTTACATACATACATAAATACATACAATGTCCAAATAAAGATGATCCTGCTAAATCACCTTCTCTTTCCCCCAAAAATCCATTATTGAGCACATATGGAGCTCTAAAGAACATTCAAGCACTCCTAGTCTAGGAAGCCCTGACCACATCACAAACATTTGCTTGTGGACAAAAGCATACTTAAGTATTTACAAAGAAGAAAAAGGAGATGCTGATCACTGCCCGTATAGTGATCTCCTGTGGTTTTTTGATAGTGATGTCTCAGTCTACCCTTAATTACTGTTGCTTTGCTTTATTAAAAACATTGAAGTTAAATTATTTGGGGGAACAAAAACTTTTGTTCATCAGGGAGGTAGGTTTTTTCAGCAAACAAAAGTCCTTTGCAGTTTGTTGCGGTTTTTTTTTTTTTTCTTTTTTAATTGAAATGCTGTGGGTAGCACAGTAAAGATTATACCATTAATTGTATTTATATGTATTGGCATGTATACACATACTCACCACTATATCCTATTTACAGACAGGACATTTTGAAGTAATTAAAAGGAAAAATATGGGCATCTTTTGCAGGTGGAAAGTAAATGTACTTATAGAAGCTCTAAGGAAATTATCGTTGTGCTAAAACGGTGCTATGACTGTTGAAAAAAATCGAGTCGATGTGATAACTCTATAAATAGACAAAGTATTCTTACAAAATTCAGGACAGTATATATCACTGCATTCTTATTCTGCCTCATTTAATACTCACAGACAGGCTGTAAGAAGGTTCCAGTATCACTGGCACTGACATCTTCCCTTGAAGATTCAATTTTGTTAAGTAAAAAATCTTTTCTCCCACAACCCTCTCTTTTTTCATGCGACGTACGCTGTACAGTCTAAAGCGAACTGCATAATTCCCAATCATCTCAGACTCAACGTGATTAAATTTGAATGTCTCTGTGAAGACAGGGCACGGTCCCCGCTGGATGCTGGTTTTTGCTCTCTGCTTCTTTATAGGGAGAAGAACTAGGTGTACTTGCCACGAGCTCCCACCTGTCCTGCTGTATGTGGGAATGTCTGTGACAGCTGTCACTGTCACCAAAAGCTTCTGTTCCTGTGAGTCATAGTCAAAAGTCACATCCAGCGTGCCATATTTAGCTACTGGCTCAGGATCAAAAGGTTTAGGAAGCTGTGAAGATGATCCTCGAGCTGACATATCCTGAAGAAGAAGAAAAAAGATTTTTTATTTATTTATTGTATTCTATTATTAAATCTAGCATGGAAATAATATGGCTTTCTCTATGCAATATGAAGAGACTATGATCTTTTTGTTCATTTCATAAACAAGGTAATTAAACACCAAAAGCCTGAGGAGATGGCTGACTAGCAGCCAAGAAGAAATCGAAAGACTTCACCTGGCCAATACCACCCAAAAGCCAGGTGCCAATCAGACAGAGCTCAGATTAAGTTAGGCTGCATTTATGATTTCTTCTGTGCCCACTTATTGAAATGTATATACTTTTGTTATGAGATAGAACTAGCTTATTTCAGTGCAAGTATACACACATTTTAAAGGTAACGTATCACAGTACTTCAAGAGCTGGCTAGTGACTGAGGGCACGGTGAGACACCAGCAAACACAGGAATTATTACACCTACTTGCACATGCAGCTCTTGTTGCAGCCCATGAGGGTTCTGTGAATGTGCCAAAAATTATCATGGCTTTATTAACGTATTACTGGAACTGTGCAAGATGCATCTGTTTTGAACACACCTTCTGAACCTTCTGTAAAAAGCATCAGTCCTAAAACTGTGCTTGAAAAAAATTTAAGATAACTTATTGTCACTTCAAATTTTAAACAAAATATTGATCCCTTATATTGTTATAACAGCTAGTTTGACAGTAATAGTGAAACGCAAAATATTTACAAGGTCAACCTACTCTTCATAGAAGTTACTCCAAATATGTAAACCAAATGTATTTCCTGTGTATTTTCATATTATCAAAGATACGCCTGCTCATGTAAATGAATGTCACAACAAAGCCTTTTGGATTAAAAAACATTATGTTCTTATTTTAAACTGGCTACATAGCTATGGGAATTCATTCCTCCAAAAACTTCATTCTTCAAGTTGTTGAGTGGCTATAAAAAAAGTTGGCAGTATTCTCAGTTCTTATTGAGCAGGCTTACATTAATGACTGGTGTGACACAGAACGGGAGGAACTCGGATTAGTTTTGCTGCAATCTGTTAGGGTTTGAGCACCGTATGTACACACTATGCCTTTACCAGAGTGAAGTTCATACGGATTGTGGTCCTGGTTGATCATCAGGTACATGCAGACAGCTAACTACTGAAGAACCTTGCAGCTGTGCCTTCCAGATGTTGCACCAACACCCCAGGTATGCAACATCAACTTACCAAGAGGTCTACTTAGACAGAAACAACTGTTGGCACATCAGGACTGAGCCCTAATATGCACTTCAAAACTGCAGGTAGAGACAAGAGGCAAATTTGTACCAACCAGAAGAGCCTCTTCTGCACGTGACATCACTAATGCAGGCTTACCCATAGATGTCAGTGCAGTAACTGGTTGCTAAAGACATTTCAAGAAATATGTGTCAGAAAAGATGATTTCTTCATAGTGAAAATGAATAGATATCATTACAGTTTTTTGTTCATCAGGGAGGTAGGGCTTTTTCAGCAAACAAAAATCATTTGCAGTTTGGTTTTGGTTTTTTTCTTTTTCTTTTTTAATTGAAATGCTGTGGGTAGCACAGTAAAGATTATACCATTAATTATATTTATATGTATTGGCATGTATACACATACTCACCACTATATCCCATTTACAGACTGGAAATTTTGAAGTAATTAAAAGGAAAAATATGGGCATCTTTTGCAGGTGGAAAGTAAATGTACTTATAGAAGCTCTAAGGAAATTATCATTGTGCTAAAACGGTGCTATACCAGAAATAAGGAAAATGAAGTGGACCAAATCTTTATACTACCATCAACAATTCATAAAAAATGTTCATAATTTTTTTCATAAAGGATGTTTTTATATCATGGGCTGTTCAGTTTGAAAAGTGTTAACAGATTATTTTTATTTATTTGGGTTGCTTGAAAAATTATGTGGAAGAAAAAGAATTTTGAATACAGCCCTTATAGTGTGATAAAGTTTTCTAACTGGTTTAAAAAATAACTCACTCTTACTGGGAGCATGTTTGAAAGTTAAGATGCCATACAGATAACTATAAAGAACAATCTGAAATCCTATTGTAATATTTTCCGACAAACTTTTTTTTTTTTTTTAAATGAATGGGCTGCAATATTAGTGTTCATGTAACTGTGTAGAGATCTTTAGATAAAAAAGCTCTCAAAAGGTTGCACCGCATGATGCTTCAGAACACTTAACTGTTTTCATTTACCTCTGGACTAAGGACCGCTGTGCTATCACTTGGTACATCCTCTTCATATCCTTTGTTATGAAAGCTTTCTATTTCGTGTCCCGTGCTTCCCTCACTTGGGCACTTATATGAACATCTCGGACTGTTGCTACACTGGGAAAATTCACATTTACTGTCTCCGACTTCAGAAGGCGTACATGAAAGGTGAGGAGAACCACTGTCATCCTGGTATGGAGGTGGCTGCAGTTCATCTAGCGGAGGTGTTCTTCTCATCCTCTGAATGCAGTTCGCTGCGAGTAAGTGAAAATTCTTTATTTACTTTCTGATTATTTACTTTTGAAATCATTCTGTGGAAAATGGTAAGTCTAATTATCTTGACTGAGTATTTAAAAAGCTATGAAAGTCTTTTTTCACTTTACACTTCAAATTAGATTTAACAAATACTACTGAAAAATATTTGTTAAAAAATGGAAATGAATGATCTCTCAGATGAAAGAGATTTGGATAAAAGCAAAGTATATAGTCACAATGGATTGTGTAAACCATATATAAACAAATAGAGCACAAATATGATGTGACAAAAATTCTAGGCTGGATGCTTACCTTGCAAAAACCATTGGATATCTTAAGCCAGATGCTGTGCAGGTGGAATGTAGACCAAATAAGGAAACAAAATGCACTCCCTAAAGCCACGATACCAAACTTCTGATTACCTCCCATGCAGTTGCTCACTGATATTAAATTATTAAACTCTGAAGACAAATACAGGCAGACACAAGTGCCTTTTCACACAAGTGAACTCTGCTCACTGGTAAATTTAACAAGTGAAGCAGTGTCTCAGATTCTTTATTACTTTTTAAGGATAGCTAAAGGGTACATTATCTGGTGTCTACAAGTTAGACACTAGATCCAGTCATTAAAGACAGTGGGAAAAGTATCATGAGCAATCTTGTGCTTGGGATGAATACTTGATGCTGACCATCTTTGCTTCTCACACTAGATAGATAGATAGAAATGTGGTTACATATCTCTTCTGAAAATAAACCTGATGCATTGATGTAGAAAGTTAAATCAAAATAATTACATTTCAGTTTTTGATCTCCTATTTTACTACACAGTATTACACAGATGACTGGAACTGGAAAAAGACGGCAAGGTGTGCAGTAGCTGAAATGAAAGGAATACCAAGGACAGGTAAAAACCTGTATCACATTTTGTTCACATCTTCTGTAGAAGTTTTAATGAAAGATTTCAATGCCACTCACACACAGAATTAACACAAAAATTTCAAAGCAACAATGTTTTCTGGTGTCAGACATCCCACTTCCACTCACAGAAAAATCCACCAAACAAGGAAGTTAATGAAAGTATTAACATATAGAACAATATAAGCTTTGATTTTGGATTCATGTAAGAAAGAAACTGATCGTCTTTCCCACATGACAACGGTGATACATTATAGCTCATAAACAAATTTTCGTATACAGGATTGCCCTACCTATGTCCTAAATTCTCACCAAGTACAGCAACCTTTTAAGTGCTTCAGAGGTAACTGCCAGTTGTTCAACATATCACATACACAGAGTATGCAAAGTTACCCTTTATGGAACAAGGCTGAAAACACAATGATGTCACTCTCTTGGGAAACAAACAGTCTTAGCAAAAGGTCCCTTTTGTTCTCCTTTCCTCTAGAAGTCTGGGCTGTAACTGACTGTGGCATGCTGGAACATTTCATAGCATCTGGGACATGATGTAAGCCCAAACCACTGTGGCTTCAGTGCACACTGTCCATGGGATGCAAACCCAGACACATTGCCTAGAAGGGAGCCAACTGTGCATGGCAGGTCCCCAAAGCTGGGCAACTGAAGGACTGAGACCTGACAGCCCGTTGTGGGGCATATCTACTGCACAAATAAATACAGGCCTCCAAGATGCGTGGGGAATGCAGGACTCCTCTTTATTTCACTGGGCCCCTAATGGGACACCTCTTAGCTTTAGCTAAGGCAAATGAGTAATTAACACACTCCTTCCAGATGATGCCATTGGCAGGAACTCTCTCTTCCCTGATCAAGCCATCAGAGCCAGCCTAGCATT
Source organism: Falco punctatus (assembly GCF_963210335.1). Lineage (NCBI taxonomy): Eukaryota > Metazoa > Chordata > Aves > Falconiformes > Falconidae > Falco > Falco punctatus. The sequence continues at coordinate 22,193,057 of NC_137592.1, read as the reverse complement.
CAGAAAGACTCCAAATTATTGTTACAGTGCTCCTGCAAAAGGTCCTTTGCTGTTAGTTAGGCCAGTGCCACCAACTCTTGAAACTCCAGCCCCACAGGGCTGGAAAGGAAAACAGAGGAGGCAGGGAATCCTGTACTAGAGGTGTAGCCATCAGTCTAGCAGATACACATAAAAACTTAGAAACGAAACAGAGTTAAGCCAGACACTCACAATCTTCAAATCACCATGCAGGAACAGTGAGAAAAGTTCATTTGCAAAACATAGAGATATGGGAAAGCACTTTTATTTTTTATTTTAAATTGGATAACTTGTGCCCATGAAACTAGACAGACATAATTTTAGAATCTACACTGATATTTTAATTGTAATAATAATAACCATCCTTTGACTCTCTATACCATGAAAACAGGTCTTCCTTTTCATAATCTATGTAATTAAATAATCTACCAGATTTAGAGCAACAACATTTCTGCTCATTGTTGCTAAAAGGCGACAAACAGCCTTAAATGAGACAATAACCACCATGTAGCTCTGACTTAATGTCTGTCTTTTCACTTGTAGTCAAGTCTGCAAAGACTTTTTAACTCCCAGCTTTTCCACAATCTAATGAAATGAAAGCATGTCTGGGTAACTATCAACACCATTATTGTCTTACATGAGTAAATAAATGACTGTGACTCACTTTTTTCACTTTGATGAACTCCATTATATGTCCCTACGGGAAAACTGCACAGGCTGTGTGACAGAACAGGTACTTTTAAATGTAGGCGGGGAAGAAGCGAAGAAAAAAAAAATTCTTATTAACAATTTTGTGACTCAAAATATCTTAGAAAAAGCTGAAACACTGGGGCAGGTTTTAACTATTTATTTTTGAAAGTTTAGTTTACCAAACAAAAATAACATGTAAATTCTTAAAACAAATATCTGGGTTTAAAAAGTTGAGGACATCTCTGTCTAAACAGGTGTGAATTGTTTTTGAACAAAAGGTTTCTCTACATAAAAGTTACACAGAAGTAACAACTAACTTCAACGATCAATCTGTCATCAAAATGTATCAAAGTTTAAAATGAAACCCGCTGCTAATGCATGCTGGCCTATCACCGATTGCTTTGGAGAAAAACATTTGGAGCTGAAAGGAAAGCATGTTCTGAAGTGTTTGCATATTTACATGCAAAACCACTTGTCTATACCATACCCTATACCATTTAAGGTCTAAACTTAGACACAGTTACGCTTGTGCATACTTATATACAATGACAAAACCAAAGAACACCTTCCAAAGACCACTGAATGTGGCTAATAACGTCTGCTAAAGAATTACTCTTAACAACCTAATGGTTACAGGGAAAATCTGAATTGTTGCACCATTTCTATACAAGTTTCCCAGAAAAATTTCCACTCTCAAGCCAGACAGAAAATAAATTTTGCCAATTCCCCTGATCAAATTAAATTACCATACCAGTTTGGACTAGACAGGGTGAAAAACATCCTAAACCTGGAAAAAAGAAATAATTACAGGGAAACCAAATCAGGTTTAGCCTGAGGTTCTTACCAGCCAGAAAACACCAGAACAGAGGAAAGACAAATAGAAAAATCCCACATCCAGTTTTCCACCCAGAGTATGTGAAATAACTTTGCATTCTCGTAACATGAGTGAAACCAAGTTGTTTAGCAACAAATATTTAGTAGACTCTAAATTGAGAATACAGCGTATTGCTGTCTATAGGCAGATCTGAATTATCAATCTTTTAAGGCTTAACTGCTTTAATTAAAATTTTCATCCTTCTTTAGAGGGCTGGGAAAAAACCTCACGTAGTGGTAACAGCAAAATCCTTGCTCAACAAAGAAACTGGAACTACAAGTGAAATCCCTGACAAACACAAGCATATTAGCCCTTTTTTTTTCTTCCCCTGGTACACTCAGAAATTATAACATGTGAACTGTCATTAGCACATTTAAGTCAGAAGTAAGTAAATACCCTCTTTTTAGTACTGTTTTTTAAACAATGAAGGTTAATTTTGTAAATTTTCGAAATCCCTATGCAGGGGTCTGACTGAAAGGCAAGGGCAGATGATACACATCTTGCCATTGACCCTCCAGGGACTCTCAGCAAAATCTGACACAGCAACCCAGGCCAAAATGAGCATCCCTGGAACATGCGATTGATAACTATGAGAAATACATCAATTGTTTCAGTCTTTTTTTTTTTTTTTCCCTGAGTGGAAGCACAGTTTAAAGATACATGAGCTTACTAAAATAAATGCTTTTTCTTTAGGGTTTCAGTTACAATATGAGCGTTCTGCTTCCAATGCTCCTCATTTCTCCTCTCTGTCCTGGTCCCCTGTGGACCATCCTAGGCTAAACATTTCACCATGAAGCTGGTGATGTTCCTTTCCACGTTCACAATGTTTAGATGTTGCTGTCTTAATTAATTTTCCCAAAGGTTGTCAGCCGCAGCACAACCCTAGCTTTCTTTAACCCATATTTCCTGTGTAATTCCAGGAACATCCATCTCTTAACATATGGAAAAAGAAACTTTCCTTGTGGTTTTAGGTCCCCTGTCTCATAAGCAGTAATTAACCACTTTTGCAACTTGGAGTTTCTCACATATATATTACTTCTTTAAATAATCATACTATTGTGAGAGGCAGCATTACTGCAAAACGTCTTTAGAAATCTGATTTCCAGTTCCTTTAAAACAAATAATCACTACATAAATTCATAATGTTTGCAAGTCATATTTTGTAATTATCAGAATATCTTCATACTCAAACAGTATTTTCTTCCTCTAATATATCTCTACATACACTATGCTTCGTAATTATTTTTTTAATCTAACAAATTTCAAGTTTTCAAGCCTTCAAGGGGTTCTATGTAAATGTTAAGACAATTTAAATAAAACATAAAATGAAATACATGTTTAAAAATTAAAGAAACCTTTCTTATTCTGAATGATTAAATAACCTCAGAGATTTCTGATATGCAGCAGACAGTCCAAATGGAATTTTCATGTTGGAACTTTTCTACCATCCAAAAATATTATGTTGACTGAATTACCCCACATTACAAGTATAAAATATAAACATTAAATATTGAATGAAACCTCGGAGCTCTCCTTCCTTTAAAATTAAAAAGCTTACATGCATCTTTGTGTGGAAAAATAACATTATTTGACAATAAAACAAAATTATCTTGGCATAATTTCATTCCTTTTTCAAAAGAGTTATGGCAGAAGTCTTGCTTAATGAAAAAAGAGGAATATAGGAGTGGTATCGGGTCATTATAGACAATATAAAAAAAATTACTTTCTTTTTGCATTTGCCACATTTTAGACTTTTACTCACAGTTGAACTATCCTCTACATTAAGCAATTCACCAGTGAACCAGAAAAGTAATCATATCTGTTGGAGGTTTTTTTTTCAGTAAAAAATAGTTCTCCTCTGTTTCCTAACATATAGAAAATCCCATACACTATAAGCTTAATCCCAGGCCTGTGGAAATTAAAAGAGCACTGCTGCCGTTTACATCTGATGTCACATGCAGTTCTCAGCACTACATTTTCCTCACTGTCTAAGGCTAATCCTTCTGGTCATTCACGTAATAAAAAGGCTCTCTTACGGTTTTTCTTAATAAAACTAATTAAAAAATTACTGAATTCTCTTTATGTCCAGTTCTTGAAGCTTCAATTTTCTTCCTCAGGAATGGTCTAAGACCAACTGAAGTTACAGATATGTGCACATTTAATTATTTATGAGTCTGTTTACACCCTGAGCTCGCAGAACTACAGCTTGGGTTTGTTTGCTGACAAAATAAATGTGCTCTTTTCTGCACTTATTAGAGCACTTCTGGTTTGTAAGAATTTATGGTCTGTTTTACAGAGCAATACAGAAAAGCACTGCACTGGTGAAAAACTCCAAGCTTTCTCTTTCCAAAATTAGCCCAAATTAGAACATTTAAACTACAAATACATTATTAAAGTATTATAGTGAACTAACTGTCAAAGACATTCTTTTGTTCCCTTCCCAAATATTTTGGTTGTCTTTCAATGAAAATTATACATTAGCATTTCTTGAATTCATTTTCTTTCAATTTAAGTATCATTCTCTGATTCCTTATACAGTATTTATATTAATCTGAATAGGAAGGAGTTCTGCTACCTGGTTCTGTATTTATACTTTCCAGCTGTTCAAAATGCATCTAAATACTTCTTAAATCTATTGGTTCAAGATTTAACCTCTTATTTATGCAAATATCAAGAAATCAAGCTTTCAGAAACTTAATTTTATTTTTCTTTAACTTTTAAGAGGAGACTTCAAAAACTGTTCTTTTCTGAGACTACATCCATCTCTAAAGCTTTTGGGAAGCAGTAATCTTTAAGAAGTGAAATTGTTAAACTATTTGCCTTCCCTTCCATAATTATATTTCCTCAGGTAAAGCATTTGTACTAAGCATGTTCATTCAGCTTTCTAGGTACAAAAACTTATTTTCTGTCCCATTTAGATGCTGGTTTCACTTTTACTGGTTTTATAAGCAGTGAACTTTCTTTTACACAACTTTTCAGATCACTATGTTGGCTAACTTCATAAATGAACAGCCCTTCCTCTGTGCATCTGTTCCTGTTCATTGTTTCCAATTTATCAAAATTGTTAGAAAAATACCACTTCCAACAAAACAAGTTAAATCAAGTCAGAATCTTCCTTCCCCCCATTTTCAAACACACTAGAAGTCCCACTTGCTGAAGATGACCGACAACCACCTTTAAAATCTTAAGAGTGCCTTGGTGACAAGGAAATGCCTTTTATCACCTCTGTGAAAATTCACCCAAATTTGGCTATTTCACCAGCATTTACAGAGCTTGACAGAAATTCAGAGCTTAACAGCCAAAAGCTTTGAAAACTCCACCCACTGTAAACCATCTCAGGCCCCTGAGAATCCCCACTTCTCACCACTGCTGCACACCAGCATCCCCTCGTACCTCTGGGCAGCAGCAGCTGGATGTGGGCTTAGAAATTATTTTCTTGTCACTGCTATCCTTCATTAGAGTACAATTTTCACTTTAAATGATGGTTCAAATTCCAGTCCAGCTTATATACTACTACAGCTGCAATATTAAGCACAGGAGCAGAGCAGCAGGATAAAGTGCTGAAAATGTGAAAAAAATCCCACAGAGGTCTAAAATCAATTCCCAGTACTGTAACACACAGCTAATATTCCTGTAATGTTCCTGCTCTCATTCTATTTGGTCTCAAATGAGGAAAGAAAGCATGATTAGAAAGCAAGATTAATGCGTTATGTGTATCATTTTCTGGAACATTTTAATATTTTTGCAGCTCATTTCAGGCACATTCATTTTTTATTTGACATGAAAAAAAAATACAAAGTTTTCCAAGCAATACAGAACCCCCCTTCAAGATCTCAATAATTATTCATTTGATGATATAAACAAGATCCATTCAGCAGTACATACTGCACTTAAATGTGTTCCTTAGCTATCAGAATTCTATTCTTTTTTCCAAACTTTTATTTTAAATAAGATACAACTACTTCCTTTAGTAAGAACTCTCTTTGCAACTTAAAAAGCAATAACTTCATGGTTTCTTAAAAGCAGCTTCACCTTGGTAGCTATATTTTGTAATTAAAAAAAAAATAAATATGTAAAGTTCCCTAGTATTTTAGCTTTCTATTTAGTACTACCCTAACTGGTGAAAATAAACCAGGAAAGATATCTTCATCAAGCACTGCTTCCAGAATAAGAACACAAAGCTTGTTTTGATTCCTTTGCCTTGTTTTCACAGCAGATTTGGGTGCAGTGGATACTCTGTTGGAGTAAGTCACCAACACAGAGCAGCACTACAATGATTCTGCATGAATCATTTCAGCAGGGCATGCATTAAATTTTCTGCCCATCTACTTAAGATATCTGTATGATCCAAATCTGGATATCTCATAACTGTTAAAAAGTGAAATATATATTACGGTGAATAATAGTACTATTATAATAGTAGAAGTTAATGTGTTTGGCATTTTACAGATGGAGAACTAAAGTACAGGTTGAAATAAGAGGTAATAAAGATTGCTGTGAATCTAGCTCAGAAGTGCTCATAATCACAGAAAGCTTCCAATGAAGTGTAGAACTGAAACAAAGTCTTTTAAGACTAGTAACCTAGCCATTTTTTCATGTTTTCTTTGTTTGTTTTGTTTTTGTTTTTATTTCAAGCCTTGTAAATTATTATTAATCTAAAATTCACCTGAATTGTGTACCACCACCAACATGGAAACCTCCAAGCCACTAGCTTCTTAAGACATATACCCCCACAGAATTTTCCATTATCATCAGCTCTGTAGTGGAAGAGAAAACAAAAAATACAATATTAGGGTGGGGAAAAAACTAAAGGGAAGAAGAAAAAAAAAAAAAGGCAAAAGGGGAAAGTAGGTGCAATGATTTAGAAAAAAGTGATAGGTTGTTGGTAAATAAACAAATGCAAGAAAGGGAGAGAAGTTTAGTAGAATTGTATATAAAAATGAGAAAAAGAGCAAAGAGAAATAAAGAACAGACAAGATGCAAACAGGAATGAAAAATTACAAACAGGTAAAATAAAGCAAAAATGACAGAGGAAGAAAGGTGAAGGAATGGGAAAAATAAAACAACACATGACATGCAAAAAAGTGGTTCAGATCTGAGAAAAAAGCAATGTCAACAGAGCAAAGAGATAAAAGAGAGATCAGTGATGTCTGATGGGTAGGAATATCCATATTTGTAGGTGAAAATCTGCACAACCTAGAGAATACAGCTAGTTACATTCCAGTAGACGCAAGACATTTCCCAGAATAAAGACTTATTTTTATATTTATGTTTTACATTTATTATTATTATTGCTTTTGAGTGGGGAGACAATGGTAATCACTTATTCAGATCAGGAGATTCCAAAAGACCTTGATTTCTCTTATCTATTCAGGCACTTTTCCCCCTTCTTCCCTTGACATGCTGGCTCATTGACATGCTTTAGTCAAATGGACTGTATTAGATACAGCGTAATAGAGTATTCCTGTAAAAAGGATTCTAGAAAATTCAGATTTTTTTGCTTTTGAAACAGCTTTCATAACTTTACCAAATAAAAAGCAGCTAGAACACCAGAAAAAAACAAGGATGATCTCAGAGTACCTAACAGGTCAACCATAGAAGACAACTGTCTATATATGCTCAAGAACGCCTCTAAAACCTTTTAGATATTAGCACCTGTAGAAAGCATGCTTAGGAATAATGGCACTAGTACCACTTTTGAGGCCAACTGTCCAGAAAAAGAAAGGCAAAGACGACACTGTGAAATCACAGGAAACTGATACACTTCAAAACCAAGGTACTTGTACTTCACACACCCAGTAAGAGGGCTACGACTGCACGGAAAAGGCACAGATTAAGCAGCAGGGAGCGTGTCAGCCTGTTCAACTCACTCCAGCAAGGCCTCAAACAAGTTTCTCCAGGCATAAAGAAACACAATTACTCAAAACTAAATTTCTTGCAGTTCTTTGCAGCACTTTTGAGACCTCCCACTGTCACAGATGAGCTGCTTTATTAGGCTTATATGTAATATATGATGTAGTTGTTGCCACGTAATTACAAAACAGGTAATTCTTTGCATTTTGACAGGACTAGATGAATATCAGTCCGGCTGGTAAAGACATTTTCCTTCAGCCATACACCAGTCATAAGCACTATGCAAGCCCATATGAGGATGAGAGAACAGTGGCCATGCTGCAGATTGCATACAGAGGGCTCAAAGTCTATAGAATGATGCTTCAGCCTTCAACAAACAGTACTGGTCTTCCGTGTCATCACCCAAAGAAACAACAGCGCTGAGCAATCAAGGATCAGAATGTTGCATATCATTCTCAGCCCATTTAACTTCCCAAAATGCTAACTGGAAAATTGTGTTATGAATATAGTGTTATACCTACCATATTAAATTTACTAGCTGCTGTGACAGAGTAAAAACATGCATATCCATTAAAATTTGTTTCTCAAAGATCTTTCTTATACGAACAAAAATTTATATACCTAATTTGAAATTACTGTTTGATGCTGCTTGTTGAATAAGAGACTTAAAGGTGGTGCACAGCAGTTAATTAGTAATCAAAGTCTGACAGCTACAGCTGCAAAATGTTTGTATGATAATTTCAACATTGAAAATGATTTATTTCACTCTACATGAAATTAGTGTACACTCATTAGAAAGTCAGTGATTATCTTGAAAAGTACTACTGAAACATTTCAGTAGCTTTGCTGCAACATCAGAAGGTATAACACATATTTGTCCAGGCCTATAACCATCCCAACCCTTTCTCATAATTTGGTGTCAGCAAAGTTTTAAGATCCTATTATTACAACTGAAAACATACTCAGCACAATGACGTTTAACATGGTTCATAACCAGAATGATGTTTTTTTCAAATCTCAGCATTAAGAGTTTAAACTACTTTATTAACAAACCACTTTAATAAGCTATATATAAAACCAGTATGTAACTGATACATGCACACATTGCAACAAACAAAATTCTGATTAAATATAAGGAAAAAACTTTGAAAATAGAGTGGCTATAGACTAGAATAGGTTACCCAGAGAGGCTGTGCAATCAACAGCATTGAAGGTTTTAAAAGCTCTCCTGGCTAGGGCCCTGAGCAACTAAGTCTGACTTTGAAGTTAGCTCTCTTTCAATCGGGCGATCAGACTAGATGACCTCCACAGGTCCTTTTCAACCAGTTATTCACTGATTCTACAACATATACTAAAAATCTCAATTCAATACTCTAACATTCAAGGATGGGGAGCATCTCAAATACAGGCATCGGAAATATCTATAAAGCTCCTTCTATGATACAGCAGTTTAACAATTCATAGGCAAGTATGGCTTCGCTGTGTATGCTAGATACGTTGCTGCATCCTGTATTAAATACATATACCTACCAGCATAGTACTTTCATTCCTAAAAAACAAAAAGCCAATAAAAAAAACAAAACCCAAAGCCACCACCACCAAAAAACCCCCAACCCAACCCCAAAAAAACAAATAATACAAGGAGCAAAAGAGGTTCAGAATACTTTGTTAACTGGTGGTGTTCTACTTGCAGCTGACTACATTTAGACAATGTGGTATCACTGAAATTTTTACTTGGATAAAATGAACATGTCAAGGTCCAGACTTTTAAGTTTAAAACATCCTAATAATAGTTTACACACACATATATATCAGAACACATCTATACACACACACACCCCACAGCCACGTATCAGTAACAGTTTAAGGTTTATGAAATATTAACTACAATGAAGATTACACTGAGGAAGTAATACCCATTATGAAATGCTGATGTTAGACTGCAAATATTGACCTTTATGATTTGCCATGTGAAAAAGCCTTAATTTGCTTGTTTTTCAAACTTTTAACAATAAATATGATAGCTTAGATGGTAGAACGAAAAGAAAACCAAAACCAAAACATTTGCTATCACTTTGCATTAACATTTTGACCAGTCAACAATTCAGCAGTGATGAAATGTGCAGTTTGATTCAAAGTAAGACAAGGCTATTTAAATAACTCAAAATAAGAAATGGGTATTGAAACATTAGAATTTTGATAAGCGATCACAGCTGCACTAGAATTAGTTTCTATAGCAACAGAGGAAATAATGTGGAGAATTGCACTGCAATACAAGATGGATTCCTTACAAACACTGCTGTTCAAATAGAAAACTTTAAAATTATTCACTGCATTAAAATATTTCTATTAAAATGGTTATTCAAATATCCTATAGCTTGTACTTCATACATTGTTCTATTTTCGTTCTCCAGGAATCTATCCATTCAAGTTTCATATCACATTTTCACACTTTCCCCCATTGCTTACCTTCCTATTTTAAAATTAATTAAAGTCACTTATTCTGAAGAATACAGTATCTTTGATCTCAAACTAATCTGCATTTTCAATAATTTTTTTTATTACCCCTACACAGAAGCACTCATTACATTTATTTTTCCAGCAGTGCACTTGTAAAACATAAGAGAATGCTTTAAACATGCTATTCATAAGAAGCTGCATCACAGCCATGAGAATTAACATCACTATGGAACTTCTGAAACTTGTAGTCATATGAGACTTGCACTAGCTTTTATCAGTGTGCACTCTCATGTCCTAAGCATGATTAAGAAACCATAGCAAATCTATTAGTATTCATGGACCGAATACCCATAAGATGGTAAGATAAAAGCCTTTTAGCTGAGCACATCTTTAGATATCAAATGTTGCTCATTTCTAACACTAAGAATTATTGTTTCGTTGCATAGTCTCTGGTTCTAGCTATTTTTGGCAACTAATTAAAAGCATATGCCTGAACCTTTTATGTATTTTGCCCTTATAATGAGACCTATTACTCTAGCTTATTCTATCCTTTTGAGTTCCAAAGTATCTTTCGAGTTACCATGGATACAAGTGATATGCTTTCTCCCACAACTGCTTTGTGTGCCTTATCAAACACCAGAAAACTGACACAGTAGGAATCTGAGCCATCTATACAGGAGGAACATCTAACCCCTCGGAAGTGTTCCTGGTTTGTTTTTTTTTTTTGCTCCCCTCAAAAAACTGAGGTATGCCTTATTGTAATAAAACAAACAAGCAGGTTCTTTTCTATCTGAAATCTAGCAGTTTTTCTCAAGGAAAACAAAATGAAAAAAGGTGCAGACATAAAACAATTTAATCTGATCAACTCTGAAACAGTGTTATAATGAAAATGGGAGTACACAGAATTATTCTGAAGTTTCCTGTTTATTTTGCGTTGACAGAGTTTAAGTGTTTCTAGATCAATATATCCACTGGGGATGTAAAATGCAGCAAATTTCAGAAAGTGTTTCAGAAAGGAGTTGCAGAAAGATCGCATGCAACCTCAAGATTATGCATAAACTAGAGTAAATAAAACACCCTTAAAAAGAAATTGTTAGGCCTCTGTATACCAATTCATTATGGGCATTTTCAAATGCAAATTGCATTCCAACAAGCTGGGAATAATTTGTACTAATCAGTGAAGAGGGCAGTTAGTAAACTGATTTTTTCATTATGTTTCTGTATTCTGACCTCTTCTTTAAAACAAAAGACTCCCACTCAGGCACCAAAATTTACACAGGATTCAAAAAACCAAGTGCTGATACTAACATAATCTGAATTAATGTATAAGTAGTAAAAGGGAATATCGAGAAGGAAAAATAAATTATTGTAATATGAATTTGATACAGATGCATTCAGAACTATCTCTCAACTTTCAATGCATTAAATCACTGGAAAGACATTAGCTGCATAAATCTGCAATGAAGGCAACTAAGTGCTAGAGAGCCAGAGAAAAATGGGTAAGCAAATGCTGCTCTTGCCCCTTTTCCTCAGTTATCTAAACTTCTCTAAACATTACATCAAAACACTCAAAAAAACAACTTACCTGACTTGTTCATACCCACAAGCTCAGCCTTGCTCTGAAATACAGATTTTGAAGCACAATACCTGAGCCAGAGACACTGGAGCGTAAAAAGCAGACTCTTATGCTTGTTTGTATTGACATTATAAAATAACTGTATCATTCTGTTAAAGTCTTCCACAAGCACATATGAACCAGAGACATATTAAATATTTTTATTTTTCTAACAGTGTCACTGTAAATTAGACTTATATTTGCACGGATTTCATAAGATACATTTCTTTTCACTTTTACATTTAACTTTGAACTGCCTCAGGTAATGGTATTTTCTTTTGGGGGTGAAAACCATCTACATAATATTTTTACTGTGAACATTCAACTAGAATTAAATCTCGCTTCTTCCCCCCCACCCCCCAAAATTTCTTTTAGAAGTAACTGAAAGCTAGAGAACAATGAAAAGGAACTCAAATTTGACTGCTACATTGTGATATTTATGGTAAATCATCTGTATTATCAAATTATTACTAGTTGTGTAGTTTAATGTTAGAATCACTCACACAAAAAAATGAGCAGCTGGAACAGCGGAGATATTTACATGATGGCTCCTGCCATTACATTCACCATTACACATGCTATCAGTTCTCTGTATAGTATTCTCCTGGATTATCTGCACAAAATCACACAAGAGACCTCCCATTCCTCTCTGAGTAGAATGCAAGTGCAAACTAGTATTTTTTAAGATATTAACTACCATTGTTAGCATCCTTCATAAAAAGGCTTCTTAGGTTCTTCTTTTGCAGATTCTCAGAATTTGTCTGGAAACTGCCACCGTTGTTCCCTACACCTCTGAGGCCAACACATTGCCTTTAACACTAACGACAACTACTGTTTTTATTTGCAAAGATTTTCTTCTCATATAGCCCCTTCTTGTTAACAGGAAGGAAGTGGCACCAGGAGCAGCAGATGGTTCAGGGCAGTGGTTCTCATTGCCAGCAAAAGGAATTTTGCTCTGAAAACAGTCAAAGGTAACAGCCATTATCAAACAGGATGATGAGTTTCTCTGAAGGAGAGCATTAGATGCTAGTCTCTTAACAGCTTAATTTTCCCTCAGTTACAAGGGAAAATGACCATCAGCTCAAAACACTTTTTCAAACTTTACCAGATCTACTCAAGAGTTACCTATTTGGCAAATTTTCTGTGTACACACAATTCACGATCCAAGATTTGACAGGAAAAGAAAAAAAAGGTATCAGAGCAGTACAATCAACTTAATCTTCCAGAAGAGCTTCTTGGAAATTTTCATGTGATTATTCCTACACTACAATTTAAGCAAAGAAACATTGTAAAATCCAGGAAAACGACATCATTATTCTCTCTCATTTTTCTCATAATCTAAAAATAGTTCCATCCTGGCATTACATACAGAATTTAGCAGAGCCAAATATGAAGCACTCCAAACAAAATAGTTTTGAAAGGGTAGGTACAAATTAATGCAAAATTAGACTAGTGTTCTGTTTTGTATCCATCGGATCTTGAAAATAAGTGCAAGAGATTTTTTTGATTTTCACTCTAGTCACAAAATTGCCACAAATTCTACATATGCCACAGAAACACTTCGAAGTATAATAAATCTTAATAACATCTACCATAGATAATATTGTACTTCTCATTTCAGAGTTGCCTTTTTTTCCTATTAAAATTCACAGGATTGGGAAAAAAATCTAAAAAGATGTTATCTGTTTTAAATCTTACTAACACGTGTTTTTAGTGCTGAGGATTTAAAAACAAAGTTTCAGAAGTCATTACACGTACTACCGAACTACAGGCTGCTAAAATACACACAACAAATCAGATACAACAAAAACAGAAACTATGAGATACTGGAAGCCGCAGAAAGTTTTAGCAATATCAAGTAATATTCTAAACAAGATTCCTTGAAGATATGAAGAAATTAGTCTAATCACTAGTGTTACCTTGACCAATTTAAACCAGAACAGATGCTGCCCCTCTTTTTTGCCAAAAGACGCAGAGTTGGCCCTGACCTTTCACTTATAAGTGTGTTGCCTGGTACAGATGTCAACTCTGTGCAGTAAACAACAGCAATTGTGTCACCTGTTCAAGTCATATACATAAGCTGTATTTGTTCAGGCTGAGCATTTTCAAAGAAAAGAAAAATCACACCTGAAGTCAGCCTCTTGAAGAGATGAACCTTTTGTAGTTTCATTCTCCCAGATTTGGATTTTTCAGATACACATGCTCTTATCAGCTCTATTTTTAACCTGACGCTTATATAGGATACTTAAAATTCTGAACATGTTTACATTATCCATCCAGCAGGCTAATGGAACTGCATACCAGACAGTCATGCATAATTCAAATCAATATCCTCAGGCTTGCAACTCTTAAGTCAAAGCTGCCTTTAAATAAGCTGGGTGTGACTTTAACATGAATAAAATGTATCCAGTTTTTAACCTTTATCTGACAAATTGATGTATTTGCAAAGGAATGTCATAAATCTTCTTTAAAAATTAAAAAAAACAGAAAATCACAATAACTGAAAATCTTTTAAAGAACACTTTTAAGGACAAAATTTAGAATTTAGTCCTTATTTAGTCAATTTAGTCAACAAGACTGAGCACAAAGGTTTCAAATAGAGAGCTGGGTATTTTTTAATTTTTTTTTATAAGCAAAATTTACAAATATATACATAAAAACACATCCTGGCAGAATATTACATAGTGTGGAAGGTGAACGTAGCAGGATTTCCTATTTACAAATGTAAAGATTGAGCTTTAATTGAATTGGGTGTAGGTAACTCCACACAAGAAAATCTTATACCTAGTTAAGCATGTCTGCTAGCTTCTCTCTAAGGACCAGAATCAGAATTTCCATAATAAAATACTATTTTATACATCCTTTTGAGTTTTCCTATGTGCTTTCATGATTCCATCACAGCAGATAACCTTCAGCCACACTGAAATGACCAGAAGCATGGCAATTACACTAGCTAAGGATCTATTTCCAGCTTACTTGTGAATACAGTGGAGGCAAGGTAACTGCAAACAAAAAACTCACACCCCCCATCTACAAAACTCCCCCTCCAAACAAAAAGAACACAAAACAATAAAAAAAAAAAAGGACTCAAGTTGTATAATAGATCACATCATGTTTTCCCTTTCCCCCAAGGAATATATTCCAATTATTCTTAAAAGTTAGGATAACTCTATAACACAGTGTTGCAAGTAGCACCTAAGAGCTTATTTTAACAAGAAAAAAAACCCATGAATAGAAACCCTTGCCTGCACAGAAACTACAGACACAATTTCATGTTGTTTACTCAGATACAATACAGTCTCCCAATAAATATAAACAATTAAAGTATCCATGAAAATAGTCATCCTAACAATAAAATACGTTATTGGATAAAATTGGTAATGTTATGTTGTACAAGGACAAAATATTAATTAAATAATTCCAAGAGAATACTTATGATACAGTTATAGATATCTGTGCAATTGATACATGCACATAAAAAAAATAATATGCACTGACTAGGTAACAAACCAAAAAGAGTTCAGTTACAAAACCAGCTCCTTGTTCTTTTAGCAAAAAGACGGTTAAAATGTAATGTGATCAGATTATAAAAAAACAGTCCTAATGATAACTGGCCTTTAACCTAGGGGAAAAAAGCACAACTGGGAGGCAAACATTAGTTTGAGACTAGAGTTAAAATTTTTCTGGTTTTAACCTTTAAAGTTAAAAAGAATGATCCATTTATCCACAGGCTTTATGGAGGAAGAACTGATAAAGTGTTCTTTTGTAATATTCTTATGTAAAGTTGTAATAACTTTTTTAGTTCCCATATCTATTTAACAAGTACTGCTCCATTCTGCTGACTGTTCTCAGCAGCTGAGTACTGGGTGCATGCAGGATAACACTCCTTGTTCTAATGCACCATCTAAAAAGAGATTTCCAGTCTACTGTTCAATCCTGTTTCTTAGTCACTCATTCCATGGTAAGAGCCATGGGATCTCTGTAATTAGGGTTAAGATTAATGAAAATTGTACCTTCTTTTGTCTATTTTGTGGAAGTCTTTCAGAACAAGACCTGTCTCATGATATACATGCATAAAGATCAATGAAATTCCTCCCCTATATCACTAGAAATTACCATAATACCAAGAAAAAAGAATGCCCATACTCGATAGCTTTTAGATCGGTACAAGAAATACCCAGTTTGCAATGTGAATTCTCAGAATCAGCAAAAGCACCAGGTTCATCAAGAAAGTGATCTTTTCTGCTGATACAGTACTACCTCTTGCGTTTACATCACAAATCAGTTCTACATTTTATTAATGTAGAACATTTATATCAAATACAACGCCACAAGGAACTACTTCAGCCACAAATACATGTGAACTTTTCCTAGTTAACAGCAGATCTTGATTCTTTCATAAATTCCAGATTCAAAGAGATGAGAGACTTCATAAAATAAAGTTTACAATAAAACGGAAACTTTCCTGTTAATTATTAACGTATGATTTACATCGCTTCAGAGACATCATATTGCTAAGGGTGACTTTCTTCAAAGCCTTCACATCAATGCAAAGGGTATTTCTTCAAAGACTTCAAAATGCTGGCAGGAGGAACCTGATTTGTGAGACTACTTTGCTCACTTGTGCACATCAGGAAAAAAAGCCCTCTCCCATTGGAGGGCAGTTTTTCCTCCTGTTTGGAGTTGATCTAGCTGGAAAAGGAGTTTTCCTGTTAAAAAGCTTATCACCACCACTGACTTTGAGTTTTGTTACTAGTTTTCCTCTCTCAGCAGTAGATGACATGCATGCTTTAACATCATCTTTTCCCAGCATCTCTGCTGCTAATCAGAGGGTAAATCCATTATTTCAGGATTATTCAAATTCATTCTATGAAGAAATTTCATGTGTTTCCTTTGGTTGACAAGGCTGTGCACAACTTTGATATCATCTATCTGGCTTTTAAATTCAAAAGTTATCCATGTAAATCTATTCTCTTCCAAACTTTGTTTAAACTCAGACATAGATGTCCTTTTCAATCCCATGTTCACATCTTGCCTCTCCATAGTATTCCTCAAGAAAATTACAAGAATAATACTGAATTTCACATGTACTTTCTACCCTATCTGTGAATTTTCTCCATTCCAGGTCTCCAGACTTTGTAAACACTATGCATGTCTGCCATTCGTGCAGGTAAGGAACCACAACCACAGCATGAAGATACCCTAATATGTGAAGTTCTCTGCTATCGGGAACTTTTAAAAAGACAAAGGGTAACGCTTTCTTGGGAAGTAAAAAAAGAACTGAATTCTGTAAAACTGAATAAAATACAGAGCAAAAGTTAATCTTTAAATCATCTTAGTCCCTGCAATGCTTAGTTGACTATATATTTTGGGGAAACATGCATCATAATTTCAAAAACTTAACAGAACTGACTCCCACTATTATAGAACAATAGAGGACTGCCATAATGCACTAAGATGATACTCTGAAACTCTTAAAAAACCCCAACCAACCAAACCACACCATCAGAGAAAATAAGTAGAAAAAAATGGAAATCAAGTTAACTCTGGACACTGTTCTGCAGATCCTTAAATTACAAAAGTATCTTTTCTTTTACACAATACCCTGAAACATTCCCTTGATATGGCTGTGGATTGAACTGCTATGCTCTCTAGAGGCTTCAAAACCACAAGAAATTCTTTCTCCAATTTTTAAGGGCTTGGAAGCAATGAAGACTCACTCCAGTTTACCAACAAACGAGAGGTAGACACACATAATCAGGGGTCAGACTTTGTAACATTACTATTGCATCTTTGCACTCTCTCTTGTACTACATGAAGATTTTTAATTACTCTTAAAATAAGACATGTCAAGGGTAGATGCCCACATAATAGAAAACAAGCATAAGCAAGCTGGATCGACTAAACAAATATTGTAATTAAAAAATCCCCTATTTCTCTCCCAAAGTCTGCAAAAAGTGCATCAAGAATGGTATCAGTTGATAGTACACAAGCACTATCAGCTGAAATATACAAATATGAGTGTCTGAACTATCTCAGAGCTGTAACAGGAGTCAGCCTTCAAAATACACTCTGAAACATTTGGGAAACACTGCTCTGAAAATTACTTAAGACTTGTGTTAAGTGTCTTTACTAAATACCCTTTCGAAGTATCTATTTGGAGCCCTAGGTCTACCCAAAGCTGCAGGACAAAAAGAGTATTTTCTTCCAGCAGGTATTACACCAGAGAAATCTCACAGGTAAACTGATAAAGGCACATCAAAGAAAAATGAGTGGCCACCTTCTTCCTAAATATTCTTTCCATTGTATTTCTAATTAATTTCTTTAAAGCACATTAGAGGAAAAAGAAGATAAATAACTATTTAAGTTATGATCTAGCATTCAACTGAGCTTTCAGTCTTCCAGTCTGAATACCAGCTCATATTCCCTGTGTGCCATCATCTTCTTTGCTTGAAATTCTTAGCATCTGAAATGTACGGATACATAGACTGATTTTGAAAGAACTTTGTGGCTTTAGTTTACTGAACAACAGCACAACCATACTGAAGCCCACACTCTACAGTTCTGAGACAAAAAAAATTTTCATTCACACTTGCCTTGAAAATAGATCTGCTTATATGCAAGGACTAATGACAGAAACTAAACTGGAAAACATATGGTTATCATGGGATTCACTGATTCTTCCTCTCTCAGCCTGTCCAGTGGCTTTCACCTTAGCTTGACAAGTCTGAAGAAGTCGGATCCTGCTTTACAGAAGATATTTACAGAGAAAACCCACCCCAGGTTCCTTTAACAAACTGGGGAGATTCACCTGTATACCAGTTTTGAGATGCCTGTGAAAGAGGTTTTGGTGTTGATGTTGGGTAGATACTGAAAGAAAAATCTCTCTATATACTTCAAGTAGTTCAGTGAAGAGAGTTTTCCCAAGACATGAAAACTAACAAGAAAGAAAGAAAAGGCAAAAAGCTGCATACAGAATCAGATCCAAGAGATTCCAGAAGAACAGTCGCCTTCACGTGCAAAGATTGACACCGAGGAGCAAGGCAAACATATGTCCAACAGACACACCAACATAAAGTGCCGAAAGCCTAGAGAAGAATAAAAGTGGAGAAGATAAACTACAAAAATAACATCATATTCTACCTTCACAATATGGAAAAGATGGATAAAATCCAGTAGCATATGCCTGCTAGAGCAGCAGATTCTCATTTAAGAGAACGTATGTTTTCTCACTGCAGTCTTTTAGTGCTTCCATATGTTTCCAAAAAACCTTGTGAAATGTAAGGCACTTGGGCCAATCTCAGAAATAGAGCCTCTGAACAAACATGTCTTCAGCCGTGGGGCTTTATCAATTGAGAAGTTAGAAAAAGACTTTTAAATAGGCTGGAGACGGAACCTGTGGTTGTACTGAGCTGCTAAACTATAGCTAAATATAGTACATCTAAGTATGCTAAGTAAGCAAGCAAGCTTACTACTTTTTTCCATCATGGTGTCACTTTGCTTCAGAATTGGGATCAGTCCCCCTTGCTTGCTTCCTAATCTGGAATTTTACACAGCTGTTAAAGAGGTGATTTGGGCAAGACATGCTTTAAGAACGTCACAAAATAAAAAACCAGACTGTATTCTTCCCCTCTTCTACCTTTCTCCTCTCAAGGGAATCAGACAGTCCTGATTTCAAAAGCAAAGAAGAACCTGCAGCTTTTGAAATCTGCCTGCAAAACTGTAATTTCAATATATTTATCCTAACATTTCAAAGTTTTAAAACTTCTGGGTTTAGGGATTTCAGGGACAGCTTCCTTAAAGAAAATATATTGTACTTGCCTATGAAGCTTACAGAGAGAACAAAGACACAACTTGCTTGTATAATGCTTGAGTTTTTAAAGTTCAGGAAGTAGCCACTACTGGAGACAGGTTGGTTTAATATCATATTATATGTTTTTCTGAAACTGAAGTTATTAAGAAACTATGGTCCATTTGAGATCACAAAACATAGATACAAAAAAATATTTCCAATTACCAAAGTACAAAGAATAATGCCAATTTAAAATTTAAAGTTTGTACACTTCCTTATTTAGATCACTATTTCAATTCATAATCTACTTGTTAGCTGAAAAAGTTATTTTTCCTTTTTTTTGTTCTTTATTTTCTGACACAGATGTGAAATATCATAGCCTATATTAATCCCCTCTTCCAAAATATTACAAATAATTGGAGCACATAAAAGCAATACTACGTATTCAACTGGGTAACAATAGCATTTGAAATGGCAGGGAATAATACAAGTAGGATGCACATTATAAAAAATGAGCAGTAAGTTGTATCAGGATATGTGTCAGGAAAAAGAAAAAAAGGTCACTTCAGAAAGTATCCATACTTTACTGGATAACATGAGAAAGAACAGAAAGAATATCACTGGCAAAAATAAGATTTCGAACTTTGAGCTGACCTTAGAACTCTGGGAGTAAGCACAGAGACTGGGTTAAGTCGACACATACGTATCAAGAAGTACTATAGTTATACAGGTTTCTTTTTTCTGTGATTAACAGTTTTGGGTCATTTGTGCAAGAGTTGGAAATCGCAGGTGTAAACCTATCTTCTCTACCATTTTACTTTTAATGACATTCGACATCATCTTGGTTTTCTAATGAACTACATCTTCCTTTAGAGATACTCTGGAATTAAGCCTGTCATCCATGAGGAGCTCACTGCAGAAGCTGTGTATTTACACTAGCTTGGAGTCTGTAGAAATACTTGCATCTAAGCACAATATACATTTTTTTTTCATTTAAAAGATGTACTATAATTCATCAAAATCTAAGTGCATCAGATGTGCTACACAAATATAGAAAAGGGATCAGATGCTGGTTATAAGCAGGTATTTGTGAACCACAATTTTAAAACCTGAATTTCATAGAATGAACTGAAGTGCCACTAGAACATTCCATCATCGAAATAACACCAACAAAACCCACAAAATACATTGCTTTCTTCATTTAACTATTAAAAACATTATACAAAATGCCCTGTCAGTTCTATATAAATATGCTGAAAAGAAAGATTAATATGGCCATCTAGAGGAGAAAAGAATGATATGAAAACATACCACATGCTTTTTTCAGGCTTCAGAATAAAAGGCATTTTTAGAAGCATGCAGCCATAAAATAGATGTAATAATCTAATTATATAATTGATAATAAGTGAACATTAAAATAATATGACCAGACATTTTGATGGTCTTAATAATGGAAACATATTAATATTATACATGCTTTTAGCAACCCAAGCAAAGCTTACAGGGTGTATTAATAAAGGAAAAATTATATTTTTGCCTCATTGTTAAATTTTGTGCGTGCACTGTTAAGTGCAGACACATCTAAACAAACAAATTTAAAAAGTAAGGACTGAAGTGCAGAGTAAACAGTTACCAGTAAAACTGTTTATCGACTCCTTTAAAAATGCACAGCAGACTGTTGCAAGATACAACATGTGATAGAGATTAACTGCTCAAGAGAAAAACCCACAGAATTTTCTGAAAACCAAGTACCATTTTCACTGCTCATATTACTTTACCTCTGATGGAATTTTTAATGATATCATCAGAGGCTGATTTACTAGCAATGAGCAGGGGGGGAGCAAAAAGAGATGAGACAAAAATTAATTCTGTCCTGTCATCACTTCACCGTAACACTATCAAGCCCTGCTCAACAGATGGACTGATTGGTGCCTTAAGCTGGAAGTAGCACTGAAACGTTTTAAGTCTTAGAAGTAGAGATGATAAAGCACGTATGAGAAAACAGAAGCATGCAAATATATTGACAATCATTTATCATTTTAAATAAAGTACATAGGAATACACTGCTTGCTCCCCCTCCACTACAAAAAATGGTTCTATCATTTGTCTTTACACTTCTTACAAAAATAATTTGTCATAAAAACCAAGTTTTCAATGAAAAAAATCAGGATTCCTGTGGCATCAAATCTTTCACTGATTTATTTTGCGAGTTTAAGGAACAGTGAAGTTTTGAATTTTTAAAAATTACACTGAAACATCTAGAATGTTGATGGTCTCCAGTTGCAATCAGACACTTTTAATCTCATCTGTTCAGTGAACTGCTTCTCTGAACATATAAGAACCAATTGGTAGCGACAGACAGTCTCTCATTTATTTCTGACTGCAGACTTTCTTCATGCGGTTTCTACCTTCCCATTTCATCAAATTTCTAGGTTGGGCAGCTTTCCTTTTGTAATGATCATAACATAACAAGGCATACTCTGTCTTTTCCTCTGTTCTAACACATTTTTATTATTGTGCAAAGACTCTTTATGTTTGAAATATTTTAGGAACATAAAAAGTACTAACTCTAATTATTCTAGTGTGCCACCTTCAGGTCACTGAAAAGTGATAAATACTAGGTTGTTAATCTGCTGCCACGTCCAATATCATAAAACTCTTTTTAATAGTATTGAACATAATTTTGTTGAGATTAACAGATTACAAAAATGAGACAAAATCATCACACTAATTTGCAAGCATTTTGTAGAAAAACGTAGAATGACTGCAGACTATCAAACAAAAAACATTGCTGATTCTCCACACCCTGTAAAATGTGCAGAGAATGCTCTCACAAGCAGCAGGAAAAGCAAAATACTGACAGTATTAAAAGTTTTCTTGAAAGTAGACGTACGTGGTTACAAATTTACAGTTTTCTAAGTCACAATGGTTTGACAGTTTGTGCTTCAAAAGTTTTTTTCCAAACCCTGAATCTTCTTTCATTACAATAAATTCAATTTGCATACTAATTTTAGAGTGCATATGTGAATGTGTATATATAAATGGGGTTTACATCCAGCCAGATTCCTGAATGCAAAGAGCATTCAGAAGGGATAGCAGCTGGTGACAGGTATCTTTAGCAACAGAATTAAAAATGAGAAAGGAGAGGGGAAACTATTCTAACTTTCCTAATACAATACTTGGACTTGCCAACAGGGTTGTTTTGTCTTAGATCCTAACCATGACGTGGATTTTCAGGCTGGAGTTCTTATTCCCCAGAAAAGGATAAAAGTCAGTGACTATGAATTTTGATGATCTAAGAGGATGATGATGAAGGCAATTATTTAAAAAAAAAAAAACAACCCACACACCAAACCCCAAAAAACTGGACGCAGGCTAGCACAATGCCTTTGGAGCTTAAATCTTATAGGGCCAAAGTAAAAAGCTCATATGAACTGAGAACATTTCACTAAGGAGATCAACTAGGTGGGTTAAAGTATCTGAGCAATTACAAAATAGAAAGAGGAATGTCACATGGTCTTTCCAACATGAATTATTCTATTACTATTTCAACAACTGGCCTCAATAGTTTGAGGAGACAAATACATTATTCTGGGTATCTGAAAGTAGTCTCCTTGTGTAATTACTATATCTGGTATTATTTTCTAATAAATACAATTGAGTTTTCCACCTCCTGTCAATACACATCACCATTCTTTCCCAACAGTGACATAAGCCATACAAAAAATTAGTATTTTATCCGTTGTATTCTCCCCACCAATGCTGTTGATATATCTCAGTAGATAAAACAACAAAAAAGACCCCCATGATACTTCCACTATCCCTCTTCCTTGTTGTCCTTCTCCATCATAGTATCTAAAGATCAGTTCTTACCACCTGACCTTACCTCTACATCTCCTTCCCTCTTTGCTGGAAAACTCAAAGACTGCCAGCCTTCCTGCAACTTAACACCAAAGGAAATAAACATTTCTGACGATCAGGAAGGAATCCTCTTACTCTGGAATTTATTTCAATTATAGCTTTCATGTCCTTTGTGTCTTAACTTGGAATCATGAATGAGTATGCACTAATTTCAAATTTCAGTGGCAAACAGACTTTTATATAATTTAATTACATAACTTTGTAGAAAATTTAGATTTTTTTCCAGCAGTTCTGGACTGTATAGAACATTTAAGGACAGGTATCTTTTAAATATATGTATCCATTTTTAATTAGGAAAAATAAATCACTAAAAAAACTTTGCTTTTTAACATATCAAAGGGACGCCAACAAATATCTTACTACAACACAGCATCTATATTAGAATGACTTCTATGTAACTTCAAAAGCTCATTATTCATGATAGATACTGGGTATAGAGACATGGTTCTCACACACAGCTATTTTCAAGCACAAAAAACATACTGACAAAATACTGACAGCAGAATTCTGACCCTCTATATCAGGCACTCACGTAACGTAAAGTCAATAAATATATACCATAGAAGACATCCATTGTTTACATCCAACTTTTAATGCCATGGAATAAATGCATTAATCTAATTTTTGTAATAATTTAATTTCTGTCATTTCAACAGAAGAAAAGATACAGAACATTCCAGTAATGCACACGGCCATGACCACATGCACTGTAACCAATAACCATTCCATTTACTTTGCTGTTAGGACAACTTATCAACAGAGGAATAACAGGTCTTCTTTGTATTTTTAATGCCACAGAATTCATCAAGAGTTGCCACGTTTCCTTCCTAAATCAAAACATTTAAATTCCCGCAAACCAAAATGACTAATGATGAAATTGTATGAAACTTAGCATAACAAGATACCATTTGCAGTATTTCCAGAAGAATACACACAAGTCTGTGCCTTTTTTTTTTCAGCATGCACAAATATAAAGATATCTGGATATTTCTTGCAGACAGTGACTATTTGCAAGCCAACCTGTCCTTGTCTAGGACTTACTTATCCAGAATATAATTCTGAAATTTGGAATCAAAGAAATGCTTTTAAATTACTCTTACCTTCATCTATTGAGGCTTCACTACTGTATCCATCATATTCTGCAGACAGGGGACTATATTTTTGTCTGGTTTCCCATATATAGTTTTTTTGCTGTCTGCCATCCACCACTGGCAGCCTGGAACTCTGGGTTCTAGACAAGGCCTCATGATATTTACCCAGTGCTTCATCTTCACTCTCAGATGATGAACCATGCTGGTCTTTACTCATATAAGAGTTGTCTGTTTGAATAAAATAAAGCAAATCGACTACAGCTCAAAATAGAATACAAGAAAATAACCATAAGAGGTTATCACTGAAGATATTTAAGCTATTTCAATTAAAATGTCTGTAATATTTTAAAAATATCATCTTGTTGTAATTGTATTATGTGACTTTGTAACTGGTGAGAGCTATTTTTTTTTCTAGAAAAAACTGTAAGATCATTAAGCCCTAAAAAACATTCTAAAACTTATTCAATAGAAAATGGATCAATTTATGTAAGGCAGCACACACTGAAGTTCTTGAAACCCTTCATTAAGAAAATGCTTAAAATAATTTATGTAAAATACATCCAACACTGCTGCAATATTACATTTGGATACCTAACATATCAGAAATGCATCTGCTGATCCTCCATTCCCAGCTGATTTTTGCTGTAAGCATGCAGTATAACAGAAATGAAACTGATTTACAAAGAGAAGCCTACAACAAAATCCTCTTAGGGTATTTATGTCGGTAGTGCTTAAACCTCACAATAACAAATAGGAAAATGCTAGTGAAAGATGTTTGCATGCACAATTTTATTTAGCTTAGAATAAACAGCCCCTTGTTCAGTAATAACTGAAATTAGTGCAGATTCTCACTGTAGACATCTGGTAATAGCAAAAATTGCAGAGAAGAATCCATCTAGTTTTTTTTTTTATACCAGTTCTTCTATAATGCCCACTGCTGTGGCCAACTTTTTCCAATTACATCTCAAGTATGACTTGCTCCTACAAGGCAAAGATTCAGCTGCATTTTTATTTCTGTAAAAGGAAAGGTTCCTCCTCCCTCTTCCAAACCTCAAATGGATTCTGTCCAGATTCAACATGCAGAGGTTCTGTAGCTCTCACACACTAACACGCATAACAAGAGTTCATGTAAGCTCAATAAAGGTCAGCATTACCACTGATCCGTGGGCAAGCGCATGGCATACAATTTGCCAATGGATTTCCATTACTGGCAGAGCTCCGAGATGCCCATAATGCTGTTTTTCAGCTCCTGATCCTGCAAGGATCAACACGCTACCAGCCACACTCAACTGCTCCTCCCTCCCTGCTTTATTGCTCTCCTCCCAGTCCCTGTCCTTAGCTCTAGTTCTGCATTTCCACTCCCATTAGTTTCTGTCTTCATGCCCATACTCCTCTGCCTGGGTATTCCAACTAAATGGGAGATTCAGCTTTCCCAAAATTCAGCCATTTAAAATTAAAGTAGCCTATGCCAGCCATCTAGGCCTCTTTTACAGTCAAGTGTTTGCCTCTTCCTACTACAGAGGTCCTTTCTTCCCACTTTTAGGTAAGCCTCTAGAGTACATGAGTAAAATCACTTCTCATAGAGGTCCTCTTCTCCCTGGTACTCGCACAGAAAAGCCTATGCTGCAAGTTTAGGTAAGACATCTTTTGCAAAGTTACATTTATATGAGTAGAATCACATCCTAAGTTCCTGTCTCCTGGGCACATACTCCAGGTTCCTGCTCCAAGCACCCACTTCTGGTCTCTTACGGGGATTTCCTCTTTATTCTCTTTGTCTGTTCAGTCCCAAATTCTCTTTACTTGCACCTAATCAATTACTCATGTAACCTTAGTCCCTCCACCTTCACATAATGCTATCAGTTCTCTCCATAGCTATCACCCATCCTACCTCAAATCCCAGTCTACCACTTGCATCATGTCACATTTGTTCAGGATGTTTCTGTCTTCACATAAGTCATATTTACTCTCAATTATTCTGTTCAAACTTCCAGAGTCCTTCAGTAACTACAAGTATCAAAAGCAGGGCAAGACCTGCTCTGTTCTTCAACCCCTACAATGAAACATATGAATGCAAATGGGTTGGTCAGTGAATTTATATTCTAAAAAGTGGTTACTATGCCTTTTCAAAAGGCAAAGTTCCCAAAGATTTACAACTTGGTCAAGCCTTTGTGTTTTTTCATATAAGAACATGGGCATCTCTGACATGGGAAAAGTGCTCTCCCACATTTCAAGTACATACTCCAATATACAAAGGTGCCAAAGCATCTTAGTGAAGGAAATGTGAAATTTACTGATTTTTTGCACAGATAACCAGCATGTTCTTTCCCATATTCTATTCCTGGAAACAGCTAAAGATTTTAAACATTAAAAAAAAAAAAAAAAAAAAAAAAAAAAGAAGAAGAAAAAAAGATAAAAAAGGGATCTCAGACAGAAAGCATGCCAAATTTCATCCCAAGTATTTCAAATTTGGCACACAGTTTTTAGAAAACTGAAAATAAGGTCTCGAAATGGAAAATGTCAGGAAACCTTACTGCAGATGGTGCTACCAGCTCTACATGCAATGTGTATATATTCTTAATTTAGTATTTATAGGAAAACTGGTGCCTTAAAAGACTGCTAATGAGGAACCAGATCTTTCAAATCTAGGCTATCAATTTTAATTCTAGTCTAACAGATATGGTTCTTCCCGTTGTATGGATGGTTATAAAGCAAGTTCAATTTCACTGATCACTTATCGAAAATATCACACCAAACAGGATATATTCTGGCTAGCAGATTCACTGCAAGAGGCTGCTCAGAAAAAGGAACTTCCTTTGCTGGTACACAAGAGTAAAATTTTATATCTCATATGGCCCTCAACAGGTTGAAACCTGCCACCTAGGAAACTTCCACAGATTTCGACAACTATAATTAAAGCAGAGCATACCAAACCTAAAATACAGTCCCAGACATCAATATTAGATGCTTCATTTATCATTACAACAAATGTATTCACAAATGTGAAATTAGGTTAATTAATCAGTCTGCATAAAGAACAGAATAGTATAAAACATCATAGCAACATGTTTGAAAGAAGTGCTGAAAGTTATGCTTCTAATAATACACTGCTGTTTGCACGCATCCAGAATTCCCAGTGATACCAGATATTTTTATTTCAGTTCCTACCATAAAAGAAAAAGAATGAGTATGTACACTATTGTTACAAGTCATGAAACAAGACCTCTTCAGAGGACTTAAACACCTCATTAACATTAAAACACAAGCTATCCATGCTAACATTTTTTTAAATGAACAATGCAAAACTGTTTCAGTATCTTGGGGAAAAAAATAGCTTCCTGTACATTAAAAAAAATCCTCAGGGTTTTATGCTTGTCCTTGCCACCTATCTTTTGACTTTTATGTCTTAGTTGGAGACTTGCCTAAGAGAATTCATGGTCTCATTAAAAACTTTACTTGGCTAACACAGGTCATATATAATTATTAACCTATTGAAAGCTATTCACTTGCTTATTATCGGACCTAAAATGACATTTGTGGTAGAGAATATACTTTACTAATACTGTATTACATGAAGAAATAATAGATAAGATCACAGTTTATCATACAAACATGGAAACCACCTCCCAAATCAAATTAAAAAAACAAAACCAACCAAACAAAAAAAACCAACAACAAAACAAGTAACTGAAATTTTCAGATAAGGGAAAACACACACGCTGTAAAAAAAAAAAATTAAAAATCTATCACGAAATCATTCATTTCTCTACAGAAACAGCATCTCCAGAAAAGCCTATGTTGCTTTCTAAAAAGTCATTAAACAGCCTGCAAAACAATTGCATAAAAACGCAAGGGTTTACTTCTTACTCACAAACTATTCTTGCAATTCTTGCAATTCCACTGTCATATTGTTTAAGACTGGATGTTAAAGACAGCACACAGAATCCACATGAGCAATTCATAGGTTTTCTTCGTAAGACTACAACTTTAAGACAAGCTTCATTCATTTCTATACTTCAAATCACTTAATTGCCACTTCTCATTGAGTTTTGTGTCTTGAAATTACTGTCTTACGCATCCCAGGAATACATTCTGAAGCTCTACTATAATGTAAATTTAACAGAAGTTATTTGTTCTCTTTATCATCTTACCACATTTATAAAATCCTTTTAAAATACGCAAAATAAAAACCACTTTCACAGAACAAGTGTTAATTTCCACTATTAATTAATTCATAGTTTGCAATAGAAACCACACAAGGCACTGCAGAGAAGGTAAGAAAAACTGCATGTAGAAAAAGAAGACTTAGAACATAGGAAAGGCATTTATTAATCACTTACTTTAAGTAATAGTTTAGAAAGTAATTTACTTCCAAGAAATTTCAACATGATTAGAGAATGAAGCACTGACATAACACACCTACTTTCATCCACAGGAAACACTATTATTAAATGCGTAAATTTGGTGAAAAAAGTAGGAAGTATCATAAGTTTCAGGAAAGGTTGAAGAATGCAGTTTGCTGACAGACTCCTCACCTTTTCCTGCTGTCTTCTTATTACATAGCTCTCTCTCTGATTTCTTCGAGCTTTTCTTTTTACCTGATTTTGCAATTGTAGTTGACACATTGTCTTCATCCTTTGATACAGATTTTCCTTTTCTGTCAAAAAACGTTTCAGATTTCTTTTCTTTGATTTCATTAATGCAAATGGAACGGTCATTGTGCTTCTTCTTCAGGATGGAGTCTGATAATTTTTGCTTCTGTACTTCAACAAGTTTTATTTCTAAATCTTGAACACCATTTGTACTGTGCACTTCATCAGAATCCTTACAATCAACTCTAGGTGACTGTGGTCTGATTTTTCTATGCAAGTGATTCTTCGAATTATCTGATACTGCATGTAGGCAATTGTCTTGTTCCTCAAAAGATTGCTCCACTGTAAATTTATTATTTTTCGGGTTACTATCCTTCTGGAATTTATCATTTACAAAACACTCATTTCCACCTACTGCTTCCCTTTTAGAAGGTCCTCCTACAGTCTTCAGATCCTGAGGTACTTCTGTATCATGTAAATGATTATTACCACCTGTGCCTTTTAACTGGCACTGTTTTCTGTCCACAATATGGTCAGATACTCCATCTTGACTTTTATCTTTTTGTTCAAAATCTAACAAATTAGAACGAGCCTCTTTATGTTCTGCAATACCTCTCTTCACTTTCATATTGATTTCCTGAGAATGAGTTAATGATGGTGTCTGTTCCTCTCTCCTTTGCGCGGGTTTATCATTCTGTGTTTTGGAGCTTTCATCTTCTGCACGAAGGCCATTTATCATGCTTGTTACTTGTTCTGTTACCGAATCGGCTACACAGTAGCCAACTTCTCCAACAACACTGGTCAGATCATCTACAGCACTGCTAAGTGTGTCCACCAGAGAAGACACAGAGGGAAGGCTCAGATTTTGGTGGAGGTTTCTGAAAAACGCCATTTGTCCAACCTATTCAGCAACAATTTTTAATACCAAAAGGTCTTCTGTTTCACAAACAGATCAAATCCATTTCTTAAAGTTCAATTTCAGAGCTATTTGATTTTGCTATCTCAAACTCAACACATTTACCGGGGGAAGCTGCAGCTATGCTCTTTCCATTCAAAATGCATTGAAAATAAGAAAGCAGCTAAGTAAATATCTTGAAATGAAGCCACAATCAACCAGCAAAACCATAGTCTTTCAGCAACTGCAGCATCAACTAGCCATAATAAAATTCATTATTCTCAAAAATAAGACAATTGTGTGAAGTGGAAATATGGGGTTTTTTACTCTAACCTGCAAAGAAGAAGTTGTGAGACATTTAAATTATGTCCTTTCATCAATGTCACACTAAAACAAGCTTTTAATGTAATAGCTGCACAAAACCATCATGGAGACTTCTTCACCCCAAAATATTTTCTGTCTTTTACATAAGGTAAGATATTTCAGAACACAAAGACTTGTTCTGAAGCAAAGAGAAAATTAAGGTGACAGACTTATTTTCGGGAGCCGGGGGGGAAAGGGGGTGGGGGGTAGGAATTTTCTGTCTCCAGCAAAATTGAAAACAAAAATTCAGCTGCACCTTTTAAAGAGGTAGAATGGAAGAAAACCTCTCAAATTTCCCATTCTGTTCTCTGGTGTCTGCCTCTTCCTCTCAAGTCAACTAACAGTTTCCACAGCCCCAAAGTAGAAAGGCGTTATTTTACCAGCCCTCAGTATCTTTTTCAAGGTCTAATTTTTTTCATTTTACATTAACCTTAAAGACCTTGTTCTATTAAAAAAAGTATAGAAATAATTTGTTTGTCAGGGGTAAGATGTCTTTAGTTTTTAATGTTTTACTTCTTTAAAACTATTTTCCAGG
Organism: Falco punctatus; assembly: GCF_963210335.1. NCBI lineage: Eukaryota > Metazoa > Chordata > Aves > Falconiformes > Falconidae > Falco > Falco punctatus. Next base: position 22,162,361 of record NC_137592.1, on the reverse strand, counting down.
TGAGTAAATGCAAGACCTTCTCCAAAAGGTCAGCGAGGATTTTAATAGGTCGAATCAAAACCCAATAATCTCATTCACAAATTTACTTGAGAAGATTTAATTATACACAATTGTGGAACGTTTGAAATACATTCAAGAGTATTCTCATAGTGCAAGAGAAATATCTTCCCATAAGTAAATGTCATCTCCTCAGTTATATAGCTGTAGAATTTCTGTGCCTTGTGAATACAAATGTTTCTTCCTTCCCACATACTGCACAGTCATGGGAAAAGTCAACACTGTGTGTTTTCATCACTTCAGTCAAGTGATTACTTGTGTATTTCTACATATCCCTGTAAAAATGTGTGATCTTATAATTACATTTAGTACACTCTATTTCAGATACTTACAAAGTTTATCTTGTGAATTCTTTCTTGTAGTGTATCCTGAATCAAGATCTGGGAAACCACTAACATTTTCAAAACAGATCTTCTTATTAATATATAGGAAAAGTAGCAACATGAGAATAATGAACACTCCGACTGCAGACAGGAATCCAATTGCTTCAGGAGATACTAAAAGAGAAAGAAACACATTTTTAAAAGTCTTGTAGAAGTCATAATATCAGGACTGATTGTTAATAAATACTATTGAAGTTCCAAATATAAATGCAATATATAACTAAAAAAACACCATTTAAATTTGAGTTAATGTTTTATCATCTTTTCAAAGGACAGAAAAGTATCTGGTCCTAATCTAAGGGAGGACTGACATTGTGTGCAAGAGGTTCTTGGACCCCACAACAAGACAGGGTCTGTGCAGAAAACAGGGAGATTATGGGCAGATGCCAAGGCTGATAATTTTTGATGCAACATCTGCGAGAGCAAGCACTGGAAGGGAGCTAAGAGCTTTCCCCCTTCCTAGAAAGGGCTGGAGGTTTAGCTACCTGGACTCAGGGCCACCTCTGAGACACTGCTGCTGGGGGGGACTGAGCCCTTGCTCATGAGGATATTGCCTCTGCCAGCCTTGTTATGCTCACCTCCTGGTCCCTCTTCCCTTAGGGACCAGCTGGCCCTTGCTGCTCCCCGACAAGTGGGATACTGTGTGAGCAAAAAACAGAGTAAGAAAAAAAGCACATAAAACAGGATGTTCCTTGCGCTGGTATGTGTGGCACTTGCATATAAACCAAGAAGGGGCTATGCGGAATAGAGATAAAGCATACTTAATCAAAACCAGGCAGAGAAAAAAAGGCTGAAGTAGACTGACATGTCTTCGTGTATAAAATAAAGAGCATGTAATTGCATATACAAGGAGGTAATGAAAGGGAGTATCAGGCATCTTTTGCTGGGGTGGAATCTTGCAAGTCCATCCGTACCTAAGTAACAACATCAGCGATACCATTTAAGGCCAAGATTACCTAGGAAATGGTTTTAGAAATACGAAATCTAGAAATGAATGTAGCAAACCGGACCAAATGGGGAAAGAGTAATTAAGGGGCTGCTTGTTTATTTGAAAGGAGACTGGGGAGAGATGGAATATAAAAGGGCAGCAAAAAAGAGAGTTCAGAAACTTAAGAAATGTTGTAAACAAGTTATAAAAGCAGGAGATGGCAGATCTTTTGACAGGAGTGCAGATACCCACAGACTATAACGAAGCTGACCTGCTTCATTAATCAAAGCTGCCAGCAAGTCAGGGGGAAATCACTTGGGCAACCCACTGGACTCTCCACTGCATCTACATCTGAAAGACTTGAGGGGAGAAGTTAAAGGGTGACAGAATAGCAAATTTGTTACTAAATATGTGGGAGGTTAAAGTGAAAGGTTATAGAACTATAACTCAGTAATATTTGGGTGCAATTTATATGAAAAAACTGATAGAATTTAATAATTGCATGCAAACAACAATAGTGTAAAGCATTATAGAACTGCAATTCAGTGGTACGTTTACTAGTTAATCTATCTGTTAACTGGTTTATTAGTAGTGTGCTGATCACTTCATAAATATTATAGCCTCTTATATCAGGTATGTTTCAGACCTGCATTCTAAAGATGGAGAGTAAAACCCTGATGTAACAGACACCTTAAAGAGTGTTTTTTGTGGCCTCAACACACACACATGCATCTTTCAGGACTGAACACGGCTGCATTCACCTGGAAGAAAGATAGGTTTCACATATCCCCGTCTTCCTGCTGGTTTTGCTAGACTCTAAGTATCTCTCTACTCACTGCCATAAATCCCATTCTTAGGGGTTGACTTTTTTTCTATTTATAAAAGATTGATGAATATTTATCAGATTTATGAATTCCGTTTGCCAAGATCTTGGCACTTCACTTTAGGAATATAATGCTGTGTGGCATCTTTCACTATGTAAAAAGGAGTGGGATTAATGAAAAGTTAGCAACAGAGTCCGCATTCTCAGAGATGCGATACAGAAGGAAAAAAGGCAACAGTCCGAAGCAGCAACAAGGAAAATTCCAGCTGGAGTGGAGGGGAAAAAAACCTCCTGAATAAAAGGGCTTTATCACTGGAACAGATTGCCTAGATCACTTACAGAACCCAACTTTAATGTTAGCCCTGCTTTCAGCATGGGGATGAACTGCAAATTACTTCCCCAGGAGCCTTCCAAATTAAATTATTCTCTGAGTCTCCATATGCCCTTTGTTAATCTGGGCTCATACTTCTATCTAAAAGTGCTGACTGAGAATCACATGCAGTTACACAACCTCCTCAGCTGGTTTTTGTGGGATGACAGGGAACATTTGTGTTTGTAGTGCTGTTCTTAAATAATTATACAGGTGTGTTTTAAAAACTGGAATCAAAAGAAATGCACCTTCCACCACCTAGAAGGAATCGGTCAGATTTCCACTTCTGTTTTGAGCTGGGCATCCAGACCTATGTGAACCTGTGAAAAATATTTTTGCTACACTTTTTACCTCTGACCAGAAGAGATCACTTAACATTGTGCCTGAAAATTGGCACACAAAAAGGAACCTGCCAATAACTTCAAACCACCCATCCTGACAAAATTACTGAAGAAATACTAAAACAGCAACTAAAGAGGTCTCAAAAGGATAAAGCAGACACCCCAATTAGACTAAACCTCTATTTAGTCAATATCAAAATTGAATTTCATTTTTTCTTGTTCTATTAGAAATGTTAGGAAAAACATGAGCAAATCTCAAGTGAGTTAAGTTGGGAACACTGTCTTCTGAAGAACTGAAGGCAAAGCTAGAAATAACTGGAAACCTTCACAGTCTGACCCTTCACCTCTCAACCCGCTGAAGACCAAGAAAGAACAAAACCTATGAGAACACAGTATAACTTCTCAACAGGGCCAGAAGAAAAGGGTGCAACAGGGAGGAGCAGGCAATTGGTATTTTCAATTTCAGACAGTGTAACAGGAATACAAAGACCCATGGAATAACAGAGTTCCTCATCAAACCTTTAAGATGAGCCATCCTGCTGCATCAAGCAGAGCAACAAGGTGAGAAAAGTGGAATTCTATTCGGGACCAGAGAGGAAAGGAAGCTAAAACTCTTTTTGAAGTATTTTCATTATCATGAACAAATAGAAGAAAAAAACCACCACATTCTTTTGCTCATGAAAGACCTTGGTTGCACACCCTACTAAGATTACCTGATACTCCCTTAAGAAGTCTGCCTGGAATTACTCATAATTTCATTGAAATCACTTGTTACAGCTGAAGTTTATGGCAATTCTGCCTCACGCTGAAGGATTTTGTTTGGGTTTAAGTTAAAAAATATTAGTTCAGCCATGACCAAGAATGAAATGAAGAAAAAAAAAATACCACTATAGTGGTGACCAATTTATTAAAAAAAAAAAAAAACACCCTAGTGTTCCCTGATTAAGAGCAAGGAAAACTGGGCATGTCAAGTGTTCATTTATAATTTTTCAGGCTTCCATTTACCATTTTCATAGAACCTTCCTAAATATGGGAAAGTTCCGAGAGATTTGACAAAAGCCTCAGTTTGTGTATTTTCATTTTTAACCTCAAAGTTTAACAGATGAAATCTCCCAAGGCTCTGCTGGCAGCAGGTATGTCCCCTCCCAAGACTGCATATGGATAACTGAAAATGTCTGGGGCTATTGGCACAACATCCAGTTTTCTTTGAACTATTGATCCTGACCCCCAAATGAGACTAGAAACTGGGCCAAGAGCAGAACATTTTCATTCTTCAATAGCTTCCAGTTCTAACACCTATCAAACACAACAGCAGCGGCAGGAAAGGCAGGAAGAAGAAACTGCAATTCACCAGGACGCAGGAACCAATAAAGCGAGAGTGAAGTGGAAGGCGGCAATTAGGCACAAGTTAACGATGTCCGGTGAGGAAATGGGAAGTATGAGTTACGAAGGTGCAACACGGGGATAGAGTACACAGAACAAGTTGGAAGGCAAAGGCAGAAAAAGATGAGAGTCTAGGAAGACTAGAGAGATAAAGAGACCACAGAAGTTTACTTATGAGGATAACGGCTTTATTACTGGAGCAGGCTGTCCTGCGGAACTTTGCCTGAATTCAGTGTCAACACTGCTTTGAGCAGGAGACTGAACTGAATTCCAATCATTCTGTGATTCACAATAAAGGACAGTGTTTCCTTTTAATAAGATAGATTAACTGTACAGCATCTTCAGAGAAAAGTATGCTTTCAAGTATTGCACATTTGATCTTTTAAAACTAGGTTTAAACTTTTATTTTTATTTTTTTACTTATGCTTATATTGTTCAGGAATCAAAGCTGCTTTGGGCCATCAAAATAGATGCTTAAGGAAGTTAACCACAATCTAAAAGTAACTGGAAAGCACAATGCTTTTGAATTTTTTCTCCAGTACTTCCTAGATACTAATTAGCTAAAAAAGGCACTGTATGCAAACCGTATCGTTCTCTATGGAAACATAGTATCTGATGACATCCTTCTGGAGTAAAAAAAAACCACTGGCTGATACCTTACAAAAAGAATGAAACTTTAGCTGCAGCGAGACTAATTAATTATTTATGTAATTCAGTGTGAACATAGGACTTGAAAATTCTATTTCCTTATCAGTTTGCATCTATGTAAAGAATCTTACAATGCTTGTTCACAGATAAAGCATATTACCAAGTTTAAATCCTCTAATGTATTATAAAGCCACAAAAAAAACCCCAAAACTGTATTTCAATAGTCCACATGTAAATATGTACAGATTCCCATCTACCAAAAAAAGGTTTTATACATCACATTAATCCTTCAATTAGTTTCTCATAGCTGAAGTGTCAAGCAGTTATACTTTGTACACAGAAAAAAAATGGGGTTTTTTTGCATATGAAATACATCTCTGCCACATTCAGCACCAGAATTATTTTGATTCAAACCACATTGTCATAAATTCCAATTGGTTTGGGCATTAATTGTACCATGAAAAGCATTTTTAAAACTCCCCAGAGATTCCCAATGATTTCCTCTACCATCACAAACTAGTAGAAAGGCAATATTTTCTCATAGTCATATTTCCAATTCAAACTTCCTACTTCCATAAATATCATAATTATCCTCAGTTCTTTAAAAAATGATTTTTTTAAATTCATAATAATACAACAGTTTAAGAAATATTAAAAGAACAAATGTCTTACTACAATGTTATTAAGACTAATTGAATTGCTAGCTACAGAAATGGCAGAGAAAGTTATACTCATTACAGAAGTATTACATTATCATCATTTTAATTCACTTTTATTATCATCATCACTAGAATTAGAATTATTATAACACAGAAACTTACCATCTTTTCATCTTAGATACCAAATTAGCATCTTTCTCAAAGAAAAAATTCCCTATTATTAGACATATTTTCTTTTCCAAAAGGCATTTCAAACTCTTCAGAAAATAATGGCATCTCCAAATAAATATCACCAAAACAACAAAAATCCTCATACTAAAAGGCTTTTAATGTTTTTAATATGTACCTACCCCCAATTACATTTAATATCCAGTCAATTATTTTCAGAGCTCGCACACTCCACATCATAATGCTCACTTAGCTAGCAATATACAAAGCCACAGCATTATCTTAGTGATGTTTGAATTATTCATTTACAAAAGCAATACTATCTCTTCTGTGCACAAATTAAGTAACTAGGGGGTATGAGCCAAAAGAACCTCAATTACCTTTAAGATCCTAGCACAAAAACATATGAAATGAAGAAGGTATGCTTGTTTTTATTTATAACTTGTTTTGTTTAAATTTTTTTACAACTTGATCTATTTTAGCCTTTAAAATTATTTTAAATAAACAGGCCTGTTGTTTTGTATTTAGTCCTGAAGAATAATTATTTACTGTTATTATTTTTTACACCATTACATCCTGACTTTACATGAAAATAACCTGTGTTGTCCAACTCAAAAATATTTTCACCCAAATGCTATTCTTTGCTACTCATCGCTTCATACCAACTTTCTGACTTGCATAAGAAACTAACATGTTTTCAGAAAGCTGAACAGGTTAGTGAACCAAAAAATAAGATTCATGCCTTGATTGCCTTTTCTTCATGCTTGAATTACTTACCTCCAAACAGCATATATTTATCTCTTACAGACAACTTATGTCATAACAGAAAAAAAGCAACCAAACAAAACTATCTATACCTCAGAGTCAGCTCAGAATTAAAATACTTTGGTCTGACTGTTTACAGGAATAAGAACTGTATTCTCGTATGTGTCAGTTTACATGTGTTTCTTTTATGACTGATTCCATAGGTTATTATAGTTACTCTAGAAGTAAGTAATTGTACTTGAAGGCTAAGTAAGATTTTTTGCTCTTTCTAAACAGCTTTTCTTTGACAAGGTAGACTCAATACACAAAGTTCCACATTAATTTAGCTGAATTACTATCTTCCTGTTTGATGGAGTAGTTGAAGAAGCAATCACAACTGAATAGAACCTAGTTTACCTAGACAAAATGCTACACCTACAGGGGGCAATATTTTATCCAGCATTGTGTTAAAAGACTAAAAAAATTAAATTCTTGACTACCTGCACTGTTTTACAAGCAAGACAAACTCTATGTGGCAGCTGACATTATTATAGAATAGTTTCCCATATAAAAAACAGAAGCAACTTCACCACAAAAACCGACTAGCTGATGTTTCTGCTAAAAGTCAATGACAATGAATTCTGAATTCCCTCTCAAAATTTTACTAAAAGTGTCAAAAGACAAAATTCCAAAACTATTTCCTATGCTTCCTCTTTTATTTTGTATTCATCTTTCTCCTTTCTCTCATCTAAAACACTGGGGCTATGTAATTCCTTTCTACAAATGTACCTATTTCTTCTATGTTTTGCCAAAACAAGCATTAGGAAAAATGTTTTAGTTCAACTTAAAACAGAATTAAATCTCCTCTGTTAATGTTTTTAATTTTTTAGCTAAATTTAGGCAACATTAAAACTGAAGCCTTTCTGTATAAAGATGCTATCCCCTTCAATTCAAATCTGTATTTTGCCTTTCATCTGCAGCACAGACTTCTTCACTTAGCCCACTGCTGATGGCTACATTTGTCAGCTTATTATTTTAATATACACTGCTAGTCTTATGATGTTCTTTACTATGTGTTTGTTTCTCCTGCATCTTGCACATTGTTATACAGCACGTTTACACATTCTCTGGTACAAATTACAAGCACATGCAACATGAGCTACCTGTGTTTCAAACATCTGAAGTATCTATATCGAGTATAGTACCGTGACATGCAATTTTAACATGGAAATCATCTAAAAATGAACATAAAGCTGAAATGACAATTGAATTTCCCAAATAATAAAATTACTAACTAACATGACCCTTTCAGAAGCTTTGAATGACCGACAGGATGAAATCAGGATGAAAGTGTTTGTTTAACTTTCTCTTTGGAATAACAACATCCTTTAAAAGTTCTATACATAAACCTTTCAAAGTAACACTAGGGAAAACAGAAAGCTTACATTATCTGAAGCGATACATGATGCCATTTAAAGGTTAATTTATAAAAAATGTCAGATACCTAACATTAAATAAAAAATAAATGTGCTTGTTTATGTGAAAAAATTTACTGGAATTACTGTATGATGTCAGCTACACTGGTCTAACTCCACTGTCACTTTTATTCCAGTGGAACGTTATCAGGAATAATAGCAAATTTTTACCATTTGGTTTATGTCACTTCACACTGGTTGAAGGATAATCTGCACAGCTACAGAGCTAAATCAGAACTTTTTCCCCTCATTTTCCTAACATCTAATTAGGACTAATACGAAAAAAATATGTTTTAATATCTAGATTCCAGGGCTTCCTTCACATAGGAAGAAAGTTTAGAATGTATTCTAATTTTAAAAATCAATTTAATTTTATTTTGAGCAATGAAATTAATTGACTAAATATTTACATCAAATAAAGTTCAATATACTTCATAAATTATAGTGTCTATTAATAAAGACTTGGTTCAGCAAGTTAACTAGTCACATACAGAACTGTACAAAAACACTTAGCAGCAACTCTCGTATTGCCTCTGCAAATTGTCATTTACAGAATTCCTTTCCTTTTAAAATACTACGCTGAAAAAAACCTATCTTCTGGAGATAAATTTAATTACAGGAAAGAAAGGACCCTGGGCTCCAAAACATCACTGTTCTAAGAAAGAATTTAGGAATAACAGAAGCCATAGTCTGAGATGGAGATTTAAACTTTTGACAGAAATCTTTTCATTCCTAAATCCTCATGGGCTGCGGAAGTTGTCAGCCTGCCACCCCTGCTGCTTTACCAGTCCCTCAGTGCCTTTTCTCTCTAACATGGAATTCATCTCCTGTTAAGTCCCATCTCACAACGGAAATCTCTGAAAAGAAACAGCAAAGGAAGCATTGCATTGCTACTTGGAATAGACATCGATCATGGAATCATCTTGATCACCCCCAAATCCCAATAATCTGTTGCAATTACACAGCATATTACACGACTGTATTCTCCACACAGTGGGTAAGAGAACAGCAGTGATTATAGATTTTTAATGGCACTCAAACAATCCCGCTAGTGCAAAAGTATTAAAGACCTGTAGGGGTCTAGAGACTTGCAAAACTTCATAGCTACTATGATGTAACTCTCCACTACTGGGGGAAAAAAAAATGTAATAAAAAATCTTTTAAAACCACATTTTTCCTATCAGCCACTACAATTAACAACAAAGTGTGAGACTCCAGGATTCAGATTTCTGAACAGCACAGTGATTAACTGAGCTACATAGCAAAGTGTATTGTACTCCGGAGTAAAAGTGATTATACAAACATTTTAAGTGAAGAAATGCCAGTTTGGATATAGCAAAGTTCTTAAACACAAAACTCGTTATGGAAGAAGAGTTACTGTGGGAGTTGGAATTACGTGACCCCCAGTAGCTGCTGTTTTCCAGCAGACTCTAAACACAGGAGAACACACAGAAAGTAAACATTGCTTCCTGCATGGGCATCAATAATCTCAAAGAAAAAATATTTACTCCTTATTTTCTCTAGTCCAAAATGTATACAGATTAGCTTTCCAACAGAGTGCAAAACTTAGTATATATTCTGGTGTTGTTAATTCTAACATTATTACTTTCATTTTTTAAATACGTAGCCATAGTTGGATAGTATCTCCCAGATTTATTAAGTTTAGCACTCATGGGGTTAAGGACACAAAATTTCTTCTAGCCTGGAAAAAAAATATCTGTTTGTCTATTTAAAATTAACTACAGCACAACTATGAACACATCGATTACATTATAAGAGTAGCTTTAATTGTGTATACTTTTTAATGAAGTTTTTATCTGTATCTCTGTAAAAAGAGAAAATGCACTTTACTTTGCACTGTCCACATCTTAACCCTTAAATGAGTAGAAACAACGTATAATATTTTACATTAGTGTGAGGTTATCTAATTTAAAGAAATTTGCCACCACCTGTGGTATGACCTTTCGCTTGATGAAAAACCAGAGCAGAGAAAAAAGGGGAAAATTATTTTGTTTCTTTTTCAGAGGCCCTTACTTAGTGTTGACTATCATAAAAACTGTAATATAATTTGAGTATCAGACTCAGTTGACTTTGAATAAAATAATGTTTCTACTTGTAAAATGAAACTCATGAATAAGTATGAATTTTTTCCGTTTGAATTAAATGCAGTCGGCAACTTAACATTCAGATACATGCAAATGGATAAGGATAGTTGACCAGCACATTAAAGAGGACATGGCTCTACTTAAAACATATTCTGACAAAACAAGAACTCATACCTTCTTATCTTTTCAAAATTTTATTACAAGTGACATTTTTCATTGTCAGCCAAAGACATTGTCTCTTTGCAACTTCCTTCTTTTGCATATTAAAGAGCACTTCTGTTCCATTATTAGTCACAAAGGCAGTTTGCTGAATAATTTCCTTTGTTTGCGAGACTGCCACAACAATAGAAAGAACAGCTTGCAAAAGAAAAAAGGGCTAAAAGATAATTTTTAAAAATCTGTGCAACTTGAACCTTACTCAGATACTCAATCCACATATCCATGAATTAATTAAAAAATACAATGCTGAGTTAGTAGTACCATTTTGCTTCACCTCAAAAATACATAAACAACAAAAGGTGAAAGAGACCTAAAAATAATATGACCATACATTTTGTTCTTTAATGTCACTTTCATGTCATACAGTATTACACATATCAGAATATATTAGAGGGGGCTTGTTCAGTTACAACTCAGTATAGTACACACTCATCACAAGTCTGTCTCATCTATACAAACAAAACCTGAAGACACCCTTAATTAAAATATTAGTACATCTAACAAAAGCCACGTTAGACTAGCAGCCTAGCTACAGCGCACTACATAGCCGAAGAAAGATATAGTTTTCTGAACTGTGATCTCAATTTCCCTAAATTCTGTTATACACGTAGCAAATAACCAAAGGAACAACTTAACACAACTCCCATGATTCTCTCAAAAACATCTCTGTGTTAGGAAAACAGCCAGCAAAAAGGCAATCCTTTAACTGGGTAATTTCAGGAAACCCCTGTCTGTCACCTTCTACTGTCAAGAACCCTAAGTCACTGAATTAAATGACTCAGTCACTACTAAATAAACTAAACAGGACTCTTCTTTCCTTAGCCAAATATTCAATTTGTATTGTCAGACAAGAAGTAAGATTTTGAGTACGTCTGTGTACATAAAACAAACTTGCATTAAATAATAGAAGTAAACAAGAAGTTCATTTATAATAAAAGCAAAAGTATCTTTTTCCTTTTTCAATTCAACAATGTGTAAATACAAAATCACACAAACAGTTCAACTAACATTTACCTATGTTAAACACAGGAGTCACAAATTCCAGTGCTGTATTACCAAAAGCCTGTAACTGATGATACTTCTTTACAGTTCTTGTGCAGCTGCAAGGTGACTTATTCTGTATTTTGCAGCTATTAGATGTTACATAACATCTAATTTTGTGTGCCACAAACCAGCACATTTTCAGGACACTCAAACCCCATATTTATGCATTTAGAAGCAGCCTCTATTTAAAAACACATACAAATTAGTTTCCAAGGCTTTCCAGAAAAACCTATCAGTCATCTTACTCCCTATCAGCTCTCCGCAGATTCTTCTCAAAAATGTATGAATCTGCTGAAAGGAAACTGAACATGCAAAACACTATAAAAATACTGTGAGCTTTCTTGTGCATACTAGAAGTGGACCCACCACAGTATATCTTGGGCAACTGTGGAGCTATAACATCACCATATGACATGAGAGCAGGCCCTGTGCTAGAGATTTGCTAACCAAGCAATTGTGAGTTCTGTATTGATACTGTCGTGGTATCATATTTACACTAGAGTTCAGATAATCTCAGATGTTGAATAAGCGCATTACAACTTTACTTGCAAATCTTTGAGTCTTAGAAAGCTTCAGATAAATCTACCAACCTCATTAGTTTTATTTATTTCAGTGGAAGCATTGTTAACATCAAAGATGCTTTAATGATGCTTTTGAATGAAAACACAACTGTTTTAAATGTAAACACAACTGTTTGCAGTCCCAATATTGCAGCTGAGAGTACCTAAAAACTTGAAGATAACAAACATAAAAAAAACCCAAAAACATTTTTTAGCCATACTTCTGACTAATCTGAGAAATGCAAAATTTACAAAAAACGTGAAGTTTCCAATTATTTTCATTTTAACAGCTGAATATTCTCAGAGCAGATGCTTCCTTTTTAAGCTTTGGGTTTTGTATTTACATTTATGACTTCATATATAGATAAGATATTTTCATTAAAGAATTTGAGCCAAACAGTGTGGTCACACATAGCCCAGCAGACCTTTCTGGTCCCTTTCCACATTTCATCATCTGATACACCAAGGTACCTACTTTCCTGGCAAAAATGAATGGGCAGGCAAGAAAAAGACAATTTAGGAGTGTGTTAATCACCAGCAACAGCTTTTCTTCAAGTTGTATAAACTCCATATAAATTCTAATTACATTCCATCACTTGAAACCGGAAAGTTTTCCTGTGCATTATTCATACAAGACTCATGCTTGCTTGCTTTTCCCTCTTCACGATTCAGTACAGGACAAGTGAGAAGGAACAACACTTTCATATTAGTTGCTTCTCAACAACATACTTGGAAGGACTATGAGAAAGATGGATGGACAAGCAACGCACAAATGTACACTGGACATCTCTAAGATCTCTAGTTACTTAAGCTGGCTATTTACTACTGATCTTTCTTCCAGAGTTCCACATGGGCACTCTACAGAAAGCATCAGAGGCTTTCAGACAAATGGCAAATGCGGAACCATTTTGTCAAACACCGCACCACATCCTCAGAGCCCCATGGACAGCCTGCGATGAAAATGAGTGAAACGCTAGGAGTGCCAGGGCGTGCTCTCCCGGCGCCACAGTCACACAGACACCAGCGAAAAAGGAGAGGGGGGCAGTGCAAACTTACCTAGCACCAGACAAGACTACAAGGACATATCCACGGGTCGGTGTATTTAATTTGTCCATCAAACTTCTACAGTGAGCTCACAGATGGAAAAACGGCTTGGCTTGCACAGCACAGCCAAGAGATGGGGAAGAGGAAGACCTCTACCCCACAAAACGTTTCACCTCAATCCTGTGAAATAAGCTTGAAACAAGTACCCAGTGGCATTAAGGACAGAGCTGGAAGGTCTGATTTGATCAGCTCCAGACTGCTGGCAGCCAGGAATTCCCAACTTGGAAAGGCGTTCCTATTTAGAGGAGGACAATACGGGATTCTGAGCATGCACTCTGATCCTGGCAAACAAGCAGGCCTGGACAACAGGTAAATAAAGTAACCCTTAGGAGCCTGGCCACTGGTCAGACCATAAAAACATCTTGAATGCATATCAGATGAGTAAAGTCTTAGATAAAGTAACCAAAACACTACACAACTGGAAGATGAGGGATACGATGGCAAGCACTTTCTGCTTTATATGTACACCTCAAGCAGGGAGAGAGGACGGAGAAGAATGCACCTGCTCCACACACCGCAAGGGAAAATGTATCGGTAACATGGCTAGGCGCAGGGGCACACAATACACATGAAAACTCATAGGAAGAATAAAGGAACCCAACATATTGCAGGCATAAATGGCACAAAGAGAGGCACTCTTTTAATCACACTTAACCCTAGGCTAATTTATAATCACCAATACTAAAACGTTGGTTCCATGCAACTGTTTATCATATCGTATCAATGACAAGCAGAGCTTAGGATCTGATGTTCAGGCATAACATAACATTAAAAAACCAAAAGTACATCTTTTCAGTTTAGCTTCCCAGCAATAACATTAAAAACCCTACAACATTGCCTCCAAGAATGCAGAAAAACTATTGTTTCTTAAAAACACTACAGTACCCTAAAATAAATAGGGATAAGCAAGATTAATAGATTTTGAAACTTTATCAAGCAGGCTTCCTGAACCAAATGAGTTTCATAATTCAGAAAGAAAACCAGAGTGTATTACCAGAGCACTGTGTGTACCAGCTTGTACATCAATGGAAAAATAGAGGCAGCAATAAAGAAGTTTTTTTAAAAAACAATGGAGAACAAAAATACCACCAAATCATAAAAAGGTAAAAGTAACCTCCCCTCCAAAATTACAAAGTAGTAATAAAAAAAGCAAGAATGAAATTTACAGTTTAAAAAAGCTGAAAATTGTTTTTAATTACAATACTGTCAAACCACACACAACACTCAATTATTCTTTTAAAAGATATTTGAAAAAGGTGGCTTGTGATCATTAAGTTATTTTTAACCTTAACCAGTAGAATTAATTCTGAGGTTAGGAGATATTAAGGGGACATGTTAAAAAAACCCTGATTTTACCAAAACCTTTAAGTGAATGCAATGGAAAATAAGCTCTACTCAGAGGCCAAACAAAATGTATTGCTACCAAGTATGATGTGGTTTGACAATACTATTGAGCCAGTCTAACACTTGGCTGTTGTCAAAAAAGTCTTGCAGTCTTCCTCCTCTCCCAACACACTTTCTTATTCCTTTCATTTTGAAAGTGCTGAGTGAGAGTCTTCTGACCTAATGTTGAGTCAATTGAAGGAACTAATCCTTGAAGAAACTACTGTTTTATCATGGTTATTATTAGCTTTCAGATCAGAACACAGAGATTCAACAGCAATGCTGCAAAAAGGAGTGTAGCGCTGGCAAAAGGGACAGAAAACAGAACTGTATCTAGGCAATATATCAGCTGAGCTGTTCTGTCAAAACTCCAACTTCAGTTATTGTAGCTCAGCTTTAAACCTCTAGAAGTCCTCCTTGGAGCACAGCTCTGTTTCATGCTGTCAATTACTGGCTTCATTACTGACACGGTTGTTTTCAAAAAAGTCTGAGTCATTAGGATCTCAACTGAAAACACAAGCGGAGATTGCCAGTCCATCAGCTGTTTAAACTATCCTCACAACTTCCTATTACTACTAAAAATCAAATTATCCTACAAACGTCTAGACAAGGCAGAGATCAAAGTTTTTGTGGTTTCCTATCACAGCTGATCATTAACAACTTTCATGTAACTCAGTGAAAATCGGAAGAGCACGTTTTTTCCTTCTTGTAAAAAATAAAATTTTATTTTGGAATTTCACACTTTTTTTTTTCTTTTTTTCATTGACAGTGTCAGCACCAAAATATTTTGCAACACTAAGATCCAGAAAACATAAGATCGTAACATTAGGTAGTAGATTTCTCTACCAGTACTAATCTCAAGCTAAGAAGTTCACTTTTACAAACCATCGCTTACCTTTTCTAATGCAGATTAGCTCATGCACACCACAAGTTCGTTCTCCACCTATGTGGAAATAAATCATTAGAAAACAGTAACAAGTGAAACATATTTAGCTCCTTAATAAGGCTTATAAACAGTGTAAACCCATGTAATTTAATAAAAATGCACAAGATTTCTTTAACAAGTTTTCAATTAACACATTGTATCCTTTGGAGAAAATAAATGTAATGATGGTGCAGTCTGAAGAGTTTTACATAGGGTTTATACAGATGAAATTGCAAATGCAAGCAAAGTAACTGAAGCCATGCTAAGATTTCCCAAGCATAAAACATAATTTCCTGTTCTGAGGGAACCAGCATCTACAGAATTCTCAAAGTATCAACAATATTTGTTACATAATAGAATGCCAAAACAATGTTATTATTCCATGGTAAAAAAAAAAAAGAAAGCCCGTTACTAAAGGTTGAGTTTACCTGGAATTTCTCCTTTAGAAGTGGGTGTTTTTTTAATTAAACAGCTGTATAGAATTTGAGACATTTATACAAGAACAATAAAACTGGTGCTAGAAATCTTAAGCTTTAGTTTGCATTTTAATAAGAAACATATTAACATTATAATTACAGCTAGTAAACAAAACACTGATACATAATATACCTAGTGAGGACAACGAAGGAATCCACATAGGAAGGACAAAACATTCAGTCAACCCTGTTGAAGGAGGAAGGTGTGACACCGGGATGGGACATGAAAAACCTATTTCTAAGCCTTGCAGAAGGAGGTATGGCAGTTACAAACTACTGAAGGCATTTTTTTAATGGTATCTAGAAAGTCTTAGAAGAGCAGGGTTCCTTTTATTATGATTACTTTATATGGAATACATTTACAGTATTCACAATCCTCTTTTCTTTTAAAAAAATACGTTTTGGAAAGACACACTCCACAGTCAAACCTTAAATTGCAGGCTACACCAAGCTATGGCTAAGACAGGCCATACCCCAACGCCCACTAACCCCTTCTCCGCCGACACCACCAGCCTGCACGTGTATGAATACAGAACTGAAGGGAACTGCCTTTTTCACAGGTTTTCATACCCAGTTCTCTACAACCCCATAAAAATACAGAACAGACAGTTCCCAGAACTCACAAAACATCTATTCCATATGCATTAATCGGTACTGGGCTCCAAACACTGCATCACACACTAAAACAAGCTTTAGATAACAAAACTTTTCCATCTCAAAAATGTGGAAATACATTATCTCCTTCATTCCATAATAAAGGAATTATGCCACACAATAAAGGATATTATGATATAACATCAAGTAGTATTTAAAACCCATAATTTATAACACTAACAGATGGTGGTGTAAAAGTTTTAAGACACCTGTATTTGGACTTAAATTTACATTTTAAAGAAGTAACTGTAGGAAATGCATATATTAGAGGGGGAAAAGGATCAAATAAATGGAGTAAAACATAACTCTTCTATAAATAAAATTAAATGCCTATGACGTATGAACTTAAAAAGAATCCTCATTTTATATCATCATACCTTTTTTTTCATATCCAGTAACATGAAATATAAGCCTCAAAGGTACTTTTGAAAGGGAAATCAAGTACCAATGAGATTGAGGATCCCATGACTTTGGTACAGTTGTCACCATTACAAAACCCAGTTCTAAAAGCAATGTAACAACTGCCTCTTCTCAGTGCATTCTAGCAGCTGGACAATATCCTTTTTGGAAGGAAAACATAATGAAAACTAAATAAACAAAATAATCCAGCTTTAGGACAACATGGCGTTAAAAAAAACAAACGTTGGAAGAAGATGACAATCTTCTTTGAAGTAGTTGCAAAACAGAAACTGAGTGCCTGAAACTCCTCCCTGTATCTTCTTCCCCCAGTAGACTTAAATTCAGCAGCGAAGAAAGAAGAAAAATTACTGGGGAAAAAATTTTTTTTTCATTACACAGATGCTAGACAGTTATTTAAAAACAAAGATTCACCTAGAAATTACCAAGTCAAGAACAGCAAGCATTAGATTTTAGTTATATACTGCCCTCAGTGAAATCTACCAGCTTGAAATACCATAAAATACTAAGTTTGGATTTTGCATCACTACCTATTGTTTTCTAAAGATAGATATCTTTTTTCAATCGCTTAGATGCTAAAATGTGATGGTGTTCTACTAAATAAAGGCTTTACATTAATTGTCATGTTACTTTTTATTGACCACAAGGCTATCTAATAAATTTATAAATTTTAACATGCATTTATTCAGAATTTTTTTCCTTTTTATTTTGTTAGAAAATGCTGAATTATATTCCTCATTTAATAGGTGATTAATCTATCACTTTTTCCAAACTTCTTTTGAATGGAAATCAACTATTAAATAAAAATATATCAAGTGATCTACATGCTCTGAAAATAAAGTTGAAGAAAGTATATTTTATCTTATAAATTAACCTGTTTATTAAACACATGAATTATTACCCTCATGTGACGTGCACAGATTCTTTTTTTTCCCTAGTCCTCGTCAAAACTGTGGAATTAATACGTTATTGACACCTTGCTTTTACTCACAGATTAACAAACACACACAAGTTTTTCTGTCTTTCCAACTCCCAAGAAGTCTCTCAGCTTTGAATAACCTAGTCATTGAAAGAAACTAAACTGAAACTATAAGAACATTTTGCATGACAGGAAGACATCACCTGCTAATTTAGTATTTCAGTCTGAAAAGACTGGTTTTGTGTCAGTAAGCCCACAAACCCCAAAGGTCATCAGTATGATCTTAAAATCTCTTAAATTTTAGTCTTTAAATGTTACTTTAAAGTAATTGATTTTAATATAGCAGTAGTTCACCATACTTTTATAGTTAATTAAAATTTAAGTTTGACTTAGATACAAAGTATTATTAATTCTATCTCATCTTGACTACGAACATGATCTCCTACTTAACAGTGCAAAGTTTTAAGCGAGTTTGCATCTAAAACTACATGATACTTTACTCAAAATGTAATCTGAGAATACAAAAAAAACCCCTGGGGACATACAGCTTTTCATAATTTTATGCAATGGAAGTAAAATGCAAAATCATGAAAGATGAAGTAATTTTAGAACTGCACACTCAACAAAACATTTGAATTTTCTTGAGCAAGAAGGACCACCTAGTGGCCCTAAAATCTAAATAATTCAAACATTTAGCACAAGTAAAATGGCTAGATGTTTTACAGAGACAGCTGAAACACCTGGTGAAGTTTAATTTTCTCAATTTAAGACACATATTTTGCATATCAAATCTCTACTTGCCAAGATGACTATCACACCCAAAAGATGAAAAGTTGTACATCAAAGAAGATAAAGCACCACCTGAATTTTGTATTGATTAAACTGTAGTATTTTATGTCTTTATGAAAGTAGTACAATTCAAAATTAAAAGTTTACTACGGTTGGACTTTAGTTGAAACTCTGCTAACAGATGCTGAAAATAATTGGCTAGGAAATTTAACATAGGCATCATCATAGAGTGATTTAGGTTGGGAATGACCTTTGGCGCTCCCAGAGACTTAAGAGCAGGACCACCTTTACAGGAGGTTCCTCTGGGCCTCAACCAACCAAAAGTTTTGCAAGGACCACGATCCCTTGATCTCCAGGCACCACCGGTTCCTAGGGGAAAGCAGGGAAGGTGTGACCCTTCTCACTGGGAGCACTTCTTCCTTACAGGCAGTCAGATTATCCCATTGCTTCATGTGCTGTCATGGTGCACCTGCAGAAACCACGTCCACTTCTTAGATCCCCTTACAGAGCAAAAGGCTGCAGTGAGTCCCCTTCAGGTTTTCCTGGACTACACAAACATATTCCCTAGGCCTCTCCTCATGTGAGGAGAGCACACCTTCGCAGCACTCTGCTGGAGTCTTCAGTTTGTCAGTCTCTCTCACACTGGGTTAACACGGCTGGATGCACACGGCTGGTCCACGTTCAGCTTGCTGTTCACCAGAACCCTCAGGTTTTTTTGTGCAACTGCTCCTGGCCAGCCTGGCCACAGCTTGCAGCGCTGCATGAACTTGGACTTTCCATTTGCCTGTGTTGAAGCTCATGGGGTTCCCTCCAGCCCATTCTTTCATCTTGCTGAGTGCCTGTCAGACAGCAGCCCTGCCCTCCAGCTTACTAACTGCTCCCCTGCCTGGCATCATCCCACAAACTCAGTGACGGTGCATTCCATCCCTTCAACAAACACACACACGGACTCAGTTCCAGTATTGATATTGTGGTGCAATTTAGGCTACTGCATATAAAATACATTATTCTTCAGTTCAGCAACAAATCCATGTTAGTAGCAGCAGCAGAACACTACAGGGTATCACAGAAGTCTTCCTCAACGGGGGTGCATTTTGGAACATAGTTTTATATGATGAATTACTTTCCTGCTGAGGATTGTATTTTAAATAGCACTTTCATAAGCTTGGACTACTTTCAATAAACGTTCACCTAACATTCCATTCAACGTTAGACAACTATTTTTTCACTTGAAAAACCCATGAAATTCCAGTGCAGAATGACAATACCACACAGGCTGAGCAGCACAACCAGCAGTGCAGCATTCATTACAGCCCTTGAGAGCCCACCTTGCCGAATTACAGAGGGGCAGCAGCTGCTGCCCATGCACAGCAGTGGCAAAGCACATCCATTTCAGCAGAGCTCCTTCACTCCTGCTCTGTGACTCCCATCAGACACAGCCATAGTCAATCTACAGATCACAGGTGAGGCTGGTCACCTGCCTCAAGCAGGCAAGACCGTCAAATGAGAAGGAAAAAACAGTGCTGTGCAGCAAATGCATAAAGTAGAGGTGTTATGGTGCAGAAATGCAAAACAGGATGCAAGTGATAAAGCCTAACACAGTTAATGTTGACATCTCCAAAGCATGTGGAAATACTAATGCTTTTGCTATGAACACAAGATGCTTATGAAACCCATTCTTACGCTAAACTGTTTCATATAACATACAATAAATTCATTCTAAAAGACAACTATAATGAAAGCATTCTGGCTTACAGATACCAACAAATCTAATCCTTTAAAAACTGCCTCCTACCATGAACTGAATTTAAGGAAGAATCTGGTTTTAGATGGACAGACAGCTAACTGGAAAGGAAAATAAAGCTGAAAAGACTTTCACAGAACAGCAGCTCTACAGCTGGCATCAGTATGGTGTTTTTCCAAAAAGGTTACATACACCCATTAGCCCATCCTCACTCATGGTATAAAATCGCCTCTGGACTCCTTTAGTATCCTTTTTCACCATTTTAGCCTACAAATAATATTGCATATATAAAAAATGAAATGTTTAACGTTGAATGCTTGGAAATAGTTGCAAAGCAAACTAAAAAGCAAACAACATTTGAATTCATTAGGAAAGACACAGCAAGTTTAAAAAAAATAAAATTTGTTATTTTATATACTTATTATGCGCCCACATCCTGTATATTTTGTTGAATTCTGATGTCTTCTCTGTCCTACCTCAGAGAATAAAGTAAAACCACAGAAGTCACAGAGAAAGGCAAAAGAAGTCAATAAAAACGGTTACATGTGAGAAGTGATTTAATGTACTAAGACTCTTGGACCTGGCAAAAAACCACAACAGATGGTAGATGTAAGCATGTGAATAAAGAACAATTATTTACTGTCTAACCCACTAATAAGAAAAGTAAGTATCAGATTAAATTAGCAGCAGATGTGTTCAAGACCAGAAGTTTTCAAGAGTAAAAGTTCAAAATCAACATTCTGGTTTTATAATACAAACTCCTACTGCAAAGGCTGTCTTCTCTGCTAGCACCACTAAAAATTATTGCTACCTAGTAATTTCTTAGCCTAAGGATAAGGTCATTTACCTGCCCTGACTTAAGAGTATTTTGCTTGTTGTTATCCAACCATAAAAGTAATGACAAGCATTAAAACTTTCTACATGGAAAATATTTAATTATATTTGTAATCAACTGAACCAATGACACTGATCAATTAATAATTAATCAAGAACAGCATAGCCATTTCTGGTTTTTAAACAAACTTTGCATCTGATCCTACACACAATGAAATAAATGGAAGTATCTCCATGGGCTTACAGAAGCCAAAATGAAATGGAGATAGCACGGATTTTCTAAGCTATGTCACAGAGAGGTTCTCAGGGATCTTCTCACCCCATCATGAAAATAATATAATCTCAGTGTTCTTTCCACTCAGAATAACCACACACTTCTCTTTCCCTAACTGACAACTGAAATATAATTAGCACTTTTAAAAAAAGATTAGCAAATTCTTTATTTTACATTGTTCTCAGTCAAATACCACTTCAGATAACTCTTTGCCCTGGTTTCAGCTGGGATAGAGTTGTTCTCTTCTTAACAGTAGTACCGTGCTGTGTGTTAGCTCTGATGTGAGAACAATGCTGACAGCACGCTGATGGTTTTGGTTGTTTCTAGGTAATGTTTATCCGAAATCAAGGACTTTTCAGTTTCTTGGGCCTGGCGAGGGAAGAGGGCTGGAGGGGCACAGGGAACTGGGAGGGGACACAGCCAGGACAGCTGACCCCAACTGGCCAAAGAGGTATTCCATATCACACGATGTCATGCTGAGTATATAAACTAGGGGAAGGAGAAGGAACGGGGGGACATTCAGCTTTATGGCGTTTGTCTTCCCGAGTAACTGTTACACGTGATGGAGCCCGGCTTCCCTGGGGATGGCCGAACACCTGCTGCCCATGGGAAGTGGTGAATGAATTCCATGTTTTGCTTTGCTCGCATGTGCGGCTTTTGCTGTACCTATTAAATTGTTGTTAACTCAACCCTCAAGTTTTACATTCCTTTCTGATTCTCCTCCCCATCCCTCTGGGTGAGGGGGAGTGAGTGAGCAGCTGCGTGGTGCTTGGTTGCCCGCTGGGGTTAAACCACAAGTGTCTTACTAGTGGAAATGGAGAAACACAGTAACTGTAACTAGCAACAAAAAACATTCAGCATAGATGGATCGAATCTGACCGATATAAAACCTGTGGATATATTTTAAAATAAGAATGGAAAGAGAACCAGCAGCTACAAGAATTGTTCCTTCACTGTAAATGACAAGAAGATTAAATATACATTGCCAAGCAAGGTATGGTGCTATCTAATGCTCTGGATATAGAAAGAAAGATGTCATTAACAAAAGTTGATAGCAAAAAAGGGATGAAAAGTTAGTATGAGTTTTAGCTAATTCCTACAGTTATTACTTAACACTACTGAACCACCACTCTAGAGCAAAGTTTTACAACAGAAAGTAATCTGAGAAATATTTCTTTTTTTTCAGTGATTGATGATCTATGGACTTCTGTGTATAATTTACTTTGAAAGTGTACATTTTAATAATTTTAGTTACTTAAATTCTAAGAAAAATATACTCACAGCAATAGCATCAGTAACTGGATTTCTCATATTTCACATAGTTTCTGATACAAAGGGAAATTACTACAAAGAATTTATATTTCAAAAGAACCCAGTTAATAGGAAAACTGCTTATTTTAGACCACAAAACAAAAATACATGTGTGTCAATCATACTGAAACTACCACTCCACATCAAAGAAGGTGCTCCTCTGCAGAGTGTGACTTATTGGTTCACAAACTCAACACTCATTTTCTGTCTTCATTAACTTTCAAAACCAGCCCAAAGTTTCTCCATCTCACTCTGGAGACAGATTTACACAAAAAAATCAGAAAGTATCTCCCACATCCAAGAGTTAAATAATCAAAAATTAAGAAGTGCAAGGATTGAATGCTGACTTGAAATCTACTTCAATCCCCAGGTGCACATTTAGTTTTACATATGAACATCAGACCTTTGCTTTACGCAGTTCAAAACCTGACAATATTCAGGAAAAAGACCTGAGAATATCAGCTGTGGATCCCTCACACCATTCATTACAAAAGCTGGAAGAAGTGTAATTGAATCAGGCTGGGAATAAGGTGGAAAGAAAATATGACCTAATGGTAAAAGCAGTTGAAAGTTGCCTGGAAGACAGCAAGACTTTCCTCCCTTGTAGATCCCCTGTATTTTGATGGGCAGTAATATAAGCCAACATTTTTCATCAGCAACTCTGGTTGCTTTCCTGCATGCCCACCTTGAATGCCAAAAATTCTCATTTGCAAAAGTGCTAAGCATTAAAAACAAACAGAATTCAATAAGAATTTCACTTTGAATACATCAACTGTTCTTATATCAAGTATGATGGTTTCAACTGAGCCCACCGGGAGCTTGTCAAAAAGAAGTCTGTAGAGCATTAGAGGTTAGATTTTTATTTTTTTTAAGGTAACCCATTCTATTACCTAGAAGGTGATGGAGACCTAACGGCTTGCTTTATTTCAACAGATAACACTACAGTGATGATGGTGTACAAAGTTTTACTGTCATCAGCATATAATGCACAGAATCATCCCTAAAATGACAATAAAAAAATAAGTAACAGGTAACACTCACTGTATAGTTTCCACTACAGACAGTGAATGAGAATATGACAGCATTAAATAGATTCCATGTGGCTGATCAAATCTGATACCCCGACATTTGATCCACCCTACGTTTGACAAATGTGTTTATAAGTGGGCCTAAGTACAAAACATGGCTTCTTATGTTTAGGCTTTATTTAATACTGCTGCTCAACTCCTGCCCTGGCTGCACCAACTTGGATTGAGAAGCACTTCGGCCAATTCAGGTCAGCGCTAACTTGTGGACCTCTGCCTCTGTGGCATCTTATATCCTTCTAGTACATGCTGCAACGACACCCAAACATCCCAGGTAACTTGGAAGTCAAGATAAAACTGTTCTCTAGGCAAGATTCAACCTATGAGCCATACATATGCTACTCCTACCTAAGCACTGCATGCAGCTCGTTGATCTTTTGTTTCCTTTTCTGGATTCTGGAAATCTGCAATTAGACATAGTTTTCATGCAACCTATATGAAGCAGTGCTCTAAATCCTCTCTCTTCTTATTGCCATAAAAAAAAAAAAAAAAAAAAAAAAAAAGTAGGTTCATTCAGTAACTTTTGGTTTTGCTTCCCAAGGAAATGAGAGTTATGTAATTAAACAGTTCATTTCCTGCCCCATCCTCCTATTGCTTACAAATTCACTGGTTAACTTAAGCCAATATCGACAGAAAGTTTTAGGAACTTAACACTTTTAGGATTCTATGTTTCGTGAAAATTCAGCAGTCAAATACAACACAAACACAGACGCCCACCAAACACACGGACAGCCAACCAGCTCATAAATCCCTGCACTGCACACACAGCTGCAGCTGCCTGTTCCCAACCAAACAGCTGGTAGATGAGGGAAGAAAGGGAGGACAATTTTGTCAGAAACATCAGAGAGCTCATGACACTTCAGAGACACTCAGGCGATGCAGGAACAAAATGAAAGGTATTCAAAAAGCCTAGATACGCAATGAGGACCTTGGCATGCTACATCAGGAAGGACAAGTGTTACACTGGTAGGACCACAAAGGAAAAAATTTGGGAAGCCATGTTCATTAATCTCACTACTCTAGCAATAACTTCCTAGATAACAGCACCACCCTGTAATTCTTGCTTCTCTACTAGATCCCTTTTACCTGTACAGCTCATTATTCTCTTTAATACTACTTCTTAGTGTTTAACACTTAACTCCTCACAATGGAAACCACAGGAAAGAACTTACATTCAAAAAGAATTAACTCACTCTGAAAAGGTTCATTTCTAAATGTATTCCCTTCCCTGAGAAACATACACTTTTGTGTAGTCTATACCACATTACGATATGTTCAAGTGCAGCCCAAAAACCTGGTAAAAGTAGATTCATGAGGATATGCAAGATATGCAATTCTGCCTTAGGTTACAAAGCACCCCACTGCAACCTTTAAATTTCTTTTCTTTCCTCCATGCAATGCGATGTGATTTCCATTTCTAGCTCCTCACCCAGTCTGCAATTCAATTGAACTCTTAAAGCAGGTGCCAAAGTTTTGCTCAGAAGAGGAAAAGCGGCACAAAGAAATCAAATTAATGCTGCCATGAGGAACATTACCAGGGCAATGCTGAAGGCTTCTCAGAAGTGACTCCTCAACTCTCCCTCTTCCCAGTCACAGCAAACTGTCACAAGACCCCAGGTCTGACAGCCACAGGTGGGAGGTTTTTAATCTCAAGACTGCCTACCAGTCTGGTCTTACTACTGCTTTCAGTTCGGCCTTACTCTCTACCACGTTTGCCATCCTCCACGTTCTGATACTCTCCATATTAGATGAATTCACCCTTTCCCCATGAAAAAGTGGAAATATTAAGCATGAAACTTTGTATCTTAAAACAGAGCTCCTACTTAATACTAACACCATTTTTATTTTGGAAGAGAAATATACAGAAATAGGAACTGTAAATCCAATTCTTTAATCCCACTTAAGCCAAATTTTTTCCAGTTGCCCTCTGCTGTTTCCTCACAAATCTGAGCTTGCTTGACTTATGCAGACTATATACCTGATGTCCTTATAAAGAAATAGAAAAGAACACGTTTCAACTTATTAACTTTCTAAAGAAAAAGATGTAATTGTTCCCACCATCACTAAATTAAGGCTTTTAACTTGGTCACATGAAGAATACTTGTCTTTTAAAAGTCCGTCAGTGATCATAATGCATAAAAGTAACAAAGCATTGTCACTGACCAAAATGACAATGGTCATTGGCCATGGCCAACAGCTCCCTGGTTCTCTGTAACACCTGATAGAAAAAGCCACACTTTTATAAAACCTTTGGGGTTTCATATGAGAACAGCTATAAAGAGGTATACTGACAAAGTGGCATGGGAAATAGTACTTACAAATATTTAATAACCAAAAGCACTTAATTTCTTGCAGCTAACAAATCCTATTTTAATTTGAGCTCTTTTAATTTTGTGCCCTCATATAACTGTATATGTCTTGCTTTGAAGGAGTTTTGAACTATTTTATATTTATTCTTTAATCAGAAGTTTTCAATCTTACTTATTTCCCATGACTTCACCGGGGGAACAAAAAAAAAAAAAAAAAAAAATCAAAAAAACCTGGACAACTGCAGTGTCTTTAAAACTGAGCAAAGTATCTTCTCTGTTTACTTAATTAAATACATTTACAGATTTACTTAGACACAAAAGTAAATTCTGTATCTTGACCCTGTCCTGTGATCTGATCCTGAATTCAACAGTTAGTTTTCACCCAAATCAAACTCACATATTTAAACACTGCTGGCCAGGAAACAGCACTGCTAATCAGGGAAGTCAAGGCAAGCTACTGTTGCACAGGCAGTAGGGAGAGAAGACCAAGACAAGGAGTAAAAATTTTAACACCTACTAACAAACCTACAGCAATCAGCTATTCAGCTGAAAACAAAAGAGGATGCTACATGCCTGCTACAGACTACAGTGCAAGTACATTGCATTTTCTGTCTTCAGGAAGAGTACTAAATCAAAACCTAGCAGATCATTTTCATGATTGGATATTTTCTTTTTATCCCACCTCACATGTAACTACAAACTATGCACCCAATTTTCTCAAGAGCTGAAGCCCCATTTTGGCAATTTCATTTAAGTGTCTACAAGGCAGTTGGGCTACTTCTGAAGTCTGCTCCTAATGAGAAGTGTTGCAATCTTTTCAAAGGCTAGATTGCTTTAATCATTCATGAGTATTTGCTTTAACTTTTAAGTAGTAATATCCTAAACCCTCTGAAAATGTTAAACATGAATTTCACGTTTTTGTGAATATTTTCAGATCTAAGAAAATCTCACGGATTTCTGCGATAATGCAGCCTACAATGAAAACAAAAGACAGACTTTGAAGGATTTTTTTAATTTCTGCATTTGAGTTATGTAAAAAGTCCAGACCCAGCAGAAATTTTTGCTATCTTCTTGATAACATTAAGAGGGCTTTTCAGCAGAAAACAACCTAGCCAACTTAAAGCTGGCCAACTCAGAGTCCTGGTCCACACACCTTCCAAGACAGGATGAACACGCAGCTCTGCTTGTGCAGTACAACTTCTTACAGAGGCCTGAAATACTAATTCAAGGAAAATGACAGCACAGAAGCATTGCACATGCAAAACAAACAGCAGCAGTTTGTTTCCTTCCCCCCCTCCCCTCACTGTTTTACTAGATCCTTTAAGTTATAACAACAGATGCTTTCAGAAAGAAACGCCACAGTCGGGGAAGCAGCATACTTTAGGACCTTCTTTTGCTGGAAACCAAGTTCTGAGAATTTATTTTTTTTTAAAGGATTTTTAACCAGGTGCAAAATTACTCTCAGAATGGAGAGGGCAGGTTTCAAAACAAAGCTCTGACACCCTGCCTTTTCAGATAATCTTCTCCAAACCAACCCAACAAGTGTCTAGCACACCTCACTCCTTCGTTGTTGTTGTTGTTGTTGTGAAGTGATGACTAGAAAGATCTGCGGACACAGGCGCCAGCACAGCCTGTTAGCTCTCAGCAGCCGGGCAGCCGGCACAGAGCGCGGAACCTCCCTCGCCTGGGGAATCAGTTTTCAGAGACTCGGGGCCAGGAGGGACGATGAGTTTTAAAGCAGTTGGCAAAGTCTCTCCGGGAAGGCCGGGCAGGGCTGCGCACGTTCAGCAAGGGCCGTTCCCAGCCAGGCTGCGGGCTGCTCCGCGGCAGCCCCTGGCTCCGGCGCT
Source organism: Falco punctatus (assembly GCF_963210335.1). NCBI lineage: Eukaryota > Metazoa > Chordata > Aves > Falconiformes > Falconidae > Falco > Falco punctatus. The sequence goes on along the minus strand of NC_137592.1, from coordinate 22,134,383 downwards.
CCGGGACCCGGCGGCGGGCAGAGGCGGCGCAGCCCCCGCCGCCCCCCAGCGCCGGGGCGGCTCACGGCACGGGGGGGGGCGGCTCCGTGCCCCCGGGTCCCCTCCGCACAGCCCGGCATCCCCGGTGCGGGGGAGGACGAGGAGGGACGGAAGGATGCCTGCCACCGTGCCAGGGATTATTTACCCGCGCCCGGCGCCCAGGCACGGAGCCGCGAGGAGGGAGCAGCGCCGCTCCCCGCTCCCCTCCGCACGACACGGCCCCTCCGCTACAGCCCCCGCCGCCGGGCCGGGCCGGGTGGGGGGGAGAGAGAGGAGAGGCGCCCCGCTGCCGCCCTCCTCAGCCCGGCTCCGGGCACCGCCGGGCGGGGGTGCCGCTCGGCTCCGGCGCGCCCCCGCCTCACGCCGCGGTGGGAGCCCTCCCCGCCGGAGCCGCCCCCCTCCCCGTGCCCGGGGGAGGAGAGGGAGAGGAGGGGGCTGGGGGAGGGGAGCGATTCGGGGCGAGAGGAGCCCGTTATTGGCCTACTTACCATCAATCGCCATGATCCCGGCGTGGGCCGTACCAAGTGCAGCGCACGCAGGAGAGGCGCTGCCGGGTGCCGCGGCTGCGAGACGGGAGCGCCGCGCGGGGCCGGGCGGGGGCGGCGGGAAATCGCGGGGGGGGGCCGGGCCGGCGGAGCGTGCCGGGGCGCGTGACTCCTCCCCCCCGGCCGCCACCGCCCTGCGCGCGCGCCCGCCCGCGTGCGGCGGCCGTTGAAGCGGCGGGGCTCGGCGCCCGGCGCGCGCCTGCCCACGGCGGGCCGGCGGAGGCCCCGGCGGGCCGGGCCCGGCCGCAGCGGCGGGGGCCGGCCCCGGAGCATCTCCCGCGCCGCGGGGCGGGGAACGCCCGCACTCGGGGCGGGAAGGGCCCGTCTCTCTCCGTGGTCCTGACCGTAACGCGCTGCGACAGCAGCACCCAACGCCCTTAGTCTCGGGGGTGTCAAACCGGATTAACGTTCTGTGCGTCTTCAGAAGGGCTTGACACCTTCGAACCTACAGCAGCCTTCAACAACTGCCTGAAGTGAATTTACTGCTGAAAGGGATTCGAAGAAATGAGAAGGGGTTAATGTGTCTGCAGTCCTTCGCACAGGGTGAGGGCTTTTTGAGGGGGGCAGGGGGTGCCTCATTGACACTTGGCTATGGCAGGCACTTTCCTATGGCCACACAGCCTGCTCCACTCCCAGCCCTGAGATCCAGCCTCTGATGCTCCTCTTTCCTCTGTCCCACCTGCCACAGGTCCTCCGTTCTCCCTTCTATGCCTTTTCCTCAGCTCTCTGGAACTTGGACCAACCTCTCTTCCCCTGGGGGTCTGCAGCTGTTCCACACCGGACATCCTTCTGTACTCTCCTCCTCGCCCCCCAGGTGCTCCGTGCAAAAGGAGCAGCATGGTGAGCAAAGAGAGCAAGGTCTTGCAACATTTACCACAAGGATCCCAGGAGCAAAAGGACATCCGAGCCGGGCCGTGCATGGCTGCTGCAACTAACAGTGAAAACAGCCAAGCAGGTCCGTTGTGTTATGGGGTTTATATTGTGAAAGGCAATGGGATGCACGTAAAAGTCCATTGCTGTGTAGGAAAGTCTCGCTGGCATTTGGAGCTATAAGGAAACAGAACACGTTGGTACATGCAGACAGGTTTTTTGGACACATATGAACTGGCCAAACTAGGAAAAAAAATCACAAGATCATCAGGAGGAATATCTTTGGTACTAATATGATCTTTCTGCCAAATGTTAAGTCACTGTTTAAATCCTGGAAGCATTAATCTCCCTCAGCCTAGCAGCCTTCAGAAATGTTTTGTTGTATGGAAAAATCGATGTGTTTTCCCAATTTCATTCTTCATCTCAGTTAGAAAAAGAAACTTAAAAGTGAGGAGTTTAAAAGCAAAGTCAGCTTGAGCAAAATGGCTGTCTTGGAAAACATGAGTCCCAAATGACAGACATTTGTCCAGATAAGGAGCACCTGTAAAAAGGATCTTCAAAGAGAAAATGTCAGCAGAGCTTAATGGCAAATGTATTCCTCTGTACCAGCACTGACATTTACCTCAGATACCCCGATGATTTTCTGTTTGTTCCTAGAAATTGTTCCAGTTCCTGAAGTTTTCTGTATGATTTGTCTTGATAGCCATCTTTCTGACAATATTACTGTATTGAGCACAGGCATAAAGACTCCTGTGGGATCAAGCACACAGAGTTATTATTCTTCCCTACTTTTTTTATATATATATTTCTCCCCCTGCTTTTGGCAGCATCCCCATATGAAGGAGCTACCAGTCACTGATATCAGCAAAAACTCCCAGGGCACAGACGTCCACCCATGCATAATCTGGGATTCAGTTTGTGAGATGTTTAAGAAGCCATCTATAATTTTTGGAGAGCCTCACATGTCATCACATTTCTGTGAATCATGTATGCAATTAACACAGTGGGATGCAGTTCTTATCATTGGACAAACTCTTTTGGAGGGTGAGGAATGAATATATGTTTGTGAATTAGTGATGATTGGAACTCTTAGTCCTGACTTTTTGTTTTGAAAACAGAAAAGAAGCACATCATTTCTACCAAAGTAGTGATTTGCTCAGTTTGGAAAAACAGTTTCAGGACACAAGGAACAAACATGGTTCCACATCAATAAAGAGATGGTATGAAAAGTATGTGCGAGGAACCAAAACACGACTTTTCAGAGCTATGCTGAATCAAATCAGTTCTATTTGTGCTTTAGTTTCACAAGCACATGTTTAAAATTTCTAAGTCTTATTCAAATATCAGATACTCCTGCCCACCACCATAAGAGTCATTTTTCAGCATCACCAGGAGGGACAAATCTTGAACAAACTTCCAAAACTGAACTATTTCTGTTTTGTTCCCATGGTATAATTGTGACAGCAGAAGCTATAGCTTCATCAATTCCCTGCATAAAAGGAGCACAGCTGATCAGCTTGAACATGTCAGAGGCTTTCCACTAAATCCAATGGGCAATTCATTCTGCTGAAAGCAGTTACATGTGAACCTGCGAGTCTGCCATTTGCAGAAAAAGACAGTGTGACAACACAAGTGTGACTACAGCTCAACACGAGACCTTTAGTAATGGTGATAAATCAGTAATGTACAAATGATTCACAGGTTATCAAGAGTTTCCTGTCAAAGGCAAGAACTATCACCTGTTGTAGCAACAAATTTGCCAACAGCAAGACAACTAACTGACAAGTACAGGATAAATATTACCCTGTAAGACCTAAAGTTTTCAACAAACTACCTACACAGGAGAATACCTACACAGGAGAAACTTCTCCCGCTGCACTGATGCGAAGACACTTTGGCAATTAAAATCAAAAGCTGCTGGAAATTTTGGCATTAGGACCATAGGAGTATAAATACATTAAAAATCATGAAGGTCTCAGTTACTGGGAAAACAAGTACAATAATAGAATATCATGTAAGTATATGTATGAGGTACAGTATATTTTTATATATATATATCTCATAGGAAATAATTCCGTTTTAAGACCAAGTTTGTTTAACGTATCTTAAGGCCATTGTTTATATACATTTTTTGTGTGTGTTCTTTATATAAAAATATTTGCTTTTCTGAGTAGAACTCTGCACTGATTTTTCTCAAAACCAGCAAATATTCTATATGAGATTATCTCATAATTCTAAATTATCTGATCCTTCTTATAAACTGATGCTTCGCACTTTTAAGGCATGATCCATGCTAAATCTATTTGGATTTTCTCTTCCACCTTGCCCATAATTTTAGTATTAAAACAGATAGGATTAAAAGACCCTATGCTTAATAGAGACTTAAAATATATGAAAACCATTGCATTTATGAATGTAGGGTTGGAAAACACAGTAGACACAGCAAACAGAAAGGTCAGAAAGGTTTAAGTTCTAGATTAGTAATCTGCTAATTAAGATGCCAGACAGATAAACTATAATTGTCATGATGTGAACAATATGAGTTCATAAATAACCAAACAGTGGAAGAAAGTTTCAAACAGCTGGATATACATTTTCCAGTGGAATGTTGCCATTTCATTCAGATGTAGGTACTTTGCAGAAACAGAATTTCACTGAAATGCTGTTGGAGAGGGGGGCAAAATTAAGAGCATATGCAAGGTCTTTCAGAAAATAAAACCATTTAATCTCAAGCCTTTTTACTTCATATTATATTTTAACATAATATTGACATTCAAATGAACCATCTTGACTTTATCAGTACAAAAACTTTCAGTTTGAAATCTCAACCCTTTGCTGAAGTTTCACTTAATGGTGTGTTCCAAGAGTGTATGTGTGCGTGCACACCCGCACCTCCTTGTGTGCCTTTTCTCTGGTGTATTTCAATCTGGAATGAAAACAGATTTTGAAAGAACAGATCAAAACTCCCACAAAACTGAAATTCTGTGTTTTTAACCAGGAGCCTTACAGAAGTCCCAGCAAGAAGCAGATGATGTGCAGTTCTAGGGTATTCTATCCTTGCAGATTATTTATAAGAATGCAAAAAAAATGTGGTGCGGCAATGTTGAAATGAAAAGACAAAGAGCTAAACTCAAAAGCTCTAACCGATACTGTTAAAGTTAAAATGTAACCTCTGAAACAACTTCAAGAGATATCTCCCGAAGATATCTTCAAGCAGATGAAAAGGTGACTAAGAATTAGAATACAGTGCTATGCCCTAACTGAACTGGGATCTCAGTTAACAACTTTCCACAAGAATTTCTGGCAGCAATTTTGTGAATGCTGCCAATCAGATTTGCAACTTAACGTCCATCCAGATTAGTTTCTCACACAAAGTGTTCTTTATTAGGACATTAAATACCTGACCTTTAAATATTAAGGTTTGCATTACCAAGTTGTTGGCACCAAGTAAATAATCTGTGACTCTTACTTAGCTTCTCATAGTTTTTGAAAGCTAGGAAAGACAGCCTGGGCCCTCTGACAGAAATTGCATAGCTACATCTGGTAAGAGCGGTCTACCAGATACCGTCAAGTCTGCAATTGTTGGAAAAGGATCATAAAGCTGAATCTTGAAGCAAATGATTTGGCCAAATACCACTCACTGTGTAACTTTGTATTCATGAATAAATGATTGAGAAACTGGAAAATAATATTTCCAGCAGCACCTTCCTTCTGCCAAATTTGGGTCTCCACAAGGTCAGATTTCCAACTGGGATACAGCTGGAAAAGATCCTATGAGCTAAGGCAAAGAGCAAAGATTTTTGTTCAGTTTCACGTTGTTAATCTATGGGCAATGCATCTGCTACAGAAACAAAAAATGAAAACATAAACAAAAATGTGATTTTTGGTGCCTAATTATTCTAGCTGATGTTCAGTTAGCCACAAGTCAGATGCAGACTTCAAAGCTGGATAAATTAGATAATGACTCTTATTGATACACTTGTAAAAATCTTAACTGGCTCCAGTTACTAAAGTAAACATTATTCCACTGTGTTGCCTTGCACCATTCCAAAACAAAAGCATCATGAAGACACAGCTAGCAATGCTAAGTGCAATTCCAAAGAAGTCTGCCTATCAATGAGCAATGTGCTCGTACAAATGACAAAAAACATAAACCAAAACTGTGCCAAAAAATCCTGTGCCAAATTAATCCCAAATCCATGCAGACATGAGAAACTGAACTAGTGAAGTGAGTTTCTGGCAGATGTAGTTCTTCACCACTTACCTCCATCCCTCCTCAGTGGGACACCCCTAGCTCACCCCCATCACACCCTCTGTTATATCCCCAGTGATAACAGGACATGTAGCAATTATTCCAGATCTTTGCACATGCTGTTTGAACAGTCAAGAAGCTGCCTAACAAAAAGTATAAGTGCTGAACTGTCATCATTGATTCATTCTCCTGCCCTTTTCTTCAATGGCGGGACTAATTTCATTCTCTTTCCTCTACACAGAAGTTAGTTTCCATGAAACCAGAAGGAACCTAATTATTACTGGGATCTTGATGAACTTGACCAACCATTTCGAAGCTGAAGCTTCCCTCAGCTTTGACAGATAGAAGCATTTGACAAAGAGAACATGTTCACATAAGCCTCATTTGCTTGGGAAATCAGGCTAAAAATGTCAAAACCCAGCAAATGGCCTACACAACTCCAGCAAAAAATGAAAAATGAGCCATTCAGCTACACTTACAAAACAAAACATACAATTTAACACAAATTAACAACAACAAAAAAGCCTTGTTTTTTCAGAGAGAGGTAACACATATGAATCTCCTAACATACAAATGTATGGGAATTACTGTACTTTCTTACAGAACAGTTATATGGACCTTTAATTAGAGAAACCATAGCATACAATAATGATGTGAAAACAGGCGGATGTGTGGGATGAACAAACAGCCATTCAGAAAGTCACATTTTTTATTTTTTTTTTTTACGGAATAAATCTTCTTCATCAAAAAGCCATCAAAGGTAATACCATGGAGCAAAACCAAATTCAATTTCCATTATTCATACTTAAAATATTAAAAGGGGATGGGAAGATACAATCCATCTCTCCTAGAGGGCTATTTTTAGAAAGATCAAGATCCTAGATGCTAACAGAGCCTACTGGTCTGGTTCATGCCAGCGCAAAATGAACGACCTTGCTCTCATGACCTGATCTGACAGAAAGGCTGCAAAATGGTTTGGATGGAGACTGAGCTGCATGAAGCTGTAAAACTGTAACTTACACAGAGGCAGAGTAAAAGTTGTCACAGTGTTGGTTACTAAAACATTTTAATCTCAAATTGCTTGAACGGTACAAAGGTTTTTCTATCAGGGTGTTCTTACAGCTGTTTGCTCACCAACTGGCATTGAGAATATGAGAGTGGGAGAGATTCATCTCCCTATGGCCCAGGTAGCTCGTAAAAATGGTGCATACATAGGCGGTGGTGGTGGCACAAGGAGTTAATTGTCCTCCCAAGAAAGGGGTAATGATAACAAATTCAAAGTGGTTTACGGTGTTAGTTACTTACAGCACGTATGCCAGTCCTGTTTTATTGACTAGCCCTGGCCAAATCTACCCACGGTTGCTGTTCTTGGCTAACCTTGACAATGTCATTCCCGTTGCCATGAAACAGCTTCCTTCGTTCTCACTCTTCATCTCCTTCTAATTGCCATTAGTGCACTCTTTGATCCTCTGCTTTGTTTCTCTGCCCTCCCACCTGTAACCTGGTTAGCTTGAAGCCACCACTTTTGGATTGGTACTTTTCTGTAGCTGCTCTGCATGTAGAGGAGCAGAAACTGGTCTCTGTAGAGAAGGATGACAGTATCTATTAACAAAAGAAAGTGCTTGACAAACACTGTCCCCGTAGCAACCAGATAAGGCTGTAGCTGCAGCCAGACCTCTTAGGGTCTCTCTGGAATGAACTGGTACCCTTAACCGTTCCTACGGGGAGGCTTGTGCAGGGTATATAAACTGCGTTTAACTTCTTTCTAATTGCAGTGACTTATTTTGTGTATGCTCTTGCACAGCTGAGAGCTCAAGCCTGTGGACTACTCAGTATTTTCCCATTGGACTTATCCCCTAGGAGCAGTATTGTAAAAAATATTTTGGAAGTAATACGGGTTCGAAAGCCTGCATCCATCTATTTTCATGAGTCTTTTTACTGATAAAAGCTTTAGCAGACCTTTTCATTATTTCAAATATTCCAAAGGTATACAGCAACATACGATCTGCTCTGATTTTTGGACTTAGCAAAGCTGTTCTTAATGCTGTTTCTGAACATATGTTCTGTTCTTACTTTTAAAATAACTACCAGAATATGTCATTCATTCTGATGGCACCACAGATATTCTATTGATGCATTAATGACACTACTGAATCTAAAGAAACATTTTTACTAAAAATGTATGCAACCTGCAGAATTGTTAAAATTACTGTTAAATGCAGGAACCTATTTAAATACATTTTTTGATTAACATTTCTATTGCCTTATTAAAAGAGTTCCTTCTGTGGAAAAAAACCACATTATATGGAACTGGAAGTATAGTCCCTGTTCTTTTCAAAACTACTCCTTTATACCATTACAGAAAGATTGAGAATCCTGCAGAAGAGCTGTAGAATCACAAAGTTAAAGTATTGTTTGTATGAAGGATGCAGCCTTTATCTACATCTTTTAAGGTAATTAATAAAAAGCTGCTGAATTAGTTCATCAAAACCAATTTATATTAGCTGCCTTAAACATCTTACTATAAAAATTGCCCAACTTCCAGTCTGGCTGTTGTTTAACAGAAACTTCCACAAAGATATCTGAAATGCAAACGCTCATCAATGGGGAACTTAACAGAGACAGAAATGATAAAAAAAAAGAAAACGCAGTAACAAACTAATCTGAGGTTAATTTGCAACTGAAATACATAAAATAAGCTGTTTAAAAGCCGATCAACTAACATGCTTTCTCCTTCCCCAAGACCCAGCTTCTTCCATTAGAAGAAGCGAAGTGATATATAGTCTAACCTGACCTCCTTTATTCCCTTCCAGCCTGAATTACCCTCTGATGCTACTAAAACCCCATGGTGATAAAGAATTTGAATACTGCAAACTTACATTTAACTGAGAAGCTGCCTACAGAGAAATAGCTCCAATCCTAGAACAGCAGATAAGTAAACATGATTCTCCCAGGGATGCTGGCACTGGGCAGATCTGCCAGGGCATGATGGCACTAGAGCAAGATTCATTTGGTAGGGGAATGGATGAGGTGTGTTTGTAATGCATGGAAACATATGACGGGGGCAGTAATGCATTAGCTGTATAGCTTTAAAACCTTTATTTCTGCTTTATGTATTTGACTTAGGCATAAATTTACTTTAGCCATCTAAGTGTTTTTCACAAAAACATGTATCTTAATTTCTCCACTTTCCAAAAAGCTTAAAATAGTCATAATGAAATGGAACAGTATTTAATTTCAGATATATTAAATGTCCATCTAATACTCACAACTTTTCTAAGAGAGGTAGGTACACAAGGTACCTTTGGGAAAAATGTAATGGAAAATTCAAAGGAAATGCGAAAAATACTCACAAATCCACTACAAAACTTAAACAAAATATCCTAAAAAACAAGTTGCTGTGCTGGGGGGTTTAATTACAATATCCTTAAAACTGTGAAGCAACAGCTGCCTGCAGTGGTGCTTTTTAACTTTCTGCCTTCTTCATCCGTTTCCAATATTAAACTTATTTTTCATTCTTTCCTGCTACATGTTATGCTGCATCTGGAATCTCTCCACTGCTAATCTCAATCTACACAATTACTTTGCCTTGGCAGTTCTTGTTGGCTCCCAAAATTGTTTTCAGTCCAAGAGGTTGTCCAAGTAAAAGCTGTATTCTCCACCACCATTTTCTTTGCCAATTCTCCCCAAGGCATTGGTCCCTGTTGCTGGTTATCATCTGTGTGCTTCATTCCCTCTCTTCTACACACACTTAGTGCCCTTGGGAGGTCATTCTTTGGCTCTGCATTTCATTTGAACCCACTTCCAAGTCTCACCTTTGATATTCTTCCAACTTCAGCCTGTGACTCTCCAAAAGAGAAAAGTACTCCGCTGGAATTACATCACTGTAGTCTAGGACAGGATCTGGCCCTCCTTTAAAGTATTTAATGAGATTAATCATTTGTTGCATAATAGAATATTTTAGTACAGGAGAAGTCAAGTTCCTTTGGTTACATCTTAATTGTATTGATCTCCACAATACTATTGCAAGGTAAGGATATGAAATTTCCTTTATTTTGCAGATAAATAACAATGATACAGAAGCTGTAACAACATTGCTCAGTAAAACAGGCCCAGGGACCATCCTGTGGCTCTGGTGTTGGTTGGCATAGCCTGGATGTCTCCACACTGTGCATGGCCCTGGGTTCTTTTTTGGTCTCATGAAGTGCCTGTGTGCTCCTAAGGCTTTATTATTGTACACAAGGGTTTTTTTCTACTCAGAGTGTCTCAAATAACATAAGAGCTACATGTGGTCCATCAGAGTGTGTATTCATGGTATTTATCGATATGCGTGTGGGTGCTGCATGCCTTTGGACATGTCATGACGGTATGAAAAGGTAGTTAAGGGTGAAAAATCTGCTGGGAACATGTTGGAGAACTATGCAGGGTACAGGGCCCTGGTACAGGTTTTTCTGTATCACCTAGTGGCAAGAATTTTGGTGTCACAAATAGCTTACAAGATTTTAATGAGGCTAAGGAGCAGTGTTCTCTGAAGCAGGGCTCTATATCCCTTAGAAGGCACTTGCTGGGTGGCCTAGATGTACTATGGTCACTTTGTCCAGCCATGAAAATCCAATGGAGTAGATTTTTCTCACACTAATTAAATGCAAGGCACAACTCTGGGATGTAAACTTACACATTACAAGTTGTATTTCAGGGTATTGATAACACAGTGACACTGATACCAGGCAATTCATAACATGGAAGATGACACCATTGTAAAAAAATTTTGCTTTGTTCATTCTCTCTCTGGATAAGTTTTTTCCATAAGCCGTTAGGGAATCTGTTTTCAAACAGATCTCATCTTCAGCAGTGTTTCTCTGGTGGCTGAGATCCCTTGGGTTAGTATTTTTTTCTGAAAAGTGCACTGGTATTTTTATTACATGTCTCTAGTCTAAAACATGGTTTGAAACAGAAACAAGTACTTATTTAGCTACTAAAGTTGATAAGATTCACAATTCATGAGCTGTGAATTAATATACAAAATTAATTAATGAACTTACACAAATTCATAGACTTACATTAAATGAATTAATATACAAACTCTAAGAGGAGATAATATACGGGGCCTGATGTAGCATGGAAACACTCTGCCACTCAACTATATGTTAATATTGCTATCAGACAGACAAACAGAAATCTAGTATATTCAATCTAGCAGACCAGTGACATCCTTTAACCCGTCCAAGTGACCAGTACTACTAGACCTTGTCCTTGGCACAGAGTACAATTCTCTTAGTTAAGGCAAATCTGCCTGAGTCCAGACAGCCAGCATCCAAGTGGAAGCTTTCTGCTGCCATGATAGCACAGAAAACAGAGGTTAGAGCTTACATCCTGACAATGTGATAGGTTATAGACCACAAAATACTCTTGCTTGATGAAAAAAAATAATGTAGCTAGGGTACCTGACAATTACTGAAGCATAAGCCGGGTGGGTTTTTGTCTTTGCATCCTTCCTCAGTTATAAAACATGACCATTAGGATTATTTCTTCCCATTAGTCACCAGGTTTATAAACCTACCCTGCTTCATTTTATCAGCATACTTAAAATACAGCTCACTGAAGTCAATGCTGTTGCACCAGATGAGAATTAGGAAACTAATTGCCTTTTGCAATAGTGACACAACAGAGGACAACGGGTCACGAAAAAATCACAACATACCCTCCTGCCACTCACTTTTCCTTGGAATGAGGGGAACATGCTGTCCTCTTGCAAAAATAAGTGTGCTTGGTTGTGAGCCAGACTCAGTGATAAATACATTTCTGATTACAGCCAACAACTTCATTTATAAGCATCTGATTAAAAAAAAAAAAAACAAAAAACAAAAAACAACAAAAAAAAACCAAAACCCAAACAAACAAAAAAAACCTTTCAGAAAATACAGCGATATAAGCAAGACACTTGTGATCTAACGCACTGAGCACAAGGTTGAAGTCATAAGACTTGGTATCCCCAGTGCTGCCGTTAACCTGCTGTATGAGCATGAACAAGTCATTGGATGCCTCTAGTTGAGTTACTTTGAGCTGGTAATAACGTACCTTTGGGCACAGCTTAGAGACCAAGGCTTCACCTGTGATCTATGAATAAAGTATCCTGTTTATATAGAAGTTTCCATAATTTTAAGGAGAGGTTTACAGTCTCAACAGTTGAAAGTCCTTAACTGCAAGTACCTTGTCTGCAGGTATTTATACTGGGGATTTTTAGCAGAATTATGTGCCTAAATGATATGATTAAGGAGCAGAGATAATCCAGCTTTATGAAAAAAAAGATCCATGCTGTACAAGTCCCACTCACAGGTTTTGCCACAAAATATATTGACCTTCCAAAAGTCTGCATTTATCTCAAGCCAGCATATTACAACTGTATCAGACAAGTCAGATCAGCAAAATTAATATAATTTATCTTCTGAGTTAATGATCAGACATTTATTTTTAAAGATAATATACTAGTCAGTGTCCTAAATGAGCCAGCAATTCCTGATTGAACAGAAAGTATGCAAGTACGTGCTGATACTCAGTAGGCAGAGAATAGTTCTGAGTGACTCCAATGATAGATGTATCATTGTGTAAAAAAATGCACTGAGCCATAACATCAAAGTTAAATACCAACCCTCTAAAACTTTCTGCTTCTGGAAAGGAAATAACCAAACTTTTGCCGTCACTGCCTGAGAATGATCATACAGCCTTTTTAGTACTGACTCTAATGGGGTGAGCCTTTTCACACTCCATTATTTTCGTTGTCCAACTTTACATATAATATCTTGTTTTCAATTGCCTATAGAGTTGCCAGATTTGAAACATTTGCCGAACATTTTCCATCTTTAGTCTCAGTTTTAAGAGTAACATTTTTGTCCTTTGTGAGAGCCTGCTTAGGGGAAAAGGTTGTTTCAATAACATTAATCTATTAATGCTTACCTTTCCCCTGTCTATGGGCTCTACTGCTTCCCTGGTTGAGTACAGGGGTTTGTAACAAGTCAAAGTCTAAATCCGACATACTTCTGTGGTCCCCTGTGGAAGCCACAGAAAACTGCCATTTGCACAGAAGCAGCAGAATCTGGGAGTTTGCTCTTAAAATGTCGGTGCATTTCATTAAACGTGCCCACATTGTTCTGAAGTAACCGAAGGCACCAAAACACATGGGGAATGGATCTTTGCTTTCCTGATGCATGCTTGTTTTCATTGGAGACTTCTCTGATTCAGAGCACAGGCTGAACAGAGCTCTTAAATCAGAATCATGCTTTTTTTTTTTTTAAGGAAAGTCTCCTCTGTAAAATTCATATCCTTTATTTTAAAAACTGTAAGATGCACACTGTAATAGATGAGGAGCTGTAAGGAGAGAAAGAATTGTTTTCTCAGTAAAGAACTGGGCAGGCATTGGAGAGCTGTGTTTTATTGCCAGCTCTACCACACGCTGCTCATGCTATGCTAGACATATCAACGGTTTTTAAACACATATTCCTTATAGAGCTGATCGGGGGGCAAAAATGAAGCTCATGGTTTGTTTTAAAATTGCTTGTCAGAACAGTTTTTCATGGGTTGTCTTTCCAAATTTTCTTGGTTTCAAAAACAATTTTTAAAACATTATTGGAAGAGTGATTTTTTTAAATGCTTTGAATAGGAAAGAGACAAGGAGAGAAAGGAAAAAAAAGCCATGTTTCACTTTCATATGTGCATAAATTAAGATCATAAAGCAAAAAAATTCAAAGGATCTGACTTTCAAGCTTTCAAACACATTATCCCATCTGGCTTACATTTTGCCCAAAGAAATACATTCTGCTGTCTGGGGACAGGGAGAGAACAACACTTAGGAAGCTTGTTCAGCAGAGTCTAACCAGGCTTTGACCTGTGAAGCTGCGCTCCTACGCTGATCCATGGTGACAGCACAAAAGAGTGCGTAGGAAGCAAGAGGAGGCGTATGGTTGATGAATCCATGCCAGTGTCATTCCACTGGCAAAATCCCCTCTTGGGGAAGGGAAGCTGTTGCAGAAGCTCCTGCACGCTGAAGGCTGCAGCTGTGTGCATGGAGTACTTATGCTAATTTTGCCCAACCTGGGAAAGGATCGGGGGCGGCTTTATCACCAACACAGTATACCTCTGCTAAACACCCTCAGTTTTGCTTGGGGCAGCGAACAGAATTAAGCTCCGAGTACAGAATCTATTAATGTGAAAGGAGAGAAATAATGAGTTTATTTGCTACCACGCAATTTGGAGTTTTTCCATATCAGAGTTTTTCCACTGCGTTTTAAGGTCCTGTTGCTGTAGGAGGCATAGAAGTTCAGAGCAGTGAACTGCTGTTCATGGCAGGGACCAGCTCTGAGGAGTTGCAGAACAGAAGTTCAAAAAGGACACAAAGGCAATTACAGAACCTGCAGGGAAATGAAATCATTTTTCTTCCGTTACAATGCTTGCAGTTTCTGTTTTGACGCTGGTGGCACAAGAATAAATGCCAAGACAAGAAATTTAATCTGCATGCAAAGAAACGTGATGTTAAAAAGACAGCTCGAACCATATTCTCAATACACGGTGACGGTGTTCTCGAAATCAAGGACTACTTGATGTAAAAACAGTCACAGATTAGACCTACCTCCTGAATTTTATCCCAGGATCAATATTTTATAGAACTACTAAAACTGATGTATTTTCATCTAAAAAAGGAAAAAATATTGTGGATTATATTTACCTGATAGTCAGTTCTTGTTGGAGGTAATTAATGCGCATAAAAAGTCACTATGTCTTTAGATGCTGCTTTCTTTTGAATCACCTGATACATAGCTTTCTGTAGTTAATTTCAACACCTGGCAAGCTGAGAGAAATTGCTATTGTGGGACCCTTTTACAGCTCAGGAAGACAAAGTTAATAAACTTACAACTTCCAAGTACTTACACAGGGAGTCCGTTTGCAAAATAATTACATAAGGCTACATTTGACTGCATTTATTCTTAATAACATGTATTTTTTTGATGGTGGTGCACTTCTGGAGCTCAGGCCAAAAGAACTTGTTCATCCAATGCTCATTAAAATCTGGAATCTTCAATAGAAGTAGAATGTGATCATTATAATAAAAATACATAAAAATGTGCAGAGATTTGATTCTGGGTATATTCCATTTTGCATCATTGAAGGTAAATCTGTTTTGCAAATGCCAAATTAATATGTCTTTATGTTTCTGCCAGCATCCACCTTAGTTTACTGCTGCTAGAGAGGCTATCGCAAACACGGTGGTTTGGAATATAAGCACAAAAACCTCCTGGGTCTCTGGGGTGGGGAACTACAGTAAACAATCAGCTTCCAATATGTGTTCTCATGAATTGATGCAGTGACACATATTTGTATTTCTCTGATAGCAAATTATAGGGCATGGTAATAGCTATTTAATAGTTGAACAGTTATTTAAATCTAGGTTAACCCTAATTACATTTTCTATTAAATCCAGGGTGTCATTTCCCCACCTCCAATGGAAAGAACTACGTGGTGAGGCTCACATGCAAAGAGCTCTGAAGCTCTAAAGCTTGTCTCATTCCAGTTCCTGCAGGGAAAGACCTTGGGAAGCGGTGGATTTTGAGTTCTTGACTCTTTCCCCAGTCTAGGAAGCTGAAGGATCAGAAAGCGTAAGGATAGGAACTGTCCGAAAGCAACAACATTTAGCTTTGCTGATCCTTTTTGGCCTGACAGCCCCCTAGATGTATCCACCTGATCCAACCAACAAAAAGACCCCAGAGCCCTAACCCTGCCATAAAAGCTGGGCGCAGGCCAATTGGCAATCTGCAGGAGAGGGCACACCGCTGCCTTTTTTTGTGGAAACTGGTACAGCCCTTCAGCGGAGGGCTGCCCAGGCAACACCATGCACAGGTGCAGAAAACATCTCTAGAAGCACTGCTTCCCAAATGGGGTGAGGAAGCCAACAGAGCCGGAGGACCTCTTGCTGAGCACAGGTGAGGGAGATCGGCTCTTCAGGCTCCCTTGCTTATTTTTGTTCAGTGAGGAAGAAGCAAAAGCCTATAAGTAAAAACAAATTCCCTTGGCATCCCAGAAAAGAGCAAATTATCCTCTCACATCTTCTGGAATGTCATCTCTGGTTCTTCTTTACCCTCTAATTAGTTCGTTACTGATGGATAGTTACTGAAACACACATGGTCCATCTCTATTAAGGAAGTGGAGTTTTTATTTGGGAAACCTTGAGACTGTGAAATCAGAAATGCGGCCATTGTTCATTCTCACTGTTGGCTGATTTAATTTAACTTTAAACATGTGATTAATTTTAATAGTATGGAAAACTAATTATGTTCATGTTCTAATGATCAGTATTAACCTAATTAGTGACCATGAAAATTCCCAAGCAAAGCACTTAATTATGTTAGAATTAAGATTGTAAATATTTTCCTAATGGAAAACTTCCAGTAAAACACTAATGCGCTCAAAGGCTACAACGACAAGAAAACATGCAGCATGTGTAAAATGGCTTCCAGAATGAGTTTCTGATTGCTAACTCTGCTACACAAGGTAACAGCGTTTGTAACGTGATGTTAGAAACTTATCCATGCATCACAAGTAAGCTATGCAATACTTAAATCAATGCCTTTAAGCTTCAATTCACCACATATAGCAGAATTCCTTCTCAAGAATCTCTTTCTCTAATTCCCAGAGAGAAGTGGCACTCTGTCCCTATCCTCAAGGCTACTAAAAGCTGTTTTGGGGACAGGAACAAATCTTTCTGTCAACCTACTTGTCCTTCATGTGCAATCATTTTCCTGCTGATAACCCCTGGGTCTCCACTTCCAGTCCCCCTCCCCCCCACTTCATTCCTCTGTTTTACACCCTTCACCTTTTCCACAGCATTTTTTATGCATGACAAGTAATTGAGAAAGGAGCTGCTGCACCCTGGAAAACACAGACCAGAGGTGCAAATTAGACGGGTAGAAAAGAATGCCACTGCCAAATCCCAAGACAACTGTTTCTGCAAATAAAAGGACAATCTCCAAAAAAGCAGCATTACCTTCTGTCTTCCAGGAGTCAGCCGGCCTTCCTAACCTAAGCACAAGCCTGTTATAGAGAGCTTGCACATATGATGCCCACAGAAGGTGTCCTAAGTCCACTTTTTTTGTTAAAAAACGTTATGCTCTGCTATGTTAGTCTACACAGCCTTTCTTGTAATTAAATGATACCAAATAACCAAAAGAATCATTACAGTTCCCCTGGGATAACATAGTTATTCATACCTGAATCTGACCCTCCTTTAATTTACTTTGTTATAAAAAGCTTTCTTTTACGTTACTTGTTGCAAGCACTGTCCCAGATTTAAGCCACTTCATAATACGGGGAACATATTTGTCAATGTGATCCCTACAGGCTACCTATCACTCCCAGGTACTGGGATGATTGCAGTTAAAGTATTTATTTCAGATAGGAGCTTTGTATTGAATTAGAAATCGATCTTCTGCTTGATCAGATAACATTGCTTTATGTATTCATACCTGGGTCTTTTGAAAGCTATTCAGTCTGTGTGCACGACATCAGAGTGACCGAATCTTCCCCAGACACGCAGAACTAATACTTGGAAATATAATTCCCAGCTTTTGTGGGGCTCACGGTGAATGGGGCAGCCACTAATTCTTTTGTCACCTCCCAGCTCTTAGTGAAACAATTTATCTCACTCACCAACTGTATGCAAAGAGTGCCAGAAAAGTATCAAGTCGGTATTATAGCTCATCAATTATGTATTGTTTCCAAACACAGTACAGTTCGTGAAGTCTAAAACAACAAACCAGAAAAATAGGGAATGTGTTCCTCCAGATCTGCATCAATTTGTTTATGCACAAGTTAAAGACTTTCACTCTGAAGTGAATTCCTCTCCTTGCTTGCAACTTTTTCCCTTTTTATCTTATCGTATAGTTTCTAATCCAAGATACATACTAAAAACATAGAGAAAAGTAATCCATTAAAAAGCAGAGGTGAGGTCCTGAGGAGACGCTGGCTCCATGAAGCTGATGGTTTACCCTATGAAAGAATTTGTGAGAAAGATTTTTAGTTTCCTATTTCTTTAGATCTACATGAGCTGCGTTACATATGCATTTCTGCTTGAGCTCCCCTCTCCTGGGTAGTGAACACATCTTCATCTCCCAGTGTTATTGAAGGTGTTTATATGTGTGGATTCATTAATGGATGGCTGCTTTCCAGCGTATGCCACCAGCTGTTTACTGTTCTGTCTTTCACTCTGCTAGCTCCGCTACCCTGTGACAACATATCACCGAGGATAACATTAATGATAGGACTGTCCCAGGCTGAAAAGATGTCTAGTAAAATCTTTATGGAGAGCAAGAAATAAGTCTTAAAATAATAGGGCAGCATTGATTTGGGGGGACTGATGTCTTAAAAACCTATATCAGTTTTCAATATCCCAAAGCATCCTGTGAAATATACCTGTTTCTAGAGACTTGTATTACACTAATCTCTGTGTACATGGACGCTTTCTTCAGTCACCTTTAGATACTAATGGTCAAAATCCATGCTTTGGAAATCAATTTAACCTGACATGAAAAGCCCGAGTTGGTTTTGGTGTTTTTTTTTTTTCAAACATGCAGAACACAAAAAGCTGCAGGTATTGTGTAGGCAATTTATTCATGCAATAAATGTGTTTGCTATCCTGGGTTTTTGAAAATCAACAGGTCAATAAAATCATTAAAATTAGGTCATTATAATTTTTAAAACTCATTATCATGATGAGAAATAAAGCCAGCTTTTTTGATTAATAGAGATTTATTAATGGAAAGCTTCTATTGCTATATACTTAATTTTGAAGCTACTGACATGAAATGTTATAAGTACAATATATGACTGAATTCAAATTTCATTTTAGATAGCAAATTCCAAAACTCTTGGTCTTTCTCCTTCAATCACACTCTACAAGTTCAAACATCAGTTTGGCACCAGCACAGCATTTGTATCAAGCTCACATGCAGAGGTCTGAAAAAAAAAATATCCTCTAAACTCATGTAAGAAAACGGTTTCATGTTTGCAGACACTAAACTTATACAACTTATTTAGACTGCACTGGAGATATTAGTAATAAAATCATAATTACACCATGGAAAAGTAACTATAACATATAAATTTTGGTATTATTTATCATTATGAAACACTTCATTTTCCAGAACCACAAAAACCGTAATGTTTAGGCTTTAACATCTTTAATTCAACTTATATGAGCAAAAATGGATGAATAGCACATGAATAATTAAATGCACAAATAGAAAATGGGAGAGCTAAAGGCATTACAGAGCAATGCAAACCCAAAGTACAGCTATTATGGGGGACCTAACCTGCCATCTTTGTTCAAGCAAATTTTCCAGAGGGGAAACAGGTTCAGATACAATGCAGTACAGACTCAAAAGAGTGTATCCTTCTCCTGGACATCAGCGTATCTACTCTGATATATTAAAATAAACTTCTGCTTGCTATTGAACACAAAACTGAGCACAAACATGCAAAGGAAGCCTTGTGCCACCCTGCTAGCAGAGAGGGAATGAATGGAGACATGTTCAGGGACACAACTAGGATATTTTTGGGCCCCAACCAGACCAACTACTCATTTTCCTTTTCAAGACCATTTGCAATAAGAGTAATTTAAAACATCTCTAAATTATTCAGGGAGACTAGAGCTGCATGAAGCTGAAACAACTAGGGAGCATTAAGTTTACCTTTGGAAGCTTTCCATTGCTATCCGGTGGGATGTCTAGCAGGACTGGATCACCAGGACCATCAAGCTGCTCCTCTTCTCATGAAGTCCATGAGCAAGTTCAGAGAGGAAGCTGAATACTTTCCTGCATAGCAAGAGCTTCAAAAGTAATTTTGTACTGCACAAACTAAACACTGTGAAGTTTTATATTTCTAACTGGAAAAAATGAGTATTTGCCAATGCCAAAGGCAGGCAACAAGTTGAAGGTGGCTTTGAATGTTTTTGTTCTTTCATCCAGATAGAAAGTGTGGCTTTTTAAATTCATGCCACCACTAGCTGGAACAAACCCAAACAAATATAATGGTATATATAAATTCACCTTTGAGTCAGCATCTCATATTTCAGCACTTCTAGTCACAGCATCTTTCAGAACAGTACATCACCCATATGCTTCATACACATCTTTTACCTTCTCAGTAAATCAGAATATGGATGCTAAAGTCCAGAAAGCAACCTTAAAAATTCCTTTGTTTTTTTAGCAGGTTTTATTGATACTGCTGGTTGAGCATATTTTGTAATGGAAGATGGCAACCTCTCCTTTATAATTCATACAAACAATTAATCGAAAATAAGAAAGGGGTTGCCAAGCAAGGAACATTTGCAGTAGCTGAACAGGAATATTCTAAATTAATGGTGAAAAAAATATATGCAGATACAATAAAGAAGAATAAAGCTTGTCACTATAATTTGTATGAAGTATGAGAAAGAGACATAAAAGCATCACATGAGCGCCAATCCCACAGGAAGCTCAAAATGATGCTTTTGTTTTAAGGAAAATGGGTGGGGTTGGGTAGGGGGGTTTTAATTCTTTTTTTTTTTTTGTGTCAGAATTTTTGCCACTGGGAAATAAACTCAAGACAAGGTCTCCAATAAAACAGATTTATCTGATCAGTAGCTAGAAGAAAATGGAGACTGGCCAGGAATCATTAAGGATGTACACAGTAACTGCAATCTTTGTGAGTTTTTAAATCAATTTCATCCCTTAAGCTTTTCTTCAGATTAATTCCTTCAGATTAAAGGAGCATAACTGGTAAAGTTTACTAAATGTCATACAGTGCATGATCACGTCCCTTTACTTCTGAAACACTCATATAGCAAAAAATTGTGGGTTTTAGGCCGGTTGCTGTCATTTTACCTGTGGGGACTATGATCCACACATATGCATAATAATTGCATTATTGTGTGTCTCGGGTCCCTCAAACAAAGTGATACTATTCCATCCTAAACCACCCTCACATCCCACTGATATGATGATCAATGACTTTTATTATAAGGACATAGTTAATTGACGAAGCAAAATTAAAAGAATGAGAGCACAGAGTCATTTACATCTGAGGCTTGATAAGAATGTTGTGATAGGTAATTCTGTATGCTTGTTTGGGGTTTTGTTGCAAAATTGAGATGAGCATCACCAGCTGAGTTAGAGTGTGCTAATCATGCCACCACTCCCACTGACTTTCAACTGAATGTGAGTATCCACAATCCTCCCAGGCCTTCCAAATCAAAGCTTAACACCATAAAAATACTTTTCCAACTGTAAAAAAATACTGTTCCAACTCAAAAATCAACTGCTTTGTACTTACAGCTTGGCCCCTTCATTATTTGCATCTAAGCACCCTGGTATAAACCTGACCATTTCTGTTAATGTTTTATGGATAGCGAACACTTCATACTTGGTGTTTTCAAGCCTTCCAGATGTCAAGAAGGAAGGAGAATTTGCTGTATTTCCAAATAATCCCTCTGATTACAGCTGTAAACATTAATAACTAGGTGAAAAGTTATACTCGTTCTTGCTGAGGATTCTGAATGTAATTGCATTTCTTCCTTCCATTAGGGTACGGAGAAAATTAGTCCTATAACTCATGTGGTGAATATGAACTTTAGGAGGGCTCTCAATTTGCAGCCTGTGACTGAGCTGGATGCCAGTTTTTAAATGTTTGTTCTTATCCAGTTTTTAAACGTTTGTTCTCATCCAATCCATTCCTCTTTATTTGACTTTGAGCTTTTACATTAAGCAAATATGTTTTTCAAGTGCATTTTATAAATGAACCAAGTAAATGAAATGCGATCTAAGTCAATTTATCTTACATTTTGAAATGCAGCTGTGGGTTTCTACTCAAGTAAGACAGTTTCTTCGTCATGCCATTCCTTGAGTTTGAGAGCAGGGAGGACGTAAATTGGCAACAATTCCAGCCTCCTGGCCTGGTTGTATTAATAAGCTACTTTAAAAAATAATAATAGCAGTAATTACCCAAAGACCCTAAAATTATGCATTTATTAAGTTATGTGATATTTTGTAAGAGAAACAGGAATATACTGGAATAATTTCTCCCAGCATTGGAATTTGATCACTTAGAAGAACAAAGCAACTGTTTAGCACAAAAGGCAAGTATTATACTAACAGTTTAGGACAGGAATCAAAGACCATAATTTCCAAATAAATGTTCACCCAGAAATCTGGGAGGCAGAAGGTGTCTTCAGGAGTAGCACCTGTTTCTTACATCACATACCACAGGAGCAAAAGGTTCTGCAGACTTTAGGAGGAGGCAAATCAGTCTTGATCTGAGCTGTGAGTTGCAGAGTGGAAGGCTCCATCAGTCCTCTTCCATTAAAAGTTTCCTCCTTGCCAATACATATTTGTAAACACAAAGTTTCTTTTTATAATAATTTTAATTGACACTTTTACTTCCACACAACACAAATATTTTATGTTTGAAATAGTTAAAAATAGTTAACTATAGAATTTGTATTAAAATATCTTTCAGAGAACCCAACATAAATTTAGTGGATTGTGTTAATATCACTTTTGAACATTTGTTCTCCAAAGTAGCAAAAGCATATCAAGAAATTTGATTTCCAAGTCTAATCTCTGGGGTGACCCACTGACATAAGCATTTCTCATATGGTTTGGTTTTGCAGCACTTTGACACAGAAACACTGAACTTCTTTCTCCAGATAGATGCTGGAGCGAGAACATTCATTCTCTCAAGCTGTTGCAGGAGCACTATTGCTCTTCCTTCACCGTGTCAGCCCACCTTGGCAGAGGTCACGAACTGCCTCCCCTGGTCAATTTTGCCATGATTGTTCTCAAACATGAAATTTTGATCCTCACCTTCAGGACTGACAGCAGCAAGGAAGACATTAATTTCATAGTGAAACAAGAAAATGAGATTTACCAGCTTAGTGGGCCTCTTCCCAGACATTATAAGACACTAGAGCTGAGCACTGGGGACACCCAGACGACTACTCTGCAGAAAGCACTAACAATGACCGAGCAGCAGATAACTTCTTTCGTTTCTTTCATTTTCCTTCCTGGTGGAGGTGCACCACCATCCAAAGCCTCAGCCACCCGAACCCGTGAGGTACCACGGGAACTTCTACCCTACGCCCTGGCCACTGTTTACGTGGCAGCCAAGGATACTGCTCTCTTTTTAGTCAGCACTAACGTTTTACAGGATACTGATTTGTTAGAGGGACAACTTCTTTCATTTTTATTCACACAAAGTCTCCAGAACCCCAAAATAGATAACAGGACTTAGAGAGGAGGATGAGTAATTCAGTGGGTTGTATTTAGTGATTAATGATATCCCTGCTGAGAGGGGCATGTTTTCTATGTTTATTCCTCGGTTGACAGCAAACTGCCTGTAATTATTGTTATTGTACAACTACAGAGCAGGGGCACAGGAAGCGGTACAGTCGATAAGATTAACTAATTAGACTTGTGGTGGACGTGCAAATGAACTGCGAAGGCAAAGAGCTATTGAGACGGACACGGTGACTGAAAACCAGCCTTCAGTCTTCCTGCTAGTCCTCGTTGCCCTGGCTTCCTGAGAGCATCTGTTTTGGTCTAAACACTGATCTGTGCCACATATTAAACCATTTGTTCTCAATAGCGCTCGAGTAGATCCCACACTGGGTATGACCGGTTGCCTGGCAACCTAAATTCATTTAGCAAAATTTAGTTTCCTTTATATTATTACTTTTATTCTGTAACATGCAGGGCCAAGTATAAATCTTCACATTTTGCTAACAAGAAAGGATTTAATTTCTGTTAAAACTTTCCCTTGGAGTGCACGTAAAAGCAACCAGAAGAAAAAAAGGAGGGAGGGGAGGCGCAATATAGATCAACATTTTGACCTAGCTTTAAGTTACAGTGAAGCAATAGAATGTCACAGTATGCTAATTATTTAATCAACCCACATCATCTCTGCTGTTCATGTATTATTCTGACTATCAATCGAACACCATCTGCCCTCACAGAAAAATGTTCCTGCAACATACAGAATATTTAGCTGGCAAGCAACTATCACCATGTTCGCACTAGGAAGCCATGAACCCGAGAAAGCTCGAGGAGCTTGGGGACATTCAAAACATCTCCAGCTCTCTCTTGGCCTTCCTCTGGAGAAATTTATGATTTCCATTTAAATTTCAAATAATGAAATAGATTCATTAATGGCTTTGAATGCAAATAGGAAGCTGAGCTTTGGAATCCAGCATTCCTTTTAATGAAAATTTTCTGTCACTTGGAGAAGCGTGGGAAGCAGCAGCGAGGAGAGGGAGAGGAGAGGGAAAGGGAGAGGAGGCGGCTCCAGGTCTTCTTGTCCGCTGGGCTCCAGCAGTGCTTCCCCCCGGGGGGTCCCAGCTGCCCACCAGGGCTGCCCCAGCTGGGCTCAGGCTGGCAACTGCTGCTTCCCCCTCGGCCCTGGGCAGGGACCCGCCTCATGTACCCTGGGAGAAGGGGCCTCTCGTTGTATTAATGGTCATCCCTTACCTGGACAGCAGGTCCTGGCAGCATATGCATTTTAAAAGGTAAAGAGATAATTCCTGCCTCAAACAGGAGAACAAGTGGCTTTGTCAATGATGTCCTTGTAAAATACACGAGGGAAAGGATTTTGGAAAAGTTGTTTAGTAAGCATGGATTATAAGGGGATGTTTACCTCCAACAAGTAAAATGAAGTATAAAACCTTGCTAAGTGCAATGCATAACATAAAACCTATGCAAAAGGAGGATAATATTACTTAGTTGGTTACATTATTTTTTTTTTACTAAAATAGATAGACAATTGTGAAAACGCATCCTAAATTGCTCGAGTTGGAAGCACAGTTGGCCTCTTCATCATTTTCCAGTCACGTGCTGCCTGTTAAGGAATCCTGGTCAGCTCACCAAATAAACTGGTACAAGGATTGCATGTGCTATAAGAAATACCAAGGGCAGAAGCAGCCAAAATGTCTTTGGGTGCTATTTAGAAACAGGTTTTGGAAACAAAAGCACCATCTTTAGTTAGTAGATCAGTTAGTAAGCTAGTTACTAGATGTTGAGTTGCTCCCTCATGACCTTCTGTCTCAGCCTGGCACGGAGCACCTAAGCCCACACCGCACTTGCCAGAACAGCCAACAGCTTTAGAGCAATGTCCTATAGACCAGCAAAGAGCTGTCAATAAGACATGGATGGATACACCTACCAGAATAAAAACACTGGGCCCCAGTGTCTCTGTTGTCCTTATCCTGAATTCCTTGGAGTGGGACCAGGGATTTCCAGCGGGACTGGAATTTGGCCCAGTGTGCCACAATCCCATAAAACACAACTGTCTATTGGTTAAACAATGCCAAGCATGTCTCAGCCAGATGCCTGTTTACTGACTACTGAGAGAGAAAAAAAGCTCTCAGATGCTGTTGCTTGGGTTTGCAGGATGTAGGACATACTAATTATGAACAAATGAAATGATCACATAACAGAGATGAGCCACGTAACTTGGTTTGGCTGCAATTCGTGGTATATGAAAAACATTACAGCACAGGGCTTGAAGAACATAAATTCTGCATTAAAAATAAATTATTTTGTAATGTAGCATCTATTTCCTTGAGATAGTAGTTCACTTTCTTCTACTACGTGGGATAATGAACCATTAAATTGGGTAAATTATTGTCCCTTTAGCACAAGTGCTTTCTACAGTAAAGGAAGAATCCTGGTTCATTTCGCCAACAAAAAGCTGTTCTGCTAAAATTGTCTGTCCTTTCCTGGAAGCAGGGAAGTCCGACACCATGAGATGGCATGCACTCAGGCAGCACTGCGGAGGCAATCGCGGCAGGACAGTGGGTCAGTGAGCACCTTCAAAGAATGGCCTTCCCTGGGACGTCACCCGCCTGACCCCATCCAGAGCCCAAGCCCTTCAGGTGCCCTTGGAGAAACCGCAGAGCAAACCCCGCTCTGCCAGGCTGCACCCCACCAGGGCACCCCAGGACCTCGGGGTCCGTCCCCCTGCTGGGGCCCTTCAGCCTCGGGGCACCCGTGGAGGAGGGCAGCAGGATAGGGAGCTGAACCCTGGGGTGGGGCAGAGGGGACAGAGCCCGACGGTGCCCTCAGGTCCCTGACCACTCGCCCATTTCGAAACACAAACACCCCCCCTCCCATTTCTCTGAGCCCCCTGGCACAGGTGTGCAGTTTTCTTCCTGTGGTGATGCGCGCAGCAGCAGTTTCGCTTCTATTTGTGCCAAGAAGGCAGCAAAGTTCACACAAACGCCACTCCCGGAGCAGTCAGGTCCCGTGCCTTCGTAACATCCCCATTAAAATATTTCTCCTAATTTTGAACTTTAATTTTCTATGTTGTTCACCCTATCCACTGTAAAGAGCAAATGTTCCCGCTCTCTGCAACAGGATTTTATGCATTTGAGGATCTAAGCTTTTCTCCTTTCAGTCACCTCTTCTGTTTTCCAGTCTTCCCTGGACTAAGCGGCCCACACGTGCTCTGAATGCAGTGTCCCAAATTACGTGGATACTCCAGGCCAGATAAGCTCTGATGTTTTTGAGAAGACTGGATGAAATACTTCGAAAGTCCTAAAGATTATACTCCTGTAAAGGTAAAGAACTCAGATTTATTATTTTTTTTTTTACCACTATCATTGTACTGTAGACTCCTGTTTAATCTGTGGTCCACAATACCACCTTGTTCTGTTTTTGCAGATCTTTTTGTTTAAGCAGCATATTTCGTTACCTTGTATCGTGCATTTGATTATTGCAGCCTAAGACCATGATCTTGATCTTGTCCTAGGCGAATTTCTTTTTTTTTTCCTCCCCTTCTTTCTCAAGCCATTTTTTCTGTTTGTTGATAACATCTTGAATTCAAACCCTGCCCTTTAAAGACCTTGAAGCTTCGTATCATTTGGAAATGTAATAAACATAGGCCTTTGTCCAGCAGCGGCTATTAACAAACCCATTAAAAGACTGGCTCCAGAACAGACCACAATGGAAAGGTTGTGATATCATGTTGGCTGCCACCACTGCCCTCCAGGGATGCTACCCGTCCAGCTGGGCATCAAACCCCTCCCTCGGGCCTTTCAGTGTTTTCCTAGCTTTTCTAACGGGAATGTCGTGCTGGACTGCCATAGCCTAGCAAATCAAGATAGAAAGCACCTGTGGTTTCTTCTCTGGCCACCCTTTCCTAGAAAGAAACGAGCTTGGTGTGATGTAGTTTATTTTTAATCAGCCACTTCTCTTGTAGACACTTTCAAACGCTTTTGGGAATTTGTCCTAAGAGTTTCAAGCTGATGTAAAGGCTTTAAAATTCCCTGACTTTGCTCTGCTTCCCACAGATGTTCTTCTGAAAGATGGTCACCATCCTAGCCTTTTCCCAGTCTGTGGGTGTCTTGCCTGTCCAAAATAAGTTTTCAGCAATCCTGCATCCCATCTCTGCGTATTCAGGGATGCAGTCCACCAGGCCTAGTTAATCTTAAAAGTCTGCTTAAGTCTTCTCTTAAGCCTTAGGCTCACCTTATCCCTTTGCCACTAGATCAGCTGCACTAGCTGTCTGTGCCCCGTAACTCTCTTTCCGTGAGCACAAATGCAGAACAGGCATCAAACACCCAATTCCTCAGGGTCTTCTGTAGATAGAACTTCTTTCCCATTGAAAAACAGGCCGAGCCTTTTCCTGGTCTTCCTACTGCTAGTGAGAGAATGACTTTTTCTTGCAGCAGGTATCTTTTAATAATTGCAGGGGGTGAAATATGACCTCCAAATGACCTTTTGAAAAGCTTCCTGGGAGCTGGTTTCAGGGGATGTTGATTCTTGAACTCCTCAGCTCAAGAAAGCAGCACACAGAGATGAACAGAGCAAGGGAAGAGTAAAACAACTGTGTAAAACTCAGAGCCCGTTGAGCACCTCCCTCTCCCCAAAAGCACGGAAGAAGCGAGAGAAGAAGGTGCTCCGTGTAGCCATTCCCTGCTCCTAAGACACTGACCAGAGGCCAGAAAAGTCTCCAGGGCACATAGCCTGAGCCACAAGAAAATATGAAAGAGTGACCTTATTTTAAAGACAGTAGAAGGGAAAGAACAAACCCACCCACCCCCCTTTCTTGAACTTTCCTTAATGACAGCGAGATGTTTCTTTCCCAGCAAAAGCTAACTGCTACGCTCGATGCGCCTGATGTCAGCTGGAGGAACAGATGGCTCAATGGTTCATTTCAAACTGTTCACTCAGCCAAACAGCACAAATTGCATTAATTGCCTCACAGTACGAGCAGAGAACGGAGCACTCCGCGTGTCCTAGCCATAATCACTGAGACTTCTCATCATTATTCGCATTTGACAGGTCAGTCGGGAACTTCTTCGCATGCCGGGAGGGGTGGGGGTAGAGGGAGCACAGCACGAGGAAGTGCCTGAGCTGAGCACTCCACAGGTAAGAGAAGATCCCCAAAAGCTGATTTAGCCTTTGACTTCTGCCTTGGCATTCAAATGGTTTCCTCGGCGCAGTGCCGCTTTCTGAAGTATAATTTCTTATTATGAGAACATACGCGATAACGCGCCTTCTGACCAGATCCAGGGAGCAGGAGGAGCAAGATCCGATTACTGACCACCGTCTCCCTGTCCACACTGAGACTGGGAAGACATTAAATGCACTGGAGGCACTTCCATAGTCTACCCCTTGCTTTGCCCCTTCCTGTGGCAAAGGTAGCTTACACACCATTGCAGGTCTTGGCAGGCCACCTAAGAGAAAGCAGGCGTCCCAGAACCTCCCAGCCAGAGGACCTGGAGAGGGAAACCACAAGAAGGGACTCTCCATGCCTGCCTTCTGTGAGCCCCTGTATCCAAGATCTGAAAAAAACTGATGGAGCCAAAGAGTTCGAAACACATCATGCCAAATATCTCAAATTTTTTGTTTCTATAAGCTGGGAGTCCTGCATGTGTTTATTTTACCAGTACACATGCACCTGAAAAGCTCATGCAGAAGATGAGTCCAGGCAAAATGCTCTCCTTTACATTTGACAGCTCTAAACCTTGCCTAATAAAGTGATTTATTAGATGCTCCATACCCTGTTGAAAAGTCCTGACACTTTGCTCATCACTTGCAAATGCAAGGTGTCAGCGTTTTGCCCACTGAAGACACTGCACTTCTTTAGAGCAAGGAAAAAATATATTGGTAAATTACCGCGTAAGACCAGAAGTTTAAAGCTACAGCTTTCTAGCTAATGTGATCATTGATGCTTCTCTGCACCTACTGTCTTTATTTCAACGGCTTTAGCAAGATACAATACTGGGAAAAGACTAACCCTAGTCTCCCACCGACTGTTGAGAATCCTGCTGCAAAACTCACAGGCAAGTCCTGATGCTCTTTCCTCCCCTTCGCTTTAGAGGGAGCAGAACCACTGTGGTTGCACCAGCAGGGGTGAAATTTTTGTGCCACATCTACTTGCATTGCCAAATTCTACTTGAACCCCTCCTTCAAGAAAAAAACATGAGAAGATGAGGGGGAAATTAAAAGAAAAAGCAATACATATGCAAAACCAGACCTCCCTGCTGTGCTGTAACCATCCCTAAATTGGCAGTAGGTCTGATTATTGTAAATGGGTGACAGCTGAGGGGTGGTGCTTTTGCTTGACCCCTGCTTGGTGGAGGCTCCGTCTGCACACTCCTTCATAGCTCCTTCTGCGCTAACCTCAGATCTCACGCGTTCCAGGGGGAGGGAGGCCCTTCACTGTTTTCCTCTCTGAAGGAGAAGTCAACAGAAGAGAAAGGATACCTAATTGTATCTGACTGAGGAGAAAAAGCATCTCAAGGCTCTGCTCACGTGAAAGTTACTTTATGCCATTAATTGCTTTGCCTCTCACAAAACTGGGGGAAAAATCCCCAGATCTAAGTTTGTTCCACTGTCTGTTCTGTACCTCTAAAAGATGCAGCAAAATTCCTAGAGTCAAGTCTTCTCACCCTGGGAAGCTTTTCTCTTAGTGCTCTGTACCTGTGCATCGGTCACGCTGTCTTGCTCTTTGCTCACACTGGTGGCTGTTTCTGCACCCCCAGAAACACCCTGTCCCCTGGCACTCACAGAACTACTGTGGGACCCCTTCTAGTGTGGGACCTGCCCACACCGTGGGACCTCTTCCAGTAATCAAGAGAGACTTTCCCTGTTACCTTTTCCCCCTCAAAAGTAGCTTGTGTGGCACATTTACATGCTCAAATTTTGAGCACTATCATTTGGATAGTTTCCCTTCTTTGGAAACAGGACCTTACTGTGCTTCTGACATCAGTTTTTCTCGTCCATGAGGACACATGGTCTCCTTTGTGCCTACGGGCTCCCCACCTCCCATGGACTAATTCCACAAAACACACCCGCGCCTGCATTTATGTTGAGCTGTTTCACAAAGCTCATAAGTACTCTGAGAGCTCCTGCACTGTAATGTGATCTCTGAATGATCCCTCTTTCTTTTGGACTCAAGCAAGCAGCCTCTGAAGTTACTGGAAAGCTTCCAGCTTGTAGCAGGAATTAATTCAGACACTAATTTATTCCTTTGGGGCTTCCTCCTGGTTTAGCTGCATCTTACCAGCATTTAACTGTGTGCCACCCAGCTCCGTGCACTATAGCAATGCAGGAGAAGGGGAGCGAGAACCAAAGCAGAAAGCAGCCTGAAAGATCTGGAATGGCAGAAGGAGGTGGTGTTCATTGCCACTGGCTCTTCCCCTGCTCTGAGAGAGGATAACAGGCAGCAGAGCAGCAGTAAGCCAAGCTACAGACCTGCAACTTCAACCGCTGTTTTTTCAGTTAATTTAATCATGTTCTTTAGTGTAACTGGGAAAGAGTGAGACCGTACTTAAGTACAGATTATTTTACCTTCTAAGTCACAGTGCTACGTTCAGTGATATCTGAAAAACATGAATAGTCAGAAAATCTGGCTTATTCCCCAGCTACTCAAGTTTTGTGTCAGCCCTGGCTATGCCAGAGGAACCCACAAGGTCTCATCTGAAAAAGGCACTCCCTCAACCGATCACCTATTGCTTGATGCTCCAATGGTCTTTCATGAGCAGGTCCACCACGTTGACCTCAGCCCCAAACAGCTGCAAGGCCAGGTATGCCTTCCCTGGCTAAAGAGTGTTAATTATGTGATTAAGCTAACGAATAGGGGGAATGCCCAGACCAACACACAGAATAATGTTGGAAAGGGAAATTTAATAGCTCGTGCTACGGAGATGGTCAGTAGAGGAGATGGCACTAAAATAACTTAGAGCCTTTTGCTATGATGAGTTGCTAAGATCCTTTCAGCCTTACCAAACACACACCTTCTTTAGAACCACCCAGCGCAGGAGCTTCTCAAAGACCTTGGAAAAGTCCAAACAAATTGTATTAACTGGTTCCCATTTATCCATTTGATGTCTATGCTCATGACTTGCAACAAAATTGATTCAGCTTTTCCTGCTTTGATTAAAAAAAAATGCATTTATTAAAGCTAAATTTTCATTCTTTACTAACCTATTAATTAAGTGGCAATAAGGGCTTTTGAAACCCAATACCCGGGGCAAGTAAATAACACAGAGATTGCTGCTTCTCAGCTAGTAATACCAAGGTATCGGCAATGGTTTTTCAGTTACAGCCCCTGCTACCAAATTCCCTTCTCATAAATGAAAG
The DNA here is from genome assembly GCF_963210335.1 of Falco punctatus. Classification (NCBI taxonomy): domain Eukaryota; kingdom Metazoa; phylum Chordata; class Aves; order Falconiformes; family Falconidae; genus Falco; species Falco punctatus. Next base: position 22,103,016 of record NC_137592.1, on the reverse strand, counting down.
AGAGAGGCTAATAAGAGACCTTACAGCATCCTAATAAACCTCTGTTTAAACAATTCCGACAACATCTCTTTAGATTTATGCCAGTATCAGGTAAGAGTTTGACTAGGAAATGTAACATCACGTGCAGCATGTAAAAATTCCGTGTGATTTTGCTGGTTTTGTCTGAAAGACTAAGGCCAGATTTCTGCTTTCAGTTGCAGTAACATAATTATGTTGTCAACTGCTCCAAGACTACCGTCCTATTTTTGTCCTGTGTTTTGTTGTTTCTCTGTACCTTACCTTGATCTTTCTCATGTCCTTTACTGAGGATTCCTGCGTCTCTCTTACATAATCACACATTTATTTCTTAAGTACCGCTCAGCGTTACAGCCATTTCAACTTCTCCATCTCAGGTATCCAAATTCACATGACCAGCTCATACCTGTTGGCTGTTTATCCATCCAAGTCGGTGGTCTCAGCCCAACTCACAGTCCACCTGATGAAACAAGCAAATCCCAAGCACAGCTGAAGCTAATAGTTAATTACAATGTAACCAGCCCTGTACTAATTAATTACCCTTTACTGTCAAGCTCAGCACAGAGGATGAGATTTAAAGCTACAGGGGACTGAACTGTATCTTGGATCTAATGTGGGCAAAAGCCTCGTGTTGACCAGGATGGGCTGGCTGCAGTAACATGCACGTACCATAAAGCCCGTACAGGGTTTTGCAGCCAGGTGTCTGCTGGCTTTGTGTCCCCCTGGTCCTGGGCTGCTGCGGGGCACAACTCAGCCAGCACGGGTGCCCGCCAGTGTGTCAGCAGTACCTGCACCTCCTCCATGGGATTAAGGGTCACCCGGCATCTCTGGGGAGGGGAAAAGATGAAGGTTCACCCCAGTGACCTTCCCTGGGGCATCTGCTTCCCTCCCAGTGCAGAGAGAGGAGCCCTCTGTGGGGCGGGTCCCTGACTGGGCTAGCTCTCTGATGGGAGGGTCTGCTGTCCTCCACTTGCCCTCACCCCTCTCCCCCTTTGCACAGCCCCCTCGCGCATCCACATACACAAACTGTTTCATCAGACACACTTGGCCACTAAGTAAAAGCAACCCCCAAATCCTGGCAGGTAACTCCTGGGGCTGAGGCCACGGGAGCACAACTAACCAGGCAGCCTGTGACAGCACAGCTGTAAAGTGATTGTTAATTCTGCTGCTGTTAACAAGAATGCTCCAGTTTCTCTGTCATGCGATTTGCCCCGTGTCTCCCAAGGCTGCCGCCAAGCCAGCGGCCTGCCCCTTGCAGGAGGCAGTTCCCCAGCACTGGAGGCAGGCTGTCCCCAGGTCACGTTTCCCTCCCTCCTCCACATTAATAGTCAGCAGCAGAAGGCTGGCTCTTACCCTACAAACACATTTTCAAAAAAAAAAAAAAACCACCCCAAAACAACAACAACAACAACAATCACCACCACCCCCAAAACACATTGCCTTTTTGTCACCTTTGAAAGGAGCAACATAACGTAACAAACTTACTATCCTGATTAGGCTTTTACCAGTGAAAAAAGGAGCTGTTCCAACATGAGCCCATTAGCTGGAAGAACAATCTTCCTATAGAGACATGTATGTCTTTCTCTTAGTCATCAACTAGTAGGATTTCCTGAGATAGGAAATGCTGAAAAGAAATTCTTGTTTAACATCTTAATTCCAGTTTATTTTTACCCTTGGGTTTGAATTCCCAAAAGCTAGCTGCTAATGCTTCGGTACTACCGCACGTCAGCAGCCAGTGCCTGGAAAGCTGTCTGCCTGATGCCAGGCAGTCAGCTCTCACGCTACATTACAATGCTTCTCACAAATAAAAAGAATACAAGATTAGTTTTCAGCACCCTGAGATTCTCTTGAAACACTGACAAAAAAAAAAAAAAAGATTCTTAAGAAACATAATCACTCCCTTAAAGGTATGGTACTGACGCCAAAATCAACAGGATTTTGTTTTACATTTGTTTCCTCAAGATAAGTAGTTACTCATCATTGGTGCACGCTTGTCAAAAAGTTGCAGAAAACTTGCTGTGCCAAGGTTATTTTTTTTACTTGCTGCCAAGTAAAAAAGCCTGTAAAACATTGTGTTTGCTAATGTCTTTTCTTCTTCCATTTGTGTCGGAACTTGAACTTTCTTAAAAAGTGTTGAACAATTAAAAAAAAAAAAACAAAAACGAAAACCCCAACCAGACAACCCCCAGATGTAAACACTCCATTACTAAAACTGAGTGTCCACAAAAACGGATTAGGTCCAGCCACCTCCCTGACAGCCACAGTCAGGAAAATGCGTTGGACGATGGGCTCTCCACTCACTCATTTGGAGCCAGCAGTTGCCCCAGCAAGTGAAGCATCAGTATCTGCAAACACGTACCCAGGATGGGCCAAACTCTCACCTCAGCACCTGCCATCTCCAAGCCACTCTTAAAATAAAACAAAAAGGGAGCAAAGGAGAAGTTCACCGTGATTCCACCACCCAGTGGGCCAACACCCGAAGCGCAGGAACATCACACAGCCCAGGGGCAGGAGGAAGCACCTGGGAACAGAAGCCCCTTCACACCAGTGGAGGGGCAGGCTCCCTGTACCGCCGAACCTGTGCCCTCCTGGGCAGGGCTTCTAGTGTTGGCTTACGAGGCTCCCTACTAAAGCAAGTAAGATTTTGGCAGGACAAAAATCTCATGCATGAGCTAAGGGCAGTCACACATCAGCTTTGTGCCGGCATGTCAGAGCACTAACTCAAGGCAGTGAAGAGGCATTCACACACTACTTTGGAAATCAGTGAGAGTTGTAATTAGTAATCAACATTAAAAATGTAACACTGGTATATACATTTCACATTTCAAAGTATGCTTGTCTTGGGAACAAACTCAGGTAGCCGATATAAATTGCAAGGGTCTCAGACTACAATTTGGCCCTCCCTACCCCCACGAAGGCACTTCACCATTAACTTCAGCGGGGGCAGAAAAATCCTTGCATAGTTAAAGCTCTGACACAAAACTCTTGCTGCTCCTTTAAACAGTAGCTGCACTGCATGGTGTTATTTCCCTAAGTAGCTATCCCACTTCAGCTTCCTCAGAGGTCAGCTATTCATCTCCGCTAAGTATATCCGGTGTAGGAAGAAAATTCCTTAATCCTCTTTCATATGCACAGCCACAATTCTCCTACGTCAACCCTAGGCCATGCAAGAAAAACCCTTGTTTGCCGCTACTGCTGTCTCTACTGTACAGCAGACAGATGTTCCTAAGAACTTTGCTGTGGCTGGCTCTTAATTCTTGTGTGCTGTGGCAGATACATTCAATTAACATAAGTCTTTACTTAAAATGCAAAGCTAGAAACTGCATGGATTTGCATGTCTACTAAATGATGTCTGATGTCAGGACTTCGGTTACTCCCCGAGTTTAACAGAAGAAATATAGGAATCAAAAATTGTTCAGAATTATTTACTCAAGGAGTTTATTTCACTTCGGTATATTTACGTAGCCTCCCAGACAAGAACTCCCTCAAAGCTTATCAGAAGATGGAGGTTTCCTTCCACAGAACAGTCTTCCCACAGTCCTAGCACGTGCTTATAAGATCTCTCTACTTTTAGCTCCTTTTACATTAGCCTTGACTCACTGGAAGAAAAGAAAGAAGAGGCAGCATCACGACACTTCCATGCTGTCCATAAGCAACCATTAAGAGGAAAAAACAAAGGAACAAATGCCCACTCATGGTGTGATATGAGACCACAGGTATTTGCAGCTGCACCAGCTGGTTTTGTACTCCGCACTGCTTTGGTGATTGTGGGGCCAGGCAGGGCCAGGCTCATCCGCCTGGCCAAGTTCACCCTGTTTTCCTTTGGAAAAAGTTTATCCCTGGTAAAACTGACCAGCCAGAGTGGCTGTTGTAAATAGGAGGCAGAGGTATTTAGGTCACTCCAGGAAAATTGCAAAAACGTAGCTCCTACCCAAGCACATTCACGGATTCTCACACATGTCAGGTTGAAGCAAGTTCAACTCTCATTCAACAACAGGCTTGTGCTGAAGAGACTTTGCCCGCACCTCCCTTACGGAGGCTTACAAAATAGTGACTACATTAAACACTTGGGCATGTTTCTTCCCCTAGATTACAGGAAAAAGCTGCCTTTGGTAAAAGAAGGTGAGTTTGCTACACCTGAAAATGAAGTGAAGCAGCTCAGTCACAGCATCAATCTTTACTGATGAGTGAGTTTTTCAATATACAAGAGCAGTTCTATACAGAAGATACTCCCCAACTCCTGCCTTCTTGAATGACATCCTTCGTTCCTTGTCGGACAAAGTACTGAAATACAAAATTTAATACTGTATGAACAATTTCAACACAATATTTAATGAAAGGGAATAAAAAGTTTAAAACTTTTTAAAAGGCAACATCAAAAAGTGCATTAGGAGTAAAATGCAAGTCAGGTCCATCCAGTTGTCTAGTCTGCAATATCACTTATTCATTTTCTCCTGTAACAAAGAGGTGCACATCTTTTTTGGACTGTAGCATTTGAGCTGTGCGATCTATGCCAACCACTGCAGCCAATTTCTGAGCATCATACTTGGAGTAGAGCACAGTACAGGTCCAAGTAGCATCCACTCCACTGTCCGTAGCCTTCATCATGTTACAAATCTCACTGTAGAAGTGGGAGTATGTTGGTAACTCATAGAAAATGAGGTTCCTAATACCTTTTATCGTATACCTGTAGCAGGAGGGGAAAAAAAAAAAAAAAAAAAGTAACTTTGTGGCTCATTTTTGCAAAATCTACATGTTAAAACACCAATCCCCTATTCTTCCAATTTTCAACTTCAATGCATGCCAGTTGTAGTTCAACTCTACAAACGCTGTGTCATGGACTGAAAACTAAACACAGATGTGGAATTTAAGCAGAGGAATATCTAATACTGCCAAGTACAATGACTTCCTCTGAAGTACAGACCACCACCAATTTCTCCAGTATTCAGCTTCTTTAGCTTGGATTTTAAAACAGTGAAGCCTGATCAGAGTGAGCCTCATGAAACTCTTTGTATTTGCCAAAACATCTGCCAATAGAAAAAACCTGTTCCATTAGGAACTGCTAAATAGCTCCAGTCAGGACATAGCGAATTTTCCAGGTGGCCTCAGCTTGCTGTATTGCATTATCCTTTTCCAGAATTTTGTGTAATACTCGTGTTCATCTGTGCCGCAATAAAAAGGCACAATGAATCCCATTTTGCAGGCTATATTATTCTGTCCTATCATCAGTGGAACTTGGCAGCACTAACCTTCCCAAATAAAGCCCTGTACATACCAAAGTATTAGAGTCTCTGCAAGGGACTGCTGACAACATGCAAAAATTTTAAAATTAACCGACAGCTCTTACTTCAGTCAAAGTCGTCCTTGGAGGGATGCAACAGACTAAAAAAGCAATACAGCCCAACTATGATTAAGGTCAGGCTCTACTTCCAAAACAGCACACATTCAACTCAGAGGAAAACTCTGCCTACTATTCACCTTTTGTAAAAGTGGAAGCGCTCAGTGAACAATAAAAACTGTTTCTCTCCCTTGAGAAAGAACCGTCTTGCTCTGCAGACACCAGCCTTTTTAGTGTATTCACAAATGTGAGTAAAATTCAGGTCCTCTTTCTTGAAGTAATTACGAAGACGCACGTAGTCAAAATACGATGGAACATAAATGAGCGTGTGTGACATGATGGCATCGCGGTACTCAGGCAACACTTTGTCGATGAAAAACCGAAACCTCAGTTAAGAAAACAAATATATTTTAACCAGAGTTAATGTTTATCTTTCCAGTACTGATATGACCTCAAGCAACAATATCAGAGAACCAACTACAGAAGATTTTGACTATATTTTGACTATGACTAAAGAAATAATTATTTAACTTCACAGGATTTCTACACGTGTAGAAGGTATAAAGCAAAGGCTTTCTCAGTACTGCAGTTATGGTAAAGACTAGTATTCCTTTCCCAGACTTTATTCTCCAGTGCCTTTGGCAAGGAGAAGTTCAGCATTCCCCTCCACCTGTGCAGTCTTCAGCCTTCATCTGAAGACTAATGAAGGTGTACTTCTGCGGTGAAGTCACATTGTGCTCTGCAGGGAACAGTACACAACTAAATCTGAAACTGTAGTCATTAGGGCATAGCAAAATAGTCTGGAACACAGAGTACCTTGCATCTATTACAGCAATTGAGTTTTCAGCTTCTAGCCTCCGAAACACGTGAGGAAGCTGGACCACAACATGGCTAATGGAGCCGCTGAGCGGTACGTTGCGGATGGCCACCTGTGAGAAGCAAAGTAGGACATTTAGGGAAGCAGTATTTCAAAGGCAGCCACGCTCCAGTCAGCTTTCTGCTCCTAACTCACATCTGTGAGCAGTGCACAAGGCTGCTTTTAAAAAAGCTCCAGTACAAAACTATATTCACGTATACATATACCAGATGTTAAATATACATGGCCACTGCTTATGCCCTGACTTCCATGTATTTGAGACAGACAACTAAGGTTTTTACTTTTCCTGCTTCTTTCAAAGTAATAACAATTAGTGCTGCTTATACAGAAGGAGGGGGGGAAAAAAAAAAAAAGGAAGTAGGTGAACGCTCCATTTAACAACAAAATAAACAAGGTAACTTGTGTGTGTCAAATTAAGAAATCTGATTTCTGACATAAATCAGCCACCTATGAAAGAAAAGCATCAAATAAAGTATTGCTGCAAGAAGAGTAGTTCTTAGTGTCTTTGGCACAGCATTAGAAATCATCATACAGCATCACGGAGATGCAGACTGCAATACTTGGGTAACGGAAGTGACCGGCACAGTCTTTCTGCAACTGAGTTACGGAATTTTTCCATGTGTTGGGTTTTCTGTTCCTCTTCCCCTGCCTTCCACCAGCATTTAAGAGGAGGCTTTCAGCTTATCTCTGAACTCACCTGCCCCACATAATTGAAGCAGTGTTTGTTGAAGACAGAGTTGATCTGGGGATCCTGAAGTGCACTGAACAGCAGCGTCTGGCGATAGTACTTGGACCAGTTATTGAGATTCAGCATTCGCACTCGGGAGAAGTCTACCCCATGGGAATCCAGAGGCAGCAGGTTAATGTGCTTCATCAGGTGCTACACAGAGAGATGGAAACGCATTGCTACTGACATCCCTGCACCCAAGCTGCAAGAGCCTTAACTGCACAAAGTGGGCAGGTACAAGCAAGACAGCACAGAATATAAAACAGTAATGATCTCCCAAGGCATGACTGTCTGGAATTTATTGACCACAGTAAGAATAATTTACTTGATTTCCTGCCACAGAACTGAAAGGTACCATCTCTTTAGTCATCAGTAACGGTAACCCTTGCTGCCAGTCTTCTCCCACGGGACAAGTATAATGGGATGTTTGTTTGTATTGAAGTCAGTGGGCCCAAGGTTTCTAAGCTAAAAGAAGCCCAGGTGCGGTTCCCATTGCATTCAGGGAGAGTCTGGGTGCAAGTGAAGAAATCAATCTCATTTTGGCCTCACTGACTGATGCCTAGGACTGGCATCCCTGCCGCCACAGGGCTGGCAGTTGCACCCAAAGGAAAAACCTGGAAACAGACTCCAGGACTCATTCCCTGGATATTGTGTAGGCTCACGTACCTTTCCTGAAACTCCCCGGAAAACAAGACACCTTCTGGGCTCCTTGAAAATGTACAGTAACATCATGCTGTCAAAATGCCTGGCCCAGGTACTTCAAAGATGCTTCTATGTGGAAAAAAATCCCAACTTTTCAAACTGTTATTAACTGAAAGCCAAAAAGCATGGGTATTACTGTATAATAGCCCAATCCAAGAGCTCTATTTTCACTACATGTACAGGAAAATCCTCATACTGTTTAAATTTGGACACAACTAATGCTTAGTATCTCTGCAGACAGCAGAGACAAGCACCAGGTCCTGCTACTTTCTGGAGGAACCTGAATTAGGCTGTACAGATTCCTCACATGGCTGCAAGCTGAGAGAGACACCGGGCAGCCAGACAGCTGGCATATCTTCTCCCACATGTGATTAAAGGAATCGGCATTATCTCATTCTGTGCGATTATTAAAACTGTCCAAAATAAAAAAAAAATCTCTGATGAAATACGCTACTGAAGCACCAAATACTAAGATTTATAGAGAAAGCTGCCGAATACTACCGAAATTTGTAGAAGGAATATTCGTAGTATAAGGAAAACATTAGGGTGGAGGAAGGAAAAGGAACAAACATACGTGTCTGGAATCAAGTCAGTAAAAAACAGCAATAGTGCTCACTGCCAAAACTAAGTTGCATCAGACTAAGAAGACACAGTACAACAGAAAAAATGAATGCATATGGAAAACGCACCAGAACATGTTCCCAATTCTGCATCAGGTAAATATCCGCTTGATCAATTATGAGAATTTCTATTGACGACAGAAAATCAAAATCTCTCTTCTTCTCCCCCTCTGCACCAATAACAGTCCTCATACCCAGGGGAGAGGCAATGATGATGTCTGATGAGTAAAATGGTGCATACAGTCTCATACTCTTTTGAAGAATCGCAACCCCTGTCCAACAACAACCAACAGCATTTTCTTAGTTAAAGTCAATTATCAACCATATTCTTCCAGCAGGCTCTGTAATCATAACTTCCTACATTTCCTCCCCTTTAACACATACTAACTATTACAGCTGGACAAAACCAATCTGTCTGAAACTCTTCTTTCCCCAAAAAGTGCTTACCCACCCCACCCCCATTTGACAAGCATTTGGCAGATTTTCATGAAGTTCAGCAAACTCTTTCAGTAGTACTTTTTTCCAGATTTTTCATAGGACAACATTTTTTAACTGAAACACATTTTTTGTGATTTTCTGCTAAAAAGGAGGATGAGGGGGCTGAAGAACTTTAGAAAGAAAAAAAAATAGCAGAAGCTATTTACTGCTCCTTTCTCCCTAAATCCTAGGATTTGGTCTCTGTCGTTAGGTACTACAGTAACACCTTAATCTGTCGTGAAAGATACACTGTGGACCTCCTGGGTATAAACTGCCTGTATTCACAGGGCCACAAGAGTTGCTACTTAAAAAAAGGAAAAGGTTCTTCATGTTATGGTGATTGAAAGCATAACCAGTCTTGCACCTTCCCTGGCAGGGCTTCTCAGGCAGCAGGTTGTGGTGTACATGATGAAGGAGCTTATGCATCACCTCTCATGTTAAAGGAAAGAATCAAAGGAATTTGTTACCCGTGTCATAACTACGTGGCAACATTGCTAGGACCCACGGCTTTCTGATCTTAAAAATCCAGTTAGTCTGGATCTTATTCAAACCACCCCCTGCAGTCTGCCCAACAAAGGTGTCGCTTCAACCTCTCTCCCTCTCTGTGTGAGGCCAGCAGTCACGGGCACAGCTGAAGGCAAGAATTTCACACAGACAGCGACAGGGACCCCTCCTGCTATCTACTGTAACCCAATGATAAACACAGACCAAAAAAGCAGGCACAATTGGTTGAATTTCCAGGAAGAAGGCATCACTTGTCACAGCATATATAAGTTTTAACAACATCAAGTCTTTTCTGTTTAAAAATGTGAAATGGTGGTTTTAGTAAGGCATAACAAATGCGCTTTAAATTAGATCTTTGTGCAGAAGTAACGGGGTGTGAGGCACAGTTAGAAAGGATAATTATTCTGCTTCTATGATTTGCTTCTGTAATGAACAGCACTCAAAGTTTCTTCAAGCATTTCTTCACACCTAGTAAAAGTGGATCCAGCAGACTGTGGTATGGGAGAAGACTGAAAGGAAAATTATTACGCTACTGAAAGTAAGATGCTCTCAGCCCAAGAGACATTCACTGGGGAAAGAAGAAAGACTGAGTGGGACCCACTCACACCTTCCACTGTACCATTAAATTTCTTGGGATGACAATTTATCTTTCAAGGGGCAGTAATTTCAAAAGCCTCTGATCTGTCAAGTTAAGTTACAAGAACTGCCTACTCATCGTGGCAGCTCCAGAAACCAAGCCACTAGCTAATTCTCTGCATAGTGAGTTACTAAAACAGCATGAGATTATAGTATTATGAAAGTCTCAAATCTGCTAATTGTCCAACAGTCCTACTTGCTGGCTACACCTTTGTTTTCACGAAAACCATGGGCAGTACAGTAGAAAACTGCTTTGCTCAGTACTGCGTTTGAATTTTGTTCCAACCATTACTGATTACAAGGGACATTGTGAACAGGCTGATTAAACCCCAAAGATTGTATTTCTTTTAATAACATGAAAGAATTTGCTGCACAAGCAAGGCTATCCTCTTTAAAATCAGGCGTGGACAGTCCTGCTACAACAAAGGAATCATTGCATTTTAAGTGATTCTGAACTTGGTAGAAATAATTACTTTTGTGTTTTCTCTTCCTTTTTTAAGTTCTGGCAAAGCAGGAAAGATTTTCAGAGAAATCCAAGCTGCCAGTGCAAAACTGGCACGAATACCGCAGAGCCTAGAGTCTCACCAGAATTTCCACCCCTGACAGCTCCTAGACATTTAAGAAGAACTTGTAACTTCTCAGTTTTATACAAGACAAAAATCATCTGTTCAGTAGGTCATTACCAATTCTGAAGTGGTCATCAATGTTGCCAGCAAAAACGGCTTCATAATCTTCAGGTCTTTTCAGGTTGGGGGGCTTCTCTTCCGGGTCAAAGCCAAACTCCCCTTTGAAGCGCTTTTTATTACTTACATCTATTTTTTTTTTGTCATTCACTTCAAGAAGACTGATGAAAATATGCACAATCCTCAAAGCACATTCCCTGAAGGGCACTATCATCAGCACCTGCATAGATCAACAGTTACAACAGAATAATCCACAGAATATGAATGTTCACAGTTAACTGCATGTTAAGTAACTTTATGACTTAGATCTGCACCCATAGGGCATCCCAACAATCGAAACAAAACAACTCTGACGTGCAGCAAGGAGGGAGGATGTGCTGTACTAGCCAGCAGCTCAGTTTTGTTCCCCATTTCACACCCAGGGGAACTGAAAACTAAGCATGTTCTTCCTGCTCTTCCTAACCCTCAAGCAAGCAAGAGCTCCCACAATACCCAGACAGGGTCTGTGGCTGGCTCCTGGACGGGTGGCACTGGTTTCTGCACAGCACTCAAATGTAAGTATCTAACTGGGGAGTCAACACAGAAACCAAAGGCGTTTGCCAGGCATGCAGCAAACACTGAAACCCAAGTTTGAAACTGTTCAACAGGCGGCTGGCACCACCAGCGACAGGCTAGCCACAGCTGGCTCCACTTGGTTATCAACTAGAGGATGCTGTGAATCCTGGGAGGCTCGGTTTGAGCCTCTCACCAACTATGGCAGGCAGCCTTGGTAATAGTGCTGGGATTCCCTGAAGTCTCCCAGCTACAGAAGGATCCTTCCACGCAGGCAAGTCCTTACAGATGGCTAAGGACAAAAAAAAAAATTCTGGGACATCCCACACTGGGTGACAGCCTATACTGCCTGCGCTAACACTGAAGTTCAATGTGGAGGCACCTTTCTGTACCGGTGGGTTTAGAAACGAGAGGCAGGAAAAGGCGACATGTCAGTCTGTAGTGATAGGGGCACAAAGGAAAAGGTCAAACTCATGGCTTAGCAAAGAAACAGGCTGGCTAACAACCTAGTGCTCACTGCCGCTCACAGGGTGCTGCCTGCGATCTGGCCACAACAGATGACTTCCAGGCAGGACAAAGGGATGCGGAAAAGCACGTGCCCAGGTACGTGTCACCTGAGAGAGCAGCAACAGAAATACTTTTGGATAAACTACCAGGATGTTTATACAGCCTGACCAGATGGCCAGGGTGGGGATGGGGGAAATCACATTAACAAAGCTCTCTTACCTTAGGTCTAGTGAGGCCCTGATCCCTGTAGTCATCATTATCGGCCCCTGGCTTTTGGTCTCTTCGTTTGGCATTGTGGCTGAGCACCTGGGCGTTTGCCTTCAGAACATGGTTCAAGGCATGCAAGCAGTAAACATGCCTAATTTCTTCTCCATTTGTTAAGGCATTTCTTTCTGGATAGAACAAGTCCCGGTACGTATTCATGATACAGAAAAGCTCTCTTTGTAACGGGCTAAAAGATGGATCACTTGCTTTGTTCACTGAGGACAGAAATTGTTTATTCACTTTTGGCCAAGTGGATTCTAAAGGCTTGTGAAGATAAAGCTGTTTCGTATCAACTTCTTTGTCTGCTTTCAAAGTTTTATGTTTCTCCAAAGTAGAAGAAAATGTTAGCTGGCCCAGCCTTGGCCACTGAAAAAAAAACAAAACCCAACCAACAACAGAAAAAACAACTCAGGAATCATATGTACCAAACTTCATACCCTTAAAAGCACATCAACACAGCTGGCAATTTAATCAATTTCATGAAATTTGAGAAATCATCTTTTCATAATACCAGTTGAAACCATTTTTCCAATGTGCAATCTCTTTTAGTCTGCCAGGGTAAGTAACAATAAACTTGAGCTCAGTAGAGCTGGATCTATTTTGCAGTGACACGTCTATAACTATCCTCATTTTGCAGATGACAAAACTGAGGAAGAGGAAGGATGGAATTTCTGCCTAACCCACGCAGCAAATCAGTGGTACAAACCAGGGACAAGATGAGAACCCTGGAGTACACTTATTGGTCAGCTACACTGAGGTACGTACTTTGGTTAAAGATGGAAACAAAACCCCATTAGGGACTAAACCCGGAAACTGTGAATCAGTAGCTAAATGAAATCTTGTTGGGAGTCTGTCTGATTTTAAGGGCAAAAACTATTAGTGTAGTAGGGGAAAACGCTAAACTTTAAGCCTTCTGCCACACAAGTTGTCCCTATCTATCTCTGTAAAGTAGCTACACCAAGTTAAATAAAGATACATCATGCATTGCTTCAGGTGGCACTGGTATTTTTGGCTATCATAGTCCAAAAAAGAAAAATAAATAAAGTTTTACAAAAATCCCAACTTTCTCTCTTACTGACTAACCACTGGATATCTTCCAATGAATGTCACCCAGCATATGGCTGACCAGAATGCAAAGCAAGTCTCCAAAACAAAATCAAATGTGAAAAAGCTAGGAAGCAAAGGTTTGTCTAAAAATGAGTACTTTGAAAACAAATATTGTCTCTCAAGTAATGAAGTGGGTTTCTGATACTGTAATTCACCTATTATTTCCAGTATTAACAATGTAAGTATTAAACTCCCCTTTACTGGCTTGTAAATGTGTACAAAGATACAGCCATCCCGAAGCAACAATGTGAAAGTGCATCACAAGTACTTTTAGGACTGTACACGGTCAGCTCACAAGTTCAGCTGCGGAACAGATCCCTGGCATCATGCTGTTACCACTCGGAAACCATTCCTGTTGCTACCCGCTGTCACGTGTACTTAAAAACCTGTGGGTTTGAGACTACAGATCAAACTAAAGATGTTTTTCACATGTGTCATCAGATGCCTATATAACAGCAGACTTTAAATTTCAACTCTCGCTCAGCCCTAAGTCAAGAAAACTGTTCAGCAAGGACACAGTGACAAAATCTGATGTTTCCAGTGCCACAAGCTAATAGTAACCATTTTGAGTCTATTTCACTTCTATAAAAAAAAGGATTATTTTCATCCAGGCATCTTTAGAAACTCTGGACAGCCACAGAATGTTACCTGGCTTTGACTTGAAGTTTTAGGAAGCGTAGACATTTTTTCTACTTCTTTTTCTTCAAGTTCTTTGTCCATGTGCTGTTTAAATGGATCTATTTATAAACAACAACAACAAAAATATCCTTAGAACTACTGTAGCTAATGTTGGAATTGAGTTTCAGAATGGATTTGCAAATGAGATTAAGAGTTTCCACGCTGGCCAACATCACAGTTAAAACTAGTTATTTCAAAGCACTTGGAGATGAGAGAAAAGATGTCAAATTTTCTCTACATGAACAGAGAGAACAGATTTGACAGATTGCTTTAAAAAAAGAAAAAACACTTATGGAAGTACTAGAACTTTCAATCACAAAACAAATGTTGGACAGGAAAGCAATATGTAGTAGAAAACATCGTGGCAATTTTCTGCCTTAAGCTCTGACACATCCATCCCTTGCAGGTGAAATAGGCTGCCAATAGTAAAGACCCAAGTGAACTTACTGACCTTCTTATTTTAGAAACGCTTCTGGCCCAGAGCTTTGCATCTTTGGCCAGTGATATGAATACAGTTTGTGATAAAGCACAGAAAGATTAGGCGGGTTTGGGGGAAGGGAGGCAAAAATTGCCTGAAGTGAGCAAAAGTCTGACTTATCTAATCAGCATTTCTTTTTGGAAAGGAAAGGAGAGGCAAGAAACTGTAAAATCATATTATATTCAAAGACACTGGCATGCACAAAGCCACATGCAAAGCTTATTTTGAAAGCCAAACCCTGTATACTCCTTGCAACACAGCAGCACTCACTGCATAAAGAAAACTAATTAGAGAACACTAGCACTTGTCGATGGGTATCTAGCCTACGTACAAGTTACCCAGGCAAAAGTCAAGACATTTGCTGATCATGGCAATGTTGAGAAAATCTTTCCAGCAAGGCAAATGAACAGAGTACTACTTAATTGTAATACAAGCTCTCTCTTCAGATGAGTTTTACTGATTCCAGCATTTGTCAGATAAAGCAGAGAAAACAACATGAAGCGTTTGCAGGAATACTAGTGACCTCAGACTAGAGTAGAAATTCATCTCCCTTCTGCTATCTTAGGCGACTCATTTTCTGTAGTAGACTATAAAGCCATTTCCAAGCTACAGGAACCCACTGAAAAGCAGTGCATCATTTATAAGCTGAACAAAGCTGTTCGGATACTTTACATGCAGTTGGAGAGCTATGGTTCTCATTAAAATGCAATACCAACAGCCTAAGTAATATTCTCATGGTAACAAGAACGAGCTGTTTTTTCTATCACATGGCCCTTTGATGCTTCCACACATTTCATGTATCAACTAGGCTGCCTCCCAGATCTAATGTCAGCTGCTGCTCCAAGATGACAAGCCAGAATCACTAGGGATGCTACAAACATATTTCTCTCTCTCAAACTATGCCATCTGATATTAAAACCACAGAGCAATGAAATACGAATAGAAGCTCTGCAAGTGCCAATGTGTGGCATATCACTGAACGATCACACACCCGTGCACACAGTTATTTGTATTACACATGGTGGGATGACTCCAACACTGGAGCTCAGATTGCACCCACCATCGCACTGCAGTGATGAGATTCGGGGCTACACTCTTAAAAGATACCACACAGACGCTCCGCTGATGCCATGTGCCTTCAGACTCCTCTGTATAACCTTCAAAATTCAGAGAGCCCTGAGCATTTGTCTAAATTACTGTGGCTGCCCTAAGGTTCCCAGAATCTCAACTCTAACTCCACTGAGTTGTGAAGGATGCCCTCAGAGGTCAGCTTTGTGATTATCTCCTGCACTGTCTGTGCCAAGAATATCTCCCATAGTCAAATGCACGCTTACAGGGCCCTCCATATTACACGACCCTTTGAAACTGCTATTAAAGCAACAGAACAAGATAACGTTCTCCACACACATTTCCAGTTCCTGATATTTCAAGCATTATCGGTCATAACAGGAACTACGCATGAATCCCTGTCCACAGGGGCTACAGAAAACAAATGGTTCAGCTACATATCTGCATTAGCACTAAGCGTCCCTTATGGACCAGCTCACATGTGGGCAATACAATGAATAATGTAGCAGAACTCAGACGCTACATAGCGTTATCATTACAGTGTTTGATAATTTACACATTTACAGATACTCCTCTAGAGGCAGACCACTAAACACAAACATACTGTGTTTTACCTTCTGAAAAAGCTTGTGAAGAATTGCTGTCTCTCCTATCAGCATTGCAATCTCCACTCTCCTCTTCCATGAAATTGGTTTCCAAGCTAAATTCAGATTCGTGTTTCACATCAGTAAACTCCCCAATTACTCCATGACTTGGGTCACAAGAGGCATCTGCATCATCAACCTGCTCCTGGCCACGTGTCTGCTCTGCTGTGTCTATAGCTGTGAATTGTTAGAGAGAGAAACAGGTTATATTCTCCTGGAAAAGTTACTGTTTGTAGGTACCTCTTGCTAGCCAGGCTGTTCCCTTTGAGTTACCAATTTTTCTTCCTCCCTATACTCTATTCAAAAAAGCTAAAGTAGGCATTGTATTCTACAGCAAAGACGACTTCTGGCTAGTCTGCCAAATGTAACATAATACACAACATATTTTCCCCAGAGAAAAATAAATAAATAACCTATTTGGGGAACGTAAGTTTCAGTTTTCAAAGACCCCAAATAACTGGAAATAATAAAAAGTTGACTCCTTTCTCCTGGAATTTCCTTGCAGACTTCATGAATGAAGTTGCCCCACCATAAAGGAGGTTTCCTTAAAATTTACATATTCTTTCCTCTGCTACGAGGCAAACTTTTCCCTCCTCTCGGTGGCAGTAGCCAAGCCAGATGCTGTGCGAGAGAACAGCTTGCATCTCCCATGAGTGGGTGAGAACCCCTGGTATGCTGCTCCATGTGGATTTCCTCTGTGCTGCCGCACAAACAACATCTGAGGAAGCAGCAGCAAGCTGTCTGCTGGAAAATGAGCACAGCTACCCTCTCCTCTGCCAAATCCTTCAGCAGCTGCTGCTCCCACCCACAATAGAGCAACAGAGTCTCCAAGCCAGAAGAGCACCCAGCCAACAAGCCAGTCTACACCAGGATCCTGGCTAAAACACGTTACTCAAACCTTCTAACTGAAACAACATTTAGCAAAGCATGGGAAAAGACAAACTACCTTCTTCCTTCTCTGGTACATCATTCTTATCTTCTTCACCTCCATCTACTTCTCCAGTCTCCTGGGACCCTTCGCTGTCCGTTTCTGTCTCACTTTCTCCAGTTTCTTCCGATTCGCTTTCATCTTCTTCTTCCTCACTCTCAGACTCAGGAGAGGTCTTCAGGGTAGCCAGGAGCTTGTGATACACAGACACCTGTTCCACTTCAGTCTCTGAATCACTTTCTGCACTCGATTTGTCAGAATTCTCAGACTGGAAGGGAAAACACGAGTGTAACAGCAACAACAGTAACACTATATTAGGCAACAGGCAGATACCTTCACCTCCAGTTCCAATGTTGTTTTCACTCTCCCATCCCACCTTTACACAAATGCAACGGAATTTTTCCAAACCCACCATTTTATGCAAATAGTGGTGCCAGACACTTCCATTTTGATTTTGAAAGCATCTTGGTAGACAAGCTGAAGTGCTTCATTCTGCACTGATTTGACTTAGAGCACCACAAAATTTGGTTCCTTCAGTCTCAGCTGAGTGAGTACATTTGATGTCCACAGACGAGGCATTTACTGAACTGGCACTGGATTTTCCTAAGAAAACCACACACAGAGCAGCCATTGTAGAAAGGCACACATACAAGGGACAGAGTACACTGAAAATGCTTCTTGCTCTCAAGAAAGTAAGTGCACTAGCCATCAGCTGACAATAGCCCACCACGGAGTCAGTCAGGTTTGGCTCAGCTGTAAAGCTCTAAGCTTCACACAAGCTAAACTCAGAGCCTCTTCTGTCCCAGGCTCACACAAATCAATGACAGCGTGCCAAGTTATAGCCAAAATTACAGTGAAACCAGGAGTATAAGCACAGCACCATTTACTCCTTTCTTAGTTCCTTTCAGCCCAAAAAGGAAAAATCACTAATACAATATCAATGCACAAAATTGCTAAAGGAAACAAATGAACCAGAAGAATTAATTTTTCCACATCAAAACTTTGAAGTCTTTTATTAATCTGATGATAAAGGAGATTACCAAATCCTGACTGAAAGAAAAGTAAAAGCACTGGCAACCTGAAGAAGAGGAATGAGCATTAACATATTTCTTCATTCAAGACAGAACGAAGCACCTCCTAACTCGTGCAACACTAAGTTTATTAACATTATCAGAACAACTTAAAGTACGATTTACTTTTCACTGTGATTAAGTAACATGCAAAAAATTCAGGAACAGCTACGGTATTTCCTGCTGCTTCTGCCCTCTCATGGTGTAACAGCTTTGAGTTAACATTGTAGAAAACAATTCAGAGCCACACAGAAGTCGCATTCATTTTTTTCTCCTAAGCACAAGGTTTCTAAAGAGAACAACATAATCAGCCTGAAAAAGGTGGTAATGCGAAATGCTGAGCGTTTCCCCTTCACTGAACTTCACAAAGGTGAAAGGAAGGCAGAAATAAAAATATATTACCAGTTCACAGGTTTGAGTTGCTTCTGGTCTTCCAGAAACCCTGAAAGGAAAGCGCTGAAATATATTACTCTGTCAGTGATGTATACACAGGATGAAAGAAATAAGGAGAGGAAACTCACAAGTTATATGAGTCTTAAAGAAGTTAAAGCTTAAAACCAAAGCACCACAGGATTCTCCCTAAGAAAATAGATTCAGCACTTACCCTGATAGGTTACTCTCTCAGATGATGCTATGCTCTGTATGTGAACCCTAGGTGCTCAAGCGTTATGACTGATCAAGAAGCAAGCTGTTTTAAAGTACAGTCTGCCTTTAATCAGAAAATGAAGCATTCAAAGGAATGTGATTATAAGGTTAATTTGCACATGGTTAACAGAACAAGAGCTTACCTCTAGCACTAAATATTGACCTGTGAAGTGGCAAAAAGACACCGCTGCAGGAATTAACCAGTGCTAGAACTGCAGTTCTTCAAACAAGACGCTGTACAAGCTGGGCTTAAACTAACCTCAACTTTTGCAAAAAGACGGGAGCTGAGCGGACAGCGGCACAGGGCTGCTCCCCGGCGGCCGGGCTCTGCCTGCCGCCCCTGCGACACAGGCCGGGAGGGTCCTGGGACGAAGGCCGCCCGCCCGCTGCGTTAAACCGGGCGGGCGGCACGGCGGCGCCTTCCCGGGCGTTGCGGCAGCACCGAACCGCACCGGGCTTGGACGTGGCTGCCGGCTGCCCGCAGGCTGGCCCCGGCAGCCCCACGCCCTGCCCGCCCGGCCGCCCGCCGCGGATCGCGCCGCTCCAGCGCTGCTCTCGCAGCCTCTGCGGGCCCGGCACGGGCACACCGCGGCAGCCCGGCACCGAGCCCGGCTCCAGCGTGCATCGTCCCGCTTCCCCCCAGCACACACCCCCATCAGGGAGCCCGGGGAAAGCACGGCGGGGACCAGCCGCCGCCCGGGCCGCCCGCGGGCTGAGCGCTGCTATAGGGGCCCGGAGCAGCCGGCCCCACGGGGAGCCCCTTCCCGGCGGCCGCTGGAAGCCAGCGCGCCCACCCCGGCACTCACTTGTCATAGAAGGGGTGCTCCTCCCCGAACTCCCTCAGGTGCTTCTTCTGCCTCTTGCTCAGGCTGCGCAGCAGCTCCCGCTCACCCCGCCGCTTCCCCATACCGGCCGCAGCGGCCACCGCGTGGGGCGCTCCCGCCGCGCTTTACGGCACGCTGCTGTCGCGCCGCTGTCGCGCGGCGGGGCCTGGAGCTCGGCACCGCCCCGGGGATGGCGGGGGCGGGTGCCGCGCCAAGCCACGTCGGGGGAAGGCGGAGCCGTGAGGCGACGGGCAGGTCCCCGGGCACGGGCCGAGCCTCGCCCCGCCGTCGGCCAGCGCTTGGTAGAGGTGGCCGCAGCGTCCCGTGGAGGGGAGCGGGGCGGGGCGGGCGAGCCGGGGCGGGGAGGACGAAGTATCGGCGGGGATTACAGGTCCCAAATCGTTTTCACAGCCGGGATCCCGGAACGCACGCCGTGACCTGGGGCTTCGCATGGGCCACTGGGCGTTCCCGCAACGGTCACAAGCCACGGCGACTCGGTGGCGGCTAAGGGGTGCCCCGGGGTCCCGCCGTGACACTGTCCCGCGGCGGGGGGCTGCTGGACGTTACCAGCCTGACGCTCTCCCGTACGCACTCGGGCCGTAACCACGCAAGCACGGGGCACCCGGTCTGCAGGTTCCAGCCTGGGAAGCGGTCATTAAGAGGAAGCTCTGAGCTTTACACACGTGAAGAAAACTTTTTTAATTCCCTCAGCATTAATAGGTTAATTAACTTCTGATCTCTGTTCGGGTATAGAAGCGGTAATAATCCGAATGCAGCCTCACCTGCCGAGACCGATCCCCTGTGCCAGAGGCACGCTGCGAAGGGCATGCTGGTGCAGGCACTGCCGGAGCTACAGCATCTTCCCCCACTGACCCGTGATCCTCAGAGCTTTGCTGGAAGCTACATTTTCTCTACCCATTTACAAGACATGGGCCTGTAGCTCAGTATCTACTGTCACCCCATTTTCTTTTTCCTTCATCCTGATTTCAATTTAACCCTTCAAACACATCATACTCCAGGGACAACTACTCCCTCTTGCTGGACTCCTCCCTCCCTCCTCCCCACACCTTGTGTGAGAAGGGTAGCATTTGGTGTCCAGGATTAAACTGTTTGTGAACTACTTAAAACATTGCCCTGCTGTTCACAAGCGTGTCTTAGAAGACGTGCCCCCCAGGAGATTAACACCTCAGCTTCTCTGGGTTGAGGCACAGGCAGTAAAGCAGCACTGACCTCGGTATCGCATAGGACTGGAGAGCATGTAGCCACCCAGTGCGGTACGAAAATCCTTTTCTTAAATTAGATCTCTCTTCCTCAGAGAAAATGTAGCAACAGCAAAAAAAAAAAATAGTCCCAGTGATTAATATCACATGACCCTAAACTATGATGGGCTATTGATTTTCGTAAACACTTGGGATACCTGTTGTGGGGAGGAGGGGGTTATGTCTTTTCTAGTTTTGGTTTATTTTTTTTTACAATAAATTCAGCTCACGCACTGCCTGCAGGTAACCTGGGCAGGCAGCTCAGCCACCACCACCAGGCACTGGCACCCTTTCCAGGCTGTGTCCCTTTCCTGTCAGCAGAGGGCTGGTGGGTGGGTGTACACAGAGCGCGCCTGGCGCTCCAAAGTCATCCCCACCGGTGGGAGCAGGGGGTCAGCGGGCGGAGGGGCCCTCACCCCTGCAGGCAATGGTGGGGAGACCACCGGCAGCCCCCACTGGGCCTTCAGCAACGGTGCATGGATGGCCCCGGGCGTTACAGCCTGAACCTGCAGTGGGGAAAAGGGGAACACAGCAGGGAGTGCTGAACTTGGCTTCCCGGAGGCTCCCTCCACAGCTTCTCCATCCGCAACTCTGTTCTAAATGAAACACAATTGCTAATCACTCCCTTGACTTATAAGTTTTAACCAAGCGGCTAGCTGACTTGCATTTCTGAAGTGAAATCATGTAACTTACACTGCAGCTTCTAGTTGTTAGCATGGTATCACCAGCAGTGTTCTTTTTACAGATTTTCTACACACCAAGGTCTTT
This sequence comes from Falco punctatus, assembly GCF_963210335.1. Classification (NCBI taxonomy): domain Eukaryota; kingdom Metazoa; phylum Chordata; class Aves; order Falconiformes; family Falconidae; genus Falco; species Falco punctatus. Next base: position 22,081,645 of record NC_137592.1, on the reverse strand, counting down.
GATTCCAGCAGTAACACTGGAAAGAAAACCAAGACAAAAAGCTTGAATTATTTGTAATCTGTTCTGCTGACCTAGTTCTGTCAGCAGCCATGATTAAACCCCATCAGCAGAAGTCTGCTGCTGCTACCTGTGCATCTTCATCACTTTTATCTGTGACATGTTCCAGAGACACACAATTTATAAAAGCCGCTTCTTTTATTTTAGAGAACTCCGCTAATCTGATCATAACAGATTCCTCGTTGCTATCTTACTACCTTCATTCTTTCATCTCATTTCACTTATCAGCGCATCAACTCACTTTTATGCTTTTCTTCATCCCAGCTTTTCTACTTTTACTTTTGCCTCTTCCCTTGTGAGATGCCATTTTTTCATTTCAGTGCAGGTTTTTAATAGGAATAAATTTACTGATCACACACTTTTCCTGTCCAAATGTGTAAATGGGGAGCTAAACTTTAAACCATTTTGCTGTATGTTACTTAGGCAGTGTAAGTTACACCATGGACTGTAGCATACAGCTTATAAAGGTGAATGCTGGTTTATTTGCTATATGCTGTTCCGTGGTGTATAATAAAGATGCACAACTTAAGATACTGGCTTGAAGCAATGTGAAGGGCAAGAGGAGTTCATTTCTTCCTTCATCTCAGTCTATCCTTCCTTAATCTTCTCTGTTGCCTCTTTCTATACATCACTCCTTTCCTGGTAACAGCTAGAACCTACACAAAGGCAAGTACCTTGATGTAGAAAAGTCTCAGCATGCCTCAGTATCTTGGGTCTGACTTACTACAAGTTAATATGCAAGCTGTATGTACACCTGGGATTCAGTTACTTCAAAGGAGCTATAGCAGAAAATGTGTAACAATCTCTGTCATCCATAACATTAAACATCACGTTAAGTGTAAAGAGGATTTTTCAAGTATTTCAGAATTCAGAAGCCACTTAGTATCAAAAGGAGATTGAGAATTTTTTATATATATATTTTTATAAATATATATATAAAAGAATAAAAATAAATCTTAATTTTCTACAAACATATTATAAATTACCATAGTTCTTGATCACAGAGTACATCAAACCACTTTATAGTTGTTCAGACTACATGTACTGGAATTATGATCATGAATAACTTGATGAAACAAGAGTTTATATAATTACTTTATAAAAGAACTTTTATTTAACAGTAGACTGTCTCAGTAAATTAGGTTGATAGCAGCAGCTAATTTCAGCACTATCGGAGCCAAGTACCTGGTGAGTTCATGACTTGACTTCAGTTTCTTCTACTTGAGGTCGTGTATCCCAGACTGGTTCCTGAATGTGTTCGGGTATTTTCTCTATCTTAGTCTAAAAGGAAATTAAAGCAACCGTTTGTCATACCAAGTAGTTAACATCTAACTACTTTGCTTTTTTCAGTCTGGTTTGGAATATTCATCCGATTACAAATGCCATCTAGTGGCGTTTTCAAGCAATGCAGCTGCTTTACCACCAGTACTTGGAAAATACTCCTTTCAAACTACAGGCATTTCGTCTTGCTAACTTTCTAAAGACTTCAGTAGTTATTGGTACTTGCTTCAGGACTTAGTTGCATAACAGTTAATAATTTGAGGTAGAAACTCACCTTTTTTACTTCCATGGCAACCCCTTCAGGTAAGTTTCGTTGAACATACTCCAAGTAAACTGCAGCAGTACTGCTTGTTAGGTATTTTAACTAAAACAGAAGTAATGTTTTTTAATGAATTACCATTATTATCAGTTCAAATACGAAAAAAATTACTTTGCTCTAGGTTTTGTAGTTCTTGCTATGGGACCTAACATCTCACAGGAAGGCAGCTTCCATAATACTAAACAGAGGCAGCTGAGCAGCACACAGTTCTCAAGCAAGTATGAAGTAATAAAAAGAACTCTGCAGAACTGTGCATACTGCCTGTGATCACATCTTGGTTATGATGGAAGTGGTGGCTCTTAACACTACAGGTGTCAGATGAAATGAACTACAGGTTATGCAAGAATTACCAGGTTTTGTCTACTCTCAAAGTTCAAGCTTGTAAATCCTGCAACTCTGGAATTCCATTGAATTACTGGTTTTCTAGTTTCTTCTGGATGGCAGAAATAGTGCTTATGGTTTGCGGGCAGACATCTGTACTGCACTGATGTCTGGGGACTTAAAGCAAAGTCCCATTTTGCTAAGCACTATGCAAATACACAGTCAGACACCCAGGAACCACAAAATGCTGACAGCAAACCCTTCTTCTAAGAAAGTCAGCCACAGCTGTGTTCTAAACAGTACAGAAGTCTGTGTCACCACCTGTAAAGCTAGTGGTTTGTATACACTTCCTTTCTTGTATATCCCCCACGCAGCTCTAGTTTGCCACATGATGTTGCATAGGACAAAAGTATGTGTGTTCAGAAACATCAGACAAACTCACAACGAGAACAGAACCCTTAGTGACTGGTAGTTGCAATAATTTAGCTACACCTTCCTTCCTTCCTCACAAAGTTCCCATCCCACTAAGCCTGGAAACCAAGAGCATAAAACATATAAAGATAACCCTCAATTCTACCTTATTTTTAAATAATTTTCAGCTGTTAAGATGATGGTCAAAATCGGTCTTTAAATCCAAAACTTATGTAGGCTGTACATTCAGAATAATTTGTGTCACATTCGACGTATCTAGGTCAGCTCTTTTCTGCCATTTCCTGCACTCTGTTCCCCAATCCAAGTAAATAGGAAGTCTGTGTTCGCTCCTGTACTAACATCTATTAACATCTTTAGATTGTGCACCTAGAACATACTTTTTTTTTCCCCCACACCTCTCTTACCTCCAAACACATGTAATGTGTTCTCATTTCATACTGAACTCTGTGTTTCTTGTAAATGTGTACAGATTTTAAAAGTGTCAATCGTTCTATCTTCTTCGGAGGTTTATGTCTGAACAAAGCACAAAAAAAAATATGTCATTTTATATAAAAGATGCTAATACAAATTATCTGAAAGATTATGCTGAAATCCCTGTTCTTATTTGACATTTAGACCTACAAGGAAGTATTAAACACCGGTACAATTTATTATTAAGCCACATTGGCACGGTTAATACTCAGGTATTAACTAGCATTAGTTTCAGGGAAGCTAGAGCACTGATAACTGCACTTAAAGTACTGTCAATATCCTTCAGGTAGTTAAAATGCACTTCATCTATGGCAGCACTGAGCATAGACCTGCTGCTGCTTTCTCATCACTGTGCTGCCATCTAAGAAGCGTTAAAACGTATAATCTGAGAAAAAAATGTCAGATTATACCTGTTTCTTCCAAAAAAAAAAAGAAAATAGGTCTAAGCAGAGAATCTGAGTTACAGCAGATTAAGTAGGAAACATCTGACACCACATCGCTCTACAGATCAGTTACTTACACTTTTTCAACAGAGATGCCAAGTTCTTCAGCTGCAAGTACTGCAAAATATTCATAGCTGTCCAACACAGCTTTATCGTGGCCTTTAACTAAAAGGGACAATCTCTTGTACAGCGTTTCTGGCTCATCTGAAATAGTTATCTGCATTTTTAAAGAAAGGACATGAGTTACCACTCCATGCTCCCCTTAATGCACGCACTGCATATTTTCTTAGCCTGTGGACATCATTTTGTAGAAGAGGAAAAAACCCACACACTGCTAGCTGCTTATTTTAGTTTATCTGTAAGAGGTTCACAGTACTATCTCGACTGACAGTTCTCACTCTTACCAGGGAAGGCAAAAGCATGAAGAGATACCTAACTTCTGAACATTTAGGTAAAATTCCTTCTCAGAAAAGGAAAGGGAATGACAGGTAAATATGAGGACAACAATAGCAAAGGCAAGAATGAAACTCATTCTTAAAGCAAGTCTGGAGCAGCAATATTTGTATTTTAAATTGCAGTGCCAGAATACCTGAATTCTCAGACTTCACTTGGGTATGGACAGTAACTAGAACACTATGGAAAGTAACCAGAATTCTCACCTTACTAAGTCAGTTATAAGGCTACTTTAACCACAGTAAAACTCCCCAGGCATATTATCCTTTATGTTTGTACAGGCACAAAACTTACGACTTTCTGTTAAAAATTTATGAATTCTAGTTAGAGCTTCAAACGCTGGTAGCCCGTGCTCACTGATCATCTGAAAACCCTTGATGTGTCTAGGAAGCACTGATTTTTCCCACAAGTTTACTCCCAGACAGTTTAGCATAGTAAATCCAGCATGTACCAGACATGACAGGAAGGCTGGATCTGCACTGTATATCTAATACTGCCTGTAAGATTTTGGCTTGCTTGCACGTATTATACAGAGCGGGCATGTGTTTCTGAAGTCCTGGTAAAAATCAAGGCATTCATATTCTAAAAGCAAGATACCCACCACATGCCTTCACGAACTTCCCACCTCATCAGCCCTGGGCTCCCAGCTTCCAAGCCAAAGACAAAGGCCTTAGGCTGGCTAAGCTGCTGCAGGCACCAAACTGAATGTGGCCAAAAATCTAGTATTTCATAGAGTTACAGCCGCACAGAGGAGGAAAGACAACTGAGAGCTACAGAAATCTTGCTGGGGAGGGTGGGGGGAAAGAAAAAAAACCTCAAATCCCAATAATCTCAAATGTTTCTTTCTCTACAGCAAATCTGATGTCATTAAGACAGAATTTAACAAAGCTGCAATAAAGGAATTCTACCTTTTCTGTACACCCTCTCTGTTACTAAGACAATATACAAAATACCATTCTATAAAACACTTACCAAAGGATTAGTCTTACGCTCCTGTGCATCAACATGGGATCCAGCCAGCCGTGCTCCCATCAAGCCAGAGTTTCTAGAAATGTGGTAATAGGAGAAACATAAAATAAGTTGTTAAAGTTGGATTTTTTAGGAAGTGTGGAGAAGAAGTGGGAATAAGGAGTGGCTTTGATACTTACAGAAGAAAACACTGCTTTTGCATAATTCTGCTTGCATAATTGACAGAAAAAGGTGATCCCTGTATAAAACAAATAGGTTATAGCTTTTTCCTCCCCAAGCTGGAAAGTAGCCAGTTAATACAGGTTTATTAAAGGTTACTTTTTTGCACACCAGAGCGTAACACATTCCTAGGTACTGATCTGCCAAACTAGAAAGCTTGATCTGTTGGAAAATGCAGGAAAACAGGAGCATGGAAATGAATTTTAGTATACTCACAGCACCTAAAAAAAGGAACACATTAAGAGCACACTGTAACAGTATGCACTTATTACTAACAAGGCACCTGAAGAGCAATCACAAAGCATTTTGTTTAGCAGAAAAATGTATTCTAGGTGGCATGAGGTATCATTTCTGTACACGATAATGTTTTCCCTTTATTTCCATAGTACAACATATATTAGTTTCATCAAGTGACAAGCCTAAGTGGAATTTGCTGTTGTAAACGCAATTGAAAACAGTATCTTAAAATGCAAAAATTCAACTTTTGAATTTAACTGGTAATTTTCCTTTTTTTCAGCAAAAAGTTCCTTGTGATTTGAACACTTTTCTTTTGAAAAGAACATTTAAATAGAAAACTTCTCACATGTAAATGAACCATATTTAAAAGATAACATGACTCTTCTGTGTTAAAAAAGGAAATACAACTGTTAATCAAGATGTAACATTACTGTCTTGCATACTAGAATGATCACTCCCTTCAGAGTATTACGTGGCTTCTAGCTTCCTTCCACTAATTCTCAATTTGGCAAAGTTATAGGCTACTTGAGGGGGGAAAAACACCACAGGAGCCAGAATTTTCACTTGCTTAAGAGAAACTTTGGGCTGAAGCAGAATGCTGAAGGAAAACTAGCTACTTATGCAGCCCCCTGATACTCTTTACTTCAGAAGTGCTGGAGTCATCACTGTAACAGAAAAGACAGATACCCCACACATGATTTATGCAGGTGACTACAATCAAAACATCAGAAAACAGCCAGAACTGACACTTTTCCAGGTAATCTTAATTTAGTCACTCATGGATATGTATAACTAATTACATGTTGCTATCAGGTCCCTAACTTTCTCCAGTATGCATTATTTATTAATTATATATCAGCAGTGAATGAAACTGTTTTCTGAAGTAATTCTGCCTCATTCACTCACTACTTATCCTACAAATTCTGCAATAAGAAGATGACTGCAGGAAGAGGGAGGAGAGTTTCCTGTTTACAAAGCTGACTGGAGAGCACAGCTCAATGTGTTCCTTTAGGCAAGCCTTTCAAACCGAGATGTTCACAAATGAGCACTAATGTTCCATTCTTAAGTGCATGACACCATAAAAAACTTTAGGTAGGAGCACTGAATATTTGCCACTATAGCTGATAACGATTCAGAAAGTTTCAAAGTTCATGTTGGGCACTGCTTGAACCTTAATATGTAAAATTAAAGAAATACATCTGATAAAATTATCTTTATCTTTGCAGCTCAGTTCTCTTTATCTCTGCGCTCAGAATACTGAGTCACTTTCATTCAACACTAATATGAAATACACTAACATCACCACCTGACATCACTCCAGGGAGCAGACAAGCCCACGGGCACAAAAGATCATATTCAGTGAAAGGCTTAAACTGTGTGTGCAAGTATATGGCACAGAACCTGACCCCAGATGACAAACTAAGACTACTGACTGGAACTGTAGCTAAAAGTTGTACCTGTTTTTTTTGGGGGGGTTGTGTGTATGCAGTCTCTGCTATGTATTCTTGTACTTCTAACTGCTTGACCTTGTAATATGGTTTTATCATGTGCACACAAAGATATACACACATAGCACATCGTGTTATGTGGTTTTGGATACAAAGAAGTTGTTTCACTCTTCATGTAATAAAGATTAATAAAACAAAACATGATAAACCAGTAGAATTCTATCCCACAGCCTTTACAATATTCTATGATTGCACATATTATTCCCACCACGTACCATCCCTTTTGTTCCTAATTATGCAGGTACACATCAAGTCAAAAGTTTTTGTAAAATAAAATTAAAGGTGCTCTGTGCAAATTTTGAGAAAATGATATACTGAATACCCCAGGTAGTAATAATGGTATCCAGCAGGCAGTAAAGTATATTTTAACAGCTTACTTCATTCTCCGATTTATGTATACTTGATGCATTTTTGCTAATGGCCCTCACAGACAGTGGAAAAGACACTCAGACTGCAACATAACAGAATTCAATTTCCCAATAACAGAATTACCCCTCTCCTAATATAAAATAGCCTTAACTTTGTTTGGCTGAGAGATGCCTAAGTTCTCAGGAGGAGGCAGATGACTGAAAGATAAGCAAGTCCAGAATACAGCACATACATAGGAGAGAGTTTAGGGCTTCAGAAAATGAGGAGGAAGCCACTAACATCAAATTTCCTCAACCTGAGAGATGGCAATCACTCTTGAGAAATCAAAACCTGCAGAAAACAGCGGTAGTATGAAGAGTTTCCCTGTATTTTTACGCTACAACTTCAAGATTTGAAACTTTAAGACTATGAACAGGCTTGGCGCATCACCTCCAAATCTAAGTCATCTATTCTCCATCATCCCTCACACCCAGAGTACCCGCCGCAAACACACGACTACAGGAGCGACTTCTGAGCACGGGCCCCGCGCTGTAAGACCCCAACCCTCCCGCAGCCAAAAGGAAACCACTTGCGATGTCCGCTGCCCGCGGGAGCCCACCGAGGCGGGCAGGCCGGCTCCAATACAGCTCGCACCGGCGACGCGATGGCGGGGTTTGCACAGCGCCGAGCACCGGCCCTCAGCCGTGCGGCTGAGCCTACGCGAGGGGCGCTGCTCCAGCTGCCTTTCCCCTCAGGAGCAAAGCCGCCGAAGGAAAGGAGAAGGAAAACGGGGCTCACCCGTCCCTTCTCCAGCCACACACCCCACCTGACAGAGCCGCTGACAAAGCCAACGCGCCGCCATCTTGCCTCAACCCGCTGACCATAGCGCACGGCCCGGAAGAAGAGCGGCCTCATCCGCCACCCCTTCCCCCCCGAAAACCCAGGCGACAGGCGAGCGCCCCCGGCGCCATGGCGGATCAAGCACCCCCCGCTGAGGCGGGGGCACTGCGGCATCGTCCGGCAGAGCCGCGGCGCGGACGGCGCTGGGGAGACGAGTTGGGAGCCATAGGAGCTCCCAACTCGTCTCCCCAGCGCCGTCCGCGCCTCTCCTCAGTGAAGGACCTCGGCGCGCGCCCCAGCTTCTTTCCCGCCAACGGTCGCCCCTCCCCTCCCCACTCCCCTCACATACGCTCCGCGTCGCGTTCTCCCAGACGGGAGACCCGCTGCCGTAGGGCAGAAAGCGGGAATTGCTAAGTTTTTCCGAGCCCGAGGCAGGGTAAATGACAGTTTGTTGTTTGCTTCTGTTTTCCGAGGAGGTGAAGGTGAGAGGTAAAGGAGGTTTCTTCAGCTCTCTCCCCCTGAGAACGCTTTTTACTACAACTGGTTCCTGCCAAGAACAGTTATGCCCACCCAACTGTACAGCAGTGAATACATAAAAATTGTAAAAATTTCGGTTTTTTCTTGCCTGGAACGATTTAGGAATCCTTTGAAAAAACACACACACGTGAACCTAGTTTTTAACCTACCTTCTCCACCTCTTAAAAATACTTTTGAAAGGTATATAAGCCTGTTAGCAAAACCCAGCCAACTGTATTTTACCGAAGTACATAAATAACTGGAAGCATCATATAAACCCTTTTCTTTTTACACATAGAAATAACAGTTAATACTACAACACAGGTTCTCATCCGTACCAAATATTTAAGGAAAGGAAAGTACTAATTCGTGCCACTAAGCCACCCTAACGCACACATCCAGGTAGACTGTAACCTGAAATTAAGCTGTGTGCACATCAAATGCTAACAGCAGGAACCTGAAACCAGCATAGATCACAAGCTATATTAAATGTATAGTTTTTTATTGTTACTTCCTCTGCCACCTAAAGTTACAGTCTGCTTTTTACACTGAAGAACCTAAAATATTTACAACCATCTTCTAATAAAATAACAGTTAAATATTGAAAATAAGATTTTTCTCATAAAATATGTTTTCTGTATGTACAGGTTTTATCAAAGAGGACTAAGTTCAACAGTGAACAGTTTCCCATCATCAACCATCAGCAATAAAACAACTTCTCTGAAATAAAACTGATTTATGTACAAATAGGCAGAACAGCATCTGTTTAACATCAGCCCATGCAACAATAATAATGAAGTCAACGTTTGAGGCCTAGATTCTGTACTGCTTAAGAAATGTGCATTTCCTCTTTTCCTTTATGAGTAACTTCTTTGGTTGTTGTTCTATTATCTTCTTGGCTAAACAACAAAACAGCACCCAATTAATGTTACAGAACCAGGTGTATATATGTGTATACGTATTTATATATACACTAGGTTTAGCACAGATAGCTGTCCAATTGTTGCTAGAAAAGTTCCACTGTAGATTCTTTAATACAGAGCTGCTCTTCAAAATCAAGCCCACAAGTTTCTACTATATTTCACACTGTTCTGACTTCAATTATCACTTTGCTTAAACGCTCAATTTTTTCCCATTAATAGAGGAATCTGAAAACATGTAACCATTTTCCAGTGAAGCAGCCTTTCTCAAAAAGATCCTTAAAAATTCAAAATGATACAAGTTTGGAAAAGAAAGAGTAGACTCTGCCAGGCTTTTTCTAAAAGCCAGCACAAGTTACAGCTCTCAAAAGCCTCAACTTTGCAAAACACTACGACTTGCACAGTCTGTAAGATTTATTATCAGTGGATCCATTTGGCAGCATACAGCTGAGCACCCAGTCTGCTGAACCTGGGTTGCATGGCCCCTGTACAAGTAACATGTCACAGCATGGACAGGAACTGCTGGGGAGCATGCTGACTGGCAGTTTGGAGAAGAAAAGGAGGCTGGCTGCCTGATCTCCTAAATCTTCTAAGTACGCTAATTAAGAACATCATCCCTCATGCAGCAGAGGGAGCAAAATTCCACCCGCTGGTCAAAACCAACTAAAAAAATCCTCTAGAACAACCCCCCAGAAATTAAAACCAACCATGTACACAGGAACTTCACCAACCAGAAACTGAGAAGTGATTTCTCCTGAAGGGTTGTTCTTCAGCATCAGAACATTCAACTTTAAAGTAGAAACCTCAGGACGTTTGGCTGTGACAGAGAAGGCACCTCTCCGCCAATGAGTCCCACTGGTTTTGAACTTGTGTGGTCTGATACTCCTTATCCAGAAGTACTGTGATTTACCCTCATTTTGCATAGTTATACAAGGAAGAAAGTTAGTAGAAAATAAGACCCACCATCTCTCAGATTCTGCTTAAGATGTTAGGAACGTGGCAAAAAAACCACCCAACAACCCACCAATAAAACCAAACCCAACCCATAAAAAAACCCAAACAACTCTTAAATCTGGAAGATCTGAAATCAATCTTATAAAATATTTTATAAAGTTAGCAATACTCTTCTACTGTGCAAAATTCACAAGAAAATCAGTGCTGCTACCTGTGAAATCTCTAAAATCAGTATTCACGTTCTGTAATTAAAGGTCCATTCAACCTAACTCCGGTTCTTTCTGAATTCTTTAATTCTACAAGGTACAATTCTTCTGAGATGCTATTTACTTAGAGAACCAAATCTAAATTCATATAAATGGTGTTAGACACGCAGCATGTAGATGTGAACTTAAGGAAGGAGAAACTGTAATCAAGCAGCCATGTCAAATCACCTTTGGACTATGTTTTACTAAGTAAACAACATTTGAGTTCGATGTAATGAGGAGGACTGAAAATGGCACAAGAGTTACATTTCATGCCTACAAGTAATAACTAATTTGCGCTGAAGGAATGTACTCCATCAGTCTCCGTTCCATGGGCAAGAATGTCTCCCTGTATTTGCCTGGTGAGAGAGCAAGCTGCTGCACTGCTTGAGCATGCAGTCTTCTAAAACCACCGAGATGGCTATTCAAAAGTGTGATTCATTGTCACAGCAAAATATATTTCCAGTGCAATCTGATTACCAGGGTGGTGCTCCTGATTCAGTGTTCCCATCAGATGACGTGAACCACAGTATGATCATCTTTCCTCAACCCTTGAATCAGGTCACTTTAAATTCAGCAGATCAAAACCTTGCTAAAATGGAAGCTCTAAGACGTACAGTGTAACCAACGCTTTTATGAATAGCCTAAGATGTATGCACTAAGGCAAGACGGAACCAAAAAAGTACTGTGATAATTACAAGAGTGGCTGTATCGTCTGTAGTATTTCACAGTAAAATCAGATATATTTTTTTCCTCCACCTCCCTTAAAATGACAGCAAAAGACAAAGAATTTAATAATTTCCTTAGCAGAGATGACATTTAGTCTCTAGAAAATGCTGGAAGTGATCCAGTATAGGCACACAAAAAAAATACACTTTTATCTAAAGTGTATGAAGATCATTCTTGTAATTGGGGTAAAATGAAACTTGGAAGAGTTAAGGACTAAAGATCTTACCGGGACCATCTGGAGGGAAGTGATAGCAGAACTGTGAACTTCTGTAATTAGTGGCCTTGGAAGTTATCAGCAAAATGAGCTCAGATAAAAACACCTTGTAAGAATATTTGTACCAATTATTTATTTTTCCCCCAAAACACAAATTAATAAAAAAAAAGGGAAAAAAGCAGATTTCTTTTTTTTTCTAGACCTGGATAAAAGAATTTCATTTTCAACAGGTAGTTTACAATCAATGGGGAACAAAGGAGCAGTCCAGGTTTCCTGAATGATCCATTCAGGGTGTGCTCAGTAGCTGTCTTTATCAAACAACTTTATTTACAACTCGGCATCATCCTGCAGTAGATCTGCATCTTCATCATCCAATAGAAGGTCAGCATCCATGACTTCATTCTCTTCCATGACATCACCCAGCTCCTGAACAACATCATCATCAATGTCACCGACATTTCCAACGTGTTTAACCAAACTCATGTGATCCAGAGGAATCAAACTACACCCAACAGGCCCAGTAGTTCTTGTGATGGTGGCTGCCATTTCTGCAGCCACAGCAGCTTTCTGAGCCTTCTGCCTTTGCTGTTCTTCGTGTTGTCTGTGAGTCTTCATATGAGCATTGCGGCTTTTGATTTTGAAAAATACCCTAAATTTTAAAGGAAAAAAAAATCAGCTAAAAATGCATTGCTTTTGATGAAGTGAGCCAAAAGAGACTCAACAACTTATCAGTACATTTGCTTCCTTGTCCTGAAATAGAAGTCAGTGAAGTCTGCGATGCCATGGTGAGAATTTCAGGGACAGACTACCAGATTTATGCATCCTGACAGTATCAAAATGGCCCACTCTGACTCTGTCAGAAGTACTTTGTAGCTCCCACAGTTGCTTCAGTATCTATGTGCAACCTAATTCTCCCTGTGCAGGATTGTTGTGAAACTAAGCACAACAGGGGAAAAGAATCCCATATTAAGATGGGCAAACTCAAGCACAGAAACACAGAGAAAGTTGCCCACTGTCACATGCAAATCTGTGATGAAGGAGAAAGCTGGACTGTCAGATGTAGAAATTCCAGCAAGTAAATGGCTTCAGGAAAACTGGAGTAAATACTGCAGGGGAAGAATCAAAAACATCATGGAACCAATCTCTGAAGGTTTTGGTAAAAGGACACGTTATCCAAGGGGAAACTGTTCTTTGACACCATCAGAACAAACATAAAGAGTTTGTCACAACACTATTCATCTGGAATATAAATAGGCAAATGTGATGCAGTACTGCATACAGTCATATTCACTTACTTGCCACACTCCTTGCAAGGAAAAATTGTTGTTGGGTCAGTCTCACCACTTGTTGTGCTGTGGGCAGGTGAACTCTTGATGGAGCAGTATCCGCTCTGCGTACCAGATTTCTGCTTAGTGCCCGGGATGGTGCATCGTGGTTTTGTCACCTGATTAGTACCTCCATGAATGCGAGCATGGCCATTCAGTGCTTGTCGGGAACTGAACACCTGACAGGGAGTAGGGTGGAGGGAAGAAAGAAAAAATAAAAACCAAGAAATACTACACTGGAACAGGAACTTCAGAAAGAAGTATGCTGAATGCATATTACAACAGAATAACTGTACACGTCTAATATAATCTGCTTGGTTAAATGCTGCTTGCTCTCAGCTATATCCCACTAGAGTTAAAGAAACTTAGTCATAATAAAACAAAGCGGTGAGCTATTACTACAGTTGTATGACAAAAAGGTAGTCAGACCTGTTACCATACAGTATTTCTACATCTCGGGATTCAATTTTACATACAGATCAGCATATTGCCTATACGTTGTGAGGTGGGAATTAAGAGCAGGCAAAATGATTTGTCCAAAGATATTCAGGAGATATTACTGACCAGGAATTTCCAAAATCACAATTCCCTAGTATACAATCCCCCTACTATTAAGTATACCACACACACGTACGGCACCACAGTTTGGCATTTCACAGATGAAGGAAGATGAAGAAAGTGAAAGACTCTGAAGTGCAGGCAGATCTATAGGTCCAACAAGAGGGATAGCTGGTGGGTCAGGAGACTTCTGCATTTCCCTTTCATCTTTTCTGTCTTCTTCAGTCTCCTCATCTTCCTCTAACACTTCCTCTTCTCCACTTGTCTGAAATAGACAGTGCATTTAAGAAATACTATAAATATGGTCAAAGACAGACAGTACTGGATAGTAAGACACAGACAGTACTGGAACAGCATATTGCTTAGTCAAGTCTGTGTCCGGGTTTCAGTATTTTTTCCCCATCCTGAATGAACTTCTGGTCTTGCTGGAACCACCACCCCTTAACAGTCAAGCTATAGCTCATGCAGCTTCACTGCAATGCTCAAAACACCCACCATCTCTACTACAGAGCTGTGGTTCCAAGAATCTACAGATACCAAAGTACAATACTCTTCCCCAGCTGTTAGAATGGCAATGTATGCTATATTCTCAAATTAAATTACTTATTTAAAAATAAAACCCCACATCTCTTAAAACTACTCTGACTACCAGCAATACGTACCTTGAACACAAAGAATTGCATTGCCAGTTTGTGTAAATGGTATTTGTACTAGAATATGAGAGCAGCTTTCAGGTGCGCACACAGGCGCAGGCATAACGTCCAGTGGTTTACCTGATTCATCAGTAGCAAAAGCCCATAATTGCTGAACTAGAGTTAGATAATGCACTAGTCAAAACAATTTTATCCCATTACAGTCCAGGAACACAATACCTTGGTGTAGCTGAGGTTACAGAATGCTCATACAGAACATAATTTAGAATTACAGTGTAATTTAAGTTGGAAGAGATCTGTGTTCAACCCTCTCCTTGTAACAGGATAAATACAAAAATTATCAAGTGTTAAACCTTTTCATAGTATTTTAGACTTACCAGGCATTCTTCTCTCTTTTTCTCTAAACGTGTCCTGTGTTTCCGTCCCAAACGCAAGATTTTCTTCCAGGTATAGTAGTATTCCACACACTGTGCAACTGTCTTAGACTTAACCTGTATTTAAGTAATTGCAGAAATAATCCAGTCTCAATGTTTTGCTTTCATTCAACACAATTTTAACATATTCCAAGAGACAAGCTTTATTTCTCAAAAATTCAAACAGAGAAAAAAAAAAAAAAAAACAACAAAAAAAACCCCAGACAGCTTGACTAGAACAGGAATACTCCTGTTGAACAATTCCATTACTGTTTTTCAGTCAAATCTGTGTTGAATATTTCAGTACATTTCTCTGGGATTCTCTAGTCAGAAAATGACTGAGAATATACTTTTGTAGCTCAAGTGTACAATACCATCAAGAAATCTAGAAATTAAGACATGGTTCCCCAAAAATGCCAATGTTTTTCAGCATGAGTTAACAAGTAACCTACTCTGCCCCAAGATGAGTACAACTTGTCTCTTCCGCTTTGTGGCAGGAACACTAAAATTAAGCCCAAACACATTCCTCCTTTTTTAACAGACATCAACCCTTTCTGGGGCAAGGTTCAGTGCCAGTGACTCAAGCACCTTTTAACAAACGGCCAGAGAACACCAAGATGATAGTGGAGCACCATACTTCTCTTACACATAAAATGCCATGACTTGTTATTATATGTAAAAGTTTTCAGACCTGGAATCACAAGATGAACAGATTTAATTTAATTTTAACTGTTTTTTTACTGGTGCTGCAGCTGCACACATAGAAACAATCAAATGGAATGAATATACCACTCCTATTAGTGTTCTCATAACTACTGCCGGCTCTATGCCTGCAATAAGCTGGTCTGGCACTGGAAGGAAGATGAAAGGGAACAGAATTCAGCAAATGGAAAAAAACAATTGACAGAACAGAAATAGCCTTACCATTTTCTGTACAAATATGAAATCTTTGCTGTAGGTGGACAGTGCCTCTTTGAACAGCCTCCTTTCTTGATGTGTCCATTTGTCAGATCCTTAAAAAAAAGGAAGAGTGAATTCATTATAAACGATTGAACCTCACTATCTTTATGTTGATGTAGTATCTGAAACAAAAACTGGGCAACCTCAAGCACATGCTAGTGATTGCTGCTACCCAAATATAAGTATGTCTGTACTGACTCAGACCTCAAGACCATCTAACCAGCATTTGATCTCCAGCAGCAGTCACAGGCAGTTGCCTAGGGAACAGTAAGATCAGGGGAAGCAATTACAATGCCTCTCCCTAATTCTTCCTAACCTCCGATCACTTTCGGCACAGGGGATTTCCTGAGTCTGTTGCAATCTGCTTATTTAGTAATTATCCTGGTAAGTGCTGACCCACTCTTCCTTTCAACCAATTAAACTTCTCACACCCAAAAAAAATCCCTTGCCAAGAAGTTTCACAGATCAGTAGACCCACCACATGAAGAGCCACCTCCTTTTCTGTTTCCTGACTCCCAGTAGCTTCCCTGGATGACCTTCCATTCTTCAAGAGAAACTAAACCCAACCTCAACCATCAGCTCCATACTATTCAGGAACGCATGTCTCTTCTGCCACTCCCACACCTTTGGTCACTACTGCTGTTCCTCTCTGAACCTTTTCCAGCACTAAAACATTCCTGCAGGGACAAAGGGACCAGGAAGATATGTAACAGTCAACATATAAGCAATCCACAGACTGGCACAGCGGCATCACCATGTTCTCTGTCTCTTACATTTGAATTGTTTGGATTTTTAGCTGTTGTAAAATATAGAGCTGATGCTTTCACAGAACTAGCATTATAATCCCAAAGTCTCATTCTAACTGAGAAGTATCACCACAGAACTCAATATGTAAAGCTTGCATTGCTTATTCCTATATATGCTGCTTTATACTGAACTACACAGAAGTTCATCTATCATTTTGTTCTCCAGACAATAACTCTTACAGGGTCCTTTTGCAGCTCTCCACTTGTACAACTTGAGGTAAAACACTTAAATCCTCTGTGATAAAGATCACAAGTAGACAGAGATTGTAGCAATGTGCAATATGCACAAAGAGCTTTCTGATCATTTAATGGAAACTGTACATAAAACTTTCAAATATCATTATTCTGTGTTTGCTTCACCAGCCTAACTGCCCATGAAAAGATGAAATCAACATTTAAATTGAAATGAATTTATGCTTCCTCAGTATTAGTCAAAGAGAAGAAACACAGGATTACGCTACTGCATCAAAGCAGCACCCTGTTTGTAAGAGTGGCAGCATTACATATATTAAAGGAAGGATATGCAAGAAGTCGTAAAGTGGATGCCTTTGAAATGACTTACACTGTAAGAAGATTCTACTTCAGTCTGCCTGAGAGTTTCTGATTCATCTAAAACTTTTATCAAAAGAAATCCCTAATATTCATGTCAATGTTACTATTCTCCATAGAAATGCTTGCCTCTGCACCAAATTCAATTAACTTGGCCTTGGCACCATGCATGGTATTGAACTCTACAGGTTACTTATGTCTATAAAAAGTATATAGATTTTTTTTTTTTATTAGCTGTAAATGTTTTTCTTCTCAGTGTTGACTCCCAGGCTCACAAGCTTAGAGCAGGTATCTCACCTTCATATGCTGAAAACTACAAAATTACCTTTTCTGCAGGCTATTCCAGTACTGGATATAAGCATGCATTAGTTATTTCCACAGAGATTTACATTAAAGCTCTCAAGCATCAGAGAAAGGCCCTAGCTTCAAGCCACAAGTTTATTTATTCTGTTATTACCTGAAGATCAGTATGTCAGGCATTGAATCTTTCCCACCCTGAACCAGTGTCATTCCCTTCTTATACCACGTGCCAGTTATTTGCATTCACCCTCCCTTTGGGCAGGGGTAAAGGCACTGATTCAGTCCAGGGGCCTCCTCTACTATGCCAAAATGTAACTTCAAAAAGCATGACAGCACCAACAAAATTTTTGGTTTTGGCAAACCTCTCTAGTCATGCTCTCCTGCCTCTACCCTACCCTTCTGAAAACCCAAACATAAAAACAAAAACCAAAAAAACCCCACCATCCAACCCAAAAAATAGAATCAATTCTATGAACTAGTTTTATTGTACACCTAACAGAGGATTCAGGCCTTACAGAGTTTCCCCAATAGCTGTGGTATTAGCAGAGACCCTTATAAGATTATGCGGGTTAATTGGAAGTAACCTAATTAATAGAATAAATCCTGTGTAGGAAAAGAAACAGAAGAAAAGCTGTTTTTAACTCTGGTTGCTGGGAAACCACTTTTGCTCTTGTTAGCTTGAGGGAGATATAGAGAACATGTATAGAGAGAGATCTGCAATGCAGCAGGAAAGAATTTTGGACTTTGGAACACAGATAAAATTTTAAAGCTGGTCTTTATGTTTAGATTTTTATTCTACATTTTGTTTTACCTGACATATTGTTATTACACTGATTAACTGACAATAAATACCTTCAGATTTGGGGTCTCTGGGGCCTGACCCGTGGGTTTCAAGGGGACTACATCTGCACCCAGGGAGCCCCCTGAGAGGTGGCTCAAATTCATTACACAGAGCATATGCTGGGTCTGATCCACACCCTATCACAGCATGTACAAGAAGTTTCCGGACTGCCTGAACATTATTTCAGAGACCATTTCTCCTGCAATTCAAATTCAGACCTGAGAAATCCCACTGTTCAAATGAAAACAACTCAAGCATTTACATCAGTGCTCCTCTTGTATTAGATACGCTGTTCCCCCTCTCTTCCTGAAAACACCATCCTGACAGATACCGATGGCAAAGTATTAGGGCAGAGACATTAGGGTGTTCTTCTAACCAGCCCTGGGGGTCAGCATGCCCAGCTCTCCTGGCACACAACAGAAACGCCTCAAGTTTACAACCTGCCTCCCTCAGAAGCCCTTGTACCCTTCACTTGTACCCTCATTTGAGGGCAATGCTAAGAATGAGTTTGGCTATGTATTGTTTGTGGTATCAGCTAATTCTCATGAGGCAGTGCCATTCGATCTATTCCGCCTTTCAACAGGACAGTGTCTGAAAGCTGATTTCTGAATAGGGAGCAGAAAGCCCAAAGAGTTAACCCAAACAAATGCTACTTGAAGTTATATTAAGCTATTCATGCACCAGTTTGTAAGAAATTTCCATATACCTTGAGTAGCTGATTATCAACCACAAATAACTATTATTCAAGAGCTGCTGCATGGTGCTAGAGTTTGGCTGTCAATAAAAGTTGCAATCACGTTGCATTCAAAAGCATTAGTAAGTAATGCTTTGTCTTGTTATTTTATGGTACTTAAAATCCTGACTGGTGAGATTGTTTCATGCTTCCTTTCCTGTTTAAGAAATAGGGATATGTTGTTGTTCACAGGTCTCAGTGCTAGATAACAAGGATTAGTGTCATCTCACGTGAAAGATTAAACAGAACAGTCTCTCCTGGCTCCTCTCCACATCAAAATAAAACACTTTCCAAAACTACTGTGAGGTTACTTCAGTAAAGTCTGTTCCTCCTCCTCTGCCACACAGGCAGAATTTTCTTATCTGCTCTGCTAGTTAGATCGCTTATTCAGGATGAGGCTGCTGGGATATCTCCTCATCTTCCTGCTCTCATGCCCTGGGAGCTGCCGTTCACACGTATGATTTGGTGTCATCAGACAAGAGACCCTGGTCAAAGTTCCTGGGTGATATCCTCCTTCTCCATCCACCCCCACGTCCATCCTTTGGACTGCAACAGAGCTGTTAAAGGCACTAGGCATCTCCCCCAGACAAGACTCCAAACCTGATTTTCACATATATTCACACTTATTATCAACTGCCATCAAACATGTTTCTGTTCTTGTTCTAGGCCAAGGGGTTAAGGTGTTGGGTGACAAAAGAGTCCTTGTTACTTGGGAGTCTTTCCACTAAGCTGCTACAGCCAGGCAGTAGCTTGTTTCTATACTTATGTTGTACAACAGCTGTAACTGGAAATGAGTATATGACCCTCAACATTGTGATTGACTGACCACTGGGAGATTCTTGGCTTACCTATTGTGCCTAAACTAGAGATGAAGTCTTAAATCACTTAGGTAAAACCCTATTCTGTGTGTCCAAGTAGCTGTTAGCCACTACAAAGCACTAAGCACTAACGTGGAGGGCTGCAGAGGAGAGACATTTGCCGCCTATGCTTAGATGACATAACACAAGTCCAGGAGCTGAACACTGCATTGTGTATTTCACAGGGCACTTCTGCTTCATCACCAAAATGCAGCTCCTGCTGTGTTTGTTACAGAAGTCACCATCCCAGAAGCGTTTCTTTTAGGCTAGATCCACACAAAGAGAGGCTCTGAATCCAGTACTAAGACATGAGTGAGAGTTACAGCACTGCTTCTTTGGAAGGATGCTCACGATTATCATATTCATTTATCATGCACCATCACCTCAAAAGGAAGGCGTGACAGTAGATATTTACATACCAGAAAATGAAGACCTAACTGCTAGTAAATTATAATCTACAAACAGCAGCAGTTTTCAAAGGAAATCAACAAATTAAATTTTAGGTTGAAAGAGGAAAAAAAATTACTCAAGACAGTTTTAAATCTGTAGGCCCTATGTAGCAACATGGATGCAAAGTTTCTGTACATCATCAATCAGGTAAAAAACTGCCAAACTTGGAACAAAAGGCTCCAGGTACCACTCAGCACTGTCCACATCACCCCTCTATTAGATGCTGTCATCCCTGCAGCAGACAGCAGAGAGTGCAGCATGAACCCATTCTCTAGCCTGGGACGCCAGCCTCAGACTCCATATACCAGAAAATACAGAGACCTCAAGGAAACCTACCAGCGTAGTGGTAATTTGCTAAAGGATGACACTTCAATCTCACTGGCTTTCTCAACAGCAGCTTCTCAAGAGCAACCTAAATTAAAAAGCAGGGAAAACCAGAATTAGCAAATGCAGTCAGCTGCTACATACAACTGCAATTAGAAGACTATTTGGTACAAGGATATGAATTAATTTTCTCTCTTTTTTTTTTTTTTCTTTTCTGTCATACAAAATCACATCAAATTATTCCAAGGCACATTAACACTGTACCTCACAGAACAGCGCCTAATGGACACCTGTCCTGCCTTAATTAGCACAAATGCGGCTAATACTTAGCAACTTCCAGTTCTTCCCTCCCTTCTGCTTGACACATACAAATATGTTCATAGTGTTTGATTTGATGGTGTTAATTAATACTCATATTTAATGGTTGGTTTGATAGCATTAATATTTATACCATGAAATCTTTTGGAATATCTGTTTAGGTCAACACCTGTGAGGAATGACAGCAAGTGTTAATCCTCCTTTACATCAGGGAGACAGGTGATTTGTGGATCTCTGAAATTTTTCCCTGACAATACAGACCCCTCTGTTTAGCAAGTGTCACGTCCTGGCAGTAAGTTCAGTCACCTGTCTCAGACCTCTCAGATACAGCTAACAGCCTAAGGAAACTGGGACACAAGCTAAAACCCACTGTATTAGACAATCCTGTAAGATTCATTTCAGTGATGTGTTCTGCTGCATTTTGTTTTAAATTGACTTTCCAGGAATCTGTGCAGGGCCTTGTCTTTCCCTAACACTGGGCAAAATGGACATTTGCCCTAGCTAATAACATTTCCATCACTAAACCAATGCAAATATTTGAAATGCATTATTTATATGAGAACTGTGTGCAATTACCTTACAGTTCTGAACAAATAAGTAGATGTGAATGCTGCTACAAAAAACGTTTTTTATAAGTGCTAGAAGAGGACTAAGGTCTCTGTGACCAAACATAAAGCTTGTGAAATATCAGGGCTGGAGCAAGCACTAGGAGAATTCAAAGCCCCAAGGCTATAAACTAAGTAATCTTATCTATATGAAATATACAGTAAGCCTTCAGAGAGACACTGCTTTGAAATTTAAATTTATTAAAGAATGAAAGGGAAAAAGTCATTCCCCAAAAATGTTACAGGATGTTTAAAGCATCACTGCAAATCAATCAGAAATTTATTTTTATATAACCATATCTAAATCCATTTAATAAAGCATGTTAATTTATCTGCAGAAGAGGATCGTATCTCCCCTTTCAGCTTCTTATCTTACCATAATATCTCCTTTTGCTTCAAAGAGAGAGTGCAAAGCGTATTCTGAGTTAGTTCCTCCACCAGGTAACACACTGGAACAGCTCATATTTAAAAGGTCTTCCACTGTCAGAAACAAGTCAACATTTTACTGCTAATACAGTAGCCTGTCAGTCAAACATCAAGAGTCAAGGATTCTGTAACGCCACTCAACGATAATGTAGCTCAGGGCAGCAGCTTTCATACTCTCTCTCCCCAGCACCTCACCTCCTGGTTTTAGGATCACTCACTGAGAAGGGGATGTGACGGGATTTGCAGAGCACACCCTTGGGATGGGACAGGCTACTGCTGTGGGGCAGTGGTTTGCACAGGCCAGTGATGTTGCTGTGCCAAGAAGGCTCCAGCCAGGGTAGAGAAGCCTAAGTGAACCATGCGGGAAGCAGGAATAAATAAACTTTTCTCAGGACTGGCAGAAGCCACTGAGCCCATCATATTTCCTCTCACTTATGGTCACAGGACAGGCCCAGAAGCCATCAGCTGCCTCTCACCTGTGACCTCTGCCCTTACCAGGAAGTTCAGTCCCCCAAAAAAAAAACACCTCTCAGCAATGATCTTTCCCCCTTGGCTGCCAGAAAGCAGTTCACCCAGACTTCCCTTTAAGTGCCATTATATTATGTTGTTACTGTGAACCTTAACATGCAGTTCTGGTCTCTTGGTCTGCATTCTCAGTAATTAATACTCTCTGGAACATCTGGTACAGCATACACATGAGAAATCAATGTGAACTTCTAAAACAGCAAGTATTGTACCTCTTTGTTGGAAGACTTTGTTCTCCAGTTCTGGCCACGGTTTCCAAACCAAAGTAGCCTTGTGCACATCTCTCTCCATTACCAATCTGTCCTGCAGCTCAGGAATATTAGCCTGGAATCTGGACCCAATATTGATTCGCCTGTAAAGACAAATAAATAAGTACTGAACTACACAACTTGCAGAAAAACCAGAAGTCACATTAGCATTCACTTTGTTTCCAACAAAACTTCTATTAAACTGGAGTGGCAGGAAATTGTGTCAGATTGCTTTACGCAACGCATTAGTCTCAGCGGGATAAGTATTTTGAGTATGAAAGAACACCAATCTCTTGGGGGCAAACAAATATTTTGATACACAATTTAAAACTATACTGAGACAACATATCTTATGGACAACCTAAGCTAGCTTATATATATGCTGACTAGCAAAGAGGGAGATGCCAGGAACTGTAACATTCTGCTTCACAGAGAAGGGCACTCTTCAGCAGAGAGCAGAAAGAGACAGTACTGCTGAAGAGACAACCCTGTTTTCAGTCTGCTCTGGAGAACCTAGAAGGTAATACCTCTCCAAAACTTCACAGTTAATATAACAAATAAAAGCAAGAGTACTGGATTGGCATCTCTTTTCCTCATGGCCCTCTTCCCAGCCATCACTAACCATACAGTGTTTCAGCTTCAGTGGTTCCCACCAAACCTCTCCTACTGCGTTTTTGAGCCATGACATCTACATCTCCCACAGTCATTTCGCTCTCAGTGTCCTCAGCCACCACCCAGAACAACCTTAAATGTGTCCAGCCCAACATGACTTCAAGCAGTTGAACGCTACCTGCTTAGTACAAAACACTTCAGGCTACACGCTCTAGGCTGGAGCCAGTCTACAACAGCAGTGATAAAAACAGTATTATTTTTCTTACGGTTCAACAGTCTGTTCTCCAGGCCCAGGCGTCACCGGAATTACACTTCCATCGATACTATCTGAAACAGAGATTGGAGTTTGAGTTTAAAAGTGTATTTTGGTAATAACTGCAATGCAGCTGATGCTCCATCTCCTGGGCTGCATTGCGACCTCCCTATTAACATCAACATTACTCCAGTGTATTAAACAAAAACTACCTTTTATCAATATTTAGATTGAAGCAGTCTGAATTGTTAAAGGTAACAAATATCCTAACTTGCAGAGGTTTCTGCTGTCTTGTCCACCTTTTCTTGTGAAGCACTGAACGACAAATACTTAAAATGAACCTCATGTTTCAAACCAGGTCTTTTCCCTCCACTTCAGAAGGCCCAGATGTAATGAGACATAGTGGTCTTTTCTTGAGGCAGACCACATTGAAAGATCACAACCTTACTCGCTGGTTAGGCTCCTCTGTTCACTTTATGCTTTAACACCCTCTACAACTGGGGTCCTCAAACTTTTTAAACAGGGGGCGAGCACGCAGATGAAGTGGCAGGCAGTCATCTGCGGCTGCCTGGTTTCCCCCCCCAACCCCCGGCAGTGGGGTGGGGCACGGGGGGTTCTGTAAATACTGGGGGCTGGATTGAGGACCCTGGGGGCCGTATCTGGCCCGCAGGCCATAGTTTGAGGACCACTGCTCTACAACATCCAAGGCAAAACCCCTGATAAAGATAGACTTTTCCTGTGAAGTAGCAGAACCAACTGTGTGTGTGAGCACATGTAGAAATCATCAATGTGGTAACACCAGAAGAGAGAACAGCGGTATTTAGCATGTACTGCCACTCTGTGAATGTAATACTTACTAGACCGACACAGGAGCACCCGTGGAGTAGGTGTCAGTGGAGTAAGTGGCAGCTGCGTATGTGAGGTGCTATGAGATGATGTGATAACACTGCTGAAGAGACCAGACCCTTGCCGAACTGGACTAAGCATTGGTGGCGGAGTGTAGGGAGGGAGCTCATGCGTCCGGTCTAGCAGATGATCTCCAAGGACACGGGGAGAGCGAAGCTGACTCTGGTACAGGGTTGCACCGGAATGGGACATGCTGAAGTTGAAGGAAGGAGGAGGTATGAAGAGAGGTTCAGGTCTGTGCCGATACTTCTTCTTGTCCTGCAATGGTTTGAAGTTTTCTTCCAATTTTACAGCACTTTGATGAGGTTTTTTGCTAATTTCCTAAATGAAAACACACTGAACTTTAGTATTTAGGCATGCTTAAATGTGGTTCGCACACAAACCCCTACAGGTTAGGGCAACAGCCACAGAAAAGCTGTTACCACCAGGCAGTTATACCACCATAATAAGCCCAGCCAGTATACTATCTGGTGTGACACAGAAACCTCAGGGGAGTGAGGAAAAAAAGGACAAATTATCCTCACCTCCATCAGCAAGGCCCCTGGGTCAAAGACACAGGCACAGACATGGAGAGGCTGCTCAGCTTCTGCAGGTGAGGGAATAGCTCTCCCAGGCCATAAGTCTCCCACACCCTTCTTCAGCTCCACCTGAACACCCTGAGCACTTCTATTCCCACTGAACACACACAGGCTGTTGGGAGTTACTTCATTACCCAGTCACAGTTTATTAAAAACTTTATATGAAATATTTTCCAATACATTTATTTTGTTTGACTACGAAGGACACAAGCACAGCGAAATTACTGCAGTACTCAGCAGCAGGATAGGAAGAAAAATGTAATAAATTCAAATTCTTTGCCTCTTATCACTACATTCCCATCAGCTTGAGTACAGTCCAGCTGCAACGAATCTTGAACTTAACTCTCTCCTCTTCCCTTGGAAGAAAAAGGCTAGTAGATGACCACCTGGGAAATGAACACACTGTAACATGCCTAGAATTCTACAATTTGAATGCTAAAAATCATTTAGCAATAAATCCCTACAGTCCACAGAACAATGAGGCACAGAATTTGTGCCAGTGTGGAATCTGTGGATTTCTGGAGGGTGAGGTGGGAAGAACCAGGTTCTCAGGTTGTGCTTTAAGAACACACAGAAGCTGGTAGATGAACACAGTATTTATTAAATATACTGTTTTCAGTTGTCCAGATTGTAGATCCTCTTTAGGATAAACTTGGAAAGCAGAATAAATTTTTTCACAGACAGGGTTACTCCAGAATGTCTGCATCATCTGGTAAATTCTACTACTACATAAAGTAAATAACTACAATGTATGTTTAGACAACATACATCTTTACACCATGGGTGGTTCTTGAGAATCACATTCACCCAATAAAAATCATGTTAAAGGAGCATTAGCACTGTCACCCTTTATCCCTTATGTTAATATGTTCCAGCTTGTGGAAATGTTTTTGATTACAGAGG
The DNA here is from genome assembly GCF_963210335.1 of Falco punctatus. Classification (NCBI taxonomy): domain Eukaryota; kingdom Metazoa; phylum Chordata; class Aves; order Falconiformes; family Falconidae; genus Falco; species Falco punctatus. Next base: position 22,056,026 of record NC_137592.1, on the reverse strand, counting down.
TCCTGTCCTCTCTGTTAGATCATGGCTGTATCCTCTCCAACAGCTGTTGACATTCTGTCTCCAAAAAAAATTAAATTTTGGAAGAGTTTTTCTTTTGCAGGACAAAATGCAGCTTTACAGAGAATTTGGTTGATAACGGACACTCAGAACAGTGAAAGGATGAGGGTTACCTATAATCACAGACATAGTCCATCACGATGGTGAACATTTAGTGTTCAAAAAGGAGAAAAGGGATAAAACCCTTAACTCAAGGGAAAAAAACCACCAAAACAAACCAACATCTAAAAAAAAACCCAGCAGGCCAGATCCCAGTCTTTGATTAAGGGCTCATTTTGTTTTGCTCTTTAAAGGTGAAAGAGCTGATACTCCTTTCTCACTAATGTAAAGCAAACTAATCAACCAAGACAGCATCTCAGAAGTCCTACACACCACCACCTCCTGTGCTGCCTCACCTACAGTATACCTGAGCCTCAGCGCGGTTATGCCAACACTGCTTTCGAAAACGACCACATTGAATATTAAGGGAGATAGTGATGTCCATGGGATCTCAATGCAGAATCCCCTCAACACTTTTCTGAAGCTCCAGGAACTGGTTCCCATTATCCAAGACTGAAGGCATCCTTGTGAGCCCTGCTGCCACACACCTTGATAAATCCACTCTGGGTAGATCCTGATGGACCTCCCTTGACCGCTGGCTTCAGCTCGCTGAACTATAGCCTTGCTGAACATTTAGTTTTCTTCTGTTGTTTAATTGTACTGATTCTATGAGCTTTGTGGGAGCTTTTCTGGACAGCTCAAAGCACCATATAAATAAATGCAACACAGCTCCATTTTTTTTTTGGTATTTAAAAAAAAAAAGTCTCCAATGGCATAATCTCCTCACAGAGGAAGATGGAATTGTAGATCTTTTGATCTTCGAACATTTCCAATACTACTGCTTATATAAAAGATAGGATCCAGAGAGGAAACTGCATGAGTTTAGTTTGCTTGGGCAATAACAAAGACTGCAAGCATGATTTTGAGTGAATGAATGTGCATTTAGCCAAACACTGGCAGATTTAATCACAGTCACTTTACATACGTTGCAGAAATACACAAGCCCAAGCCACCTACTCTGATGTCTCTAGAGAAGATCTCCCACTCAGAGCTCAAGGATTCAGAAAAGACTGTCCCTTTTCTCTCCAGAAACTAGAAATAGAAAAGAAAAACTGTACTGCTGAGTTACAAGCTAAGTATTGTGAAACGCCGGCTTCCACAGTGAAGTGGAAGTTTATGTGTAAAACCTCTTTCTAAAAGGAAAAGAGTAAAATATTTTACTTTTTAAAATACTACATATTTAAAATTAGTGTTTATGAGTGAAGGGTCGGGAGAGGGGTGATAAATACATGAATATTATAAGGAGTCACCCATGATGGTATATGCTGTCCTCTTGTTTGGCCATCAGCCTCACGAGAAGAAGGGAAGAAAAAAAAAATCACAAGAGTATTTCTCTGCATTATACAGATAATACCATACAGTAGTTATACTCCCCAGTAATCTCTTATCATGGTGTAGCCTGCAAGCATGGATTTGAAGGAACAAGCAGCATCTATTCCTACCCTGGTATGTGAAATAAATACTGCTTCCTCCAAGACTCTTTCAAGAAAACAATAAAGAGCATTCTCATGTGTCATTCAAGTATTCATCAATTCCTCATGCTGCCTGACAATTTCAGTTTTACAATTGTAATAAAAGCACTAAGCATAGCTATTTCTCCTATATCAGAATTCCCCGTGATTAACTCTTAGATCTGATGCATGCAAAGAGAAAGGGGAAAATGACTTCATTGCAAAACTCTGAGTCGGCAAGCTTAGAGCACACACTGTAAGCAAGCACTGCACAGTGCTCTCCCATCTTTGGCTGAAATGAGAAGCACATATATCTGACTTTAAAAAACAGAAAGAAATAAACCTGCTGAATTTAAGCAATAACAGGAAAACAAAGCAGCCTGAAAAGGAAAAGACAATAACAGCAAAAAGATACTAAATCCCTTTGTTCTAGTGGGATAAGAATATCACATTCCAATTTCAAATGATTTATTTTCAGCTGATGTCTTGATTCCCCAAGCAAAGGGAAAATTAGTATTTTCCAATGACTGAGGAAGAAATTCTATGATGCCACAAGCCTTTTTTGTTTACTAGGCATCGTTAAGATTCCAGAAAATATTCTAAAATACAGACATTTCAGCAAGTAGCAGCACTATAAGCAAAGGGATTTAACAAGCACAGCACAGTTAGTGGCAAGATATGCAGCACTCACAGAGGATGAGCAGGGGTTGGCCACTTTTGGACTGCACGGTGGAGAGTAAGTCATCTTCACGAGAACGGGCATCTCATCATCTGACACAGAGTTGGCAGGCTTGTCTTTGACTGTGGCAGTGCTGGCAGAGGGCTGCGTGCTGGGCTCAGGTGACAGAAGCTTTACAGGGACAGACACTGGCATGACGATGGGCGCGAGGCTATCCCCCTCTTTTGGCAGCGGCTGCTGTGGTGGTTTCTCTCCTTCATCCTGTACAGACAATTAAAGGCTTTCAGCCCGAGTGAGAGAGGGCTACTTCTGGATCGATACACCACGCAACGTATGCACCGTGGCTGAAAATAAGTGGCCAGGGTTACAAAACACACAACAGCGCTGCTTCCTGGACTCTTTATTCGCCTTGAATGAAGTTGGCAGATTACTTATGACTCCTACATAGGATTCAGCCTCAGTGATAAACAAACACATTAAACATCTTTACAAGGTAACTTGCAGGAGGGGATATAAACACGTGCTCTTTTTATCACTATAAAGGCAGAACTCTCCATCACCCACCAAAAAAAAGATACAGATGGTGTAACTGATAGCTCTTTGCCTTCCCGTGGTATTCCCCATTAGGACAGAATTTCTAAAATACCAGGACAGAGGAAGACTGTCTGGCAGGGCAAGTTATTTTTATGCAGAACAATTCAAACCCACATTTTTGGTTTGGTATTTGTTAATACCTGCAGAACTAAAACACTTGGGAAGAAAGCTGTCAAAGACTCAACAATCCTGCTCCTTCAACTAAAGCCTGGGAAGGATTCCAATAAACATCCCTTAGTCATCCAAGTAGCCCAAATGAAAATAAGGAAGACTTGATGTTTCTGATATTTATAATATAATAAACATGAGGGGAAAATAATTCAGACCCTCTTGACACAACTTTGTAGAGTGTTTTTATAATGTGCAGAGAAACAGAGAGGTACAAATGCTGTCCTGTCTTCTGCCACTGCCTCTGACTTCGAAGCAAGACTTCTGGCCTACAAACTGGCACAATCATGTGCATTTCTACTCACGGAGGGTATGACATAACAAAACAGCGCTGAGAAGAACAAGTTTTGACAGCAAAGCAAAGCATGGCAAAGCAAGCAAATATCAACATGGAAAGGAGAGCGCCAAATACTGAAGTAAACCAGACTGCTACCTGTTTGAAGTTAGGAGATGCTCTTACTCCTCCGTGTGACCTCATGTGACCATTTAGAGCAGGCAAACTCTTAAACTCCTTCAAGCATATTGAACACATTAGCTTGTTCTTCGCATCAGCTCTCTCAGGAAGTGTTTCTCTGTTCTGGCCACTATTTTTATTTTCATTTTTTTATAGCATGGAACAGAAGAAGAGACATTAATTTGGCACATTCCCTTTGTTGCAGAGGAAGCTTTTTAGTCAAGGAAATCAAAATTTTACAGCTAGATGGTTACGAAACCACAAGTAAGCACTGGGTGAATAGTGTGGAATACGTGGGCAATAACCTAGATCAGCTGCTCCCAAGATGAGGAGAAAGGAAGTTTTGAGTAGGACACATCAAAGCATGGCCCTCTGTATAGAAAAGTCTGAGAACCCACAAGATCTATCATGACAGACCGACATTTCTCCACTCATGACAGCAGTTAACAAGTGCTTGGACCCAATGCGCCTACTTATGGTAGACAACTGTGCCGGAGGACACCTCAGCCCTTCAGAGGCAAGGCCTTAAGAAAAACAGAAGATCCCTGCTGCCAGAGATACAAATCCAAACCACACATCATCCCTTCTCTTACAAATGCAAGATTGAGAGCAAACTGCTCCCCTGCTTTTGCGTTTTCTTTGGTTCCTTTTTTTTTTCCTCTCCTTTCTTTCTTTTTTGAAAGACAATGCATTTATTTCATTTTATTGATGGGGGGGATGGTGAAAAAAAATCACACAAACTTAAATCCTAAAAGCTAAAGATGTTTCTAGAAGAGCAACGACTCTTACCTACCCAGAGTACATTCCCCTCCCTCTAAGCTGCAGCACTCCTTTGTATTTCTCATATTTAAATTAAAAAGACAAAAGAAATTTTTTTAAAATACCTTTGTTCTGGGGACAACGGCTGCCGTCTGCCATCTGACAGTTGCACCTGCTATCAAAGGAGGAAGAGGGGAAGAGGAGAAAAAAGAAAATAATTTTTCAGGAAATATTAATGCATAAATGAAGGTCCTCACAGGATTATGTTTGTGTTTTGCATATGATTTCACTAATATTAAAAGCCTCTGAACTGAACGCCTTACATGTCTCTACCAAATCAGTCCTCTGTGCGTGTAATAGTGCAAGTTCTCCTCCACTCACCTGTTTGCCGTTTTGAAACCTTTGCTCTGACCCAGGTATTACTTTTGGAAACAGGGAGTTGACTAACTCTTCCTGAACAATCAAGCCCTCAGGTGTTGAAAAATTAGCAAAAGCACTTTATTGTAACTGGGCCCCTCCTCCCCAGACACCAAGACAGAATTTCCCAAAGACTCCCGTGAGGGAAGCAGCAGCCCCACAGCAGCAGCAGCCCTGTGCTGTCGCCAGCCTGGCCCCAAACCAACCCAGCAAGGCAGACCTAAGTCTACTAATGCAGCTCCCCAAAACATCCCAGTGATGCCCATCACTCACATCCCAACCTCCCTGCTCTTCTGCAACAGTTTCGTTTCCACACCTTGCTACTCTTCTGCAAAACAAGTTCAGCTGAGCACGGACCTAAAATCCTGCCTACCTGAGGCCACGTGGTGCTGGGAGAGTCTTGCTGAGAGCTTTTGTTGTTCAGATGAACTCCTGAGGGTAGCAAAAGAGTTCGATGAGGAACAGCATTACCTACAGAATTAATTTCCTGCCGTGTGGGATCCTCTGTGGTCTCTGGTGGAGTGAGGCCAACATGGGAGTTCAGAGATGTCACTCTGCTTTCACTCAGGTATTGCTTCTGCTGATCTTGCTGCTGCTGCAGTAAACTCTGTGGGTACAAGTGCCTGTACTGTTCATGGGGATCCTGGTAGCAATACTGAGGCACTGCTCCCAACTGGATAAGCTGCACAGGATGACCAGGATCCTGAGAGTACTGGTGTGGTTCATGCATAGTCTTTGGATCTGGTTCCCTGTGATACGGAGGAAGCGGCAATTGCATCTGTTGCTGCTGTTGCTGTAACTGCTGCATAACAGGTTGCGTTTGGTAATACTGAGCTATTTGCATTGGACACTGCCGCTGCTGCTGCTGCCGAGTTGGCTGTTGCTGCTGCTGGATCTCCTGTATCGACAGCCGCTGATGTCCCTGCTGCGGCTGAGCATAGTATTGAGTCTGCTGCAAGTGCTGCATCTGTTGCGGTAAGAGCTGCTGGGACTGCATTTGTTGAATGTGCGTCTGTCCTTGCTGAAACGCAGAATGCATCTGCATTTGTGATAAATGCTGCTGGTAGTCGTAGTACAACTGTTGGTGCTGCATGACTTGCATTTGTTGCTTTTGCTGTGTGCTTGCAAAATTCTGGTGTGTCTGCTGTGGCACCGGTTGGTATCTTTGTACACTGGAAGTTACAGGCTGTTGCTCAACTGCTGGCTTCTGGGACAGCAGCTGCCTGAGCGCACTGTCACCGGAATTATCCACCATTGAAGACTCGGTGTGCAAAACCTGAGCCATGTTGTTGACTTGAATTCTCAGATTTTGGTTAGCAAATACTTGTGTAAAGGAGTCCAATTTATGCAGGACCCCACTGGTAATTTTTTGCGATCTATTTTCACTGGGTTGAGAGTAAGAATATTGGTATCCATCATGGGACTCCCCCTGCCCAAGGGGGCTCCACATAGCGCTTTGATTATTCAAATTGTTCCTCACTGGGACATGGTTTCCTGAGCCAGAATGTGTCCAACTGGTTTGTCTAGATGTATCCACTGACCCAAGACTTTTTGAACCTACAGGCAAAGCTATACTGTCTCTTGAATCTTGGGGAAACTGGGGGGAGAGAGGGGATGCCTGGGGAACATCCATAACAGATGTCCCATAGCTATGATTTAGAGATGGAAGGGAGTTCATTTGGTGTTGTTGGTAGTACAAGTTCTCATTGCTGTTGGTAGTATGGTTAGTTTTATACAATTCCTGGTCCCCCATTTTTGGTCACTTCTGTTCCAAACTTACAGGCACACGAACCATTGAAATCTCTATGAACCCTGAGATAGCTGAGTGAGGGGAAGGGAGGGGAGGGGAAAAGAAGCTAGAATTACTTATAATTCAGCATGTCCATGTGCATCACAAGGACTTAAGATTGCCTCCAGTCTGTCAGTAATTCCAATCTCGGACTTGACGTTGCTTCACATCTTCAATAAATGAACCAAAGCACAAATCCTACACAGATCAATAGATTCAGTGTGCCAGACACCTGCTGAGTAAGAGAAAGACAAGGTAAGTGCTGGCTCTGCATAAACTGTTGCTGTTATTGCCTCAAAAGCAACTGTAAAATCTCCTAGTTGGAAATATATAATCAGATGCAAAATTGTAGCAGCTGGGTTATTCCAGAGCAGTTAGATTACTTCATCTCATCCCATTATCCTGCCTCTTCTCTAGTGTTCTGATAAAATCATTTTGCAAACTAATAAAGGCTTATTCTTCAAAACTGTTTTTTCCTCTAAAGTACCTGAACATTCAAGCAGTTTTAGCTGGCCACATACTGCGCTCTCATGACTAGTTTTAGCCAAAGTGTTGACTATCAAACCAAGTCACCTTCCTAGAGTTACAGCCTTCTTGTCAGAAGAAACATGCCCATTTCCTAACACAAAATCAAGTAGTATAGACACCACAGATGCCTCCACAAAGGCCTGAAAAAGCAGGTAAAAGAAAACCACGGCTCTGAACAAAGCTGACCGTATTCAGATATCAGCGTCTAACAGGACATACAGAAAAGTCAACTGCAATCTGGGATTTGCACAGAGTTTTCCACAGCTTCTCACAGATTCCAGGATATCTACACGAGGTATCCACTGGTGGTATGAAAATAAAGAGTCACTGAAGAATAAGATGCAACAATAATGTCCATTGCTGTGACAATATAAAAAAAAAAAATTAAAAAAAAAATCACAAGCATAGTTACCCAGCTGCATCTATGCACATAGATTTGTTTGCTACATCTGTGTGAAATGTGATTAATGCTAAGACTAAACCAGTCCACGGAAATTTTTCTGATCACTCACCTTACATCAGGAGCTCTGAACTCCAACTTTTATTCTAACCTCTTACCCTTCCTTCTTTGCCCTGCACTATTAACACACTAATTTATACCGAATGCAACCCTTTGTCATTTGTCATTTTCACTATATAAACTGTAATTCAGACTAACACTTTACAGATGTCTGTACTGTTTTTGATGAATAAAACAAAATACATCGGCACATTACAGGGTTGTTTTACTATTCCACAGTATGAAGCAATCACCGTGTCTACAAAGACACACACACACAGAGGTACAATACGCCTGCACACACAGAAATACATTTCCACATAAAAGTTGATTCTGAACTTCAACAAGAGCATAAAAATATTAAACCATAACCTTAACTCTGCCTCCTTCACATCTGCCTTTCCAAACGCAATGCTTTCCACCACAGACTCCTGTGTACCGATAGCCTTACCTTTTCAAACTTAGGAGAATCCTTCATCTAGAGGGATAAATATAAAGTCACTGATGGAGAAAATTTTAACCATTGCCAGATGCATATTAACGAGGTCTGTGCTAGCAACAGCAAATAAGGGTAATACATAGCTGCAGGCAGAAAAAAAAACCTTTTCCGTTCTAGCATAATGTATGACAGAAAACGATAGCTCCCAATGAGGAGGGCTTTCAGTGTGTACAGTTTTTGTGTAAACCATCTGCAGCCATTAGCATGTAACATTTTCACGTGACAAATAATGGCTGAGAATAATTGCAAGTTTATTTCCCCTTTCCAGAAATATACATTGCTTCACAGTTTCTCTGAACACACTCCCTTCCAGATTTTTATAGATGCACAATTAAAAAAAAGATAGGAGTCAACAATGAATGGTCAGGCTGCCAACAAGATTTTTCAGCCACAATCCAACTTCAAAGACTTCCTATTAAAAATTATGAAGGGAAACTAAACAAAGCCTCCACAAAACATTCAAAGGGCATAAAAAAGAAACACTGTGCAATATTTCACACTGAAAGGCCATAAACTTTTAGAGGAAGAGAGGGATCCTGCACAGGACTACGCATCTCCTTATGCCTGCCAAGTTAAGAAAGCTCGGCTGAGGTGCTCTAAATGCATCTTCCCATGAAAACAGGGCACTATTGGATCTGTCAATACACCTTTTGTATAGGAGGTATGCCCCATTTCACCTATTAACAGCACTGTAATTTACACCAACTTCCTTGGGTTTGGCCCTTCTTTTTGAAGTTTGAAGTGACAAGTATTAGTCAAAGGACAAGAAATAACTGTATTACAAACCAGTGAGAGAGAAAGTAAGTGTCTCCAGGAGACAATTACAAAACTGAAAGAATTTCAGGAGTAAGAACTTATTCTTAAGGCAGCAAACAACATGATTTTGGTATAAAAATTAATCAAGCAGCTAGCCAGGCCCCTGACCCCCTAACTCCTCCCACAGGCAGAAGCTCCATGGTGGCACAGCCAGTTTTGTGGTCACCAGAGAAAATGTCAGCCCTCAGGCATACACCAAATTCCACTTATTGCACCCTTTCGGGGGGAGGGGGGGGAATTACCTGTCACAATTCTCAGGGTACTGGAAAACAGTCAAGGTGGTTTTATATCAGAATTATTAGCAGAAATGTCTCTCCCCCACTTCTCTCTCAGTAGGGAAGAAAAAAAAGAAAAAAGGGGAAAGGAAAGAAAAGATAAAAAAAAATAAAAAGACAAATGCTTATAGAAAATTTCCCCTCCAGCATCCTCAACTCCCCTCCAGTTCAGGAGTTTGGACATGCTGCTGTCTGTTACGTAGATTACGGAATTATCACAGTCAGAGAAACATTTCTAAATATCTTCAAAAAATTGTAATGGAATACTGTATTAAAATACCAATCAAGTCACAAAAGGACTGAAAACTTCAGTCATTATGAGACTCACATTTGAAAAAATCTGCATTGTTTTAAACCACGCAATCCTCTCCCTCCCCCTCAAAAAAAGAAAAAAGAAAGATGAAAACATTCCTTTCAAAAGCATCATTGATCTGGAGGGAGAAAAGTGCAAATGTTTAAAAAGCACTGTTATTCTACCTTCAGGTAACACAGAAAAAAGCCCAGAAATGCACACTGATAAAAGCATAATCATTAATAAACCAGTCCCTTAGATACCAGATTATTTTTTTTAGTACTTGAATGGGCTTAAATTCAAGGGCTTGATGCTGTATACACTGAGCATTTGCCATCAGCTTTAACAAAACGCTAACAGTATACATTTCTTGTTGGATTAAAATCTCAAAATATTTCAGTCTGTACACGACATCATTAAAGCTTATAGGGGCACCAAAGTTAGTCGCTGGCCAACTGAGAAGCCAGTGGCAGCATACTGAACAATTTCCTATTTCTTCCAATGATACGAAGAAAAGAGTGCTTTTTCTCCTTTTTGTTTATCTCTCATGCCTAAACACCCATCACTGTAATTTATCATAGCAACAACTCTAACTACTAAATGGTTAAATCAAACAACTAAAAGCAGCAGGAGTTTTAAAGCAACAATGGTTCTGCAGTTCTGCGTTTCTTCTCTTCCCAAGTCATTTATGCTACTTAACCTATTACATTTCTGACATTACAGATATATCCCCATTATGCAATCATTACAAAGAAACATGAAAACAAATGCAGAAGGACAGAAACATTTCTGTAGACTGCCTAGAAAGAGAAATACCCTACTTAAGTTTATGGATGGAATCTGGACTCAAACTAATGGGAGTTAATTGATTTCAACAGAGACAAGGTTTTGCTTGAACTCTTTTCTCATAATTTCAGTGTGGTCCCCTGCAACTTGCACAACCCCATTCTCCAGACTAAAAGCCAGAGAACATGCCAAGCTGGCTGAAATGCCTTTACACACTCCAACTGCATCCCTCTTCAAACACAAGAACTGTAAGGCAATACAAGTAGTAGTCTCTCCTGGAAGCTTGCCGTAACTTAATACTGGTAAACATGAAATAGAAGAATATTCCAACATTATCAGTCTTCAGTAAAAGGGATCTGATCTTCCTCCTTCATAAGCTATTTCACTGGAGAGTCAGAAAAACTTAGAGAAGACGACAGGCAGTGAAATATCAAGGAAACGGCAGTTATAGCAAAAAACCCCTCCCAGCTCCCATCACACACCACAGAAGTTGAAACCTGCAGAATTTTTCAAGTAAACAACAGATCAAGCCACAGTCACAATGTCAAACTGTCTGAATCCACATAAATTTCAGAACAAGACATCCTTTCCAAGTCAGCCAGTGCATGAAAGCTGGGCTGGGTATGCTGCAAAACCAGGACTGAATGGCAGCCAGTGCCAGTTTCAGAACCGAGCTGATGGAGAGGGGTGACAAAAGACTGTAGGAGAGCAGAGCTAATGAGTCTCCAGGAAGGAGACTCATTAAAAGGCCATAAAGTTATTGTAGCAGTGATGTAAGCCATCTCAGTAGGTTGCATGGCTGCGTATCAAAAGGGAATTGGATCCTATGGTCTGTCCAACTTCACGTTTCTCAGCTGTCATTTCAAGCAAAAATCTACATGTTTTTATAGATTATTGACTAATTAGTCTGAAAAAAAAAGACAACTGCCTAAGATGGCAGATACAAGAGATTTCCATGTTCAAACAGCTTCTGCAGGACAGAGCACCTGCAGCTACTCACAAGCAACAGTATCAGCACATGATGATTCACTAGGGCACCATCCCTCCTCATGACCTTCCCTCCAGGACAGCAACAAGTTAGTTAAAGGAAGTTTAACCACCACCCTTAGCAGTCTAAACTGTTTTTTTTCTAACACTTAACTCAAGGCATGCCTGCTTACAGAAATGTGTCATTGCTGTGTGTTCTCCCAACACTGCAGGTATGCTTTAATCATGCCTTACTGCCCTTCAGTCACACAAGCTGAAACAAGGCTTTCTCAAGTGTCTTTCAATTCTTTTCCCCACGCTTAGCTTCAATAGAAACAAAACAGGATTTATCTTACTCAACTTTTAGCCTTTTTTATGAGCATGTTTTTATTGGCCTGTTTTGTTATTCAGAACCGTGAGATCTTCTGCTAAGCTATTTTCCAAAATCAAGACAGCCATCATTCACATCATCTTGCTCTCTGATTTCCTTTAGGACAGGAATATACAGCAGTTCCTTCCCTGACAGCCTCTGTTCTGCCAACGCTGATGCTACCTCCAGCCACTGCCACACAGGCTGATTATAATCCAGCCTTTAAGCAACAGCACAGACAGGCACGATCTTCAGCTGGGCACTACCAAGGTACAGCCACCCGCCAAGAAGAGTAGCTTTAAAGACCATGGAGAGTGCTACCTAAGAACAGATGCGCCTGCACTACTCAAACCCAGCTCTGAGGAGCAAAGCTGGCACTACCCCTGCATCTTCAGATGCAATGACTGCGGTAATGCTGGATGGCTGAGAAGCACAGAATTGGAAGACACGTATTTCAGAGACCCCTGTGCTCTTGCAGGCTGTTTAGATACCAGGTTTGCCTCCATAACTCTTTGTGTAGCCACAGTTGAAGCCCCAGCTCCCCCCCCCCTTTTTTTTTTTTTTGGCACAGGAAATATGCACATGAAAAAAAGCAGCACAGGACTAAAACAGAATGAATAATTTCTAACACCAAGCAAGGCAGCTAAGTGAACTAGCAGAGAGAAAAGGGAAAGGGGGCTGAGAAGACAACTCAAAGGTCTACCTTTTTTAAAAAAAAAATTACAGAAACCCTGAAGACATCTGATATACAAATAAAGAGAGGCAGAGACTGAAAACAAGGGTCAAAAGGTATCAGGATCATGGCTATTTAGGTTAGAACAAACACCGAAATAGCTACAGAAAATGACTGCTGGTCCTTGAAATCCATATTGCTATCTCAAGGAGAAATGCTTACAGGGCTGAAAACCTTTTCACCCCAATCCTCGACACAACTGCTCATATGTTTTCTACTACACTTTGATTTTGGCTTTCTCTGAATAGCAGACATCTCAAATCCACACCCATATCTGCATACAAACCTCAAGGTTGGCATTATTAGGCAAAACCAACAGCAACAACATACCCACTTCAGTATATGAGAACACAAGCAAATAAATAATTGCAGAAGTTAAAAGAGGATGGCAAGGAAGCAAAGTATTTAGCACGCTGATTTTATAGCAAGCATAGTGAGAAAGCTATACACGCTTGGAAGGGGAAAACCAGATTAGCTACATTTTAATATTAATGCTGGTAATTCTTCAACAGTTGCACAAATCCTTCAAAAATTATCATTCCCTTTGCAGCTGAGCTCCTTCTGCAGTGCAGTTGGAAAGGCTGCTGAGTCTCATGTGGCTGCTCATTTAAGCTGTTCCCATTTCCACTCTTTAAGAGAGCCTAGAATGTCCTAATTCAGTTTAATAAAGAACACATTGGACTTGGGGGAGGGGAGAGGAACGACAGCATTGGGAGGGGAACCGAGCAATTTCTCTACTTCAATGATGTTTAAAAAAAGGCAACAAAAACAACAGCAAAACCAACAGTTGATCATCTAAGGAAAGCCTCTAGAAAAGGGGGAGGAGAAAGGAAGACAAACAAGCAGAAACATTTGCCTCTCCTTTTGATCTAAGTAGAAAATGCATTCTGAGGCACTGGTAATCTAATGAAAACTTTCTTTCCCCAAAACTAACAGAACTCTGGTTATTCAAGAAGAGGAGGCTAATTTCTAAATAAAGCCATTAACTCAATTTAGTTCAATCGAGATTCAGTTCCATGAGTCCCAAAGAAATGAAGAAGGTTGCTTCAACAAATCTGATTATCTTTGCTGGCAGTGAATTGGCATTACAGTTTTGAGGTACTTTGAAGGGTTCTGAGAACTGTGTATGAAGCAGCTATCACATTACTCCATAAAAATACCAAATATAAAATGATGTGGTCTCCTCACAATACTGATTAAAAATAAAATAAAAACCTTGACTAAGGCCAGAAGGGCACATGAATTGTATATTCCATGACTAAACAACTAAAAAGAGCGTACGGGAGACAGCTTAAAGAGGCTGATCATCTGTGATAAAACACCATGATTTTTTTTAATATTCACCAATATATTACTGCATATTTGATCAAGGCTAAAGCTGCCTATGAAACTTGATTTGAAATCTCTTCAGCCAATCTGGGTTTACTGACTGCTTAGATGAAAAAAACTGTAACACCTTCCGCTGAGTCCTACATCAAGGGCGATACTCACAAATGCTTCCTGGAAAATAAACATGCCCTATTATCAAAATTGCCCTCAACTTTATATTTTAGTTTACTTCTATTACTGAACTGAGTGACTTGTTTTTCTCCAGCAAGATCCCAGTTCCGCCGACATGACAAGACCTGGCATGAAGATCTTGGGACAGAGACGTTAGACCTTGCCCATTTACTTTATGTTGCTGTGTTACAACCTCCGGTCTCTGCTGTTGGTTTGGGGAAGGAGGGGAAATTTTTGTGCCTTTCCCCTCAAACATCAATCCATCAGCTATTGTTGTGACCACAGCCACATTTTAGGATAAGGTGAGCATCCTTCTAATGCACTGAATCAGTTTCTTCCTGACCTCTGTTTATACTCTGAAGCTTGTAATGCGATTGCCTTTTTCTGTAACTGTAAATGCTGTGTAACAGTCAGAGAACATATGCTAGGATTTGCAAAAACAGGCAAGAAGGAAACATCCCAAGACAGATAAACAATTAAAAAAACAAGGCAGAAGTAGCAGTATGCGGAAAATAGCATATGGCAATGCTTTCAGTTGAGAGGGAACAGCTATTTGGAGCCCAGTGTCTCCCCCAAAGGACACAGCTTTCAGAAATGCTGCTGCACGATCCTCCAAGAAGTCAGTCCCTCTCAAATACCTCTTGTTGGTACTTTTGCAACAAAGCCAAACAAAATCCAGTGGCTATGCAGAGCGGACCATCATAGATTTTTTTTGTGTTTGTTTTTTTTTTTAATTAAGATAATGTCCACTTTGCTTGTATGAGACAATATAGCTGAGGTAGTCCTTTAAAAAAACGTTTGTATGTGTGGGGATCTCCTGTGTCATACATATTGTAGGTACATAAAATGATGTTTTACAGGACAAAGCCAACACACAACTAGTCATATCTGAGAAGTCCATCAATAAAGCCACAGAGACTCAAAAGCCTAAATTTTGGAAGACAGTCAAAAAGCATTCAGCCTCATTAAACAAGCCAGCCTCATAGAAAGTGGACATACGATGCTGCAACATTACCTGAACATTACCTGATTTTTGAGGATTTGTGAGACTCCTGTATCTTGCTGTGCTGTCTTTGCCATAACATTTCATGCTGCTTTCATTCTGTGATCTCAAAATCATGTATCTAAACATAAATCAAGAGAATGGAAATTAGTTTTTCCCCCCACCACAATTATCTTATGAAATACCACCACCTTGCCCCAAACCACAAGCAGATCTGCAAGAATAAACTTCCTATTGTATCATAACCAAATCCCAACTTCTATTCAATATAGTATCTCCACGCTTTGTTCTTCAAGTCACTATTGCAGAGGACACCTATCAGCACTATAACCCCCTTGAAGAACCTCTTTCCTACACCAACAGTGAGAGATTGCTTCATTATCAAATCTCTGGGATTGATACATCCACGGTCCATCCTTCAAATTATAGACTGAAATACAAGTAAATTACTCTTTTGTTCTTAACTCAGCTTGGCATTTAGTGCAAAACGAGTAACAGGTTATGTTGACGCTTTAAATAAAACAAGATGGTGCCTCTACTGAAGAGACTGTAAAGATTTCACAGCATCTTATGCTGCTTTGACAAAACCCAAAGACAGCCTGGGTGCTCTCACAGAAAAATTTGCTGGCCCAGAGCACGCAACCTACATGACGAGCATCACACAAACAAGAGAAGGTACAGCAGTCAGGGAGGGAGGGATTCATGGAAGTCAAAGGTGCGGGAGATACAATCAGGCTGTCACCCAGTGCAGAAGAGGTATCTAGACAAGGCATCCTAAATGATTTAAATGAAAACAACGCATTTGTTTTTGTAGGTGCTGCTGCCAAGACAGCTTTTAGGGAGGGCCCTGAAAATTCAAGGGTGTTAAGAGAGCTGGCCAACATCATCGCAAAGCCACTCTCCATAAACTTTAAGAATCATGTAGATCGGCAGACATCCCAGAAGACTGAAAGAAGGCTAATGTCACCCCCCACCTGCAACAAGTGCTTAAAGGGTGATCCAGGAAATTATAGGCACATCAGTCTTACTTCAGTCCCTGGGAAAGTTATGGAACGAATCCTCCTGGGGGCTATCAGAAGTCAAATGAAGCACGTGACTGGGAAAAGCCGGCACAGCTTCACCAAGGGCAAATGGTGCTTGACAAACCTGATAGCCTTCTACAACAAAGCGGCCTGCTGGGCTGACGTGAAGTGAGCAATGGACACTGTCTACCTGGATTTCTCCACAGCCTCCTCCCAGAGAAACCAGTGCATTACAGTCTAGACAAGTGGTCTGCGGTGGGTAGGGGTTGGCTGACGGGCCGCACCAAGGGCGGTGGTAAGTGGCTCCTATTCAAACTGGCAACCTGTCACAAGGGGGGTTGCCCAAGGATCAACGCTGGGTCCAATGCTCTTTAATATCTTCAGAAGCGATCTGGATGATGGGATCAAGTGTACCCTGACAAAGTTTGCCAGTGATACCAAACTGAGTGGGGAGATGGATGCTTTGGAAGGGAGACCCACCCTGCAGGAACACCTGAATAGGCTGGAAAACTGGGTTAACAAGAACCTCATGAAGTTCAAAGGCAAATGTAAGGTCTTGCACCTGGGAAAACATAATGCACGAGTGCAGCACAAGCTGCAATCTACCCGGCTGGGGAGCAGCTCTGAGGGTCTTGGTGAACAACAAGCTCAACAGGAGTGAACAGTGTACTGCTGCAGCAAAGAAAGCCAACAGGATGCTGGGTTGCATCAACAAGGGCATCACCAGCAGAGATAAAGTCGTCATTATCCCACTCAGCACCTGTTAGGCCACACCTGGAATAGTGTGCTCAGTTTTGCTCCCCACTATACAGTGAAGATGACATAGGCTGGAAAGGGTCCAGAGAAAGGCCGCAAAAAGCGTGCTGTATGAGGAAAGGCTGAGAGAACTGGGTTTGCTCAGCCTTGAGAAGAGAAGGCTTAGGGGCAACATTATCACCATGTTCTAGTATTTAAAGGGTGGCTACAATGAAGATGGAGACTCTCTGTTTTCAGGGGGTCACATGAAAGAGACGAAGGGTAATATTTACAAGTTATTCCTGGGGAGATTCCCATTGGACAGGAGTAGAAAGTTTTTCAGCATGAGAACAATCAGCCATTGGAATAATCTCTCCAGGGAAGCAATGGACTCCCCAGCATTGGACACTTAAGATTCAGCTGACAGGGCGCTGGGCCATCTTGTCTAGACCATGCTTTTGCCAAGAAAGGTGGGACCAGATGATCCTTGAGGTCCCTTCCAACACAGTGTTCTATGACTCTATGAAACAAGCCTGGAAGCTTAGGGTGCAGTCCATAGCTCACCTGCATCAACAGGAAACTCTTCATTTGCATCGAGCCCTATCAGGTTTGGGGAAGTCATTCCAGGCTTAAGAAGAAACTGTATAAATGCCTGCTTGTGGAAGAAGGGCACAGATAACCTCAGTGACCTCGATCAGCACTCTCCTTCTCTCACCTTCATCCTAGATTCACTTGTTAAAATTCTTTTAAAATCTCCGATAATAGGTCCCAAGCATCGTGACACTACTGCATATAGCAAGAAGCCGTCTCACAAGTCCAGCAGTTCCTTGCACAGAACAAACAAGTGCCCTCCCTTAGCTCACCAGCAAGATGAGGGAGATGAACCCAAGCAGCTCCCTTGCCCTGCCCAGTGCCAGCCTCCGCTCCCCCCAAATCCATGGGAAACAGACAGGTCCACGGCACAATCCAGACACCAACCTACTCCACCAAAACATGCACCACGAGAGACAGCAGAGCTCCTTACAAAGCCTGACATGCCCAGAATGTCTTTCTTCAACAGAACACCTCCGCTGTTGGTAAACGCTAGTAGCATTGCACAGGGACACACGGATTTTCTTATATCCAGGTGAGCTTTTGTTTACAACACTGCGTTGAGTCCCAGTAACAAAAACCCGTGTGCATTCACATCTTGCTACAAATGTAAGCTGAAATGCTACAAACATCCCCAAAAGCAAATCCTTTGTTAGCTGCTTGCATCCTATCAGCTGGCGGCTTTCCTCAGCAAATCCCATGAATTTACCTCTTCATTGAAATAAAGACAGGTTTCAATAAAACATTTAACACCTTGAAGTCTGTAACAGGCATATTGGATCTGACAACTGGCAGGGGAACACCATTGCTTTCTGTTTGTAACAGGAAATACTCAGAGACACAGGGAAAACCCGAGGTTAATGTCAGTGGAGCCAAACAAGAAAATGTGGAGGGTTTTTGCCCCAGTTTAACACACCTGTTTAGAATCTGCCAAGATGTTTAAATTTAATTTAAAAAAAAAAAAAAAAAAAAAAAACAACAAACTGCTATATCATGAGCAGTGACCAAGTCTCTGTATAGTTTTGCTTTCTTTTTTATTTATCCACCTGCTCTGGAACAACAAACGCTAGTATTAAACCTAAAACCGCCAAACTATTCTGCAGGCAAACCATCCCTTACAGCTTTCTACAGAGGCTAGGCTGATCAACACTAGGAAAAACAACAACAGGAACGCCCAGGAAAACCCTTTCCTGTTTTTCTTAGTTGTTTTGGTTACTTTTCCCACTACACCGCCA
This sequence comes from Falco punctatus, assembly GCF_963210335.1. Lineage (NCBI taxonomy): Eukaryota > Metazoa > Chordata > Aves > Falconiformes > Falconidae > Falco > Falco punctatus. Next base: position 22,037,709 of record NC_137592.1, on the reverse strand, counting down.
CCATCATCAGAGCTACAATACCACCCATATGCAGTTGTGTGTAAACTAGCAAATACATGCAAAGTTCTCATACGTAATACTATAGTTAAAGAATAAAACTTTGGGCCTTTTAGAGCTGGAGACAGTGAACTGATGGCTGATAACCACAAAACCAGTCCCAATGTAATTAATGCTGGACTAAACATTGCAAAAAAGTACAGAAAATTCACAAATGGGGTTTTAATTCCATTCATTAAACTTTAATCAGCTTCTCATTTCTTGATGTTTAGATTAAAAAGCAATCTAACTCTATATTCCTTTGCCATATTCTTCAGTTTTGCTGCCATCCCAGCTCCTAGATTTTTTGAATATAACCAAAGCACAGTAAGGAGAAGCCGAGAAGTGAATCCTATGGCAACATTTACAAATTAAGAGCTAAGTCAGAGATCAGCTATCCCATACACACAATATAAATTTTCGTTCTTTTCTCTTCATTAGGATTGATGACACTGCTGGAAAATAAGGAGCACATAATACCTTTTATGGGAACGTAAAGCACAGACGAATTAGCAGAGAGAGAGTGCAGCTAAATCAATTTCTCATCTCAAGATAGTAATGGAGGCAATTTCTTGAACTTTACTATGCTTGTAACGTATCGATCAGCAAAGCTTCACGCTGAAAGTTAAACTAGGTATTTTTCCAGGAATAAAATGGAGGATGGCGGTAAAATTCTAGGCAACACACCAAAGCCTGGGGATTTTGTCCAGCCACGTTGCACTTCAAAAACTCAAAGTTTCCACCTACCTGCAAGTTACCACAACACACAAGAGGAAGATTTCTAGATGAAGGCGGAATTAGTCCTGCAGGAACCTTCGCAGAGCAGATTTAGGGAGAAGCAGAAAGACACAGTGCTGCTCCAGAAGCAATGGCACAAACGCCGGTACAGGCTGCGTGACCTGCAGCCTGGGGGCTGCATTTCTGTTGCCACATTTCAGCTGCCCTTGGCTGCCGGTCGCTGTGAAGAGCCATTTCCCAGAGGTCTTCCAGCCTCCGCTGTGGCTACACCGTGCCCTGAGATGCAGATCCCCTTCCTGAACTTCTGCTACTGCTCTGAGGCCTAACAGCACGTTAGGACAAGGAGAACATTTGCCTTGGCCACCTGATTGCCATGGAGAGCTACAGCACCCAGGAAAGGCCACGCACATGCTCCACAGGTCAGTCAAGCGTGCCTGGCACAGGCTGCGTGCTTCCAGAGGGAGCCCCACTGCTGCGTGGCAGATTTTAGATATGAAAAGAAAAACAGAGATCAAAGATGAGGATATATATATCCCCCAGTGAAGGACAGTGAAATGCTGGACATATAACCATCTGGAATAGCTATATTTAATTCAATGGGATAGACTTTTTCATCATTTGACATTAAGAACTGAAGTGTGAAGACTGGGAACTCATATTCCTATAGATGTATGACCATCAGACCACCATAATATAATTCTGAGAGAGTTAAAAAAAAAAAAGTTTTTTGGGATTTCTCTTTTCTTGCCCAGTGGCTGCCTGTCTACCTAACCATACAAGAACACTGGCTGATAAACTTGCTGTGAAATTAATAAGCCCCACCTACTTTAAATCAATGAAACACAGGAGCTTTCTCCCCTGTATTTGTCATTACTTCTATTCCAACAAGGGTGACTGAGAGCATCCTGTTATCTAAACTGGTTGGTCATGATTAAACCGTATTCAATTATTTTTGGAGCAGAAAAGGGGAAAGTAAGCCACCTTAAGACAAGAAACATAAGAACAGCAACAGAATACATGTATTAAACAAGCAACACCAACAAAGACTGTAATATCAACTGACAAAACCAGGAACAAAAAAGTTGATAGTACCAGAACCATCATCATCAATCCAATCATGTTATCATCACTTTGGTTCACTTACACAACTACATCAGAGCAGTTTCTCCCCATACGCTGGAAGTCCTCTCAACCATCAACTTCATGATTTTGTAGCCCTTCCCTAATCAATGCTCAGCTTTCTGGTTGCACCTTCCTTGAACTGTAGGAATTTAAAATCTCTTCTAAGGACAGGATGCTTCATGCACGCAAAATTATTTTTACGTGCTTATCTTTGAAATGTTTCAGGAATACTGTATGACATTTATTCCCAGAGAAAATCTAGACAAACAGTGCATCTTACAGATGAGACGCTATGGCACAGATAGGTTGCGAATTCCAAAATCTCTTAGTTTTTCACGTGTAGAGTCCAACACTTCAGATAGGAGGTACTGTACAACACTAAATCATGTTTAAAGTGGTTTTGACTCAAGCTGCTGGTCAGATGCCTACTACTCACACAAAACCAAGGAGTGTTCACAATAAAAGAGACCACCACAGGTATAACTGGTGACTACCCAGATGCTGTGGGCGACTGCATCAGGGGGCTGCTCTGCAGCACTGGCCAGAATATAATCCGGTTCCCTCAGGCAGGGCCTTAGATTGTCCCACTCAGAAGAAAATACTCTTTTTTGCAATTCCTTCCATCTTTCATTATGAAACTTCAAACAAGCACAACAAAGAAATCGGGGATTCAACACAGCCTCCCTCTACAGGAGTTTAATTTCTCTTCACAGCAAATTCATCACATGCACCAAGGTGGACAGGAGTTTTGTTTGAGAAGAAAAAATATAAAAGCAGCTTACAGTTTTCTCATGAAGCACATTTACGTAAAACAAGGCTAAAATAGAGTTATAAAAAGCATACTTTCCTTCTGCTGTTTAATCTGAAAGAGGCTGGCTTAATATCTTACCTGTGTAGTGTAATTTAAAAAGGATATTCCATTACATAGTATTGCCTAAAACCTGGAATGGTTCTTCTGTCAGTCTCATACAGCCCCTACACAGACCAGTCAAGTTGAATGAAGTAGAATTATGGCAGTGACAGGCTGTCACCCACAAGGGGAAGGCATGCTAGCATGATGCTCATCTGAGTTGGAGAGGTATTTGCCCATGGCAGAACCTCAGATACGCTCTGACAATCTTGTCTCCATCCCCACCCTGCAAGCAAGCATGTGGAGTAGGCAAAGGTTTGCCTGCCCATTCCTGGAACTCCTGCGCTCATCTGCCTCTTTCCTTTCCCTTCTCTCCCTAAGCCAACGCCTTCTCCACAACCGATTCCCTTTCCAAGGTACGTTTTCTTCTCTGTCATGCCAGGGGTCACTCCTCTGGTACCTAACCAATCTCCTTTCCCTCCTTTCCCTCTGCCTCTACTCAGCTCTCTTCCCTCAGGTCCACAACCTACACCTCCCACCACACAACTATTTCTTGGTTCCTCTTTACTGAATTCAGACAGCATCCATGCAGCAAGAGCTTGACAGCTCCAGAGCTGCCTGAGAAACCATCATCTTCCCCTTCACGGCTCTCACATACTCATTCCATGCTCGTCTCCTGAGAAGGCCACTGGACACTCACTCCCGATCTCCTTCATGACATTCATCATTTTTATGGGTCTCCTCCATGTCAAGCTCTTTCCAGACTGAGGACTCCTGGTGGCAATTTGTTATCCCGTACTTTGGATTTTTCCTCTTTACATTTTCTGGACCAGGGGGAGCAGAGATGGAAGACAGTGAGGACCAGAGCTGCACATGATATTGAAGACAGGGGAGCACCACGCACTTACACAGCGACAATTTTATGCTTTCTGTTCCATTTTCTGTTCTTTCATTAACACGTACCGACACTTGCTTTACTCATCATTACACTGCCATTTTTACAGGATGACCACGAAGTCTCCTTCAAGAGCAGTAACACCTGGTGCAGCACCCATCAGGGCATACACCGCGTTGTGACCCCCGCCGCCTCCTCCTCCCACATGCATTGCTTTTGTTTATCTACAAGCTATTTCCTCTGACATTTTATCATCCAGCCTTTCAGTACAAGGAGTTCTCCTGCAATGCATTTCAGCCAGCCCTTCTTGTCGTTATTCTTAATATGCAAAGCCTACACTCTTGCAAAATTTCAGATCCTTACTTTAAACTATGAGGTGACTGAAATTGTTCAAACAAAATCATTGCCAAAAATGACATCAATAAACAGCCCTGTTTCCTTGAAAAAAACCCTCAAACTATTCTTTCCCTTTGCAAAATTACTGGAAAACAGCCACTCCCCTAAATTAAATTCCCCAATCACTAAAATAAAAAAGAAAGGCTTCAAGCAGGCACTCCCCATAATGAGCTTTAGCCTTAATTGTTCCAGTTCGGCAGAGCTGAGAGCACTTCACAGGAAGATCTTCTGTCAAGAGCCCGACAACCCAATGCTTAGACCTCTCATGCCATACCAACATGCCATCCCTGCCCCAAGAAGATGGAGCAGGAGCTCCACAGCTCACCGAACAGCACTGCCAGGCCAAAAAAAACCCAACCAACTGACCCCAAACAAATCAGCAGGCAAACCTAAGTCTAACAGCTACTGCCTGGCTCCAGATCTTCTGTGCAGAAGGTAGGAGGGGGGGCGGGAAAAAAAAACAAACCACACACCCAACCCATTCCACCTCTCTGCAGACAGACTCCTATGCAGTGCCAAGAATATTTTGAAAGACACAAGATGTATAACAACTTTTCAACTGAATATTCATTTCTGAATTGAAAGGAAACATCTTAAGGCTGAGTGGGCGTAAGGAACGATTCCTCCTCGGCACCGCCGCGCTATTTATTAAGGGCTGTGAATACCCACAAGAATTCAGCTTTGGCCTTCACACTGTACACTAACAAGCTCAGTTTACTGACATTCACAGAGCATATGGAGCTCTGCTTCAAATGATCCCTTTGAAAGGGACAATTAAATCAGACAACTGGAGATCGAACGACCAACAGAGCTAATTAAATTCTTAAGTCCTGTTTGTATATTTATCCAAATCTTTCTCACCAGTCTTGCTGAGAAGGGGAATGGGTTGGCTTGGGAGGTCGAGGGAACAAAAGTATGCCTTTTTCTTCCCCCCTCGCCTCCATAGTTACAGATCTGTTTGGCACAAAACTTGTGACATGAAATCAATGCAGCCAGTGGTAGAATTCATCTTATTGTGACAGAAATATTCCACTTTCCCTAGCTTATATTTTAAATTGCTTTCTGATATACCAGGTTATTATTTTTTAGCCCCTTTGGTTCCTTACATAATTAAATGCCACACCACTCAGCCTTCACAATTACTTTTACCATTTTCAGAGGAACATTTGACACTCAGCAGCTTTCTCAACTTTCTGTGAAGAATTTAATCCTCACGAGTATTAGCTCCACTGAGTATTTTCTTCTTCATTACATTAAAAGCTCTTAGCCATCCCTATAAAAGTCTTTTCCCCTGTAGACTTTTCTGTAGAGCAGGTAGTACTTGCAGATTCTCAGCTTCCTTTCCTGGTATTCCATGTAACCAGAAGTAGCACAGAAAAGGGGAAAGGACAATGCTTTTTAATACCATGGTGCCTTCAGCTTGCAAGCAAGGGAGAATGGCTAAGTGCAACTCACAGACACATTTCTGTATCAAAATCAGATTTTGCATTTAATACTTGCAAAAATAACAACAATGCTCCCAAAAGGTCTTCTAGGTAAGCAATAAAGATTTTGCCCGCTTACCCTACAGGTACCAATATACAACCTCTAAAGCTTTCAGAACTGGCTTCTACAATATCTCTTAGAAAAGAACCTCAATTTTGGAGCACGCATGTTCCCAGCAGCTCTAACTTTGTTTTCTAGGTATTGCCCATGCAAAATGCATGACACACTCTCCAATTTTGCAAACCTGTGACAAAGCACACAGGTACTTTACAGAAGTACTTTATTGATATAGAAGTGACAAAGTAAACACATGTAATTCTGCAAGGAGGAAGTTCATCCTGCTTACCTGAGAGAAATATAAACAGAGAAACATAGATCAGGATAATGTCTCCCTGCCCAGGTAGGCTAAGAAGAATTATTTGGCCAGTGGGTATTTTATTTGGGGGTTTTTGTTTGTTGGTTTGGGGTTTTTTTTTTAATTTTGTGGACAGCTGCAGGGTAAAAAGAAAAAAAAAAAAAGAATAAAAGACCACCTTAAGGAAAGGGCCTTTTAAATAAATTAAAGGCTAAACCTTTATGTCTGAGACAACTGCCAGCTTGCTCCTTAGCAGAACAATAGGAAGGAGTTTCCAGAGCGCATAACAAGCACCAGGGAGGAAGCCTTCTCTACAGCAGGCACAGTACTACGCCATAGGATCTTCTCCTGGGAATGAATTGTACGGAGGAGACGTTTTGAAGAAAATTATAAACTTGCTTGTCATCTATGGCTCTACCTTACGTGCCAGTTGACCAAGTCATTCTTCAGAATTACTGGAATGTTACCAAGCGTCACACTTCCAACCAAGAGCAATATATGCTTGATCATTTCATACCATTTTCAGCTCTATCACAGATAGAGCTTGAATTATTGCCCCAGATAACTCAAGAACCAAAAGGCTCTGCCCACATTTCCCCATAAACCCAACTAGTGTCCTGGCACAGTGCTTTGCACAAAGGTGAAGGAACTAGGGGCTCTGCAACAGGGAGCTCAAGGATCATCTCTCACTTCAAGTCCCAATTTTGTCTGAGGCCAAAGTGAACTGAATTTAGCATGAATTATGCATAACCGCCCTCCAAGCAAGTGGATCTGTGCCAGCTGAACCTCATAAAAGTTTTGGTTGCTAGGAGGTAGTAGTGAACATATTCTGAAGTCCTGTTTACTCAAGTCATTGGGGTTCCCCTCTGGAATAACCTTCCCCAGTCTGCTCACTGGTTTCTCTTTCTCTTGAGACATCAGACTTCTGCTAAAATCTGTGATTTCCCATCTGGTATCATCTACAGAAGCCTCTATGAATTATCTCTCTGGACAGTCTGCAAAAGACCTCCAGCATCTTCAGAACAACATTGCATCTTTAGACAAACTAGATAACACACCTAGCATAAATTCTGCTCGGGTAAGCCTTGCGTTCAGACACGGTGTTGTTCAGATGCCCACGTATCAACTTCTGAGTCTCAAACTCCACAAGCCAGCACAGCAGACAGAACCTCAGTACCACTTCGTAGAGCTTGCCTTACCTTTTCAGTCTGCTCTCTTGCTCTCTAAGACTGTTATCTCAAATGAACATACAGTATTTTTACATCAACATCTTTCATCAATTGTTTTATGTGGATATTAAGTTTCAGAGTGTGCTATCTGGAAATCTAGGCTGCCAGATCATGCTTTTAAAGACTTATTCTATAATTCTCTTACCAGTTTGCAGGAGATGCAATTTTATCTTCTGAGTTATAAACGCATAACAGAATTTTTCCATGGTTATCTTGGCTAAGATTGGACTTAGAGTATTTATTTATTGTATTGTTTACATATACTGTGAGCCACCTGATGAGGAAATGGAGAAATAAAAATAAAACCAACCTCCTCCTTTGGACCACATAATTTCTGACACCATTCCTACTTACAGATCGGCTCAGTTTTTTGTTTGTTTTATGGAGGAAGAGAGTAAGCAAACACAGACTTCAGTTTTTCTTCATTTACTGAACCTACGGCATACAGGGCTCATTTATCATCAGGCCCTAGACTCAAGCTGAAATGCTAATTGCAGACACAAAGAAAAATGTTTCTTCAATAATTAGTAAGCAAGCAATTCTCAGAACAGTGTTATCTGATTTATCACAGGATTCTGGAAAGAAGATGGTGGTGCTGACACACTCATGGTTTCCCTTCTGTTCACTTTTCACTTACAGCAGATTCAAGCCTCTCTGGAGTATCTACTCAAGAGATCTGACAAGAAAGGTAATGTGTAATTCTAAGCAGGATGGATGCTAACCTCCCCACTGATGCATCCTTGGGAACTGCCCATGAAACAGTGGCTACAAGCAATGGGACCAGAGAACTGAAAAGTAATGCCTAAATCCTCAGGTATTTTTAGTTCAGACTCTGGACTTTCCGACTGAAATACACAACCAATAATGCCATTTCTAACAACTCTCTTCACCACAAGTACCGGCAAACATAACTTGGGGCTATAGAAGGGGAGTGAAGAGGGATTCTGAGTCGACTTCAAAAAAAACCCAATTAAAACAGAAGGTAAAAATAACTGCAGCAGAAATGAGAAGCGAGGGACGTTGCAAACAGTGACCAAGTCAAAAGCAAAAGCAGCTCATGCAATACTAACCAAACCTCAGCAGGCAGTGCTGCAGTCTTGCTTACCCAGAGGAAGCAACTAAAGATCTCCCCAAAGTTTCAATATAGCCAGACCCAAGGGAAGGCAGAACAGGGGCACAAATCTCCAGGAACCCCTCCCTTGATAAAAAACATTCCCACTCGGAAAGCATGGTGGCACACTTCCAGAGCCCAGGCTGCTGTTACCACTGGGTGGCCTGAAGGGCTTGGAGAGATGTTACTCCTTGTCCTTGCTCCCCTGTACTTGGCTCCAATGGTGCAACACCAGCAATCATGTTAAGGAAACACCGTTATTCCTCTTGGTCAAACCTCACGGTCCTCAACCTAGGTGCAGGCTGCAAAACTTCCTCTTGAGAGTGGCGAGGTGGTTGTTGTTAGGGGTGCGGGGGGCGGCGGTGTTGGTTTGTTTGTGGTTTGCTGGGGGGGGGTGGGTTAGTGCTGATGTAACACACTGCAGTACAAGAAAGGCATCTCTTAGGAATTGAGTAGTGAACTGAATAGCTGTTATTGAATATTGATACTGAAATCTGATACAACGTTACTTTTTTTGAAAATGGATATATTATTGAAAAGATAAAAGAATTATCTTTAAAAAGCATACAGGCTGCACAGACCACAGGGCGCTATCCGGGAGCCAGGACTCGCCAGCAGCAAGGCTGACGGTAGGCACACGCTGACCAAACCAGTGGAGCACTGGGGCATGCCAAAACAGCCCTCCCCCAAGACTGCATCCAAAGGAGGAAAGCATCAACCTGCACGAGCACGAGGTAGGTAGGTGTTCAGATGGCAGTCTCATCTGACAAAGATCTCAAGCAGAGACCTCAGGGGGAGGGCTACAGCATTGTGAAAGGATTTTCTCCCAATGTATGTGCAACCTTACTTCTGTTCCTTTATTTACTACCACGCTTCAGTTAAAAGACAATAAGAAGGATGGATAATTTATAATGGAAAGTACTGCATATATGGTTTCAAGTTGCCTCCAAACACCTAATGTATAAACATTTGTTTGCCTTCAGATGTTAAGTATCAGGCTCAAACAGGATTTTGTCTTGTACAAAACAACACTTTCTTTTTTAATAAGCAATGGTCCTACTTAAAAAAGATAATTTTTTTAAAAATCAAATTTTCCTTATGGAAGACTCAGAGACAAGCCTTCTGGATAAGTATTAGCTGCACGAGAGACACAAGATAAATTGAAGGAGTACTTTTTTCTGCCATATTCTTAGCATTCCCAGCCTGCAAGTTCAAGCTGCAGGAAAAAAAAAAGTCTGTGTATCAGATGCTGTACCAGATAATACAACAACATGAATCTCTACAGATCATCTTTGAAAAGTGAAGAGTTGCAGTGAGACTAATTTTTTAATTTTATTTTTTAAATATCGAGATCCCCGTTACTCAATTTTCATTTTAGTTTTTCTACAAAGCACTGGCCCAGAGAAAGCTCATCTTACAGAAAGACCTTAAGACATTCTTTACCTCATCTTCCCCTGTCTCTGGTCTCTGCAGGACTCTGCTAATGTCTCTGGTAATGCAGGGCTCAGATAAGCCTATGTGATCCCATACTGTCCTGCTGGTGTATTTTCCAGTAATCCCTAGCTATCTCAAAAGCTGTACCTCTCAATCTTCTACATGTGAGTTCTACCCAGGTCTAGATTAAATAGTGGACTCTAAAACCTCTGCACACTGAAAGTTTCAGTTGTAATCTCATCAGCTCCAGGCACTGAGTTCTGCAAGGCTGAAATGGTCTGAATGGACCATCCATAAGGTTGCGCTCCTTTGAGATCTCCTGCCCTCTTGACAGAGATGGTATGAAGTTGTCTTCCATCACAGGGAGACCTATGATTGAGTTATCAAACTTTCTGACACTTTCTGAAGGCCTGCAAGTCTGAGCCATCATTCCCCAGAGACCTTCTCTTGAGTCAGCCCACTGACACACAGATTAATGGTCTTGTCTCAAATACTATTACAGTGGTTCTGCACAACGCAAACAACCATTGAAAACAGAGCGAGTCTCAGTCTGGTGTGCCTTGCTTCTAGCCAGCTCCAGCCTTCTCTTCTTGTCCATGGTGTATCAACGGAAGCCACAGCTTAGAGGCTGCTCTTCCATTCAGATGCCTGCTGGAGTGCTCTCCTTCCAGACATGACCTACTGCAGGCCACAAATACATCAGGAGCTGACGATGAATGATGACAATCTTTCAGTGTTTGTGTAAGAGGAAAAACATCTCTCTGGTAGTCTTTGTGTGCAGCTAAATGCAGGCAGTGCTGAGGGAGCTAGCGAAGCCCCTTGACTTTCATCAGCAAACCAGGGTACAATTACAGACTGTGGTCCTGGAGATCCAACTGATATATGATTATATCCTTATTTCTAGTAGATACACTTGTTCATGTCAGGAGAACCTGAAGATAAGATTCTGATGATTTGTTCACTAGTCTGGACTATGAAGTCCTGAACTGAAATATTCCTCTTACAGTAAAACATACATTGCCAGCAGTTTTCTCTGGACAACACAGGACTACTTAAAACATGAAATCCTGAGATGGACAGACCTTAGACTTTTCTAATTTGAGGCTTCTGATGAGTTTCTTGAGGAAGATGAGATTTGGGAATGCTCATAGGTCTTCATCCTTTTCAAAGCGCAAAGAATAGCGAGTGCAGTCTGCACAATGGTAACAAACATAAGCTTCACTCTACAATCTGTGGTTGATCACTATTTTCAGCTCTTTAGGGGGTTACACAGTCCATTTGATCTGGGGAAAAAAATGGTACTAGATCTCTCTGGACATGACTTTACTGGTCTGCTGACCAAGATACAGATCTTTCACACAAGCAGGAAACTGGCACATTTTATATGCCCCCAAACATAGGACACCAAGTCAGCAAGAAACTTCTCTCATTCATATTACCTGAGCATTTTCATTTGCTATAAATCATCATCACCTACTTCTTCCAGATCTCACTTCTATTTCTGCGCTTCTTACAGGCTCTTAAGAACAAGAGAATTAGAAATAAAGTTTTACCAAGTCAGTAGGCTCATTTCTACTTTCATTTTAGACGTATCCTCAAACGGACAAATTGTCTTCCAAGTATTGGGTTAATAACAGAAGGAATTTGCTCTGGACTTGAGGATGTCACAATTTCCAGTGGGTTCATGTATCTTTTGGGAAGTCCTAAACTGAAAGACTTTAGATAAGATGGAAAATCCTGACAGAATTCGGGCTTTTGACTCCATTCTCATGCCTAAAGGATCACCACAGAGGGCCAGTCTGGCCTCACAGGGCTGTTAGCATCTGCTTTGTTTCTAATAAGCAGGGGGAAGGAAAGATCCTCATAGCTTCTACTCCTAAGTCTAGCAAAGTGGTAAGGAAAGAGTTCTCCCTCTCCCACCCAGGTGCTTTAAAAAAAAAAAAAAAAAAAAAAAGAAAGATCATCCACGTGAATTAAACAACTTGCCAAATGATTCATTACTGTCGTATCTAACAAAAAAGTACCATGTCAATGAACAGAATCAGAAAATTAAAAATTATAACTGCAGATAATTAGAGAAAAGCGCATGAGTATTATTAATTCTGAATCTCAGGAATGTATTACGTACTTGCTGCACCTCCTTAACATTGGGAGAAAAAATAAAACCAAATTCTATTTAGTTGCATAGCACCAGCCTTTGCAAAAAGGGTAAAAATAACGTTCATCGCAAGAGGCAGGAATCTAATAGGTTAGATAGTCTATGATGAGAACTCTGAATAAAGCAGATAGTATCAAATTACTTAACTAAAAAAACCCAACAAAGCAGCTGTTTACAGATAAAAAGAATACTTGCCTATGCGTTTCCAAATTAACAACCAACTGGAATTACATGTATTTGCTGTTTTAAAATAAGCAAAGAACCAGATACATGAAAGATCTGGATTTGCCCACCCTCTCAGACACGCTGGGTTTTAACATTTATGGAGTACTAAAGAAAATACACCACCTCTTTTCCCTTGATTTGATGTTACATTTGGCACAAAACTTTCACGTTCAGAAACAGATTTGGCTAGACAGCAGATGGAGTATTCCATTAAAACACGAGTGGCAAAATGTGCCCACCCTCCCAGTCACAAGCAGCAAACCACTTCTCAGTAACACCTGCCAGCAGATCACGAGCTGCTCGCACAGATGCTTTCCCACAAAACACCTTTCCTTAGTCCTATCTAAAAGTGTTCTTCTCCATAAGCAAACTCTGTAATAAAAAAATAAATAAATAAATAAAAATCAGGGGAAAGCAGCCTGAAGTAGTCTTGCTAGCACTGTACACTCACCCAGAAGAGCATACAGAAACACCAAGAGCATCAGAGGTAGGCAGACCTGCAGAAAGCTATAAATGTCAAACAGAGGTCAGGAGCACTGGGTTCAGCAAGAAATTACTATTTCAAGTTAAGCATAACTAGGAGGAAGAGAAACTCTGTCCACCTTATAAAAAATACCTGTGGCAATGACAAAAAAGAAAAAAAAAAAAAAAAAAAGAGGAGAGAAAAACCAGAGGGTACATTAATTATAATGGTTCTGTGGTTCTCCACTTTATTTACAGCTCCTGGCTCAGCAGCAGGCAACCCAATGAGAACATTTTTCACGGTGCAATTTCTAATGCAAATACAAGTAAAGGTAACCCTAGAGTGGTTTGCTAACTTACATAATGAGACAGGAAACAAACGGTGCAAGTGAATAACGATCACGTCAAATGGATTCAGAAAGACCACAGGGCTCAATAAATTCTTTGACAACTACATTTACCTCAACTATCTAAAATACCTCTTTTTTTTCCATAAATATATAAACAACTTTCCCAAAATATCATTTTAACAGTAATTTAAATATACATTCCATCAAAACATAAAGCCATTCTCTCCACCCTCAAAACCAAGAAGTGACCACTAGAGACAGAAATCTGTCTTTTGTGCTCAGCAAGTGCTTATTTACTGGCTTCGGACAGAGTGAAGAGCCCCAGGAGACAACACCGAGGTCTGCCCTGGCAGCTCCTTTTGCACTACCTGCAGCTAAAGCAACTTACAGGAGGTGAACGAGAGGAATGGAGGAGACAGACAGAAAGATGCATGTGTGGGAGAAACTGGTGTACGCAAGCAGGTGACATGCAAGTTCAGGTCTCTCAACAACGCTAAAACATCTCCTTGAAACCGGGGCAGGTTCACCAGGGATTAGCCTCGCATGTTCAAGCAGCAAGCATCTCATGTCTGTCAGCAAATTCAGGCTGGTGACGGGGTTAAGGTGCAGCACCCCACAGACTCGACCAGTGACAACAGCACAGGTTGGAGTTATACCAACTGCATGCTTCTCCCCCTCAGTTTATAGTTTACAGCCATAAATGACCAACTCCAGTAACAATCGACAGACCTGCTTGCTCCATAACAAGGGTCACACAGATTCGCACCACATTATTTCTCCCAGCCGTTCCCTACAAGGACGGCCTCATACAAACTTCCACCAGACAGCTACTAGCCCCAAGTTGTTACGATTTTACTCAAAAGTGTAGCATGACAGGGGGAAAAACTCCTATAATATTTTTTCTTTTAATTTTAAAAATTGAAACAAAATAAATTCTGTCTGGTTTAAGAGCACTTTTCCAAATCATGACAGACACAAAGTTTTCCATCTTTTAAAATTTGTGAGGTTGCATCAAACACCTGCATGCCCTCAAATGCTCTTCTCTCTGGCTTGCCAGGTCACCTAGTAAAGAAATACTTGCAACAACATCTTGGGCCCTTGTTCATCCCAATGTTTTGAAGCAGTTTCTAATATCATAGAAAATTCCTATCAACAGCTGTTAGTGGCACAGAAGGGATCTGTTTGCATACAGACGCTCATACGCTAGCAAGCACATCCCTGAGAGAAGTGATGCATGTCACTTTCTGCAGCCCATTTAACTACGTGTAGTTTCAATTTGTACTTCGCTCTGAACAGCGAGGAAATTCAGGAGGTGACCTTGTATCTCTATCAGTTCACAAATGCCTACTGCATTTAGAAAAGCAAGAAATGCAGGTATATGTATTTAAGATGTAAGCATTCCTTCAAGGCTGTAAAAAGTATTTTGCACCAGGCAAACTATTTAAAAAGGACTTCAGATCAATGCCTTCATTACCGCCCTCCGAAGATGTCCTACTTGACAACTGTGGGTGCAACAGATACAACCGCAAGTCTGGTTGGCTCATCCCTCCAGGTATCCTATACAGCCACCAAAAAACCCAAGAGGTGGGGGGAGAGGAAAAAAGAAAGAAAAAAATAATAGTTTACAGAAAAGAAAGCGACCCAGAGCATGGAAATTCAGTTCCTGCTGAGCTGCCCTAAAGAAAAGGCCCTTTGTCTCTACTGATTGCAAAGGGGCCTAATGAAGTCAGGAACCTAATGAGATTAGCCGATTCTGTCAGAAGCCTAAACTTCTGACAACTCAGAATATCCTGGTATTGATACCGCTCTTCTGCAGTTTATATCATAAACTGCAACAGCAATAAGTGCAGTTAAACCTTTTCCATAACTAGCCAGTATCAGCTTTTCAGGGACCAGACATCATTTGGCTTGTAGCTAGGCTACAATGCATCGCTAACGAAGACAAGGTTACGAGAAAGCAGGCTGTGATGAGGTAGGTGCGATGGTATAACACACAGAGCAGGGAAAACTTTCTGCAAGGCAAACAGCAAAGATCCAATACTTTCCTGCTAATACGCTGGAGAACCATAAGAGTGCCACCTCTGGAATTGTATTTAATACCCAAACACACCAAATCCACCCACGCACCCAGCTGAAAACCCTCCAAACACGTAGAGCTGCCCACCCACACCAAACCACCCCCGAGAACCACCTAAATCAGAATGACCACTGAACATACCGAAGCGCCGCATGTGCTATTAGACCACCGTGGTAGCAAAAGCCGAACAGCATATAGCAAATGCCCAAGCTGCACCTCCTACACCACATATACGCCACTGAGCAGCTGGCCTTTTCCACTGGACGGCATCATAAGGAAGAAATTTTGCAAGAATCTCAGCAGCCCTTAAAGCTGCTGTTGTGTGTCTGGAAGAAAAAAAAAATAAAAAAAAAAATCCTAACACACAGTACCACTCCCACAAAAAAGGGATAGAGCTTGTTCTTATGTAAGTATGTATATTATTTAACACTCCAAAACAACAGTTCCATCACATCTATGCAAAACCAGAAGTGGTGGAGCTGAGGCGGGCGGGGGGTGGTGGTGAATTTCTACTCTATTGTATCTATCCATTTTGTTTATTTGCCTCTGGGCTACTGTAGGGCCCTCACCCTGCAGAACAAGGACTACTATCCATTTTCTTTCTCTTCCTTTCTTGTAGCACAAGGTGACTAATGTGAGTATAATTCACACCATATTTGCATCTAATAACTATTATCTCCTAGGAAATTATCTTTTCAATCTGGGAAATAGCGATTACAAAACACCTTAAAGGTGAGATAAACAAATGCAGGCCATCATCTTTCTCAAGCAAACAATTGTTCCTGCTTTTGCAGTCATCTGAAAGGGTTTTGCTCTTCCTTAGATTAAACAAACACATGCGGCTCTGATGCATGCATTGCTTCCGAGGTAGATGTGAAGGAGAAGGCCTAGGTGACAAAAATAACCTTCAAATAGATGTTAGTGTATTCACATTGCAAAGAACATAAAAGGAGGCAGGAAGGAGGGGGGAAGTGTCTCTCTCTCATGTCATATTTAAGTGACAGTACAAGTAGCAGTGACTTCTTTCCCCGAACTGCTCACAGATATGGGACCATTGCATAATCTTCAATAATCTTGCAAATTCTAGTCACATTTTTTTGTGAACGTTACAGGAATTCACAGAATTAAGAGCAAAAATCATGACTTTTTTCCACTCATCACTCAAAAGAAACAGATGCAAAATAGAGCAAGTTTTCCTGTAAAAACAGTTTCGTCCTACTTTATGAACTAGTTATTCCTAACTGTAACCACCTCCCCTCACACAGAATATTATGTAGTGCTAAGAAGCTTCTCCAGTCTCTACACACCAGCCATGATAAACAAGTTGTTTTATGGCAAACAGAAAACCATGCACACGCACAGGAGTACAGCAGCTGGCTGACAGAAGCTGATGTACCTGTGCACCCCAAGCCGAAACCCACCTGGGCAAGCAGCACTGGGAAGGACAGCCAAGGGAAGGGAGAAGCAGCACAACTTGGTGTGGAACTGGAGAAGAGGATGAAGAGAATGAATGCAGACGTTTGAGATTTTGCCCTGGTAAAATCTTGGGCCAAGATGAATTTCACTAACATTTCTGCAGATACAGAGATAAAAATCTCAAGAGACTCAATGTGGAAAGTTACTTAAAACATGCACAAATTTAATTTGTTACTCAGTCTTTCAGTAACCAATTTTCTGCACTTCAGTGAAAGTAACAGGGGAAAAAAAATATTTAAATCTTATAAAGTAATACAGAGAAATACATATTCCACTTCAGAATGGATTATTTTTAGGACCATATGGAAAACATCCTTCAAGGATACCATCCCTTGGTGGCACCTTAGATGGCCTGCATGACAAGCATGTATCCAGTAAGTAGGTAACTCAATGTCAACAATATAAAGACTAAAGCAAGCCAAATTCAAATTTATTTGAAATATGGCTTTCTAAAATACCAAAGGAAAAAAAAAGAAAAAATAAAAGCATTTCTGCAGTAAAAAGACAGTTGGGGCTTTGCATGGCTTCAAGTGCAGCAACATATAGCCTTTGTCATATCTAAAACCAAAATCTTTTCGCTTCAGCCTTTTCCAGGCCATCCTTGTTCTCTTGACAGTTTTTCTCTACCTGATGTCTTTTCTAGTTTTTCATTCACATACGTTATGGTTCCTGACAGTTTCACAACATTGTCCTGGAAGACTTTTAAAAATGAATCCCAGAATTTGAATCTGGGTACTCCAGAGCCCATCTCCAGCCCCTTTGCTGTTTGTCATACTGGCACTGCCTTGTCCCAGGCAGCCCTTGCAGCACGTGCAGCCTGCTTCTCCATCCAGCTGCATTACTCAGTTTGCATTTCTGTAAGGGCCCACTCCAAGTGGAAAAACCACAATTTCTCTTTCATTTCACTTCCTCTGAAGCCCCTAATGTGTATCAAGCAGTTTTCCTTACCTGGCCTATGCTAACCTACTATAATCTACAGTACAGATATGTGAACCTACCTTCGAGAAATCTGCAAGGCCATTAAATGCACCAACCACAGTGCTATGTTTTCCCGATTCAAGATAATATGAAGGAACAAAACGAACTGCCCTAGTTAACCATCCCATGGAGTCTGGAAGAAACTTTCTTGTAATTTTGTAGAAAGGCATGCTGCATCTTTTCTGTGCGAGGCATTTGTATTTTAGAAGTAACACGCACTAGAAAAATACATTTTTAATACACCTGCGCTACACTTTTGAACATGTAAAATAAGTACATTACAAAAGTCTGGTAATTCATGATTTCTGAAGTTAAATACAAAATGTTTGTCTCCAGTCAGACCAGCGTAGTGTATCTCCACAACCTTACCCCTCACCACTCCAGACTTTCAAAGCTGAACTCACAGCTGTTTGGGGAGGTGTGCATCCCTGCACGTCTGTGTAACATCATTCTCAAAGTGCCTCCGAGGCGGCGGTATTCACTCTTTCTCAGGGAAAGCCACAGACTGGAAAGAATAAACTCCTGCAGTATTAAGTTATTTAATACTTCAATACTCTAACAGATTTAAAAAAAAACCCACACAAACAAAACTGAAGCCTAGTACAAGGGCCTTTTCCCAGAGTGGTTTTAAGGCAGAACCAAAATTGGTTTACATCAATGAAGTGAAATCTACATGACTGGGTCAGGAATTGTGTCTTGGGAAGAAAAGTTGCTATTCTTTAACTCCTGAGCTTCAAAGAAACTTTAAGAAATTTTCTTTGCAATGTTTCCTTCAACGGAGCTCAAATCACGCTCAGGTATTGCCATCTTACGCCAACCAGAACGGGTGAACAGCACTCAGGCCCCTCTAACAACCACAGATGTTGGGAGGTCACTGCCGTGAGTCACAAAGGCGCCCTACCACTCGCCTTTGTAGTATTTACCCAGAAAAGGTAAGCTGGCATCACTTGGTAAACTTAGTTCTAGTCAAAGGCCTGGTAAACCTCACTTTTCAGGCAGCAGAGAGACATGCATCTACAAGCCAGGGCAAACCACCACCTATGTTAAACACCAGGAGGGCTGAAGCCTCTCTCTCACCGACAGAGCCGCAGCACTCGGCAGGCTGACTGCAAGGTGGAAGCAGTACGACATCACTTGAGGGCTCCAATACTTTCATAAGCAGTCTAAAACACATATAGATGTCTTGGCTTCAAGTGACAGGTACAGAAAGGGAATCTTTTCAGCAGGAGGCAGGGGTGGAAGAGCTCAGGGACCTGCTAAGAGAACCATATCCTCCTCTCAACAAACCCAAACCACACCTCTCCTTCAGGTAGACAAATAAGGCAGGACAATCGCTGGAAATAGTCTGAAACAATTCTCTGCATTCAAAACTGTCTGATCCTGAACAAGGGTTAGGATGTAACAAGGAGCAATGCAAACAAAGGCTGGAACAACAGTGTCCTGAAGGTGGAAGAGCTACAGGCTTGGCGCGCTTAATTCAAATATTTCTGACAGGATACAATTTTCCCAGCCTAGTTTCTCCAACAGATACACACTTCTGTACTTTCCTCTTCACTGTTCCGAGTATTTTTGGTTTGTCAACATAACTGTGGATTTAAAAAGGCTGGGAACTGGACTTACAAACAACATTTGACAAAATCCTTTTTACAATACTAAGAAAATTGAGGTTTATTATGGAGAGCATTTGTGCAGATTAGAAAGCAGCAGACAGAAAAAAAATACATGGTAACAAAACAAGCAGCTTTCAAGAAAGCAAAAAGAAAAAAAGATCAAGGGAGGGATGCCCTCAGCCCTATATCGGGATAGCAGTGTTTCACATATTCTTCAATGAACTGCAAAGACACGAAGGCAACACCTCCTCTCCCCTCCCCATCCCCCAAGAACCTCAACAGCAAAAAAATCCACAGATGACAAAATTATTTACAGTTGGCCAAAACCAGCGAAGACTGGAAAGAATTCCAGATGAACCATGCAAGGCCAGGCCAAGGGGCAAACAAAATCCACTGCAGATCAATAAAAAGCAAAGTGCATTTAAATGAAAAATGTGAAGCACTCAGAACTGATTGTTGGGTTTAACAGTTCTGGAGCAACTCAGTATTTGAGTCAAGTCTTCAGCAAGTAAATGAAAAACATGGCTAGATATGCAAAGATACAACTTAGAAATATTTTTTTTTTCCATTTTGAAGTCGAATGCATTCACATGATTATCTAAAGGATAAGACCAACAACTGTTGTGCCACAGCATAAATCAGAAGCGTGTTCTCCATCACAGTGCTGTGTTCAGCTCTTATCTGATCTCTTCTTGAGATAGCAGATATAGTAAAAGGTTCAGAAAATGGGGACAAGAATAATTCAGGGCAAAGACAGATTTCTGTACAAAAGAGACAGAGAATTCTGAAGCAACCACACAAACAGGAGATGGATAAATTATCAAGGACATAAAAAAAGAACTGTAAAAAAGACTACAGTGCTCCTATAACTCATGCAGAAGCAAGGACATTTCTTAAAGAGCAATACGCTTAAAGCTGCTAAAAGGAAATGTGTGTTTGTTTAGCTGGTTTGGTTCTGTGGCAGTGCTCTGTTGTTCTTTTTTTATTTTGTTTTTATTCAGTGCTCAGTTTGTGCAATATTTTGCCACAATCTATGATGAAGACCTCAAAGGTTCAGATAAAGACTACAGTTTTATATAGCTCATGACGACGAGTCATTTACTTTAGGTAGGGGAAAGATCAGAAACACTCACCTGTCCTCTCTATATTTGCAGGATGCAATATTTTCATGACACAGGACTGAACTAACATAAAAGGCTCAGAATTTTCCCTTTGAGACTTGAACACAACTGTCCACCTTAGGACAAAGGATATGCTGAAGTATCAGGTACGGCCCTTGCCAACAGTAGGCAAAGTACACACACACAGGTTGCAGAACTGGTCCATTAAGATACCTAATCGTCTGCAGAAGTGCAGAGTGGTATGTCCACACAAAAAAGCAGAGGAAGGAAGCCAGGAACAACGGAACATACAAAGCTTTGTTAGGAGGCTTCAGCCTAAGGATGCTAGATACAGGGTAGTTGCGTGCTCTGTTCAGAAACGATTTTTGCTATGTTTGGAACAAGAAACTGCACTCATTTCTCACAAGAGGGCTGACACACTGAAGAAGCTGCTGGTTGCATCAGGCCAGTGGCATCGCAGTGGTCCAGCACAAACCACATCCTTCAGACACCATCCCTTCACAGTGTTCACAAGAGTGCTCATATGCAAGGTATTTACAACAGGAGCAATATATTTTTGCCATTAGTGTACACTCTTCACCAACTTATTCCTGAGTGTATGAGCCCCTTGTTATGCATGACAGCATGAGAGATTTTTTTTGTATCTAGAAACCACCCCAGAACTAGGTTAGCCTGGCAGGCTTGCAGCACTTCATTTACATATGAGTCAATCCTTCTGCAATACAAACATTAGTGATGCATTCCCCACTGTCCTTCTATTTATACTCACTATTTAACCTGCAGGCATCCCAAGTTAATTAAACAAATCAATCCCATTGAGATAATTGTGTCTCAAGCAAATTAACACAATTAGCCTTTTAAAAAGAAAATCCAAGCACTACCCACGATATTTCTTCATATAAATCATGTGCTTATTCCTCTGACTCTAGGTTCACGGCTATCTAGGAATCTGCATTAAAATGAAGAGTATAATGACACATGAAACTGGCTCATGTGTGACTGTTACAGGCAGCAGCTTCTCTGTTTGCATCATACACTTCCTCTGAAATCAGAGATGCCCATCAGAAATACACATCCTTAGAGCAGAAAGGACCAAGTAGGGATCCCACTGCACCGGACACTTCCCAGCTGTATCTCTTCGAGGACAGTCCCTGCTCCAAAACAGTACATTACACTGGCACTTACAGCCGTGGTGAGATAAGCAGTGATCTAGTTAATTGGATACACCAGGGCTTAGAGGCACTTCTTAATCCCTTCTTCTCCAGCTCAAGTTCACAGAAACCCCTCTGGAACAAGCTGAAGTTCCGCAAAAGACATGCTGGCACCCACTCTCTTTCAGAGACCCGTGCCTCCAACCCTCACGCGCACCGAAGCCACTGTGGCAGTTTAACGGACACCATTATCCTTGGCCACCCACTGCGTTTCTGGGGTGCTTTTGTTCCCCTGGACAGCCTCAGAGGAATCTGACATACCCCAGCCTCCCCAGTCACAGCCCACCCTCCATTCAGTTCTCAGCCACCCTGCACCGTGGCCAAAGCAGGGGCAGGCATTCTTTTCTACCAGTCCTGGTAACAGATGAGGGCACAACTTGGGCTGAAAGCTGGAGATGTCTCCAGCTACCGCAGGAAGATTGAGCAGAGCTCCTCTGTCAGAGCCTGCGAGGAAGAGAGGTAAGAAGCATCGAGCATCCTGCGACTAAAACCAGAAAACTTAAGTAAGAGGCCAATGTGCAAAACCACGACCTCGTCAGCTGAAGCACCTAACCAACCCCACTCTTCCAAGAGACGTTAAAACATCTATGCAGTATGTCTGCGACACTGCGGACTAAGCCCTCACAGCTGCCTGCGACGGTTACTGCGTTAATTCACACGAGGCCGTGAGCAGCGAGGGTCGCTCAAACGCAGGTGACTCCATCGCACAGCTCGTGAGGAACTGCTGAGCAGAGGCAGGTAAGTGTGCGTCTGTATGTGCGTGCGGGAGAGACGGGGAGAAAGAAGAAGGGGGGTGTGTGTGTGTGTGTGTGAAAAAGTGTTGCTAACGAACCTAACCAGTAATAACTGTCTTCTCGTTTCTATCAGCAGCCGATCCAAGGAGGGGCGAGCTGCTCCCCCCGGTGCCTCCCGGCTGCTAGGCAACTGCCGCAGCCGCCAGGGGCAGGCGGGCACCCGGCATTAACTTCTCTCTCTTTTTGAGGGTATTAAAAAAAGCTTATGCTAGTACAGTAGCTGCAAAACTGGTAAGTTCCTGAGAGTAATTATGGGGAGGGGGTGGGGAAGGAAAGAGAAGTGGCAGGCAGGAGAGGGGAGGACGGCAGAGGACCAGGCTGACACACTGCTCCCGGTGAGGGAGGGTACGCAGGAGGTAATTTAATGGAAGACTCCCCCACCCTCTTTGCAAAAGGAGAATACAGCATTCCTTTGTTTTCTTTAGCATACCAAAACTAAAGCATTTTTCCCTCTCTTGGCACATTCCTCATTCACGTGGCACTGTAGCCAACACATCACAGTGGCTCAGCCAATGTGGATGAGATGGTAACGGTGCTGGTCCCTCTGCAGTTGCTCCAAACATGCCTCCAGACCATGCTGGCCAGCAACCAGGTCAACCAGCCCCCCACCTTGCCCAGGGCCCTGCTGCCAGTCTGCCCCACAGGGCTCTCAGCCTCGACCCCAGCCTGCTGCCCCCTCTGAGCTAGCAGGATCCAGCCATGGACCAGACGAAAAGACAGGTTAATGAAATGGGGACTGGGTGACAAACCAGCCTTTTCCTCATGGAAAGACCATTTTTCCAACTTTAGATCTTTTCCGTGGCTTGGTTTAGTGCACAGCCGTGCAAGTGGGTCGGTCAGCACAAGCAAGGTCAACCCCTTCAGCCAGCCACCAGCGGGACCCCAATCTGCAGTTCCCCAAGGTGGCAGCTCCTCCTGTGCCACCAGCTGGGGAAGTTCTGCTAAGGTCCTGTTAAGGAACGCACTGAAGGAGGGTCCCACAATCAAGCCTTCAAGCGAGTCCTACTCGAACTGCACAGACAAGCAAGGGAAGAGGTTAGCCCCAAAGTCACGTACTGGGCTGAACTGGGCAGTCATACCACATTTCTTGTATGACCAATCTGAACTGCACACTACTGTTACCATTTTCATTACCTCCACAAACCAGCGGCAAAACGAAATGCTAGTTCTTATTATTTAAAAGAAAATTTTAAAAAATATAAAAAAAAGTATCTGCTTACAAAAATTAGTACTCCTCAGGAAAGTTAGAAGCAAACTTAATTTATATGACAGCTAAGTCTTCCAGTAACCTGATTTTTACACTGCACAAAAATCAGAATGCTTACATATAAAGATACCTACTTCTTATTAGAAAATGAACTTAACACCACATCAACTCACAACACACAGCACAAAATTTTACATATGTTATCTGTCTATGTATCATTTAAGAGTCAGCACCAAAATGGATAACAGGTATAGCAAGAATACAAAAGTAATTTATTACAGGGCAGCCTGGGAAAAGGGATATACACGTTTATCATAAAGTGTACTTGGAAAACCATTTCTGTGATACAGGATCCACAGACACAGATGTCCTGCCATAAAGAATTCATTATTTACAAATATACTACAGAACACTCCATAAATAATTCACACTCAATACACGTCAGAAGTGAAGGCAACGGCATTTTCTCTGCCATCCTCATGGAGCTCCCTGTACTCAGTGAAACAGAGTTCTGCCACAACATTGCAAACGCAACAAGTACACTGGATTTTCACTGAAATACAACACTCCTTTCTCCACAAAAAGTCTCCCCACCAACACAATTTAGGTAGACTTCTACACAAGCATTGCCACTGTGGGGACGGGAAGTGCAATTTGTTTGTTTTTAAGACATTGAATTGCACATATGAATTTTCTTGCCGGCTCTGTAAATAGTATCAAATTGCCCACTTGTGCAACACTGCTGCACCTGGGCAGTGGACCCAGCCCTACCTTGTGTCCTCCGCTCTGACCTCGCGAGGCAAATGCAGAGGCGGGCAAGAAACTCAGCAAGAGGGACCACCGTCTCTGCGGAAACACAGGGCAACGCTTATTGCAAAAAGAGTGCCAGGAGTTTTACACAGCAATGGAAACATCCCTCCATTTTAAATGAGATTATAACCAACTTTATTTTACATAAGTAAACAAACAGTAACCAGAGAAAAAAAAAAGAAGTCCAGTTGCTACTGATATGGAATGAATCTGGAAAATCTACCTAGCAGTGGCAGGTCCCTAGTGTGTTAGCTTTTAATTTTCCACGACCCATGCAAATTCTCCTATTTCTCAAAAGATCAAGCAAAAACTGCATAAAACCTGTGATCATTTTCCTCTCTATTCTATTTGTACCATTCTTCACTCCATCAGGATACCTGCATGGATGCAAAGCTGCATTTGCCTGACTCCTTTCATCTTTCTAATAAAAAATAATAATAATTAAAAAAAGCATAACAAAACCCCCAACCCCCAGCTACTCAAAAAACCCCAACAAAAGCCCCTCAGAACTCTCCCTGCTCTAACCACAGATGCCCCTCTCCACATGGATAGGCACGCAGGACTTCAATTCTGTTTTCTCTCTTTTGATTCATGACTCAAAACCCAGCAGATCTGTCAAAGACAGGAAAGAAATAATAAAACAGAAAACTTCACCAGCCTACTAGAGATGGTACTGGGAATAAATATGCACATGAACACCAGACTTGGCTGGTACACCCTTTCACAGCATCAGGCGGTCTCCACCCACCTCCCACAGACCCAGAAAGCAGAACAGACCATTGTGATCGCCTGCCTGACCTTCTACCCAAGGTGTGCACAGACCTACATGCAGATACAGTACTTGTTAAAAGTCCAGAACATATATACACTCAGCAATAATCTCCTTTGCTAAAAACAGTTTAACTCACAAGCAAGTGATCAAGAATCCATCACGTCTAAAGGGAGTTGTTTCAGTGAGTAATTTATCCTATTTAATAATTTGTGTGTTACAACTAGCCCAGATTCATGTGGTTTCAACTTTCAGATACTCAATCTCATTACACCTCCTCCTACTAAACTGAGGAGCTTTGTACTTACTTTCCTCTATAGATATTTGCTAAATACAACTCAGCCACTTGACTTAAAGTAAGCATACTAGGCTTTTCATTAAGAGAAAAATAATAATCTAACAGTAAAACAGGTTTTCCAACCGTAATCAATCTCTCAGCTCTCTAAAGCTTCCCCCTCACCTTGTAAAGCATTTTTTTCTAAAGCAGGCACATAAGAATTGCACTCCACATTCCAGTAATGATCCTGTGCCGTCATCATACACTCGTAAAATACTATATACTCCTACACGACGCTTGAATTTTGCATCCAAAGACTGTATCCATATTCTAGCAGCACTGCAAGGACTCCGTATTTTGTTAGCTTTTTACCATCACCCCAGCTCCCTTCCAATGTAAACTGCTCTCTAGCATGTAGTAAGCCCTTCCCTCTGCATGGTAGGCGGAGGTGGACTGGTCTGTGCCAACATTCATACTATTCAAGTAAGTCCATACCAAAAGGAAATTAATCCTCTGTGGGACAAAGGACATGCCATTATTTGCCATACCCCTGATTTTGGTGCCATTTTGAGATTTCAGAAGAAATAACTTTGTTCAGTGTAATTATCAGGGATCTCAAAATAAAATTATCTCAGTTCTACCAACTAAAGGCTCGTAGTTACTTCTCCCTTCCCTTTCCAAATGATCACATCGCCTCATCAGCCACTTATACCCACTGCCATTATTTCTGTATTTGCTTCACATATGTAGACATACATAAATGTGACTGAAGTCCCAGCATAAAATGTGCTCCTCTTTGCAGAAAAGTGCTGAAGAGCTCTAGGTGCATACGTGATGTCCTCGCAAGCAGCAGCATAGCATACTGCTGGTCCATTCTGAGCACTGGATACAGTATTTTTAGATGTAACCTTTACTTCCCTCCCTCTTCACAGAAAAGCTTCAGGAGTTAAAACATATCCTGGTTAAGTAAATGCGAGATTGCGGTTTGTTGTTTTGGTTTGTTGATTATTTTTTTTTTTTTTTGTAATATAGTATCTAATAAAGCATCAGCAACATGAACATTATGGTTATTAGTTTACTTAATATGATGATGTTCCATTAGACAAAAGATAATACAATTGCAGGCTGGAAATTAACTATGGAAACATGTTGATATGGTTATATGGAGTCATGAAACTTTTTCAAATGCAGGAGCATTGTGTCTACAATACAGTTTAAACAAGTTAACTTATTTCAGCTGTATATGCATAATAAACTTTTGCTCTATGCTGTCATATCAGATACTCATTCTTCCAATACATAAATGTTTTGGGTTTTTTTTTTCATATACAATAAAGTATTTAATGACTACTAAAAAAAAAAAAAACCCTATGGTTAAAGTTGAGTCGAAACAACTCACCATAACATAGTGCTTCTCGTGCTTTCAGCTCAAAAGGAGAATTCCTATCGTTATTAAACAGCAGTAATATTTATAGAAAAAAGTACCAAATTAGTTGTACTGCTTTTGCTCTTCCAGAGCAAGATAATTTCATCTTTTAGAGAAACAGCACCAGCATTGCAATGGTGTCCTGGAAAAGTAGCATGCATACAGAGGAGCAGGGGCAGAAGAGTCTCGTCACAACAGAGCTGGATGCCAGTTGATGTTACAGCCGTGATGAGAGGACTGTCTTGAAAAGCAGGGGTCTAGTTGCTAGACCCAAGCACCCAGCACTCGTTTCCTCACATGGATTTATTTAAGGGATGGAAACACTAATGCAGACCTAAAGGCGTTCTTTTACTAGGCTAAAGTTTAATAGAGCTTGAACTTCTTAACAAAGGTCAAAGAAGTTTCAACACACCTCCTCAGGTTAGCATTCCTTAAGTAAAAGCAACGCAGCCATTTGTTGAAGCCTAGTTCAACAACAGAACTAACGGCTAGCCACAAAGCCTTCCCCACAAAGCCTTCCCTAGGATATTTACCTGATTAGCTAAGAACATATGTACTAGAGCTCATTTAAAAAGCAAGTGTTTCATTGGTCAGAGCTAACAAAGTATGGCCAACTTGTCCATCAGAAGTGCCTAAATAGCCAAGCTGAGGGCTCATTTCTCTGAGTAAAAGGGGTTTGGGTGCTGGGTTGTTGGGGTTTTTTTTCCTGTGTTTTGACCTCCATCACAAAGTTAAAGGGTGGCAGTTTCTTCATGTCTGAGTGTGCTAGTACCCCAAGGGCTTTCACTTCTCACCTGCCCACAGGAAGTTCACACCTCACTGTTACCAACCAAAATAACCAAAATACAGCAAGAAGCTCCAGCCATCTGAGACTACATCAATCTTTCCCATTCTCTGTGAGCTGGCTTCAAGCGAACCAAGCAATTTTTGTAAGCCCCCATCAAGCCTGTGGCAGAGAAGCAGAGCCTGGCCAAGGCAGACAGAGACTCCCCGAAGCTGGGACAGCTCGGCCAGGACAGCAAAGATCCCCTCCCCACTATGAAGAGTGCCCGCATCTCAGTGACACCGAGCAGAGCAGATAAAGGCATCCCTTCAAAGGAAAATCCTACCGTGGACATAGAGCTCAAAATGCTGCTAATTGTTATTCTGCTGGCAGGCTGCACATTGGCCTTTTTTGCAGCTTTTGAAGTATGATCCAAACAGCAAAAGTAGGCCGAAAGACTGTTTCTTGTAACTTCAGATTTCTAATAAAGGTTCCAGCCAGTCACTTAGCTCTGCACTTGCTTTTGTGGTTGAATGTATTTCCTATTTAAGAACAGGATTATAGCAGTTCCTGGTTTGTCACGTTTTCTTCAAATAAAGAGCTTGAGCAGCTGCTTCCTCTGCTGTGCGTTACCCTGCATTGGTGAACACTCTCTTCCCTCTCGACCTGCTCAGAAATGCTCAGCCACCTACAAAGCTGATTTACACACACGAGGCAAGAAGATGAAGGATTTCAAAACCACATCCATGATGACAGTCCATGGGATTTTTTTCCTCCATACCTAGACTTCAATCCTCCCTTTTCCATCTGTACTTCCCAGCTCTTTCAGAGTAACGAGCAAACATTCCTCTAGCTTCACAAATCTGGCACATTTCATTTTCCTTGTCATTTAAGAGATACACACAAACTATTTGGTATTAATAGTAAGAACACTGTGCACTTTGTAAAGCTTTATTCAAAGCATCCTGTGATCTTCCACTGAAAGCATTAATTTAGCACCTTCACAGTACTTCTGAGACACATAATTCATCTGACACAGATGGAAACTCAGAGGTACAGTCGGCTAAAGCGACTTGCTGTTGGGCTAACCACCAGAACTCATGTCCCACCTTCCAAATCCATTCTTTATTTCAGCATTTCTGGCCAATGCTTGCTCCGGTGCTTCCTGCCCCACATCTATGTTCCAAAGAAGTCACCCCTTCCTTCCTCTATTACCACACCTATATAAGTCTCTGGGAGAAATTCCCAGGTATTTTTTTTTCCCAAGGATCTCCTGAGATTAAGTGATTAAGTCATTAAGGAAGAAGTTCATCACCTGCTAAGGAAACTACTTAATATTCTCACCAACAACAACCTGCATGGCTTTGTTCCTACATCCCAGATACTAACCACACTGGCTGAACGTGAAGAGCTAATGTTAACCCCTTTCAAATGCAAAGAATATTCTCAGGGTCTGGTCTTCAGAAAGAGTTTCCCTGTATATGCGAGAGTGCTAGTATGGTATCACATCAGCCTCAATTTGTTTTAAAAGGGAGAGAAAGAACACAGAAGGTCAGTGTCCCTACCCCTTCAACTATTCTTCAGATACTATTATACAATTACATTAAAGTGTATTTCTTTAATAAGTAGTAAATATAAACATATATGGAAGAGGACAAGCAATTAGTATTACGGCAACATCTGAAAATGAAAGGGAAGAATTTCAAATTCAGCCAGTAGTGAAAACCAAATTCCCGTATGAAAAGGCGGCCGGCTAAGCAAATGTGAACTTGCCTTGCATGACAGACAGCGCAGGAGCTCCTAACTGTACATGACTCACTAGAGCTTCCAGAGCATTACTTGTTTTGATGCTTGCACCAGGATCCATCAAAATTACATCTGGACACACAGCCCTCTTTCTTGTTTTAATAGAAGTACTTTAATAACCCAAGAGAATACATTGTCATTAACCACAGTTAGCTATGGTTTTCTCTGAACAGTGGCCATTGCTACTTTTAATCAAACCTCAGGCAATAACGTCTCACCAGAAACCAATGTCAAAACTTCATGTTATCCTACAGAGAGCCCTTAAGTGCCTGCTGAAATCTAAATTAAACAAACGTTTGTGCCTCCTTTTGTGTCAAGTAGTCAGAGCCACAAAGCATCTCAAGACTCCAGCCCTCACCAGGGTACTCAGGGCATGCCATCCCATCCCTTCCGTTCCTTTGCACCATGTCTGGAAACTGGAAAAACAAGAACACACCCTCATCTGGCTCCAATCCTCAAACCAGAACTGAGGAACAACAGCTGGTCTCTCTGAGTAAGCAACGCATGGCGCTCGCGTGTATCAGTTGGTAGAGATAAAGAGCTGTTGAGGGGTGCCTGCATTAACAGCCTCTCTTCATAGAAATGGGAAGTCTTCTAGGCAGCACGGCCCATCCAAAAAATCATCAAAGGAAAAAGTTACACAGCAAGCTACACAGGTGCATCTCATGCATATTTTTCGTGTCTTTCAATCACTAAAAGCTTGTTGGATATCCTTCTAGCATTGTCTCAAAAAGCTCTACTTCAGCTGGAGTTTTGTTACAGGGACTGATGCTGTACCTTGTTCAACTTCAGAGAATGCTTCTAGTGAAGAATTCATCATCATCCCCTCCTTAAAGCTAGAGAAGGGGATGATATTTTAAGCTGCAAGCCAGCTGAAGAAAGCAGAGAGGAAAGGGACAGGAGATGATTTTTCTTTCAAGTTGTCTATTCAAGAAATCCAGAGAAAGTTTAAGTGGGACACGGTCAAGTCTACTCCTTTGCCTGTCTGTTTTTAACAGCACAGACCAAGATAAGGGCCAAAGAGCGTACACTTTTCCTTTGTGTAAGAAAATGCATGCCATCATTAGAATAACACTAGTTTTCTAACTAGTAACGCACAGGATCAAAGTGACACCAGTAGTATTTATTGAAGGTAAAATTCACCTGAGTCTACAACAGCCAGAGCAAACGAAGTGTTCCCTGACCATCAGAAGATGGCTTTGGTGGGAGGGCACCATTACTCCAGTCCCCACAGGCTTCCCACGCTGCCCGAAGCAGATTACTTGAACAGTAACAGCAAGGGCAACATGCATTTCTGGTCTATTCATTTCAGAAAAGAAAATACCACAAGAACAGCTAAAGATTCAGAAAATACACCTTATATAGAGTTTAAAAAGTCTGTGTATTTTGCTTATCAAAGAGGATAATGGTTATCAGTGACTTACTGACAAAATGGCTAAATGTCTCTACCAAAATTTACTCAGAAGATAAAGAATACATTAGCCTAAACTGGGCCCCAAAAAGATGCTGCTGAGCAGAGGAAAAAGTTTTGAAACAGGCTGAGTGAGATGCGTAAAATGAGGCTGTGTACATCGCCCTTATGGAAGTACAGGTCTTGACCTTTTTCATCTCTAAGAAGTATGTTCAAATACCATACTCACAGGCAACTGTTACAATAAATAATGAAAACAATATACTGTTAAGGCTCAGCAATGTGAAAGCAAAAGGGTAATGAAGTACTAAAGCAGTAAGTTTTTTTCCTCCTGATAAAATGGAGGAGGAAAAACAGACCCAACCCTGTTGGCACACTTTGTAGACAAATTCCTTTGGACAATTTATGAAATTTTTTTTCTTCCTCTTGTTTAACAAAATTACTTCAACAGTATAAAAGCTAGCAACATAGCTTCTCAGAAAAGGAAAGTTGCTCTATTCCTTATTGGTAAGCAGTGCACACACACACACAAAAAACCCACCCACAGGAAATTGAAAGCTATTCATTTAGTTTTAGCCAAGTTCTTTGCGAGACTGTACCTTTTGACTATTAGTTGATGGTAAATGTGCAACTATCTGGTACTTAACCTCATATAAGAACGAGACCAAAAAAAAAAATAAATGTATCGACATTAACTTTTACCTTCAGAAAAGAACACAAGTGGTACAAATACAATTGTCTAGAAAATGCTACTTAGCAAAAACAAAACATCTACTCCCCCACATACATGCAATATTTAGAAGAAAGAATTCAAAGCTGTAATTATGTTCACACAAACTCAAACTGCAAAGTACAAGAAGTTCAATTTAGGGATTCAAATTCCTGTCAGTGTTATCTCTAATGATACCAAGTACCCCACTTCCTCTCTTATTTTCCCTCTGATGTTTTAGGGGCCTGTTGGGATGCTGTCCATTGCCATTACCAGGGATCTGAAAGAAAATATGAAATCACTTCTTGTCACCTGCACAGAACATGAAACCTGGAGCAACAGTAAGCAAAAACCGAATCAAGTTACTTTCTGGTAAAGTGGATTTTTTGCTGGGTGTAGTTTATCTGAACAGCTGGTTTTAATACAGCAATAACACTAAGTTACAAACTCCTAAGAATATAAAAAGAACTGGGAGTTACCCCTGGGGAATTGCATTTGGAAAGGCAACGATCCTGTTAAAAAGACTGGAGGTCATGGCAGACACAATCTAGACGCTAAACTTCCTGCACAAACGTGCAGCTAAGCAAGGAAATGTAGCCTCTGGATGGATAAGAACACTATTTTGTGTAAGGCAAGGGAGGGAGGGAGAGCATTATCTAAAGAACAGTAACAGCAAGGGCAACATGCATTTCTGGTCTATTCATTTCAGAAAAGAAAATACCACAAGAACAGCTAAAGATTCAGAAAATACACCTTATATAGAGTTTAAAAAGTCTGCGTATTTTGCTTATCAAAGAGGATAACGGTTATCAGTGACTTACTGACAAAATGGCTAAACGTCTCTACCAAAATTTACTCAGAAGATAAAGAATACATTAGCCAAAACTAGGCCCCAAAAAGATGCTGCTGAGCAGAGGAAAAAGTTCTGAAGAGTTCAGAATTCGCTTCCTCTGTCTGACTGTACATAATTACAGTTGACTGTTATGATGCATAGTATGCTCAGAAACTCACTGACAGCCAGCTTGCCAACTGCAGTATCCTCAAGAACCACTTTCTATCTTATCCAGCTGACTAAAACCCTGTAAAATTCCTCTGGCATTTACATCTTCCCCACTTCGCAACAATGCTGTCTATTCAGAAATGCAGACCTGTTATAATACCTAACATGCATTTAGGTAACTCCAACCAGTATGGCTCTTGGAGCACATCTCTTCAGAAGCACTGGCTGCTCTCTAGGCACTATCAGAATATTCTCCACAGCCTCAGTTCAGGGTATCCAAGATGTTCTCAGAGCTCTGGGACAGACTGTGATCCACCACTCTGCTGCTCCAGGTAATGTTAATTGGAGACTCAAATTTTTATGTGGCTAAATGAGGAACATGAAGTGGTTTCCAAGTAGAATCACTCATGGCAGACCTACGCACCAGAGCTTACGACAGCCACCTCTTCCTCTCCACACTTTTGAACTCATAGCAACTTGCATTAAACAAAAATGCCTGGACGATGTACTATATTACGTCCCTCCATGGATAAAAAGAAACAAAAAAAAATACAGTACAACCACATACATACTACAACCACAAAAACATTTAAGAATTTCTATAGCACAGAACAGAATTGCCTAAAATTCTCCTGGGGCAAAATTACTGTAATTTACAACTGGGACATGTCTCCTCCTGTCATTTAGAGTCAGGAATGGGCACCTCTAATGTAACAACAGAGATTACGGACTGTAGAAATTACCGAGTGAGAGTTCATGGTCTGCACCAGTAAGACAGAATGAACAGATACCAAAGGCTTATTCTGAGGACAGAAGTCTATGAATGTATTTCATATGATATATGTTTTCTAAAACTATAAAGCCCATTCCGTGGTGTTTATGAAGCCCACAAATCATGAGTAGTCCCTGTAATTTCAAGGCACACTGACTGAGCACCAAGAGGACAACCAGAAGAGTTGTTACAACTAGTTACAGTTGGCTTTGCTTCTTGGGCTGCAGACAGGCACCCACCCAGCAGGAACACGGACAGCTGCCTGCCCCATACAACCCCACGACCCAAAAGCCCTCAGCTCCTTAACATCAGCTCATTCGTTCAACAGGAGCAGGAAGTTACCGGCAGCAGCTGGAGGTCGATCATGAACCAAAGAGCACATTTTTTGCAGAAGATCAACAGCAAACAAGCTCCTGCCGTTCTCCGAGTCTTGTCTGGGTACCTTAACTAATATTTTCCTTTAATTTAAATATCTAGTGGCTTTTAAGTTAAGTTTAATGACATATGTGAAGTTTGCAACTTCTCACTTACTGGGCTCCCCCCGATATTATTTTTAGACTTTTTTTTTTGGTATAAAAAAACCCAGCACGTTACTGGCACATCTCAGGTTGGCAACCAAGCCAGAGCCTGGAAACTGCACAGCCTCCACACAGAGTGGGTTTCAGAGAAAAAAGCAGAACATGTCTCTATCTTGCTACACCAGTGGCAAACCCTCAGCCTCACTGCTAGGATTTCACCTTCTACCTCAAATTTCCCTTTTAACTCTGTCTGGCACCCTGTCTTGAATTAGTTTAGGAAAGGTTTGATATGAGAAGTGGACAGTCAAGAAGGGAGTTGCAGCGAAGAAGGAATAGGTGAGGAGAGGGGGCCAAGATTGAAATGGTTGGTAGTGGTGGTTAGCACTTCAGTACTGAGAGTCAATCTGATCTGTTTCGTAAGTTAACAGGAAAAAAAAAAAAGCCAAACAAGTCCCCACAACCAGTTGTGTTTTTGGAGTCAGGGTTTCTCAGCAAAAGCCGAGAGGCCTCTCCATACCAATGGCAACACTACACGGACGGACCTTGACCTCTAAAGCACAACCATTAATCATTTCAACACTAAGTTACAAAGGAGTATCATCCCCTTTTTACTGACAGGGGAGCTGACTCAAAGACAACTAAGGGAGTTGCCCAAAACCACAACACTAGTCATTAGCAGAGCTGCAGTTAGAAGTTCCTGGCTGCCAGGGCCGTTTTCAAACACTGAAATTGGCGGCTGCCCCGCAGCCACAGAGCTGGTACCCTGTGCACTTGCCAGGTGGAGGGTCACCTGCGCCTTGCACCACGCCTACAAGCTCCAGTCACGCCACCACCATCAGAAAAGGAAGAATGAAGGGTGCACCCAGTCCATGATGAGCAGCAGCAGTGATGTCACCCCGCAGACCTGCTCTGGTGGGTGACCACCCCAAAGGGGCAGCCACAACACCGAGGGTCTGCCCTGGCACTTCCCTCGTGCCTGCGTGCCTGTTGGAGCTCAGAGAACTTGGGCCAGAAAAATAACCCTATGGGAGAAGTCAAAACTAGCAGGTTTTGCCAGATAGAGTACCTGTGAGCATTGGCTTACTAAGTGGGGTGGGGTGAACAATGGGCAACACGCATCCCAGACTGCAATGCTAAACTACACCCGGTCTTGTTTGTGCTTTGTGTACTCCGAGGGGAACTTCAGATCAGTTCACTTCCCAAGCAAGAGCTGAAACATCTCTTTCCATTTTAGCCCTACAGCTTTAATGTGCATTTTACAGTACTGATTTCAGTTTCTCTTAACTGCTTAGTCAAAGAGTGCAAAGCTACTTACATCCTACAGAACCGGCCCGCTCACAATGAGGATATTCTACAGTGAAAGGTGGCCTTTTTTGTAAAGGTAGTTTGAAAAGCATTATATAGGTTTATTTTCCATCTCAATTTTTATAGAAGTAGCACAATTCTTACAACAAGCAGCTTGGGAAACCCAGCGCGACAGCAATGGGGAGGGGGAAGTGAGTATTGTACTTTTACATTAAAAGCAGAACCACAGAAATTTGCTTTTCATAACATGATTAATCTTAAATGTAAACTTACATCTAGGCCTCTGCTGTATGAGTTGAATGTATTCCCCTGCTTTCTGTATTCTGCTTGGTACCTGCCTATACCGAGTTATCCAGACATTCCTTCCAACTCACTTGATCCTTTGAAGCTGACAAGTTATCTACACATTCAGGCACTGAAGTAATTTATTCTTTTAGAAGTGTTAAGCATTTACAACTTGCAACATCAGATTGTGCAAATATTCAAATTTTCTGGAAGAAAAAGAAAAGGGAAAAGCATTTACCTTGATGTCTATATTTATGTAGGTATTTCCCACCCCCCTCCAAACTTTGTTATCAAGAGGCTTTTCCTTATGCATGAGAGATTTCCCATTTTTCCTCCCTGTGCTTTCCAGGTACTTTCCTCCTATTGTGACAAAACAGCTCATTAATACAAGAAAAGAAACTCAAATTACCTGTTACTGTTTTATTTGAATTAGCTTTCTTATTTTGGAAGTTTTTCTAAGATGACTTCTGTGGAGACAAAAGTATTCATAGGCAACATCAAAGGAAGTTATTAAAACTCATCTAGCAGTGATACAAGAGTATTGCACTGATATGCACTAACACGAGAAGAATCCACAATGTGCCAGTTTAAAAAGAAATCATTCGTGGACTTTGCCTCAATTTGGTCTTATCAAAATCAAGTGTTACTCCCAGTAAAAAACAAAAACACACCAAAAATGCAAACCCCACAAATACTTCAATGAGTTACTGTAGTTCTGCATGTGTTAAACCAGGGTTTTCACTGCCAAGACTCATTAAAAAAGAACAACCAGAAAATGTTTGCAAAACAGATTGCCAAAGTGTATTAACAGCTATTAATAACAGAATATACATCAACCGACAGTTTTTCAGATAATCAATAATTGGCAACCTAATTTGGAACTGTTAAGGCAAGTGACCTTGGAGCTGCAATTCCTCAGGTCCAAGCTAATGGCAGGTGAAAATAGGCTTGATAACAGTTACTTCCTAGTCATTTCCTTCCAAAAAATGACACAATGCTATTTCAGTGATCAAAGTAATCCTTATCTCATAAACAAACCTCTGAAAATAGATTAGGCCTTATAGAATGATTTTATATTTATGACTTGAGCTATCGGGCAGACCTCATGTGAAACTTGACTTGCAGTTCGTAAGGGCCCCAGGTTCCTTGGAAGGAAGTAAGATAAAGGCACAGGGAAATACAGGGGAAGGAAAAGAAAATATTGGGTGAGAGGTCTGGCACCTATCAACGCAGCTGAAAGCTTGCCAAGTCTCATAATTTCATCATTATTAGGCTTCAGGCATATTAAAAGAGCTATTATTCTTTTTTTTTTTCATTATTCAGCCTCGTCACGTAATCAAAAGGATGGATGCCAAAAGCCAGCCATTACAAGGAAGTCATCATGGCTAGTATTAAAGCAAGATTACTCCCTGGACAGACTGGACCATCTCTCATTGCTTTAAATGGGACTAAAAGATAGCAACCCCTTTAATTGCAACAGCAACAAGAAACACAGGAATGCTTCAGAATACTTCCCCAGAAGAAGAAACAGCAGGGAAGGGGTCAGGAAATATCCATGAAAATTGTAAGCAACCAAGGGAAAACACAGACAGAACCTGAGGGCACATGTGAGGCAGGATCCAGATGCCTGTCTGGAAGGATGGAAACCCAGATGCAAATGGGGAGAAAGAATGCAGAAAGGGAGCAGAAGGTTAAAAAAATAAATGTTTTTGAATAAAATAACACTGATGCCATAGTAGTAAGGGGTAGTTGAAAGAATGAGGGACACCTGACAACTTCAGCCTTGAGAAGGAGCACAACCAGGTCAGGTGCTTCTTGTGACACAGAAGGACTGGGAGTGAGATGATGGCATTTCTCCAGCCCAGGCTGCTGGGGAAGCGATAAACAAAGCCCCCTCAGAGGAAGGAGAGTGACACACACTCATAGCTGGGGATTCATTTCAGCCACGAGGAGGTACCACACAAAATGAGGACAGGACGTCTTCTTCTAGAGGCAAAAGATGAGAGCCAGTGGAAAGTGCTACTTCTTCTTCCTAGAATCTCATTTTAAAGCCAGTCCTGCAATTGCTATGGATCTGGCTCACAATTTGTACATGCCTGGGGCTGGCAATAAAGCTGCGGCGAGAGAAGGTGTCGTGGCCTCAAGCTGCAGAACCTGCTAGAAACAGAGCCTCCTTGATGGTTGTTTTACGAGGGAAGGGGAGAGCGAGCTCGCCCTGGGAGAGACGGTACAACAGCATCCAGCTGTTGTGCCACAAGAGCTGCCCATGTTACAGCACTCTATTATCAGTATCTGCTTCACAAGGAACAGTACTTAAAATTAAGTAATATAAGATTTATATGCTATATAATATACATATAGTACGCAAGGAGTAGCATCTTAGGAAAACACTAGCAGCTGAATAAGTACGACTAAAACGCTGGCCCACATGCACACCTAAAGTCCCCAGCACCACACTGGCACCAGACAAATACACTTTTCACTCAACTGAATCTGCTAGAAAAACCAGCCCTATCCCATCCTGGCCACGCTGCTTTTCAACGAGAGCACAGGCACGCCAGCGGCGATGCTGCAGTGGGTACCGCAGGGCCTCCGGCCGCAGCGATGCCCGTGGCCAGCGTGCGATGGGACAGCAGCTGAACTGCCTGTGCACAGAGGGGTGCCAGTGCAGGTCGGGCTGAACACGCTCTAAGAAGTCTTGAAAGCAATTTTAATTACTCATTCTTGGAGCATAGGTAGACTGGTTTGAACATGTGCAAGTGAAGAAGCTCGTTTACATAACAAACAAGGTATGCATGCAAAGTGCTTTGTGTAATAGTACTGCAGACTGCAAGACCTCTCACCTGAAGAGCTATTTCACCAACTATACCCACACAAGACCACGTTTGGGTAGAGAGTAAGCCTTTAAATAAAATATTCCTCACATGATTCAACAGTGGCACGAAAAAGGATAGTCCAAATGGACAAAATGCCCAACACTCACAAAAAAACCTAAGCATCAAGCAAGCCTTTGATGCATGCATGCTCCACACAGTGCCAAGAGCCATTGAAAATTTTCAGTTCTTGCTTGGGCAGCCACGCTCCAAAGGGTGGCTCTACTTAGTAAACAGAACTTAAAGGGGGAGGGAGGGGAAGAGAAAAATATCCCAAGACTGTCTACAAGAACTAAATCTCTCAGTCCAAGAAAGAAGTCATTTAATCCTGGTCCTCACATAATGACGTGTAGCTATTTCCACTACATTTTCCAACCAACAGCCGAAAAGAACATGGGGGATTTTTGAGGCCTGTAAATGACACAGCACTCAGGAAGACAGAAGAGACAAAATTAAACATGTAAGTTAATGAGCTGGACAGTCACAGGGCAGATCATAGGTTGGAAGACTGACAATCCTATGTAATACTACTACTGTGTTTGGCTGTGTCTTGTTTGAATACAGTTGTCCCAACACCTAAGAGTTTTAAAGACATCTAACTCCTCACTACCAGTGGAAGCCTCTGAACCAGAAACCAAAAGAAAACAAAAAACTAAACACTGCCTTTTAAAAACACTGCTATTAATAAAAAATAATAATAAAAAAAATCAGCAAACCTATACCTTCCTTCAGTGCATTAGTGACAGCAAATACTCATTTCAAACACTCATTTCAGACTCAAACTTAGGAGGTTTTCTACTCATATACATTCTGTCCTAATAAAAGCAGTCCAAATTAAAAAATACTGCAACAGGAAAAAAGTTTTAAAGCACAGATCTTTTTACTTTTCAAATGTCGGGGGGGAAGTGGGCATGTCTCAAAACTGAACTAAAAAAACCCCTCTTTACCTCATCTGTTACTTTATAAAAAGCTCTAAAATAGTAAGATAAGTATGAACGATCTTGCTAACCTCCATGCCTGGAAAGGCATGCATTTGTGTCTTCTGGACTTAGTACATCAGTTCACCAGGAAAAAGGACTAGGACAGAAGCTGAACAGAACAGAGATGGTCTCTGCTCTGAGAATCAGAAGCACATGCAACTTAAAAATAAATCCCTCAATTATTTGCAGGGTTCTGTCAGGGAAAGAAACTGTCATCTTCAACCCAAACAGCAAAACACTGAAACTTTTTGTATAAGAACATGTTTATCTTACCCTCTCTTACCTTATCAGACACATCTCCTCGTCCTATTTAGAATCCAGCAAGTCATAAAATTCCATCTGTAACAAAAGGAAAAGTTCATCAATACCTCCTGATAACCTTACCACAAAAGGCTAATAAACAGTTCAAGGGGGGGAAAAAAAAAAAAAAAAAAAAAGTTAAACTTCTGCTGCCATTCCAGTATAATCTACACCCCAGGCAAGTCACCCTCCTGTCTGCGGCAACCTGGGAAACCTGGATATAAAGGTATTAAAGATGTTGTAACATGTTCTCTAAGAAACACACTTTTCCTCCTTCAGCAAGGATAACAGAGGTGGCCAAAGAGTACAGGTTGCCTTGCCGAGTCATAAATAAGTCTGCAGCATCCTCTCATTAAATTAAATGAGCATCAAATTACATAATGTGAATGGTCGTAAAATGAAACCAATGGTAATGGCTAGAAATAATCACAGCAGTGTTATACATCGTGGAGACAATTTTCCATCAGTGTATCAAACCTGGGTATGCAGCACCTTTTATCTCCAGGCCAAGAAACTGTCAGCACGCAGCCTTTCTTAAATACAGTAAAGCATGCAAGAAACAGATGGAACAAAGCACTCATGCACAAGTTTAAATGATGCCTACCCTGAACAAGGACATATAATTTCTTAACACCTTTACAAACCCACCTTTCAATGAAACAAAGATGTTTTTATAATATAGGTAAACATGACACATACCTAGGATCAGAGGAAACAGTACCACACACCTAACCAACAAAACTGCAATCTTGGAATTGTCAATAACATTCAGTCACGATAGACCTGGGCTTGAACAAACGCTTTTCTATGGCACTATTAAGCAAAGTTATAGTCTCTGTGTGTGTATAAAGCTGCAATCCAGCCAGTCCACAAGTCACTAGGGCAGAAGTGTGACCTCTCATCTGGCAACTTAGAAAAGCGTAAGTCTGCCTAGAGTGAGAAACGCGAATCAAGCATCTAAAAAAAATCAAACCTACCAATCCCTCCCCATACCCTTTTATAGCCTTTTCAGCATCCTGCCCACAAGCCCTAGAAGCCAGATAGTCCAGTGCCAGGATGGAAAAGGCCAGAACTCTGTAAATGTGAAAGAGTACACTGTAGGAGAGAATACTACTTAGAAAAAAGCCAATAAAAATCAAAAAACAACCAACCCTTAATTTTTCAGTCCACTTACCTAGGGAGAGATATGGCAGGAATGGAAGGATTTGAAGCAAGTAGTTTTCATGTTTGCTTACTTGTCCTGGACTGATGCTACTGACAGTATCCCTGTGCCTAAAGTACAAAACTAGATGCAAAAAAACTGATTATGTTTTAGTGGTCTGACATCCCCAGATTGCACCCTCGCTTCATTTTCCTTGGACACCAAGCAGCCGTGATGCCAACAGACCCCAGCTGGAACCACAGGTGCTCAGCACCAGGGAAAGGTGACATCCTTCACCATGCTGCACTTCCATTTCCCTGCCAGCAAAATGGGGATGGTGGCACTTTAGTCCCCAGCCAGAAGGGCTGCCTGGGAGCCAGGGTCCAGACTGCCTGCTCAGGGATGCTTCTCTATTTTCCCTTTAAGTGTACACTTCAAGCACTATAAATAAACCTTTCAACCATTAAATACCATTCTCATCTTCTACTGATGTTTGTTTATTTTTTTGCGTTACCAGAACAGTATGACAATATACTTCCACCATTGGGGAGGGGTGGGGATTCTTTTGTTGTTGTTTTTTCTATGAAGAAGAGATCTTTTGCCCATGTGACAAAAATTTGAACAAAAGAGAGACACTGACCAAGAGCCCACTTGAGTATCCCTACCCTCCTATTCCCCTGCCAACCCAGTAAAATTCCTCAGAACACAACCTCTTCCTGGCTATTTTCAGAGAAACTGCAGCAATCATGCAAGAACAATGGGGAAGTTTGTTTTACTTGAAGAGTAAATGTTTTGCAGCTTCCAATGTAAATATTTTAATTAATGGATTTTTTTTATTTTAACTCTCTACTGCCTTGTGTTCACATTCACACAGAGCTACTACGACAGAAGCTGCACTCAGCTTCTATAAAAGAAAGGAAGACAGAAATACATCACAGAAAAATGACACATTGACTTCAGCAAAAGCACCTTCATAAGCAAATCGAAACTCACTGGACATTTGCTGGTAAAGATCTGGGATGAAAAGAATTACAGAGAACAGAGGCTGTTCATTTCCTGAGTCTGGCTGAAGGCTCGTGTTAGTTCCCATCAAGATAGCGGGCCTATTTTAATAGCCAACTTGTAGAAAACCACAACCTGATCTGTTTCCAAAACACTGTGTACACTCGATGACCAGGCTACAAGCAAAAAGCAACGACTGCCTTTTTACCTCAGCCACCAACGCAGTGGCTCGTAACCACTCCCATTACTCTGCAACCACATCACAGAAATGCTCAAATCTCCTCTTAATGATCCGTAAACCAAGCGCCATGGACTCTGTTAGCAGGGTGGGACTTGGATTCACCCTCTCTGAGCAGGACTGTTTCAGTCCCACAGAAGGTGGCTGGACAGAGATGCCAGGCCATCCTGCACATGCTCCTCCAATGGTTTCTGGATCCAGCAGCACCTCCAGGTACAGGTAGCTCTCCCACTCCAAACAGCCCCTCCCCCTACAGAAACCACCTCCCTCCTCTGCCCCCAGATATGGGGGTAGAGCTTGGATGTAATATTAGCAGATGGCTGGCATTCAAAATTTTTTTTTAATTTTTTTTTTTTTTTTTCAAATGAAGTGGGACACAGATGGTGCTGTTCCTGCTTTCCCAAAGCCTGACCGGAACATGAACGTAGACCTGTTGGAGCTAAGAAGCTCAACCCTATAGCGTGTTTCTGAAGAGCTGCAGAAACTACTGCACAGACCAGTTTAGCCTGAACCAGTCCCACACATGGCAGTGTTTCCCTTCCCCTGCTTTTACCTGAATGGGAGGTTTTGTTCCTCTTGTACTGACCTCACCACACTTGATGCCTGTTAGTAACATCTTTCTAGAAGTTCAACAAGCCGCTCCACCGAAATTCCCTGCCACTGTCAGCAATATGCATGCTACCCCAGGTAAAATTTTCATTGTATCTGTCAAAACCCCACTGCATTGGTACCCTTCCACTGCCTCATGTGAGATGTTGGTTGAGCACTCCTAAGACTTCCCAGATTCTGCAGTTCTCGCAGCCACCATCCACGCTAGCAGCTCTATCACCTCCAGGCCACCGTGGTGGTGGCACTTGGCTCACCACATCCCACGAGGCAGCAGGTAGTGCTGGAAAGGATGGGAAGAAGCCCACTGCCTTCTT
This sequence comes from Falco punctatus, assembly GCF_963210335.1. Classification (NCBI taxonomy): domain Eukaryota; kingdom Metazoa; phylum Chordata; class Aves; order Falconiformes; family Falconidae; genus Falco; species Falco punctatus. Next base: position 21,995,081 of record NC_137592.1, on the reverse strand, counting down.
TCCTGCAGAGGCTACTAAGTTAAGGAGGAGCAAGATCTCTTGATTGCAGTTCATTGAGAACAAACCTTCCACAGTCCTAAATTAGTAAATGCTATCAACCACTCCCCGTTAGGACAGGAGACGGGGGGCAGTGGGCAGACAGAATGCCTGTTAATTGACAGAAATCCTCTAATTTGGTAGCAGCAGGAGATACTGGCGACAAGGGGACAACTGCTTTTTCTGCATAGGCAGCCTGAGGCTGGTGTTCACACAGAAGGAAGTGGATGTGAGCAGATCCATCACCCCTCACAGCATGCACCCACCTCTGTACCCATCTTCTGTGAAGGGTAAACACACACCGAAGGGCAACGCTGTCAGAGAGGTCCCCTTGCGGCAGGGCTATGGGGAAATGTGTTTGCAAGACACCTTGCCTGTCCCTGCCAAAGTGAAACTGAATCTCCTGATCATGCATTTGAGCGTTATTAACTACCGCTATGACTGCACACGCATGTACAGTATCAGCTTTAGCTTCCACACCAGCAAAGCCTTTTTTTTTTTTTTTTTTTTTTTTTTTGTTAAACATTTGTTTCTCTATATTCCCTATCAGATTTCCAGGCTATACGCGCAACATTAAAACACAGAGTAAGAATCAAAAGCATAAATATGTCTGCTCAGAGAAGAGCTCTTGCAAAATAAACTCATACCACTTTTAATGAAAGACCCAAGTGAGGAGGCAGACTTTGCATTAAGCCCTCAATGCGCATGACTCTGGAAAAGGAGATTTCTTTCTTTGCAAGCAAAACACCTAAGGCTTATGCTGGTCCTTCCATCTTCCCCTCTGACCTCTTCTAGGAAGCTACTGCACTCTGCTTTTTCATGTGCCTATTTAATCAGCAACGTGAAACTCACACAACCTTACCAGTGTCTCTGTGGTCTTGTCACCAGGGCAATGAGCAGAAACACTCCCCAAAGGAGCGGTACGGTACATTCATAAGTCTCCCATGCCCACGGGATGGAAAAGAGAACGAGGAGAGAACAGATGAATGTTAATCTCTCCCCCTTGCCGTGAGCAGCAGTCTGTACTCTCCCACGCAGAGAAAAGGGAGGCTGTACAATTTGTGGAGGCCAAACTGTCTGGGAAAATGTAGAGAGAAAGCCAGAACCGATGGCAAATTCTCTTCTCTATCGATTCTCTTACCGTTAAGAAAGTGAAAGTCAGCCACTGAGCTGCTGATGGAAGATGAGACCACAGGGTCTTGAAGGTGCTGCTTTTACACAAACCACAGAGCTGACCTACTCACAATGGTATCAGTTCAACATATTTGCTACCCAAAACACTCTGCTCGCACGCTTGCACTGTATGACTCCTTACGGGGATTACATGTTTTGTCTGATCATGGGAACACACAAAAAGGACCCAAGACCACTCCGTTATGGATGTTAACGCTCAAATGTAGAACTCCTCTCTACCCTACCTAATTCCGAGCACCTGCATCCTAACCATGAGTAGGTAGCCAATAAGCACACAAAATACTGAGCTTGGAGCAGTTGCTGCCACATACACTTCTTTAACTGATTTGTGTCTCAAAGGTGTCTGTCAGCACGCAGTACTGTACATGTGCCAAACAAGAGCACGGGGGAGAAGCTCTAAGCAGGAAACAGAAGCTCATCTTAGATTAGCACAGCTCACTCAAGAGCAGTGCTATGCTCAGATTTGACTTTGATTTGCAAAGCTTGCCATCATTGGCTAAGAAGATGTTAGAAGTTTTGTTAAAAAAAGCCAAAAAAGAAAGCCAGAAAGCTAAAACAAACACACAAATGAAGTTGCCCTGGCAGCAGTCAGTACCTTTAAAACCTATGTAAGATGTACCTTTCTCAGCTCCTGTTTTACAGCATCCTGCTTCCTGCTTTCCCACCTCCCCTTCCAGCTGAAGGCAAACGCTCCGATGGGCACCTCCCAGGACTCCAGCACATCGCATGCAAAAAGATGTGGCAAAGAGAACAAGAAGAGTGTCTCCCCACTGCAAGGGCCTGAGGCAACACCAGCCTGATCTTGAGAGTCCTTCCCCACCACCCCCAAATCCCTACTGTAAGAGGAACACTTTGTAGCCTGTTCAGATGTCTTACATATAAGCGAAGTCCAATACCACACTTGGCTCCAAGGAAATTTTAAATGGCACCTCGGTGGGCTGGCAGCAGGCTTCCAGATCTCACCATTAATTCCAAAATTAACAGACCTGGAGTCATCACACAGCCCGAAAATGGCAGATCCTACCCTCAAACACATGCGTCAGCAATTGCAGCCATGGTTTCAATTATGCTAATACCTGGCCACTAGGAACCACTCCGAAAGAATTCACTTGTTTACCCTAACTCATGATAAATCATGGCAGCAGAGACATACTGCAACCAGCAACTTGATCATGGGCAAGGTGGAAGGTTTTCTCCAGGTAATCTAGAGAAGAAATCTGAGCCTTAAAGGAAAAACTTAAAGATTCGGGGGGGGGGGGGGGGGACGACACGGACACGCGACCCCCCACTATTTAATGTTAGTATTTATTAATATTTGGGCTTCAGCTGTGGATAAAGAGACCAGAATCTCACTGCCTGTGCACATATTTAAGACTGTTTACACGTGAGGTCCAAAAGGATGTCCTCATTTTATAAATAATTTGATCTGATGACCACATCAGAAAAATGCAGCTTGAGGCTACATACAGAGGCAAAACACTTGGCTACTGATGTCTAAAGGGGGAGGGGGCAAAGGCTAAACATCAGAGTCACTAAAACTCAGCAAATGGTTTATAGTTGAAGCTAAGCACATAACATACTGCACATTCACCACACACCAAACTGACTCTTCTTAAACTTCTAAAAGCTGTGCTTACCACAAAGTAATTTTAAGTATTAAATACAAGATTCATCTTAATGTAAACGCTCCATCTGTTACTTGTACCTGACCACATAAGCCATCCGGCAATGCCTTACTCCTCCAGCGTGGCAGGCACAACACATTAGAAAGAGCATTTGTGGAGCCACCAGGGCCAGGTAGCACATAGACGGCATCGGGTGAAGCTGAGACTTCTCTCTCCCAGGAACAAGAAGAAAAGGTTCCCAGAATATTTACTGGCTGAGCTCAAACCCTGCGTTTTTGTTTTCCTTTGTCACATGGTCTCATATGTCTGCATATATGGTTGTAGTTACAAGTATATATAATTTGCTTAAGATCAATCACTTTGCATGCCAGGGCAGCAGGGGAAACAGAAACCCCTCACACAAGAATCTCATTACCTTACAAAGAAATACTATTTCCAGCTAAAATTTGCTCTTCAGTTCAGTCAAATGCACAAACTTAACTTTTTTGTAGTTGTTTCTCAACTAAGAACCTGTGAACAACATAAGAATACCACAAACAGTCTCAAAAGGTGGTTGAAGACGTATTTGCTACCCAAAATTTTGGTTAGACTTCCTAAATTGAGCAAATAATGGGAATTTTGTGATGTTCCCTACTGTCTGCTGCAAGCCATAATGCCAGGTCACACTCCAAATTCAAAGCAAGCCCTGGTACAGTGTGTTTAAAGCAAGAGGCAATCAAGAGGTCTGTGTGCAGAAGGAAAGAATACAGGTGCTTTTTTTTTTTAAAAAAAAAAAAAAAAAAAAAAAAAGGCCAGCAGTGTACTTGTAATTTTGGTGTAGCTGTGTTTTGTTTAGCTACAGATACTGTATATACATTACCTGATATACACTATCAGTAGACAACATCTGATATAGACTATCAGTAAAGAATAGCTGACAATAAAGTAGAAGACCATGCTTTTAACACCTACATTCTGACCCAGAGGAGCAATGAGGACTGCAAGCATTTAACTTGAAATCAGTGACCACATGTAGTAAGAAAGGCTTGCCAGGATGTGATCCTTAATTATGACTTCATCCTGCACAGCTCCCTTGAAAAACGATCAGCTGAGACATCTTGCCCAAAGCAGCTCCTGCAGAGCACATCCCAACCAAAGAGGAGACCAGGGTGCCAAAAACAACAATAAAGTTTTCCCCTCAAATAATGAGGTATCCCTTATAATTCAGCCCTATAAAACCAGATTTGTCAAGTTGTAAACTGGGTTGCAGCAATATTTTACAGCATAAATTACAGCATAAATCTTTCTTACACCCTAGTAAAGATGCCTAATAATTTCATATGCTATAATTTATTTTTTTTTAATCTGGAACTCATCAAAAATCACCTGAAATATGCAACTTACGTTTTACAGTCCATTTTCCATATAGGTATAGATTCCAAAATGTAACTTTCACATTCTTTGCATGGAAAAACGTTCCAAAAGTGCATTTACATGTAGACTAAGAAAGGTTGTAATTACCTCTCTTGGGTTTCTTAGGTAGGTCAGTGCACATCCTACAAAGGCTTCTGTATTATCCCATGATATTCATTGAGCATCATTTTTTTCCTGAAAGCAGCAGAACCTCTTGAAAAGAATTACACCAAGCAAAATTTTCGTAAGAAAAAAGTGAGATTCCAGAGCCAGAACTTTTGGAACTTTTTAAACTTTTTATTAAAAGTTTCACAGTCCTTTTTTGATGAAATGGATTGCCACACAAAATGCTGAATTACAACTGCCTCATACACTATTTCAGTGGATAACATGCATAGATGCCATATTAAAAAAAAAAAAAATAAAAGCAAGGAGAAGACATTTCAATGGATGGGGGGGGGGGGGGGGGGAAGACACTACCAGTACTTATTAAATTTGTTATTAAAATTTGTAATTCCCATTTCCTCCTAACTAATCAGGTCTGTAATAAAACAAATACCATTTCAAAGCAGTTACCATGTCTGTATAAACCACCACTGTAAAAAGTTAAGAATATGACCACATCAAGCACTACAGAATATATACTTTTTTCTTCATGAAATAGTTACGATGAAAACGGCTACATAAATGTTAAGATTGCTCAAAGCTGGGGGGGGCGGGGGGGAAGCAGTGATGTCATTATTTTCCTGCTCCTTCCGAGAAGTAAGCACAGTTTAGATCCTCCCTTCCTGCTGTCTCGTTTAACTTTTCTTAACCCAAGAAACACAGGACGGGCACAGCAGCACTTCAGTGCTGAGATGAGCAGAGGAAGCTGGGACAAGTCAGTTTTGCATCTCACCAAAAGCCTCTTCACAGCAATTCAATAAAATCTGTGCTGCCAGGAGTTAAAGGCGAGCTGACTTCTTACTTGCTCTTCTCCACGAGCACGCATGCTATTTTTTTTTTTCTTTACCCTGTTCAGCCAAGGGTCACCTGCAGTGTATGGAGAAGCTAATTTGTGGTCCCAATCCTGCAAAACCCTAGCAGAAGGCCCCAAAAAGCATCTAAATTGAGTAGGCAGCAATTCAGATGTGTTTGACTAGTCTGCTTATTGCATGATGGCACTCCCTGGAGTTCAGTCTTGATACTTAAGTCTCAGATACCTCGTGGCTTAAGTCAAGATAGTGTCACAACCATTTCACAACTTGCTGTCAGATCTTCGAGACAATTTTAAAGAAGGGAAAAAAAAGAAAAAAAGTGGGCTGTGGTTTGGGGTTTTTTTCTTTTTAAGCTTCAAATGTTTTACACTGGGGCAAGGCTTTAACAAAAATGTTACTTTAGGTAACTGACTGTAGCCCTTTTCCCTGAGATTAAATGATATCAAACAATTCCTAAAGAGCCAGGCAATCAAAAAGCAGTTCCCCGCCAAAAAGCCAAGTTCATACCATCCAAGGAAGTTCCCAACCCTGTTTTTAGACTAACGTACAGCCAAGCCTATTGCTTCTCTCTTGGTTGCCACACTGAAACAGTGGGAACTTTACTTTCCCTTTTACTTCATTTACCAAACCACTAACTTTCCTGTGCTCCAGCCCCCCATTACGGGTGCTCAGGCTGGGCTGGCTGCAGGGCTCAGGCAGGTTTCCGAGAGGCTGGGGCAGGCGGGAGGGTCAGTCTGTATTTTGCTTTTTTGGAGTCAAACACTGGACCTAAGGCTGGTAACAGGAAACTCCTCAGTTAACCATTTCTCCCAGCATTCCCAAGAAACAATCTGCCTGGAAGGTTTTGGGTTTGTTTTTTTTCCAATTTAAGGGGAAGAAAAAAAAAAAAAAAGACAAGACAGACGACAAAAAACCAAGAACTCTGTTATCTAAGATTAATACCCTGTTTCCCCATAGTTTTTGAGAACTGGGTTGGCTTTTCCACCCAAGGAGGAAGTGAGGCAAGACTCCAAGAGCTGTTGGACTGATGATTGGGCTGGTGACGATCTGCAGAAACTCCACAGAGCTCAGTAAAATTATCCTGCATTTATTTATAGTTCCGTCAATAAATGCAAGATCTGGTAAAAATGGTTTTCACATATTGAAACTGTACTAGCCTTAAAGATTTACTTCTAGCTGATTCCTGACTTTTGAATTACTCATAAAGGAGGGACCTGTCTTAATTCTTGTCTTTCTAAATTTGCTTCCCCAGGCACCTCAGTTAATTCGGTGCATCTACTACAATTAAAGCTTACTTCTGTCATTCTGCTCTGTGCTTTGTATTCTACAACATGTGCAGTTTTATGCACCCGTGAAATGCAAACTAGAATTTGTTTGTTTTTAAACAAGTGGCACACAATAAATAGAAGTAGTATAAATATCTAACCTTATATTACCAAATCACCAGTACTTCCAAGCAAGGATTTTTATTCAGTTAGCTTTCTTAAAACACACACATCCCAAAAAGAGAGCACCCAACACAAGAAAACACAAAATCCTCTCCCTAGAGTAGCATTTACTTGCTGTGAAAAGTCTGTATTTTCCTTAACTGGAACATTTTCATAGCTGGGAAAACAATGCATAAAGAATTGGCTATATTCACATGCTTGTACACTACCAGTTAAAATACTTCTTCAAGGAAGTTTAACCAGAGTTATATCTAACACGCACAGTCACGTAAGTAGTGCTGTCCACAAAATAATTACCAACAAAAAAATATTTCTATAAACAGCAGAGGAAAGGCACGGTAATGTTTATTAGACAGGTGTATCATCTCACCAGTCAGACTCTGAGCTTTTATGGCATTACAATTAACACCATAATTTTTTAACTATCACAGCCTTCGTCTTCGTACTTGGCAGAGTTTGCACCTATTTCCAATGCCCTTAGTCTTGAATATGAAATCAAGGTACCCAAATTATTAAAATCCTCAACATTCGCTACTGTCCTCCCTGTCTTCAACTCTCAAAAAATACCCAAAACCAAACGCATCCCCAACACCTCTGCCCTGAAGTACGCTTTCTAGGTTTTCAGATACAGAAGCGGCTGGAGTTTGCCCCAGCTGACCTGTACAACTTTGATGATTGCATTTTCAAAATAGAAGTCAGGAAATTAGTCATGGTAGAGTAGCATCTCTAGGGGACAGCCTGGGTGGCCACCAGTAAGACACACGTGGAAGGATGTGGAGAGAAGAAGATTGGTATCTACCACTTCCTCTCTTATGCCAGAAAGATTAGAAGAGGCAAGAGAGCCCTTCCCCATCGCTGCGGGCTCAGCCCCAGGCACAGCAGAGGGCTAACGCTGACATTCCTGCATAACCTGAGCTGGTGGGGAAATTCCTCAAAGCCAAAACCAGATGACTTCACCATTTTGGTTAAATGGTGACTTCTTGAATTGTGTTGGAGAGTAGCTGTTACACAAACAAGACCACCAGCCTGTAAGGGATCAGACCTGCAGAAGGACAGTGCTTTCCAGTCACCAGCCTGTTTAGCAGGAGGGTCAGCAGAACATCCTAAAACACGCCACCTCCTCCCTATGGCAAACCCACAAAAAAAGGCTTCTTCTTTCCCCCCCCCCCCCTCCCACACGAGGAAAGGAGGGTCCCAAATTACCACAGCAGGAAAAACTCACTTGGTGGAATGGGTGATTTCTCCAGGAGCTGGTCCATGCCCCAGCCCCAGCAAAAAGACTGTGCAGTGAAAGGTACATGTCTGAGTGGACTCGCCCCGCAGGCAGCCAGCAAAAGGCAGTGCTCTTCCCAAAGAAATTTTAGGAGCTAAAGCACTCGGTAACTACCCCTTACACAAACCTGAGCAGCTTAATTTTGGGTACGATCCAGAGCCAAGACAGAGCTGTTCAGCTAATCCAACAGATCTCACCCATTACCCAGAGCACATACCAGTTGTTTGCAGTGCCAGCTCAGCACACCTTCCAAGCCTGTGGTCCCCAACGACAACACCAAAAACCTGCTTTTCCTCACACACTTCCACATCACTCACAGAGGATGACAAAAAGAACAAAACAATCCTGCGAGAAACAGAGGGAAAGCTGCGCAGAAAGCCCAAAAACATACCCGGCACCAAGAGGGGGAGAAGTGGAAGCCAGTGGACTGAATTCACAGGGCATCAGAAGCCTGGTGGATAGCTGCTCTGTGAACAAAGACTGTAGGCTGGGAGTAACTTCCACAATGGCTCCAAGAGCTTCAGGATGACTAGAGGAGAAGACCCTCATTTCTCTACAATGGTATCAACCTTCCTAAAGAGTCTCGAGCAACCTCCATATCACTGCCAACAAATGCCTTCCAAAAGACTCAGCCTAACGCTTTGGTCTGCATTTCTTTCTCTCATTTGCCTCTTTGCACACCTCCCATTAGTCTCCCTTCCCTATCTGTGGTATTGGGCATGGGGTCCGGGCACAGCAGCACTGCCTGGCACCCAGAGGTGAGGGAGCCAACGTGTCCCCCTCCTTGGCCACAGCAAGCTCAGGAGCAGGGGCTGGGGCAGAAGAGCTGAGCTGGGAAGCCAGCCTTAGCTGGCAGCAATGACAATCTGGCCAAACCCAATTAATACACCTGTAACGCTGGTTTCTGAGGGACTGGTGACTTCAGACTGCAAGGGCTTCTCAAGGGAACTCCATGATGCTCTTCTTTACCCTCACTAACACGACTTGCTTGTTTTTTCAAAAGCAGGGAAGCTAACAATCATTTCTACTCAGAGCTGTATAACAAAACTGAAGTCTTTCCTTTTTGCACTGAGAAGCACCTTGCAAAACACATTTTAGTTGTCTTTACATAGAAAAATATGTATTCTTTTCAAGCTTTAGTGGTTTCACTTTTGCATCTTCACTTTCCAAGCACCAGCATGAATTTTCCAGATTTTTAACCACACAGTAATTACACAGGCTAGGTCCCTTTCTCTGAAACTTCAGATGTTAATTAACAGTGAAAGGGCCATGTTAATAGCTTTACTTTTTTCAGCTTGCTGGGATCACTGCTGTACTCCAATTTCATACAGCCAGGAAAGGGGAAAATGTACACAAACAATGGTGGCAAGTAAGCTACAAGTGGGCTGTGGGTTAGCAAGAAAATGAAAAATTGATGGATGAATAATGCGGGAATGATGGATTGGGTTATTGAGTTCTATGCACGAATAGGACTGTGTGACAGGTGCATATTTATACCACACACAAATGTTTGGTGAGTTGGAGTTTCTCTTTTGCCTTCTGTCATGTTCATTTATGTAGCATGCTCCCACAGCTCCTACCAAGAGCCAAGCTCTCCGGCAGTCTGTGCTGTCTCCTGGAGATGGAAAAGCCTGCTTTTGGCCCAAATAGCATTCACCAATTTTTTTCTGGGCATTTTTGGAAGTAAATTAAGGATATTGACAATTCTTTTCGTCCCAGGATAAAGGAATGTAACAACACAAAATCATACAATGCCATTTGTACTTAAAACTCAATAGTTTCAAGATCAATCTTTTTCAGCTATTAAAACAAGTCAGAAGGTGCTGGGGGGAGGCAAAACTTACACTTCAAAATACTGCTTCTGATATTTGAGTGGTTTAATACAGATACTACCCCATAAACTCTTCAGCATCACATTTATGAGCAGAGGGACATATTTATTTCTTTGGATTGGAAATGTGGAGTAGATGACCATCACATCACTGGTGAAAACTGCTGTGTCATAAAATAACCCACAGCCACTTGAATTTGTAAGTTCCTCTGACAAAGTAGCATGTGCCAAGCCAGGCAATCCTGATGAATTACATTAGAAGCCTGCAGACTTCTCAGAAATAATTAATTTGCTAAGAGCTGTGTCTGCACAAAGACATAGATATACTCATGCTTCTGAAGGAAAATAAATTCTTACTTCTTGCATCCATGTATTTTCACATGAGCATAAACCTGTAAGATTATTAACTGTAATAAAGCTCTAAAATGTATGCTAAAATGGTGTTTCAGGGCAGCATCAGACACTCCAAAAACATATATATGCTGAATTCTAGCATACTACATAAAGGCAAGTTTCAACTAGAAAGCTTTACTGTGATTTGTGGTACTTTGAAAGAACTCTTGTAAAAATTTTAATAGTTTAAAATATTGGAGCTTAGTCCCAAAGAGATGTAGCTAACGCTAAACTGCCATTTTAATGGCATTTTTGCACCCTCTCTCCATGCCCTACTTTATAAATAAACCTCTAGACTTTTTATTGATTTTTTTAACATGATAGATTGAGTCTCTCTGGCAGAGAGGACCAAAGAACAGAACATGAAAAATTACAGGTTCGCAGTTTGTGAAACGGACAACAATAACAAAAACCCCGAGGGAAAACAACTGTAATATAATGCATATACGCCTGCGTTCATTGCTTTTCAGATCTGCACTCTCTGTGCACCTCTCTCTCTCTCTCCCCCCGACTTCTTTATTAAACTTAGTGTCAGAAACTATTAAAGGACTATCATATACAGGTATATCACGTGCTGCACATCTTTTTCAGTTACAAAGCATAAACTTGACTTCAGTGTCTGACCTGAGTAGCGCTTGCTCTGAAGTGGTATAGGACATGCCACCAAAATTACCTCAAAAAGTTTTGTAGTAGTTCCAAGGTCTAGCCTAGGTTCTGCAGGTGCAGAAGTTAAAACATTCAAGAAAGGGGATTTTATGGTGTATACGCAGCAAGAGCTAGTTAATACAGTTAGCTGGTCTTATGGGGTCCTGTGCCAGACAACTCATCAGAACACTGTCCCGCCAACCCAAATTTGGTGAATGTCACCAAGCGCATCTCTGGTCAAGCTGTGAGATCACTACTCCTCCTACCACCCAGCTCAGAAATATACTAAGAAACATACAGTGGCAGAGTAAAAACTTACTACCCACGTGCACGAATGCAAGTGTAATGGGTTCATAACTTACCCACATGAAAAAAGGCACTGTTAGTTTTCTGACACACCGAGGGACCTACTTTGCTCACGTGACCCCATTTTCAGTTACCAACATTTTGCAAGGCATAAGCAGAACAGCTGATACCACAGGTTACTTTCTTACACAGGGAAGAACATGAAAGACAACCACCCGCCCCCCCCCCCCCCCCAAAAAAAAAAAGGAAAAACAACAGAATGCCAGCAGCAAAACCTAAACTTATTAAGTACAATCATAGATACTCAGCAGTCTTTTGTCTTTACCCCATTTGGTTTGTCTCTCCTTACTACAATGTAATTTTTAAAATCTGGATCTGTTCACTATATATGTGATTAAATTAAAAAGATTCCTTGAACACATGACTGTGCAATATCATTTGAATTCTTTGCAGGATCTTGCAAATTCCGTGTGCTTAATTTTAGAAACAAGGACAACAAAAAAAATTCAAAACCCCAACAACAACGTCTGCCATTTCCATATGTGCTCTATATTTTACTAGTTCTTTACCAGAAATGTAAAAAAATAAAATAAAATAAAATAAAAAAGAAAACCAACAAACCCTCTACAAAAAGAATGTTAGGGGCATTATGTCTTCCCTGACACTTTGAAATATAAGATACTTCTGAATTGTCAGTCTCCTAGAAATCTGTTACACCAAGCTATAAGTTTCCCCACTGATACACAAAAGGAATAGCAATTCAGAGAGCTCTTTGTGAGGATGTGAAGGTGGTGTGACAGCAGTATTGGGAATACTGGGGGATTCTGGCCATGCAATGCCCCAAAATGATTTCCAGTGGACACAGTTCATTGTTCCAAGTCCAGGGTGACTAAAATTCTCCCCACATCTTCATCTCAGTGGTTTTTCTTCAGATGATGGAAGGAGACACAAGATCAACAATTACTATCACAGAAGCAACCAATGGGGACCTAATACACACGCATGCAATGTGCATGCAGCAACCTGCAATACAACCAGAATATCTCAGGATACCAAACAAACATACAGGGAAAGGTGGGTTCAAAGAGTGGGAAACTACCAAACAAGAGATTTCATGTCACATCTCCAACCAGCCCATACCACCTAAGACACCAAGCAGGCATGCAATGCCATGTCCAATATAGTTCCTGTGGGCTGGTGCACACACCAAAAGGGCTGGTGCTTTTTCCTTGATTCAGCCAAACCAGATACACAGACTCCAAAACAGACCTCCTGCCTCCTTCTTGAAGGTCACACCTCTCTCTGCAGGGGAACTGTGGAGCTGAAGCACCAAGACTGCTACCAACTGTGCTGTTGCTCTGTGAGGAACATGACCTTCAGAGGCCAACAGTTTCTACCTGGCCTTTGTGTTGGCACTAACCTCACACAATTCTTTATCCCCATTAAGCGTCTGATTTTTAAATACTGCTCCGCCTCAGCTCACAGGCACTTGCTACTGACAATTATCAGAGAACATATGTAAGAAAAAAAAGAATAGCATATGGCTACACAAGTAACTACAGCGATGAAGTGCTCCTCACAGGCTCTAAAAGGGACAAGTAATTTCACCAGTCTTCCAAGGGGCCACCTCCACCGGGTGTGTGAGCACCTACCGCTCGCACACATGGGGTAACACCAAGTAACACCAACACACACACCCCCAGGGTATCCCTCAGCACTTCTCCCTCCATCCCCTTCTCCTCCACTGCTACAGAAGAAAAGCTGAGCCAGAAGAGACCAAAAAAAAAAAAAAATCAAAGAGTATAAATGGATATCCATAGCTTTTGCATGCCAAGAGCCCAATCCAAAGCTGTTCCTGGAACCCTTCCCGCTGAAGGTGCCCGGAGGCCTCCTCACCTTCCTCCCACAGCAGAGCATGGCAAGACACAGGACCAGAAGGCAAATCTCTCCATGTCAATTGCAGCAACAGGTGCGTTTGTTTCACTGGGTTTTGTTTGTTTGGTTTTTAAAGTAATTGAGATCAGTCCCTTCCTTATTTCCTCAGACCTCCCAAAACAGCAAAGACAAACAAAAACATTCTGCATATAGGACATTATGACTGGAAATTTAGCAAGAGGAGAGTCGGGAGCATTGTTATCCTTTTGCTTTTGTCTCTGTGCACATTTTGTACCACCACCATCACAGCACCAAGCCCGATACATTCAAATGCACAAATTCAACAACACATTTCTCACTTTTCTCTTCTTCATGTCCTTTTCCACTGGGAAGTGACTTACTTTAAAAATTGCTTTATGATTAAAAAAGGCAGCAATCAACTCTTCCAAATGTCAACTGTAATTTGATTTCTGTTTCCCTCCTCACAGCTCCTCAGGCTCTCCCAGGAAAGCCCTGCGCCTCCATTCCACGCTCTGCCACAGCCGCAGCCCTCATGCCAGCCCCAACACCTCGGCACTCCTGGTAGAGACGAGGCGCTCTGTTCCCCGCTGCTGAGCTCAGCTTTCCGTGTGGATCACTCGGGCACAAGCTAAGAGCTCTAGTTCAAACACCCACCCGATCTCACAAGGGCAGGAGGTTTTAACCCGCAGGGCTGAGGGGACAGGCCGCAGCGGCCAGCTCCAGGCCCAGGCAGCAGCCCCGGCCACAGGCCGCGTGCCGGCCCTCACCTCCGCACGCTGCGCCGGCCACACGTCACGGCAGCAGCGTGCACGTTCCCAACCATTTCCAAAGTCTTTAGACCAGGTCTTTTATTTCTCTTCCTTGTACAAAATTCAGAGTGTTTATGGTTAAGTTATCAATGCACCACAGTTAGCAAGGGAAGACTCCCAGCACAGAGCTAATGCTCACTCAATAACCCAACAGGGAGGAGAAAAATCCCTCTGAATTTACCATGGCTGACGTAAGGTGTGATGTCATTTCCACACACAGACTAGTGAACGGAAGAAAAAAAAAAAACCAAAAAACAACCCTTTATTTCAGCTCCAAGAAGCAAGAGATATGTAAATGGCTTGGCCTCCATTTCAAATAAACAGTGTGAGATAACCCAAAAACTTAATAAGCCTTCATTCCCACTCTTCAGAGGGCTCCCAGCCCGCGCCAGGATCAGCTCACTGGGAGAGCAGGGAGCCAAGCCACTTGTACAGGCATGCAGCCACGGCTGCCCTCCCACCAGCCCTGCCAGGACGGTCTGGTTCTCACTCTTCAACAAGATGTTTGGGGTTTTTTTTACTATTATGGAGGAAGTAATTTTAAACAAACTATCAAAAAAAAAGCCCCCAAAAAACAACAAACCAAAAAACTTGCTGTAACAACTCTAAAGGTGTTTTGGTATGATTATGGGTGAAATTAACAATTCTCAGATTAAATAAAATCAAACAGATTAAACAAGCCAAGGAAAACAGGTGAAGATCAGAAAGAAAGGGCATCTAAGAATTATAAAAGATGCCCAGCTGAATTTAACAAAAAAATAAAACTTCAGCCAAAGAGAAGAAATTACTGAAAGAAAAACAAAAAACAAAAAAAAGTTACCGAATCTAGGTAACTCAGAAAAGGCTGCAGAGTAATTTTACCATTAAAAAAAAATATTAACTTTTGATTTTTAAATGAAAAAAACCCAACACTTTCTCACACAAAGTAAATCCTTACTACAAACGCTGCTTTAAGTGCTATCCATATCTATCTGCCAGTAAATACTTTTATAACTAGAGAACATTTATGAGAAAATTCAACCTGGAGGGTAATTTACCCAAAGTTTCTGCTTGGCAAATGAAAATAGTGTTTTCAACAGATGAATATCCTGGACTGTAATTGTTATTGTTACCATCATGTAAATTGGTGTTTTACACAAATGCAGTTTGAAACCTACCTACTGAAAATAAATAAATAAAAAATAAAACCAACCTGCACAGGACAGGGCAAAACAGCACTAATAACATGTAAGCACAGGTTCCTAAATAATAATTAAAAAAAAAAGTTGTTGCATAATGTATTCACTTTCCTACTAGTTTCACAGATTAAGATAGCAGCACCATGAGATAACAAAAAGATTTCTTTTGCCTTTAGCTCAGTAATTTACAAGTCTTCAGGTTTCACTGGGTTTTGTTGCTGTTGTTCAGTGGGAAAATACTGTGGAAATAACATTTACCTGCATTCCCAGTCCACAAAGCTTGCGGAACTGCAGCTTGTTAGAGGCACATGCCCACCAAGCACCATAAAGAAAGATTTACAGTAAGTGGTGACTAATCTTTACAGCGTATACTGTATGTGTATCACTGAGTCAGCCTGAAAGTTTGTTCATTCACTCGAACACCACTTCTTCCATTCTCTTCTCTCTCTGATCTGCAAGCAGATCTGAAATCTGCCTTCCCTTCATTCAAGGAGAGCTTCTTATTGCCTTAATAGGCAATAGGTGCAGGTACAAAACCATACTGCTATTGTGCAGGATTGACCTAAAAAACACGGACTTGCCTTCAACAGCAGCATAAAAGCAAACAGGCGGGGGGGGAAAAAAAAAAAAAAAAAAAAAAAGCCCTACATTTTCTTTCAGCAAGAAACTTCTGTGTATGCAAGGAAGGAGTACTGCAGGAAGGGCACACAAGCTGACCCTGCTACTGGACAAACTTCCCAGCCCCAACATTTGGCAATCTGATTGTACAAAGCCTGCAAGAAATGCTCAGTTTAAGTGATCTGGTTTACCGGTAACAAAAGCAGTAGCAGAACACAGGCACATACTATAGATAGCTGGAATGGCCACATATGACTTTGCATTTACTGAAGCCTAAAAAAAGATGCCCTGCTATTTTGTTCTCTTTTCTTGTTTCTTGCAATTTACATAATTAGCAGTACGGATTTTCCAGAAATAACCTGAAAGTAAAAGTTCTACCTGAAAAAAAAAAGATGTTTATGCTAAGGGTAGTGAGGGGCTTAAATTTAAGGATTTTCTTTACATAATTAGAAGCCTATCACCCACTTTGTAATGATGATTCTTCAACCAGAAGAACACAATTATTACAGAGTAAAATAATTACACCAAAGAGCTGCATTCACAAACAGACCCAACCTTGCACCTTCTTCCAAACAGTCACACAGGTAGTTCAACTGACTACAATATGAGCAGGCATTGCTACAGAATGAGTAAAAATTGAAAAATTTGGCCAATACTAAGCACACTTAGCCCAACGGAAGCCTTTCCATCAACCAGCTTTATGCAGCAATCTATGTGCCACTGCCTCAACGTCTGCACCGCAACCTTATTAGTTTTGGACCATCGCCTACTGGCTGAGAGCTAGTCTTTAAAACGACATGAGCCCATGTTATTTTAATGAACCCCTACTTTAACTAACGATCAAGTAGTTAGCCTAGGGATCATATGCTGACAGACTTCCAGCATAGAAGTATGGCTCCTTTCATAAATTATCGGAATTCTGTGGTATTAGTCTATTGTTTATATATGGGCATTCAACATCCAGATGAAAAGTTCTGAAAGTTGGAAATTGTTGAAATAAAAGTCTGCTAGGACCTTATTTTATCACCCCCGCTCACGTTAAGCAGTACCTTACTATGCAGGCAGCCACATTTGGCTTAACTTAGGTTCTTTTCATTAACAAAACAGCACTTAACCCAATCTCTTTTTTCTGTGCACCTCCCTTTTCAGGTGTATTATTTCTTTAAATCTAAAGCTGTTTTTAACTTCAAAGACTAATTTTTTACTACAAGCAAAATGAAAGGTAAAATTCATCCTCTGCAATGCATCTTTGGTTTTCAAGCATATAAATGGTGAAACCTTTTTTCAGTTTACCTGCAAGGCATATTCTCTTATTCATGCTTTTTCATTATAATAGCAGCAACTTTAGAGAAGTATTAAAGTTCATTATGAACCAGCTCTTTCAAAATTTCATAGTCCTAAAAAACCCACTTTTCCTCACTTCAGAAAAATTTCGCTTCTCATTTTCTACTTTTATCAAACACATGCAGGCAGCAGCAATACTTTTTCATCATGATCCATGCAGCTCAGATACCAATTTACTGAACTCTGACAGCATAAAACAAGCTTACCTGATGAAAAAATACAGAGAATTACTGTTCATCACTGTGACTGAAAAGCCTCTTCCAGTCTTGGAAGACACAGCACCAATGGAAAAGAGAGGGAGAAGCTAACTGCCCATGCTCCTGCAAATGTTTTGGCTTAGAGGAATTACTACCACCTTAAACGGAGATGTGTCCCTACCATACTCAGAAATATGGGTTTAATGTAGTTATGAATATGAATCTCACTTCTCCAGACATAAATTGTCTGCTAATTTAGAAACCTCCCTCCACTCCCCCCTGCTCTGTACCTGATGCTTTGCCATGCAGGCTTATTGAAACACATGGGGCTGGTTCACTGCGGATGAGGACTGAAAGGTAATCAGTGCTTCACTGCTTGCGTTCAGAGACACCCTCCAACAAAGCAGATACCTGGTTCCTACAATCTGTCTTATCCTGGCATGATCAGGAAGGTGAAAGTCCTTCCCGACAGAGGCAAGCATGCCATTTCTGACACTCAGATGCCTACAGAAAAGGCTGCATCCTGCTCTGCTTGGCATGCTACTGCTCGCAGCAATTGTGTTGCCAAAGAAAGTTGAAACTTCAAACAGCTTGACTCAATCCTTTTATATGAAGTATCCTGGTTCAGCATCTCACCACTAAAGCACGTCAGTCTCTGAGATGGTTTTCTGCCCTATTTTTGCCAGGAACTCATTAGAATATCACTGCAAGTACTTAATATCATTGCTGTGATGCTGAATTCACGTTTTTACACTGATCAATAGAAACTAAATCAACACACTACACACCCAGCCCACACATGAAGAAATTTCATTTAACAAGAAGATCAAAGTTGTCTACCTTCTACTGCTGTAAAATCATAACCAGCCTGTTGGTTTTTGCCAATTATCTTTGAGGAATGATTGGAAATGAGCAAAAATAATTCTGGAAGCACACATTGAAATTGCAGATACAAAACAGAGATATGAGGACACATGCAAATAACCACGTGGGAGACCTTCACTTGAATTCAAACTGCATAGCAGGCCAAAGAGACAGCTGGAGTATCAGCATTCCTGCAAAGCTGTACCATTCAACGTAGCTTAATGTTAAGCATTTCTTTTGTTTTATCAAAATACAAAGAGGTTCCTTTGCAACACTGAACATAAGATTTTGAAAAGTAGCCCAAACAAACCCCAAGAAGCAAGCCAGCAAGTTAGCATCTGGACCACTTCTACTCATTTCTCCCTGTATATTAGGGGCACATGCAGCAACAAAACTGCTCCACCTGATGCTGAGCTACACATGACAGAAACCTGCAGTTCAGGTGACTACAGCATCCTGCACTCAGCAGACACGGCTTTGGTAATGACCTCAGAGCCCATTATTTAAAGTTGTGCTGCGACCTAGGAGCCATTAGAAAGGTGATGCTTTCAGCCTCCAGAGAGAGTGCACCATGCAGCCCTCTCCCTGCTCAAAGCAGCGTGTAGCCAACTGAAAGACCAACGCCTCTCTGCAAGGTAAGCCCTGCTCTGATGCTCAGGACAAAACAAAACATAGAAGAGGTAGACCAAAAAGAAGCAACCGGGAAGATATTTACAGAACTCCAAATCAATATCCTAAATATTTCAGGGCTTCAACAACCTACATTTTGGGGAAAAGAAAGCTCAGTTTAGCTAGGTAGGGTCTTCCAAGTATTCATACTTGTGGCAGATGTGAACCATTTAAAGGCTGGTCAGCAACCATTTTGTACTTAATACACGCTATTTTGCTAACAATGCAAATCTTAACATCATTAAAGGAGCAAATAACTAGCAAATTTGCTTATGAAATAACAATGACACTATTTACTAGTCGGGGTGAAGGTTTTTTCTGGTACAAATGGAATCTTCCACCAGGACATCTTCTGTACCAGCAGAAAGAGAGAGAGCAGGGTAGCAGCAGAGATGAAGCACTGGTGGTACAAGCCCAGGAGGCAGCACTGCCAGCAGCAGCAGCTACAGACTCTTGCCAAAGAACCCCATTTACCTGCTCCTTCTTCATGCACTGCTACACTGTTCGAAGGAGTAAATAATCTCTAGCCTCTGATGAAAATATGTATTAACAGCATCTTATCTTATGCTTCCAAACTTTCACAAATTTGTTTTCAATTCTGCGTGCACAGTAGAGGGCTATTTCAACTTATGCAGAGCTCTAACAGCATTCATTTCACTAGGACCCACTTAAGATCATACTCTTACAAGAGTGCCCAGATCCATTTGTGCCATAGGACAGCAGGGTTTACCCTACTGACCAGCCCAAAACTACATGCCAAGATTGTAGAGTGTATTCTGTTAAGAAAATGAAAGACGTTACTATTTAGGTCAAGTGTAAAATTAAAAAAAAAAAAAAAGCCTTACTAATGCAGCTGTAATTGGCATAACCCTCCAAGTGTAAATAGAGAACCTTCCCAGAAAAGGCATTTCCAGTTTTGATTTGGCATGTGAAACACGACAATACTGGGAAAAGCACTTTTCTGCTAGTACAACTGGAACTCAGATGGGACTCTTACCCACACAGAAGTGTTGCAAGACCCCTCAATCCCCTAATATGCACTACTTTACCAGCAGATTTTTTGGCTTAAAGAGGAGAATGTATTTAAGGTAATTTCCAAACACACCATCATTCACTATTTTTTTTCTTTTAAATATAAAAACTAGAACACAAACTTCCCTCCTATCCTCCCCCAACACCCCCCCAAACGCACATACACTAAAAATATATAAATAAAGGAAATGAAACTTCCCCATCAATGAAAATAGTGTGTGGTGGGGAGTGGAGAACAAAGACAAAAATGGGTCTGTACAGCATCTTTTATGGCCAACTAAGAGTCAAGTGACTTTTTTTATAAACAAAGAACTTCAGCCATTAGCAAATTTTAAATTTAATAGCCCCTTGCTTCACAGGGCTGAGTACTTTTTTTCCCCACAGTCTCATGCTCAAGTTATTTAGGATTTGATATTCACTTAAACAGAAAGTACCTGATATAAATTCCACATCTCAAATGGACCCTGTCCTTTAAGAGTCCTGGTAAGCCCTGTTCTAGCCAAACAGCGTGAACAAAAACCTCTCACCATCAGGGACCATTTTAAAAAGCGCTGCTGATAATTTAACATTTACCTTCTATCGGTTTTGCTGGGGCAATCCTCCCCCAATCCATATTTTTACAGTCTTTACACTCCAGAGTTAGCTGGAGGTTTTAGTACTGGAATCTGAGCTTTTCCTCATTACTGAACATGAGATTTTTGACAAATGGGAAAAAAAAGAAACCCCAAATATTAAAAAAGACCATCTACAACAATCTTGCTTTGCTACAGACGCAATGAAGTTTAAACATGAAGAGGAAAAAAAAAAACAACAAAAACAACAAAGCAAAACAAAACCTTGCAGTAATGCACTTCAAGGACATATCACAATGCAGGCTCTATCAAGAATCTCACCATGAGCAGTTGATGAGGGGAGGGAGGGGAAATACAGCAACCATTTCCTTGCTGAACTAAAAAGACAGGAGAAAATTTGTGATAAGGCCCAGGATGGCTGCCTTAGAAAGGTCAAATTCATGGGGTAGGGAAACTCAGCACTCGTGGCCAAGTGCCTGGAGCACAGCCTACCCCAGCTCAGCTGACCAGCCGATGGGAAGCTGAAGATCAGCGATTCATGTGAAATTCTAACAAAATCTGAACTGCAAACTGGAGAAAGACAAACAAAAAAGAATATATATAAAAATCAACCATCTTCTGAGCCTGCATCATATCAGCATTTTGGGTCTTTCCAGAGCAAATCACCAGTCAACTACAAAAACCTAGGTGGGCTGTTCACGAAAGACACGTTATCTGTGTTACAGAGTAAGTCGAAACCGCAAGACTCATTTCACTCAGAACCTCCAAATATACCCAACGCTACACAACTCCTCCAAAACCCTGCAACATCCCCAATCTAATATGGAGAGTTTAAACTTTTTTAAAAAAAAAAAAAAAAAAAAAAAACTATTATAGGGTAATAGGGCACATATTAAAAGCATGCCCTGGATTCCCCAAACCATTATCCTCTCAAGAAGAAAGTAACATCAACAATGTATTTGCCTTCTGGTTTCTGCAGCAGCAGGTGGTAACCTGAGCACATTCTCCAGTTTTTCCCCACACAAATCAATGTCTCTTTTTTTTCCTTCTGCTGCTGCTTTGAGCAGGGCCAGGTGAGCCTGCACGCCCCCCCCCCCGCCATGCAGCAACATGGCCCAGCCAGAAAGAGAGAAAATAAACCACTGTCAAAAATACTCTTCCTTCTGCCCACAGAAACCAATATCCAACAAGAAGCAGCATCGATGTAATTCACCGACTATGTCACTTCATCCTCCCAGCCTGGCTGAACCATAAGCTACCTAGAGACGCACACACAGTGGCAGCAAGCAAGGAGACGATGGTGCAAGAACCCATTCTCAGCATCTCCAGACCCAAGGGGAAATACTCCCCCAGGCTCTGCAAGGTAACTTGGCACATAAATGCACGCTGCTCAAAAGCAGATTCAACAGATCTCTTAAATCTGCTTGGATTCAAGTGAAGAGTTAAAGAACAAACCAAACCTAATAAAATTGTTGCTACCTTTCTTTGAACCACGCTCAGCCCTGCTCTTTGAAGGAAGAGCCGCCTTTCTTAAAATATATCTGAATGCGCTATTTTTGTCTTTATCTTAGAAGGCTTGATTTCCCCTCACAGCCCCACAATTGATTACAATAATAGGTTTCTCAGAGCTGGACAAGTTAAGAAAAGGTTTTATAACTTCAAATGCAGCAAAACATATGGAATTTGCTGCCTTCTTTTTTTGTTCCAGTTTCAAGTGCAGACCCCTCACTCCTCATCATCCCACCCCCCCAAATACTCACACGCACAGTAACTGTACTCCTCTAGGCAGTGCCACGGGAGTCAGTGCAACCACTGGTGATGCTCACCTTCGGTAAATAACCAAGTGCGTGGCAGCTGTGCCACACAGAATTCATAGATGCACTTAAAGATGCTTCTGCTTCCAAGCAGATGAGAGGCAACAGGATTCAGTAATTTTAGGAACAGAAAAAAATATAATTCTGATGATAGTTTTTCATTGGAAGCTACGCAGCCCCCCAAAAAAATGCAAGGGGAAGAAACAAATTGTTTCCATATCAACAATTATTCTGTAACTCTCGAACACCGCTGGTTTTGTTGTGTTTTTTCTTTTCTTTTAAAAGGTATTTCTAAGGAAACTAAAATCTAACTGCCTTATCTCACAAGATATTATGACACATCATAAGGAGACACGACTTCACAGCATCAGAAATTCATGATGACATTACAGATCCCAGGGCCTCCCCTCCCTTTAGTTTACTACTGTCCCATTACAGCATTGGGAAAGGGAGAGAAGAGCCTCCTTGAACACTTTGCTGAGGAAGTTTTTAAGCGACATATTCACCGCTTGATTAGAACAAACAAAAATATAAAATTAAAATATTCACAGCAAAATATTATCTTACTGCTTTAGGAAACCTACAGTACATTACAGGACTGTTCTTAGACTTTTCTCGTACTCCCTCTGACAGATGCCATGTTACAAGCTCAATTTATAACGGCAAGCCTCACTATATTACTGGAAGAATTAAAATGGCCAGAGGAAGAGAAGTAACAGTGTTTAGAGTTTAAATCTAGGAATTATTTTTATCTACCTAGGCTACTTGAATACTACCCAAAAGCGAAACAAACCTGAAATGAGATCTGGCTTTATGGTCTTGAATGCATACTATTCTTAAGGGACAGGTCACCAGCAGTAACATAAAGGTGGAGAAAACTAAATGGGTACGACATCAGAGACTTTTTTCAGTCTATCCAAATACAACATGAGTCAATATTAGGTAGTAGAGAAGTTAGTCACACTGTGGTTTATTTATGCTCATGCTGGCCCATAGGGGAGTGATGTAAACACTTGAGGCAGGATGCCTACCTAGCTACCCCCTAGCCTCATCCCTGTCCCCCAGGGAGGGATGCCAGCAGCAGGACATAACATTGATAGCAGTGTGATTAAGCTCTGGCCTCATTTCACTGAGACGCTGACTCTCCACTCCTTGCTCAGGCCAGCTTCCACAGTGAAGTACATTACTTGTATTGGAGATTTTTTGGCTCTTCAAGATACACTGTTTTGACGACCACGCTGACAATGCTGCTCAGTTCCTCACTGGAGTCTCCCAACTTCAGAAATGTGAGCTGCTTAGTGGTAGCAGAACTGATCATAAGAGCGTTTATTTCCACCAAAATGTTTGAGTAGGGTATATCTAAGCCCTAAATTTTTCCAAAGTATATCAGACTATTGGTTTTAGAAGAAAAATGCATACGTTTTCTTCATATGAAAAATCACTCACCTAAATTCTAAACATTTTTTTTTAAGCAAGGCTGCATAGCTTAACTTTCATGCCACGCATGCATGCATAAAGCATTGATGAAGCAGCACCTTTGTGTCAAGTACATGCCTTGCACAAGCCTTAGAAGAGAAGGTAACATACCCACCTTGCACAAGCCTTAGAAGAGGTGATGTACCCACTAGGGCACATCACGCCCCGCCACTTCAGGGAATAACAGAGTGCAACGGGTTATTTCCTGATAGACACGCCTCATCAAGGAAAGGACTCCGCTCTGATCCAATCCAACATCCAAAGAAGACCACCAAGTAGCTAAGCCATGGCAGCAAACAGCTGCATGTACCACACGCAGGAATGGTCCACGCGTACACACACACGGTGCAGACAGGTCACTTCACTATGATGCTGCCCGCGGGGGCAGGTCCCCAGGGGAGCCCCCCACGGTGGGCCCGTGGCCCAAGCAGGACGGTGGCCCAGGCCAGGCCCAAGCTCACCAGGTGAACTCTCCCCTCCTCCCATACTTACAGTAAAATTACAGCTGGTGATGACATAAAACTTCACCCGCTGTGACTACCCGCCTAAAACATTCCTTGCACAGTTAAGCACGTGCAATGTTTTCCATAAATAGTTATGGGTCAACATATTTATTTTACTCCCATCGTATTAGTCCAGTAAAAACCCACGAACCGCACCGGTCACCACCTCAACAGCGACCGGCGTTCGGCACCGGCGGGTGTCACCGGACGAAGCACGACCCCCGCCCAGCGCGCACGGCCAGCAGCCGAGCCCGGCCGGTGCGCAGCACAGGCGAAAACCGCTCCGGTAAAGTCAGTCGAGGGATGAGTAGGCATTATCCATTTATTAACTGGTTAACTGCCAATTAATTTTACTTGCAAATCACCCCTCCGCTATTTAAAACATCTGGCTAAGAGTTCCTATCCGTTCCCCCCCGCGCCGGGCCGGGAAGCGCAGCCCCCCCGCGCCCCCCAGCCGCGCCGCGCGTCCCTCCCGCGGGAAGGCGGCGGCGGCGGCCACGTTTCTCCCGGAGAAGTTCGCACCCGGCGGTGCCGCCCGGCCGCAGGGGAGGGCTCCGCGTCCCGCACCGGCTGACACCGCCACCGCTGCCGGCGGGGCGCAGGCGCGCGTGGGTCGGCCACGCGTGTCAGGGGCCGCGGCGGGTACCGCGGGACAACTTCCGCGCCGAGCCGTGCCGTGCCGGCCTTCCCCGCCTCCCCTCCGCGGCGCCCGGGACCGGCCCGCCCGCCCGCCCGGCCAGGTAGGGGGCAGCGCCCCGCGGCCGCGCCCGCCCCCAGCCCGCTCCCGCCGCCCCGGGCGCCCCCTCCCTGCCCGCGGCCGGCCGGCGGGGAGCGGCGGTCGGTGAGGAGGAGGAGGAGGAGGCGGCAGGGCCTCGCCTACTCGGCGCTGCAGACCGAAAGTGAACTGCAAACTTTCCCCCCACCCCCCCCCGCCTTTTTTTTTTTTTCCTCCCTTCCAGCGCAGCCCCAGCTCCTGCAAAAATGAAACTTGCGGAGCGTTGCCCTACCTGGCGTGGAGTCTGCAACAAGTGCAGGCGCGGGGGCCGGGCGCGGGGAGCGGCGGGGCCGGGCGCGGGGCTTATGTCGGTGTCGGCGAGGAGGGAGCAGTTGCGATATTAATTTATTACGGAGCTGCCCGGGCTCGGTCCTACTTCACTTACAGTACGGCTCTCATCCTGTAAACAAATATCGCTCCGCCAGGAAACATACTCCCCCCGGCCCGGCCCCGGCCCCGCGGCCAGGCACCCACCCCGGCGGCGGCACATGGAGCGGAGCGGGGCGGGGGCCCGCCGCACCCCCCCGCCCCGCGCCGGGGGAGGCTCCGAGCACCGGCACTTACCTCCGGCCACGGCCTCCCCCTCCCGCCGCGCTGCCTTTGCCGAGTCCGTGATGCAAAAAAAAAAAAAAAAAAAAAAATCCCGGTGTCAGCAAATCGCTGTCAAATTATTCTCTTGCAGAAGGGAGAGGGGGAGCGGGAGCGGGGGGGAAGCAGAAGCAGAAGGGGGAGGAGGCTGCGGGAGGCGGCGGGATCCCTCCGCCGCGATGGGTCTGGCCCTGGGTAGCGAAGCAGGAAGTAAGGTGTCGGTGGCGCCGCGGCCGCCTGGCCCCGCGGCAGGGCGAGGGCGAGGGGCGCCCGCCGCCCCCGGGGGCCCGCCGCCGGCCGTGCGCCGCCGCCGCCTCCTGCTCCGCCGCGCCGCTGTCTCGCCGGCAGCCCCTCCTCTCAGGGCGGCGAGCGCAGCGCAGGTGCCGGGGCCACCGGCGGCGACCTGTCAGCGGCTCCCGCCGCCGGGGCCGCGGGTCGGCGGGAGGCGGGAGAGGGGCTGCCGCGGGCTCCCGGCGCCGCCGCCGCATGCCGCAGGGCGGTGGGGCCGGGGCCGGCTCCCGCTCCCGCTCCCGCCCGGGCGGCGGCGCCGGGGGGTGACAGCGGCGCCGCGGGCGGACGCCGCGCCAGCCAGGGGGCTGCCGGGGGTCCCGCCGCCGAGGGGCTGCAGAGGAGGGTGCTCCCCGCCGCCGAGGGGCTGCGGGGGGGGTCCTCCCCGCCGCAGAGGGGGTGTCACGGGGAGCCGGGCCGGGGGCGGCGGGGGCTGCGGCCGGGCCTCCCCCAGCCCCGAGGCGGGCAGTCGCCGCGGTGAGGGTGCTCCCCCAGCCGGGAGGCGTGCGCCCGGCGCGGGGAAGGGCTGCGGGGGTTGCCGCCGGCCCCAGCCGGGCTCCAGCGCTCCGGGTTAATTTGGAAGTTAATTCTGTAATGCGGCGAGCCTCGTAGGAACTTGCTCCTGTGGTCACTGATCTTTGCCACTGGTAGTCTTAAATCATCAGCTTTTCTTCTTTTTTCCCCCCTTTCATTCTACAGAAATGTTCTGGCAAAATACCTCATAGGCCCTGCCTCCCTTGAGCTTAGAATTTGCATTAGATTGCACCAAAATGTTCCCTTGCAGGGAAGGATTTTGCATCTTGGGGACAGATATGTGATGCATGGAGCTTATGCTGTGCTCTGTTTAAGCTCACGGACAATGACAGACAAGTTGCTGTAAGAAGCCATAGCTGGGAAGAGAGAAACTGAAACGGGGGTGGTTATAGGGCCTACTTCTGCCTTCAGAGAGATTTAAAAAAAAAAAAAAAAACCCAGACAAAACTCTCAAGGGTTGTAACTGGAACAGAAAAAGGTCTTTGGTGTTAGCATTTCTGATTCAGCCTTATATTATAATGGTTACCAGCAGCCTCATTTTCTTTTTATGGTCATCCTGGTTTCCTGGTTGCATGACACTTCTATTGGGCCACTGTTCTTAATAATTTAACCTTTTATGAGATTGTTTTGATTTACAGTGTAGATTAGAGCAAAAGCAAAAAAGTATGTTATCACCCATTGGCTATTAAACTCCTTTGCACTATACGCAAAGGTCTCAGTTTTTTAAAATGTTAAGAGAAAGGTTCTCCACCACCCACCCCCCAGCCCTCCCGACCAGCTAGTCATTTTCTAATTTTATTTTTACTTAAGTGAAAAATACCATTCAGATATTTTAATTTCTCCGTGCTGAGCTATGCAAAATCTATGCTGAGCTTTGGAGTCAATGGTTGGCTTGTTTGCTTGCTGGAGTCCTAAGTCATATAAACTATGTTGAAAACAGAATTAAAACCACAACTCAACATGTGTCTTGCCTCTGTTTGTTTTTTGTGTCTAGCCTGAAACCCAGAGTAGCCCATATTACTGGTGATTTCCAAAATGACCTTTGAAAATAAGCAATGGAATGTAACACAGTCTTTCTAGGTTTGTCTCAGCTTCTCGGTTTGTCCAACTAATCAATACAAACAAATCTATATTGAATCAGCTAGGTGTTACTTGATTTACCTGGAAAACGCAGGTTTGTGCTGTAACTCTCAAAATAGAAGCACGTCTAATTAAAATTTGAACAAAGAATCCTTATCAAGCAGCCTTTTGACATACTATAAAATGGGGCCCGTCTTACTCTGCCATTAAATTTAGCTACACGAAACTCTTCTGAATGAGAAACTAGTTTATTAGCTTTGGACGTTTCAAGACAACTGTGGGGACTGGCTATAGCCAGACTGCATTCTTTGTATTTATCCTGCAATTTATGAATTGGTCTCCATCAAAAGCACAAAGCCTTAATTTATGTTCTGTTTTCCTGATCCTTCTTCTAATCTTCGAGGATTTGAGTATCAAACTTCCCCGTTTTGAATAACAAATCATATTACTATTTCAGCGTTAAACCTCAGAATAATTTTACGGGCTTGTCGCGATGTTGTTTGACAAGGTTCTGGCGGTGATGGCTGGCAAGTGGGTGAGCGCTGGGAGCCCTGAAGCTGGGGCGAGGTCCTGGCCGGCCGAGCCGCCCGCCGGCTGCTATCAGAAGAGGGAAACCTTGCTCTCCCCTGCCCGCTGGCTTGCCCTGCGGAGCTGGTTCAGCTCACCAAGCCAGAAGGCTGTGCCCTCTCTGGGCTAATTTCCTGCCATTTTGGCGAGCTCCCTGGGAGGTCAGTTGGGTGCCAGGGGCAGCGCAAGGAGAGCCCGGGGGGGACACGGGACAGGGTGGGCCTGGGGAGCTGCCACCTGCAGCAGCAGCAGCAGCAAGCTGGCAGGGCGGCTCAGCTGCCTCCCGAAACCTCCCACACCTTACAAACAACAGAAAAGCAGCAACTGTCTTATGGTAACTGCCATCGCTCTGTCAGATTTTTGTTAGAGGTTAATGCATTTTAATTTTTTTTCTAAGCGGCGCTGCTTTGGAAAGGAAAGAATTAGAGGAGTTTTGAAGTGACAGAGCTCTCTGATCATCCTCGTGGTTCATTCCTTTCCGACACAGGATTGCTGTGTCATTATCTTCCCAAATGTCTCAGTTCTTATAAGGAGGCTCTCTTTGCCTTGAATTTGTGGGCTTTCTAAGAAAGACAATGCTGAAGAAAAACATAGTCTGACTGCAGTGGAAGGCAATATACCTTTGTTCAACAGCTGGAGTCTTTAAACTAAAACCCCTTAAGACTCAGTGAATCGCATTTATGGGAGCATCTTAGCGGTTGAAGTCACAGCAGCCAAAATACGGATGTCCATCCAGTTTCTCGGTTTTGGATGTCCGTTTCCAGCTGAATTTTGAATTGTGGATGTTATTTAAAAAAAAACAATGATCAGACCTTAATTATCTAAGTTGGGTGGACAAAACCAGTGACAGGCTTAGTTTTGTTTTAAAATGGAGCTTTTGAGACATATAGTATACAGATAGAGGATTTAGAATCAGAAGCAAATTTGGTCTTAGAATCTGACATCCTACATAATGTGGACTGTAGTATTTGTAATTGAGATTATTACCTGCTTAGTTAATTTTCCAGGAAAAAAAAGTCATTCCAGAGATTTCAAGAAATGGATAATACGCCCTCTGCTACCAGTCATTCTGGTGTAATTACCAATCACCTCCTGGTTAAATGTTTGAACTTGGTTTGTCGTTTCAATTTGTGAGTTTTCCAGCATGGCATTGCTGGTTCTTTCCCTTCTAAATTAGTTTGGTATCACCTGAATCCCTTCAATTTAGTCATTCATTTACCTTTGTCTTCTTCCCATTAAAGAAACACCGGGGCCTTACAGAAGTGGCATTAGTAGCGTCAGAATAATTTAAAAAGCTGAACGTGTGCTTTCTGCGATCACATTCCCTGTGCATCATAAGGAAAGTAGCCACAGCATCCCACATACCTGAACACAAGATAAATAAATAACAGCTGGTGGTGAGCTTGCTCACAGATCAGCAAGTACATCACTCCAGATACGTCTGTGCTCAAGAAACTTTGTGTCTCTGATTTGTTTGAAGGTCATGTGAGCAACCCCGCTCTTGCCTTGATGTTCCTTGCATTCAAGTATGGTGTTTCCCCTCTTTAGGTCCCCTCCCAGGGAAGCTCAGGACATTGAGAGCTTCCAGGATGAAAGAGCTTGTGCTCTTTGGTGTCACTTCTCACCATGTCCATTGCAAGGTATGAACAATGGCCAAGGTTGAAATGGAGCTGAATAATTTTTAGTAGAAATGCACCGAGACCCCAGCTACTACGAACTGCTGCGTACCTCCCTGTGGTGGCTCCCACCGCCCGGGTGAGGAGAGGCCTGTGTCAGACCAGCAGCATCCCAGTGCTTCTGGTCCCAGCGGCCTCTTGCCCAGTGGAGCAGCTGCTCTGACCCCAGATGTGACGGATTTCTGAATCTGATCTCAGACCGTGCCACCACCATTTGAAAACTAATCCTGGAAGTAAGACTTTTTTTTAATTCTTCACATTCAGCCAGATCAGTTTGCTGATTGCACAGCATAAGGAATAGGGCAGAAATTGCGCTGAGGAGAGGAGAGTACGAAAGCATGCTGCTGTCACTCAGACGGCTGGTGAAAGCCCTGCCTGCTGGGTCTCTTTCCATGAAGGCTAAAACCAAAGTAAATTGCAATGGCTGAGGTCTTGCAGTCCCCTCTGCAAGTTACTGCTTCCAGCTGCATGGTTTTGCTTCTGTTTGCACCCAACGCTGATGCTCACCGCTTCCCTGGTGAGCCAGATTCCCCCCAGCGCTAGCAGAAACCCTGGGTAATTTTTCCCTGAATTGCTTCACTGAGTCAGCCAGACAATTAGCAGAAGAGGAGGCAGGGTTCTGTGCCCAAAAGCGGGATTTGCAGCCGCACCGGTTTAAATAGCTTCGCATTTTCATGAAGCCATAGCTACTGTTGCATCTAGGAGATAAGATGCTCTTTAAGAAGGTCAGTCCAGGCAGTGGACAAAAAAAAAATAATGGAAAAGTGAACCCGTGTGGCTGTTCGCACCACAGTCAGCTCTGGAAGTCCACATGCGCTGTTTGGGGTTTTTTTCACCTTGAACTGAGGGAACTTTTTAACAAAGCTTAGAGCCACCTGTCCATGAGCTGGTTGCTGAGCTGCTCCTCCGGTGCAGCCTGTGGGAGCTGCTGAGCCCCTGGGACTCCGGCCAGTGCTGATGGAGCTGGGTGCCGCTGGATGGGGGCTCCTCTTGGCAGCCCTCGGTGGGTCCCAGCCTTGACCTGCCTGGCTCTCACGGCAGCTGGGCACATGGGAGGTACGATGCTGCTTTGCAGGGATGTTCTGAAACAAATTAAAGCCTGTAAAGTGCTTCGGAATGTTTTGGTAAAGAAGTTACAGACAGGCAAGTTACAAATAGTGACGACTTGGAGATTTTTTTTTGATGACGCTATCACTGTTTTGCAACTGTGTGCAAGCTAGAGAGGAAAATGAGCTAGAGACATTGGGAATTTTAAAGGGGACGTTCTTGCTTCATTTGGTTTGTGTCCATTCCTGTTCCTCTTGGAAAAGTCCCATATATCATCATGCTGTCAGGAATAATCTGTGGGAATGTACATGTGCACACAAGAGATACAGTGACATGGCCCATCTTGTGAGATCACATCCTAGTGAGCAATGCTCCAGTTTGTGTGGCTTTTTCACATGTTGGAGAAGAGGAAATGTTTTATTTTATAAAATACACTGACATATATATTTATAAATTTACAAATAAGCATTATATATACATATTGTATAAATTATAAATTTGCAAATTGTGAATGTGTAAACATATAAAACTCAAGTATCTTTATAAAACTAACATAAGAGAAAATCCCATATTTTTATTTTTTTAATAATTCCCAGATTTTAAGTTAATGGTGTGGTTTGAGCTATTCTAAATTTTAAAACCTCTCACTCTGTTACAGCTTTTTGTGTAAGTAGGCCTGAGAGGGTCTTACAGTCAGGGGCCAGTAATACAGTCCCCATTTTACAGGTGGTAAACTAGGGAACAGAGGTGGTCCAACATCATCTAGGAAAGTAGTGACAGAGGTAAAGTATGAAACCAAGTCTCCTAAGTCTTTGCATTTTGCTATGTCTTAAAGGCAGGCCAGTATTTTTCAAGTCAGTCTTACACTCAACTCGAAATGTTTGGAGCTTTGACTGATGTGCAAGAAGTTTTATCCTCCTGGTTTTGTATGCAGTCCCGGTAGTAACAGCTGAAAACTGCTGTACAAAGAAAAACACCTTATTCTAAATGTCCTGCTGATGTACTACTGGGAAGAAATACATAGTCCTGTTTGCAGACAAAGATTCAAGTCAATTACAGTATTCAATGGAAACTACCTTGACAGAGACACCATCAGCTTAAAACCCAGTGAAATATAGTGACAGATTTAAGGTAGTGTCTCCTACGACTTCTGTTGAATGCCCCCACCAATCTTTGTGAATTGTTTTTTCCTGACTTTGAAAATCTGTTATGCGGTAAAATTGACATATACAGAAAGAGACTTTAGGATGGCTTGTTACACAGAGCTATACTAATTTCTGAGGTGTTTGCTGAATGAGAGAAACCGTACTTTTGAGTACGGGAAGAAAAAATGAAGCCGATTGCATGCAAAAATTTTCTAAAGATTAAACAGTTATGGAAAAGATGTGTGATGACAGTAGAAGGAAGCCTGACATCTTAACTTTAAGTTGCAGTTAATCTAAATCATTTTCTGTAACAGAAGGATAATACTGAAATACAGAAATGATAAGTCAGTGTGGTTCCCTACCACAATGTGCAGCATGTCCAAGTCTATGCTGACAACTGAGATCAAGATTAAAGTTTTCCAGTGTATGTAGTGAACTTCAGTGCAATGGCAGCAGTGTTATTTTTTCAGGATTTTTTCTGTCAGAAGTGGATATGATATTAGCAACAGCACACCGCATCTTGTGTGGAAAGAGCTCAGGCAGCCATCTCTGATCAGACCTATCCCAGTCATCATATCACCCTCCTTTCAGCAGATTCTCAGTATTCTATTTCATATTCCTCAGCAAAGAAGCAAATTATTTTTCTGATTTTATGCAGAGTTGAATATACCCTGTATAGGGTTTGTGGAAGGAGTTTAAAAGAAAACAACCATCCACTACTTCTGCTCTGAACTTTCCCATTCAGAACTGTAACCTGAATTTTTATGCAAGTCTGTTATAGTCATATATACCGGTCACTTCTAGGTCTTGCTGCATCTTACTTATTTGTTTCTTACATATGTGACAGTGGGCAGATACACATTTAAGCTGTAAGGTTGCAGCTGTCATGATTTAAAAAATAATATTAATTAACATAGCTAGACTCATATTGTATATCCAATATGTACACAGTATATTCTATTTATAGTGATTTAAGGCACTTAAACCATCAAATTGATATAAGCTGTATCGTTTCACATTTTTATAGTGATGGAAACGCACTTACAATAGAAGACAAGCACATTTACATTTCTGTCTCAGTGGTTTTCTTTAGTGGCCCCAAAACACTTGAGAAGGTGAAAGCTGCACCAAAAACTAGAAAGCAGAAAAGGCAATGCAGTTACTGTATAGCTGCAGTGAGACAGGGAACTGCAAGGGGCCCCTATAAAGCAGGTTAACAAAGTTAACAGTAGAGGAAAACCAATTTGTTCTATAGCTGAGATAGTTTTGCCAGCAGCAGCTGAAGGGCAGCAGATGACAAGTAAATCCAGGGATATGTAAATACGTGAAGTCTTATAGTATGCTTTCTGATGGACTGATTTTGCTTCTAGGCATGAAGAAACTACCTCCATCCCATTCAAATGACCTGTGAGCCTCTAAACAAATATGGAAGTTGGGAAATTAAACACAGTATCCCCCAAACAATCTCCATGTGGTGCTCCAGATGCAAGCTTAGGTCTGTGAGGCTAAGGTCTCAGACTTCAGGGTCTGTTCAGTTGAGGAGACAGCTTATGGTATAAATTGGGAATGAGATTGTTTTTGGAGAGGAAAAAATAAAACCCTCTCTTCTGGGTCACTAAGTGTGGAATTTTCCTATAAAAGTCACCAAAGTTTTCTTTTAGCCATGTGTAGTACCAATGTGTCCTCTGATATCTGAGAGCTCCCTGGGGACCCACCAGTGACGACTGGATAACTTATGGACCAGAAGGCTCATCTCATAGCCTGCAGCACCCACAGCATTGCCCGCTTGCTAGAAAAGCTTGAAGATATGTGGAGAGTCACATCTAGGGAGGGAAAGGAGGTTTCTGAAATCAACATTTGCTTTAGTTGATGTGTTCATCTGCAGAATCCATTTCCCTTTGTTCAGAAATTTTAACAGTGACAAGGCATGCATTTGTGTTTCTCTGGGTATATATTTTACAGCTCATATGTCCTCTTACTTTGCAAACATCTCCTCTAAACCCCCTTGGGAGGACAGGTACAGCTTCATGGCTTTTTGTTTTGAGTACCATGCTAGGTGACTAATCTAGCAGCTAGTGATAGCTGAAGATTGAGACACTGATAATTCCTCTGCACCCCAGAGAAAGGCAAAGATGCTAATTACACATTGATTGTGTATCAGTTGAGGAAATCCCCAGATGAGTTGTGGGTGTATTTCACTTTCTTTGCACTACTTGAGTGATGCGCTGGGAACAAAGGAGAACAAGAAAATAAATTCAGCCCTAATTACGCATAGTGAACCTGTGGCCTTCTTAAAATACACTCAACCAAGGGAGCAAACCCAGGACTGAGTGAGGCTTCTTCCAGACTTGTTTTAAGACTGCACCATTCGAGGCCATTCTCACTGAAGTGTCTGCCAAAATACTCTTGAGTCTGTGTTGAAGGAGCAGTCCTGTGTGGAGGTCCTTCCCTAGCCATGTGCCAGTGTTGTTCCCTTCCTATCACAAGGCTATCTGAAGATCTTAAACCTGTTCCACACTTAAGTTCCAAGCATCTTTGTTGTCTATCTGACCTTGCAATATGACAGGCTGGAAACTTTTACTGTCTGGCTTTTTGTAAGGCTTGCTTCACAATCTGGGTAATGTAGATTTCTCTGCTTCCCATTTCCACTTCTGTAATGTTTATTATATTCAATTGTATGTCTGCTTTGGTGCTCATTTCTGCAGCTCCTGCCTCTGTTTCATGCAGTTCTTCATCTTATCTGCAATTGCAATCTGCACTCTCAATCAGCTCATCTCTTTTTATTAGTAATAGATCCAGTTGGTTCATATGCTTGCATACGCTCCAGGATGGTAATGTCTTGTCTTGCCAGCAGACAGAGATTTTAAGGTTGTGATAACCTATATGTTTGTCTGAGGGATGCGAAAATAATGTTATGAATGCTGTTTCTGAAAAGGGGGTTTTGCACAGCTTCAGTAGTTTTCACACACTGCAGTTGACTGTCCTCAAAAGAAGTGACACGTAGAACTGACAGCGCTGCAAGCCCATGGTTTACATTTGTTCATAACTAATTGAACATGAAAATCCTCAGCATTTTCCCTCGATTACCTCTGTGTAGATACCACTGTGAAGACAGATTTCTTTAAATTATCCTATGCTTTCTTTGTTCCATTTTAACCTCTGATTATACCTTGTTTCTTTTTCCAAATTTTTTCTTCTACTGAGCTTGCCCTATGCATAAGCATTCTTCATAAGGAAATCAGTGAGATATTTGTAGTTAATTTTTTTTGTCTTAGACTTTGTGCCTAGTACATAATGATTCAGTTACATCTGAACTTGTGTGCTGTAACCCTGGCTTTCCACTTCTTCCCGCTACTGCCAACAAAGCAACTTTATTTTCTAGTAACTTAAAGTACCTCCTTTTATCCTTAACTCTCTGCAGATGCTTCCCTCCTTCTTCCTTGTTAATTCAAGTCTCTCTGCTTCCAAGGATCCTCTGCCTAGGATTGTGCCTGTCTCCTTCTGTGCAATTTTCTGCTCTGAGATGGAAGGCGACAGGTAGCTGCTTCTTTCCCCCTCCCATTCCTAAGCATCGCAGTAGAAAGATGCCAGCTTGCCTAAAAGGGGCTCTCAGCTGTGCTTGTAACCCGTTTTCAAGTGAGTGTTTTGAAAACTAGTTAGGCAGTTTTCCCAGTGTAGACAGGCTCATAGAAGGACCATTAATTACTCAGCGCAGGCTTTACCGTGGGCAGAAAAAGGGGGCTTTTGTGCAGTTGTCAAACCCTCACCATTATTTGTACATGTTGGTTTTGTATTTAATAGGATTACATGACTTCTTTGCTCTATATGCCAAAATGGATGGTTCCTTTCAGTAATAAAACAAAGCCAATAACCTGAAAGGAACCACAGCTCAAAAGCACAAACTTGACCTCTGATTGACCTTGACATTTACAGACTAAAAAGAACTTTTCTTTGAACAGACAGAAGAAGTCAGGGAGCCAGCAAGAACCAGGAGAAAATGGTTTTGTTGCCTTCTGATTACATTGTTTAAACCAACATACTACATGGTTTACAATACTTCATTACAATGTATTAGGGCCTGGAGGTGATTTAATGTCTGTTTATAACTGAGACTAATCTTGAAATAAACAAATGAATGTTTGGAAAATGGATGAAGCTGTTCTGCTGGAAACAGCATTAAATGCATCTCTGAAGAGTAAATTGTGGCTGTACAGCACTTAAATGCTTTTTATTTCTACCTTCAGTTGTATTTCAGTAGTTTTATCTAACAAAATTAATCACGGTGAGGTAAAAAAATTTCTAATTGGTTAGGACTGTCTAGCAGCCATACATTCTATAACAAATTCACAATTTAAAAACTGTTTAGCCCTTTAAAATCAGGGGAAAAGATAAACTAGAAAATGCTGTAGCATTACACTAGGCACCATGGTGATCTAAATTAAATCTGTTACAACCTGTTCTAATTTAAAATTGCTCCGTTGTGCGAATGAAGGGGAAAAGAAGAAGAGTTAGTTGACTTGTTCAAAGCATTTTCATATTCCCAGATAAATCTTTCATCCACCCTGCCTTTGCTTGTGGGCTGTACGTTCCCATTTCCTCTGTGCATCCCCTCTGTAACTACACATAAAAGCGGTTTCAAATGGAGCCCAGAACTCTTCCTCCAGGGGTTCACAATCAGTTCTCGTCTCTATCAGCCAAGAACAAGCAATGTCGTTGAGCATCACCGTCGCAGTGTCCAGTTGTTCATGACACCCAGAAGCTCCTCTGCCATGCTGTAGGCTGGGGGCCTTGCTAGAGGAGGTTGCTCCAGTTTCTCCTGCCACAGGATGACTGCGGCTGCGCTTGTCCTGCCATCCACCTTTGCGGGCAACTCCTTGGCCACTCCTGCTTCTCTCTCTCTCCTGCCTCTCCCACCACCCCAGGCCCCATCCGTGGCCCCCAGACACGTCTTTCACATCATGTCTCTCATCTTCTAACACCTGACATTCAAAAAATGTCTTGAATTTTCCAAAGTACGAGTCACCAAGTAGTTAAAGCCTAATTTGAGAGAAAAAAATTCTGAAGTCGGATGGCTGCTCCAGTCCCACCGCCCACACCCTTCCGGTTGCAGACTGGAGCGAGTGGGAGCTGGCGAGGGCTTGGAGTGGAAGCAGCAGAAGAGGACTTCTGCACTGCCATGCCTGTGCAACGCATTGCCACCTAGTGCTGCCAATATGGAAAAGCAAGATTTTTTTCTTCTGCTCCGGACCCAGACACGGCAAGGCAGCCTCCAAAGCGGTCATGACTCAGAAGGTCCGCCTCGGTCGGAGCAGCGCTGCTTAACCTGCCTACTTCACCACATCCTACACCCATGAGAACAGGTTTAGGTCTCTGAACTTTGACAATGCACTTTCTTGTGCTGCAGTTGATGCCAAATACCCGTGACTGCGCTTTCTTAGTGCTGGGGTTTTAAAAGTCCGGTGCTACAGCAGCATAGCATATACAATTACACTTCATATGGGTGGCTACCTGTCTGTATACCCTCCCTCCCGTCACTTTGTTGGCCACATAAACACAAGTGGCAGAAGTCTCAAGAATAATTAAGTTTGTTCAAGCATGAAAAATAGGCAACCACATGAAAGAAAGGCCTGCTACGGGGAAAGTTGCAACACAAGCCTTTATGTTCACCGGCATCAGTGAATAGGTGGGGAGTTAGCTACAGCAAAAATTTCAAGTTGCACCTTCCTAGGTGTCAAAGCTGACCACCCATGTGCCACAAACGTAGGGTTTCTTTGTACCAGCTCACAGACCTCTTTGTATTAACTGCTATGTCTACATGTACACTACTAGTGTTCTGAATTTACAGTGAAAACAAATGAGATCAGGCGCATTTTTGCATGTGTATTTTCTTTTCCTTTGCTCCCATGTTATTTCCCCCCCCCCCCCCCCCTACAACTCATTACTATTATCTTAGCTCCTGTTAAATCGCTTTTAGAGGTTGGCATTTCAACTTACCAGCTTGAGCTCTATGCTGTTGACATGTTACATTGCAGAAAGCAACAAAATTATCACAGAGTCAGTTTGCACTGTATTTTTTCTAAGACACTGCGTGATGAGAATAAATCATGTCGTCACCCTGACATGATCCACTAATGAAGATGCACACCCTCTTGCCCTGCCCTCTTTCTGGATGTTAAATGAGAACCCTTCCTCAGTCTTTTTTCTTCATTTCCACTGTGGAAGAAGCTTTCTAATTCTGCCCATCGGTTTGCTTAGCAATATTGCTGTTGCCTAATGCAATAAAAATCAGTTATGTAACTGCCTTTGCTAGACTTGCAGAGAGCATTCACCAGACACGAAGATGGCCACAGTATCTTTATGCTTTCCATCATGTCTCCTACGTTCACTGTTATCATGCAATATGCTCTGCTTTTAGTACCTTTTTTAAGCATTTTTCTTGACATCATGTTTAGAGTATTATACACCTATAATCTAAGATCACGCAATGACAAAGCAGGGAAAAGAAATAAGGTTATTCTAATATATTGCTAAAAGGGCTGATATTAAAGCACTAGTGCCTCCAAGGAACAAAGAATCGCCTACAGTTTGTCAGATAGTATTTTTAATACTCTAATTCTGAACCTAATTCCTAAAATAACTTGTGTTTGCAGATTACCGTGTGCTCTTTTGTTCTGAATAATGTCTTGCTTAGTGAACTATGTCTTATCAATCCACCAAGTTCTGGGTGTCATTGTTCACCTCATTCACAATTCATCTTTTAATTAACATTATCACAGGCAAAATTCTATTTTGGTCAGCATAATTTGTCACTGGAATCGGCAGTACAGAAATAAAAGAATTACCATCTGAATTTATCTGAAGACAATGCAGGAGATGGTGACTACAAACCTACCTCATCTGGCACTGAAGAGGAAGGGAAGGAGACCATGTAAATGGTAATGGCTTTAAAAATTATATTTGCTATGTAAAAATAACTGCTTTGGTCATTCAGTATCTGCTAGGCAAACTGTTTTATCAAAATTACTGTTATTGAAAATATAAACCTGAATCTTACACTTTGACACATTCTTTATTTGGTGGAAAAGGTTGCTGACTTAGGGGAGATCAAAGAAATACAAGCGCCTTTGCAAGGAGATAATCTTAGATATAGCTACATAATATCAACTTAATGCAGAAAAATGCCGATCATTTGCTTTAAAAGCTAAACTTTGAAATTAAGTTACAACTACAGCATTGTTTTAGGGAGCAAACAAGGAAACAAATGCTTTTAAAATGTTTTTTAACAGTATCAGGAGATGAACCTTTCACAGAGAACAGAAAATTTCTGAATCCTTCTCACAAGACTTGCCTTTCATAATGATTGCCAGAAAACTCCATCAATGTGGAGAAAATTAAATAGCATTTTATTTTTCTGAGTCTATAAAGAAGACATCTCTCCCTGCAGCCTAGATACACAACAGTATTCTATTTACATTAAAATTAATACAGTGATATTAAATTGACTGCATTTAAGGTACAATGAACACGCCAGCAAACCAGCCACTTAAAATTTCCCTCCATCATCCCTTTACCTTATGACTTCATCCATTCCTAGTCACAAATGCAACATGCCCTGAAGATGATCACATTCAAGCAGTACTCAGCCAAGACAACAATAATTTTTGTAAGCAGGGCACTTCTTTGGAGCATGCTTTATTGGATGCCTTTTCTCTTTCAAAACAGCTGGGCTTCAGCTTGGCTGCCACTGGTGACTTCTGTTAGACTGGGATCGAGAGGCAGTGTTCTGGTGTGAAAGATCCTGTTTCATTAGTACCTTCTAAAACAGTTTTTAGAAAGGAACCATTATCTCCACTGCCACAATTAATATTTGCTCAATTATGCCTACTCATTTGCATTTTAATGGATGAGACATTTATTAAAAACACTGGAACATAATCAAGTTAATTGACCATCAGTCAAAGTGCCATTTAGGGTTTTTTTGTTGGTTTTTTTGTTTGTTTGTTTTATTGACAGAGGCAAACAGTGCTTAAACAGATGGGTCAGGAGGTGAAAGAGGTATAGATGATATCTTCGTCTTTCATGACAATAGTCTGTAGTATTCTGTGGGCTATCTTGTATTTTAAAAGCAAGGTGAGACCAGAAACATATCAGCTAGAGCAGACAAATGCTATAAAGTTTTACTGTTAACACTGTTGAAACATTAAATTCTCCAGATTTCATTTCTCCAATTTCTATCTGATAATAGACCTGGGAAGAGTTAGTTTTTTTGGCAGAAGATAAAGGCAGTCTCCTCAACCTTAATTATTGTTCCTGAATTTGAATAATATCTTTGCTTATGAAGTTAATGGCACAGGCTAAAAGTTATGGAAAGTTCTACCCAAAGTTATAAAAAATGATACCCAGGAAGTTGTCATGCTCATATTGAAATAATGTTTTTGCAGTCGGATTTCTGTTTGGGTCACTCACCTTTCTAGGTAAAAAGGGATGCCTTTCACATTACTAAACCCCAGGATTTTTCTAACATTTTCTTCGTGCAGCCCAGAAGGAGAGACAATTAAATCATACAGCTTTCTTTCACCCTCTGCCTTGTTCCAAAGAAGCATCATGTTCTTTCTGCATTTCTTAGGCATCGACAGCACATGAATGAGAAACAGCATGGGCTTTACTGATCTTCTAAGGAATATATAATTATTTTCTGTGTTCTAAGAATGATTACTCAAAAAGTGGCAAATGATATAAAAATAAATACAATAAAAATACATAGCCTGCATATTTTAAGGGTAAAATCAGACAAAAGGAAGTTACCCTTATTCTTAGCCTATTAGGAGGTAAAATTAATATTCTAAAGGCCATCTTTTTCCCATTCTGTGATTCCCACATAGCGCTGGCTAAACCTAATTTTCTCAGCTCTTACAATCAGTCTTTCCAGACATGTATCTTCCCTTCATCTCAAAATTCCCCAGAACTCCCAAGCACAGCGTGTAAGTAAATGCAATGACTTATAAACCCTTGAGGTTTCAGAAACGAGTGCTGATATAGTATGACGAACGCGTGAGCGTGCGCTGCTGCCCCCTGATGCAAAGAACGTTAAATCTCTTTGAGAGCAGCCAGGCAATGGCGTGCGGCCCACCTTCTTATATTAACATATGGCCATAGATGTATTTGTTACTTCTTGGACAGATATAAGATAATGTATTTCCCTTCGATAATTCTGTATTTAAAATATTAGCTGAGGGGACAATGAGGAAGGAAGAAGAGAGAAATGAGACAAGAAAAGGCAAAGCCCAACTGTGCATACCTCCTGTGCGAACATTTAAAAATTGTTAAGGAACATAAGATGTGAACTAGAAGTTGCTTTCAAGGCACAGTTTTGTTCTAAGTTAGTACTGCTTGGTGAAGGTAACATTTATGGCCATCTTCAGCTCGTGCTTCAAGCGATTACAACTCAGGTTTGTCTTTCCTGCCTGTTTATTCCCCTCCCATGCACCGTCTAGACTTGGGAGTGTAAATTGTCTGGAGCAGAGACTTCTTCCTCAGCAGGATTTGCCGGGGTAGGCTCCTGTAGGGTGGGTCCTTATCTCTGTGGAGGCCGACAGAGGGTGCGAGGTGGAAATAATATTTAGCTCATGCATGATGCTTGAGTCCACACAGAAATTTCCAGCAGGCAAAGGAAGGTGTGGTACAAAGCCCAGCAGGCGCTTGGGCGGCCCAGCTGTCATTGCAACGGTGCAGTGCCAACGGGCAGAGCAGCCCCTGGGTACAACAGTGGCACAACAGGTTTTTGAGAAGACATTGTAAGAAGCAGAGCCTGTATGAACTAAATGGAGCAGGGTTACTGAAGATCATCGTTTGCTGGCTTTGTTGGTGGTGAGGTTCTCCTGGAGCTGCAAACCTGGAGCTCTACTGGGATAGGCCAGGCTGAGCTGCTACTGTGCTACAGCTTGAGCGGCACACGGCCCCTGTGGGAAGTGGGGGTGGAGGGCGGCAGAGCAACAGCGTTTATACCCTCTCCCCTTTGTAACATTTGCCCTAAAGCTGTAGTTGCCCGATTCACGTCGTTCAGGTTTTTTTCCTTCTCACCCACGCCAGGTGCCGGGGCCCCCCGGGCGCTCCCGGAGCCCCCCCCGCCCTCACGGGCCCGGCTTTAGCGGCGAGGCCGGATATGCCCCGGTCCCGCGCATCCCCTCACGCCGAAGGAGGCAGGAAGGGCGAAGGACGGCGAGAGGGCGGCGGCGGGCAGACCACAACTCCCAGAGTGCCCCGCGAGCGGTGACGAGGCGGGCGGGGGCGGGCCGGAAGTGGGTTCCCCGGGCTGAGCGGCCGGCCGGGCCCGGTTCCGGGCGTCCTTGCCTCGGCGGCGGCGGCGGCGCGGGGGGCGGAGAGAAGATGGCGGCGGACTTGGAGGCGGAGGTGCAGGCTATTGACAAGAGCCTGCTGGAGTGCTCCGCCGAGGAGATCGCCGTGGTGAGGCGGCGGGCCCGGGGCGGAAGGGCGAGAAGAACTCGGGGCGGGGACGGAGCGGGGGCTCGCGAGGCCGGCGGGCGGCACCGGCCTGCCCGGCCGGCGGCGGGGCCGGGAGGGCCGGGGGCCGTTCCTGGGCCCGGGACCAGGCTGCGGCCGGGGCGGGGGCGTGGGCAGGCTGTCCGTGAGGGGGTGTCGCCGCCCGGGCGGGCCGCAGGGGCACCCCTGGGCGGCAGCGGGCGCCGGTGCCCGGCCGTAGCCCGCTGTTGTCGCCGGCGTCGCTGTTGCGGTAGCCGAAATGGATGGCAGCGAGCAGGCGGCTTTTCCTGTTGTTCCGGCTGGCGCAGGTGGCTCCCCGCACGCCGCCGGGACGCGGTCACCGCCTGCCCGGGGCGGCCGCTCCTCCCCGCCGCTCGGGGGCTCGGCGGGGGCAGCGGGGCCGCGGCTCGGTGTGTTCGTTCCGTCCTCTGCTGCTTCCTCGCCTCCTCGGTTCTCCGGCCTCGCCTGCTGCCTTTCGCATCTCCTCGTCCAGAGAAGACCCCCATCCCCTCGCTGGTTTAGGTGGATGCGTGACCCCAGATATGCTCGTTAGCGCTGAAGTTTCATTACAGGGTTCTTCCGTTCTTCCCAGTATTTAAGATGCAGTTCTAGCAAAAGCTTGCGCTAGTTAAGCCCAGGACTATTGGAATGGGACGTTTGTAGAGGAAACATTGGTAAAATCAATGTAATATTTGGAGCAATCTGCTTTTGCTTATATACTTTTCCTGCTTTTATGAAGAGTAGTTTTAAGGGAACTGAAGTCTTGAAGGTAAAGTTTTCAGATAAATTTTTATTTCTGGCATAAATGCCAGATCTCATAGACACTTGTGCCTTTAAGGAACTGGATTTATACATTAAAATACTGGGACAGCACCTGGGACTGCTTGTGTGTGTATCTGTAGGGTAAGACCTGAAAGAGCTGGCTGTGTGTGTGTTGATGAGAATTATATTGTCTATTTTCC
The DNA here is from genome assembly GCF_963210335.1 of Falco punctatus. Classification (NCBI taxonomy): domain Eukaryota; kingdom Metazoa; phylum Chordata; class Aves; order Falconiformes; family Falconidae; genus Falco; species Falco punctatus. The sequence continues at coordinate 21,951,827 of NC_137592.1, read as the reverse complement.
AAAAGAAAATAAGACAATGTTGTAATTCACATTATTCTCAGATTGTGCTGGTGTATCTACAGTGCAGTCGAAGGTATGATTAGATGGGCAAATGTGCATAGTTAGCTATGTCATAGCTAGTTTAGCTCCAGGATTAGTCTTCCCTCCCCCTCAACAGCAAACCCAGTAATTCCACCAAACACTTCATAAAGTAGTCCAAACAGCCCAGACTACCTTGTCTGCCTGAGTAACAAATGTGGGGTTTTTTTGGGGTCACACTGTAGGTAGCCCCCAGGCAAACGTGCTCCAAGTGGAACACATTTAGGAATTCACTATAGGTACAACTTTAACTTTAGTCAGTTCTTTCTCATTTTTACAATTCTGAAATCTATTGCTCTCAAATCTACAGTGCACTATCAGCTAAATGCTGCTGGCACTGCCTGATTGTATATGTAAACAACATACTTGGGTTTTAGTGTTGTTTTTTCTCCTTCCTTTGCCTGTAGCATTACTTTGTTGATAGCACAATATTAACAAAACAAGTGCCAGTCCAAAGATATAGTTACAGCAGTTTATGCTTCAGTTTCTCATTGCAACAACTTAACGATAAACTGCCAAAGAACAGCGATCAAAAGAATAAATTATCTGTAACAGAGCATGAGCCTACGTTGCTCAAATACAAGTATCTATTTGTGTAGCTAAGAAAAACATAAATTCTACCTTTTAGCTTTTGAAACAGTAAACTGAGTTCTTTTGTGGCTTATTTGTATTATATATTTTGTTCTAGTATCTCTTAGATGTGGATTTGTTAGAAACCCTGATGGCCCGTTAGATATTTAATTACATAAAATGTTGTTTGATCAATTTTCTGTTGATGTTTTTGGTTTTGTTTTGTTGGGGTTTCTTTGGTTTTTTTCCCAGGGCAGTCAAAAATTGCTGCAGGAGAGTAAGTCTGAGGGAGGAGGAAGTGAAGAGGCATACACTTCCCTTTTTAATAAAAACCTCTCCTGGGAGAGCTAAACATTAGATTTTCTTACATATGACTTCAGGTTAGATGATAGACAAATACTAATTGAAGACCTGCCTAAATACAAAATGTTTTTTTTACACAACAAATTCCAAAGTTTTGAGTAGTTTTGCTGGAGTTCAGTGCCTCCCAGGTAGTGATTTAGAAAGGCAGCACAATGTATGTTTGCATATTTATATATATCTAGTAAAAATTTGACATGCGTAACAGTACTTAGTGCTTTTCTGATAGCTCTTGGAGTGACATCTGTTTCTGTGTCCTAGTAGGTTGTACTTCCTTCTGATACTCTTTTAGCCAGGATCTGATTTTCAAAACTATATGCACAGTTTTGTGTATAGAACTGGCTCTGCAAAGAGTTGTAGGTGTGATGATGTTCAGTGTTGCCACACCTAACTTTCAGGCAAGTACTCCCAGGATTTTGGGGATGGGAAAGCCATTTACTCGAGGAACAAGAATTTTCTCTGGTTAGGTATTTGTCTGAGCTTGTAGCATAGCTAATATGCACTGTGTATTTTCTAGATAGAAATTAGTAATGTACTGCTGAATCAAAAGGCTGAAATTAAAGGTATTTTGCTGAGAAAAATGCAGGCATAGTAACTAATATATGCCCTAGAAAATAATCTAAAAATTCTTTTACTAATTGGAAAGGAGAGGAAAAGATTAATGAACTAGGAAGAAAAACCAAATCAAATTCTTAGTAATGAAAACTTTACTTTTTTCATTTTTGTGTGGTACTTTTTGAGTCCTGGTGGGAATGGTGAGATTATCTATATGTTTCTTGATTGTTGGATAAGGCTTTTTGGCAACCTTTTCCCATGGACTTTCTTGGAAAAAATCTGGGCTTTGACTATCAAAGCTAGATAAATACAGAAAGATTGAGTGTATTGATTATGATTTTAAGAAGTCAAATTTAGCAAAAGAGAAGTGAAGAAAGCATATTATTTACAAAGAGCTGTACTGACAAATAAGGGTTATTTAATATGAAGTTCTGCTTTAGAAAACGTAGTCTAGAAAATGAAAATACTATGATTATTTTTAAAAAGGGCAAAAATGCAGCAGTTCTTAAATGGTACAAATACTCTGCTGACTCTGTATGTCTGTATCCTGAAGAACTTACTACAACTGTGTTGTCTCAAACAAGTTCTTTAGAGTAAGTCATAAATAATTCAGAGTAAATCAAGCTTTAAGATTTGGTTACCAAACGCATTTATTTTGGTATAATTAATTCTTGGTTTTCATGTACAGTTTTAGGTTGATTCTAAATTCTTTGAAGTTGCCAGAGGGTATCTGGTTGTCATACTTAGAGTGAGAAACAGCATACTAAGGCTGTTTATGTAACACAGGATTTAATCAGTGCATGCTTGCAGTACGCGCTTGCTCCTGTTTGTTTATTATAAAAGCCTTGCAGCCTTAATTTACAGTTTAAATCTTTATAAAATTGTGATCCACAAGGCAGAAATAAAACAAATGTTGTCCTAGGGGATTTTTTTTTTTACTTTGTGTATGTATACAAGGGGAAAAAAAGAAACCTAGAAAGAGCTGTGAGTTTTTCAGTGGCTTATAGCAGGTACAGTGGTTTGGCTTTTAAATGCTCTGTCAACATTGTTTTTTACAACTGATTAAGAGAATTGTGGTGGGTTGACCCTGGCTGGACACCAGGTGCCCACCAAAAGCTGCTTTATTGCTCCTCACCTTAGCTGGGCAGGGGAGAGAACATATATTCAAAGGCTCGTGGGTTGAGATGAGGACAGGGAGATCATGCAGTGATTACTGTCACAGGCAAGACAAACTTGACTTGGGGAAAATTGGTTTCATTTATTACCAATCAAATCAGATTAGGATAATGAGAAATAAAAATGAATCTTAAAAACACCTTCCCCCCATCCCTCCCTCCTTTCCATGCCCAGGTTTACTCCTGAATTCTCTACGTCCCCTCCAGCGGTGTAGAGGGACAGAGAGCAGGGGCTGCTGTCAGTTCATCACACACTGTCTCTGCTGCACCTTCCTCCTCAGGGGGAGGGTCCTCACACTCTGCCCCTGCTCCAGCCTGGGGTCCCTCCCACAGGAGACAGTCCTCCATGAACTTCTCCTACTTGGGTCCTTCCCAGGGGCCACGGTTCTTCACAAACCGCCCCACGGGGGTCCCTCCCATGGGGTGCCGTCCTTCAGGAGCAGACCGCTCCAGCGTGGGTCCCTGCAGGGTCACAAGCCCTGCCAGCAACCCTGCTCCAGCCTGGGCTCCTCTCTGCATGGGGCCACGGGTCCTGCCAGGAGCCTGCTCCAGCGTGGGCTTCCCACGGGGTCACAGCCTCCTTTGGGCATCCCCTGCCCTGGCGTGGGGTCCTCCCCGGCTGCAGGTGGGGATCTGCTCCCGCTGACCTCCATGGGCTGAGGGCACAGCCTGCCCCACCGTGGGCTCCACCGCGGGCTGCCGGGGCATCTCTGCGCCGGTGCCTGGAGCCCCTCCTGCCCCCCATCCTGCACTGACCTGGGGGGCTGCAGAGCGGTTGCTCTTGCATATTCTCAGTCCTGGCTGCAGTTGCTCAGTTGTTTGGTTTTTTTACTCCTTAAATACATTATCCCAGAGGTGCTACCAGCCTTGGCCAGCTGTGGGTCTGTGGGAGCTGGCTGGCTTTGGCTCTGTCAGACACAGGGGAAGCAACTTCTCACAGAAGCCACCCTTGTATCCCCCTGCTACCAAAGCCCTGGCATGCAAACTTTATACAAGAATTCATGGATCTAACACCATGAATTTCTAACACTTGAAATAGCAATTCAGAGAAGTTATTTTGGTGGTGGGAGATTCCCCCCCCCCCCCCTTTTCATAAGTAATTTGTTGAAATTAAATGAGAGGAGGACTGTTACCTAATGCTGTGTTTGCCATTCTTGTACTTTTTGTCTTTGCCTGTTCCTTGCCAACTCCAGTTTTTTGGTGCTGCTCTGTGTCCCCAGCTGGCAGCATCAGCCTGCACTCCAGAGAAATGCAATCAGCACAATCTAGGGCTTATCCTAAAAGTCACAGCTAATGTTGGGATATTTCACTTGTCATGCATCCTGGAGGAAAATTTTTAAAAATATGGTCTTTCAAATCTTGTGGTTTTGAAAAGCATTTTGTGTGTCAAAAGGTTAAAATTTGCAAGCAGATTATCAAATTATTCCATTCTGAATGTCTTTTTTCTGAGATTGTCTAGATTTAGCACTTAGAAGGAAGCATGGCCTTCTAGTTTTGCAATACCATTTCAGATTTTTGATTTAGCAATAAAAAAATTCATCTTGATGGTTAGAACTATGTTTGGTATTTTTATTAATGATCAATTTGTGTTCTCATTCCTTTTAATTTAAAAGAAATGGCTGCAAGCAAATGACCTTCAGAAAGAAGTATACCAGCATCTGGCCTATTATGTACCAAAAATTTACTGCAGGGGTCCTAACCCTGCCCCACAGAGAGAAGACATGCTGGCACAACACGTTTTGCTGGGACCGATGGAATGGTATCTTTGTGGCGAAGATCCTGCATTTGGTTTTCCAAAGCTTGAGCAAGCGAACAAACCTTCCCATCTTTGTGGCCGTGTTTTTAAAGTGGGAGAGCCGACTTATTCTTGCAGGTAGTTCAACCATTGTGAAGTATTTATAATCTGAAGTCATGAACAGTTTTTGATAAGAATATTCTGGCCTAATGAAAATTTAATACCCAAATGTATTTTTAAAGTAATCTTGCAGTATTGCATGACAGGTGGGGCCAGGGCAAAATTAACGTGCTATGGATTTGTAAATGAAAAAATATTAATTACTATAATGTAGAGTGTTTTCTGCACAAAAGAAAAGATAAAGAAAATGGGGGGTGAACTGTGTGATTTAAGGGCATTAATCAGAAGTAGGTGGTCAGATGTATGCATGTGTAACGCAGGTGTTTAATTCCTGTATATTAGACCTCTTTCCATGACCTGATAAACCAGTCTATTGAATGCTAATACAGGCGTACCAGCGTCTTGTTCCTTCCCTACCTTTATCTCTAGATCTCTCTGAAAATACCTTTTTACCTGAAAGAGGACAGGAAATTACTAACCAATTACAAGTATTTAAAAAATCTGCAGTTTTAAGCTAGTGTGTTAGCTAGCTGTATACTCATCATGTTCTCGTTCCTGAACCATCTGTAGTTGAGTTTGTACTCTCTCTCACACAGATTCTTCTTGTTTTGTATGGTTCCTACCACTCTCTTGGACACTTGAACACTTGGTGGGGTGATGGAGGGAGGGAACATCTGTCTTATTCTGAGGGTTTATTTTTCTGGTTTTCCATCTCTTTCATTTCCAAGGAGAGGATGATTATAGAAGAATTTACTGTCTAGTGCTCTCCTTTTCTGGAAAGATGGTACTTTATTGGCCTTACTGAAGTTCTGATTCAGGGCAGACCTGAGACACTTAACTCAGCAAGCTGCCTCTTCTGCATTTCTATTTCAATGATCAGTTAGAATAGGTAGTTTTGCAAATATTTTGAGACATGTTATTTGGAGGTGGATGGGATTAAACTGATGGGTACTTTAGATACTTTCAACCACTAAGAAAACTCCATTTCCTCTCAGGTGTTCTTAGGGTCTTCCTTCATACCTGTGAAAAAGTGGAGAGATCTGTGTAGGGAGACTGAAGATTATCAGAGGCTATAAAAAGGATTTCCATGAAATCTGGTCCTAAAAAACCAAACTGCAGAACTAGTGTTTTAAGTCAAATCGCATTGTAGCCTAGAAGTAATGTGTTAATGATCAAATACTCTTCAAATGGACTAATGAAAACTGTGGGACTTCTGTTAGTTTGTACTGAATACTTGATTTTTCAAGAGAAACAACCCAGTATCTAAAGTATATCCTTGCAAATACTGTCAGTTATGATGAAAACATAGAAAGATGCAATCCATTGGTGTAGGATTTAGAGAATGAATGTACTGTTCATACTCAGGGTCTTTCAGTAGAAAAAATTATTTGAACACAGCAATATAATCATAATGTCATTAAGATTAGAAAGGGTCCAATCTTCAGCTCAAGTCAGGATCAGCAGTGAATACAAAACATTTTTTGCTGTTGCTGCTGTGAAGATGGAGTCTCTCATCTTTTGATTAGGTATTGAACGTAGCTATAAACCCATTAATGTTTCCTGTTGTGTGTTAATAATTTTCTTTGACTTATAGCTGATAATGAAGATAATGAGAGTTTAAATTAAACTTTTGTGGGATACAGAAAGTAATTGTTTTCTGAGTCCATGACATACATTAAAAGCAGTAGCTTTTCTGTCCAGTTGTGAAACTTAAAGGTTTGCCTCTGGTTTAGGTATAAGCACTCTTACTTCTTGGCAGATGGTACTGGGTTTGTAAGTACATTGCCACACATTTAGAGCTCTGAAGAATCGATACCCAATATTGTAGAACTGATCTACCCAATCCTGTAGGCATATTGTTGCAACAAGTGGTTTTGATTTTTTTTAATAATTAAAAGAAAAACCATGAACATAAATTATTCTGAAACAGAAGAGCTTTGTATAAGTTTGCTTTGCCATTTTCACCTTTAATGGCTCCTGTGGAGAAAACAAATGTGAAAATGGTTCTTTATGCATAGTTAGGCATGATTGCCAGATTATCTTTCAGTGATCACCTGATTTAATTTATTTGCTGAAATGAAATTAAGAGAATTCTTGGTAATAATATTTCGTAAGATTGCTGGTATTTTGTTTTGAACAAAGTTCTTTCTCTGAATTCTTGTTTTAATAATAACCATCATAAGGCATTCATTCTCTTGGTAGTTATTTTTACATTGCAAAACCTTGCTCCTTTAATCTGGAGGTGCCTTGAAGTCAGTTGCATTACACAAGTTCATGTGTTTTCAGTATTTCTCAGGGAGACACTTAATGTAAATCATAATCCTCTCATTCATTTGTTTAGCCCCTTTTGAGAGAAATATTACTTCTCTCTAATATAGCAGTGCTTGTAGACAGGACCTTATTATGGTCTCTTATCTCCTGGTTGACAAAATTGTAATCTTGGACCTCTTCAGTGAGCTTGTAAGGCTAAACTTAGAAGCAGAGGTTTGATCTAATCTGTTGTGTGCTGTTTTTCTTCCCAGTGTTCAGTGAAAAAGATGTCTTCTCTGATTGCTGGAGACTGTAGATTGTTAATGCTGTACTTGAGAGAACTTGCTTGAGTTTATACCGTTTACCTGTCCGTACTGTGTTCTATAATTCATCTGTTTACTTGCTTATATACTTCCCTCACCTCTTGAAGGCAATGGCTATATTGCCCAAATATACATGCTACCCAGACAATATTTTAAAGCCTCCTCTGTTAAAAAATTTGTTTTCTCCTTCATTTGTTTCCCTCTCCTTGGAAGCCATCCCTTTTGTCTTTCAGAAGAATGTATATATTAGTCATAAGGTTCATATTGGTGATATTTGAAAATTACCTGCTGTAAAATGTGTAATTAAAGGAAAAACTACTTGTTTAATGCTTCCCTTTTTCTTTTTTTGTGTGTGTTTTGTTGCTGTTTTCAGAGACTGTGCGGTTGACCCAACTTGTGTGTTATGCATGGAGTGCTTTCTTGGAAGCATTCATAGAGAGCACCGATACAGGGTTAGTAATACTGCTGGAATATAGGGTGTAGTCATTTATAATTTTGTATGTGTATGAAACTCCTTGTTTAAAGTTTAAGAATGTATACATAATTTTAAAATGGTGGATGAACACAAGGTTTGAATTATGTCTGAAATAATCTCACAAGTACTTGAGTGTTTTGATCTGTGTACATTCTGAAACTTAACACTTCTGAAATATTAAGCAATTAAATTCTATGCGCAAGAGTTAAGTTTACAAATGTATGTTATTTTTAGCGTGTGCTCTTTAGTGAATTTTACAGCATTAGAGCTGGTTTTGTACTTGCTTTGACCTTGATGTTTGATTTTAAAAAATACTAAAATCCTTAATTAAGAAACCATTTTTATTTACAATTTGCTTCATTTAAACAGCTGAATTATCAAATTCTGTACAATAGCAGGATTTTTGCTTGTTTTTAAACATAAAGTTAAAACAGAAAATAAAACTGTAGATGCTGGGTTTTAGTAATATACTGTTATTAGTAGTACAGATTAGTTAAAAAATCCCTGCAAACAAAACCAAGGGGGCCTTGGTGTGTTTTTAAACTAAGAAGCTAAGTGAAAATTACCAGTGCAGCCTTTCTGTAAATCTGTGTTTGACAATACTGCACTGCTGTTAATGTAAATCCGATCACTGCATGGTTATAGTGACCACTAAGATTTAGGGGGGGGGGGAACCCCAAACACAACAAGTTGCCACAAGAAAGCCAACCCAATTTGCTGATATCATTATACTTGTATGTAGGTTTTAGTTGGCAAGCTTAGTGAATTAACAAGTCTAGGTGATGTCCAGAAGTGTAATTTTGTTGATACAGGTATTTCCTACAGTATGTACAGAACGGATCTATATGCCAAAAATAGGTGAAAGAATTCTATGGATCAGCTAATAGTTGTGGTTCAAAAAGAGTATCATTACACTTAACTAAATTGGTCTTAGCTGTAGAAAAAATTTTATTAAAACAGTGTAAACATAACAGTTTTCCAGTACTTTTCTCTGTGATTAGTAAGACTTACGTAAACAATTTAAGTGTTGCCTGTAAATTCCTTCTACTGTAAACAAGGTATCTTTTTCTCTCTGTGTAATAGTCCTGTATGAAACAGTTTAGCTTTGTTCAGATTAGAAATGTGAGAATCTGAGATAGTACAGATGGCTTTGCAAGTAATAGATTCTGAAAAACTGAAAACCAGGAAAGACCCACAGCCTTCAGGTGGGGCAGAATGTGGGTGTTTGAAGGTTGGGGTTTTTTTTCCTTTTCTTTTGGCACATGCAGGCTGATGAAGTAGATGAGCTTTCAGCTGTCATGGAAGTGCAGGCATGGTTTCACTGTGCTATTTTAACAGGGTACTGGCTAGATCATGCTTTTGTAGTTCAGCTATAACGACTCATTTCTGAATTTGCATGTATGTATATGAATATTCAGATGAACTGTTGGTTCATTTTTTAAAATAATTTCAGATGACAACATCAGGTGGAGGAGGTTTCTGTGACTGTGGTGATACAGAAGCTTGGAAGGAAGGTCCTTACTGTCAAAAGCATGAACTTAACACTTCAGAGACTGCAGAAGAAGAGGTAGTAACGATTGAGGCGGCATGTTTCAAAACACTGTTATCTCTGTGTGTGTTTATATATGTATAAATCATTCATATGAGGTTATTTTTGGTCTTGTATACCATGCATGGGAGATGGGAAGAAATTTAGTAGTAATATTTGAACCACACTATGTTAGACAAAGTTAACGTCGAACTTAAGGAGTTCTTTAGAATGACATTTTCCACTTGAAGGCTATATCTCCATTTGTATGCTCTTGGTCGCCTCTGCAGCTTTAGTTCTGTTTCTTTGTTTTTCTGTCTTACTCTGAAAGGTGAAGGGAGTCTGCCATGTGAAAAAAAACCCTGTACATAATCATGTGCATGAAGAAGCCAAATTAAGCTGTCTGTGCAACATATGTTCCAATTCTTACCAAAGTAAAGTGCACAGATTTTTTAAATCAAAATAGCTTGCTGTTACAGGAAATCCATAATGGAGATGTAATAAGATAGAGGTCTATAAAATCTTGTTTGGTATGGAGAAAGTAAATAGAGAACATATCTTCACCATTTCTCATAGCATAACTACTTGGACATGCTAAATGCAAAGAGACATACTACTTATTACAGTATGAACTCAAGCTGTTGGACTAACTGTTACAAAGCACCATTGTTAAAAGTTTATATAGTTCAAAAGGAAATTTAACATGTTTGGAGGGGAAAAAATGATCAATGGCCATTTAAAATTACAGGTACCATCTTTGGTGTGGGAAGTATTAGCGTCTTGAGTTGCTGGAGACCTAGAGGAGCATTCTCTCTTTTTCTTATACTCTTCCCTTAGTATTGTTACTTCATGTCGGGGGTGTGAGTGGCTAGTTGAGCTTCTGGTTTAACCCTTCATGTATGTTCTTATGTAATTAATTTGTGTGAGATTTTTTTGAAGGGAAAACATAAGGCAAATTTTTGTAGTAATTTTGCTGATGTGATGGTTTAAGTGAAGCAACTGTAACTGTATTTGCAGTCGCAGTGGTCCTTCTCTCACTATTTCAGCCCTAAGATTAGCACTTCTGCATGGACTCACCACTTGATCTACATGCCAGTTTACTTTAGCCAGCAACCTTAGAAAACTCTTGTTCTGAAATCTTGGGTGGACTGCTACTTCTGTGTCCAAAGATACTCACACAGTGAGTGTGACTGACAGAAACATTAGGGCTTTGTGTTTATCCCCGTGAGCGATGGGGATTGAGATCTATTACGTTATGCGGTGTTGTGTTCAGGGTAGGCCAAGGATCGTTTGAGAATTATTGGAGTTTGTTTCCTGCCTTGCCCAGATGTGTGTCTGTGTTGAAGGTGCTGGGAACAGAGGCAGTGCTGCTGCTTAAGGTTTGCCTTTGCTTTTGGTGACTGATAGTTCTCCGTACCCTAGAAAAGTTTTAAATGAAGCCAAAAAAGAGAAATGGCAGTTAGTAACATTCCTGAAAAGTTTCCAAATATTCCCAAAGAATCTTGGGGAGAAGGTGGATAAACTTAGTACAGGTGAATTGCTGACTGTCAAGGGCCTCCTGCAGGTAACACAGACTTAAGTTCTGAAAAGTTTATTGTGGCGATTTTTATACAAATAAACTGCAGTGAAACACAGAATTTGGTATTGGGTAATCCTAAAGCAGAGATTGGGCTACTGTTAGGTATTTTAATTGGCAAGCAATTACACATACTTCAAAATATCAAATGACAAGTTGAGTCAGTGACCCAAGGTATAGTATATGTCTAGGTGACTGGCAGGGCACGTAGTGTTCCCTTTCCAGCTTTATAGAACAGGGACTACTTGTTCTGAACATCAAAAATGTGAAATAGTAGAAGAAGAATCCTTTCAGAGAAGAAGTTTTAATATTTTCTGTTAACAAACAAATCCCTTGAAACGGATTGGAAGGAGATGGCAGTGGTACCTGTACTACCTGATTGGGAGTCGGTGGTGGTTCTCATTTACTGCTCCAAAAAGTAGTCACTTTGACTTTGCAGGCTGAGGCAGCACTCCTCTTTCTCCCCCTCTTCATCTCAGTTCCCCCACCTGCAGCAGCAGCCATTCTGCTCTGGCAGAGAGAGGAGGATGAGTTTATAGTGGCTGTTGCAGATGTCAAATGGAGGGTACCCTGGAGAGTGCGGAATGGGCCCAAGTGGGTACGTGTTCCATATAAAAAAGGGCAACAGCTGTCTGAACAAGGCTGAGACACGGGCAGATCATCATGAAATACATAGTTACATTTAGGCATTTAATTATCTATATACCACAACAGTTAAGAGACATGCATCATAAATCATGATCCCAGTGTCCTGGATGTTGTATAAGTTTGGATAGGTAAGACTGTCTCTAAATGTGTGCTACATATAAAACAAGGCAGTAGATGCATAGTTATTTGTATTCTGCAGTTTACTAATACTGGTAAGTGGAACAAAAGATACAGTGATTTCCAATTATGTTTTTGAAGGCATCGCGGAAAAAACAGATTTTAATACACCTTAGGTTAAAAGTTCTTCAGAAGAACTATCTTTGAAGGTATGCAGAAGTGGGAACAATGAAAACGGAGAAGTGTGTGAATATTTAAGTGGGTGACCAGAGGCGAGTTAACATTTAGATATTGAATGTGAGATTACTGCTTTGATGATTGTCAGTGAAGAACTGGGAAAACAGGATGATTATTGACTCTGTTCCTTTTAAATGTAAAATCATTTAATGAAAGATGTCATTAAAGATGCTTACATTGTCTTTGACAGAGAGGTGCAAATTTGACGATTTCTGCTTTGAATGTCATTTAATTTCTCAATTGCTATTTATATTTATTTTCCAGGATCCTCTTGTGCACTTACCAGAAGATATGGTGGCAAGAGCTTATAATATTTTTGCCATCACATTTAAATACGCAGTAGATATATTAACTTGGGAAAAGGAAAATGAATTGCCTGGCTTAGAAATGATGTAAGTATAGTGTTTGTCTTCTACCTTTTAAAGGCCTGCAGATAATTACAATAGAAAATGCAAATTCTGATTTTAAGTATCTTTTCTGCCTTTCCTAAAACTGTCATGATTTTTTTCTAGACAATGGACTAAAACAATTTCAGTAGATTTGGTTTTCTCATATTTTTTACATTTTTGATTATACAGCCCGCTTCTCTCCATAGCAATGATGAAACAATGTCCTTATTATACCTTAATTTTCTTAGTATTGAAAAGGAAGTATTAGTAAAATACAATACTGTGAAATAAGTGGCAGGTTAATTTCTTATGGTCAAAGTTACTGAAATTCTGATGGTAAAAGTATTTTGTACTTTTAGTGATCCACTTATTACAGATCAGACAGAATGTTCAGGTGTACTGCGGCATTGTAGTTCTGGACTCATTTGTGACATCTTGTTAGTATCTTACTTTATGTTGTGTAAGTAAGAATGCTGTGTAAATAAATGATGGGAATCAAAAGATTGCACTGAATCTATGTAAGCGTAGTAAGTTGTGGGTTTGAGGATTGTGAAGTTTGGATTTTTTAAGAGACTGCCAAGTTTTTGTTGTCTGATGGACCTTTAAGCAATACTGGGGAAACAGATGTGGCGAAATTATGCCAAGACGGGTGAAATCTCAAAGAAGCTGTGAGGGAATGTATTGAGCACAGCTGCACTGGAAGGAAATGTGTTTTCCATAGTAGGAAACTATTAATTCATAATCAACAAATGTTCAAAAATAATATTTAGACTTAAGTATTGTCTTAAGATTTTGGACTTAAAAAAGACTATTGTCTTTTGTCATTTTAGACTTAATTTTGCAGGAAAGATGCACATTCCTATAAAAGTTAGGAGTGGTCAGTCCTCCTCAAATAAATTGCTGAGATATGTTCCATATAGCAAAGGAAGCCCAGTCTTGGATTCCCTGCTTGGTGGAAAACTTGGTGAAACTACAAGTTGACTTTTTATTTTTTTTTAATTACATTACTTGGAATTATATAAATTCAATTCTTGCTTTGAAGTGAGAAGAATGACACTTACTACTGCATGTTGTTTAATGATGAAGTCCATACCTATGAACAAGTTATTTATACTCTTCAGAAGGCTGTCAACTGCACGCAGAAAGAAGCTATTGGTTTTGCAACAACAGTAGACAGAGATGTAAGTACATTAATTGCTAGAACTTTTAATTATACTTACCCTAATGTTTACTATATATGACTATACTTACTGTAGTTTGTTTTCCCAAAGGCTGTGGGTAACGTGACTAAGCCCTGTGTGTCAGGCCACTCTAAAACTTCTTAACTCATTGGCCAATCCAAACCAGATCTAATATTGAATATATGTTTCAGTGTAACCATATTCCAGTAAGTCTTGTGAGTGTAGATAGCAGGGTGTCTCTCAATCCTCTGTCAAGGACAGGCAGCAGCTTTAGCTCATCCTTTGTTGCGCACCAGGGAGCTGATGTTGAAGGAGCCCCTATATGTGCTCCAAGTGTGCAAAATGTTTCTCAAAGAAACACCAGTCAACACCATCAACAGCCAGTGAGGGATAAAATCCCTTATTGACTGCTTTTGTTTCAGTGCTTATGGAACTATTTGTGGATTTTTTAAAATTTAATATTATTTTTCATAATTGTCAGATGGTAATTGCAGGAAGAGGTAAAGCATTTCATACAGTGTTTAGAAAGAACATGAGTTCAGAATCACTACATGCTGAATATAATTTTAACTAATATGTCAGTCCCATAAGCACTGTCAGCTGTGCTTGTATTGTGGCTTGTGTGCATTTTTTTAAGAAAGGGACACTTTCTAGGGACAGCTTCATTTTGTTATTGGTGCTGTGAGGCTGTTAAGCAGGTGCTGTGAAAATGAGCTTCCTTTTATATGCTTTTGTTGTCTCATGTCTTTTGGGGGGGGAGGAAGTCTTTTCCAAAATGGCAATGAGAGTTTCATTTTGGGTTGTTAAAGTACTTCAGGAAGCTCAGTGGAAACGGAAATATAACCACTGTATATTACTTAACACTGACCTAGATTTTCAGTTTGTGTTATCACTACTGTACTTCTGTGATATCGGTAACCAAAAGATTCCTGTCTGATTCCTGAAGATGTGCTGACTTGAGCACATGCTGCATATTGTAGCATGTGCTTTGGAGATTTTCCCTTACTGTTGATCCCTGTCCTACTTCTAAATACGTATGTTAATGCATATATACATATGCATGTGTGTATGTATGTAAAAGACATGAGAAGGTTATGCCTGAAACAATGATTTGGCATCACACCAGATCTAAAATCTCAGTAAGCTATTCTGTTGATAATACACTATAAATTGAATCAACTATCTATTTTAATTTATGTATTGACAGTGCAGAAAGACTGGAAACGTTTTGAAATAAACCAAGTGCTTTAGATGTATGTTTAGAAATCCAATTACCTTTTAATATCTACTTTTTAAAAAGTATAGACATGTCTGAAATATCTTAAATTCTACCAAAATCATCAATGCATTAGTACTGAAGGTAAGTTTTCAGTATTTTAAATAAAAGAAGTGTGATGGTTACATCTTAAAAACAGTATTATACACAGAAAACTTGATATGAGGTAACTGCTTATGTGATGTAATTTTATTTTCTTTTAAAAAGTACAGGGTGCATTTTGGAAATGCAAGTATGTAACTATATATGGTACTTCAAAAAGGAAACTAACATGAAAGAGTGATCAGTGTGCATCTGAAACTTTTACTGTATTGTTTATGCTAATGTAAACCACAGCATTTGAACTTCTTGTTTAGAAGTTGGTGGTAATGTTACTCCTTTATAAATTTGAAGGGACGTAGGTCTGTTCGATATGGAGACTTTCAGTACTGTGATCAAGCAAAATCAGTAATAGTGGTAAGTAATAGTGGTAAGTAATATCATCTACATACTTGCCTCATCTTGAGCAAAAAGAGGCTTTGCTGTGAAGTTTTGTGATACTGCTACCATAATGGCTGTTTATATTTTAATAATACACAGTGTTGGAGATATTATTTACAATATGCACAGTAGACATTTCAAAATTTCAAAATTTTTATTTTATGCTGGGGTTTTTTTGGTTTGGTTTTTTTTTTCCCCTACTATGGACAGCCTTGCACCATTTTCTAGAAAGGAGTTCCTAGGCTACTTTTCCTTTCAGAAAACAAAAGTTTGATCAGGAACTTCAAGTGTAATATTTTAGAATTGCATGTCACTTCAGATCAGTGAAGTTAAACTATCTTTAGTTTTTCTCCTACAGTATGAAGTTGTGTCTTTCATAGTCACAACTATGGAAATTGCTACTGATTGAATCCAAGTGTGAAACTACAAATACACTTTCATTTTTCACGTGTGTATTTAGATGTGTATATATATATTCATAATATCGATATATTTCAAGATTCTTCCATGTAAGAACATGGAAATAATATTTTCTAGTTAATTTTTCTTAACTACTGCAGTGCAGTACTTAATCACATGAAATAAATAGTTCATGTATAATGCCGCTACGACTGAAAAACAAATACTGCAAGTAGAGTTACCAGCCTTTAATTGTTTAAGGTATTTCGAAGACATTAACACATCTTTAAAGATAAAGTTGTGCAGTATTTCTAACTTGCCACCTATGCAGGCAAAGAAGAAACAGCTGTTACATGTAATGTCTATTAAGGTTTCCATCACCGAGATAAGGGGAAATGCTTTCTTTTTTTAACTGTGTGTTTAATTTGTATTTTTAAAAATAGTCGTTGGACAATCGGTTTCTTCCCTTGGTGGGCTGTGTGATTTCCATGTCATGTTGTGAAGAACAAATGTGCATAGCTGTCTTAGGTTGCACGTGGGACTGCTTATCGATAAAATGCAGCAGATCAGCGTGTACGTTGATAAGAGGCCAAAAGTGGAAAATGAAGTGGCCTAAATATGTTGATACTGCGTAATAAGGTCCTTCAAATATTAATAGGGCAAACAAAGTTTAGACTTTCTTGGTTTTTTTCCTTCCTTAAGGAGATGTTAGCAATTAGAATATGAATTAATATTATAAATTATTGAAAACAATCATAGGAATGCTGTGTTTCTGCACAGAAATATATGCAGTCCTCACTTAAATATACATTACTTCCTTTTTCCTTTTCTTTTAAAGAGAAATACCAGTCGTCAGACAAAGCCATTGAAAGTACAAGTTATGCATTCATCTATTGTTGCCCATCAGAGCTTTGGTCTGAAGCTCCTAACTTGGCTTGGCAGTGTTATTGGATATTCAGGTGGGCAAACTTGAACTTTTTGAGATAACTTGCGGAGCATTTGTGAGGCAAACTGAATTTCTGAAGCAATTTCGTCTACTTATTTCAGATATGTTATATATATATATAAGGGAAAGCTATTAATAACTTGTCAAACTTCATGCTATTTTCTCTTGCTGGAGTGCTGTTCTGAGTTCTGACTGCCATATGAAATCTTACTTCACAGTCTCGGATGCTGTTGTCTGTTTAGTTGCTGCTGAACAGAAGCTGAGAATCGCTGTCAAATGCTGTATGCCAATAAGCTATTTTTCAGTACCTAGTCCCTAGATGCAGTAAGCTGAAAATAACCTGATTAGATAAAACAAAATTATTCAGAAGTAATTTGATCAATGATGATGAAAGTGATTGCTTCAGATTTTTTTGCTAAGTAGAACGGAGGAAATGCCAGGATCTGTGGAGGTTTTTGGGTAAGTATAGAAGCCAACGAAGCATTAATCAGACATTTAGAAAGAGGTTTCTTCAAAGGAGTCAAGATGCATGGTATCATATTTATGGGAAGGCTCAGTGTTTGAGTTTGTTCTTCCTTTGTCCTGATGAATCATAAGGTTGTGAAGATGTGGCACATGAGGGGAAATACAAGGAAAATGTGTCAAACTACTGATACGTAGAAGTGTAGGTACAGTCCCCAATGCACTTTGTGTTCTGTGTATCTGTAAATGTTAACAAGAATTATTAGCAAAGCACACTCAGCTATAGTATTGCATGTATGTTTTATATAGGTGCAAGATTTCTTCAGAAATTGTATGTTTTATTAGACTGATAGTTAAAAAAGTAGCCAAGATTTCAGGCACAGGATCTCTGTATCATTTTGGGTTTTTTGAAAGATAAGTAGTCTATGTTTGTGTAAGTTAGTTTTTAAAGTTATGTAAATCAAACTTTTGAAAAGTTATGGTAGCAGTTTGTGCAACTATTTGCCAGTGTTGCTGGCAAATAATAGGTATTAATAGAAGGGAGAGTCATGAAGAACTTTAATTTCTGAGATGAATTTTCCTTTCAGTGTAACCTGTAGGCAGGTGCTGTCTTTCTCATGTTCTTTAAGCTCCTTTTTGTGCCATGTCATTTGTGCCAGGTGCCAAAGTCACTAATTTTCAGCACTAAGTTACCGTTGCAAAAAAAACCCCACCTGAATATGTTAGTTTGTGTGTGTGTAGTGTTTCTGAAATTCTGCAGAGTTCATTTCATTAAATGTAGTGGCCTTTATGATTCAGAAGCGCAAAAATAATGTTTGACAGGAAGCAGTATGGGTACGTTTTGTCTGTGACCTACGTGCTTCGTTATTTGAAGTGACTTACACAGCTTGGGTTGCAGTCTTGCAGTATACTCTGCAGTCTGGTTTTGTGAAATACACTTCTGAAAAAGTTGGTTTCCCTTAGCTTTTTGACAAACACACCCAAACATCTAGATTCTGCTCAGTCTTATACAGCCTGTTACCGTTCATCTGTAATGTGGGCTGATGGAGTTACGCTGGTGGTTACACTTAAATGTCCCTGACCAAAGAGCAGTTGGCAGGTGGAGGGGGTTTTCTGCTGTGCCGAAAAGTTAGGTTGGAGGATTGCTGTGAAATGAGTGTCAAACTTTTGTCAGTGAATAAAGGGAAAAACCTTACTATGGAACTTTATCACAAGCTTCACTACCACATCCATTTTAGCAAATGTAATTTCTTCAGCAGTAAGCACGTGTTTGTCATTATTTGAACAATGCAGTAGTTCCCATTAATTTTTTACCCTTCATAACCCTGGTTGGAATTGAACTCTGCAAGGCAAAAAAAACGCAACCCCAAACTGCTATAGGAGTTCAGACTGTATAGAACTGCACCATGCAGTGCATGGTATGATACACCTGGTGCTAATCCACTGACAGCTCTGCCTGGGAAGCTGAGATGGCTGAGTGGCATGCAGCAGTAAGGGCTCGTGTGTCACTCATGTAGTTGTGTTAGTTAATATACGTTACCTGCAGTGCAGAGCTAGGTGGAACATGGTTAATATGAGCATTCCTGTGTTGTGTTCTGTTGCAGATGCAGGCTTTTCTGCAAGCATATCATAACTTGCATGTTCATATAATAATTATTGCTTTCCATTAGAAAAAAAATATGTAGATAGGCTTTAATAGCAACAAAGAAGTGTAAACAAAAACCTCATCTATGAGTGTATGAGTCGTTTCATGTATGAATTATATTTTCCTTCTGATAGGACTCTAAACAGGAAAAATATAACGTGGAAAAATAGCCTGCTGTATAATTATTTCTTATATTAATAAGCCAGCAGCACTTTTAAGAAACACATTTTTATTTGATAACCTTGAAACAAATCATTGTGTTTGGCAATTTTCACAAGGTTCCTAATGTTCCATAAGGTTAGCCTGAAGCTTGCAAGGTATAAAATATTTATGTTTCTGTCAGCAAAGTATGAGCAGTGTTACTCATTTGTCAAGGTAAAGAGGGCCCTATGGCTTCTACTGTGTCTTATGAAAATCCCAGTATGTCAAAATAATGTACAAGGTTTTCTTAAGCTATAACTAACATATAATTTCTCTTCATTAAGATGGTCTTCGTCGAATATTGTGCCAGGTTGGTTTACAGGAGGGGCCAGATGGTGAAAATTCTTCTCTTGTGGATAAGCTGATGCTGTATGATTCTAAACTGTGGAAAGGTGAGTTTTCTCAAACTTCTGGAAAATACTAAAGAATGCCATGCATAAAAGTTTTCCCTTTATTGTATTTGCTAATGTTTGATCATTTTTGCTGTGGTATATTATGGATAGAATTGCTTGATTTGTTATAGTCTGTCCCTTCGTGATGCACTCCAAATATATTGAAGACATATAAGGAAGATAGAAGGAGACCATTTGGAGATGGGTTTGGGTTTAGATCTCATTTTTCAAAGCAGTCTGAAACTAAGGCTGACTTGAATATGCAGATGGCAGTGATAGTTAAGGGAAATGGAGTAAACATTGATTTGGGGGTTGTCTGCTTTATAGGATGTCAGCATCTATAGCTTACCTACCAAAATGCCTCATTTTAAGGGATAAGGCAGAGGTTTTCTGCATTGACTTGTGTTTATGTTCATGATGTATTCTGAAGTCTTCGTTCTGAGAACATTCAGGAAAAATGACTGTTCTGTTATTTTAGAACCCTTAAATTTTTTAAAGCCTAATTGACATAATGGGATTGGCTAGAAAGTTGTCATTTTGAGGAAGTGGAGGTGGCTAATTTCTTTTCTGTTACGGATTTTATGTCTGATTTGGTACTGTGAAAGGGTGTGTAAGGCCAGATGTGAGAAGCACAAAGAAAAGGCAGAGAATGATGCAATATATGTCCTTTCCTTATTTAAATATGAAGATAGTATTTTGAAGATTGCTACCCTCCTCCAGTATCTTTTGTTGTTTTTCAGTTCTGAGGTACCAGTATTCTAGCGAGTAGTTACATCTCTTTGTGGTCTGTTTTGGGAACTTCTTGAAGCAGCAATAAAAGAAGTAAGATGGAAAGTGGATGTAGTATGGAGAAAATTATTCTTCTAGGTTATGTTTATCTAATGCCTTTATCTTGTGTGAATGAGTTCCTGGCACTCCAAATTTTTTTTTTTTTCCTAACAATAAATTTTATCTAAAAGGTACTGCTTTGTGGACTGTTACATTTTTAATACAGTTTTTTTTGGGATAATGTCTTTCATATAAGCAAGGAGTGACTTTTAAATTTCTATTTCAACATTGGTATTTCTCTACTTTTTTATCCGTTCCATAACTACTCTGCATTAATGAAATAGAATAATGGTGTTTGACTTAAAAATAACCCATGGAAAGAAATGGTACATACATGCATATGTTTCCAAGCTACATACAGTCAATTCTCATTCGTATTGATAGTATTTTCTGGGATGCTGCTCAGACAGACTAGAAGTTCAGAGAGCTAAACTGGTTATTTTGCAGAGTTGCTTACAGCTAGCAAAATTTATTGCAGTTCCGGCTTCTCATAATAGTATGTTTTGGGGTTTTTTTTCCCTCCCTGGGCCATCCAAATGCTATGTTTACCCTGAGGAGGAATAGAGTTCTGTTCTTGTTTGCCTGACTTGCCTTATATTTGAAGGTTTATGTTCTTATTCAACAGCTCTGTGTTATCTTATGCAGGAGTAATAAATAATGCCACTTGAAGAATTTTGTTTTATGTATTCTTCTTCATCCTTTGCTACCATCTGACAGACTTAAAGCAGCTTCTGCTCCGAGATGCACACTTAGCTCATTCTGTAAAAGTTTACTTTTGTAAATGTTTCCATAATATGTTGATAGAAAATAGTGACATGCAATATTTCATTCATTTTTCTTGACAGGAGCTAGAAATGTGTATCACCAGTTATTCATGAGCAGTCTACTTATGGATTTGAAATACAAGAAACTTTTTGCTATCCGCTTTGCAAGAGTAAGTGTCTTTCTTACAAAGAGCCATATAAATGCTTGAACTGTCTAGCGAGGAGAGTTTAGTTAGCATACAGCTGTTACCCAGAATTTTTTTCCTTTTTTTTTTTTTTTGGAAGCAAAAAGTTGAAATGAAATGCTGACTACCTTATTTCTGTCTTCAAAATATTAGTTATAATGGTATCTCATCTCCTGGGAAGAAAATGAGCTTTCCAGGCTCCCCAGAACTAAAGCAGTTCACATGTTTTTGTCTTCACCGTCAACTGTGCAGGCTATCACTTCTTAAGAGCTTATTGCTTCTCATTATTGAGGTGTAAGCTGTGACAGCACTACTCAGAAATAGTGCTGAAATTCAGTTACGCTGATTAGTATTTCTGCAGTAACTAGTATTTGAAATGCTTTAAATCAGCAGTGCAAAATTCTGCTCACTCTGCTGAAGACAATTAATTTTTTGGAGTAGAAAATAAAGTATTAGCCTTTGTTGTGGGAATGAGAGTGAGTAGATCTCACATGTGAGCAGATTAAATTGTCATGTGCTTTGTACAAAATATCTATATAATAATCTGTAAGAGCTATTCTTCCCTTTATCGTGGCATTAAAGTTTCCCAGAGCAGACATTTAAATTAAAAAATCAGGTCAGTGTGGATTAGAGGTGAATTTCCCCTTGTTGTTTAGAATTACCGGCAGTTGCAGAGAGATTATATGGAGGATGATCACGAACGGGCAGTATCGGTGGCTGCTCTGTCTGTCCAACTCTTCACTGTACCTACTCTGGTGAGTAGTGCCTGTCTTTCTTTTAAAAACTGATAGTTGGCACTCCTTGCCTTTTTTTGCCTCCTTCTTAATAGAACTATGAGCGATTGCAGAGTGATTTTATGAAAGATGACCACGACAGAGAGTTCTCAATTGCTGACCTCTCGATACAGATATTCACAGTGCCTTCTCTTGTAAGTACTGAAAGACCAAAAAAGGAAATCTTTATTTGTTAAAAGCCACTCAAGGTTCTTGAATCAAGACTGCAGATATCTTTAATGTTACTGTGGAAATGCAGGGCGCTGCTGCTGCACAGCAGTCAGGCTGTTTACATGCATTGCTGTGGGTTTAGGAGTTAAAGCATTCGCATTGTACAGTTTGAGTATGACTTCCCAGAGTGGGCTGGGTGTTTTTGGTTTTTCTTTTTACGTTTGTCTTTTACTTTTTTTAGAAAGATACTTAAATGTTTATTTAAACACACACACGTAACATTTAAATTCCTCATCATGCTGAGCCACAGTTTCTGTTTGTAGAAATCTATGTTATGGTTTGCATATCATCGTTTCAGGGCATACCGTTTTGGTACAGTTTTATAAATAATCCACTTCATGGTAATTTTCCAGTCAATACAAGTGCAAGAAAGAATTGTCTCATGATACTCACTACTTCCTTTGGTGCTTCTGGACTTGGACAATGCCTTCTTTCAGTTTTCCAGTTAATTTTTGTTCCAGTGCTTCAGCCACTGTTACTTCTCCCAGCTCACTAACTCTGCTGGTCTTTCACCAGATTATCCTTGTTTGGGAAACTTCTTCTTTTCCTCCGGTCTCCAAATAAGTCTTGATTTGTCTAGTTCGTAATACAAGCAAAGACAAGTTTGGAGCTGTACTGGAAATAAAAGTCTGATGTTCACAGATAGAATTGTTTAAAAAATGAATGCTTCTGTATCCTTCCAAATTTAATCAGCTGAATTCAGCTCTAAAAATCCGTAGTAGCATGGTAGTCATGATACTGAGCAAAGGTGTTTTTAACTTTTGTAGTGGTGGATGTTATTCATGGGAATTCAATAGGACCTCAGGATTTTGTTTCCATGGTTCAGGGCAGTATTGTATTACCTTTTTTAATTTTGAAACTGTCAATAAGAATGTTGCCAATATTTAGATTTACAGTTAGACTTAACCTATTACTGTTATTCAGATGGTTGTTTTATTATTTTTTCGTTTGGCAAATGGAGTGGTGGAATAAGTGCATTAATACATTAATTTTTTTTAAGATGTAATTTCAGACATTTCCTTGAAGGAGAATAATTACAGTGTCCCTTTTGTGTGTTTTCTATTTCAAAACCGTGCAAAAAAAGTAAAGCAAATTGGTTTTGGCTGTTTTGTAGAAGGATGGAATAGACTGATAATGTGCAAGTAATTATAATAAGATCCTACCATATAAATTAAGAATTATTTTGTATATATTTAGAGCCATTCATTCTTTACTGAATGAGTAAGTGGAAGAATGTAAAACCACCCCACTGCCCCCCAGTAACATTTTCAAACTGATCTTAGTAATTTAAGAGTTTGAGCTCTCACGTAACTGAGGGTTTTTTTTGGTTTGAGGGAGGACTGATGGTTGTGTTCATGGTGATTTTTTTGGGGAAAATGTTAACTATTAGATAATATTTTTTTCCCCTTGCAGTAGCATTTTAGAAACTGTATTTTGCAATATTATTAGCAACTGTAGAACCCAGAAGCTGTAGTCAACAACCAGTGTTGTTAAGGTAGAGCAGAGTGGCCAGTCTTCTTGAATCTGCCAGTCACATAATAAAATCCTCATGAGGTCTGAGAACTGCAAGACTCATCCCATTTTCCTTTGAAAACCAACAGAATGGGGGAGTTCTGGAAGAGCTCACAAGTAGGACGTGGAAGTAACTTCTTAGTGTCCCCTACTCTGTTGTGGGGTTGTATTAGGTTATGTTGGGCATGGGAGATGATTTTCATCAGACTTTGCAATGCCTGTTGATTTTGTTTCCTATAACACATAGATGTATGTAGTAGCCTTTGAGGAGGATCATAAGTCTTTTCACGTAATTTCCATGTGGAAATTGCACTATACCTATCCTTAGTAGTTCAGCAGACGCTACGTTCACCACAGCGCTTGACAGTTTGTAAACAGAAAACAGAAGAGCTGCCACTCCCCTGAAGGGCTTATACTTAAATTATATGAGAAGAGACAACACATACTTAAAGGGAGGTTCAAGTTAATTATAAGACACGTAATAACATATGTCTTGTGTCATAATTATATAGGTTAGCAGGAGCCTAACCATAGTCAAACTTCTGTACGGAAGGGATCTGAAGAAAGAGATCTGGGTTATGATAATTTCTGGCTAGATTGCTTTTTCTTTTTTTTTCTGTGAATGTTTGGAAGATTGGCTTTCAACATGTTCTTCTGTTTTAATTATTGATGTAACTATTTTGGATAAAAGTTCATGTATTTTATAAACTTCATGGTGCAGTGTGAAACTCTTGTTAGATGTGTCTGTTAATTACAGCAAATTTCAATGTACTTTGGCATAGGCTCGAATGCTAATAACAGAAGAAAATCTCATGACCACTATCATCAAAACTTTTATGGATCACTTAAGGCACCGTGACATCCAAGGCAGGTTTCAGTTTGAACGTTACACTGCTCTGCAGGCTTTCAAATTCAGGCGTGTTCAGAGCCTTATTTTGGATCTCAAGTAAGTATATTAACTATTTGCTGATTTGATCAACTGAGGAGGGAAAAAAAGAAAATAAAATTAACACCTGCATCTTTCTAATGTACCCAGGTATGTGTTGATAAGTAAGCCAATTGAATGGTCAGATGACTTGAGACACAAGTTCCTCGAGGGTTTTGATGCCTTCTTAGAATTACTCAAATGTATGCAGGTATGTAAATCTGTGAATTGCATAATTTTGCAAATTTAAAGCAGGAAGTTGGCTATCATGATACTAAAATGGAAGAAATTTAATGTACTCTCCTTTTTATAACTTCAGTGCAGTATAACTTTTGGAGTTGTCATGTTTTCCTGTAACAGAACTTCTCACCTAACTTTTCTTAAGTTTAGTTTGTTGTAGAGGGCAATAAAAAGGAACAGTGGTTCAAAAAGAAGACTATAATTTTGGGCATATTTTGCAATTGTAGCGACAGGCAAGACAATTAATTGAGTGAAATCTGGTCCAGCTTAACCAACTTTCCTTCATAGTGAGAACTCCAGTTACTCCTTAAGTGTCAGCCAAGTTGCTCCTTGTATTGAGGAATATATAGTTCCTGACATACAAATAGATGACTTCTCTGTGGTGGTTTTTTCCCCCCAGCCTTTTCATGTGCTATGTTACCTTAAGAGCAGTATTTTGAAAGCAGTGCAGCTTTTACAAGGGCAAATTGACTGTACAATCAGTAAGGTATAAGTCAATCACTCCCATTTTTCAGTACTTCGGTAGTGTACCTTTCTCCAGTACTTAGCTTTCATTAGTCTGTTTATGATAACCTCTTGAATATATATTGTAATCCTCAGATCATGCTGGGTTTTTTTTCTTCTTATGCCAAGAGCTGCTTAGTTATTGTAGTACCCAGTCTTTAGTTAGTACTTAACTGCATTTGATAGCACATCCCTAGAAAATAACATTCAAAAAACAAGATGTATGTGTAAGATAATGTATATATGCAAATGTTGTTGTACTGCTTATAATACTAAAATCTCTGCAGGTGTTAATAATAAACAGAGCTCATGCTCATATCCAAAACCTTTCTTGTATCAGTATTCTTCTCTTCCAGTTCCTGTTTCATTTTGTTGTTGTTATTTTGATGTGTATAATTCCTTTTCAAGTAGTCCCAAGCTTCTTTTTTCTTGTTGAAGCAACAATATATTTATAAGAACAGGTAACCACTGTCTCACACTTACGCTAATGTTGTCAATGTATTTTTTTGTTCTAGGGTATGGATCCAATAACTCGTCAAGTAGGACAACACATAGAAATGGAACCAGAATGGGAAGCAGCATTTACATTGCAGATGAAATTAACGCTTGTTATATCAATGATGCAGGACTGGTGTGCATTAGATGTAAGTTCCTTCTGAATTGTTTTTCCATGTGAATATATGAAGGGGGAAAAAAACCCAAGCATTAATATGTGTAACAACTGCACTAAGCAAGTAACTCCACCATAAGTGAAGATCATCTTCTCTGAGCAAGCACAAATCTTTTCTGTATGTAAATACATCTTTTGTGGCTGGAACTGACCAATTCATAAGACTGTGCTTAAGCCTTTTAAAAAATACTGCAGAGACAGTTCTGTCACGCATCTGGAAGTTATGATTGTCACAACACTGTCATATTATAATTTTCAGAGAAGAGGGAGGAGAGGAGCAGGCCCTTGATCTACCAAATGCTGCCTGATCATAAATCACGTTTCCGTTCTGTTAAGTGTTTCAAGTTTTAGGAGTCCAGAACTTCAGCATGATAAAATACGGCCGTAGAGCAAGTGATCCTAGAATATTTTATATTCAAGCTGGCTTTAATCTTTTGCTGTTAATTAATGTGCAGTTTTTACTGGCCTAATACGATTGTTGCTCAGAAAGTTTCCATAATATCTGTTACAAAACAAACAAACGAACACCTCCTCCAAAAAACCCAAATAGTGGGTATTTTTCTAATCATACATACTGGTATGAGTTTTGCAATCTGTGCTGCCCTTAATTCAGCTCTTTTTGTTGGATTCCTTATCTTAATTTTGCAGGACTGTTGATAAAGTTAGAAACGGCAAACCCGTCAGACTTTTTTACATTGGCTGTATTATTTTGCAGAGCTCTATTTTTTCATAATCTCTGTAAACTGTGATCTTTCCTTTAGGAAAAAGTGTTGATTGAAGCTTACAAGAAATGCCTGACTGTGTTGATGCAGTGTCATAGTGGTTTTACTGATGGAGAACAGCCTATTGTTCTCAGTATGTGTGGACATTCAGTTGAGACCATCAGATACTGTGTTTCTCAGGAAAAAGTTAGCATTCATCTCCCAGTTTCTCGTTTACTTGCAGGTATGAACTAACTTAAAATATTTCAGGAAATGATAAATGTTGTATAAACATGATTTATATTTGTGTGTACATAAGGAACCACACAACAGCCTGAATAGGATGCATTTTGGCTGTTTTCTTGCTGTTTGATAGCCTTTAGGCAAAGTGTTCCCAAACATTGGAGAAATTGTTACTGTTTCAGGCCTGGGGGAGATTGTTTCATCCCTCTGGATTTGTGACTGGGGGTGTGTTGGCAGTTACTGCTGGTTTTGCCACTTGAGTGACCCAAAAGAAATGCAACAAAATATGGACTGTAGTTGACTTCTAAAATACGTTTAGCTGTCAGATGGAATAGACTAATAAACATTCTGTTAGATGACAGATTTATCAAACAGATGTGTCACCAGAAAATTAAGCTATAACTTTTTCTTTATATTGTGCCTATCTTGTTTAACAGTTGTGTTGAAAAAAGGTTGATGAATTTCAGTAATCAGAAAGTGATATGATAAATAAATTCACAGGTAATGAAGTGAAAGAGAGAATTCTTAGGCAAAATACTATGCAGCTCACTTTCAAATAACTTTGAATGTTTGAATATTTAAGCAAAACCTTGTAGCTTTAAAACTAAGCAAACTAGAAAACTCTTAAATATTTTGTAGGGGCCCCATGAGGTATTCAGGAGTTCCTGAGGGATTTCATAACTAAGGGCTGATAGCAAGGATGAGGTAGCTGTTGTCTGTAATTTGTCCTGATAGACTCTTGGCTGTCACTGAGGGGACATGACAGTCAAAAGTCAAAAATCTCACTTGCACAGCAAGTTTATACAGACACAAGGGGAAGACTTTAATTCTCCTAAAATGTATGCTTTATGATATGTCTCTTCAGGAAATAGCTGTGTAGCTCCAGGGTGATAAATCTGCGGACTTACTTGTAGCTGTATCCAGAAAATGGTCCAATAGTAAATTAGATAACCTTTTTTTGTCCTATTCAAATTATATAAAATATTGTGTGTATGTGTTTCATGTATTTATATAGGCTTGCATGTTTTGCTGAGTAAAACTGAAGTGGCATATAAGTTTCCAGAGCTGCTACCCCTGGTACGTAATTAAATGTAGTTTATTCATTAGATATGATTAATGCTGAACGTGAAATTGGTCATGTAAGTGTAGGATATTATTAAATAAAACAAAGGACCTTTTTGCTATGAATTCTGTTCAGAGAGACTCTCTTTAGTAGAAAAAAATTACCTCTTGAAAGATTAATATCTAGATATTCATGACCGGAGCATAAGTGATCGGTATTGCTCTCTTAAATAACAAGACTCAGGTTTAAGGCTGGTATTTTGTTCTTCGTGCATTATCTTCTTTTTGTAGTAGAAACTGTTTTCAGGAACTCCTGGCAGGATCTGGTTCCTTGTCCTTGGCTTGGCCAAGGTTCTAATTTTCTTCCCCAGCTATTTCTTGCTTCCTGCATGTTCTTATTGATACACTGTTTCCTTAAGGGGAAGTTTAAAAGAATAAGATAAAAAAGGAGAAAACGTAACTGGGACAAGAAATCTCAGTGTCTTTTCAAAGAAGTACGTAACCTTTAAATGAAAGGAACCAAATGACAGTGCTATTAAATTGATAGTGTTGATGTTCTAAAATACAAAATGTATTGTTTTTAAGAATAAACTAAAGCCCTTGTGAACTACTGCTGTGGAGCAAAGACAGAACGTGAGGTTGGTTAACAACAATTGGATAAGTTGTGAATAGGCTCGTCAAACTTCTGTTATATGTGTGTTGGATTTGCTTTGTTTTCTAATGCCAAAATATTTTAATGATCATAACTATAATCCTCCATTTCAGTCCTGTTTTATTTTCTCTTTATATATCAAAATACCGCGTTTTCTTAATGCAGAGTGAACTTAGCCCACCTATGTTAATAGAACATCCTCTACGATGCCTAGTCCTGTGTGCCCAAGTACATGCAGGGATGTGGAGAAGAAATGGGTTCTCTCTTGTTAATCAGGTAAGTGCATAGTAGCTGTAGAATCACTCTTTTCTGATAACTCCCCCAAGATGATTTTGGATCTCAGAACCTCCCCTTTCTGTATTTTACAAAAGTCACTTACATAAATGTTATGGAAGGCAATGTGAGGGAGGCTTTTATATCAGCACTCACATCGTTTGAAATTTGGGCTTTTGCACTGGTCTTTGATTTCTTAGTCAGAAGTTGCTTTTTTGTTTCAGGGCTGCTGCAGTGCTCAGTGAACTTGGTGCTCTGTGCACAAAGAAGTTTCAGTATAATACAGTTAATGACTCCTGGCCTTTTTGCTGTGGACTCTCCAATAGCCAGCAGCATGAAGTGCAGAAATAGATCTGTGCATCTTCGGCAGTGCATTCATAACCTTCGCATAAAAGTGTCTCAAATATAAAAATATGCACTATTAAATATTATTACCATTTATGTTTATAAATTAGTTGAAATCCAAAGACCACACAGAAGCATTAGAAGCAGCATAGAACAGAGTGTTTCTTGGCTTTTATCTTTCATATTTCTTTTGTACTCTGGAGACTAGGTCCATCCATCTCTAAACTTACATCCTCTGTGTTTGTATGAATTAGGTCTTGGGTATTTCAAGCATTAAAAACTATAAAATGGGTACTGTAGTGTCAGTGCCACCCACCACGGTGATAGTCTAAAGTAATTTTCTCAGCAAGACGTAATTACAACAGAAATAGGATTTAGTTCTGTGAGGTGTTAACTTGATTTATGTGCAAGAAAATTCTTTCCCTCCCACAAGACCCCATCTTCACTAGATAATTGCAATGCATGTGTACTAGGAGGCTGAATTAAGCTGCCTAAACATATTACATTTTTCTTGCCTCTTAACCTAAAGGATCTTAATAAAGTGATGTCCTTTATTGCCATTATTAAAGGAAAAGGAGCTCTAGCTATGCACAATTATAGCAGTGTCCATAGTTTTTGGTGGAGAAATAAGTCTCTGTTAATTTTCCTTGGTTTTCGGCATCTTGAAGTTAAGAGCCTAGTTCAGTTTAGTTAATATGGCTCCCACAGCCTGGAAGTCCTTTCTCTTTCCTTTGGTGTTGGAGAGCTTATTTTCAGTCAGCTCCTTTTGGATACTTTCCCAGAAGACAGGAATGGGTATCTATATCTGTGAGGAAGAGAGGGAAGGCATGCCTAACTCTTCCAGGTAATCCTGGTGAGAAGTGGTGTGTTTCTAAAGGAAAGTTTAGTATGCTGAAGATAGTTCCCAGCCCCAGGTAGAAACTTTACAGTCCTTTTTATTTTTGCTTAGTTGTGGTAGAATCAACCTTGCCCACATTTCAGTGCCATGCAATGATTGCATTGTTGCTGCTGCATGGTGTGGTCCTGTGGAGCTCACTCCCAGGATGGTTTGGGTTAAGTATGATTCCGTCACAATATTAATGTTCTGCTGAAACTGGCAGTTCCTGAAAGGTCATATCTCAAATGTTTTCAGAGCAATTCGAGGAGCAAAGAAAGAACATTTCTCCAACCAAGGGCTTTCTCTTCTGTGAATTTCAAGTAAACAGTAGATATGTTGCAGTATATAACAGATATATAATGGTAAACAAATAGATATATTAAAATGTAGCCCAAGATTTTTCCTTCTAAGAGTTTGCAATCTAGACGTTAGACCGATACAATCGGGCCAGCAATTGTGCTTGTTTTGTGGTATGTAAAAATGCTTTTTGCATACAAATGTATAATTTTTTTCAAAGCACAGATACATTTTTTTGTTTGGTAATACTATATAACGAAATTTATTTTTCCAGAATGAAAAGCAATTTAGGTTAAATATTATGTTTGTTAATTATTGTGGTTTGTTTTTTGTTTCAGATTTACTACTATCATAATGTGAAGTGCAGGAGGGAGATGTTTGACAAGGACATAGTAATGCTTCAGGTAACCACTTGTAGCAGTTGGCGTTCTTATCGAGCATTTTCAGGATACGTGTGCATTTGGTTTTGAGCTCCATCAGAAACTTCTGATGACAAGGAAAAAAGTCAATTTTTGTGGAAGGACTTACATTTTTTTTATTGCATCTGTGTCTTTATGGGGTCATTTATAAAGGAAATACCTTTGTTGTAATCCTTGTTTTTTAAATATACTGTGGGAAGTGCAGAATTTTCAGTGTAACATGTATGTAATGCTAAATCTTCAAGAATGTAACATTTTAGTTACTGAGTCGTGCTGTTCTGGTAGCTGTGTGAGTCTGCAGGTCTTCAGTAATGTACTGTATGTATGTGTTGCTTCTTCTCCCTCCCTTCAAAGTTTGTATCTAAAACGCTGGATAGAAAATGGAACCCCATTGGAAAAATAGTTCGTGGGTTTGGGTTTGGGTTTTTTTTTCTTCAGAAGAAATTTTACAAATCTGGCAGTCTACTTAGTTTTGACACAGAGAGGTCTGATGCATTACTTCTCTGTTGAGGGTGATGAATGCTAAAATTTGCAGCTTGAGGTGCATAGTTCATGTAGACAGCAAAACCCTTTTTCAGGAAGTCCCTCAAATCTTACCTAGAGTTAGCAATGCTCAATGTGATGCATATGTCCTGAGTTACTTCTGCTTTCGGATGTGTTTCTCTGAGGCTTGATCTGCCCCTAGTTTTTAACAATCACCTGCAGCTGCCCATTCGGCTAGATATCATTCAGTTTTGTTGAAAATTATTCTGTTTTAAAGATGGTCCCTTTAGCTGTAAACTGACAACAAATATTTGTAATGGGCTAGCTTATACACTTTCTTTAATAATCAGAAAAAATCTTTGGCCAGTAGTTTTCAGAAATGGAAGTAAATGTTTGTGGCTACATTGAAACATTAGTATTCTTTCTAGGAAGGTTTGGGAAGTCTTGCTAAAGTCTTCAGCTGTTGTGTTGAGAATTGGAATTTGTTTCTAAAATCTTTGTGCTGTATACGAAGTGATATTATACCTTCTAAAAGTTGAGCCAGTGGGAACAGGATTGTAGAGAAAAATGAACCAACCAGAAGTCTTTCACTGAATTATATTTAGAGTATTTGAGACAGAAGGAATAACCCTGAATATTCTACACTTAAAAGGGTGTCAGAAATTATTGATAGAGCATTGGATCTTGCTTGTCAAACATGCAGTCACTTGTGCTATTGGAGTCCTAAGAGGTTAAACTTAAGTAACTAAATCTTCATGCCCAGAATAGAGAGAGGAATGAATTTCATAAGGAATGTACTGTGAACATTGTATATAAATATATAAATATTTTATAATAATACCCAATCTATTTTCGGTTTATAATGCTTTTTTTTTTTCTTTAATAGACAGGTGTGTCTATGATGGATCCAAATCACTTCTTGATGATAATGCTGAGTCGCTTTGAACTGTATCAGATATTTAGTACTCCAGACTATGGCAAAAGATTTAGCACAGAAAATACTAACAAGGTATTTAATGTACTACTGCAATAAAAAATCTGCAGTTTTGTTTGTGAAAGTGTATCAGATACTGTTGTACTGAGACACTGCAATTTCTTGATTAAAAAACCAAAACCTTTCCTGTTTTAATTTTGTTTGATCAGTTTGAAATATGCATAAATATTTTTACCTGTCAAACTGGTAAATGTCACTGATGCATAATTTTTGCATTGTTTAAGAAGTTTAAGGCAACTGTGATTGCATTTCAGCATAGCTTAATTTGGGAGTGCTAAGGGTTGAAAACAGGCAATGATTTGAAGTGCTGAAAAAATATTTTCAGCATATGGAATAATTCGTCTGCCCTTAATTGAAAAATGTAAATTTGTTTCTTTGTTTATTTTAATTCAGGATGTTGTTCAACAAAATAACACTCTTATAGAAGAGATGCTATACCTCATTATAATGATTGTTGGTAAGTTCAGAATACATTTAATTTTCAAAATTTAGTCTCTTGAATGGTCTGGAATAAGCATTCTTCATTGTCATCCCAAATGCAGTTGTACTTTGGACTTCATGTAGTTCTGACTCCTTTCCTAGGAGAAAAGCTGTGAAACTAGCACTAGATTAATGTAATGAATTTTTGAACACTGGTAGGTGAATACAGGATACCACAGAAGACATTTATTTTCCATACTTTTCCTTGAAGTTTCAAAAGAAGATAGATAAATACTAAAAATCCTAAAAAAAAAATATTTTATTTTTACAGGTGAAAGGTTCAGTCCTGGAATAGGACAAGTAAATGCAACAGATGAAATCAAACGAGAGATCATCCATCAGCTGAGCATCAGGCCAATGGCTCACAGTGAATTGGTAAAGGCATTACCTGAAGATGTAAGTAACGTGGGGTGGAAGAAACTAACTTTATAAGGGTGACTGCTGAAAAATTTTCTTAGGGAAGTTTATGCTGCTTAATGTGGAATGGGAGCAGCACGATTATCCTAAGAGCAAGGTTAGCTTGAATACAGATGAATAGTTGTCATGGAGAAGGTAAGAAAGAGCTATAGAATTAAAAACAGCATATGAAAGAGGCAGGATTCTGAGAGCTTCTTCATCTCTTTTCTCTTTTTAATATGTATTTTATCAGGCCATCTGGCCAGCAGTCTCTGCAGTCTGCTTGTAAACCCTGAATAGATGTATGGAAGTGGGTTGTGAGAGCTATCCAGAAATATAAGCTGTTATATTTTAAAGCCTAACAATAATTGAAAAGGCATGGAATCAGGCACAGTATAATGATTTGTGTAACATAAATGCTTCATTTGCATGGACAGAAGCATTAATCTGAATGCTGGTATGAGCAGTTTAGTAGGATAGCAAAGCGCTGCTTTTTTTTTCTTTTTATTTTTTTTGGAATATTTTTAAAGTAATCTTTTAAACATGATTTCCAAAGACAGTCAAAATTGAAAAGCTAATCTTCTACTATAGTTGTAGTACTTTTAATGATAAATTCTGAAATCATGGAGTGGTTTGGATTGGGAGGGACCTTAAAGATCACCTGGTTCCAACCCCATGCCATGGGCAGGGACAAATTCCCCATTTTCACTGTTCTAAATACTTCAAACTTGAACAATTTGAAAATCCAAATTTTGGGGTGGCATCATGATTTTGTAAAAATATTTTTTGCAGAGTTGGTAGTCCTGAATGTATCTTTATGTTCTGTTCTTTAGCGTTCTCTTAAGTGCCAGTATAATGACTTTGTACTACATTTGTTTCACATGCGTATCTAGTGTTGTATGATATTTGAATGTGTTTATTCGAAGAACTACAGTAACACAGTGTCTTGCCTTTTTACTCAATGTAGGAAAACAGAGAGACAGGAATGGAAAGTGTGATTGAAGAAGTGGCATGCTTCAAGTATGTTTCCCTTTATTCTAATATTTCAGCTTTAAAAATGGAAAATCTGTATTAGTGAAAATGAGAGAATAAAGGGGGCTGCATCATGGTGTGTTCCCATGGCTTTATTCATGTGCATCATTCTTAATACTGTCACTTATTTGATTTCTAGAATGCCCATTGAATAGTTTTTTAGCTGTTCTAGTTAACCATTTATGCTCGGAATTTAATAAGCAATAAACATAAGTTTTGGGGGTTTTGGTTTTTTTTTTTGGTAGGAAACCTGGATTAACAGGCAGAGGGCTCTATGAATTGAAACCAGAGTGCACCAGGAACTTCAATCTGTATTTCTATCACTTTTCAAGGGCAGAGCAGTCAAAGGTAACTAGTAATTTAACTTCTTGGGGTTTGTTTTGTGTCTTTCTTCCAAAGTTAAATTTTGTGAAGAAGTATTATCAGCTGGTTAAGAGTTAACTTCTAAAGTCAACATATTTGAGAATGTTAACAAAATTCAGCCAAGATTTTGCAGTGACTTCTGTGCCACCAGATCCCATGTCCTATACAGAGCTGTTGAAATCAGTGGGCCTTGAAGAGCTTGTCTGCGTGTTCCCTTACATCTTATTTGACTGAAAATATTCAAACAATCTGTATTTTTGCTTACCTTTATGGAAATTGCCATTTTAGCTCAGACTTGTCTTACAGTTTTATGTTAGAAAAAGAATCCAAGCTGGCTCAAGATGAAAGATTAATTTTGAAGATGCATGCCCTACTTTACAAGTAGAATGTAAGACAAACTGAAAAGGCATGGAAGCTTTCTTGTTTTATTGAAGGCTGGGAAGAAGGGAAAAGAACAGTAACAATATAACAAAGCATCAGTGCTTTTTTATTGGATTTATATTTGTACAGCTTTTGAGTAACATTGGCCTCATTCTTCTATTTCAGGCAGAGGAAGCACAAAGAAAGCTGAAAAGACAGAACAGAGAAGATACAGGTATTTTTCTTTGAGAGAAGATGGGAAGCACCTATCAAACTGTGTTTTGCCCTGACAGACTAATATCCTCTTTTGGGGCTAGCCAGAAATTGGTTGAAAATGTAGCAGTTTCCCTTACGTTTCCCTGGTTATGGGTAGGAATCTGATCTATTGTGGAACCAGCCTTCTGAACAGCTTATTCCTTTGGCTTTCCTGTTACATGCAAGCCGTGTTGAATGTTGCAGCCTGTTACCTGTGATACTGCTCGCCAAGCAGCTGTATACTGTCTTGGGTTAAGCTGTTTGAAAGTTGGCCATTTTATATGGGTGTTGCAAATTTTAGAGATGCTGAAATGTCAAACACGTGATTTCCCTTTCAGCACTTCCACCGCCAGTTCTTCCTCCTTTCTGCCCACTTTTTGCAAGTCTGGTTAATATTTTGCAATCTGACGTCATGCTGTGCATTATGGGAACTATACTGCAGTGGGCAGTAGAACACAATGGCTATGCCTGGTCAGAGTCCATGCTGCAAAGGGTATGTCTCCTTATTTAAAATTATGCTTATGTTAAAGGAAAGAATATGTATTTTAGCATTTTAACGTGGTTTTATAGATTTGGGTTGTGTACTTGGTATCTAACGTATCCAGAATACTCTGAATGAGAAATAATGGTGTTTTCTGTTAGACAAGATTACGGAAACCCCTCTGTCTCCAATGCAATATATTTTTAAAAATCAGTGGAGGACAGAAGTGAATTTCTAATGGGATGCACACAAGAGGGAAGAATTCTGCTTGAATTGGTGGAAATAGTTTGTGTTTATTGTGGTAGAGAACCAGTTTATCTGAGTTGTTGCATGTTCAGATAAAGCACGTCAGCTTTTTTCTTGACATTGCTTGCTTTCAGTTTAGACTAAGTTACTAGAAAAAAATCATAAAATACAGAAAATAATTTTCTAACTTCAAAATGTATCTGTTCTGGGAAACTCAACTGAGCTGTTTGTTCCTCACTGTTTATAATGATTGTTAGAAACCTGGAGGGTTACCGTAGATTTTGTTCTCAATGAAGGTAACTTTTTGGAGTGTGCAGAAGTAAGTGGTGAACTGCTATCAAAGGGCTGCTCATACTGGTCAGGGTTGTTGGTTGTCGCGACGGAGGGAAGACACAGTCACTCAATATGAGTGATCAGCAGACTTTGTTTATTGTCCCTTACAGTCACCTTTTATGCCTTGTTATAATTAGCTCATACATATTACAAAAGTTAAGCTCATTATTGGTTAGTTGCCTAAATACCAAGTCCGCCCCTAGTTTCTCCTCTGTAGTTGTCTGTTCCCACCTGCAACATTCTTTTCCCACTGAAATCTTCCTGTTACTGTGTAACAAAAACAGCCAAAGACAGTGTATTTTGCTTTACTTCAGATAAGCTGAGAGCTATGTGCATTTTTGTCCAGCCAGCTGGACTATGTCTATGAACTTTTTCAGCTAGCCAGTTATCCACAGTTGGTTTAGTGTCCAAATCCAAACTTTTCAAAAATATTGATAGATTTTTAAATAACATTTTGCAGTGAAACACCAGCTTTGAAACTGAGTATTAATTTTTTTGACATTCAGTCTTACTGTTTATTACTTTTTATAGCTAAGTTTAAATTAACATTAGCAATTCTGTATAACACAAAGTTGAAAATGGAACAGTGTATCAGTATTACAGATCACCGCAAAAATTGAAGAATGTACTCTCACATTACCTAAATGTAACTACTAGGCTTTGGAATAACTGGTTGAATAGAGTAAGATTTTATTTTTATTTTTCTGAAACTGAACTAAAACATGCTCAGCCACCTGAGTACCTTTTGTGTTGTTCTCAAAAATGTGCGAGTCATTAGGAATCTATCACTTGCTCAGAAGCTCATGGCATTTTGTATTCACTGGTGCCATGCAATTGGGCTGCATCTTTCCCCAGTCAACCACTCTTGTCTTGGAAGTGCCACACAAAAGTTGATACGAGACATCTGGAAGAAGTGGCCCATACCTGATGAGACCTTGTTAGATAGATATGGTAGTGTGAGGAAAAATTGACTGTTACTTATTAAAACAATTTTTAAAAGCTTCCAAGACTCAGATCAGGTTTCACTGCTACTATAGATACTTACGCTGTTGCATTCCAGTTCTGCTACAGATTTTCTGGCAATTATCTTTTCTCCTTACACAGGTTTCAGTGTTGATTCCAGGCATTCAGTAATGCTTTTTGTCTAGAGCATCCTGCCAATTTGTATGAGGTGGCAAAGTGGTTGATTCAGCTTGACAGAGGTCACCACTAAGATTTAAGCATTTCAGATTTAAAATGCCATTCAGACTATTTCAGTGCCAAATAGGGTAATTTCAATTTTTAACTTCAAGGAGATTACATCTTTTTACTGACCTAAAAGCTAACAGTGTTTTAAAATATGTTGCTAGAGTTTAGAGTAAGTTTAGTTTAATAATGTTAACTTTTTTCCATTAAATTTTGTATGTAAAAAAGGATTTAAAGTGTGCATCATGCTTCTGTCCAGAGACTTGTGGTATCAACGTGCATTTGCTAGGGAGAAAGCTAAGAAGCACAAACTTCTTGCTCACTAGAAAGGACAGCAAACAGAAAGATATAAGTGATATAATGTGTTTTTTATCTGGCAAAGTTTCAAGCATTTGTAAACAAACGCTGTTACTCCTTTGTAATCCATCTTTGGAATTATGCATGTAGAAATAACTTCACATATATTCTTATTTTATAATTTTACTATATGACTTGCTTGTCTCTTAATGATTTACCCAAACTGTATAAAGAAGTACATGAAGTATTTAAGGAAAGAACTAAAATTTATAACTTTTACCTAGGTTTTGCATTTGCTTGGAATGGCACTGCAAGAAGAAAAACAACATCTAGAGAATCTCAGTGAGGAGAATGTTGTAACATTTACCTTCACTCAGAAAATATCAAGTATGCCTTTCTTTTCAAATGTATAGCAAATTTTAAGCAACTGAAAATGCCAGTATTTCATATTTTATTATTTTGAAACAGTCTTTACTGGAAGGTTGTATTTTTTTATCCATCAAAATTTTACCAAGTTGATTGTACTTATAAGCTTTACATATGTGTAGATTCTATGATAGTAACAATACTAAAGGCCTTTTCCAGAGGAGAAATCCAAAAGTTGAGTAATTCCCAGTAAATCTGATTCTTAGTATCTTTTAAGTAGTGTCTCAACAAAGAGTGCTGGTGATGATCACGATACATGATCAGATGCTATAGTTGCAAAATCCATAGTTGTGTTCTTAAAGGGACTTCCAATCTTGACTTTCCTTTGTATCTTCTGACTAGTGCCTCTAGTTTTGCTAAGACATGGAAGTTAGGATTCTTCCGTGTCAAATAGGTTGGAAATAAAATACTGGAAGTTCTACATGGCAGCTCCCAAGATGAAAACAGCCAGGGAGCACATACAGTGCTTTTGTCTTGTAAGAAAATATAGTCAACGAGCAAGACTTTTAAGAATATTTCCTCTGACTTCTCAGGGTTTAGAGTGTACTCGTGAAAATGTTTGCTGAGGAGGGAAAGTTGCATATTGTGCCAATTTGGTGAAGGAATTTTTCAGCTGCTGAACATATAAAAGTCTTATTTCTTGATTTGTGTTGGTTTTAATGTTAGTGAATGATTAGTTTGCCAGGTAACAGTATAGTCAATTATCTACATAAATTTTTTTCTCAGGACCAGGAGAGGCACCCAATAATTCCCCTAGTATACTAGCTATGCTAGAAACACTGCAAAATGCTCCTCATCTGGAAGTACACAAAGACATGATCAGATGGATATTGAAGGTAAATCTATTTAATGTAATTGTTGAAAATCATGGAATATTTTTTTTAAACTTTAGTTATATTGTGATGATTTCCCATGTTGATTTGTGTTACCTACTTTTTTCCTCTTCTAGAATCCAACACTGAGTTATCTGTCCAGCATTATAGTGTACATAGTAATATTCACATGTCACAAACAAATTAAGTGTTGGGTTTTTTTCTTACAGACCTTTAATACTATTAAGAAACTCAGAGAAAGCTCTTCTACAAGTCCTGTGGCCGAGACAGAAGGAAATATTATGGAGGAGGTAAAAGCAAGCTGTAACAGTTAGCTGATCTGGAACAGGTCTGGGTTGTGACAAACAAAGGACTATATTTTTAATTGCAGCTTTAAATCAAAGATGGGAAACATCAGTGATTTCTGAAATGCTGTCTCACAGCTTATAGGTCATACCTATTTGTTTGAAAGACCTATTGGGAGAGTCCGTGGACTATTTTTCTTTGCTTTGTATATTGTAGTCTCCAAATCTTTTGCAAGTTGACTCCTTAGAATGGTTCGTAGTATTGATCACAGCATTTAATGATTCTGCTCTTCCCGTAATTTCAGACTCCATGGAAACTTGTTAAACAAATGGTATCTATGTATTTTGACCATGCAGGTCATTCCAGATAGGCTCTGCCAGTCTTCTTAGCTTGACATGACGTTCTAGGTACCACACAAAGACCTTGGAGCACTGGTACATTAAGGAACATGGGTAGTACAGAGGAAGAGCAGCACTAGAGATGAGACCTGTCAATCACCTTTTTTTCTTATGAATGCTCAAAGGGAAGAGAAATACAAAATACAAGTAAAGGTTGAGTGGGAGAGGTACCTTTCTGGTTCTGCAGTTCTACCTGGCATTGAACAGGAGCTAAAGAGGGCACAAAAATAGCTTTTTGGTAGACTTTGCTTTTTTCTTTTTATGAGATTTTCCTTGTTTGGAGGTTAGTATCAGTTACAGATAACACTTGCTAAAATAAATTGTCTGTTGCAACAAGATCTTGATAATGACTGAGTGAACAATACAATTTCAGAGTTCACGTGATAAAGACAAAGCTGAAAGGAAGCGAAAAGCTGAGATTGCCAGATTGCGCAGGGAAAAGATCATGGCCCAGATGTCTGAGATGCAACGGCACTTCATTAACGAAAACAAAGAACTCTTTCAGCAAACTTTGGAGGAGCTAGACACTTCAACCTCCAGAGTACATGAAAATAGGTAAAGGAATCTCATTTAATTTTTTCCTTTAACTTTTACATGAGATTGTCCTATTGATACTGCTTAAAAAAGCACTTTTTTTAGTCTTGATGGAAAACTATTTTTAAGGTTTTGAGACCAAAAAAGCAGCAGTAATGGAATTCTTTCCTCCCCCTTTCTGACAAGATGGTGGGATAAATATTGATTCCTCCCTCATCGTGTTCAACATAAACAAAAAAATTATTTGCCTGTTTAAAATCATCCAGTAAATTTTTAATAATAATGAAGAGACGATGCTATTAAATGTAGTGAATTGGAACTAGCTGATGATACGTCTGTTCAGGATCTCCAAGAAAATCTGCTTGTAGGTGGAAATATGAATTGAAGCATGCTAATGATTTTGGGGAGGAAGTAGATGATGATGGAGAGTTGCAGATGTAGTTTCTGTGTTAAACTGGAGTGGGCAATACTACTGTGAGGTATGATTTTTTTCAGGAAAATACTGTCTATTTCTGGGGACACAGGGATGGTATGAATGCCAAAACTGGTTGTTGTCGAGAAAGCAATTATAATAAAGCTAGAAAGCTCATTAATCACATT
Source organism: Falco punctatus (assembly GCF_963210335.1). Taxonomy (NCBI): domain Eukaryota; kingdom Metazoa; phylum Chordata; class Aves; order Falconiformes; family Falconidae; genus Falco; species Falco punctatus. The sequence continues at coordinate 21,911,227 of NC_137592.1, read as the reverse complement.
TAAATCATAATCTGATTTGTAATGTTTTTCAAATAATTTGCTCACCAGTATTCTTTGAATATTCTAGCCCTGTAATTTCAGATGCAAAACTCACAGCCTTGGGACCAGAGCAAACTAGAGTAGCTGAACACAGACAGGTTGTTATGTGTATATTGTGTCAGGAGGAACAAGAAGTTAAAGTGGACAGCAGGGCTATGGTCTTGGCAGCATTTATTCAGCGATCAACTGTGTTGTCTAAAAATAGAAACAAAATTACTCCAGACCCTGGTAAGTAGTGTTCATAGTTGTCTTTAATATTAAATGAATGTTGGGAGTCACTGTAACAACTGCATGCTTTCTTTTGAAATGGTGTCACCCTCTTACGTTAATTGTATAATTGTGAATGACTTCATTGTAATCAGTGGTGAAACTCCCATACTTTTAGTGAGATAGAAATGTGTGTTCTAAATAGTGTAAAATCACTGCAAGGCATTATTTAAATGTTCTGCCAGCCATTTATGACAAATTATTTGTAACTATTAAAAAACCCTTAGCAGAGGTGTTTGTTCTTAAACTACACTCGTAACATTATAGAGGGAGGAGGTGTTGATGTAGGGCTGTAAAAGCACAAGATACACGTTTCTTTCCTCTCAGGTACATAATCTGAAATGCCTCTTAGTGATAATAAAAAAAATGCTGGGATTTAGGTAGCTTTGTTAAACACATCACGGTGACCTGTAGCACTGTTACAAAGGTTTATCTTGATTCTATGTATGTAAACACATAGAAAATTTCTGCACTGAATCGTTTTGCACTCTCGCTCTGAAGGTTAATGCTCTTAGAGTCATTGTTTAATGGTACCGAACCTACTACTGCAGGTAGTTCTTGGGGACTTTTGCCAGGGCCCAGTACCTCTGAAAGCTTGATTTGAAGTCTCAGTATAGTACACATGCTCAAAACAAAATTACATGATATTTGTAAATGATCTGAACAGTTTAAGTTGTGGATTAGCAATATACTTCATCAAATGAGTTATGCTTCTGTGATAAAGTTTAATAATTATGCAAATGCAGTAACATTGACGTGCAGTTAATTCTTTTGATAAATGTTTATTTGAAGGCTGTTTTGTTTTACTTTAAATACAGAAAAGTATGACCCGTTGTTCATGCACCCAGATCTGTCATGTGGAACACACACTGGTAGCTGTGGACATATTATGCATGCTCATTGTTGGCAAAGGTAAAAACCCATATTTAAGTTTTTAGTCCAAATAGCATGTCATGCCATCAGTTTGCTTAATTGCACTAATTTTAATGACCAAATTACTACTGTATAGTAAACTTAAATTTCGTATGTGGTCTTTGATACCACTGCTCACTGAAGATGTGTTATTCATCTTCTTGTGTAGCTCATGTACAGTCCCGTGTGGTTGCTGTTAACTCCTAGAAATGTCCTTAGATGCCTGTTTTCAGACCACTTCTGGGTCATCGTTGGGTGTGTGCTAAACCATCTCAGAGGCTTCTGGAATAGCGGTTATGTTTAGTAAAGCAGTGAATTCAGTTCCTTCTCATATAGGATTTGGAGATCAGCCACCAGGTTTTCCAGTTGCTGCTGTGTTGTGGCCTGTAATGGAATATGCACATGGATAACGCTTACGGCACCTCCCTTAACATTTTATGTGAAACTAAAGAATATTTTTTTTTAATCCTTTAACTTCCTCTATACCTCTTTTCCTAAATGGAAGTTGCTACAGCTCAGACTTAACCACGATTTTAATAGCTCAGTGAACTTCAGCACTTTGGGGGATTTTGGCTGCCAAAAACTGGGGATAGCCTGCAGTTAGTAATACTTTCAGTCAGAGGGTAGAGCTTTTTCCTTCAGATCATTCTCTGATGTATATCCGGGAAAAGGCAAAATGGTGTTTTCAGGAGAACTGATGAATTTGTATGTTAAACAATGCTTTAATAATTTGCTGCTAATATCTTGCTCTTTCCTAAAGGTATTTTGATGCTGTCCAAGCAAAAGAGCAGCGAAGACAACAAAGATTACGAGTACACACAAGTTACGATGTAGAAAATGGTGAATTCCTTTGCCCACTTTGTGAATGCTTAAGCAACACGGTTATTCCTCTGCTTCCTCCACCGAGAGTTTTGTTTAATAGGTCTGTTTGCTTTGTAAATGTTCTCAGTAAATGTAAAAACCAAAATCCCCAACAAACCACACCCCAAAACCCCCTTTCAAAATGTTTATTATCTTCTTTTTTGATAATCTCAAATGGATTGCCCATCTGCATATTTTCATTTGTGGACCTTCCTTGGTTATTGTATAGTACGAAATTTAGAGTGTGAAAGGGCAGTAAAGTGTAGGACCTGCAGGAAAAGAACTGAACATAGAGAAATATATGGACAGCAGAGAAAGAGCATATTGAGAAATGGAAGTACATGGAGTGCCAATGAAATACGAATTCTGTATATAGTTTGTTTGTAACTAATGTATGTATTTTGTTTACATATATTTTTGGACAGGTTAGACTTTTCAGGACAACCAAACTTAACTCAGTGGATCAAAACAATATCCCAGCAAATAAAAGCGCTGTATTTACTTCGAGATGAAGACTGTGCAAGTAAGTCTGAAGAAATGTGTAAATTTGTATGTGAAAATGTTATAATATTAATAGAAAAGACCAACTATTTTGGTTCTGCCACCGTGGAGTTGAGAGATGGTGGCAAAAGCGGTGAGAACAGCTTGGAATTTCAGTTTCTGGTGATGTGTTCCTGCACCTTTTTATAATACAAAAATTATGTATTGGTGAATAATCAGTATTCTGTTCTTGTTTGTACAGACAATTCTGGTAATTCGGAAAAAATGGATCAGCTGCAATTACCTGAAGGATTTAGACCAGATTTCAAACCGAAGTATGTATTTACATCTTCATAAATCATTAAAAATTCATCAATAAATAATAACGTGAAAATAGAATGTGACTTCTGTGCTATAAGGTCGCAACAATTAAGACAAATACATAAATTTTCCTTTAATTAGAAAAGTTGATCCTATTTTTATGGTACCATTGAAGTCCAACCCACAAGTAGTAAATAATGCAGTAGAATTTCAGAGGTGGATGTGGTAAGTGGATGTGCAGAGAACATGCTGCAGTTGTATAAATTTTGACATCAGGATTAAGCTTTGTTTCCCTATTACTTGTAACTGTGTGAAGGGTTCATCATTGTAACTCAGCACTACAAGTAAAACATGAAGAAAGGCTATGAAATAGAGAGTGTGCTGATGTGTAATTTCAGCTGTTACAGTGGGCTTATATTTGAGTCTATCCTTTCTTCATTGAGGAGAAAGTAATAAAATTCATTACGTGGTACAGACATTTGTCTGCCAGCTGCACACAAGAATGCAAGACACCTGTCCCAGCTGATGACAGGTTTTTCTGTCAGTCACACACATTTCTTTTAATTTAGCCTTAACTATATTATCTTTGAAGACTGGATATTCTTAACACTAAGAAATGTGATTGGTTCCTGTCAACTACTCAAAAAATAATTGGGAGTGTATCTGTCACAGAAAAGAGGTTACAGAATACCAGATTCAAAGAAAGATTCTGAAGTTCTCAAATTTTAAGAAACCAGGTGTTCAGCTGTTGGGGTGAATGCTCATCATTAAAAGTAGTATGCTGCCAGTGGAGAAAATAATGAATTAGTGATACTGTTTTCTTTGTTTCAGGAACCCTTATTCTGAGAGCATAAAAGAAATGTTGACAACTTTTGGTACAGCTACGTACAAAGTAGGATTGAAGGTTCATCCAAATGAAGAAGATCCACGTGTACCTATAATGTGCTGGGGAAGCTGTGCTTACACGATACAGACTATAGGTACTAATGTATTCATTTTCATGGAGTCATAGAATTGTTTAGGTTGGAGAAGCCCTTTTAAGGTTAACTGTTAACTTAGCACTGCCAAGTCCACAACTAAACTGTGTCCCTCAGTGGCACATCTACACGTCTTTGCGCATTTGTATGTGCATTTCAGAATTCAGTTAAATTCACAGCATTGAAATATTTTGGGGGGTTGTTTTTTTTTTTTCCAGAACGAATTTTAGCTGATGAAGATAAACCGTTATTTGGTCATTTACCTTGTCGACAGGTAAGGATGAAGTAGCAGTTCCTCTCTGAATCAATGGAAAAAGAGGGAATTATGCTTTAATGCAGAATATCTAAATACTAAGTTATGATTATCTGATAGTTTTATTTGTTGGATCCCACAGTTTAGTCAATTAGTATCTAATTATTAACCTATTGAAAAATCAAATCTAGCAAAACTATTACTTTTTTTTTTTCCTATAAATGCATATTTTAGTAAGGCCAGGGTTTCTTATGGTAACAGTCAAGAATACCAAAGGTAACTCCTATATTTGCATAAACATAAACATCTGTCGTAATGTAGACACTCAAACTGCTCCCATAAACTACAGCTGAGGAGCCTAAAAAGAATGCTGTAAGTCAAAAGACCTTTTCATATTGAGGAATTTTGTTAACTGTGGCAGTGTCTCTTTTTCTTTGTTTTTAAAGGATGACTGCCTTACATCATTAACAAGATTTGCAGCAGCTCACTGGACAGTTTCATCTCTTTCAGCAGTACAGGGTCACTTTTGTACTCTCTTAGCATGTAAGTCACCACCTTATGCTGTTTTTTTTCAAAGATACAGATACAGAAAAATGCTTACAGGAAGATAGTTAGTCTTGATTACAAGAGTATTGTTTTATGTACTGGTTTTAAGTAATAGACCAAGAGCCAGTATTTTCCCATCTGTACCTATATGTATTTCGTCATAACTGTGGGGAAAAAAAGGTGTTTCTTTTGATCTGCAGTTCTAAGATACATTTCAAGAGAACCACGCATATTTTGCTCCAGAGGAGTTCTGTTGACTCTTCCCAGCATTTATATTGCTGCTTTGAGAAAGATACCTAGAGCAAAGGAGAAGGAAGCGTGGTCCTTCACAGAAGAAAAACGATAGGCTGGAACCTCAAAAAGGAGGAAATGTAACAATATAGTTTTGAAAGGAAAAAGGGTCTTTGCAGAGGACTGTAATATATCTTCAAACTTCCTTGTCTTTGAAAACTAGGATTTGTGGTAAGACAGGACTTACTATGTAATGTCATGTATTAGTTGAGAATTTTAATGAGATCAGCCAAAATGTTCCAGTGTAAACATTTGTAGATATAGGTGAGAAGTCTGAAGTTCAGCGTAATACAGTAATTATCTATGAGAGGACTATTTTGAAAGGATACTATAAAATGGAATAATTTTAAATTTAGTCAGTAGAGACAGGAAACTCTCAAAGTGAATTAATATACTGAAATTACTGGTAAATTGATACTGCCTACTTCAGCAAACAGTTGGGAGCTTTATGGGGAGGAACTTGGTTGGCAGTTTGTAGCAGTAATGATTGAGCCATTCTCTGTGTGAAGCAGAAAAACAAATGTTGCTAGCTTGTTTGACTGGAAATTTGTAGTATATGGTGTTATGCATGGTTTGGGTTTTCTTGAAAACTTGAGTCCATGTTTCTTTCACACTTTTGGGTTGTGTTCTGTGGCTATACGGTTACAAAAGTAAAAGCAGTTGAAATGAGTGCTGGTGAAATGTTTGCTAATAGAAAGAGCTTCAAAATGTCACAGATCTTCAGCTGTTAATTTTTGGCCAGCAAGGCAGTCTTCAGCTGAAGTATTTTTAAATTGTTATGATGAGGCTATTTTTTACTGTAGTAGTGTTTTTAAACTTGGCAGCTTAAGTGCTTATAGCTACATTGTAAAATTATTCTTACAGCTGCAGTTGAAACTTTTATGGTAAATCAGATTTTACTGCTTGGAGTAAAGAAGTTTGCAACTGTTCATTGATTGTTATTTTAAATGTTATTAAATTTTCAAGACACTTTGTTTGCTTTAGATGGAGGTACTTGAAATTTATTGAGTGTGAGCTTCTGTTGTCAGCTGGAGTGCGTTGGTTAATACTTTGTGGTTACTGTGAATATGAACACTTCAGAGATGGAGAGACCAATACCTAGTTTTTTTTAGAGATCAAAAAAAATGGATTCAAGACTCTTCAGCAATGTATTTTTGAGTTTGTAAGGCAGATGACTTGAGGCAAATTTAGTGAACCTTTGAAGTTAAAACAAATTGCAGAGGTTTCCTCTGAACAGTTGTGCAACAGTCAACAATTAGTGTTTCTGTTTAGTCACTAGTGTTTGAGCTTTTTCTGGGTCAGAGCTTGAGATACTGTCTCATTTCATCTCCCACTGGAAACCTAAGCAATGAAAGTCAGTCACTGTCAGGGTAGTGAATGGCAGCACTTACTTTGTTAGTGTTACTTTGACTTTGTTTCATTTCAAAACAGTATAGTCAAGTAGGCAAGAGTCTTTTCCAATAATGTTGAACAACTGTTGAATTCACACCTTTCTGGCCAAAACAGGTACATTTGTATTTTAAGTACTTTTAAGCATATAAACCAAGGAGATGGCTCTCATTTTGTAACTGAAGTACATTTAAAATCTTTTCATATATAAATGTTCAACTAATAAATTTATTTTTCTCTCTGAAATACTCAGCACTGGTGCCTAATGAAAAAAATGGAAATCTTCCTTGCATACTTGATATTGACATGTTTCATTTATTGGTAAGTATTCCATAATATGTATTAATAATGTTTTGATCCAGTAGGCACTGTGTAAAAAACTTAATTGGAAAGTGTCTCTTTACTCTGGGTAAGGAACCTTTCAGAATGTTTGGGTTTTTATTAGTTTTTCACTACCTAATACAACTTAAAAGACTCTCTTTGTTTCAAGTGTCCTTATCTATAAATAGTTAAAATGAGGTGGAATGTATATTCTTTGGATGTTAAAAAACCCAAAATAAAACCAACCCCTCCCCAGCAAACCACAGACAAGAAATGGAAAAAATAAAACTCACCCAAACAAACAGACCCCCAAACCACCCTGATAGTTAATCATTGATCCCTTAAATAATGGCTGGCTAATTAACCTCAAAATTAGCCTTATGAGGTATGCTGCCTTAAAAGGGTATAGTTGCAGCATGAGCATAGAAAATGGAAAGATTCAAAAAGAAAGGGAATATACCAACTTTCTTATTTTCTTTTACAGGTAAGCTTGGTGCTTTCTTTCCCTGCCATACATTGTCAGGATTTTTCAGGGATTAGTCTCGGCACTGGAGATCTTCACCTGTTTCATCTTGTCACAATGGCACACATAATACAGATTTTACTTACCTCACCAACAGGTAATGCCACTTTCTTTCAACTTTTATTGAAGTAATTCCTCAAATCTGTACATGGAAAACACCAAGGTGCTATTGGTAAATGTATGCAGTTTACAGTTGTAAAATAAAATCATTGGTGCTTTCTCTTTCAGCCCGTAGAGAATACTGATAAATTGTGCTTATGAATATTCAGGTTTTAGCTTTTATTGCTTAAACACTAGAGGGTTTTTGGAGCATAGCTAGCTGTGAATCCTAGCTTTCCAGCTAATATAGTGGTGCCTGGAAGTGTTTATTGCAGAGACTTGGCTTAGGCATTGTATGATGTGTAAGCTGCAGTTACTGAGGTTAGGAATCAACGTGTCTCCTGGCCAGAGGAACTGGATAAGGTGTAGTGTGCCAAAAGTGAAGAATTCTAAGCAAGTATTTTAAGAAAGCCAACCAATTGAACGAGTAAACCAACATCTCACTGGAATTGACAATAGCATAAGTTTACCATGTAAGATATGCAGCAGAAAACTTCTTCCCAGTATGTCATATTGTAGTACAGTGGAACGTTTCACTTAGTTTTGGCCTTTTTCTCAAAACTTAAAAAAATACATTCTTGCTGTATAAACATGTATATATGAAATAACTTGCTTATTATTTCTTTTTTCTTCAGAAGAGAATGGCATGGATCAAGAAAACAGTAACAGTGAAGAGGAAGCAGCTGTGCTTACACTGTATAAATATCTTTGCCAGTGTACAGGAAGGTAAAAGTGCAATCTTTTGATAAAATTGCAGGGTATTTTCTCCCTTCTGGACTCAACATTAACTACTGACAGAGTTCTATATACTAATGCTATCAAAGATGAGACTTCTAACTTGGGAACCCTTGTGTCTTGTTTCTTATCCGCTAGATATCTTTATCCACTTGTCTACTAGATTCAATTTTTGAGTAACTATTCCTGTAAATTCTTTTGTGCTCATAAAGGTACCTGCTCAGGAAGATTATGCTCTGGGACATTTTTTTTTCATTAGTTTGTAGATATGTAGAATCTGCAATTGGCGGTGTCCGAGTACAGAAAACTTGTTAGGATCTGAAATTTCTGTGCAAAATTTTCCTTCGTTTACTGTCCCAGTTGGTTACATTTTTATGAGTCTATTTTTTTGTTTTTCTTGGAGTTAACTTTGAAATAAACACTTTGCATAACACTGGTTTCAACTGAAGTCATAATTTAATACAAAATATGACTGAAGACCTACTAAATATAGTTCTGAAACTGAAATTTTGTTTTATTGTTGTGTTCTCTTAAGTGCCTTGAAAGAAATTACCTCAGGCTGGCACCTGTGGAGGAATCTAAAAGCTGGAATCATGCCTTTCCTGCGATGTTCTGCTTTGTTTTTCCATTACTTAAATGGAGTCCCAGCACCCTCAGAAATTCAAGGTACTGGCTGCTTTGTGTTAAGTCAGCTTTTCAAGATACAAATATTTATGGACAAAATAAATTACATTTAAATATCTCCTTTGAAGAAGCTGATGCAATGAATGTGGGCTTGTTACCAGTGCAGAACCATATCTCCATAATGAAAATTTGGGGAAAAAATAATTTCACTTTTAGTAACGTGTTTTTAATATAGAGTCAAATGCCATTCTAGATTGTTTAAAACAGAAATTGGTGCTCTTCTGTTAAAAAGTGAAATTTTGATTATTTCAAATCACCTATTGATTACTGTTTTCATGTGAGACCTGCTTTTGCTCGCACTGATCTCATTCAAATCAGCATCTGCTAGGAATTAGTATCTCTCTATAACTATAAATACACTGTGCTAAGTTACACCCCAATAATGGATGTCAGTAACATATTTTTCTGTCCTCCTCTTATGGGATATGTAGGTATAGAACGTAAATCTGAAGATGTTGATAGTAAGTAGGTCCACACTGCTTCAGGACTCCCATGTTTAAAACGAAGTCTGATACTTGGTGCTGAGATGATATGAGAACAGTGGTTGTCTCTTGTCATGGGTGTCTTCATGGTTTGGTACTTGTAGAATGTTTCCTTGACAAATAGTGTTTAAAATGTAGATTTTTCTTTTTTCCCCCTCTCCCCCCCACTTCCATTTAACAGTCACAATACTTAAGCGTTTGGGCCAAAAGAAAAGAAACCTTCCTGAACTTTGGTTTTCTGTAGTGAGGTTTTCCAAGTTCACGGTCTGGACCAGTAGTGACCACTTGAGTTCTTTGTTTCCAATACTCTAAAGATGAGCTACAAGGTGTGTACTTCCAGACAGTAGGTCCATGGGTCTTCATAGAGTCAGTTGTAGGAAAGGGGAAGAGGAAGGCTTTACTTCACCTTCTTTTACAATCCTCAAGTTCCAGGTGCATACATGGCCCTGCAGGTCCCTGCCACCGATGGATGTCCTGACAGTGGCCATGGTACTGGGTGTTCAGCTTTCCCTTCCCATTCCCTCACCACCAGGACCCACTGATCCCACAACGGGCCTGTATTGCTCTTCTCTGGTGTTTTACTGGGGGTTGTGAAACAGCATTCCCTTGGTCATGAGAAGGAAGCGAGCACAGGTTTTATTGTAATGCTCTTCACTCTTTATTCAGGAGCAAAAGAGGCCATGCCATGGAAGAGGTACTGGTACTCTTTGTCCTGAAATTTGGGAGAGCAGAGGCCCATGGAGTCAAACCAATAGACTAGTATAAATATGGTAATCTGGTGGTTGTGACCTACATATTTTAGTAGAGTTTAAAATTGCAGGTATTTGCAATTTTTGTATTTCTGAGGCTGTGGTACGCTGCCTGTCACTGACCACCTGTCTGGGGTTTTGGCACAGATCCCAAGGAGCACAAAGCAGCCATTTAATGGATGACATTAAAACAATCACATACCAATTTGTAAAGGCCATTGAACTCTCTGTTATGGTTCTTACACGACTAGGCTTGAACTGTGCTTGGGGGGACGTTTGAGGAAAGTTGCTTTTCATTACTGGCAGCTTTTCAACATAGCTGCCTGCTGCCTTTACTAGCACTTTCATACTTTGTGCCAAATCTTCGGTGTGAGGGAATACAGTTAAAAAATAGAAGGGATAGATTTTTATATTTAGAGCTAAATTTCATTTATTGTAGATAATATCATTTTAAAACATCTAATTATGAGAATTGCACTTTTTTTTTTTCCCCACAGTAAGTGGAACAAACCAGTTTGAACATTTATGTAGCTATCTTTCCTTGCCAAACAACCTCACTTGCCTTTTTCAAGAAAATAGTGAGATTCTGAACACATTAATAGAAAGGTAAGTTGTTGTGGTTTTATACTTTGTTTAAATATGGAATCATAGAGTGGTTTGAGTTGGAAGGGACTTTAAAGACCATCTAGTTCCAACCCCCCTGCCATGGGCAGGGACACCTTCCACTAGACCAGGTTGCTCAGAGCCCCGTCCAACCTGGCCCTGAACATTTCCAGGGATGGGGCATCCACAATTTCTCTGGACAACCTGTTACATTGCTTTACCACTCTCACAGTTCAATATCTAATCTAAATCTACTCTCTTTAAGTTTAAAGCCATCCCCCCTTGTCCTGTCGTGACATGCCCTTGTAAAAAGTCCCTCTCCAGCTTTCCTGCAGGCCCCTTTAGGCACTGTCAGACTGCTGTAAGGTCTCCTCAGAGCCCTCTCTTCTCCAGGCTGAACAACCCCAACTCTCTCAGCCTGTCTTCAGAGGAGAGGTGCTCCAGCCCTCTGGTCATCTTTGTTGCCCCACTCTGGACTTGCTCTAACAGGTCCATGTCTTTATGTTGGGGGCTCCAGAGCTGAACACAGTATTCCAGGTGGAGTCTCATGAGAGCAGAGTAGAGGGGGAGAATTGCATCCCTCAACCTGCTGGCCACGCTTCTTTTGATGCAGCCCACAAGCTGCACAGGCCCACCTCTCACGCCTGTCAAGGTCCCTCTCCGGATGGCATCCCTTCCCTTCAGCGTGTCGACCACACCACACAGCTTGGTGTCACTGGCAAACTTGCTGAGGGTGTGCTCAGTCCCGCTGCCCATGTCGCTGACAAAGGTGTTGAACAGCACCGATCCCAGTATGGACCCCTGGGGATTGCCACTCATCAGCAGTCTCCACTTGGGCAGTGAGCTGTTGACTGCAACTCTTTGACTATCCAGCCAATTCCTTATCCACTGTCTCCAGTTTAGAGACAAGGATGTTGTACGGGGCAGTGTCAGAAGCTTTGCACAAGTCCAGGTAGATGGTGTCCGTTGCTCTTCCCTCACCTGTCACTGCTGTAACCCTGTCGTGGAAGGCCGCCAGATTTGTCAGACACGATTTGACACGATTTGCCCTTAGTGAAGCCGTGCTGACTGTCACCAATCACCTCCTTATTTTCCACGTGCTTTAGCATAGTTTCCAGGAGGGTCTACTCCATGATCTTGCCAGGCACAGAGGTGAGGCTGACTGGCCTGTGGTTTCCTGGGTCGTCTTTATATCCCTTTTCAAAAATGGGGGTTATGTTTCCTCTTTTCCAGTCGGTGCGTACTTCACTGAACTGCCACAGTTTCTCACATATGATTGATAAGCGGCTTAGCCACTTCTTTCAGGGCCCGTGGACGCATCTTATCAGGGCCCATGGACCTGTGCACCTTCGAGTTCCATAGATGGTCTCAGACCTGATCTTCTCCTATAGCAGGTGGTTCTTTCTTCTCCCAGTCTCTGCCTTTGCCTTCTGTAGCTTAGACGGTACGGCTGGAGCACTTGCCCATGAAGACTAAGGCAAAAAAGTCACTGAGTACCTCAGCCTTCTTCATGTCCCGGGTAGCCAGTCTCCCATTTCCTTCTGGAGAGAGCCCATGTTTTCCCCAGTGTTCCTTTTATTGCTGTAGAAGCTTTTCTTGTTGCCCTTGATGTCCCTGGCCAGATTTAATTCTATCAGGGCTTTAGCTTTCCTAACCTGATCCCTGGCTGCTCAGACAGTTTCTCTGTATTCCTCCCAGGCTACCTGGTCTTGTTTCCACCCTCTGTAGGCTTCCTTTTTGTGTATAAATGGAATAAAGAATCCTGCACCTAGATAGTAATACAAGTATTCTTCCAGGAGTGCATATATGGAAGTGAATCATAGACTTTTAAAAGCATTTGTGAAAGAAGTGTTTTGGAAGAAATCATTGTGGTTGTAGAGATTATTCAATAGATGTACTGTGGATTTTTTACTTATTTGCTTTTGAAAACTATCATCCATTGATGTTAAAAGCCCATTTTTTTTTTCTTCTTTCTTGTAGCTGGTGCAGTAACAATGAAGTAAAAAGATACCTGGAAGGCAAGAGACATGCTATCAGGTAAACATGGAGAAATTTTATGCAGAGAAAGGAGAGACACTTTAATGTTGTAGTTTTCTCCAAATACTTCTTCTAAAGGATGTTTATAATACCATAGTTTCAGTTCTGCTTTATTGAATGACAAAGATATTAGGGAACAAGCAAAGAGACCTTGGGAATTTTGTAAGAGAAGTGAAATACTGCTTAAATTGGTAGAGTTTTGAAGACAAAGTTAAATAGTATAGTTTTATTTAGGCTGATCTGCAGAAATCAGAGGCCATAACATTTCTTCTCATGTTTCCTATAGTAGATTTGTACCTTCTGATTCAAAAGATACGCTGTTGCTAGAAGACATATATAATCTGTGTTTAAAAATGCCAGGCATTGAAGAGCTTTTTAAATTATCTTTTTAAAGAATCCAAATTCTTCAGTGAAAACAACACTCAAGTCAGTTGCTAAAAAGAAAATTTGTTTTTCATACATTTCTACTATACTAAGCAATTATTTTTAATTCAAAATGCATTTAATATGTAGTGGGCGTAGAAAAGTATTTGGGGTGTTTTTCTTTATGAAGGGTGGGTAAAAATAGTAGTTATGAATTATCCAGATAATTATAAATTAATACAAGGTTCAAAATGCTGTTGTTAAAAACGTCTCTGCATTTTAATCTCTCATGCTGAATACATAAAGTCAATCTTTCAGTGTTGTGCAGACAACAAGGCTAAGTGACAAAAATAAAAATTTGTCACTTCATCTGTTAAACAGGGTATTAACAGAATTTCATATACAGAAAGAATATTCTGATTACATAGTTGATTTCCTGTTATATGTGATTGTTGGGTTTTTTCCATGTGTTCCTTCTGCTGATTCTTAACTGCTCTTCCCAAGATTGTCTATTTTGACAGTGATTTTTTTTTCTCTCAGTATTTTATTATACATTGCCTCTGTTACAAACTTACATTTGCATTTCACTGTCTTAATTTGTATTATTCCTAGAGTTGAAGATTATTAAAGTGTAGTGTATAGCATCTGCCAAAAAAATTAATTTTTAACTGTTATTTCTAAAGATAAAAGTATTTGCTATCGAATAGGTCCTTTTCATTGCATGAATATTTCATCCTCTTCAGGATACAAGTTCTTTGAACCTGAGAGTCAGAATATTTTCTATTAATTATTAGTGACAAAAGGAAAACACAAAGCAAACTGATAAGGTAGCAGAACAAATATCCAGTTAAATCTGAAATAACCTCATCATGAGATTTTGCTAAAAGCATGCATATGACATGAATTTTTCTGACTTTCTGCCTGTGCATTTTCTCAAATCCATAAAAATATGATTAAGAAACCTGGAGGCGGTATAGTTGAGAGGTGTGGGTTCCTTTTTCATGTGCTATCATTTTACTCTGTGAATCACAGAGAAGAGGAAAACTTTTAAAAATTTAATTATTCACAGATGCTGTTTAGATGAGTAAGGAAAACATGAATGAGTTAGAAATAACTGTGTATTATTCGTTGGAATATGAGTGTCTAATTTGATTGCTTCGTTCTAGCTATGCAAGAGAATCCAACAAATTAATAGACCTTCCGGACGACTACAGCTGCCTCATTAACCAAGCATCCAATTTCTCGTAAGTTGTATGCAGTTACAGTGAGGACCACTAAAGTAGTCTCTTTTTGATGACCTGGGAAACCTGTAACCTGAAAGCCTTTGGGAGTTGTTTATAGAATCATGAAGTTAATGGCACATAATTGACAGTCGTCTCTTCCAGCAAAGCTGCGGTGTATTTCAGTGAAATAGAAATTGCAAGGATCTGTATAACTGTTAACTGTATAAATGTTCAAAAGTAGTTTTACCATCTAGAGTTGATACATACAATGGATTTATTTTTTTTTCCCCCCTCTGCCTAACAAAAGGTGTCCAAAATCAGGTGGTGATAAAAGCAGAGCCCCAACATTGTGCCTTGTGTGTGGGACCATGCTATGTTCTCAGAGCTACTGTTGTCAAACTGAATTAGAAGGAGAAGATGTTGGAGCCTGTACTGCACATACGTACACTTGTGGTTCGGGAGTGGGCATATTCCTTAGGTAAGGAACTGAACACCTGTACTTCTATCGCTAGATTAGGTGGTGTGTGTAGACATGAAATGAATGGTTATAGCAGTGTGCTTGCAGGGGTGGTTTGTTAATAACAGGATTGCCTAGAAACTAGAGTATTCCTCTTCCTTTGGTATAAGGTTCAGAGGTTGTTTCTTTGAAGATAAAGCGTCATAGGGAATCTGGGGTTTAATTTGTTTTCTCTGTGCATTTATTTCCACTCAAATACTACAAAACAATAAAGGTAAATATCTTGACTTTGCTGCTGCTGCTGAAAACATGAGAGTTCATTTTAGTAGTCTTCCTGCGTACAAGGAGAGGTTAGATAATGTCCATTTTTCACTTTGGCAAGGATTAGTGAGAAGTGAAATTGTTTTATTTTCTTACCATGCTTGTGTGTAGTATTTTACACAGACTGCAGCTAATACGACATGAAACTACATTGTTTTTAACTGCTACAAAGGAGTTATAACAGCAAGAGAATAAGATCTTCAGTTAAAAAAAAGTCCTTTAAAAATCTGTACATGCAGTTTATACAAAATGAAAGTAGGTGAGAGTTGGAAAAGCTGTGTCTATGAAAATAACTATTCACCTAAAAAATCAAAACCTAAAATCTTCCTTGTGTTTCTCTCTAGAGTACGAGAATGTCAGGTGCTATTTTTAGCTGGGAAAACAAAGGGCTGCTTTTATCCTCCTCCTTATCTTGATGACTATGGAGAGACAGACCAGGGACTCAGGTAAATATTTAAAAATACATCTTTTAAAGACAGGAATTTGAAAATTGTCTGGTTTGTAAAATATGCTTTCTACATTACCTTTTTATTTTAATTATATAGGGAATGTTATATTTTGACATTGGTGCTGCGTCTTAATACCTTCAGACATTTTAATACTAATATGGGGGTTTAGGTTAAAAATATTTAATGGAAGATCTTTCCCACGTTACGAACATTTGTCTTGAGGTGTAAAAACTTGAATTTTTTTAACATCTGAGAAGTTGCCTAGAAACTAAAGCTGAAAATTTTATTTGTGTATAGTACTTTTTTTTTTTGTATGTGTGTTAATTTAATACCAAGTGGAAATACTATGAGAGTATTTTATTTAATATCAGTTCTTTGTGTTAACTCCTTACCTCTGCTTCCTGTGAGAATAATTTGGGAACTTCATATTGTTAATGCTTGCTACTTCTGAAACTGGTCAAAACCATAGAATATGAACTTGTTCAGCATGGAAAGATTGCTGGAAACCTGCGTTCATACTTCGGTGGGGTGTCCATAAGATTCCCAAAGGCTGGAGGGAACCGTTGAGCAGTAATAAGGGTGGGGAACCATGCAAGGTAGCACTCCGGTTTACTAATGCAAATTTCTGTTGATTGGTTCTGATAAGGGAATGAAGTTAAAGGGTTATCTGAATATATTACTATTTTGAAGGGTTATCTAATACTTAATATGTCATGCCTTAGTGTTTGTGTTTAGTTGCAGTGTTTTATCATTCCTGATAAGTATTATCTCCTTTTCAGACGTGGGAATCCCTTACATCTGTGCAAAGAACGATTTAAAAAGATTCAAAAACTCTGGCAGCAGCACAGTATCACGGAGGAAATTGGACATGCACAAGAAGCAAATCAAACACTAGTTGGCATTGATTGGCAGCATTTATAGTGGTTATCTGCTGAAGACTGGAACTTTATTAAGGTTTTTGTAACTCAGTAAGCTTTTCAAAAGAGGGATTAGGAAAAAAGCCTGAGGGGGGGAAAAAACCCCACAAACCTAGTCCTGTTATTTAATCTTTGTTTTACAATGTATTTCATAAAGATACCAAGTTAACATTAATCAAGTAAACTTCTTTCTATGTAAGCAAGTTTGATTAGTCATATAATTTGCACTGTGCTTCCTTCACAGAAAAGTCTTGGGTTATAAACCTGGGCAAATGAACTTGAGTTTCTGATAAAAAAAAAAGAATGACTCTTTTTGGAAGTCTGACTATGATTTTTCTTATAAACTGCAAGAGAAAAAGACTGCTGAAACAGAAACTAGATAGAGCACAATTACGGATTGTGTTTTGCCCCTTGCTAGTAATCTGAGCCGTTTTATTTATTATTCCGCATTTTAATACTTAAGCTGTGTGTACATGCAATGGAATGAAGTAAGGAAGCAAATAATGTAGCAAATGGGTGTTTCTGTCTGCATCAGTGGATAATTCACTCTTTCACTTGGTGTTACCTAAAACAAGTTTGTCATTTGTACTCTTGCAGCTTTCTTGCTTCCAGTTGTTTTTTAACTAAAAAAAACCTAACACTAGCTTTACAAGTAAAATAATTTAATTAAAAGCTTTTTCCAGAGCATTGCACTTGTTTAGAATTACGTAGTTTGTAATTTGAATTTAGCTGGGAAACCCTTTCACTTTCACTTATGTGATTGGTTATTGGTATTCAAGGGTTGACATTGTGTCTTTAGAAGATATTTTAAGACAACAACAATATGTAAAATGTCACAAAAGCTAATTTTGTGTTAATTTGCAGAAGCGCAGAGGATGTTTTCTTCACTTTTGTTAACAGTCAACTTTTAAGGTGCAAATCCTATCTCCTTTTTGTTGCAGACAAAATGAATGGTTTCCTCTGGCTTTGAAGGGCCACAATCACACTGCCCACATTTTTGCATTAATTTTTAAATTTTTTTTTCTGTTGTCCCATCAAGTATATTTACTTTTTGGCTTGATTTAAAGCTCTGTAAAGATGTTTGCATATAGTATATTTTATAAATATATTCTATAACTGCGCAGATTTGCACTTGATATGAGGGTGCCTGAAGGCAGTGAGTTTTCTAGTTGTATGTACTTAGACCGCCATGGTGTCTCTAAAAAGTGACATTATGCTTACTGATTTAAAATAAAATCCATTACCTTTATCTCTTCTATCTTCTGACAAATTAGTAAAATCTTTAATTTATGTAGTTCTGTTTCCTTAATAATCTGTGGTTCTTTTGATTAAGTCTTGCTTTCTGACTACGTCTTCAGCCCAGATGAGCAATCCTTTTACTGTCTGCTGTGTCTTCAGTTACACTTGGTCTGACTGAATTGTTTCTATTTTTACAGAATTAATGCTTCAGATAAATTTTGTATATTCATGGTGTACAGGACAATTTTTCAAACATTCAGTAACAGTATTGAGTGAAGATGTGAAGTATGAAATAAAGAAACTTGGCCAATGCTGATTTCCTTTTCTTAAAAGCAGTACAGGCTACTCATGTCTGAATTACCTGTTGTAGATTGAATCATTTATAATCTTGCTGTCACTTTTTACAGAGAGACATGCAGAAGTTGCAGGAAAAAAATGACATTAATGTTTCATCTCTGCCTTCCCCTACTTAGCTGGTTGATACATCAACGGTTTTCTGTGCATGGTACTTGGAAATGACACTTTTTTTGGTGACATTACTGTTACTTTGCAGTCTTGCTTCTTAAGCTGTGTGCCATGGTTTCAAATAATGTGTAACTGCATTGAAAAACTCTTTTCCTGTAAGCATAATATTAAAAAGGTAATTGATGATACTGACAGATTTCTCTGTGCAAAGCAAAATATTGACAGCAAGAAGGATATTTTTTTTTTTTCTTCCCTCTGGGGTGATTCTCAGAGACTGTGAGGTTGAATAGGTTGGTAATGTTAAAACCACAAATAATTGCAAAGTGCACAGTTTATCATTTTTTGCAATTTAGTCATTCTTTATTGAAGACTTCTATTTTCTGATTTGTTTTGCATGTATTTATATTAATGTAGAAATATTTATAACATTGTTTCAGTATCAGGGAAATACTATCTGTAATAAATTGGCTATAACTTTAATATTTATGGATTATGTGTGCAATCTAGAATGCGTTATATGTATGAGAAGAGAAAAAAAAACCCTCAACAAAAAAAACATGAAATCCCCAAACCTGAAACCATCATAACGGAATACAAAACAAAGATGAAAGTATCAGGTAAATGCTTTTGGTGTTGACATTCAAGAAGCACTTTTTAAACATTCTTAGAATTTTGCTGATCTTGTTCCTTCAAGTGTGTCACCTTGTTAATCACAAACTAACAGAAATACCTGGATGTGCAACATCTGCAGTTTCCCAGCTACAACTGTAAGATGATTATATTATTAGTGTCATTTGCTTCAGTCAGCTAAACCTTTCTTGACCTATACCAATCTTCTTGTTAAAGGATTGTAAATTTTATGAAGGGCTGAGGGCTGAGGTTCACATCAGTAATGTTTTTTACTCTGTTCTACTTCAGGATAACACTTTGTACTCCCCCCAGTCTGCCATAAGAGGTTCTTTCTTACTGTGATGGATCAAGTACATAACAGAGATAAACAGCTGATGCCTTCTGACTTGTGCCAAGAGCCAGTGCTCCCCACAGCTCTCTACTTCATCTGAAATGTTATTGGGGATTTGTTGGCTGAGATAAAGCCCTTGTGGATTCTCAAGCTATTTGCATCTTCAGCTCTCCCCCAATTCCATACAGCTTCCTTCTATGCCCCTCCAACTAATCTGCATGCTGATGACTGAGCAACTAAAATTTGGTCTTCATTTCCCACTCTAGCACTGGGAACAACCTGAAGTGAAGTGTTCAATATATTCCTGCACTATATGGTTAACTTCTTTTATTGGGACAGCAGACATTGCACGTGCAGCCGCACAGACCCTATTCTGTTGTTTTACATTTGACATGAAGCCATGCCAGCTCCCATGCTCCAGCCCTGGCACCTCATTTTAAGTGCATTTTATTTTATGCTATGTGACTTGGTGTTTTGTTTTAGAAGCTCCATAACTGTGATAATTTTCTTTATGACCAGAACGTGTAGAGAAGCTGGATGCTTGACTTACTGTGCCAGTACCTTCAAGCACAAAATCCCAGCTGTTTTCCTTTCTGGAAGATTAAATTGCACAAAGGAAGTAGGGTCCCATTATGATCAACTAAGTATGCAATCAGCCTCCCTTCTGCCCTGGAATTTCC
The DNA here is from genome assembly GCF_963210335.1 of Falco punctatus. Taxonomy (NCBI): domain Eukaryota; kingdom Metazoa; phylum Chordata; class Aves; order Falconiformes; family Falconidae; genus Falco; species Falco punctatus. The sequence continues at coordinate 21,891,583 of NC_137592.1, read as the reverse complement.
TTTTCTAGGAGATTTCTCTTTTCTAGGAATTGCCTTTGGCAAGTAGTAGTGGCTCCGTATTTCCATTCCACTGTTGAGGTTATGGATTATGTAAGGGCAAATATGGCTGTTGATCAGTTTTGGCTTGAATATGAGCCCCTGCGGAATGCCACTTGTAACTGGTTTCCAACTGTGTGTTGCTGCCCTGTGAGCCTGAAAATGCAGCCAGATTGCTGTCCACCTTGCAGTCTGCCTAGTCTGCACCTCCCCAGATTGATTACAAGGGTGTTGTCTGAAATCATATTTAAAGGTTTTCTAAAGACATCTAGTGTACAGAGAAAGTGCTTTTACAGCCAGCAATTTTAATTTACTAAGAAGTGAAAGAGGAACAGAGGCCTTTAAACTAACCCAACGTTTGAATGATTTTGTATATGGCCAGGATCGGGAGGCTCCCTCTGACCGTAGTAAGAAATACTGCGTTGATCTTTGTGGGTCTCTGATCATATTTTCATATTGCAGTCTGCTCTGCTTTTGGTGAGCCAGGACTGTTACCTGGCTAATCCTGCATCTTAGTGGGAGTGGGATGGTGCTTTTTACATCTTAACTGGCATTAAAGGAAGACTTTCTTAGGGAGGAATCCCAACTTTCTACTATTAGCTGTTCAGTTCCTCAGCTCCTTATGGTGAGTGTCCCAGCGTCCTGCTTGACCCTGTGTGGGGAGAAGGTTGGAGATCATGGGAACAATGTAATTCCATTACTATCAAGGCTTGCCTTCTGCCCGAATGCTTCTGGGTGCTCCAGGAGCGGCGACAGCCAGAGCGCCTGCCAGCCACACCTGGGTGTCCATAGCTAGCAAGTCACCATCTGACTGTCCCCTTTCCCTGGGTGACTGGTTTGGGTTGTGTGGTACTGCTGCAACAGATCTGGGACAGGCACACAGAAAGGATGCTTACCAGTGATGGGAAGTCTTACAGACAAGTTGTATCTAGGGAAATGTCTCTCCTTACCATGATTGATTGATTTATTTTATTTTTTTTTTTTCATGGGGTTTGAATGTTTAGAAGAATGGGAAGGAGGAGAGTTGGCTTCTCCTTTTGGGCTGCGTTCAAGTCAAGGTGGGAAGAGTCCCACAGTAAGAACACTGCAAACAGGTATTGCTTAGGCAGAAATTCTCCATCGTTTAGTGCCTGATGGAAGGGGTGGCGGTGTGGACAGCCCACCTTAATCTCCAGTTGCTGATAACTTCTAGTTAACAGAAGGCAGCTTCACCCTGTTGGAGTGCCATTTGTTGGTTTGGGGAACCAGCAGTGACTGACGGAGGGGCATTGCTATCGGCCTGGGATAACGTAAGTCGGGCTGCCTGCTCGGCTGCTGGGGCTGCAGCCTGAGCCCATGCCGTGGCAGCTCCGGAGTGTGGAGGCAGAGCCCAGGAGGAGCTGGAGCCTCCTGCTGCCAGCCAGCAGGGCCCGTGCAGTCTGGGGGTTTGCTGACGGGGAAGTTTGAGCCGCTGGGTAAGGGACAGTGACAAACAGCATGTCAGGGGGGCAGCTGGGTTTCCCAGGCTTGGCTGAAGCTCACGGGCAGTCAGCGCGTGCCCCCGGGGCAGGCTCTGGGAGTTCGTTCATGGCAAGCCCTCCAAGTGGCCTGACTGAAAGCCCCGCCGAGCTGTGCTCTTCAGGCTGTTGGGCAGCTTTTTACAGTAAGGGAGAAGGGGTTTATCATTGACTATGTCATTCTGAGGCTAACAATGGTCAGGAGAAACAGTGATTCCTGGTTCTGTTCTGGGAGAGTCGGCTGTGTGTGGTGGCTGACTCAGGTGTGACTTGGATGCAGCAGTACTGAGCTAGTTCTGTCAATGATATTATTTTTACCTTACGTTAATCAATACATATTTTGTTAAACATCTTACAGGCTGATAATACAGCAACATGAGCTGCAGTGAAATAGTTCAGAGCTTTGCAAAGCAGGGCCCTGTGAATATGGACCTTCCGATCACGTAGGGAGTGTCTCCATGCTGCTCAGTACACCTGGGCACCAGCCAACCCCGAGAAGCGGCTGTGTGTTTACGGTGACAGGTGGAAGCTCTGTGCTAAAACATCCTCTTGCTTCAGCTTGAGACCCTACGGAACGGCATGATTTTATCTTGTTTAACTTTTCAAGTTCACTGTATCTACCCACACGCTTACACCCACAGGAGCCAAGTTGCGTGTGTCCGGATGGTCTGGTCAGAGCTACTGCTATGAAGGACAGGAGCAACGGCTGCCGAGTCCTCCCTGTGTACCACTTGGGTGCTGATGGCAGGCTGGCTTTTGGAAAGGTCTCTTGCACCTATTGGGGTTCAGCAGTAACTGTGGTGCTGGTTTGCCTCGGTATCCTACTTGGCCTATCTAAATCTTGAGGCTGCCCGTTGTCTTGCCTTGTTTTGGGGTGCCTTGGCTAGTGTGCAACAATGTGAAGAGGAACACCATGCACAACATGCTATGCCCTCATACCCTCCCTCTTGTTACCAAAGTGCAGGTCTGCTTCTGAGAAGTCCACAGTACTGTGGCCATTTGGAGCTCAGGCTTCCTGGGCTGGGTGCAAACAGCACGAGTCTCAGCATCCTCTCACTTTATTCCATCAGTGACATCTCTGTTCATCTACACATGCTGCTCTTCAAAGGCTTGCTCAATTGTCTCTTCTGCTGTTTCATACACGCACATTTCTATTTATATCCATTCGTAGCAGTTCTAACATTTCTTCTACACATCTTTGTACCAAGTATAAAAACGGCTTTGCATGTTCTTACCTTGAGGCTGTTGCGTATTCATACTTTTTCCTGTTCCTCTGCCACTTTTCCCCCTCCCCCAGCTTGCAAGCGTTAGATGCCCAAATCTTACATCTTTGTGTCTTGATGGAGAGATTTGTCAGATGGAGGAGGAAAGAAGAGGGAGAGTATGAGGAGTTCTGCAGTGCACCAGGTGTAGGAGCTAAGAAATGGCAAGTACTGATCATCTCCATGACAGCAATGATTAAATGTTACTTTTTCATCAGTTTGTAAATACGTATTTTCACAGTCTCTTCCAGACGGTGTGAGCTCGTAGGTGGTAAGTTTTCCAGCTTGTCCTTTGTGTAGGACCCTGCAAGGAAAGCCAGAGGGGCTAGTGAACCCCAGGCAGGGTGGGACCACTCAGTTCAGGTTAGTGATGGCATCTGTGCAGACCACTGAGGGATGTTTCCGTGACTTACAAAACCAAGATGTTGATTTGAAATCAGTCACATATTTGAGGAATAATGTGTGAAACATTTCTGTATTTACAGTACTCTAAAGAAGGAGGATGTTAAAGCGTGTTAATAAATCGGAGAAAAGGTTATATAAAAATAAGGCAAAGAGATCAGCAATATGTTCACTGACGTAATTCACTGGTGTCCTCTAACCAGAGATGCCTGCAATAGGTAATGTTTGCTTCCCATAAAGACAGCTCCAAGGAGCCTGCATTTTCTTGCAATGACTCTATCAGAGTCTGTTGGAATAAATGTGCGGTTTGGCACCAAATACACTAGAAGAAGAAAAAAAATCTGCAGTAATTTTTAGGCATCCTTTTAATGCTGTTGAAATAGTCAGGCGTCTCGTCTGTGTGTTAGAAATCTTTCCATGTCAAGCTTTGGTAATTCATGAGGCGCTCTAGTAGCTGCAATGTCAGAACATTGCGTGAACCCTGAAACCAAGTACTTTGTGTTATATTTTCTTTTTCTGTGTATTACTTCACAGTGTAGGCTTCAAGCTCCCCTCTGTCTCTACTGTCAGCTTGAACAGGATGGAGCTTGAAAATAAGGAATTTTGAGTGTTTTTTGGTTTTGGTTTTTTTTTAAAGGAGACTTAAATGTGTGACAGCAATGTGTGTGGAACTTCAAGCATGCAGAAGCATGCGGTGTTCAGCTTGGAGGCTAGGGTGTGACTACTGTTAATACCGGCATATGTGAGATATTGAAATAAAACTTTTCAGTGTGGGTAGCATTTCAAATGTTTGGGCAGATGTGGAATAAAAGTTAAACAAGTGTTGAAAGGTGTCACGTCTGTCTAAGATGGCAAACCCAAGAATCAACACAGTTGCTTCATTGCTCCGGAGCGTGACAGATGCCAAGGGTGGGAAGCCCGGCTGCAGGCATGGCGAGCAAGGCGCGCGTGGCTTCCCGGGGCCGCAGGGGCAGTGACTGTAGTGAAAGGAGGATGGGGTTGTTTCCTGCTCTCAGAGCTTCAAGATCCACTTCTTAAGTCTTCCCCAGTGGCAGAGACCTAGTTGTGTGAAATACCTGAGGAGGGTATGTGGCGCTGGGAATGCATACCTGCATGAGCAGCACTCCTGGTGGAGCTCCAGCTTGCAAAGAGGGAGGGGACAGAAAGTCATTTATCCCACTGGAGTCAGGGACATGCTGCAGTCATCGTGATTTGAAATCTAGACATACCAATATGAGTCTCTTCCTGAACAGAATGCTTCCTGAAATCAATTTAATCCATTTTTAACATGACCTAATCTCAAGAATAATCTGAAGTACTCTAAAATAATAATAATTAAAAAAACCCAAGCAGACAAGTATAGAATAAATTTACATTTTAGGTCCTAATTACATTTAAAATTCAAGGGTGCAAATAAGAAACACTGACATAATTTACTTAAAATATGCCTACGGCAGCATTACAGAATCAATCTTACTTCTGCTGTTGATTAATTTATGTAATTAATGAAAGATTCATTCATATGAACTTGTGAATTCACCTTGTCCTTGTTTGCATTTTCCACCTGTGTTGTTTAACCTTAGTCTGTTACTTGTATCAGAGGAAACGTGTGCGCAAATGGAAAAATTTGCACCCATCTGGAAAAGCATTTCCCTGAGGCAGAGCTGTGCTGCATTCTGAGCAGGCTACTTGGGCAGCTGGGGAGGTAAAAGCAATTCCTGCGAGGAAAGCTTTGCATTTGGGGACCTCGTGTCTGGGAACGGGAGGCAGCGAGCAACCTCCTGCCAGTTTGGGAACGCTGGTGCCGCTGCCTGGCTGGAGAGCGGGCTCCCCGTGTCTCCAGCTGGGAGGGATGCACAGCTGGGAGGGATGCACAGCTGGGAGGGATGGCAGCTCTTTGATGCTGCTAAGTTCTGTATTGTATATTTCAAGGTGTCCTCTACAGGGTAGGTTTTTTCCAAGAATTAACCTTCATTTTCACACTCTTAACAAGACTGTCAGTCCAGGGAATAGTGTGCCTCAGACTTGCTGCTTTGGTCTCCTCCTCTCATCGCCCGTCCGGCTGCAGTCGTGCCCGTGCCTGAGTCTCCCCATTTCTGATCAGCGATGCTTGACCCTGTTCTGCCTGTGTGTGTGATGTAGGGTGTGCGAGCTGGGTGGCCTGGCTGCAGACCTGTCCTTTCGTCCTTGTTCTGCTGAGGTTGAGTGGTACCTCTGATTCCCCCACCGCCCTTTGCTCTGGGAAAACTGGTTTGGAGAACAACACTATGGAAATGAGCCTCGTAAAGAACTGAAGAGCTGATTCATGTTCATGGACTGTTCTTTCTAGTAGAAAGAGGTTAATCAGGCAAGACTTGTTCTGCGTGTATTGCTTCGGAAGGGGCTGGTGGATGGGGGGTGGGAGCCCTGCTCAGCCCATCCTCTGGCACTGCACTGAGGGGGTGACTGCAGAGCATGGGGGGGACGCTCCCTGGGCAGGGGTGCTGCAGTGGTGTGCACACATGGAGAGCCCACAGATCTGAGCTCCAGGCCAGGGTTTCCTCCAGCTCTCCTACCTCACAATTGTGCTTTGGATCAAAATTCAGGTCAGCAAGCGCAGATGCTTTGAGAGAAGTGTTTTACTGCTACAGTGTTTCAGTCAGTCACTGAACGCTGTAGGGCTGATATTATAATAATAATAAAAAAAGTTTCATGTATGCATTACTTTGAATTTGAGATAGGTGCATTGCTGTTACCAGAAATAAATTTGCCTAAGCCTTCATCTCCCCACAGGGGGCTGTTATCACATGGTTCCATTCTATTTTTCTGGCCTTATCTCTTAATTAACTAATCTCTAATAATGCTCTTTATTTTTTTTTTTTTAAATAAGCGTTTGGATCTGTCCCCATTTTACACTGATTATGGTAAAAGCAGTGTTTGGCTGCTTTTTACAAAACAAACAAGTCCGGTGGAAACAAGTAACTGTTTTGCCGGGATCCCTTTTTCTTTACATCAGTGTTGAAAATCCTCCCTGACCGTTAGCTGGCAAGCGCGCAATGCCTGCGAGCCCGATATAGCATTCCCATGCTCTTTGCTAAGCTGCACACATGCATTTGTCTGGTATTACAGAATGTCCGAGCTCATGTAACACACGGAGGCTAATCTTATCAATTGTATTAAGGCTACTTGGGAATTAATAGCTTTAAGAGAGCTGTTTATATTTCCTCCTTTAAAACACTTTAGTGAATGCTCTGTGCCCCTTCAAATAAATGTCACCAGTAAACTAATGCACTTTTTGTCATTTCTTTTAAAACAGAAATGATATTTCTTAAAAGTTGAAACTTCGAGGCCTTGGGCTGGCTCTCAGATCTGGGTACCGGGATTTAAGCCGGTAATCCGTATGGAGGTACCTAAAAAGAAGTGGCCTGGTTTGTATGAATTAAGCTCACATCCTTCTGAAGTTTATTAGTTTGAAAATGAGGGCACGACTCTGGAAGTTGTTGTATTGCTGCAGGCAGATTTGACTACATGAGCTTTAGTCTTCAATTTAAAGTAACAACGATGCTTTCTTTTGGATGTCTGTTGCAAGTCAGATTTAAATGGGGGGAAAAAGAGGTTATAAACCCAGTTTAGCTGATTTTCAAGGGCCCTGAGGATGCTGGTGGTTTCACTTGTTGAGCATGTCTAGAAGTCAAGGCCTGTGAAGATGCTTTAATTCCTATGTACTACAAGAGGATACCACTAAAATGGCCCAGCAAAGTTTGTTTGTAGTAAGAGGCAAATGATGAAGGGGTCTGTGTGCACATCCTGAGCTTAGCTGGGCACATGAGAAGAGGAAAGTTTGCTTTCTTTCAGAGCATTATATAAGGGGTGGGGAGAGGCTTCCCACCTATAGGATCGCATAGAATGGGTCCAAAAAATGAATTCAGAAGCAAAAAGTCAGCAGTAACGCAAATTAAAGAAATCTGTATTAAATTGTATATATTTAAACATTTTCTTTAAAGAGATTCTTTACTTGCAATACAATTTTTAATACCTAAATTTACATTTGCAGGCAGCAGAGATATCTTTATCTAGAACAGCGTTTGCAACGTCACAAGAAAGTGTATGTAAGATTGGATGAATGATATATTACATGTAATATTTTACAAAGCAGTCATATTACAATCTTGTGGTAATCATAAGATGTCATAAAGATCTTCATTAACCAGGAGGCTTTATTTTAGACAGCATTAGCACATACACTATTTGTTCTTATTTGTACAACCCCCTGATTCCAATACTATTCTTCATAAACCTATCTCAGATGGTCTCTCTACCTGCTAAATACCATGAGGCTCTTGCTCTGGGAACTGGTTTCTCCAGTGTGGCATTGAAAGAATAATTTGATGATTCATTATGTTGCTTTAGCAATAGACTGGGAAAAAAAAAAAAAGAAAAAAAAAAAAAAGAAAAAATAAAAAGGGAGACCACAAATAATTGGAAAATCCTGTCTAAATCATTGGCCTAAACCAGATTTCTAGGGCAGCAATAAATCTAGGTCTCTGAAAAGTCTGATGTCTATTCAAGTAACCGGTATAGCTCACAGCACATGGAAGCCTCACAAGGAAAAACTGTAATTAATCCTTGTAGTGCAGCTCCTACCCATATGTGACTCCTCCAAAAAGCTCTTCTCTGATATATGTGGCCACATCGTGCGCCATCCACAATCCTGTTCTTCTGTAATGGACCAGCTGAGAGGAACAGCTGGTTGTAGTGATGTCCTCCTGAGAAGGACGGAGTTGGTCTGGTTTGTACAGTTCTGCCATGCAGAGTGGCCCTCAGCAAAGCAGTAAATGATAGGCTGTGGTGAGTAGCAAGTTGGCTTTTACGTTAGTGCCCTTGTTCTAGTCCATCTTACACACAAAAGAACAGAGCTGACTTTTTAGTTCAGTGTTGTAACTAAATCCATAATGGTAACTGAAGTTAAAAGCTTTGACCAGCTTTGAAAAAGTGGAAGGATGCCATGAATACCTGTCAAAATCAAACCTTGTGTGCAGATGGCCCAAGACAGCCTGGCCACGGAGGTGTAGACTATGGCTTGATGTACGGACGTGTCCCTCCCTGATCTGCTGTGAACTGGCCTGTCCAGCCTAGAAGGAGTTTGAACAAAAGCCAGAGGAGCTGAGTGCTGCTGGGGCAAGTGCACAAGTTAAGAATGAAAACTAACAGGCTGTGCAATGAGTAGGCAGCTGCAAACATGGCTGCGTTTGAAGAGCCACTACCAGCCAGGTGGCAAGGACCCACTGAGAAAGCTCTCCCGGGCACGCCGCAGAGAAGCAGAGGTTTTACACAGCCGGGGTAGAAATAAGTGTGGTGCCGGGCTTGTAGCTGAGGGACTGAGATGTCTGCAATCGTTTGTGCAGGAGGTTGGGGCTTGCTCTCTTGGGTTTCTTTCCCTTTAGCTGAAATTACCTGGCATCTAAACTCAAGATGACACTCTGTGCCCTTACTAGAGGCCGCACACCAGAGCAAACTACTTCCATGTCTTATTCCAACTTTGGATATGAGAATAGGGTCCTCCAGCTACGATAGTATGTTTGGACAGATGGCAGCATATGCAAAGTGTGCCTTCAACGTAAAAGATAGGGCACCCTTCATTCTATCACTGATAAAGAAAAATGAAACTTGTAAAATTTTGCACACTGGGTACTGATGTAAATTTGCTTTTCCCTGGCCTCAAAGTCTGAGGTTTGATGTATTTATAGATGAATGGTACCCATTTACTAGGACCCTGAATAACAGTTGAAGTGTTATTTCTAGGAAGACTTTTTTGTTTAGTTTTGTTTGGGTTTTTTTTCCTTGTCTTGCAAATAGTTGGGCTTGAATATTCTGGGGCAAATTATGAGATTACATACTTTTAAAAATGTCAAGAATAACTGGAACTGGCACATGCCCATAGCATTGATTCCACTCACTAAAAGAGGAATCTTCTAAGCTTCTGCTTGTTTAAATACAAGGTGAAGCATAAGTCTACAGCACACTCATTCAAGATACACATACTGAAAAAAACCCTGAGAAACAAACCCCATAAATTTACCTTAATGTTGTTTTCATGATACTTGTGCTGTTTCATTAAATTACAATTTTTGCTTAGTACGTAAATTCTCAGCATAAGTTTGCATTTTGTTCTATGTACACCTTAAGAATACAGCAGAAAATACCATTGCTTAGCACATTAACAAAAATCACAGTATATGAGAGGTTTGTCAAAATACCAGTATACTAAGTTATAAACAATTCTGGAAATCCTGCTTTCTTTGACTTCTAACACGTTATTCCCCAGAAAACCAATCTGTCTTTAAAATTTGAAGTACATAAAGTATGCTGATAAAACAACGTGAGCAAAAGATGCTAACTTTTCAAATTCCACTTTTAATTTCAAAATAAGATGGAATGGATCACCTTGTGATGCCAGCAATTTATTTTTTGTGTTAAAACTGTCCCTGTTAAGGGAACATGTGAATATTGCAAGTCCTAGTGAGGTCATTTCCCCAAGAAGATATGGATATGGTGTACTCACATTGTGGTAAAGGTATTATCCCAAGGTGCACTATGTTGTATATGCCCATATACAAAAAAAAAAATATGCGTAGAAATGTGTATTGTGATGGTTGATACATAGCTTTTAAAATGTAGTTATTCACAATTCTCAGTTTTTTTGATTCCTCTCTGATAAAAAGTCAATCTTACATCAATTAGAAGCTCAACTGACTGTTGTGATGGCTGGTGTCTTCCCACCTTCCCCTCCTTCAGCCCCTTCAGCATCTGCTTCCACCTGATTGAACTTTCCAATCTTTTTCAAACTCTCTAGCGCAGACTTCAAAGTGTCCTTCAGGCTGTTCTCCAGGATCCACCCTTCGCTTTCACATTCAGGGTCTTCAGGATTTGCAATGCTTTCCAGAGAGGTCTGTAGGAGACGCAAGCCAACCATCACGGATATCTGCGCCGTGCAATGGAAAAGATAGAGCGTGTCAGGCAAACCTTTACACCCTTGCCCACATCTTCACCATCCTCCGCTATGAGCAGCCTGGGCTGGCTGTGTGGACAAAATGCTAAAGGCACCACAGAGGTACAGCTTAAGGGCTGCAGGAACCCTCCACATGAGAGGGGATGCTGGGCAGCCTTCCCACTTGAGCTGGGGCCCAGAGGGCTGAAGGGGAGCTGGCAGGAGGAAAATGTCCCTTTGCAACTAGGAAAGGAGAGGGTGGAGGTCTGAAATCAGTGAACACCACGGGAAGCGTGATGGTTGACAAGTAGGAGTGGAGGCACCACGTTATGAAGGAAATATGTGCTGGCTGCTGTGGGACAGCAGCTTCATGTGACCATGTGCACCAGGGGGCTTCCCACGTACCCCCTCACGGGGTGGCACCTCCTGGGAGATGCTGACGAAACCTCTGCTCCTGTGCACTACGTGTCTGTAAAGCTGTTTGTGTGCGCAACAATATCCACTTCGGTTTAACTCTAAATATTTCTAATTCATGTTGACTTCAATATGTGTGGCCAGTATATTAATCTGATCCAAGAGATATTAATGAATCAGCAACTGTGCAGAACACAGCAGCATTAGGGTTTGAGCCATCAGCTTGTCTACTTTGAATTCTGGTTTTGTTTTTATATAGGTATGTGCAAATAAGGAAAGCAAGGCAGCAGGTGATCTGAATCTCTCACTGGCTCTATCTAGAACAAAACAAATTTCTATTTCTGATAAAATATTCACCAGTCCCAGCAGCCCTGACTGAGACTTCTTCAACTCTGTTATGCTAGTGTAACACCCCTGACACTAGCGACACCCCAAACCTGCCTCCAGAGAGAAAGAACGTTTTTCGCCAGTGCTCTGCCTTCTAGCACCATGCGGAACAGTCTGACTTGCACTGTTGTGGTGCTTATGAAGAGAAGTGATTGATCCGTGAAGTGGAGAAGGAAAGAAAAGGCAGGACCCAGAAGAGCCAGCTTGATGAGGTGGTGGAGCAGGTGGTTGGGATGGGGCAGCAGCAAGACTAGTTTAGTCTTTCGTGTGCTAGGTAAAGCTAGGGTTGAGACCACTCGTTGTTGTTAAAGTCCTCATAGGATTTGTTCTGTAAGGGAAATATGATGCCTCTGTTATCCTACCCAAATTCCCAAGGAAATTATTAGCTCTGGTCCTCCCAAACACTAATGGCTGAAGAGGCCAGCATCCCTTTGTGTTGCTTACCTGTTGGCACAGCTGAGGCCCCCGGGGAGCTGCCCTGGACCTGCAAGGTGCTGCTCTCTCTGGAGGCTTTTGAATTAAAGATGGAGGAAGCTTGCAAACTGTCATGCAGGATTACAGCAGCAGGTAGCTGGGCAGATTTGAAGTTGGGATTCAGCCACACAGCATGCCCAAAAGCAAAATTCACATCTGGATTTTTGGGCTCATGGGGCTGCTCAAGCATGTGCTTCTGTGGACCGTTCGTTAGCCTATCTACCCTGGTCATCCTGCTTGTGTATGGTCAGTGTCTACAAACTCTTGGAATACTAAAGCTACCACTGGTTGCTCTCAAAATTTTCAGATGTTCATGTTTCTCTGCCTTCACTCAAGATTAGAAAGGGAAAAACACTGGTCAAACAAACAAGCTTCATCAAATACATCCATATCCAAAGGCAAATTTTCATCCTGTTTAACATAGGAATGCATGACTTGCCACACCTTGGCCCTCAAAGAAGTTTCTAATGGTCCTGAATCTAGAAATGGTCTCCTTTTGTTGTGGATCTACCCAGTATGATGATGACTTAAATCAGTTGAAACACTATTCAACAAAAGCTACAAGAAGTGACAAATCGCATCACACTAGTCTTGGGATTTAAAGCCTTTGACATCTTCCCTTCAATCTGAGTCCCAGTTTTGCTGCCATCAGTCATGGGACTCATCATTCATATTAAGGCTGCTGCAAGTAAAGATTAATGGGACTGGATGTAAAAGATGCCTCTGCATTGCTCTCTACTTGTGCCACCTCACCACGTGTCAGCAGGAGCTGGTTTTGGTGGCCAAGTTCCACTATTTGACAGCAGAATTAGCTGAGGCTTCCTAGGTGGCTCTAAGCCACTGAATATGGTCATGCTTCAAAAAAGGAAGGTGTTTCTGCAGAAGGGAGCAGCTGAACTGCCCTCAGATGAGGTACCATGACATTTTCTCTCAGTGTAAGACTTCATTTTCTTAAAAATCTTGCTTAGAAAGATTTTGGGTCCCTGGGTTGACATTTTCTAAAAGCAGTGCAAAACATTTGGCTCTCATCACCTCCGCTGGCCCAAGCCTGCCTTCTCTGCTGGATGAGAGTCCAGGAAGCTGGAGACAACTGTCTGGTCATTTAGTCTGTCTCCTACATGGTAGCACAGAGCCTCAGACCGTTGGCTTTGCCGAAGTCCCGCACCAGGGAAGTTACAGCACCAGGCACCAGCATGTGCTGGGGGGGCTGGCTGAAAGCACCTTGGCAGTGAAGTGCCCTGGGGGCCTGGTGGACACCAAGCTGAACATGAGCCAGCAACGTGCCCTGGTGGCAAAGCCGGTGAAGGGTATCCTGGGCTGCATTAGGCAACGTATTGCCAGCGAGCCGAGGGAGGTGATCCTTCCCCTCTGCTCGGCGCTGGTGAGGCTGCAGCTGGAGTGCTGTGTCCACTGCTGGGCTCCCCAGGACAGGAGTGATGTGGGCATGCTGGAGGGAGTCCAACAAAGGGCCACTGAGATGGTGAAGGGACTGGAGCACCTCTGCTGCGTGAAGAGGTTGAGAGAGCTGGGAACATTCAGCCTTGAGAAGAGACGGCTTTGGAGGAGATCTCATTGATGTGTACAAGTATCTGAAGGGAGCGTGTGAAGAAGATGGAGCCAGGCTCTTCTAAGTGGTGCCCAGTGGCAGGACAAGAGGCCATGGGCACACACTGAAATGCAGGATCTTCTGAATGTCAGGAAACACTTTTTCACTGTGAGGGTGACTGAGCGCTGGCCCAGGCTGCTTAGAGAAATGTTGGAGTCTCCTTCCTTGGAGATATTCAAAAGCCACCTGGACATGGTCCTGGGCACCCAGCTCCAGGTGGCCCTGCTTGAGCAGGGGGTTGGATGGGATAACCTCCACGGGTCCCTCCCAACCTCATCCAGTCTGTGACTCTGAGTTGCAGACCTGTGCTTAATCACAACCCAGCAGAGCAGGTCTGGGCATCAGGGTCCCAAAGCCAGCCCGGTGTCTCTGAGCGATGCTTTCCCCTGGCCAAGGGACAAACCATCATGACGCTCCTGTCCTTTTACAGCAGCTTTACAGCGGCAGGAAGAACAAGGCCACGGTGTTCCTCCAGGGCTAGGCATGGACAGGCTGGGCTGGTGCATCCCCCTGCACCACAGCATGCTCAGCCCCTCGGTCTGTGCCAGCAGAGCCAGCTGTCCTTCTGGGGGGTCCCTGCTGCCTGGGGGTTGGTTTTGGAGATTACAGGGAGTTCACCCCTGGTATTCAATGCAGCGGAGAGTTCACTCTCCAGTGCGTGAGGTGCAATGCACCTCCCGCTCGTGTCTCATCGCTCTCCTGGGTTCCCACCTCCTGGAGCTCAGTGCTGGGCTCCCTGTGGCACCACACGTGAGGTGAATCTCAGGGTCTCTGCTGTTGCAGTAGCTGTGACCTCTCGAGAGCCATGTGTTTATACAGGTGAAGGACCTGGAGGATCTGAGGAAATGGCTACTGCCCTCCCTTCGTTTTGAAATTCTCTCTCCAGGGCATCCTTGAACCCCTCGTTTCCTCTTTGCTGGCTGAGGCAGGTCGAGAAGACAGCCAGGCTTCCTCCGCTTGACCTTCTGTGATGAAGCCCATCTGTTTGTCAGGGTTTAGCCTGAGGCGGCTTAGCTAGAGCAGGGTGTGATCTTTTTTTGTCCCCCTCATGACCAGTTGTCACTCATGGGAAGCCTACAGCTTTTGCTAGTAAAAGCAGCATGTGGTTAATAATGTAATTACCAAAAAATACGACACATGACATTTTTTTCCAGTAGAAGTTCTGATACTTCAAAATAGGTTCATTCTCCCTTGCACCTAATATAGAAACATTAAACATAAATGGTCTTCCCTGAGGTCCCTACACCTGTTTGGCATGTTACGGTTTTCCACAGCTCGAAGTAACAGCTGTGATTAGTGTCTCCCTCCATGCTCTGTCCCCCTTCCCGCACCTCAGGACCACCAACCCGGCTGGATGAGTCCTCTGCCGGCCCCCAGCAGGGCTTTGCTGGGGAGATGCTGTGTCCGTACCGCTTGGCTTGAGTTCAAAGCAGCTCCAGCTGCAAAGCAAACCAGGATGCTCCTCTGCTTTGGCACTTTTCTGTAACTTCTCAGCAAGCCAAAGGGAAAATGAGAAGCGCAGGGCCAGCACGTTAACCGCCTGCTGGGTTGCACCCCGGTCAGACCGGCACCTTACCTCGGCCAGGAGTCGGAACCTCTGCCGCACTCCTACACAGTGTAAAATTGTTTCCTACCCGACTGGAATTCAAAGAAAGTGGTTGTATTTCAAGGGGGACTAAATGAATGTCTGCCTCCTGCTTTGCTTCCTCCCTTCAAAGTTCGCCTTAAAAGCGGAGGGAGACCCACATCTAGACCCTTTATGGTAGAATATCAGGCAAGTCATAAATATTCAGGAGGGCCAATTAATATAACCTCGGATTGTGATATTTCTTTAAAGCTTTGCCCTGAGAGTCCTCTGATTGCTTGAGAAAAAATCTCACCTTATATTTGGAAAAAGATGAAGAAAAACAGAGAATATTGTATTTCTCATTATGTCACAGGTCAAAAAAAAAAAATACCCGGGTGTACTTTGAAGAGTTAGACATAAAATACTGTATTTTTATCGCTACTGTTAATGTTAATGTCTTTAATCTCCTACAAGTCAGAATGTTACAGGTTCCTAGACATGGTTTCTCACAGCTGGCATTAGTATTTCTGTGCCTTTTTCCCCCTGAGTTTTTGAATTTCCTTCTGATTTTCATATACAGCAGAAATTCCCCTCTCTTCAAGAACTCTTCATTTGAATCTGAGCTGAGGCACGAGCTTCTCTTTCTTTTCTTACCAGCAGAACAGCACTCCAAGGAGGTAGTACATTTCTCTGCCGTGTGGAGCAGTTATTTTAAAAATAACACAACATGAAGTAACTTTATGATATGTTTTCCAGTTCACAGATTATTTGGGTAGGTGTTTATTTCCTAAAAAGCATCTTCATTCCTGGAAGGGTGTAGGCCAGTGCGTCTATCAAAATACGATGCATCTTTTTTTTTTTTTTTTTTGATTTGCGTTCATATAAATTTTTAAACACCCAGCTGAACCATTTAAAACAGGCAATGCCATTTGCAGCTGCCTTTTCAAGGGTTCGAAAGGGTCTGCTCCCTCCATGTCACGCAGTGAGCTGCACCCTCCCCGCTCCCCACCTGGTCCTGCCCTACCTCCACATCCAGCACCTCACGCGCCAGCCCTCGTGCCGCTGCCAGCTCACGCTCCCTGCGTATTAGCATTGATTAAACACCCTGGCCAGAAAACTGGCCATCTCCCAGGGGGAGAAGGATGCGTTTTCCTCACATTGGATGAACAGTATTTTAGCAGCAAAGCTGCACTTTGGGTTATGGTGCCCACAAACATCTGCACTGGGCAGTGTTGGCACCTGTTTGCATATGGACTATGGTTTCAGGAAGCAGAACAAAATAAAATTAATCCACCTGCTTCACCTAAACTGCTTCTTGTGACCAAAAATATTGGTGGAGCTGATGAAGGACCTTAAACCAAATGCTGCCCTGAAGCTGGACACTGCACACAGCTCTAGGTCTTATTTTCATCAGCACATAAACTGCTTAATTGCACTTTCTGTCCCACGAATTACTGCCATCTCTTTCTGATGCGCTGCTTTGTGTACTTTTCATTCCCCACTAATGGTGACACATGTGAAATTAATGCACCTGGACAACTGAGCCCTTGCACGCTCCACCCTGCATTTGGCAGAAAACGAGTCCTGTTTCCCCTCCCTCCTGTGGGATGCTCCAGGCTCTGGCCCCTTGCTCTGAAGGGGCAGTCCATAATTTAACAGCCCCCCCCATGCTTCCCAGCTGTGTCTCCAGCCTGGGACCTTTTAGGCTTTATGCAGATGTTCACTGTTAGATGTTTTCTCTGCAAAGAACCATGGCAGATGATTTATTTTAAATAGATCTGATCTTTAACTTAAAAGTCCATGCTGAAAAACACTCTGCCTGTCCAGAGCTGGCGCTTCAGCAAGGCGGGGCTGGGGGGAGAGAGTTACCTCAAAAAGCCAGACGAGGATGACGACGGCGCCCATGGAGCTCATCATGCTGCTGTAGTAGTGCAGGAGGGCTTCCCGGCAGCCCCGGCGCCAGAGGTTGAGCTCCTCTGTTTGGTAGTCGTAGCTGTAGTGAGCCGAGTTGTTGGTGACCTGGTACTGGATGCAGGGTCTCGGGGAGCTGGGGTTGCAGCAGCTGAAAGGGACGCCATCCACCAGGTACCGTCCGTCCACGTTGCTTTTTATCCGACTATGGGCAAGGGCAGAAGGAAGCATGAATACGCACACGTATGCACACATACATAAAGATATACCGGAGCAAACTTGCTCGAGAAAGGAAAGCAAAGGCAACACAGATTTTCCACCGTGCCTCCTGGCCATGCCGTTTCTCTGCATCCTCTGTTCATATAGCAGTGTTTGTCCCAGGTGTTTTTCCTCTCTGAAATCCTTTTCTATGTCAAGGCTACACCAAATCTATAATTAACTCTTCATGATGGAAATGCACCCTCCAGATCACTTCTTAAAAAAAAACTTATTTTTTTGAGGAAAGTAAATGGCAGGGAGAAATTTCCGGAGGGGCAGTCAGAAAAAAGTGATCACAGCACAGTTAGGGTGGAAGGGAGATGCTGGAGGTGACCTGAGCTTGGAAAAGGACCCGCAACAGCCTTAGGACCCACCATATTCAGCCAGACCATGGATCTGGCAAACCTAATAGGTTCTGTTGGATGATAATAGCTCCAGGAAGGGGTTGTGCATTTACTCCTGGCTTGGGAAGATAGCTAGCATTTAAAACGTGAAATGTGCTTCAGCAACAGGATGCTGAAAAATCTCTGAAGTCGTTGCAGGAGCTCCCCAGCTGTTGTTCATTTAAGACTGTGGTTGCTCTCCATAAACAGCCATTTAGTCTGGTGCCTTATGAGATATTTAGATGAGAGATACTTAGAAGGCAAATAGTTCCACTGAGACTGTAAAAGACTATGATAAGAGGACTGCAACTCTAAGAAATGCCATTTTGCTTAGAAAATGACAGAATGGAGAGCCCCAGTGACCCAGAAAGGTGAAAAAAACATCTGAGAGTCACTTGTAGCTTTCTATACGGATATCTTACAGTTGTGTCATAGAGAGAGAGGTGATTGTGACAGCCTGGTGAAGCAAAATTCCACTTTGCAGTCATGACCTAAATATACCTAAATGCCAAATGCAGTTGAGGTTTTATTTCCAGGTGCAAAGTGTGCTCTGAGTTGGGTCTAATTCCCAGTGATGTGTAAATGCTCCACCAGCTTCAGAGAGATTGTATCAGGCCTTCGTTCTACAAATAATATAAGAATCACATTGCTGGGGATAGACTCCCACCTTCCCTGGAATTAAGAACTTTGTTATTGACTTCGAAGGGGCCAGAACATCGCACCAGGAAGGTGAGCAGACATTGTGCACCACAGCGTAGTTCAAACCTTGAACTGACTCATTAACATCCATTTGTGGATTTTTAATGGCCTATTTCCTGCCTGAGTAGTACAAAGAAATTGCCCTGAGTCTCAGTCCCAAACAAGACATCAGTTATTAAGGGCAATATAACCTTGTTTTCCCTCTGTGCTTTGCCCTTCCACTGCTGGTGGATTAAGTTACAGCTCTCAAATCTCCATATAATGCTGGCAAGGTGTTTTCAAGTACTTATTTATACCCATGGGCATACCTTCGCAATGCAAATACTCCCTTATTAAATAGTGATGTATTTGTTATAACCCCACAGTGCAATAGGTTAAGCCTGCAACAGTTTTCACTATAAAGTCCTAGTTCAGAATTGCAAAAACAATCAGACCACCCAGCAAGTCAAAACAATATGCAGAGAGACACACACATGAAGTAACTCTTACACAGTCAGGCAGGGATCCCAAGAGATACACAAAGCTTTTTACAAAATTACTTCAGACGTTTTTAACATAGGCAGTATATTTAGAAGGCAGATTGCTTCCAGTTTGCAAGACCCTTTGTGCAACCACAGAGCATGAACGCTAATGAATGACGTTCCCAAAGAACTCTGAATAACGATCTCTTCCCCTCATACTTATTTTTTTTTAAAGTTGTGGGTATTTGTGCTCAACATTCAGTTTTTAATTTCAGAAGTTCTTTTGTTCTCGTGTTTATTTCTTACTTGTGCTTACTGCACCTAACCTGATTTTGAGATTACTGCCTCTTTAGGCACTGACATCAGAGCCATTAAGATATTTCTGGTCAACAATCTGTCCTGGTTTGTACAGAGGAAACTAGTGCTGTTTTCTCATGAGGTTTAAAAAAAAAATTAGGCACAAGTATATATATTGCACATGTTTTTACACAGTGAAGAACTTAAAATGCCTTTGGCTACCGGGGACACTGTGCAAAGCCAGGAACATCAACGGGTGTTGATGCTCAGTAGTGTCTGAAGGAATCCATGGAGTGAATATAAAAATCAAACTCTAAATCTTAAGGATTTAAAACACAAGTTATTGGTAAAGTGTTACTGTTCCTATTTGTTTCCATGAGACTGATTAATTGCCAATACCTAATTGGAGTTTTGAAAGTGGCATTGACAGTATATATCCAGGGAAGTCTTGTTTTAGGAACTTCGTAAGTCCACATTGAAATGTGCTTTAGGATTAGTGAAGTTCTGATACTTTCCTGTCAGTTTTGGGAGTAGGTATGTGTGGCTCAACATAATGGGTTTACAAAGAGGTAAAAGAGTAAAAAATACGACTTTAGATCTGTTCACACTGCACTGAGTAAAAGTGAGAATTGTACATGCTTTGTATTTTAGGCTCTGGATAACATTAGAGGAATTTGTCAGGGGAGGAAGCCATCTAGCTGATCGTTTGGAGTCCTTATTAAGCAAGAGCAGAACAAAATCCCCTTGTATACAAAACCCCCTCTGGTCAGTGCCTCTTGGGATGTACATTTCTTTAGTATGAACGGTACTATGCACTACAAACCCCACCACGGCACTTACTCTTTCACTTCTTTGGAGCTGAAGTCCAGATATCTGTTGCTGATCCACTGAATTTCAAACCAATCTTTGTAGCCGTTGTTCCCACAGCATTTGAACTCAATTTGGAGCATGTCAATGGTCTTCTTCATGAAGCATCTTCCAGGGGTGTCTGTGTCCCGGTAGAACTTCATGCCATTCTTGAGCCCCTGGGCCAGTGTGCTGTCCAGAGAGCCCCGCATGAGAAAGCAAACCAGAGCAATGAAGAAAACAAGTATGTTAAAGAAGAAACATAGTGCCAGGTAGGGTTTCAGCAAAGGCTTCCACCTGGCAAATTTAGCGGGATCCAGAGAATCATAACAAATTTTGCCAGCAAAACCATTGTAGCCGCAGGATAATATACCCATCAATATCAAAGAATTGGGCACAAAGTGGCTTTCAGAATTGTCCATCACTTCACTTCGCTTCCGGAGTTCAATTTTGAGGAACAATCCCATGCTAAAAACAACGATTCCAGCAAACACTGAAAACCAGTTCATGAGCCATAGTCCCTGTGCTAGTTTTACCCGTTTCTTCTGATTGAATTTGACTTTCATCAGTGCCATCTTTGCAACGTGAGATGTTGGAAGATTTCACAGCCTGGACCCCTCTTCTCGGTGTGAGCAACTGGAGGAAGAACCATTCAGGCGTTGGAGGAGACCCTGAACGGCACGGCGGGAAGCAAGCCACTGCACAGTCCTTCCATCTTGAGCTCCCCCAGTCAGGATTTGAGCAAGTAAAATATTTAAGGATCCCAATTAACAATTTCACATTAGTGAGAATAATGGGCAATTAGCACCTACAACTATTTCTGGTAGTTCCTTCCAAGCAAAGGAGAAACAGTCTCAAGGTTTCAAATGATTTGATCTGGATCTGCAAGACGTCATTCTAATACCTTTAATCATTTGATCCAATCTGGAGAAATGTCTGTCAACAGATGAGTAGAAATAATCCCTCATGTTACCATTTAGTAGATTTGTGCTTTCTTACGATAGGCTGCTGGGCAAAATATGAAAATCCAGAGATATAAAAAGACCTTTGTTGCCAGAAGAGTATGGATCCTTTGGGGAAACAGGAAAAATATACGTCGCCTGCGTGATCCTGACCTATTCATATTTACAGCCAAAACCATCTTTCTAGTCCTTACCCTTCTGTGTTGACATGAGGTGACATCCCGTGGCTTATGTGTTCTGGGAGCAGATAAGCGTGTAGTTTACAGTGACCTAAAAAACCTAAGCTTGGCATTTTCTATTAACTTCCAGGGCTCGTACTGTCTCCGGGCCTTGGCAGGAGGGAAAAAGAAAGGAAAAGTTCAGAGAAACTCAATAAATAAAGCCTGGGGTGAAATTTAGAGGTGCTTTTACAAAAAGCGAGCTGACATGAGCAGCTTATGGGCTAATCGCTGGGCTAGGGAGGAGAGCAGGGCTGGCGGGGCTGCCTGGGTGTCCCGGGAGCTTACACCAGGGAGGAATCCCACCGAGCAGCTGGGGAGGAACCCTCGGCCATTGTCACTAGCAGCGTAAGGGAAGCACCCCGGGGTCCCCGGGGTCTGGCTGAGTGATGTGCAGCCTGGTCCCGCTTCCACGCTGTAGTGGGCAGAAAAGGAGGGATGCAAACCTCCTCTTCAGCGGCGGCCTTCCTCCTTCTGCTGCACAGCCGTTCAGGGAGCACAGATCCTGGGCTTTTGCTATTTCCAGTGCTTTAGGAGTTTTCCTCACCTGGAAATATCAGTTCCTGCCACCCCCACCCCCCTTGCCCTGCAGAGGTTCAGAGCTATTGGGAAAGTCCTTTTTCCACTCACCACCTGCCACAGCAACACAAAATTAACCTCAGGCAACCTCCAGCGATGCAAGAGTGACCTGCAGGTGTGTGATGGCGTGGGTGCTAATGCCACAGGTGAGAAAGGAGCAGCCCCAGGAGAGGGACTGGGAGGCTCTGCCCAGACCCAAACCCACCTGACCCGCTGCCGCCCAAGCGCCCTGGGGGCATCCTCTAGTGGCTGCCAGCAGCATGGCTGCCTGCCCCGAGCCAAGGGCGAAGGGACCTGCCCAGGAGGAAGGCAAGTGTGAATTTTTTAATTTTTTTTTTTTTAATGCACTGAAAAACAGCATTTTGGTAGTCTCCTGCTATGTGGTACCATGGGTGCTGCTCAGTTACCATTTGAGATCCTGGAATGCTGGAGGTCCCTTCAGTAAGGACAAAGGCTATCAAGCTGCTGCTTTTTCCTGTGCTAATAGAAGGTTCTTGTGACGGACCGTTTTTGGCCCATCCATGTGCTATCACGGTGACCTACACAGCACCTGGTAACTGGGATTTTCTCAAAGCAGGCTTGGTTGCTCACACTGCTGCCGCCCTTGCAGGTGGAGGGCGAACACGTAAGAGGAAAGGAGGAGGGCAATTATCCACCAGGGGCTTTTCTCTCTGCTTGCTGTGAAGCTGATGAAAAGCAGCGTTTCTTGGGAGAGCCTGTTAAATATTTTTGTGCCATAAACCATAGCGCTGAAGTAACATCTCTCCTGGCTTCTCCACAAAATATCCCATAACCATGCAGCACGTGTTACTACATTTCACTGACTCCTCCAGGGCTCAGCAAGGAAACATGAGATTGGAAGGGGTATTTATCTGACAGCCTGAAGTTAATTCTAGAGAAACTAACTTGAAACTATTTCCTTTCTTGCCTGTGATGACAGAGTGAAACTCTAGTTAAAGTGAAAGAGAATTTTTTATCAGGTCTGTGGATTATGAGGATATACAGTGAGGTATGTTCTGCAGTGCAATTAATAGGACAAAAAATAGTAAACCACAGCAGAAGTAAGCCTGGTGCTGGCTCTCGGTATGGGAGAGTTCGTGTTCAGGAGCACAGATGATAGACAGTTTGAATACCCACTACCTTAATAATTTAGCATTCAGAGATCCATGATAAATGCAGCAAAACCATGTCATCATATACACTAGGGCATTTCTTGTTAATTTAGGCATAAAAATAGTGAAACAGAACATGCAGCATATGCTTCAGGGGTCCTTGATCCCTCCAAATTGACTTTTCCTTAAACAAAGGTAACAGAAGGGGTCCTAATAAATCACTCCTAAACAGTTAGTGTTTTCTGGGAGACAATCCATGATTCACCTGATGCTCAGAGAGGGACACTCAGGTACTAATTAGACCTTTAGGACCTCAGGTGGTACCTTTAAAGCCATCATAGAGATCAACACGATCAAAACAACCCAGATTTGGAAATCTGCTGTTTAATTAAGTAGTTTCTGTAGTTCAATACCAGCTGGGGACCCACCTATTGAGTTAACTCACTGTGCTTGGAAGCTTTAAAGGGGATTGGTGACAGTAAATCAGTGACACATGCTATACTTTGATGCTTCCTGCAAACAATGAAGGTAATGTTTTTAAAAGTGGGGAGTTAATGCTTCCAGCTTATCCCAGACACTGGCAAGCCCAGTGCAAGCTTCAGCACAAACTGGTCAGCTGAGGGCTGTCTCAAGCTAGGGCAAGCTAAGAGGAGGGTTATGGGGGGATATCAAGAAGTGTTTTGGGGCGCAGACAGTACAAAAAAGAAAACTGGTTTTGCCTGGCATCTGCTTTTCTTACAAATCTTTATCTTGGCTGGGATTTGCCTTTACTTGGGCAAACTTACTACCACTTTCTATCTCAAGTAGAAAATATTGAAACTGATCCATAGCAGATAAAAGCTAATTGCTGCAAGAACGTTTCAATTAATGGTCTCCTCAAAGGCTGCCTATTAAACTCAAATGTATAATTCATATGGCATTTTGGAGGAAAAAATGGTAGAATAAAAATTTTAAATTATTATTGATCTCACTATGAATGTATTCAGATTCAAAATAATGTTTAGAAATTGTAATTTCTATGGATAACAATACAATATTGATGTCTTTGCAAAAAGCTATGCTTGCTAATCTAAATATAAGCCACAAATTTACCAGTTAATAAGGAGGAAAAAATGTTTTTAATGCAGACAATTCAGTCTGGTATTTGCTATATGGTCTTCTGCTGAGTCCTGGACTAACGGTGCTCTTTCTGTCTTCAGGAATATGAGATATAAAAGGCAAATTCTCTTTGTATAGGTATATCCTATGTGCCTAAACTATGGAAGTGCTCTTAATTGGTAAAAAGATTAGTTTCCTGGCCCAGTCTTTCTTTTACACTGCTATGTGATATGAAACAAGTGGCTTACATGGGTTCTTTCTTCTTTTCTTTCCTTAGAAGTGGTTAGATTTCACTGCAAGAATGAAGATGGCTGGTTTTACCTACGATAGGAAGTGACTTTGTAGAGATAGGTTTGTTGATGCGCTGTAGCTTATGGTTTTGATGCACTTGTAGCTGTGTGGTGCGTATTGGGCCACTCCTGAGGAGCAATGTGATAAAAAGGTGGTACCACACTGTGTGATTAACGGGGAGAAAAGCCTGATTTATGACTTCCTTCCCCTCGTATGTACACAAGTAACTTGGTAGGCTACTATTTTTGTGCCGTGTGAGGTGACTGCAGGTCCTGAGGCTGGAAACAGAGGCAAGCTGCTAAACTCACTGCTGGGGCTGTTGCACACCCTGAGAAGGGTGATGGGACCGTTGGACCCTGTGGCTAAACGATGCTGGCTGGGGGACACTGCAGGGTTTTGCGCTGGGTAGTTCCCAGCATTTTAGTCACCCTTATCCACAGTGTGGGTAAAGTGTTCAGAAAACACAGGAGGGTTTTGACCCCCCAAGATGGTCATTATGAGTATTTATTTGTATTACTGCAATGCCTAGGGTGTAGTTCTTCACTGCTGAAAGAATAAAGAGTTATAAATAAATGTTTGTCCTTGCAGAAACAGGAAAGAAATATGTTGGGAATTGAAAGAAGATTAGGAAAGGCTCACAACAGTCATTACTGCTGGAAAACATCTCAGCACAACAGATGGATCCTCAAGTCAGATAAATCAGGTCACAATGTGAATGGAAATGCTGAAATTCTACAAATTGCACAGATTATTTTTGTCTTGCTGTTTGTATCTTTCCTTGTGTGTCATGAAATTGGCTTTTTAGTACAGTACAGGCTATGAGCGCTCTCATGCAGATCCGATGGCTGTAACAACAGCAAAGCTGCGTAGAAAAAAGGTCTCAGTCACAAGAGGTGGGGAGAGTCTGGTGGGAAGTAGGAGGTAAGAGGGCAGAGCTGAGCAGCAAATGGGTGATGCATAAAGGAGGTAAATAAATGTACTCGTCTGCATAGAGTTCTCAAATCCAACAAGTCTGCCCTCAGATACCACTCTTATGTGCTGGGAGAAATCCACTTGAGAAGAAGTAGGATGTGTTTGAACTGAGGTGGTGGGGGGGGGGGAGGATTGTATTTATTCACAAAAACGCCTTCAGCTAAAGTATTTCTAAGTATTTTGTAACACTGAAGCAATTCCAGGTAAAGCCACTGAGATCTGACCCTTGTCTACATACAGCTATTGCTTAAGTAGGAAGAAAGTATTGAAAAGGGAAAAAAAACCAAACAATTAAAAAAAAATATCGAAGCCCTCAGAAATATTATGCATAAAAAGTGTGTAAGAAATTCTTATGCATGTATTTCTTACCTGTTTTTTCACACAACAGTTTTGCTAGAGCCCACACCAGAATCTATTTAAATGAAAGCGGGCTGGAGAAAGAGAGAATGCAAACAACTCCATTTTTGTCCCTGGTATTCAGAGAAGCAGGTGCTGGGAAATGCCTGGACTCCAGCGGGAACTGAGTGGGTCAGTCCTGCTTGGGATGGACCTCCGGGTGAGATGGTGGCCTCGCTGGAGGCAGCAGCAAAGGTCTCAGATGCTTCTCTGGAGGCAAGCTTTGGTATGTGCTACGTCTCACAGCCTCAACGCTGGCTTTAAAGAATTCTGTAAGGCTGTCAGGGGGAGGAGGGCTGTCCAACCAGGCTGTCTTTCAAAAATGTTTAAAATAAATTTGCTCTCCAGAGTCCCTGTGGAAAATAGTTCCACACCTCAACACCCTGCACTGTTTTTTATAAACTTTCAGCCAGTTAGCTCTCTATTCAGGGCCAGTTTGCACCTAGTTCATGGTGCTGATGTTTCTGTTATCCTCATGTCTTCACAACCATGTCCCTAGCAGGCATTTATTTTTCAGCCCCTTCTGATGCCTAGCATAATTAATTTTTTTTAGAATATGTGGGGTTTTTTAAAGAAGCTCCTTGTTTATTCTGGTGGCAATGAGATGCAAACCAGAGCTAGAGTTTTTGAGGAGACTTTGTTTGCTTGAGCCTTGCATTGTGCAGGCTACGTGAATCCAGCCACCAGATTGCATTGACAACCACTATGGCTGGAGGCAAAACGGTGCTGCTGCTGCTTTTAGCTGGCCTGGGGAAATACTGTCCCTGAACACGCTCCTTCAGTGGGCTCCTTCGAACAGTTTTCTCCCTTGCATCATGTTTTTAGTCCTCCATCTTGCTACTAGGCAAGGCAGCTTGAAACCAGCTGGTTTTCACAGCAGTTCTGGCTGCTTCTTCCCTCCCTGTAGCACGGCTGTGAGCCTGATGTTACCCGCTGCCCCCTCAGCCACAAAACCTGCTCAGCACAGGCTGGCCCAAAGCCTCCCAAACAAAGCACCTCCTCCACTGCAGGTCTCTGGGGAAGGGGATATTTGCAAGCCCTACCTAGCGGGTTAGCCACAAAGCAGTCCTGGCTCCTGGCCTAGAAGAGGCTGCCTGGCATTTTCTTCATGTCAGCAGGGCTTGTCATTCCGAGGGAAGAAGTCAAGCGGCTGGGACCAGGCTGGCATTGCAAGTCTCCTTGACTCAGGAGAACGGAGAGAGCCTGGCACATCTCCTCAAGCCAGCTGCTTCGCGAACTCTGCCCGGCCCTCCCCATGAGTATTTCTTAGTCACAAGCTTCGGAAGGGGAATTCAGGAGCCCGGCCACTTACCGCCTGGCAACTCAGGGCTTGTCGTGACACAGCCCTTCGTGTCTTTGAAGGTTTGCTTCAGTGTGATGTATGAGATGCTCCATCAAGTTCCCTAGAGACAAGACAGCACTTGTTGAAACCAGACACTCTCAGTAAAACTGTTTCATTGCTTCCATACTTAATCTTTTTGACCCTTTGAACAAACAAGGCTCTACCTGCAGACAGGAAGCAATTTTTCTGATGCCTTGTCAGTTGAGGCAAAAGGAAAAGAAACATGATGAAGCTACAAATACTGTGGAGTAGACTTTTAGTCTTGGTGTTTAGCATTTACTTTGTAAGTAGTTCCAGTGAAATAATCTAGACAATTCTATAGTCTAGACCTGCCAAAATATCCCCAACATCTTATTTCCAAACATTAGTTTGAGTATGTGTCAACATAGGTTTTTTCCATCCTAGAAATACTAAAAAATTAGTGCAAGAAATAGCTGTGAAGTTTTAAATACAGGTTATATACATCTAACTTAAAACATCTATTTATATATGTATATACTTCTTATCATGCTTTTAAATACTTCTGTAAAAATTTAATGAGTATGTAATTCTCAATACATCTGAATTATCACTTTTCACTAGATTTGACTGGAAAATGGATTTTCAAATGAGTAACTATTCTTTTGCAATTTTGGCCAATAGTCTCTCACTCAGACGGCATGCAGAATGCTGGGCTGCCTGCACTGGTGCTGCCAGCAGATAGTGTTCTGGGATACACAAATGAGTCTGCTAGTGCTTATACTAATTGTGACTTCCATACATATTTCTACTAACAAAATCATACTATAGTGTTGTTGAAGTAACTAATTAGATAGAAATGCTTAAGTGTTTCTTTCTTCCAGACCTGAAAAAGTTGCAATTTCTGTACTGATAGAACCTATGAATATACTAGCAAACCTTTTCCAGTAACTTGTGTTCACATTCTACGTTACAATGAATGGAACATGCTTCTGTTCCAAAACAGTTTTGAATTTCTCCTATTATGAATATACATTAAGAAATGAACATTCAAAAAAGGTACACGGAAACAGCAGCAGCTCTGTGTGTGTATAAATACAAAGGTATGTATTTAGAACTATAAATAACATCCAAATATTTACCTGACCAAACTCTTCCAGATTTGCTGTTCTCAGACTGAATTTTCTTGTTTCACATCATGCTTGAGCCCAAGATTCAATTACTTGTTTTGTATTACAAAGGTAATGATAAATCTTTAAGGGAAAGTAATTGTCTGGAACTTCTTTAGCAGCCTCCTCTGAAGTCATGTTCCTAACCTATCATTTTGGTTTGACAAAAGTTAAGTACTTGGAGGAAAGAAAACATTACGGACTGGGGTATCAATAACTGATCTCTGAAAAATGTCACTAAGGAAGCATTTTCAGACTGAAATTGAAGTTTAAATTTCCTTGTTTTGATTAACACTGTTTATTCAAGCAACGCTGCGTGCTATGGACCAACAGCTAATACAGGAACGCACTTACATGCCAGTTTGAAGTGCATCAAGAAGTGCACATCTGTGATACGCACTACAGCCTAGTGGTAGTCTCTCCATTTCTAAATTTGCCAGTGTCCATCAACATACTTAGAAAATGACAATGTTTATAGCTTTTGGCTAGCAGAACAAAGGCATTTCTGTAGTTCTTACAGGCTGAACAATCTGCAGTCCCAGGACTAGGGGATGCTAAAGGGATTGATTCATCATTACCAGGATACGTGGAGAAGAAAGATTAACTACAAAATCAAGTTCTGTACTAAGATGGATGTGTTAAAATTAAGATACGCGAGAGCCTCATCTGATCGCATCCCTTTAACAACATACATAATTTTTAATACCTATTAAAGCAAGACTAAGGGTCTTTAAATAATTTTATGATGCTGTCAAGGCACAGAAGAATCACTAAAGGAACAACTGAAACAATTCAAAACAAATATATGAAATGCAAAATCCAATTCAGTCAAAAAGTATACATTAACAGAAGTAAACAAAACTGAAAGTTGTGAAGAATATACAAAAATTCCCTTTTCCCCCTCCCCTTTTAAATTAAATATGCTGAAAACAACTTGGATAAAAGTTTCTCTGGTCAAAACCAGTCAAGACTCAAGTGAAATCTCAAGTACTTCTTGTGGCAATGATGTAGTTATTGACAGTTTAGCTAGTATGCATTTTCTGTTAGAGGCACATATATGACGGTAGGGCCATATAAATATTTTGTAGTTTTAAAATAGAACTCTAAGCTGATTCTTAGGCAAGATAAACCATGCTTTCTTACAAAATATTACAAGCTAAGGAATGGTTTTGGAAACTTAGAACTACTATGTATACTTGATGTACAGATAGCGGTTGCTTTACCACCACTAACAGGCCATTGTAAAACTACTATTCTGTAAGGCTGCTACTTTTTTTTTCTTTTTCATTTAGCAGGACTGAAGAAATAGGGCTTAACTCACCGTGCACTTTATGCACAACAACATGCAATTTCAGAACTGGAATACAGCACCTCATCTTCCGATTTTACAGACTCCCTCTGTCAACACTGCACTTACGCAGCAGCAGGGTGCTGTAAATAAAGATCACAGAACCACAAAGTCTATCGTTTGGTAGACAGATAAAATAGCTAGTAGGACATAACGGAACATCTCTCCCCTGAAGTTTCAGACTGCAGTAGAGCAGTCACATTCTGTAATATTTTGAGCGCTTACTGTACACCTTCAGAAGTATACACAAAGCACTTATTTTATCCATCTCAAGTTAAAAGTGTTTACAGGAGCATCCTTTCACATCTTTCCAGATTGTGAAGGTTTAGTATTTATATAGCCTTTATAGATTTGTTAATTTCAATCAAATATATTACGAGAGCACTAAATGTTCATTAGGAGACTTCTTTTCCTTCAGACTTCTCACTTGAAATAAAGACAACTTACAAATTTTACCCATATGAACAGAAGCCAGCTCATAATTTTATCATAGCCTAGGATTCACCTCAGTCTGCTGAACTGTTCAGTTTACAAACTCCTTTAAACTAACTTTTTGTCCCCATTACCTCATGAGTCCTCTTCTCCCATGCTCCCCATAAGATATAGTGCACTGTTGTCTGCAACTAGAGAACTACAAAAAAATGAGAAGTTTGGTATTTGATCTTTCCATGCCATCTTAGCTTGTACTACTGGCAGGTAATTTCAGGTTCTGCCCAGATGACAGAAAGCAGCAAACCAGTTCTAATAGAAGCTCACTGTCATTTGCGTATCGCTGCCCCTTGCCCCACCTTGATCTGAAAAACTCAGCAACGAGGTACTGTAGTAATTGGCAAATTCCACAGTGATACATAAAGATTATAGCAGCAACTTGTGTAAGAACAGTAAACTATTATTTGACTGGTATTCTTCAATTAAAAAAATCCAGTCATACACTGTAATTCACAATTTAAATATCGAATAGAATCATTTAATGGCATACTGGGGATGAAGTCCCACAGTTTATGAATCAATATGTTTACACCAGGATTTCTTGCTCTGCGCCGAGCTGCCTCTGCAGTCAGTCCCAGCAACTGACTCTTTCCTGCTCGGGGATCAGGCTCCAGTTGGGCGAAGGCTTGTCAGTTGCCAGCCAGTCAAAGTCATCCACCAGGTTCCAGTTGTTTCTGTTTCTGTCCAGCCCAGAAGACTCGAAATCTCTCTCGATACCAGGGTAGCTCCACGCGTAGGGGGCGAAGAAGACTTTAGTGCAGTCCTCGATTATGGCGCGGCTGGTCACCTGCACGTAGAAGCGGCTGTCGCGGGTGCGATGGGTGCGGAGCTGCTGGCAGGCCAGCACCAGGACACACTCGCTGCAGCCGTCCACCAGCACGGAGGTGGAAACGGGCCCGCAGAGCACGGTGCAGTCCCGGCAGTCCCGCACCCGCAGCGTGTTGGCGTTGCCGCGGAGCCGCACCCGGCAGCCGCGCAGCTCGGACAGCACCACGTCGCGCTGCAGCAGCTCGGCGGGGCCGAGGTCCAGCTCCTGGCCCTGGGCGCCGCTGAACCCGCACAGCGGCGGCCCGCTCGGCTCCCCTTCGGCGGTCCCGGGGCGGGGGGGCGGCGCGGCGGCGGCAGGCCGGGCGGGCTCGGCGGGGCGCGGCTCGCTGCCCGGAGCTGCTTCTTTCTTCAGGGCCCGGAAAGCGAATTTCTTCTTGGGCTGTAGCTGCTGGCGCCGGGCCGCCAGGTCCCCCTGCAGCCGCGCCACGGCCTCCTGCCCTTGCCGCACCTCGTAGGGCGCCAGGAACCGCACGCTCTCGGTCAGCAGCTTCTGCAGCCCTTGCAGGCGGGCGGCCGCCTCCTCCAGCGGCCCCGCCGCCAGCAGCGCCTCCACGGCCTCCCGCTCCCGGGCGAAGGCTGCGACGAAGAACTCGCTCCGCTCCTCCTTCACCACCTGCGCCTCCTTCTTCTGCCGCTGCCGCTCCACGCCCTGCTGCCGCTCCGCTTCCCGCCGCTGCAGCCGCTCCGGCAGCACCGCGGCGGCGGCCACCTCGGGCTGCAGGGGAGCCACGAAGGCGGCCGGCGCCCGCAGCTGCTCGCCGGGCACCGCCGCCTCTCCCGCTGCCTCCATCTTGCCTCCTCGCTTCCCCTCCGGTCACTAAGCGGCCCGCTGATTGGCTGCCAGTAGCCCCGGTTGCGTCGCCGCCGCCGATTGGCGGGCTGGGGGCTCCAGCGGGAGGGGAGGGAAGGAGGGCCGGAGGGAGGGGTCTCCTGTGGTTTTAAAGGGGCCGGCGCCTCTCCGCGGGATGGGGTGAGTGCTGGCGGCAGGTGCCGCGCTCCGCGTTAGCCCGCTTCCCAAATTAGCAGCCGCGCTGTAAATAACCCCCCGCCCTCCCCGCCGTGCGCGTCCGCGCGTAAGTCCCTGCTCCTCCTCCCCCAGGCCGCACCGGCCGTTGGGCCGTTGGTTCTGAGGGCGGCCCCAGTACCTCGCGGCCCGTCCTACAGGCGGCGGAGCCAGAGCCGGGCTGGGGGCGTCGTCTCCCCGCCGCGGGGCTTGGGGCAGGGGGGCTCCGCGGCCGGGCCCGGGCGGGGCGGGCGGCTACCTCAGGCGGGCTGCGGGTGGCGGTTCTCCGCCCGCCGTTAAAAATACGGGCGGGCCGCGCTGGCCCTGCCTCAGCCGGGCGTGTCTGCGGTGGGCGCCGGCTGCCCGCCCCGTGGCCCGGCGTGGTGCCCGCTGCCCCCGGGCCGGGTGGGCGCGGGGCTGCGGCCGCCTGCGGGGCCGGTGCCTTCGGCAGGCTCTGTAAGCGCGGGGCTCTCGTGAGCCTGCCCTGCCGCTGTCCTCTTCCGCGGTGGCGCGGTGGTGAAAAGGGCTGTCGGTACCCGCGGGCAGCTGCGGAGGTGCTGCCAGGCGGGCTGGGTTGAGATGACGGGTTGATTTATTGAGTGTTTCCTTCCAGAAGAGGGTTCAGCTCTTGAGGGAAGAGGCGACAGCAGTGCCAGTGGGTGGCTGTGCCCGGGAGGGGTCTGTGTGGGGAATCCGCAGAGGCCCATGTGGAAGCATGACAAGAAAGGCTTGCTTTACATGTTTTGTTTTTTTTTTTAATTTGAGATGTGTTCTAAGTAAATCTACAGCAGGAACTAGAAATGACGTACACTTGGCTACAGAGCAGAAAAGTGACCGCTCTTCTGATGTATTCTTTTGTGAAGAGCTTTTCTATTCCATGGAACATTAATTTTTGCAAAGGAAGTTAACACAAAGCACTCCTTTTAGAAACACAGGAAAATAAATTTAAATTCCTGTCCAGTTCTACGAATACCATTTCCCTTCCCTCAGCATTTCAGTTACCTATAATAAGTTAACATAGGACCTAAAACTATCCATTGAAACCAAAAGGTGGTAAACCCAAAGTAGACATTCTGAATTTACCGTTCTCTGTTTGATGATAGCGTGAGTATTCTGTGTAATGTTCCTGTCCGAAAGCATGGATTGTTACACTACTTCAGGTGAGCCTTTGAAAGTAGCCATTGTTTTCTGTTTCCTGGGAAATACGGTTTAATTTCTGTGTTAAGACCTAACATCGTTCGAGGGTAGGAAGTACCTGAACCTTATATATAATCATGCCAGCCCAATTAGGATGACAGAAGAAAGGCAGTGAAATGCCTTTAATCCTTGTAACACATAAAAGACTTGCACTAAACCACATAATATTCTTTCCTTATAGCTGTTACAATATAAAATCGGGGGATTTCAAGGGATTGTTGTACAACAGTGGTATGCCAGAGTAGGTTAGGTGCAGGGCAGCAGGATGGGTAATGTTACGCTCTTAAATGTCACACCACTGCAGTGTTAATGTATCCAGAATTTTGCTTCTACAACATCAGATTTTGAGTCTTAAAAATTAAAACCTCTTACCTTGTAGAAAGGGAGAATGCTTCATCGTGAAAAAGGAACAATACCTTGAAATAGTCTTGCTTGATTTCTTTTTCCCTACCAATGTGTTTAATGTGTTAGTAAGTCTTAGGCAATTTTGCTAATAAATAGCCAAGTCCACTCCTGCAGTAATTGCAGTAATGGTACGTTAGGCAGGAATATGGTGCAATTATTTCACTGTAAGGAAAAAATAAATCCTTATTTCCTTCTTGTTTCATAGAAAGATTCATTTTATATAGCATGCTTTTTTGCCTTACGCTCCCACTATGAGTGTAGGTAATACAGATAGTAACAGTGATATAAGTGCTTATCCCATGCATGAGAATATTGACAGAAACAGGCTTTTTCTGCTTTGCAGTATGCACAAATGTTATCAAAATATGGCTTTGGTATTGTTATACAGATGTGACCTGGCAGATGTACTGCAGTGGGTAAAACAACTTTATGTATGAAAAGATTACAAAAAAATACTAGTGTGCACAGCTCAAAATATATGTTAAATATTTTATGCTGCAGTATAATGGTAACTTTTTATTGCGTTTGGGCACTTAGAAAGCTAGGTGTTCTAAATTGTTTTTTCTAGAGGTGATCGGAGGTTTAAGTTAGAAGCAAAGTAACCCCAGATACAAGAAGCTGAAGTGTATGACCATGATGAAAAACTAAAAAGGGAGAAGTAAAATTCTTCCAACTCTCTCATTTTGATGTTCCAAAATTGCTTTCCACACTTACAATCTGAGGTTTTGGTATAATTGATACTGGTGTCTGTATATATATATTTTGTGGTAATACAAAGACTGACAATTTTCTTCCTGAATTTGCTGGCAGCAACTTCTGTGTTTCAAAGCTGCCTAGTGTGCTCCATTATAAGCCATACAGAATGGAAGACTTAAAATATCCCAAGCAGTAACCACCTGGATAA
Source organism: Falco punctatus (assembly GCF_963210335.1). Taxonomy (NCBI): domain Eukaryota; kingdom Metazoa; phylum Chordata; class Aves; order Falconiformes; family Falconidae; genus Falco; species Falco punctatus. The sequence continues at coordinate 21,857,846 of NC_137592.1, read as the reverse complement.
AATGTAAGCCTTCTAGCTCAGGCTTGGACTCATTTTGGTGAGCTGCAACAAGTAGTTTAGCTGTTTGAGGATATTCGATAGAAGTAAGGTATATAGTTCTGCCCGTGCTATAATTTTTTTCTGTTCCCCGTCCCCCCTGGCCCAGATGTGCTTTAGTTCCTCTCTGGGTTTAAAGCAGATAGCAGTCATTTCAGTAAGACCTTTTGCTGGTTGCTTGGACTGTGCAGTGTCATTTGTTTTATGTGAAGTCGCAGGTTGCACTTGCTTACTTGGATCTAGTGCTGTGAAACTCCAAAACATAAGCTCTGTTATGCGTGCTTTTAAGTTTAAATTTGTATCCTGTGGTTATTGCTTTTGAATGCTATCTACCTAAAACATTTTGTACTGACTTAAACTAGCTCAACAGCATTAACTCAGCTTGTTGAGGTGAGATGTATTGCATAATTCAGGTGAAGCTTCAAGATCCTGTCTCATTCCATCATTATTTTAATAAGAGTGGGGAGTAGAAGTGAGATCCACAGAAGCAACTGGCTGTCTGGCCTCGCAGTAGTGGATTGTTAAACCCGAGGTTCCTGGGCTTGTGGAAGTCAAGAACCTCATAGTTGTGGTGTGATCTCAAAATGTAGATTTGCACTCTCTAAAGCAAAGGAAGAAAGTAAATACAGTTATTCCTTATTGTTGGTACATATTCCCAACAGTGACATTTTGTATTCCAAAGCGTGTAATGTATGTACATTGGACCGTTGCACACAAAAATGCTATTTTGTCTTTTAGGTGTGTCTTCAAGAAAAGCAGCAATCCATGTCTCTTGTGTGGAGCTCTTATCTGATAGATGTGATCTCTGCCAGTTAGATTGAGTTTCTCCAGGAGAGATTAGCAAATGAATGTAATTACTTCTGGCTACAAAGTAGGTACTTCAGTGGCTTGCACAAGCATTGTATTCTACAGCTGGCTTTAGTAAGCGCTCTTTGAACTCCTCTGGCACTGTGATCAGGCAGTACAGATGCAAGCTGTATTACAGTTCATTTAAGGTACTGTAGACTGTACATTTTTCACGGTGGAATGGGGTTTCAGTAAAAGTGACTGTTAAGTCACTATCTCTGTTCTTTTCTTGGGAAAAAAGTAAATTCCTTTAAGTTTGGCATACTGATTGTTTTTAAAAAAGCTTTTTGGACTAAAATGTTGTGCTTTATCTATTTGGCCATATGGAAAGGCAAGACAATGTAAAATATGTGTGCTTTATAATTACTAATTAGAGAGTTAGAGCTAAAACTATAAAACTTACTTGGTGCATCTTAATTGCTGTGAGTAATGCAAAAGCTTTGAAATGCAATCCTTGGGAATGCTTAAGTTACTAATTATATTCCAACCAGTCAAGGTTCACTTGTTTTGAAACCAGTGTGAGCTGGTCCTTTCCGAGGACCTGGTATTTCCAGTGACAAAGATGGAGAAACAAATTTATTTCTATGAAAATGAGTTATTCTCCAAAACCAAGGACAGACTTCAAAGCATAACATTTTATGACAAGAGGCGCTTCAAGATTAATAAAGCAAGGCCCACATACACCACACACAAAAGCTCAAGAGTGGAAGTGCACTTAGGTTTAGCTCAGGTCTAGCTGCTAACTGGTATTTAGAATCCTAACTTGCTAATTGACATTAAGTTAAATTCCAAAGACCAGTATGTAAGCTACAGATGCTGTCTTATGGACTCTCCCTTTGAGGTACTTTTTCTATTAGTTCTAGAATTCCAAAGAGATTTTTTCAGTGCCTTTAGACTTCAGGTGCTTTTACCAATTTTAAGGCATTTCAGGAAACCATGTTTGGTTATTGGACTAGCCAGTTCAATGGATCACCTAGGTTCAACAGTATATCAAAGTTTTCAGTTTTGGAATTGTGAATCTTAATTGCAAACATATTAAATTTATTTTTCTGAACAATTTAAATATAATTAACTTGCAGTCATTGTATCCAAGTTTACTGATTCTCTGTTAGCTCTCCTGTATTATATTCATTAGTTAACAAACCATATTCTTTTTGCCTTTTACTCATCTTACGAAAAAATCTGTCAGCAATCATTTTGAAGGAGGACTGCCTCTTGTTATTATTAGCATTTGTTCTTTAGTCTAAATCCGAGAGAATAAATTCCATTCAAATTGATACACTTTCTAGCGATAATACTAAGATTTATTTTACAGCAGTCTTTATTCATATCCAGATCTTAACCAGCTGGTTTCTAGTAGGGTCCCAGGAATACCCAAGTAAAACCATTCTTTCTCAAAAGCTGTGACTTGCTGCTTTATTCAAAATGTCTCTTCTGTTCCTCCATTTTGTCTTGTCCAAGTATGGCTTAGTACGTTTGTGTTTCTTTTCTGAACATGGATGCTTTTGGTTGCAGTGGAATGCTTACCATTCCACTGTGTTTCTATTATCCCTGTAAAACCTTGCTTCATGTTTCAGGCCTCCATTTTTTGCTTAGGTACCTTCTATTAGTATTTATTTGATTTTTTTTTTAAATACTTCACAGAACCCCAGCTGCATTTGGAACAGTCCTTTTGTTAGTTTCGTTGCCTGGCTACTGTTTTTAATTGCTACTTCTTTAAAAAAAAAAAAAAACAAAACACTTTTGTCCATCTACTCATTAACATACTCCTGTATTTCTGTATCCTCACTTAGCTGATTTTTCCCCCCATTCTTCTATGCTAACCACATTAACTGTGCATATTATAGAAGCTTCTCCCAATTTCTGCCATATTTTTTTGTTTAATTTTCTTATATACATTTTGGCATTGTTAGTTGTTGAAGATGATTTTTCCAGATACCATAGTAAAGTTCTGTCTCCAGAGGTGTTTTTTTCCAATACATTTCAGTGGCTTAGTATCTTAATATTACTCTAAATTGGAAATGAGAGCTATTAATCTTTCAAACTTAATTCTCCTTTTTAAGGTACTCTAAGCTGAAGAATATGAGAGACTATTTAAACAACCTAGAGCATGATACAGTTTATCTTGGTCTGTTCCAGTAATAATTTTGCATTGTCTTTTGTTTCAATGGGAGGACCAGTCACCACATTTTCTCTGGTTTTACTTGATTGTTCTCCATGGACCAGATCCACATCTCAGAAAACCACAGTTCTCCAAAATCTGTTCTTCGGATTCATCACAGAACAGCCCTGTTGGCCTTCACACCATGTCCACTCATAGAAACCTGTCTGTCTTCTAGTATTGGTGTAAATCTCTTGTTCTGGGGTTCGCTCTTCATTACCTCCCCTTACTACCAACGTCCTAAACAATCACTCCTTAAGGTACATATTGGTTAGATAGTCCTATGTTTGGTATGATGATTGATACTGGAGTGATACAGCTTCCTAAATTACATCATGCAGTTATGACCCTGCTTCTGTAAGTACTGTTTTGTGTAAGTCAGTCATGGTCTCAAGCCAAAATTTGTAACTTTTAGGAGATTTTTACAGGTGGTTTATCAAAGTATTGGTGGCAACTATTCAAAATTTGGCAGTTGATATGGATATTGAACTGAATTTTTAATGTGGTATGTTGCATTTATATTCCAAGTTAAAGACCTTGTCTCCTGTCATGCCACTGTATTTGAGTGCCATACTTTTCAAGTGTTGTGACCTCTCCATCTTTCTAGTGCTTGTACCTTTTAATGTTGACCTGTTTGTTTCTGTGCCTTCAAGCTTAAGAGTTATTTATTCTTATCTAAATTAGTAATTAAGAAAGCGGTATGTAGTTGGATAAATGGTGTGCCTGGTGATAAGCTGACACAAGAAACATGTTAAGGGATGGAGAGAGAAAGAAGCATGGGAGGGAGAAGTACCATCAACAGAGCTGAAGCACTCGGTCTGAGGGAGCAAGGCTGCAGTGGAGTAAATGGTGTTCTTTTCCATCCAATATACCTCAGAATGCAGCGAGTTGAGGTTACAAAACTACTTTTCACTCAAGAATATTGGGATGTCTGTGGCGTTAATCCCTTTAATGCAAATAGCTTAGTCCTTAAATTCTTTCTTATGAATCTGCTGTTGCTTGATCTTCTTTTGGGGTACTAATTTATAATTAATTGCACAAGAATTAGAATGCTTGCGAGGCAGACCTGGAAAAATGGGCTGAGTAATAATAAAGTTACTTGATCTAGGAGAAACATGGAGACAGAATGAATGGGGAGGGTGTTTTGTACCCCCTTATTTTCATTGTCTCAATATCTAAGCCTAGTTTTCACTTCTCCGCAATCTGACATTTCAGGGCTATGTGTCTTAGCTCACTCCAAATGTCATTTGGTGTGTCTGAACACCTATGAGAGTGGTAGTTGTTAAATAGCATGGTCACAGTTTGACAGCTGATGTCAAAATATAGCCAAGTAGTATGTTGTGTGATGGATGCGCATGATGTTCCCAGTAGCTATTCTTAAGAATTATTATGCCAACGTCTGTCTTCTCAAGATTTCTGCTATTCCTTTTTGACACTGGTCTTGCCTTGCCTTTCATGCTTATTTCCCCTTACTCCTTCTGAAGCTGCTACAGGAAAATCAATGAGAAAATGAATGAATGTGATTGAGGAAGCTAAGGAGAGACAGCAACCGAATGTGCATTGTATTTAATTTGGAGAATAGGACTGGTTGAGGGCAACAGCTGTCGGCAGGTGACCTTGGGGTAGAATTTTGACGTATTAGGGTCTTTTGTGTTAATGCAGTAAGGCAGTGAGAAGAGGGGCAACCTCCTGGGGCAATGACATTCAGTTCAGAAACACCATGTGATCCTCTTAAAAAAGCACGAGTACCTTACGGCAAAAAGCAGTATTTCTTTACAAACATGGTCTGGAAAATTCTGTAATACACCAGAAAGTGATAACACTACAGCTGAAGACTGAAGTACACACTTAATGTTACCTTCAATAGTAAGAAGTTTGAAGGCAATCTGACCTATAAAGTCACATCCAACCCTTGATTATTTAAGTAACCGTTTTTACCTGAGCCAGTTTTGTTTCTTAACAGATACAGTTAATATAGAAACATACGCAGATTTACTTTTGCAGCAGGTACAGTGTGTTCTGGTTTGGGTTTGTCCACTCAGTGACAATGTAAAGGGTTTTCATTGTTAAACTCATTGACTTGTTTAGATCTGGAGAAATCCAGTTGCTTCAGGGTGCTTCATTGTATAGATGTTAGCGCTCCTTTCCTTTTTGTTCTGTCCCTGCTTAGCAAGGTTTATCTCCAGTGCTGCTGAGAAACATCCTTCAGGGAAAGTAAGCGTAAATTATGGTACATTCATGGACAATTTACATAGGCTTCCTTGTGTTTCTTATGATAAGGGAGTCTATTCTAAATCATTTGTCCTCTTTCCTCTATTCCTTCTTTGTATTGCCTGCTTCCTATTTGTGGTTTCTGTAGGACTGGGAGAATAATAACGTACTGATCAGATGTTCTGCCTTGCAACCTCTGCAGCACGGTTCCTTCCTGTTAACCAAATCAGAAGAACGCTCATGGTGCCCCTCCAGCTCACAAGTTATTACTTGAGCAATGTTCTCTGAAGCCAGTGATGCCATGTAGGCTTCGATGCTTCAGTTCAGGGCAGAGTCTGGCCCCTTGAAGCATTTGCTGAAGTTAGGGACCTTGCATTTGACCTTGTTGGTTTTTCTAATGCTAGTGTCAGGAGTATAGGCTATAAGAGCAATTAGGGCCCTGAGCTCTTTGACACATCCATATGGTTGGTTGTTCAGGTCCGTACTGTACTTATAAAAAGTGAAGTTAATATATTGGCTGATGTGCTAGGCAGCACCATGCTTGTGTTCCATATGCCCGGACTGCATAAAGGATCTGTAGGACTCATGCTAAGGCCTGTTTGCCAGGGCCCAGCATTGCCATTTAGGGAGTGATTTGAAACTTCACCTAAATTTTCTGCTGTGGGCATGCATATAAACGGGAATTGTGGGCGAGTCTTGGCTTTGGTGAAGGTTTGGAATCAGGCTTAACCTTTGTTTCCCATATTATAATATGAATCGGTTGATCACTTAAAAAATAACATAACCAGATTCTAATTGAAAACAATGCTGACTTTTTTTAAAAATACAAAAAATCTGGCCAGCTTCTTTGAGAAGGTCCACTTAGTACACTGGCCATAAGAGTTTTCATGTAATTGTATTTAAACTCTAAAAACTGTGTTTTTTCGAGCTGTGAAGGTAATAAAGAATGCGCTACTAATTCCTTGTCTCTAAGGAATTTTAACAAAGTTACGTTTTCTTAGGAAAAAATAGAAAAGGCTGCTGTGTGCAAGTCCTTGGGAATTATGATTACTGGCAGAAAAAGGGTCTGAAAGAGATTTCTTGTTTTAAAAGCAGTACCATTCATATCTCTACATGCTAAGAATCAAACTCTGATTTCAATCAAAATGGTTTTGTTTTAAATAAACTAGGCTTCTGTGAATCACCTGAATAAAGATTTTTAAAATTAATTTTGAATGAAGAAAGTGAATATTGTTAGTTTTGTATAACCAAAAAGCTTTGAACAGAATTATTATATTAATGCTTTTAGCCGAAATGAATTGTAGAATTGTCAGTGAGCTCTCGGTGCTACAAGCTTTGACTTCAAATTAGCGTTTTTAGGTTACCCAAAACTTTGTATAAGCAGCTGAAATTCACGGCATGTGTTTTGACCAAGGGTCGTAAGAAAAATAATCCATCTAAAAATACTGCAACCTGTAAGAGGATCTTGTCTTTTTCAAGGTGACCTTTTTCTGGGGAGCCCCCGCCCACCCCAAGTGTGTAAGTGGTTTGCAACTTCAGTGTCAAGACCAGCCAAGCTGCTAAAATGAACGTTCTTTTTCGTGGGAAAAAAACTTTATTTTTTTTACTTTTCTGTCACCCAAAACACACCCCAACTTTTAACCGAAAGTAAACGGCTCAGGCACTTACAGATATCCTGACCTACAGCTTTCTCACGAAAAAAAAAAAAAAAAAAAAAAAAAAAAAAAAGACAGTTAAACTTTTTAAAGGGACTGACTGTAAAAAAGGCGAAGCGGGGATCGCGCCGGAGCTGGGGACTCATCATGCCAGGGCGGCGGTGCGTGTGGCCGGCGCCGGGCTGCGGCACTGTGTCCCGGCGGAGCGCCCGGCCGGGCCCCGGGTGCCGTGCCGTGCCGCGCCGTGCCGTGCGGGGCCGTGCCGCGCCGCGCCGCGCCGCGCTCTCCTCTCTCGCTCTCTTTCTCTTTCCCCCTCTCTCGCTCGCTCGCTCTCCCCCCTCCCTCCCTCGCTCTCTCGCTCTCCCTCTCTCTCTCTTACACTGCCAGCCCCTGATGTGATGGCGAAGAAACCCCGTTGACAAGGCACTGCTTTTTCATGACGGTGAGTTTCCCTTTGAGTGTATTATAATTTTGTGATAAAAATTTCAAGGAAAAAAAAAACACACAACCTCCTTCCTCCCTTCCTTCGGGGAGGGAAAAGAGAGGGGGGAAATCTATCTCCAGACAGACAGAAAAGAAAGAGGAGCAAATTAACAACCAGGAGTTGCCAAAACCAGGATATTAGGTTTCAGCCCAGAGAGCTATTGGTTCTGGGGCTATGTATATAAATATATATCTAGAGAGAGAGCGAGCGAGAGGGGAGACGAGGAGGAAGAAGAGGGATATTTTGTGGGTGGCTGTTGTTTGGGCAGATGTGGATTCACATGGAAATGAACTATATTATTTTTTTTTCCGCGAGGCTGGTGGTGGTGGCTGCTGAGGGCACTTAAAAAAAAAAAAAAGTTGTTTCTTAAAATAAAGGCGGGGGGTGGTGGTGGTGGTGGGGGTGTAGAAGGGAGAGATAAGGTTTCAGGTCCAGGCTGATAGCTGCAGAGAGGGGAGAGGTTTGGGGTGGGTTTTTTTTTCTTGCTGATGCCATGCAAATTTAGGAGAGGAGGGAAGAAAAATCTCTTTTAATGACTCATTGATTGAGCCGGTTTAAAATTAGTTGTTGTTGTTGTCTTTTTTTTTTTTTTTTTTATTTTCCGCCCCCTTGATGGCCATCAAGAGAGGGATGGAAAGAGGAGAGGAGGGAGAGCGAGTGTGTGTGTGTATGTGTGAGTGTGAGAGAGAGAGTGAGAGGGAGAGAGGGGGATAGAGAGAGTGTGTGAGGGAGAAAGAAAAATAATCTTTTCAAATCTCCTCCCTCTTTTTTTTCCCCCCTCGTTTCTTTGCTTTTCTCTAAAGCTCTGTAGTCTGTGAAACACTCTTTCTTCCTCCTCGTCGGGAAAATGGAGACACTTCGTCTCTCTCCTGGCTGTGGAGCTGGGAAGAATTTTTCTTCTCTTTTTTCCTTTTTCACTCCTGGCTTGATTTTTTCCTTCCCCCCGTCCACTCGCCACCACCCTAACCTTGTAATTTCTTTGAGTTTGTGTCTCAGATTTGTGCCTTCTGGGGATTTATTTTTCACTCATTTCCTCGTTTTCGGTGTCGCCACTAGATTTGATTTGATTTGTTTGGTTCTTTATTTGCAATTTCCTCCGAATTGCTCCGTGTCTCCTGCTTTTAACCAAGGAATGGAAACGGTGCTGCTTTTTGTGGGTGTGCGAAATGCTCGGGCGGTAGGTTTGGGCTAATGCGCTTTTTTCTCCTTTTCGGGACTAAGTTTGCCGCTGTGGGAGGTTTTTTTGTTTTTTTGGGTTCCCCCCCCCCCTCCTTTTTTTGCTTTTGGAGAGAATATTTAACTGTAACTCTTCTTTTTAAAACATAACAATAAACCGTCTCTTTCTGGAGTAACCCGTTTCTCTTTGCTGTGGAGTGGATGTGAATCTGATCCTTTGTGCTGATGGGATTATTTTCTTTAAAAGAAGCAATGTTTTATAAATAGTTTTTACTTGTGGCTTAAAATAGTAGTCGGTTGTGGAGGGGATGTCGTGAAATCCTCACAATTCACATTTATTGGCTTATGGGGGGGGCTTCAGTACTTAAGTTATAATTTGCTTTTGTTAATAATTGCAAAATTCACTTACAGCTTGTGGCAGATAGCAGACGTAGTGATGTTAAAATTAAACGCCGTACAGAGGGCACCTTTAATGTTTATTTAGAACTGTTACTAAAATAATCAGAGGGGGAAGGGAAGCGATGTGGAGGCCTTGGCTCTTGCCCGGTCTCTCGCCCTGGGGCCCGGCAGCCCGGGTCGCAGCAGGAGCCGCGGGAGAGGGAAGGGGTCCCGCGGAGGCCGCCCGGCCGTGCCCCGGGCTCGGCAGCCGGCGTTTGCGGTGCGGCGCTCGGTGCGACTGGGCGAGAGCGGGGAAGATGGCGCTGTCTGGCTTCCTGCCAGCGTTTGTTGCGCAGTTTCGCTCTGACTCTCCTCCCCCACGGGCGCCATTTTAAGGTCCTTTCTGTTGTCGCCGCGCCGTGTGGGGCGTTGCCGTCGCGCCACGCTCGGGCCATTTCTCTTTCTGTCTCGGAAGCGTTACGCGGGGCTGGAGAGCCTCTCCCCGACATACCCGAGGCTGCTTGCTCCCCTCCCCGCCCCTTCTCTTTCTTTCTTTAAGAAATAGCTGTAAGGGGTTTCTTCTGTGTGCGCTATGGGGAACGGGGGTGAAGGATTTGTTGGCGTGTGTGCGGGGAGCAGAGGGCGGATTGCTTTGGGCATGGGCACTCTCGGGAGCGGCCCCGTCAGCCGCTCGCTCTGAGCTGCTGCCCCCCGTCGCCTGGCTGCCCCCCGTCGCCTGGCTGCCCCCCGTCGCCTGGCTGCTCAGGGCCATCATCCTGTGAGGGGCTGAACTGGCTTGGTTCAGAGGGGCCTGGGCTCCCAGCTTGAGGCCTGTCAACATCACTTCAGAGCTTGTTTTCGTGTTTCTGAAATAACGTGTTTCTTGACATGAGATACATTCGTGGTGTAGGAAGAAACAGTACGTGAAAGAGTGGCCTCTTCTGTTGAAGAGATGACCCAAAAGTACACCATGTCATTAAAAAAGAACACCCCCACCCCAAAATGTTCTGGTGTAGCACATAAGGTAATCTTCATTGAAGAGCCTTTAACACCTTCAAAAATGCTTGTAAAAATACAAGGACAAGTAACTTTTTGGTGGGTGGGTAGTTAACTAATTTCATTTCTGTTACTCTCTTGGTAATTATTTTTGAGGGGGTGGACTAGCATCTTTCCAGGTTTTTACTGGTCCAAATTATTCAAATTTGACAGCTCCACTTTAATACGCTTTTTCAGCTTTTGTTTTGGTGCTGGTTTTAGGGAGAGTGTTGAAACGGTCTCCTGTTTTTTGATCAAAACTTCCTTTTGTTTGCTTGTGGTGTTCCTACATTTCTGTGTAATCTGATCAGTGCTCATGAGGCTTGAGTTGAATACCAACATCTGTATTCAGGGACAGCAAGCATGCAGCCAGACCAAGTTATGCTGCGCTCGCTAAGGGCTGTGGAATCCTTGTTTAGTTCTTCATTTTATGTTTTTTGACAGATCAGAGGAGAGCCTCTTGCTCATTCCTGGAGGAAGTGGGAGATGTTTTTAAAATTTGGGATTGCTTTTGAGGCTGTTTAAATTCTTTGCCTGTTGGTGTTGAAGGGTTTTAAATGACATTTTAAACTATGCAGTTTTATTGCTTGGAGTATACTAAAAATATGTCTTTTCTAAAGACTTTAATGGGGACAACTTTGTTAATGTTTTAGCTTTTTAAAAAATGCACCTGCTAAAACTTCAGTTCAAAAATCTATGGAGTGTGGAGTACAGTATTTGTTCACATTTCAGAAATCTTACTAGTACATGAAATTCAGATTTTCTCAAAGTGATTATTTTGCAATTTAGTCCTGGGATTAAGATAGCGGATTTTTTTTTTACTGTGTAGTGTATTTCTGTACAATAAAACTTTCCTAATGTCTGGCAGATTGTGTGGATTTTTTCATTAATTTGTGAAGATAATGAAGAAATGACAAAAATGGGATAAAAATGACCAGTTTATATTCTCTTGGGGCATAATACTTGCCAAATTACTATGTATCTTCTGACCTGGTTGCATTAAAGCAAAATGTATTCTCATCTTGAGTTGACATCTTCGGTGGATAGTAGTTAAATAGACTGCATCTGTTCTTTGTAGATTTATTTCTTTGGCTGTGTCTGAGCTGAAGAGATTCTTCTTTTTGTCATTGTTGCAAGTAGTACTTTGTAGTTTGCATAGCTTGTTTACATCGATGGAGGAGTGCAGCTCACCATGTCGATACACTAGTCTGGTTGCACTTTCATTGGTGCACCTTGGCTTATTCACTAGTGTGTGGTACTCCTGCGTTTTAAGTTTCTTATTTTGTTCATACATTGAGCACTTGCCCTGTATATTATACCTGTATTCGTGATAGTACTTTCAGTGTATGTGTAGCCTTAGGTGAGGTCAGTGCTACATAGCTGTGCCCTTGACAGAGATGGTTCTATTGTAGCTAAATACTTACATTACCTTATAGATGTGCAGTTTTCCTGCCCCCACCAAGTGTCCTTTTCCAGTAGAGTTTATCTATTTAGCTTAATTGTTTAATTAACTGATCATAAACCCCCGAAGTCCTGCTAGTATAAGCTGCATTTCCAGTTTCTTCCAAGGACCCTGTCTGTATCTGTGAAGTTTTGCAACAGAGGTAGGTTGGTAGTCTAGAGCTGGAGCTTTGCAGGTGGGGATGTGTTGGTATGCTACTTGGGTATTCATTGTACTCTAGCTGTATTTTCGGAGTTTTGCTGTTGTACTTCCACATCAGTTCCAGGAAAGTTCTATCTGCATAACTGCCGTTACATGGTATAATGTGGCTGTAATGGTCAATGATCATGCCTTTTTATGCTGCATTAGGCTTGTGATAAGTCTAATGACTGGTGCTTTTTAGCGTAAGATGTAGCAGTGAGAGTGTGAAAGTGTGTCATCCCTGTCTAAGTAATAGATACAGTCCAGGCATAAGAGCCTCTCTGATAATGTAGTTCATTCTGTTCAGAGAGGTGGCATAATTTATTGTAGTAGTTCTGCTGGAATAAGCTGCATCTGTGCTTGAAAGTTTGTTTTTTATGGTGACATACCTGGTCCAGCAGAGACATGGGGTTTGTCAACAAAAACAAGCATGTTTTGCTTTCTTATAGTACAGGAAAAGCAGCAAGATTAATAAACTGTTCTAACAGTCATTGTGACCTGCAGCTGTTCTAGTTTGAAAGCTGGAATAAACAGTATGGGTAAAGCCCTTGTTGTATCATCGTAAATCCATTAACACCAGCCTGAATTGATGTTTTTTTTCCCAAGACTATCATGTAGTTAAATGAAGATATGTATCTTTATTTTCAAATGTTTGTTTGCCCCTGCTTTCATTGTTGAAAAAACACAACTACTGTGTTTGTATTATTCTTGCTTTATTTGAGAATTGCCGAGGTTTTAGACAAAATTAAGATAGCTAGCACAAATAGACTATCAAGTTCTTGTATTGCTTTAATTTACTTTCTTGCACTAGTTTTGAAATTCTCTAGAGCTATATCCAATGTTACTTTGAGTAAGGGAGTGCTTATGAAAAGGAAAAGAAAGCAAATGGGCAAATCACTGTCAAAACGTAATACAATAGCCTTTCTTTCATTGGAAGTATTAAGAAAGGGTGGTGAAGAGAGGGGAGTCAGGGGAGAAAGTTGTAACTTCATTGCAGGAGACTGATCATTTTTGTAATGGCTGATCTTGGTCTTGTCTCAGGTGGAGCCTGTAGTAGTTTCACTGTGAACTTGATCTGAGTGTAGAATTTCAGGATCTTGTGTTGAAGTTTGAGTTTATTGACATGTGTCAACTACAGAAGGTATCTTGGCCCCACTGAAATACCTGGCAAAATATCCATTAGCTTCAACAAGGACAAGATTGGCGGTGTGGAGGATTTTCAGCCTGGTTTTGGGGGCATTGATATGGACCACACTGCTGAGTTAGTTACGCATCTGTCAGTTCATCATACTCTTAATTTCAGTTGATATCTGAAACATAATAACTGAAAGGAGTATAAATGCCCATTCAGCTTTAATTATTGGCAGTTGTTAGCTGATACTAACTTGTGTGAACCATGCCTGTGGCAAGGTAAACAGTTTTGGGTTTGGTGTTTGTTTTTTTAAACATAGTGTGGACTAGAGTGGCAGTGAAAATGTATTAATTGGGCATGGTTTATTAATTGAGAAATTATCGGTTCATAAGGAAGTTACATTATGGGATTGCATAAGAGTTTTTTCTGAATCTTTGGAAATTATATGCACAGAATGAGAAGTATGATACATGGGTATTCCCTAGTATGAAGTGAAAACATCTGAAGAACTGACTCGGTGTTTCTTGAAGTATCGTGTTGCATAAATAATGTATGCTTAATAGCCTGTGTTACTGCATACAGTAGTTTCTAGAAATACTTGAAGAGTGTCTAACTTTCTTTGGGCAGTGAACATTTCTTTCTGAAGGAACTGTTGAGATTATGACTGCTTCTTTTCCTCTTTTGGTATGAAACCAGGACCTTTCAAAATGTTTTATGACTATTGAGATTCCTGAAGAGCTGTGTATGTGCTGGAGCAGCTTAGAAGACAGAGCCCAAAATAGGCTGTAGCATAGTGATGAGGATGGTGTTTGCTGGGGAAACGGGCTAAGTGTGTTCAACCTGGGGAGGTCCTGTTGGGGTAGGTAAGCACCCTGACCTCTGGGCTGTGAGTTACGCTGGATTTTCTCTGTGTGGTTTAAAAAAAAATAAAAATTTCTGGTTGAAAGTCTTGCCAAATTTTTGGTGTTGCCAAGAGCAGCTCTGGGTGCAGTATGGAAAAATGGTACTGAATAAATTAGAAATTTGATGCTGAACATGTGTGGCTGAGGGAAACCAGATTTTAGACAGCTGCACAGAGGATTTACACATGTACTCGGTGTGCTTGCCTGCAGCTGGATTAACCTTCACTATCATACTTACTGTTAAGTATTGAACTGTACATTTCCATATTTTTTTTTCTTAATAGAATATCACCATAGTTTTGGGAAGCTTGATAAGTTGCCACATTTGCCAAACTTAAGAATATTTTTTTTCGTAGTATACTAAAAGGAAATTTATGAGTTGGATAAACAACCTATTGTAGGTTGCCTGTACTTTAGTGTGTAGTTTTTATTTGTTCTTCTGTATACGGAGCTGGTACTTCACAATTGTGCAGAGACCCTGCCTGTCCTCTTAGGTGTTTGTCTCCTGCCAGACTTTAGAAACCATGAAGATGCATAATGTTGTGCTTAGTAATTCATGAGGTAGCACTTTGTGTTTCTTTTCTTGTTGCAATTTATCTGACTCCTGAACAGTTCCCATTTTTTGGAGCAGTATTCCTAGAGAGGTGTTGAATCATTCTTTGAATATTTAAAGTTAGAAACAACTTCTTGCACTGTGTTGCATAAATGTTGTGTTTGAAATACTGATGATTAAATTCAGTTCCACAGCTCATTTCAAACATTGTAAGTTCATCTTACTATCATTATTATTATTACTATTATGAGTAGTAAGTACTACTCAGGTTTAGAATGTTGGAATGAAAACACATTTTCATATATATAGAAAGTTCACACTTGCATATTGCACTGTCATACTAGGTTAGAATCCCTAATTCCTTTGTTAGCTCTTCTTGAGAGCACAATTCCTGGTAGATTTTTCAACAGTATAGTAGTTGCTTTTTGTTGATTACTGTGGAAGAGAAAATGTTTGAAAGGAATAATGCGATATTTTAGAATATAAGTACAGCATGGTTTACAAGTGAGCAGTTAAATGTACAAAGTCCATTTTTAAAAATAATTTTTCTTCCTTAGTCCTGTTTTCCTGAAATGACAAATTTTTGACAATTATGCCTTCGGTATTTTTGCCCAAGTAAAATTGAGAGTGAGATTTTAGTTTTCAATCAAGTTTGTCAACATTTACCTCTTTTCCATCGAATACTGTGCCATTATTCTGATGCACATTGTTTTTTTACAGTAATAAGAGGGGAGAAGTGGAAATAGTTTTCAATATTTGCTTTTTTAATTCCATCTATGTAAAAATCAGTTTCTTGAAAATAAAGGGCTTGATGTGATGTGGTGAGCAGCTCATAGGATGATTATAAAACATGTGCGTGGCTAGGTACGAGAACCTGAAATTGTCCAGTTTGAAAGGTAATAGATTGTTCAAAAGTAGCATGGACTTGAAATTTAAGAACAAAATACATGGTAATAAGGGTTTGAGTTTATACTCCTTTCTTCCACTCCTGTGTTGCAGAGAATGCAAATTAGGTCTGGTTGTTCCTGCGTACGTTAAGTTTCTTTCAGTGAATCCAAGGCTGGCTGACTGTTAGGAACCTGAGAGAGAACTGGCAATGTAAGGAAGGCAGTAGTTACAGCATCTTAGCAACCTGAAGTGCATGCTGCTGAAATGATACTTATTGCTGAATATGTGGTAGAGCGGCCTCCCCCCCGCCGCAGTTCAGAAGCACACTGAGTTAAAATACTAGCACTGTGAAAATTAATGGCAGTTGTGGGGGAAATTTGTGTGAGGGAAGGACTTCACTGGGCGTTTTGCCTCTGCAGTCGGTGTGGAATCACATAATGCTGCTGTGATCCTTTGATGTAATTTAACAAGGGAGGGATGTTTGCATTTGGTTAATAGTGCTATCTTACATCTCACATATTCAAAAACAATGTAAGGCATAAAAATACCATAAATTGATGTAGCACACGGTTCACTACAGTACCATTTTCTACATTGACTATTAGAGTAATTTTGATCTCTTCTATTTTTGTTGTTCTGATGATTATTGTTATGGTGACAATGTATTTCTTCAGGTATTCCATAGTGAAGTTAATGTTGGGATTGTAGATCTGGAAAATGGTGTAGTGCAGCAGAACAGTACAGATTTGATGGCTTGTATCCATTATAAAGCCTGATGGAGATGTCGTGAAGAGTTCCTGCTGTCTGGATGTGTACAAAGTCTTGCTGAACTTGTGGGGATTAGTGGGCATATCTCCTAACTCAAACGCTAGTTGCTTCAGGTGCTACATATGTTACTGTATGCAAGTTTCATTATCGCCCACTCTAAAGCTGTTAACTACAGCAGTCATTTCCTTGCTTTAAAGCATTGATTTCCAAAGGTCAGTGTTCACTCTCAGAAGGCATGGGCCAGCATGCTGCCAGTCAGGAATTGATACTGTGTAGTCGCATGGAAGTGATGAGTCTGTAGATTTTTACAACAGTTTTGCAGGTAAATTTATTTACTTGTGGTTTACTAAGTTCTGGTGTTGTTCATATTACACTTTTGGGGATTACTGCTCTAAATGTTGCTTTTCTAAACTAACTACTGTTTTTGGCTTTTTACAAACTGTGAAAATAATATTTTACTGCTTGGTATCTGAAGTTGTGTGTTAAGGTTGTATGAAATTATAAATAACTTTGAGAAGGGAAATAATTCTTTGAGACAAGCTTGAATATAATTTGAGCAGATTTAAAATTCAGTATTTACAGTGGTTTTGAATACTCAGATTTTTTCAGTTCTAAAAATCAGGTACAGTATATGAGGCATGTATGAATAGTTGGGCTGTTTCTGGACAAATACAGTTTTAATGACTCTTCAGGCTATAGACCCTGCATGTGTTGCATGCCACTGTGGATTGTGTAGCATGGTGATGAAAAATTGGGGCTGTTAAGGAGCACTGGAGTTAATCTGGCCTTGCCTCCTGCTGTAAGCAGAACTAGCTTCAAAGCTGGGACAGGTTGGTCAGGGCCGTTTGAGTTTTGGAAATTTCCAAAGAGGGTGATTACACCTGCTTGCTTGAGTGTTCTTGTTTGTGAGCTTCTTTTTTCCTTACGTCTGGTTGGAATTCTCTGTGTTGCATGTGTTGGCTGTTGCCTAGTGTCTTGCTGCGCACTGATGAGAAGAGGCTGGCTCTGCTCATCTTAGTATCTGTTTTAGCTAGTGGAAGGCTACAGGTGGCACCTCAGTTAGCCTTCTGTTGTCCAGGCTGAAGTAATGTAGTTCCCTCAGACTTCCTTAGTGTCACTTGCCTGCAGGATTTTATTGGCACTCTGCTGGGTTCTAGCAAGTTTTTCTGTATTTCTTTTAAGAGGGGAGAGGTATGTGTGGCAGAAGTGGACACAGTATTCCAAATGGGAGCTCACAAGTACTGAGTAGAGGGGAATAATTGCTTCTGTCGACCTGCTGCCTGCACTGCAGCTAATGTGAGAGTGGTGGCTGTAATAACTCCACACGTGTGGCTACAGGCTGACAGTTGCTTTAAGCTGGCTGAAACACTGCTGCCTTCCCCAGTACTTAACTCCCCAGCTTGCCCATTCCTATTCCCTCTCTTGTGCTGGCACAAGCAGTCTCGTGGCAAGCCAGAACCAAATCCAGAAGCTAATCGAAGTTGAAACAGATCAATGTATTTTGTCGATGAATTTTCTGATCCAGGTGGCTGTTAACAGCCTTGAGCAGACTCGGGGAAAGTGGATGAGAGGGGTGCAGGACTGCTCTCTCCTTCCTTTCTTTGTCTTTGCTCTGTAGTAGGTGAGAGTGTTGTTGAAAGTGAGGCAGAGATGTTAAGGCCAAGTACTAACAGTCCCCCAGAGGACTGACCTGCATAGCTGGGATATCCTTGTCAGTTTTATTACTTTAACCTTTTCTTATATCCTGTTTGGTAGGATGCGATAAAGGGCACTCTGGTTATTTCCCAAAAGGGACAGACAGTGCTGCTTCCTCAAGTACATGTGACCCAAGTTGAAGTATATGCTAGGTTTGCCAGTGCAGCAGCAGGGTTATGAAATAAGACAGCAGAGGCTTTGCTAATAATAAGTTAGAGGGAGTATCTGTGCTGGGTTGTTACTAATTAGTAAGGATTGCCCTTTGTAAAGTAGTTGAATGTAGCAGCAGGGCTGAGTTTGGCCTACTTAGGATAAACAGCCTTTTTTGGTAGGATTTTTTTATTTTTTAAGCAAAGACACTGTAGAACAGTGTTGATAGTAACTAGGTATTTCTTAGGCTACATTGTAACAGTGCTCCAGCAAGTTGTGTGACTCTTTCCTATGTGTGTATTCCTGCAACTGCCTCTGGCCTGGGCCCTTGTCAGGGCACTGGGTGTACTGGGGGGGCCCGATGGCCCAGACAAGCCTCACCCGGAGCCTGCACCCACAGCCCTTGCCTATGGGCTGAAACCCCTGTCAACTGATCCAAATATAGAAATGAGTCAAACTTTTAAGAGCCTAAACCAGTGGTCTCCAAATGTTCTTAATTGCACACCCCTATCGGTAAAAGTTTTTTGAGCATGAACCCCCAAGGTATGTATATTTGTGTATGTGCTAATGAAGTTCCAGTGTTTTCTGTCTGCACCCCAGTGGATTGTCTTGCATGCCACCCCTCTTTGGAGAACGCTGGTCTAGGCTATTCTAATGCTCTTAATTCCACTCATTGTGTTGAGTTCTGTTTTCAAACTGTCTTGGCTTAATAAAGTTTATGCCCATTTCACACGGCAGTCATTGATTTGCCCCCCTATATGTTAACGAACAGTGAGATGGACAGAATTTATAACTTGTGTATAGAAAACCTGAAAAGGTGGTCAGCAAGAAAAGCAGCACCATTTCTGCTGTAGAAAATGTATTAGGAAAATTTCACAGGATAGGCTTGCTTTTTGTTAACACACTTTTAAATGATCATCTGTGTCAAGGTCATGTGTTGATAATGTTTCCCTCTTTTCTAAAGAGGCTGAATGACTAGTTGTTTTTGGGTGTGCAAGGACTCTGTCGGATTGTGCACCACCTCTGTTGCTGTCCTGAAGTTAACAGGACACTAATCCTCAATGACAACTGCATCAGTTAAAAAGATGTAAACCTGCAGTGTCCTGGTTTCTGCTGGGATAGAGTTAATTTTCTTCCTAGTAGCTGGTATGGTGATGAATTATGGATGAGAATATGCATGAGAATAATATTGGTAACACACTGATGTTTTAGTTGTTGCTGAGCAGTGCTTACACTAAGTCAAGGACTTTTCAGCTTCTCATACTGACCTGCCAGTGAGGAGGCTGGGGGTGCACAATAAGCTGGTAGGGGACACTGACAGCCACGGCTGACCCAAATTGGCCAGAGGGGTATTCCATACCCTATGATGTAATGCTGAACAATAAAACTGGAGGGGAGTTGGCTGGGGGGTGGTATCCCGCTGCTTGGGGACTGGCTGGGCGTTGTTCAGCAGGTAGTGAGCAGTTGCATTGTGCATCACTTGTTTTGTATATTCTTTTATCAAGATTATTATTTTTCCTTCTTTTTCTGTCCTCTTGAATAGAACCTCTTAATCTCAGCCCATGAGTTTTACCTTTTTTTCTGCTGTTCTTCCCCATCCCACAGCATGGGGGAGGTGAGCGAACAGCTGTGTGGTGTTTAGCTGCCTGCCAGGTTAAACCACAACATGCAGTTACACGGTTATGTAGATCTTGGGTATGTGTGGTGAAATAGGAGCAGAATTTAATCTAAATAGGTAGGTTTGTGTGTTGGCTGTGATCTTGATTTTCTTTCACAGACCACATACCCCTGTGTGTGCCATGTAAATTGTGTGTTGGTCCTGTGGTATTTCACAAAAGCGTTGCTATGCAGCATTATGTTAGCGTCATGTTACTTGGGCATCATTTGTGGGGATGTTGAGGTGGTAGCAATCTGTCTGTGTGTTATTTGCAGTTGTCAAGGTGTGAAAGCATGTAGCCCCTTAGGCTGCAAATGCTGATCAGAACAACTGAATGTAGCAAGAGCTCTGTATGATAGGTGTGTTCTTGGCTGTGTGACGGTTCATTGTTCAGTTGTATAAAAACTTGGCAATGGTTTTATACAGATTAGCTCTTTGGTAAACCAGCATTAAAAAAAAGGTGACATAATATTTCTTTTCCATGTGTATATAAAATTCTACTAGTAATGTCATTGTCAAAGCTTGTTAGAAGGATGCACTTCTGGAGGGGACTGGTTGTGATTCTTTGTGTTTATAAAAAATGTAGCTGTTTTCTTTAGGTTTTATTGTCTGTCATAAACTGGCAGAAGTTTATGGTGTATTGGGTAATTTTTCTTGTATCATGTTTGTGAAATGAGGAAAAAGAACAGATTATATTTTCTAATAAGGCCAACTGCATGTTCAGCTAAAGGGCTGAGTGGTGAAGAATATGTAGTACCATTAAGATTTTCTGTCATTGGTGTTCTCATGCAATTTATTTTCCTTCTGATTTTTATATTCAGGTTTTCAAGAATTTAGTGAAATTACCAGATTTGTCTAATACCCACAGGAGTACTGATTGAACAAAGTTCTATGTGGTCATTTTTGATAATATTGAACTCTTATTGTAGTATAATCACAGAGAGTATTTGATTTGGTAAAGCAAATACAATTTATTTTATTTAAATAATGATGTCAGTATTGCTGTAGACACATGGGATGGTGTTTTCACAAGCAGGCATGTAGTGTCAAAACAGAGTTCATGTTGATTTATGGTAGAGATGATTTTTACTTCTGGTTAGCTAGCAGTCTTTGAAACCTGGCTCTTGAGAGATGGATATGGTGTTTTTTAGCTGTTAGAGGAAATAGCACCTTCCCCTAAGTAGTGCTAACAATACAGTTAAAGCAGAATGCTAATCACCGAATGCTAATTGCTTATTAATTTGTTCTTACTAATGAACATTTACATATAAATTCCGTGATGTCATAAAATGTCATTTTACTTGCATAGCATTAAATTGCAAGATCAGTGCTCAGGCTGGTGGCTGTATGCAAGAGTGAGCAGGTGTATTACTGAATTACGGGAGAAATTACTAAGATGCATAATCACCTCATGAGTGCTGATTTTGTTGACTTTTGAAGTAGTTCTTGGTAGCTGTGCTTTATTTTCCAGTTGTCTCAGAAAGGTGATGCTGAGGGATCCTTATAGTGATGCATGTTCCGGTTCTGCTTCACCCTTACTAAGCTAAAGCACAGGAAATTGAGGAAAAAATCTGAATGAGGCTATGCAGTATGGAGGACAGACTGCCATCTGCTAGTCTAAAGTATGAACAGTTTTGGAATTAGTGAGGTATAGAAAAAATCCAGGAAAGAATCGCAGGATTGCTGAGGTATGAAGGTAGGTCTGAAGATCACCTCATTCAGTGTCCAGCTTACAGCAGGCTCTGCCAGAGCAGACTGCTCAGGGCTGTGGTCCAGCAGGGTTCTGGTTATCTCCAAGGATGGAGACTCCATAACCTTGCTGGAAAACCTGTGCTGGTATTAACTACCATTTTAACTACTATTTTTTGTTTGTTTGTTTGTTTTTTAATTTCTTATGTTTAAATATATTGTTGTTGTTTTGATTTTTCCCCTTGCCTCTTGTTCATTCAGTGGGTATCAGTGAGAAGGATTTGGTTCAGTCGTCTTTACACCTTTCCACCAGGTATTTATACACATGGGTAAGATAACCCCGTAGCCTTCTGTTCCACAGGCAGAACGGTCCTGGTGCTCTCAGTTTCTTGTGTAACAGATGCTCTAGTCCCTTCCATTGTCTTAAACATTATGGAGATCTGTATGAGGGAGAGCCTGAAGAACAATTCACGTGGATCTGATCAAGGAGAGTAAGTTTCTGTTTGGTGAGAAGTAAGAGAGAGAGCAAAATCTGTATTAATAGATTTGGTTAGTATGATAGCAGACTTTTTAAGAGAAGTTGAGAAAAAAACAGGCATGGAATGCACAGTGATCAATTTGATGTGATTAGAAGATGTGTGAAGGTGAGACTGGATAACTGACTGGAAGCCAGGGTACCGAGAGGTTTAGAAAATGCTGGCATCCGTTGATGACTGAACTGGTGGATTATATGGGACCTTTACAGAGGGAATAAGGGAGGATAAAGTCCTGAGAGTTACTGATAGGGAAAAGGGAGAAGGTACAATCTTAGATGACATTCTGAGAGTTATGGTGAACAGAACCAGAATATGCAAACAGAAACTTTGAAGGAACAGCAATCAGGCGAAAAAGTGATGAAATGTGTTTGGTATGGGCAGCACCCAACTGAGTAGGCAGTGTGTAAGGCTTGGTGGTTGTGATACTGTGAGGCTGAAACTGTTCTGTACTCAATGAATGGATGCTTACATTGTGTGATTAAGGTAAATGAATTCCTCACTTGCTGTTAAAAGGATTGTCAGTGGTCTGTACTATTAATCACAAGTTTGTTTAAATACACTTCTGAGTATTGTTGAGGAAAAAAAGGAAGTAGCCATATTGTCACTAGCAATAGCTAAGGAAGTTCTGCTAGAAAATAGTGTTCTTTTGAATGTCTTGGCTTTGTCATGTCTTGGCTGTGGTTTTAGCCTATAATAGCACTGTCATGATATTGACCTAGATTTGTTTACCTTTTTGGCTGGTCGGTATTATAGCCAGTAATTGTAAAAGTAGGTTCTGTAGTGGTTGGTTAATCCCATGCTGGGCTTAGCTGGGAGTAAATTCCTACAGAAACATTTTAATTGGAGTCTTGAGATTGTATTCAGTGTTGATTTTTTTTTTTTTTTAAAGTCACAGAAGTTCTGTTTAATCAGTTTGGTTAGTCATTTGTCTTTCTCCAATTTAAAATTCTAAAAAGAACCCTAAATGGTAAAACTTTGCATGGGATTTTGTACATCATTACATGTGACTGAATTTGATTTTGAGATAAATCAGTGGACCTCTGTAGAAGGTGCAGGTTTAAGAACTTTGCCAATAGTAGACACTGTCAGCTTCATAAATCGCATAATAAAAATATTGAGATATTCTAAATTGGTCTTATTGTTGAAGGCAGTCTTTTGTCTGACACATCAAATATCCATCCTCTCCCTCTTTGTTCTAGTTGTCATGGATGATGATGATGATGAATCCTGTCTCCTTGACCTTATTGGGTAAGTTTTCCTTAAGCAATTCTTTCAGAAAAGTTGGAAAAAATAGTTTTGCAAAATCATCTTCTTGAAGGTGATTCTGCCTCAGTATTGTCTCAAGACTAGGTGACTTGCAAATGAAATGAGCAGCTATGCTTCACTTTCTCCCCGAGGAGATGTGTGTATCACACAGCCTTCAGCCCCAGTGTATACCAGCTGACAGTCCACTTGCTGGCCTTCTCCTCCAGAGAGGTGAAGGAATAAAGTGTGCATGGAGGTTGGATTCCCTTCTCAGCTAGTGGCAATATCAGGTTGGTGTTGAAGCACGTTACTAGGGATTTCGTTACAAACTTTGCTGCAAAGAACTATTTTTTTAACTAAAAAATAAAGATCTCAATTTTTTGAGTAGTGGAACTAAATGGTTTATTAACACTATGCTTGTATTTTACAGGGAAAAGTAAAATTATAAGTAATTTCTACTAATGACATGCATTTGCATGGAAATGTTAGAAAAATAGGATTGCTACCTGGTGCCGTTAAGTATTCACAACAAACAAGAATGGCATTTGGCTCAAAGATACTTGATTTTAATAAAATTGGGGATTTTAGATGGTCCTGTTTTGTTTTTGGTTTGGGTTTTTTTTTTTTTTTCATCATTTCTGTAACAGATTTATTTGGAGGTTTATAGTTCTACATGGGAATCTCAAAAAATAATGTTGATAGCTGGAGCATGAGCAAGATTTTTGTGGATTGTGTATATGAGAAATTACCTTCCTTTGGCCAACATTCATGTCAGTATTGAAGGAGAGTTAATATGGTATAACACATTTAAAATGTAAAAAGAGCATCGAACATTTAATGTACAATACTTTATTCAAACTCTGCCAGAAGTTAGTATGACATGAGTCTTGTAGCAGCTGCTAAAAGTTCACCTCTGCTTCATACAAGATTTTTTTACTGTCTTAAATACATCGGCCATTTACCTTTCTCATGCATGCAAAGCTTCCAGTGAAACCAATGGGAGCTTTACCTTCAGAAAAAGCCAAAATACCACCACAGTGGCTGCTGTAATTTGGGGGGTTACTCTGTGGATGCTGTAGCAAAAGCATTGCCGGTAATGGCTGACAGTTACGTTCTGTGAAGTATACTGTGCAAGATTACTGATTGGAGCTGTATGAAAACACATCCTCCTTGGAACATAAAGACGATAATTGACTGCATGGGACAATTAAATGCTCTGTGGTGAGCATGAATCAGGAGGATCCTGCTACAAGTTCACAGGTGGTCCAGGAAATGAAGTGCTCTCTATACAGATGAGTGTTTGTGTGAAAAATTACAGTGTACTTCCTGCTGCTGGCAGCAATTACTGTCTTAAGCATCTAGAAGAATAGAAACCAGCATTTTTTACCCATCTTATCTTTGATTTTGGTAAGTGCCTTCTAAAATTCCTTCCTTACTAAAGACAATATTTAAGGTGATGAAGTGTTCTTCATTTTCAATTGCATTTTTTAATGTTTTAAAGTCAGTGAGTGTAACTAGTATTAAGCGGCCTGGTTATTTTATTGATAAGACTCATAAGCTTGATAGAGCCCTATATGAGATAATGAGTCCTATTCTCCTTAATTATTGAAATTTAGTGTAATCTACTATTTGAGAATATATGTAACCACTTCTGTGTTGTAAGCGTAATAGTGCCATGAGGTCCCTGCCAGGTACCAAAATGTCTTTTGTAAACACATGAATAAGCTTGTTTTTGAAATAAAAAAGAGAGAAATCACAGGTGTATTTGTGCTTTTAGAAGAGTATTTGTAAACTTGAAAGGTCTTTAACTTGTTCCCTCTTTATTTTCTAGGATGATCAAGAGAGAAGGAGAAATGTTTTGAATTAATATTTTTTACGTGAGAATTTGCTTCTCAAAATGTTGTATTATTACTTAATAATCAATAAAGATATTTTAAAATAAAAAAAACCTCCATGTCATTTTACTCCTCATGTTAATGGACATGTTGGGAAATGCTGTATAATTGTTGTATTAAAATAATCCCATGTAACACAACCTTTTAATGTTTTTTACTTGGTTTGTATGTGCAGTTACATTAATGTATTTTTTTGTCTGAATTTCCCATGATCATTCAACCAGACCATATTTTTAATCTGAGTTTTATTCAGTGATAGTGCTAAGTTAATGAAATACATTGAAATTGTATTTCATAATATTTAATCATTTGTATCTATGGTTGATTTCACTTGGAAAAGGTGCTGCTCTTTTCTCCAAGTGAAGGGACTGTTACTCTGGCAAGCATAAATTTCTGCTGACTTACATTAAGGGTGGCAGAAAACATGTTAAAAGATTCAGGTTTGTCACTAGGGTATTTTTGTTAATGTTAAATGTGGCAGAAAACATGTTAAAGATTCAGGCTTGTAAATAACCCTGTTGATTTAGGCACTAGCTAAACAGACATTGTAGTTCATCTCTGTAGAAGCAACGATACCTGTTTTAGCTCTCATGTTATTTGGTGCTAGTATTTTCCTTTGGTTTTGTACTATGTGCTGTCATAATATCCTGTGTGTTTTAAGACAGTATGAGTAATACTGTTATAAAGGGAAGTAAGGTAGACTGCAACTAAAATTTTATATTGAACATAGTTTATTGCTTGAAATGCCTTGGTACAATGACAGCAAATAACATCAGCATCTGAAGATTGTGCTGATACAGATACACAGATCCTCAGATGGTATTAACTTTCAGCTTTGCATTGGAGTCAGTGAAAGAAATGTGCTTTTATTATAAACCTGATCTATATGAATGCAGTATATGGCTTAGTTAAATTAGTTTCATTAGCAGAAAGAGCTTCCTAAAAGTGGTAACTTTTTTTCTTTTCCCCTCCCTTAAGGGACCCACAGGCACTGAATTATTTTCTACATGGACCTAGTAGTAAATCTGTAAGTAGCATTCCTGTGTATTAGACATATATAACCTTCATTGAGTGTGTTATTTCTAAACATTATTTTTGTCTTTTACCAGAGCAATGAAGACTTGACTAATGCAGAATATTCTGTAGCCAACTCAAATTCAATTTTCGCTAACTCCAATGTAAGTGGTCGGGAGATAAATTATATTTGTATTGAGATTGCATGGTTCTGTTATGGCTTTACATGGCTTTTATAAAAGGTTTTGACCTTTTTCATATGCACATTCTGAATGCTGACATAGAACCACCTCATGCTGTTAATATTTTAAGTGTTTCAGCGGGGAATTGATCGAAAGATACTGCGCTATTGGGCCATGTTTTGTAAATATGTAAACCAGCTTGCTGAGCAGTGAAAATGTTCTCCGGTGTAACTCTCTTGTAAACCGGACTTGTAATCTTAGTGATGGTAGATGTATAGTTGAGCTCAAATGTAGACCTTAAAAGTTGGTCATTCATGCATTTCCTGTGTATGTTAGGATGGTTTTGTTTCGTATTTCTAAGTAGAATCTGAGCTAGCAATTTTTTTAAATTAATAAATGGGGGTTTTTTTGTTCTTTAGACTGAATAGCTAGCTTGGGATGTTTCCATCCTGTAACATCAGTGTTAGGGAAGACACTTCAAATTCATTAGGTGTTGCAAGTTGTCTTTGTTATTATTTTTTCACCAGGAGTGTACTGCAGCCCAGGACCAAGTTTTACCCAATGAGGTTGTGGAATCCCCATGCTTGGAGATAAAGCCAATGTTGATCTACTTTAATACTGTAGTAGTCCTACTTTGAGTAGGAGGTTGGGCTAGATGACTTCCGGAGATCCCTCCTGACACACATTTCTTTAATTTCTTTGGTGTGTTTTTTTTAAAAAAAGAGTTCAGTTATTAGAATACATAGGGAAGGGTTTCCTTGGTAATTCCTCTTTCTGTTGTACTGTTGTCTTGAGTCTGTCCCATGTTCCTAACAGATATGTGGGTATACTTGTAGGTGAACTTAAATAATTGGCATAAATAAATCCTGAAAACTGTTTATCTGTGTGTAGAGAACTAGTGACTTTTCTGTAGCTACAGTAGTGTGATGTGAAGTATTTGCCCCGTCCTTCATTTCGATATCCTTACTAAATATTACAGGAGAAACATTGAGTGACAGTTCTTTCTCCAGATAAGCTGGTTGAGGTAATGGTGGGGGAGTGGGGTACCAACAGTAATGGGTATGCCCAGTTTTCAGCTAATCAGGAGCAGTGGTTTCAACTTGGTACCAGTTAGCCATTATCGGACAGCAGCTTCCTGTATGCAACATGGCAGGTGGGTTTTGTAGACTTAATTCTAAGGAAAATGAGGTTATAGGGGAAAAAGGTGACGTATGACATGCATTTGTCAAAGCCTAGACTTCCTAGTTGTTCGTAAAGGTTTTCTGGTACGCATGAGTAGGTGGAAAGACATCAGGAGTGTATTTCTGGCATATTTTCAGAAAGTGAGTATTTGGAGTGATTTTGAGGAGTAGGAGATTCTGGGCAATGTGGGATTCTTGCGTAGTAGTTGGAAAAAACAAAAATATTTGGTGAAAGCCAAAAGAGCTTTCTGGTATGTGAGGTTGGGGGTTAGGTAATCTAGAAGGCAGATGGTCAGAGGAGCAGGGATTTCTAGTGTGTGTTCCTAGGATGGCTTACTGTATTTACATTCTCCAGCACTTGTTCCTCTCGTGTTCTGTTTTCATCCTTTGTATTTTCATCATGAATACCAATGCCATTTTCTTTTCCTCCCTCCCTTGCATGAGAGCCCTGTGCTGACCTAAGTGAAGAATGACTTGATTGCAAATACAGATTCTTATAGTGTGTTGTAAGGAGCAAGGAGTATCTAAAATACAAATAGATGTTTTTTCAGTCCCTGCTTATAATGTAAGATACGTGAAAAGTTAAAGGCTTCTGAGTTTTTTGTCATTGAAGTTTTTGCAGATACTGAAAGTTCTGTCTTTGTATGTATTCAGAATTGCTACCATGAAGTAGGATTGACTGTCTTGATGCCCGTCTCATGCCTTTCAGTGGCAGAGTTGACAAATTCAGTGTCAAGGGTTCAGTGCCTCAGCTGGTAAGCATGCTCAGCCAACACCTAACACAAACAAGATTAAGTTCCTGCTGACTGAAGGATGAGAAAGCAGTGTCCACTCTGCCCCCCTGTGCCCTGCCCCCTCCTCCCCCCCCCCCCACCCTGAGCTGAATGATTGCATAACACCTCTACTGATGGCAGGTTGGTTTCCTTGGGCAGTTGTCAGTCTCTCTTAAAACCCGCATGAGAGGGTTCCTTAGCCATTGTCCTGTTATGTGGGTTGTACTCAGTGACTGCTTCCACCTTCCTATTATAGTAGAGTAGAACAGCTTAAAAGAGCAGAATATTCATGCATGGAGCCAGCAAGAATAAGACTCTTGAAAACTCAAGAATAAGCAGATTCATGAAGCTGCAGAGTCACTGATTTCTGGTTGAAAGTAGCATGGTGTACTGCATGGCCGTTCTGAATTTGGGAAGCAGTGATTCAGATGTTAAGTTGGAAGGTCCCAGGTTCCATGCCCGTAAAATTGGTTTTGGATGTTAAACAGTTCTGGAAGGAGGGAATGAAACTTGGCGTTCTTCATTCCAGTGGGAGAGTTTCAAACTGTTAATCTTGATTGCATGTAATATTGTTTATTACTACTGTTGCTGTTGTTAGTAGTAGTAATAGTTATATTGTTAGTACTAACTGGAATAGCATTAATTGTAACCCTCTTAAGTTACACAGTCATGAAATATTTGAGATTGGTCATTGTCACGGAGGCAAGTTACAGGTGCAATAGGAAATTCTCCACAAGAGCCTCTACAGTTGTGAGTCCTAGTGATGCCCTAGTTAGTGACTCCTTCTTGCTCTGCCTGATGGTAGCTAGGTACAGTTGAGAACCCAATTTGTAATTTTACGTGTTCATAAGATGCAGACATCGAGACAGTTTCATAAAATATACAGGCTGATTTGGAAAGAGATTGGGGTAAAATTCTGAATAAATATGCTTGGGGAACTGAAGTTAGGGTGGGGACGTTATTGCATATGATAATTACAGCTTGCAGCATTTTCACACTGGTTATATGAGGTGAAAACAAGTGTCTGTGACCTTCAAGGAGTGAAGACTTGGAGTATGAATCGTCTGATAATTTCACACTCATGTTTTGCATTATCTTGACCTAAAAAGAAAGTGCATGTTGGTTTTGAATAGTTGGGATATGATTTTGCAATTTAGAAGGGTGTACTCTGTCTAACTTAAAACTATTGCAAGTAGTAGTATGCATTTACATTCATCATTCCACCTGTAGAATCCTGATAGTTGTGTTCTCTAGAGTTTTTGGACATAATGTTGTTTTAGGAAAATCTTACTAGCTGTAGGCCAGAGTAAAGTAGGTTCTGATATTCCTTATCACAGTATTTATGGATATAAATTTGAAGGATTTTTTTTTCATTCAAGGTGCCACTTAATATTTGCTGTAGTTTCAATGTTTGTAGTTCTCTCTAATCTTTTTACTAGCATAAAGCACAGTCTGTAGCATTGTTTTTCGTACTACTTTGGTTCTACAATTTTTCTAAACAAAGAGCTAGTGTAATTCCTTTACTTCATTAAATACTTGCTAGTTTGCATTGTGTGACTATTGAAATATCGGTAGGGTTTTGGAGATGGATCTAGAGGAAGTCAGCGAAAGAGCATTGTGAAAGGCGCTTTCTCCTGCCTTTTCCCTGCTACTACTGTTGCTGCTGAAACCTTGCCCCAAACTGAGTTACAATGGAGGTCTTCTCATTCCTCCTTTCTTTTATCCCTTTGTCCATACAGTGCTCAGCTTGAGGAAGGGAAAATGGTACTTTGTCACATCCTCTTGAAACAG
Source organism: Falco punctatus (assembly GCF_963210335.1). NCBI lineage: Eukaryota > Metazoa > Chordata > Aves > Falconiformes > Falconidae > Falco > Falco punctatus. The sequence continues at coordinate 21,828,171 of NC_137592.1, read as the reverse complement.
TGCAGCTGCAGAGCTGAGTGCTGTGGAACTGGAAGACTTGAGAAGTGAGGGTGGTGTCTCCAGCAGTCTGTTATGAGGGCATGAGTGGGGTGCCAATGACACACATGTTTATGCTGGCCCACTGTATGGGATGAATGTCACCTTACATACAGACTATGCGAAGAATATAATTCTGTAAAGAATGTTTGCTTGCATGAAAAGGAGCTTAATGGGGAAACAAAGTAGAGCTTGGACTTTCTGAAAATGATGTATTTCTTGGTTTGCATTTCAGAGCACTGATCCGAAGTCGTCTATAAAAGGTGTAAGCGGTCAGCTTGGAGAGGGGCCTAGTGATGGACTGCAGCTGTCCAGTAGCCTTCAGTTTCTTGAAGATGAACTTGTATCTTCTCCTTTACCTGATCTTACTGAGGATCAGCCTTTTGATATTCTTCAGAAGTCCTTACAGGAGGCCAATATTACTGAACAGACTTTGGCAGAAGAGGCATATTTGGATGCCAGTGTAGGTTCTAGCCAACAGTTTGCACAAGCTCAGCTTCATCCTTCTTCATCAGCATCCTTTACTCAGGCTTCTAATGTTTCTAATTACTCAGGTCAGACGTTGCAGCCTATAGGAGTTACTCAAGTGGTACAGCAACCTGTTGGAGCATCTTTTGCAAGCAATACAGTCGGTGTGCAACATGGCTTTATGCAACATGTCGGAATTAGTGTTCCCAGCCAGCATTTGTCTAATAGCAGCCAGATTAGTGGTTCTGGGCAGATACAGCTAATTGGTTCATTTAGTAATCAACCTTCCATGATGACCATTAATAACCTTGATGGATCTCAGATAATACTGAAAGGCAATGGTCAGCAAACACCTGCAAACATGAGTAGTGGCCTCTTGGTTCATAGACAAACTCCAAATGGTAACTCACTGTTTGGTAACTCAAATTCAAGTCCAGTAGCACAACCTGTAACCGTTCCATTTAACAGCACAAATTTTCAGACGTCATTGCCTGTCCATAATATCATCATTCAAAGGGGTTTGGCCCCAAACTCTAACAAAGTTCCCATTAATATCCAACCAAAGCCTATCCAGATGGGTCAGCAGACTGCTTACAATGTGAATAACTTGGGAATACAGCAGCATCACGTGCAGCAAGGGATTCAGTTTGGGTCTGCAAACTCACCTCAGAGTTCAGTAGTTGGTCCTCATATGTCTGTTAATATCGTTAATCAACAAAATGCAAGAAAGTCAGTTACACCTCAGACAGTTAGCAATGCTGGAGGTAGTATTGTTATCCATTCTCCTATGGGACAGCCTCATACACCTCAAAACCAGTTTCTTATACCTACAAGTTTGTCTGTTAATTCTAATTCAGTTCATCATGTCCAGGCCATAAATGGACAACTTCTTCAGACTCAGCCTTCCCAGCTGGTTCCCAGCCAAGTGTCTGCTGAGCATGTAATGCTCAACAGGAACTCTACAAACATGCTAAGAGCCAACCAGTCATATTCGGGACAGATGCTGAATAATCAGAACACAGCTGTTCAGCTTGTCTCCGGCCAGACATTCACAGCTCCTGGAAACCAAGTTATAGTAAATCATGGGACTTCACAAATTGTTGGTGGACAGGTGCCACTGCAGCAGGCATCACCAACGGTGTTGCATTTGTCACCCAGTCAAGCTAGTGTTTCTCAAGGTAGATCGAGTTTTACTACGATGTCACCTGGGCAGTCTACAGTCTCAAATATGTCAGCTTCTAATCGATTTGCTGTTGCAAGTTCTTCTGGTTCAGTACATCCTAGCTTGGGACCATCGGTTCAGTCTGTTGCATCAGGAGGAAACTTCACTGGAGATCAGCTTACACAGAACAGAACTCAAGTTCCTGTCAGTGCATCGCATCGTCTTCCAGCATCCTCTTCCAAATCTGCCAGCACCTTCAGTCACACGTCAATTGGAGTAACACAACAACAGTTCGCCTTTGGTCAGGTATGAAAGCTGCTTGAGAATGTAGCGAAAGAAATGCTTCTAAGTTGTGCTGAAATCTGGTTAACAAAGTATTAAAGTTGATGTTAATACAAAGAGCAATAATTTTGCTAATTTATATTTTTCAAATACTGTGGAACTGCTGAAAATTACTGTAACCCAGAGATGTCATTTCACTCGATATTTTCTAGCCTGTCACTGAGTGCAAATGAAGGAGTCTGTCACTTCCATTAATTCAGAAGGTTTTGTTGGTGATGTATAGTAATGTCTTCAGAAGTGCTTAGCACTGATCTGTTTCTGCTCCTATTTATATGAATGGACATTGTAAGATTATAAATAAGCTCTCCTGAAGATCTTACCATAGAGCTAGTTTTAAAGGCTGGGGTACATTCTTAACCACTTTCAAGTCTTCTGACCTCACTAAAAACTGCCTGTATTTTCAAAGTTTGACCTATTCAAATAAGGGGTGAAAAAGTTTCTTGGGTTTCTCTGTTATTTGCTGTACTGGCATTTTGCCCGCTAGTTCTGTGAGTCTGGAAGAGTTAGCAGTTTTCAAATTTGAAGCAAAGACAAGACGAGATGTTCTTAGAATCCTTAAAAGGAAATACCTTTTAAAGTAGTTGTAAAAGCATAGCATTCAAAAATATTTTCTTTGGGAAGAGGTCTACTTTCTAAATTTGCTTCTAAGGTGAGAATGGTTTTTTGTTTTGGTTTGGTTTTTTTGTTTTGTCCAATTGGTGCAGCTGCAATATATGTGCAACTGTAGTTTGTTTTGGTAAGTGAGCTTCCAGGCTCTGCCAATACTTAATTCAGTCACTTCTCACAGAATTAGCAACAAACTATTATTCCACTTCTTTCTTTTTTTTTTTGCCCTTTCCCCCCCCCCCCCCCCCCAGTCGTATAAAATACTGATAACATCTGTCTCAAAATGCATTTGCACTAATTATCTTAGACCTTTCTCTTTTCCCAAAGGTGTGATGGATTTTTTTTAACCAAGACCAAAATGGGCAATGAAAATGTGTCTTAGAAAATAATGTCACTTTAGGAAATAAGGGCAAACATGTTGCAGAACAACGTATTTAGTCTTTGCCAGAACTACTAGCACAGGTTGTAACATTTTGTTTGCAGTTGAGTAATTTGAGGCCTGCTTGACTTTCTCTTCTTGTGTCTTCATCTATTTGTAGACTATGTGCTGGGTCGGTGACTTTCAGCAGTTACAAAAGCATAATATTTCTTACAGCTGTAAAAGATCATTTTAGTTTTGTGCTGAAATTTCAGAGCTGAAAATGGGAACTACAGAGAACAAATTCTACTGTTTAACAAAACCTTTTTGATTTGTTTGTACTTGCATTTTAAATATTGTACTGTATTGTAAACCATGTATCATTCAGTTGCTAAACGCTGGATGGTTTGTTCCACTGTGTATTTTTTTTGTTGTGGAAACAGCTTATTTAGTCATCTTGCAGTTTTGAGACGCAAAAGCTGAGCTTTCTGAGGGCCACTTGTAGTGGTAAATCATGGGGTTTCTAGAATGTAACTGTAAATTTCTGTTAATCTCTGATTTACTTTATAAAATTACTGAACTTAGGAGGAATTGAGATGTCTGAAATTTCACCACTTACGAGTTTGAGTTTGAAGAAATATGTGTAGAGCTGAATTTTACTTGCCTTTTTTCTTTTTACCTCTGTTTATTAAAGCTTTCAGTAAATGTTTGATTGTGGGTTTTAATTTTATTTTTTTTATGTATATTGCACAGAAAAAAGCTATGAACCAGACATCACCAGTTTCTGCATCGAAGACACAGGATAATTTGCGACAACCTCAACTAACAAGTCTTCTGAGCAACACACTATCAGGTCAACTAAGGTCTTTTTAAAATCATTTTCTTAATTTTCTCCATCAACAGAAATTGGTGGTTCTTTGATGTGTGAGACTTGCATTGATGGCTCATGCTGATAGGGTCCTAAAGGTTATCAAAATTTTATCTTCAGAAGAACACTAAATTTTTCGGTACTGAATGTGTGCTTTTATATTTCCCAACCACGGCATTTAGTAGAGTGAAAAGTTGAATCTCCACTTTTCCCATTCTATAAAATGCAAAATTGTACCTTTTTTTTTTTTTTTTTTTACTTTTTGTCCAGCTTAGGAAAACAGAAATAAGCAATTTTCAAAATACAAGCATGCTAAAAATTCTATGAAAATTTTAGACCTTCTCTTCTGATAGTTGCTTCAGATACAGAGGAAAGAAGAATAGCGATTACAAGGTTATATGCAGGCTGTTATTGTTCAATTTGTTTTGGAATGTGTCACTTTCACTTAAAAGAGTTAATGCATTGTTCATGGCAAAATACTTAGCTTTTCAAGCAGCACCATACTACTAAAAGGACAAAATCAATATATTCGAAGCAAACAAAATGCAGTAACCTTCATGTTCTCTTTATTCAGAAAGGTTACTTATGTACAAGATCCCATAATCTATTTGTTGGGGTGTTTTTCCCATGTGTACAGTTATGTGCAGGCTGTCCAGGCAGTTCTCTACAATAGACACAGTATGGTTGGTTTTTTTTTTTTTAAAAAAAATAAATTCTCATTTGCATTGTTTGTAATGTAGCGTGGCTGATAAGGTGCTGTTTGAATTCCTGAGCATAGCAATTGAAGGAAGTCTGCCTATTTAGAAAATCTAAAAAAACATATTTATAATGCCTGTGTCTACATACTTTCAGGAGCTCTAGAATTTTTTTTAATTTATTTTCTTGAGGGGAGGGTTAGTATTGGAAATTGAAAATGTGTGATTTTCAGTAAATTCTTGGGACACTATACTTAATGGTACTTGAATTTCTTCTTATATTGCAGTACTATAGTAGATGATGATCTATATTTGAGGATTTTTGTAGCTTGCAGCACAAAATATCAGTCCTGTTTCATTTTTGAGCCAGTTTCTCCACAGGGTAGTTGCACTAATGCTTTTAAGCGTATGAGACGTATAGGTACATGAAATTACTCTGTTCTTGCCTAGGATGACAGTTGTCTTAACATATTTTTTATAGGGCAGGACTGTGGAGGAAAAATCATACAGCAATCTCTAGGGACAGCACAGCCACAAGAAAAAGTAATAGGATCATCATCAGTTCAACAGAGTATACAGGTAGAGAATACTTCTATTTTTATGTTTTCCTTTCCCTTAAAGCTTTAGTGGTTTGGGATGTTTCACCTCCGTATTGATAATCTAGGAGTCCTTGCAGGTTTTTTCAGAGTGTATGAAGTCACTCAAGCTTGTCAAATTCTACCTTGACATAATAAACATTGAGTCTTCTGCAAATTGATATTCTGAATGCTGCTTTGAGATTTAGTATTCAGTAAGTGGTGTCTGACTGTACTGTTCCCTGAAGATAATTTCATATGACATAGCAATTCTTCATTGAGTTGGATGTGATAGACCTGCTCTTACCGTTACTTCTTACAAACTCAGCTATTCTCTAGCTGATTGGAGGGCATGGTTTGTGAGAAGTAGCAGAAAAATTCCATCTGGTCTTTGTCTGTTTTATTCTTTACTACATTGTCATCTTTTTTTGCTTTTGTTTTGTTTTGTTTTTTAAACCACCAGAAGTGTGCAACTATGTACAAAAATTTGACACTATGTCCGGGGTTTGGGGCTGGAAGGGGAGACCATCTTTTTTGGAGGAGGAATACCAGAACTTCTGGAGGGAGGAAACAGTTGTTAACATTCATGGACCAAGTAGCTGAGGACGAGAAGTGAGGTTTTGGTATAGGCTTGAAAGTGTGAGCTTTTTTGTGGATGGAACTAAACTACAAAATGACAGAAGAAAACAAGGAAGGATCAGCTTTAGAATTTTTGTTCCTTGCTGTAAATGTATTTATCAATGTAGTGTGATGTGAATGTTTTTCTCTGCCTTACTGATGTACAAGCACAGCAGAAGATGCAGTAGTACTCAGTTATGAGTTAAGCCTGGTTTTGAAATTGTTGGCTAGATGTTCATTCTCCTGTTGGTGAAGGCTTTTTATGCTCTGAAGCCAGAGGCTTTTTGGCCAGCAAGTACCTTTATAATATGCCTGCTTTATGTTGCTCCTACTTCGCTAAGGATGATGCTCTGTACCACATGCTTTTTTGTTCATTCTAACCATTTTGTAGTTCAAAAGAGCTTTAATGCAGTCTTTTTTAAAAACCATAAGTAACTTTTACTCTGTGACTGGTTTCATTAGTGTGACTAGCTGACTAAAAAAATCCCCAAAACTTCATATTAAACAAAGACTCTGATCCAGAATGGCTTCTTTGGGAGAATACTTGGATTGCAGTAATGCCTCTTAAACAGTAGGGACATGAATGTTTACCACCTCAGAGAACCTCACATCTTAAGACAGTGTTCATGTGAAAAACCTCGGCTTCATAAGTGTCTAAGGAAAGGAGATGATGATGTAGATCTACCTGATGTATGTATCTATAGCATTGACACTGAAACAGAATTCCTAGAACCACTTTCACCCCACACCCAGCCACCATGGCTTTTGAGAATTAAGTATGCAACCTTAGCCTTCTTTCCTGACAGATACTCTTAATCCGTCAAAATCAGGCATGATGACATCAGCTGAGAAATGCAGAGACAGTTCTTGAGAGCGGATTTATTTGGAAAAGTTTTTAGTTGTGCGTTTTCTTCTATTTACCTGCTAAATTTGATAACCAACCTTTTTCCTAATGAAGCGTGTATATGCACTATAGTGGAATTTGCCTGCAAACATTTCAGACCTTTGGTCTGGGTAAGAGAAGTGACTTCCCGAAGTGCCCTGTGAAAATAGGAGGTAGTTGAAAGTGTTTATACTTACGTGGTCACGCTTAGTATTGGTGATATACTTAATTTGCAGAAATAAATGCTGAAACTTAGACTTTGCAGGGGAGGGGATATATTGTAATTTGTCTTTTATTTTGAACTTAGGTGGATGGTCATTTAGTTGGACAGAAAAGGCCTGCTGCTAAACAGTTAACTAAAGGAGCTTTGTAAGTCATTCTTCTTTTGTAATTTTTCTGCAGATGTTTCCTCTAACCTTAATCTCTTTTTAGTTTTTTTCAATTTATAAAATTATGTTAAGAGTATATGTTAATTATATATCTTTAATTTTTCTTGTAGTATTCTACAGCAGTTACAGAAGGATCAGGTGCATGCTGTGACACCAGATAAAAGTCAGTTCAGATCATTAAATGATGCAGTTCAGAGACTCCTTTCATACCACGTGTGCCAGGGATCACTGCCAACAGAAGAAGACTTAAGAAAAGGTAATTTTCTTTTTAAGAATTGGAAATAAGATTCTAATCAATGTATTGAGAGATTTTTTTTTAATGTAAGTTAGAGCAATAAGAAAGGGAATATTTTTAAGTTTGTGCAGGTTACTGAAGAACAGTGTTTGAAAGTATGTTCTTGTCCTTCCAGTGGACAGTGAGTTTGAATCTGTAGCTACACAGCTTCTGAAGAGGACACAGGCTATGCTGAACAAATACAGATGTTTGCTTATAGAAGATGCAATGGTAAGGTGTATAACCCATGTACATTTTATGTTTATGGGATGTGATTCAGTTTGTTAAAAAGAAAAATAAAAAAAAGATATCTGCAGGAAGGTGAGAGTTGGGATTATACTTCATTTTGTTGAGGGTTTTAGAGATACATACATACTATATGTATATATGTACGTATCTCCAGTGTACTTGTTATACCACCAGCAATCTTAGTGGCCAGCCTGCATTTTTATCAGTGAAATGGGTTGAGTTTGTATTTCCCATTCTGCCTAAAGTACGGATGCTGTTACATTTGAGTTCCGTAGGTGCTGAAGACACATGAACTTCTGCTCTCTGCTTATACATTGCTCTTGCACTGAACAGGCTGTGGGAGTCAGATGATTTCTGTATGTTTCTGTAGGTGATAGAGCCTGAAAGAATGTTGAAAATTTCCATTCAGAGGCCTCCAGCCATATTATAATTGGACCCAAACCATATTACAATTTAGGAAATCATTACTTCTCCTTAGAAGCTAGGTAAAGCTTCACATTTTCATCAGAAGTGCTTCTGATTTAAGTGATTTCACAACCCCAGGCATGAGGTAAAAAGAAAACTGACAGAGCTACTTAAGAATATATTTTACAGGGGTCAGGAAATGTCATTGTAGCTTTAAACATATTAGTTTTCAAGTCTGGAAAAGTTTTGAATTTGAGTATAATAGACATTTAAATCACTCTGCTTTATCAACAGGAATATGTAACGTAAGTGTTAAAATTAATATGGCTTTGGAATCTAGCAGTCCCATTAAAAAAGACACTAACCATCAAATATTTGCAAGTAACTGCAGGTACAGAGGGGGAATGGAGGTTAAAACCTATTCTCTTAGCATCTGGTATGTTGTATGATAAATCCTATTCAGCCATTTTTAAGAGCTTATTTTACATAGTGTTCAGGTTCGGAACTAGTTGCCTGTGTTGTAACTTAGTAGCCAGTGAACTTTTTGCTGTGATGAATGTATCCATCTGGGTTGAAGGCATCATCCGGAAAATGCCAATTGGCACCAGCTACTTAGAAGGATGAGAGAGAAGTGCAGGGAAGTAACAAGACAACAGGGTGGTCCCATTGGAAGTTTTTTATTGTTTTTCTCTCTAAAAGAGAAAGATGCCATATGGTGTAAAAAAAAATGTGGTGTGCAGTGGTAAACATACTCAGTCCTGAAAAGGTACAGTTCTTACAGTTGGAATAGTAAATCTTTGTTTGAAAATCTTTAACAAGTAAAATGTACCATAAAATGTGAATAATACTTTGTGGTGGAGTTATAGTAGTGGTTGGGGTCCCAGTCAAGGGCATTGAAGATGCTGTGGAATTGGGAACAATCTCTGCAAATGCCTACTGAAAGTAATTTATTTTTCTCTGAAGAGTAACTAAGCTGTAGATACTTTGATTTGGTACCAGCCTGTGCGTGACTACAGAGATGATTGGTTTTGTTACCTTTTCCTGCAGCGGATAAATCCCTCTGCAGAAATGGTTATGATCGATAGGATGTTTAACCAGGAAGAAAGGGCATCTCTGACCCGGGATAAGCGTCTTGCACTTGTGGATCCTGGTAAGTAATTGCTAACTTCTGAATCTTACAAAGGCAGCATAAGTGTGGTGTGTTTAAAAACAGTTGTGGCCACAGTGAGGCACTGATTGCTAGGGATTCCAGTAATCGAAATACTGAATAAGCAGTTGCAAGTTCAAATTCAACATTCTAGAGATACTGTAAGGTTGAAGGTAGTTATTTGGGAAAAGAGTATATTTGGCCTGTTTGGCAGAGAAATACTTCAGAGTTTCTTTTGACAATAGTCATGACTACTGCATGGCCTCCCTCGGTGCTAGTAGGGAACAGTATGTGAGGTTGCTGGCAGTCAGAAGAACACTGCTGTGTAAAGCCTGAGTAGTCTTGTTCATCTTAATGAAGTGTTGTTTTTGGAGTGTCATGGTGACTTAAATGGCAGCATTTTTAACCAGACTGTCCTTGAATGTAGCAACTAGAAACACATTATTTGTGTAAGGTAACAGTTGCTATTTGTTAAAATGTTCTGCATATTCTGCATATTTTAAAAGATACTCTGAGGATTTATTGAAGAAAGTGTTAGTCTTCCAGATACCATATTTGCATATTTAGAATGCTGGGAAGTGCCTTGAATCTGGTTTTACAGTGCACATATGTGCGTAGTATGCTGATTAACTTGGTGATAATCTACACTGGATGCAGCAGAATACTTAAGTATGTGTACGTCTCTTAAAGACACAAATCTGTAGACTGTAGATGTTACTTGAATTTTAATACTCCGAAACTACATTGGAGTATGTGTTACTTTGATGTAGAGGTAATTTAAGTATAATGTTGCAACTTAATTTTCAGATGGTTATCAGGCCGATTTTTGTTGTTCTGCCAAACAATTTGATAAAACAGCTGAAGAAGCACAGTCCAGCAAAAGTGACCATCAGTCTAGCAAAACATTACCTTCTCGAAATCAGACTACCAAAACCCAAGCCAGAGACCGACCAAAATCCAGCTCAGCAGAGTCCACAAATCACAGTAAACTTCCTCTAGTGCCTAACAACGTTCTGACACTGCAAGAAGGAATAGCTTCTACTAAAAAATCAGAGAGCCTCACTAAAGCTTTAAAGTTTGAGAAAGCTAATTGTTCTTCTGAGAGCCAATGCGTGGCCCTTTCTGAAGAAAAGGTGGCTGGGAAAGATCTTGCCAAGTCCACTGAGAATTCTTCGAGTTCTGAAGACTTGTCAAAAACTGTGTCAAGAGGCAGTCATGGAACACACAATAAAACATCAAGGAACACAGTTCAGTCTTTCTCAAAGGTAACGTGTAATAATTCCCTCCAAGACAAAACTCTGAGGAGCTCTCCAAAGAATGAGGTTTTACATCCTGATAACAGGAAAGGCTCTGGTGAACCCCAGCAAGACTTACTGCTCAGTAAGAGTTTAGAAACTACATTTAAAAACATCTTGGAACTTAAAAAAGTGGGGAGACAGCCACAAAATGAGGCAACAAGTAGCAGCTCAGCTGAATTAGAATTTCCTAATTTTTCACCTATTGCTTCACAGGAAAACTGCCCGGAAAAATTTATTCCAGACCACAGTGAAGGTGTTGTAGAAACTGACTCTATTTTAGAAGCAGCTGTAAATAGTATCTTAGAGTGTTAATAGTTACAGTACCATGGACAAGTTATGTTTCTCTTAGCAGAAGCAAATGTGAATGACACCACAAGTACAGCCTGACATGCATTTAAGGTTAATCTTTCTAAACTAGATTCTGTTCTGTGTTTGAGAGCAATACTCATTGTGGTTACAGTGAGATATCCAAGTAAAGTTAATCCTTGTTAGAATGCAGTCTGTTAGGGCCTTACTATTTCAAGTATTATTATGATAGTGCTTTTGATAATTGTGCAGTACTGCAACGTAACAAGGTTGCACGTCATTAGGCCCTATGTAATACGGTAATATTCTGACAATCACAGTCATTTGAAAGGATATATTTATTAAGAAGATGTTTTTAAAAAGTGATGAAAGCAACAATTCTCCCCTACCCTTTTCTTCCACAAATCATCAAATTTTTGGTTTTTTTTTCTGGAAAACCCACTGTACCTCTATTCAGAAGTGATAATCTGCTTTGTTAATGAATCTGTGTTCTAGGATTCTTAAGTTGGAAGGATATCATCAGTGTGTTTACAAGGCTTCATAATTTAAACTTAAAGTGCTTTTCTATTGCTATCTGAGCAGAAACTAGTACTTGATGATATATTTGTAGTGGGTAACTTTAGTCTGTGGGATGATATTATATGATCTTAGTCACAGTGGCATGATATGAAGTAATAAATGCTTGACTAAGGGAGGTAGAATGGAAGCCAGTAAATGGCAAAGTGTACAGGATGAGGCCATGATAGAGCCATGAATTTATATATATAACACATATATATGTTAACTCTTGAGGAAAAGATTTTGCATTTTATAATTGGATGTAGTCAGCCTTGACTCTCTCTGAAGTGGTATAAATGTTGTTTTTTATTTGTTGTTTGGGTTTGTTTTTTTTTTTTTTTTTAGACCAAGTGTCAAAAGCACTTTTATTTGAAAACTGTTATGATATTTGTAGCTTATATTTTAAGAGGACATTAGCCTTACTCTTGATTAAATTTAAAGGCCAGTGTTTATTTTTGATTTTTTTGCTTTTTGCTGTCAGAGAATGTTAAATCATCCACTGTAGCAGTCATAATTATCAAGATATGTACAGACCAAAGTTGATCAGCAATCCCATTGTTTTAACATATCGAAAAGTATGTAATTATTAATTCATATTATAGAGCCAAGTGAAACCATTGCATGGTTTGCATTTGGCTTGCTGTCATGTTGTTAAGATAGAATCTTATTATTTTATTTATTTATTTTAAACTATGACATCTTTTTTTTTTTGTTTTGTTTTGCTGCCCATGCTGCTTTTTCCTAGTTTACTTTGGTCATGAGTGCTTTTGTGCACGTAAGTGCACTGACATTTGTCATGTGCGTGTAGTACATATGTCTGCTCAGGAGGATATAGCTTTTGTGGTTTCTAAGGTATGCTCATGTTCTCCCCCAGACCTTCTCCACAATTTCTTAGAAGAATTACCAGCCGTTTTCAACTGGCTGATTACAACTTTCATGATGTAGAGGCTCATTGTGACAAGCTGTGGTTGTCAAGTCAGATTGCCAGGAAGGAAAACAAAAGGATTTGGTGTCACTTAATTTAGTCCATCTGAATAGTACAAAAGAAAGCAGAATTAGATGCTGTCCCAGTAGAAGATTACAGTGCAACTCGGTATTGAGCTACAGTCCACTGTCAGACCACTAAAGGAAACCAAATCTAGAAAGCAATGTGAGAAAGAAGAACTTACTTAAAATTCATTTCCCCTTCAACATGAACAGAAATACTGGTTATGTGTGTTACTAATTGCCATTTAAAAAGATGTGCCAATTTCAAAGTACATGTTTGTAAAAAACCAACATTCCCAAGTGTTGTATAAAATATTCAAGGTAATAATAAGTATTGCCAGTTTTAAATTTCTAGTTAGGTGTCCATAGAATAGACTCTCAGGCGGTTAGTTGTTTTCTTATTGGCAAAACTGACAACATAGTCTTCACCTATTGCCTTTTTAGATTTAATATTACGTTCATGGCTGTGTATCCTGATGCATACTTTATTTTACCGTTTTGGAGATTTAACCATTCTAAACTATCTAGGAAGGAAAACAGTGAGTTACACAGCTGTATGTTAACTAGTTAATTTTTTCTTTCATAGGGAAAAAAAGTAAAATTGCACATTCATTGATCCACTTGCTTTTTGTACCACCTCAAAATGGGTATGGGGTTTCCAGCCTCTCTGCAGCAAATACATAATTGAAGTATCAGACTATGTGTCTTCTATTGGATCTCATTTTGGGATGGGGGACAATGGCATATAAAAAATGCCAAATTACAAAAAGTAATCATGGTTGATTTGGTCAGACACATTTCTCTGAAATACTTATGAGAGGAACCCATTGAACAATCCTAGCAAGATTAATCTTGGATTGTTAATGTTCTGTTGTTCACTCCTTTGAATTCAATTCTAAAGGAATTCTGGTACGTGGTGAAGCTGTAAATGAAAGAATTGTATTTTTGTGGTGCTTAAAAAAAAGTATGATATAGGCTCAAGTCCAGCAAAGTATTGTGAATGTGCATGACTTTAAACATGTTCTCATTATTTTGCTGGATCAGCATTGTGATTTCAATGTTATTTAATACTGCCTAATATTAAAACAAATTTTAAACTGGCAATTAAGAAAACTATGTTCATTTTGAAGATTTTAGTATAATTTATCTGTTAGATTAGGGAGGCCTTACAGACTGACTTCACTTAAAGAGGATGTGTCACTTATTGTCAGCGTGGTATGGACTTTATTTGCTTAAATACCTTCATTTGTAAAGTATGTCTCACTTGAAATTGCTTTGTATACATTTTGTAAAAATATTTATAAAATGTTTTGTAAAAAAAAAAGTATAACAAATTGCAGTTTATTTTGTTATGTTGGATAAATACTGTTAAAAGACACAAGTCAGTAAATATATTGTTAATCCATGGATAGGAAATGTTTAGTTGGAGATTACAAATTGAAACAACCATTGCAATACAGCCAAAGATTTGGGAAAAAATGTCTATCTGTGGTTGTCTTGATTTAACCAAGTTGAGTATTTACATTTCCAAGAGAATTGTTCTCAGTTTTAAGTAATACGGTTGCAAAATATTCTTACTCCTGTGCTTTTTATATGGCAGCTCTGTTATCAAATATTTAATAGGCCAACTTCCTGTACTCTTTATGAATCTTTCTGAATGTACGCTATTAGGATTTGGTTCCTGTGGCATTATAACTATGTACAGTAATGTTGATCTCCAGGTGACAAGAATGCCACTGGCCCTGCTCTGTTGCCATTAGAAATCTTGCGATGGTGAGGTTGCTGAGACGTGCTCTCCTTCAGCATGTTTTCACAAGGCAGAGGCATCATCATCCTGATACCTTGGGGATACCTTGGGGGGGGGGGGGGGGGCGGGGGTAGAAGAGAGGGTTTTTTAGTCAGCTGGCCACCTCATCTGTGCTACAAGTTTCAGAGTTGTGCCAGTTGTATTGGTTTATAGATACCTGTATGTGCAGTATTTCCCTTTCCTTCCTTTTGGCTGTGAGAAGGTATTACAATTGCTGGGATACGATGCTTCTTCCTACTTTCAGAGGACTGATGAACCTTTTCTTACTGTGATCTCATTTTTCAGAAAGTATGCTGAGATTCTAATCTAGTAAAGCTCTCATGCTTGGAACTTCAACACTATATTTGGAGGCTATGAAAACAAAGGATTGGTGAAGTGCACTGCCTTTTAACTTGGAGTAGGGTCCGCAGTGCTGAAAGGTAGAAGTCTTTATGGTTAGTATTCGTTATTTTGTCAATCAGACAAAATAAACATGCCTTTCGAATGCTTCCCACATGGATTCAGACAGTAAGAAAATGAATAAAATCAGTTATATATTATTCTAATCTCTGTTTGGGTTAGGGTGGCTAAGCATCCTGGATTTTTTTTTCTTTTATAATATCCCTATAGAATTACCAGGCAGACTTTCTGGGTTGGGAAACATTTGATGTGCAGTTAACTGTGCAGCTGTCTCCACTTTAGAGTATCTTTTCATTACAAGAATATGGTTTATTTTTTAATTGTCTTTCAATAGCACTTGTATGGTGGGGTTTGTTACATTTATTCCAACACTGAGGGCAGAATTTCTGAGGATTTTTGGCATATGTGTTGATGCATAGCTTATTTAAGAAAGTCAGAACACCTTTCATTTTGAGAATCTGTACAAAGAAAAAAAAAAATTGCCAGAATAAGCCTGGCACAAGGAAAAGTATGTCAGTGATTTTTAAACCTTAGAGAAATTTCTCTCCTCTTCAGAAATGTTTCCTTTATAAGCCTTTGAATTTTTCCTGTAGACCTGTACATGCTTTTTTTGTGGAGTTTGCACAACAATGTGTTTGTCAGACAACTTCAAGTAATGCAAGAAAGTGCCTTCATGACTTTTGGGGGTCAGCTGTCACTTCGGTTAAAGAAAGTCATTGCAGAAAATAAGTGGCTGGAATTGCAAAAGTGAGCTAAAATCGTTGACATTTATATGAGGCTAAAATCCTGTCTGGATTATTGTGATCAAAACTAACGTTCAGCAACTGAAACTAAATTCAGAAATTACAAATCGTGAATTTTAATTGGAGATACTCAAAACTGACAGCTTTTTGAAATGATCGGGTAGGACAGAAATGACAAGGAAAAAGGTGCTTGTTTTTTAAACTCTGCATGTAACTCCTGAAGCTGTAACCACAAACTATGCTGTTATTTTTGTGAGTGAATTCCATTGCTGACTAGTCAGACAGCTAATAGGTTTCCAGAGAGCTGCATACGGTGTGTATTTGTGTACAGAAGAACTCAGTTAAGGAAAATGGCCCGATTTGGCTTCAGTTGTTATTATATTGAAAGTAAAGGGACTGACATTACACATACAGGTATTTAGATGCTTTTCTTGCACTGCAGCATTCAGCCACTGGGTCAGCGGTGACAAAATATGTATACAAGTGTATGTAGTGTTCTCTCAAGTACATGTAAGTGATATAAACAGTAATATTTCTGTGCTAGTACTGCATTTTCTTAAAACTGAGTTCAATTTGAAGCTGATTTCGCCTCAGATTAGAACTTCTTCCGAAGTCTCATTCCAAGATGCAATAATACGCAGAAACTATATACTTGTTTTTAAATTTCCTAAAAAATCTTTTTGGCTTTTTTTTTTTTTTTTTTTTTTTTTTTTTAGCCATGGTGTGTGTGGCGCATATCCATTTGAGTAAGCAGCAGCAGAGAGTAACACTGCTGGAAGGAAACCTGCTGTAGTTCATTTCACAGCTTGATGCTGCTAGGTATACCTGAGGCTAACAAATGGCAAACAAACTAAAAATGCATGTGTTTAATGTTACTGAAGTTGAACAATTAAATTTCACCTTGCTTTCAAGGTAAAATCCATCAGGGATTTGGAAGGTCCCTGTTAATGGGGGCAAATAAAGACTAGTCTGCTGTGTCTGTGGAAGGTTGGAGGTTGGATACCGAGTGGTCAGGAACAGGGACTCGGAAGCCTTTGTGTACGGAGAAGGAAATTCAGATGAAGCTGAAGGAGACGAGGCTCCAGGGTTTGGAAGACATGAGCAGGAAGGTAGGTAGGCATGTGTGGGATGGATTTTGTGGGGACCTTTGTGATCTGAATGACTATAAATGGTTTTAAAAACACAGGATGTGTTATACAGACAGGAAGTTGCACAGGGTTGGATCCATTTCTGTATTAGATCGTATAATCAACATATGTTTAAAAAGTTATTAAACATACTGTCATCTTTTTCCCCCCTTGCACCTCTGTGAAAATACCTGGATGGTACTGGGTGAAGAATGAATTTAATATAGTGAATATTGCACTCAGATATAGATTTGTATGTCTTACTGTTGCAAGAATGGGCTCAAAACACAGTTTGCAAGCTGGTTGTGAAAGAACTTACCTAATGTGCAAGGTCTGGTTTTAAATTGAGGAAGAACATTACTAAAAATTCTGAGTAAACAAAATATTGTGGAGTTGGGGAAGTGTTTTCGTGATACTGGATGAGCATCGTATAACATACTCTTTTAGCAAAAGGTAAGGAAAATGTGGAATCTTATTTGCTACTGCGCTGTTGGTTTTTTTTTTCCCCTGAGGTTAAATTTTCCCCATTGATAGAAGAGTAGATTTTGAGTCTTTAGTGAAAATGTATACAGTCTTATGGCACCTGTAATAATTAGTATTCAGTTGATGAGGACACATTATATTACTCCTTTCTGTTAAGGAGGGCAATTTTGATTGTGACAGCCAGTCTGAGAGTTAAAACTTACTTCCCAAGGAGCTGAAGACCTGCTTTTTTTAAAAGTTGAATTACACAGCGTCTGAATTGTTGAAGCCGAAAGAGAGGTGCCATCCCATCCTTATTCTTTTTTTGTTGTTTTATTCTTTGGCAATCAGATTTCACGCCCCTAAACAGATAAGCACTGCCAGACAGTTGTAGCCTTTGTCCTGTTTCTGCAGCAGTGTCCCGTCAGGGACTGTCCAGTTTATTTCATTGTGATCGAGCAGGATCCTACAAATAATGATAACTATTTAAGTGTGCTCCCATTTTCCTTAAGTGAGATGTAGTAATTTTGGGGGAAACTTAGGTTTATGTCTTCAGTTTGTAAATTCTCTAGCTAACAGACCCCCTTTGCGATTTGCGTGCAGGTGTGTTTAGCATCTACCCCAAGCAGGGTGAAGGTGTTTTCTTTCTTACCTGACTAGCTTAGTAGTAATGAATACTGAACTGGGCATCAGGGCGAGGTTATTGGTGACAGTGAAAACTGGAAATTAGATTTATTGGGTTTTTTTGGTTCTTTTATCTGCCATGCTCTTTCAGAAGGTGCTTTTAGCTAAAGGTGCAGATGCTGGTTTTATGACTACAACTCGTGATACCCAGGTCCAGGCATGGAAAGAACATGGGACTGAAGGTTGGTGTTCACCATGCCAGAAATGGTGAGACCAGGCTGAAGAAGCCTCAAAATGTTACAGGCGAATACAGATCTGTTTGTCTGTTCTGCAATCCAAGGGCAGTATCTGACTTTAAATCCAGTTTTGTTGTGTTTATGGAGAGGAAGAGGAGTAGTAGACATAAATTGTTAAAGGTCTGTTGTTTTTTAGAACAGTCAAAAAATGAGGATTTTTGGTTGCTTCTTGCTTCCCCTCCTTTATTTAACACGGCTGCAGGAGCTTTGGCATTGGTGAGTTGACTTAGTCTTCTGTAAAAGGTTTAAAAAAAGAAAAGGGAGGGTGGAAAGCTCTGTGTGTGTGTGTGTGTCCATTCCAGTAACATCAGGTTCTGAGCAAATAAACAGTAGGTTTCAATTGTCTGCTGCTAATTATCACCCAAATTTGATTTGCACACTCTTCAAAGGGTCTCATATCTTTCCATTTAGTTATTTGTTTCAGTGTGATGAATCTTTAATTCAAACCAAACGTGGGTCAATTTCCAACTGGAAAAAAAAATGTGAGGAATGTGTTTATCCGCGGTCATATCAGTGTCGCTCTTTAGTTTTCTATATGTGGTGGTTTGTGGCCTCGGTGGGGAGGTGAATTTGTGTCAGTCTGTGAATTGGCTTTGCCTGCAGGTATGTGAAGGGTTTGGTGAGTTGTAGAAGGGCTTAAATAATTGTGCTTAATGGGATGGTTCTGGTGGGCCTGGAGTAATCAGGGGAAGTTTGAAAGTTAAACAGATGTAACCAAATCTCTATGTGACTACATTTTCCCCTCCCTGAGATATTATTTCCCTTATGCAACATCGGGTCAGTTGGTCCTTTACATGCACATTTTTTCTACTCCAGTAATTATCGTTTTAATCTTTATAGGCAGGCTGTTTGCTCCTCTGTAGTGATGCACCCTACAGTCTCTGAGGGCATTGAAATAATGGGCGCATGCCTTTCCTCTACCAAAAGCATGAACTGCAAACTGTAGGCCTATAGTGAGAAAACAGGGCAAATAAAGAAACGTCTCATGCAGTGATTGACCAAGTAGATGTTGAGCACTGTCTTAGAAATGTTGCAGTGAGTGCTGTGTCATCTGGACATTGTCCTGGGCAATCGGCTGTAGGTGACCCTGCTTGAGCAGGGGCGTTGGACAAGATGACCTCCAGCGGTCCCTTCCAACCTCAACCATTCTGTGCCAGTAATATTCAGCAGAAATTGTGAAGAAAGGGTATTAAGGCATGCAGTACTAAATGTAGCTGGTTTCACCAACTGCAGCTTTGAATTGCACCTTTTGGGTCACACAGGTGATGGCTGTATTGAAAAATATATTGGTTTCAGTTCTTCCTGAATAGAGTGAAAGAATGAATATAATATATTGTCAGAAACTTTTTAAAAGATTGTTACCAGTCAAATGCTTAGTATTTTAGAAAGAAACAGAATTATAGGTTCCTCTATCGCTATTTATCCTGCTTAAGGGAGCATATTTTTAATTTTTATGCTCTCATAGATCAAGTGCTGAGAACATGCCCTGTGCACGTTGTCATACAGTGCATTCGTGTGCTTACACACACTCACCACACTCGGACCTTTTGGATCTGCAATTACCCATGGCTGTCAGCTTTTTAATTACATGACTGCCTGTGCGCAGGGCAGCACAGGTACCTTGTGCTGCAGTCAGGTCTATCTCAAGGCTTGTCTACGTGCTGTGTAAGAATTACACCAAGCCTAATGAGGCCAAAGGCTCATCTGAACAGTGTCTGTCGCCTGGGTAAGAGCCTGTCCCCTAGCAGAACGCCTAGCATCAATTCACACTTCCTCAGCTTCCTCCAAGAGCCAAGTTTCCTCTTCCAGCTGACTGCTGGGGGGGGGGGGGAGCACCCATCTCCCAGTCCCTGGGTACTCCCAGTACCAGTCCTTGTGAAGCCAGAATAGCAACTGGCAGGAAAGTTGATGTCATCTTTAGCAGAGTTGGCTCTTGAGTATTTAGCAAATGCCACAGCTACTGATGCTTTGTTGGGCAATCTGCTGCAGGCAGCTATACGCCGCTATATGCTGTAGCTCCTGGCAGTCGTTCATAAAGCATTCACTGGATGGGGTGAATGCTCTTCGTTCTAACAGACCTTGCCCGTTTTCACTGTTACGCATACTCGATGTCCATCCTCATCCACAGTCTCTGCCTGCTTTCCAGCCTGTTACCCACTGCAGCTGCTGGCTTCCTCCTTGGGAGCAGTCAGGGTCTCCTCCTTCAGCCCACGGTGAGAGCAGCGCTGGCAGCTGCTTGCCCAGTGCACATGGCAGACTTTGAAGGTCCTTGTTCAGGCATTCGAGCCTCTGCTTTTCCTGTGCCTGGAAATCAGTCTTTGTGATAAAAAAATTATTATTTATTTAGTGCCTTTGTGCTGTAGTGGATGCAGCCAAAGCACAGCCTGCCATCCAGCTGGCTAGGCACTTGGCAGCCGCAGCAGGGAAAAGGGTAAATCCAATCACGGAACTGCCGCCTGGAACGGTGGTAGCGACATCGTTAGCCAGCCCTGGTAATTGCTAACAGCCATTCACAGCTGCATGGAGTTTTGGTACAGATTCTTGCAGAAAACTGTATCCGAGACCGTGTGCTCCTGTTTCCTCTCCTGCGTGTAGGAACGTATGGCCCTGCCAGGCTCAGGGTGCTGCAAACTGGCACCGCGTGGCACCGGCCACGTGCTGATGTTGTGGCTGCCGAGGTGGTTGGGGTGCCTGGCTGTGCTGCGCCTGATGCAGGGGTCTGGCCTCCCTTCCCCTCAGCCAGGTGAGTGCCTTTCTGCTTACATCCCTTCTACCTCTGGGTAACATGTTTTTAGGAGTCCGTTTTGTTTTGTTTTGTTTTGGTTTTATTTTCCCAAGAGAAGAAGGTGCTGGGGGCAGGTAAACACTCAAATCTGGGTAAAAGCTAATATTTACTCTGCAGACCCTTTTTTTTTTTTTTCCTGCATTTTGACTACTTTTCAGAAAGAAATAGCAGGTACATGTTCTGTAAGCAGACAGACACAATAGTACTGCAAAGTGTGAATTTCTCCCAGCTGTCTTAATGGAGTGTTGATTTTAAAACCTAATTTCACTGCTGCTTGCCATGCAATTAACACCCAGTTATTACATTTGGTTAGTTCAGCTGAGTGGTACCACACTTTGTGTCAGGGTGGGTGTCAATATGGACACTTGAATCAAAACATCCGTTTGAAGATAAGTGACTAGTCAAAGAGCAAACGAGCGCTGAGGCTGTGGAAGCAGGAATGAGCCAGGAAAACCTGGTAATATTGTAGCTCTATTAAAATTAATTTGAATAAAACATTAATTTCCGTTTGCTAAAGAAAACAAACAAACAAAAAAAAAAACCCAAAACACAGCAAAGAGAGTTAAGAAAAAAAAACAAACCACAAACCCAAACAAGCAAACCAAAAAATACAGCAGAGAGTTAAAAGGCAGGAAATTAAAAAAATGTTTCCATGGGTTTACAAAGTTATCAAATAAAAGGGAACCAGACCAAACAGCAGCTGCTGCAGAGGTGAATCAGGTACCTCCATGTAAACTTGAAATACAGGAGGACAGGACAGCTAATGAGACAAAGGTAAGCATCAAGTGAGGTCAAACCCCTTTTATTAAGAATGTAACTCTTCCAGAATGGTAACAGAATAGTAGCTACTGTCTTGTGCAACAGCAATGGGATTTACTCGTACAAGGTTTTGAAACCTGGAGCGCAGCGAGGTGAAAAAGCCCACCCTGACGGAGGATGCTCTGCGCTTGTTAATGAGAAAACAATTTGTAAAAGTTAAAACTTTCGGGGTAGTCTAAGATCTAACCGTTCTTCCCAGCAGCGATCTCCTAAGCTGCTTCTCTGGATCTCCTGTGGATGCACCGACGGCCCGCGCTGGTAAGACAAAACCAGCGGTTCTGGCCGCTCGGGATGGATCCGGTAGGACAGGAACCGAGTCCCAAACCTGCTGGAGCTTTCCGGGCAGGGGAAAGATACTTACTCAGGGTGTAAAATGTCCGTATACTGTCAATTCCCGGGCGGCCGCGGTTTGCCCCTCACTTTCACGACTCTCCACGAGGTGGAGGAAGCGGCTCGTGCTCCGGCGCGTGCGGGGGGCGCGGGGCTCGGCCCGGTGCGGGGGCGGCCTCGGGGGGCTCCGGGAGACCGCTCCGGGATCCGCCGGGGCTGGCTCCGGGAGACCGCTCCGGGATCCGCCGGGGCTGGCTCCGGGAGACCGCTCCGGGATCCGCCGGGGCTGGCTCCGGGAGCGGCCCGCTGCGATCCCGGCGGCGGGTCGGCTCCCAGAGCTCAGCATCCCTGCGGAGCTGCGGCTCTTTGTGAACGAGGTACAAGCAGGAGAAATAACAGCAGTGTCTGTGGTTAAAATCCTGCAGCTTCTCCGAGGTGTCTGCTAAGGGCCCGGGTTGGTGAGCGGGTTTTGTTGGCTGCGGTGGGGTTTGGGAGAACCCACCTTGCCCCATTAGCCCCAGCTTTCCAGTGCCTCAGTCCTGGCTTTTCAGTCTTTGCAGCTCCTAAAAATCAAACCCCGTGTAATTTGTGATTTCCTTTCCTTGTCTCAAACCCCGCTTGATTTTTATGTTTGCCTGTGATGAAACAGGTCAGCCCAAAATAGAAAATACTGGTTAGTTTTAAAATTCAATTTAGTTAATACCTGTTGGAAAAAAGATCTGCTAATACCTGTGTGTGCATGACATGGCACCGCTTCTGTTTCAGCATCTTGGGGCAGGTCATGTGGGTTATTTCTCAAGGTGCTGAAGTGTGTTTGCAGTGGTACTGAGGATGTTTCCGAGTTGCACAGGGCTAACTCGATTGTATCAAGATGAAAAGTCATTGGAATGGGATATTATTAAGGTAATTTATAAGAAGTGAACTCGGGAGTAGAACTGAAAATGGAAATAGTACATTGCTTGGAAAGGAGTCTTGAGGAGCCGTTACATTCTTGATACATAATCCTCTATGCCTATAGCATTCTTGCAGAAGTTTGTGTAATGGTGTAGTTCTGGTCTTGCACAAAGGGTTGTTTTGCTTCCCTTTAGCCCAAACATTTTCTGAGCTGCTTGTTTCTGTGTTCCCACAAGCATCGTGTTGCCATAAATGAAGCATCTGTGAGCTTCAGTGTGAGGTTAGAAAGAAGCGGGAGACTGGGGGGGGTGGGGGTGGGTGTGTGCAGACTTGATGAATGGTGTTGCCATCAGTGAAAATGTTCATAAACAATTGAATTTAGTAGCTCAAACTGGGACCAGTACCCTGATACAGGAAGATCTGTGTCTTGGTTTGCAACAGAATTTTTTTCCAGTGTAATTCATTATCTTGATTGTTGGTTCCCTTCTTCATAAAGATGCTATCATTTCTACTATTTCTAAAAAACTTATCAGGCCTTCTTTTATTTGCTGGTGGCTCAGGCTGACTGAAGAAAAAAAAAATATCTTTAAAACATGTGGTGAAGTGAAAAATGCACTGAAATTTCACTTCAGTGCTCTGGCCAAATCTGTCTTGTGGGAGTTGCTACTCCAGCCTGCTCTGTGCTGGAGAGCCATTTCTCTCATCTTCACCTGTGCTGCAGAGTTGTGCTTCCTCTTATGCTGAGGCCAAACACATCCTGAGAAAAAAAACGGCTTTGTTTGCCAAACATGCAGCTGATGACACATGTATTTATGCTCCCTGGCAAACTAAGTTAAACAAACAGGGACTAAGTTGGGCAGACGTTATAGGAGGTAATACCTCATTTTAACTCAGCTGTGAGCAGTTCATTCTCCTTTCCAATTATGGCATCCCTATGCATCACTTCCCCAAGAGAGGAGTATTCTGGGGGAAAAAAAATTACAGCACGTAAAGTCTTGAAAGAGCAGTAACTGTGCAGTGGGGGACAGTAGCTGGAATGAAGGGTCTGAGCACATGTACATCTGTCTCATTTTGTTAAAAGCATGGTTGTTTCTACCTCAGATATTAAACTGTTAAATTAATTCCTGAAAACTCAGTCTCTCGGTTCACAGTGTGCCTGAATTCAAGCCGCTAACATCAGGTTCTGAGCAAATAAACAGTAGGTTTCAATTGTCTGCTGCTAATTATCACCCAAATTTGATTTGCACGCTCTTCAAAGGGTCTCATATCTTTCCATTTAGTTATTTGTTTCAGTGTGATGAATCTTTAATTCAAACCAAACGTGGGTCAATTTCCAACTGGAAAAAAAAAATGTGAGGAATGTGTTTATCCGCGGTCATATCAGTGTCGCTCTTTAGTTTTCTATATGTGGTGGTTTGTGGCCTCGGTGGGGAGGTGAATTTGTGTCAGTCTGTGAATTGGCTTTGCCTGCAGGTATGTGAAGGGTTTGGTGAGTTGTAGAAGGGCTTAAATAATTGTGCTTAATGGGATGGTTCTGGTGGGCTTTAGGGTAAGGAGTACAAGTCCTGAAGTCACACAGACACAGAAAAATCTTGCTAGACTTCAATTCCCATCCTACCTATAAAAAGATGTCTGTGCTAGGATGAAATGGAGAGGTAGGATAACACAATCTAGACTTTTTTTTTTTTCCTACTGCATTGAATCTCAACTTAAAAAATGTGTATATTGGATTTTACACAGGCTGCTTGGTTGGCACTGTGACCCTCTGCCACGTGCACAGCCATAACATTTCAGTCACAGAACTGAAGGAATTGTGGAGGGGTTTTTTTTTGGTTTTTTTTTTTTAAATAAACTGAAAGCACCAAATGTAAACGAGGGTTAAAGCAACAAGAAAATGTCATTGTAATAAATACCACATGCGATCACGATTTACGAAGCAGACAATAAAGGCTAATTTATAAAGAGAAATCCTTATATTCTCTTTCATGTGGCTGAAGGCAGCATCATTTCTGGCTGTCTTTACTGGAGATTTATTCAAAGATTTAACACCCTCTTCTGTTTTTCTTCTCCTGGAAGCCTGGAGGAGGATACTTCATTAACTTGCTATTCTTTAGATTCATGTCTGACCTCTGTTTTCTTTTAATGTGGAGGTAGTTGGTAGGAGGTTTAGATTTTTTCCATCAAAGAATGCTTTCAAAAGATTTCTGTAATATGATGTAGCATTTCCTACATGTATTTATTTTTTTATAGCGACTGGAGTAAATGGACCTTATTTTAGGTAAGCCTGTGAATACTGGAAAACCCCTCCTCAAATTCTGTATGTTGTCTTTTGATACTTTCAGGATTGGTTATTTAGCATCTCAGCAAAAGAAGAACCTCTTTTGGTTTGGTGCCCAAACAGTCAGCTAAGTCTGAACTGGTGACCTAATGTAAAAACTTTTGCTGCTGTCAGTGGAAGAAAGATTTGAACTCTGTGGCAAGTATTTCTTACACTTCACTGTTTTGGTCTTCTGTCAGTCACAATTAAAATCAAGGTCCTTCTGAAGTAGAGCTGTAATTACAAAATTAATATCATGTGCTTTTTTACTGTGGCTGTATCTATAAGATGCATCTCAACAGGGTTTGATACAGTGAATTCTTCTTTGCCAGATGGAAACTTTTCTGTTTGTCTGCATCGGTGTTTCTGGGTTCCAGTGCTATGTGACTGGCTAGTGTCCATTGTATTTTTACAGTTTATTTTCTGTCCTGCCACATCCAATCCAAGTAGTTGTATGTTTTCTTCCTACAATGGAAGCAGAGTATGTGCTGGTAGAATCGGTATAGCATACAAGACACATTAGGATGTGTAAAAGTTTTACGTTTGGATTGTCTCAATATTTCTTGACAAAGGTGGGGGATCTTACTTATTTAACAAAAACAAAAGTAATAATAGACATTGGGACAAGTACTTGCCGGTCATGATAGGAGTGGGATAAATCTTCAGGCAGGGGCATTCAGATTCATAAATGTATTTCATGCAGATTCTGTGGGTGTTTTGTAAGGTTTGGTTGTGATGTAGTAGGCACTCTTCTTTCCTAGTATCTGTGGCTAGTCTGCTTAGGTGATGAACAGCATCATGAAAAAGACTTTGCCCTTCTATATTCTCAGGGCCTTCAGATAATTTCTAAAATTATTTGCCTCTGTTAGAGTAAAGCCCTAAAGGAATGGTTACCTCTGTGCAGAGGTTCTGACAGTGGGTGATGGTGGGCTCTGTTAAGTTCTTCAATGATTTAGCCGTAATCTTCATAATACTTGGAGATCCCTTAAAAAGGTGAATGCTCAGATTTTACTGACGGAACTTCTGTCTACAGGTTAGCTGCCTGGAGCTATATTGTACCATATAAAGCACAATACCCTTGCTAAAATACCTTGGAATCATGCTGTTGTGTGGGAGGGTCTCTGTTCCCATTCTTCTTCCACCAAAGACTCCGAGCTGAGACTCTGGGAACCTGTGAATGTGATGGGTACTCTTTGAAATCACCAGTTCTGAATGAACACACGGGCTTTCTCTTGAGCTGTCACATAGCGGTAACTGGCATCCTTCAGGATTTGCATTGCGTGTGCTTGTTTCACGGTTCTTTGTAGTCTAGAATTTCCCTTTAAATTTTTGAATTGAAAATTCAGAGAAAAAAGGGCTTGAAGATGGGCTCCAACTTGTGTAACTTCCCAGCTAAGAGAAAAAACACAGAAGAACCCCCTAACCATGCAATTTTCTGACTTTCGGATCGCCTCCTGTATCCGGCTCTAAGTGCAACCATCCCTGTGAAGGATTCTGGCCCTTCATTTTCCTTCCCTTTTAAGAGGAGGAGAGTGACCTGAAGTTCTCTTCTAGCTAAGTAGTACAAAGTAAATGGATTTTAAAGTAGAGATACATTTTTGAAGATATTTTTACTTTAGATTCTTTTGCTTCAGAAACAAGGTGTTTGTTTTTTTTGGGTTTTTTTTTCCTTCAAGGTACCAGACTGCTTGAATTTCCCTTATTGCTTGCTGTTTGTCGTATCATGGAGGAGGAAGCTTTCCCACGCCATAATCTTTGCTCAATGTTTCTGTCAGTCCTGCTTCTGTGATCCCTTTCTTTTAGAAAGCTTTTTAACAAAGTGGTCTTTAGACGTCTAGTTTTTTAGCCAGCTTTGTTACTTGGGCCAGGAGCCTTATGTTGTTGACTCATCGCTTATGAAGAAGATACTTAACTGCAAAAACCCTGATGCATTCTTGGTAACTCAACCCATAGCCTCGTATTTACATAGATCAGTTCAACCGTAGAGGGAGTTCTTGTAATTTTCCAAACTGGAAAATAAACTAAAATAATACTTTGTGTATCTAGTAGCTTTAGTTAATTGACTAGTTTGGTCTAGAATAGTTTGCATCCCTACTGTATATTATTGCTCATAAACTGGTAACACAGACAGTCTGTGTGTCCCCAGCTTTGTGCTGGACATTTGTACCTGGACTATCTGAGACTCAAATTGCCTTTACGTGTGTAGGAATCTGCAGTGTTTGTTTATTTCTGCTTTTGGTCCAGCAAGTCTATTAGAGCAAACTGGAGTATTCCTTTAGATTCTTCTCCAGTCCTAATGTAATTTGAATTCTTTATCTAATTGCAGTCAGAACGTAAGTATCAAAAGAAGAAATGTGGAGAAAATCAGCTCATCTATCCATGATTTTAAATAGATTTTCCAACAGATTTTGGTACAGCTCGGTCCTGAATTGAGAATGGGAGAAATTAACTGACCTCCATAAACCTTCAGAGGGGCATGGCAGAAGTAAGTTCTGTGGAGAACAAAGACATTTCTCCAGTACATCCTAGCTAATCTTCACACCTAAGAAATTTTGGGACTGATGTGACACCCCCCCCCCCCACCCCCCCCTGCTGCTTTCACGCCTAGGTAACTATTAATTTCACCAGGGTGAGGTCAAGAAATTCTTGAAGCACAGAGCAGGTCCGTAACCAAATGTTTATAAGGGCTCCAAGGTTAGTGGTGTCCAGGGCATAAAAACACTTTGAGAAGTCTTTGATAAAATATTCATGTCTTTCCCCCCCTAAGCTGCTATTAAGAAAAGTGGGCTTTTTCTGCCTGATGGAGAAACCTGGTCACAGTTATCCATGCCTTTGACACCTTGACACTGTATTATGTTATTGCCACACTCTCCATACAGGGCTGTGGGCTGAGACCCTTGGAAACTGGAGCTGGTGCACAATGTGAAGCTTCATGCCAAGAACACTTCAGATCAGCTCTGCTGGTTGTTAATAAGTTCCTGGGCAGAATTCAAGGTGTTAGTTGGACCCAAAAGGTTACCCAGGAGGCTGCTTCCCTTCCTGCAGCGCAGCACTTGCAACTGGGATCAGCCAGAGATACTTGACCTCAGCTTTGGAATTCACTTCCCAAATCCATCCACCTGGGCTGGGGTCTGTCAAAAGTTAGTGTGTGCTGTAAGCTCAGCTTGTCTGCCAGATGACTTGGTAGGGATGGTATGAGATACTGATACTGCTTTATGCTGGTGGTGGTGTGTAATTTTACTTACTGGTGAGTGTTGTTTGGTTTTTTTTCTTTCTTTTACCTCCCTTTTTACCCTAGAAAGAACAGTTCATTGTTTTTGAAATGATAGTATAACTACAGTTTGTACCTGCAATCATGTGGCTGGAGCTGAGGCATTGCCAACTGCATTTTAATTAATTACATTTGTGATTCTGTTGAAATCAATGGGAGTGTATGACTCATTCCCTGGTACTAGGATTTATTCCTCTGAGCAAAACTTTTGAGATCAGATAAGAATCAATAAAGAAGTTCTATGTAAAGATGGATGAGATCAGAAAACCCTTCTTACTTAACCCTTAAAGACTTCTCTTTAAGACAGATCAGTGACGTGCGTTACAAAGCTGAAATGTCAGTTGGAGAAAACAAAGCAAGGGCAAGGTGATAGTAGAAGGGGAAGCAAAATCCATGTTGATGTTTGTCATGCAGTCTGCTTTATTCTCAGCTCATTAAATGAGGTGCAGAAGAGGGGAAGCTGCAAAAAGATGGGATGTGCTTGACCTTGATTTCTGATGGAGAGAGGTAGTACATGCAGTTACAGTTCTGTAGCACAGAGCACACAGCTTGTAAGCTGAGCAGACTCGTGCTCAGCACAGATGTGAGGTGCTGTGCCGTGATCTCACAGGGCGCATCAAGGAAATTAAAGCTGGAAAGCCAAACCAAACCTGGGAGATTTGGCCATCTAAGTAATCATGCGTGGCTGTGGTGTGCCCTTTGAGAAAAAGTGCCTGCAAAAATATTTTTAGGTTTGTAGTAGTGTAGTCTATAAACAGGTAGAAATGGTGGCAAATTAATTTATTGTGTTTACCACTGGAAACAATAATACAAATAACAATACATAGCTATTTTGAATGGGACACCCAGGAGAAGTCCAACGACCTGATTCAGGAAAGATCTGTTGCTTCTCCGTTTGTTTCGCCTCAAGCTGTCAGGAAAGGGAGAATAAGACGTTAGAAAGCTGAGGGTATGTATAAATCCCTGGGCTGGAGCATTTTATTTGCCAGTGGCTCATCCCTAATATTATTTGGCTATAGACCAAAGTTCCTATCTGATAAGACAGGATGTAAAACTGTGAGTAATTCATCCACCAAACAGCACAAGCCAGATTTTTCTGGTTTTGCGTGTATAAACAATCTGTCCCTGCATTTTTATTCCCATCTGTTTAGACGGATCCCAAATTTAGGTGTTGCTCTATGTGGTCATCTACAGGAGAGAGGCACTGCACCCCCAGTGAACTCCATGGGCCTCCCACCCACAGACCCCCGAAAGCACCAGGTCCCAGTGCAGCACATTCCTTCAATATGTCAGATGCTTGATCAGCCCAAACTTAATCTTTTTCTGCTTTCAGCCTCCCAGCTACGGGGATATAGCTGTTTCAGGCAACCTGTAAAACTGCCTCTCCTTAAAGCCCTTACGTAGTCACACAGTGAACAAGCCCCACACATCTGTCATGACAAAAAGCTTTTCTTCAGAAGTAGAGCCACCCCTATGTACTCATAATTTTTCTAAACGGTGTGTTCATTGCCAGTAAAGAACTTTTTTCCCCTAGGAAAATGCATGTCCCAGCTCTAATAAGTTTATTTGTAAGTCTGATTGACATATGATGGGACAAAGTTAGAGTGACAGTGAGTGTTACATTGATGTGAAATTTTACACCATATCTGGACATAGTATATACTTGGTTTATGATCCAGCTGGGCATGCTTGTTAGTTATTGTTGAGGTCAATCAAAGTGTAATTGTAACATAGGGAAAGACGGTCCCAGGGCTACAAAGATTTGTTTCCAACAGCTGCTATTCATTATTCATTAAACTCTACCTTCTGGTTTTGAAATTAATAACCCTTGGCCTTCTAACAAGGCATCAGACTTTAAGAATATAGATGTAAAAATCAAAGATGCGCTAGTTTCATCCCCAAATAAGTGAGAGCACAAAGCACTTTAGCTAGCAATCGTAGTTGGCTGCAGCACTTGGTATTTCTGCTTGTGGAAAACCAGATGTGAGTTAATTAACCTGAAATTTACAGGCACTGTATGCTGGATGTGAGAGAACTGACTGGTGTACAATAAACCCCAGACTTATGGAAGTCAGGGGGAACGCTCAAAACTTCAGTGAAATAAAATCTCATAAAAATTAAGGCGAAGTACAGTATCACAAGTCTACAATGGGGGAATATCAGATTAAATAGAGTTTATACAGATTGGCACTTGTACACCAGCGGTGTTCCAACATCCATTTGCCATTGTTTGTCCAAAGTATAGCACAGGCTTTGGCTCGGGACAATGGCGGAAGGAGGCATGTGATGTTTCTGTCCCACAAATCCCATTCCTGTGTCCCCATGAACATCGCTGCACTGAGATGGCACACAGGAAAGGTCCCGGGACAGCTTCGGAGCGTGGCTGGGGACAGGGACTGCTCGGCTGCTGAGTGCCAGCTCTGCAGCCCTGCCGAGCTTCTGTGAGGCTTCATTTGTTGCTGCTGAAGAGCAGCTGCAGGAGGAGCTGGGTACCGCCGGTGCAGTCCGGCTGAGCTTGTTTGACAAACAGTGGTGTTTTGGGAGTGTTTTCTGTAGCTGGGCGAGAGATGTGTTTTTTGATTCCGTAAACCACAGAAAGAAAACAGCGATATCTGTGAGTAATCTGCTTGAATGAAAGCTGTAATTTTTGAATTGCAATGTTAGTTGTCATGTCCACTGCAAATTTCTAAACTCTGCAGCAGTTAGTGACTACCGCTTCAACTGGTCTCAGAACAAAGCAGCCAAGCATATGGCCATCATTGTTATTATGGGATTAAAAGTAAAGTTATGTAATTAGCTTCAAGAAAACTTCATGACAGGCATATAGCATATATCTATATATTTGTAAAGAAAAAAAATTATATATTTACCTTTTTCAATAGATATAAATCAGCCTCTCAGCAGTGTAAGTTCCGGTGTGGGATCCAGCGCTCTAAAACCGATCTAATGAGGGTGAGGGGAAGACGTTCTCTTTGAATTCTACACTACCAAACCTCCACTGGAATAGATAAAAATTTTCTGGAGTTCATGACTAGACAACACCATCTTTGTTGAGATTTCTACTGTTGTGAGATGCCCACCTGCTTGAAGGGCAGTCCCCTTTCACCGCAACATTCTACCTGTACATTGGTGGTGGGTGACTGTGGTAGGACTCATTACTCCCTCAGAGATATCCTGCCTTCCAGATGTCTTGCACACCATCACTGAGTAGTGGAATTTTAAACCCTGTGTATAGGAACAGGCCCTATGTCTCTTTTTCCAAAACATTGAAATATTCCGTATTGGCAAGAAACAAACTTGTGATGCTTACCATTGCCCTTCAACAGTTATTACAAGTTTTAACAAATTCTAATAGCAAGCACCTCAAATTGTGCTGATGTTTCTTCTTGAGTTTTACATCAAAATCTGTGGAAAACCTTTTTCAGTTGACTTCAGAGGATGCTGCTTCCAGCCCGGGCAGGTGCAGGCACGTTTTTGCCATTTCCTTGCTTTGTATTAGCCCTTTGTGATGACACTGTGGCTCAGACTTCAGGGTAGTGTTCTGAGGCTGGGTGTCTGAGGGCAGGCCGTCTGTGGAAAATATGATTACACTAAGTGTGAGGCATGATCATAAGACCAGTAACTATAATAGTATATCATAAAGTGAATTAAAATTGGTCTAAGAGTGTTAACACAGCCATCTCTCTCCCCTCTGAATCAGCCTCTCATATCCTTTTCTTTCTTGTGTAAATTCCACTACTTATTCACGTGGGGTGCATTAAACCATCACTAAATGTTACATTTATGACATGTTTTTAAGCAAACATTGGAATATCCATCACACATGAGCATGTTTCCTCAGCTCTGCCGGCCTTGTTGGGCAGCTTATCTACTGTTCTTCCTAAGTCTGACCTTTCATGTTTAGTTACTTTAAAGACACTAGAAAACCAACTATCTACCCAATTTCCTCGTAGCTTGGGGGTAAGGTTAAAATATCATGTAGCTACCGTATGTTTGACATTATACAGCCACAACTGATAAGCAAATATTTTCTTTTTAAATACACAGTACATTTTGCAAGAGTACATAACAAGTATTCTCATTTTTATTCTTTGTCCTGGAGAAGGCCTGGTGTTGTTAAATATAAAACGTTGCCACTGGTGTTTTTCTTACTAAATCTGTTCACATCAATTGTTTCTGCCTACCCCATATTTCAAAGCAAAATGATGGGGAAAGGTCATATAGATTGCCCTTCTCTTCAGTTCTCAGCTTAAGGGTGTCCTGTTTGTAATTAAGGAACGATTTCTTTTGTGATGGTAGTCAAGAAAATTTTCTTTCTTTCTCTTTCTCTTTTTTTCACATCATATTTGGAAAGGTATGTGGAAGCCAGGGAACAGTTAATGCAATTGGAAGATTTGTTGCTACAGAGGTGATTTGCTTTATTTTTTTGAGAAAATCTGAAACAGCTTCTGTGTTGTGTATTCAAATTTAAATCCATACACTATCAGCAGTGAATTTGGAGGTAAAGGGCTGAATGGGAAGGTTTTGATTGCAAGGCCATCTGGCGTTATTATGAAAAACGTTTTTGAATGCTTAAAAGAAACCTAAACCACATTTGCTCAGTAGGTGCTGACTCCAATGAAATTGAACCATCTTGGTGCAGCTTTGTTTTCTGACTGTTGGAAAGACTGTGGGAAAATCAGCTATTTCTATACTGATGAGGTGGCTGTGGCTGAGAATCATGATTTTAAGGGAAAAAATGTGCAATGGAATGTCTGGCATGTTGAAGCAAAATATTTTAAAATTGTAACTTTTTTTTTAAACTTCTTGTGAGATTCATGCAAGATGTACCTTTTTAGAAGACCAGAGAGAGATAATCAATATGTTGTTGCTCCAGTCTGGTCCTAGAGAGATATGCTGAAGAAAGACAAAACCTATTTGCCGTCACAGAATGGTCCGAAAGCATTTGTGCAGTACAGAGAAATATGTTTCTAGAGAGTACGGAGACTGGTATTACTCGGGTCAATCTCCTGAAGGCTGAGTTTTTAGATTTCTGTGAAACTCAATTTGTTTGCCTGCTTTTCTTAAAGGCTGTGTGCTGTGTTTGCTTACAGGCTTCACTGCTTGGATGGAACCGAAGGGATTAGCAATGGGATGTAAGGGCTTTTCTATCTAGGTCAGGCAGGATTTAGCACTGACTGAAAATGACACTAGTTGTTTAGTATTCTGGATCAAATGTACAGTGGCCGGATTCATAGCAGTCTGGGTCATCTGAGGTCATAGTGCAGCTCAAGTTGAGAAAACATCACCAAAGCCGAAGCGGCATTTTCAGACTGCTAAGCAGGGAAGAACAGCACCGAATATTCCCACGCAAGGTTTCATTCATATATATTCCCTCTTCCTTTTTGAGGCTGAATGCTTTATTCCTAGATGCCACATGTAATGCATTTACAAGCTAGGAAAGCATGCATCAGGCTAGGCATAAATCTGATGAATTGTTTTTAGTTTGAATTCTGGAATCTGAATTGCTTTGTCACTGCTCTGAATCAAGAGTCTGTTTCTGAGGTTGTCAGCAGGTTCAAAAGGTCCTCCTTTAGGATTTAGGGGGGAAGATATTTTTTGTCTTTTCATTTTGTGTAAGATTTTTTTTCAACGTAAAAAAAAAAATTAGGAATGAAAAGTCTAAATATCCCATTCAACCAATGTGGATATAGAGAGCCCCGATCACTTCAAATTACTTGAATTCACCTTAAACTCAGTGGACTCTTTTCCACAGACGATGAGAGTTGTGGTGAAACAGGTGGCAGGCGGGTTCTTTGGGTTTCCCACCATATGATGCTGGAGCTCCTGCCACAGGCACGGTCTCTCATCCACCCAGTGGGCTGTGATGGGAAAGCAAAGTCAAGCAGGAAAAGAAAGGGAAGGTGGAGTCAATGAAATGCTAATTTTCCTTGTGTGTGTTTCTACCCTTCCCTTTCCTTTGCTCAGCAGAGAAGGGAATTGGAAAGAAAAAGGAACCGGTTTCTGCGTTGGCACCAAGGACCCACCTGTGTGGCAGTTTGGTACCTTGTGGAAGGCAGGTGCTGTTTGCCCCTTGCTGCTAAGTTGGGTTACTTGGGTCGTGTGTGTGGGAGAAGACTCAAGCTGCAGTGTGCTGGGTGACAGCAAACAGCCAAAAATCAAATGAATGGGGATTTAAATTTTGTTATCTGACTTCTACGTGCCAAACCGGGGGTATCCACCATGCTTGTTGCTGTAGTATCTGAGCAACTGTAATTCATTTCTTTTTTGAAATCGTGGAGCCCCAGTTCAAGGCCTTTGTTTTGTATTGGCAAAGCAGTTCAGCCATGCAAAAATTAGACTTCTAAGTTTCATTTGGCAGAGAAGTATGGGACCTTCTCTGTAACTGAGATCTCTTTCATGTCACGCGACAACAGGCTGCGGTGACTTTGCAGGCGCAGACACGCTGAGCTGTGTTGGTGGAGTGTTTCCTGTTCCAGGCAGAACGAGATGTTGTAAATCTTCATTCTCTCTGTGATAAATTGCGTGTTAATGAAGATAGAACTTGCTTTGATATGAAACCAGGTTAAAAGAAGAATTCTTCTGATGAGAAAAACCCAGAGATAGTGAAAACAGCAAATTAGGATACAGGGGAAATGATGGATCCTGGCAAGGAATTTTTGTGTGGACAGTGACAAATTTTGTACAGATATACTTGAATATTTTTAATGTTTGAGTTAAGATCTAAGGGGTGCATTTATGAGCTCCTGGTACAGATAATTACTGAAAAATTTGACGCTGAATTTTGAGCACAAGATGGATTTCACTATAAGCACACCTCTTCAGTTCCCATAAAACACAGCCCTCTCTCTGTATGTGCAGTCTGTCTTGCCTTATTCCACAAAAAGGGCCTGCAAATGAGTGACTAAAAGGTAGACGGGATGATTCACCCAAAAATGCTGTCTGCGGGGTTCACTTTGATGCTCTCACCAGTCTCATGTGCAGTGTGTCAAGAAATGAGGTCTCATGTTAGCTGATTTCTGTGTTCTCAGTTTGACTGCCCACTGCATTATTCCTCTTTTATATTGAGGTAACACCATGGGAGGGACCTCCAAGATTTTAATCTCTGTGTTTCATCGAGGCATTTATTAAGCACCCAGTCATCTTATTAACTGAGTGTCTTTCAGCCCTGTGCATGAGGCTGGCAACTCTGATGAGGTTTGCCCTTGTGTATCCTCTGCATCTTCAGGCCAAATCATTCAGAGCTTGGTAGTATACACAAAATTTCTTGATACCTTCAGATTGGTCACACGTGTCCTAGCATAAAGCACACTGAAATAACTAGGGACTTCACTACAGACTGGAAGGTCACCTTCAGTAACAATTATTCCATTTTTACAGCTCACCTTCAGTCACAATCAGGCTGCACATTTTTGTGTTGCTTTCATTTCTCCCTCTGATATTGGATGTTTTAGGAAGGTAAACCCTGGACTCATCTATCATTGTGTCAAATGTTGAACATCAGACCCGTACTTGAATTATCAGTTGCATGTGGATTACGTTACCTGTCTCTGTTCTGATCTGTTTCTGTTTTCCATATGATACAGCTGGTGTAGGGTTTTTTATCATACAAAAGCTGTAACCTGGAAGAACCAACATTAATTTCCTCTGGAGCCTTATGAAAAGTATCAAGGGTGCGCCTGACTTGTGGTGACAGAGCTTTTCAGCATACTCTGAGAAAGAACTGCTTCTGGGCACACATGGCAGCCAGATATAACTTAGACGCATAGCAGCGTACATATAGTGCTAGTTCATTAACTTTCCCTTTGTGAATCTGCTAACCAGATAGTTTACTAGCACTTTTAATGTACCATCACGTGTCTGGGATCAGATACTAGTAATACCCAGCTGCAGATCAGGCTGAGTTTCCATAGGACCTCAAACAATAGTGATTAGGTGAAAGCTTAATATCTTTAGCATCTTATAAACCCTCTGTCTCATATTTTACATTAGGCATTCATGAAAGGGAAGACAGAATAAATTACTCTATGTAAAATGCATCCGGAAGCATAAAATAATCCTGTAATTCCCAGTATTATCCCTAATAGGGTGACCCTAGAACCAGTGATGAAATGGAGCAACAAGGTCACTGCATGCCAGGGTTCAATAAAATCTTCCATGGCTGCTTTTCTGCAATATCTAACCAAACAAATTGAAAGCAATTTGAAAAACTCTTGAAAGTAGTCTTTGTTCTGAAGGGATTAGGAGCCCACAGATGAGTATGATGTTCCTCAGCCTCCGTGAAAAAGAAGCTTTGCTGAGACAGCCTCAAATCACTGCAAAGAAATCAGTGTAATTCAGGAACCTGGGGTCTGTTTCATCAGTTCCCAGGTGCAGTGCAGCAGATATTGGGTATGATTAAGAAATGGTGCAAGGGAACTTGGAATGGACCCTGCATGGGCAGCTGATTGAAGAAGCTCTTGGAAGGAACATTATCTGGGCTAGGTGTCTGGGAAAAGGAGAGTAGCTTCTTGGAGTTACCTTTATCTTCCATCCAGAGCTGTGGCAAAGGTGCAAGGTGACTCTCTGAGAAGGGATTGCAGCCTTGCAGCGGTCCTCAGGTGGAGTGCTTGCACCCTGGCCTAATGAGCCACCTGCTTGTGGCTCCTGTGTGGTGTCAGCTCTGCAGCCGAGACCTCTTCATGATGGCTGTGTTTTTCTCTTTTTGTGTGGGACAGGTACTGCCAGCAGGAGCTGACAGATGAACAGGTAATGGGGAAAGTGGTTGATGTGAAGGCTCAGCTGATGTTCAGCTGGTCCCGTGCCCACAGCTGCGCATGGAGGAGGTGGGTGCCTGTGGCCCTCTGGTTCTTGGGATCCTGGGATGACTGTCACAGAGGGGCCAGCCGCTGGGACAACGGTAGTCTGATGGGCAGGCCACCAAAAGCTCGGTGGCACATGCCCTGAGCTGAGAGAGGAGTCTCTGAAACCAAGAAAACTTGTTTTGTGCTTTCTCTTTGCAGACAAAAGATAGGTACCAGCAGAACGTAACTGATCACAAGGTGTTTGCTTATAGATTAGTGGCTGGTGATGCCTGGTGCTTAGTACCACCTAGTTCTTGAAACCACTCCCTGTTTGTTCTTCCCATAGGATCCTAGGAGAATGGGTAAACAAGAATTTCTTGTTCCCACTGGAGTAGACTATGAATGTAGGAGGACTTTCTATGATTTTCTCTGGAAAGGAACTGTGGTTGAGACATATGGTCTTTTAATTTGGAGAAATCTTATATTTTCCAGGGTGCTTGCCATAAGTCAGGGAGAGTTTGGGCTCACGGGACAGATGGGTGGGTGGAAAAGCTGTTTTTTGTTTGGGGTTGTTTTATTTCTTTTTTCCCTCCAGTTTGGGCTCTGACACACAATGTTTCATTCTGTTGTTTGAGATTTTGCCACTAAAACCTTGGGAAGAAAGGAACCTTCTTCCCCATTGCAAGACTGGTATTGTTTGGGATACCCTGCTGGGCTTCTGAAGAGAAGTGATGACAGACACTCTGCAACAGACGTAAAAACCAGCTCTGGAATCTGAACAGCACATCAAGCATGTGAGCAAAAGCTACGCTGACTTGTGTGTGTCTTCATCATTGCCTGCCAGTTGCAGAACAGGCTATGTAAGTATAGCACTGTCAGTGCTTCTTGGGAGAACTGGCTGCTTTGAATAATTGAAGAGAAACGTGAAAGATAATTTACGACAATGAAATGTGTAATAGTAACAGTGCAGTTTCTGGAAAAACAATGCAACGTGGGGATATGGAGATCTGAGCTGTAAAAGCCTGTAAGTCAGTCAGATAAACCACCAGGGATTCCCTCGTACCGTAGTGAGAAAATTCCCAGTCCTCAGTACGGATGTGAGATGTCTGCGCCCAGTCAGAAAGAGCTGAGCCCCTTAGACAATTATAATTAGATCGTTAAAGTTTAATGCCTGGCTGTATCATTAACTCTATATTGTAATAATAAAAGGGTGGTGAGAACCTCCAGTAAAAGAGCCAGATGATGTGCTATTCCCAACCTGTGATTCCTGGGGATTATGGGCATAGTTGCAGCCAACACACAGCACAGTTCCCATGTGAACAGATCTGGTTTCAAAATCACCGCTATGAAATAAACACGAGACTTTTAGGCAAGTGAGCTCTCACCCAGTTTGGTTTGACAGCAGGGAGTGATTCCTTAAACATTCCCGGTGCTGCAGGGCCCAAGAGGATGTTGTGCTCTGACCTTGCCTCACCTGAGAGCAAAAGATGGCCGAGTAGCTACGTTCATGGCAACAGAAGAGTGGGAGCAGAGAAACAGCGCAGGTCTAACGTGGTTAACCCAGGCTTGGTTAATCAAGGGCTGCCTGGGGCATAGGGAGGCAGCCCTGAAGCAGGGGGGTCGGCAGCAGCTGCTTTCACTCCCCACAGCAAAGGGAGCTGTGTCTGCTAGATCTACCCATAGTGAAGGAAGAGGAACCTTAGCCTAGTATATCTCATTTGATCAAACAGTAAAATTGGTACTTAGCACACCTGAAAATGCTTGTCAGAATCCTATTTTTCTGTTTTCCTGTTTCTAGCTTGATAACCTTGCATACTTACAAGTTCTACAGGGGTTAATACATTGGAACTACCTTGGGGATAGAAGTATTTGGAAGCACTGGAATTCCTGTTTCTCCAAGTGTGAGTGGATGTTATCTGTTCGTGTCTGACTGTGTCTTTGATATCTTCAGATGGAAGGTGATGGTGACGCCCCAAGCTGTTTCATGCCAGCCATATATCACCATTCTGGCACCAGTCCTCCTTTGACATCTGACCTGAGTACTATCAGTTGCAGTACATTCAGTTCCCTAAAAAGCCAGCTTTTTGCTGTAGGGAACACCATTTCCTGTAGCTCCTGGCAGACCCAAGGGGCCAGGGAACTCACTGGGCAGGGCTCTCCCCCCAGGACTGTCTGAAATCCTTGTTTCCACTGTAGTAGGGGCCCTCTTTGCCCATATGTGGCTTGCACCTTTGAGGGTAGCTCAGCCTTGCACAGGGGACAGGATGGACAGCACTCATTGAATGAATGAATATTCGGTGTCTCACTTGGTTATTCCATGGGTTTTGCCAGGTCTTCTGGGTCATATAAGTTTCCAATGTATCCTTTATATATAAAGCTCTCTCTTTTTGTGGACTTTTCTATAGTGCTGATCATGAAGCTATCTGAGACTTTCATATCAATGCATTAATTTTTAATTTGCCTGTGTGAGGTGAGGAAATGGCCCAAAAGAGCAGTAGAGGGGATTTAGTCTGCAACAGGGACGTTGAGAGGCTCCAATCATTTCAGCTGGTTTTGAGAGACATTAGCACTTTAGACAAATCTGGTTCAGACTCCCACTGCATGGTGAGACTCCCAGAATTGGAGACCATCTGTGAGAAGCTGGGAGTACCTGAGCTTTTATTTTATTTTATTAAGTTTATTTTCCCCACTGTCTTCAGCTGGAATGCATTCAAACCTACTGGTCAAACCCAGGTCATCTTGTGGACCAAACCACTTTGAGTGCTCAAGGTGACAGCCTTAATACTCTGATTTTTTTATAACATATACTCTTTTTAGTGTGATTCCTTGGGAGCTCTGCAGAACCCCCTTCTCCCTAGACATTCATGATGTAGTCTCCCATGCAATCAGTCAACAGGTCTGAACTGTTAGAGCCAAGCACAAGCCTGACTCAGGAATGGGCTCTCAGACTGAAGATGTCACAGTCTTTCTGAAAACTTGGGAGGGACTCCCTAAGAGCACCAGATTGCGAGGAAAAATCAGTACAGGAGATCCCGTTCTCACGATGATAGTAGTAGCTGAAAAGTTCATTTTGCTAGTGGGATTCCCATTTAAATGCAAACAGGGGAGGGCTTGTGATTCCTGACTGAGGTCTAATGGCATATAGGAGTGGGATATTTCTTTGAACATGATCTTGATAATAACATTTACTAAGCCCTGTTTGGCTAGACTTACAAAATAACCTCTGCCAGTTGATATCACCTGGACCACTGGAATTTTTGCCCTACATTTTACAATTAACTACTCACTGTATGTTTTTTTTTTCTTTTTGAAAATTGCAGAACTATTTTTTTATTCATACTGAAGGATATAAAGACATAAGGAAAAACTTTGCTTTTTCTCCAGCCCCCATTATTTAATGCAAACAGTTTTGTCTGAGAACATTTCCACTGAGGCCCAGTAACTTGGTCCTGACTATGCTTTTAAGCCATATTTCATCTAATGTTGGGAGGGAGTGTACTTCTCTGCTGCTTTATAGTTTGAGCTCATAAAGAAAAAAGACTGAGCTTTTCTTGCTGACAGAGTACTTTGGAAATTTAGGGTTTGGGGTTTATATTTTTAATATTACCATCCCATGAAAGTAAATAGATAATTAAGACTTTTTTTTTTTTTTTTTTTTTTTTAATGGGGGAAGAAACAGCAAGGGAGGATGAGAGAGGTCCAGATGTCAGTCTGACAACCAGCAGTCTCTTGAAAGCGGCACTGTGGTGGGCAGTTTCGGTATGGTGATTTGTTTGATCTATTATAAAATCCTCTACACCAGTGTGTAGCTACCACCCACTTGTATTTATTATGCAGTTTTATTTTTGCTTGGTAATATTTTTCTTGTGTTTATTTTAAAAGGTCTACATTTTGTGGTGACAGTCTCCCATTTTCCAAATTAACTGCTAGCAGATGTTGCTGTGTGGTGTGAAGCACACACAGCAGCCTAAACCGCCAAGGTCTGGATACTGGCTTAGAAAAAAACTACCTTTGTGCTATTCAAGCAAGTTTCAGGAGTGTCTATAATATGCTTATGTAGAATCTTGTTCAGAAAATACATTACTGTTGTTTTTGTAGCATTTAGATGGCTTTAGTGTTTGGAATTACAGCTGAAACCTAACAAGTCTGTACCATGGTTTATGAAATATCATTTGAGCAGTGTTATTTAGAAAAGGATTAGCTACTGATACATTATATACAGGGGAATGCAGGTAAGTAATACTTGGAGCTACAACTACCCAGTATTGTCCCTTATAAAATCCTTGCTACTGTCGCACCTGGCTGCTAAACCTTACCTTTTGGAGCTAAAAGCTTCAGTGCGAGCAGAGCGCTTTGAGTACGCTGCTTTTGAAACTGTTGCTGAAAATGAGATTGAGAAATGGGGGTTTGTGCTTTTCCTTTTGGATTAAGGTATTGCAATTTGGCTGGGGCATTGTCCTGTGGCCAAGGATGTGCTTTTTTTTTTGCTGCATCTGTGAAATTTCATCTGGTTTTGGACAAATCATGCATTTGTGAGAAGCTGAGGTTGCATATGTTGTAGAGTGACTTGCTACTCATCAGGGCCGTTTGTATATTATGCTACAATTGCTCATCCAGGGAACTAGGCGAGTTATAAGCACTCGCTGTTCTCCATGCCTGGTGTGAGTAGGACAAGACGGGGAAAGAAAGGGTATGATAGTGAGCGTGTAGTTCACTGCCTAACTTGTTGCCAGACTGCTCAGGAGGACGCGTGGCTGGGGTGGCTGTGGCTCCATCAAGGCAGGTTTTTAAGATCTGTTTGTGCGAGTGTGTTAGGAACGACGCAGGTATAGTTGGTTCTGCATTAGGGCAGGGAGGTGGACTAGAAAACCTTTAAAGTTTCCTTTCAGATCTACCATTCTCTGTCTAAGCCTTGCTCTGTAGCCTCCCTCAAAGCAATTGGCAAGTTACCCGGTGAGATACGTTACTGCAGAAGGGCTGCCCACTAGATGTCAGTGGAACTTCACTGAAATAAGATTCAAAAAGCCTTTTCTGGTCGGTCGTTAAAGAGGTGATGTACAGGTGAGCATCAGCACTGTGCTTGCAGCCCGCTCAGCACCGCGCCTGGGCTAAGGCTTGTTCTGCTTCTCCATGGGCATCCCACGCTGACCTGAGGAACGGAGCCATCCCTGGGCTTCTGTGTGGTGGCCAATACCTCACACAAGTTTAACACCCGAAAACGAGACTGTTTCGTGTTAAGGTTTTGAAGAGTCTGTGGATGGGTACAGTAATGCTTTTTGGGATTAGCACTGTGTGAGCACGTTAGAACAAATGCCTTTCTTGTTGTAAAAGTATTTCAATGGTGATCTATTTGCTGGGATTGCTAAGGATTTTATTTTCTTACCTTCTTTCTTATTTTCACAACAGCTATTTCTGCATTTTATTCTAAGACAAAACTCTGTGATGGTAAGGAATATGCAGACTTCTGTATGCTTTTTCGCTTTAAAAAAAAGCTGTGAAGAGGACCTGAATGGCCTTGTTATTGAAGTTACTGAAGTTGTTGAAGAGGACCTTGTTATGGCCTAATAATCTTGTTAAAGGAGCGTTATCACAAAGGTGGCAGGTAAACAGAAGTTGGTCTTCACCAGTGTTTTTAATGCATAAGTTGGATGAATTATATCTGCTTTATTTCACTTGACCTACTAGAGGTCCCTCCAGTTAAATCACCTGTAGTTGGCCTACAGTTGACCCTTTGTTGACTTATTTAACCATCTGCCTAGTTTTCAGAACAGGTTATGAGCATTCAGACTTAAATCAGTCCTTGAAAAGGTCCTGTCATTAGGCAATAAG
Organism: Falco punctatus; assembly: GCF_963210335.1. NCBI lineage: Eukaryota > Metazoa > Chordata > Aves > Falconiformes > Falconidae > Falco > Falco punctatus. The sequence goes on along the minus strand of NC_137592.1, from coordinate 21,785,461 downwards.
GCTCATAGCTGATAATCTGCCCGTCACATAATATGAACACAGATGACAATCACTTACCTCTTTTATGTCATAAGGCTGAAATTGCCTGAAATGAGGAAGAAAGCCATTATTTAATCAATGGAATTGCGTCAATTGAGTAAAATTTGTCTCTAGTGTAAACAAATGGAATGTCTTTGCACTCTGTGAAAACAAGACAAAATTACTTGCAGATCTTGCAGATCGAAAAACATAGGAAGTGGGCTTGTAGGCTGACACATTCAGGGTTTCAGAGTATGCATTTAAAATAATTATCCAGATTACACTGGATTACTTAATATATTTTTTGCATCATGTGTATACACTTTTATATTTGAAACAATAAAAGCAGTATTAGTCTTTTTTTAGTCATGTTTGATTATTTGAGAAATTCCTTAGAACAATGCGAGATTACTACTGATAAATGTATTTGTTAAATAAGAAAATGTCAAAACCCAGTTTTAACTTCTGAAGATGAATTGAAGAGCAGTCATTAGTGTGTTGCAAGACACAGAAGGTTTTGGTACATATACATATAAGAGACTTGATGTGAGAGAATGATCTTCTATTAAAAAAAAATAAAATTAAATTTCCTCCTTGTAGCCTCATGCATATATAATAGCAGAACACAATAAAGAATTAAGAAATTTCTAGATTCATGCATTTACCCAAGTACCCCGTTTTTAGTACTATGAACACTCAATATTTAGTGGCTGCCTCCTGGAGAACAATTTATATGTGAAATAAACAGAAGCTGCGTAGGGTGTTGGGATACCAGCCTGCAGGTATTTTGCATATCTTTAAGTTGTCCACAGGTCCAATGGGAGAAAATGTGGGTGTGTTAAAGATGTATGTTTCTAATCTGTAAACATTGTGATTTGCTTGCTAAAGTAAATTTTGTTTGCAGTTTTGTAAATGACCTAAAGTGACCAGCTGGAGTAAAATCAATAATGTGTTGAATTGAGAAGTTGATCTTGCATTCTAGAGGCAGCAGGTATGCCTATGTAAGTCATCCTCATTGATTCAGGAACTGGGATTGCTCCACAGAGAAGTTTGCAGGAAGAAGCTGGTCTGGGAACCAGGTATTTAATTTTTATTTTTTTTTAAAGCTCCTTTTGTGGCCTTTTGGAGATAATGTTGGATGATTGAAATAAACACTGTGGGAAAGGTAAGAAACTCTGGGTTTAATGTGTAGATCTTGATTCAAGAACCTTCTAGGACAGCCCGTTTACTCAATGAATGCCCAAAGAACCAAGCTGAAAGGCATTTAATAATTTCGGCACTTCATAGGACTGGTCTGTAACTGTGACGTGATAGCTGACAGGCAAAAGGTAGAGGGGTGGGCAAAATTTCAGCACCAAAGATCACAGAAAAGATATAGTAAATATGCGGTGCGTTAGTCCTCCCCTTTCTCTTCTTTGAGCTGTCTAGAGGTTAGGAAGGGATTTTGAAGGAGCAGTGTCCGCAGCAGGGAAGGAGCTATCAGCTGAAGGAGTCTGGACCTCACTGCTATGGTGTCCCCTTCTGCCATGCTCTGGGCCAGGCTCTGACTTGAGGAAGCAGAGTCCCCTGCTTTTGTGCTAGCTCTGCGTGCATCAGTGTGAGGATGCAAGATGTAACTGTGGTCCCTGTACAGGTGGGATCAACTGCCTACTGTCTTCTTCATCTGTCAAGTTACGCCACCTGGAAGAGAGCACTTGGAAGATGCTGGGCTGCATCTTTTCCCTAATTGTCATTAGGGAGCAGTGGTTGTGGTGGTGTTTTCCTCTCAGCTTTGTTTCGGGAAGATAAAAGGAGAACGAAATGGCATGTTGGTGGAGCTGGAGATCTGGAATCAGAGCCGTTGGTTCTGCCTTTGACCCTGCCAATGCACAGGAGCTGCAAATTATGAACCAAAGTTACGGAAGAAACAGGGGTTCCTTGCTGCCCCAAAGTGTTGGGTCTGGATTTCTGACAATGCATGGAGAATGAGCTTGTCACCATGTGATGCCTAGGGGTCTCCTCTTCATGTGCAGTAGTAACTCTTGTGCTCTCTCCCTGTGCCATGGAGCTTAGCCTTCCGCAGAGGGCTTTGAACTTGAAACTCCTTTGGTTTATTTGAACATGACGTCTACAGGTCTCTCCCACATCTGTCTTTGCCACAGCCCTAAAGTCACCGTCTGGCTAAACAACAGTCGGCAAGTTTTTTTGCCACTGGGGTTCCTCTATAGCTGTTTATCCACAGGAGCCAGAGTTTCTGTATTTCCACGCTGGCAACTTGAACTGGACCAGAGCTCAGACTCTGCAGGTGGCCTCTTGCAGCGGGGTGCATTTCCCGTTTTATGGTGGGGGTATAAACTAAGGGCAAATTTTATGGGGAGGAGAAATGGTTTGTCCAGCTGAAAACAGAATGGAAGGGTGTGAGTGGGGAGGCTTTGGGTAGCAGGGTCTGTAAATCCTGGGGGACAGTTCATATTATTCTAGATTTTGAGAAATCAGCAGGAAGGCAACTGCCAGCTCTGGTTTCATTAGGGTGGTGCTCCCTGAAACACCCTTGGCAGTTGCTTTCACATACAGGTCAGTGTAATGATAAAGTTCACTTCCTTTCATTGGAGGGATTGCTTTGGATATCTGAATATATATATGGATATATTTATTCAGAAATGCCTGACATAGTAGCTGATAAAGAAAACACTATGCTGGATTTTCATAAAATAAATATAATTGATAGCCAGTAATCAAGCGACGTTTCTGTATTTGTTTGAGAACTGGATTCCTACCACTTCTAATTTCATGCTCTAGGGTCTTGTTTTCCTCCTTTTGTCATTCCAGAGAATTTGTTCCCTTTTAACTGAAATAAAAAGAAGTGCTCCTTATTCTTACACTCTGCGTAGTAAAGCACGCTTAAGCAGCAAGGTAGAGAAATCTGCACCTTGAGAGAGTATCATGTTGTACTGAGACTTCTGAGAGATTAGCTTTTGAAGAACCTCTTTGTTTTTATTCTGAATATGATCCAGTCCTGGGGATTTAATTTTCTTCTCCAGATCATTATGTTTGCATGTTTTCTTATCAGAGGAGGAATAAGTTTAGGGCATGAGCCTGTAAATCTGTTTTCACATAATTCATTAAGAGTCACGTGGTACTGGTGCCATTAAAGGGAAAGATACTGTTTATCTTTTAATTTTGCAGTGACATCTAGTCCTTTCAATATGGTTTTCATCTTTAGAGCTCAGTGCATTATTCTGGTTTCCCACACTACAATTGTTCAGGGATTGGCAGGTCTGTGAATAAACCTCACATAAATTTTGTTCTCTTTCTGCTCGGTCACTCTCCCTTCTGCGTCTCCTTACAGTGCCCATCATCCAACCAAGTCAAGCTGCCTTCAGTAGTGCAAGATTGGCTCTTTGCTAGATAGCCTTGGGTGAACAGAGGAGCAGAAATTTAGCAGGATCTTGTAAATCATTTGGGTTTTCTCTCAAGTCAGCCAACTTTCTATGTTCAGAGGCCAGATAATTATCCTTTTGTTCAAAAGAATGTCCTTATCCATTTTCCATAAAGAGATCTGAAGAGTTTATTGCTTCCATGTTGTGATCTCTTAGCAGTTGCTGAGGTTTATGAATGACTTTATCATTTATGAAAATGCTATGGAGTGCTCTGTGGGATTTGCAGAAAAAAGTTTCTGGTTTTCTCCTCTTTTTTTTTCTCGGTTACACTCTGAATATCCCAGGGAGTGGTTTCAGCTGTGTTCAGAACCACAACCTGTAAGAAATGATACCATGCTGGTGTGTCGTGGCAGCCAGGCGCAGTGTGACCATGGAGAATTGTCCCATGTGTGCCATGTATGAAGCACACTACTCATGGTTAGGGCAGTTGCTATCTTTGTGGGGACAGACAAAGCCTGATTCTGCTTGCACAAGCTGAAGTCACTTTTGGCTCTGCAGAGGGGAGGAACAGGACCAAAGTCAGTTTTGAAAGTGGATTTGAAAGCTGTGTCTAGTTCACTTAAATGCCCTTCTTGTCAGGAGTTTGAGCGTTAAGGGATGAAAAGTGGAGTGATTCTTTAAGGTCTTCATCTTCCATGTCCATCTCCTGTTGACGTTGATGGGGAGTGGGCTCACAAGACAAAACCAGTAAATGTGGCCTCCAAGGATGACTACAGCTGTGATTTCCCAAGCCTTTGTATCCTACTGGGAAACTTTCAGACAAAAAGGTAAAAAGCTTCCTATTGCCAAAGGTTCAAATGCTGTATTTAAAAGGAGCTTGCTCCAGGTTTCTAAAGGCAGCTGATCAAAGCGTGTCTTTGTGCGGGAAGCACAATGCGCTTCACATGCACCCAAATTAAGTTGCTTTCCTGTAGCAGCAGCAGCATGACTGAGTGCTAGCCTGTGCTTCCCAGGAAGCCTGCTTGCCCTGTTGTTCCTCTTCTCTGAATGAGCAGCTCTCAGCAGGCAGCTGCTGCTGCTCTTCTAATCAGGTTGATTTTAGGTAAGCTTAGTGTAAAGAGTGGGACTGCATTATAACTATGGAGAAGAAAGTGCCAAGGTTTTTTGAGTGCTTGTAAATTTAGTTGTAGCAGCTGCAAAGGCTAGAGGAACTGTGGCCTGTCAGTCCAGGAGCTGGGGCTCCTGTTTGGTAGTGTCTGCTCAGCTCTGACAGAAGTGTGCAAATACCCTGCTTGAGGCAGAGGAGCTGTGTTCCAAAGACAGCTTTTGGGCTGGGTCTGAAATCTTAATTTTTGTAGATCTGTCACAGTTCCTGCTAGAATTGACAGGAGATGCAGGTGCCAATATTGCTGAATAGCAAGATTTGATTCAAGTTGGATGCTCTTGGTTTCAAGCTGGCAGTTGAAAATGCTGTTTCAAAGTGTCTGTGCATATCTCTTGAAGGTGTGGGATGCTGTCAGGCTTGGCTGGCTGACTGGTATTTGCCAGTGTGTTTTAAGACCCCTCAGAGGTTTAAACAACTGGACGTTCCTGTTGTTATTAACAATCCTAAGGTATTTATTTTGTGATAACTTGGGCTGTATTTTATTCAGAGCAGCTCAACCTGCCTTCCAACATCTATGAGTTATGGTTTGATTCCTTGCCAGTCATTTCTCCAAAACCTTGGTGCTCTAGATTTTGCTTTGTTCAGTTAGACAGCCTGAGCTCTTCTGGCCTTGGGGGCAGCGGGCGGAAACATGCGACATTACATCCCACAAATGGTATCAAGTTTACAGTGTGAGGGTCTGCTTTACCTCTGTTTCAGTTCACGCTGCCATAACCCCATTTATTTCAACACAGCAGATCTGGAATAATACAGGTGATAGAAACGTAGACAAAAATGCCTGATGGCAAAAATTCCTCCGCTGCATTAAAGTTAGGTGGCCAGTATACTGAGATCCATCTTTATTGCTTGCATATTTTATTGTGTTTAAAATGATGATTAAGGGAGATCTGAAAGTAAGGTAAAAAATATGGAATGCTTGAATTCATTAAGAGCCAGAGGAAATTCATTAAAATGTGCTTTGCAGCCCCAGGCCAGTTCCCTACCTGTTCTGCAGAAACACAAGCTGACCGCCTTCCTTGACTCTCTCCTTGCCCCCACCCTCACTCCCCCTTCCCGGCTTTCACCTCCTGATTAGTCCTGTTGTTTCTCTATTAATAAACCTGGCTGCGTGTCCATCCACAAACACTTTTGTGATGTGCCTTGTCCGGCAAACAGATGCTGTTGAATTTCTTCTGATCTCTTTTCCTGATGAATCTCTTCATTGTCCGTATTGTTACAGACACGATTCAAGATTCTTCAGCTTATTTCCTGGTTTCTTTTCAAAATGGGATAGGGATGATGATTTATTACTTGCATGATGTTAGGCCTAAAAAACCCTTCCTGGGCTCTTACTCAGTTGTTCCAGGGGCTATATAAAACCAGAACAAAGGCAACGTGTGTGCATAATGCATACTTTTTAACAGGTTATTCTAGAAAGGCAGGGATTCTCCTCAACTGTGAGACAAATTCTCTTCTGTTCAACTCCGTTAGCTGTATACCAGGATTGAAAAATCTGATCATTGCCATTTAACAGTTGATGCTCTTCATGCTGTCTGTAATAACTTCAGTGATAAGAACGATTAAATGAGAGCTTGCCTGTTGCAAGAGGTCGTATTTCAGAGGATAACTTGATAATTAATTTTTCCTGAAAAGAACGCTATGTCTTATTTGTTTCCCCTGCAGGAAATTCTGGTTCATCAAGGCCTGATCTGCTGCTTAGGTAAGTTTGGGTTTCACAGGAGAATGAAAGACTGGACATTGGGACGTTCCAAGAAGATTTTGCAGGAGCTTAATGTAACCTGAGCCAATTTAGCAAATATTATTTGTATTTATTTTTCACATCTAGCTTTCTAAGGCATAATTAACTGCTTCTAGCAGTTCTTGCTTGTATAGAAGTTTCCAGTTGTTTGGAAGCTTTTTCTACCGAAAATCTTTAGGTTGATAAATAAAAACAAATGCTAGAAGACAGGAGAGCTCCTAGAGAGCCATCTTGCTTATATAGCTGTTCCTTCCCTGGGTATCTGCCACCGCCTCCAGGGAGCAGGATGCAATGAAACCATAGACGCTCCTTTGAGGGATTCTCACTGAGCTGTTGACAAGTTCTTCATGGGCTGTGGACAATATACCACTATGCACTTGTGTCACACCACAGGGCCTCCCATTGACGCTTATCCTTTTCGTTTGGCCTCTGACCTCTGCTGCTTGCCACTTAGTGAAACGGCAGTTCCAAAAAGAAAGCAAAAGTCAGGCCAAAGTAGCTTTCATCTACCTTGCATAGCCTAGCTTGTACTACTCGCTATTCTTCAAATTAGTAATAATACAGATCCTATATATTTTTCCCATTTTGAAACAGAACACATTCTTGAGTAGAAATGGACAAAACAGCATTGTTTCCCTGCTACCCAGATATGTGAATGTTTACCCTGACATAATTATTTCCTCCTTTTTTTTTTTTTTTTTTTTTTAATCAGAGGTAATCCATAACTAACCCCAGAGATTTAAAAAAATGTACAAATGCAAATTTACAGGTTTGGTCCCTCTGCAGTTTCTGGCTTTCACACATGTTATTGATCTTTACTTGGGCTTACTGAACTGAAGGCAAAATGTCATGTTTAGGTACATTTTAGACAATCCATGCAGCAATTACTTTGAATGTGAACATTTCATTTGGGTAATTAAAATACTCCATTACAATTGTTCAGTATATAAATGCTAATCTTTGAAATCTGGAATGGAAATAATTGTATTACACTTGATCTGTGACTGTAGAGCTACGGCACCCCCAGCTCTTCACACAGTGATGCCAAAGAATAACTTTGGTGGCCTCCAAGTCTGTTAATTGAATTACTGGATTACAGGAATGCTGAAAACCCTCTGTCTCTAGCCAGGATTCTGTGGTGTCAAGGTGTCGTACAAAATCAGAATGAAAAATCACCTCTCATGACACATGGGTTGGAAAATAACCCAACAAGCCTCCTCCATTCCTCTGCTTGATCCTCAGAAGCAGTTGAACAGTACCCCTCCTCCCACTGATTTTGGAAGTGGTCATCAAATTAAAGGGTAGAGCTAGAGGGAGGGAAGATGCTGATTTAATTAGAGATCTAAAGGATCTGATTTTTTTTTTCCCCCAGCATGTAGTATTGTTGTAAGTCAGCACCTACTGATGTGTGATGATTACAGGCAGCCAAGAAACTGGCCTGTACATCCATGCTTCTAGACTATGATGGCAGAGGCAGGACACTTTCCTTTTAAGAATAAGCAGTTTTCCCATTTTGTTTAAACTGATCCAGAGAAAATACTCAATGAAAATGAAATCAGATGAAATATATAGGAAGGCTAGCTGGAAAAGCAAATGAAATGTTGAAAATTGACAGTAGTCATTTACAAAACAGACAAAGCTTTGAAAATATGCTTAAAAGATTTAAGAGCATAGATTTTATCAAAAGCGAGCGAGATTTGTATTCTAACCCCCAATATAGAGTTTTGAGTATTTTCTCTAGTATTTTTGCTCAAGTTTGGCAAAAAAAAAAAATTTATTAAAAATGTTTACTTTTGAAATTAAAGATGCAGAACTTCGGGAATTGACTTACTAAATCTTCAGTTTTGATCAGTGGTTTCACAGTTTTATCTAGTGCTGCTGACATCAGAATATTACTTGAGAAACTGCTTGCTTTCATTCAAGAAAGACAATAAGATTCTGACTCAACTGGCTGGATGATTTAAAAAGCTGCCTTGTATATGAGGATGGAGAGATGCCTGAGCTGTGATTTTATTTTTTTTTTTTTAAATACTTGCTTTTGGCAGGAAAATTACAAAAAGTGACAATCAAAAGTTTCTTAGTGATGATTAAGCATAAAGGCACTAGTGGAGAAAGGAAGCTGCTGGATATCCTAATGATTTAAGTTAATGCTGTAACCAAGTTGCCTTCATTTTCTCCTTTGTTTCATTAGGATAGAAATAACGGACCACGCTGAGAGCATTTAATCCTTTTGCATGCCTCTCTATGAACTAAGAAGGTGGTCCTTGCTTGAAACAGGTAAGACCATCATCAGACCACTAAGGTGACCAGTTGTAGCTTCATTCACACTGGTGTTCAGTGGATGCCAAGCGTTTGCAGGATGAGGGCCAATATTTATAACTCCAATCTACTGCATGGCTCTTTTTCAGTTCTTGATTCTTAACAGGTGCTCTCCCCCTGCCCAGTGCTCTGCAGGCTGTGAAAGCAATTGAAGGTATTACGGTTAGACACTAAATACATCATGAAGATTAACTTGATAAATGGTCAATTCTGGCTTCATGCTTGAAATTTAAGTCAATTGTCTGGATGAAATGTGTAAATCCCTGTATAACAGACATTTATCTCTTTCCAGACTTTTCAGTGCTCTGCACAAGATGAAAGCAAGCAAGTGGATAATTTTTTCTGGTGGTGATGCTGTATTTTTCTTCTGCTAGGAATAATTTCCTGGGATGTGGTGTCCAGCTGTGTGCATACAATATGTGTTGACAATAAGGGACACAGGTACTTTGGCAAGTATTTCTACTGGTGATGCTCTGAATAGCCTAGGATCTGGTAGACATCCCAGGTGGAAAATGGGATCTTCCCTTCCAAGCATTCCTGCCAGTGTCCTACAGGTCACATCCATGTGCTTGGGGCTTGCCCCTGACATGAGCGAGGGGAGTATTTATTCTCCCTAATAGCCTGCAGGAATTGTGCTGCATATGCTTTAATGGGAATATTCTCTTCTCTCTTACCTCTTTCCCTTCCTCTCCCTCCTGACCCTAGCTTTTCCCCTTCTTTTACCTTTTCTGGATGGATTGTATGTTTTCAAAGTTTAACGCTTGCTTGTTTTCCCATTGTTCCCTAAGTGCCATGGCTTGAAGTATCACAGGCCAATCATCAAAGCACCTTTAATAAGGGATTTGTCAGGAACTCATGTGTGTATGAACTATATTTCTTTGCACAGTGAATTTTGTGGGTTATCAGAGCAAAATATGACTTGCTTTGACAGTGGTCCCATCATAAGCTCTTACCTTCAAGAATTCAACCTCCTACTTTTACAACCTATTCATAGTCCCTTTGGAAATTTTAAACACAGCATGTTAGGATGTTGGTTAACAGCAAATAAACCTGTGCGCTGACCTGCCCATGTGCTAATAATAAGTCATGAGTCTGCTTTTTAAGAAACTCTGTCACAAATGGTGGTTGAAAAAATAAATGAACGACTGAATTCCTACAGATAAGACCATCCAGATGGGACTGCTGGGGGGTAGGCTAATGAGTTAGCCCTGAGGCCTTGACAGTCTTCCTTCTAAAAAAAAGTGTTGCTCAGATGAGCCCATGGCCTCTATTTTCCAAAGGTGAAATTTACCATGGAGTGAAGGGCCAGCAAAAGGTCTCTGCCTCAGGCGTGCACGGGGCTTGACAGATAGATAAAGTTTGTGCTAGCAAACTTCGATTTTTGGGAGTAAATTAGCTCTTTTGGAGAGGTCCTGAAGTGCGACCAGGCCTAGCCGTGAATGTTTTGTACAGGCTTTTGACACACTCCTGGTCGTCAAGGATATGCAGAGGGGCATGCATTTATGGATTAGATAGTGGATGTATGATCAACTTGCTTATACCTTTTTAATGAGTATGCATAAGGACTGCGTGTGTGGGAAATAGGCCATCATTTTTTGCAAGAATTGGATGGCTTTAATTTCTAGCTTTGTTTTTTTGTTATATCACTGTAGCAATTAGTTCCACTTTTCCATACTACTAATCAGTTCAGCATTTTCTGAAAGGACTTTCTGTACTGCAGAAATTACTTCCATTTGCATGGAATGTTGGATTTGCTTAAAATAAAAAATGACATTTTTGGCCAGCAGACACACCAGATATTAGGTACCTTTTTGGGGGGTGGGAGGTGGCTACAGAATATCACCAACAGACAACAATGATATGCAGCTATTATCTCTGTTGCACAAGTATTTCAGTTTTTGGGTGTACGTGGTGATGCTATTGCTTTATTTCTTGGACAAAAACACAGTGTGGGTAAAAACTACTAAACTCCTTGGTCTTAGGAGTTGCTTCCTCTTTTGGCTGATGGACAATTTACAGAGTTAGTTCCATGATTTCTAGCGTCTCAAGAGTGCATTAGAGTTTCACAGCAGGAGATTTGTAAAAGGGAAAGGAATGGTGTACAGGGAATTAAAAGGTCTGTAAACCTAGAGGCTCGCTCTCCTGTGAGGAGTGATCTTGTCTAAATCAATAAATGTCTATAGTCTGTGTTTTTCAGCTGTGATTATTAGGACTGTGTTCAGTCAGTGCATTCTGAGCAGAGCTTAGTAACACCAAAAAATGTATTTACAGCTATTTGTCCGAATTCTGAATAACCGTTCCTTTTGTACTCTGTTCTTTGCTATTCCCAAACCATAGTGCAGACAGGCTTTGGCTCAGAGTCCAGTGAAGTATTTCTAAGCATGCTTAACTCCAGGCACATGACTACTCCAGTTAATATTTGTAAGACTTTCTAAAGGCTTAAAGATAAGCACATGCTTAAATGGTTTGCTAACACTGAGTCTCATTTTTCCTGAGTATTTAGAAGAACGCTGTTTTTAGTGACTGCGCCATGCACAGTAAAAGATGTTCTCGAATAAAGGTCATTATTATCTGTCATTCATTTTCCATTATTCTGTATTAATTGTTACCTATGGTCCTACTAACTGTTTATCTTGGATCAAAAACTTTGGTAAAGGGGCATCAATGAAAAGTTGCACTTTGATATAACAAGTAGTGAAAGCCAAGGACTAAGAAAAAAACCTTTAAAGTCCAAGATTTCTTTTGCAGAAATGCTATGTAAACATGTGGAAAAATGAAATACACTAAAGAATAAGAAAGCAGGAAAGAAGTGCCTATGTGTATGCTTTTACTATAAAAGGGTAATTTTTTTTTTTTTAACTGCAGCATAACTGGTGCCTGCTAAGTCTTACCCTGCAAGGTCCTGCAGGCATTACAGATTTCTGCCACGTGGTAGCTAAGTAGGCTCAACTTTTTTGCACTCAGCAGTGACTCACTTTGCCTACTTCAGTCTCTTAAAAAAATGGTAGTGCTTAGTTTCTGCTAAAATAGGATAGCTAACATGCAGTATTGTAAAGTTATGCAAATACCACAGCAAAACCAGAGTAATACTGGCAGTGAAGGGAAAACCTATTCTCATTTACAAAAATTACTAAATCAGTTCTACTTCCAGGGTAGCAGCTGGGGAGATGAAATTCACAGGTATTAGGCAAAGATGCAGTCACAGCTAAAAGTAAGAATGTGAAACGGAAAATTAACTAGCTGGGTATGAGGAGGACATATTGTTTATGAACTGTTCAGTTACATTTTCTGCTGATCCATCTGCCTGTGGAAATCTTTTGCCATCCCTTGAAGACTAAAATATTCTGAAGATAGAGGCAGGATTCAAGCAGTACCATTCTCCCCAGATATCTTCTGATGAGGTGTCAGCTTCCTTTTGGCAGAGTCTGGAGGATAGATAAGGGACTGTGGTTACAGGCACAAAGGGCTTTTATGACAAGGTGAGAAAGAGAAAGTTTCAGATTAGCAGGAATTTGTATCTTTATTGTGCTTTTAACTTCAGTTTCAAATCTTAAAACAGATTTTCACTGGTACATGAACTCAGTGAACTAACGTCCTATTGCATTTTAATTTCATCACTCTGACTCTCTGACTTCAAAGCCTGCTCCAGGTCTAGAGAAAAGTTCACAATCAGCTCAATTTGGCTACAGAAATATGTGTTTGTTGTACATGGTCAGAAAACAGGGAGAGCTTTTGAAACAGATCAGCCAGGAACAAAGAAGGCTACTATATGTTTTGAAAGATCCATTGTATTTGTACCTGGATAACGAATAATCTGAACTAGCTCTTCACTGTTAAAGTAAGGGTGACTAATTTTTAAGGAAACAAACAGAAGAAGCCTCAGAGGTAGGTGTTTAACTGAAAATAAGTAAATCAGTAAAACAAGTATAAAACCCGGCAGGATATATTTCTTTTGTCTCCTCTCTCCCATAGCTGTGTTATTCTTTTGTTTTGTTCACCCAAAAAAGTTTTTAGATTTGCAAATCTGTTCCACAAATTCAAGTTTTGGAGCTTTAAAATTGTGACCTGTCAAAGTTCATTCTAAGCCTGAGGGTTATATCACATTCCATAAAATTGTTAAGACTGTCCATCAGATCAGATGGAAATCTAGTAAGTGCAGTAGTATCTCACCACTTAGGAATCATGCTCAGCGTTTTGTGTGGCCATCCTTTGAGATAATTGAATTCAGACACCAGTGACTTTTACTTCACATACATCAAACTTTCCAAATCACTCCTGAGTTCCCATGTTTTAGGTTTACCCATATCTGTTATGTTACTTCGGGGAGTGTCAACCGTACTTTGACATCATGGGGAATGAGATAAAAAAGAAGTAAGATTTGGTTCATTGGAAAAGGACAGTTAGACAGTGGAACTGGTGAAAATTCAGGAGGGTAGATTTTAAGTTCTCTTTCTCTATGTTGTTGAAAGAATCCGTGCAGACTGAGAAAATGATGTTCTTATTACCACTGCACCATACAGAAACTGCAGAGCAGAAATCAGCAAGGATTATTAAGCAGAAGACCACAGGTTTTGGCCTGAACATTTTTCAGAAGTGATGCAGTCTTCTTCACTAGAAACTGCATGGGTCCAAATTTAGCACCTGATTCAGATAATAAGCCAGGTGCAAATACTGTTTTTGTGGTGGTCCATCAGATCTATCAGTCTATTCTCATTTACAGTGGAGCTCTCCGAACAGTAACAGTCATTTGGCCTCTGGTGCATTGGGACAACTTCTACAATGACGCAAGTAGTGCTCCTTACTGAACATACCTGAACTCTGGTTCTGGACCCATCTCCATCAAAATCTGCAAAGGCAGATCAGTGCTCCAGTGCTGACAAATGCCACTTCTCTTTGTGGTCCAGGGGAACTGCTGGGTACTCAAATGTTTTTCAGAGCAGGACATTTAGTAGTGTAAAAATAGATGCAGTGGCTAACTTTAGTGGCTTACTTCAAATGTCTTGATAGTCCTTATTTGGGCAAAGGAAATATTAACAACTTTGGAGTTTTCATGATGTGAAGGCTGCTGAATAGGCATGTAGCTATTTTTTTGTTTAATCAAGAGCAATTTGTTTCTTTCTGCCATATCTTAGTGTATAATGTTATATATCCATCTGCCGCTGAATGATGGACAATCCTAAGTTGGTGTAAACCAGCAGCATCTATCAAGAATCTGGCCCTGTGCACTCACTTGCCTTATCTGAATTTCTCTAACTTTTCCTTTTCTGTGTACTACATGAAGTCTCTGCTCCTCTCATATCTGTGCAAGAAGATTTATTTAGCAGTAAAAATGTCCACTTAAATTGAAATTTCAGTTATGTACTTTATAGAAGGGAATAGCTTTCAATAAATCAGTCTTCCTTTCTCTTTCCTATTATTATTTATTGTTTACATTACTGCAACAGACATAGCTCCTGTAAAGCCTTTCAGCTTTAATCCAGCAGTGGGGGGAACATGTGACGTTGAAGTACAATGGAAGCAAAGGAGCAGCCGTACCTCTGGATTTTATTCCCCACCAATGGGCGAGGGACTGCTCTCTGGGTTGTCAGTATCAGAAAAAAGCAGTTTTCCCTTGCATTTTGAGGCAAGAATTATTGACTCTTTTAAAGGGGTGCTAAGGGCCTAGAACAGAAGGACAAGGGTCTCAGGGCTGTGTGTGGCTGCTGCTGCAGAGGGAATGGCAGAAAGTAGGTGGTGTGCTGCGGCAAAAGTGCTGTATAAACCTCCTAGACAGTTAGGAATATCTTGTGTAAAAATCCAGATGCCCATCTGTAATCCTAGACACTTAAGTGTTTTAAAAACATGACTCTAGAAGTGTCTTCTGGGAGGAGGATTTAGGTCCTTGGTCACAGCTGAATAACCCTGTCCCTCAGAGTGCTCTGGTGTGGTGTTGGGGATGGTAAATCCCGTGCACTCAGTAAGGCGGTGTTGCTCTTGGGTAGAAAGTAAATTACATTAGTTTTGTATGCTTTCTGGTTTGTACATTGGAGATGGTAACTGTGTGCCAACAAAGGCATTTATTAAATGATTTAAGTGCATTTTTATTTGACCCCATTGATGTCTTGGGTGACTTCATCCCTCCTGTATATGTTTCACCTCTTTGTCTACACTTATTTACTGCTTGTACTGCTGAAAATAATTCAAATGCACCAGTGATCGGAAGAGCCTGACTACATGTTTTCTAAAGAAAAGCAGGACAGGTCTGTAAGATTGGCTGCAAAATGTACTTATTGGCGTGTGCTGTGGTATGGTATATACTTCGTGTCATGTGGCAGGAATCCCCGGTCTGTCCCTGCAGCTCTTCCTTATGTTGAAATTCCTTTCAACCCTGATGTTATTTCTGTCTTTATTTTTGGCAGCAGGGTTAGCAAGTTTAAATTTTGAAAGGCGGGGAATGAGAGAGATATAGAACTGCTTGGTGAAGGGGTCAGAAAGGACAGGCTAGCTGAAAGCAGTCGGGACTGCTAATGCATTCCTCTTCTGTCTCCTCGTGGGGCAGAGGAAGGCAAAATCCTACACGCAGCCCAGAGGTCCCTTCCCCCCACTTTCATCTCACCCACCCTATAAGCTTCGTGTCAAAGCCAACCTCTTCCTGCTGGAGGATGACTGGATGCGATTCCTTTCAGAGGCTGTCAGCACTTCTCCTGTAACTGCCCTGTGGAGATGCTGTTGAGTGACATGAAACACTTTTTCTCCTGACAGGATTAGCGAGCCATCTCTCCACACTGCCCAGCTTCCCCTTCTGTCTCCACCAGCTCTCTCTATGTGGCCAGAGAGGCATGCTTGGGTCTTGGATAGCATTGAGTCACTTCTCCCGCATTTGCTACTGACAGAGCAACTCTGTTATTAGAGGAAACTTGCTCTTCACACAGCAAATTAACCCATTTTTGAAGTGAGAACAGGAATTGTTAGTCTATGTCCATTTCTTTTGTGCCTCTCTATGTATATCTTGTGGAAACATAGGGTTTGTCCGGTGTTATGCCCAGTCCGTGGTCTTTCCAGATATGAGTTCCTGCTCTGACCACAGTCTCATCAAGCATTCCGTAGGAGGGAGAAGATGACAGTGATGGTTAGCCTGTCCCAGCAGAAATGGCATGACTAATCTCTGATAATGGAAAACTTCCCTCTTCTGGGAAGATGTATGATACAATCTTGCCAATGGGACTCCCAGAATCAGGATTTTTATCCTGGGTGTTCATTTCCACTCCCCCAGTAACAGTGTAAGATGGGCAGAGGGATATTTTTTAGGCACTCTTGTGCATGATCAGTCTAGCAATTTGCTGGAGTGAGTCAAGAAGTTGGTACTAACTTGCCTCTCCCCTGTGCCATAGTTGAGTCTTGGTTATCCTGTCCCTCTCTCCATTATCCCCTTGACCAGTTTGTACTCTCCATTATTATTTGGCTGTATTGGGCTACTCAAGGTCTTAGCTTTCATATGACTACTTTCTCTTCATCCCAAAGTTAATGTGCCTTTTCTGAATGAATGCCTTGACTGTGCTTCTGTTAACTTATGCTAACCAGGGCACGCCTGCCAGGTCTTCAAAGACCAATTATCTTGCTTTGCATTTAAATATATACTTCTCTCGTTGCCAAAATACAGAATCATAGAATCGTTTAGGTTGGAAAAAGACCTTTAAGATCGTCAAGTCCAACCGTTAATGTAGCGCTGCCAAGTCCACCAATTTATAGATGCAAGTATGTATGAAAAAAATACATTTATTACATGACTACATAAAATGACTAGAAAGAAGCAGCACAATTTTTTTTCATTGCATATATAGTGGGGTTAGGATGTATTCAGCCAAGTATGTATTCAGATCATTCAGCTTGCAGTAAGCATGTGTATTGAAATCAATGTTGGGTCTCCTTATGGGCTGAACCTGGCTCTACAAATTTACAGTACTATGTTACTACATTACAATATGCTGTCATGTTCAAACTTTTGAATTTATTAAGCAGGATGTAATATGCCAAATCTTTACAAATTACTCATTGTTTTGGTACTGGATTTTGGCAGTATTATCATTAACATAGCAAGCCAAATGACCCTTGCACTAAGTTTTCCAAGCGGATGTCAATGCAAGAAACTAATCTCAGTTTATCTCAAATTATTGTACTTTCAAATGGTTATTCAATCTATAAAGTATGGGACAGTCCATATTCATGTTATCCCAAGGGAAGCTCCTTGAAAGAACTGTGACCTCCTTGCTCTTGAAGGTTAGAGGAAAGTGTTTTCTTCCAACTCTGCAACTCTGCTTCCATATGCTGCCAACTCTACTAATCTTGCCAAGGAAAACCAGACCTTTCCTTTCTTATTCCACCTTTAATTTGTCCTGTTCAGGTTTATTTCTGGAAAAGAGGACGTGTTTCTTCTCTAAAGCAATCTTCCCTTGCAACAAACACTCATCATGGTCTGACCATGGCTTGACCCTTTTGGAAACACTGAAATGTGAAAAAGGGCACTTGGATCCCATGGTGCTGAGCAGGCTTAAAAACACTTAGATAGATCAAAAAGGCTGAATTGCTGAGTTTTGTGGCTTCTGTTTGGATTTTTTGTTTCATTTAACCTGCAGTGTCAACGGATCCAGAGCTCTGAATGGCATAGCAGACAGGAAAAGCCAGTTGGGAAATGACCTGAAACTGTTGTTGGCACTGTACTTTAAAAGTGAGCCTTTTTATTGTCTGCATAACAGTGGCTGCAGATCACTATCCCTGTGTTGCTATTAGCTGGTGCAATGCTGAGGATACTTCTGAATAATGGCATTTCATGTACAAAAAGAAAATCCAAGAAAACTCTCATTTCAGACCTGAAGTTTTGATTTTTGTATGGCAGGAATTTTTCTTCATCTGATTATGAAGCTGAAGAAAAATTGTCACAGGGCCCAACTTTTCATCAAACACTTGAAATCATTTATAAGGCATGCTGAAAGGACTTCAAGAGTGCTTCAGAGAATCCTGATTATTTTCCTGACACAAGCTTCTTATATTGTCTAACTAGCATTGCTAGGACAAAATGGTTGTCTGCTATGTAACAATTACGCCATAAAAAGAAAAAAAGGAATAAGAAAGGCAAAGGGATTATAAACCTGCAAAGGAAGCCAAGTATAGAGTGACCATTTTTGATCTTTACTATCAAGGCACCAAGTATACGTTTTTTAATGTTCAGTTCTAGCTAAATTTAAGCTATATACTCTCCACCATATTCCCTCTAGGGAATGCAATGCCAAACGAGCACACAGTGTTCTCACATTAAAATCTTCCATCAGCATTGCTGTGGGCTGTGGGAGATATTAAGTCAGCCCGTCATCTTGCTGCTCTAGCCTGAAGAAGAGGCCAAAGTTCAACAGTTTCATTAATTCATTCAGGAAGAGAGGAAAGTAAAAACAAACCAAGTATTTGTTTTCATTGATTGTTCAGGTTTCATTGATTGTCCAGACGACCAATTCACTTTGTTGTCTTTTTCCCCTTTCCCCTTTCTCCCCTTCTAGAAATCAAGGGGTTATAGAATTTTAATGTCAGTGATGAAGATACTGAAGTACTTAAGTCATTCCATCATAGTCAAGTTTTCCCTGAAAATTTTAGTGTTTGTTTTAGTCTTCCTTTGCTGCATTAGTTTAATTTTATCAGACGTGATAGTAATTTTTAAGCATAAGCTCTTTACTTGGTTATGGTTCTTTATCCAACGAAACTTTACTACTTTTCTTTTCCTACTAGTCACTGAACAAAGACTGTGTTTCAAGAATGCTGGCTGGTTTGCAGACCTCTGGCTGTATGAGATAGCTCCTTCTCTCTGAAAATGCAACCTCACGTAGCACAGAGCAATTAAACTGTTGGGAAATCTGAGAAACCCTGTGGTCACAGGAGATGCAATCCTACATTGACGGCAAAACTCTCTGCCAGATGAAATAAAAATAGCTATTAATTTCACCATGTTAGGAGCTAAGAGCACATACAGGAGCCAAGCTCAAAAGTCATCCCTTTGTACAGGCTTTCCCCCAAATGTAAATGCAATCATGCTGTCAAATAAAAAGAGAGGCAACAATCTTAACACAAGACACTGCTGTTGCACTTGTATAATCTGAAGAAATGCTTGGTCTGAGACTAATGTGTACCAGTTTGAGAACCCCACTGGAAACTCAGAGATCATATTCACTGTGTTAATACAGAGTTTGCCCTTACAAATTTATGAAAGTTACAGCAATGGGACCAAAGAAATGAAAGGAGGGCTGGACCAGAAATGTGGAGGATAGCAGTAGCTTACCTTGATTAACTTGGTAGTTCAGGAGTTCATGCGAAGTTTGTGACTGCTGTTCTTTGTTTTTCTTCTACAGAGCAATTTCCCTTATCCTCTTCTTCCTCTTTCATGTTATTTATTTTCTAGTAACACTGACCTTCTGCATTGAAAAATAGTTTCCTCCTCAAAGAAAGACTTTTCCATGTGAAAAGATTGTTCTTGTATGCGAGTTTACATTTTGTAAATGTATTTTCTTGTCGGTTTTCTGGCTTGTGCCTAAAACTGCATTTTAGATTTTAGGTAAATGCTTCAAAAGTGCGTGACTTGGAAGCCTGTGTTCCCTGGTTTTCATTAAGATCTGCATTAGTCTTTTAAGCCAGATTTGAAAATAAAGCTGAGTCTCATATGTCACTTAGGTGCTCTTCAAATTTACTTTTAGGGTAAATCCTGAATGCAGTTTTTTTCCCTGTGTATTGCTTATAATGATAATCTAATGTTTAGCCAATGCTTGGCTGTGGAACAACAGAGAGTTGTGAGATGACCAAGCTCATTTCCTGAGTTGCATCTTTTTGTTTTCATAGCAAGTCTTTACTTAACATTTCATTTAACAAGCCTTGTGGACTATCTCTTGATTAGATTCTGCATGTTTCCTGCCACTTGCATGAACTGAGAAATGTAACCTTAAAGCCAGAGCCAATATAAATATTTTTTCATAGAGTGATGTAACAACCAGCATTTTGTTTCACAAAATTCAGACTTATTAGATTCTGTGAAACTTTCCTTCATTTTCAGTTTGTCCTGAAAAAGCATTTCAGGCGCTTGCTTATATAAATGGGGAAGCTGGGAAGCATTGTGGGAAATTAATGTGGAGTCACTATCGGAAGAAAATGGTTAAACTTTCAGAAGGAAGATTGGGATGTCAGTATTAAGATTAAGTTAAAGTCTGGCCTAGGATAACCTTGTGTGCATTGCACTTAACGTGTGTGTAAAGTGAGTCTCCCCTTGTATTATTTGTTCGCTGCTGGTATGGCCATTGCTATGGAGCCAAGTTATAAAAACCTTCATCTAATTTGCTTTGCAAATTAAAATCAACTAATACTTTTTCCTCCCTGCATAGTTCCTGGATTTAATTACTAAATCTGTAGGGCACATACTCTTAGATTTCATAGTAGAAACCTGGAGTGACTTTTGCTGAGTGAAGTTACTCTGCAAATGTGCTTGTGTAGAGATCAGCAGCTAGTCCAGAAGAAGAGAGTCATAGTGGGTATTTCTGGAAATCGTGGTTGATGGTAATATCAAGACCAAGATAAAATGGAATTAGAGTTTAAGGGAGAAGTTTGCACTATAGGCATAGTTTTAGGGAAGAGGCCATCTGAGACAGTCAAGACTGAAGACTGTCACCATGGGATATGCCCCTGAGAGGTTCAGCCAAAGGACTTGAATGTTGGAAGTTTTTCAGTTTCTTGTTTTTTTATTTTTTTTTTCTTTTTCTTTTTTTTTCTCAAACAGTGTAAGATTAATTTATAGTGTTTGAGTAGGGGGGAAGTTGAGGGATGGGGTCAAATTGATGGCAAGCTGCCAAAATCTGCTTAACTTCTTTATCAAAAGAAAAATAAACTTTTATCTGCTTTTCTGATGTCTTTGAGTGTGAAAATGGGTGTGTTGCAAACTGAATGCAAAGCTGCCCAACAGCAATGAATTTCAAATTCTTAAAGTTTATGGGACATTATTAAACCTGTAGTTATGGTGGTATGTTAACAATTGCTGAGTTTTACTAGCTTTACTTGAGTTTGCTTTAAAAAAAATGAAAAATCTTGGTGAATAGTTGCTGCTCTAAGTTTCCAGTGGTCAATGTTCAATTGCTGCTTGGATTTCTCTGCTGATTGTTTTGATTTGCTGCTCAAAGGCCAACATGTAATTCACTCAGTCTGGTTCCTGAGTCTGATTACGATTTTTATAGTGCCATCTCCCAGTCTTAGTCTTTATAGGTTTTTTTGATTGGTGTAGGGCCATTGCAGTTTCATTTTCTATTGCAAACTTTCAGTGAGATGTGCCAGGTCTGCAAGATGGTCCCTATTTTTTCCCCTTCTATCTGGTTGTTGTAAAACTGCACTTCTTCAAGGACGCCAAAGCTCCCAAAATATTCTAATTTATTTTTTGATATCCCAATTAATCATGGTCCTACTAAGTTCCCCAGTAACTGAATTCGCCTGACTCTTCTGTCCATTTTCATAAAAATATTCTTGTAAGACCCCATTAAATAAGACACTAATTTCAGTCACTTTAGCTTTGCCAGACTTCAACTGTTATGTTTAAATTTTTGTCAGGTATCTGCATCACCTAGGATGTGTTTGTTTGGACAAAAAATACACCAACGTATTCCAGCATTTTTCAGAGTAATGCAAAGGAAAAAATACCCTTTTTAATTTATATTTGAACTGTTAGGTATTAAAAAGATTCTAAAAGTATTTGTAGCTATTGCTTTGAACCTGAGACCTGACAAAGCCAGAGGTTTGAGTATTTGGGCCAGAAATATAACTTTTGACATCTACCCTAGAAAATCTTAGCTTATTTGATGGAATTACCATCTTTTTTTAGAAATCAGATCTCAAAACATTTTGGAAATGTTTTAGCTTGTGACGTCTAAATTATATGAAGCATTGACATTTCCTGAGTGTTGAAAATTTCAATTTTGCTCAGCTATCATCAAGGCAATTTCTTCTTTGATACCACGTAGGAAAATGCCTTTGGATATCATATTTTGAAGCTACTAGGAGCACCACTGAAAACACCAAGAAGTCAATTCCCAATTCTAATTTCTGGAAGATTTTATGTAAGCATGGTAAAAAGGAAAAAGAAGTCCATTGTCATATGAAGACACTTCCTCTTCCCTCATGGTTAAATTACTCATGGTGGATGCGGCAGGGTTTGGTGATGAAGGTGTGCTACAGCTGTGCAGTTGAAGATCCTGTCATGTAATGAATACACTGGAAAGGCTGAATGAAAACACTGGAAAGGGACAGATAAGGGTTTTCCTAAATGTTAGGTTTGTCACAGGCAACATAGTCTTGGGAAAATTTACTTAATTTATTGCCAGTTAACATAAGCTTTTAATTGCTGATTCAAGTATTGAGAAAAAAAGGCAATTAAATGAACACTTGGGCAAACGCCTTTCCTCACCCTCCTGCAGGCTTGGCTGTGGTCCGACTCCTCTCCTCCTCCTTCCCAGTCTCAGCCTCCTCCGTCACCACATGCGTTTCCACAGTCTCCTGGTCCCCTCAGTGAGGTGACAGGTGGCACAACAGATTGGGGTCATTGGCCTAATGGCTTTCTGCCAGTCCTTGCTTGTCTTCTGCACCAGCGTGGGTCACCCACCCTCAAGGGTGTCCCTGTTTGGGTATGGGGTGCCCATGGTCCTTCAGAGGTGTCCCTGGCCTGGTGTGGGGCCCACACCCTCAGGGGTGTACCTGCCCTGCTCAGGGGTGACCTCAGCCCTCTGGGGGTGTCCCTGCCCTGCTTGGGGATGACCTCATCCCTCTGGGGATGTGCCTCCTCTGTCAGGGAGCACCTCCTTCTGAAAGCGTGTCTCCGGCCATATCACCAGTGATGCTGCCTTACCCATGTATCCTTCAGTTGGTTTCCTTTTCTTTCTCAAAACATGTCCCTTCCTCACATGTCTCCTGCTCCAGTGGCTACTTTCCTTAGCTATGGCTGGGCGGAGGTGTGAAGAGGTGTAGTTCTGAGGTGCTCACCATGATGTCGAAGCCAGCAAGACCTGGTGGCGACCAGCCCCGGGCCTCCTCCATACGGGGCCCTGCAGCCTCCGGGTACACCCAGCAGAACTTTAGGAAACATTTCCTAACTTACCAGTTCTTGGCTTTGCACCTTAAATATATTTTTTGTAAATACAGGGCTTGCTATAAATCTATTTTCAGAGCATCTGAATATGAAGCCATGTAGACAGGTATGTTATTTGGAATTGGGTTCTGCTGAGCAGAAGTGCTTTCACACAGTGGCGCTTTGTATTGTGGTGACGGGCCAAGACACCTCACGAGCAGGTGTGTGCTAATTAAGCTTGACGTGATTAAAAGTCCCTGAAAAATCTGAAGACGATTCATTACAAAAAACAATCTGAAGACATTATGTTACAGGAACTTGAGTTGCTTTTTCCTGGTTGGGGTCTTTCTTGCTACCAATAACCTGTTGAATAACTTGAGCTGAGAGCAGTGTAAGTGAGCACACCCAGACACCTGAGTCCTGGAGAAGGCATTTGGGTTTGGTACGTTTGGTAGAGACCTAACTCTTTGATTCTCCTTGTGTTTTGCTACCGCGTGGAATTTTGCTTTACCAGATTTTCTATGCTTTTTTTGCAAAAATCACAGTTAAAGTTTTGAGAAGAAAAAGAGACATGAAATATCCTTTCCAATATTTTCTGATTCTGGGACTGAAAAGCTGCTACAGCTAATTTATCCCTCTAAACATTAGGCACTGTTATTTGAAAATGTGAGAAGTAGGATGGCAGTGTCCAACAAAAGCATGGGTTTAGCTAGGAATGTGAGAATACAGAACTGGCAGAAGCAGGGATGAATATTATAATATTTTTATCCTGCAACTTTGTTATGTTGATTTTTAAACACAGTTCTAATGAAAATAGTATCCTCGCTTATAGCTGAACTGCCGTCCGCTCCCTTTGTGCAAAACACCAATTGATATAAATGAGTTATGCCAGCAAGAAATAAAGATAGAATATGTTATTTGAAATCCATGCTTGTCAGATAAAAGGGGGAATAAATTATTATGTACCTTTGAAAAAAAATACATTAAAAATACAAACAGTGAAGAGAAAAGCATTGGGTGAAGAAATACAGTTAAAAGAGCACATCTGTTTTAAATTCTTATTTGGGGCAAGAAAGTCCCCACATATGTTTTTATTTTAAATTTGCATGTGTGTTGTTATCCTTGTGTTAACTATTAGGTAAATAAAAGTATTGAGAATCCATTTTTCAGTGAAGTTTGGTTAGGAGTATTTGTACACATTGTGAGAGAGATAATTTGAAAGCTAATTGAAGCTTTGTGAGGAACCAATTCCCTGCAGGTCCCTTAGTTTAAAATACCTGTCTTTTGTGTACTAGTGTTGACCAAAGGCATTTATTTATTTTGGAAATGAAATAATTTTACCCTTCAGTTTGCATTTTTGACATGTCTTGCTGAAGTACAGCATAACACAGAACCATGTCACAGCTCCAGCTGTAACAAGAACTGAACTGTAGATGAAAACACATTTGGTTTTGGTTAATGAGGTACATATATTTAGTCTTGATTGGTTCAGATAGTGATTTTCAATATACTCTTTTAAATTTAATAAGTTTTCTACTGAATAGATAGGGGATCTCACGCTAATAAACCTAGCCATTTGAGCATAAGTAGGAGTGAAATTCCAGTGCCATTGAAATCTGTGCTAAAAAGTCTACCAGTTTCCTTCAGTGGAACTTGTGTTTTACCTCACAGCCATTGTAAGGGTCTCCCAATCTCGGTCTGCATTTTTATAAAGATATGTGGTGAAAAAGTATATACTATTTCATGTTGCATGATCCCTGACATTAGAAAAACTACTTGCATGAGGGTCTAGAACCATCCTGTTCTGATTTTGTCATCAAATAAAAGTGCGTAAATTCGAAGCCTTGACCTTTTCAAGGTCAGCAAGAGAGACTGGAGAATTTATCCCACCTGGGATCTGATTCATCCTCTGCAGGTGATGCTGGAGGAAGCTTCCTTGTACAACGTGCAGGTGGGAGAAGCCAGACCATGGAGCTGCCCATTACTTCTGTGCTTCCCTGGAGAGCTCAAGGGGGCATTGATCGGCTCTGTCTCAGGCACTCTGAGGAACAGTCACTGGAATATCACAGAACAGGAGTCAAGGTGGGACTTTTGAAATTACTCCCCAAGCAAACTGGCCAGCATGAGCTCACCTCCTGATATAAACTAGGAGAGCACACAGGAGAGAAGGAATTTTAACTCTGTGTTTTGCAGAAGCTAGAATTGCATTGGGCACTGGGCTTTGAATGAAAATAACTCCATGGACTCATTATGCTCTCTTCTTCACTGTAGAAAAGTTAGTGATTCAGTATCATTGCCTCTGCCACTTTATTACTCCAAGAAAGAGTTATAAAAAGTAGCTATAGAGTCATTAGAGAACTCTATTAAAACCATCGCTGTTCCTCGAACTGCTGCAGGAAAAAAAGAAGGCTTTTGGACCAAAGGTTTCTCTCCAAGATTTTTACCCTCTGTAGAGACGAAGGAGGCTAAAAAAGAAATCCCTGTCTGTAGTTCTTGCCAAATAGGCATGGCTTCAGTGTTTGGAGAATCCCTCTTGGGAGATCAGTAATGGTTTGATGTAGAAAGATTTATGGGCACTTAAAACTTATAATGAAACTGTTATCTTTGCTCTCTCTCCTCTTTCTAAATCATATAAAGTCAGGTGGTATGTACTCACAGTAGTATTAATAACTGTCAAGTCAGATATAAAGCAAAAAATATTCCTGACCTGGGTAAAAATTAGAGCTGAGGATGAAAACTGTCAGTGAAGAAGTTATTTTTGTGTTGTCTCCAATAGTAAGGTGCTGCTCTTGCAAGTAATTCTCTATAAGAAGATCTTGTGCCAAGTCTCATTAACTTCAGCAGGAGCTTCGTGAGAGCCTGGGGATCCTGCCTTTCAGAGCAATGGTGTGACTGAGGCTGAGATGGAGAAAGAGCATTGTGTGTTGGAGGGCACGGTGGGGAGCTGCTGGCAGAGGGAAGTAAGCAGGGAAGAAGTGAAGGGGGAGATAGAAAGGTAGTAATGCCATTACCATCAGAAGATCTTTCTTGGGTTAAAATCCCCCTGAAATACTGTTATTTTTTTCTAAAATATAGCCTTGATAATCCTGGATTGCCAGGGATCAATCCTGTCTCCACTGAGGGCGCTGAAGCCTGATGGTTGGTTTTACAAACCAGGGGTTTCAACCCCTATCAGGTCATTCACATATGTGCATTTCTGACTTGCACAAGGTTGCCAGAGTATTGCAGGGTTGGTTTATATCCTCCCTTATTTCTATGCTAAGATGGAAACATTTTGAAACCCAATTCAGAAAAGTGAAATTCTGAAAGAAAACACAGAAGTTCCTGTTAAATACTCTGGAGCTTGTGTAGGATTATAAAAAATCTCCAAGCTGGCTTGAAAAGTGTGGGAGACTGAGGATAGATCACCCTATCTGTTTTTAGACTTTTTCCACCATTAGCTATCAAAAATTGCTGCTGGTGGTAATCATTGCAACTGATGCTCTTAAGAGTGGAAATTCAGTTTGTCAGACTGAGGTATCCAGAGAAAGAAGATGAAAATATACATTGAAACCCACAGTTTCCCTTTTCTCCATGTATTTACTCATCAAGGCAAAATTTTTCTACTTTACTTCATTTTCTCCTACCTTATTTAAGATCCTTAATTAGAGAGTTGGTTTGCTTAGTGTTGGGACTGCCCTGCTAGCCTCATCCCGAGCCTAGTCCTACATTCTGTTCCACAGAGGCCAGGACCATCCACGCCAGAGAAGGTTTCGTGAATTGTTGAGATCGGTGTTGCTAAAAAAAGCTGTCTTTAGCTATGTACATTTCTTCTTTCCTTTCACCCCTTTTTTATTAAGGTTTTGCTGATGTGGCATAGTTTGTGTGCTTGTCATTAGTAATAATTAAAAAATAGTATCTACAAGTTTGAAAAGGCTGACTGAAAACAGGAGTATATGGGGGTTTTGTGCATTCAGAGTTAATACGTATATTCCCCACCGCTTCCCCCCCCCACCCCCCAGTGGCTAAACACTTTTAACCTTCTTTCCTAAATCTTATTCTGTGCTCCATATGTATGAGAACTCATTTTGAACACTTACTGTTAATTTTGATGATTGGTGTAAAAGAGGAGCACGGAATCCAGGTCAGTTGGATTGAATCCATGGGAAAATGCCCCTAAAAATTAATTTATGGTGGATGGGATTGATGCTGAAAAGGCTGACTTAATTTGTTTCATTATGTTTGGAGAATGAAGCTGAAGGCTTGACAGCACCAAACTGAGGTGGGCACAGCAAAGCCCAGTTCTTGGCAATCTTCACTCCCAGGTTTGGCCATGCATCTCTTTAATGATAGGTAATGTGCTGTTCTTTGGCAGCTCCTGAACAAAATCCTGAATTGATTTTGCACCCAGGGGAGAGTACAAATCATCAGCGCGATGCTGTTGATGGGTGTTTATTTTTCAGAAACTTCAGTAGTGCAAAGAAATAGTTCTGGAATGTAGGCTGAAGGGAGGGACAGGAGAAAAGGGGTAGCTGGAGTAGGAAAAGAGGCAGTTTCTTACCACTGTGTCCAAGGAAGAATGGAGACTGAGGGCTGAAGAGTGGGTACTACTTAACCTGTGGAAAGCGTGCGTCCTTAGCAGGGATTTGTCCTTCCACATACACTGTAACTGTTTAGTGCTTAGTGTGCGACTGCCTGCTGATAATAAAAGGATGTCAGCAAATTAATTTCTGTTTGAGATAATCTTTAAGCTTCTAAGTGGCATAATTTCTTTTTTTATGCCTTCATTAAATCAGATCAAGTACAAAGTACGTTTTTTTATTTAACTTTAATGTCAGAATAGCTCTCAAATACGTTATTGGGAGAACTTTTTTCATGAGCAGAAGCATTAAGTGCTGCCCCTTCTGATTTGGCTAATGAAGGGGATGACTAATGAAGTGAGAATGTGAGAGTTCACACATAATTTCATTCTATTTGAATTTGAAAATGCTGAGCTGCAAAAGTGCTAAGAATTTCCATTTGTGGAAGAAAGAGGAAGATGACTATTAGAACAGAGCTCCTACTTCAAACCTATTGCAATGATTTTCTTTAGCATTGCTACTTTTGTTGTAGGAAAACGTAGAGCTGAAAATATTTTTCTATTTTAGACAAAGGCAGCTGTGTTTCTGACTTAGTGAATGCTGGTGCTGTCTATGTCTTCATATGTGATTTTGACACTCTAGATCTATCAAAAGAAAAACTGAAGGTTTGGCATCTAAATAACGATGGGAATCTACCTCCTTTGTCATCAAAACTCAGTTTTGGGAAAAAGGAATTTTCTTTAAAAATAACATGTTTAAGTCTATAGATTCAGCCAAATTTCAGAACTAAAGGCATGTGCAACTACTAGCACCTTGTGGTACAGCAGACAGCAATGCTGTAAACTGCTATTACCCATGCAAATGGTGTTTCCATATCAAACATGGAGAAGTCTTTGGCCACTTAGGCGTTTACAAGCACACAACGTGTGCATGTTTATGACTATGCAACAGTAAATGGACTTTGGCCGCGGAAATGTTGTCAATAAAGTGCAAAACCATCGATGTATACATAAGCGCATTCCCTGCTTATTAGCAACCTGCTATAAACCCCTGTTGACATAGCTATTGGTTGTGCGTAATCATCGTGCGCATTTTTAACTATCACATTAAGATTCCCAGGTTCTTGTAAAATCAGTCACTACAGTATTTTCTTTTTTTATTAATACCTGTGTGTATGAGGTGTCTGACAGAGTTATTATCCACTTTGGTGATGAAAAACTCCTGCCGAGGTCCAGGAGAACAGGATTGTAAAGACCAGCATGATGTCTGTCTTATAAAGCGCTCATTCTTCTGACTGACCATCTGTGTGTGAAAAAGGACTGCTATTACGCAGCAGTAGTTTTGTTGAGTTTGGCCTTGATTTCTTTTTTCCAGGCTCTGCCTAGCAGAAAGGGAGGGAGAGAAGGGAAAAAGTGAATTTCATTGGGGAATGGAGGAGGTGGGGGTGGAGGGAAGGAGGGCTGAAAGCTTAAAAAATGAGTGACTGGTAGAAGAGTACAGTAAAGTCAGTGAATAATTTTACTGTCCTGGTCTAGCAGCTTGGGAATGTGCCATGCTAAACAATAACATCTTCCAAGCGAGAAAGGCAGAGAGGGAGGGGAAACTTAGGGTGAAGCATGGGGAGGG
Organism: Falco punctatus; assembly: GCF_963210335.1. Taxonomy (NCBI): domain Eukaryota; kingdom Metazoa; phylum Chordata; class Aves; order Falconiformes; family Falconidae; genus Falco; species Falco punctatus. Next base: position 21,756,567 of record NC_137592.1, on the reverse strand, counting down.
GACTGGAGGCAAGAGGGGGATTGGATCCTTGAGTACAGTCATTGCCAGTCCTTGGATCAGCTACTTTTTATTTTTCTTATTTTTTTTTCGTTAAATATTTGACACTGAGTCAATGCCCAGGATATAAAAATCTGTACTAGCCTGTTACCATTGCCTGACAACTGACATTACAGGTAGGCTACTGGCTTCAGATTTTGCCTGCATAAATTAAATCATTATTGTTTCTTTGGAGCCTTATGGACCTCACTTTTCTAAAATCATCATATGGCACACAAGATCTAGAGGCAGGGCTCCAGGAAAGATGTAGGGCTGCCATGTAACTTGGTCTGGATCTTTTTAAATTTTCTTACCATCTGCCTACTGAAAATGTTATCCAGGGCCTTTTGAAGGCTTCATAGATTTATCCATGTTTACCAAATGTCTAATAGGCACTAATAGCTTATCAACTGAGACACCTCCTGCCAGTTTCTCTTAGCCAGGACTACAGTGCACATCTGGGATTTCAGCACAGAGGGCATCTTGATCAGTGTGCTCAGCTGCTAGAAAAAATTAAAGTAACTATGCTTGCACTGTGCAGTTACCGGGTGCCTTGGCAAGAAGTATGCTGCTTTGGGAAGCTTTGGGTAAACCTTATGGAGCGTGTCCTGCTCTGTTCCAGGCCGTTTTCTATGCCCAGTTAGCAACAGTGGCACGCTGCAGGAGTTTTGGTTTCATGTGTGCCATGCAGGATAGAGGAGGCTTTCAGGGCACTGTGGCCCAGAACAAAGGGTCTGTCAGTTCGCTGTTGTAGAAGCCTTCTTGCCCTGACAGAGATGGTATATGAGGCTTGGGCAGTGGCCACCCACAGCCTGGGTTTGGGCTCACATGAATACAATTTTTGTGGTATCTTGCAGACATCTGGTTTGGAGGAAACTGATGCTGTGACTGAATGTGGCCCTCAGTTCTTAGTTTAATTAAAAGTTAAACTGCAACAGGTCTGATGCACCATCTGGTGAGAAGATGTACTGTGTGTGCCTGGTTATACATGTGTGGTGTGCCCCTCCTCTTCCCCCAGCGCCAACACACCGGGACAGCGACACCGAACTGCTGCTGGAGCCGCAGGGGGTTTCATGCTTAAGCCTGCCTTTCATCAGTGGCTGAACAGGCCCCATGAGACACATTTCTCTGGAAAGGTGCAGCAAACATGAGTTTCAGCTGCCAGATTGACTAGCAGGTTTTTCTGGAGGATATGAAACTGTAGCAGGCTCTGGGTTTGGCATGCAGGAAGATGGACGGAACTAAAAACCTGAGAACATTGCTGGGATATTGGATAATTTCAGGCATCTGAGCCAACGGTGATAGGAGGCAAATCCTGGATCAACACTGAACTGGTGTGAAAAAAACCTGGAAATCAAAAAGCCAAACAAGAAAAATATAAAAGAGATAGGAAGCTAAGCTTCCTATGTCAGTTTTTTTCTTAAGGAGATAACATGTATCATAGCATTGATGGAGACCTAGCAAGGAGGTGAGAGAGAGACGTGTTGCTTTACTAACTCATAACCCATGTCAGTTAAGAGGTATTTCATGCTTTTATGAGGATGGATTTGGCAAGCCTCCAAGAAATGGGTGAAAGTCATGTAGAAAACACTTCCCCAATTAGCTAGAACATCACAATGATGTAATTGAAGGACTGGCAATCACAGGAGGGGGAAGTTACTGACAAAAATCTGTTCCATGTTACTCAGATTATTCCTGATCTAAAAATGGGGATAAGCAGTAAAAGGACAGGATTTGCTAATGACACAAAACTATTCAGGAACATCTGAACTCAAATCAATCCCGGGGAACTGCAGATGCTATTAGGATGCTGAGTGGCTGAATCTTGTTTCTCAGATTATTTTCTAACCTTAATAAACGAAGAGTGAAGAAACTAGCTTAAATTCTATATATGCCATGAGTAGCAGGAAATAGCTATTCCCATCTGGGGGAAGCACCTGAGGTGTCATTACGGCTAGCTCTGACAACATCACTTCAAAACAATGGCAGAGCCAGCTAGAATGCTAGGAGTTGGTAGGAAGGGAATAGAAATCAAAGTATAGAGCATCATGCCACAGAGCATTCACACCTAGTCTTCTATGTGAAACTCTGGAAATATTGTAATTTAAAAATCCTAAAGATTTTAAGAAGAAACAGAGAAATAGATCATAAGGATGCTATGGAATGTATTCTACATGACAAAGAGCTTGATGGACTTCCTGTGCTGTAAAAGACTGACTGTGGGGGAAAGATGATCATTATATTTAAAAGCAGCAAGGTGAATGAAGGATAGAGAAAGTGAATAAGGAGCTATTTCTCTATTAATTTTCTAACTAAACAGAACTACAAACACTCACTGAAATTCTCATAGCTGATTTTAAACAAGCAAAAGGAAGGGCGATGAAGTCATGGACCTCATTGCCACAGCATGTTGTCTTGGACAAAAGCATAAGCAGGTTCAGAAAAGGATTAGGCAAATTAAATGAGGATGCGTTCATGAGTCTCTAATAAACATGGTGGTGCAGGTGAGAACTCTCAATTCAGGTAGTCTCTAAGCTGGTAGCTGAATGGATACAGCAGAGAAAGGATTGCTCTGTATATACCCCTTTTCTTATAGCTGTTATTAGACCAGACTACACAGACCTTTGTTTGGCTCCGTATGGCAGTACCAGGTTATGAAATACACTTTTTTTCCTACTTAGTAGCATAAGAAGCAACTGCTTGTCAGCCCGGTACAAATGGCAGAACACATCGCCGGATGAATGGGGAGGGTGTTTCTGGAGGGTGTTTTGTGAGGAGGTGGGCCCTGCACAGTGTGCTAGGAGAACAGCGCTTGTGGCAAGGGTGCCCATGTTCCTTTCTGGCTTTACAAGTGAAGGGGATGATGGAAAGTACTACAAGGCAACGTGCTCTTCATTTGGTACAGAGCATCTGTCTTCGTCCCAAAGGTGATTGAAAACACATTTTTACAACAGAGAAAATGAATGGCCACAGTTAATTTGGTAGACGTGAATCTGCTCTGGGAAAGTGAACAACTGCTGATCAGAGGGTCACGTTCTTGCTGATAGCGTGGCTGCTGATTTTTTTCCATATCGGTGTCAAAGAGGGAAAACAGCAGCTCCTATGCCAATGAGAGGTCTATCTGTTGTGAGTGTCAGCACTTTGTAAACTACTTCACTGTACTCCCTGCCTCTTCTCTTTACCTCTTAGCCACTGCTTTAATAAATATTTTAGATGAAGAGATATTCTCTGCAAGACCTAAATATGCTGTGTAGATGTACTGTAAATGTGTAGGAGAACAGAACCCCTTTTACCATCTGTTCTGGCTTCCACTCACAAAAATCTGCTGATAAAAATGAGTAGGATAGACTGAGAGAAGTCAGGTGAAAAAGTTAATGTGGTCTCATTCAGACATAAAAGCTGATATTAAAAAAAAATAATCACCAAAACACTTGATAAGAAATCTATGTGAGCAGACTGATTTTTAGAGTGTAACTTAAATGAGTTGTGCTGAGGGTCTGCAATACTTAATTCACGTTAAGAGTATTTTTACTTTTTTTTTTTTCACTTCTCATTTTTGTCCAGAAGTGGAAGTGCAGGAAATCCCTCAAGAAAGGCAGTTCTGGAGGTTTCCAGCTCATTTTGGGGCTCTAGAGATTCAGATAGTTTGGGTAAACCTGTGAACTTTTGGATGTTTATCTGAACTGAACCTGAACTCTAAAACTTCTAGGGTTCATCCAGTTAAGTCAAAGGGAGGAAGGCCTGTAATGATAATTCTAATGTTCTTTTCTCATTCAGCCATGGATATGACCCTCCTCAGCCTCCTGAGAATTTCTATGTGCTGCATTAAACAAAGAGAAAGTTAAATAACGTGTATCATATATGCACAATTAAACATTGTACGCACCATTACAGTCAGCTGCTATACATCCCAGTTGGCAGTGGCTGCCTTTGTAGGAAGATTTAGCTAGAAAGCAGATGACTGTTTCCAACCTGACATTGTCTCTAATTACATCTTTCATGTCAGACAGAGATAACTTGCGAAAAAACACTAGAAACAAAATTACTGAGCTGTAGTAAGCAAAGCAATAAAAATAAAAGAAAGCTCATTAAATAAACACATACATGAATATGTAGTGTTCATTCTGTCAAGTTTTTAGACGTAAATGTAGTAACTTATTCCTTGTGTGACCTTGTAGTCACAGCATCTGAGTTCTTGATGTTTATCTATGGAGACCTCTGGGAAACAGGGGAGCAGTTTATAATCTCTATTCTATAGAAAAGAATTTTCTATACTACAAAGATAACATCACAGCCTTTCTGATGTCAAAGACAAAGCACTGGCTGATTTTTTCTTGCTGCAAGATTTTACTAGTAGAAGTTAATGTAAGAAATGCACAGCAGAGTGAAGAATGGCATCAAGATTTCCATCTACTTTGTCAAACTATCCACACATACCCCATCATCCACCACAGTTATCACTGGGTCAAATTTGTACTCATGTATTACATGTAAGGAAGCCGTGATATGTTCCCTGGGGGTTCTTCAGCTTGAAAACACCCAGAAGTGCTACCCTGACCTAGCTCTCATACCTTCTCTCTTTTTGAGACTGCATCAGGGACGACAGTGCTCTTGCAGACATTAACAAAGAGGTGTGGTGAAAACATAGGGCCTGTATTAACAGTATCTTTCCAGGTGCAAGAAAATTAACGGCTAGAAAAATGCATAACTAAATGTCCTTTGTTGAACCTGTAGATGAGTGATTTGGTAGCAAGTCTGAAGAAGCAGTGTGCTTCATTGTTGAGGTTTGGAAACGTGATGCCTTCTGTTCCTGTCACCTGCCTTTGGCACCTAGGTGAGCACCACCATTAGGAGCCTTTGGTGCCCTGTCCAGTTTGTGGAAGGAGGGCTAGTGACCGCTTTGGTAGATCTGGCTCACTTTCTGGTGGTGCTTAGAGTTACAAGGGATAAATCTAAAACTTACTTCCCAAATGTCTTCCCAAGGCATACTTCTAATGTTTATGGAATCACTATGACTGTGTTACCACAGCAGCAATCATTTATGCCTTTGGAGCTGCTGCCACTGCAAGGGAAAATCGGAAGAGCTCATTTTATTTTCAGAGGAATTTGAAAACCATCAGTGCTCAGTTTGAGCTCCTGGGTTTTCCACAGATCTTGGCATTCTGCAGGGGTATGCTGCTCTCATCAGCTTCTCTCTGTGGGAGCAGCTGCATGTTGAGATCCCTTCAGAACCGTAAGGATTGCTTTCAGGTCCTTCAGTCACATGAGATCTCAGTTGCAAAGTTCAGACTGGGCTTGTTCACAGATTTTTGACAGGATTCTCAAACAAATTCTGGTTAATTTATACTTTTGAACAGGAACTCTGTGGGATTTAGTAATTTTGTGGGATTTAGTAGTTTTGTGGGATTTCCAGATTTTTTGAAATTTGGCTAGCTTTCTGTTTTCTTTTTTTTGTGTGGATCCATGCAGGCATGAAGTTCATAGAAAGGAAGCTATGAAAGCTGTAGCTTAAGGAATGATTTTCATCAGTCCCTGTGAATGGGGTCTTCCAGTCTGACATATATTGCACACCTTATTTCACATTGCACTCAGTCTTTCTAAAATACCATCTCCTGGAGAGTATGCTTGAATAAAACCAATCTAAACGCATCCAGCTTCTAGGAGCATCCTATTGGAAAAATTTGTTTGTTCCCCCAGCCTAATGAAACCAATGCAATGGAGTACTAAGCAGGAGAAAGATATTAATGAACAAATCCTCTAGAGGCTTAGGAGAAATGCCCATGCCAGCAGGATGCAGGAATGCCTCCTAGACATACTTAACCTGGTATGTGCAACTGTGTTTACACAGCAAATCAAAGATTAGTTTCTTTACACAAGGTCCAAGGAGATCTGAACCAGGGGAATTATACTTACTTGAAGGATACAGCATAGGGAACTTCTTATGATCAAAGATAGCTTTGGGGCCTTTCCCAGAGATCAAACTCTTAGCCTCAGCTTGAGATATAGGTATAAAATTGATTCAAATGCTCACTGTCTAAACCTTTTTAGTTTATTTAAATATACATTGTTCCTCTGTTTTTGTCCTTGTGTTGTTAATATTTATTTTGCCATCCAGGGAATGGTTATGACTTTCTTTTGAAACCAGAGTATTGGGTGCAAGCTTACAAAATTGAATACTTGCAGGAATACTTAGATGTGAGTCTTGCAATATCTTTTATTCTGAAAATGTTTTACAAAGAAGTCTCCCTGAAAGCAGGTCACCGTCAGCAGTAAGATTCTAGCACTGATGTAGCTTTATCTCAGACAGAGAGAGAAAAGCCAGGCAATAAAACAGGATTATCAGTGGAAATGAAAACATTCAAAGGAGTGAAGCATAAGTATAAACAGTCTCTCTCACATGCCCTCAAAAGAGGATCTTTCAACTGAGGCTTCAGATAAGGAAACGTTTCCACTAGAGATGCAATTAGGAGAAATAATTGGGCCAGTTGAACTCTGGGTCGTTGACCCTGGACCTCATTGTGACTTAGGTCTGATTCTGCCCTCAGCAGGAATAGGCCAGGGAACGTGACTATAACGCTATCTTTGTGGAGCTAAGATTCATCCCTTTCTGAGTCTGAATGCCACAAGTTAAAGCACTGACTCTTAATATTGCCAAGCAGTGGGGAAACGAAGATCCAGATCCGGATGGGGATCTATGCAGCATGGTTCGGATCCCCATTATCTCTAGGGCACTGTAGCATGCTATAACACTTTTACTTTCCCTTGTTGCACTTACTTATTTGTGAGTCATGCAATTCTGTCAGCTCACAGCTCAGTTTCTTCTCTCCTGATGAAGTCTGAGAATGGTGATTAACGTCTTATGTTTTGTTGTGCCATGAGTTGCCATGGGAATGAGCGCGAGGTTGCAAATCTAATGAAGTATCCTATCTTATGGAACAAAGAAGAGCAGGAAGTGGTGACAATGTAGGCAAGAAGCCTTATGTGAAAGTCTCTTGTCTGACATCAGTTTAGGTGAGCCTGGCTGTCCTGGTACTTCCTATCTTGTCTTTTAGCACATCAGGAAATCTTATTAGAACTTGCTTTTGTCAGGAATTACTTAAATATGGCATTTACAGCCTAATTTCCTATGTGCTTTTTAAAATAATGGCTGTGAAATTCTTGTTGTTTACTGACTGGAAGTTTTTTACTTGCAGAAAAAGGAAGAAAATATACCTAAAAGCAAAAATATATGGAGCAAAAATTCAAGAACTGCTGAGAAAAATGCCAACACCCTCCTTTCTAGCTGAGGATGCAGTGCTCTGCAGTGGGTGTACTGGGAGGAGTGTAAAACCACAGCAATATTAGAGTGATACTTTCATTGCTAAACTGTCGAAACAGCTGCTAATCTGCAGTGTAGGGACTTCCCAGGGCAGGGATTGTATCTTGACCTTTGTGTTTTATAGCCGGTGGTCCTCACTTCCTTCACCTCTAATACGCTTCAAAATTATAGAGGATTTTGCAGACTGGAAGAAACATCTCACTCTGCACAAAGTTATTAGAAAGGGTGGTACAATCTCTGAACAGCTAGTATTATTGTTTCCTAGTCAGTGACACTGCCAAGCATGAGGAAGCTGAAGTCTTCCTGTACAAGTATTTCTCATAATTTGCACCTTAATTTCCACCATGCTAAGTAAAATCACTTCCTGTCCAGGTGTGGGCTTTTTTTTTTTTCCCCTCTTTGGGCATGTGAAAAGACTGGAAAATCATATGGATAATGCAGTTGCTCAGTGTTGTCCTTTTCCAGAATTCTGGTCCACACGGCGTGCAGGATTGTGCTGGGAATTCCCCCCCTCGTGCTTGAGCCCTGCCTGCGATTTATAGGAGAGGGATGGAAGTCCTGACATTTGGAACACAGCAATGCCTATTGCTTATTTCCCAGTAGAATTTTTGACTTAAAAGATTTAGATGCTTTTCTATATTAAATGGAGTGAATACTTCAGTGTTTTTGACTCAAGGTCCATCAACATATCTTCATGTTTTGTCAAGGGGCCCAGCTGCCAATTTGCAGTGGAAGTGCTTTTAGCAGTGGTGGTAATCCAGCATGGTGGTCTAAGAAAAGAATAGGAGCCAGACATTTGTGTTTTGGGCTCCAGTTTTCTTTCTTGTATTTGGCTACAGTCACCAAAATCAAAGCTTTAAAAGAAGTCTCTGGTTTGTGATAAACAAGATGGTCACCCCAGAATCAGGATCCTCCCTGCTTTTGAAAATGCTGTCTCTTACCTGTGTACGTGTTTCTTGATCTGTCGACTCTCAATGATGCTGTATTTCTTAGAACAGACGTGGCTGTTTGGTAGATATTTGCAGTGCAATGGTTAGATCTAAGAAAGTAAGTGTGTGAATAAAAGGCTAGGTTTTTGGTTTTGGTCTGTAATTGCAAACTGAGAATAGAGTAGGAAAATCATACAAAACTGGATTATATATTTGAGACTTTAATCTCTGCCATTAAATCTCCATCTCTCACTATCATTTTCTCTCCTTCATGCACACACGTCCCTGGGCCTCATACTCTCTGCTCTGGCTCCTGGCTCATCCCTGCTGTCACCACAGTGGCATTTGGCAGTCCCTGAGGTGAGAGAGGGAGCTAAAAGTGTGCTGTGTGGTGTCCTGCAGCTCTGCCTTGATACGAAACACATTTCCTACCTCCAGGATGCTTTTTCATGTCTTCCTTTTCTGAGTGTTCCCTCTTCCCCTACCCCCACAGGACAGCACTCCCTTTCCTTTAAGAAAAGTTTTATATTCAGATTACTAATTTTAACCTGATTATTGTTTGTGAAGCAAATAATTGGAAGAAGTCAGTTATTGGTTAATAGCTTTAGTGGTAAATCAGTTCCAGCAGCTTGCTGTGCTGCTGCTAGCATGAGTCCGCGTGCTTCTCAGCTAGAAGCTCTCGTCTCTCTCTCCTCCCCTCTCTCCCTCTCTGAGATCCTTTGCTAGGTCCATATGGTGCTGGGGATGTAAGCACTTCAGAGGAGCATTTCAATACACAGTTATGATTCCAATTTTTGGCATCAGCTTTTTATTACAAGTTGTTGCCTGGCTGGAGGCGTGAGAGACTGGGAGCAGGGAGGGTTCTCGACCATGTGTGAAGCAAGGAGACAGCAGGCAGCAGTAGCAGAAATAATACAATAACTTTTCTCTGGAGCATGAAAATGGGTCTGGAGCAATCCCCTTGGCCTCTAATCTCTTGCTAATCTATAGCTGTCACTAGCTCTGGGGTTTATAGCAGGGACCATGACAGTGTTTCTGGGAGGAAGGGTCAAGATTTCAACTCCAATAAAAGTTGTAGCTCAAGTTAGTAGCATGGATAGTGTTTTGGTTTAGTATAAAAAAGGGTGCGTAAAGTATGAAATCCATGTCTCTGTTTTAAAATAAGACCTGTTCTAGGTACTGTTGCTCATTTTCTACATTGTCTTGGGTTTGATTTTCATGTAGGTCTAAAAATGTAATGAAAATATAAGCAGATGTGTTTCTATGATAATACAGAATAAGCTCCTCATATACAGCAATTTGGTTTGCATTTTATATTAGGCAGAAGTTGATACTTATAAATAAGATCACTAAATGCAACCATATTTCCAAACAGACCCAGTAACAATTGTAAGAGATTGTGTGAAATTATTAGTGAATGAGAGACTCAACATAATATGCTCTGATTAGCAATTACAAAACCTAGAGATGCAAAGTTAAAACTAAACTCAAAAAGGAATTGAAAAGATGTCAGGGACAGATATGCTCAGCTTTAGGGTCTGTCCTGAAGTGATCTTGTGTAGTAGCCTCATGATACCAGACATTATTACCATGCACACAATACCACGCACAGCAATCCCTAACAAAGTGCTCATGTACCATGGTTGATGGGAAAACCAGAAACCAAGAAACCAGACATTCCCCCCAGGGCACAAAGGGTGCAAAAGCATCAGACTGTCTTAGCATGGAGCCAGGTCTCACCCAGCTGAAATTATGAACTCTAGTCCAACACCAGCCCTGCTAAGCATAACCTGGTCACTTTTTGATTATGTGGGTCCCTGTGTACCATGTTCCCTTGTGCTCTGGGTTATGCTGGGTTTATAAAATAAATAATAAGAACCAGAGCAGTCTTCTTGAGCACCTGAGGGAAAGAGCGTGGGTATGCCCTGAGGAGGTGACTGAGAGCTGGATTTGCTGGGCTGTAGCATGGTGAAGCAGCTGGATGGTGGCTCCGGAGGGGCAGTACTGGAAATCGGAGGTTCCCAGTGAGGTGCAGGTTCTAGGTGTGTGTGGGTTTTCTGTCTTACTTTCAGGTGCTTTTGCCTCCTCACAAACTATTCAGGGAGCCAAGGTGCCTAAATGAGGGTTTGAGATCCCACTTCGGAATCAGGAGTGAGGTGGACTGCATGATCCTGTGTACTCCAATTGCCTGTAAGAGAAAGCTTTGTGGTCTGTTAAATCTTGGATGAGTTTAGGGCCTTCCTGAAAGTAGTTAGGGAACAAATGAGTGTACAGAGTCCTTCTGAAGGAGAAAAGAATGAGAGTATTCCACAGAGACATATTAAAGTCAATCCAAAGCAAACTGATGACTTTACAACCCTCAAGCAAAGTGCCCCAGATCATTTGTTTTGTGCAACAGGATCGTGTATGAAATATGAAAATGTGTACATGACCTTCTTTTAAACTGCTGTGATTTATTGCTGCCAGAACCACGAGGGAATCAAGATGAGCTTATGAAGAAATCAACATTATGTGGGATTGCAAAATGATGCTAGGTCTGACGAATCTTTTCTGAAACCCTTTAACCACAAGAAATCTGCTGCTTTACTCAGATGTTGCAGAATGGAGATGTCATCCACTCTGATTCCAAAAAGCCTTAGGTCTCTAAATGATTTTCAGGAAGGTGATGTTTGCCTTTTTTTAGTATTATTGTTTGTGTTCCATGCAATCTTCTGCATGCACATGCTGAGAAACTTGAATGATGCTGGGTTTATTTTCTTTGGCAGCATAAAACAACCCAATTTACTTTTTTCAGATTATTCAGTAACATTTTTTTTCCTTCCTCTGCTAAACACACTTTAGTTTAAAAAATACTATGTTCTTTCATATTTATAATTTGATGTGTGATTCTCCTGTTTCCCCCACCCTTCTCAATACCTTTGTTCTGCAGCTGCTATCTTCAGGTGATAGTTCTGAAGCAGGCAGAGGAACAGTGGGGAGAACCACAAATCTCAGCTTGAGGTAAGTCTGGTCTGACTCACCATTACTTTGTGATTGTGTATGACAGACAGGGATTTCTTTTTCCTAATTTTTTTTTTTTAAATTAGAAAAACTTTGTTCTCAGACAAGGTTAATCATTTTAGTCAAAGTTTCCAATCTTTTGATGAAAAATCAGATCCTGTAATGTTTATTATTATTGCCATGTGTTATTGTTACTGCCATCACTTTCAGTTAAACCTGTGAGTTTGTTTTGCTTTTATTTTCAGATGAAAGTTTTTGCCTTGGGACCTTAATTTGAAAGTGATTTTTTTAGTTTGGGTCTGGTTTGGTAACATACTGTCCTTCAACAGGGATGAAATCAGCTCAGGAGGTGCTTGGTTCAAGTGTCAGGATTTCAGGACTGGCCTTAGAGTAGAGGAGCTGCTTGACAGGTCATGCTTTGTTTCCTTTCCCTCTGCTTCTACCTTCTCCTTGTGTGAATGGAACAGTTGGTACCAAGGAGCTGATGTCCACGTGAAATGCATTTCAGATGCTCTACCTTGAACTGTTCCTAAACTGGTCCTGTAGGTTGCATATCTGTAACTTGTTGGAGTGCAGTAGGTGTGCTGCTGGAGTGGGTCTTCCAATTTAGTTTCATAATCCATCTTGTGAGCCCTAAGGCTGTTTGAAGTGCAAACCAAAGCATGGTAAGATGATGAGGACATTTTCTTCAAAAGCTTGCTCCTGATTTGAAACAGAAAGCTAGTGTAATCACACTTCCTTTATTTCTTGTGCTCAGTGATTCCTGACATATTACCCTCTACGTGAATATCCTTGCATGGTCAAATCTTCAAAAATGCAGCTGTGATCTCATGCAAACTTAAGCATTATGGGCCTTTATACAGTAAAAAAGAGAAAGAATAAGCTAGTATTACAAGAAGTCCTGTGGGATGTGCATTAAAACTGTGTGAATTGTTGTCCTCCCTGTGCTTCAGATCATTTATGTGCCATCTGGAGCAAGTATCTTGTGTGAAATTTTTATCAGTTCAAAATGTGGACTAATTTTCCCATATTTGGTGGCTTTCAGCATTAAGTTTTTCAAAGCCTCATGCTATCCATGGTGTCAACTACTCTTTTTACCTGGCCTGGATTCTCTTCCACTTATATTACACCCTCACTTCTACATAAACTCTACTTCTGCCCTGTTTTGGCTTATCACCTGTAAAATAGTCAACTGCCTTCTGAGATAAAAGCACAGATGATAGCAATGTGATGTGTCTATCCACCCCAACCCAACTTAAATCTGGTAGTGAAAGATGCCCTGTTAAGTTTAGGATTACTTTCATCTGTCAACCACTGGTGTAAGTAGAACTACAGATCCAAAGAATATAGTGCTATATTACCCATATTTTTCTACATCTGTGTGTCTATAAGAAAACTATGGTCTAACGTGCTTGGATGTTTCTAGTATGTTAAATATATACAACAAACAACCATTAATGAGCTTTAAAACTGTGATGCTTATTCAGTCTACTCAGTGCTCTTGAACGTGAGCCAACATTAATTCAAGCCCAGTTGATCCTAATAAGTAACTAAGACCCCATTTCATAAACATGCAATTCTAGCTTGTTATTTCTGGCACTGCCATTAAACAAAAGTCTCTACCCTCAGAACGACAGAATTAAGGGATTAGGGATAAACTGAAAATCGTGAATAATTCGCAGTTTCTTCCCTCCTCTTCTCACTAAAGGCAACTCTAGAGGGGCTCAAAAACTGCTCTCAGTTGTATACCTTTTCTTTTGTGAGTTATATACAGGAGTGTGACCAGCCAGTGCAATGGGATTTGCTTATATGAGTGGAGTCTGTAGGACTGGATATATCTAATACTGTCACCATCACAGGTAGGACACTAGTGTCACTAGGACAAAGCACCAACACCTGCACTAAAAGCTGCTACTAACACAGCCACTCTGAACAGGGATCTTTAGTGCCTCCCTATAGTGTATTGTCCCAATATGTATTTCTTTTCAAAAGAAATCTCTGACATTTGCACAGAATATATGACATTTTTTACTAAGATGCATTCAGTGTCATTTCTTACCCTAATCCTTCAGATAATCTGGAACATGTGTTATACTTGTTCCTTAAGTAGATTTTCTCTTCTACTTCTCTGATTTTGCAGAAAAATATTTTATGAAGATCTTGTGGAAAAGGAGAAACTTTGCAGCAAGTTATCAGGAGACGTGTTTTATTACATAAAATCCAGTGATGTAGGGGTTCAGATTAAAGCAACATAGACTGAAAACCAATGTATTTCTCAATACGGACATTTCTTACTCATCCTTTATCTCTACCATGCCACTGGATTTCTCATGCAGTTGTTGAAGTCTTAGAGCTGTAGAATATAGTTTTAGGACTGTCCTTTTATGAGTTTGTACAGTGCCCAGTCTCTGGTGCCTTTGGCTTCTAGGCATTATGGTGATATGGAAAAGAGCAAGATGTAAAGACTTTGCCTTCCTCTTGCAAGTGAGAATTATTTGCTTGCATGCATAAAGTCTGAGTTGCTAACATTCTCTTTTGCTCAAACTCTAAGCTTTCTTGCTGATGCTGCAACATTTGTATAACACTGTTGTATTTTTGCAGCATTGTGCCAAAATTAAAAAAGGGTCTAGTTAAATTAAAAATTGGGATACTAATGGCCTTATAGACTTGCTGTCTTGTTTATTCAGTGTCAGTGAATGGCTGTACTGTTCAGCAGCATGCATTAATTTTTCTCAAGCGGTTGCTAATGTTGTTATCGTTCTGGGCTCTCTCTTTTCTTCATGTGCAATTGTTATTTTTATTGAAGCATATGGGGAGAATGCTGTGCACACAGCTGTGTGAGGAACGAATTCAGAAAAGGCCAAGTCAGTTTGTAAGAGAAATCAGGTGTATTGCCATCAAGTTTTGGGTCAGTAGCCAGGCACCAAGTGACTTGGCTTTCTTGAAAAACAGACTAAGGCTTTTAATTTCTGAACAGAATGGGGGAATGCGTGCAACCCACAGAGACTGGAGTCTCTCCAGGCCTATCTAACATAATGAGAGAATTCTTTGTGAAATGCATAAAATGATGACATTTTAGTGGCGCGTGAAAGATTTGATTACTTTTTCCATAACCTACAATAATTGGAATGTTCTTTTGCAATCCCGTTCCTGGTGAGGACTAGGAATGTGTAATGTCACCATATATCTGCCTCAGAGACATCTCCAGGGCAGCGTGTGGTGATATGGAAAAATGGGTTAAAAAGACTTTTTGAAGCCCCAAAGAAATTTACAGGCATGTTCATCTGGGAAAACATCCAGAAGATGAATTCAGAGTCACAACCACAAGTCTGAGGAAAGGAAAGATGGTCTGGTTTGGTGAGTGCTGTGGTGGCCAGCAAGTTAAGGGTGAGCACCTGGCCCAGTCTGGCACATCTGTGTGGCATTTTGCAGAAGGGAAGAAGGGGCACGCTGCTGGATCGTGCTCCAGGATGGGCCAGCACAACTCTGGTCCATGAGAGTGAGGTCTGGTCCCAGTCGGGCTGGACTGGCTGGCAAAAAGGCAACCGAGTCCTGAGCTGCCTCTTTGTCTCCTTTCAGTGCAGCTGGCTCCCTGTCACCATCCCGAGGGGGTCCACATACCTGCTGGGCTTTCCTGGGGCTGGTATGGTTTCTCCTCAAGTTTGGCTATGGAGGTCTTGGTCCTCTGGGTGACAAGGCAAAGTCTGGCTGTGCCATCTCAGTGCCGGGCCCCTGGCTGGCTCGCCCCTGTGGCCTTACGGGGTTGACACTAAAAGGATGGCGTATTCCCAAGGAGTTTTATAGCGAAGGGCAGAGAAACAGAAAAGAACAAAATTACATTCACTCCTGGCTGAGGGCTGAAAACTAAGACAGACTTAGTTTTGATAATCATTGGTATTTATCCACGTGTGAGGAGTAAGTGAACAATACAGAAGGGATTTCGGCAGTTTGCAACACAGGAGATTTTTAACATCATCTAACATCCCTGGCTAGCACAGGTGGTAGGTTAGCATGGTTTTCCACAGCAAAGCTTATCTGATACATTGAAAAGCATGATTTAGCATTTCAGCAGTGGTAAAGAACAATCAAAATCTATTAAATTGGTTCTTAGTCTTCAGGACGTGTATGCTCTTGCAGCATAGTAATACTCCTAGATATTATGTTAGGGTTTTGTGTGTGACGTATGGGCACCAAGCAGCTCTGTCACAGTTTAGCATCACCCTGATACAAGCCATAGTGAACCACAGAAGGAAAGGATAGTTTCTGCCCTGTGGAAATGGCAATTGGAAATTCAGGAGGAATCTCATGGGTTGAGATTCCCAGCACAGAGAGCTGCACTGGTGTATGAAACAGGAATAGACAGGCATTGGGTGATATCCATTTGAACAGCTTGGGATTGCTCTAAAGGGTAAACCCAATCTTTTCACTCCCAGTAACAAATCCTTGCCAGCAGAGGACTGTATGTATTTAGTCACCGAGGACAGGGTATATATTACTCAGCATGGCTGTTTTATCAGACTGTGAATAGACAGTTCTTTCACATTTTATATTGTGTAAACACAGAAAGACAGCTGATAGAGTGGTTTGCAACTGGACTGTCTTGACACAGCATTTTGTGAGGACACAGAATACTTTGAAAGGCTGTTTCTAATGTAAAAGCATTAAACCATTTAGTTTGGTTTATGGACTAGTTTCATTGACGAGTTAGATCATGAATAGTCTGGTGCAAAGGAGCTAATATCTATAAGGGGCTGAAAGAATAGAAAGGGATTTTAGGAGTTATATGTTGACAGAAGATGAGCTATGCTACATCATGCCCGTTTGCCAAATTAATTGTTTATTTCAATATTTATAAAATTGAATAGGAAACAGATGGTAGAAATAGAGATGCTTGTTAGGTTTCTGTAATGGAGAAAGGAGAAAGAGAGAGAGGAAATCAGAATCTCACCATAAGAGAGGAACAGGAAATTAAAATGTCAGGCAACTGACAAATCTGCTGGACCACACACAAATATAAAGAGGTTTCTCATAGGATCTCTAAAGCATTTTAAATTTAAGTCTTCTCTCTTTTGCCACCCAGAAATCAGAATAAAGATACTTTTTTTTTTAAAAAAAGAGGAAAGTCAAAACACACCCTCAACCCAGTTGTTAGAATACAGTATTGAAAATGTCTTTGGAAAAATGTCTGAGTAGTTTGGAAAAGTCTTACTGTAGTATCTAGTAAGAAGACACAGAAGAGAGGAGATGAGTTCATGACTCATGTATCCAGTTTGGCATCCTTGTCCTTGGCAGTTAAAAATTCATAGTCTTTGCAAAGACCGGTGCTATGGCAGGCAAAGGTCTTGCAGACTAGGATTAACAGGTCACTCTGGGTTACATTCATCCTCAGCACCCATTGCTTGTGGTTTTCCCTTGCATTTGGCTGCATTTATGCTAATTTCACCTAAGATGCAAAATGTGAGAGATGCAGGCAAGGGAGTACTACTGTGTGTAGGAATACCTTTACGGTGTATGTTACACCTAGAATGTCAGAAGGGCAAAAGAGGAAAATAAGGAGGTAGAAGAATAGGTGGCTTTCACATTGAACAGATTTGGTGGAAATGTGCCAGGTGTGTTAACTGAAGGGCAGGGATCCTGAATCCATGTGGGATTCTGATAGTCCCCCTGCAGCCAGCATGCAGCAACATATTCTCCGTGCCTGTCAGTAGAAAACAGATCCAGAAAAGCCAAGCTGCTCTTTGCAGAAATCTGTTTCTGCTGCATCATTATCTGAACTAGCTGAATTTGGAAAGAGATTGTGAATCCAGACAGGGTTACTGGTCTCTTCCCCTCTCAGAATTGCTTCTGGTTTTTAGTATGCATGGGAGCACAGGGAGATACGTGCTTTGTCCACTACCCTTCCCAGCTGGGGAGGGTTTGCTGCCACTCTACTCTCTGCTTCTTTAGCTGCCCTTTTCTTATGTCTCTTCATATTCAACAGTCATCACTGAATAAGGGCTGTCTGCTGACATTTCCTGCAACAGTAAATTCTGAGCCAACTGTGCTGCTCTGCTGACATATGGATGTTTTTCTATCTTGCTGTCTGTCTCATGGTAAGGTTTTGTAGGTCTTGCTTCGACTTTGGCTAAGTGCCTCACAAGCTATGGACTCTGAATGTCTGCCTTATTTGGAGAGAAACATAGGCTTTTCAGTTGGCTTGACCTCCCAGTAAGTTTCCTGCTCTCCTTTGACCTGTTTCTGCCTTGTCAGTCTTTGTATTAAGCTTTTTTTCTCTCTTTCACATATAAGAGTTCACTGATCCCTCTTCTTTCCCAAATAAAAAGAAAAGAAAATTTCAGTAGCTGCTGCTAATTGTGCCCTAGTCCTTCTACTGGCATTTCATGCTCATCCCAGGATTGAGATATGTGCAAGTTCACATTCACACCAGATCAGCAGATGCTGCTACTGAGGGTTGTATTGAAACTTGTAAAGTAGCCTACTTTAATCATGAGTATGGACAGACTATGGTCTGCCTCATAGAACTATTGTCCACTGCATTTTAGCACAGACTAGAAAATTCAACCCTTTTCAAGCAGACTTTATAGACAGTCCCTGAGAAACAGTCTATTGTACCTTCATGTTCCAAGAGTAGGCTTTTCAGACCAGTATTGGTGAATATAACTATAATTTTGAAGGCAAATGCTGGTCCCTCAGTTGGATCAGTGAGATCAGAATTAAGCCCTTTAGGTCAAATGCTGACCACAGTTCACCAGAAAAAATTACTTTGTCTGCCGTCAGTTCTTCCTTCAGTTAACAACTGGTAAACCACAAAGAAAAGGTGAGGAGCAAAATTTGGCATGGTCGGAGCCCTTGGTCAATGACAATAAGATGCCTGCGAAAGAGATGGATTTTGTGATTTCTTCTGTATTGGCTCTCAAAAGGAGGAGTGTTGGAAGAAGAGGAGAAATAAGAGTGCAAATCAATGGTGCAGCAGTTCAGGGACAAGCAGTGTTGGGGGGGATCCATTCTTTATTTGTCTGATGGTCTAAAATGGGAGCTTTCCACAAATGCATGGCTTCGTATGGCATTCATTGTAAGCAGGTAGTGTGGGAGCAGCAAATAGATTTGTTTGTAACAGGATGCCAAAAGGAGGAGGAGTTAGCAGTCTTCCCTTTTGCTTTTCTCCCTTCCTCCAAACACTAGGAGCTTTGGCAGATATCTCAGGAACCTGATGATTTCAGAAGATCTGAACTGAACTTGTCTGAACTTGCCAGCTTGTCAAAGTTACTATTTACTGATCCTGTGAAGAAATAAGGGATGCGCAGGTATGGGACACTAGGAGTCAGTGTCTTTGCTGACCACTGAGTAAGATGACTCACCTGTGAAGCAGGGTATGAAGGAGGTTTTTGTACAATTCTAATGTATTTTTCATCTGACACTGCTTCTGATAACGCTAGATCTAAATTCATCCCGGGGGCTACTCCAGATATAAGTTGTATTTGGTCCATCAAATTTGTGATTTAAAGGCTCAAAAGAAGACATATATGTTACAGAATTGTTGGCTGTGACTAACTGAAGAGGAAGAGGAGTCCAGTCCCTTGTCCCAGCATGTTCCTCTGTGGGGTTTTTCCCATATAGTTTATTTTTTTCAAGGGTCTGACTAAAGCTACTCTCCAGCCTGGCATAAATCTTAAAGATAGTTTCTTCCTTTCCTCTCCACTTAACTGAAGCCTGAAATGAGTTGTCCTGCCGTTCTTCCTGCCTGTCCCCCCACCACTGCACTCTCATGGAACTGCTGTTAACAGAGGGTTATCACTGTGATGGACAGGAGTGACTTCAGCAAGGCTTAATCCTGTGGGGGAGAAATGCACTGGTAGACAGGGAAGAAGGATCAGCATTAGCACAACAACCAAGGAACTGATGTCTTTTTCAGAGTTACACTTATCCATACTCTTAAAGTGTGCCTTTCATAATGCTTCCTTCACCTGCAAGCCTTGCAGACCTCAGCCTCTGGTGGGCTGCCTCCCTTTGCATCAGTCCCCATCTTACCACACAGCCGCTGCTGTCTGTGTGGTCTTTGAAATTCACACGGCTTGGTGGCAACCAGTAGGGAGGGAAAATAACGTGTTTTATTTATTTAGAGTCAAGCACAGTTTAAACTCCATTCTAAATAAATAAAAACTCTTAGCCAGATTTATATAAATAAAAAAGCAGATTTTCCCCTCTCTTTTGGCTGCTGTTGAACAGCATCAGTTTCAAGACCACACAAGGAGCTGTGTCGACAGCTCCTGAAATGTGCAGTGCCGGCAAAGGTAGGAGGGGGACTGGAAGGACCTTGATAACTTGCCTTGAGCTTCTGATGCCTAGAGGTTCCCTGTATACACAAAGGAGTAGCCCAGACACTGTGGTGGGTTAAAATGTTAGAAGAAAACCGAGAACATCTTAGGTCTTTAGTGGATAAATATTTCTATAAAAGACCAGGGTTTTTTTGCAGATTGTTCATCCACTTTACCAAGCCATCTGTGTGAATGGTAGTTGGCATAGCTGAGCACTATCAACTCGGTCTTTTAGTTTAGCCTAGAGGTGATAGAGCACCCATAAAAAGCAGTGATGTGAGGAAGAAATGTTTTGTTCTTAGGAGGCTGATCACACGTGGCCTTTGGGGATTGAGTCTGCATTACACAAAAGTTCCCAGTTTCCATCAAATGGTGCTCCCACACAGGTGCTGACAGTGCCATGTCTCCTCTTACAACCATCACTTAGGGAAACTCCAAGCATGGTTTCATTTTCTTGGGAATGAAATGTACTATGTCTGCACAAGGTTTCAGATCTCTCTTCGCTGGCAGGCCTGCCAAGCTATCAGGAAGGGTGACAAGCAGCTGCTATGTAGAGCACCTGGGTTTTGTTACTCCAGATGAGAGATTATAACAGGCCTTAAATAGGTATCTGCTTTAAGTGGATCCTCCTTGTGGCAGCATTTACTCTGCTGCTTGTGGATGAGGGTGGGCTGGAGGACACAGATCTGCCGGTTGCAAAATTAGGCTGAGAACAAAAAAGGCCCAGTTGATGATGTTGTTGTGACTGGTCAGAGGCTGCTACAATTCTGACCAAAAAAAAAAATCAAAGAAACACTCTTGCAAGGCAAAGCCTTGCTCACAGTTCATTACCTCTTTCATATTTTGAACCTCCTTGGGCTGGCGAACAAAATGACCTACAGATGTTAGTCACATAGAGGAAAATTTTCAAAGAATAATTTTTTAAACATGTCCTTTTATAGCTTACTTTACACACTTTATATATTAATTTAAAGTTATGAATGGTTATATATCCCACAACCCTCCTCTGGGTTGTCTTGTTCTGTTAGTAAAACATCAATTCACTTTTCTCTTGCCACTTAATGACACAGGGTCACAGCTTGTCGTCGGCAATGGTGTCAGAAGAGCACGATCTCCTAAACATCTTCACAACCCCCTTATCCTTCAGGTAGTTAGCACATCTCAGGGCTGTATCGCTCTATGGTCCAATTAACAGTAAAATGCCATTTTTCTTTGCACAGATGAAGTGATTATCCTACTCCTACTTTGGCTGTGCCAACCTGCAGATGGTTGCTTCAGCTGCCAAAAACCTTTGACACAGAAAATCGTCTCTGTCCCAACCTGCTCAACCCAGAGATGTGAAGAGTTTCCCTCCTGGCTCCAGCTGGTGGTGTCTCAGCAAGGCTTTTTCCTTGAGAACATTGTTTGCCTTACTAGAAAGAGCATACATTTAAAAAATGCTACTTAATACGTGAACAGAGATAGTGTGGCATAGACTCACACTGCACACCTGCAAGAATTTCAATTTTGTTCCATGGATAGGGGAGTGGATTCAATTTCTAATGTTTCAGAAAGAAATGCTGTATTTTGAAAACCTGAATGTAGGAAAGCTAGGAAAGCTGGTGCAAAATACTTTCAAACCTGAATTGTATTGGGTTTTTTTCATTTTCCTTCTTAAAAAAAAGTTTTTTAATGCTTTCTCCCACGAAAGTATAGCGTCAGTGGCAATGGACTGTATGTGCAATAAATGTTTTTTTGTGATTATTAAACACCCCAGCCTTGCCTTACAATTTAACCAGCCATGAAATCATTTATTGCATTGCACACTGAGTTGCCGTGAAGAAGGGTGTCACTTACATATTGTAGTATTCTAAGTAACTACACCAAAGTTTAGATTATTCATTTTCACAACAGAGAACAAAAATGATTTACCTGATTTTAAGTCTCAATAGTAATGTGAGATGTTTAAGGCCTTGAAGAGAATTTAACATGTGAGTTTTAATTTTTTTCTAAAAATGATAGCTGAGCTATTAGAGCAGAACCACAAAGCAGGTGGTTCTACACATCTTGTGTTGGTGACTATGAAATGTCTGGCAAGAATGGACTCCTGGAGAAATTTTGTGCAAATTTACAGAAAACAACGAACAAATCTAGGTCATGGGGTTCTGAGTGAGATGGAGCTGCTATTTCATTTTAATTATTTTATGGGAATTCAGTGTAAATATTAGCTTAAACCCATCGAAAATTCCAAGGAATAAAAATTAAAAGCCTATGGGAGGTTGTGGTTGAGGAGAATAAATAGAATAATCTGTATAACTGTAGGTAGGCTAATCTGACAGTGATTTGGAATAAACATCATTAAAATCTTCTTAGAACATGTAATTAGCTAAAGGTTGTAAAGTAATTGTTGCCAATGAAGACAGTTTTATTTAAAACTGCTCTTGCCAAATAACTAGATTAGATTTAAATAACTTTTGGTAAAGTTAAATGTGATGACAAGCTGCTCATTTAACAGATTAGATTAAGATAATTAGTAGGAGATAAAACCACTCACTCCATGTTACAAGGATTAAAAATATTTTGTAAAAAAACCCTAAAAAAGTTTATCATCATCACAAGGGTGAAAAAGGGTTTTTTTACTCAGGAATTCAGTCAGTCAGTCTGCTAGCCTGATGCTATTCAATTTACTCTTTTCTTCCAGTTATTTGGAAATAAGTATGAAATTATTGTTAGAAAAAATATCTTGAGGTAATAACACTTTGCTCTGGTAGGACGTTTTTGCTAACCATGGGGGACTGTTTCATAGGGTATGTTTGGAAAAACAGGCATTTTATCATAGAGGAATGCAAGCACAAATGTCTGTCTTGAAAAGGAAGAAGGCCCTGCATGTAAGATTTCTGCATGCTAGAAATCAGTGATCCTAAAAGTTTTAAGGTTTATGGTAGTCATGTAAGTTAACAGGAGGGTTTTAGGCTACTTTTAGGAACACGACTACAGTATTGTATGAGCAAGTAGGAGAATATTGTGTAGGACTGGAGAGGTGATTATTCTCCTAGATAGCACTGATAAGCTATTGATTAGAAAAGCAGGTTATTTTCTGGTGCCTGTTAGGAAAGGGGATTGATCATAAACCAAGGAGATAGGAGGAAAAAATTCTGGGGATGCTCTGAGGGTTTATCAATACAATAGATCTTGAAGCCTCTCAAGTACACAGTATATAACTTACATGTATAACACATAATATATATCAGTATTTCTGTTGTTATAATTTTATTCAGAAATATATATGTATTGGTGTAAAGAAGTATGTATATATGTGTGAGCGTATGCTTGGGAGGTTTGTGGTAATGTACTTTCTAGATTACAATAGTGTCCATGTAAAACTCTTAGCTATTTAAAAGAGCAAATTAATTCTTTTATTAAGCTGTTGTAATTCATCTTGCCTTACCTTGTGCAGTATTTTTATGCTTAAAACGAAGCATCATCTGGAATGACTAGTATTGTATATGTAACTATAGCTCCAGGCTAGCTTCATTGATCTCAGTAGCATAATGGATAGCAGAATTTGGCCCTCTAAAATTTAGTTATGTCAGTCCTAAAATAATTTTATAAGATATTTATATATCTCCTCCTCCTTCACACTGCTTGTAACCTGAGAGCATCCGCGTGGCTAAGAATACAGACTTGTCTTTTCTAAACTGAAGACGTTCTGCTCATACCACTGGAGAAACAAACTGAAAAATAAGGCAACCAGATGTTTAAAAATGTTGAAAGTTCCTTTTTTTGGAAAGGTAGCTACGTTAAATAAACATTAAAATGCTATTTTTTCTATATAACTATTCATTTTAATGGCACCCCAAGAGTTCGTCCAAGGGTCTCTGGGTCACTTGGGAGAAAGTACAGTATATTTTGGCTCCACAGTCTTCAACTTGCTACAAAGAGCTAATTCTTCCAATTAATGAAATAAATGTTGCTGATGTAGGTGGATTGACAAATTATTTTCAAGGCTAGTTTATTCAAGCAGATGGCAAGTCTGATACGGCTGGAATGGTTCAGGCGGCCTTCCCTGCAAGGAAAAGAGGCCCTTGGAAGAACAACATACGGTGACTGTTCACTCCATTCACCTCATGGCATTTACTCCTTTGGGCATCTTCTGTCTACGGTGGCACTGCAACAAGGCTAGGAAGTATGAGACGTTTTTTGTCCTGTAGGGCTTTCGATAGGGCTTTCGATAGGGCTTTCTGTTCAGGGTAGAAGAAACCTGTTTGGACAAGATACCTGTGGTGAACACCAACAGCTGAGGTAGCTGTAGGTCTGAGAGTCCCTGCTGGGCATACTGTAATTCGATGAGCTATTTAATAGAAAAGCAGGTCACTTTCTGGTGCCTATTAGGAAAGGTGATGAAAATCCAAGAAAATTTGGGGAAAGAATTGCAGGGATGCTCTGAAGTTTATAGATACTTGCTATTTGATCAGTTGCTGGAAAGCTGAATAGAGCAAGGAAGCTAAAGGGAGAATTTCAAGGCCCCAGTCTGTTTATGTGGGTAAAAGACTTTTGGAAAAAGGAGGTTTTCTTTTCAAAAATATATTCCTTCTTTGGGATGGCATGCTGAAATAGCTGCATTTTAATTTAGTTTGCAACATTTTATGAGAATAGTTGTATTGCAGTGTTGATACTTCAGGAGTGGATCAACTCCACGAATTAATGCATTTATGTGTGTCAGTAATGACGAAGGTGGGTTACTGCACACCTGAGACCTTCTGTAGGGCATATTGGTGTCTGGCTGCAATTTCTGAGCTTTACAACTTCAGCTAACTAATGTGGTAGCCTCTGTGTTTCCAGACAGGAAATAACACTCACCGTTAGCTGTACTGTATATGGTGATAGGAGGTTGTGTTCCTGCCTTGATACCTAAAGATATAGAAAGGGTTACAGAGAAAAGCTTCCCATCTCTCAGGGAGCACATCTACCTCTAGCTATGGCTTGAAAACCAAAAAAATAAACGAGTTGAAGAAGTCAAGTGCAGGATTCCTTTTGCCTTCTTTGGAAACAAGACTTGAGGCTCTCAGCTGGTGCCCATCAGCGTAATGTCAGAGGGCTGTAAGGTGATATAGCATGTTGCACACTCCAGTAATCCGGATATATCAGAACTGGCTTTAAACGCACTACCTGATGTACCACAGCCAGACCTCCTACACCACAGTGTGCAGCTAGGTCTTCGGCAGAGCAGGAGGGTATACGTAACATATGCAAGGCTCCATGCTGCTGTAGCAAAACTGCTTTTCTTCCCTGCGTGTTAGCTTTTTTGGAGCCTGGTCAGCTGGTATGGTTTGGTTTGGAGCCTGGTATGCTGTATATGCAGTGCTGTACTATATGCAAAAGACAAATGGCACAACAGGGCAGAAAGCAACCGTCGCTGTAGTGGAGTTCACATCCATGGTCTCTGGGTCTGGCTCAGTGAGAATAACAACTTCAAGACGTGGAATTAAATTGCTTTGCTACTGTGTGAGCTTTAATGTTAATTAGCTGTGTGAGCGGACAGCTGTGCAGGACTAGCTAAACCTCCAAATCCTGACTGCACATTACTCTATTGGGAAATGCTGGACCTCAGTCTGTGTAGATGGGTGGGGTTTTTCTTCCTGTTTATGGCAGGGGAGCTTTTGGAGGCTGTTTTATTTTCAGTCACTTGGAGCTCAAATATGAGCTCTCAACCCACAGAGCAGTGTAATATTACAGATAGTTGCATGTTGTTCACTGAGCCCCAAAGGCTAAATCACCTCTGGTTAAAATACCAGTTTTCATTGTTAGTGAAATCTGATTTTTTCTAAAGAGAAATGTGGGGAATACATGGAAGAAACTGGTTTATCATTTATGTTCTTGTAGTAGCTTAGTTGTAAAAACAGGTTGTATTTACAGTACATGTGGATAACCTCTTATAACGTATTGTTTACAGAGCCCAGGAGAGAAATCTCAGCATTACGCCAATGGAAGAATTTTGTTATCCTTTCTCTTGGGAGAAAGGTATGCAAAGAAAATAATCCATTTGTTGTTATAAGAGGAATATATTTACCTTCCAAGAATTACACATCGCAGATTGGTTTGATTACTACATTTAGCGTATCTGCTGCTACAGAGTGTTTGCTTTGTTTCTTAAAGAGGAAAAAAAATGTGGTGGTACACAGGGGATATGAAGAGTATGGATTTACATTAAAAAGACTGCTTTTTCTGGCTGCATCTATAGATAGATGTTAGGGAAACAGCCAGTGAGGCAGTTTCAGCAGAGAATTTTGCATGTGCTTAAAAGTATTTGTTTTAAGTTTGTAGACTGAATAAAATGTGATCTCCAGTTTCTCCAGCTGTGCTCTGTCTACAGATTGCTCCAGAATTTCTATGCCTTCAACTTCATATCTCTCTCTTTTTTTTTTTTTTTTTTTTCTCTCCTTCCCCCTCTCCAAACACTTCCAAGAGCCAAGAGGATAGTTGCTGGTATGCAATGAAGGCTCTGAAAGGAAAAGAATAAATTAACATCAAATGGGCTTCTCCTCCTCCCACTCTACATACAGAATGTCTTAAGGAGACCCTAGCACCGTATCAGTACTGCCTCCCAACACGTTCTGTATCCCAAGAACCCCTCCTACTCCTTTGCAACCTTCAATAACTTCACTTAAAATGAAAGTTCTATTTTGGTCTTTCTTCTGTGAAATTATTGGTGGTGTCTTCTGGAAGGTGCAAACTGATACATTCCCTCCGTTCCTCTTAATGTCTGAAGGAACTGCAATTGTAAGGTGTATTTCAGGGGCTATTTAAGGATAGCATCCTTAATTAACATCCAATTGGATTCAGCTATTGGCATCTGCTGTTTCATACTGTTAAAGAAACTGGCATTTGCTTGCTGTCACCTGTCTTTTCAAGGGTACCCTACTTATGTTGTTTCTATCTAGCCTACATATTAAAGAAGGAGTGTCAGTAAAATCTCAGCACTTACTGCATTGTGGTGTTGGTGAATACTTTTTAGCAAATCAAAGGCTTATGGTTACTTTGCATTTCTTGGTTCAGGCAACAGAGATGAGGACTGAGATGTGGAAGAACACTTTCCTGGGCAGGTCAGTACCCCTGGCTGTGGCTCTCCTCTGGGTCCCCTCCCAGCTTTGCTGGAGACCTCTGAGATTCCAGTCCAGCTGACAACAAGGTGCTTGTGTAAAGTTTAATGTGCAAAGATGGGATTTATTTCTGAACTTCAAAATGCCAACTTATTTTGCCATGGAAACAAGGGAAGAGACCTCTGGTGCTCATGGTAAGAGAGTATGGCTAAGAGTGTGAAGGGATGGCAGTTTAGCTGCACTGTGCTGATATTTGTGGCTTTCCTTTGTGTGGCATGAGATAAAATAATCACGTTTCAACCTCAGTGAAAGCAACTAGAAACCCCTTGTCGCTGCATCATACCAGCTTTGACCTGTTGTACTTGATTATATACTTTTTGTGTGTTACAGGCTCCCAATTTTCCTTCTTTGCTCTAAAAACTATACTCAGAGTATTGAATCACTTTTCTCCATATCAGTGAATCTGCTTATTGACATCCTGTTAGAGGCCTGTGCAAATGGTCTTCAAAAAGGAATAAATGAAAGACACTAGTGAAAAGCAAAGTTTGACCGGAGGGCAAGGTTCTGTCAAAAACACTTTATCTTTCTTTGTTACTGAGACACGACCAGATGTTTGTTTATAACAGAATGCCTGCATTGGGATTTTGAAAGCCCAGATGAGAAAAACTGTATCTAATTGCTGCTAGGAGTACAGCTATGTCCTAGCTGCAACCTGGGCTGGTGTGTCCTGAAATACTGTATGTGGAGATTCTGGGAGAGGAATAAAAGTGTATGTGTTTTTGCTGAAAGGATATAGGGCTGTCAGTTCAGAAACACTCTGAACATCTGCTCTGACTGAGCCCTGTGGTTTAACTAGATTAAAGCCCCACATTAAAATCATCATCAGTCAGTCAGAACGCTTCCTCAGTCTGAGAAACATAACATCACGCTCAGTGCTGCAGTTTCCAAAGAAGCCAGTGTGTCGTGGTAAGAAAAAAAAAATTCAGAACAGTGAAATATTTCACAATTGTGGCTTGTTTGGCTTGTGTGACATCACAGACTAATGTTTAACTTAGCATCAAGCAACTTGCAATTTGTTGCCCTAAATTATTTTAAATCTAGCTAATTATTTTGAGCATATCTTGGCTATTAACTCTAGTCAGCAAAATACAATGTAATTCATGTTCTTCTAGCTTTGGGAGAGTTTCCAATCAAAAAAGTTGTAGCACAGACCACAAACTTGTGTTGTTTCAGTGGCACAGAGGTCATCTTCCTTTTACTTAAACCCCTAGATAACCACTTAAGACTGCCAGACTACAGGTCTTATAAATTATAGGAGTATGAATTGCCAGGAAATCTCTGTTTTATTAAAAAAATGAAAGCCACCATTACAAAAAGAAAACCCAACCCTGCCAAACAAATCAAGATAACCCTCTTCAGTTGGCATTTGGCTGTAAGCTAGTTGTATCATGTATGCAATAATCCTTTCCCATAGACAAGTTGCTAACAATTGAGTAAATGGCCTGAAGTATCTTACATTTACGAGACCTTTTGCTGTAGAAATACTGAATGACTTAAAATTAAATCTATGTTGCATTTATTAAAGTATTTAACTAGTTTGGTTTTAGTTTTGTTGTAGTGAAACAGAGAAGATAGAAATATATATTCTGCACAGTGCATGTAACAACATAACTTTTGAAGTCCATTTCATTTACACCAGCCAGAAAATGTATCCAGCATTGTGGAAACACAGTGTTAATGAAAAAATTCTATAAATCAATGTACAGCCCACTACATGTTGAGGAAGCATCTGGTGCAACTTGAATGTTTTCTGTCACTGATTTTAATAGCCAAATGTGCAAAATAGCTTACTGCAAATATTTTGAGATTTTTGCTGATGGAAGTTACAGATATGAATTGAGAGACTGGAATCAAGGGACATATTATAGCTATTTGGAGCCTGAAGCATGTTATAGTATAACGATCCTGTGTGCTTCTCCTGCCTCTCTTCTCATTCCTTCCCTCACACTTTCTTGGAAGTGCAGCGGGAGGAAGGCTTCCCTCTTGGGAAGCATCAGTGATCCTTTCCTTTTGCAGACAGGGAATTTCTTGGAAGACAGGCAGCTATGTTCCCCCATGCTCTGAAGGCTTGCCTTTGCCTGGCCTGCTGCACTTTTCTCCTGGTAACATTTGACCGGTGATGCTTTTATTGGGGAGATGCTGAAAGACACCTCGCAACAAGAGATCTCATTGAGATGAATGAATGTGTTCATATTGCAGACCTTAAAAAGACCACACTACATCAGATAAATGTCATGTTGTCAATCTTTTTTTTAAAAAAAACAACATTGTGGGCTAGAATAATGTGAAAAATATAAAAAGAACTAGGAATCCAATATTATCAGATGATTTCAAGAACTAGGAATCCATTATGATCAGATGATCTCATGATCTGGGTTGGTAAGGAACAAAGTTTAGGTGTCTGTACATTAACTTCTACCTGAAGCTGCTCCAAAAAGTCACATTTACAGCAAACGATGTAGTTCTATGTAAAGTTCTGAGGATGAAAGCTCTGCTCCTTAAGAGAGGATGGTGGTGGCAGAACAAAACAGTGAAACATCAAAATGAGGGAATTGTTATTTTCTTTCTTGGATGCTTTGTTTCTATTGATGACTGATCATTTCAGATTACTGATGTCATGTCCACATATCCCAGCTCCTTTCTCATTGCAACTTTTACTGTCTACCAAAGGAAAAAAAGGTTATGGTGTTTTTTACCTATATGAGTGATTTTGTTTTTTCACATGAGTGACTTGTTGACAAAACAAGGTTTTTGTTATGGAAGGAAGCATTCTTTATCATTCAGAGTGAAATTTTAATCTTCCAAATGTCTTCAAAAGTCACCATGTGTTCATGGTGACTACTATATTGTAAGCCATGACATTTATCTGGTCAAGGGCTGAGTTTTTTGGTCATGTGTTTGGCATTACATTATGGATGTTCAAGTGACTGATAATGCTCTTCAGATGCATTAGAAATTTGGTGTATTTGGTCTAGACTTGCATTAGATGTTAGATGTTACAAAGTGGCCTCATCCTGGGAGAGAATCAATGGGCAAACTGCTGAAATGAAGCACCAATTCAACTGTAAGAAAAAAAAAATGGTATGTAGAAAGGTGGTTTTGCTGGAGCTTCTATTGAGAGGGTAAATATTTATCAGATAAAAGGAGATATGCTATACAGAGAGAGCTACAAAGAAATCAACACTACCAGCTGTGAAAAGCATTGCACTGGCATAAAAAAGAAATTTATAAATAACCGATGAACTAGCAGCATTACTCCATGGACCAGAAACTACAGCCTTAAATGAAACGTATGCAGTTGAGCTATGAGTTTTTCGAAGAAGTGTCAGGTGTAAAGAAAAATGATTTTAAGATTGAAACATCAGAGGGACAACAGAGTATGGAATTATATTTAATGGTTACAGTGGTGGGAACTTGAGAGAGGGCAAATAAATTATGAAAAGACAGGTAGAAGCCTATTAGAGCACATAAGCAATTGTGGTCCAATTTGAAAAATGGACATTGTTGATGGGGGATATGATGAAGCTGAGCAAAGTGGATGAACAATAGTGGGATCTGAAAGAACAATGACTCTGCTTTGTTCCTGGGATCTGCAAATCTGCTTCAGATCAAAAGAAAAACAGACCTGCTGGCACACAGGCTAGCAGGAGAATAGTTTATACCTTGATTTTCTAATTAGAACTCATCTGTGATTACACTTCTCATTTCTCTGCTATTCTCTGCTGGTAAAGCAGCCACTTGTCTAGTGGTGCCTATAACCCTGACACTGTGTCAGACTCCAGCACTGGGCTCCCTCATCACTCGAGCCTGAAAGCAGAAATCTCCAAACAATTCAGCCATGCAGCAAAGCTACAGGAACCAGATAATACGTGACTAGCTGGGATGGAGATGCCCAGAGTTAGTTTCCCAGGTTACCACCGTGTTGGTGGATCTGCCCTGCGACTCAGGCTTGCAGCTCCAGATGGATAACAGAAGGTAGCTGTGGTCACCACGAGTCACAGGGTGAGTGCACTTGGCTGAGGGTGACAGCACACAGCCTGTCAGCTCTTCTCTACCTGCCCCATCACATGCTCCCACCTCACATTTTTGCTCCAGGGCAAATCTAAAATGGCTACACACAATGCTGAGTAAACAGGCAGTTATAAGAGCAGTTAATGCACTGAAAATGTTACTCTTGAGCTTGCTTTGTGGTATCTTCCCTGCACTACCACACCTTGTTTGGTGTTTTACTGACACTTGAGAGTTTCTGAAAAGCATGCAGTAATTGCAGTGTATTATTACCATAATCTGCATTTATGATACATAGTTTATCATAAAATGCCTTTTAAACAATTTCTTGGTTTTTCTTGAAGTGTTGCTGCAAATGACATCATTTGTGTGTGAACCTCAGCTGTATACAGTAACACCTTGTAAAGTACTTTAACAAGACAGAAATGCCTAAATAAAGTTTGGGTTTGGTTTCAAAGATCTTCCCTTTAGGAGACTGCAGTAAATTCAACCCCCAGATTGACACCCTTTTCTCTGTATAAATCTAGTTTTCCAGAGCTAACATTTCTTCATGGTGTAACTTAATTGCTTTACAAGGAAAGACTACAATAGTGCTATATATCTACAGTGGCTTTCTCTAGCTTTTGGAAAGTGTATGGTTTTACAATTAAGCAACAGGGATGCTCTAGTCTGTCACATATTTGGGTTTGTTAAATCCATTAGCAAGCAATAAAATCTCTGGTATTCCATCTTTCTCACTATTTATATTATTTTCATCCCACCCTTTCCCCCTTGGCTTTGATTTTCTTTCACTTTTGCCAGTTTATCTACAACCACTAAATAGAAACAATGCCGCTCCTGCTTCACAGCTCAGCAGACAGGTAACGGTGAACCATCGTGCTGGGCTATGCCTATTCAGCCTCTGCTGCCCATGCAGTTTTGTGTACTGAGCGTTCTCCATCACACCTCTAAAGCCCCTGTGAACGAAGCCTATCTAGTAAGGCCAGGCTCTTAAAATGGATGTGAGCACTACAGGTTTCCTGTAGTTCTCTGTTTTCAGCCGTTTAAGCACAACTGGTTTTCACAATAATCTTCTTTAACCCAATATACTCCTGCACTCTCAAGCCTGACGGAATCTTTCAAGTTTTGGGTAGGGCTTAGGATTCGCTGAAATGTCAGTGTATTTTCAAGTCCCAAATTGAAGTTTTGTTAAAAAAAAAAAAAAATAAGGCTAGAACTGAATAGATTCTGTGCACACAGTTCAGAAGTATGTGTATGGAAAGCAACACTCCTAATTAAAAGTCTGCATAATTCCTTCTCCGAGGTTCTGACTAATCCTGGATGGGATTACACAATGCAGGGATGTCTCACTTGTGGGGTTTAGTCTTATGAGATCAGGGCATGTTTATCCTCACTCAATAGGCAAGAAAGGGAAAGGACCTCAGCCTGTTAGTCACCGCAGTGGTTAGAACATTTGCTAGTTGTGGCTGGGGTGGACTGATGCATGAAGCCTGCTCCCTGTGAACGTGTTAGCTACTGGACTGGTTATGGGGAATGGTGTCCTTTGCCACAGCCTATTGTGTAATGGGTAAACTTGGTTTGCAGTCAGTTAGAAAATCATCGCTGGGATGAAGCAGACCTCTAACAAAATCATCTTTGCCCTAAGGAATTGCAGATGACATCCACATTGATACTGAGGAGAAAAAGCAGAGAGAGAAATAGAAGTCTGAAAGAGTTCCTAGGGAAGTATTCAGAATTTACTGGGCAGGCTTCAGAATGTTATTTCTGGGGGAAAATAAGATGCCTGTGTGGATATTTTGGTGAATATGAAATCTTACAGTGAAAAGGCAGAAAATCACTAGGCAAGTGCAGCCCGAAGCCTGTCATTTGTTTTGTGTCAATCTTGAGTCCCCACGATGCATGGCGTTTGGGAGGAGGTGCAGGAACTGGAGAAGCTACCGTCACCTGGAGAGAGTTTGGAAGTGTTTGTGGAGAGTGCACAGTGTGCAGAAGGGGGAGTGATAAAAGTGCCACTAAACAAGAGGAGTTCCTCAAGGGACTACTGAACACCAACACAGCAGGTAAATTAATCTGGAAACAATTTGCTAGCTGTTGGCTGCAGGTACAACTGAGGCAAGGACTGAATACAGAGGCAAGAGCTTCTATTCAGCCAGACTATGTAGCTGCATAGAATGTGATATGTGAGCCTCTTCTGGGTCAAGCAGATACAAAGCAGAATACAGACTGAGAAATGCCACCCTGTGTTTAACTCTGTTATATTTATCTGTGGGGCAGCTTTAGAGGACTGGAACTCTTAGTTTAGATGTAGACAGTGTGATGATGAGATCAATGTACTGGGGTTTCAGGAAAGGCTGTAGGCAACAACAGGTAAAATGGAAACACAGCTTTATAACTAAGGGTTTCCCAGCATATATGGGTAAAAAGTTCATGAGGATAAAATTTGCAATTGTATTTGGGGGAATAAGCATCTTTTATTAGACCAAAACCATGTCAACCACATCAAGAGACTATGCTTACTGGAAAGACAGGGGTCTTAAACTACTACAGCCTTTTACCTCATCTTTCAGGTAACAGGGATGCTCCCAGCAGTGTATGAAGTGGCCTAAGGAATGGATTTGTCTCTAGAAGACTTCCTTTGCTATGGAGGTAGGATTCATACAATGCCTGATAGGTGCATGGCTCAGAGCTCATAGACCAAGCAGCCAAACTGATGCCATGGCAGCAACTGCAGGCTCCACTGGCTACAGAGAGAGTAATTTGACTTAAGTTGTTAGCATGGGGTGGGAGGTTCTGAGGTCCAGCCTTGCTCAGAGGACTGCTCCTGAGAGCTGAGCTGGGTCTTTTAGGCCTTGACGTGAGCTTGGCTTCACCTGCTGAACTTCTGCTGGCATCACAGTGCTCCCACATAGAAATGTAGCCTGAACCCCCCCTCCCCTGCACGTTTGGTGGGAGTCGCAGCCCAGCCCATGCAAGAAGTGATCTGGCATGTCAAGCTGCAGCCAAGCAGCTTGCCTCCCTCGCGCAGCACAGGGCGTGCGGGGCTCAGCTCCCCTGTGGAGCAACCTCAGCCTCCCAGAGCGCTGCTTTCCAGGTTGCAGTGAGTTCAATCGGAGTTAAGGTGACTGTTTCACTCCAAGCTGCTGATGAACTGGCAACTGCTATCTTGATGATCTGTTCGTGATTATCCTACTGAGAGTTTAATTTTATTTCATTTTTGCTTGTTGATATTAGCTGTCCCAGGGGCAGGGAATTACATTGCATGCTCTGTATACAGCATTACGGTTACACTTCAAATAGATAAATAGAGAAAAGTTATTTCTGTCAAATCTCTAGCTGTTAGGACTTGTTTTTAATGCTATATGTATTTGCTACATACCCCTTGGTTTTTGAAGCCCCTGTTTCTGTTCTTATATCTTGATCTTTATTTAAAAGTAATATTAGAGCTGATTAACTGTAAAAAAACACCCCAAACCCTAAAATTGTTTTTGCTGACTAAAGCGATCTCCCTGAACATAGCAGATAGATTATTTTCAATGATGGATTCAAACACCTTCAGGGTCTGCACGGCCTTTCTATTTAGTACTATCAATGCTGTAGCTTTGTTATCAAGACTGGCAGTTTCTTCTCACAGAAAAACTTTATTACAAGGCTGACTTTCCTAACACCTCCCTATTAGTAACAGAAACAAATAAGAGTTGATTGTTCAGCTGCTGTCATTTAAAAAGACTAAATCAACCTGCCACAAAAGAATAATTCCCTCTGGTAACTTTATCCATTTGCCCTTGCTGGTGACACTGTGGATACCACCCTAGTTGAACTATATATTAGTTCCTAGAGAAGCACTTTGAAATATATAGCTCTGCACAATGTTGTAATTGAAAAAAATTGAATAGCCATACATCGTTCAGTAATCTTAAAAGAATGCAAAGGTTCAGTTCGAATTGCTTTGCACAATTTAATACCATTTTTCTGTGCTTTCCAAATGGGTTTATTCTGCTATTCTGTGTATATTTGTTATACAATTTGGCAGCACTGGCTATATGCAGGCAGCACTGTTTTTTAAAAGGATGTGTCAGTGTTTTCATTTTATGTTCTGACCACATTTTAAAAAGACTTTACCTAACCAAATGACCCACTCCAGGTGTTTGCTATTCCAGCAAGAAGGGCAGCTGCTCATCCAGAGTCCCAGGAAGGGTTCAGTAACCTGTGAGAGGAGTTAAGGGCTTGACTTTAAGCTGATCCATTAAGGCACTCTTTCTTCTATTGTGTCTTGGAATCAAGTCTCTAAATTCACTTTGGATTGGGGGAGCTTTAAAAGCTGCCATGAAATATGTGCTTTTTAAAATTTACTTTATAACATTCTCTTAGATTGGCTTCTATTTATTTTACATACAATTCTTCTACATGTTTCTGGATATTAAACCCTGTATGCTGCCTACCCGTGAAGACCAGCTATTTTGAAATCTATGGAAGAATGACTCTGAACAGGTAGTCATCAGCTTTCACTTAAAGTTACTTTTTTAAAAAAAAAATTAACATTTTAATATCACATTTTGCTCTTAGTACATTCCTCATATAAATCCTACATATAATATGACTGTGATAAAAAAAAGTTTATCTAAAAGAGTTGTTAATAGTATTAATATCTATAAATACCACAAAGACTGAATCACCATGCTGCTTTTCAAACCAGATCATCTTACTGCTGATAGGTATGGTAATAAAAGTTGGTTAAGATGTAATTTGGAAAATTATATAAATACATGTTTTTTTCAAGCTTTTTATTCCAACTAACTAGAGGATTCTTTCAGTTGGTGGGGTTTTGCATCTGGCTGTTTTAAGCTTTCTGTGTTGTTTTTATAATGTTATGGATGAAAAGAGAGTCATACTGGGATTTAAAGCAGGCAACACCAATAGGGTCAAATTGTTAAAAAGCTTAGGAAAACCATTCGCAGTATTTTCAAGGTCTGCATAGATATATATATGCACAAAAGGCATGAATATAAATACAATCACACATTTTGTATGTGCCAAAATATATGCTAGTAAATATTACAGTGCTTTTGGGAGGTTTATTTGAAACACAATCCCAGATGAAGGAAGTGTATGGGAATAAGTATATTGTCAGACTATCAGGATCTGAATTGCATAATGGAACAGAATGAACAGCAGAGAGAAGCAACTTTCTTTTAAAAAGTAAATTTAAAATAGAATGCATATTCTCCATTTGTGGTGGGAAAATCCAAGACAAATGGAGACCAAGGAAATGGGAAGATAAAGAGAAATTAATAAAGGAAGCTACACTGAAGTAAAAACAATTGATGGCTGAAAGGAAGATGAGATTGGAACTGCTTTTGGATGTCACTTAGTGGCATTGCACAATGTTCTTTGTTCTAGGGCAAGCAGGCTTTAGAAAGCCTGTAGGAGATACGAGGTTTGTCTGGAGTTTCTAGATTTTGGAGTCTGTTTTGTATATATGTCAGTCTCTGGGTAGCTCTAGATGTAAATTCTTGAAGCACCCTAACCTTCAGCATCTTTGTATCCCAATGATACTGTCTTTTATTATTGAAGAATAGAAGAGTTTTGTACAAACCAATTTCTGATTACCTATCAATACATTGATTATAGAACATAATACTGTTTTACTGTTTTAAAAGACATATTTCTTAGAATTAAGACAGCCAATACTAATTTTCTCTAGCCTGTTTTGATTAGTCCTGTGAATAGCTTGTAACTGATTACTCAAATCTTGGCTGAGCCATGGTCAGGCCCAGATTGCTTTCTGTGGAGATAGCTGAACAAAGAAGCCCTGAATTGGGAATTGATAATAAGATATAGAATGAAAGAGTTAACATCTACAGTTTCACTGCCACTCTTCTGTTGCAAGGATATTGTTAACAAAGACTTGATTGTTGTTTTGGCTACCAGTATTAAGTACAAAAGAACTTTATGAAGGTCCCAGACACAGACTGGCATTTAGACTGACTGTCCTTTTCCAAAGCAGCTTTTCTATTAAATGAGTCCATTATTAAAACATGGTAGCTTTAATTAAATCTCTATAAGCTCCCATCAGGAAAATGGCATTAGCTGCTAGCCAGGAAAATATGGTAAGTCCGTACAGTATCCCTGTTATTAGCGCTTGATTGTCTGTTGCAGTGTTTGATCAAAGGCATGGAGATTTTGACGTTGTTTTACAGCAAGGCTGGCCCAATATACTCAGGAGTGTGTGTGTGTGGCAGGGATTTATAACAATTACAACTCCTTGTAAGTACTGGACCTAAAATCCTAAAGGCTGCACAAAATACTGCTCTTGTACTCGTCTAGCTCTTCCTTGTGCGGTGTGGTTGTGTCCCTACAGAAGTGCTTGAGCGAGGTGTTTTCTCATGTGCCAATAAATTATTCTAAGTGTGTAAGATGCGTTTACCAAACACAGATGTATCTTCCCCTAAAGACTGTAGGGCTGGGAACTCTAGGTATATACACAAATAAAATTCTTTAGTTTTCATTTAAGTTTTGGTTAGATTATGTTAAATAACTTGATTTAAAATCCCACCTTTAAATACTCATTCAGATGTAAGATCAGAAGCATCTCTAAAGGGTTTCACCCATTTCTGTGGATAAAAGCACTAGAGATACAGAACAGGGAAATAATAATAATTAATGTGGTTCTTTAATGAGTGGATTTGTTTGCATGTTTCTCTCTAACTTGGCTTTAAGATTTACGCTTAAGACTTGTCTACTCACCACTGTCGAGTAAGTGACATAGTTACAGCAGATTGAGATGGAGAGTGGTGCACAGGAGATCTGCTTGCATAGTGTCTGAGTGCACACTACCACAAAGAAGTACTCAGGTTGTCTGTGTCATCGGATGGGATAGTCCTTTCTTCTAGGGAAAGGCAATAAAAGATCTTGGAGCTGTTTGTGCTGGAAGTCCACTTGTCACGTACTTGTCCATTATCAAGTTTCATCATCAAGGAAACATCATTCCTGCTTCCACTGAAATCACTGACAGCTGCTGTTGACTTCGGGGGAATGGGCATGAAGTCCCATGTGACAAATATGAAAATGATGGTATCCCTAGACTTCTGAGTTTTATAGGAAAGAAATTATCTTAAATATGGGCTGTTAGAACCACCACAAAAAAAATGGGGGGGGAGGTGGGAGGTAGGAAGGTATACAATTACCCAGAAAGCATGTGGCTTTTCATTGATTAGACTGTCCTGTTTGATTAGACTCCTCAATATTTTTAATTTTCTAGCCCTAATTGCTGCCTTACATCTTTCTTGGGTCCCTTTGTTCTAACTAATCTGCTTTCAGGTCCAGATTTATTTTTCCAGTGCCTTCAGATTCTCCACAAACGTATCCTGTCATTATGTGTTTTATCTGTTTCTGCAGACGGTTATTTGACAGAAAGTTTCCATTGACTCCAGAGAATGGGTCCCGTGAATACCCTTTGTGGTTCTCAGGCGGAGTACTTGCAAAATGGAATTGATTAAAAGGTCAAAAAACATTACTGTTGCAATGTCTGAATTGCTCCATCAAAGTGGTACTGTGACAAATGTGTGCAAATCTTTTCAAGCGAGTAGGCTGGATTTAAAAAATTTGTTCCATCTTTAAGATCAGCTTTCTGATGTTTCCCAAGGACAGAGACATTTTCAAATTAGATAAAAAACTAGTCTCTCCTCTTACACTAGTGTCAGTTAGTAGTAACTCTGGAGGTCATGAGATTCCCCTAGTCTGAGTTAACAGTAGGATTGAGATTCATAGTATTTAATCTGTTTTCCAAATTCTGGCTCTAAATTGTTCAAAATAGCTGTTTTAACATCAATAGCTTGATTAGTATAACTAGCTAAGGTAAGACGTCTTGCAGAAAGTGCAAGTAACCAGTGTACCTGCGTCTTTCAACTTCAGAATGACTGATGGGGAGCCTGTGAGTGTAAGTAACTCCAGATTTGTTTCACATATAGTACATGACACAGGAGAAGAAGTAGCTATATGTCCTCTCCTGCTCAAAAAGTCTTAGAAGGCCAACAAAGTCTCGAAGATGATGATACTGATTTATAAGGACATCATGGCCAGGGCTTGGCAAAAGGTTCATCTCGGCGTACCTTCACAGCAGCATTTACTGTCTTGTTACCTAGCCATCCTACATCAGGATGTAAATTTGCCCCTCACCATTTAAAATAACTATCTCACAAATAATTATTAGCCACTGCATCTTACTTATCTGTATTGAATCCCAGTGGAGACAATATAATTGTAAATTTTATTGCCAGCTAGGTAAGCCCCATATGGTGCCTCCTCCTTGTGATTCTTCTAGCAGCAAAATCTCTCTGAGCCGATGTGTACATTCCATGGTAAAACAGATCTTCATGGTGAAGGCAAAGCCTCGGTGTGAATAACCTCTGTGTCTCCATTCACTTTAGAGCAGAGAGAGATAATTTATGTCCATCTGCAACTTCATTAGTGCACTGGGCACTTGAACTAAGCTTCAGAGACTTAAACAAGGAATTGTTTGTACCTTTCCTTATGTGTTCTTGTAAAAGCAGAACTTCTTTTGGGGTCTAGTAAGTCAGTTTGTCTCACTCTTGGTTTAGCTAGGCAATCGCTGGGTAGATGGGCACTGAGAAATTCCATCTTGACAGATTGTGCACATATGCTTTGCGGAGTTTATGTGTGTCTTTGGTGGATTTAAGAATGGACTTCACACAGGAGTCTGAGGGAAGTTTCCTTCAAATTCCAGTCACAGCTTCACAGCATGGTTGAGTTGGAAAGGACCTATGGAGGTTATCTGGTCTGACCTCCCTAAGGCCAGTTGCCCAGGACCGTGTCCAGATGGCTTTTGAATATCTCCAGCGAGGGAGACTCCGCAACCTCTCGGGGCAACCTGTGCCAGTGCTCAGTCACCCTCACAGTACAAAAGTGTTTCTTGGTGTTCAGAGGGAAGCAGCTGTGTTTCAGTTTGTGCCCATGCCCTCTGGTCCTGTTACTGGGCATCACTGAAAGGAGCCTGGCTTCATCCTCTTTGCACCCTCCCTTCAGGTGTTTATATGCATTGATGAGATTCTTGATCCTGCCAAAACAGTAATTGCAAAGGGAATAGGCTTCGCGAGGGAAAATCAGTTTGCCTGTGGGTTTGAGTGAAGCTGCTTTGCGTGAGTTCTGGATGTGTTGCTGGTGCCTAACCTCCGCTCCCTAAGCTGCAGCCGTTTGCAGACCTGCCTTTTGATCACAAAGGAGCGCTTCACTGGTGGGCAGCAGAGCTGACTGGCACACACACAGTAAATCTGAGGCACATTATCACCTGCAGGGTGAGGGGAAAGCTGGTAATAGAGAGCAGCCACCAAGCACTCCATCAGTTTCTGTGACTAATAAAAATCACAGATGAACTGTTGTGGTGGACAGATGGCAACCCATAAGCCCGGGCTGTGGGATGATAAGGAATGTCATCTTGAACCAGACGAGTGGCATTGTTTCTTGAACTGTGTGAAGTATTCAACATGTGACAGCTGTTCTCTAGAAACTTCTAGGGCTTGCTGGTGTTGCTGCAGTTTATCTAAATTATTTGGATGACAAAAAGTTATTTGCAGATAAACATGACTTTGCATAATCTTAAAGCAATATATAGAGATGGTAGAAATACTGTAGTTCAGTAGAACAGGAAAACTAAATGACAGAACACTCCCAGTTGTGTATTTTGCAGTGTCTAATGAAATTACAGATACAGCACAATCTATTTTTAGATGGCAAATGTGAAAGATAGAATGTGGTACTACATAATCCTCTCAAGCACTTTTAGTTTCCATTAGA
Source organism: Falco punctatus (assembly GCF_963210335.1). NCBI lineage: Eukaryota > Metazoa > Chordata > Aves > Falconiformes > Falconidae > Falco > Falco punctatus. The sequence goes on along the minus strand of NC_137592.1, from coordinate 21,716,012 downwards.
ATTAATTAATTTTTCTTTCCCAGACTATCATTTCACAGCAACATTTGTGATTTCTCATATAATAATATTGTTTTAAAGAAAACTCCTCTGCATAAGCATAGGCTGTAAAGTAGCACATTGCCAAGTTAGGAAATAGATCTTTTCAAAATAAAGTCCTATAACAGGAGCAAATAAACACAGAATGCTAAGGAGTGACTGCCAGAGAGGTTCACCAAAGTCTGTCACCACTGGAGAGGGAGACAAATCCTCCTCCTTCTTTTTTTCCAGTTTTTCCTGGCTAGCAAGACGAGCTCTACGCAACAGCTTCCCTGGGTTTTTTTGGTCTGCTCTTGCACTGCTGTGCACTGGTACCAAGTCTCCACTTAGACGGTGGCCTGTACACTCGTGCTAAGCTCCAGCTTTGTGCCTGGTTGTTCCTGCAAAAACCTCAGGGTCTACCCAATTGATGGGTAGTGTCCCTGCATGTATCTTGGGGTGCAGGTCCTCACCTTCTTGTAACTCTGTTCAATTTTCCTGCTCAAATTTAAATCTGCTCCCTTGGTTTTACAGTTTGAGAAGCTGAACATGGGAAAGAAATATAAGCATGTAAACAGGCCATGCATTGTAATCTAGGTGCTGATGTATGGCTTTCATCCCTCCAATTCACCTGCTAGAACAGCTATGGTGGTGCTGGGATATCACACATGGCTGTTGTGGCTTTGCCAGCAGTGTTGGCCTGCCCTCATGATGTTCGTGTTCTGTTGCTGTTTTGGCAGGCTACTAACATTTTCTTGAGGAAGGAACACATACAAGGGAAGGAAAACAATGAACTCAAGAACATTGAGCTACTTAGCAATAAGGTTGACTGCCACATCCTCCATGATACATCGCTGTGAGTAAAACTTCAGCACTAGCGTTATGTCCAGCAATTGCAGCGCAGGGCTGTCAGTTCTCGTTACTCAGAGAGTGAGCGAATGGATTGCATTACTTCAAATGGTCTTCTGAAATCAGGCTGTGGAACAGAACAAGAGGCACCAGTGCAGCTATAGACTTTCACATGGTTTGAATTGTAGCAGTCATCTCTCCCCCACACTCCCTGCAGCATCAAGGAGTGCCAGTGTTGGTGCACTACCAGGGAAGTACTGAATTGAAATGCAGAGTAACCGCACTTTATGATTTTTTTTTTTTTTTATGTAAATGTGGAACTGTTCAGTCGGTCCAGGGCTGAAGTGAAATATTCAGTTAGAAATAAGCCTCACTAATACAAAAATACAAAGGAGACTGTAGCCTGCGCTGGAAATCACAGCCTTTTTTCAGGATCCCACAATATTGTGGTAGTCTGTAAAAAGTTTGAAATTTGTGAAAGTCCCAGTAGCATCATGGAATCTGTTTAATGGAAATTCCTGTCACTTTGTGGAGCATTTGTAAAAAAACTTTCCAGACTAGAAGTACCCATACATTGGAAAATTTGATTCTTATGATGCTCTACTACCATTATGAGCTTTTTTATATTTCACTAATGAATTACCATTCTGAAAATAAAGCACCAGTAGGGTGGTATTCCTTTCAGCCATAAGAGGGCAATGAGCACAGAAAACACCTTTCTGGTTACAGTGCTAACTTACAAATTATGAAAATGCGATTTCTTTATATATATACTGTTAGTATGACCCAGCTTTTGTTAAATGTGTGCTAAACTGTAGTAGAATCACAGTTCCTGAAATATAGTATTTGTGACACAAAGGCAAGGCTCTTTATAACTAATTTTTCAGATCTGTGGATATTTTGTTTCTGTGGGACCTCTGTGGTCAGTGGCACTTACCTCTACTGTTTGCTTTTGGTCTTTTGCATGGGGATTGTGCAGAGCCTAACAGTCACACTGTCTTGCAGTTATAATTTGTGATTAAAAAAAATGTGAGAAAAACACTCTGCATATAAAATCCTTTGGTATTATGTGGGTGTCAGTGCTGGATTCATGTTACCATTACCAGCTTCTTTTCCAGCTTACAGATTAGCAGAGATAGTTTGTCTTTTCCAGTGGCGGTGGCAAGAGGTGGTGGATATGCAATCTGACCATGTATGTTTAGAAAAACTCGGATATTTTTTGTGTAGAAAATGTTCATGTTTTAAGTGAAAATGGGAAGAAAGCTGAGATAAGAATAATAGAAATAAATCTTCAGTTCTAAAAGTACAAAGACCACTTTATTAAACCTGGGTAAAAAATCCCTCCCTTCTGCTTACAGAGTAAAACCTGCGTATACCTTCTCTTTTATTGTTCTGACAATGCATAATGCTATGATTTCTTTCCATAAAGATACACTTTTGTACCTGCCTAGTCCTTTATTGTTGATGCCGCTATTTCTTTCCCTAATGATACACTTTTTTACTTACCTGTTCATGTGTCTGGCAGATTATGATGTAGAAAACAGTTTTACATTTATGACTAAAAGCAAAGTTTTAGTTCTTCATGTACTGCCTTCTCTGAGGTGTCGTGTTCAATTAATAATGTTATGAACAAGTTGCTTCAAGCACATATTCCTTCTTCTAGTATAAATTACTTCTATTTTGACAAACTAGAACCAGAGTAGTCTAAAATTCAAGCATGGATTAATTTTAAGCAGGTCACCTTGTACCAAAAAACCCCAAAAGTTTAAACTTGTTGGAGAGAGGCATATTGATGAAAGTAAAGGAGATTCAGAAGGCTAGGGAATTAATTTGATTAATACAATATGGTGTATATATGCTCTTTCACATGAATTTTAGTTTATTCTGTTTCTAACCCCACTAAATACTAATGAGGGGAATAGGACTGACTTCTGGATCTACTCCTTTTGTCTCTTTTTTAATTTACTGCTGTGGGGTAAAAACCCAGCAGATACACAATGCCATTGTAGGGACCAGAGACAACAACTTGAAATGCATAATGAAAATTCTTAGTTTATTAGATTTGTCCTTCTGTGATTAAAAACATATCTTAACAGCAGACATCTGTTGGACAACTTACGTGGTTCCTTATTGTCTTGGTATGTGAGAAAATACTGCAAGCTGTATTGCTCAGCCTAGTATGCTGCGGATGCACAGGAAATTAAGCATATGCTCAGTGGTGGAGTTGTAATAACATGCAAGTTTGGTGTAATCTGTTGAAATGAAAGAGTGCCTGCCATTCCTTGTGCTGTGCCCTATGGAAAGTAAAAGGAGCGAATGACAGGAGGCTTCTTCCCTTGCCTGATTTCATGTGATACATCTTATTGGCTGTGAATCAAGTTTGACAGAAAAAGCAAGTGTGTGATAAGCGGCATGTTAACATCAAGATAGTTTTGCAACTGCTGCTTGTACTATGGCCATTTCATGAACAGATCACTGTATGAAGAACAGTGTTATGGAGCAGAGTACTGTTTTCACTAATTTTCACAAGAGAAGTTAATTATTTTTTTCCCCTCAGTAAGTGTACTTCCTTAAATGGGATATCTCCTTCCTTAGTATTAGTTTTCTCCCTGTGAGCACAACTAACCAATCTTTTGAAAGGTGATGGCTTTGAAGCCAAAATAGCAAAATAGCACTGTGGGTTGCCAGCATGCAGCAGACTTTGATTGTGTGTACTTTCAAAGCAAAAAAGACCTTCATGGTTTTAACTAGATATTTCAGAAATATCCGGGGCAGCTCAGTGTTTTGCAAGTAAATATGCAATGATGCCCATGGAAAAAGTCACCAAGGACATAATATTTATTTACATACCCATAGTTCCTCTGAAATTTGTGTGCTACAAAGGTATCAAAACAGGCAAAAAGCTTTATGAACTAGTTTTTCAAAATATTGAATATTCATATGAATAAAAGTCTATTCAAATTTACAATAGAGAAGGTTTAAATCTTCATGTTTCAGGACTCAAATAGCCTCTATGGAATTTTAGGAAGGAACTCATCTTGAGTCTAAATAAACAATTTCCTGCTGAAGTACTGGGCTATTTTGCCCCAAATCCAAGTCAAAGATGGACAACATAAGAGCAGTGGGCTACTATTTTAATATGCTATGGTGATCACCACAGAACTGTATCTCCATATACTTCCAACAGGACATAAATATATCCTGCCCTTGCTGGCAACCTGGGAGCTGCAATAAGTACTGATCCTTTTTACAGTGAATACCGTATTATCAAAGCACTAAGATTCAGAAATGGGGCTTTGTGCCTTTCCAGGATGTGAACAACTGAGGTTAAACCTCTAGAACTGAGGTCTTGCATCAAGGTAACATGATCAAGAACCAGGAAATACAGAGGTGAAGGTACATGCCGGGCAGTTGTCAGTCTGCCTTTTCAGGGCTGATGATTATTGCTGCAAAAATGTCCATCAGGGTTAACAAAGTATGAAGTAAGTGGTGGCTTCTCTATTTCTTAACATTCTCAAGTTGACACTGGGGGCATATGGAATACCTGTTGGTAAATTGGAATGTGATGGTTTAAGTACTGGAGCAACTGGGTTAATTCCATTCCCTGTGGTATACATGTGCTAGAGAGTGTGGAAGTCAAACTGGATGACTTCATGATGTTTTCTTGCTGTTTATAGGTAGGTATGAGAGAGGCCAAAGAGAATGCCTTCCCTGGTGCTTGTGTCTGGCTCCAAAGGGTTAATTTCAATAGGCATTTCAGCTGGATTCACTCTGTTAGCTGGATCTAGACTGAGTGATAGAGAAATTCCTTGGAGCCAAGCTGTGAGTGTAATATGAAGAAAAGTCAACCTGTGCTGTGAGAAATCAAGGATGTCTTTTTCCAGTGTTTAACTTGGTGCGTTGTATGAATGAAGTTTTCTTCCTGAGACAGTGCATGTGGTATGGTAGCATATATGACCGTGGGCTTTAAGAATTGGGAGGGAGGAAGTGAAAAAGGTTGAGAAATTCTGCTCTGGGAAGTGATGAAGAAGAGGCTAATACCTCGCAAGTACGGAGAACTTCTAATTCCAGAGGCTGGAAGCTCCTTTGGGCTATGTTTTACTGACTTACATGAACTGCGAGGTGATTATTTTTTTATAAGATCTGGAACTTTTCCTTTTCCAAAGCCTTCTAAACAAATGTTTGATAGCTAACCTGCAACTTCTGTAAGTGGCACAAGTATTTTTCCACCCACAAGATATCCTTTTCCTATGTTTTTGTTTAATTTTCCCTGTGTCTGATTAAGCAGGTGAATTACTTTGCGTATAAGTAGTACATTTTTCTTAAAAAGGCCTTTGATAGTGCTCAGTTCTGACAAATTTAGTAACTGTATATGCTACCTGATGTCAAAACAATTTACCTATTTTTTTATAGCTACAGCTAAAGCTGTTTTTTATGACTACTTTAGTCCAAATAAATACTCCTGAGTAGAGTAGATCAAGATAAACCCACAATCTGCAGTCGTTTCTTTCAACAAATACCAGCCATTTGCCCACTCATGGGTTTTCTGGCTCCTTTCTTATTAGATGTTATCCAGCAGTTAACAAAAATGTCTAGAAGAAGCTTATGCTTGCTTTTGGACCTTGGTCAAATCCGACAATTTTCTGATAAGGAAAATTTGAAGCAGTGGGTATGTACATAAATTGTACATTTTCAAGTAAAGCTGTGGGGACAGATGTAACAGTCAAACAGTGCAGTGGTCCTGCTTTCTGATGTAGACACGGTAAAGATGAAAATCCCAAATTATCTTCTTTTGATCTAAGGAATTTAGAAGGTATCATATAGGAAATCTTTGGTAAAAGCAGGAATTCTTCCCACTCCTCCGGACTCTGGCTACAATGAAAAGTGCTTATTTTTGTCTCTACTGGTTGAATAAATGATTCCAGAGGGGTTGCCCAGTGTAAGGAAGATGTGTAAACTCTGATCCTGAATGTAGTTGTCTCAGTGTCTTAATATTCATTACAGAACTAGAAAGATCTACCTCTTCTTTTTTTTTTTTTTTTTTTTCTTTCCCTGGAAGGGGAAATACCCCCACTTTCTGGTGTGCCTCCTGACTTTTAATAATACCATGGACTTCTCTGCCTTGCAGTGAACCAGTTCCACAAGGGGATTGCCACATCAGATTATGTGAGTTTGCTTCATTTCCAGGCAGTGCTATTTAATATACATCTGCTATGTAATAGATGCAAAAAACCAAAATGATTTTCAGTTGCGTTCATCTTTATTGGATCTGACCTCTGGTCTAGGAGGTGAAGGGAGAGTGGAAAATGAAAGCTGATTTGGTATTAGCCCACTATTCAAATTAGAAAAAGTAAATGCTTTTGCGGTTTTCCTTACAGAGGTGTCTTTATTCATTTGACATGCCTTTAATAACTAATTCTAGTTGTCTGGTTGCCAAGATAGATTTCCTACAGGCAGACTTAAAAGTGATTTTGTCCTCTTTGAATGCATGGCTTCAAATGATCCCAGAACAGCAAACATTAGACTTCCCCCTAGACCCTGAGATTTTCTGAAGCACTGTAATAACATAAAAGGATAAGACTATTAGAAAAAAATAAATACATGAATTAAGTATGCTCCATATGATGTGATCAAGACAATAAAACTCCTTGTTTTTCTGTGCTAGCTTCTATCTCCTTTCTAGTGTTGGACATATGCTGTGTGTTTCTCACTATGCCCATTTTATGGATTTCAGTGTCACCATTTGTAGATGCCTGGGCATAAGAATGTTGTGTAGGTTTCATCTGAAAGAAAGGAGCCAACAGACCCCAAAATCTTTCCTTTCACAGATGGCTTTGTCAGTGTTCCTTTCTCACATTATCACAGAGCTTTAGATACGTATCTAGTATGTCTATGAGCATATGTAAAGCTGGCATGTGAACTGTGAAGTAGGATGCCTTCCTTGTCATTTAACTGCTATGCACATAAAGCAATCAGAAGCAATCGTAAAACTTAGCCTCATACAAAAATGAATTGAGCCTGGGTCTGTTTGTTGATTAGAGAAGGAGCATGAGAAAGAATTTTGTGATTTCCAGGCACTGACTCATGCTGTCAAGGGGTGGATCTGCTATGGGGTGTCCCCATGCGTTTTGGGTTAAGTTTGGTTAAAATTTGGAAGCTGGCTCTCTAGTGTACTGATAGCCAAAATCCACCTGCTCTTTCAGTTATTGAATTCTAATAAGTTATTAATTACAGGTAATTACTACAAAGCTTTTTACCTTAGCTAAATTTTAAATGAGCTTGGTTTGATAATAGGAGCAACCTTTCAGCTGAGAAGGGCTCCGGCAGACTGTTTTTCAGCTGATGATCTTGGTGTTGCCATAGACAGGCTGTGCTTAGTGACCAGGTCACTTTATTCAGTGCAAGGAGTTTAATCTCTGTCCTGCATTGCATTGAGCAGACTGACCAGTCTTGATCTCTCTCTGAAGTTGAGCCATTTAATTGTCAGCTTCTGAGAGACAATTTCATAGGTTGCCATGCACTCTTCCCCCCAGGCCATGCCCACCAGGTATTTCTCCATTGTTCCTTTGGAAAGCTCCTCAAGCAGTATTGACAAGAACAGTATGCCTTGACATAGGAGATCACAGCCCTAGCTTGTGCAATGCCCATGCGTTTCCATTTCACTGTAGAAAATACCTTGTGGACAAGCCTTGGGTGCATCCCTTTTAACTTTTCTAATGGTTACATCGCAGTGACAGCTCAATAGCATTATGTGATCGGTTTGAAGACATGAGTCCATAGAAACAACCAGAGGACCTATTTCTGGCAGGTGAATGCACTGCTTACATCAGAAGTTCTTGTTATTTCTCCTTACATGCATTATCTTACATATTGTACTATGCAATTTAATCTCCATTTTGTTAACTGGGTGACCTCAGGGCCTTTTAACATCATTCTGACACTTCTGTACTGCCAGAACCACGGTCATCAGCAAATTTTGTCAGCAGGGTTTCACGTCTTTATGTTAAGGACGCTACTGTAAATATCAAACATGCACAGTACCAACTGTGAATAACTCCATGAGTAGCCTCTGATAGGTTTTCCTAATAGTTTACTCTCTGATACTATATTGCCTGTATTGAATATTTACAGAAGCACAGACAGGTGAGACTTTCCATTGCCTGGGAGACTCATTTACTTTCTAAATGAAACTACAAAGTTTGTCTGGATTATCTGTCTGGTAAAAACATGTTGCTTATTACCACATATAACTCCACATCATTATTTTTTTTTCTTAAAATTTTGCAGCTTCCTTGGTACCCATGAACCGGTAAAGGTCAGGACCACCATATGACTCAGTTCCCCAGAAAACTCTCAGTGCTGCAGGGATTCTGTGACATAAACTAAATTTCATTTTTAGAGAAAAGCAAAGTCATGTTAGACCTCCTTTTCTGCAAAAGCTTTTTTATGCCAGGGATATGATAAACGAATGCACTTGAAACAGCCTGCAGCTTAAAACATTACCCTGCCAAAATAAAACTACGAAAGCTAGCTTGCACGGTACAAACCTGCTTAAGGAACTGCAATTTCAAAAGCAGAGCAGTTGTTTTGAAATATGATTAAATATTTTGGAAAGTTTCTAATAGATATTGTATTATTTTTACAGGACACCGATTCTCACGCCATGCAACTTATAGCCATTTAATTGTGTTTTATATGGTATCAAACTTTCTGCCAAAATGTGGTGTTGGAATGTTTTTCATTGTTACGGGTCTATCTACATTACATCATTTACTCACTGCATCATGTGTGACACACATGTCTGTGTTTAACCTTCACAGTTAGGATATTTGAGTCTGCTTTAATCAAATATTATACTACTAAATGGGTGTTATTCTTTAAAGCTTCTTTGCTGAGGAAACAGGTCTGAGTTTTCATATGTCCACCCACTAGAGGTTGCTATCAAATTGAACAGAATCAATAATAACCGACAAATTGGCACTACTAGAGGCCAAAATTCAACTTGGTTGCCTTTGTTCTGTTGCCTTAACCCTTGTTTCTCACGCAAGCATCTAAAAGCTGTGGAGTAGAAGATGCATGTTCACACCCTCAGGAAAACAGTAAGACCAGTGGGTTCTCTTCAGGAGACAGAATGGGAAAATGCTGAAGTTCTTTAAATGCCGATACATCTTTCTTCCCTTGTAGAGGCATCTGTGCATGCCCTTAACACACTCTGCCTCTCCTTCACTGCAATCAGTCTAGAAAAGAGACAGGAATCCCCTTCAAACAGCCCTTTCAATGCTGCTGAGTGCAAAGCCTTTGAGGCTGCATTTCACACCCCTCAGGATAACAGAGAACAAGATTTGCTCAGTTATTGAACAACGCATCATAGCTACCAGTAACCTGTCCCACAGGGTCATTTCTTCTGGGATCGCTTGATTAAGCTGATGACTGTTTCTCCATTCTGAGCCTTAGGTGATAAGTTGCACAGCAATTTATGCCATCTTTTGGGAAACACAGATAACTGGGAAGGTTTTAATTTGTGAGTGTGACTGCTGGTAGTGTGGGAAGAGATGAGCTTTATGAGCACCTTTCAGAACAGGAGGAAATCATGATGTACATAAAGAAAAGCTTTGGCTTAGAAAACCCTCTCCTTCCTCTCTGCTCAGACTCCCCAGGTGTTTGTCAACTGTGCAAATGTACAAGGCATATACACAGGAAAGACTACCCTAAAAAGCAGGTGCAAGACTATGGTGAGATTCCTACCAGGTTTCTACTTCCATTTCCTTTCAATAAAGTTCAAATGACAGTGTATTGCAAATCCCAGGCCAGGACTTGAACATGGGGGTAGCACTGCACTGCTGGGATGGGATGGGACAACACTGAGAAGCCCCGTGATATGGCACTGATGTAGCCCTGCGTTGCTCAGAGCTCACTGAAGGCAATGAAAGAGATTCTGTGGGGCAACTGAATCAGGCTCTGGAGCAGAAGAATGGGGCCGCTGAAGTCAACCTGATTTCTCTTGTTTGAAGTAAGTACTATACTTACATCTGTTGTGGAGTTTGAGCTAAAGGTTCAGTCTTGATGTTCATGAGACCAGCAGAGTTGACTTGCACAAATTCTTAAAGAAAAGCTCTAAATCCAAGGCCCTTTCCCACAGATTCCTGCACTTCCAGCCTCTTCTGCTCTGTCCTAATCGACATAACAGACTTCAGAAGGCCAGTTCAAATCTACTGTGAAGCAAATGGAGGTGGCCGTTTGCTTGTCTGGATCCTAGAAAAATCTTTGCATCAGAGATAGTATATAGATATCCATCTCAAACTCTTTTCCCAGTAAACAAGGAGCACAGAGCATGGGTTGAACTATCAAGTTAGAAATCCTCTCTAGAGTTTAAGCTGGTTGGCTTAAATAAATATGATTTTAAACACCATTATAAAAAGCATGTTTTGCCAGACAGTATGTTTGTAAATACTAAAGATCAATTGAGAAAGACTGTTGCCTGTGAACCCATGTAAAGCTAGAGGAATTACTGGAGGGTGAAGTGTGGGGAGTTGGCTAGTTTATTGCTTGACTAATTAAAACATTTCAGTGCCATTAATTATGCTTGATGGCTAAGCCTGTATGTGGGTTAAAGACCTAAAAGTTACCTGATTTGCCACTCTTCTATTTCATTTTGTAGGTAGTGTAAGTGATTCCATGTCATGAGAAAATGTATACAACACTGATAAATCCATAAAGTATTTGACCTTTAATCAATCCTAATATTTTCAATCCACAGAGCCTTCTTAAATGCCTGTAACCTTGGCCCTTCCACTCCCATTCATCACAATTACTGTTTGAGCTGTCTGATGCAATGCACAAAGCATTGCATGTTGACATCCAATATTTTATCATTAATAAAATAAAAAAAAAAGCAAGAAACATTCCAAGTATTCTTGCTGTTCTGATATATTCCAGTGCAGTGCCCAAGAGAGGAAAGGGGACAGTTTTGATTTATGTCAGTGCTAGCAGATACTGTTAATTAGTGTTTAATGTTAGCAGAATGTAGATATATTTGATTAACTAAACAACTTGATTCTTGGTGTTATGCTAATTTTCAGTGACTGTTAACCTTCTCATACTGAGAATAGTGCCTGTAAAATAGTCAGGTAGACAGTCTGGATTGCATTTTAAACAAAGGCGTAAGGAACCTGGAACAGTAGTTTACATTAATTAAGAGAGCTTTCGAGCAAACCATGCAGACCTTATTCATGCTAGAATACATGAAGTAGGGCTAGCAGAATGGTTACCAAAAAATCTAGTATTTTCTCCCACCCTCCAAGACTATTATTATTGTCTTGATCGAAGAACATTGCTCTGATGGATGGAAATACTAACAAAGTTTACCCACAGAGGGGTTGGTTTCCTTGAACAACTGAATGATTCCATGCAGAGAACACTGGACTCCTCATGCAGGAACTCGCAGTTCTGCTACGCACCCAGGCAGTTGCTTTATCTTTCTGGGGCCTTTTATTCTTTGTGTGCCTTGTCAGTGAAAATTTCACGATTTTTCTCTTGGACAGTTTCCTTCCACACACATTCCTGTGCCAAGTAGAAAGAATAACATATTTGAATTGAGATAAGTATGATAAAAATAAATATTACTGAAATTTTCTCTTGTGTAGCATTGGCTTTCACATCACCTATGATTCACAACCCCCATGAGGCAATAGGTGCTGCCTGGGTTTTTTGCTGAAAGAGAACTTTCATTTTCTTTGCATTCCAAATGAAATATGAGTTCTTGAACCTAAATATGAGTTCTCGAACCTCTCCTATATAAAAGCACCATTTGGATATGTTATTGCACTGCTATTTGTCCAGTTTCAGAGCTATAATACCCTCCCCAGACCTCTTGCACCCAGTACCAAAATACTCTTTCACTAGAATCGTAGAATCATTTAGGCTGGAAAAGACCTTTAAGATCATGAAGTCCAACCATTAACCCAGCACTGCCAAGTCCACCACTAAACCATGTCCCTAAATGCCACATCTACACATCTTTTAAATACTTCCAGGGATGGTGACTCAACCACTTCCCTGGGCAGCCTGTTCCAATGCTTGACCACCCTTTTGGTGAAGGATTTTTTTCTAATATCCAGTCTAAGAGTATTCTTTACGTATATATGTCTCTTTGTATGTACATCTTTATATATATGCATTTATCACATAATCACAGAATGGTTTGGGTTGGAAGGGACCCTAAAGATCATCTACTTCCAAACCCTCTGCCATGGGCAGGGACACCTTTCACAATATGTTTATACGTATATGTCTTTCAGAATAGGGAGGTGTCATGACTGCTTCAGCAGTGAAAGTTCAGAAATAAAAAGAAACGGCAAAACTAACATTTTTATACATTTAAGTTCCATCTTAACTGGAAGAGTTTTATGTTCTCTTTCTCCATGTTGTAGGTTTTTCTTAGCATAGTTTTTATAGGTCTTAACGATTTATTAGCAGGAATTATACTTTTAACGGAAATAATGAAAAAATTACATGGGAACATGATCTAAGTCCCCACTCTCCCTCAGTGATATTTCTCTGTTGTTTTTCCAGCTATTTTGCCAAGCCAAACAAAATGATTATAACTAAGCACTGATGTGTAAGAATTAGTATGATATGCCTCTGCAATGCTGGATGGAAGAATGAACATGATTTCATTTTTACTGCAGTTACCCTGTAAACTCTCTCTGCCTCTGCAGCTTTGTGCGGGTGGAAGTTTCACAGGAATGCCATGGAAAGATTTACAGACTTTCTGGCCAGGTTGATCACTAACCTCTCTGACATCCTGCCTCTGTTGACAAGACTGTCTGATATTAATTACAAGATAAAAATCTCAGCCTGCTCTGGAGAGCTCAGGGATCACATCATTTAAGTGTGGGAAATATGGACTGTAGCGTTATTGTACATGGGGTACCCACCGACTAAAGTGCCAGACATTCAGTTCTACATAAAAGGAATTCCGAGAAAACACTGTAGGTGTAGGAGCAGACAAAATTGACTATCTTTAGTTGAATGACAGAATGCTAAAGGAGCTGATAACCTATTCCTAAATAACAAAAACTGTGGCAGCAATTTCTTTGTGCTGAGTACTGATTATCCTTGATTCCCAGAAGAAAAGGGTTGATTGTCAGAACTCATGTTTTCTGCCATTCATGCAGAGGACGTGAAGTTTGAGAGGTCCCAAAGGACATCCATTCTTCTTACTTCATTTATGCACAAAAACTCCATTGTGTAGATTTTGTACATTTTAATAAGATTTAATCAAATAGTACTTGCAGCTTTGTTTTAACTTGACATAAAATAGAGTGACAAAGCTTTTTGTCTGTGTCTATGCTGATAAGGTTTTCCATGATGGCAGCTCTGCAAAGAGCCTATCTGAAAAGTAGTTCCAGGTACAAGATTGAAAATAGCTGAATTTAAGTTGGAAATCTTTTCACAGTTTAGTGGAACAATTAGGTCTTCTCCATGCAGTGCTGTGGCATACTGGAAGCGATCTCAGATATTTACCAGTATGCAGCTGTTTTCCATACTGTGACTAATGACTCCACTTGTGTTTCCATAATGCTGAAGAGACTTTGACTTGTGGCTCAAAAGATCTGACATACGATTGAGTACTGTGACCTCTTCCTTTCCCTCTTTGACTCTGCAGAATACACATCCTCTAAGAAATCTGTTGTTCTTGGCTGCTGTATCTCATGTTATTAGTCCCATATTTTAGTGAAAAAGCATTGGTCATATATGTGAATAAGGAGTACTATTCCTTAGCTGATTTTCCAGAATTTCATCTGCCGCTGAAACTGCCTTTTGCTGCTTTTTCAGAGATGCAATGCTGGTGAGACTGATATCTTGTCATAGACCTGTATTCATTAGTTTCATTGCAATATAACTGCTACTGAAGTGCTCGTTTATTACTGCATGAAATTATGCCAGTTCTTTAGGAACAGATCTGTGAAAAATGCCACTAGCAGTGTTTACATGGGAAGCAAATGGACTGGACTCAGCGATGGGCAGAGTGTAAGCAGGGTGAGTATCATTGGAGTGATCACTCTGACTGAAACAGTCCTCCATATAGGCAGATATTATGATGGAGTTTCTGAGCATTTGCATGTGGCAGCCACTTCTCCTGAAGCCTGGCTTCTTTAAAGTCCACACCCCATTGTGCAGAGGAAGTGTTCAAGCCAAGGTGGGACACTTTTTGAGGATGTGTAAGTGGTCATAAGTTTACTCTTCAGAGAAGTGTTTGGGATGTTAGTAATAGAGTTGCCTGAGTAAACGGAGCAAGATTCATCCCTCATACTCAATTCTCTTCTCCCCTGCGTGTGTTTCCTTAGTGCGTGGAGCCAGTGTCCTTTCTCTTCCCATTCTCTGCCTCCTGTTTCCTTTCATACCCGACACTCATTTGAAAAAGCCAGCCATATACAGACACTGGAACTGTTTATCTTGGTAGAGTGAGCATTATCTATGCTGTTCAGCTTTTCGCCTTAAGTCTTTTGTGTCTCTTTTTTCTGAACTTAACTAAATTCCTTGAGTCTTGTTGTTTAACAGCCTAAATTCTAACATACTAAATTCATAGCAGGTGACCTTCCTCTGTGACCTCTTTCTTCACCAGCCTGAGTTTTTCTGAGTCCTTGTTCTCTTTTTTTTTTTTTTTTTAAAGTACTCTTCTGGGTAAGTCCTGAACCTTCTTTAGGAGGTCAGCAGCCTAGGACAGGTTATGCTTAATTGCACAGCAAATATGTTCTCAGGCCAAAGTATGGTTCCAGGCCAGGGCAGAGAGACCTGGTAGCATGGTAACAGTAATCTATGAAGATGAGCTGAAATTCATCTGTTCCCACGTGAGCTTTCCATAGGTTTGTACTGAATTTTCTAACTGCAGTCCTTTCTTTGAGATGCTAAGCTGAATGACCTCCCAAGAGTAGGGCCAAAGGAAATGCATGTCACTTTTCCAGTACTTTAGTGTTCAAAAGACTTTAAAAGGATCTAGTTAAATAGGATTATTCCTATGTATTCTGACTTGCGAGTTTAAGGTGTCCCCCTTCCCCTGTTTTGTGCGAAGGGAAGGGAGAGGTAAGAAGGTATATTTCACCCAACAAGGCAGAAAATGTTCCTTTTGAAGATATTTAAGAGTATGTTGTGGTATAGGAAGATCACCTGCCAAAAAATCCTATAAATTTGCTTAGTAATGTCCCTTGAAAAACTTGGGAAACCTAAACTAAAAATACGTGCAAGTTTTTAGGCTGTATTTGTCCTGTGAGCTTGGCACAGTCTTGTGGACCTACCTTCCTTCAGCAGGAAGAGAGTTGTGTGGGTAGTGCTGCATCACATAGAAAAGCCAGTGAAACTAAAATAAGAAGATATAATTCTTTGCCAGGAAGTAGTAATAAAATAAAACTTGCGTCCAAGTTTCTATGAGTGAAATGATACAGTTCCTTTCCAATATATGAGTCTACAGAGGCATTGTGGTTGTTTATGTCTACACATATTTATATATGGCAGGTTTATCATTGAAATATCAACAATTCAGAGACAAAAAATGAGGTAAATACGTTTTCCTTCATTTGAATTCTGTAAACTGTTCACAGCTGTTACTTCCGCTGTGATGTGGGAATATTCTGTAAAAAGAGAGGAAACTTCATGGGCTGAAGTTCAGTTCCTAAATATTCCTCCAGCAGCGGCTTATGGCAATGGCTTGTGGAGGGCCTGAGATTTCCCCTGTTAAACTCAGAGCTGCAGGAAGCCTGGGCTTGTATGGGTATGTACCGTATATGTGTTTTATACTGCTGCTAAGTGACCATGAAGCTCTGCTGTGCTTGTAGACCTTTGGACAAATGTGCTGTGACAGGCAGTGAACTTTACTTTTGGGGCTTGCACTGTCTAGGTTACATGGTTTTGGGAGGAAAGCTGTCTTTCCCAGGGAGAACACAGGGAAATCTGGAGGAACCTGTCCATCTTCTTTTCCAACCCACACCTGGACATGTTCAGTGCAGTAGAATCCATCACACAACGGTTTCTCCAGGTACAGGGCCATCACTTCCTGCTGGTACACGCATTTACCCTCCTTTCTTATCCCCTACAGTAGTGGCTCTGTAATCTTTGGAGACTTGATGCTCCAGAAATATTGTCAAAATCATGTGCCAATGTGAGATTTCACACACACACACAGAATTGTGAGATTTGAGAACATGTACTTCCATAAGCAACGGGGCTTAGCAACCCTGTGGCACGCTCTGATATAAATGCATGAAGCTGTGGTTGAACCTTCCTTTATTTCAAATACAGGTGAAATTGGTTAGAGGGCTATAAAGCTGTTAGAAGGGATTCAGTAAGAGCATATGGAGGGATGCATTTAGCACTGTTTTCTTGGGAAGCTAGATATTGTATAATTAATCCCTTTTATTTGTTTTGCTTCTGAAGCTTTCAGGTGTGTTTGGGTCATATATTCAAGTTTTCCTCATTACCACATGGGATAAAGTTTACATTCCTGTAAAGCAATAAGGACAAAATAAAAAACCTGCTTTTGCTTCCAGAAGCCAAAGATCTAAAAAAACCACCAAACATTCAAGCCTTGTAGTAAAATACTGAGTTGGCAATGATGCTGCAGTTCTCTTATACCAGGATATATAATGCATGCTCCCACAGCAACTAAAGCAACAGCGTTTAGCTTCCAGAGAGCACACCCAGGCTTCTCGAAGAAACCCAGCAACCACAGCAAAGCAGCAGATTGAAAGGATCCCCTAATGAGTGAATATATCCAGAGCTTTTAGTTCGCCATCTGCTGTTTTGACAAATACGTGTGAGCTGTTTTGCCAGCAGATATCACTATGTGTGTCCAAATTACAAGTGAGAATGAAAGAGAAAAAGCATTTCTCCACTCATAAACGACAGGCAGATTTAGGAATGCCTGCTGGAGTATATGTGTGTTATTAGGCACATTTTTAATTATTTTGTCAACTTCTATTATGAGGTCATTTCACTTCAACGCAATTTAAAACATAAACCCATAATTTTTTACGTTCCTATGTTCTTTTTTTCATTATACAGTTTTTTAATATGCTGCTTGATCATGGCCCCTAGAACAATACAAAAGCCTTTAACTGTCTGAATTAAACTGCTGTGGCTTTTCTTGTCAAAAAGAGCTCCTGCATTTATTTCTGTATACATTGACACTATAAAATGTTTCTTTTCTCTCTTCTGCAGGCAAAGAGCTATAACAATCACGTTTCATTGTCATTTCAACCTTTGTTCTAAAACATTATGATGTGTAGAAAATTGATTAACTGGAATTTAGTATATACAACATAAGGAAACTTTGTTGAAATCCAGAGGGCCATTTCTGTTCATTTGATAAATATATTAGTTTCTTTGGTTTCCTGAATTACCAGGTAAAGGGCAACATTTTCCAGATCTAACTAATTTCACTGAAACATATGAAAGACAAATACCAGAAGTCAAATCTAACATATTCTTCCCAAGGGCCTTAAAAAAATCCTACCCAAACTCTTTATTTTGAAAAGCTAAAGCAAAAGTTCAAAATTAAATGGATGATTCATGTGAGATATGTGAACTGAGGAACACATCAAGCTGTTATACCAGCTGAAATGGCCTGGGTTTTCTCAGCACCATTAAAGAAAAGAAACAAGAGGTGAAAAAAATAGATTGCTGTTTTACGCCATCTATGCAAGCGTCACCATATCTCAGGCTCACAACAAACCAGACCCTCTACGTTGAGCTCTCTGCGCAAGGGTGAGGGCACTTAGCCTCATGGCTACAGAGATGGATTTTGCTTCCTCTGTATCTCCTGGGCATGGAGGAGCTGAGGGCTGGGCAGGGTCTGTAGGAAGAGGATGCTGCTCGGCACTGGTGGCCCTGCAAAAGCCTTTCTCACAGTGGCAACCCTACTGCTTCCACAGCTGCAGCTGTGCGGTCATATGTTATTCCTCCGTAAACCTATTCCCTCCTGCTGCCACTTTCCTGGATGTAGAGCCCAGCAGAAGACTACCATCCCATCCTAAGGAAATTCTTGGATGTGTAGACAACTGCTTTACAGACTCCTGATCTCACGGTCACACACAAAGGGACTGACTGGGGTTTGCCATGAATTTTGCAAAAGTGCCAGGGAAAGCAGCCTCTACAGTCAAATAGCAGGAGGAAAAAAGCAATTGTAACTAATAGAGATATTAGTTATCAATTCCCTGATGTGCTCATAGTATGTTTCTTACTGAAGGTAGTTAAAGAGGAAATAATGTTCTCGTGTCTGATATGGCAGAATGTAAACATACTAAAAATTATAGCATATGCTGCTGCTTTATTTTTTCAGTAACAATAATTTTAAGCAAATGTAAATGTTCCCAACTGGGCAAATGAGAATCCTTAATGTAATCTGCTGTATGAGATACATTATAGTCTGTAGCAAATATTAGCCATCACCTCTTGATGCACAAAAAATCCTTCTTGCCAGTGTCAGTCACATTTATTTTATTCTAGACAAAATAGTTCCTAGGTGTCGCAGCAAGAAACAATGGCGTCTGAGTGCCTCCTGCAGAACGTTTGGATCTTGAGCATATTTTGTTTTGTGCTGAAGTTGAATTTGATGTGATAGGTCTGGAAAAATATAGAGCTGACAGTCTATATACACAACCAGGTTTTCAGTCCACATGGGTAATGAGACCCAAGCAGCCAGCCACTTTTTTCATGCCTCTGTCAATTTAAAGTGCATTTTTAAATGAACAGTGGGGTTATTCGGGTCTATTAATTACAGTAATTGTTTCCTGCGTGGAAACCACATGTATGAGATGTGAAAGGCGCGTGTGTGTGAGAGGGAATGCTGGCGTGTGTGAGACTGGTGCAATTCCCCTTTGAAGATTTTTTTTTTATCCCTAGAGAGGGAGCTTGTAATGAGCAACAACATTTACACTGAAGACTTCAATGCTCCTTGTTGCCCCATCGTTGCCTTGCCTTTCACATGGAGATTAAAGCCAGTGGTTGAAGCTGCTCCTCCTTTTCCCATGTGGCCGATATAAATTCTACATCAAATAGAAAGGAGGAAGGGCAGGTTTGGCTGTCAGCAAAAAATGAAGGAGAGGTCTGACAGCAGCAGGAGCAGGGGCTCAGTTCTCATTAATCTGGAGGGCACCAGAAGAGTAAAAATAAAACCTTGGGAAGATGCCTACTGTGCCCTTTAAACAAAGACCCTGTGATTGGCATAATAAGAAGAGCAGCATTGGGAAAATGCTTTTCATAAGGCTCGCCTACTGGTGGATATGATGGGAAACTCATGCAGATTTTGATAGTTTGTATAAAACTTGAATGCTGTGGTTTGTGCATTATGGAAGTACAATAATGATTCTGTAGTTCAATTTCTAACCTGTTTTCTATTACAAGTCTCTGCCTTTTAACTTTAACAAGAAAGCCTTCATTCTGCCTGATTATGCTATTTTTCCTAGCACAGAATGATGCCAGAGGAAAATTGTTTGGGGAAAGTTTGGGATTAATCTCAAACTTTGCAGAATGTTATTTCCCCATTTAGGTTTCCTTTTGCTGCAGTGACACATCTCAAATGTGGCTCAGTCCATGTGCTTTCCTACACTTTGCCCTGTGGAACAGCTTAGTTTGGAGAGAAGAGGGAAGGGATGGAAAAATATTCAGCAACACATCCTGATAGAGGAGCCAGGAAGCACGGCTTTATTGAATTAGGGAAGTGCTATGCTGGGAAGACAGACAGTAGATATATAAAAGTAGATAGTTAGCCCTTACACTGTGTAGATAGTTTGTATGCTGAATTCATGGCACAGGCATAAATCACTCCTCAGAGGCACTAAGGTTCATAGTTTGTTTTGTCACTCTTTTGGCTTGATTTAGAAACGTTTGCTTATTCTCAATTCTGGTGGGTTTTTTTTTTTTTCTGTGCTGAGGTCCTGTTCTTTGCTCCTCCTTGCAGTGGATGAATAGCAGAGACTCTGGTTATACCCAGAAGTATAAAAGCAAGAGCTGTAGAGTCATCACAGCGGGTTTTATCCATCTCTTAGTTTGTGATGGTTCCTGTGCATGAATGTGGCAAAACTTACTCTTGACACAACAGGGACAATTAATGGTCAGAAATCAGCATTTTAGCTACTTTAATCAGTTCTGCTTTCCCCTCTTCTTTCACCTTCTTTCCCAGGGAAATAGTTAGAGTTGTTGATACTGCTCGTTTTACCCCTTCTCGCCCCAACTGAAGATGTATGTAAAGACTTCAAGGTTCAGAGACAAGGCTATGAAATAAAATTCTCTTTGCTAGTTAAGCTAGAAATTTGAACCACCACAGAAGATTATTAGGAAGGGTTTAGGTCAGGGGAATTTCTGGTACTATTTGAACACAGATGAACCCAGGTTGCACATCAGAGAGGACTTATGTCAGCAGTGAGACCCAACTCAGAGGAAATCACATTTTCTCTCTCAAAACCCCTTTTGTGACCTCATATTTTTTATTATCTTATTATTTAAACTATTCCAGGCTTTTGCTAGAGTTTAATTATGGGGCTGATAATATTTGAGTCTCTACTGCTTTTGATGAGTAATAGGTGGTTCTTTTGAAGCCATTTCTTTAATACCAGGTGGCATTATATGACATGAGCACTGAGTATCCAGCTGGTCCAAATGAAGAAATATCTGGGCTTAATACCAGGGCTAGTGGCCCTTTCCTCCTTCCAGGAGGTGGATTTTGTAGTTCTGACTAATGCTCATTCAGTGAGGTCAATGACAACCTTTAATCTTTTTGATTCTGTTGTTTGTGTACCACTTGATGTGACAGGCTTCTTGTGGCAGTTTTCTTATGGCAAAGCCAAAAATTTGTTCTTGCTTGGCCTTGATCACCAGAATACAGAGACTGAGCTGGTTTTTGTGATGTGAGAATTCCAGGGGAGAAATAACTCTAGCAGATAAAGAAAAGAATAATGTTCTTGTAAGCTCATTAAGTGCTGGGTACCAGAAAAGGTAAGTCAGAAAGGGATTAATTTGACAGGGAATCTGTGATTGATTGTACCAGGTGTTTTGGGTGAAAGTGAAAGATAAAATATGATCTTCCTGAAACTTGCTTATTATGAAGTACTGCATATTTGGAAGCATTTCTGTGATGACCAAGTAGTGCAAGTGTAAGACTTAATTAAAATTAAAGACTTGAATTAATTCTTTTAAATGCATAATTTAAAATAGTGTCTTCAATCAAATCTAAGAATATAGTACTCTCAGTAAGTGAACTGCATCACCCTAATGACTCGCTATGTTTTTTTGTTTGCTTTATTAACTAAGAAAAAACAAATTTCTGTATGAGTTATTTTATGTGTAGGCATGATTAAAAGTTCTCACTGTATCAGGGGATATTAACAGGCAATTATATTTTGAGTTTAAAATGGATTGATTATTCCTTCCTGAGAGAACACCAATGCACAGACAAACTGCACAGAAATAACATGTCAGTAATATCACACTACTGTACAGATCTTAAAGATAAATTTCCATCTGGCAAGCAGACATTCAGGAAGGAACTGTTGTTAATGTGGCTTTCACACAGATGAAGTTCGTAGAGGATAAAACTCGGCTTGAGGCTTCATTTCTACTTCTCACAGTTGGCAAATGTAAATATACTCTAAATATTACTTGAAGAAATTGAGCACAAATAATCAATAAAGAAAAAGCTGAGTTTCCTCTCTTGTTCCACTGGAAGTTTTCAGCTACTTGGATGGTCCTTCCAGAGAACAAGAGCCAAACAGAAAAACAAAAGGAATTCCAAAAATGACAACAACAAACCAAGAAGAAAACATGCTCTGTAAACATTAATACTTCACTGAAAACTTCAATATGCTTAAAAAACATCTATTAATTTAACCCCTGTGAGGGAAGATAAATAATAAAACCCTCATTTACAAATGAGAAGACAGGAAGAGAACCTGAGCTCTGATATCCCTGTTGACTTCAGTGGTCTTTGGAGAAGGTCCCCTCTGATGTGTGCCAGCTCAGGGCACCTGACTTCACCACAGTACTAACCCAGCATTATACAAGGTAAGATAATGGAGTAATACATGTCTGTTCACCATAAAACACATGACGTTTGACTCCCTAATGTACATACCGTTGATAAACACGAATAATAATGCTCTCTGTTACTGTAGTGCTATCTGACCTGAGGTATTCAAGGATTACTTAAAATGATGCACAGCATGTTTTGGGAGGGAAGAAAAATGAATCAGACAAAAAACATATGGTACTTTTAGAAACATGCTGTAATAGGAAGTTGTCTTCTCACATGGAACTGAAGCTCCTACTGGTAAACAAAGTAAATATTAAATCCATCAGAAGGAATGGATAGAATTGGTTGAAAGATATAATTTCAAACTGGAATGGTAGCTGAAATTTCAAAATTTACTTAATCCTGAGCTGAAATGAAGTGTCAGTCGCAGAATTTTATTTAGGAAAAAAAAAAAATTAACAATTGTATTGAAATATGTTCAACTGCATTGAAATTTTCCATTTTAAATAGTCATGAAATTAAGATGTTACTGTAAAATATTTTGACATTATTAATCCTCATTTTGTAAAGGAAGAAAAGGTTCCTCAAAGTGTTTGGTTATGTCATTGATTTTAATAATACTTCAACTGCATAGTTCAAGGAATAGATTTGATGGACACATGCTTAGTCACAAGGAAACATGCAGCTACTGATTCATAAGCACCAATGGACCTTCTCTTTCAAGGTCATCTGTACAGGTTGAAGGTCATCTGTACAGGTGCTCATTAAGCATGTTCTAGGCTGCTTATGAGATCTTTTGAGATCAAATAGTTTAAGAGAACAAGGTAGTCTTTACCCCTAATAGGAGTTACACAAATGAATCTGGGGAAGAGTGTGCCTAATGGATATTTTCTTATTTACATTCAGTATTGCTTTTCCAATGGCCGCTGTAGATTTGTTCTCCATTTTGTAGGAAGCTGATTTATACGCCAGTTGGCTCAGTGTGGTTCACTGAAATGAAGGCTTGTTTTAAAAGGGAACAATATTGTAACTCAACCTGGTAAGTGTGGGAGACAGCTGTCTGCAGCTCATAGTTTGAAATATTGTTTTAACAATTGTTTCTTTCCTTTACTTAAATCAGTAGAATATTGCCATTATGGGACTTTAGGTAGAAACACCTATTCATTACAACAGAAACAGACTTGCAGAAAGTGAAGGCTGGAGATGGGGCACCTGTTAGTTATTTCTCAGTCAGCTGCAAACTAGGATCTGAATTCTAACAAATACTCCTTTTTCAGTTGTGAAAGTTCTTCAGGAAATGGGATTACCCTGAATTTGGAAATGCTGACTGTTTAAAACTGGTGCCAAGCTAAAAGAGATGTGTTAGCCTGTGGCAGTGGTGTGGGTCCATGCTTGGCTCTGGAGAAACAGGATATGGTGCTTGGGGGTCACATACAAATCCACCCCAGATCAGGATCTCAAAATAGCTGCTCTTTGAAAGCTTCTTGCCTGTTGATGCGGAACAAAAATCTATGTCCTGAATGGCAGTCCTTCATCATAAAACTTACCTATGCTGTGGGAATTAACTGACACAAGTTAAATCTAAAACTGGGCTCAGCAGCTGTTGTCACAGTAGCTTGGGCACTTGGGATGACTTTGAGGTTGTATTTAGATGCCTTACAGTTAGACCTGGGGCATCCCTTCATCTGTCACATGCAAGCTTGCAGCCTCCAGATGTGCTGGAGAACATTCAGTGAGGGCACACAGTGGCTTGTGTGCAGATGGCCTTTGGCAGAAGGGCAATTATACTGAGCAGCTGTTAGTAGGGAAGCAGGCGGGGAGGGAGGCAGGCATCTGCAGAATAGCTTGGCTGCAGTTAGGGCATTTGCACAAATGGAAAAAGGGAGTTAGCTAAGAATGGCCTAGCCAGAAGACTTTGCCTCTGGTTGAGCAACGAGCTTCAAAAGGAAAGAGAAGAGGAACAAACAGGGCTTACTTCCTCTGCATCAAACAAGGTAGAGCTGGTTGAGTTGGAAAGGCCAGGTTGGGCAAGCAGGTCAGAAAACATGGCTACATGTCAATGGGGAGTGTGAACAGGTTGGGTGCTGAAGTCAAAAGTAGTTGGTCCCTGTGCTGGGAGCTGGAAGTACTCACTGAATCTAAACATTTGTCCACCTACTTGAAAATCTGAGTATACGCTAACTTGCCTAATTTTAGCTAGCCAATTTTTAATGTTTTGCCCTAAAGCCCATTTGTTTTTAAAATCGCCTACAGAATTACTGCAGGGCATAGAGCTCTAAGTTTAACAAAGTCTGGATAAATAAGGGTTTGATTCACTAGTATTTGCCAGATTAAATAATTTCTTAGTGTACAACTTTTAGACCAAAAAGTTTCTTATGGTCTTGCATAATAAACTATTTGTGCAATTAGCAATAAATTTGTCACTGTAAGTCACTCTTTAAAGCTGGGAACAAGTATAACATTTATTAGTGTGTTGGAGTTTGCAGTTAAAAATAGCTATCCTGTTTTCATATAGTGAATGCACTTTCAGGCTTCTTTTCCCCAGCTCTGTAGATACAGGGAAGGTGACAGAATCAGCATGAATATGTGATAGAAAACCGTATTCTTTATGTAGAAATGAAGTCTATTTGCAACATGTTTTGATAAAAGAAAATCTGCAAATTTTGGCTTCATTGCCACCTCTTTCAGCATTGTATTTTGGGCTTTAGCAAGTGTTTAATGCTACCTGTTCTAATTGCAATAGGCCTTATCTGAAATGTGCAGTCTGGTGTATTAATGCTAATACATTATACAAATATGCAATGTTAATACATTATGCAAAACCAAATACCAGCTGGTGCTCAGCATGCAGCTTTAGCACTCAGCAATTAAACAACACACAGTGAAGGACTTAACTTTGTTCAAGTTAAATACTGTGGTCTAGCATGGGCCTCTGAGGCCCATCTTGCAGATGCCTTTGCACCAAGTTCTGGTGAAACGGCTGAGATTACTGCTTGCAGTACTATGAATGGTAGTCAGAGTATGTAACATAGACATTTACTTTTCATAGTATTTACCAGAACTGGTGGTTATTTATCTGGAAGTCTCAGGCATGAGGTGTTATTTGATTTAGGGAGCAGTGTGTGTAATTTATTACCTCTGGATATCCCTTGGCTCCTTTGGAAATATCTTAATTAATACCATTTTCTTCATTAGGTGGTTCCTAATTAAATTTGGTATACTGTATATGTTTGTCTCATTTGGTTTAACCTTGTAATAAATCTGTCAAGCTATGTATCACATGTCTATTAGCTTTGAAAAACTGAAACTGATGCAAATATAGAAGAAAGAATTAAGCTCATTATGGGCTTCAACCTTGTAAGAGTTTGAGGAATCCCTTTTATATCAGCAGGAAAAGAACAATCTGAGCCTTCACAAATTATACCCAACCTGTGTGTGGAAGGTGGTGGTGAGGAAAGTTGAAGACCGAGGAGGAAGAGGGGGAGACTTGGGGCATGAAGGATTCCAAAGAAAGGATTTAATTATATTGGAATTAAGACTAGAACATTCAACTGGACTGAAACAGAATTAATTATAAAGCATTTGTTTTGGAGAAGCCAAGCCAGAAAAAGCACAATGCTGCCAAATAATATTATTTAATAATTGTATTAAAAAATAGAAAATTAATCCTTTGGGACTCTTAGTAGATCATTGAAACCAACTGCTCTTTTGATGAAGTATGTATCTTTCTCAGATTAAATTACAAGGACTGTCTCATATTCTCATGAGATTCTGTAAACCGATATTACATTTTTAGTAAAAGCAAAATTAATGAATTGGTGATCACAGACTTTCTAGAGGAAGGGCAGAGCAGAGTTTTCATGAGCAGTTACTCAACTGTCCATTCTACTGCTTTTCCCCAACTTGAGCCTCATGTTTTCGATGATGCTGGGAGAAACTACTTTTCTTGAACATTTTCACATTTCCTGGCCCTGCTCTTGTCTTGTAAGTGACGACGTGTCTTAGAAAATAAAGCAAAAGAAAGAGAATGATGGTTCTTGAGTGAGTTGGAAAAAACACAAGGAAACCTTTTAAAAGAGAGAAAGGGATGTGTTTACCCTTTGCTTTGGCTTCAGCTGTGTCTAGACATGGCTTTACCTGCTTAATGGTAACCACAGAGCCTAGGGGAGAATCATCTCACTCATTTATGCCCAACATTAATGCCTCCTTGAGGCATTTGCTTCAAGGAACTGCTAGACAATGCCACCAAAACTTCTAGAATCAGGTCTGGCAGGACCTGGCAGCGTGATTTTTGGCTTCCTGAAAACAAAATCTTGAATGCTGCTGATGTGTACTGCCAAATGCCTTTAGCCCTGGAACAGGGTGTTCATGCACAATGCAACTCTCCCTTGAAATACTGTAGGTATGTATCCATGGCTAACTAATTTTAGGCAATACTTCGATGTTTATGTCGATTTGATGGATAAAGCTTTCTGAGATGTTTTGCGTAGAGAATTCAAATGTAGTCACAAATGAAAAAAATGTTAATTTGGTTGGACAGCTCTGTGTTAGATTTCAGGTGCCCCACAGCCGTGAGCCTTTTTTCTTTTCAACAGTGTTTTAGTCAAGAAGTGGAATTAATGCTGGGTTTATCTTAACATTTCTGATTTTTCTGGCTTAATGTGGCTCCTTTCTTGCCCAGTTTGAGACTCCTGCTGGGAGATAATTGAAGTCCCTCCTGGGAGAGTCTCTGCAGCAAAACCGTTTCTTTTCAAGCTTCTTTAATGTTTTGCCTCACTTAAAATTGATGGAGATATGGCTGGATGTGTTGATCGGTTCTTAAAAGTGGGCAACAAGGGCAGGTGGAATGGCTGATGTGCAGTGATACCTGGTGCAGTGTTTCCTGGTAAAAAAAAAATACAGTCCTCAGATTTTGGGGTGTTAGACTTACAATTTTTCTACAGTTGGGCAGATTTTCATGTTTTGAGTTGCATGAAAACATTTCTTGACAACATAAGCTGTGAAGGGTAGGCTGTGTTTGGAATAACTTGGAGGATGGAAAGATTAACTTGGCACTTCAGGATCTGGGCCTCTGAATGCTCTCCTAACAGCTGTCTCAGGAATTATCCTCGCAGGCACTCTTCTCCCGAGATGTGTTCTCTGTAGGGAAATTTTCACCGCTCATCCAGATTTTAGTGAAAGAAAAGGCAGTGCTGACTCTCCTGACTCTGGCTCTACATACAGGTGTTAAATCTTTGTCTGAAGTTCAAATCAGGAGCTCTCCCTAAATTAAGAGGGATTTGGCAAACTCTCATGGGTTCTGTAGCTGTCTATTGTGACAATGTACGATCTTAGAAACCTTATGACAATAATGGCATAACAGGGTGAAAAGGAGTGGAAATAAAAATTTAAAGCCAGCCTGAGAACTGCTGAGTAAGGGCTCAGTCAGTGCCCATGGCTCTGCCCTTGCCAGATGACGCAGCCCCACCTGGGAAAGGCCACGGGTTTACTGAAGGCCTACTACAAGCTCTCTCCCTTGATCCCATCTAAATTTTTTTGCCACAAATTTAATTTTGTGAATCAGAAAGAAATAACACCAAAATAAAGCTGGGAGCTGAAGAATAAAGTGGAGAAACATAAGAAAGTGTGTGGGTTGTATCTTGGTGCTAGGCCTTGCCTTCCAGAGGGGCAACAGAGCCTGCCTACAGGTAGGGCACCCAGGGCTCCTCTCTGGCTTTCTGCCCCACAACAGGCAGGGCAGAGGTGATGTTTCAAGGATATTTAAAAAAATAATTTAGCTGCTTAGAAAGCCTGGTCATTCTTGCACATCTCAAACTACCCAACCCCCTCGGAGCAGGCTTGGACACAGAGCAGATCCTGAATGGCTTCCTCCAGGGAGCGTGGGGCTCTGCTGCCGCCCGCTCCTGCCGCTGTGCGCCTTGGGTACAGCCATAAGGCCCCTGCCTAGCAATCAGTGTGAGTAAATCTGCTACTATGGCCATTATAATGGTCATAAAGTGGCTATAGAGAGAAAGTAACACCACATCACTGGGGTCTTGCCTTTGAACACGTTCTCAAAGATATAATTAAAAACACCAAGTGCTTATTTCAAAGCCAAAGTTCATAAGTGATGGGTCTGGCATCATGCCTATTGCAGGAAGGCTAATTACACCATAAATTAAAGGTTGTTTTTTTTTTTTTCTAACCAAACATTATGACCTTTAATAAAATTGTTTTTACAACCAGCTGTCAATAAATCATCCAGGAAAGCTAGTGAGAAATGTTCTGTGAGCACTCCACTTCTGTGAATTTCATTAGCTACAGTTTATTTGGTTTTGTGAGCTATGATGGTTTTTAAATCTCAAATTAAAAGCCCCGAACCATAAAAACTAATTCAAGAACATTAGCATCTCAGTCTCTGAAAATGAGACTCTCTAATTGCAGAAATTAGTCAAGATTGTATAACGATCAGGAGGTCATTAAAAAAAAAAAAAAAAAAAAAAGAATAGTGCATAGGCTGTACTTGATTCAGCTGCAGCAGCTCCAGAAAAACTTTTTTTGAATATACCCTTCATGACAGAAAAATGTGTCCAGGTAGATTGATTTGAAGCACTGTGAAAGCCTTTTAACCTAGCACTTTAATTTCTCAGACATCAGTTTTCTGCTCTTATTTATTCTCTTAGGTGCATCAGCCCTTTTGGGTTTGGACACATGCAAGAAGTTATGCTACACGTTGTACTGTTGTGTATGTAGCAGTGAAGTATGAAGTAACACTGATAGGCTTTACTTCAGGATTTCTTTTTGTTTTGCATTCTTAAGGTTCCTGTACTACTTCATGGTAATTACAAATATTTGTAGGAAATACACTATACTGCTTGATTTGTCACTTTAAGATGGACATATTTTAAAGCTAGGCATTTTTATTAGATTGGTACCAGAAAATCAAACTGCTAACATTCTACTCCTCTGCCTCATAAAGCTCTTCTAAGCAGAAGAGTGGATTTAACTTGTGTTGTAGAAACATCTAGAAAACCTTTAAATTTGAATTTGATACGGCAAGACAGCAATCCTTATTCTCAGCTCCTTTTTGGAATTGCTAGTTTCCTTATGTTTCTGTTTTCCTCTCCAAATATTTTGGCATGACTGTTTTAAGCCGTTCATAATGGCCACTCTTCTTCTGACTTACCATAGATCATTTGTGTGGAATATGTATCATAAAAGTCAGATACGCCTTTCTGAGCCACGCATAGCTTCTGTGAGACCTTGTTTATACAGTTGCTGACATCTCACACAGACATCCCTATTCTGCCCTGTGGCTTCTGTTTAGAGGGTTCCCAAGGATGTACAAGTACATCCACTCCCTCTATTGCATTTTGTTTCAGGGACCCTAAAATGACTAGTTGAAAGGAGAAGGTGAGACTTCCTAGTACCTACTTTTTACTAGTAAATTTTAAAAATTACCTCTTTTCCTGTACTCTCCCTTTTTAATTCCAGATGTTTTTCCTCTTCCTTATTCCTTGTCACGAGCATTTGTGCACTGTTTGAACCAACGGTCTTTTACCATGTCTACACCAAAAAAATGAAAATAATGTAAAAAAATTTTGAGTCTTTATTTGCCATTGCAGGTTCCCTGGGAAACCTGTTGGTGTGTATGGGAAGATTTGAGACACCCTCAGCCCTCATTCCATGGGCTCTTCTGAGTCTCAGTCAGAGACATTGATTTCCCTGCATGTTTTCCTTCTCTGGATCTCACAAATTGGTCCATTCAGTTACTTCTTGCCATACATGCACACATAGTACCAGAAGTAGCTTTTCAAACTCAAACACCATGGTGTTGTCATTCATGTTGTTCCCCAATGTATATTTGTCTACGTATGCAATGTGTAAATGCAGACATATATGTGCATGCATTTATCTATGGCATGGTGATGGAAGTGTCAGTTTTTGTTATGTGACTTGATCTTACAAAGTGGATTCCCGTAGTCTGCTAGCATATTGTAGCCTTGTTATTTCTGAAACAAATAACTTCATGCTTATTCCTTATATTTGATCTTTAGTGAGACTGTTGTTACAGCAGTTCTGATGATCTTTTATTTTTTCAGGCAGAATTTCAATTAGTACATTCTTTTCTGTAGACATTTGCCTGTATGACATGTAACGGTCACTTAAATGCCTTGGCAAAACAGATTGAGCTATCCTCCCACCCCAATCAAATACTAAAACATAAGCACTGAACCTTACTGTGAGTAAAATAAATAAATTATAAATTAAATCTAAAAGCAAGATGTAGGCTACTGATGAGGGCAAGAGAAATCAGAATGTATAAATATAAGTTACTTGAACTCCATGAAATACACACACGCGCCTGCATGTGCACACACACATAATGTTAAACTTGATCTGGACTTTTTCCTTCTGGCTTCATTAATCAACTAGCCAGTTAATCTAAAATATTTCACTTCAGCTTCACAGATCTGTTTTATGTATATACATTTTTCAGTTTTTATTTTGTTTGAGGTTTTTTAATATTACTTGGCTTGCCTTTCCATTATTCTTGAATGTTTAAGGTTGGAAATGAAGTAAATCACAGACCCCCATGGACTGATGTAACACAAGAAGGCAGATGTTTTTCCCTTTTCTCAGGTCACACACTGTTTTTAAACTGAATGCACCAAGTCTAATGAAATGCTTAAATACTAGTTTCATATAATAGTAGGCATCTTTTTCTGTAACCATGTTTATTATATGTGGAAGCCATAAGCTCTTCAGATCAATAGCTCCTATTTAGTTCCTATTAGGTGCTAATTTTAATTGGTATAATTTTATCCATATGGAATATGCATCATACGTGTCAGAATTGCCTTGGTGAGCAGTATATAGTTTTCACAAGTTCTGTACCTAGCGGCCTGTTAATCTATCATTGGATTTATTTATTTATTCATTTATTTAAATAAAAAACAACTGACACTTCCAATGGTACAAACTAAAAAATACTTTCCAGGAAAGATTTTTTTTCCATATTGATTTAATAGGTAGTCCTGTAAAGTGAGTACTCTGTACACATTTTCAGCATGCATGAAAATGGAAACTGGCAACTGAGAGAAGAGCGTCACTCTGTATGACTCTTGCTCTGTGATACGACCTACTTGTTAGAATTTTGTATCAAATTACTGCCTTTTTATTTTTTAATGCTTTAGCATTAGCAGAACTAGTCCTTTCATTATAATTGAGTTTTTCTTATTGTTTAGCTTTGTCTTGCAGCAAGACTCAGAAGGTTCCTAGAAGGCACAGTATAAGTGCTAATTATATCAATAGAAGGCAACATCCAAGGAATAAAATGTAAGGACTTGCCAGCTGCACCATTTCTGTCCAAATTGGCATCAGAGTTTTGAAGTTTATATTTAAGGTTTTTGCTCAGGCCTGGTACAAGAAGTGCAGAAACTCAGCACTTTGACTATGAGATTCCTGGTAGCCCTAGGCTCATCACAGTTGTCCAATTTTAAAGAAGTTTCTATGAGATTTTTCTGAGTTTCTGAACTGATGTTGTTTTATTGCATTTTTACCTGTGCAGGATATGAAAGACAAGTATTACTTTTGTGGATAAAGTTTTTAGCTGCTGAGTGTGTATCTGTTACTTTATACATGCTCCGTTATTTGCCTTCCATTCTAAGTGAAAGTAAGTTTTTAGACTGCTAAAGGGTCCCTGGGTTGTGGGAGTGCTCAGGGAAAGCCAAGATACCAAACACCTGTTTTTCACTAAACTTGAGGATGTTGGGTAGGTCAAGAGGGGAGCTGTGGGTTAGCTCATTCCACTGTAAAGCAATGAAAGCCATAAAATATTATGAGCAAAAAGCCACCTGTTCTTGAATTAGTGCTTGCCGTCTACCTTTGTGGTTTAAATTGAAAGTTCAGTATCTAGGCAGCCTGTTTTCCTTTTGCTCTGACTTAACCACAGTGTGTCAATTTGTACAGTGCCTTCACAACCAGCTCCATCTAAAAGCTCTTTGTAAAACACAAAAGCAGGTGCATACATGCATCCCTTCCTCTCCCAGGCACCGCACACTAACTACAAAGCTACTTTTCTGTAAACAAAGCATAAAAATCAGGCAAGTGTCAGAAGCTAAACTCAGTATCAAAGTATTAGAGATTTTCAGAAAGATATGTCCTTCACAATACATGGCTGAAACAGTACTCCTTGATTGGCTTCAGGTTCTGTATTCTACAAATACAAGTAGCAGCTCTCCTCTGGCAGCTTCGTCATCGTCCTTTGGACAGAAAAGCTGATGGTCTGTCTGTACTGCTGGGTGTCAGTATGGAAAAGCATGAGGTTTTGTATAATCTGGTAATTTGGTTGGGTTTAGGGCTATTTTGGAGGTGTGTGTGTTTGTTTATTTTTGCCTGGCAACATATTAGTTTGTTCAGAGTCGAAGTGTAAGAGTGGGAGTAAAGAAGCTGATCGTACAGAAGAGCCATGTACTTGATGGGAAGTACTCTGTAGCCGGAGGGGGCTGGGCTTTGTCATCCCATTACTACACTGACCAAAAGACAACTGGCTGAAGGCAAGAAAAACAACTGAAGAGGGTTTTATCATGAGATGCCTGAGGAGGTGGTAGCCTGAACAGATCTACTCTGTCCTGCTCTAAAGGTAATGTCAGTGTGGCTGACTTTCAGGGATCTTTTTTACCCCGGTTCCAGCGTATATCCTTTGATTCCTGATCTTCCAAAAAATGCTTGCTGTTACTGATCTCAGGGATGCCCCTGTGCGTGTTTTTGCTTGCGGCGATTCAATCTGTTGTATTTGCCCATTTAACATCCAGTTTAGTGGACCCTGCAGTATGAGGCTGTTGTGGCCATGTTATGCTTTTACGAGCAAGTCTTTTTTTTCATTAAGTCTTTGGCTTTTAAGATATTTGGGGCAACAGTTATTTTAGGCAATTATGTGTAATGCCTAAGTGAGAACTATGCTCATCCTCCCCTTCCCACATTGTCAGTGAAGCGAGCTAGAGAGTGAGAGCAAGCATGCTTGGGCTGTGATTCAGATATCATGTGGGCTGAGGCATCGTTTCTGGAGATGCTTCTCTTCTTTCCACAGACAGCTTGTCTAGCAAGTGTGCAACAAAACTCAGGCCAGGGTCTCTTTTAATACTCTTTTGTGAAAAAGATGTAAGCATAAGGCGCTCCACCCTCTTCTGGGCAGCTATGAATGGATGGGAGTCTGTGTGCTAGATCACATCTGTACACCTCTGCCACTATATCTAATGAAGCCCTAACATCCAGAGGTGCAGCTTTTGTGAGCACTCTAAAGGGGCAGCTGTCTGCCATTTCCACTGCAGATGGCACAGTCTAAAACCATGGCCTTCCCACCAGATGAGGGCATTGAAAATGCAGGTTTGTGAAGGATGCAGGCTTCTGCAGTGGTCCATGTGTACTCTGGCAGAGGCTGTGAGCAACAAGCTGGCTGTTCAGCTCCTCAGGGAAGTTTGTGCCTACCTTGCAAGGTCACTCATCTTCTGGTGGACATAAAGGAGAAGTTTTATCTTTAGTAAAAGAAAAACTTTTTTTTTTTTGCAATATGGTATGTTGGGCTTAAGGAGTAGTCATATGCAGTTTAGGCTTGTAAGTTATCTTTACTGTTAACATACATTTGCCAAGCACTACAAAATGCCCAGGAGAACTTCATCTTGCCTGTGTTTCAGTGGTTTGCTATTTTCATGTTTCTCTGTGGTTTTGTTTTTTTAAAAAAATTTGTTGTCCAGAGCAAAATATTCCTTCAGATAATGTATAATTTTTAGTCTAAGTACAGTTGTTCTTATTTTGTTAGCTCTGGCTTATTTAAACTCGAGGATCAAGTAAGCCAATAATCAGTTTAGTTTTGCAAGCAAAGGAAACAAAAAGAAATAGCTAGGGATGTTAGAAAAATGGAAAGGAGTTGCCTCTGTCTCTGTAAGAACTACACACAGATTAACTGATGATTTTAA
The DNA here is from genome assembly GCF_963210335.1 of Falco punctatus. NCBI lineage: Eukaryota > Metazoa > Chordata > Aves > Falconiformes > Falconidae > Falco > Falco punctatus. The sequence continues at coordinate 21,682,169 of NC_137592.1, read as the reverse complement.
TGCCAGTATGTCAAAGTTAGCTTAAATGACTTTTATTAAAAATACCTTAGAAAACCCTTAAAATTAAAAAAAAAATCCAAAAAAGATTAATGAAGTGGCTATTTGATTTAGTATTTGTACAGGCCGCTATTTACCAAAAGCAAAACCTCATATTCTGCTCTGCATACTCCAAATCCACTTCCTCAGTTTCTGAGCTTATGCTGTCAACCATTTCCAAAGCTCTGTGGTAGCACCGTTAATAATCCTTTTGATATTCTTTTTTCTAATAAACGTAAATCATCATGAACTCATTTGGTATTAGCATGGATGTCGTAAGTATTTCTATGGTATTCCATCACTTAATAAAAACACTCTGTTGTAGATCTGACTAAAATTAAAGCAACAACATTACCATGGACAAAAATTTGAAGGAATCCCATCTCATGTTATGAATATGACATATTCATATGAATATGAATAGTACACTGCCGTCTACTTCGATGTGAAATTTGGCTGGATTGTGGCAAGTGTGACCATGAGGGAGGCAAAAGACTGATTCTCGCCACCTCTGAGCTTGGAGAGGGCTCCCTGTAGCATCCCAGGGACATGGTGGGGCTCCAGGTGTTATGCACAGGGTGCAGACCCTCCTGCGTACAAAGGTGAGGCCAGCAGAGCTGTTGCTGCATTTTGCTTGTCTCAGCACAAAGTCCTGGGCAGCGGTGACCTGGACACTGACACTGGGCAGGCACTGCCGGCTTTTTGTTGCTTAGGTCAGCAGTGGCAAAGGTGTCTGCCCCCCAGGATGGGGCTGCTGTCCACGGAGCTGGGCTGCTGCTGTCAGGTCTTCTGTTTCGTGTAAAGCTTCATCTCTCACAGCTGAGATGTGTATGAGAATTCTGGCTTTGATGCTGCCAGAACTTGGACTTCTGCTGTAAGCAGGCCTGAAAGTAGAGAAAGGAGTAAGAAGGTCCAGCTCAGGTGGCTTTTCAACCACTGTAAGCTGTTGTTTCTCGGTGACCAGTCCAAGGATAATGTCCACAAAGCGAGGGTTTGCCTGTTTTGGTTTTTAAGCAGATCACTTTATTAATCTCTACTGGAATGCTGCTTAAATTTCATAGCGCGAGGCAGTGCCAGGTACACAGCAACTGGGCAAAGGAGCTCTGCGTGCTCTGCCCTTCCAGTGCCATACTCTGAATTTGCCTGCTCACCGCAGCATTTCTCCAGCTGTGGGGACAGGTGAGATTATGGGCAAAGTAGGACAGAGCATGCAGGATCACAGCATATTCCTTTGGCAGGAGGAAAAAAAAGCAGGCTCAGAAAACTTAATGAAGTCAACAGGACCAGGATTTCCTTATTTTAACTTTTAATTTGGTTTAGTACATGGGTCTTCTTGCTCTGGTTGCTGGTCCTTGTGGTGAAAACAAAGCACTGAAGTAGATGAGAAAAGGGAGATGAAACTATGGCGTTACTTCAGTCCAGCATCAGCCATAAAGATGAATTAAAAACCAGAAGTAGAATGACTCATTTAACATTGCAAAACAGAAACCCTTCTCTTTAATGTTACTGAAAAGACACATCTCTCCATAGTCACATCAAAAATAAAGCCTGTATTGAAATTGCTGGGGAGCAATTTAAACTTTGCTATTGATTTGTACAGTTCCTTTGCACTGAAATTTTAAGTAAGATTTTTCTTATACATTTTGGTTTTGCTTTCAGGGGGATTAGTTATTTACATTTAGGCTGGGGAAGCAGAAGGCAGACTGGTTTATAAACCTCACATTACTGACCATTTTTGTCATACAGTGGGCTATTATTTTGTCAGTAATTGCAAATGATCTTTGCATTGCAAAGGTATAAATTGTCAAATTCTCGACATCTAGTCAAAGTAAAGGAATATGTCAGCTTTTTAATGAGTCCAAATATTGGTCTGCATGATTATTTTATTTATGTGATTGAGGTCAATTACATCCTTTTAGAACACGAGCAATAGTAATCACTTAAATTTTTCTGTTAGCCTTTTAACTGTGGTTAGATGTTTTTTCCTAAACAGCTTCTTCTAATATCTTTAATTTGCAATATTTTTACTGGTGCCAATTGTTCTGCTACAGTTTTGCAACGGATATAAACCACAGTGGTTTGTTCATTACACTAGATGCCTACAGATTTCTTTTTTTCTGTAACTGTGCTGTATGATTTTTATGTGAAATTGCTTCTATACAACTGTAACTAATAGGATTTTCCTGGAAACAATCAGAACATCTTGTACCAATGTTTACAATAAATATATAAGAAGAAATTGATAGCTATCTAACAGTCCCCAGGAAGATGCAAAGCCAGCCTCTGAATGTTTTTCAAAGGTAAAGATTGGGTTTTATTTTATTTGTATTAAGACTTATCATGTTATTTGAATTCCCTTGATATTTTTGTCATACTTCAGAGCCTATTTTTACATTGTCTGTCCATTGAACATGCTGGTCTTACATGGTGCCTGGGAAATGTTAATTGAACAATCCTGAGTTTAACCCCTCCTTCAAATATTTTGTAAAAATACAGCTGTTAATAACATTTATTTGGCTTCAATTTAAATATGAAAAAATCTATTTCAGGAGGTTACTGAAAAAAAAGTTTAGACTTAATATGTGTTCCCCACATATTAAGAGCAATGGCATGTGCTGTAAAGAATAAAAACCACAACACACAGACATCAGTCCTCATGGGCTAATGGAAATCTAGACCTGATTAAAAACCCATTTCAGGACTTTTTTATTGCAGGGGTGGGTTTGATAGCTGTCAGTGTACAGGAAAATAGCACATCTGGAATCTTACTGTGTACTTGTGCTGGCTGGTATAACTCAACCTGTGTGTCAGATATTTTTTTTAATAGCCAAGATTTATTTGGTTTCTATTAATTTTTTAAAAGTCTTTAGTAAGTATGCTTATTAAGTACTAAATTTTTACCCTCCACAAATTAAAAGCTATATTTTAGTAGTGAGCAGTTTCCTTTTGAGAAAAGTAAGAAAGCAGAAATATGCATTAGTAACACGGAAAGTTATTTGATTGCAAATGTACCCCAGTAGATTCTCAGGGATGCCTATTTTGCAGTTTGTTTAACAAAAGTTGCATTTTTCTTGTGACTTTTCTACCCAGATATGGGAAGTCTAAATTGAGATATTAAACAAGTAGCAGGCTCTGACTCACTATAATATCGAGAGTTTATTTTCCCATTAGGACAGTGTATATGCCTAGGAAATTGTAAATATTGTTTAAAAAGCACTCAGATTTGCTTGTAAAATATGAAACTTTAATAAAGAAGACTTTTTTCCTAAGCAATGTCTTGCAGAAAAATGAAGTCAGCTACAGATCAAGAACTCCAGTGTTGTTTTGGTTTCAGATCTAACCATAGTTTTAATGAAATATGTATATTTGTAATCATCATGAAGTTAAAAGCAAGAACAGAGCAACAGAAGTCCTTTGACAGTGCCCCACATCTTTAGATTTATTGTCTAGTTAAATTTTTAATAGTGCAGTTTCAGAACTTTTCTAATTGCTCTAGAGGTTTGTACAGCTGAAATATTTAGTATGTTTTCATATATTCAGATCATGGTCTAAAATCAACAATGACCTTGATGTTGCCTGTCTTGGATGGTCTTAAAAATTTCCAAAGATTGAACTATGCATATGAATTATTAATGCTTATGGCTGACTTACTCAAGTGTCATTATAGTCCTGTCTTGCTCTGCCAACCCATAATATTAATAAGTTCTTGCAGGTTTGAGTTGCCAGGTGAAATTGTAAGTCTTCAATAGGAAAAGAGCCAGAAGGGCATAAATTCTAATCATGTTCTGTTATCGTCAAGATGTTTTTGAAGCAAATAATATACTATTTATTCATTTTATATACACTATACATAGACACACATTTAAATGTCATTTCCGTGTTAAAATGACTAGTTAAAAAAGTCATAACAGAGGACCTCTAGAATGTCACTACAAAGTGCCCCGAAGAGTTCAGTCAATTCATTTGGCTGAGGTGGAGAATGAAAAGTACGCCCTTCTGGGGAAGAGTCACCCTCTGGAACAAGGAGAGCGTCCATCAGTTTTAGGTGGACCAAAGTCGAGTGAAATACTTGCACATGAGAGATTTGTCAATGTTTTCCAATACCATAATATTTGTCCTCAAATATACCAGTCTTTTCAATTTCTTAAGGACTTTAGAGCAGAGTGCAATAGTGACTTCTCGATAATTATTCACACTTTACAAAAGGTACCATGTGCATTTCCCAATACCTTAGGAAGTATTATGTGTGAGAAGTAAGCTGTACTTGTCAAAATAACAAAGCAAAGCTTATGTTGTAAAGCAATAGCCTGGCTTTTGGTTTTCTTACTAAGCAGAAATTTTCAGAAAGTCTTTGATTTTTAGAATGCTGTGATTCAAGGGTAGTCAGTGGGAGACAGTCTGGGCATTTATTTTTTTCTGAATTGTTGAACAGTCCTGGGCTCTTGCACTGGGTTCCTGCCTTCTTTTGCTGATTAGTCTTAAAAGGTGTAAAGCTAGGAGCAGGAAATGTTGATAACAAAGTCTGCTTTACCAGACAAGTTCCCCATTTTAACCCTCTAATCAAACTGAACAAAGTATGAAGTTAAGGGCAGGAGTCTGCACTTAGAAATTACTGAGAGGTACCATTTTTTTATCTTGTGTAACTCGGACTGTATCTATTTGATTTTTGCAGGTAAGAACAATTTGTAGTATAATTTTGCATTGTTTTGTTGCAAAGGGTCAACACAGAGTCACTGCTTTTCTTCTTAATCTCAAAATAAATTGAAATTAAAATAGGTCAACACAGTAGGGGGTGTGCTCCACAGGACTTTCTGGAGGTAGGGATTCATATTAATGGACCAAGGATCGTGGTTTTGAGAGGCACTCCCCGTCAAAACACTGCTGGTGTAATGCTGGGTGTGTTGGACTGTTGTGCTTCTCTCTGCCAGGGCAACTACTTCAAAATGAGCCAATTTTGCTCCACAGACCACAGTGAGTAGCTGTCACCACTCAGCCCTGCTAGGCTTATGAGGTGCAGGTCCACAATACCTTGGCCAGGAGGGTAAGTACTGTTGTGGGACAGGTGATCTGAGCTCAATATTCTGGTGGGGGACACAGAGGCACCCTGCTCTTGTGTAGCACCATGCCTCTGCATTCAGCAGGCTTTTTTGGTAGAAACCCCATGCCGGGTACGACCTTTATCATTGATGAATGTCATTCAGTGGGCTGCTGGTCACAGATAGATCAGAACTGTGTTACTTTTATTCATGTTCTAATTCTGCGGTGAACTAGGTCAATTATTTGCCATTGCTTTTGGATGCTTGCAGAGATCCATCACGTTTGTTTTCTTCTGTATCCAGACAGTTTAAATTTGGCAGTGCTTACATGTGCAGACAAGTACTATTAAAGGTGTGAAAATATTCCCGCAGGACTGCAGCTCTTGTGTTGATTCCTGGATTTCAAGAGAGAGGACAGATCCTAACGATGACCTGTTAGCCATTTCTGCCAGGCATTTTCACATCAGGCTTATAGACTTGAGTTCAACCAAAGCTTATTTTTTTTAGAAAGGCATTTGGTTTTGCTATTAAGTCTTCAAGTGGCAGGGAATATATTATGTCCTCAAGTAGACTATTTTAGTGCTAATTTGCCTCCCTAGTAAAAATGCACATTATTTTTAGTCTGATTTTGTCTGCTCTAGGCATTGGACTTTTTCATATCCCTGTCTACAAGCTTAAAGTAGACTGGATGATTTATAAGATGGGAAATATTTTTGGCATGGATGAGCTTATAAACTATGATCAAGTCAAGCATTCAAATTACCTTGGATAAGTTTGAATCTCTACAGTCTTTCAGGAATAGACAGGTTTTCCAGCCACAGACCCATTCCTCTAACCCTTTTCTGAACTGTTCCTAGTTTCTGAACATCCTTTTAAAGTAAAAGTCAGCTAGAGAGCTCAAACTCTGAGATCTGATGCTCTTTTAGTACTCGTAATTTGCCCCGTGATCTTAAGATGCCTCAGAGTACAAAATAACTTTTCTTTAAAAAATTGAGAGCTTTATCAACCTTACAGAGCTCTCTTTCAGGACAGTAATTCTCATCATTACAGCTGTCACACCGTATTTACTGCTGTTGCTGTTTTCTGTTGAAATGATAAAGCCAAGCAATGTCTGCAATTGTTAACATCATCCTGGGTACAAAAAATCTCATGTTTCCTAGCAGACCCTAAAATAGCAGTAAAGTGAGGAGGAAACCTTTGGCAACTCTGAAAACCAAGAGCAGAAAAGTTGCTGCCTAGTGACAGCAAAGTGGCTGAGGACATGAGGATGACAAATGGGAGTCTGTGTGGGTGACACCTCAGGACACAGCTATGGAAAGCTCTTGTTTGGGATAAGATTTTCCTGTGTCCCAACATGCAAAGTTTGGGTGCAAGGGCCAGATCTACAGGGCCTGCTTGGCAAAATACAGTTGAAAGAAGGAATCTGTTCAATCCCTTCTTGAATGCACCAGTGTTTCTGCTTCTGAACATAAGTCCCACAACAGCCATGTCTGTTGTCCTAGTAGCTCTGCTATAAACTAGTAGACATAAGGCTTTGGCCTATTGGTGTCGGCTCTGATCATGTTTGAAAGATTTTATTTTTTTTTTTAGCATTCACAGTAGCTTCTCCATTTTACATCTTTATTGAAATTTATATTCTGTAGAAACTTCACATTCGTTCTTCATGGGGAAAGTTTTTTTTTGCCTCCTTGGAGTAAGGGAGCTTTCCAGCCATGGACCTTAGAAGACTGAAGAACCAGGGGTTGGTGTGAAATGCCTTGGGGTTTTTAACCCCACCTGAACTGCAGGTCTCTGTGGGTAAAGGATATTGCTTCATGAATGGACCATATCTGGCGAGCAGGTCTAGTGAACAAGTGAGATCTAGCTGAACAAGAGAGTAAAAGCAAAGTCTTCTGTTCCTGTCAGATTTCAGAGCACCTAACTTCAGGTCTAGTTAAACATAATTTTTTATAATATAATATCTTGTCCTCTGTGGTTGCTACTCCTGCTCACTTCTTTAGCTTGTTTCCCCTTTTCTGGCTTCATTACTTCCTCAAATCCCAGCCATCTTTGGCTTTCCCAGGTCTTCACACGCAGCTATACCTACAGCTGGAAATGGGAATGTAAATGCCAGTAGAAAAGAATGAATTCAAAATGGGTCTTCTAAGGTTTTCTTGCTACTAAGGTGAATATTCCATAAAATACAAAAAAAGAAAAAGGATGCCCCATCTAAAGTAAACCAGTGTAACTCTTATGCTGGTGGGAATATTCTGTACTTGTAAGCAAATGCACAGACTTCCTGCCAGAAGGGGGTAATTGTACAGATGCCTCTAATAAGCTGTGGAGTTTGTTTCATTGAGTAGAGATTTGAAAGTGGAAACCAATGATAGACTTCCTTCCAGGAAATATGTTTTTGTGACATTCAGAGCTGGAAAGTACTATCCCTAGTTTATAAATGGGGCAACAAAGTGTGGAGATGATTATGTGATTTCAGAGAAAATCCAAAAATTTCAGAGTCAGTGTGGAAGAGAATTAAAGTGTGACAGCACTTCCAAGGAGAAATGATACCTCTAATAGATGTAGAGTTAGCTTAGCTTCTCATTGCCTAGCAGAGCCCTACACTTCTGCACTTTGTGGCTGTGAAAAACACCTAATCAAAATGGTGGCATTTTTTGTGTGCTCACTTTTCATAGGTGCAAATGAAAACACCAGATGGAAAACAAAATTTAGCTGACCATGGATGTTTTAATAGCTATATCAAGCATTCCTTTTCTACAAGGACATAGATCTACCACTGCTTTTCCTAACAGAAAGGGTCACTGGAAAAGTTCAAATGATGGTGCTTTTCTAACCAATCTAAGAGAATTAGCTGCACTAAAATGCTTCCTGGCTTGTGTTACCACAAAAATTGTAAAAACAGTTTTACAAGCTGTTGTGCTTTAGTGCAAAGCAAACACATTAAAAACATTTAATGAGCATTGCTTCTTGCATCTTCCTGTTAATTTATGTAATTTAGTCCTATAAAAGAATCAAGAGCTGTTTGTTTGGAGCAGTTTAAGATGTTATTAATAGTTGTTGGTCATGCTGTACTTGTAATGTGAGCCTAGATAGGAACTTGCAGTTATAACAGTTCTATGATATCGAGAGTTGACTCTGCATTTGCTTAAACATGTAGGAAATAAACCAGTTACGACACAGTAGAATGCAGTTAGTTTTTTCTAAACTAGATTTTGATATTCTGGTGCTGTGCACCCTCAGACCTTAAGTCTAAGGGACCTCATGCCTCCACGGTGCCTTTCAAAGTTGGTGTGGAAGCCTCTGCGCACATTACAGAGAGGTGCCTTCGCTCCTACAGAAGAGGCAGAGCCACATGTTGGAAAGCACAGCTTCACACCACATGTTCAAAGGCCCTCTTAGGAAAACAACGCAGAACTGTAAGGGCATGGCACAGATGACCTCAGGGATCATCTCCCTTTTCATTTCCAGAGCTAGCTGGTTCAGGGCAGCGCTGGTTCCAATTACAGCTCAAGCACAGCTGCAAAATTCCAATGGCACCCACATCTTAGGCACAGCTTTACTGCCTCTCTTCCTGTATCACTAGGCTGATACGCAGTATATGCAACTGATTTGGCATATATATAGATTCAAGAGTAACTTGGCATTGTCTATACATATTATTGGCAATTTTTCAAACCTTTCCATTTGTGTGGATCTCAAAGCCGGTCTCGCTTCATTTGTAAATGTGGTTACTTGCCTAAGTCATGCATGATGCCCTTAATAAAGTTATTCCTGCAATAAGCTCAGACCTGTTGGACAACTTTGTGCTGGAACTAATTATGCTTCCTGACATCCACTGAGGAGTGACTCATAATTTGCATATGCTTGCCTTGTATCATAATTCCTGAACTGTCAATTGAACTCATTCTGTGCATTCTTTATAGTTACATTGTATAGTAACATGGTTTTTCATAAGTCACGTAAATTGTGTGTTTTTTCATCTATAGTTTCTTTGTGTTGGAATCTTTCACTGTGCTGTTTTTTTATATCTTGGATACAAACGAAATCCAAAGGCTCAATAAGTAAGGCTTTATGAATAAAGCGGAAAGTTTTCTACTATGTGGGTTTAAAAATACACTAAAAGGAGCACTGCGTTTTATGTTTTGAATTTCTGCTCTAGTGGAGGAGAAAAATTATTAAATGGAAGAGAAAGAAAATAGTTACTGGTGAAAGAAATGTGAAGATGAGGTATGAAAGAGACTGGGACGGCACTTTATTTTCTCTTAGCCCCCTGTGCAAGGCTCGTACCCAGTTCTACACACTACAGTGAGTTACTTTTGGTATATTAGTGAAGAAAAAGAAAAAAAAAATGTGCTGCATAAATTTTAGGCTGGCTTTCTGCATAGAGAAAATTTCACCACTGTTCTTCTCTCTTCTTTGTAGTCCTCAGCATCACTGATGTGAGCCTGTATTTATTTTGATAATTTTGGTTCCTTCTGTTATGAATGACCAGGCTGGGCCTGGTTCAGGCTGGAATATTAGGCAGAAGCAGAATGTGTGAAACTAAGTTTAATCATGATACAATGCTTTCTGGTAGCCTAGATTTACTAGGAAAAAATGCTGTCCCTACAGTGAGGTTAAATGGGTCTAGGTGATATTGCTGGAGCAATAACACACCCTTTAATTCACTGAGTGCAGCTTGTGATAGGAACGTGATGTGCCAGCTGGATAGGATCCTGCTAGGAATGACTATAAACCTTTTTATTAAACATGATTCAGCCTGTCTTTACTTCCCTCTCCCCTCCGCTGGTTCTCCAAATTGCAATTTCTATCTCCTCTTTTATACGGTAGGAAAAATAACCCAGATGAAAGCTTTCATTCTTTGCCTTATGAACCTCTTTCCTCAGACCCCCTAAAGGGAAATTGTTTCTGGAAAGTTTGGACAGTTCCTTTATTTTCCTTAATACTTGCAAACACTAAACCACCACCGCAGCAGAGGTATTTGTATTGCCATACACTGCTTGGTGATTTTTTTCCTATATGACTTTTCCCTGTCTCTTTCGGTTGTCTTCTAGGGCACAGCTTGTGGAAATATGTCACATTTCTGTGGTGCAGCAGAGTGGGAGGCAGCAAATCTGGATCTTATTACCAGTTTGGCCATAGTCTTCCTGTGTGAACATGGGTAAGTTAATTATTTCTTCACTGATAATATGGTGATGTTAATCACTTCGTGGGGCAAGGGTGGCCAATCTGTAACATGCTTGAAGTGTTTAAGCAGTTAAGATGGGGCTCCCAAAGCAAGTCTCTGTTGTGTGCTTGGCTAGCATGGAGACTTCTGGACAACCTGAAGCTCCTCCATGGGACAGAGCAAGTGGCTACAGCTGCTAATGCTGATGCCACCCAGATGCCCTGGGATTCAGCTGCAAGGCAGCCCAGACCTGCTCTTCAACAGGTCCTCAAGTGAATCATGCACGTCCCACCCTGTTGAGATCTTGGTACGAAACATCTAGGACTAGCAAGGCTGGCTATCTCTGTTATATAAAAATAAAAGGAAAGAAAAATAAGCTAAGCTCTGATGAAAGGAATAGCAGAACCACAGCAAAGAGGGCTGGGAGAGAACAGGAGGTCCACTCCCTGCCAGATGCAAGTTTATTCCTGCATGTCTGTTCAAACCATGGTTTAAAAAGTGCCAGTGATGGACCAAGATGGTACCAAAGTGCAAATATTAGGGTTAATTCATATTATAATGTACCTTTCAGCTACCTTCTTGTTCCCCAAAATAAATGGACTGCATGGGTTAAGGACTGCATTCCTCCCCACATGTGTCAAAAATCTCGTTGCTTGCTTGGTTCTCCTGATCCTATAAATCATACAAACTGTGTTCGTCTTGGACTCATACTGCCTTATTTTCCCACTTATTGCATAGCTTGGCAATGTTAGAAGGGACATATTTCCCCTCCCTTTCCTTCTTTTTGTCTTTCTGTTGAGCATTTTATTTAACTGGAACTGTAAAATCAAAACATTAATTGCCAGTCTGCTACAACCCTTCATGCTTTATTTGATAATGGGCACAACTTATACCGCAGTATAAAGATAGTTTAAAAGACATACTAACCCACTCCTTTGAGTGCAAATCATCTGCATGGTGTGTGTAAGAAAAGGGCCCACACTTGGGACTGACAGGGGTTAAGAGCAGATCTGGCAAAACTTGACATTCTTCCCCTAGAAACTGGATCGGGAGAGTGAGCAACATCCAGGCACACAGACAGCAGCTGAGCATTGGGCTCGGATTCACACGCCATGCAAAGCCGATGACACAGCCTAGGAAAAAGGAAGAGGAGGGAAAGCTCCCCCTTGATAACCAGGCTATTCCCTAGTTGCTTTTCTTTCAGATCCCCATCCAGCAAAGCTCTAGCATGGACTTTATATATTTAAATAGTTCCACTGAGGCAGGTGTGATTTCAGGGTGATGACAATTAATCTTATTTAAAATCACGTCTGAAGATTGAATGACTTCCAGGATTGGGTCTTTGCCGACAGTCTTTGGATCATTTAGAAAAAAGGCATCTGCTTAAAGCAATCAAGATACTAGGAGGAAGCCATAACATGAAAAAATGTACCTGTTTTTTTCTATATTGTCTCAAATTAAAGATTGAGTCCCATTTTATTACAGTTTCACACTGCTAAGCCTTCTTTTACGAGAAAAATAGAGTACATTTGACCAACATCTCAAGAAACAGAATTGGAAGAACCTGTTTTGTTAAGTTATGTTAATAAACACCTGTTGAGAATATTTAATTTCTTAAATTCTCCATGTTTTTTGTGAACCATGTAGAAAAGACAAATTACAGATTATTATTATTATTATTATTATTATTATTATTATTTTTAAATGCAGTCTTATCCATTTTGTGGCCTTACTTGTAAATTCTAATCTCTCACACCTGGACATGTCTCCCTTAATGCTGAACCACGCTGAAGATTAAAGATTTTTAAAAGTGCAGGGGTGTATGAACAAGTTCAACGATCTTGAAATTGCATTAGCTGGTAGGGTGTAGCTGGTTTACCAGAGCTACCAAAACAATACTTAACTGCTATACAAACACATCATGCAATTAAATGCATTCGTCTTGTTCATCAGGGTAGAACTGAATCATCTTCCAGAATTCAGCTATGCTTGATATCTGCATGTAAAAGCAGATGTCTTTGATGGTCTAGAAGAAGCTTGCCAGGGTTTTTTTGTCTTCCCTTCCTCAATATACCAGGAACTGTAAATTGAAGAGAGAAGTATAATATGAATATGGGTGTAAAGGCAAAATCAATGTAATTAAGGTGTTTTGCTTCTCCCAAAAATCGCCTTAAGTCTTCACACAAGAATTCTGCTTTTTTGACTAACTTTGCAGGTTTTCATCATTGGAAACATGATATTTTCTGTGGCCTTCATGGACAAGAAAGTGCATATGACATGCTCACATTCTATCGATTTTCCAGATCCGAGAATGCTAATATTTTTCATATGTAATCAACTGCTGTTTACATTATTTGGGGATTTGAAGTCTGTTTTGATGCTTTATGAAGTCTGACATTGCTTGAAAAAACAAATTCTTAATAATTGATTAATAAGCATGGTTGTACCACTTAATCTGTCTGTGCAAAAGAGGCATTATTCCTCTGGGACAGGAATAACCCAGCATTTAGTTAATCAAGTTTTAAAAGCTGTGAATTTAAGCTCTTTGGGATATATACATTACCAATTGCAGGAAGTTGGGAAATAAAAGGAACTTTTCAAATAAAAAGATGTCAATTTAATAGCAAAGGAGCTGGAAACAGATGTTTCACGCAAGGCATAAGAGTTGTGTCATTCCTTTAGGTTTTCAAAGTCACTTCTTGTCAGATGCATTGGTTAAGAGAGAAAATTAATGAGCTGTGTTAAGTTTTATTACACAATCTTCTGATGTGGGAAAGCTTCCCTCCAGGAACAGCTCTGTGCATGGCTTAACTGATTTAGGCATGCCTGCTGCAGTATTCTCCAGAATGTGTTAGAGATCAAAGTAGGGGGAGTTATTCAGGTTTTATGGCAAGGTAATTAAAAAAATATGGGGATTATTACATATAAATCATACTTGCATAAATTTGCTGGCAAAATAAAATCAAATAAACACGTTTAAAAAATGAGATCAGGAAAACATTCAGCCACGTTTTTCACCATTACAGATGCAAAGCTGTACCCTGAAGTCTACACAGTTGACCTCCTCCTTGCACTGCAGAGAATTGGCCCAGTTCCATTTTAGTGGCATTTTCATAAGGGGGGTGGGGGGGTGGGAAGGCACACTGAGCTCTCCTATTTTGTGATGATGTGGAGATGGGCACTTTGTACCAGGTACAGATACAAGACTTCCCTTGGTTTCTAAGGTGATTTCATCTGAAAGTTTATTCTCCTAGAAGCAGAGTCATGTGCCTGAGCCTTCATCTTTTCAATGCGAACTTTAATATACAAAACGAGAGACGAGCAAATTCTGTTATCCCTGCTGTTGTTTCAGTGCAGACTGTAAGCGTAGAGCAGCTTTGGACCAAAAACTTCTGGGAAAAGGGGTAAAAAAGCCCTAGAAAACTGTAAAGACTTTCTGTTCTCGATTACACAGGATTTCTGAGGGGAGTGGGTACAAGCTCAGGAAAGATCACAGCTCATCGTTTCGGGCCATATGCAGGAGAAATGGATGCGTGCACTATGCTCCAAGTAGGGGCTTAGAAGTTCCAGTTTAGAAAGAGGGAGAGATGGTCCAGTTGTAAATGTTGAAGTCCTGATTGTGAAATGCAGAAAACATTTCTCTCTGGGTGGGAGAGGAATGAAGAGTGTTGTGAAACTTCTGTTTAATCAGAGGAGAGCTTCCACATTTCTGTCACATAAATATGCAGAAAGGATAAGCTTATAGCCTCAGCTGTCCTGAATGCAGTGATACCATATGATGACAAAACACACATGCGCATGCCTGTATAAACATATACACAGTTGTAGCCAAAACATATAACACTGTCAGGACTGAGCTCTCTCTCTCTAAGGATGTGCATATGCCCTCTTTGGTCTAATTGGGTTTATGACTCTACATGTGCATGTATATGGAAGAGATATAAAATACAAGTACAGCAGCTTTTAATGTGAAATAACATTTATTTTCTTGTACCAGTTACAGGTCCCTGAGAGAGTACATGTAAAGTTTTCACTGGAAGCTACACAGCTGAAGCACTGGCAACAGAATAAGCAGAATATGCTTGGCTGTCATTTTACCAGTTTTCTTTGCTGCAGTCCTAACGTGCATGAAAGAAGGGATATTGGTTGGCAACCCTGTGCAGATGAAACAGTTCGATCTGGACAATGAAAACCTAGGGAAGTTTCAGGTGAAGATTCTCCTGTGGTTTCCTTCTCTAGGTGATGAAATAATTTCCTGAAGGAAGTGAAGAAACTGCCCCACAATGTCAAATCGTTTAAAGGTACTTGATTGTCAAATATTGTACATCTTAGCTTTGTCTTGGTGTTTGGCATTGCGGATCTCTTCCACTTCCAACCTTTTTCAAAGAATCAATAGATGCTGCATCTAATAATGATAATGAGTATGTATTAAAGATATATTATCTGGAGCTGGAAGCTGAAGGCCAGACCTGAAAGCATTGCAAAACTCAGCTGTATTTGCATACTCCCTGAATATACACTGCTGTTAAGCCCATGTGCACAATCTTGAAGACAAGGACCAGAAAACTCATTGAGATTTTGAAACAACAATAATATAAAGCCCATTGCAAGATTTAATATAAAATCTGAACAGTAAAGAATTCTGTGATGTATCTGGTTCTTGTTTGATGTACTTCTACTGCCACAGTTAATATAGCATTTGCAGCGTACACATAAAGCAGATACACCCAGATTCCTCTCTAAAAGAGTTAAATTAATTTATAGTCATGTATGCTATCTTTTCTGTTGTTTTTTCCCTCACAGTTTCTATAGGCTGTATTTAGTTAATGTAAGTTCTTCTTAACCGTCTTCCACAAAATTTTCTGTTATATAATGGTAGAGGTAGATGATTATAAAGGAGGCTATAAAGATTCTTCTAAGAAATTTCTAAGCATGAAGGGAGTCCCTTTTTATTGATAATTACCAAAGTCTATGAGAATGTACCTCAAACGAGGTATTCGGAGACATATTTTTCTACACTTAGGAACTAATGGTTATATATTTCAGTACAGCAGAGCAAAATTCACCCTTCTGTACAACATCAGTCAAAGTCTTCAAAATATTTCAGCCCCCAAAGTAGAATTAAAGTAGTATAAATTTTCCTAATGGCTGGTGCCAACCCTTCAGACATAAGATTCAATTTCAGCCTTACTTCTTCTGTATACTTGCGAATACCAGTGAGCTGAGGATTTTCTTGGTTTTGCTGCAGACACGCTGCATGTGTGTGTGAGCGTTTTCTGCAAGATCTGCCGAAAGACAAGAACGTACAAAGCCTGTTTTACAGGCTGTCACGTTTGGCCAAGGTCAGTCTGACCTGAGTATTTGGGATGCTTAGAGCAATAACCCCATTAATAGATATGTTCTTGTGTTCAGCAGCAAGCTGATGACTTTCACTGGCTTACTTATGGTTCTCCTGCAAGCCTCAGGAACAACATTGTTGAGAATTTCATTTGTATTTTTGTTGGTTGGTGCATATGTGTTCTCCAGTTGCATCCTGAAGTGCTTTGTTTCATAACTAGTGTGTTGATACTGGATCCCAGTGCTGTTGCTGCTAGCCCTTCCTCCCTCTCCCGGTTCTCTCACTGCCTTCCTGCTACACTGTTGGGGAAAAAAGAGTCAGTATGTTGGGGACATCCTCCATCGAACTCTCTGCTCTGCTGGAGGGGCTGAGGAGGGACCAGAGGAGCAGTCTGTTGACAGCTTGTGTCTCTGCCTCTCCAGTGCTTCCAGGAAGGATGATGCTGGATCTCAGCACAGAGTATGAGTTCCCTGCTCCTCTGTGCTTGCTTTTCCAGGCAAAATGGAGCACCCCAGGACCACGCATCAACCCCTGATGGTCAGCATGCCATACACTGTTGCTTTCCTTCAGCTGAGAGCCCTGGGGGGTGCAGGACAGGAGCCGTTGGTGGCCTTGGCACTAAACCCCTGAGATGCCTGCATGCTAGCGGAGCCCTGGCAGATATGAACACAGAGCCTTCTTCCCAAAATCTGCATGAGCCCTGAATGCAGTTGTGCTAAAGTGATGTTTTGTTAGCTACTTAACATCGTTTCACCCTTTGTAAAATGGCATCGTCACTGGGAAATGCTTTGAAATTTTTATCTAGAAACTGTTTTAAAATTGGAATGTTATTATTACTAGGTTACTGTAGAACTAGAAAAAAAATTACCGTGGACTTTTCCTCATATATGTTTATGCCTAGAAGGCAGCCTGCATGGGCCCGTATCTAGACAGACTCATGGACACAGTCTTTGTCAAGGCATAAATCATTTTAGAGGCTTGCTAGGTTTACTTCAGACAGTTCCATCTTCTCTATTTGGAACAGGCTGTGTTATCAGCCTAATTGCAGTCATTAAACCATTTGCGGCCGGAATTTTTTGTTTGTGTGTTAACATCAATGTTGGCAAGAAAATGATCACTAGAGGTGATGCTAACTATAAAATATGTAATTGCTCTCCAGTAACAGTGACTAAGGGCTTTAAAGGAGAAACAGGACCCTATAAAAGCTGCTCATTCTGATTCTAAAAGGATCAGATAAAATAAGGAACCTGCTCTGAACAGTTGGGATGATTTTGTGACGAGATACATGGCTTGGGCAATCTGATTATGGGCCATCTGCATCTCATACCTCCTTGGAGGCCGTATTTGATGTTTAATGTTTTTCCTTTGGGGTTGCACCATCTTTTGCTTTCAGCTCGCTACACTGATGAGTTTTTGATAGCTTCTTGTACAAAGCAGTGCATTTTAATGGTTTTGCCTAACTAGAACTAAATTAGTTTGTATGAAGCAAGGGCATACCTTTCTGACAAAGATCTCTCTAATCCATTATGTTGTGTTATATGTCTATTGATCTTTTTTTATAAGTGCAGTGATTTGGTAATTATCTTTAAATCCTTTCTCTTCTGACTGTGCAGTGTTTAATGTGTGGTTTTATTGATTAAATAATGGCATACACTTAACGTAACAACAATGTGTTTCTTGCAAGATCTTCCTCATTAATAAATTAGATGCACCATGTATTCAAGCATGGCATCAGTTAAGCTGACAGGCACAGAGGATGTTGCTGGCCTGGTTCTGGTACAAGTGTGCAAGCAGGTATGTAACACTGCATTGCGATGTTCAATACAAATTCAATTACCTCAGCAAAGTTGCTGTAAGAGGAGAAAACTTTTTTACATCTTGCAGTGAATATTGCTGAGGGTGAGTGTTTTTTTTAATGGGATTTTCATCGTTGTCAAGACTGGTATTGTAGAGATAACTGGAATTTCTGGTGTGGCCATGCAAAGACATAGAATCTGCTGTCCTATGCACTGTGGTGTTCTCTAGAGTTATAACACAACAGCAATTTGTGGAAACCAGGGAGAAAATAAATTTATCAGATAATCCTAAATATTTTCAGTGGTGTTACATTGTTTCCCTTTCAAATTATAAACACACTTGCCTATATGCCTCCCTTTTTTGCAGCACTGTTGCCAGTTATTCCATTCTCTGTTTCTTTATGCATTGAGTCTGGCTGAGATGGAGTTAATTTTCCCCACAGCAGCCCTCACGGTGCTGTGCTTTGTATTGGTGGCTAGAAAGGTGTTTGTGACACATCAGTGTTTTGGCTACTGCTGAACAGTGCTTGGAACAGCATCAAGGCTGTCTTTCCAATATTCCCCTCTCACCAGTAAGCTGGAGGTGGGCGAGATCTTGAGAGGGGACAGAGCCAGTACCGCTGACCCAAAGTGATTACATACCATGTGATGTCTGCTTAGCAATAAAACCTGAGGGAAAGGAAGAGGAGGGGAGATACTCGTTACTATGACATTTGTCTTCCAAAGCAATTGCTGGGGGTACTGAAGCCCTACTTCTGAGGAAGTGGCTGGACTTCACCTGCTGATGGGGAGTAGAGGATAAATCTTTTGTTTTCCTTTGCATCCATGCAGCTTTTGCTTTATGAAACTGCCTTTATCTTGACCCATGCATTTTTTTTCCATCTTATTTTCTCCCCCCTGCCTGTCCTGCTGAGGATTAGAGTGATAGAGCAACTTGGTGGGCACCTGGCATCCAGCCAGGGTCTACCCACCACACTTTAGTGAGTAGCCTTCATTCAATTATCACATAATCACACAATTGTTTACCTTTTACACATACATTTACAAAATCTAATGCAATGTGAGTTTAAAGGCAAAGCCCAACCAAACAAGGAGTGAATCAATACACTGAAAGTCAAAAAGGTAGCCCTGAGATGTACTTTCTAAACATGAAGCTGCTCAGTCAGAAGGAGGAATTTCAGTTCTTTGCAAGTAAGCCTACTATGGAAATCCTTCTTCAAGAAGGCGTACACATCTGTTTGTCTTTCCATGCAATGTGCACTGTGGCAGGATGAAAATCAGAAGCAGAGCTAGTTGCCCTTCCAGGAACTCCCAGATCTAATGTATGATTATAATCTTGGCATCTAGACCATTTGAAGATGGCACAAATAATAACAGAGAACAAAACCCAACCCAATTGTCCCTAAATTCCAGTGCAGAAACTATAGTTAAATCTCTTTTGACACACTTCAAAACCAGCTTGTGTTTTTTCTCTGCTTGTTCCTTATGTTCACTGTAGGTAAGTGACTGCTTTTCAGCTTTGAACTAATTATCATTCCTGAAAGCATTTTCCAAACCACAACCGCTTTATGGGCAAGCTTCTCTTCTCAGTGAATTACAGGAGTTTTGCTGGTGACTTCAATGGGAGCAGGAGCAGCGTTAATGAAGTAGTCCTATAAAAGAAAAAAGGGGGGAAAAAGAGGAAAACTGCTTTACCAGTGCTTTGGGGTTAAGGTTAGAAGATTGCTATAGTCGTTACAGTAAAATGATTCATTCTACAGCTTTCTCTTTAAAATGGAAGTGCAGCATT
Source organism: Falco punctatus (assembly GCF_963210335.1). Taxonomy (NCBI): domain Eukaryota; kingdom Metazoa; phylum Chordata; class Aves; order Falconiformes; family Falconidae; genus Falco; species Falco punctatus. The sequence continues at coordinate 21,663,010 of NC_137592.1, read as the reverse complement.
GGCTTACTGTGCACATCCTGACCTCTGCCTGTGTACCCGCTCTTGCTGTATACTCTGATTTTGGCAGGAAGCAAATATTGGAGTCTTTTTTGCTTTGCATTTGATAGTGACAACATTTTTGGAGTCCATGTGACAGATCAGCTATTTCTCCCCTGCTGCTCTCAAAAGTTTTCATAATATCAGCCTTAAAAATCACATTTCTTTGGCAAATTTCTCCAGGATAAAAGTCAGCCATAAAATGGAAGAAAAATGCCTTTAGGCTTACGAATTCTTCTTTCTCCCAAGCAGCAAACTGCTGTTATTTTGAGAAGTGTCTGTGTTCATTGTTTCTCTGAAATCTGAACTTTTTCCACTTGGAGACAGTTAACTCCCTGAGAATCTCGCAGAAACAGTATTAGATGTTGATCTCTTCACAGGAGAGCAGGGAGCAGCAGACAGCCAGACCACATTGATCCAGGCTGCAGGACATGTTTAGTGAAAAATCTATAGAGCTCAGCTTAGGGTGTCAGCTGTCAGTCTGTAGAGCATCTGTCAGAGGAGTATTTGCTTCACTGCCGCTGAATGTGAGTAATGCTTTCACAATATGGCAGTACGATGCTATAGATTACAGTTGTAATGGAGCACATCCTGAACAGCTGAGCCTGCTCTCTCTCGCTCATTCAATAGCAAGAGTTGCCTCGCTATAAGAACTTGGGGGATTATGTACTCCAAACAGCTGTCTATAGCACCATGGATTTATTTGGGCTAAATGAGAACTTGCTTTCTTTAGCTAAATCAAACTTTATCAGACAGTTTTACTGTTGGCAGTTAAAATAAAATGTGTTTGCTGAACAGTAAACACCTTGTTACTGTTAGGAAGGATTATATAAACAAAAGGCATACACAATGAAGTCTTATGCCAACTGACTTACTGTCAAAATAATATACTGCTGTTAGCGGAATTGTGCTCACTTGAAGGAAATTATAGGCCTAAAACCACATCTTGAATGACAAAGAAACCATTTTTCCACAAATAATCTTTATAAAGTTTAATACACTGTGCCTTGTAGAAGTGGTTTCAGAGAGCAAGGATGCTGTATCCTCATAAAGGAAGGCTAGGAAAAACTGGGTGAACTGCCCGAAATCTTTAAGGTTTACTGTATTTGCATAATGCACTGGATTAAGTAGATTTAGGATACTCCCCTCTAGGAGAGATGTGGAAGTTGGTTTTGTCCAGCAAAAACTCCGAATGCTCCCTTTCAAAATAGGATACACTGTTCTTCTGTCACTTACTACACTATATAATCTATGTAACTGCAGAACACTCATGAGCAACCACATAGATGTCACAATAATATCAGATATTTATGCACTGTAAATCAGCTTCCTTTCACTCAGGAAACTGAAAGGAAGGCAGACATTCTGGTTTATAATCACAGGGAAAAAAAGACAGGTCCAAAATCAGCAGAGTCACTGAAAGGAATAACACTGACTACAGAGGTGTGGATTATTCTTCAGAGAATTTGAAAATGAGTTTACTTTCTTTCTGTTAAAAGCTGAAGTCCCAATTCAGGAAAACAGGGCTAATACTATCTGCACTTTCTCACTCTCTTCTGAATTTCACCGTGCAGAATGATTTGCATTTCTTTCTATGAATGTACAAAGCATTTCATTTAACTTTTTACAGTTATAACACAAGAATTGAGTTGAAATTACCAAGAAATCTGTTCTGTTTGCAGAACCCACTATGTGACTGTAATGTCAACTGGAAATATGGACAGCACCTCAAAATTCAATGGCTATAGCTAAATTTGGGCTAGTGATTTCTGTTACAAATAACTTCTCAAGGATAACTTGAGGAGAGATTCATAAGTCTGCAAATTCTTGGGGAAAACTCTGTACTGTATACAAATATGTGCTGAAGATCCGTTGAGCATTTATTAGCATAATTAGGTTATTCGTTACTACATGTATGTATCTTACTTTGGAAAAAATTATTTTTCTAGGAAAAGAACATGCTGGAAGCTTGAAAAGGAGAATTGTAATGGTGCCTTATAAATTTTCCTTTAGGCAAAACTGGCTCCAGGTGAAGTTAAGATGAAGCTTTCCACACGTTTCCCAACAGAATGTCTTGCTTCCTTAATGTTATGCCTGACCTTAGAAATGCACCTTTTCTTTTCCATGTTCTTACTGAAAAGCTCATATAATATTATTTTGTGGACAAATACACCTATTTTGTTGTAATTTCTTTTCCCAGTTTTTTAGGGAAACTCGAGGACCCAGTAATAATCCCTCTGTGCTGCTTGTCATGGCTGTATGGTTTGTAGTGCAATAAAATGCAGACAGGTTCTTAAATCTACCTTCTGACATCTTAAAAAAAGTCACAAATGAAAAGATTTCTTCTACTTCATCTTTCAGTAGCAGTTAGAAAAAGATATTTAGTTACTAAATGTTGCTGATGTAAACCTCAGGACAAGGTCTAGAACTATCATTTTATTGTGTTCACTCAAAAGGGACATTTAAGTGTCTTTCCATGGGAAATCAAGAATGAGGTGACTTCATGAGGATTTGCTATTGGTCTTCTTAAAGTATGTATATAATTTATGCTGGTACGCAAGTGCTCTACCTTGGTTAATTAATTAGGGTCAAACCCATTACAGGTTCACATTGTTGACCTTTGACATAAACCTGAAGGATCAGGAAAGATGATCATCTATTTTAATTATTTTCTGAATTCAGTTTTTTAAAGAAGGCAACTATGGACGAGGTATTTTACAGAGAACATGATACCTTGGAGTTTTGTCCTTCCTTCAAACCAGGCATTAAATGGCTTACTGTTCAAAGGAAAAGTCTGTCATTTATGAAACTGAATGCAAATATGGTAGCACACTATGCTTCTTTCTTGCTTGTATCAAATTGCTTTCTATGGGATGTGATATGGCACAGACAGAACTGTGACAAAGGAGGATTCATAATTAAAGTCAATTCTCCCATGCACTAACAGGCTCCAGTGAGAAGTAATTAACATTTCCTGAGCAAGTTGCTCTGTAAGCAGCAGGTCAAGTGAGGCATGGCTGCCTTCAGATTTATTTCCTTCTGTCCATTAAATTTCTTGCGCTGTAAAAACACCTGACACTTAATGAGGGAGATACCTGTCATAACTGTTACGAGCTACTTGTACCCTGACTGTCTGGTTAGTTCATGCATATTCCTTGGCCAGAAGCCTACTGCTACACAGAGGGTTTAATTGCAGAACTGAGCCTGCCATCCTCTTTCAGCTATTGCACTGACCTAGCTACTGATTATCACTGTATTTCTAGGAACTTAGTTATCTCTGTGACCTGTAATCCTTTGTCAAATGTGGTTGACATTTGGGAAAGATTTCAAAAGTTAGGAGATAAAGCTTGTGATTGCATGGGTTCATTTCCTTAGGGAAGGGTAATACACCAATATATATATGTATTTGCAGTGATTTATCTGGTAACATATGTATCAAAGCTGTAGGTAATTTGAGATTTTGCAGTACGTATAAATGTTGTGTTCTGAGAGTAGCAAAATGAATTTAAAAAATGAAGCACAAAGGAGCTTGAAAAATTCTTACCTTGGATCTACTGCCAGAAACATAAAGTACTTTACCTCTAAAAATCAGAGCCCTGTCTTCCAGGTGATGCAAGTTTGGCCTTTAAACAGGGATCAAACTCTTTTCTGTGTGAAAAATAAATGCACATCTATACTTTGGCTACTATCTCATTACTCTCCATGGGCATTAAGCACACAGCCTACAACTGGCTAGTAAATATCACCACTGCCTCCAGGTAGCTTCTGGACTTTCCTAGCCTGCATTCACCTCACTTTTAACCGTTAATTAATTTTAAATTCTCTACAGGGCAGTTATCAAACTCGGCCATCTTTCACTGAGACAACAACATCCTAGTGGACCTTCTTCTTGGTCACCATTAAAGCAATGTCCAGCAGTTTCATTTTTAATTGACCGAGAGTCAGTGGTTCGCAGCTGTTTTGGGTTTCTACCTCTGGCAAACAGAGAAATGCACATCTTTAGTACTGTTTTTGCACTATGTCTTTAGTTAAACTGAATCTGGTTCGTATACCTGCTGCTGTAGTGCTGTCCCTCAGGAACAACGCTGGGCTCCTCTTGCAAAGTTGCCTTTTCTGTGTTTCACAGGCCTGGTGGTAAGGGCACTCGCTGCTTCATCAGGTGTTCTTAGCCCTCTATTGCTCCACCTGCAAAAACACCACCTTGTCTTTGTTGAAATCAGCATTTGACCTTTCTCAGATCATAAACCCCATGATTACTGCTCATAAACTGGCTCCCTGAAACCAGCACGTCCTCTGGTTTCAGGAAGGACAATAATCAGGGACAGCAAAAAATTCAGTTAGGTCTGGTTCAGATAGTTGACTTGAAATGTTTCCTTCCAATAGGAGGCTTTAGGAAGGGGGTGCTGGCTTGTGCACAGAAGGACACAACTGTTAATCAGCAGACAGGACATTTACATCAAAATGGTATTTCAGGAAGACACACAATATGAAGTACATTTTCTTTCTGACATGAAGGGAAATTAAGTTGTATCATGGACAGGTTGTATGCTTTGAACTGTTAAGAGCTCCATAGCTCTTTAAATAAGTGTCAGCCAGAATACAGGTTTCCATGTTTTTGGTAACGCAGATTAGTTCTGACTCTCCTCCAACTGAAATCAATGGGAATTTGGCCGACTACATCAAAGGAAACAACACTAGGACAAGTTAAGTTTGATGCATATGACTGATTATTGAAAAATATGTATTTGTATGCTTGAGAAATAGAACAAAATAAAAACCAGGAATACAATCCCCAGTAGATTTAAAGAAGGGTTTGGATTCCAATTTTTCCTCAATTCTTCTCCAGTAGGTCTTGTTCCAGAGCAGATTTAAAACTATGCAAATAACTGCCTTTCTCCATTTCCCACTTTTCAAGATGGCAAAAGTCTCAGGAAAATCAGATTGATCTGTGAGATTACCAACACTGTGGAAACTGAAAGCATATCAGTATGATTAGGACCTTCCTCAAGATTACTGAAACATCAGACTTTTCCCTTGATTTGGCCTCAAATGTAATCTTTGATCCTGAGCCTAAAATATATCTTATTCTAATGGTAGTTATCTCTAACATGAACCACAACCAGCATACTGAAATGTGTGCTCTGGGATGTGCAGCGAGCCCTCCGTCACACTGTCAGCACAGAAAGGCTTTAAGATTGACTTAACCAGGCACTGGGAAAGCAGGGGTGCCCCTTGTCTCCCTATACGTAAAATATCAAGGGAAACAACCTGGGTAAAAGGGACCATGAGCACAGCGAGGTGTAGTCCCTGCTGCGTTCACACCCTCTTTGGGCAGTGGGCATCTATATGCAACAGAGAACAAGAGCTTAATTAACATCCGGAAGAATTCCTCAAGGTATGGGCAAACCCGTCACCAGACAGATGCATGGCTATGTGCAAGAGATGTGATCGCTTTTTGTTTCTCCCTTTCTGCCTTCCCACAGGATCCCTAATGACAAAACCTGCCATTTTTGTCTGAAATGATTTTGAGGATAATGCTATGGGTTTATGTGGATTGCTTTATGCAACTGTTGGCAGTTAGTGTCAACAGTAAAAGATGACCTTTCAATGTATGTTTCTGTTTACAGTGTTCATAAAACCTGGGCTATCTGCAGTCACAAAAATTAACAAATAGATCTGGGTGCGTTTGATTTACTTTCCCAGTCTTGACTTTCTACTAATATGCTGGTTCTCACTACATGTATCCTTTAAACTGTCACAGAAAACTCCCAACCCACCCCCTCATAAAAAAAAGACCCTGCGCTGCACTGCAAACCCTTAAAATAAATAGAAAATAACTCTTTTTTCCCCCAAAAGCACTCACATTTGTTCCTTCAAAATTAGGACTCAGCAAATAGTTGGAATACATCTGTACTCAGAGGAATCCACATCAGATCATAAATTTGTTCATGTTAAACACAAACATATGAATGCACTCTTATATCCAGGGACTATGGAAGGGTTTAGAATTTGCACACTTTACTCTGTGTAATGCCAGGGCAATGTTTCACTCATCTATATAAATAGAAAGCAGGCTTGTTGCATTAAAGGCATAAGTATCCTTATGCTCTGCATAAACATCACAGGATTCAATTTTGCGAAGGAATCACATAATTTGTCATATCTTTGCTTGTGATTGACTTCAGTGATGGGCATACACAAACATATGATTTTCCACTCAGTGTATCAATATGTCTCTTGGTGTGCATTTGCTGCTAGAATAACAGGAAAAAAGATTAACCTCAGATATGCAAATAAGCTTAACTGAATAAAACGAGACAAATTATCCCGACGCTGGAGCAGTTCCTGGTTTGGCTGTGCTGCACGCACTGCAAGAGCACTGGGAGAGGGCTCGTGTGGCTGTCCCTCATTCCTTCCCTCTTTGGGACTCGGGGCAGAGCCGTACTGGGGTGACAGGTACCCCAGCATGGTGAGGCACTGTAGCACAGTGTAAGGTTACATGGCACTACGTTATCCCACCTCGGTGTAATTTAGAGACATGTAATTACTTGAGCCTTACTGTCTCTTCTGAGAGCCCCAGTTTGGCTAATAATAATTAAAAAAGCAATAAAAAACAAACAAAAAAACCCCAAGAAAAAAAAAGAAGCTTTCATTAAAAAAATGACAACTTTCCCCATTAAAGTTTATAACCCTTGTCATTGCAAAGAAGAGGGTAAATGTGAAAATAGTTGACACACAAGGCCCTGCTCGAGTCTCTGCTAAGATCATTAACCATGTGTTTGTACATTTTCAGTGTTGGCAGTTGTAAGGAGACCTCAGGCTTTTGGCTCCTGTAGGGTGGCGGTGCTGGTGACATGGAAGGAAGACCTCTCTTATGCCATCTGGAGCTGCAAGAAGAGGTCAGGAAACTATTTGTAGAGTGTCCTCAGGCTCTCTACATCGAGGCTATTTATGGTGTACCATAAAACAAAAGCAAAACAAAACAAAAAAGAATAGTTCAGTGTGGCCATAGTGCTAAAGAAGCTTGTCTAAAAATCAGCCTATCAGCCTACTACTGATGAGGGAAAGGAATCTAGAGGAGAAAAAATGTACTATAAGAAGTATTTTTCATGGAATGTCATTTATAACTTTCCCACCCCTGAAGCTTCATTCTTCCTCCCTTTCCTGGAAAAATTGGAAAAAAATGTGGAGTCTAAAGAAATCTAATTGTATGTGTATGCCAGATGGAAGTTTTGTTAACCCATCTACTTCTTGTGAGTTGTCTCCCTTGGGGCTATTATTTATCATCTTTTACAAAACAGATAAAGAGGATTTCCTGCTTCAAAAAATGTACAGCTTATGGCCCAATACTAAAAAACCTTACTTATAAGAGGGCTCTCATTGAAGTCAATGGAATTTCTTGTATGAGAAAGCATTTCCAAGATCAACCACTAAGAAAAGAAAGCAGTGTACATACAATAGATGACTGTAATACTGGGGTAAGAACAAAGTGAAAAGATGAGGGATGGGAATGTATGGTCGTGTAAAATTATGGAAGCTAAGAAAGATATTGAGGGCCACCACCTTCAAAAAACAAATTGCCTTCTTTAATTCAACAATGTACTCACATATGGTGAAGAAGTAGTTACTGATTTTATCAGCCTTGGTAAACAGTGTTGGAGAAATTCTGACAGGAGAGAATAAAATCTAATCTAATCAAGCTCAGGTTTTGTGATCTGCATCACACAGCTATGAAATCTCCAGTACAGTTTTTTCTTTGTTTCAGGTGACAGTTTTTCTGAATCTGAAGATAGATTTCTCTGAAATAGTAAATCGAAAGGGAAGTGATGTATGTCACCCTTACAGTCAGTGGGTGCCTGTGCAGGCAGTGTGAAGAGGGATGGGTTGCCTTCTCCGTGAGACTCGGCTGTCATTCAGTTGTACAGGTAGGACACAAGGGCTGGGTTTGATCATGTAGCAGTCAGGTAGGGCCAATGTCATTACTTTTCACCATCAGAGATACTAATCTCATCTCATAATTTGTTCTTCAATTTTACTTAGGTATTTATGGTCTTTGTTCAAGATTGCTTTGAGATTTTCCTAAGTGACCTGGATTTACTTGGCCAGGCCGGATAGCACTTTAGCTCTCTGGGCTGAAGCTGTTCCATCATGAAACAAAATGACTCAAATTGAAGCCCTGAAGGACAGTTGCTTATGGAAAACCTTTCTAGACTTCTAAAATGCTGAGCTGCTTTCTCACCATCACTACCCTTAAAGCAGTAGTAGCCTATTGCTGTAGCTTTAAGGTGGGCTGAGCACACAGGACTCGTAAGCCTTATAGTGAGAAATGGCTTCTGTGTAGGTGGGAAAAAGGACAAGCTTTTGAGTGTGCAAGCCCTTCTTCAAGTGAGCAACATAAATGAAGCATGCAGAAATTATTCCTAATTTGTATTTAGCTTGATGATTTTTCTTTTTTTTTTTGAAGTGCAAGAAGGGATTTTGTGCTAAAAAGTGTGCCAGTCTGCTCAACGATATCAAGCAATCTGACAAAATCTTCTAGCAAACTTGCTCTCTCTTGAAAGGACAATCACCATCCTAAAGCATGTCTTGGGCTAAAGCTGGTCATAATGATCACTGCAAACCGTTTATTCAGTGAGCCCCTTTCCTTGGCTCTTGAACAGTTTCTTTATAACCCTACTTCTGACATTTGTAGTTTTTGAGTCTGTGAGGTTTACAAACATGTTTGATCTAGGAACTACACATACACATTTTGTACTTGTTACTCTGAATTCACTTATTCAAGGTTGGTGATTGATGATAACTCCATTTTGCTTTTTGGCTGGATGATCTATGTGTTTGTAAAGTATCTCTACTTCTCTGCTTCCTATACATTCGATTTAATTTATTTATTAAGCCAACTTCTGCTACTGGCCCAAGATAACATGTTCTGCAGATCTTTAAAGAAAAGTATTTTCTTTGTGAGCATACAGAAGATGACACGCAACTAGAATTCCCCCCAAAGCTAAAGGACATTTTCACTCCTTCCCCCCCTCCCCCCCATGTGTTTAGACACTAGAAAATTCAAACACCTGAATCAAAACAGTATTAAATATATATGTATATGTACTTTCTTCTATCTCTGTCCTGTCTGTCATACTAATGCAGGACTATAATACTCTAAAAATATTATTAGGTGCTAGGATTATTAGTTTGTTAAAATGCACATGAAATGGCACATTCTAACTGCTGAAGTAAAGGACACTGAAGAAGTTTGGTCAAGACATTATTCTGAGAAGCATATACCTATATTCATCTCTGTATTATCAGAAATAACTTTATTCTTCCATATTTGATGGAAGTTTCATGTAACTTTCCTGTTACAAGGCACCCAGTATTTTTATCATTCTTCCCGTATTTAATTTGAAACTTTTAAGTTATCGGGACTGTGACATTCTTGTAAAGAATATGATGAATACGAAAATAACTCCAAAACAAGTGTACCAGGTTAAGAAAAACCTTTGCATGACTGAATGCATTCACCTTGTTAGTTCCAGCTCTGTAGAGTCTTCCTAAAGAATTGAATTTACATGCCTTATTAGCAAAGAGCCAGATGAAAAAGACTCTTACGAGCCTTTTGTGGAGCGCAGCTGAGAATGAGTACTGTGTTACCGTCATTCGCAGATTTTTTTTTGAATGGTCTGCTCCAAAGGCATATATAAATATACATTTACTTTTATATGTATATGTACATAAATACGCATATCAGCTCACACGCATGCTCATACTATGGAAAGAAAGTCCAGGCAATTGAATAATCACAAGAGATAGATTTGTTCCTACTAGCATTACTAGAAATTAGAGTAAACATTATGCCTGTGGTCTCCTTCAGTTCCATCCTGGATGGTTCTTTTAGCTAAAATACATCTGTTGTCAGCACTATCAAAGAATAAAATCTATGGTTTTAACTTAAAATGTGATGGGATATTGCCTGGAATGTTTTCTCATATAGACAGTGTTATCTGAGTCCTTCCTTGGCAAGAAGTTCAGTCTGAAGACAGTTCTCAGATGGTTTCGGCAGCTTAATTTGCAATGCCTCTGGAAGCAGAGCTCCATTGTCCTCGTAAGGAATTCCTCCTTCCCAGTCCTTCCAACTTTTTCATCGTTTGATCCATGATCCATCTCTTTCAACTACTAAAAGCAGTTCCGGAAATCAATTATAGAACTACCTGTTCGCTATAGGCATTGGTGACATACTGTGTGCCTAGAGGACCCACGTGCATTGTCACCCGCATGGCCTTTGCTGACGGCTGCAGCGTGGGATGCTGCAGCATGGCTATTCCTGCAGTGAGCTGGACAACCCCACGGAGAGCCCTTGTATTCCTTAGCTGCCTTGGGAGAAGCCACTGCCACAAGCTGTGGCACTCCAGCGTACGGGGGTAGATTAAGCCTTTCACAACCGATAAAGTACACCTAAAAATGGACCACACGGAAGAGCTATGTCACAAATCTCAGAGGCTTTTCATTGTTTTGTTCCGGTTTTTGGAAGATCGGCGTTCATAAAGCTGTGTTGAGAGGGCATTATGCTAAGGAAGCAAGCAGCAAATTTGTAGGTCTGCCTCTAACAGCTGGTTTGGGAGGGACCAGCCATTAGGCTAGAGGAGCTGGAATGTGGGATGGGGGAGTGAAAGGGAGATTGTAATAATACTCACAATTAAAATGCTGAATTCTAGCTGCTGAGGAAAACAGTGCTGCAGATTTCTGGAAGAAATTTGATTCCAAGAAGTGCAAGAGGCCATGAGTGAAAATTCCTTCATAAGCAGGAAGTAAGAGAGGGAATGATAAGGAAATATTCTGTTTATTTTGGCCATCATCCTAAAAAACCTGGGGTAAAAGCAAAGAGAAAAGAAAGAAAGAATAATGATAAACGATGTGGGAAAAGTACCTAGAATTTCTGGAAACTGCAAAGGCTAATTATGAACATGAGTAATTTATTCATGTGTTGTCCTGGAACTAACCAATATGTTGCACTTTATTAGGAATGGAAACTTGCATTGTCTCTATCAAATGTACAGTACTTAGCTGATTAATTGAATGGTTTGTTCAGTAGTATGATCAGCTGTTATAAATATTTTAGTAATTTTTTTGGCATTAAAGTAAACAGAGTTTTTTTTATCTTTTTGGCTGGGTTGAATAGGAAAGCACGTAGCCAATAAACCTAGATCTTGTTTCATATCCTGAATTTTGTTCTGAATGCATAATAACCCTAAATGTGGTGCTGTGTTGCTAAGAAACTTCTCACAAGATGCAAAAATAGGTAGTTATTTTGCTATGTTTAAAAGTTCTTTTGATGTTGTATTTTGCTTTACCACTTACCCTCCCACTGGCTGTAGCCACAGCTTAAAAGACGTTTCTTGTAGCCCCTTGAGACCTGTTTTTTGAAGAATCTGGTGTGTATTTTTGGAATAGGCCTCTCTTCCTTCTGGATTAATGTCAGGGAAGTAACTGGAAAGCCCTAGAGACACCCACTGATTATGAGCCCAAGCCCTCCAAGGAACATCCCCATTAACATTGCTGTACTCTGAGCTGCGCACCAGGCAAAAACTACGGGCATTATAAAGTGCATATTGCAGGTTACAGCTGAGTAGGTGAATGAAGGGATATCCAAAAGCAGGGAAGGCTGTGTGGCGAGGGGCATGGGACTGCAGTTTCTTCAGATTACTGCATCTTCTCTTTGGGAATGGCTTGTGCCCATGAGAAACGTGTTTGTCAAAATGCATCCCCAGCTGTGGGATGGCATAATTCAAGTGTCAGATGCTGCCTTTCGTTTGGATTGGAAAGCCGAAGCCGTCCACATTTGTGTTTGATTCCTCACTGAGCCTGAAGATGTTGCTGGGCCGAAGAATGTCATTGTGTAGTTCCCATTGTCGGCTGTCACACTGCATATGTTTTGGGAGTGATCTGAAGTTTTGTTTGACATCATGACTTTTATAAGAATCAAAACCCCCAAATCCCTCAGATGAAATCCATATGGCTTTGTTCACAGGCTGAAATAAAATCATGCTCGCAGCCTTTACTGCAACTGAGGGATATTTGGTGGGAGTCGTATTTTGCTTAATAAAAGCATAATGTTCAAATGCTGGAAATGTGGATATTATTAAGTACCTGCTCTGTGAGAATAACTCAAACGCTGTTTTATTCCCTGCCCCTTTCGTTAGTTCGTATGCACAAGAGTCAGATCTGAGGCTGACATGAAGAACGATCTCCGCAGCCTGGCATGGTCCCAGCTTCGCTTGAACTCTGTTTTAGACATTATTGCGTTTTTGTCTGCATTTTGGCTCCTTGCAGCTCAGTGCTGAATATTTGGCATAATGTGTGGTAAGGGTTATTACGATACACAGAGGTGAGGTAATTCACATCATTTCTGCAGTGTAGGCAAGTTTGCTTGGCTGCTAGAGCGGTTAAAGCAGGAAGCTTCCCGGTGTGCCGAGATGCTGATTACGAAGGGTCAGGCCTGCGCTCACCATGACATCATAAAACACAACCGGGGGCTGATTTATTTAAGAACTGTCATGTCACTGCTTTTGTCAGGAGAAAACCGGAGGACAGAGAAGGTGAGGGGGAGCAGTAGGCTTTCACAGCGTGAGATTTATGTTGAAGAAGAAAACACTGACGGGTCCTTTGCCAATGATATAAAGAATGTTTTAGTTACTCATAGGGCCAGAGGTACAGAGTGGCACTCTTCCCTCCTTTCACCAAATCATTTCCAAAATGAAGAAAATGTGAACAGCAAGTCTGGCATGAGAGGACGGACCATGACAAATACTGAGGCCTCCTTAGCTGTTGCTCTGGGCAAATCCAGCACCATTTGGCATGTGGGAAAACATGTCGTACATGCGTACACATAAGAAGCATTGCAGTCCCTTCTGAGGTAGTACAGTGCTGAACGAGAATATCTCACCAGGATCTCTTCCAGAAACAGCCATGGGCAAATGATGCTTCCAGCATCCCACCGCGGCCTTCTGTTCTGCCTCCTCCATTCGTTTGCGGGATATGGTCTGTGGGGCAGAACAAAGCGCTCCAAGACAGCTACAGTAACTTCACCAAACACTGGCTGAGAGGTGCAAAACCGGCACATTAGTGGTGTTAACCTGACCAGTTCCGGAATAACTTACCATAGAAATACATTCCTTTCTGTCTTACAAAAATTGTTTTTGGTTCCTGAAGATCAATCAGCTGACACAAAAAACCCCTGCTTTGTCAAGGAAACTAATATGACCCATGCACTGTACAAGCAATGGAAATTCCTATTGGAATGAGACTGTAGCATGAGGAGAGTATATTTATAAATGCACAATGCAAATCTCTGTACTGATAGGGTGCATCCCAGCTTTTCCATACAGCCAGTTGCAAAAACATCTGCTTGGTATAGCTAACATCCCACTCTTAAGACCATCTTTCTGACTTGACGCACTAGGTTTCAGCTTCAGCTCCTCAGTATCACATGGAAAACGTATCGCTAGTTCTTATGCCAAAGAGTACTCAGCGTTTGGTTTGATACCCTATTAACTAAGTTATTTTTGTAGTTCTAGTACTTCCTTTATTTGGCTGTCTCAAACACTTTCCAAATGCAAAGTAGAACTTGCAACAGGCAGGTGGTAGTGTTATGAAGGGTAAATTAGACACAGGCAGCTTCACTGATTTCCCCAAAGACCTCCCAGTACCGAGCTATAAATGCAAAAAAGGTACTCCAGATTCTCTGTTCTGGTCAGGAGACTACACAGCCCCTCATTCCCATGGTAATCTGCAAACAACCTGTGCTGAAAAATCTTATTCGGGTTACAGTGCTGAGAGTCCACAGACATTAGAAGGAGAAGGTGATAACAAACACCAGCTGATTGCAGGTGGGGGCAAAGCTCCAGGTTGCTCAAGGATATGGGAGTTCTCTGGGTCACTTCAGAGGCAACCCTTCAGGTCCTGAGTGATTAATTAATCAATTAACATTCATTAGGGTTTTTTATAAGCTATCTAGATCCCCATATGCTCTCTGTCCTTTTCTGTGCTTCTCTCCTCCTCAAGACTTGGCCTGGCTTTCAGCATCCAGGGGTGAGTAGCTCTAAAAGGTGGGTTAGACCCATCTGGGTTTTTTTACAGAAACTCAGGGGGAACTCAGAGGAAAGCTGATGTTGACAGTATTGGAAGGGGAGTATCTGATGTTCTCTGGAAGGTTTTGATTATCTGTTAATAATCCAAAAAGATATTTCTCTGCGTGTTCATTTAGAACTTAGCAGTGGCAGCTGTGCTATCTGGTATTTTAAATAAGTAGTTCTGCTGAAATGAATGTGTAAATGCAAACTGATAGAAGAGATCTTCCAAAGAACAAGTCTTAACTGGGCTAATATACATGTTTGAGTTTCATAATGCCTTTTTGGGAGGAGAGTGCTGAGGAGTAGGATGAAGAAATCATTCCCTTTAATGGATTTATAAACTGCTCTTGAATTCACTTGCAATAGGTTTTCTATCCTTAAGTTAAAATCCTGCTTCAAGGTGGTAAGGTCTTTCACCAAACACTTCCCTTACTCATAGAGGGGTTCTGCTCCAGTTAAAGGCAGTGGGTGTGACAGCTGAATTTTTGTTCATTTTGTACAAATAGTCCAGGTACTCTAGAAATACATAGGAGTTGGATGATAAGAGTGCTTGGATGTCTTTTGATACTGTTACCCACAGGAATGCGGGGGATTATCTTTCTTTCCATATTGCATACAGCAAAAACAGGTGGAGACCATTAGGGAGGTGCTAGAATCTGTTGTTCACTTTTGTTACTTGTGATGATGATCTGAGACAGGGAAGGAAATAAATGCATGGGGGGATGTGTGTGTGTTGTCTCCCTTTGGATGCGCTGAAAGCATGCACTTCTCAAGTGTCCATGAGGAGACAGCTCTATCCAGATCCCATTCTGTTAGACTGCAACATTGCCATTCACACTTGGGTCTTAGCTCCTCTCCTCTGCTGAAAAATACTTGTAACTAAAAGTCCAGCTTGTCGTATTTGTTGCAGAAATGAACAAGAGAGAGGAGAGCAGTGACTTTCTCAGACATTCTGAAAATTCTCCGAACTACTCAGAGCAGTTTGCAGCTCTGCATCAAGGCGAAGATCTGGCTTGAGGGAGGGTTAGGTAATTGAAGCTCTGATTTGAAGTCAGTGGGAATGCCAGATGCTTTACCTTACAAATGGGAACCTACCTGTCTCTAGTGTTATCTCTTTTTGATTCAAGAAATTCTTAGGTCTTGTCAGAATTGTTTCATTAAAAGGAAGAAAAAACCCAACCCCAAACTGTATGGTTCAAACACTCCTCCTTGCTGCAATCTGTATTTTTATGGCGAGTGTATAGGAAATCCTGTGTTTCTGCACACAGCAAATGGCAGCAGGTGGAGATTTTTGCTCAGAAATGATAGGCTGCTTTTGCAGGGTGCTTTGCTCAAGAAAGCATTTGCTTTTAGCTTCGTTTGGGGTTTGATGATTGGGAGCCAAGTTGTGAGCCAGCAGCAGCCAGAGGATCGTGCCACAGCCTGGCTGTGCCTTCCCCTGCTCCTTCCCCAGGGCTGTTGTATGCTCGTGGTGTCCTGGGGGCTGGTAGAGGCTAGTAACAGAGTCAAGGCGGGTAGAATCCTGGTGAGAGAGTAGTAGAGGCTAAAATTAATCCCCTGTCCTTTCCCTGGAGGAGTAGAGTTGCTCGGGCATTAGTCTCTGCTTGAACAAGTACTACTGTGCTGAGTGATGAGACAAGGTCACCACAGAACAGAGTACTAAAGAATTTTCCTTCTTCATATAGAATATACCCTTGGACTGTGTATTTGGCCCAGACAGGAAAGCACGCAGGGGACAGACAGAGAAAGGCTTGCTTAGAAGTCTCATTCCTACCTGTATTTCTGTGTGGTTTTAGTTGGCAAGCATGTATTTAACGGACAGGTTATAAAGGGCTTCCTGCAGTCAGTATATATATATATATATATATATATAAAAAAAACTTAATTAACATTATTCATTATAAAATCACTGTGAAGGACAAATTTGACTCAACTTTAGCACTCCCCATGACAGCCTGTATATAAATCACCGTATTTTTCTTAAATTAATTGACTTTTGTTTCAGGGCTTAGTTGTATAGTAATGCAGATGGAGAACTGCTCCCTGGATATTAGATGAGGGTTTTTGTGTCAGATGTGAAAAACTTCAAAGGACTTGTGTCAATTACCACTGTCCCTTTTTGACTGTAACTAATTTAAATCTTAGACTACTGAACTTTGGACTGGTAGTGTCATTAATTTGCAGTATCACATTTTTTTTACAAAAGGTTAATTGCAGAAAGCCGAGAACTGGCAAACTCACTCACTAGATGGTGACTTGAGTTGGTCGTGACCCTTGGCTGTCTGAAATCAGAAGCCCAGAAATACAAGAGGACTTTTTCAGTCTTGATCAATGGTGTGTGCAAACCCTGTTTATTTAAATAACAGCAGATAGTTTAATGTTCATCATTCAAAGGGAACTTTTTATAACTTTTTCCTCTAGGTTCATGCTTGTTTTCTGACCCTACTGCTCAAATAAACTGCAGGGTTTGTTGCTCTTCACATACCAGCAGTTTAAGTTCTAAAGCCACTCTCACTGACCTGAGATCAGATAAATACTCTCCTGGGAAGTTTTAAGTTATTTGCTGACACACAGTTGGATTAGGAAGGGTACAATTTTGTGCAAAAGTGGACAAAAGTAGAGATGCTCCTCTGCATGAAATATCTTTGACCCTTGGTCTTTGCCCTGGAAAAAAGGTTGAGGGAGCATTTTTGCAGGGTGTGTAAAAAATGGTCTAGCAGCTTTCTTCTCAGATGAAGAAGCCTGAAAAAATACCCTGCTTCAGCTCTACAGTCATACAAGACCCCAGTCTAAGCCTTGTTGGAATTACCAGAGAAACTGTAGTGAACTTCAGCAGATGTCAGATCAGGTCCAGAAAACAAAATTTTAGGATAGGGCTTAGGCTTTAAAAAAACACCAACCAAAAAAAAAAAAAAAAAAAACCCCAAAAAAAACCACCCCAGCTAAAACAAAATCCTTGCAGATTGGCTGCAATGTCTTCCCAAGCCAACTTGGAAAATGTTGATAGGCATGAAGGATCTCTTGCTTCTAATTCTCACAGCATGATACAATTATAGAGGCAGTGATTGTAGAGCTAAAAAACCTAGATCTTCATACATTTCAGAAAGGAACTGGGTGTGGCTGGGAATGAGGGGTGCTGCACCAAAAAACCCTTATTTTCTTGTCAAAAACTGCTCAAGTGGACTGGACAGAGCATCTTTGCACTTTAAATTAATGTGCTTTAGTATATTCTTTCTGCCTCCTCCCACTCTTTTACTTCAGTGTTCTTTTGGAGAGGCTTTTTACTGATCTGAATTAAAGCAATAATATTTTATACTCACAGGGATACTTGCCTGTTTTACATCTCTGGATGAACGTTAAAAAGCTGCATTACTGCTTTTTCTTCTTTCTTGCTGTATATACTTGAGTGCCAGATTTATCAGTTCTAGTTCTCCCAATGCTGGAAAGCGAGTTTGCTTCAAATTATAGCTCTTTGAATGAGACCAGTGCACAAATGAAACCCATTACTGTACGTCTACAATAGGGCCAAACCTCTGATCTCAATTTCAATTTTGTAAATGAAGAGTCGACTCTAATAACTTCAGTCAAATTACTTTGGATTTACACCAGGGGAGCAGAAATCAGAATCTGGACTTTCATGTTTAGTTTGGGAAGCACTTTGAAATTCTTGTGGATTAAAGATACTAAAAATGTATGTTATTATTATGTTATTCCTTTTCCATGTCCCACTTCACATCATAGGACTGACCATATATCCTAGGATGCCTCAGCCCACACTTTTCCTAAATTTTACCCCTTTAATTTGATGATTATAGCTTTCTTTATGTCCTAACTCTACAGTTAAGGTTAAGCAATCATCTTGATTTGAAACCATTCTCTTCAATAGTGTCCTGGGAAATGTGAATAAAATCTGTTCCACCATTTTTTGAACTAGACTATGGTAAGTTAATCTCTTTCCCATTTTTAATTTATCCAGCCTTTTCTTGCCAGCATTTTACTTAAACTTCTTAATGTGCAGTCCACAAACTTGGCGTGGACATCTAAGGAATAATTTTGTATATGTTAAACCTTTGTTAATAACAGTCCCAAGCAAACTGCAAGAGAAGAGACTGCTGGCTTAATGTATATGAAATATACCAAACAACTAGTGGAATAAAGGATAAAAAACAATGCTGAAGTCACAGTACTCACTATTGTGCAACCACATTAAGTTATATCTTCAGAAAAGTTTGGATGCTGAACATAGTAACTGTCCTCAGTTACTCACTCAGTTACGGCTTCTTTATGACTAGATCTGGCAGTCTACAAATGTATCTCTGAAAACTGAAGCTTAAGAATTTGAAAAACTGAAGCTTAAAGATTCAATGGATGAAAAGGGGAATTTAGCATGGATGCATGAAGCCATGGTTCTGGAGCAGACATGCCTGTGGGACCCTGTAGCTGTACAGGGAGGTGGAGCCTGTGGGACATGGGGCCTCTGACCCAATTCCTCCTGAAATCGTTAGGGAATGGCCTGTCAGTTTAGATTAAATTTTTCTCAATTAGGCCAACTTCAGGGAAGATTTAAAGCATATTTTCAACCATGGGCTTTGGTCTTTCTGACCAGAACTTGTGCTGTTCTGCATGACACACGCACATCAAATATTGTCCCAGCAGTTTGTTTTTCAGTTTCTAAACATAAGTTGACTGGCCCAAACCATTTTGCATGGCTCAGCTGACCTTAAAGGAAGGGTCAAAATGAAAATTTGAAGCTCTTTTGAACTCTGGGTGGCTTTATATGACTTTCTGGTTCTTGAGTTAATAGTTTAGAGAAAAAAATGGAAAATGCAAAACAACATTGCAGCTGTTGTGATATGTAGTTAAGTTTTCTGGAATCACGACAAACTTCGTTCATGACTAGAACTATCTGAACTCAAAATAAGACAAGCCAGGAATAATAGCACTAATAATATTTCCAGGAGTAGCCTTTTTTTAATATCTTCTGCTAATACAATTGTAGCAAAAAAAAAAAAAAAAATTGTCCTTGAAACTTCTACAGGACTCTTCCTCTTGAAGTGTTTTACAAAACAAACTGGCAACACTAAGCTCTTGTGAAATGAGAAATAGTACAGTATGATGGGAAGGTTATCCAACTAACTAATGGCAGGAATGGGACTCGAGATGACTCTTCATGCAGTGAGTTGGCAATTCACCAGTACCTCGCTGGTGCTGCTTATTGTCAGAGACAGCTGGACTACAGTCTGCTCTGACATGGTCTGCTCCTACAGCCCAACCTAAAGAGCAAGGGAGCTGTCTAAGCAACTCTTGCTGTTCGTGCCTTCCTTGAAATAAAAGCTCACTTTCTCAACTTAAAATTCTGTTCAGAGAGAAAACTAAAATTAAAAACGTGACTGGGGCAAGGGGGAAAGTACCCAATAGAAAGAGCATCTCAAGTGTCTAGCAGTTTGCACAAGACTCCATAAGTAACCGGGGGGTGGGTGTAGGGGAAATGCTCTGAGACCTGTAAACCATAATGGGTATCACTGAAGACCTTGGAACGCAGCGTTCTGCATAACAGCAAGCACAGTTTAGTTTGTTTGATTAGGTACTCAAGCGTAGAAGCCAAATGGCAACATGTGTAGTAGTGTTTGCTGAAGATCAAGTACACCTTTTTATCTTGGAGATGTGACAAGACCTGGTAGAGGAATGTTTTATCTTGAGAGCCCTTAAAAAGAAAGCAGCAGCCAATCAACACCACCCTTCGTTATTATCCCGTTTAAAAACCTGTCTTTTCCAAATGCATTTGTGACATGTATACACTCTGCATAGTCTTTTTAAAAATAAAAGAGTTGTGATGGGGAAATGTCCCTACTTACTACTGGTGCTGCAGAACAGCTTTCCCACAGGTGTCACCTATAGAAAGCTTTCCCTGCTGCCACCTCTAGCCCATCCTGACCGCATTTAAATCCATCCTTTTACACTCTTCATGGAGGAAACAACAGGTCTAGTTGCATCGGTGGGTATTTCAAATAGCCCTTATTGCAAAGCTTTTCCAGGCCTATCAGTTTCTTCCGGGCTTTTGCCCTCTGCAAGAGCTGTATTATGTAAACAGGAAACATATAGGAACTTGTTAATTGCTGGTTTATTTTTCTTCTGCAGCAACATAGACTGCTTTTCTTATTGTCACCATAGCGATCAAGTTACAGCATGGAACTTGGATGCTGAAGAGTGTTAAAGCAGTAAACTGATTCAGGCTGGAGGAAGCAGGGAAGGTTAGGTCGCAGCTTTGTTAGTAAAGCCCATCAGTTTAAAAAAAAAAAAAACCAACTTGCTTATAAATCTTGGTGAAAAGTTAGTTTGGGAAACTGTCCCAAAAATCAAGGTAACTTGGGAAAACTGTTTTTCTATTACAAGCTGATGCTTAATGCTGAGGTCTCTAGAGCTGTTACCATTGCCTGTGATGTCTAGCATACCTGTAAGGGCTACAGAGCAGTTAAGATAATTTTTTTTGTGCTGGAATTGTTACGTAGATGATGCTTCAAGCCTTGCTTTCACTGAGACAGATACTCTCTTGAGGCCTTGTGGCAATAACACTAATGCACACCAAAAAAATCCAAGAAGGATTAGAGTTGGCTCTCACTTGAGGAAAAGACGGAGGAAAGGGCGCTCGCTGATAAAGCAGGAGGCAGTGCTGTAAGCCATTTGGGGATCTCCTGTTCCCAGTTCAGAAAACTCCCCATTCAACCAGAATGAGTTCTCACATATGATCCTTTAATCACAGACCAAGATCAGCTCTTAAACTCATTGCAACCTTTATTTTGGGACTAAGTCCTTGGTACAATTGCCCTGGCTTCTTACTCTGATTATTGCGAGTTTCTCTATTACAAGTGCAAGGCTCTCTGTATTTCTTATTTTCATGCTGTTGCCTGAGAGATTGTGGTTGGCCCTTAGTGGTGCTTGTTGTCCCTTTCTGGCTTTGCTTTCACTAGCAGGCACTGTGAACCAGCTGGAAGAAATCCTTGGTAACTAGAATAATTGTGACTGAGTTTACTTCCATGATGCATCATACACAATACTCCCAGAGTTTGCATTACAGTGGGTTGATGCGTGACTGAACTTAATGTATGCCCCTAGATTTGTATCTGAGAAAACACATACTATTATTGCCCTGCTAATAATAGTTTCCTTAACTGGCAAGAAGCAGAATAATCATTGCTGGGATCTTTAGGAACTATTGTAACTTAAATGGGAAATAACCCCATATGTAAGGTGACAGTGTTTCTTGGAGCACATCTAGTCAGTCTCCCTGGGGGCACACCCCTCTGAGTAGTTCTTAAAGGAAAACTTGTGCTGGGAATATTTTCCTGGGAGGGAGAGAGAGAGAGGTTTTGTTGTCAATAGTATACTATCAGTGCCAGAAGCAGGATGTCATATGCTATTACAATATATCTAGTGGTATTTAGGAGACTTGAGAAGATATGACTGTTTCGAAGGAGCAGTGCGTTACAGAAATCTGTCACTGAACCAAAGTGAAAAAGGGGAGCTAATGAGACAGAGTGGTGATACAATGAAGAGTGTACCAGTAATCCTCAGGCAGTGATTTCGGCTCCCTTCTGAAATTCTGTCAAATTCTCTCACTAGCATAGTAAAGCATTTCTGAAATGAAGACCAAGTCTCTACATAAAATCAAAATAAATCACGGGCTGTAATGAGGAACTCATCAAACATTGTGGAAAGTAACAAGCAAGTAGCAGGGAATGTTATACTAACCTGGTACTTCTGGTTGGTTACAATTATTGATATAAAAACTTCCTTGGAGGTCTATGGCTCTCAGGATGGCCACCTCACATACCGAATTGCATGTTTCCCAGGCAACAAATGCATTTTGCTTCTGTGCTTTAAGTTTATTTAGGGAGAAATGAGCCCATCAGGATGTAGGGGACCTAGAAAGGGGAAGGAAGAGGAATAGTTGCAACAGGAGAATATCAAAGAACAAGCAGGAAAGAGAATAAGCTTTATTCTTGCTCAGAAGCCAGGTCCTGAATGCCTTGGTCCAGGGAGCAGCCCCAGTGAAGTTACTGGGGAAACCTGTGTGAGGCAAGAGCAAAGCTGGCTCCAAATCAGAGGCATTTATCTGAAAATGCCTTAGAAGTAGAAAATCTATCAGATTTCAGTTAAAATAACAATTCTTTGCTGGTCTGCCAAATGACTGCAGGCTTTGGATGATTTATTGTTGAATCAGTGCGCAGTGAACGCAGAGCTCTGCCTTCCCCTCTTGCCATGCCAAACAGAGGAACCTTCACAAGACCTTGGCACTTGTCAGATTTAAATCCTTAGGGCAGTATTTCTCACCTCAAGTGCAAAATTCACCACTTCCCTGTGAAAATCGGTATGGCTGGGAACTGTACGTGCGGAGCAGAGCTCACTGCTAGCATTTATACAAGATTCATTATGTGGGTTTTGGGTTTGTGTTTGGTACTGTCAGAAACAGGGTGGGGAAACTGCTAATTCTCTGTGACCCCCTTTCCCAATAAGCTTAAAATAGCTGTGTTAGACACAATCTGGGTCTGCCTAATCTCAGTGCTCCTTTCTAGAAATAATCTTCTCATTCCCACTCTCTCAGCTTCTTTGAAACATAATGAATTGGAATTGCACGTAAATGCCAGCAATATTTCAAAGGGAGGCTGAAACACAATGTCTGGTCTCTAATTAGTTTTGCAGTGTGTGGCCTGTAAACTCGATGATAAATGAAGCAATTAGCCATCAGTGGCTTCAATTAGATGGCAGTAAAAACGGTAACAAAATAGTCACCAGCGAGGAAACTTGCTCTGAAATGTGCTGCTGTGGGTTGGCTTCAAGCTTCGCAATGAATTGGGGCTAATTGGCTTGTTTGTTCATTGTTTCTTAGGGGCAGCGCAACTGCCTAATTAGTGAGCACTTTCCAGGGCCCGAAGGAAACTGGGAGGGAAGATGTGGCGCCGCTCCGCTCTCGGAGCACCCTACCTCCCTGCTGTGGGGAGAGCTCACCCTTCTCTTCCTTTCTTTTGGAAGCAGAGAGGGTTGGTTGGTACCATCTTCCAGGCAGTTGTTTAAGCCTTGGATCCCAGCGCGCTTCCCAGGCATTTACTGACACAGCAAACCTCAGCAGAGCACGCTCAGACCATTTCCTTGAAGCAACAATTAGAAGTCAGGAGCTGGCTCTCTGGCATCGCACTGGGAGGAGAAGGAAGAGCGAGCCCTGGAACTGCTGAGCCCAGCAGTGCTTTCCAGCTGTGCTCCACTGTATAGCGTGCGGCTCCCTTGGGGGGGAAATAACAATGGTACAGTACTTCTGTAGTGAGAGATTCACCAATGTTTTCCCACTTTCACCAGTATTTTATATAGAGGTGAGTGTCCCAGAATAAACAGGACAACTTAATTGCCACTGAAAGTACACAATAAGGGAAAGAGGCTGGTGCTAAAAACTGTTTTCTGTCTGTTATTCTGAATCCATGTGTCTGTCCCCACCTGTAAAGTCATGCCTGTCAGTGATTATTATCGTTATTTTCGTGGGAGATAATGGGGCTGTCTCATTTTCCTTTAATGCTTTTCAAAGATGATGAAATGAAAAAGAACAAATTGGATAAAAGTGAAGTGTGAAAACGCAAGGGATTTTCAAATCGGGGTTTACGTTTTCAATTAGGAGACTTTGTTACTGAAAACAAGAAGCCAATTTGTCAGAAGCAAAGGCTAATTTGTCTTCACCTCCAAAGACCGGAGGGAAAAAATACATCCTGTTCACTCCAAACCCTCTGGCTGGGGAAACTAAAAAAGGGCCACTCGGTTCCAGTTCTCCCAATTCAGCCTCTATAGGGACTGTGGTACATGTTCTAGAGGATGATGATTATTCCTTTCCAAGGATCGTGGCATCCAAAACTGATCCTTGCTGAAATACAGCAACTGGAGAAGGGGGGAAAGGTATAGTAGTGTCAACACTGGTTATGTGATTCGGCAGTAAACTAGGGAGAGCTGCTGTCTGGCCCTGATGATGAATTCATTTTTGAAGGTGTTAAGCCCATCTGCTTCCAGGAAAGCTATTGTCTCTCACTACAGATTTTACTAGATAATTTTACCAAGATAATTTGGAGAGTGCCTGTGGAAATCGCTAATTCAGTTTGACAGTATAAAAATGTTGCTGTGGCACATTGTAATTAACACTGAATTGCCTGCATTTTTTGGCACCTCTGGGCGGACATATCTAGTGATGCTACACTTGGGTGCATCCGTTACCTAGAACCCTTAATGTTTTACCTAAAGGAAAATGGAGGCTTTTAGCCGCCCATCTGCAATGCTGAGTGTCCCTGCCTGTGCCTCCGAGCGTGGGCTCTGCCTGGAGCAGTCCAGGATGGACTCCTGCTGACAGCAGCTGGCTATAGGTCAGACCCACACCGTGCTCTGCAGAGGCTGGTGTAACCTCCGGAGATAAAAAAAAACATTCTGGAAAGGTGGGAAGTGTTTATGTGCAAAATGATTTCCATTTGCGTTTCTTCAAACTCTATTGAATATCTTCCTAAGCTCAGGAGGTCCCTCAGTTTCACTGGCATTCCCTGTAGGAAGACCAACAACCCTACGCACTCAGGGGATTGTACCTATTTCAAAATGACACGTTTACAACAGTGCCCTGCTTCTTGATTGAAAGCAACTATCTGAAAGAGAAAAATTAAAATTTCAGTGCTGTTCCCTGAACAGCTGAGCTGGGCACTCGGAAAGGCTTTGCGGTATTTCAAAGAGCAGTCTACCATTTTGCTTCTCTTCAGGGAAGCGTGAACCAATGTAGTTAGCAATCCTGGCTGACATCTGAATTTGTAACAAGAGGAGTATGTTCTTGCAGAGCAGAGAGAAATAACGGGCTGCATTGCATCCCCTGCTAGTTGTGGTTATTATCAGTATACATATATTACTAGCAAACTGCTGGGCTGGACGTTTAGCCCATAAACTAAAAATACTTTAATGTTTTGCTCCTCTGTTCAGAGATTTTCAATTGGAAAAAAAAAAAAGTTGTTATTTAAAAACAGGCTGCTAAAATGAGACACATAAAATATTGCAGTATTTTTATTATATATAAAATGAAGTCTCTGCATTTGTTTTTTATTACCGAGTTACACACAACAAATGAATATGCTCTGAGCCAACAATTTCTACTCTGTTACACATGTGCACTGTGTTCCTCTGACTGCAGTGGGGTTTGACTAAGCCCTTCTACCCAGTTGAAAGAGTAGGCTGAATGATATTAGCTTAAGCAATGAGAGTCAACAGGAAATGGGGGATTTGGGATCTGAATAGTAAAATGGGTCTTGGAGCATGTCACTTGCACAATGGCAGTTCTTGGCATCCAGTGGCTTTGTGCTAAAAATGAGAGCTTATTCCTCAAAAATCCCTAAATTGGGGAATGTGTGGTGGGCTTGAAAGGGCTCAGAACCTCTTGCCTGAATGACACCGCTGGGGCTGGAGGGCAGATGAAGATTTTAATCGCTTCCAGTCATCTGCTTTGTATGGCTCAACAGGAACAAGTTAGAGCATTACTGTGAGCAATGCCAGCACTTAAGGCATTTTGAATCACTGGTAGGTTAAGATTGGTCAGATCTCAGAGCTAACGATATAAAAATCATTACAATGATCTTGCTGTTTTATCTGCAGCGGTGACACAATACTTTGGCTACCCACTTCACAGCTCCCTGTAGAGTAGTGACTGAAAGCCAGCTAAAATTGCCTAGAAAAACTCAATTATTTTCTGTTAGAGTCATTGCAGTAGGACAATCACAACAAAATAAAGAACAAAGTCCCCTTATCTTGAGAGAGCTTCTAGGAAGCATGCAAGGTCTGAATCTCCTTTTGCTTAGTTCAGTATTAGTATTGTGTCTCTGGAAATATTCCTGATGTACATCAGTGAAAGCCAGTAAAGAATAAAGTCTGATAACTTCATGCAGAGATGAATAATGGACTAAATCGACAATCACAAATCTTCCAATACTGGAGGAGAACAAAGCTTTTCATAGCAAAACTGTGTCTGGATGCAAGCAGCAAATAGGGGTTTGTCACATCAGAGAGCCTTTAAAAACATATAAAGCAAACAAAATTATGATCAAAGAGAAATTTGGGGAGCTGGTTTTTAACAGGGTCTGAGCATTGCCAGGAAAGCTTTTTTTTTCCCTTAGTTCCCTAATCCGTTGACTAGGTAACTCCATAAAGCTAGGCAGCAAGTCCATGACCCTTTCCATGTTGGCCCACCGTGCAGGATTAGGCTGTGTAATACATAAACCATATGTTGTCAAGCAACAGCCTGGCTCATCTTGCATGCTAATATTAGAGTGGACTGATACCATTCCACACGATCTCCACCTATAGCTGTGCCTTGAAGGCCTGCATTAGTTTCAAATTGGATCTGAATCTTTCAGTTCATGCTGGGCTTAATTCTCATGTCGCCTTCAGCGATTACTGTCTTGTTCAGCGATTGCTGTTACTGCTTGGTGGAAGCAACAGGACCAAAGACTGGAAATCGTTCTACATGCACACGTGCCCGTGTCTTATCATCCCTGCTAATGCTGGGCATCCCTGTTAATGGAAGATGGGGTGCTGAAGATTAATCTCTAGTTCCTTTCCATTATGGTATCGTTCAGAGTGAGCTGTAAATCTGCTACCACTCCACAGGGATTAGTTATCATTGTGTCTGATTATGAGATTAAAGTATGATTAGGAAGGTATAAAATGGCAGGGGGTGTAAAGTCTATAACGTGATGAGAAACCTCATTCTGGGATTAGACCATACCCATTACAGGCTGTTCCTCCATAGCTGTCAAATGGCTTAGTTGGATGCTAAGTCCTGGACTCCACTTACTCTCTGGACAGGTGAAAATTGTGCTTGGTTATAGCTAATGGCAGCCAGTGAATTAGTGCATGGGAGGTGAAAGCTCGTTCCTGACAGAGTACAGGTGAAGAAATCTTTGGATTTGGGTGATGTGGGGGAAGACGTGAATACTAATCTCTAGGAATAGAACAAGTGTTGTGAAGGATATTTGTCTAAGTCCTAAGAGTCGTTCATGAATATAGGGTTATTTAAGACAGATGACTTTCCTAGGAACAAAGGGTTGCTTCTTTGACAGCAAAATGTGAAGTATCTGATAACTTTTCAACTTACAGAAGCCAGGCAGGAGGAAACATGTATATAAATCCAAATACTCCATAGTCACACACAGTATTTTTTTCATGTGTGTTCATCTGCTTCTACAAGTGTTGAAGCAGAAATATCTGTCTTCAGAGTTTATGAATAGGTTGTTTATTTGTATTTATTGCCAACCTACAACTATATTAAGATGAATGGAAAAGACTTCCCGTTCTTTCAAGGTGGCTCTCCTTAAATTTAGGGTACAGGAACACGCACAATCCCTTGACAGTATTCCAAAAGAAAACCAAAGGGTACCAGGGGACTTCTCAAAATAGCTACTCGTACTGGTAAGACAGCTATTCAGGTGGGCCAAAGGTCTTCTGGTGACCATCATGAGCTAGTAAGTTCTCTGTCTGCATCAGGATAGTAAGGAAGAGCATAAACCCTAACAGCTGCAAGATAATTTGTTTGTGTGTTTTTTGAGCCTGTTCTAAGTACCTCAGCCAAGTTTCAATAATTTCTCTGGCAATACTTGTGACACTGGTGCAAACAGTTTCTCAGAACTCACAGAGACTTCTTGCTGCTATCTTGAACATTGTCTCTGTGTGGTTTGATCTCACTACTCCATTTCAGGTGAATTAGGATATTAATAAATGATGAGCAGTAGTTGAGCATTTCTTGGTTTTACTCACGTAAAAGAGTTGCCTCATTGATCAAAAGCAGTATTGCACTGATAACGTTATACAACGTTTAGCAAATGTGAGGTTCTGCCTGTTCAAGGCATGGAAGTGCTCTTTTTTCCAGCTGCTTGGAAAAGGCCCCGTTACTGACTTTGTCAAGAAACTTGGATCCACCAGACCTAGTTTGTTGCCTGCCTACCAGAAAAGTTATATTTTTTTTTAACTCATCTGAGCCCCTAGCTTTGAAGAATGAGGTCTGACATTCAAAGAATGAGATTTCTGATCTGAGAAGACATCAGCCTCTGTGAGCAAGAGATAGCCAACAGCTTGAAGTTTGCTGGGGCAGCTCTGCGCCTCTGTCCCCAAGCACTCTTTGTCCGGTGGTGCTGGGCAGAGCCCAAGGGAAACATCAGAGGCAGCTGCCAAATTGTTTGGTTAAGGAAAGCTGATGTCCAGTTAGAACTGGCACTGAGGTGCAGAGTTGGAGGCAACTCAGGAACAAGGGGTAGATGGTGCGACACTCACTGTGGGCAGCTCTTTTGAGGGGCTGCCCAGATACTGCGTGCATAAAGGGCGTATACTGTTAAGCAGCTATTCATGATGGTAATGCTGTAATAAAAGGTGGGGTTTTTTCCTATTACTGTACTTTTATTATACTTACTTCTGTGTGCTGCTAAGAACTAAATTTTAGTCCTTTGAAATTTACCTTTAATAAGTGAAAACAATGCCTAGGTGGGCGACTGAAGGCTTCGAGGACCCATTCACTGTGTGTGCCATCCTGTAAGAGAAAAGAAAAAATCAAATAAAAACTCTTACCAATGCGAGTAATAAGGAAGACTGAAAGCCCCTAGTCCATCTCTATCTGTAGGACGGAGGAAACAGATGCCAGGCACCAGCATTTGCCTGAAAGTTAGTGTAAAGATAGTAACAAGGAACAGCCCAAAGCACCTCTTGCATATGGCAGATGCTGTGTGTAATCAAGATACAGGACTGGTGTGCACAGTGGAACGATGGATGGTTATCTTATTTAAGCTGCAGTGAATAAAGCTCTGAGAAGGGCTGCCAGGCTTGCTTTTACATACACATTTTCTACAGCCAGATGAAAGTCATTTTCTAAGAGCTGCAATTGCTAACAGGGTGTGCACCGATGGGCTTTATCCAGAGGTGAAGGTCTTTTCCACAGAGGCTGAATGTGTTTTTGGCAGCTTATGCTGCTCAGAGAAATCAATGTTTTTTGTAACTGTTTGTTATCTGAAGGCTCTGTTATGCTGTGCAGTGGTCTTTAGAACAAGGTGGATTAGAAGTGGATTAGAATTGCAATAAATAGGGCTTTGCATCAGGCTCTTGCTGTTTGAACTTTCTGCAGTTCACAGTGCAGCTCTCCTTATCGCTGAGCTTCTCTCAACCAGGAATCTAAGGAAAAGAGGCATTTGTAGTTGATGGGCTTTTTTTTTTTTTTTTCTTTTAATTCTGATTACTTGTATTGCAATATGGAGCAGTGTCCAGGAATCTGACCCCAAATAATTTCCTGGTGTGCTAACATAGTGAAAGGTAGATAGTGAGGTAGTCCCTACCCTAAGGAAGCTTGCAGTACAAGAAGTTAAATGGAAAACCTGGAAGGGCATAGAGGCATGCAGAGATTATATGATTTTCTTCTGGCTTTGCAATAGAAGGGAAAGAACTCAGATTTCTCTTTGACATGCCAGTGTCAATGGGTGTGCCATTATGTGGTCCGTTAGTCCAAATCACTAAATGATGCTGACATCCTCTTTTTACACAATTACGTGCTCTTTGCAGTCCAATACCCCCTGACATCTATAGCAAAATTATCAGAGATTCAGCAGGGATCAGGGCCTGTGAACGAAATCCTAGCTCCTGGACGTAGATGGTGCAGGACCAGATCTGTGGGACAAAGGAGCAGGCTGATGAATGAGCCCTGCCAGTGGGGACTCTGGAGCCTGCTAGCTCCGTCATGACAAGGCAGGTGCTGCGAGGCAGCTAGGTGAAACAGGAGAGAGCTGGATGTGTAGGGTAGGGATAAGTCTTAAGCTAAAACCACTGAGAGATGATCTGAATTATAACTGCCACCCTGCAAAGGATGCAATTAGCGGACTGTGAAAATAACCAATTTTAAAATGATTGTGCTGATCCAAAAGACACTCTGTAAACACTATTAGATGGATGTATGGATGAAGGAGTACGTAATTCTGAGATCTAGTTGAATGTTCTATCAGAGAATATGGATTTTAGTGCCAATGCCAGAAGGCCCTGCTTGTCACATGAACAAAAACCCCCATGAAAGGTGACCAAATGCGGAGTGAGCTGGTTGCTGCTGCATTACTATTTTATTATGGTACCCATACCTTCTCCTGTTTTTTTAAGGTCTTATTTCCTGGGTATGTGTAATTACATGAGACCCTCTTAGGATTGTTTTTGTTTCTTATTATCATTCTCAAGTAAGTACATCTAGTCCTTAAGGAGGAAAGGTTTTTTTTGTCAATTTGTGAATACAAATTTGCTCAGAAACCAGAAGGCAAATGAAAGAGTTGGAAGGCGTTGTTGCTTTGCTTTGGTTTGTTTTTTAGAGACCTTGGAATTTTTAGGCCAATGTCCTGCATTTTTTAGGACTGATTCAATGTCTTTTTGCACCCTTTGCCTTTCTCTGGCCTGGTTCTGAGGAGCCTCTGGAAGAGGAGTCACACAAGCTCACAGAACTGGGTCTGTCGTGTGCTCTCTCTGATCTTACTTTGCTGCATTTCATGGGAATCCTCATTCCCACCTAGGGAGGGTGAAGCACTGTTTGGAAGCTGGAGATGAGCTTTCCTCAGACACCAAAGGTTAGAGGCTTAGAAACGCTTCCCTTCCCTCGTGAAAGACAAGATGACAGCAACAGAAATGAGACGGGAAGAGAGAGTTAGGAAAAAAGGAAAGAAAAAGTGGCTGTGATACATTCTGAATACCACTAAGCTATTCCTTGGCTGCTGTCCTGTAATTATTAAAACATGCTGTTGGCTAATACGTGTGTTTTATTTCCAAGGGGTTTGCACAGAATTATTCACATTTATGCATTTCATATCTCATAAGCCTGGATATGAATAGTAATGGCAGGCACCTGATTGTCCTGAGCAGCCTAATGTCAGTCAAGTGAATTCTCCAATTCAAATTACCGGTGAGTAGTAATTTATGGAAATGGGACTTTTTTGATGTGGAAGCAACATTGTTCAGGTTAGATGTTTTAAAATATTGATGGTGTTGTCTTTAGCTCTTTTGCTTGTGGATGGGTACAGTTGGCACGGCAGTTATAATACCAGACATTACGAGACCTGGGGCTCTCACCTGTGCTAGCACAGGCAATTAGAGGAATATTAGTCCCTTACTCTGTGCAAGGCATAAGGCAATCCTGGCTGCGGAAAAAAAGAGTGACCTCAAATGGATCTGAACACCTGCTTACCTTTCAGCACTTACTCTGAGGCGATGGGTTGGGTTAGAAGTACAGCTTCAGGAGCCTTTCCGCCCATGAACTTCCCACTCATTAGGTATGAGGTATGTTATTTTCCTCAGTGGCTGGCTCTGATCCATCCTTCCTTGCTGTCTTGATATTCCCTCTGGGACTCACCCAACAGCAATGCCACTGTTTGTTCAGATTAAAAAAAAAAAAAAAAAAACCCAAAAAAACCCCAAACCTAACCAACAACAAAAAAACCAAATAAAAACAAAACAACAAAACAAAAATTTAAACAAACCCAAACCTCACTAGATTCCCTATGGATATTCCTCCACACAAAAAGAACCCCAAACACAAGGCTTCTGCCTGAAGGACACAATTAAGCCTCCAATTAACAAGTGCTCACAGTCACACTAGAGCAGAGCTATCTTTGTTTATTGGGAGCAAAGCTAAGCAGCTCCCATTAAGCATCCCCTTGGCTGAAACCATTAACACCTATTGGGGTTGCTTTACATTTCTTCGCCAGTGCAAGACAGCCAATCCCTCCCGTCGAACGCTCCTTCATCTCCTTGCAGAATAATTTAGCCTGGCTCCAAATCTGTCCCCCAGCAGTGCCTGGCTGCCTGCCTGGGCCCCCAGGCAGGGCTTGAGCAGCTGGTGCACCTTGCTGGCTGCAGCACACACTCCTGGGGAAATGCCAGTAAGCTGCTCCCTCCCTCTCACTGAATCATGGAATCATTTTGGTTGGAAAAGACCCTTAAAATCATGGAATCCAAATGTTAACCTAACACTGCCAGGTCCATGACTAAACCATGTCCCTAAGTGCCACATCTACACGTCTTTTAAATGCCTCCAGGGATGGTGATGCATCTCACTTCTCCTGCAAATGAGGGCTGCCATCCCTTCCACCTTTAGTGGCCTACACAAACGGTAACAGTTTCAGAGCATCACAGCCAGGGCAAGAATTGATGTATTTTGGAGCCCAGTACTGAGAAAGGGAGGAAGGTAAGGACTTAGATGCAGCACTTGATCTATGGTAGTGCACATACGCATGCAGAACTAGAGGCAGTGGGAAACAGTGAGGGGGGGAAAGACCGTTTGCTGTCTTTGATGAAAGGTCACAGTGAAACTGGGCTACATGGGCACAGCTGTATATAAGAGAACCTCACCAATGCGGCAAAGCCACAGTCAAATCAAATTTCTTTTATGGGTGCTCAAGGACAGGCTCGTAAGGAGCTGAAGAAGGCATTGCCCCGATGGTTCCCTGGACTTGCTAGGCAGGGGAGGGCACGAGCAGTGCAGGGTGTCTGGCTCGCTTGGGAACCCAAGGGGGACGGCAGCTCCATGACACAGCCTTTGGGAGCCTTTGCCCCAAATCCACTCACTCTCCTCTGAACACCAGGATTAGGATGTGCCTGAGAGATGCTGTCTTATATTCCTGCCATGATGTTTTATGGAAAGTCTATCCACAGATGTAAGCCTCGCCAGACTCTCTCATATCGAAACGGAGTTGCCGTTTCCTGCCGGATGATTTGTCCTGTGACAGCTACAGGAGAGGCTAATGAAAAATGAGAGGAATGTGCTGGCCATCTTAGCAGCCATATTTCACAGTGTGGTTTTGAAACCGTTTGTTTTCTTAACTTCCTGAGGTCAACAGTTACGGGAGATGGATGTCACCACATGTGCACGTTTGGAAAAATAGTGATGGTCAGGCTTAGTGAACAGTGTTATGGGAAGGCAAAGAAATAATAAATAAAAAAAGGCAACACCCCCCACCACCACTACCACCACCCCCCAACAAATAAACCCAAACAAACAAAAAAACCCTCTTATTTTTTGGGGACGTGGTCATAATTTCCTAAAAAATCTTAGTCCAGGATGTTGATTAGGCAGATTCAGCAGGCCTTTCAATTAATGTATTATTTGTTCCAGAATTGAATAAACAATGCATGAATATTCAGAACTATTTTAGCAGCTTTTTAAATTAATATTAAGGCTTTCTTTATTTCAAGTATGACTACAGGCAGACTCCCATCTCTTCCAGGGGGCTTTTGATCTCAGCTTAGCACAAAACCTTTTTATTATTCCTCAGGTACTGGAAATACGCACACTTAGGATACCAGTCGAGCCCTTGAAGACGTGGATTATTAAGGAAAGCAGTCACTGATGTTGTCTACTGAAGAGTCTAAAAGCTGGGAGGCTTTAAATAACAAACTTCCATTTAAAATGTTAGTCTAATTCAAGCAGCAAAAGTGCAATAGTAATGCTTTTAAGATTTATATAATATCCTCAGCCGGCTCCAAAATACTTCCCAAATAAGGATACGCGTCCTCATTTTACAAATCAGGAAGCCTGATGTAATTTATTTATGCTTAAACACGGGGCTAAAGACCTAGAGCCAGCTGTTAGTGGGGCCAAGAGGGAGCGCTGGTCTCCCTGCTCCCAGCCAGCGCCAAGCCTGGGGAGCAGTGGGGTGCCTGGTGAGGGGGTGCCTGTGGCCTGCCCCGAGCCCTTGGCCCTCTAGCAGCTTTCAGGACCAAAGTGGCTTTAACCTTGTGCTGCTGGATGGAAGTACTGCCTAGCTTGATGTGCTCCCTCCCTGTGGCGCAAGGCACTAGGTACAACTGGGCTGGGATGGTCCACGCTGAGTTTGCACCGGTATTTGTTATGTACTTACCTGTATTTGGTTCAGTGAGGGCACGGTATTCCTTTTGCTTGGGCATTCTACCCTGTTATTAGCTGTAGGATTTCTCACATGGTGCCCACTGGCTCTCCTAGAAGCGATGCAGGCTGACTCCCCTCAGCAGCAATACTAAAATGCTGGCAATACTAAAAGCAAAGCGATGCTCTCTCCACTGCTTCAGTTTCCTGGCTGCATCGTGCAGCACAGTTGTGTGATAGCCGGCACCGGCTAGTGATGAAAAACAAATGAACTGGAAGGAAAGGGTATGACAAAAACGAATGGTATGGTATAACAGAAACTGGCTACAGCGCGTGAGACGCCAATACAGAGCAGTTATGCTCAAAAATGCTAAACAGATGGCATGGGACAATGCAAAGATTGTTTAGCGTTACCCTGAGGTATAGTGAAATATTGTCAGGTGTGGGAATGTAGTGAGATTTTCCAAAGAGGTCTTCTGGGACTGCTCGCACGCCCCAGCGTGTTGGCAAGCGTTGGGAGACAAATTGAAACTAATAGCTGAGCAGGTGAGACCAACAGGATCTGCACTCATGTTGTTAAAATGAGGCTTTAATAATACAGAGTGGGACAGTGCCGTATATTTGATAGCTATTTTTGTTGCTGTTAAAAGTAATTTGTTTTATGTAGACATCGGAAAAGATAAATTACTAATAGCAGAGGCAATTAATATGTTAGGCAGAAACACTGCAGCTCTTCTTTCAAATGCCAGTGTCCATATGTAGGAAAATTTACAGGGAGCTGCGTGGCAACCACCTTAGAGTGCTAGAAATGAAGGCACTTGCTAGATTTGAACCAAGCTTGAATAAAATACATTTAAATGAAGGAAAAATCCTAAACAGTCTACTAATTTTTTAAAAAAATTAACTATTACAATTGGTTAGTTCCACAAGTGTTTAAAAGGAAAAAAATATTAATTGCACTGGATTTTTTTTAATGCTAATTCCTATATCATATTAAAATAATTGATGAAAAAGCTCTACTTCATTCTTGACTTCTGTCTGAAAGTGTAAGACAAACGTCAAACATTTGCATGTGGTTTCTGTGGAACAGCCCAAGAGTGTTTTCAGTTAAAAGAAAAAATGCTCTAAATTTTTGCAAATTATATTGGCTTGGGATGTGATGGTGCTGGAAAAGTGTTTTCTGTTTTGTTTGTAAAAAGAAAAAATTTTGGAGGTCATATGTGAAACTTGAGTTTTTCCCGGTTTCCACAAAATCAGCAGGTGGTACTTGCAAACAAACTGTATCATCTAATTTGGCAAAAATTCCCAGGAAGAAAATGTATGGGAGATCTGCAGTTTGTTCCAGTGTGAAACTTGGCAAGAAACATTTTTGCCTGCAAAAATCAGGGCTTACTTATTACATTAGGCACTTTTTCAATATGCAATAAGGACATATAATGTCTCCTGGATGCTCCCTAGAGATGGACAGAGTTCTCCCTTGAATTCTTTCTTATGAGAAATGCATGCACATAATTTGTTAAAAGGTTTACATGCACTAAAAAGCAAAAGCTGAAAATGTTGTGGGCTGTTTGGTTGGGGTTTTTTGCTGTTGCCCCAAACAATAACCCAAATAAATTGCTTTTTGACAAATCCCCAGAAAATCAAAGGCTGTTGTTTACTTATTTAATTTCTGCTGAAAGCTTTCAGGAGCTGCTTTCTCTCTGCCTGTCAGCTCTCCTAACCTCTTCCTCTCTTCAGGAAACATCTCAAGAATCTTTTTGGGTTTTTTTCCCAGATCGCTTCATAAGCCTGTGTTATTGTTTACAAATATTAAAATTCTCAACGGGAATATAAAATTCCTATGAATTCCTGGCTGTATTGTGCTTTTAAAGTCTACATTTATAAAATTAGGCACTTTGGCTGTTAAAAGTTTGATTCTGCAGTTCTGGCCAAGAAAAAACCCATTCCCTGTGAATGTCAGATGTTAAGAGACCGGGACCAAGCCAAATTGCTGTTGGCCTGAAATTCCTTGGGTTTATGATTCTGCGCGAGAGCGTGGTTTGGAGGTGGGCTCTGGGGAAAGGCTGTGCCCTGGAGGGGGATTTCGTGCTGGCAGGGGCTGACGCAGGGCACCGAAACTCCATCGTGTGCCCTCCTGGGATCCTCTTTCTGGCGCTCAGCTGCCCTCCGGAGCTCAAGGAGGCTCCTTTAAGCCAACTTCTAGTAGCCATAGGCCATAAAATATTTCTTCTTGTTATTCCTGAAGAGAATTACTGCCTGCTTTGCTCTCTAGGCTTTGAAACCTGCGTTTCCCGGTGGCTCTCCTGACACACACGCAAGAGCTCAAACAGCCCTCAGGATCCCCGCAACCCCTCTCTTATCTTGCGGCACCTTCCGAGAGCTCCCTCCACAGCCCCATGGAAAGCCACCTCTCCCTGACAGCTGATTTATTGCTTCTCCTCCTCCCCTTGTTACAGTAGGTCAACGCCACACTGAGGCAGTGACAGTCTCCCTGTTGGAGGTGGCCCCGTTTAACACGGCTCTCCTCGGGGAGGTGGGTGGCCTGGCTACGCCCGTGCCAGGGCTGGTGTCTGACAGACAGATGAGGAAGTCGGTGGGACATCACTTTGCATCTTTTTTCGCTTTTGTGTTTTTGGTGTGTTTTTTCTCCTTCTTCCCCAGAGATGTCAGGCTTTCTGCTCGTGGTATTTTTAAACCAGGCTTCTGACAGCTTTTTGAGGAGGGAAAATTGCTGATGTACCATCCTTTTTTGGAGGGTAAAATAGTCCAGTGAAGTGGATGATGAAAATAAACAGCAAACAATATCAAAATGAATTGTGAACATTTAAGCAGAGCTTTGTCACTAAAGTCTTTTTTAATAGTTAAAGAAAAAATACACAGAAAGCAAAAGAATAGTCTTTTTTTTTTTTTTTTTGTTAATGCACGTAACAATAAAATAAACAAAGCACAGTGCATCCAGCAGAAAATGCAGCTGAGAAGACCTCTACAATCAAGCTTCATCTTTAATGCTTGATTTCTCTATGACTGCAGGCGTCCATATGACACTTGGTGTCCATAAAACTGAATAAAGTTTTAAATTACAGAGAATTAATCGACCCTGTTTCTGGTTCTTCCCTGTCTTACACCAGGGTATGCAAGCAGCATGGTTGATGTTAGCAGGGCTAAAATCCAACATACAAGAATGAATTCTTCCTTGTGATGCACTTCTGCATTTGCTGAATAGCACAGCTGTCAATATTTTTAAAAATTAAATCAGCAAATTAAGATAGCAATTGTTTCTCATAAAATAAACTATACTGTGTGTCCCAGACAACACATGTGGGAATTAATCTCAACCAGGCAGAGGCTTATTTGATTAACTTTTAGATATGGTAAGTAACCACATTGGAGTCAATGCAATAAATAAAGCCAAACATATGCTTTGTCTTTGCAGGGTTGGAGTCTTAAAGCTGAAAAGGTATAAAAGAGCTGCATAGCTGGAAGCCACCAAATTTGTAACCTTTCTCTCTTTTACTATGTACAAGAGGAAATACCTTGCATCTTCAATAGCTTCATTTATCGTGACTTTAAATGCAGATCCCAGAAAACAGCTCCATTAAGATTTAATTAGAAGAC
Organism: Falco punctatus; assembly: GCF_963210335.1. NCBI lineage: Eukaryota > Metazoa > Chordata > Aves > Falconiformes > Falconidae > Falco > Falco punctatus. Next base: position 21,625,330 of record NC_137592.1, on the reverse strand, counting down.
ACTGCCACTTTTTTCAGCATGTGTTACTCGATTCCTTGTGAAATTTGTGGGAGTTAAGGGTAGGGAACACTTTCGATCTTGAATTGATGCAGGGTTCAGCTTTGTACTGCGTCGTAAAAATTGTCCCCTGGCATTTTAGCCTCAGATCCTTGTAAATGCTTATTTCAGCATAAAACTTCTGAGATGTTTGGCATTCATAGATCTAAAACTAATAAAACCTTTTTGTGTCCAAAACTTCTCCCATCCTGCTTCCAGAAGTGGCTTGGATGTGGCCAGTGCCTGTGAGACGTCAGGGACTGCTGACAGCAGAGCAGAGGTGCAAAGGCCGGTGCCTCCATGAACCCTCTGCAGCCAGGCAGCGTGCAGGGCTGGCAGTGTGTAATCCGACTTTGAAACTCTTGAGTGGCCTCTCTGCCATGGAATATTAGGATCTAGGCACGTTGTTGCAAGATCTTCAACTTTTCCATGGTTTTTACTCACATGCTGAAAATAGCTGGCTTCCCAGAGCCATGGCTGTGAAGTGTAGGAAGAGATGCCTACTCTTTCCCCTCACCCCCACTGACCCGTTTTAGATCAGGGTCTTGGGCCCATGCTGATAAAGGTGATTTCAGCCCAATTTTAAACGATGTCCAGAGGAAAAAAGTAACTGAAGGCCTTAATTTTCCTATTTGTGGATTTACAGCGTGCTGCTTATTTTGGACAGCTTGCAGTTACTCTCTCATTACATACCATGTTGCAGTCACGATGACAACTTGTAGTGGAGTGCAAATAACATTTATTTTTTGGGCAAAATATAGACCTAGTGGTTTCTAAGCATTGTGCTGTTTCTTTTTTTAAAGGATTTTTAAATATGATATTGAACCTATGTCTTGGGTAAAGTTTTCTTGGTGTACACAGTACTTGGGGGGGGTGTGGGGTGCTGAGGCTCCCGTGCCTCAGCTGTTCTTGGGGCATGTTGGATATTTTTTGGAGCCTGTTGCATCCCTCCCAGTCCTCTTGTTGGTGACGTCTGGGTGGGGCTTTTCAGAGTGCTGGATCTGGCTACTTCTGTGCTACATCCTCAAGTAAGCCATGATGTGATGTCTAGCAGAGTGGCTGTATGGGATGCTTGCTGGCCCGTGATAAGCACTGAAGTACACCAGGAGATTTTTGGGAGGAATATTAGCTGGCCAGGTACCCTGCTGAGAGTTTACCTGGCTGGATGGTAGCCCAGGCTGTGCAAGCCCCCCTGCCCTGCCCCTGAGCAGCCAGCCAGGGCTGCCACTTTGCTGATGTCTGGGGGATGGGCCATGGGCACTGCTAAAATTGAGATGATGGAATCCTGAGAGTGTCTGGAAATTGGTACTCTACTCCAGCAAACGGACATTATCAGGGGACAAAAGCTCTCTTGCCACATGCTGTTGTATCATTCTCTCACTGCAAAATATTAGGGTAAGAAAAATTTATGCTTATTCCAGTATGTAAAGGAAAATTCAACTAAAACAGACTTCTATTTCGCCAAATATTTCACACAGTCAAATTACTTATTTACTTGTAGGGAACACGTGTCACACACCTGTTAAGAGCTATCCAGGGTGTGTTTTCTTGTTTGAATGATGAGTTTGGGCTCTGCTTTGAACAGTATAGTTTGAAAAACTCAGAAATAACCAGATGTATCAAATAATATCGATATGATTCCAGTTTCTATTTTATTTGCGCATAAAATGTCTCTGTATATATACATATATATGTTTAAACCAGTTATACACAATTGATGTGGACCATATTCCAAACTGGTGCAATATTGGTCTTCTTTCCATGAATGCTATACAATATATACTAAGGATCTGGATTTTTAATATTAAACTACCAAAATAGATGCTTGCCTTCATGCATTGAGCAGACCCACAGCTGCACACAGAACATGAAATAAAGTATATGCAGCATTAGGCCCTAATTTGTTAAGCCAAAAGCTTGTATGACAGTCCAAGAGAGTTCTTTTGTGGAGCTTTCCCATAAAGAAAAAAAAAAGAGGAAACCAGAGTAAAAATTAAAACAAAATATTCCTCAAAATTAAAAACAGGATGATATTCTTATGCAGGCTGTGAATATTTTGAACCAATATGTGTATATATATACACACACATATAAAAACACACAGGCAACGCTAGTCTGAAAAACGCATAGTGCTACATCTGCCGGGAAAGAGTTTTGCTGATGTGTGAATTTGTGAACTGTTATACAATTAGACATTTTCAGATATTTTTTATAAATATGTAGATAGCTTACTGGGAGTGCTGAAGGGTATAGGAAAACATCTACCCTCGTGATCTCTGCATTTACTCTGATTCAGTGATTAAGATTTTCACACAGTTGAATTTGGAAAATGGTTGTAAAAATGTAAAAAGCCTAATAAATGCTGGTAGTGCAGAGAGAAACCCCAGGGTGTGATTCCGTGCCTGTAGTCCTTTGGTGCTATAGTAATAAGCACAGGTTTGTTCTCTGAGAGGCTGCAGCATAATCTGCCGTGCATTTATACCTGCAAAAGCAGGGTTTTTTCCCAACTTTTTCCATGTTCACCGCCAAATCCTTCTAAGAATAAGATCTGTGCATAGAGAGAAGAGGGGTGTTCGGTGGGGAGGGAGAGCTCATGACACAGCAGCACTATCAGCTAGAGGACAGACACTGCAGCCTTTGAGTGCGTGAATGTGAGCGTGGGATGGAGAGCTGAAGGCCAACACATTTTCTTTCATTGGAAATCACAGAGCATAGGCAATAATCCTTCCTGTCACTTATAACTGTGCTTCCCTCGGACTGTAGACTTTCCCTGTGATCAGGACAGGCAGAAAACATGAAATCAGTTAATTAGCCTTTCAGCTGGAAGCGTTTATCTGCTGATAAAAATCAGCAGTTGGGAAGGGTAGAATGAAGCAGCTGTAATGCTTAATGGTTTTTGGGTTTGTTGTTTTTTGGTTGGTGTGGTTTTTTTTTTTTGTTGGGTATATAATTAAATCTCACTTGATATTTTCTTACTTGTAAAATATTATTCGGGGAATTAAATCAATGTTTTACACATCCTTCAAGGATTCTGATGCTCTGTGTAAACTGCTTCCCTTGTAATGAGGAATTACTGACCTATCATTCCGGGTTAGCTGGCCCTGCGCTCTTACACAGCGTGGACAGACGAGGCATGTAATTTAATTCCTACTTGTTTTGCACACTTTTCCTTGGCCTGCTGGCAAAAGCCCTCTGGTGCCAGGTCTCCCATTCCAGCTGTTGTGCATTTATCTTACTATTGGACAAATACTTCATCATCCCATAACTTTTTTGGGAACAGGGCTGCAGGGCAGACAATATTTGTGGGAAAATCTGAAGAGTCTGGTTGCGCCTTCTGATATGTTATGGGATGAAGCATTTTGTCTCTCTACCATTTAGAAAGGTCACATATAGACAGACATTTGGCTAAAGACCACCAAAAACACTTTGCTGAGCCTAGTTTCTGTGCGTCCCTATTAGAGACAGCAGTAGCAGCAGCATCGTATACTCAGGGATACAGATGCTCCTCACCTGATGCTGCTTTTCTGTTTGCAATACGAACACGCTTCTCATGCTGCTGCTGCTCACAACCTCGTGTCTTTCACTGTAATTGCCTTCTGACAGCTACCTGTGTTTCCTTATCCTTTTCCCCCTTTTCCAGTGAAACTTAAAACCAGGTGAAACTTGCTCAGTGTCAGATTTCACTTCCAAATTGAAATTCAAAGCTAAAAGAAGCCCCGGGTCTTCCAAGGTTCACCAGCCTCATGTCAGCCCAGGACTCACACACATACCAACGTAAGCCAATTTAGGGCAGTATGCAGAGAAAATGTGCTGCAGTCTTGTCTCGTTGCTTTTATCCGCACTTGCCTTTAAAAAAGTTCATTTCCTTACTATCTTTCTCCTTTCCATTTCTGTGTCCTCTGTCTGATATAATATGTGACTGTGTTACTGCATCAATGGCTTGACATGCCTTAGGTACAGGAAAAATGCCTGTTTTTTAATAGGTGGCATAATGAGATGTTAAAATGTATGACAAAAATTCAGATGATTCGTAACCATGTCCAAGACAAACCTCTCACTGAACTGAGAAGTTTTGCTTGGGTGAAGAAAAACAGGTATGTCCAATTAGGCAGAAAGTCTGCACATAGGGATTATTTTTGGTTGTTTAAAAAAAAAAATATATATTTTTTTTTAAAAAAAGAAGGAATACTAGCAGTAGTTTACTTTGGATAATTCTGCTGAGCAGCTGGACTTTGAGGAGATTATGTAAGCTGAACTAATTGCCAAACTTCTGGTGCTTGTTCCTTGCTAGCCATAATTTAATTCTATATTAAAGTTTCTGGCTTTCACCCCTAGTTCCACATGATCTGAGCTTTGTGTAGGGCCAGGGATGGTGAGTAAACAGTAACTATGGTAATCCTGAAATTTCCTCTGTTCCTATGCCAGCCGTTCGACCCATCCACCTCCTAGGTGCATATTAGAGTTGCCTTAAGGCTGTTCTAACTTATGCCTGCTTGGCTCCCGCAGGAATATTCACACAGCTGGGAAGAACAAGACTGTCATTACAGCACAGGTTTTATTTATTGTTTCAGGGTAGTATTTATGCTGGCCATATTTCACATTTATTTTGAAATCAAAGGTTTTCAAAAGTGGTAATTTCATAAAGAAACCGGGCAGTTAAAAACATGGGAGCTACAAAACTTGTCACAGCCCAGTGTATTGAAGGTATCTAATGCTATACGTTAGCTGTATTAATTACAGCAATGGGAGAAGTGGGTAAAGCACCCATGTGATAAGGCACCAGCTGTGAACAATTTGGTGGTCTACAAAAATGCTCCTACTGTTGCAACTGCTAGCGGAGTGACCCAGGGGGTGAGGGAAAGTCATGGTAAGAAATCTGAACAAAAATACGAAGGCAGGCCCAGCCACAGAGGCACATTTTATCACTATAGGACTGTGACTTTTCCCAGCATGTTAAAATGTCCTACGCTCTTCCAGTGAGATCTGCTGTGAAAGTTCAACATTTGATCAGCCCCAGAATGTCTCGCCGGGTGCCTGTGGTGGGAGTGGAAGTATGAGAAAAGAGTTAAGTTACTGTATCAAATCTGAGAAAAGGTTTTGATAGGAGTAAATAACTGTGTTCTTGATTCCCATTGCTATTCCTAGGGAAACTAATGTTTCAGTCACAGCTGGAGCTTGGCTTCGTTCTTTGCCTGGCCCTTGGGAGGGTCACAGGCAAGTTTTGAAGAAGTGTGCTGACATCTGTGGGGCAATTCAGCCTAATGAACCGAGAGGATGGATGCGGTGGGGGCAGAATGATACGTGCTGCGTTCGTGGTCCTTGCTCCCCTCTGCAGTGCTTGGCTAGGCTTCCAGCCCTGCTCCACATTACCTGGGTTGTCTTTAGCACTGAGCAAGGCTGTTGCCTTTCATTTGCACTCACAACTGTTAGTGTAGCCCTGGGGTTGCTGCTTCTCCCTCTCCCCATCCTTCCACCAGCCCATCATCTCAGAGCTGAACCAGTAACTAATGAATAATGCCAGGACAGTTAGATGGCAGACTTTTTTAAATGGATGAACTTAATATTGTGGTCTCCCTTCTGATCCATCAGGAGACTAAAGTGTTGCCATTACTCCTGAAATAGCATGGAGTTACAGATGAAGATTTAATTATAGACAATTTGCCAATTGCTGTTTGCGGTGGGACAATGGTTCCCCCTTCCCCGGGCAGATAACCAAAACCCAGCATGAGAGCAATGACACACCGACACGTGCACTGCTCCTTGCTGTGTGCTCCAACACTTTTTCAGTGCAAACTCATGAAACCTGCTGGCTCCTCCTTGAGCACCTGAATGGAGATGCCGAGGCTGGTGGGCATGGTCAGTGTGCATCTGGCAATGGGGTAGCTATCAGCCTCGCCAAGAGCTGCATGTCTGCTCTTGGCCTCTGAAGCCCTTGCGGATGAGTCAGCATAACGATGAGAAGGCAGCAGGGTCATCCTTCAGGCCCTTCCCATCTGCTGTGGTGGGGACACAGGACCTCACCAGCTAATTGACCTGTTCATTGTTTCTAGCAAGAACACCTCTTGTACACCTTCAGACGTAAGGATCCTCAGATAACGTTTCCTGCTTTCACAGTGACAGGTGCCTGGACCAGATTTCATTGCTGGGCAGCCTTTAAAGCCCTCCAGCACAACTCCTGTAAGCACATCCTGCCAAAGGGAAAGCTGAAACTGGGGCCCCGTTCCCACCCATCCTGTGGCTGGCTGATCCCATGAGGGATACAGTGACCTCCCCTTCTGCTCAGTAAAAGCCCATATTCCACTTGGTGGCCTTGTACTCCTTGCCTCCCTCATCTCCACCCCTTCTCTGAAACCATGAAATATCAGGCTGTGATGTCCTCGGGCGTGGGGGACACAAACTCCCATGCCAAAGAATGATCAGCCCAAGCACTTTGGTTCTGCCAAGTTTTCACAACTGCTTTCAGGCTGACCTCTGCTAAGGTCAGATGCCAAGACAGCACCAGCGCCTCAGGTACGGCGGCAGGTAACCAAAATGAGCCATACTGAGTATGGCAGCTGGGACTCATTAGTCTCCCACTGGGATAAGCACTGCAAAGCAAAGGGAAAAGTCCTCCAAGCCAGGCACGCCATGGAGGGAAGGAGCCAAAAGCTTCGCAGTGACCTCACTCCTCCCCTGGGATTGAGGTGGAGCCACATGCATTTCCCTACCAAGGCAGCCACCAACGTGAGCAGAGCACCAGCAGTGTTCTCTGAATCAGTGCAGCTCCTAGAAAAAGCCCTTCTCATAACTCAGGCACTGATCTTTCCATCACCATGACACCTCTCTACAAGGCCCATCATCTGTGCTCCTGCCTGACCTACACATCTCTCTTGTAGGCTCTCATCTCCACTGGACTTTTGACACTGGCTTTGCCCAGCACATGCACTGGGTCTCTCCTCGTGTGGTGTCACCATGGCCCTGCTGAGGGCTCTGGGACCTGCTATGCAGACAGCAAGGACTGGATGTCAGCCACTGAATACAAAGAAGGAGCTGTTCTTCCCCAGAGAGTCGCTGGCCATGCTCCTGATACCAAAACAGCAATGGGGTTATCTACATGTTAAGCAATGCCAGCATCATGTCTTGTCACCTAGGGTCTCTTTGCCATAACGGGATGTAGCAGAAATCTCAGCAGGGGTACAAGACAGCTTAAAGGACTCATGATTAGGATCCCCTATACAGATAAGCAGGGCTGCGGGATAAGATTTTCACGTTCCCAAAGAAATTCCATAATCTGCAAAAAATCCTGTCCTCTCCTCACCTTGCCTCCCCTACAGACAGTGTGTTATTAGAATGTGAAACACTGGTTCAAAGGACACTTGCGAGAAATCAAGAAGAGATCCTGGGGGCCCTGTCTGTGGCTTGAGTATTTTCCCATTAGCTCGATTTGAAACATGCATTCCACAGGAAAAAAACAACATTTGGGAAAAATGGCAGTAAAGCACAGAGTAACAAAGTTCCTTCCTCTATCTGGTAATGTCACATTCATTGCCTCGTTACAGCTTGCCTTTATTTTCTATTCACTCTGTCTTATTCACTAGAAACTTGTTTGCCATTAATTATTAACTAGAGCATTAAAAGGCCAAACCAGGTCTACAGAAAGAATCCTCACGTTGGATCACTTAGTGTGTCCCCATCTGCTCCGGTGGGTCAGGTCGTGCGAGCGAGCCCCTGGGGAGCACCAGCAGGCGCGTGGAAGACCAGGTTCAGAAGAGCAGTGCAATTGCTGACTTACCCACTGGAAACACCTCACATCTAGGAAAGCTGTTCCTTATTGGTCACCTTTAATGTCTTCTGTGCTAATAGATACTCAAAAAAGAAAGACTGTTTATTTGCCCTGTAACCTCAGCGCTTCTTCGAGGTATTGCAGCCACCATGGACCTCCTGTCTATGTCTTATCTCGTGATTTATCCATTCCCTCCATTTCCCAGAGCTCTCAAAAAGCTAGGTGAGGCACCCAGAGGACTGTCAATGTTGGCAAGACCCCTTGAGAGGCGATGTGCACACTGCTGGAAAATCCTGCTGGCAAAATCGTTCGTTCTCAAAACGACATGCGTGCCGACTCACAGGAACCACAGTAGGCAACTGCATGGTTCACATTGGCATTAATGAACAGGAATTCATCTCAATATCTGATGATGATAGGGAACAGGACTCCCCGAAACAACAATCATGCTTGAATTCAAACTGGTTATTTATCAGTGAATTTGTTTACAAATGATCTAAAGGTCTTCCTCTCATGTTTTGACCCAAATACGTCAGTAAGGTGTCCCTGCTTCACGTTTATGCATGTGGTGGATTTTCTTTTCATGCACCTGCTATTACTGTTAGGTTTCACTTGATGAGCAGAGGCAAAGCTTTTCCTCTCCTGAACAGTTATTGAATTACATTTATTTTCTTGTGCTTTTTACCTGTCTCTCTGGAAAAGATCTCAGGTTCACAGGCTTAATGCCTGAGTGATCCACAGAGCCCCATTTCCTGCACATTTCACTGCTCCAGGTAACAAAAGTCGCTTCTCTCTCTGGTCTCTGAACTGGAAAAGCTAACTGTTCCCTTCAGAAAGAAACCCCCTTTTGTTCCTACTTTATTACTTATGACTAACAACATTACGAAGGGTTTGCTGTTTCACCTCTGTTCTTGCTGCTGCTGCTGGGATTGTATCGCAGCCTGCATTCACGGGCTTTATGCTACACCCCCCAGAGAATGTGCTTTTCACAGCATCACTTTGGGCTGCATGGCACATGCCACGTTTCAGGCAAAATCTTCATTACTTTGGTAAGACTGTGTGTCTTCAGTGCTCCAGATGACTCTTCCCTGCTCAGGGAGGATTACCCCAACAACCTCAAGAGTGAGTTTCATGGAGCAAAGGGTGCAGCTATCGTCTCTGCATCTGCCTAGGGCGAGAGTTATCTCCTGTTCACCGCTGTCTGGAATTGCTTGTTATTGATTCCTGTAAATTGTCTTATTTGTCTGAGGGCTGCCCAGATGAACAGCAGACGCTTGAGAACTCTAAATAGGAGTCAGCCACAGAGTTCAGAGATTAATCTGTCCCTTTGGGGTGCTGAGCAGCCAGCAATCCAAACAGCTTGTTGTAAGAGGCTTAACAATGCAGAACAGCTGATTTCAAATTCATCCATTGAAAACATACATTCATGTTGTTGGATGTTGGAATAATGCTAAATCACTTTAATCTAAACCACATTTGAATACGACTCCCACAGTTTAAAGGGCACTGAATTAATCTTGTGAGTAACGGAGTTGCCTTGTAAAATGCATTTGTGTGATGTTGTAAGAAACTTATAAGAAACTTGACTGTGAAGGGGGCAGCTCTTTGAACTTGTAAACCCTCACTGTTTAGAAATATATGGCTGTTTGAACATGAGTCTAAACGCAGCAGAATTTGAACAAACTGTTCCTCTGCTTTCCCATATTTTAATGTGCTCATCAGTGAATATTTATGTAGGAACCCTGTAGTAAGCTCAGTCGTCATTTCTCAGCTGTCTCCAATTGGCAGATCGATGAAAAATTTGGTGTGCTCCCACTCAATTGAAAAAAGTAACTAACAGGCTGCTAGGTTGTTTTCTCTCAACGTTAATCCATCATTATCACCTGAAATGCATTACTTTGAAGACTGAAGAAGGTCCATATTTCAATTTAAATGATGCTTAACAGGTATAAGCTTGACATTTTCAGTTCCCACTAAGGCTTAAAGAGCTGACAACATTTTATTTTGCTGAGAATATATCTTTTCCTCCTCAAGGATTTCTATACAAAGACCTAGCAGTAGGCATGCCTTTATGCTAACCAGAGACAAGTCTAGTTAGTTATTCAGAAATGCCTTTATTTTGTAGGGCTTTAAATTATTGTTGTGTTAGAAAGAAGTTGTTTGTTTTTTTGTGTTTGGTTTTTTTTTATGTTAATTCATGGGGGGGGGTGTGGTTTGGTTTGTTTTTTTGGTTTTCTTTTTTTCTGTTTGTAGTCATAATCTTCTTGATCTTGGAAAAGGATGATGCTGGTAGATAAGATAACTGCTTTGTTTGGGAAGGAAATGCGGGAATCTAGATTTGCAGCAGCTAGATGGGCTTCAGCCTGGATCTGTCCTCTAGCAGAGGTAAAGGAAGGCAGTAGCCCCTTTTTGGTGAGATGGTAGAAATGATCTCTACGGAAATCTCTGTGGAGGTATAACATGGCTTCTTCAAAGTAGCTGTGGACCAAGCCCTACTCTGTGTGGACATCAGGACTGCACACAGACATAAGGACTGGGGTGTTGCTGGTACCCTATGCTCAGAAGGAGTTTGGAGAGGGATCCCACTTTACCGGAATATGTTCAGCCCTTTGCCTTTTCCCCAAGGCATACGTACACACAGATGCATGCCAGGCATAATACAGTTGCTAAAGGTTGAGAATGTCAGGTTCTGTCAGGTCTCAAGAACCCACAGATGTTTCAAATCAAAATGTTACCTTAATAGGACTAATAAGATGTTTGAGAGAATATTTTGGTCTGTGCCATTTGAATGGGAAAAATTGTCTTTTCTCTACTCCAGGAATTCTGTTCATTGGAGCATCTTCAGTTCAAGTCCTTTCCCATAAGTTATCTGGAGAAGAAAGCTGGTGATTTTTCTCTATGGCAATGATGGGTATAATTTACTGCCTTAAAACCGTCCAGATACACAAGCAGGTATTCCGAACAAATGTCGAGTGGTCTGTTTCCAGTGCTGCTGGGCCGGGTTGCAGGCACCATTCGTGGTACGTGTTCCACAGCGCCAGGCAGCAGGTGCAGAGCCTCCCGCCGTAGGAGGGAATCTGGGAAGCGTACTCCCAGATGCACTTTATTTCACCCTGGGCACAGCAAAAGCATGTCTTGCAGAAACCAGATGGAGTCCAGTCTGGATCTGTCACGTAGGGAAGATGGTAGCTCCATTTCAGAGAAAGGAAGGAGCTGCAGCTGTTGGAGACCTGCTGCCTGAAAGGTCATGGGAGAAGACAGAAAGCATTTTTACACAGCTTCCCACTCTTCCTGGCAGAGCCCTCAGAGCCTGGGCCACAGCTTTTGCTGGATGTAACTCACTCTGTTTAACTCTGAGGATCTTTTTCCTCCTCACTCTACCATTCCTTAGAGAATCTATCTCATGCTGAGCAGTTTTGCATAGTTAATTATTAACTATACATAATTTCAAAAAAGTGCTTTGAAATATTTTTTTTGTTTATTTTATGGAAAAAATGCTTTTCCCTGGAATTATAGTGTTTCCTTTACTCATACATTTTGCATGAGGTTGTTCTTTTATGGGAAGTTACATAGCTCATTAACTTCTGGAATAATTGGTATCCAATGGTGTAATCAAATCACAGCCTATAAATAAAAGGAATTTTAAGGTACAAAATCTTCATTGAGCCCGTCTCCCAAAGCATCCAGTTTTTGGATGCGTATTGCCAGCTTAGCAAAAACTAATCTATGTGCTTTGCTTGAAATGTTTACCCATCAGAACCACCTATTCCTATGGGTAGCAGAGTAACAAATGTTTTTAAATATGCTGTGTTAATATTATACGAACACACTGGCCTTTTCAAGATTATTCTCAAGAGGAACTAACGAAGACACACACAATAGCATTTATAAATAGAAAGGCTGAAGGGAGAGAAGCAATTGAGCAATAATACCAGTTTTTTAACCTGGAACTTTGTACAACTTTTTTAGTAGTTGCTGAGGTGTATTTTCCTGCCTTCCATGAGCTGTATAACATTGCTAATCCCATTCTACTTTTTCTGCCAGTCTTGATTTATACTCATTCCTCAGTGTGACATCTTAACCTTATTATCTCAAAGCTTTATATCTATTCAGACATATCATTATTAGGTGATAGGTGGCCTAATGAAAGTAAAATTCAGTAAGATGAATCTGTAGCTACATATATAATGGTCTGATCCTTATGAGATACTATGAAATTATTTTCACTGCCTGTGCTGGTGATGCACATCAGCTCAAGAGCTGACAGTAAGTACTTAAGAGTAATAGTAAGTACTGAAATATATATATATATGGGAGGAGAGAAAGACATATAAATACATACACATATTGAGAGACATAAATATGTACACATTCTGATGATGCCCTTTGAAGAAAAATGTTTCAGAGGAGACCACGGGCTCCTCAGAGGATGAAGTGGAGGGCCTAGTAAGAAGAGTTAAGCTTAGACTTGAAACCCAATATTTTATATACAAGGAAAACCATGGATTAATCATACGTATGTGTATGTATAAACACATACGCAGGTATATCTTTAGATCAAAATACATCTGTACTTCCTTGTGCTGAAGGCAGGAGACCCAGCCAGGCAGGTAACATTGGCCAGATGTGTACTAATGCCCCAAGTGCCTGCCAAGTGAAAATCTGCCAAGTCCCCAAGGGTGTGAACCAGGTGCTCTGATCTCTGCCTCCCTCAGCCTCCTTGCCAGAAAGGACACGCCGCTCAAAGTCTCTCTTTCGTGGTGTTGGAGCTGAGACCTCTGAGGGAGTATCCATAGATATATCATTCCTATTCTTCCCACGTGTTTTAAAATCCACACTCCAAACCCTTGTGCATTGTCCATTTCTATCCGTCATTCACAACCCGGCAAAATGAAGGACTATGAATAATGGTGATGTAAAAAGCAGCAGGCAAATGTGATCTACAGCAATGCTGGTGGGGAGCAGCATCCCTGACTGGACTTGGCTTGTGTTTATATGGGCTGCTATTAATAATAAACAAGAGTCTCTACTCCTTTGCCATATGATAAGCATCATGTTCAGTATAGAGTTTCGAGATTTGGATCTGTCATTGAAACCTCTGAAACAATACACACGTGACCAGATCTGAGCCATCTGAACTGTTAGAAATACAACTGCTCTGCAAAGTCCACTACGAAGCCAGGTGCTGCTGCTGTGAGAGCAGCATTTACAGGCTCTCCAGAGGGAAAAGGTCATGCTGGGCCAGGCTGGCTTTTCAGTACTCAGCTTTCCTTTGGTGATATTGTTAGACATGGAGAATATTTAAACAGGTTTTATGGCAACTGGCAAATCAACTGCCTTGAAATGATACGTATAACAAGGGAACTAAGGAAAGACTAAAAATATAATCCCTAATCTAAAGCATCTGACATGTTTCCTGGACAGTAGTTTGGTATTACCCAGATGTATGCTCACAGAGCTGTCTATGCAAATCAAAAACATCCATCATACCGAAATGAGTTTAATTATGAAAGTTTTGCTTTTCTAGTCAAGCTTTAATTTCAGTTTTTCCTGATTTCACACCACTTAGCCTCTCCTTTTAAATTACATTCTGCCACACATCCATCACACTCAAGCTGTTGCAATCACAAATGCAAAAGAGCATAAAGCTGATTCCTGAAGAGGGAGATGAAAATCTTCAAACCCTTATGTTTCTAATGGAATGCATTCCTTAATCATTCCAGTATTTTAATTTGTGACTTTACTGAAACAATGAGTATTAATAGGTGTAAGTACAGTGGTGCGTGTGTTGTCAGATCCTGAGGATGCTTGAGACCTACCACCACCCCAGCCCGCAGTGCAGCTTGGACAGACTGCTTCTACAAGCCTTAGTGCTGCTGTTTGGTAATGCCAAAATACTGACCTTCCCGAGGCGAGCGCTGCAGTTTAATAACACACGCACAAAACCCTACCAGCCCAGAAGAAGCCGCTGCCAAGATTAACTTTACGCATGATAATTTCTTGTTTGTGCTAATATGTTGCACTGGTTGAGGTCTCAGCTGGCCATGCCTGCGCTGCTAAGAGGTTGGAGGTCACACTCCTGCCCCATGGGAGCGTGGTGCACACCAGCTCGGGTCCTCACGGCTCAGAGCTGCCCTTCCATGGCTGGGCTACCTCGGCAAATGCCAGCCAGAGCCCCCCAAGCAGCCAGAGCCCCCAAGCAGCGCAGCGGTGCAGGCAAGCCAGGGGCAGCACCGAGCTCTGTCCCTAGCCCCTCTCTCTGGGCAAAGCAGGCACCCTCAGACGCACCCCCTCCAAGCAGGGTGTGGGGTACAGAGCAAGGCTGTCCTTCCCCAGCCACCCCTATGCTTTGCTCCTGTGTGGGAAGACATCTGCACATGTCAGGAAGCTTCACTGCAGCCTGAAATAGTCCCCAAAGGCTACTAAAGCTCGGGAGCAGTGTCGTGCTGGCTTCTATAACACATGAATAGTAAAAGTAGATAATTCCAGGCTGATTACTTAAAATTTTTCAGTTGCACGGTTTATATTGATACAACATGTATTTAGCTGTGGCCCTGCTCATCTGAGACCTTTAAAGGATATAATTCATCCATGGAAAACCTTGTAGACTTTTGTGCTTGGCTGGTATCTGTATTCTTGTGACAGAAAAGAGCCTTAATGGTACCTTCATCCTTTAAACAAATTATAATTAGATGACTAATAGTCTCATTAAAAATAGCTATATCACTTCTGTATCCACTTGTTTTGAATTTAAGATGCTGCTGAAGACACCCTCTGCAAATTCTAGATTTAAAACCCCCTTTCCATAAAGTCAAGAACATGATAAAAGCAACTTTAAGCAGCTCTGTTGTGCTTGCAAGTAATTATTTGCAGTGCCAGTTTGGTGGGGGATGTTAGTGCCCAGGATCCCAGGCCAGCCAGCACTGGAGTGTCTGTCCCTACAGCAGCTGTAGAGAGTTGTGTGTCACCTGCGAGGGAGGACAACTGCAGCATGGGGGTAATGGTGGCCACAGTGACCTGTAAAAAGAGAACAGTGAAATATCACTTGCTTGCTCCCCTCCCAAGCCTAGGAGGTCTTACTCAAGATTTCCAGTCTTTGGCAAAGAACTAACTGAAGGCCATAATTTTTAATGTGAAAAAATTGTGTACAGAGAAAGGATGATCTTCTTATACACACACACACCCCAGATAATATTATTATTTTTTTTTAAATGCAGATTTTCAGATTTTCTCAGGCTAACGATGAGTGTTTTTAATTCTTTTTTGTAAGTGTGACCTATTAGGAGCACACCTGTTCTCAGGCGACCCTCATCATTACTGTCTGCTAGTAGCTTGTTATCTTTAGTGCTGTAGAGCAAATAAGAAGCAGCTGTAATTAACAGATCTGAATTTATACACCCGCTGCAGCGTCCTCAAGGAGGTGGGATTTGCTGGTTGTTAAGGATGGGTGGTTATGCCCTGATTAGTTAGTGTAAATATTTGCAGCAATGCCTTATTTCTCTTTTCTGACCTTGAGGAACTGAACTATTGACAGTAAGAGTTTATATAAATTAAAGTTTTTGCTTCTTAAATTTCATAATAATGAAGGTTCTTAATTATAACTAGTACTTTTAGGAAAGCATAGCCTTACATAAACTTTAAGACGCTTCTGAGCCTTTGTGGGTACCCTTGACTCTAGTGGTGGTCCTCATCTGCAGTTTAAAAAATGAGGTGGGTATGTGTGTGTAAAGGATTAAACAATGGAGTTGTATGAAGATCTCTTAATAACTGATGATCTTGCAGTTCAGTATATGACTTTTCTCACAATATAAGGGTAAACTGGTATGAAGCAATGCAGAAGATAACAAAATCTCATAAATATACACAACTTTTTTTTTTTTTTTTCTGAGTACCTGGGGACATGCATTTACTGGGTGCTGATACAAGAAGTGCTGTATAGTCCACAACATATTGTAGTAATGTTTCTGTGTTAATTTTCAGTCAGTCCTAAATATACAGATTTAGCTTATTATTTTCAAGTCTTGTTCTGGTGTACCCATTCTGCCTGTGAGGTTTCATATTTGTTAAGGCATCTCTTTTTCCTTGTTTTTGTTTTTGCGGGTTTTTTTCCTCCATTATTATTTAATATGCAAGCAAGCTTATTTGAACAGTGCATTTTATTTTTCATTTTGTGAAACTATGACTAAAGTAGGATGGACGCAGGTTTCCATTCTCAAAAACCACCTAGAACATTTTTTTCACACAGAAAAGCAATTTGAGGAAAAATCTTGGTTTTGCAGTGAAAATACAGTTAATACCCCAAGAAGGGTTTGGTGGTGCAGCTGTCCTGATAGGCATCCATGGGTTCTTAACACTCACTCCAATCAATTCCTATAAATAGTTAAGCGAAGCTCAAGGCAGCTTTAAAATAGTGTGAAGTGTTGTTTTTACTGTGGAACCTTCTGCTGGACAAGAACCTGTTTCCTTCAGGACAGTAAGGGGAAGACTTCAGCCTACTCTCCCCTCAGACTTCTTATTTGTAATGTAATTATTTTAACTAATTTTTAATTTTATTTTCTCCATCTATTTAGAGCTAGCCACTGTAACTTAATATAGTATGTTTTTATTACTACTGCTAAACTTCCTCCGCCTGATTAAAAACTGGACAGGTGGTTAGCCACCACTTTATGAGCAGTTAAACCATTTAGCACATCACCACTAGTTTTGCATTAGCACCGACCCTGGGATTCATTACATGGTTCAGCAGTACAGAGACCTGGTGCATTACGCCCCAGCAGGGTTCGCCTCAGGCTGAATTCTGTCTGACTTTTACTCTTGGTATGGATGCAAAAAGTCAACAGCCTTGCAAGAGACATGGTTGCAATAGATGGCTCATCTTTGGACCATCTCTGTACACTTGCAATGAGTCCAGTTGGCAAAAAGTGCTGAACTGACACCAAAGCAGAGCCCTCCATCCACCCCAGAGGTGCAGATGCAGCCTGGATGGCTGGTGCGCAGCCCTGGCTGGGAGAGCTTCCCATCTCAGACTGGTTTGGGGCAGGGGGGGAGGGGGAAAAAAATAAGGGAAAAGACAATAAAATGTACCCATTCTCTTAATCATTTGATACCCCGCCCCCCCCCCCCCCCCCCCCCCCCAATGAAGCTTCCAGCAGTTACTGCTAACCTCGGAGATGGTGTTTGTCATGTAGGTACGCAGCCATTAAAAATACAGAACCATCTGGCTCCCTTCTCCTGGAGAGCAAACAGCTATCTGCCAAGGTGGGCTGAAGTCAGATGGATTATTTCAAGATAAAAGGCTTTTTTTCTTTCTCTAGTTTCTCTCAGCCACCCGAAATAACTGCATCTATTTATTTTTTTCCCTGCTGTTACTAAGTATAGCTATATAAGGGTCCCTCTTCTAGCCCTCTTTTCTGTTTGCCCTTTGCATCCCCTCCCTCTTTTTCACTGTTTCCATTTAGTTTCAGCTCGGTTCAGTATTTGCCTCTGAGTAAAGCAGCAAAACGGCCACATAGTCCAAGCTACAGTAAAGATTAATCTTGATCTGTGAACTGAATTTTAAGGAATATTTCATGTGTTTCTTTAAGAATGACTGGGATTTTTGAAGAGAGTGCTGCTTCTCAGAGGAGAAGTTAAAAAAAAAAAAAAAGGTGTCATTTGGAATTACTGCTGGTTTCTCATAGACTTCTACCCCAAATAAAGAGGAGTTTTATTAGAAATGAGACAACTTTTCAGGAAAGTCCAGGTCTTAAAGATGACTATATGGATACTCATATATGCAAATGTGGTCCAAGAAATCAGTTTGACTTAATTTTTTTCTAATGGGAAGCTTTGAAACTTGCAAAATCCCCTTTGGGATGCTCCCCCTGATGCTTGCTGTCCCCTGCCACTGTGCTTCTCCTTACCCTGGCAGCCTGATTTTGGGAGATGCTTGGCCAAGGGCGCAGGGAGGACTGTGAGGCAGCAGCAGCATCCCCGCTTTTTGGGGGAACTGCAGACTGCACGATGCCAAACTGCCAAGAAATGTGCAAAAAAGAGAATTATTTCTGGCAAGCAGAGAAACAACAGTTTACAAGTTGGAAGTGTACATATTGACATTTGATTTCTTGCTGCTGAAACATACTACGGGGCTTCATTTAGCCTGAGCTCAACTGCTGGTTGTTTATATAGGCTACTGGCTGTTTACATTAGGTCAATACACAGGACAGGCTGTTTACAGCAGACCAGCAACAAATTCCACAGCACTGTCTGTGTCTACTGCTGCTCTCTTTTCTGGTTGGTTGTTTTTTTTTGTTGGTTTTTTTTTTTTTTTTTTGTATGTGCAGAGCTGGAAAGAAATAAAAATTTGGCTCCGGAAATAGACAAGCAACAAACCCTCCTATGTATGGAGCATTCCTTCTTGCATAAGAAGTGACCAGCACCATAACTTTTTAATGGTCTGTTCAAAAATATACAGCACAGGGAATTAGCCCAGCAAGACATCAATGGCAAAGGATGGGGAAGAGCTGAGAAGAAAGCAAACAGTCCGAGCTGATGTTTGTCTCCATCTACAGGGGACACAGAAGACACATTTGCAAGCACTTGTTCCAGCTGCACACACGGGTTTGCAGTGCATTTAGCTCACAGTGTAGCTGGCTTGAGCTCCACAAATGCAAAGACTCCCATGTTTAAGTGTGCCATTTCTGAAAGACTTCATGGGCTGCTCTGACAGAGCCATGTAGAGCTCATGTCTCCTGCCCTAGACGAGCAATGCTATTTGTATCCTTCAGAATATTGATAAACATTAGCAATGCTACTAAAAGGCTTCTTAGCCACAGATCAGTGGGTTCCTTAAGGCTGAGGGAGAAGTTGGGTTTCTGACCTGCTGCTTTCAGCAGCTCCCTGCTGATCTGAGCTGCCAGGATTCATCCCCAAAAGAAGTATGTCTTGGGTTCCAGCTTCTCACTGACCACCACAGCATTCCTCCTCTGCTCCTGCACTTTCCCAAGGGTGCTGCCAGCTGGAGAGAAGACAAGGCAGAAAGCCAATCTTCAACTTATCTTGCTGATTCCTGCAAACCCATCAAGAGAGGTGCTGACTGTCCTGATGCTGCTGGGGACCTTTGCCCTGTGCTGGGTGAGTGTGGGTCCCTGGAGATCATAAATATCTCGTTGTTTCTGGAAAATGCAAGCTTGATGCCTAAACCTTCAGTTTTTTACTGAGTTTTTTGTTTGTTTGTTTGGTGGTTTGTTTGGGGTTTTATTTGGTTTTGCACAACTCAACAGTTCTGTTTGCATTTGATATTTAACTCCAAATGCATTTTTACTTTCTTTTGATTCTGGGCCTGTAGCTGCCCGTGTGCTTTCCCAGTTGTGACCCTAAGGAGGAGCGCAATGAGAAAGAGCAGAAGGCTGAGCAATACCCATCCAAAAAGGCATTATCTCACCTACTGCTAGTCAGCTGAGTTGAAGCTAGCGAGCTCTGTGCCCTTAACAGCTGATGAAGAGGCATTGCCCGAGGGTGATTCTTCCAACTTGACACATAAATGGGCAAAAAGTTTCTGAGTGGTGCCTCATCCCACCTCATCTATGGACTATTGATTACAGAGGAAGCTTAGATGAGTAGCTTGCATTAGATACCTGACTTCTAAGTGACTAAGGCAGAGGAATCCCACCCCACCTCCCCCCCCCCCCCCCCCCCCCGCCGTCCTTTGCGAGTGCCCGTGTGCCTGCATGCACCAGCCTCACTGGGGCTACCAGGTAAGGGAGTAAAAGTGAGTTTTGTGAGGATGCATGCAGAATGTGCAAGTCTTTCTTACCAACAACCCCCAGCAACTACCTCACATACCCAATCCTGCCACCATGGGAGGGTCACCTGGAAACTCCCCAGCCAAGCTCCCATGTCTGACAGTTCTAATTCCACTGTGTCTCCTCTCCTGGTTTTTTTTTTTACTTTCTGATGTGTGTTTCTATACCTATGTCACATAGGTTCAAACATGAGTTATAATGTTAATGGTAGATTTTATTAATAAATACATAAATTGCTCCAGGAGGGTGTAACTTGTTTACCAGAGCTTACTATTTCCATCAGGAGCTGAAAGCCTGTTGGGGATCCCCACGCTCACCCTTAAGCCAAGAGGTGATTTAATGATCTGCCTCCTCTAAGGGTTGCCTTACACTTAATTCTGAAGAAGAAATTATGGCCATGCTAGTTTTTCTGTTTTCCCTGCAATAATATCATTGGGGTGAATTTGATACAATATCAAGGTTTTGACCGGGTTTTATGTTTCAAGTGAGCCTTTCTCCAACACCCCGTTGTTATAGCACTGGGTCACAAAGTACCTCACTTGGCAGCTCTCTCTAAGTACAGTATTTTTTTTCTTTACCTGCTCTTCTTGTGGCTGTTGCTAACAGCCTGAAAACTCACCATCTTGTGTCTGCAATCTCCCAGTTAAAGCTGTTCATGAAATAGGCAATGTTGGACACGGTCCTGACAGTTGCACAAGAAGGAGCTGAAGCTTGCAAAGAAACAGAAGCTCTTAAATTTTGGCAGCATTCAGTAAACTGCCTCCCATTAATAAATAACTGACATAATTTTCAACTTTTTGCTCCTTTACAGATGCCTCTCACTTGGCAGCTGGCCTCATCCCAGCCAAGTCTGGAGTAAAAACTCCTGATGATTTCAGCTGGCCGAAGGGTCAGGAGGCTGGGGCTGGATAGCTGGATGCGGCAGCACTGGGCTGAGCAGGGAGGAACGGCCACTCAGAGAAGCCTCCATCAGTACAAAGGTTCAGTCTGATCCTTACAGAGCTTTTCTCTGCTTTTTAATCTTGGGCATGGATGTGCTCTGCGGGAACCTGCTTCCAACGCTGCTTTGCAGGCTCCCTTTGCTCATATGTCATCCTAAGGAAAACAAGCTGCATGGTACGTGGCAGCTGTATGGGTCAGGTTTGCAGAGGGGAAGAGAATGCATCCAGGCAAACCAGTATTTGCCAGAGGGGATAAGGTGGCTGTACCTTTCTTTCCCTCTCCCCTAAATCAGCCCAGGCATAAGAAGAGTCACACATTGAGAAGTGATGTGCTGCTGCTAGTGCTGCATTCACAGCATCCACTCACCCATTTCTCAGCCCCCGCTGACTTCAGGGGGGAATAAATGTGTCTTATATACCTGCAGCTGATGTGGAGTGGCACTGGCACACCTAAACAAGGAAGAACAATCCCACTCCAGTATTTATGTCACAAGTTGCAGCCCTTCTGACTTCTTGTCCATGGTATTTTTTGTTCCAGTGGCTGAACGCAGGTAGGAGCAGCACCTGGGCTCCTGGAGGGCCCCTGCTTTCCTCTGAAATTCAGAGCCTGTCCCAGCCATGTGGCACTTACTGATGTCAGCCTCAGGAAATCTCGTCTTCTGTGATGTGCAGGATTGCCCCTGCAGCTTTACACTGGCCTGTTGGTTCAGTGTACATTTGGAGTAACTCAGGATCTGAAGCACCGTAAGCTGAAGCAGAAATTTACCCTCAGAAAACGCCCTGTTTGCTAGGGCTCTGTGCCTGCTTGTTTAATATAGCAACTGCACCAGTTTTCTAACAACAACTTTAAATACCATTCATCAATAAAACCATTGGGCTGCTTGGCTTCTATTACATGCCACTGATTAACTACCATTAAATTAGCAGTTAGTGTAATCAGATATAAACATTCCTTTGTGGCTAAGCTGTTAAACTTTTTTTCCCCTTTTTACAATTGCATGTAACACATGTCGGCACGAGACAGGCTCAGTAATTTCACATTACTGCAGCTAAATTATGTTTGTGGGCTCCAGAAACGCTTCTGGTGCTACCAGGCTCGTAAACACCTACCTGGCAGGGAAAAGCTACAACTTCTGCCCCAGAGCATTCAGGGTTTAACAGGATTCGGTGTCGTACAGTGAATTTATTGCATGAATACGTGCATAGGCTATGGACGAGTGATTGACAGGAGGAGTTCAAAATTTGATTTGCTGCCATTCACCATTGATTTTCACCCTGGGTCGCATTATTAATTGGTGTAAGTCAGCATCCAGCTTGCTACAAGGAGGCATAAAAGAAAGGTAGGTGTCTGCAGTTTAAAAGGGGAGAGATGTGACTCTGTGTGGCTTTCAGCTCTGGCAACTCCAGGCTGTCACAGTCAAAAGTGGATTTTGATTTTTCAAAAGGAGCCATTTCGTAGATATTTATTTGTGGTGTAGAATCACTTTTATTAACTGTATTTATTTTTATGTATTTATTATTAACTGTATTTATTTTATATGTAGCTCTGCATCCTCTCCATTGATAGGCACTTTTGTAACTCTTAAAGACAGAAATGAAATACACAGCTGCAGTCATACTCATAAACCACTTTCTTATACACATGTGCAATATAGAACATAATGAAATTATTACTTGAAGTTGTTATCTCAGTGCCAGTGTTAAATCACAAAAAAATACCAACCAGCAGAAATGTTCCCATCGTAACCTTCCATTCCCTCACAAGGCAAGAAAATAGCTAGAACTTGCGGTATACCCAGAAGATGGATAAGCTTATCTTCAAACAGAAAAAGGCTGTGGAAGAGAATTTTTTACATGTTTGGGTGGTGGGTTTGTTGGGTTTTTTTCAGTCTGTATTAAATCTGATTATGTTTTTATCATTTAGATATAACTATATTGGCTTTCATATGCTTATATGCCTTAGATTATACTTGTGCATGATTATAGCTGAAAATTTACACCAACAGATATTGGTCTAAATAACTTGTGAGCTGGAAGCTGGACTACTAGTTTATCTATTTTAAAAATTCAGTCTTGTTGCTTTAAAAATCCATAACATGTAAAACATTTCCTTCAAGTTGTTGGGATTTAGGGGGCGGTGTGTGTTTGGTTTTCTTTGGTTTTTTTTTTTTTCATTTCAGTTGTGCTGTTTGGAAATACTATATGGATTGTTACGCATTAATAATATGTAGTCGTTTGTTCTTGTGAAAACCTGTAGTTTCTCCAGCTATGTTCAGATGGCTTTCCTGAGCCTTGAAATGGGAAAGAGAGAATTCACCTTAGCTGCATATGTTGTCTTATGTTACGTTTGATGATTTGAGAAATTTGTGATACAAATGACTTGGGTTTCCAAAACCAAATAGTAGGCCACTCTCCAAATGCATTCTCCCTCACTCTGACTGTGAGAAAGGCTGCTCTTAATATTTTCTTCAGGGGTGTAAACCTGTAGAAACTGGATTAGTATATTGACTCCCTCAATTAAGGTTAATCTAATATCCTGCCTATTTAAATTAGTGTAAACATTGGTGTATAGGGTTAAGGGAAAGAGTTGAACTGAAAAAGATTTATTTAAGGATTAGTGTAGTAGCTAAATTAGAATTAAATCCAGGAAGTAAACATCCCAGCAATGCGAGTTGTGGGAAACAAGAGACCACAGCAAAGATCAGTGGTTTGAAACAATAATGTGCCACCATGGGAAGAGAAAGGAAGAAGGGGAGAAACAAGTAAATCAAGCTTTACTGTACAAATAAGGCTCTAAGCCTATTACTGCCACACAGGTTGTGGGGAAACTCCTCCGTTAAGTGCCATGGAAAGAAACTTTTATCCTTTTCATCTTTCTCCTTGGTTTGCTCGCTTGAGTTACATTGTGGACTGAAATACCCACGGCAATTAGAATAAAAGGACAAATTCGTAGAAGAATCCCTGAAGGTACAGAAATTATCAAATTTTCTGGCATCAGATTTGCTACAACATTTAGCAAGGGTTTGTTAGGGCCTTTGGACAAGCCAAGGAACGAAAAAAGCGGTTTCACTTTCTGTTAGGCACCGCTAGGAACTGAATTGGCCCGGGACATAAATGCATGGATGTTTTCTCAGACTTAGCATAGATTTCATCTCTGTTCTGTCTGGCAGTGCTGTGGCATTTCACAGGGGCCATGGCTGGCCCTTGCCCTGGGGCTCGCTCGGCTGTGCTGTGGGCACAGAAGGGGTGCAGAGCTCGGTGCTTGCCCTGTCCCCTGCTCGCTGACAGCCTCAGGGCAGCTGCAGGCTTGCCACCCCCCACCCCCCACCCCCGGGTCCCAGAACTGGCCCAGCTGGTTGCTCCACTTGTACCCATCTTCTGTATGAACAGGAAGGATTAAAATCAGAGCACACTCCGAAATGAAGCACCTTGGGCTCCAGGAGTCCCCAGTGTGCTAAAGGCTGGAAGGAGATGACTGTGCTCTCAGGCTGTGGAAAGCTGCCTGCCAGATTTCAAATAGAAGTACTAAGCCTGGCTCTCGGTATTTGCTTAGCAATACCTTGGATAGAAGCATGCCACCTACTGAATTATCACTTTTGGCCACGAATTTTTGTTGGGAAATTACCTTCCAGGTATCGATTGGATCAAATCCTATGGAACTGGTGACGGTAATTCAGCCTGGTGTGATACGGCTGAAGGCTGCTCTGGCTGACTAATCTATAAATTTGGTAAGGGCTTGTTCATTCAATAAACACAGTTTTAACTGGTTCCCTTCTTATCCAGGAAGGGGAGCAGCCGGCGAGGAGCCCAAGGAGGAGGGTGGCCCAGGGCTGCAGCTCCCAGCATGGCAGAGCATGGAGCACGTGTGGGGTAACCTCTTCCAGCAGAACACACAGATTGCTACCCAGCCACGTATGTAACTCATTTTTATTAATCATTTTGCCAATTTCTTTGTGCTTTATGCCCCCAAAAGACTGAAATAGTTGAGCCGGCTTATTCTGAAGGAAAATGTCTGAATTTTAGCTCCTATGAGCTAGTGTCTTGCAAAGGCTGGCAGCTTAGTGTTTCATCTTTCTGCCTAAAGCAGTTTTTAACAGGCTTGTTCTTGGCAGAAGGTTGTGGACTTAACCATGACTGAAATACATCATGTGTCTTAACAGCATGCTTTATGTGAGCTGCCATCCTGCTTGGCAGGAGATGTGAAGAAATATAGGTCCTGGGGTGTCTTGAACCCTCATAGTGTGTTTTCTGAGGGGTCAGCGGGGAGGGGAAATCGTTCTTCGCTTGACATCTCCTTGCTGGACAGGGGAGACCATTTACAGGGCTGTTACTTCAGAGGACAAAGAAGTCACTCCACAAATTAATTACCCTTGTTCTAATCCTCTTGTCCATGTCCACCTGCACACTGAGCACCCGGTCAGGCAAACCTCCCATGGTCTGTTCTGGGTGGATGTAGATGGCAAATATGAATGCAACAGCTCGGTGCTCCTCGTTTGCCTTAAAAAAGCACAGCTGCATCAGCAGTATTGAGCATGCAGCAACAAGATCTCTGGGCAAAAGCTCAGCCGAAGATTTTGCTAATGAATCTCCCCTGTCCATGTAATTTGGACTTTCCTCCTGCCTGATGTTCCAGCTGAGCTGCTCAGGTTTAGAGCTTCATGATATTTTTAATGATGTTGCTTGCTTAGGCCCTTGGTCGAGGGGTGCTGTGGGGCACCCCGCCGCAGCAGGGGTGATGGCAGTGCTGTGTTGGGACGCAGGGTCCAGCACTTGCCCCCGGGGCTGGGAAACTGTCCCGCAACTCTCGCTCCGCAAAGACTGCACTGCCCTGACACTGCCAGGCACTGACTGCCCTCAGTCCTGCCGTGCATGCACGACAGAAGGCAGCAGGGATGGAGAAGGCAGAGGATCAGGCATGTGTCCGTCCCTAATCACCATCTGCTTCAAGGTTTTGTTGCTCTTTTTCATGGTGCATGGTACCTCGCTTTAGGAGTAGTGCCCCTGGGCCAGCAATTGATATCTTCTTCAAGCTAAGCAGATTCCTATTTTTCTGACAAAGTAGAACTTGGGTCCTTTAGGGGAGTCCTTCTATCAGATTCTGGGGAATAGAAGTCCTGCTATAAGCATGAATTGGGTCTGGTCTATGTAGAAAGGGCAAAATCTGTCCATAGATCAATTTACTGAAGTACCACAGCATCCAAATGATTTAACTCTCCTTAATTCTGTTACCTTGGAGTCCTAAAGAGTTACAAGAGGTCCCTTAGTTTCAAATGGGGTATACAGAGAAAGCAGAGAGTACTCTTTCCAGGCTGAGATCCGTATACCGGTCCTGAAAATCAGATCTGAAGAGGTCTCCACTGGAATATTAACCCTGAGATGTTCACTGGGCACCTTGGGCCAGTCTGCACCTACTTGTCGCATCCTGACAGGCTCCTCAAGAACATATATATTGGGAGTTTATTTAGACTAATGCAGTTTTCTGCCTTTACCAGTGCCTGCCATCTCACCAGCTTTACAGTAGCCTGGCAAGGGGAAGCTTTCGCTTTACAGCAACAGAAAACTTCAGCTGAGCTGGCAGCACCAGCGCTGGTCAGTATTTGCTGGTCTTGGTTCTCCACGTGGCTGCGGCAACGCTTGTGCCGGCCGGGGGGAGATGGTCTAGCAGCAGGGAGGTGTGGTGGCTAGGGCAGGAGAAGGCAGTGCTGCCTCTGTGTGAGAGTACGGCCCTGATTCAGGACCCGTGCAACTCCGTGGGGCTTTCCCCATTGGCGTCAACTGATTTGCAGAGCAGGTCTTTGGATGGGATCAGTAGGGAAAAAAGCCAATTTACTTGTGATGTCTTACTGCCCGTCACATTAATCCTGTGTATATAAAAAAAAAAAAATCACATCTGAGTAGTGGTTTCCTCCCCTTGTTTAAATAAATTCAACTGTTCGGCTTCTGATTTCCGCAGCAGAGCTCCGCGTCGGCCGGCCCTGTTTGTGGAAAAGTCAGCAAGCACGTTTCAGCCAGCGTGGGGTATTAACATAGGAAGCCGATGCTGGGTTGGTTCCCCTTGTTTCTCTTACTGGCTATAGAGTTTCACAGCCTGGGATATTAGTAAATATTTATGTTTAATTACTTTCACTTAAGAAAAACAACCACAGCCAAGAAAACTACAGAGCAATTTAATGGGTTTTAACTTGCCACACTAAACCGCCTTCTTAAACATAATGAATTATATGAAGTCATCCGGTTTCAGACTCTCTTAAAGAGGTAATTTAATTCAAATAAGGTTGCATATTACTAGCTTCAGTGTCTGAAAACATTTATAGTGCCAGTAACTGTTCCGTTGCCTTGAGTTATTCTGCAGCCTGAAAGACAATAACAAGCTAAGCTTAGAGAAGTGTGCTGTGGTTTGGTGTAACTGATAGATGAAATTGCTAGGTTCACTGCCTCGGGCGAGAAGTGCTGGGTGAGTGTGTTTGAGTCTCCTTTTATGTAAGACAGTTTGGCTTAAAACAAAAACAGGAAAGAAATCTGGCATTAGCTGCTCAGCAGCATTGTTTTTGAATCTTTTCCGCAAGAAAACAGACCAGAAAAGGGCTGCTTCTCGCTGGGTCCTAGCTACCATGCTGCCTCTCTTACGTATGGTGACGAGGTTCAGGTATATGTCCTTCGGTCTGTTGTTCCAATGAAATATAAAGACACTTCTGTTCTCTGGCACCACTGCAGAGCTCATATTCAGGGATGAAGGAAGGGGAACGCTGGGTTACCTACACAACTCCTTTTTTCCCTGACAGGTAACTAATAGAAGGACCTAAAGAAAAATACCTGTACTCTTCCATCTAGAGATCCCCAACTGCTGAACGACCGTGTAGGCTTAGGAACATCCATCAGGGTATTTTTCCCCTCCTGAGACAAACTGTTATCTTTAGTTTGAGTCTGGCAGTTAAGAGCCAGAAGATCTTGCCACAGAGGCTGTTAAACTTTGCGATGCTTTCAGTGTCCTTTGAATGGTTGTCCTTTAAAGTAATTGCATACTCTAAAGCTCCTTATGGGGCTTAAGGGCTTGATTTGCTTGGGATGATTGCACACCTTGTGAAAAAAGCTGCAATCCAAATCCCGAGCTTGGTCCTGCCAACTTTCCAGATGTTGATTGCTGAACTTGTGAAGGCTTTGGGACGTTGATTGCTAAGTATGTAGCCTGCATGAATGTCTATCAGCATGTTAGACAGAAGATGCACAGGGAGAGACTCCATATTCTTGATGTTTCTGCAAAGTCTGATACACAACTCACAATTTGCAATTTTGCTCATCTGTTATGAGCACATGTAATTAATGTAAAACAGAGGAAAGGTTACTATATTAGGAAGTGCTGCAAGTGTAATAAACAGTCCACACACAAACACGATGGCACCACACTTCAGCTGTTCCCTGTGACTAGCTGTGTAGATAATACTTTGACAACTTTTGAATAGGACTGTGAGCACAGACAGCATTCAGTGGAACTAGCTTTGATTTCAGAGCTTATGGGGTCCCAGTGAAATTACAGTGCAAGGTTATTTGACACTATGTTTTCCAGTCATCTCCTAGTTCAGATACCTTTTCTCATCCATTAAAGTCTTACTGAGAACACATTCATTCCCTTTGATTCATGCTCCATCCAGCCTTGAAGAAATTCCGTGCATTTCAAGTTGACCGATTGAAGAGTGAACCACTGATCAGTACTTGTGTAGGTAACAATATCAGCTTTTGGATCATTTAAAATCCTTGGAAAATGCTTCACAGAATGGCAAAGGGTTTCTTTTCAATAAGAGTGTTGTGTGATGGGGACTATCTTCTTCAAGGAGTCACACAGCACCTGGCTGAATGGAACCCATAAGCTTGCAGGCTCTGCAAACTACATGACTCTATCAGTTTGGTCTGATTGCAAGCTCTTCACTGCCATTCACATTCAGCTAGCTCTGACTGCTGATGAATTATGTGCTTAAAGTTTTACTCCAATAATGCCAAAGTCACCCCCTGGAGAATATTGCTGAACATGCTTGATGAATGTACAAGCTCTTCTTTAAAATAAGCCACATATAAAGTTGTTTAGGTGTTCTTACAGAAGACCTCTGATAGGATTAAAAGTGAACACAGAGTAATGGAAAAAAAATATTCATTAGAAGGGATTACATTTAAACCTTTAAAGACATCTGATATTTTTCCCCTTCTAACTCAAACTTGATTGAACTGTTGAATGGAACTCGGAGATTATTTCTTGTCAGGACCTATCAAACAAGCCTGAGATCACTAAGGCACTTGAGCATGTTGAGCATGAAATTTTCATTGCTCTCTATGCTGCATTTTAACTATATCTAAAAAATAGCATTCATTTCTAAGGGTACTTAGCCATCTTCAACGAGAACTATTTCATTTAAGTTCATGGTCAGTAATAGGTCTGGAAATGAAACCATTAATTTTAATGTAGTATGTGCATGTATACATTAAATTTTATTGCTTTGTCTGAATTTAAAAGGGTGAAAGTAGGGCAATTTCAGACCAGTGTAAAGTTGCAGGTGCCTGTACTTTACTGCTCACCTCTTGAGAAAGGAGAGCTCAGCGTTTCAAACTTTTAGTCCTGCATATCACTGCAATAAAATGGAAAGGTTTCAGGGAGATTTGGATCAAGTTTTTGTACTGTACCATTTATGTGTGAGGATCCTCTCACCTAAAGATACATCATCTGTAAAGGGCACAGCAGACTTGACAGTGCACTATCATTACAATCAGTAACGACAGAGATTTCACATGTCCTGAAACTTGCCACCTGAGCTTGACGAATGTAAAGATCTGTTGAGCCAACTATAAATACGTTAAAGAAAGCATAATAATAAGAGCACAACCAAAGCCAAGAATATTTCCATTTTTTCAAAGGTTTCCAAACAATTTATATGCTGTAAGATCATATGCAGAGTCAAGGCATCACATTTCAAGTTAAAGTCAGACATTCAGCTGTAACTTTGAATGTAGAGGTTGGAATCAAACACAGTATTTTCATGTTACTTGAGTTTAGACTTTCTTTGTGTTTTTATGTTCCTGTTCAAAAGAAAGGAAATCTCTGATACCAAGACAAGTCATCTGTATTCTGAGCCAATAAATCCTTGGGGAATTTGAAGCAGGTAGATTGTTAGAGGCCCTTTTAGGAGTTTGAAAAGCAATGGGTGATACAAGATTGATCTTAATGACAGTTGCAGGTGCTTAGCTTTTAGGACGAGGTCATTTCCCGTGTGTTGGCACAGTGACAAAGATGGAAGATGGAATGGTTCTTCTAATTCACAACTCAGTAATATATACTCCTTAACTGGAAATGATGGAAATGGAGGAAAAGACACCTTTGGAATGCTCTCGGTGCCCTAACACATCCTAAACACTGCAGCCAAGTCTCAGCATCATTAAAATAATAGATGCAAATAAGAACCTGTTAGCCAGTAATCAAAAACAGCTCCTTCCCCAACCCTTATCTTTTGGTTACATGTTTAATAGAGATGTTCTGTGGCTTTGTTGCCATGCTGACTGCAGGGAAAAAAAAAAAAAAAAAAAAAAACAACCAGCAAATCCAACCAGCAGTGCCAATGCATGCCTTTGTATTTAATTTTAACAAGAAAAATTGTGCAGGTGGACACTGGAGAGGCTGAGATGTCTTTCTCAGCCTTCTGGGAAAGCACAATTTTGGCAACATGTCCAGCCATGGGGAGGCCTAAAAGAACATCTAAAATCACCTAAACTTCCTTGTTTCTCTCTTGACCTCTGTTTGTAGTCACAGCTAAATGATTCAATACAAATTCCCTTGAATAAACATGTAAATAAGACCAAGCATTTACGTTTCAAGTGGATCATCATTAAGGTTTCGAGCTGTCCATATGACCAGCACAGGAAAATGTTATTAATAGACCTGAAAGTCTTCAAGGGAATGCGTGAGAAGAAAGACTAATATCAGGGGACCCATAATCTGTTCCTAGCTGGCTTTTAATTCTGCTTAGCAAACATGAATGATTTTGAGTGTTGAATGAAGAAGCAAGCTACGGAACCTGCACCATGTGTTTAAACTACAGCTGGCTGGAACACTGTATGCCTGAAGGCAACATTTTTAAGTTCAAAGGTAAACATTTGGCTTTTTATAGACAAAATTAGTTGTACAGCATATTTGATTTAGTATACTGCTACACAGGCCAACTTTTAATTGAAATGTATTAAAAAATAACCCTACTTCCACTGACAGTATGCAGTTTCCTAGAGAGCTGCATGCTTGCTAGTAAACATCAGCCCTCTGGGCCAGGTCTAGAAGACAGAGGTCAGAACTTCTATAACTTAATATTTTTCAAGGCACCCTAAAGACTTCCTCTTCCCTCCCCATGTAAATTGTTTACAGCCTGCTCCAAAGAGGAGCTCCCCTGCAGGACTTTGACCATGCCTGTAAACTGATAAAAAACCTCTCCCTGGAAACTTCCCCTGGTGGACCTCGCCGTAATATTTTATTGTCTTTAGTACAAAGTGTATGCACAGGGATCCTTTCTGGTAAAAACACAGGCAATAAATAACACTGAGAAAGGAGAGGTCTATACATTGAACCTTATAAGGAGTGATGGCATTTTGTAGTTCTTCTTGCTGTTGGATTAAAGGGGTAAAGGGAGCTTTCTAATGCCGGCACACACTGACCTGCAAAGCTGTCACATAGCATTTGCATGCCATTTTGGACATTTCAGTATGACTTGCTTAGATTTTATTTCTTATAATTGTGGGGCTTTTTTTGTTTAAGTAAACTTTTTAAAAGTGAGGAAAACCTATGCTGCACAATGAGGTATTGAGAGCCATGTGCTCTGTGGTACAGAAAGATATGTTATGATTCTTATCTTCGTGAGACTGTGAAAAAATAGTTCTTTGTCCTCAAACTCATTAAAAAGTTATTTAATAAAGAACTTGAAACCATTATCAATATTTACAAAAGAAATGCTTGAGAGCTGAGTTATGTGTTTTGAAATTCACGGAAGGCTCAGTGCATTGAAGCAACAATATATGTGATAGGAAGTATAGCTGACATTTTCCAAATATAAAAACCAGATGATGGAAGGTTTAATTTCTATGAATTGGAGCAGTAGCTGAGAGCCTACTAATCTCTCAGGAATATTTTTAGCCCATCGGGGTGCTCAAAGAATATAAAATTCTCAGCATTGCTGGAAAAGCAGTTGAGATCAACGTGCTTTTGCCAGATTCAAAGGTGGTTCCAGTCTCTGACCTAAATCTGGGGACTAAAACAATTTTTAAGGCTTTTGTTTTTTTCCAGCATAGTGTTTTGTTGTGGTTTTGGGTTTTTTGGGGTTTTTTTTTTAATTTACAGGTTAAATAGAGCCAAATTACCAAGGAATATTTTATGAATAATAAAGGACTGTTTTACACAAGTGTACAGTTTTTCTACTTGGAAAACAACACTGCTGACTTTATTGGCTGGTATCTGTCATACTTTAGAGAAAGGTGAGAATAAAAAGCCCCCTGCAAAGTGTAACCACATTGGACTGAGGATATATCCATCTGCAAAGTGCTGTGAGAAGGACACCTCCACAGAGAGATGTAGTCATTAACTACCTCTCTAAGCCTTCAGAGCTTCAGAACCTGAAAATTCCTCAGCAATCCTTTTGACACTTAACCCAGGGGTGCCCAAACCCCACTGGCAGGTCTCTGCCAGCCAAGGCTGCCAGTTACTCCTGTTCCTGTGGGGCACGTGCTGAGCGTGCAAGTGTGCACACCTGGGGAGGGCCTTGCTCTGCAGCCACCCTCAGGGCTTCGCCAGCCCCACGGAGCACCACCAGGCATCTCCCTCAGGTCTCTGAGTCGGTGCATTTATTTTCCTAAAGCCGAGGTCAGCCGACTGGCCTTTAAATCCACCTTTTGTGTTGGTAGAGTTAAACTTGCCCCTGCTGCTGGAAATGTGCGCTCTGTGCCTCTGTTTCTTCTGTTCATCATTTAACCAGGGACTCTCAATTCTTTTAGGCAGCAGTTGATAAAAACCACCAGAGTACAGAATAATTTCTGTAGTAGTTTTTAATACAGCGCCCATCATGAGTAGTCATGACGGAGGGAATCCCATCACATACTCTCCTGCCAGACTACTCCAGTAAGAGGTGAGGAACAAGGGATGAGCTTTGGTCAGGCAGTACAGGGATTCAGGTATGTAGGTCTCCTGGGTTGCAGGACAATCCTAACCACCCGGTTTCACAATGAGGTAGCACTACAGAGCCTCAGCCTCTGCTTTATCACAGGAGCCACCTGCCCCGGGGTGTTTCAGGATCCGAATCCCAAGGGCAGAGGCATCACCTTTCAGCCCTAAGCCCAGCACTATATAACACTATACTGCCCTCCGTACTTGTTCATGATCTTAAGAGGCTCTTTTCTCAGCCTGACGGCTGTCCTGACTCCCATTTGCAGTTAGTTCTCCTTCTCGGGATGCCCAGGCTCTTCTGGTGCATTATGTGAAGACAAAAATCCTACACGAGTTACACAGCACCGTCATGTTGGCTGTTGTAAAGCCAACATGCCTTTTATACATCTATAGCTTCAAGAACCTCGGTCTTGTCTTACTCATACCAGTATCACTCAAAGATTAGAGATCAGTGCTGAAGCAGGTTAGGATCCGAATCAGGACCAAAACCACTAAGCACCACGTTAGGCAGGAGTAACTCCAGCCTAGGGCGTAAACCCTGCACAAGCACAGCAATGCCCTATTGCCCATGCACTTAACTATTACTACAGGTGTATTTATGTCTGAAAAATTATCACCCATGGTCCAAACACACACACAAATACTCAATTAGCAGAAGGAGTTATGTGAAATGTTCATCCACATGATGTGTGAAAATCCTGAACTGTTTCTAAGTGCAGATCCTGAAGTACTTTTAAACACTTGTGGGTTTTTTTTCCTAGATGGTGCAGTTGTTTTTTTTATACATGATACATGTTGATGCTGTGCTTTTTCACCATGTGTGTACCTCACTGCTCATGCTGTCAGGGCTATATATTTCCTACACTATAGCAATATTTGATTTAAAAATATTCCGGCAAGAGACAAAAAAAAAAAAAAAAATCACATTATTTATTTTTAATTTTCAATTACATGTCAAGGACCTTAGATCTATACTTAGCAGCCTTGAAAATGGTCTAACTGGGATGAAGAGATGGCAACAGGGTCACAGAATAGACACAGCAACCAGTATCACAGCCAAAGGTAGGAGCCTGACCACTGAGTGCATTAGTTTTCCCAGAAGTTTCCAACTCAGTTAGTAGTCAGTCACCATGCTAAGGCTGAGCTTTAAGCACTAGCTCGACGAGGTATAGTCCATACATCTGGAAACAGCCTGTGTATCACAGAGAATACATGCAGAGGGGGCTGCTCTTATTTTTTTCCCATGTGTTTGCTTTTATTTGATGTATTTGGGTGGGAAAGGGAAAGAGGAAATTCTCTGACATTTTCACGTGCCTTATTTTTTTAAGTGACTCTGAGAAACAATTCAAACATCTTTCTTATTCAAACAAGAGGCCATAAAGTGACCTGGCATCTTTCCTGGACACAGTCTTGGATTCTCTCATACAAATACATATAAATAATAAAAAAATACAAATGCATACAAATACAATGCATACAAAGTACTGCATTCTCATCTCTAAGAACCACTACTTCAATTGTCCTGCCACCATCCTTGGAAGTAGGTACCAATGGCACAGGAATAAATTACAGATCCAGGTGCTGCTCTTTGCCATGTCTTTGCGAACAGGTACGTGGCAAGAAATTGTCTTCTGAGTACAAAATACTCTGCTCCTGATCCTTTCCGTTGCTCAGTGCTGCTGTAACAGCCAAGATTCAGACAGCCTCCTTCTGCACCTCTCCAGTCCGGCCCTTGTAATTCTGTCCTGACTTTAATTGAAAATTGTTTAAGCCCTCTGAAAAAACTACTATTGCTGCTGCTGCTGCCAAGGTTTTCCTGGCCTGACAAAATATTCACACCAGTATCTTCTATGATCATGTATAAAAGCTCACAGCTCCTAAAGCTCTTCAGGACTATAGCAGGAGAAGAATTCAATCAATCAATTAATTAATTAAAACATTGGTGGTGATTAACTATGCCTGGGTTAACAAAATACCAGCCTTTCCTAATTGCTTTGGGAGTCAGGAGAAAAAGAATCGGAGTTTGCTGGAAGTGGCTTGGTTGCTGCAGCCCTCAAAAGCCCGGAGGAGGAGGAGGAGGAAGAGGAGGAGGAGACGACCAGGGTTCAGAACCTGTTGTTTTCTCCACTGGCAGGAGGAACCAACAGAAGGGATGCCAGGAGGGGCTTGCTGCACGGAGGGAAATGGGGGCGTGCTGGGAGAAGCAGGCTTAATGGCAAAGATGGGAATGACAAGAAGACCACAAGTGGAGCCTGGAGAGGTGAGCACTGCAGACACCGCAGAGGCAGCTGCGCCTCCCACCGCAGCGGGGCCGGCAGAAGGCAGCCACTTCCAGGGAAACACCAGGGCGCTGCCTCGGCACTTTGAAGCCAAATACTTGAGTTTTAGTCTTTCTTACTTTAATGCTATGGGTTTCCCCAGACTCTGGCCTATCCTGATTCCTCTGAACAAGCTCCCAGAGCTTTTCTGTGGGTGGTACTGATGGAGAAAAGCAATGGTGCTAGTAGTAAAATGCACCAGTTTTAAACCATCAATCCCAAGCCATTCAGTGACCTTCATGTTTGCATGAATGTGCACTATGCTCATGTAGTATCACACTCATTGCAGATGCTACTATGATGTTGCTTGAACATTTTGCTTCCCATAACAACTCGGTGAACCATGGCCAGAGAGAATCATGCCTCAGGCTCAGCAGCAAATACAGCACACGCTCCTGGCCTGCAAAATTGCTCCTTTCTGATCTGATCCTTGGCAGAAGTCTTTGTTACACATGCTGGGTGGTTAGACCAGCACTGCTGAAGCTGTTCCTTGCCTTCTAAGCAGGTCCTCATTTGATGTCAATTGATAAAGCTCCACAAACAAAACCTATTCACACCTAGAGCCCATCCCCCTGCATTAAAGTACTAGGTTATTGTTTATTAGGCTGAATGGATATTATGTGCATGTATGTATAGTTTTTCATTTCAGATTATGAAAAAAAAAAAAAGTAGTAAAAGAATCCATAGCCATGAAGAGCTTGGATTGAACTACAAATGCAGGGACAAAGCAAGGCGGCGTGATTCACGGAGAGCAGGGAGCCCTGGTTGTCTCCTGGGTGCTGCAAGATCGGAGATAAGTCACTTCCCACATGCATGTGGCCTTCCCACTTCCCACCCAGGGTGTGACGCCTTCCAGTTCCCTTTGGGAACAGAGCCCCCTCTGAGCAGCGCTGACACCCCACCTACTACTCTGGGGGCCCGATGCTGGGGATGCAGGGCATTTCTAATGCAATATAAACAGATGAAAGAGGGGATTTAAAAACAATTTATTTTGTGGCTGGTACTTCAAAATACTTTACAAGTCATATCAAGAGGATTTTTTAAAATCTTTCTTTATGAGTTGCTTTCTTTTCCAGAACAGTATCCTTGGAAATGACCCACTGGGTAAAAACAAAACAATAATAAATCCCTGTGAAAAACAGCCGTTTGAATTTTCATGAATGTCATTACCTTCAAAAGCCATCACAGCCTGCACAGCATTTGGCTGGCACCGTGGAGAGGGCAGAACAGTTGGAACAGAGGACTGGCAGCAATGAGATTACACAAAGATACCATCAAATGTCATCCAGACTGCTGGTAAGTACGTTTGTCCATGTCCCAGGCTCAAATAAAGAGCTTGCAATGTGAATTCAGGCTTGTGGCAGGTCTTGATGCTACACCTCACACCAACATGAACCAGCCAGACCCAGCCACGCTGGCAAGTGTGGAACCTGTGGGAAGAAAAAGCCACAGAGTAAAGAACTCACCTAAACAACTCACCCAGAAGCTCACTGATGGTAAGATCAGGCAGCTGCCTGTGCCTTTACTCCATTGTGCACTAGATGATGTGACTACTATTTTCATATAGATACTTGCACCCCAGCTGTGCTGGCAGGTTTGTTTTTCCAGGTGCCAGGCAGCACCCAGGAGCTTACGTTCTCAGACTAAGCGGACTGGAGGCTTGCTGCCGTGTCACGCTCATCAGACCAAACACATAATCCTTGAAATGCCTGTGAGAGGTGACCTAGAGCCTCTGGCATGTCCTCCGGGAAGGATCAGCCATGGGAATTCACATCAGCTTTTTTAAACAATTACTGGAGTTGCTTACAGTAGACTGGTAGAGGGGCCTGCCCTGTGGGGAGCTCTGTCTTTCCTCCTGGCATAACGAACTAGGGGAGCTGGGCAGAAACTGGGAGGAGTGAAAAAGTACTTGAGATGCTTGAAAACATCTGCCTGTTCTCAGCTTACCTACCCTCACCTTTGTAGAGCTGCGGGACAGGCCCATGTGCCAGGAGGAGCAGGAGCGCTGCTGTGGGTTTTGAAGGCCCTTTCCAAGCTGCCCGCATACTTCAGTACGTGGTCCTGCCATTTTATTAAATTCTTCTGAAGTTGCTCCTGACCTAAGCTAAGTACTTTTCTATTGACATCAACTTTTGCCACTTCACTATTCACCCCCAGGTTATTAATAAAGCATTAAACAATATTGGTCTGAGTCCTGCTCTCTAGGGCACCTCATTATTAATCTCTTTCCCTACTAGAATTGGCCATTTATTCCATACCCATTTATAACCAGATTTTAATCCATGACAGGACTTTACCTCTCACTTTGTGGTTACCAAGTTTCCTTAACAGTTTCTTGTATGGGTGTTTATCAAAAGGCTTTTGAATGTCCAAATAAATTATATCCTCTGGTTGTTCTTTACCCACTATTTTATTAACTCTTAAAATTGTAAAAGGTCTGACTGGCAAGATTTATTCTTATGGTGGCTATGTTACTTTTTTCCTCTGCTTGAGACTTGATATTTCCCTGCAGACTGTAAAATATTTAGAGCAGTGACCCTCTGAATCTTGTGGCTTGAAGCAGCACCAGATGTGTTGTCAATGTTTAATTAAAAATAAAAGCAAATGTAATATACTACTGACTTTCTCAACTACTTCCTTGTAATGAAGTTAAGGTAATAATGCAAAATTTCCATGAGCTTGCCAGTCTGTGTAAATATTTACAGGGTCTTTATCGCTGCAGTACCAGATTCCCACATGCATTAGTGCAGTTATCCTTATAACACCTCTCTGATACAGGGAAGCTTTAATCCCAACTGCCTGAAGAATCAGGGCACACTGACATCTGACACATAAAAAACAAACTGCTGGGCTTTGAGAATACAGGTTAGGAGATAAAACACCTTCTCCCACTTACAGATGCTGTATTTGCAAAAAATGCAAGAATCATCACAACTGAGAAATGTAATAAAAAAGGCAGGGTGCCCCAGTGTCTCTTCCCAAGCTCACTAAACCCCAAAATTCATTTTTCCCTTTGGAAAAACGCAGAGCACTGCAGGTAGAGTCCAGGCTTTTACTTTTTTGCAGACTGTCTGTGCTTGCAGGTTTTTGCTGGCTCGGCTAGTGACCATTTATTTTGGACTCACACCACATATCCAGTGTTTCATTATGCATTTTTGCTCCAGCCAGAACTAATACAATTGGCTGCATCTCAGCTTGCTTCAAATGTACAAGGGAGTAGGTTTCCTGAGAGAAAAGGAAGAAACAACATTTAAAAAAAAAAAGAAAAGAGATCCTGTTTAAAGTAAAAAGCACTACAAAGATTTTGCCATGTAAGAAAACTTACAAAAGTCCACAAAATATACATATGCAAGGGCCCACCACTGGCCCCCACATCCCTGAGGAAGGAGGGGCTTTCCACCGTGCCCTGAAAGCTGACAAGACCTTGGCAAAGCAGGGAATGACTGAGAGGTTGGACATGGAGGAGCCCTCGGTGAAAAGGCATGCGGGATGTGGACTTGTGTTTTCAAGGGACTTCTGGCCTCACAGCTGAGGCTGGGCTTTCCAGAAATGCTCTCCTTCCAGAGCAAAGCAGCCAGAACAGGTGGCCAGGAATTCAAAAGGTTACAAAGTCCTTTAAACAATAATTAACTCCTAAATGTCAAAGGGGAGTGCTGTGGGTGCAGAACCCTTCTGGAAGATCAAACTTCCCCAGCAGAAGCTCTGAAGGATTCTGGCTCCCACACACATGTTTCCACTTGTGGTTTTTAAGTGAGATTTTGAAGCTACCCGTGCTTGAAAACGTGGGAACACTTTTTTGGGGCCTGGAGTCAAGATCCCTTGAGACAACAGTGGGACTTGCTTGAAGATGCCTGCTTGTGGGTGTAAAAACAGGGATGGTTGAGCTCAGCTTGGCAAATTTCACCAACTCATGGACCAGCGATGCCCATGCAGCCGGGCTGAGAGCACAGAGTGCGTACATGAGCACGGGCACTTGGGGTTACCCCTGGCTGGGTTTGGATGCAGACCCACAAACCCCTCTTTCCTGTCG
Organism: Falco punctatus; assembly: GCF_963210335.1. Lineage (NCBI taxonomy): Eukaryota > Metazoa > Chordata > Aves > Falconiformes > Falconidae > Falco > Falco punctatus. The sequence goes on along the minus strand of NC_137592.1, from coordinate 21,586,279 downwards.
CCCATTCCTGAAACACAAGCTTTGCCTCCAGGAAGGCCACGGCTCCTGCAGCAACCAAATGATTTCCCCAAGGAGCAGTCAATGTATTGCCACGATCTTAATCTTATTTAGCGCGGTAGCATGGTTTTAATTTTTCCCTGTTTGATCCCTCAGCTTCAGGAATACTGATAGAAATAGAGACTGTGAAGATCAAATAAAGAGCAGCCTGTTGCAGATGAAAAAATACCCTTCAGTCCTCACTCTCTCCGGGGTGATTCAGCTTTTCCAAGGGCGCTGCCGAGATAAAAGGCTGGCAGAGCAGCAGCCGCGTTAGCCAGCGCTGTGACGCGTTCAGCGCACCGCCCCGCAACGGGGCCGTGGCTGCGGGATCCGCTACCGGCTGCCCCAGGGTCTCCGTCAGCGGGGGATGGGGGGCGGCCGGGCATGCGGGAGGGGCTGTCGCCCCGTTTTCACGCCGGCCAGGGGCTGTTTGCCGTTGACTTTACCGGTAGCGCGGTTCACCCGCCTCCGTCCGCACGGCAGCGCGGCTTGCGGCGGCGGGCAGCCCCTCCGCGCCCAGCCGCGCCGCCCCGCCCGCCTCATCAGCGGCAGGCCCCGGGCGCGGGGTAATTAGAAACATGGAAGGGGCTCTCTGTCTTTTGAAATCTGTCTCTCAACATCAAAGTGCTCCGCGCAAGTCGTCCTCCAGAGGTCGGCTCCCATATCTAAATGAGTGATGTATTTCATGGTATCTGTCGGGAGGGATATAATGAAGAAAACCGGCTTCGAGATGGGGCATGATGTGAAAAACAGGTGGCCCGCTGTAGCGGGTTGCGGAGCATCTGTTTAGCAGTCCGGGCGTGTTCCCGTAAACTGCGCAAACACGGCGGGACGGCGGCGGGCGCGCAGCCTGCGCGGCCCGAAGCGGCGCATTTCTGGGGAGCAGCGCAGGGGTCTGCCCCGGCCCTCGGGCTGCGCCCCTCAAACCGCTGCCTCCTCACGGTGGCAAGCGAAGCCCGACCCCCCCATTCCGCTGCAGATCCTCTCCTTCCCGTCCTGCAAAAAGAGCGGGCGCTGCCTCCACTTCGGAGAGATGTACAACGCCCCCCCCAAGCATCCAAGGGTGCAGGTGCCATGCCAGGTACCTGGCAAAGCAGCCTTCCCCCCTCTCCGCGAGCCTCAGCCGCTCCCCCGGGGCTGCCTGCACCCCCCGGGGGACCCTCCGCTTCCGTGGCGAGCACGGCCCCGCGGAGGAGCCGGCTCCCCCTTTCAAGGGGCTGCCGCCGGTTTGGTCTATAAGAAACACCCCGCGGAAATCACGGCGCTTGCTGGTAACGCTTCCCGGGCCTCCTCCTTCCTCCGCTTGCACAACCGCTCCGACTTTATTCCGACTCTATCTGTGCAACAATAGAAAGTGTTGGCAAACGTCAGCCAGGCCATAAATCCAGCCGAGCGTACGTGTTTCAAGTGCTCACGGGCAAATCGCCGTGATTTCCCCGGAGGGTGCGCAGGACGGCGGGTTGCGCGCTTGCTGCGTGCTCGCTGCGCGCGGCTCGGGGAGCGCGCACTGGGGAAGCCCTCCGCGGTGAGCTGAGCTGCGACGTGCCATTTAAGATGACCGGCAGCATAACACTGCACAGTGTCGCCTCGGGAGCCCTCTGCCTCGCCGGGGAGGGCCGCTGCATTCAGCTCTCCCAAGCCTACCGCGGGAAGGCAATCCTAGCCCCTCCGCCGCCCGCGAGGGTGCGGGGGATCCCACTCGAAACAGGGAGAGCTACAGGTGTCCCAACGTATTTGGAAACTCGCCTACTTTGCAAAAAATTATCCCGGCCTGCAACCCCTCCTCCTCTACACCCGTGAAATCCCACAGCGGGCACAGGGGCTATCTCAGGAAGTCTGCAACGAAGCTACCCTGGCACGGCTGAAAGGTAAGCGCTGCACCCGACAGATAAAACCAGAAACGATTGGGGGGTGCCCAAAAAACCAAACCCCTCCGCACTGCAGCAAACATAAAGCCCGGCTCCTCCCCGCCCGCAGCCGCGGGAGCACAGGTGGCACCGCCCCGGCGGGCGGAGCGAGCTCCGCGGGGCAGCGCTCGGGGGGGGGGGGCAGCGCTCGGGGCGGGGGGCGGCACGGCGCGCCCTGGGGCTGCGGCCCCGCCGGCACAGGCACACATACACATTCTCCGTCTCCGTGTTATTTTTATTTTAATTGGTGATTACGCGCTCCCCCGGTATCTTTATGTGGTGGTTACTGCCGGGTTCCGGGGGTCCTGCTGGGAAGGGGCGCCCGGTCCGCCGTGCCGCCGGTGCCTGCCGAGGGCTCCCGGGAGAGACGGGCCGTTTGGCCCCCGAGCCCTTCCCCGCCGGTCCGGTCCGGGGGCTGAGCTTCCCCAGCTCCGCTTTCTGGCGGCGCTGGAGGAAAGGCTAGCGACCGCGGCACGCTGGCTCCTGGGAGCCTTCGCCGCTTCCTTTTTACTTTTTTTTTTTTTTACTTTTTTTTTTTCTTTTTCTTCTACCCGCCCCCCCCCCCCCCCCCCACCGGAATGACCGATGTGTATTGCCTTAAATGGCTCGTCCCTTTCCCTGATTGCAAATGATTTCCCGCTTCCATTGTGCTGAACTTTGCCTCGCCAGACTCTTTACGGCTTTTCTCTTGTTGATGGCCTTTCCTTTGTGGCAGTTTCGCGGGCTGATTGTATTTGTTAATTAGTTGCTAACAGCATCGTAACGGGCTTGATGGATAACCGTGTCATTAGCACTCACCCCTGCAATTCACATTTCCAATAGGGCAGGGGCTACCCCATGCCGGGACTGTGATTTGTGGCTGTAGCCTCGTGTGGGTGACACGCACCCCGAGCCCCCACCTCCGCGTGCTGCTGTAGCCAGAGGGGGCGCGACCGAGACCCCACCGCTGCGGTTTCACCCCGCACCGCGACCCCGCGGCTCCCGGCTGCAGCCGCCCCGCTTCGCTTTGCTTCGGAGGCGAGCAAGGCAGGGAGCCCCTCCTTTGTGTGGCCCTGTGGGTACGCGTGCGCTGGTGCCGCCCCCGCTCCCGGGGCTGCCGGGGACAAGGGCATCCCGCACAAGCCACTGCCGCGCGAACACGCGTGGGAAGCACCGCAGGCCCCGGCCCGGCAGCCCCCGGCGACGGCCGCCCCAGCGCCGGGGCCGCGGCTCCCGTCGGAGGGGCCCGCCCGCTCCGCCCCGCCCCGCCCCGCGCCGCGCCGCGCCGCGCCTTCCCCCGCGGGGGCTCGGCCGAGCCTGGGAGATGTAGTCCCGGTTCCCGGGCTCGCCGGCGGCCGGCGGGGCTTCCGCGGGGGACTACGTTTCCCAGGCCCCCCTGCTGCTCGGCCGGGCCGCAGGGAGGGCCGGGCTGTCAATCAGTGCGCGTCGGCGGGGATAGAGAGCGGGGATCCCCCCCGCCCCCCCGCCCCCTCCGTGTCCCGCTAATAATAAGTGCTTTAGGGGCTTAAAAGCAGGGAGGCAAGTGTCATGCGGGCGCGCCGTGAGGAGCCGAGCTCCGGCTGAGCGCCCGGGTCCGCTCTGCCGCCGGCGCAGCCCGGAGGAGAAAAAAAAAAAAAGGGGGGTGGGGGTGGGTGGGGGTAGAAAAAAAAGAAAAAAAAGAAAAGCTTCGGAGCTGGTTCCCGGGGAAGGGGCGAGAGGAGAGGAGCCCGAAGGGCTGGACAAGCCGGCAGCGGAGTGGCAATGAGGCGCAGGAAGACGGCGGTGGCGGCCGGCTGCTGCCTCGCGTTCCTGCTGGGCACCCTGCTCAACGTCCTCTTCATCCCCGGCTCCGAGCACCCGCCGCCCCGCGACGGGGCGCCCCCCTCCCCGCCCGGCGCCCCCCTCTACCCGCCGGAGGAGGAGGGCGGCGGCGGCCGGGCCGCCCTGGCGCGGCAGATTCGCGAGCGCTACGAGGAGGTGCTGCGCTACCGGCAGCACCGGGCGGCGGCGGCGGCGGGGCGGCGGCCGCTGCGGCCGCGGGAGCGGCGCCTGATGGACCTGGCCCCACCGCGCACCTCGGCGGAGCAGCCGCGGCTGCCGGGGCCGCGGGGCCGGGCGGCGGCGGGGCTGCGGGCCGGCGCCTCGGCCGAGCTCTCTCTGGAGCCGCCGCTTCTGGGCTGCCGCGACATCCGCAATGTCAGCGGCGTGCAGTACTTGGGCTCGGGGTACACCAAGGCGGTCTACAAGGCGGTCCTCAACCGCACGCTGGCCGTGGCGCTGAAGGCGGTGGATTTCGGCGGGCACGACATCGCCCACTGCGTGCGGCAGTTCTCCGCCCTGGGGGACTGCTACCGCCTGGCCGCCTACAAGATCGTCAAGGAGATGATCCTGCTGCAGCGGCTGCGCCACGCCAACGTCCTGCAGGTACGCGGGCCCTGTGCGGGCGGCCGGGGCCCCGCCGAGCTGGGGGAGTAGCGCGGCTTTTCCGCCGTTGGCTCGGCCCCGCCGCGGGCAACCTGTCGGTGCGGACCGGGAAGCGGGTTGGTGGGGTCCCCCGCGGGAGGGCAGTGGGCCGGGGCCGTGCCGCGGAGCCCCGGCGAGTTGACCACCCGCCCGCCCCCCCACCCCCACCCCCCCCACCCCCCGCGGAGGCGCGGTGGGGCCCGGCGGCTGGTGACACCGATGTCCTTACGGGCACGGCGGCTCCTCGCCTGCCCTCCCTACCGCGGGTCCGCGGGGAAGGCAGGGGGCGCGTCGATGGGCGCTTTCCGCCGCAGCCGCGCACTGTCAGCGGTGCTCAGCCCCCGCCGCCGAGTGCTTGCCCTGGCGGCGCGCCGGGCCCGGGGCACGGCCGGGGGAGTGCGGGGTGCGTCGCGTTCCCCCGGCCGCTCCGGCACCCTGCTCCGGCCGGCCTGGCGGTTAGCTGTCCCATCGCTCCTCCTCGTCAACAAAATTAATACTGAGGTGAGGAAGGACTCGGAGATTCAAAAGCACTCGCAAACGTGGGAAATACAGGGCGTCCCGCATGGCAGCGCCGCCTGCTCCCCGCAGCCCCGGGGGGCAGGGGCACCCCGGCAGCGGGAGCGGCCCGCTGGGTGACCTACGGGGGCAGGGCGAGTGTGAGCCGCGTTAGTCAGCGCGCCGGCACCGCGGCACTTGCCAGAAGGGCTGCATTGTAGGACTGTTACACATCAGCATGAATCTCAACGGGTCCATTTGGATGTAAATGCTGGTGTGGAAATTCCTATTGCGTTTCGCATAGCATGAGCAGTTGCAGTAGAATAAAAAATGAACGTTAGACCAGACGGTTTCGCAGTAGGTGCTTTTTGAACTGAATGGAGTAAAGGAGTTTTGTGTTTCTTCTTCAGCAGCTGCAGCAGGAGTACCAGCTCCCCCACGAGAACTTCAGATCCCAACGATCAAAGCTCTCGAGTTTCATATACTGTTCAAAGAAAGGGTAGTCATGATTTATCCATGACAAGAAAATAGATATTAACCATCCTTCCTTCCTGCCTTCCTTCCTTCCTTCCTTATTTCCATAATCTTTCCTCTGTGGTGCCAGGTCTAGCTATAATAAGTAGGAAGAACAATATCTAGGAAACTATAAAAAGCTGTGCTGGTAGCAAGGATGTTAGCTGCAACTTGGTTACTGTGATGAATTCTCATTGGGAAAGCCAGGCTTGGGTGCAGCCATCGTTACTGATTGAGCTGACAGCAGGAAATACACCCTACAGTTGTAAACGCTGAGGGGATCCCCCCCCGCACCCCCCAATATTGTTTTTCTTGCTCAGTGGAAGCGAATTGGCCAGGTTGAGCTTGAAGTGTGCGTGTTTTTAAAGTTGCAGGTCGTTTTGGTAGGCACTAGCGTTTCTTCCCCATCGTGGTGTTCTGCTCTGGAAATATTCATTTGGATCAATACTCCTCACGAAATGGAAGGAGGGTGCGTTGCCTGCGAGGGGTCCCGAGCCAGCCTGCGTGTGCGGGCAGGGGGACCCCCGGCAGCGGGACCCCCGGCAGCAGGCTGGCCGCGCCGCCCAAGCCGCCTGCAGCACCGCTACCGCAGCCTCAAAGCCTGCGGAGCCGCGGTGGTTCGCTGCCCCGTTCCGTCATCTCAGGTGGACTCTGGCGGGAGAGGCGAAGGGGAGGTGGGGGGTGTCCCTCGGCGAGGAGGGCCGGGGCTGAAGCAGCTGGAGGATGAGCAGGCGCTTCCACAAGCGCCGGGAGGAGAAACACCCGGCCTCCGTGCTGGGAAAATGCTCTCATGGGCAAAATTCCCGCGTGTTAATTAGGGTTTCATATTTACATGCCACCCAATTTCAAAATAGATTACACTTAAATCAGAAACATGTTTTCAGTTTCGTTCCAGTTTTGTCACCGCGTTTTCTTTTGTCTGCCCTCCGGCTCTGCCAGCCCCCGGCAGAGCTGCCTGGCTGAGATCAGAGAAGCCCCAAGCCCCCGTACATCACCCACCTTTTTGTTTAACATATTTCATTCTGGAGGCGCACGGGGCCAGGTCACTGCGGGGCGAGAGAGGGCTAAACGAGGTACGACATTACCTCGAAAGGGGGCTGTAAAAACCTCGGGGCGGCTGTATGGGCCGGGGATGGGGCTGTGGAGTCTTAAAACCGGTGCGGAAAAGGGGCACCAGCGAGCAGAGCAAAATGTATTGATTGCGTCTCTCTTAAAAGAGACATCTCAAAGGGGACAGGCTTTACCGACTCAAGACTGATTTTTAGCTTGTTTTCAGCGGAAGCCGGGCCGGGGCTTAGAAATCACTGTCCAGGGTTTGCTGCCGAGGCAGAGGAGATCGGTTCAAACGCCAGCATCTCCTCCCTCCGCTGGCTTTTGACAGCCGCTTCGGCTTTCACTGGAGCAGCAGGACCCGCACTGCCTACAGATGCCACAGGCACGGCGCAGCATCTGCGGGGCCGGCAGAGGTCGGGGGCTTTTCTGCTGCGCCCTTTACCTCTTCTTTGCTCCTTACCCCCGCCGGCGCCTGCCGCCATACCCGAACACGAGCCGGCCGCTATAAATAGCTGGAAGGACATGCCACCCTCCTGCCACCCTGCCGCGCTGCGGGCTGGCGGACAGCCGGCAGCCCGGGGCACGAAGAGGGACCGGGGGGGCTTTGGCACGGAGGCGGCCGGTGCTTCTCCCTCGGCGCTGCCACCGGCGAGCGCCCGCCGCCCGCACCGCGGCAGAGGCCGGCGGGACCCCCGCCGCCCCCCGCTGAGCCGGGCCGGTGCCCCGTGAGGCCGGGGGGGCTTCCCCCGCCTACCCACGCCGCGGGGCGGGGGGCGGCCGTGCATCCGGGGCACAGCCACGCAGGACGCGGGGCGCCGTGGGCCGTGGGGCGGCCGCTCCCCCCCCCGGGCTGTGCCGTCCCCCCGCGCCCCGCCGCGTCGGAGCATCCCCGGCCCCGGTCAGGGGCTATTCGGGGTGAGCGCGTTCGTGAGTTTCTCTTGCTGGAAATAAAGTTTTCGTGTAGGTTCAGTCCTAGGAAAGGGGGTTTTCCTGTAAATCTCTGGCAGCTGACAGCCTGAAGTGTAGTTTGTAAGATAACAGGCTTGTTCTTTACTGTCTCAGCAGTTCCCATTCTGGCCTGTCTCTTGTCAAAATCAGCTTTTTTTTTTTTTTTTTTTTTTTTTTGCCATCCTTTTAAAAGACTTGATTATTGTACAGTATATGATAGAAGGGAAAAGAGCTCTTTCCAGAAAGTACCACTGCCTTCAGACAGCATGTTGACATATCCACCGTGCCCTCCGCCTGGGGAAGGAGCCAGATGTGTCAGCTCGGGTCGGGCAGATGTGGCCAACCAAGTCTATCAAAAGAAACGCTGAAAAACCGGCAAAAGGGAGAGCAGTTTCGTGTTGGCCAACGCTGAGGCGAAGGCAGCTCGCCCTCCTGTTTTTATTTCCACGCTCTGCCCATCACTCGTGTGCCCGTGCCAGTGGCGAGCCATTGCCCCCTTGCCCCCGCAGCCTGGGGCAGCGCACCAGGGTTGCCCGGGGCTCCCTGGCATGGCAGCCGCTGGGAAGGGCAGGTGCAGGCTGCAGTGGGAATGTATTTGCTTTGGAGCGGGGAAGAGAGGGGTAGTTCATTAAAGTTGATTTTATAATGAAGGGCACTGGGGAAGAGGGGGAACTGGGTCACTGATTTATGGTAACAGAGGATTTAGCAGCCCGCTAATTGCTTTGCAGTCGCTCTGTGTCAAATGCGGTGCCTGATCTCTTCCTTTCCCTCTGTGCTGCGGTTTCTTTTCTTGCAGAGTTCAAATGCTGCTGTCTGAATCCTGGCTTTCCGTGCATTTTAGTGGGGAAAATGATTTAGTGTGCTTTAATTCCTCCCTGCCCGTATTTGAGGAAGAAAAGAAAATCAAACCATTTGCAGTTAATTTCAAACAATGAGCACGATTGTAAAGACACAAAGACAATGTTTGATTTACTGTAATAATGTAATTATAGCCCTTGGAGTATCAGAATTAAGGGTGTTGCCGTTCTTTCTTCCTTTGGGTTGCTGAAGCTGAAGAGAAGGGAGGGAAGATTTGAAATTGCAGGCGTTTGGAAAAGTGCAAGCTTATTTCTGTGACAGCTGTTTATTAGCACTTCTAGTGTGAGTTCACAGTGATTCATTGGAGAAGAAGCTGCTTCTTAAAAACAAACACAAAAGCTCGTTCAAGGAAAAGGGCTGGCTTTGTCTGAAGCCAGTGGAAGACACTAGCTGCTAACGGAACTGGAGGTTTGCTGACTGCCCCGGCAAGGCAGTTTCATTTGGCTTATGTAGCTTTAGTGTAAAGTTAAAATGTGCAGATGAGATGCTGAGATAGCATCCACACTAAAGGAGTCATTACCCAAGTTACAATCTCAAAGCAGTTTCTGTATGAATTGATTCAGTTAGCTCCAATGTGTTTGTTACTGATTTGTTTTAAATGTTTGTGATTACAGTGAGAATATTTATTGCTTGGAAAATTAGTTGATTAAAATAATATTGAAAATTATACATCACTTGCTGTTTGACAGGTTCAGCAGTCTTAAGATGTGCTAGCTGATCATGGTATTTTTAAATAACTGTTTTAAAAGAAGATTTTTCTTTACTTGTGATAATTAACAGACCTTTTACCCTGATTGTTTCCCTGTACATATGCATAGCCAGCAGGATATGGCAGTTTTAATTTTAATGTGGGAATTAAAATTATAAAGCTTTGTATACAGTTTGCTTCTTCCAGGTGGAAGTAGGCCATCTTTCCAAGTCTGAAAAAAGCCGGTATACAGTTAATTTCCAGTGCAAACACATTTGCATAGGGAGCATATGACTTGTGAAGTTCTGATCCTTTACCATCCTTCTTGCATGATCCACTGTTGTTTTCACAGAAAGCAGGGGGGAGGGGGAGACCAAGCTACAGTAAAACCAGCTACTCGGGGACCTCTTCCCTCTTGCCAGCGGGTGGGCGTTGAATCCTCTTTGTGCTGGCAATGGTGCAGGATTCCCAACAACAAGCCTTGATCTGCAATTGTCTGGAGTTTGACCATGACAGCTTTGGGAACTGCTCGCCTGAGAGGAGTGCTGGGATTGCTGACACCAGCTGGTGGGTAACTACATGGAGAATCTGTCATTCTGAATTTTGGATGCGGCAACAGAGATTCACAGCTCTTGGGAGCAAACCTTTCAAAACCAAGTGCCTAATGAGAATTAACCTTCCGGGCTGTGACTGGGGCTGGCTGGGGTCTGGCCATGCGTTCCACATGTGTGGTAGGGGACCGTGGCAAGTACAGGGGTCATCTTAGACTGGGAATTTCTTCTAACGCTTTTCTAAAGTAGCTCAGTTGAGCTGCACTTGGGACAGGTTGGCTAAAGATGAAGGAGGCCACCACACATGGTGCAAGACCAGGCTGATGCCACCTGTTTAACTGGCGTTAGGATCAGAGGACCTTCAGGTCCCAGGCAGATGAGCCTGCCAAATCCCGTTGAAGTGGCAGAACAGGTTCACACTGCTTGCTGGCCACCTCCTTCCTGTGGAAAAGCTGCCACCACTGCTGCTTGGCAAGTGGTGATGGAGCTGCTTCTTTGTCCTGGTCACTCCACTGCTTGACATTGCCGTAGGTGCACCTTGCAGGAGATAAGGCATCTAAGTCGCTTGGGTATCCTTCGGAATTGTTAGTGGTGGTCGATGTAAGGTGTCACGCTGGACATTTGTGTGGGTGGAGAGAATAAAGCAGGCAGTGCCACCTACTGATGGCTCGGTGGAGACAGTTCGCTGCTGCTAACAGATGTCCCCACAGCCCCAAGGAGCTCCGGGTGGAGTGGAGAAGGGCAGAGAGAGCAGACAGATGCGGTTTGGCGAGGAAAGAAGAATTATGCAAAGTGCTGCTTTATTGCAAGACTGCTTCCCAAAAGGCCCAGATGTTATCCTGCGCTTTTAAGAGTGAAGAAAGGATCTGTTAACAAGAACTTCAGAGCTGCTGCAAGCGCAGGGCTGATACAATTGCAAACCCAGTCTAACCGTTCGTGTCACTGGAAGGCAAGCTGTACATCTTGACACTGAACTCACCAAGTAACATTTTTTTCCCATTGAATTGCACGGGATGGTAGAGGGTGTTCAACTTGCAAAGCTGTTGGCAGGAACAGCTTTCCATAAGGCACGTGCCATCACGTAAGTTAAAAGGGCTACATTGTCCGTTCTTTTGAAAGCGGCATTCATAAAACTAATCCCAATCATTTGTTGAATGATTTCTATGATTGCTTCTCAGTTTTATGTGCCATGTAAATAATTCCAGAAAACTCTGGTTTGAATTTCTGCCTCCTTTATGAGAGCTGATGACTTGCAACCTCATCCGGTTTCCTTCAGGGGAGCCCAGCACTGCTCGTTCTGGGCAGCGGCTTGGGGAGATCACTGGTCACCACAGGATGCTGTGGGCAGGGTCAAGTTCTCCTTTGCTGCTTGCCTTTTTCCACAGGAGTGACAGTGAACGAACAAGGCCACTCTACCACATCAGTATCCTCTCCTGGAAATTAGTTGCGGCCGGGGCAGAATTGCAAGGGAAAACATGTGGTTTTTAGAGGCTGTCCTTTCACTCCCCACTCCCTCAACCCCGAGTGTGGGGTATACCTCCTCGTGCTGGTATCCAGTGATAGGATGCATGGGAATGGTTCAGAGCTGTCCCAGGGGAGGTTCAGACATTAGGAAGCATTTCTTTACTGAGAGGGTGGTCAAACACTGGGACAGGCTTCCTAGAGAAGTGGTCAATGCCTCAAGCCCATCAGTGTTCAAAAGGCGTTTGGACAGTGCCCTTAATAACAGGCTTTAACTTCTGGCGTGAGCCCTGAAGTGATCAGGAAGCTGGACTAGATGAGCGTTGTAGGTCCCTTCCAACTGAAATACTCCGTTCTGCCCTGTCTGTGCCCTTTTGTACGTGCTCAGTTTTCTGGTTGCAGCCATATTCTGGCAAGGGCAGGTGGGGCTGTGGTGGTGGGCCAAGGCCCCCCGAGATGACCTCCTGGAAGGGCATGCCAAGGCTGTCAGAGCTCTGCTTCTCCAGCCCTCTGCTTGCTGCATGGACGCAGAGAAAGTTGGTGGACTGAGGTGTGAGCTGGGGCCATGCTTGGAGGTGTTGGGCCCCAGCTTTATGAAGTGTCTGTGTCAGACATGCAAGCTGGGTTTTTTAAAGGTCTTTTTCAGGGATTTTTGTGCCAACACAGTCATCTGATGGTTCAGGTAGGTGCCTCGTGGCATCTAACTCCCATTGCAATTTTTCATTTCTGTGATGGCCATGAAAAACCTGACAAGAAGTTCTCACAGGCACTATGCTAATACTAGTATTGACTCTAAACTAATTTTAAAGGAATTTGCTTTTGTCACTCAGCTGAATGTCTCAGTTTAGGTAGTAGACACCAGACATGGGTATTTTATATTTTAGGCCAAATTTGGAAGAACATAGTTTGGAAGGAGTTGCCTTTTTCTCGGACAATGTAGCTGCAGATAGACTCCAAGCTTATTTTAGAGCTCGCCACAATAAAGTACAAAGTGATATGACTCGGATACCTAAGAAAGAAGAATTATACAGACAGGTCGAATGAATCCAAGTCGAGCTTTTCCAAACATGCAATGCACAGAGGTTATTTGATAGTTTTGTAATGCAAAATTATGTCATAACGAAGGGTTAAACTTGCAGTGCGGTGGAACTGAATGCAGTGGCTGTGGATGGAGGTCAGTGGAGATTCTGATCTGGCTATTTACAAGATAATGAACTGTGCCTTCAGTGGTATCAGCCCTTTTCCATGGAAATCATGGTTGTATGATCTATTTGTCTCCACTGGAAGGCTTTACAAGAGTAGGCTACTTGTGTGACTAAATATTTGCAGGGTTGGGCCTTGAGCTTGTGCAGTGCAATGCAAACTCAAAGTGTTGTAAATGTTTTTAGTAGAAGAATTTTCCACTCCAGAGCATAAGGAAAGCAGGGAGAGTAAGAGGGAGATAATGTTACTAAATCATAAGACTATAGCTGACATAATATGTGTCAGAACAGCAGGTATGGTATGTATATGCATAGGTATACACACACTTCATATAAAATGTATGGACATATCCTTGGATATGCCAACAGATAAGGTTATATATATATGTGTGTGTGTGTTTCTAAATAATAAATTCCAATTTTTCTGTTAATGAACTTCCATGTTTAGTAACAGTGCCAGGTATGAGATTCTTGTACCTTTTAGCTCTTCTGGAGTTTACTGCTCATCATTAGAATATGTTTATAAATAAAACCCTAGGCAGAGCTGTGAATTTAGAGGTTAACGTTTGAATTGCCCACTGCTTGCTCTTGATTCCTGTATCCAGCAGGAGAGGAAATCCTGCCTCACAGCTGTCAGCGTACAGTTTTGGTCCCACTCTTAAAAGGTTCTGTGTGGTGCTGGGGATGCCCTCTGTGAAAGTCTGTTTCCAGTGAAGCTGTGCCCTTGGCAGGGCTTGATTGCTGGATTTCAGTGAGGAGAATCAATTCACTTCTAATGCAACATCTCTATGTATCCTGTAGCAGGAAGGTTGATATTGGATCAGTATTCATTAAGTTTAGGCCTTTCAGGGAACTCATCCTTTCTCCAGGGAGATGCATGCTACAGGTTTGCAGATGCTTTTGGGCTGAGTAGGTGTGGCAATATATATAAAAATATTTTAAAATATATTTTAAAATATGTATAAAACATAAAAATATAGGTACAAATATAGTGTATACATTATATATAGAAACACATATACATATATATGTCATCTATACACATATATGTGCTTGTGTGTCTTTATATATGCATATACCATCAGCAAGGAAGGGAAGTACTTAAAACCCAAGGCATAAATAGATCTTACAGCGACATGAACATCTCCAGTCATATATTGGTAAATCTTGGCTGTATTGGGCACTGCTGGGAGTTCCTGCTCTTGCAGGGAATTATCCCAGTGCTCCAGGAATGAAAGGTGAATCCAAGAACTGGTTGAATAAAAAATACTACGTTCACTTTGATAGCAGTAAAGGAGCAAGAGCTTCTAGAATGTGCTGTTCTCGTTTTGACACATAGCAGCTCAAATGAATGGCTCATCAAATGGCTATCAGTGTCAGTGGGAGCTTTTTATTTCCCCTCGGCACCCAGTCACTACAAAATAAATCTTGACACAAACCAGTTTTGATTAGGTAACCCCGGGTCCATGTATTTTTGAAAAGAAAGGCCATGGCAAGTAGTGACTACTGTTGCTCATCATAACAGTGAGATTAGTCATATTTTTTTTTAGCTTCACTTTTCTATTGTGGGCACTGTTTAGGCCTTACTGTAGTAAGTTTGGGCAAGGCCAACTTAAGATAAAAGAGAATTAGATTTCTAGAAATTATGTTTGGTGTAATGCAGTTGAGCCTGTCACTTATATTACAGCTGGTAATAGTGTTCTCCAAGTTCCCGCTCTGGGACTCATGGAAATTTCACGTTCATTAAAGAAAACGGGGAAATTTCTAGCTTTAGTGGATGTAGAGAAAACCTAAAGACCGTGAACATGAAGGGCTAAGAACTAGCAAGGCAGAGATTCACGATGTGTTGTAGTTCTTAGGGAGCTCAGACGACCCGTAGAGGGGTGTTTTGCCCCCCGGTCGCCAGGGCAGCGATCCTGGCGCCGCCTGGCAGAGCCGAGCCGGGGGCTAGAGCCCTGGTGGGACATTGCCAGTCCTACTGGCCCTGGCTGGCCATGGTGGCCAGTCCTGCTGGTCCCGACTGAGCAGTCTCTATAGGTGAAATGTAACACTTCAATGGAGGTTCTGGCTTGACATTTATTTTTCTGAAAATCCAGCTAGGGTGCCTGTGCTAATGCAGGAGGGCTCGTTGTTTGCACAGACTTACCCTGCTGATGACAGCTTAATAAGCTCCTTTATTTTGTGTTTTTATTCAGCAAGCTTGTCTGCTTTTGTGTAGGGGCTGACCTCTGCTTTCGCCCTCCCCCCGCTGCACCAGCTTCTCTGAAAGGGGCACCTCTGTCCCCGTAATTTGTAGTAAAAGGGAATTGTAAAGGGAGGTGAACTGACCGGCTGTAGGGACGTGGGCGCCTACAATGCGATATAAATGCTTGTGGGGGCTGACCCTGTGTGCCCAGCGTGCCTAAACACTCCTGAAGTCAGTGGGAGTTTTGGGTGCTTAAAGACTATTGCAGGACCGAGCCTTTATGACCGAGAAAATCCAAACACTGAGGCAAGGATTCGGTAAACAGGGCTACTAGAAATGAATTACGGCACACAATGTGAGAACAGACCAACATTTCATATCTGGCATACGTTCTTCTAAACAGACAGAAAGACAGCCCGATATTGTGACTGTTTGCTATTAGGTTCTACACAAAAATATATTGGGGTGGCATTTAAATGCAGTGACTCGAGATAGCAAAAAGATGTGGGATTGTATTTCTTTCCATTCATTTAATTGGAACCATGCTGAAAAAGCGTATGAAAACCATCATGCTTGAATATGTCTAAAGTGTAGCTTTGCAACACTGAGAATGATGTCCGACCTAATAGAATTTCAGATAGAGGAGATATTTTGGCTCATCTTTTGCTTCCAGCTATATTCAGTTTCCCCGTGTGGTTATTTTTCTTGTTATTGTATGCATCCAGCTATCTGTTTCTTACTTCACTGTCTGGGAATACAAACCATTTTGTCTCATTTCAGACCTTAAAATGGATTGGACAAAAACAAAAGGAAGGAAAAAAGGAAGTATTTTGGGCAGTACCTCTGTACTTGTTTCTGTGTCTTAATAAGCCTCTTAAATGAAAGGCCTAAGAATTACTGTCTTGTAATATTTTGCATCTATATATATTCTGTATTTTGTAACATCTGTATGCTGGGTGGCGGTTCATCAGGAGGGGATGAATATAACCATTTTAGATGCTTAACTGGCTGTTGGGACTTGCCCAGTTTGTAATCATGGTAATTGCATGTACAAATATGGCTGTGTAATTACATGTGCATTTTTGCATTTAGTTTCAGGAGTTCATTTAGAAAAGTATAAATGCGGCCCAATAAATCCTTTATATCTCAGACTTCTGTGCTTTTATAACTCTATATAATTATGTAATAACACTGCATCTGGAGAGCTTTCACTTAAGTAAAAGCAATAAAGAGTTCAGGTTAGATTATATATTTTTTGAGTTAGAGCTGCACTAACTTACTCAGTACTGTGTTTTTCAGCCTGTAAGATTGATTAAGTTCAGCAGTATTCTTGCAAGAAAATTTTCTTGTGAGAATAAAGAGCAATTTAAGTATGAAACCAAAACTGGATCAGGTCATTTAAGCTTCCACAATGACTGAAGTGATTAAGTGGGTATTAATATAGTAAAATATACACCGAATACTCAGATATTCAGGGCAGTGAAGACTTTTGCCAAGGTACAAATTGGATACTAAGATGAAAGAATTACTTACGAGCAAAGTTCCAGCTCTCTGAGAAGAAATTAAATCATTATTATTGCTATTGGCATTCATGGATTGAGATAAAATAGACACAAATCAATATTGTAAGTAATTTCTACTTATGTGTTCATGTGCACATAAATACATAATAAGTCTAATTTCCCAGTATTTTGTGTGTGCAGATATGTATGTAGTATGTTTTTATAATCAAATGACTATGTACTTGTTTTTTGTCGTCTGTATTTCTATTCCTGGAATGGTTTTCACAAATGTTGAGACTGTCTAATGAAGACTGATACCTTTTTGTCTGTTCAGTGTTACTGTGAACCAACAGTTACTGTGATACTGTCATTTCCCAGTCTAGATTGCTGGCTAATTTCCCTTACGGCTTTTTCCCCAATGGATAGTGTTACTGTGCTAAAGACAAGAGCTGAACTCTGCAGATGATGCACAAACAGATGTTAGATTTTAACACTCAGAACTGAGGGTTTTCAAACCTACCAAGCTCTGTCCTGCCTTCTTAGTCTGCCCCCACACACAAGATATGTGAAATACCTGGTAATAGGAACTGCAGAATCCAGTTTGTCTCTGAGAAAAGGTATACATTGTATTAAATATTTTTATTTAATTTTGGTTTTTGTTAGTTCAGAAGGCTTGAACAGAATTGTGCTGCTGCAATCCTCTTAAGATAGTTTGTAGCATACAAAGATTTAACTCCTGTCAATAAGCTGCACAAAAATGGTGTCACAAAAGAAAAGGAACAAACCCAAGTCTGGTCTGAATGGCTCTAGATTAAGAAGCGATTGCTGTTGCAGTCTTTGTTATGGTTGTGGCAGTAAAGAGAAAGGTCTCTTTTCCTATTTCAAATGTTGTGTTGGCATCTATCACAAATTCTCTGTTGTTCATCGATGCCAAAATCTTTTCGACATGTTTTAAAATAAAATCTTCTCGCTCTTTGCTTAGGTTAATGTCTATGTTTAAGCAGCTGTTTTGAAATACAGCGCCATTTGTACACTGAAAAGGAAAATTGTTTACTAGTTTTACATTTTTTGGCACCCTTTTTTCCTTTAAAAGTAGACAGCTAGAGTCAGAGCTAGCAGAGTGGTTCATAACAAAATCCTGTATTTGCTGACTTTAGTGTGGTCTTTGCTTTTCTGTCTGGGAGGGTCACAAGCCGTAAGAATGTGCCTGATACTCGAATCTGCTCGCGGCAGTAGAGGAGGCAGCGGAGGAATAGCAGCAGGGCATTTTTTTAATGCTGCATTTTCACACAGACCCCTTTTACTGTATGGTTTATTTGACTGAGGGCAGAGATTACATTTCATTTTATTTCATGTGCATGCTGTTCTGGCTGGAAAGTTGCAATCAGATCCTTATCAGGCTCATTTAACTGCCTCTCTGCCAGGGCTTGGCAGGGAGTTTGTAAAAGTCTGTCCCCTCCACCCTGTCAGACATTGTCCTGCTCCATATAAAGCAAGACATCTCTCCTCCGCAGTCTTTAAATGTTCTTCTTGTGCGATTATTTGTGCAAGTGAAAATTAATCACGCAAATGGAAAGCAAATACAAGAAGCTGCAAAAGCATAGCTGAAATTGCCATTTAAATGCTTTTAAGTTGAAGAGGCTACTGGCAGCTAATATTTTGGAGTATTTGTCCTTCTTACCGATAACTGCACACAGAAGTCCATCAAGTATAGCAAAAGGCAATTTCTGGCTGGGCAAAGATAAGTTTTGGCATTTCCATCGCTTTTCAAGCTGCCGTGTCACATTGCCATTCAATGCACAAACAGTAGTCCTATGGGAAACGTCATTAAAGCTATTTTGTGATGTCTTGTAAGCAGAAAATCAGTCTTATGTAGCCATGTGTTGCATAGGCTAAACTAATTTTCCTCAGATACAATTAAGTTTCTACATTCATGGATATTTTAATTTTATTTTTCTTAAATATTTGTGGTGGTTTGACCCTGGCTGGACACCAGGTGCCCACCAAAGCCGCTCTGTCGCTTCTCTCCTCGGCTGGACAGGGGAGAGAAGATACATTGAGAGGTTCGTGGGTGGAGATAAGGACAGGGGGATCACTCAGCAATTAGCATCACAGGCAAAACAGATGAGTTGAGGAAAAATTAATTTCATTTATTAGCTCCTTCTGCACCCACCTCGGTGTCTGCAGAGTTGTTGCTCTCACATATTCTCACTCCTCTCTCTGGCTGAAGCTGCCGTTGCTCAGGGGGTTTTCCACCTTCTTAAATACATTATCCCAGAGATGCTACCACTGTCACTGACGGGCTCAGCCTTGGCCAGCAGTGGGTCCGTCTTGGAGCTGGCTGGCATTGGCTCCATCAGACGTAGGGGAGGCTTCTAGCAGCTTCTCACAGAAGCCAGCTCTGTAGTTCCCCTACTACCAAACCTTGCCATGCAAACCCAATGCAGCATTAATAGAGATGAGATCCTGTATGGAGGGGACTCTTCACTGGTGTTGTGCTGCATGGTGCCCACAAGAGACTTTTCTAGCTAATTTGGGTGTCTCAAGGGAAAGATCCTCAAATGAGAGGACACAAAAGCTTTTGGGCAGTGGCTTCAAGGCGATATAATATATAGTGTTCAGCGCCTTGTAAGAGATGCTTTCTTTGCACCTCATCCACAGAGAGATGTAAAAGTGTGCAAAGATACGTTGCACTGATATTGCCTGGTTGTGATTTTTTTCAGCTCTACGGCTATTGCTACCAAGATAGCAATGACATCCCAGACACACTGACGACCATCACTGAACTAGGCTCACCTTTAGAGATGATTCAGCTTTTGCAGACTTCCTGGGAAGAAAGGTTTCGAGTGAGTAACAACTGTTTTAAAAGGGCTTTTAAGAGAGCGATGAATGTGAAATAACATCAAACATGAAGCAGGGGTTATGTGCTATGGAGTGCAATTCACGTTTGTTAAACGTTTGCTTTGGATGTGATTACATTTTAGTTTAGAAACAACATTTAGCGCTCCCTTTCTGCAGTGTTTAAGATATGTTGCTATTTTGTCTGTTGATGTTATCTGCTTGTAGCTGGTTATATGCTTTTTACATGATATCTTCAAACATTTCTTACTTTTTAAAGCTTGAGGCCTAGGATTTTTGATGTTGAGCATTGTGTTCTGCAACTGGGGTTTAAACAATAGAAGGATGTTACATTTCTGTCCTGATCCTTATCGTAGCTTGGTTTTATAATTGTTTTCTACTGCTTCCTGCTCTGCTTGTCTTTTATTGGGGGAAGAGTGCAATAAATGTACACAAATCTCAGACCCGGGTTGTCCACTGCGTTGGCAATTTACCAGGAGCACGAAGGTCACACTTAATTTGTCCAAAATGAAGCCAGACTGCAGCAATGCTTTGATCAAGACAGCGCTGCCTCGCTCAGTGTCTATTGGGATGTGTCGTCAGCTGAGGTTAACTCCCTGAGATGTTCCAAGGCAGAAGCAGTCTTCATCTAAAACACTTTGGATTGCATGGCTACATCTGTACCGGAAAACTAAAAGTGTGCCTGACTGATCTTGGGGAGGAACCGGGGAGGTGCAGCCCACGTCTGTGCCGCTGAGCTCCTGCGCGCTCCGAGGGCCGGCTGCACGCAGGGTGCCCGTCAGAAACAGTCCCTGGGCCGCGCCGCCTTCCGGATCGTGCCTGGGGACCGTGCCAGGGACCAGCCTTGGTCCTGGTCAGACCGGGGCCAGAGGCTGTGCTAGCAAGCGTGCACGTGGGATTAAGTTTCTGTGCCCAGGAATGTTCCCTGGCAGAGTTTATTTTACTTATACAGATGGAGCAAGTGTGTTCCTGCACTAAGCTTCAGCTCCCTTTTCCTGAAAGAAGTATGGTCTTAATAAGCGGTAGAGGCATTCGTCATGGCTCCTGAAATACAGGCCCTGTCTTCGGCTCGTCTCATTTGGGGAATGCAGATAACAGACTATGACGGCATTTATGTGCAAAGTAAATGACCAAGAGATGTGTTAGATTATGGACAATGAACAGGGAAGTTTTCTTCCAGCATGGATATTTCTAAGGGAGCAATTGGAGAATTAGATGAAGGTGCTGAGCTGAACCACGGAGGTGGAATTACAGATGAAACATTCTTGTGACCTCTGTAATGAAGTCCTGGATAACATCGTGCTCCTTAGCTTGTCTAGGATGCAACTAACACAGGGAAGAAGGATGAGAGAAGAGCCACGTCTTCTTGATGCATGAGACTTATTTGTGGTCCAGTCCTGAAAATGGCTGCATAAATAGATGATGTTATTCCTACAAATAATGATTTCCTCTTGCTGAAGGACTGGGCGGTAAGCTTGCTGCCCAGATCAGCAGTGCTGTGCCCAGCAGCAGCGTGTGGCACAGAGCAAAGCTTTCACCTGTGTTGTCACACGGGGCACCTGCAGGTCAACAGGGCAGCAGCCTGGCAGGGTCGGTCACGGAGGCTACCTGTGCGGGAGCAGGGGCTTTTTGGTGTTTGAGAAAAGACAATAATTTCAGATGACGAACTGTGGTTTTATTCAAGCTAAATTCTGGATTTGTTTGCATTTGATAGGCGTATTGATTACGTGTTAGTTTGGGCTGGATGTGCCTTTTATATACAGTGTACTGCAGGATGGCACGTGCATGAATCCTGCGTCTTTCCAGAGGGAGGAAATGGGGATCAAGCCTGGTCCCGTAACCAGACCTGTGTTCATCTACACCTACAGCCTTCTCCATGTCAGCTGTGGTAGCCTGTAAGCAGGATAAGAATGTTCTAGTCTGGCCAGGCAGGAGAACAATTATAGAAGTGTGAGATAGCCCCAATGTCCCACAGGTGAAGGGTCTGTGAGGGCTGACTTCAGATGTGCTTGGCTTTCTTATGAAGGACGCTTTAAGGTGCTCTCCTGAGTATATCATTTATGCCCTGAGACTGAATTTGGATTTGACTGCTTCAATGCACCTGGCCCTAACAGTTTATTTTAACAGAAAACAAAGTTTATATATAAACAATAAAAAGCTTGCTAGACTAATAAGACCTGTTATTAATTTAATACATAGAATAAAAATTCCAGTATTTAACTGTTCATATTATTTCTATGTTTTTGCATTAACATGTTACATAGCGGACTCTGAAGGAATGCATGAATTGAAAACAGTGCTTTGCCGAGGGGGCTGCGATCGATGTTCACCAAGTTTGCTGTCTAGTAGTAGTTACTCAGGTTCCTAATGTGCAGCTGAAAAGTGCAGCATCAGCGCAGCCTCACAGTGGCACATGAGAGCCCACCAAGGCAGTGGGACATATGCGCTTACCCTGAGGCATAGTGAAGAGTTACGGTGGAGCTGTGGAAGTGCTTCCTTCTCTCCTGGAAAAAGGCAAACATAAGAGGAACCAGTGGAAAAAAAATATAAAAGCAGTCAAATGGCAGGATCAGTATGGAGGCAATGCAGACGCTGTCTGTAGTTGGAGCCCCAGGCATGGGTGCAGGGCAATCCAGCCAAAATTTCCAGACCTGGCGTTTGTAAAAGAGCAGAATCAGGCTGCGTGGTCAAGGCCTGTGCGTAATGTGTTATTAAAAGTTAATGCTTTTATTTCTATTAAAAGTAAGAATAGCAACAATAAGCCCTGCTTCAAGAATAGTGTGGGAAAGCACTGGTAAAGAAGCTTATTTTTGTTTCAAGTCTCTAAGGGTTTTACAATCCGCTATGTTAATCCTGTGAAAAATACCTTTGTTGCAATGTTCAGTTTTGAGGATAAGTTATGATGCTTATATAAAGTCATATATTTATGAATACATCTTCAGCTAAAGTGGCTTCATTTATATACTTTGCACTGAGAAAATAACACGAGGTACCCATGTTCTTGCATTTCAGATATGTCTCAGCTTAGTTCGGCTCTTGCATTATTTGGCTCACTCTCCTCTTGGCTCTGTGACATTACTGGATTTTCGCCCTCGTCAGTTTGTGATTGTCGATGGGGAACTGAAGGTAACAGACCTGGATGATGCCAGCATCGAGGAGAGCTCTTGCACCAGTAACAGTGATTGCTTCATGGAATTCCCCGCGAGGAACTTCACCCTGCCCTGTTCAGTTGAGGGACGGTGTCAAAGTATGAACGAAAAAAGGAATCTCTACAATGCCTACAGGTACGTGATTGGATAATGTAAAAGAGAATTAAGAGTGGGCCAAAAGTCTCCAGTATCCTTTATAGTTATTCCCATCAATGAGTACATACTGTCTCAGAACCGTTATCCAAGAGTATGAAGCCACGAGTAATTGTCTTATTTGCGGAACTACGTAGCATTTATAACTTTGGAAATGTTTTGCATACTTTGAGTGTGATTCACCACTCAGTCTAATGTTGCATTTGTTGAAACCTACTGAATTCTTCACACAAATAGAGATTTTAATAGGAGTGAAACAGAGGTGCTTGTGGTGATGGGGGCCTGCAAGCTCTGTAGCGAGATGATTCAGACAGCTTTTCTTTGCTGTGAGTTCAGAAGGGTCATCGTGTGCTTTCTGCCACCAGCTGAGCAAAGGGCTGGCTTCAGGGGCAGAGTTAGAGCTCAGCTCTCATCCTGCACTCTGGCTCCGTGCTTCCTGCCATGCTGGAGCCTGCCACGGTAGGAGGATAACAGTTCCCAGTGCAGCCAGGAGGCTGCTGAGACCACCCTCCATGGCTGGCAACCCGGGGTGTAATCCCAAACCTTTTAAAGAAGGGGGTGCTCCCTTTCACCCCCTCCCCTCCCAGCCCCTGATCGCTGTGTGGGCAGGCGCTGAGGGACTTGTTCCCAATGCCCTGCCTGTGTCAGGGGACGTGTAGATGACAGCTCGCACTGGACCAGTTGGCCATGCTGAGGAAAGTGTTCAGCTGACATGTCCATCTTCCAAATTTGTTTTTAAAGATTTACAGCGGAGTCCTTCTGGGCAATGGCTTTGTGTTTGTGGTCTCGGCTCTCCGCCGTTGGCCGTCGCTCGCCTCGGAGGTCTGTGTGGGATGCTGGGGGAGCCATGTCGCTGCTTTCTGGGGATACTGGATGCTCAGTGCCGTGCCTGTCCTGCCGCCACCACTCCGTCTGACAGGCACTGCTGGGGCAGGTGGCCGACTTGTCTGATCCAGATAGGAGGATGGAGGATCTCAAAGCAATGCCGTAATGGTGTGCTCATTTCTTAGACTTCCTTTTCAAGTATCGTGCCATTCACTGCCTGCCAGACCACAGTGAGGAGAGGCTGCTCCAAAGAGAGTCTTCTGCTTTGGTCCCAGGGCGCTTACCAGCATGTGTGTTGCATTAGCTGACCACACTGAAATGGGCTGCGCCACATGACAGCCATCTGCAGTTGTGCAGCACAGTTTTTAGTGTGTCCTGCAAAATTTTCTGTTTCCATTTGCTTGGCTTAAAGATCTTGCTTAGCTTGCTGGCTTTTGGTTAAGAGCGTTTTACTGGTCTGGCTAAGAAACCTTTAATAGGCACCCATCCATCTCGCTCATAAAAGGGGATATGTCTGCGGTGTGGTGGGCTTGCGGCAGGTTGCTGGTCTCGCTGAAGGAAGCAATCTTTTTCTATTACGGTTCTTAATATTGCCTTTGAACCGCACGCCAGTGTGTAATGCACGCACAGTGCCGCAGTGTTTTCAGCCCCTGCTTTTCCTAAATTTGATAGAGACAGTGGGGTTTTGTTCAACATGGATTCATGTTATAGTAGGCTGTGGCCACCCATGCTAGGGCATTAACACCAAGCCCTGTGCACTTGTCTTGGAAGGCTATAAATCCTCTCTTCGTTAGGGTAGGCTACTAAATTTCATATTTTCTTGGATGCGCCTGTTGCTGTAGGGCTAGAGGTTGCCCTCGGCAAAGGGCTGCAGGTGCTGTTAGGTAGAAGTCAAAAGCAGCAATATATGAAACAATGCATAAAACCCTTGTAATTTTAAAATATAGCATGCCCTAGCCTTGAAAGCGTAATCAGGCTATCTAACTGGTTTCTTTATGAGGTAAATAATTAAAGGAGAGAAGACATTTTGGAAAAAACTCTACTATGCAAGGACTGGCCCATCTTGACTTTCAGATGGTTACCTTCTGTCACAAATGCGTGTCTAAGGGTTTTCCTCCAAATGTTTGGAGGAACAGTTTTCAAAGCACTGGACAGTTTTAAAAGTAAGGGTAATTGATATTTTGAACTATTAACCAATGGCTGAGATGAATTCTCTGTCACTGACAAATCTTAAATTAAGATCAGATCGTTCTCAAAAAGAAAAAAGAGAGGAAAAAGAGGCTGTAGGAACAAATGTAAAAGGATCTGACAATCTGTGTTATGCAGATCACAAGGGATGCCACTGGCCCTGGAATCGATGAATAACAAATGTTACTGCAATTAAGCTGTGTAGGCGCCAGTGTCTATACGTGTCAGAATTTCACATGTGGGTGTTTGCATTAGAACAAGTCATATATTTCTATAGTCAGGGAAAAGCAATAACCATGGGACTTGAATCCATCCAGCGTTTAGCAAAGCTACTGAATTTTTGAGAATAACTATTCACAATCAGTTGGACTCTGATTTATGGATAATCTCTAAGCATAAACCTGAGCTAATATTTACCAGACAGATTATTCTTTACAAATAGTATGCTGCTCTTTAGATTTCTGGATGTATTTATATTGGCTGTTTCACACTCATCGCTAAGAAAACCGACCTGGGGATAATCCTACTTGGGAAAATCAGGAGTACTACTTTTGTAAGGTGTGAAAAAGGGAGTTACAATCTCAAGGAAGTATTCGTTGTGTAAGTAAGATATGTCAGCTCAACAATATGTGTGTCTGTGATAATTTTTTTGCTATCAGTAAGTTACATTTTTAATTTGTGCTTGTGTAAGATGTCTGCTGCTTTCCCTCCTGAGCATGAGTCCCTGGACATTTCTGTTGGACAATGTGGTCTCTGTATATGAAAAAGCATTTACTTTGCTTTACAGGTTAGATGTAGAGAAGGGCAATTCCCCAATGGTGTTCCTGTTCTGTCCATTACCTAATATTTATGTCTGATAGTTCTGTTTATACTGTCAGATCCTGCACTGTCCATCTCCATCTTAGGTTGCTATGACACTGAATTTGCAATAGGCAGTAATACTGGCAGAGTAATAAAAATTTAAAGGAACGTTGTGAAAATGAAGTTTAGTTCATGTGATGGTAAAGTCATATGGTTTTTTGTTTTGTAATTAAAAGTGTTAAAATGGAGAATCCATCAGTGAGTATCTACGTGAATGCATTTGGAGTTTAACATAAACTAGGAGAACAGAGGAGACATTCTGAATTGCGGTGGCATTACAACAATACAGGAAGGTTGCTGTATTTTGAATTTTGAAATATAAATTCAGCCAGAAGCTGAATTGCTTCTGGCAATTCATTCGACATTCTAAGAAAGCAGAAAAGAAAGCAATAGTCAATTATTTGAAATGAGCAGAAATTTGATTTATGCACTTTCAAGGTTTGAAAAAAAACCCCAAGACTTCTGGGGTTGATGGCATCCTTTTAGTTTGTTAAAGTACAGACAGTTTTGCACATAGTCACAATCCATGGGGCTTCACAGCAAATTTCTGTATTAATGGAACATTTACACGTAGTTACAAGGCAGCCTTGTATGTAACAGCGTGGTCTAGGTATGCTAGACAGCTGTGTGAATAGCCTCAGCTATATATTTATTTGACTACAGAATATGATTATATTTCCTGAATAGGTCAGGGGCTTATAAGCAATAGGAATTTTATTCCTTATGTTGTTCAGTAGTTAACAGACATTTGTAAACTCTTCGTAAGTTTTTTTCAATATGGGTTACTTTTCCGTTGCAGGTTTTTCTTTACGTATCTTCTTCCACACAGTGCTCCATCTTCACTGAGATCATTACTGGATAAGATAGTCAATGCAACAGGTAATCGCAATAAATGTGGTAATGCCCAGTATTTCCTTTTTTAGTGTAATTATAATGTTTGGGGTGGGGAGGATGCTGCTTTTGTGTTCACTGCAATAGAACCAGATTGTTTTTCTATCTGGGATAAAATTTCCCCCATAAAGAGAAGGCAAGAATGTCCCTGTATATCAGAGAAATCCCATTTTGAGATTTTTATCTAGGCTTCACAGAGGTATTTGCTTCCTCCTGTCCCCTCAGCACTGGGGTGAACTGCATCAGAATGCAATTCCTTATGGGATCTGGAGGAACCCCTGTCTCTAGCAAGGGCAATTTTAATGATAAAACCAGGATATTTCCCCATTGCCAATGGCACCAGTGGTGCTTTTATACCTCAGAAGCCAGGCAAGTGGCATTACCATAGATCTTTACCAATTACCAAGGTAGGTAGTGCCTTTGGGACAAGAGTATTTGCACGTGCCTGTAACCCTGATTTGAGAGGTTTTGGTGTGTTATTCTAGGGGTTTTATATCTTGCACTGCGTGCGTTCAGCGTGGAGGTTAATGATGCTGGGCTATAGCTAATTAACAGGCAAAGCCTTTGGTGTTCCCTATATTGGCTAGTGTTTGTCCCTCGTGGGGAGCTCACCGCAGTGTTTGCTGCCTGCAGACCTGGGATTCCCAGGTGGATGAGCCAGCCTTGACGTGCCTGGCTCATGTCAGTATGAAACCCAGTTTGCAGTAAGGCAGGGATCTCACGTCCACATCACAGCGCCTCTGTAGAGTGGGGCACCGCTGGGCTCTGATGCTTGGGGCTTTGTTCAAATGCAACCTCATTTTGTCCTGTGCAGGTTACTCCTCATCTAACTCATTCTTTTTCTGCGCTTCTAAAGGAGAACTTCATTGGGGAATAGATGAGACGGCTGCTCAGCTAGAGAGAGTCTTGAATCTGTATAAGAGTGGAGAGTACCTACAGAATGTGACTCGGATGCCGAAAGCTGGTAAAGTGGTTTTTCTTGAAACTTAATTAAAATAGATTTATTTTGAGGTTTGAAAGGGTATATGTGCAGAGAATGGGGCTCCATGACCCTTGAAATCATGCACATAAATAATCTGTTGTCTGCTTTTTGCTTCCTGGGTGCCTTCTGAAGCCCTTCTCACTAAATGGCATAGCTGGACATCCATAGGTGTGAGCAGGCTGTAACGGGGATAAGGAAATCAAACGGAGCATTGGTCTGTATAGCAGATTTGTGGAAAATGTGTTTCGTCACAGCCACACGCTTCTCTGCTGTTGGAGTGTCAGAACCTGGCCAAACATGAGTTGGGGGGAGTCTGGTCAAGATGCCGTAACTCTCTGTGCATTTCCTGCACCTTACAGGAATTTCTTGCAATGTAAGCACTTGTAGCTTGGAAGAATAAAATTTTTGCTTGCTTTGCAAGGGAAAGATAATGAGTCCCTCAGCTTCTGCTAGCAATACAATAGAAAAGAAAACAGGATGAAAATGAAGCTGTGCAATAATATCTTTCTCACAAAATCTTTGCAGCACCACAGGTATGCAAAATGCTATTTATTCAAGCTGCTGTGATACGAGGGGATGCATATTCTTCCCGGAAGGATAGCTTGTGGAATTACACACGTCAAAGAAGATTATGTGTGATGGAAATGACTGCTAAGTCTAACAATTGAAAAAGCTGTTTTGCAAATTATTTTTGTGTACGTACAATATTCATGTCAAACTGTCAGCATAATTGACTGCAAGTTGATAGGAAAATTATGTCTTTGCTGCAAAAGCTCAGTAAAGAGGGAAAGATGGGTTCTAAATGAAGATGAATATTGGCACAGGGGGTTTGAAAAGTTCAGTGAAGCATTTGCTCTGTGAAAGAGACACAGGAGCCAAATTCATTCCTGTCGTAGCGCTGTTAACCTCAAAGGGCCATGACACCAGGGATGAATTTGATCCACTTATCAGAATAATTCAATATTTATTTTGTTGTAAAATTGGCAGGAAAATTGTTGCAGGTGTTCATTTAACTTTCTAATTTTCAGCTTTTCATCACAGTCTGTGCTGAGTGATGCCTGTCAACACAGCAAAATTATTTTCAGCAGTACAATCAATAGTACAAACACGTCCTTTGTTGAAGAAGTGCCAGGAGGGCTGAAGTTTTTCTGTGATCCTGGTTGATTCCAGATTTAACTGCCATATCAGGACATGATGAAGTCTTGAATTTTAGAGGGCTGTCATGTTTATACAGAATCTCAGAGAGAGAAGCTTAGGACAGCAGTAGTAAATGTGGCAGTGCAGGTTTCTACTAATATGGAGCAGAGCTCCATGTCTATTTGGCTAATGTAATAATTATACATTTTGTGTTAGTTTAATTCCGTAGAGTCCTGGATAATATAATGCAGAATCCGCTACCTGTGTTCATGGTTAGTAATGCCCTTCTGTGCAAGGAGCCCTTTTTATTTGTAGGACACTGCTCATGGTCTTAGGCACTCTACAGTGTAAGCAAAGATGTTGATAATCCGTTGATGCTTTATGTAACATGTTTGGCCAGTCTACATTAAAGACCATGAGTGTAATATTGAATTCAACATAGGAAAATGTTCAGTGGGAAGCCTGAGGAATCAGATGTCTTAGTGGAAATTTACACTTAGATAAGATGTGTTTTCAGACTTAGCTGCCATGCCTTTAAGACGTGTGGGCCTGTTTCTTGTTTGTTCTAAGACTACTTTAACAAAACAGAAGAGGAGTTGTAATTTATTTCTATTTTAAGGCTCCCTTTCCTTGCCAGAAAAGTATGAAAAAGTCATATTGTGAGGGTGAAAATATGCCTACCTACGCATTCGTATCACTTTTATTCCAAACATATTCCTTCCTCAGCTGGTGGTTTACTGGTAATACTGTGTTAGAATTAATGTTTAATGTTCTCAGTCCAGATATTATGGAATTAGAAATTATTAATTAGAAATTACCCAAAGATTATGGAATGAGGAATTCACCTGTGGTACAGTGAAGTTGCAGGAGGAGGGTGACAGTGGTGCTGGAAGGGACTGATGTCCCTGTGATGAACCTCTTCCCCTGGCAGGATGTTCCCAGCTGAGCTGGCACCCTGGCCACCAAAACCTGGGCTGGACAGCTGAGCAGATTGTTTTGTGTAACTCTTGGTGGATAGTAGAGGGGGAGACAGGTGAAAAGGGACAACTGTGATACTTTCCCAAGCTGTCAGCTAAGGTCCAGCTTTGGCCCCATTTGCGGTCTGGAAGGACACTGTTACACTCTGAAAGCAAAGAAAAAATATTTTTTAAATGGTGGGATTTTTTTTTTAAACCTTTTCTGTCTTGTTCTACAGCATAACGAAAGTTCAAGGGGAGTGTGTTCCCACCCAGTGGTAGGTTAAGATAAAACTAGAGGTGATGGTTTGGTTCTCAGGCCAGAGTGGAGTTAATCAGAGCTTTGCATTTGGTATGCCAAGACTGGGCAGGCACAAATTCACACTGATTTTGCTCCAAGTGGTGGAAATTTCACAAGATGACTGGCTCCCAGGATTTTTGCTTCCTCAAATGGTAAAAATGACCAGAATTAACAATGCCAGTCTCCTCTGGCGTCTGAAGGGTTGTGAGAAAATAAGACCGTTCTGGTGTATGATCGGTTTTGAAATCCTAAAAGCAGAACTGGAGAAGAATTCAGATCCAAGAATTGCAAGATTTTACTTTATTTTTTTTAGGAAAAGAAACCACAGAAGGTTCAGGTAAATGGTGATTAGGAATTTGGTTTAGTTCTAAATGTTTTGAATTATCCATTGTCTTGGATAGAACATTGTAAATTCATACTAGCAGAGAAGAGATTTTGAGCAAGTGATCTAAGGCCCTAACTAAAACATAAACTTTGAGGAAACAGTCTGTTATCTATCTGAACCTATGTTTTCGGAAGGAAGACCTCCTCCTATGAACACTGTGAAGTGAGAAAGGTGATATTGATAATCAGTAGGGAAGTGACTTGAAAAAAGTTCTTGTCAACCCTAGTATTCGCATAAATAAAGTTTAACAAGATAAAATAGTCATATTACGGAAGGTCTTGGATATTAAGCTTTCACTGTGCTTCAGTTGTAAAAGATTTTATAGTGCTGTAAATTATATTATGCACTGGACTTTGCTTTAGTATCTTAGAAACAGAGTAGAGGCATGGGAGACATTTGATAGCTGTGTATGTGTTCTGTAATCATAAATCACACTACTGTTAATGTTGATGTAGGAACATTACAGTGTTTAAAACAACACCATGAACAAATACTTTTATATTTCATTGACTGTTTGTCCCTCTTGCTGGAATCCAGAAGAATGTGAATTAAGCCAGGAACCGTGTATTTCTTCTGACACTCATTATCTAAAAATAATGAAATCGTTCCATTAATTACCCAGAACAAGAAGACTATACAAAAATCTACTAATGTTCATCGTAAAGTCCTGCCCCAGTATCAACATTTTTATTACTTCAATCCAGTGACACTGATTTGTACCAACTGGGTGTCTGGCCCTTGGGCTGAGCCCCAGCCCTTCAGTTAACTCAAAATTGACTCAGAAAAGCATGAAAATAGCTAATGCTAGTCAATCGGATAACTTTGTTATTCATTAAAGCTAATAGATGACCCATTATTAGGCCTGAGGGTGTGCAAGCCCACAGGAAAGCGTAATTAGCTGCTGTTGTTAGTTGAGAGTGCATTCTCAGAGCTAAAAAAGCTGGAAGGCTGGACATAAAGCCTTAAAGGCGCTTTGTGTTTTCCTTTGTCTTAAGACAATTTGGCAGGATTATGCTGTATGTAAATATTTACAGTACAGCAGTGTTTTGAAAAAATATTCAGCAGGGTCACTATAGCAACCTGCTTAGGAAACTGTAAATCCACCCAAGAATTATTGAGATCGGGGGGGTGGGGGGGTGTTTGTGCACATGTGTATGTGCGAGAGAGAAATTTTGCAAGGTTGTTGGAATATTGTTTGAGGCAGTTTGTGTATCCTATGGCAGGCCGCAATGCGAAGGCTGAAAGTCTGCTGCTGAAGGTGCGTGAAGGCTCAGCCAGGAGCATCCTGCCGCCCAGTCCTTGCACCCCACATTCCTGCTTTATCTGGGACTTGTGCGTTTGGTGTTTCTTTCCCGGGGATGTCAAGGCTGCTTTGTGTCCAGCTGAGGGGGAAAGGTGCACAGGGCTGCAAGCACGGGCAGAAAGTTCCCCTCTGTGCCTGGCCTTGCACAGAGGGCTTTCACAGGAGCAGCCGGGAAGTCCCAGCCCACAGAGGAATGCAGGAGCAGGTTCCTTTGCACCCACACGGCACTGGAAATACAGTGGAGCTGTGTAACTGTGTAGTGACCGGTTGGTTGTTGCTCACACGTATCTGCTGTCATGCAAGCCGTGTGCCCAATTCACTGAGCAACATGTTCTGCTGTCGCTAAACTCCAGGTCCAGCTTGGCAGCATACAGCAAAATGCTTGCTGCTAATGGGTGAGGTCCTCTGCTTCTTTCAAGAACATTAAAGAAGTTGCCAAGTATCTTTTACAAATCCTGTAGGCATCTGTCGTTAAGCTTAAATGCCCCAAACACATGACCCTAGACACCTCTTGGCTTGTCCATCATCAGCATCATTGTTTTGATGAGCAAATGGGCCAGATGCAACTGATGAGCATCTGTGGCACTAGTTTACCTTCAGTAAATCGGTGTGCACTGCAGAGGTGGCCAGGGGTGCAGAGCAGCTCCACAGCCCAGTGAGCAACCCTGGGACGTGGGGCACGAGGCAGGAGAAACACTCCAGCTGTGACGTGTTAACAGGAATAAAATGTAAAGGAACATGTCGTTCTTCTCCTTATTTATTTGTGTTTCGGTGACAGGCTGCATACCGATTTAAATATGGCTCTACTGTGAGCACAATAGAAGCATATAAAGCGAGGCGAGCCTTCCTCTGCTTCCAGCCTGCACGCGGGAAACAGCCAAAGGACGGAAATACTCACCAGAGAAGCAGGGCTATCTCCCGGTCTGACGGCAAACCCGTGTCCTGCCAGGCCTGTCTGTCCTTCCAGACAGTTGGGATTCGTCAGAAATGATTGAAAGCAGAGACACGCGGGATACGCCTAGCATGCCGTTTTCTCAGACATACCAAAAAACAGCTTTCCGTAGCGCAACTGTGCTCACAGCTTTGCGAGGCTCGTTGTCAGAAGCGTGTTTGAATGCGAGGGATTGAAGCATTAGGAAAATCTCAGCATAAAATGAAGCGTGGTAAAAGCATAAATGTATTATTGTCTGTTTAGGATCCAATTCTGTTCTCCATAAGCTCCCTGGGAATCGGTGGGGACTGTTTGTAGAGCAAAACACTGCTCCATACCATTTTTTTGCTAAGATTGGCAAGATCAGGCTCTTTCTGCTTACTTGTAAGCAGAGCAATTAGAAACAATTCCAGAGTCGACTGCCAGTGTTCCTCTTGAGAGTGGAGGAAAAGAGGAGGGAGGAAAAGGAGCAACGTGATTTCTCTCTCAAGGATGAACGTTATGGTGTCTGTGTCACTGACCCATGGTGTATTGGCAGGTGATAACTAGGAAAGAGAACTGGGCAAATTTCCAATGAGTAGCTGTAGTTGGTAGTAAAAATGCAATCTGGCTGCTGTGGCTGAAATAAACGGTCATTAGGACTGATTAAAGTCAGATTTAGGGTGATTCAAACAAGCTAAAAGGGGGAAACCACAGGCGGTTTCACATAGTTTATTATATACTTGTGGAGTTATTTATATGATTCAGTGTAGTACAGTGAAAATGAGTTATGTTTATAGATTGTAGTCGGGCTTTGGGACAACGCAGGTGATTTTTGATGGAAAACAATTAGAATAGGATTTTAAAGCATTGGCTGTCTTTTACAGCTGTTGCACTGGTCAGTGATGCTGCAGGTTGCTTTTAAAGATTGCCTCTCTTACCTGTCACGAGAATGTGCTTGGTTTGAATATCACTGTGGCCGTCGTGGGGGCTGGCTAGTGCTGTCAGAAACTTCTGAGAAGGTTTTGGCCTGATCGAAACAGCGTGTTTTGATTGACCAGTTTTTTTGTATATTTGTAATATTGAAAAAATATTTTAAAACTATTAAAAGTATCACAAAAGAAACTTTTGGGGATTGCCCAGATTCAGCATAGCAAGATATTTTGAAGTTGCAATATGTTTACAGGGCAGGAAAAATGTTTTGTAGTAGGATTTATTTGTGTAACTGTGAGCTGGGAATCAGGTTCCCTATGTTAAGCTGGAGTAAGTCTGTCGTAAGTGACATCAAGATCAGGCTTACTACATTGCATTTATTTGCTTCAATTCTCATAAAACCAGTAGATGGAGAAAAGGAGGTTTTTTCCATTGTGATACCTGTAGGAGCATCTTGCATTTCTCGGATCTATTCCTGCCATTTCCTTGATAGAATTTATGTACTTTGTGTCAGGCTATGTGTATGTATGCAAAAGTGTAAATTTATGGCTGCATTTATAGTATTAAGCAAGTATTTATTGGTTTTAAACACCATTAGTCTGGAAATCGACCAGAACTTTGACCTTTTTATGATGTGATTTACTGCCGTGAGCCTTCAAATTCCATGGACTCCATTTAAGCAAGTTTCAGGTCTTGGCAGGACAAAAACCTGAGTTGGAGCTATCTTTAAACCAGTGGAGTATTGCTTAATTGAGCAAGTAACTGCACTGTAGTGACCAAGATGATCAGTTAAAGGTGCAGGGGAAGCCCTGCTCTCCTGCGGGCTGGGGCTAATGTCATTGCCAGGGCACATCTTGATGGAGGGACATCCTTCAGGAGCGTCCTAGTTCATGTAAGAGGAGCACATTTTTTGACAACTGCTACAAATAAGGGCTAAGGGGTCAGCTCCCTAATTTGTCGCTGTGTAAACAAGAGATTCCAGGCATATTTGCTTTCGCCATGCAAATAGGGAAGGCAGCTACCTTGTTCTGCTCAAGATAAAGTGAGTTTTGGAGGAATGTGGTTTCCTTAGACCAGGGCTTGGTTGGTGTTGCAATGAGTTTCTGCTCAGTTCTGACTGTAATAATTTAAGGTGAGGTCCTGTGTTGGCTTCCCAGGGCGGTGGGAATGCCTGGCTGGTCTGGGATGATGAGCCAGGGTGCAGGGCCATTGCGCATTCTGCTCTCTGCTCCTCATGGCTGCCTTCCCATGGGGATGCTCCTGGGGGATGGCGCTCCCATGCCTGCCATGCAAGCAGGGAGAGGGGCTGCCTTTTTGCCTTTCCCCCTCACTGCATCCCACTCCACTCCCCACAGGCAGTGTAGGCAGGAGGCTCAGATCCCTGAACTGCAGGCTTTCAGTGGTCTGTGCCAGTTTGGGGGAGCTGCCAGAAGCTGCCTTTGTGGAGCCCATGTGACTGTGCTTTGACTTGGACCCCAGTGTCTGTATTTTCACCTGTCTGGTGCTTGATGGTCTCCTAGCAAAGGAAAATGCTCTTTGCATGTGGGTGGTGCTGCTGTGTACCTGTTGCACTACGCTGTTCCCGTGAGTTGTTGCAGATGGTGGTGGCTTCCCTCGTGTAGAAACTGGCAGGGAGCAGCAAGGAGAGAGCAGGGACAGCCACAGGGCTCTGCTGCATG
Source organism: Falco punctatus (assembly GCF_963210335.1). NCBI lineage: Eukaryota > Metazoa > Chordata > Aves > Falconiformes > Falconidae > Falco > Falco punctatus. The sequence goes on along the minus strand of NC_137592.1, from coordinate 21,551,923 downwards.
GTGAGACCACACTAAGTACCATTGTGGAGGTTTCCATCCTCCCTTGCACCTGCAAGCCAGGACCTCACCATCACCATTGCAGTTATTGTTGGCCCAACTCTATTGATTAATGTGTCCAAGCTGCCCAAATAATTTACCAGGCTTGGTCACCTTGAAAAGTCAGCGGAAAGGGAGAACTTTGTCTCCTACCTCTGACAGAGCCTCAGGTCACATAAATCACTGCTGCTCTTTTGAAATCTGTTTACATCAGCTGAGAGCCTAACCCCTGACATCTGTACTGGGAATGGTGTTGAGAAGAAAGAAAGTGCCATAGGCGTATTAAGAGGCATATCTGAGTGCAGAAGAGTTTAAAAATTGAACAATAATTCAAAATAACGGCCTTGCAGACAGGCTCCTGCCTTGCGTGAAGAAAAATATATGACGTGACATGGGGCTGTTCTGCTTCAGTGCCCTGATGGCAGCTCCCTCCCGGCGCCTGGCAGGCCCCAAGAGCACCTTTGGGCAGGGCCAGGGAACTCTCCTTGCTGACATGGAGAATCGGGCAGATGCTTCATCTGCTGCTGCTGCAGCAAGGGCCATCTTTCTGTGAACATCCTCTGTGGCCTGGGGTTTGGCACAGTGAAGTGTTAGGTGGCACTTCTGTAGCCGTGCAAAGAAAAGTTGTGGATAGTCACATTTTTTATCTGGTCATCATGGCATGTTCACTGATACAAGTAGTTGCGTATGGTGCCAGCAACAGTGAATTGGTTTATTTGCATTTAATTTGTGCATATCATTGTACTGGCCTTGGCTGTGAGGTACATATCAATAGTCAGCGGTTACCATTCAGTGATAAGAAGATATTATTTAGTTGCATTCAATTATTGTCACATTGTAAAGCTGATACAGAAATTGGAAAAAAGGAACTTTACCTATCCAGCCAGTAGCAGTTTGATTTATGCTCTGACCTTTCTTCAGAAGAAATGAATATAAGTTTTTGATGGAGAAATGACCATTTGTAATGTGGGACTACATTTTGAGTTGTTTTTTTTTCTTTTTTTTTACTTCACCTGCATGAATCTGCATTTTCTGAATTAATGAGAACTTTTTTGCCTTTGATTCAAGTGGGACATGGTCAGCTCTGATTTTGCTTGTTATTTGGGAGTATTTCTTATGATACCTTTAATGAGCCAGGCTTAAAATAGAATGCATTTACTGCATTTGATTCCCACTGTTTCATACCATGTGGTGTGAACAAGCACTGGTGGATGTGTACTTCTTTTCCCAGCTGAAATGCTGGCAGTTTAGAGTACTAGACACACACACTCGCCTTTGACTCGGTTGTGTTCATACAATGTGTTGTATGAAATATTAACAGGTTGAATCTGCAGTGTCAGGCAGAAAATGCGTGAACCAAAGTGATTTAAGAATAGGCTGTGAGTCAGGGCAGGCAGCTCTGGTTTCCATAATAGATACAATTAGAAGAAATATAGAATATATTCATTTTTTTGAATAGGATGTAGGGGGGAGAGACAGGAGGGAACCGTCAATTTGTGTGTCTGGACGCTAAATAGAAATGTTTATAAATGATTAGTTGAATTTGCTGATGTATTCATTAGAGAAACTCCCGTCAGCGGCTGGGAAAGTGAGAGGAGCTGTGAACAGGGAACAAGAGGCAGCTCATAAAGGCAAGTGAGACTGAACGGCAGCCAAGGGAGAGGAGTAATCGGCAGGGCAGCGCGGAGGCGCTGGGCGAGGACCACGCTGACATGCTCCCGCTACTTTTTTTTTTTTTTTGCTTCTCTTCAGAGGCCCATCAGGCGACTCCCCTTTTGTGCTAATCTGAGCAAGCAAAAAAAGTTTGCTTAATTAAAAGCCTGTCTTTTCTTCCTTCTCTAAAGGAGCTGGGGGAAAATAGCGTGCGCTTCTGAGGGAGAGGGAGGGCTGGGAACGCCTGGTCGGGTCTCACCCCGACAATCCCACTCACTGTTAAGAAATAGGACAGTGAGTCAGTTCATTCAAGTGGATGCTGTTTATTCAATGGGACATTCTTCCTGTAAAACTCCTAATAAAACCAAAGCCTCGCCTACGCAGTGGGGAAGGGGAAGGGGTTTTGTGCACAGACTGTTTATTTACAGACGCTTTCTGGAGAAAAAGGTGAGAAGAAGAAAGGAGGAAAGGAAAAGGAAAGTAAGGTGCAGAGCTATAAACACATTTGGGAGTAAACTGGGGCTGGTACAGTCTAGCCTGTTACCTTTTCCGTCATATATCCTGCTCCTAAGCTGTTATAATAAACCTTACCTGTTAAAAACAAGCCGTTTGCTGGAGCTTTCAAAATGACTGCTTTGCTCTGGTTATTTGCAGAGTACAGACGGGTGCCTGAAGCTTTTATTCCTGATGAGAACTACAGATGCTGGCCATCTTACCATCATAAGGGCTGCCTCCTCTCTGTGTTTGACGTCAATGAAGCCATTGAGATCTGTGACAGCTACTCTCAGTGCAAAGCTTTCGTCCTAACTAACCAGACGACTTGGACAGGTAGGTTGTGGATGCTGCAGAGCAGAAGCAGCAGCTGAGTCACATATTCTGGTTGTTTTAAGTTATAATACAGTTTGAGGTGCATGCTGTGCTGGGCTGCGGTCGCCAACAGCAGCAGCTGGAAGTGGGGTAGTTTCTGAAGCTCCAGCTGAGGCAGTTTTTGTTTACGGTGGGGCTTCTCTTTGCCAGCTGTCAGGGGAGCAGGAGCCGGTGGACAGACTCAGAGGGCTACAGCACATGGACCATAGGTCTCCAGACCGTGGGGTCTGAAAGTTTATTACATCTGGATTTAAATAAATCTTTTCAATCCATATGGTTGTTGCAGTTTGACACAAAACCAAACAGGTTCTCCCATGCATCTAGCTGGGACTTCCCGGCTGGTGTCAGAGATGCCCTGCTGCTGGCAGGAACACACTGCTTCTAGCAGCAGGGCTTTGGCTAAAGGACATTGAGAAGGGAGGGTTTAAAATCAGGTAGAAGTACAGAAGTAGAACCTCCAGGGGAAAATCCCATTTGCTACCACAACTCATTTTCTTGTCTAACAGAATACACTTGTTGAAAAGAGAAATACATTTTGCAAAAGGCCTGTGGGCCTGGCAGTCCCGGTGCGGTTCCCCTGAAGGCAGGCAGTCGGTGCCGATTGACATCAAGCAAAGAATTGGCACTGGCTCGCTGCTGCTGCACCAGGCTCGTGCCTATTGCAAGCGATTCCAGAGCAATATGAGAAACAAAAACGTTACCAGTCTCTGCTAAAAATCTCCGGTAGCTGCAGCTCCAGAGTGGCTGAGGGGTTCAAAGAGCTGAATGCCGCAACTGGCTCCCAGCTCAGCTGGCAGCGTTCCCCTGAGCACGCTGCATCCCTTGAAGGGTAAAGAAAAAGACATGTTGGTGCCTGTAAGGTGCAGTGGACCAAATCCCTGTCTTTCATAACGTCCTCAGGTAAAGCTGCCACTGAAGTCAGGAGTCAAGGGTGAGTTTTTGTTCTGAGATGGCTGGTTGTGGACATGTGGCCTTTCCCACCTTGCGACTGCTGTGTGTCATCTCCCCATGCGCTGGGCTGGTTCCCTGCCTGTGATGGCCATTTTCTGCTAAGGCCAGGTCAGCCACCCTGCTCCTGCCTTTAAGAGGAAGGGTAGCTGATGCTAGCCACACTTTGGGAAAGCTGATTGAAGTCCTTGCTCTGCCACAGACTTCAGCGTGGCAAGTTATTTAGGCTCAGAGGCTCATTTTCTGTCTGTACATCTGCAATCACAACATATCTTAACCTTAAAGTAAAAATCTACCCTGTGCTTTAGTTGTGCTTACTTGACCGATGTAAACACACACCGCAGCCAGGCTTATATACACGCCTAGCAGGTCCTCAGCTCTGAAAGCATCACAAATGAGTAGAAACTTTTTGTATGTATGTTTTGTATGTTTCACAGTATTTTAGGCAGTGTAGTGCTACAGCTTTCTGCGTTTTTTATGCTTCTGGGAGGTGTTAAGAGAGACTTCCATGGAACCTAGAAAAAAGTAATTTATATTAACCTTGCCTGTGGCTAACTGGTGACTACTAGGTCATCATGTCAGACTATTGAAGTTAATTAATGTACTAAAAAAGTAATTATTACTTTTCACAGGGAAATTCATAGGAAGTTTAGAGCAGCTCATGTCTCAAGTTACAATATTAAAAGCAAATGAGACATCGTAGCAATATTTCTAGTCTTATTTACCATTTCCTTTACCTTGTCATTCCTGATGCAAGAGCACTTGAATCCCTGAAACTAGCAGCACGGAAATGTGTTCAGTAGCTGAGGCATCCCATTTGCCATGTGATACTTTTTAAGAAAATAGTGTTATGGGAGCCCCCTAGAGAGGCAGGCTGGGAGTAAATAGCATTTGATTTTCTGAAGTTTAGAGAGAGGGAAAGCAGAGGTTGAACAGATGTGGAAAGTATCTCTGTGGCCTCTGCTGCCAGGGCAGGCCACGGCAGTGCGGGTCCGTGGGGCGGCAGGGCCGTGGGTACGATGCCAGGTCAGTAAGCACGGGGAGATACAAGAACTGCACTGCGACTCCCACAGCCACTGGTGAGTGAACCGTCATCAAACTCTCAGCCCCCACTGGCCTCGGATGTATATATGGCAGGTGCCTTACACTACCCAGGCTGTGATCGCTTGCTGGTGCTTTTTGTATGAGGAATAGAAACCTTGTTCCAGCTTGTTTAAAACCCAGAGCTACAAAGTGATCAGCAAGGGCTATTTCAGAGAAAGTCCCGTTGCACTGATCAGTTTTGCCAAGATTCAAGCATGCAAAGGTGATTCTGCTCCTGTAATCAAATGAATGCCCTTCATTTAAGCTCTGAACTCAAGCCTGTTTGTATCAGTGGGAGACTTTTTTGAAGATCATGTGAAATTTGTATTAAAATTTTCAGACCTTTCCTTCGTTTACAATGTTAGCTGTGCACAGCCAGATCTTGACCATAATTAGATGAGAGTAAACATACTGTACCCAGGAGAGATTCGGTGTCATTTTAGATGAAAACATTTCAGGTTTATACCAGTTGAAGTTCAGAGAGTTCAGTCTTGGGTTGCCTGAAGAATGCATAGGTTGAAGAAGGATATGAAATGTCAATAATTTGGGGTAGGCAAACTTTTGCTCATCACTTCTAAGGTGTTGTGATTTTTTTTTCCTTCCATCCCACCTCCCTCTTTCCTGTTTGGTGCAGGTCGGCAGCTTGTCTTCTTCAAGATGGCCTCAAATCATATCATGCCTGATCCTGACAAGATAACATATGTGAAGGTGACAGACTGACACCTAAAGTGGCCCAGTCTGACGCGTGAGTGATAAGAGCTGTTTGTGTATAAATATAGGCAGCTGTTAGGTAGAAGGTGGCTGTGACCAGCAAAATAATTGCACTATTACTCATTCTAATCTATAGAGTGCTAAACAAAACTTTAAAGAAATAACCTGCATGACCAGGATGAATGTGCAATAACACAACATTTTGAAAATGTGATTATTTTTTTTTTAAACAAAGCAAAATACCAGATATGATACACTGTTAGGGTATAATTTTGGTTATAAATCAGCTGGCAGCTCTGGATTTTCTAACCAAGGTTAGCATAACTTTTCTGACCTGTACATCTGTATACAGTGATGCAAATCGATAACTTCTATGAGAAGTCTGTATCCTCCACGCTGATATTTATTTGGGCACGTACAATCACAACAGAGGAACTAACTGAAGCATATCGGTTTGTAAGCTGAAAAGCAAACGTTACTGAGACAATCAGCATTTGTGTTAAAGCTATCGAATATGCGATGCCGGAGTATTTGTCAAAAGGAAGCAATTGGTTATGTTTAGAAGTGCAAGACTCTAGCTGATTTTCATTTTTGCTTCCAATGTTATCATAAAGTTTCATTTTTAATTTAGAAGAGCCATTTCATAGCAAATCACATAAGCATATGAATAGTCCCCCTGAAAGGGCAGGGACTTACCCAAGTGCCAAGTGCTTTGCTGAATAGGCATAGGCCTAAGCATATGCTTACAATTAAGCCTGTGCTTAAGACTTTTCGTTGAATGAGTTTGAATTGTTCAGGAAGCCACATCTTTGACACTGGCAAAGCAATCCAGCTGGTGCAACAGTACTAGTTTAATGACTATCTTGCAGTTATCTGTATTTTTTGTCATCAAATCCTTGGTTTTCTGAGGCACCGCTTGCTAATTCTTAGAGTGAATGAAGTAAATGACCTTAATAATGTCAAGTGAATGCTAGCCTTAATTCTATATAAAATGCATTTTACAGGCATGGTGTGTCTAGAGAATTTGCTTTCAGTGAAAGCAATAAAGTAAATGCTAAAGTGAGCAATGTCATACTATTTGTAGTTTGTACAGTCAGGAAAAAAATGTGCTTTTGTTTCTCAAATTGTTTATTTTTGTAAAAAAAAAAAATAATAAAAGATAAATTCCGTATCTTTCATACTGGATTTTTTTGTGTTGCAAATAAATGCCTAGATACAGCAAAGATTTAGACATAATGTATTGTATGTAAACTTAAGCCTGGGATATTTTTTGCAGGAAGGAACTGAGGTTGTTGCAGTGTCTCCCAGTGACGGGCATGTTCCCGTGGTCCATGGTGGCTTTGTCTGTGTGGTTGCCCGTCATGAAGCAACCATTAGAAGACAACGCTGGAGTAGCCATTCCTACTCTGTGATTTGAGTCACTGGTACCAGCCTTCTAACATTTGGAAGGGGCAAGGATGAGAGTATAACCCGAAGGAATTGTTCGTTGGGCTAAATGGTGTACTTTCTTAACCCAGGAGGGTCAGGGAAGGAGCGTAGAGGCACCGGGGAAGCCAGGAGCAGTGTCACCATGCAGGAGAGATGGTCCAACTGTGACAACATCAGCAGCAGGTCTTGTCTCACTGCGGTTTCTCTGAGGTCACTGATACCCTAATGACTTCTGGCAATTGGCTGAAATGACATGCTGTAACGGCTGTAACTCACAAATTATCAAACTCCCAGCCGTAATAGCTCAGCTGATTGTGTCGCTGTGCACTTAGGAACCCATCAATCATGCTGTGGTAATAAACAAACACTACAGATTCTTTTAAAATTGCTACATAAATCATGCCAACACATACCGCACAGTTCATTGAAGTGATATGGGTTGTTGGCACTGAGGTGCTGGTATGTATTTTGAAAGTCTTCAACCTCCTGTGATTGCCTTCCCATTAAGTGCCATACACCGTTCCAAAAATATTCAGCATTTAAAACCACTGTGAACAGTTAAATTCTTTAGTTGCATTCCTAGGTAAAAAATATCAACATCTAAAAGAAAAAAACAGATATCTGGGGTAATTCTTTAATGTTGTAATCAGGTAACTTGGGTTAATTTCATTCCATCACTTCCCAATTACCAGAAAAAAATGCCTAAGTCAGGAACTGTTTATCCGTGTAACTAAACAAACTTGCCAAACCAATTTACATCAGCTTTTGCAAACAGAGATCAAGTAAGCAAGAAAGAAACGCAGCCATGAGCCAAGAAGCTGGATTCTAAATTTCAGCAGTAATCAACTTTATACAGGCAGTTTTATAACTCTTCAAGACTAAGGCTTTCCAGTGGAAATGCTGATTAAAATCTTAATGAGAGAGGCGTGATACTACAATAAGTGAATTTAATAGCTGTAATAAGCACTGGTAAAAGTCTGAATTTATGGGGAGAAAGTGTCTTTGGCACTGTGGGTCTGATTCAGCTAAGTGCCTGGCTGGTGCTTGTGGTATCAAAACCCCTGAGAAGCTACAGAGGAGGAGGAGGAGGAGGAGGGGGAGGAAGCAAGGCATAAAGCGAGCTGGCAGGTCTGAACCAGTCAGCCAGGGAGCTGCTCCACCTTTTCTGTGGAAAAGGTATTTCTATCTGGTTTTCCCCCTAACATTTTGACTGCTTTTTACATTTCCTGGCTTCCTCAAGCCACAAGGTAGAAACGTGAAAGAAGACACCCACAGGGCTTTAAACGACCGATGTCTGCGTGCGCTCATGCACGTGTGTGTATGTGTATACATATTTATGTACGTGTCATGCTGAACAGGGAGAGCTTATTTCCTCAGTGAAAAACCAATTGGCTGTGCAAAAAATGAAGTGCTAAACAGGATGTTGAGTTCATCTGGAGAGGTGAGAGCTGTGTGGAGTGGGTGCTGCAGCTCTGCACGGGGCTGTGCCGGTGTTCGGGCCAGTCCAGAACCGCATTGCCCCGGCCAGCCTGTGTCTCAGAGTACCTCCGAGAGCTGCCCACCGGCTCCATGATGGTTTGGGGAAGGGGTGGCACTAGCCCCACCACTGGGAACAGACTCCAGGCCCCAAAGTGGGCAGTGCTCAGCATCACCTCAGGCCTGGCATCCTGAGGGTTGTAGCAGAGACATGCTGAGAGCTTTGGTCGTTGCTTAGACCAAAATGAAATGTGTTCTTCTTTCTGTATCTTGCTGAGCCTACTGTTTTCTCTCTGGTCATTTTTCAAAGCTTTCTCCCCAGCTTCAATGTGTCTTTTAAGTGGGAAAGTGAGATCTCATCTATTCAGCTCCAGAAACAGGTTGTTACAACTCGCATCATATCAAAGATAAATCTGTGGTGAAATCAGCGATATCGCCATGAGCATTCATCACCCTGAGAGAAAGCCTGAAAACAAGCGGGCCCTGCTGCCAGCTGAGGAGCTCAGGCAAGTTTATATAGAGAGTGAGGGGGGTTGGATGGGCAGGGAGGCAGTGGTGAAGAATCTCAGAGATGTTCTTCCAACAGAAGATAAAGGAGTTCAGTGTAAGTACAACTATTCCTAATGTGCTTTGCACTGCCTCTCCCTGCTTCACGGAGGCATTTTGCTTAGTACTTCTGCCAGCTATGACCACCAAATTTCCCATAAGATCTGTGAGAAGGATGGTAGTGGGGTGCAGAGAGGACAGCAGCTCAGAGTGAGGGCAGGTCTTCCTATTGCCAGTTACTGTGTGTGGTGCAGTAACCTCTGGGGACCACCGTCCTGGAGCAGGACCCAGCTGTGGTAGGTGCACAGTGAAGACCTTGTCCCTGCCTCTGAAATTCACCTTACCAACTTGTACCACAGCTCATGACAGGTCAATGCAGCTTTGCGTTCATACCAGGTGAGTGAAGGAATAGACGTAGTGACTAATCAATCACAGACAAGCATCCTGAGAAACAGCTACCCACATGGGCTGTCTGCTACAGTTACGGAGGGCAGAGCCCCAGCAGCTCCCCCCAGGACTGCTCTGCACGGCTGCTTTCCCACAGCCCACTGTAGCAGACACCTGGGGACGTGCAGAGGCGTGCATGATAAGGAGAGTTGGAGAGAGGCAGAATATATCCTATAATTCCACTTCTACTGGTGCTGACCCTATTGATGTTTACAAGGCCCTGCACCTTCATGCGCTGTTGCTATTTAGGCAAAAAAGACACTCTTGTTGATAATAATTTAGATTAAGCAAATGCTTTAGAGGAATTGTAATTCAAAGCATACGAAAGGTGATAGTGAACATCCAGAGATCACATTATGGGGCCTGTCAGGAAGAAATATATGAATACACGGATGTTCAATCTTTAGTAGGAAGACCCTTATCTTGTATTCTTTAGCACTAAATTTTGTGAAGACTAACTAAAACCTACTACCAGGGGGAAAAAAAAAAAACCAACACCAAAAATGGAGTGGCAAGTCTGTTCGCAAGTTTTTCCAGGAAAACATATCCCTAACCTTTTGGTCAAAGTGTGAAACAGTGTTGAAAGAAGCCGAAAAGATTTGGGTTGAAAAGACTCAAATGAAGTTTTCATCAATCAACTGCAGAAAGAGGAAGATGAGGCTCAAAGCAGAAACTGGGGCTCACAGAAGAGAAAGGTTTGTGGAAAGCAGGCAGCATATAAAGACTTTACAATCATACTCTGCTTAATGTTTTTTGATATGTGATCATTTGATCAATTTTTTTTTTTTTAGAAAGTATTTTTTTTCATCTCTGAGTTTTAAGCAGGAGCAAAACATACTGGGCTGACCAGGGCTGACTGCCCCTGAGAGCTCCCAGGACACGTAGGGTCCATATCCTTCCTTCAACACAGACATGGATCTTGCCATTTTAACTCTTTAATGAGTGAGTTGCTTGCAAGTAAGTACAAGGGATTTTTTTTTTTTTTTTGAGTTGACATGGATGCTTTTAAGAATTGCATTTTAAGTGTGAAGCAAACAAAATGTTGTATCTCTTCCCTTTGTAGCTGCAAACAGTGAACAATTGCCTTTGCCTAATAGGTGCCCCACTTCCCCATGCAAACTGAGGGGAAATATGATTCAGTAGGAGCCACTCTCATTATAAAACTGGCTTTGATGTCAAGCCCGGGGGCAAACAACACATTTATTAGAAATTGTGGCTTTTAAAGAAAAAATCCGTGCTTAACCACAGTTTTTCAGCAAATGACTGTGAGGCTGAGAAAGAAGAGTAAACTATCTGGTGGCTATTTGAAATGATAAAGCCAGAATATGATCTTACTGAGCTTGGTTTTACCACTGTAATTCAGTTAATCCTTGATTTATGTTCACACAAAACAGAATCCGACTGTTTGATTCTAAAGTATCTACAGAGTAGGAACTTAATAAAACCTGCCTCTTGGACCTAAATATTTGGACCATGTAAGTGAGGAAAAATACACCGATTTTCCCTTACGTACACACACTTGTGTGAGCACTTTTGTAGGGTCCTGTAAGAGTTAAACAATGACAACATTACCTTATTTTAAGATGGAAGCTTTTAGCAAGACACAGCAAATTACAGACATTATTTAATAAGTAATCTCAGGAAAGGAATAAGAGTTCTACATGTTTACGCTCAGTGTTTAAAAGGTATAATGCCATTCTTATTTATCATCTTTCTGCCTACTTCAGGTATACCCTAAGAACAATTTCCAGCTTTCAGTATTACAGGTACCTGACATGTATGAAGATAATGGTACAAATTGGTATTTACAAATTGCAGCTTTCTATATATACACTAGAAGGAATGCAGAGCAGCCAGCCAGACAAATAGATGACCAGGGGCACAGTGGCACTTTTAGGAGTGGGTGTACTTAATGGTTTATACAAGACTTGGATTTGTGCAAGTTCATGTCCTATTAAAAACCTTGTATGACTTACTAGCAGGTATTACCTCATTCTGGGACACAAGCTGGTGATCAGCATGAATGCTACTATTTCTGCATGTTTTACCATCCTGTTCTTTAGTCCCCAAGAGTAACAGACCCAAAGCCTGTTTGAAGAATGGAAACACTTTAATTAAATGTCAGGTTTTCATTTGTATACGGCTCTGATTTCCGATTCATTATAGAATCTTGATGAAAGACTTCTAAGCAGACAGAATATTACAGAGGCAAAGAATAATGCTCATTTTGTCATATAGGCAATGAATTTGCAAACAGACTGCACAGTTCACCTGGAGAATTGAAAAGTTTAATGACTTAGATTGTGGGTCAAGGTGGCAGATGTGAAGACTCACCATATTGCTGCCTTACATTGCAACATATGTTCCATGACCTATAATTATTCTGCTATATAGTCCATTTCTTAAAGATCAAGCTCCTAGAATCATATGTTCATGTGGGAACAAACTCCTCTAAGCTTCTTTTTACCAACTACTAAAAAGTATGAATAAAAGAGAACTCTGTAAGTGTAATAATAATCTTGCAATTCAGAAACCACTGTTGCTGTGGTGCAACTGATTCTGCACGGCTTCTTTGCAGTAACAATCAATGGACAAGAGTAGGTGATTAAAATTAGCAGTAATTCCAAAGTGGATGTTGATGCTAAACAAGAATATCACATGATTGCAAACATCTCATTCTAAAATTAATAGGAAAAAGACTTGAGAACTATACAGCAAAAAAGGTGTAAGCACAACAGAGATATCATTTATATAATAATATTTGTATAATTTGCTGTGGGAGAAAAACAAATATGCAGTACAAAATATTCCATCGTATATCTGAGGAACGGATTAACTCTTACCTCTCTGAAGTCACCAGCCCATGCAATATCAGTTCTCAGTTTCTTTGCTACCCTTTGCAATTTATTTCTGTTCAAATTTCAGTCTCCCAGTTCTAGCTCAGAGGTGGTGGATGCCTTGCGTGCAACAGAAGGAAATTGCGGCAATGCAGTGACTGTTCAGCCAGTCTCGGTTCTTGCTTCGTGTTGCAGTTCCCTCTTCAAAGTTGCATAGAACCTGCTTTCAGCTTTCTTGGAATAAAGTCCTTAACTACTAGTGTACCTATGGACTGCTGACAAAAGCTGCCTTTTTCCTATGACGAGATAAAGCACCCTCCAATGCCATCTAGTGATGCTGATAGAGTCCAATTCACAAACCTAGATCTTGTGCATTCCAAGTAAATTTTATGTGTGCGTATACTATGATGTATACTTACGCTTTCATAGCAAACCCATAGCAATGTTTCTTCAATGAATTTCGGCAGTTTTTACTAATATACTCAGTTAATTTACTGTACTATTAGCATATTGCTCTTTTTCCCCTTCTGAATTGTTTGGCCATGTAAGAGGCTGCTGAATCTGCTCCAGCTGTCACCTGGAAAGGGAAGTTATTTGGTGCCATATTCCATGCTGATCGCCCTTAATTCAAACTCTACCACAGGACCACGTGAAGCTGGCTGTTTGGTACCCTCCGAGGGGCATGCAGCTCACTTTAAAGCAGAGCTCCAAATGCAGAATCCTACAGGAAAAAAAAATCTAATAATTAAAGAACCTGCACATTATTTATTGTAGCAAACCATGTACGAATGGCATCAAATTTCTGTTGCCATGTCCTCCTGGAGCTGTTGAGGCTGATAAGATTTCATACAGCCACAGAAGATTTGGGGAACGGAACACAGAGGGGATGAAGGAGGGAATGGCAAATTTGCTGTGTTTAATGTATTGGACACCATCTGTATTTTATTCAAATAGGGTTATATATTTTGTGAAAATAAAAACCAGCCTCATGAGTCAGTGTGTGCAAGGCAGTCACTTGAATATCTATAATGGGAAACATGTTTTAGGTTGGAAGTTGCAAAGGGAAATCAAATGTTTGAAGTGTCAAAGTTGGAAAAATATAAAATACGCCTGACACCGTAGCTATTGAAGCCAAAATGAATAAATCATCATCTCAGGAAAGAAAACCCCACCAAGCTCTTGGCTATAACCTTCATTTTCCTACACTCAAATAAAATTACATACAACCTGATAATTTAACCAGACTTGTCAATAAGAATGGATGGCTTCAACAGACACTATCACTTCATGCCTCAGCGCAGATTTCAGAAGCATCCAGTGTATTATCCAAGAAATAAATTTAATGTCAAACTTTTCTCTTTAAGTTGATAGATAGAAGAAGCTTACACAGTGGAGCTGATGTAAAATATGTCATATTGCAGAACACTAGAGTAAAATGAAATTAATGCCAGCTCAGTAGTTTATTCCCCATGTACAGCTTTTCCTGAGCAGTTATGTAAGAAGTATTTTAGTATCTTTCTAAGCAGGGCAAGCATGACTTCCAAGAAGGAATTTGAGAGAAACTTTGAGGTTACAATAATAGGAGGCTGAGTTTACACTCCAGTTTCTGTTAGCGTCTCAATATCGAGTTCGGTCACGTTTTAAGTCCTTTTCTCTTCATGTTAGGCTCAGAAGTGTGATTTGTAACATAACAGCACCTATCTGTGCCTGTCTGGGGAAAGTTATTGGGAAATAGCTGTTTTTCTGGCTTTGTCTGCATCAAGGTTTTATTTATAACAAATGAAGTAGCCTGATGGAGAGATGAGAATACTGTCTCTTCAGCTGCAACTTGACATGCAATAATTTGGGCAAACTGAGGACTTTAATTTACTGTTTAAGATGCATACATGCTTATTTATTTATTTGTCAGAAGGGAATAGTCCCTGGAAATTGCAAATCAAAATAACGATTCATTTTTCTTTGCTAAAAATAACCTCACTGGCCTTTTACTTGCTGGTACAATACGATAGCTGGTCTAAAGCCTCTACTGTGCACAGCCTGAGCCGAGTGCACCAGTGAGCGAAAGAGTGATAGGGATTGGATTCAGCATCCCAAATCTCTCTCTCACTCTGGCCCTAGATACATGCTGCAAAAGGTTTTCCTTACATATCGAGGCTCTCTACAGGTCTCAGAAGACCACAGTCCTCCTGGGGAGCTGTCAGAGTACTCCACCAGCTCCATCCTCTCTGACTTCCTTCTCTTTCCCAGCTGTGACCCATAGTGAGCGGTGCAACTTCTCGGGCACAGTTTTACACTGTGAGAACACCCCAGCTTTGCCACATGAGTTATGTTTAGAGGTAAGCTGGACTTCCCCTGAATGGTGCCAGGTAAGCAAACTGGGCAGACGACACAAACTCCAATACCTTCCACTACACTGAGCAGCAATTAGATTTCAAAAGGGCCTGTTGGCTTTCAAAGGATCACGTGAAGTTAGGTATCCAAAGCTGTGGTGACACTGAGAGACTGTCACCCAGGCAACCTTCACCTGCTCCAGAAAGACCCTGTTGGGTCTGAACAAAAAGCCAGTGACCCCGGCTGTGATGGCCGACGGTGGCCAGCTACTGACCTCAAGGGAAAAAGACCCGACTTTTCTTCTGACACTCTCCTCCTCTCTGTCAAGCAGCAGTTCAGGATTTCCATGAGGTTAAATTATTAAACTGACTCCAGTCACTATCTACCAGCATGTCATATCACTTGTCTTGGCAGCTGTGGCAGGACTAGTATCTGCTACTTTGAAAATAAACTCCTCAGCTTTGGCTCAGTGCATATACAGCAGCAGGAAATCGTTATTCTGTGACTGAGTGCTTTTCTATTGACATGATATCTTAATTAAATCTACAAATGGAACACGTCTTTGGTGTTTTCAGTAATTTTTTTTCCTCTATGAGTTACTTTCAATATTTGTTTGTTCGTTAGCCAGAAATGCAGTCCAAGGGAAGTTGGAAACAATGCTCAGCTTAAAATCTTGGTATTAGTGCATACAGTCCACATAAGGCCATTAAAAACATATATTTAGCAAAACCTCAGCCTCCACAAAGAAGGTAGTGTTTTTCACTTGAAGATTAATTTAAAACTCTAGCAGAGGACAACATTGCTACATGTAGATTGATATTTTTTATTATTCACCTCTTGAACAGTTAGCTTCTTGAAGCAATTCTGCTGATGGAACTAAGAAAAAATGATGCAATACTGCAATCTTTTTGACATCTATTACTATTATGTAGATCTGGAGTAAGCAATAAGTTTCTGATTTTTCTGGACATGGTTGGTAAAAACAACTGAGGCAGATTCAATGCTATCTGATCCTGTAGTGCACGATCCCCAATCTCAGTTGTCGAGCTTGAGTTGCTGAGTCCACAATTACCTTGTTGAATGAATAGACTATAGGTTGAACTAATTCAGGAATTGTGGTGAGATAACTGAACACTGAAGTTGGGCTGCTAACTTCAGATGACTGTGTGGAAATCAAGTCTCTATTGTGTGTATTTTTCCACAATGTTGCAGTTAAATTCACTGTTTGGAATGCAAGTTTTAAAGCATGTTCAAAATCTCTCTTTTGAGGTCACCTGTTAATCAAATGTACTTACAAGAAGACATTTATATGCATGATATTGTTTTCCAATCTCCAATTGCATTTAATGTGATAAGCTTGAAAAGCTCAGTGATCAAAGGTATTAATTACTCTGCTTCATACACTGAATACCTTTGCTGTAAATGAACATAAGAGATCCGATCCTCTTTTCAATCTGCATGAAGATTTTATGAACGATTTTTTATCTCTAACTAGCTAAGTTTCAAAGATATATAAGATATACCCAGCTTTCTGGTAACTGTAGAAGACTACTAAGAACAAAATACAAATGGCTAAGGAATTGGACAAGCTGAGGTTCCCTTACTCTTAAGAACAACTCTTGAGAAAACTTGTCCTATCTCCAAACCAGAAAAATGTTTGCGAAAAACTGCAGGAGTGCAGAAGAGAGAGGAGGGGAGAGTGAAGCCTGCCTGTTTTCCCTAAACTGTAATGTTCACTCATGAGACTCAACAAAAACCTTACTGCTGTCATGTGAGGTGCATGAGAGGCAAAGAAGGCTTAAAATGTTTATATTATAGCTACTTTAACTTGCCTTTCTTACTCCTTTTGGTTTCTTGCTCTCTATCAAATTAACACTATCATTTATATATAGCAGTTGTATGTGAACGGATAGCTTAAGTCGGGTTTGTCATGGAAAGGTCAAACTCCCACTGCCAACCCATCCTTTCTGAACTGGAGTGCAAAATGAGAGCTCCTCATGCAGCCTTTGCTCTCAGGCGAGTCCTAGCCCAATACAAACAAAGCCATTGACTTCAGTGTGCCTGCTTGTATGAATAAGGCCTGTAAGATACAGCCTGTACATTCCAAATTGCCTCTTTTTTGTGCCATTCACACCAGGGATTAATATCTGTGGGAGGCTTTTGTGAAGCCTTCACCCTCCTGCCCTTCCACAGTCCAGCAGTAGCTATGACTTCAAGGATGCAGCTAGATTATTTTTTTTTAATCAGTTCTGCCCTTTGTAAAAATCTGCCCTTCAGTTGAGATTGCAGAAACTGAAAATTTTCTTCTAGTCTGCAATTTAAGGTCCCAAAGTGCCTTTCATGGAATACTGTTGGAAGGACTGAAAGCCAGTGCTTTTCAGTTCCCACTGCCAGTTGATACTTCCCTGCCCTCTGTCAAAATTGGAGAATGGCAGTGGCTGTGGAATACGAGCTGTCCATTAGCTCACCTAAGAAATGACGCATTGAATATTCATTGTTCCCTATTGCAAAATGTCATTTTTCCATGAGTACTGCTTGAAGCAGTACAGAGAATACATTTGCATAAACCATTTGTCAGAAACAGAAGACCCTTTGTGAAGAACTATTAAGAAACCACATAATCTACTTTTCTGTTCTTATGCAAGTTCCAGGGAGAACACAGAGCTCCTTTGTAAACAGAATCTAAATACAAGTGTTGGGCATGTTTTTTCTGCAATCAAGATTCCATAAATAATAAAATTGGAGTTCAAAACCAGAAGTACCTGAAATTGTTAAATGTAATGTTAGTTATTTCCTGGCAGAATTTGAGATTCAGAAACTTAACACTATTAATATCCATGCTATTTTGCCTGAGCTGTACTCCCCACCCCAGTTCTGCTAAATAAAGCTGTAATTAATCTGCAATACAAACTGGGGTATCTCCAGTTCCTGGGGAAAAGCACTTTTATAATACATCAGGGGAAGTTGATTCTGTAAATTCAGTTGTGGGTTTTAATAGCCTTCATAATTCATTGCTGTCTCAATGATTTTCCACTTTCATTGCCTGTCTGAGGCCTTTTGTCTAGATAGGTGGCCTTGAAGTTTGCTTTTTTTTTATACCACCTTTCCTCCTTAACGTTTCATTGCCCTTCTCCAGTAGCTGGTCTCGTGCACAGTTAAAGAGGCCCTCCACCACCTCCATGATCACACAGATTGGGATAAGTAAGCCAGATAAGTCAAGGCAAACAAAGCCCAAGTGTGGCACACTGAACAGCCAAAGAGATTACTGCTCATGCGATTAACATCTTTTCATGCCCCCTTCTCCCACCGCAAGATGGTCTTGTTTCCTTTTCACTGGACAACACAGTTCAAGTATTTATATGTCGCATTTCCCTGCAGTGAATTACTCGGGCGTTTCTATCATTCCCTGGGAGCCCTCCCGTGCCTGGCTGTGCTGCAGAGGGGAGGCACAGGGGTAGTGCTGCTCAGTGGGGAAGCGCTGGCAAAAAAGCTCTGCACGTGTTTTGCTAGGCAGTCTTGGCACAGAGCACGTTAATGTAATGGCTTTCTGTTTCATTAATGGATAACTCCTTGTTTGAAATGAAACATGAAACCTTTGCAGACAACATATGCCCTCAGCGCACAGTGACGGTCATTTGGATTAGCAGAATGCAGCCAGTTACCTGCAATTATTATTCTCAACAAAAGTCATATGGTCTAATTATCTACCACCTTTAATCCCAGTGTATCAGTCCCTTGCCAGCATTTATTTACATTGGCCAGTTGTGCTAGGTGCCGAGTGCCTCCTGATACCAGGCAAAGTCAAGGTGCCCCACTGGGGCAGTGCTGGACCTGGCTGGAAGCCCCACAACACTGTTTTCTGTGTGCCTGGTTTTCCAGCTGATTAAATTCCAGAATTCAAATAGAAAATAAATAAATCAATAAAGTTAAAAAAAAAGAAAGGGAAAAGCATAGGAACCACCAAACACAGGAGGCCTAGTTTAAATTACCCACATTTAAGTGATCATATAATGAAATTTTAGAATTGCACAGTTCTAGATTCAGCATAGCACATACATGCAAAAGCTCTGTGAGACTACAGTTGCCCTGCAGGCTAAGCCCAAGCTTAAGCAGTCAGAAATATTCCTCACTACTCACCCCTCACAGCATATCCCAGACTTGGGGCTCAAATCCTCGATCCATCAACTTCTTAATTAATTACACCAAATAGCACACATTCAGCAAAAGGAACTGAGACCTCTCTTTCTCAGGAGCTACAAATAGTGGCACCGATTATGTTCTGCTAATGTCCACCCTTGCTTTTAAGTTAATTTATTTGGCTCACAGCTGTTTGTTGTTTGCTTTCCATAATGTTTGTGTGATCAGACTTTAGCAGCTCAAATATTTGCAGAGACCGGATTACTGGAAAACTTGAGGAAATACATTACAATGTAAACATGAAATGATTCCTTACGGATGTATTCATTCACACAGTGCAGAAACAGACCCAAATCTATCTGAGACCTTTTGGCCAATCTCCTCTAAGCAGCACAACCCAAACTTGCTTATCAGTGAACTTCAGCGAAAAATTGAAAGCTTATCTGATTAAGTGGACTGAGTTGTGATTGACTTGCATGTATTGACAGAAGAGACAAATTTCAGCAAAGTCTTATGGGCTTGCCACAGCCCTGAGTGGGGCCGAGGGCGATTTTTCCTGCTGGATTTTGTACTTCAGGACACAGTGTGCATCCCATGCTTGCCTCCTCCTGCACTCCCTTGCCCTGCTGCTGCCTCTGGTGGGGTGTGCCAGCACATGGGGAGAACAGATTTTAAACTATCCACCAGCTTTCTTTACCAAACAAACAAAGGAACAAACCAATGCAAATCAGAATAGTATTTGGTGGAAATAGGAAGCATTTAATTTTAGTTTCCTTTAATCAGACTCAAGACGGTTTGTTACACGCTAAATGGAAAGCATTTAAGATAATCAGGAGCAGTAAATACCAAACTGAAAGCGAGTAAGATAATCAGAAGCAGGTTTAAATATTTAAAATGAATTGATGGCAATATAGTTGGGTTTTTTCTTCATTCTAATTTGTTATTTATTTCATAAATTGCTTTTAAGACACAGGAAAAGAAGTATTTACCTTATGCTCTGAAGTTTTTCAGCAGTGGATGAGTTTTAGGCACACATTTTTTCTTATCAGCATACTTCTGGTCCTGGACATCTGGTCCATAACAGCTCATTCAGTACTAGTTAACAAAGTTGGTTTGATAACTGACGGAGCAGATGGAGAACCAAACAATTAACTCTGAGGTTAATAGTAAAAGTATATCCCATGCACCTCTTCTTCGAGCTAGAGATTCAAAAGCTTGAAAACAGCTATGCACTTTGGGCAGATTATTTACTTTTGTTAGTAATAACATTTAGCTTAGCATCTACAGATTCAACAGCTAGCATCCTTCCTGGTATATTGAAGTGTGCCAGGTAATAGTGTTTTCTTTTATGGTGTTAATGCTTGCAGCTGGGATGGACCAGGTGGCTTCAACGAGGGGGCTGCCCTATGGTGGGTGGGCGGGCATTAAACTGGAAAAGTGCATGCTGCCTAAAGATCTTGGTTTTGTTCTGTGTTTATGAAATACATTGTCTGGGCTTCAGGGTACTCACTTTCCAAAACTGTAAAGTTTGGTTCTGTTTTTAAAAGTTTCTTAATAGTGGTTTTCTGACTGCCTTTGCAAAGTACCAGCAAAAATACAGTTATTCTGCTAGATCTTTGAGCTGATAGCTATCACATGGGCTTGTTGAGCTGAGATTTTGTAGGTAATTACTGCAGCCAGACAGTATCTGTCACCTTTATTTAGCAGAAGTCAATCCCTGAATGCATCTGAAAATCTCAGCCTTTCCAATAAAGTCAAAATTTGCATTTCTGAACCATCCAGATGAAATTACTCTACAGAGTAGCTGTATATAACAATGGGTAAAGGGCAAACCTATGCATATTTTGTGCACTATCGCTCTTCTGGTTGCGGAAACGTGACGTTGGTGGAAAGAACTTGGGAGCCAGCTGGAAAACTTAATCCTGATTATTTTACTAAAAAGAAATTATATCTCTTTAAAGACAAAGAAGAAAACAGTATGAAAAGAATTCTTATATTCAAAGTACATCCCTCTATGTCCCTTTTCAGGGACCTTCTTCTGATCTTTATGTTCCCCATATTCCATATTTATATGAATTTAAAACTGTGCCTGTATATTCCTCCTTTCATAAACTTGTTAACTGGACATGGATTTGTACTCAGAAAATGAATCACTAAAAAGCAAACACTCCAAATAAATGGTATATTTTGTGGTGTGCTGCAGAGAAGGGTGATTAATATGAGCCCCAAATGCAAGAGGTTCTGGCAAATGGAATTACAATTACACATGAAGTTTTTTGCAGAACAGTGCCACAGGCCCAGAATCACGGGTTTTTGAGAGCTCTTGCATCTGTTCTCTTTTTCTAGTCTGACTTGTGTCCAAAATAAGGTGCTGGCAGTCAGCAAGTTGCTGTGTATCTTGCAGAAGCACTAACTTGTTAGCTGAGTGATGACTCCAGACTCAGCATTCCCTCAGCTCTCACTTGTGACAGGGATTGCCAAAGCTAGTGGTGAACCAGATAAGGTGGGAGGAACAAGCACAAAGTACTCCTTGGGATTCCTTTTGAATTTTTGAACAGTGACACATATATGGCCTTATGTTCTTTAGATAGCCTAAGGTCATGCATTTGCTAAGAAAGAATGCAGAGTCATTATTTCTCACTCTCTGATTTCAGGCATGCAATTTAAATCTCACACGTTGTGCCAGATCTTAACAGTTCATTACGTTACGGCAATCTGGATTACTAAAATCACCTTTCTATTAGGGCCTGGTTGAAGACTAGCTTAGCAGAGCAGCTGTAACTTTCAGGAGAGCCTGGGAATCCCTGGGTTTAAAAGGAAAAGACAGGATGAGATTGGCAGGGCAGTGGTGGTTCTGTTTTTCAGAAAAGGTTAAGGCAGTGTTCTGGTGCAAAGGGAGGGAGCGTGATCTCCTGGAGACATCTCTGCCCGGGCACTTTGGTGGGTAACTGCTTAGGTGTTGCTTGAGCCTCACCATTTCTGAAGCTGGTAGCTCTGCCGGGTTTATGCTTGAGCCACAGAGAAGCCTGTAAAGCTGAGGAGCATCCAAATCAGCCTGGTCAGCTGGTGTGGATGAAGGGTTGGGAAAAAGCAACCCATTAAACAAATTCCTTCATGACAAATCCAGGGTGGGTAGAAGCATCACAGGAAAGTGGTAGATATGTTTATTTGGCAAGAATTCATTCCAATAGTCCCAAGACAGCCATGATATTTAGTGACTAAACAGAAAGTAACTGCCACATGTAACAGCATTACCTTCATTTTAGCACATCCCTTCTCCCAGCTAAATTTACTATTTTTCTAGTCATTGATCTATCTTGGAATCCTTTTCAAATTCACATGAGTTTTATTAAATGTTGGGTAATATGTGACCCTATCAAATGAATGCAGCGTTCACTTGGGAGACTTTTGTTCTATTCAGACCTTTGCTGACAATGCAGCAAGCTCTGCTCTGGGCTGCTTGGGGGTGGGGGGTGGGGTGGGGAGCCCAGGCTGAGCTGCGCTTTGATTGATTTGCACAATAGGAACAAAAATATTCCTGAAACTCTTGAGATCACTCAACTCTTCCTGCCAGACTTCCATGAAATATAACATGCAATCAATTTAGCTTACAGCCAAATTCTCCCCTTTCAGCCCCCTCTTTCCTTTGGTGTGTCAGCAAAGATAAATGAAAGAAGCAATAAGGAGTACAAACAGCAGTAGCAACGAAAGCAGCAATTGCTTGTGTAGGGGGGGACTCGTGGTGCCAGGCCAGAGCAGAACCCACAACAACTTGACCAAACACAGGAATGAATGAAAGGTCTTTTTGAAAGGGCAAAAGAAAGACCGCGTTGACCTCTGCAGAAAGAGGAAACTTCAAAGGGTTTACAACAGTTAAAAGACCCAGTTACACGCAGCAAAAATGACTTGCATTGGATGCTAACACAGCAAAACTAAACAACCTCACAGTAAGAGATATAGCAGAAGGTGGAGTAGAGGAGGCATATTTTCCACTAGTCACTGGAAAAATGTTGAAAAGGCTAGTTCTGTCAGTTTGGTGTTAGGCATAGAGTTCTTTTCAAAGCTTTACATGTGAGGAAAAGAGAAATTTAGACAGAATACCTAACAGGCTTTGGAAAAGTCAGGCACATGTTTTCTTTTCATTTTTCTCACCAAGAAATGTTCTCATCGTGTGCTGCTTCTGGAAACATTTGGCAGTTCCTTAGGTATGACAGAAACTGTTTGAGGAAGTTAGAACTAATGAAATAAGGTATTTAGAAGCAAAAGCTTCTGAATGATCCAAGCATTGTATATAATTTATGAAAACTATATTGAAAGGGACAAAAAAGTGCAATTGTCCAAGATAATTGTGTTCTGCTGTTTTTCTTCACCCGAGGTTCAGGTTTTTTACTTGCTCAATACAATTTGGAGGGTATTGATGACACATAATTTTAAGCAAGAGACAGGGCCGCTGGCTGCAGTGAGATTGTGCTTAGGGTTAAGCAAGTGCATAAAAACTTTTGCTAGACAGCAATCTTGCAGGGCTCTGTCTCTGAATTCCAGGGATTTGAGAGCAAGTAAGTCACAGCACTTCAATGAACAAAGACTTTCCTCTTTAATCTGCTCTAGTTGGGCAAGATAAGACCTCAAATGGAATCTACTTCAAGACTAGATTACACATTAAGATAAGCATAATATGATAAGGACCAACTGACACAGCTTCTGTAAGGGCAAATTGTGCTGCTCTATCTTTCAAGTATTCCTTGAAAAAGTGCATAAAGTAAGAGATGAAATGTATCTTTCTAACCTAATTTATGTGGTATTTCAAAAGGCTTCTGACAGGAGCCATCATAGAGGTTTTGAAATAAAATAAATAGCAAGTCATGTTGCTAATCTATAGGATGCTTGGAGTTCATAGTAAATAACCAATTTTAAATTAAAAGAGGAATTAGAAAACATGTTGGTCTGCTGTTTATTATTTGAATTAGTTTGGAAAAAGAGATTTAATGTTATTTGTTAACAAATAAATCCGTATTGGTAATAACTAAAAAAGACCATTAGACACTCCTAGAAATACTTGTATTCACACAAAGCATTCGTTCTTCCATCCATCTTTCACCATTCTGGCAGCTCTAATGAAAAGTAGTATGTGTTAGAAAATATAATAAACTTCTCATTATTGTAATAGACTTTGATCTAACATGGTTCCCTGAGGAAACAGATATGAATCATTATGAGTATTACAGCTTAATAAATATGCCTTTCCAAAATAAACTAACGAAGAGAAAGATTAGAGAAAAACTTTACAGAAGTAATCTGTCTCTGTAGTAATGATTTAATAGAAAACTATGTATGATACATTTTGGTTGCACCACAGTTCAGTTTTGGATGCCTCAACATAAAGTGACGTGCTGTGCATAGAAAGTGTCTGGACAAGAACGACAAAACCAGTCAGAGTTACGTGAAGAACCCTACAAATGATTACTTCAACTATGGGCATTTGACATCCAAAAGACAAGGTTAACAAAGTATCAGGCAAAATATATTTTCTTAAATTCAAGCTTTGGTATGGCCACGTTCTAATCTGTGGGTTTATTACATGCTTAACAATAAGAATATACTTACCAGATGCATAGTCAGTTCTTTTCAGCATAAGAAATGGGAACCCATTTTCACGACAGCCATTAGTACTGTTTTTTGCAGTTAGCTTTTACAAACTTTTTACAAATTCATCCATAAATTCCTCTATCTACAGGTTATCTTTTGCAGACTTTTTATGAATTAGTCCATTAATTCTTTTGTCCATAGTCCACAAGCTGAAAACAACTGGCTTAAGTAAAACTCAAATGTGATTTCAAACATAGAATAACAAATGTCAATGAAAAAAGTAGCCACCCCTTTCTTTCTTCTTTGCCCCACTATATAAACATGAGGCATTTGATTGAACTCAGGTGCAATACATCCAGGACATTTAAATTAAAGTAACTTTGCTACTTTATCTAGTGTTAGTAGTAGTCAGTTTGTCGTTCATTAGCACATGTAACTGCTAGAATGTGGATGTAACATTCAAAATTGAATATAGGTTCTCTGTGGTACCTGAGTATAAAAAGGTTTGGATTGATTCAGTTTTCAAATCTACATAGGAACTTTTCAATTTTAGGACAATTCCTCAATTTTTCCTGACAAAATGAGATAGTCTTGTGATCTGTAAGGAACTACCATCCAGTGGTTTTTATTTTATTTTATTTTATTTTATTTTTTTATCCCCAATAAAAAGGTATCTTCTCTAACTCTATATACAGGTAAAAATCCCGTCCCTAAATATGTCATCAGTGATGACAATTCCATAATATCATTTAGCAGAACTTTTTCCTATAGTCAGTAGTATAAATGCTTTGGAGAATTCATACTCCAGTTTTTACTGGTTTAATAAGGTCACATGTTTGGAACAAAATATCAGTTTATAAATCACCATTTTTCCACAGTGCAGTTAACATCAAAATCCAGAATGACTAAGACATTAATGCAATACTGTCTATTGGATTGGTTTTATTTGTCTCTGAATATATCAAACCCATACAGTGAGATGAATGTGTAAGGTAAGACTTTGTAAATGCCCTGTATTAAACTACTATATTCATAGTAGATCTGACATGAAAATAAGAAGCTACTGCCTTCTTTTCTGCCTTGGTGAGCTGTTACTTTGATACTTCCAAGTGGGCAGGAATAAATGGTACATGCTTCAGCCTGTTGACTCACAGTCACTGATTATTCTTATGTGGATAGCTGCAGTAGCATGAAGATTGATTGTGTTAGCCCGTAGGCAGCAGCTGCCATTTACAAATGCCAGCTAGTACTTCCCATGGGGTTTTGTGACAGAATGCAGAAATAAGCCAGAATTACTCCTTTTAGCTGAATACATGCCTTTTTTTCCTTATTTTGCAGTCACACTGTGTGTTCCTGCAATAATCTTTTTTACAACACTAGCTGATTTCAAGCAAATGACAGAGGCAGCTGAAGTTTAAAAGGCAATTAAGTTCTTATAAGTAGTGTCAGAACCAGTGATCAAGTAGAAGAGAAAGAAAGAGGTTTTTCAAGTGTCTTGTCTAAAGGAGGAACTGCCACATTTATTTATTATACCTCAAGGAATCTATACAACCAAGAAATCTAAACGCTCCAAAACCCAGGGTCTTGTAATTGTGAGATGTGAGCAATGCTTCCTCTAGCCAACCTGGTGTATGTGCGTCAGTTCATGTTGTGTATCATCTTGTGATCACACGATTGTGCTCTCTCTGAGGCAGCTTGGCATTTAAGAGGCAAGCCATGAACAAATTCCTTTCTTTTCACACAGATGAAGTTTACTTGATTCAACAGAGAAATAATCACTAGCTGTTTTGTTTAACAACATGTGGTCATACAAGAACCATAATCCAAGTAGTTCTATTTGTTTCAGAACCTGGTGCAGTGTTTTTAACAGTGTAGGTGTGTGTGTGTAAATAGATACATATTTGTGTGTATATATGTACATACATTTTGTACAGTGACTATCAGACTTGGTAACCAAGTCTATCAGATTGGGCACTTTCTTCAGCCTGTTCTGTCTCAAACAGAACATATTTCTGCCAGCTTCACTCACAGTGAATACTATCTGTTGGTGTCTTACTCCATTGGTTTATACCAGATTACTCATGGAGCAAAGAGCTAATCAGGAGGCAAAAGTGCTGCCAAGTTTTTCAATTTTGTCACAAAGTCTTGTGATACTTGGTTTTTTCCATGCCCTAGCTGCTGGAATAAAGGAAATTCATGAGAATCTAAGCTTCCATTAAATAGAATTGCTTGCTAGCTTTCCAGAATGTGGATAAAAGTGGAAAATATGAAGCAAATAACCTCAGAGGGTCAAGAAATGAGAAGTCAAATATAAACATTTTTCTTTCTTGATAAATTCTCATAATATCACATAATTTTCCAGTGTCAGTGATGAATGAATACCAGTGTCAGAATTTCTTCCTCAACTTTAAAATGCTATAGGGTGACTTCAGAAAAGATGAAATATAGACATTTGGTTTTCTGCATGAAGAGATGGATCAGTATACACAATATGTATGGCTGAAACAACAACAAAAAGCACTATTATGGATTGAGCAGAAATACAGCCCTTCGTCTATGACAGTTGTCAGAACTACCAATCTCCTTTCTGTAATTAGATTGCTGAAACTATAGCAGCAAGCTTAGCAAGTACAAGCACATGTGTCTCCACTCATTCAAGACAAGTGTTGGTGTATGGGCTTCCTGATGATGGTTTTACAAAACTTTGTGTGTCGGTGAAGGAGGGACAAAGAGAGTGAAAAACTAGAAGGAGCTAAAAACCAAGTACTCATTTTGTATGCAGCCTGGGGAATAAAAAAATGGCAAAGCAAAGGTGGGGAAAGGGATTTAGGAGTTTGAAAAACAGCATTTTCTGTTCTTTGGTTTTGGGGAATGTTTGGGGAAACAAATAGATGGCATCACTCAAACTTTACTCCATCAAGTGGAGTGGCAACTGATAAAAACAAATCATGTCACATTGAATGTGGCTGTTTAAATGGTTAATGTAGATAGCCTCATAATCCTATGCAAAGTGGTAGCAGCTTGCTAAACAATTCACTTTTTTTTTTAATATATATATTCTTGTTTGTGTGGACTTCAGTTCCTCATGAGGTTAAGTGGACACACTAAACTTTAAGAAACAACATAATAAATTGCAGCAATCTAACAAACTTCAGGACTGTTCCATCAGGAGTAATGACCTAACAAAAACAGCACATATTTTAAGAAACACTATTAATCAAAATCACAGACAGAAAACCAAGTTTAATGTACTCAGCTTTAACTTCCCAAAAGTAACAGTTTTCCTCTGCTGTGAAGGGTATTCTGGATGAAGCCACCTAAAAAAAAGTTGGAGCCAAACCTTTAAACAGAAGGTAATCAGCTAGTGAAAAATTCCCCAGAACCTCTCCGTCATTTCCTTCTCACTCATTATTTTGACTTTGGCTCATCCCCAAAATAAGCCATGTTTCCTGAGATATAGCTCTCTGTGGCTCCTGATGTTTCTCTCTCTCCCCCATGGATACTCTCCCCAGCGAGAGTATCACATGGATATCCTCTTTTGCATTTTTTATGGCATTCTCATCTCTAGCTGTAAAAGATTAAATTAAAAGACTATTTGACCTGCCTTTTGTGGTCAGTGCCACTCTAGCAAGCAATACATCACTGGAGGAATGTCAACTTCATGACCCATTACTCAAATGAGGCGCCAACTAGGAAGAGTGAGCTGAGAGATCCAGGAGTTTTAAATTTATTGTCATGATACATCTAAAAATAAAATAGAATTTTATAGTGTGGGGAGTGGGAGGCAGAGGAAAGAAAGTTTAGGAAGTCTCTCAGGTCAATCAAAAGCTTTAAATAATGTGACTCTGGCAAGCAGGGTTTCTTTTCACATGAGATAACAAGTTCTGCTAAGTTCATTTTCATCCTGAAAAAAGCAGAATCTTTTTCATCCTCTTTCAGTGCAGCCATTAGAATAGACTTCGGGCAGACTTACAGCATCAGACTGGATTTGGATGGAAAAAGATATACCAGTCATTCCATCTTTGTGCCATGAATTGTTATCCTGAAGCAAGAATGACCAATTTGTGACTCAGCTGCTGACTTGCTGCAGTTTTTCAGGCCAGATGCTTTAAGATGGCTCTTGTTTCAGGGGAGACAGTTGCGGCAGTAATAGCTCCAGACGTTTAGTTTGACCATGTTTTGAGTACTACAGTGTGACCATTCTTCCTGCTTCCATACTCTTTCTAAGCTCAGGTTTTCCTCACAGCTTTCCTGCAGCCTCACTCTCCCTTGCCCTGTGGTCTTTCTCTGTTCATCTTTCCTTCTTATTTCCATTTGGCTTTTCCATAAAGATTTCCCTCTTTTCTCTTCTTTAAAGTGCATATCCTACTGACTTATCTCTCTGGGCCACCCCTCCAGGTATCCATATCCTTGAACAAATCTGGGAAAGGTAACAAAACAAATTCCTCATGGATGTGAACTCTGTGCTCTCTGCTGGCACACTTCAACTCTGTTGCCCCAGACAGTCTGATACATTTGTATAAACTTTATACTCTTACAGAACAGGGCTTTTTAAGGATTTCTGTAGTCAAAAGTGAGTTAAACGAGTATTAACAGAGCCCCAAGCCTGACATGCACTTCACAGTGCTACTAGAAGGCTTCTGAGGAGGAGCGGGGGGATAATATCTGTAAGACAGGGTACGGCATTTCAAGCTTGAATGTAGAACCTGAAGTGTCTGGTTCTGATGAAGAAAGGCTGAAACATAACATTTGATGCAGTCGGAGGTAGATCTGTTTGTGCCATTGACAATCCTCTTTTAGAGGGCCTGATGTAAAAAAGTACAACCATGGGACACTCAAAAGTAAGGCGTTAAAAGGATGAGCGAAGGACGTGATTTCAGTCTAGTCTCTCCAGTGTTTGACATGCAATGTTTTGGAGTGCTCCAGTATGAAAGAAATTCCAAAGACCCTCCAGGACTGGAAGAATTTTTCAAAAACATTAAAGCATTCAGAGCTGCTCCGTGTTGCAGTCTTTTCTTTTAGGTGTGTATAATTCCACAGCTTTTGCAGTGCCAAGGATTTTTTTTCATTAACTTTGTATTATATCTTATGAAGTAGTAACAATATAGTATCTCACATTAATACAGGAAAATATAACTACGCAAGGCATTTATGAATTGATCAGACTTTGGAGGGACCTTAGCCCAGTGGAATGGAGAAACACACTGTGCCAAACTCTGCCATAAATTGTACCCATGTGACTCTGCTGCTGCCTGCAGTAGTTTTGGTAGAATTTTGAGGGTAGGAGAGCAGACAACCAAATCCAGATTATTGATACAAATGTCTCCTTGTACATGTGTAATGGTTCCCACTTTTTCTTCCTCATCAGTTTTACCATGGCCCTTACTTGGATCCCAGCCACACTACAGCCATTGCTGGGTCATTTCCCCGAGCTGCCGACGACTCCTCTGTGCTCATTTGGGATTTGTCTGCATGGAGTTTCCTGTAAGGTTGGGACTTTTGCTGCTTGGAAAAAAGACAGTCTAATTCATGATGTTTGACTGGCACCCGGAAAAATGAAGCTTTAACTATAAGTGTATTATGCTACTACTACTAATGATAATGATAATATTATTGGTACTACATTTTCCAATTACATTATAGTATTAAAATGTTATTTTATTATTGTTATTATTGCAATATTTTATTTAGTTTCACTGTAGTGAAACCAATTTTTATATAGATATTTATATATATGTATAAAGAGGGAAACACTTTTTAAAAACCTAGTTTCATAGCTGCTGAAAATGGCTCATTTTCCAGGCTTTGGGTTTCTGCAGGGATAATCCCCAGCACAGTAGTAAGCCAAGACACCATAGACTGGAAACAAAAGTATATGACTCAAAAGAAAGACTTTCATTCATGGCAGAATTACTGCAGCAACTCACACTTCTGTGCTGGGACAAAGCAATCTCCAGAAGGGTGTGATCTTGGCTGAGAAGAAACAGTTTAAGTCCAGTCCTCCACCAGTTTTGGTTTATAGTGTCTCATGGGCTGACAGGAAGGTCAGTCCCTACGCAATAGCTCCCCTTTCCCCGAGGAGCTGTGAAAGGCTGTGCCGCGCTCGTTCCTTACGCCGCAGCCACGAAGGAAAACGGGCTATCCATGCGCGCTTACTGACACAGAGGTCCCAAAGCAGCTGCCAGTGCTTTCTGCTACTTTGGCACTTAGAATCCTTTGGTTTTTTGGTTTTTTTTTTTTTTTTTAACAGCACTCTGTAACAGGTATGAAGTGTATCTGAGGATTGCAATTTATAATGACACAGAAGAAAAAAAAAATGGCAACATGGCAGTGGAATACTTAGCCTAAACCTTAGCAAAATAATTACCTTTGTGTGCTATACATCATGTGATTTATAGTATGGCTTCAGGAGAGACCAAATGAAACCCTGGGGTGAATTTCACTCAAGAAGATCAAAAGTAAGATTAATGAACTGGAATTCTTTACCTATAGCATTTATACTATTTCACTGGACATAGAGGTCATTTTATATGCTAGGAGTCCCACCTATATATTTGTTGTTTAATCCACTGGTTTCTACACTTCTTGTATAATTCAATTTGCATGTTTATATAAAATTATTATTGTAATTTATTATAGAACCCCATAACTGTGCCAGATGCTTTAGATACCGCTCCACATACACATAGTTATCTGTTCCAGAGTTTAGCAGTAAAGACATAAGCTTAGAAATGTCTGCATTCAGGGATGGTTTTCCTCACTTTACTTGCAAAATTGTTTGCAGGGTTGGGTCCTGTACAAACTACTGGGGGATGGATATTGCAGACCTGAAAACTGTTATCCTGAGATTTACCTCAAGGCCATGTTTTTTTACCATTTTGGAAATAGAAATCAATAGGTTTAATACTCTTCAAATCTAGCTTTGCTTGGAGACTGCTTGGGGATGTAAATTTGGTGGAGATACTCTGGAAATATCTTAATCCTCCTCTCCAAAAGCTGTATCAACATGTAGTAGTAAGGGGACCCAAAAGCACTTGTGAAAGAAATTTCCTCAGCAGGCATGTGCTGGAATGTGGCCATGAGTGTTTCTGTAAGGAGCCTCTTCTGCAGAGGTGGTGGCAGGGCTGGGGACGGCACAGCAGAGCTGGGTTTACAAGAAATTCCCATTAGTGCTTCGATCGATATGTCTGAGGTAAATCAGGGGTTTCTCCAGTCTTAAGAAGAGCTTAGGTAGTAAAAGGTATTCTGGGGTGGGTGTGTGTCAGATTCACTTTATCTTCCCCAGAGTGTGAAGTGCCCCCATGAAATGGAGCCCAGGTGACCATGTGCCGTTTTTCATACCGCAACACCGTCCGTTGCCCACGCAGAGGGCCCGGCAGTGCCACGAGGCCTGCACTGCCCTCAGGGCCCTCCCACCCCTTCTCCGCCCACCACTGGGTCACTCGCTGGCCACAGTGTCGCTAAACAAAGCCTGTGCTCCTGTACACCGTAATAGCTCTCTGAAAATATTTTTCAGGCACGCTTCATGTTTTTTTTGTGTGGGAGGGTGCAGTGGCAGCTGCTGGTGGCAGGGCTGGCTGGAACCCTGGCCACCCCGGGCCTGCCCAAACGTCCTCTTTCCCCAGTGCAAACCCAAACAAACAGAAGTGTCCGTAATGATGATGAATGCCCACCGAAGGCTACAATAACGTGCCAGTTTCTATTTTGTTTTTAAATATAGTGATTTTATTTGTGGGGTTTTTTTTGTGCAAGCCTCTCAAACACCATTAAACTCATACTCAAATATTTACAATGTGTTTATACTTACTGTGTTCACCTCTGAACAAATTGTTTGACCTTATTTGCAAATGTGTTACAAGAACCCCCAATGACAGATGATCTTTCATAGGCAATCACAACATGTAAGTGAAATTGAAGCTATGCTGCTGCCCTGTGCCGTATATCAAAGTGCCCTGATCTCCCCAAAAACATAAATCTGCAGGCGGCTGCCCCGGCAGGCGCTGGGTGGGGATGGGGAGAGCCCACCATCAGCCCCCTGCCCACAGCGTGTGCCACGCGGCCCTGCGAGATGGGGGCGTTGGACATGCAAAGCCTGTGGGGCTGATGCTACCCAGTCACTCAAATCACAGAATTAATGTGCTTCTGGGTTCCAATAATAAACAACTCTGATGTCTACTCGCTACAGCCAAACTTTCCCGGCTAAGAAAACAGCTCTTTGCTTAAAAATGGCTCTTATCCAAAATGAAGTTTTTCAGCCATCAACCAATCCTGCTGTGAGTTTATATATTTCCACAGTTGGGGGGGGGGGGGGGGGGGGGGGGAGCGTACACAACACCAACTGATTTAGTTTCCCACTGATTATGTTAAGATTGAAAAGGCTTATTAAAGAATTATTTATGTTTCTGTACCTATAAATTTTATGTTGATGTTTGCTCACGTTATCTCCAGGCATAGTAGTCGCACTTACACCATGTCATTTTAGCTAAGTAAATATTATTCTGATTATAGAACTAATAGAAGGTATGTAAAACATGAAAGAAAAAGTGCAGGAAAATTAGGATAATTCAAAATATGCCATTTTATATCTGAATGGCTCACTACAAGTTGTTAGAGAGCAAGAGGGTACATGTTCATTTTTGTGTGTCTTACTCCATCAAGGAACTGGCAGGCTCATTAGCAAAGCATTTCCCACTTGCCAACAAAATATTTTGGTCAGACTCTTCTTTTGACGCTCAACAGCTTTACCAGCTGAGCTCTGAACAGGAGGGATGAACAGCAGGGAAGCCTCTTCTTCCTCAGGTGACACTGCGTGCAGCTTACTGGGTGAGAAAAATGGTGAACACCTCCTGTACCCAGTGACCCAACCCAGCCCATCCACAAATTTTATATTGAACCATTTCCATGAATGGCATCAAAGCTGCTGTAAATCAGCAATCCTGATTTACAATATCTGTGTCCAATAACAGAATCAGGCCAATTACAGTTATTCGAACAGGAGCCTAAGCAATGTCTGTTCCCAGTTTAGACACAGTCTAGACATCATTCTTCAGCTACCCTAAAGCCTTTCTGGAAGGACAATATTTCATAGTCATGTAATCATTGGCTCTTTGTTGACATGACCAACGAGAAAGTCAATTGGTGTCAGCTGTAGTGGTGACTTTGTGATGGGAACATCTGCTCAGTTTATTCCTGATGAGACTTAGTCTTGCTCACTGTTAATTGGGCTAGGATGAAAGCTCCAAAACCTGTTACAAGCCCTTTGAGTAAACCAGTTATGAATAATTTTTTCACATAGTTTATCTCCTTTGATTTGTTAAATTGCTTCCACTTGATGCTTTGGGCCCAGGTGCCTTTTGAGTAACAATAAAACTTTGCAGCAAGTCCCTGACAAATCCTAGTGTTCTTTTCTAGCTATCCTGATAGTTTAGGAGACACTATATCTTCCTTGGCCCTTCACGGTCCTTTAACTTTTTGTCTGTTAATTAATCATCCTGACACACAGAGCTGTACTGCACCAAAAAATGTTGTAAATATCCTATATATAGTTCTCAAATAGGACTAGCAACTAGGGATTTCTGCTTTGTTCTTTTATCACACATATGTCTTACTTTGATGTAAACACTGTTTCAAAAACAGTAAAAAGAACTTTTTCATGTTGTGCATAGATTATTGCATAAACATATGCATCCTGTCAGACACAGTAATAATTAGAAATAGCTGTAGTTTCCTTGCAAACTCAGTATTACTTCAAACTGCTTAGATTTTTAAAACCCCGAAATCAGATGCACATCTTTGATTCTGGGTAGACACCCTTTATTTTCAATTCATTTGCCTGTCGCTAGGACCCATTTAATGCATATAGAAGGTAATTTAATACTAAACTCAATAAGCTCATAAATTTTTTCCAAAATTTACTGCAGTAAAATTTCACATTCAAAATTCACCTGGGTACAGTGGTTGAAGTTGCTTAAATATGAAAATGTCCCATATAAAAATTAAGGGTGAAATTCAGAAATGTTCTTACAACATTCCTACTTTTTGTTGTTGTTGTTGTTCCTAAAGATTTTTTACTATTCAGGCAAACTGATGACATGTATAAATGTCTGTTTTATCATGCAACTGCAGTCAATGAGTAATTGAAAAGAGTTCAAATGAAAAAGAATGAAAAACCTTTCAGAGGGAGGATGCATTTATATAAGTCTTATGTCCATGCAGCTAGCTCTATGGATAATAAGATCGGAGTGCTCTCTTAAACACCGACACATTTATTTTTAATTAAACATCTCTAAACGCAGGCAGTACAAGGTGATCTCTTGAGAACAAAGGCGAAGTTTAAAGGTTTTATTTGCTCTTACACTTGTTCATGCAATGAGTGTATTTTAGCTAGTAAGCACAGCAGTGCTAAGTAACAGAGAAGTAAAATGTGGTTTTTTAAAAAACCTGGCTATCACAGGTAGTAGTAGGTTCATTTTCATCATATTTAATGGGCCAACATCAAACCTCAGTGAACTCAACAAAAATATTCACAGTACATTCAGGATGGATTGGAAATTTTTTTATTGTCTGGCATTAAAGCTTGGACCTGCTGCAGGGAAATCATCTTGGGCACCCACGAGACTTCCACAAAATGCTGTAGTTCCAGGTTGCACTTGTCCCTTATGGCTCCCCAGCTCAGAGCCAGGCACTGTGGGAAAGCGTTGTGTCTCACCATCAAGCCAGGCAGTCTCCTGACTCTAAACTGGATGGCTTCATCTAGCGATACCTCAGCTGTTCAGTGTAAGATTAGGGCTGGGACGTCAATGGGCAATTGTGCTTGCCAGCTTTGGGTCTTTCACTTTCAGCCCTGCTTTTTTTCCCTACCTCTTTTATAAACAAACTTTTCAGGAAAATTCTGCTTTGCAAGGAGTTGTGCCAAGTGACATGCTTAGTGAACTGTGTTACCCTGGATAATTAAGAGAAGCCAAACCCCAGGTTTATTACAACAGCTTTAGCTATAGAGCTATTATTGACACTGTGTAATTATCAACAAAACAATCTCCCACCGATCATTCTTCAACTTTTAGTTTTGAAATACATTAAATGAACTATTGCCAACACTAATGTCTCTGAAGATTAATGAAGAGGGTTGGATGGGAATTTTTTTACAAATACAGATCAAGAAGTAACCTTTTCTGCCAGATGTTTCTGATGCAAGTCTTGGAAACCAAGTGGCACATCATCTTAAAAATCTCAGTGGAAATTTCTAGTACAATTTTATTTTCTTCAAAATTGTAACAGCTAGTAAAGAACAGACAAAAATATTTTTTTCATTGATGACATTGCAGGTACAGTTTTCAAAAACAGTCAGATGGAGAGCAATAACCTTTTATGAATCTCAGTGTGCCTGTGACTTTGGTGTATTTGAGATAATATCATACTTGTCCATCACGAAGAGCCTGGCAGAGATGTTTTCTCTTTAATTCTCCTTCAACAAACACAAGATCTGATCTGCTTCCTCATCTCCCCTCCCTCTGAGGCCAAGGAAATTCTTTCTGCTTGCTCTGTTAGCATTCAAGTCAAAACAGTATTTCTGCTATCAGGTATGCACTGATGTTGTTCTGATTCAGCATTTTGTGCTATAAAAATTTAATACTGTTAAAATGAGTAATGATCCCAGGATTCCCTCTGCTGCTTGGCTCTCCACTGCAGGTGGTGCGAAGCCTGAGAGGGTGAACCAGTGTTTTTCCAGCTTGCTAAGCTCTGCTGAGTCCTGAGACCTCCTGTGTTCAAGGCATTGGGATCCAGAGTACTCCACCACTCCAAGCTCTTGTGTATTTATGACCAGATGGAATTGTGATTCAAATACAAACAGGTGGCAGGACTCTAAATTTAACTAAGTATCTTAATAGATAAGTGGATAAATCACTGATTACATGCTGTTGATGGTCCATTGTTCATTGTTCAGAAATAAATTCCCCTAGCAATCCTTCAGCAGTAATGATATCAGCAATACTTATCAGAAGCAGACTGATGCCTTTTGTACAAATGGCTCTGATAAAGACCTTGTGGAGCAGACCAGACAACAATTGAAACAAGTGGAATGAACAAAGAGGTGTATGGCTTATCTTTTGTGTCATTTTCCATGGCTTCAGAGTATCTGACTGTGGGGCCAATGGGAATATATACTTTCCATGATAACAGTTACATATGTGGCTTGCACTTTCAATGTCCCCACTGGAGCACGCTCAGTCTCCTGTCTGAGGATGCAGAGCAGGGTAGCTCTGGCACAGGGGATCAGCCACCACTTCAGCTATCCTGGCCTCAAAGTGCCAAGTGATTTAAGGCTTTCTCTCAGGATGGTTGTTTTCCACAGCCGCACCTACTGGTCTCCAGATAAATCTCATTTTTTTGTCAATAGCTATCACAGTTCTCAGTCCCAAAGCAGAAATCCCCAGGGTTACTATTTGTCAATATTCTGACTGCTAGAGTACTGCTTTACTTTATTTGCACCATGCTGTGGGTTTCTCATAAGGAAATATGAGACATTACTTTAGCCCTCATTTTTCTGTGATGACCTGCCCATTATGTCCTTCCATATTCCTCTCCCTGACCTTCCATCAACAGTGTGTAAAGATGGACTTGGGGCTGGAGCCTACATTGTTGATACCTTAAAATAATCGTACCTCATTTTATTTGTTTATAACAAAAATATTGAGATCACTGGGAAGGACTCTCATTTTATGCTACCTGAAAACAGTGGAGTTTTTCTTTTTCCTTGTCTATCAAAACCTATTGCTGCTCCTTCTCCTTCTATCTTTCCTGCTTTCTTTTCCATCTTCCCCTTTTTTTTTTTTTCACTACAGGCTCTTTACTGTTCTCATTAACACAGTATCTGAACCTGTGAAGGCTTCCTTTTGCTGCCTTTGAAATAATTGAAACAAATCTACCGTTAATGCTCTCTGAATTTAAGTTTACACCTCCTCCAAAATGAGCTTTCTGTGTACTGAACTGTGGTACAGCAGTTTCATAAAAGCAAAAGTAGAGTGCAAAGCCAAGAAGCATTTTATAAAATAGCCTGGATTGACATAAAAATAATAATTCTTCACTCTTAGATGTAACACTCTATAACAAAGCACTGGAGAAAATATGGCAGCACAAGGAACAGCCTTCCAGTGTTCACTGGACGCCTGCTTGTGAAAGACCTTGTCAGGTCCTAAGAGCAGATGCAGAACTCCCATTTGAGCCACAGCTAACATCCAGATGCCTTTTGTTATTGTGCTGTGGAATACACAAACGCAGATACAGCACTACCCAGAGTAATTCAGTTCACACACACACACACAGAGAAATTAAGAAATTGAGATGATTTACACATTAAATTAGGAGTCAAGTGGCTTGAGGAAAGCCTCAACAGAGTCTGTGTGTGAAGCAGGATAGAACTTCATTTGACTCTCGTATTGGCTGAGCACTGAGCATAGCTGTGTTGGAGCTTATGTCCTTGTGTGCTTGTGTGACTGACAAACAGAGTAATCTTACATCCTGGCTTATAAGAGTAAAAATATTAGTCAGCAACTGTACGCTGCCTCTCTGGGCAATAACAAGCGCCTTTTTAGATATAAGCTGTTACCACTAGTCTGAAAGGTGATGTAACATTGGTGCAAGAATCCTGCAGACAGGTTAACCCAATGCTTTCCAAAGACAGTGGAAAGCCCTGCGCTGATTTCACTGAAATGAGGCTTAAATCCAATGTTTCCATTTATGAAAATGCGGATCCTCATCACTGCCAGTGACTATGTGAACTATCTCCTGGGTGACTTTATATAGTGTGTTGTCAATGGAATAACCTAACTTTTACATTTGGATCAGGAATGTAAAGTGCACTTAATGGAGGTAAATAGACGATACCTCTGTTCACTCTTCCAGATATGGTTCTCGCTTACTGAAAGGAATGAGCTACAGAGACTTCATCCCTTCTGCTTTTTCAGGCGGGTGTTAACTTTTCCAAACAGCTGTCTGTAATATGTGTGGCTCATATCTCATGAGAGGCATTTTTGATACCCTGTGAGGTTAAGGTTTCAAAAATGTTATTGAAAAAACTTCCCTACTTAGAATATTCTTACTTCGGATAGTTATAAAAAGGGAAACCCATGCCCTGAGTTTGAAATCCACATGCTCCTCTCCATGTGGTTCACACATGTGTAACATAGGCGTGTTTTTATGAATCGTTTGTATATTCCTTAGCCAGACTCCTGTGTTTAAACAAATGTGGAAACAACACAATACAGCTGTATAAGGAATTTTTTGTTCATAAGTAGGATCTATAGATTTTTAAAGCTACACTTTCAGCAACAGAGGAATTGTCCATATCGCTGGAATGTACTTCATGCCTTGATAAAATCTTTCATTCTTTTGGTCTGGAAAGAAAAGACCTACGAACGTTATAATGATGCCAATTTAGCATTACAAGAGTTAGCAATAGTCGAGACTGAAGGTGCTATTCATTAATAAGGTATCAAAACAGGCCTGTCTCCTTGGCAAGGAGATGGGTTCTGGTGTTGTTTCCAAAATTATTAACAACTTATTAAATGAAATGCTTCAGACCTTGGGAAAATTGAACACTAAAATAGAGTGAAAAATGAAATACAAAATATGTGGCCTTTGCTGGCAATTATGTCCGAATATTTTTGCATTCCTTCCCCTTTCTTTTAGACTATGAAAGGAACAGCTTTGGATGGTTGCAATAGTGTATGAGAAAGTGGCCTCATTTCTTGTACTGGATGATTCAAAATATCACTTCCTGAATTACTGTACTCTGGTTCATCCAAGAAGTAAAAACCTAAAATCTGAGAGTATAACAACTTGCCAAAATAAAGTGCTGAATTTGGACAATGTGAATTTTAGGTGTCAGAAGTAAGATGGTCTACATGATAAATTGTCTACTGTCTGCTCCACTGCTAATTTGATGAAAAGATGAGTGAAGTTCAAATTCTATATTGCCAATACAAAGAAAATGAACTGCCTTTTATTGGCATACCATTCAGTCTTTTTCCTGGGTCTTATTCCTCCATCTCAGACGTAATGCAGAATGATGTTTTGCTCCCAATAGACATATATGACTGCTCAGAAAAGAGTAATTTCTAACTCAAAGGGGTACCACACACTACCCTCCCAACAGAACTGTGCTGCAGACCCTTGTGTTTCTTTGCTGAATTCACATTCAAAGCAAATGTTGCACAAACACTCAGCGTGTTCATCACCAGGTTTGGTATATAGGACAAAATTTCTTATTCCTTTCTCATCTTCTTTTCCCACTGGGAAAGTAGTATTAGATTCATCCTGTAGGGTCCTTCAAGAAAACTAATAAGCATCTTGCACAGACGTGACTATTTTTGTTTAAGAGAAGTTTCAAAAATGTGGTTAGTAGCAGATTTCCAAAAGAGTAGAAGTATCTTTTTCCACAGACTATGCAGTCAACCCCAAATATACCTGCCCATGTGAGCCCAGTTAACGACTTCCCATCACTAAAATAATCAGTAGTTATTTTAGTTGATTAAACATTCTCTTATGAAAAATATTAATTAATTAAGATGATCCTATACTATCTATGGAAAAAAAGAGAAGACTCCTCTCACAGAAAAAAGTAAGAAATATAATAAATTAAGCCAAAATTAGAGTTTGCATTTACTTTCCAGAAATTGACTTTATGTAACATTAAACATTTGTGTCTAAAGTGTAGTTACAGAATTCCGTTCCAGAGAAGATTGACATTTCTAAAAGCTAAGTTAGCATAGCAGAAGGGTTCATGCCTTTGAAAGCAGGCAGTGTTACATAGCCTAATATGCAGTTCTTGTTAGGCAAGGAAAAGTAGTGCTGCAGATGCACTATTATGTATGTTCCATACTGATGTGCCGTTTTTTAACCCTCAGCATCTTTAATGGTCGCTAATATGTACCAGAGCAGATGGATCCACAAGGGTTAGACACTGACTTTTGTTTCCTCTAAGTTAAACTGGCAAACTCAGTCTTTCAGAAGGAATGGTATCTGATGTTTTTTCATCATGCAGTACACCCTACACTTCACTGCAATTATCACCCACAGTTTTAGGAATGTGCACTTAACTGAAGACATGAACCTTCCCCGTTTGATTGTGTGGAATTCAAATCCTTATTTAAAGTATTCTAGAAAAAATAATAGCAGAGGTTTAGAGGAGGAATTCTAGCCTTGCATATGAATAATGGATTATTCCATTCTATAGCTGCATTATGAAAAAAAAAAAAGAATGAGGAAAAAGGAATGGAGAAAATTTTAAGGTATCCAACAATTTTAACATGTAGAAACTCTGTCTGAAGTATTACTTAACTCCCTTTTTTTTGACTCTACTTAAAAGATTTAGGTCAGTTTAACTGAAAAAAAATCATTTGAAGAAGAAAAGCCAAAGCATGTGATTTTAGAAATGTCCTGATTAAGTGTTTTGACTTTTGTAGATATTTTTCTGTCATGTTTTTTTTTTTTTTTTTTTCTTGGTCTGAGATGTTGCCAAACCTGGTCTAGATTTTGTATTCCTTAGGCTGCATTTTTAGTCTCTGTATTCCAATGTTATCCAGAAGATGGAGAAATGTAAGATACTAATAAAGTGTCCTGACACTGGTACCAAATGAGAATAAATGAGACAATTCCCCAATTTTTCCCCAAAAGAAAGAAAAGGTCTGATTTCAGAGAAGTCTGATTTCAAAGAAAATTTCTGAGGTTTAGAGGAACCTAGGTCATAAAGTGTGGGGAAGAGGAGTTTCACAGCCTGACAGAATTATCTTCTAACATAGCTTCATTTTGCTTTGCTAAACTTTTTAACAAGGACTTGCAGTGCTGAAAAAACTTGCTAAAAGAAAAACCACCAATCCATTATTCACTATTTCGCCCCTTCATCTGTGTTAAGAAAAGATAAATCTGAAAACTCTGAGAGCTGGAAATTCATAGAATAAAGGCCTCTGTAACCTACAACAAATTCACCGATGAGATAAATAAACTCAGTAAATGTAGTCCATGAGTCCAGTTTACAGATACCCTGCATTGCTAAAGCAGTGAAAGCAGCCAGAGCTAATCACTTGCTCTGGCCTGAGGTCTATATAAACATCAGTACGACAGTCTCACATAGCTCTGAGGCTGGGACTCATTCAACAGAGAATTTAGTAAGAGACATCTTGTTGGATTACTGGCAGGATGTTCTGAGTCAATATTTGTAATAGTAATTAGTTCTGGAACTGAGACAAGTGACTTGATACACATTATGGCATTGTCCTTTACATCTTTCTTTTTGGAAGTTAATAGTTACGTTAATTTAATCTTGCACAAAGTCTATTCCTCTCAGTCCTAAACTTCTTTTATAAGGAAATTTAATTTACCAGCTGCTCAGAATACAGCTTCTTCTTAACAACTGAAGTATTCCTGCTGAAGACAATAAAACCTAATAAAAGCTGGTTGTTAAATTCTAGTAGTAAGAGTTAAAAAAAAAAAAAAAAGTATGCTGCA
This sequence comes from Falco punctatus, assembly GCF_963210335.1. Lineage (NCBI taxonomy): Eukaryota > Metazoa > Chordata > Aves > Falconiformes > Falconidae > Falco > Falco punctatus. The sequence continues at coordinate 21,510,332 of NC_137592.1, read as the reverse complement.
GACTAACATTGAAAAATGCACTTTGTCAATCAGGACCAAATACTTTTCAAAATAAATACTAGCTAGACGTGTTAGGAGGCCAGCTCCTTTCCTTCAGAAGCTTATTCTGAGACTTTTGCTTGAAGACTGTGAAACCAGATGGAGGGAGTATAATCATTTAGTCTGACCTCCAGCATAACTTAGACATAGGACTTGCATAAGTTATTTCTCATTCCAAAAAAAGCATCTGATTTAGAAAACATTCTAGTCCTGATTTTAAATGACCTATGATGGGAATTCACTATAACCTTATTAAGCTGTCCTAGTGGCTAATCAGTCACTGTACAGAATTTGTCTAGCTCCAGTGCTCAGACAGTTAAGCTTCTTATAATTTGATCTTTTGCAACTCTGAAGAATTACAACATTTGCGTTGCTAAGCAAGTGACTCTTTTATATTCTCCTTGACGCAGGAATCTGTGAGTTCCTGAGTGTTTCAGTATGAGGCAAACATTTCAATCCTTTGTTTCATTTTTCCAAGTATTTTCTGCACACTTCATGGTTCCTTAGTACTCAGTACAGAGCTGGACACAGCTCCAAAAGTAACTGTATGGAGACTTTCCTTGTTCTGTTCATTAGTATCATATTTATTCATCGAATCGTCAGATAAATTAACTCCTTCAGCTGTAGCATGGCATTATGGACACCTCCAGATCCCAAGCATTTCCAGAGCCACAACATGTCAGGTGTAGTCTGCTGACTTGGCAGCATTCACTGTGCATAGCTGGGTGTCCTGCATTTGGCCATGCTGGAACTCAGATTTATAGCCATGCCTTTTTCACATAGCAGCCCAGGTGACTGTATCTGTGACCTGGTTTCCTGAGGATCGGCTTTCAGTGTCATCTTCAACTTTCTCATCAAGTAAGCAGTCAGGGATATGACTGCTCAAGCTATTTCATCTCTTTAGAACTAAGAATTTATTTTCCTTTTCTCATTTCTCTTGGGAGACCTATTCAGTTGTCTAGCTTCAGGCTATTTCATAAAGCTGTTTAAATTTAGCAGAGTGCTCATTTCTTGTTCAAAATGTCACTGAGTATTAACATAAAATGGCTTTCATAAATCTTGCTATATTACACTGATATTACCTTTATCAGCCAAACCTGTTGCTTCTAGCCTCTCTGTTTAAAAGAGGGTATTAGGATTAGGCTTTTCCTTTAACTAGTTGTCACTAATTAAATAGTTTTCCTTAGCTCCTTTATCTGTAATGTACGATGCCAATTATTCAGATCTTTCTACTTATTCAGACATTTCTACTTTATTTCATTCACCATGTTTAAATATTAGCACAGGACTGGCTTTGTCCATCTCCAAGTAATTTCTGGAAAGTTTCACAATTTTATGAAAGCTGAAAAGTTTTTACTTGCTTTTTCTCTTTTTAATCTTGTAGGAGGCTGCACTGCTAAAAGATGTCCAACTGTTGAAATTGTTATTTATTATGTTTCTTGTTTGCTTGTGCAAGGAAGATTATTTTGCTTTCATTGAATAATAGGTGTATCAAACCCTAAGAATCACAGAATCATAGAATCATGGAATAGTCTGGATAGGAAGAGACCTTAAAGATCATCTAGTTCCACCCCCTGCTGCGGGCAGGGACACCTTCCACTAGACCAGGTTGCTCAAAGCTCCATCCAGCCTGGCCTTGAACACTTCCACAGATGGAACATCCACAGCTTCTCTGAACAACATTTTCCAGTGTCTCACCACCCTAAGACAGCACTTTCCAAGTATAACATTATTGAACGTTCAGTTATGGTCCAGTAGTTTGTATTACTGACTTTATCTATTCCTTTATTATGTACAAAACCCTCACATAACTGAAGATTATACCTCAAAAACCCATTATGTTTTAGAATCAAGTCCACCTTTCAAATTAAAACACTACATCTGTATATTTTAAGAAGGAATTAATGAAATGTTTAATTGTATCTTAAGTGCATAGGTTCAAAATGATTTTCCAGATAGGCATACTCTCTCTTCCTCTGGAAAAAAATACAGTTACGGCTCAAATGATGCCATGAGCCCTATCCCAGGCCTTCCACTGAAAGAGGCAGCACAAATCCTGTGCCCATGGATGGGCCAGAATTTCGTAGATCTTTGTTTTGTTCTCTGTTTCCAAAGCTGTCAAAACAGAGAAACCCAGTAAAGACAAACCCTGATGTGGCAATCCAGCTGACATTTAGTGTCACAAGATTTCTCTTTGAATGCCTGCGAGCATCCTCAGTAAGAAGGGAGCCACACTGATTTGTCAGCCTGTTGTGTCCACTGTGACCCATGTGACAGGCATGGGGTCTGGGGTGAACCCGGTGCTGTAGCTGTGGAAGAAATCCAGACGTGCGGCCACCCCTGGGAGCAGGGGCTGCACCGCCTGGGAGCCGCTGAGCACATCGTTTGAGGGCTGCAGAGTATTCAGCCCGAGGAGCAGAATTCCTCCCATTCTGCAACAATCGTGATTGTATAAACATACAGCAGGTCCTGAATAGGTTATTCAAGAAGTAAATACTCTTTTATAACTTATTTATACTCTCGCGCTTTCCCTTCAGGCTGATGATGGTTTGGGTCAGAGTTCTGTGTGGTAACAACAAAAAGAAACTTGGATGGTGTTTTGGAAATGGGATAGGCTGTCTGTTCCTCTAGGTACCTTTACTTTCAGATGTTTAATAGTAACTTTAGTCCTCAGCAGGCATTCAGATTGCTTATCAACCTGCAACAAGCCCAAGAAAATAGGAATAAGAAAAATGAACAATTCAATAAGCTGTAGATAAAACTCACAACTAGACTTCTTTCTAAATGGATTCCATATGGTGAGTCAGATTCTGCTTTCCATTACATGAATATAAATCTGGAGTCACTCAGCTGATTTCGCTGGGTAACTGCATTGAAAACAGGCAGCAGAATATGGCCCAACAAGTAGAGATACAGCTTATCCTATTGCTGTTGATGTTCTTTCAGTGCACCAATATACTTGCAAATATTCAGTTCTGTCGCCACATGTTAAATGTTCTAAACCCCTTATTTTGCACTTGGTGCGTTAGCAATATTTGGGCAGCTAGAACAGAGTCAAGGTGCCCCTGGAACTCGTTGTTTTCCTTGCTTAATAGTAACAGTATCTGCAATGAACTGAGGATAAATGCCTTTTGGAAAGTGAGTGTGGAAGCCATTTGATAGTAATCAGAAAAACAAGAAGAAACTCTAAACCCTGATTTTTCTCTATGCATGAGAAAAAGTTAAAAGATTTCCTCCCCTTTTTCCAAAGCCCAGCAGCCGTGTTCAAAAACCCAAATCGCATGCTTCTAATAGAAATCTCAGCATGGTTAAAAAAAATTACCGAGTGTTCATTAACTGAATGTGCTAGGGTTCAGACAGACAGCTGAGTTATAGCGACTTAATAAGTTACTGCCTGGCAGCAGATCTGCAGTAACTGTTGGTTACTGGCCATATCTGTCTTAAGTCTGTCCCAGTTGTAAACTGATGCAATGCAGCTTCAAAGTCAATGAGTTTTAATCTTGGTCTTTCTGCCTCCAGCTCCATCAGTTTGAGAGTATTGATGCTATGCTGCAGCTGACAGGTGGTAACTACAAAGATCTCTGTTCCTTCTAGTGCCTAAAACATAATTGCTTTCTGAATTTCATACTATATCCAAACAAATTGCTGATTGCTGAGCTATGACTCAGTCCCCGCAAAACCCCTCATGTATTCCTGATGAGTCAGATTCTGTGAATTTTTATTCATGTAATTCATGTTACTAGTTACACTGAAGATAGCAAAAGTATTTGAGAGTGCAAGCCCATGACCACGCACTAGACATGAGATCTATTGGACTTGTACAGTCTCTCTGCCAGTGAACCCTAACACATATAATTCTGTACCCATCAGGAGCAGTTACACACCAGCAATAGGAGGCTCTCCAAATGATTGCTGGAAGTTAGAAGATAATGCTGACTGGAGGCTGTAGAACGGTGGAATGGCTCATCTGAAACATGTCAGAACTGCTGGTAAGTTTTTTTCCCCTGAAAGATAAATGAAAGCCAACTAGGAATCAAAAAGCAATCTGAAAAGGTAGTAGGAAGTGTCCCACTTTGGGGTTGAATGACAGCTGAGGGTCCCTTTCAATGAAAGTTTTATTTCCTCAGCTTCTCCATCTTATCCTGCCTCCAAGTTGGAGTTGCTCTTTGTTGTCCAGAGATCAAAGGGTGTACAATATACAGACATGGATTTTAACCAAAGGAGCTCTAGAGAGTGTCTTTCTTCTTGCTTTGTAAGTTTAACTAGTTCTAAAATGAAAAGTTTGTGTCTCTGCTAAAATAACACATACTGAAATTCAAATGCAATTGAAGAAACTGAATTTCCAGTATCTGCTTAGACACAACTCCAGATGCTATTAAAAGAGACCAGATGTCAAGTATTTTCTGTTATATTCTAAAACAAGAGGTAATAAAAGTTTCTATTTGACTTTACTCATTTTAAACTAATGGTGAATCACTGTGCAGATATGCCCACATATTTTAGCGATATAATCATGACATAGGAGGTATGGATGCTCTACAGCATCATGATAATATCAGCATGTTCAAGACAGTGTTGAGGGAAATGATCTCCAGATTCTCTGCCTTCATTGTTCTGGTCACAGATGAAGACTTGGCTTGACAGATACACAGGACTGAATTTCCCCACAGTTTCCACCAAAAGAGAATGGGAACTGCGTGTGGTGTGGGGTGGCAGAATCATTCTTGTTGCTTATTTTATGCCACGTATTTGATTTTGACAGGGCTAAGTTAATTTATATGCTCGTTTTGATTACTGAGAAAAGTACTAAAAAGGAAAGGCCTGTGCTTGTATTTTACGCAAGAGTGAGCTTCAGGTTTACCTCTTGCTTATCTCTTAACGTAGCTCCAGCCTCTGTGAAGGGCTACAGAAAGTTCTTCATTTAAAACATATGAAGCCTTGGACAAGATTGCTGCCACGCTTCAAGTCAAATACTTGCTTGAAGATTCCTCTGGACCAGAGCCCGAATGAATTGACAGCAACATTCTGTCAGATGGTGCAAATCTGGTTCATCAGGGCAATGCTGGGATACATGTCTCATTTTGCAAGTTTTCCAGAACTTCCCAAGAATATTCCATATCCAACAACAACAACAAAATGTTTGTGAAGTGAAATCACACAAGCACCACATTTGCTAGTTTTCCATGAATGTGTTGAAAACATATATCTGGCCTGTCATCCTATGGTGGGTGATTAAGATTCTGCTTTCGGTATAATAGTTCCTTGATTTGCAGCTGGTACCAGGTGTGCACCGGGTAAACTTTAGGTGGAACTTTACTGATATTGTATATTTCTGAAACAGATCAAACAGAAATTAGAGAACCTGCCAGTTCTGTAGGAAGAAATAAGCATTTCCAGAAAATGACATTTTCCATCTGTTTAATTTTTTTGTGGTGTTTGGCCTTTTCTGTGGTTTTCTGGAGCTCACTTTGTAGCAGTGCTAAGAAAGTTGGTGTTTCAGGCTTCCTGAGTTTCATGAAAACCTTTGTTTTGGCTTTGATTTGAATGAGTTCATACTCAGGAATTCTGCACTGAGGGTTAGGGTTCAAACCCCAAATCTCAAAGCAATTCTGTGCTAAAACGATTGAGCTTTAGGCTGTTTATTTGTTGGAACCGGGGAACTTTCACCCAACCCATAGACTCACTTAGGACTCAAGTGAAACCTGACCCTAGTTTTGCTAAAAAGCGTCAGTTTTTCAGCGAAGTGTATAAATGAACAGCACAATCTTATCTGAATATTTCTCACTCACAGATAGTTTTATCTCTTAACACACCACAAGATATGAAAATAGTTTCCCCGACTCATACAGAGCTTGAAATGTTGGTCTGAAAGTAGATGAAGGGTATGTCTATAAATCTGGACACACATGGACAGAAACTTGCCCGTGCACTGACCTGGCCAGCCAATGCAAGTTTGGATTTGAAAACCATAAAGTTGAATTTTCATGATGCCAGAGCTGTCCCAAATGGGCAGGTGTTATTCAAATGCAATGCTATAGGAATGTGGTTGTATGAATTTTACCCAGGGTCTGGCCTGTGCCTCAGCACCTCCAAGGAGGATTTTGTCTGTCTGTCCTTGTGTGGTGCTTCACAGAAAACAAATAATCAATCTGGGAGTCAAACTGAACCTTGCTGTTCTGTCAGTGCTGTCTGACATTGCACCTGCATAGCCATCCTGCCCTCCTCCTCTCTACCACTCAGCTACAGAAAATTCAAATCTGAAACCTGAAACTCCTGGACCAGCCATTTTTCCACAGCTCTCTTCCTTCACAATCCATCCATTTGGGGAAGGAATGAAAGCTCACAGTCTGCCGCCTCCTCAAAACATTTCAAACTTTCACTTATCTTCACTTAGAATAACTTGCCTGACTGGAACAGGAGTCCAGGCAGTCCTAATTTGTCCGTTTGCCAGAACACTTTGTAAGCAGTCAGCCTCTTATCTTTTGTGTGAGGAGGGGGGGAAAAATGACCTTATTGCGCTAGCAGGTCATGTCATAGGTCATCCTTTCATTCTCCTCACAATCAACTACATTTACAATCAAAGAGACAGCACATTTTCCACTAGCAAAATGCTCCTTTCAAAAGCAATTGGAATGCTTAGTGTGCACCACGCTTGTCCATGAATTTTTTGGGGAGAAGAGAATTAGGAAAACTGAAAGATACATTGGATTTTAATCTCCCTGTTTCACAGAGAGATAGAATACTATATTGCACAATGAGATGCTTTTTCCTATCAAACATTCAGTAATTTCCCTTTTTTTAAAAAAAAAATCACAATTGTCAGAGCCATCATGAAGAGTGGAGGTCAAGTTTGTTTGCTTTTTTCCTTGTAATTTAAGCATTCCATCCTGTCAGGGTTCACTTTCCAGTGACCTCTGAATTCATCTAAAATTGCCCAAAAGAACCCAAATGCATACAAGTGTGGGAACTCATCTGTTTGTCATCTCCACCCGGAGCAGACTTGCAGCTTGCCGTTGGGGCTAAGTAGAAAGGGTGAGTGTGTCTGTGCTGGCAGCAAAGGTTTGCAGGCTCTCTGAACTGTATAAAGTTTGGTTGTTAGGCTTGATATTAACTATGAACCTGAAAGCAGCCATTTTTATGACCCAGTGTTTCTTAAAAGAGTAGTAGCTTTTGGTGCCTTCAGTTTTATATGTTTGAATGGAGACATCATGCAGCTGGTTTCTGTAGAGCCGAGGTGATCCCTAGGTACATTTGAAAATCTTAGGGTGTGCTTTTGTTTTAGGAAATACACCTGCATTACCTGACACTGAGAATAGAGCAAGACCAGAACTAGGAAAAGTTGTGTCTCTAATTATTTTCTTCTGGTATTTTCTTTTTTAAAACACATGATTTTATTTTATTTATTTATTTATATATTTATTTATTTTGCTAGGTGAAGGCTTACATGTTTTTATTCCTGTGGTCTGTGAGATTGGATGGTATCAGTCTGTTTCTCTTGTACCTTTGCAGCTAGCATGAATAGAAAAAAAAATTCCTTTTCTTTATTATCATTTATTAATGTACTGACTGGGTATTTAGAACATTTGGGTCTGTTTTAGTCTGTTCATAAGCCTGCATATATGGTGAATTTATTAATGGAAAAATGGTAGAAGTAAACTAAGTAGTAAAATCCTCATATGTTAAACAGCTGTTTTAAATATGAATATAGTGTATATGAAGCATATAAAACCTTCAAAAAGAACTCCATGGAATGCTGGAATTCAGTTTTACTCTATTTAGTTTACAGTGTAGGTTTGCAGATATTATACAGAAGTTTTGAGGGAAATCAGGTAAGCACTGGATTTAGGGCAAATTATTTACAGCAAAGCATTTGATTAATTTAGTTCTTCTTCTATACATTAATTACTTGCAAATAAATTTATATTTTAGAAAATGACTTCATTATTCAAGTACAGCCAAGTCCACTGAAGTCTCTGAAAGACTCACATTGACTGTCGTGGGCTTTGGACCAGGGAGCCATCCAAGCTGTCATTGAAGATAGTAGGAGATGAACTGGTTCCTTAGTGAGTATATCTCAAACTCTTTATTTTTTTAAAACTATTTGACTACTGTTTAGTTCAGTGGTTTTCAAATATTTTCAACTTCTCTTCCTCTAGCATTCATTTAGTGAAGGTACAGCACTCTACATTTAAGCCTGTCTACAATTTCTTCTTGCTTTCTTTGGTGGTAGTAGTAGTGCATGGACCTCTGTGTCTCTACAGATTACAGGGTAAAAATCCCACCCAAAACTCTTTGGCATAGAGTAATCTGCTATTCACAAGAAATGAGCAGTCATTCAGTTACATTCCTTAAATCCTCCCAAAATACTTTTTTGAAAACGCTCTTAGTCCAAATACTGGTGCAGAAACATATCCACAATGCAGTAACAAAATGTTTTCTTTCCGGGAAAGAAAGAGAGAAAGGAAGGAAGAAATTTTCATGATTTTCACATGACCGTTTGGGAACAGCTCCTATACACTGATCAGTCTCATAAAACTCTGCCGTATGCTGGTTGGTATTTCCTCATTTCCTTATTTTTTATGTATTGTTTTGTTTGCCTGACAAACAAGCAATCAGATGAAAAAAATAGCCTTTGACCCTATTTTCAGACTGACAGCTAGTAGTTTTGTATTTATTTAGACAGATCCTGTAGGGAACAATCCTCCCCGGTGCTCATTACTCAGTGGACTGACATTTGCACCCACTTTGGAAAGCTTTAAGATCACTGATCCATGCTAAACCAGTACATTCCAGCAAACTCTTGTGCCAAGAGGCATTAGTTCTAACACATATCGCCTTTCAGGACAGGAAAGAAATGAAACATTATTATCTAACATCAGTACATCTTCTTTGCTTTCGGCTACTGTTACAATAAACAGATTCAATTAACTTAATTTCCTTGCTACATTTTTAGATCTCTCAAAAACAGAGCATGCTAATAACATCTTCAGTTTCTCATCTTTTTGCAACTTATTCAGCTCCTCAATGTGTTTAGTTCAAACTGTAGCCACCGTACACTTAAAGGTGATACAAGAAATGGAGAAAGGGGACCATGTACCTTTTACTTCTATAAAAAACTGATTTATTGATTTATTCAATGTTTGTTTCTTTGTTGGTTATCTAAGAATATGTGACTAATATCCAGCTTGATCTGTGAGTGCTTTTCTGGAAAACTTATTTGTTCTCAGTTGGATTTCCTTTCAATTTTCCAGCTCCTCTGACTGATAGGCTAACATTTCCACAGGTATCCTGGGGGCATTTATATTGAAAAGATACTGAAAAAAAAAGCAAACAGCATAAAATTGTGTAACAGGATAGCTAAAATGAAATTCTCCCTATGGACTGGCTACACTAGTTCAGTTATTTACTTCTCTGATTCCACTTCCACAAATAACCACTCAGCTAATTTCAGTCAGTGCATAATAGAGAAAAACCTGAAGCAATAACTGAAGACAAAAAGTCAGAAACAGAAAGATCTGGGTAGTCTTAGCTTTTTTAACATATTATTAACAAACACTAAAACACACCTACTGCCCAATTTGTATCTCTGCATTACTTTTTAATCACAAGCTTTGTTCAACTGCACTACAAGCAGCTTCATGCCGTAGTTTACACGTGATGTGATTTGAACTTATTCATTTGATTGATGTTCAGTAGGACTGGTACACTACAAAATTATTTTACAGTTTATTATGTAATTTCTTTCATTAGGTTGTCTAATTATTGGTCTTATAAAATTTATCTTTATTGGAAATTGTCCTAAAGCTAAAGACTAACCTAAATCTACACTGTTGTTACTTAGATGCATGATTTTTTCTGTCCTAGTCATTGTGAAACTGTTCCCTCTTGTGTTACCTTGTATATATTTGAAGATTATTAATATTTCTCTTCAGTTCTGTCTTTCTATGGGTTTACCTCTTCCCTGAAATCAGTGCCTAAATCTTGGAACAGAGCTCCACTTAGGGTTTTGGCAGCACTAGCCACAGAAGAAGGATTGTTACTTGTTTCCAACAAAGTTATTTATACAATGCAACATGATGTTTCCCTCCCACCTCCCCCCCCCCCCCCCCCCTTTTTTTTTTAAATTATCAACTACATGGTATCATCTCTAGTTTGTAAACCACTACCATCCCTAAAATCTGTTCTGCAGAAATGCTTGTTAACCTGTTCTGAATTTGTTTAAATGGTTGTTCCTGACTGTTTAAAGCTCTGCCATCGTACATATTAAATTGCATCCTACTTTCTTTTTTCTGAAGATTGCATCCTACTACTATGTTTTCAAACCATTTCGCCACTTCTTCTGTCAGTCTGAAGCCTGGCCTTCTTCTTCAATGTGCCTGAAGCCTCTCTAAGCTTTCCCATTCTTGAAAATGTAAGAAGAAATTTTATTAATGAAAATTTTAAACTCGCCCAGAAGGGATGCCTAGGAAATGCAACACTACACAGCCTTGTAGTCTGACAACGAGCCATTGCTCATTTCTTGTTAAGTATGTTTTTTTCAGCAAATTCTATACAATAGTTTTGAATTGTATAGGCATCTGTCTTGGATCGATTATTATTTTGTTTCCCTAATTTGCTTATGGTAATGTCATGTGAGACAATATAAAAACTTTCTGAAGTTGAGACATAGAATCTTATGCTTCTTTTCTGCCCAAAAAATCTCTTGCCTTACTAGAGTGGGAAATAAGGATCATTTGACATGAATTGTTCATGACAAATTCATGTTGGCAGCTACATACAAAGCTAAGCTCTATAGCAGTTTTATGGGAAAAATATTTTGCGCACAGAGGAACTATTATCTCCCATGAACGTTCCTGAAACTCTCATTAATTGCAGTAACAATCACACTGTTAACGTTGCCAGTTCTCAGGATTTTATTGTGTCACAAGTAAAACCTTAGTTCCTGTACTCAAATGACTATCTGGGAATCCCAGATTTCTTTTTGTAAGACTACGTTTCTAGCCTTACAAGTGGACAAGTACTTGATAATGTGACCTCAAATGGATTTCAAAGGCAGGAGACAAAGAGTAAGAAGTCAATGGTGACTTAAGTGTTTTCCAAATCTCATGATTTTGGGAGACTGGAGATGTTTCTAAGTGTGAAAGTTGGGATGACTGTCATGACACACATCAATTCAAAAGGCAATGCTACAGAAAGTGATGTCCTCCTTTCTTAGCATTCTGCATGAAGAGAATATTCATGAGACACTTAGAAACTAGTAGAGATTAACTATTGCGGCAAAACTATTATACTGAAGTGCAGTACGTTAAAAAATGTGGAGCTGCTAGCAAGGTGCAGTCAATAATCACTTCTCTGCCTGGTCCACTGACTTATTTCTGTAGGTCATTCTGGCCTATTTCTGTTGTAAATAACACAACAGTAGGTTACAAATGTAACAGTCTCCAGAAGAGGAAAAAAACCATTTTTATCTGCACAAGCTAGGCTACTCCTATTTTAGCAATTTGCCTGTAGCTGCTTTTCCTAATTATTGTGTGTTATCAGTTTTAGTTAAGGGATCACAGGACCCCAGACTACAACCAGAATCTTAAAAGACCTCGTACCCCAGTTAAACATGTAAATAAATGTTAGATTTTGCAAAAATGTTCACTACCCAACAACCCAAACTACAGAAAACCTGGCAGGTATTTGGAGACCTAAATGGGAACTCAGCACTCCAGAAAACCTGGTCCTAAATTAGTTTATCTTGTGGTTTGTGGGAGTCTTTCACAGAGCAGCAGGGGAGAGAAAACTATGTTGAAAGGGAGACAAATAGGGTTGAAAGCCACAGAAACTGGAAGGGGAGAGAGCAAGGGGCAAGAAGGGAGGCATGGGAGCACCTGAAACAATCTTCTGAACCTGCGGATGTGAAGCCCCAATGACCTTATATCCTTCATTTGTCATCTATTCTTTCATGCTGTCTGCAACCAGCTTTATGAAAGTTAGAAATGCATTTATGAAAGCTATAGCCCAGCTCAGGGAGCACTGTGGGGAAGGAGGTAGGGAAAGGGGCTCCCTTTTGGTTTGCTTGTTAGAGCTGCCTCCCTGAGGGTTTCAAGGCTCAGATGGTTGAAATTCTGCTACTAAACAACACTTTGATTTTCAAATAGAAAAGTGATAACACAGCCAAGCTTGTAGATACTTCCATACTGTAGAAGGGACTGGGTATGCACTTATCTACATACCCAGCCACAGGCATAAATCAGATGTTACAGGTATAAACATGTGTAGAACTTGCTATGACATACCCTTTGCCATTCTCGCCCTCCCCAAAGATACTGAACTACACACCTAATCTACCTGAGAGTTTCTTTTTTTAGTATCCCCAAGCACAATAACGTCAGAGTACTACACAGGTCAGTCAGGTAGGCATAGTAAGGCTCATAAAGGTCTTTGTGAAACTTTAGTTCTTTGTTTCCTGTTTATATAGTAGTGTACCTTGCACATATTTGTTCTGTTGGGTCTTTTTCTCTTTTTATCCCCAGGTAAAATGCTAACCAAAAAGGCTCTAAAGGCACTCAACGTCTGCATTAATTTGCTCTCTGAAAATATACTCACTGCCAAGCATCTTTGATTGGAAACACTGTCACTTACTTGTGTCAGCTGGGTGAAGCAGAAAAGTGCAGCTGTCCTAATAGGACATGCATAAAGATGTACTTGCTCATGGTTTAGGTTAGGTTTTTAAAGCACGTTTGGTCTTGATAGAGACCTAAGTATCAGTATGGGGGTGTGTTAGGAGACTGGAAAGTAGAAATAGTTGCTTGACAGAGACAATTTAGTAACATTAGACTTCAGTGAATTTTCACGTAAGCAAGCTGTATTACTCTGAGATAGCGTGGTGGCACTGAAAACCAGAAGATTGGAGACCTGACTAGTTTATGCTTTGTGCACATTGAAATAAATTTTTATTCTGTTTCATCTTTCCTGTTTGGGGTTAAATTGTCCAATATCCTCGTGCAGATGTGTAAGGGGGATACCAAAGACTACTGTATTCAAGGAAACTTCACTCAGATAATAGGCAAGGGTTTTTTGAAGGAACTCAGTCTGATTCCTCCACACCATTGAGCATAGTTGGCTGAGTGTTCTGGAGATGGTGCAGGCCACCCATGTCACTGGAAATGGGGTAGAGAAGGGAGGGAAGGGAAACACTGGGCTTCAGCATTTCATTTGGGATCCCAAGAGAACCAGAGCTCCTAGGCTTTTATAGGAATTTTGGTGAAAAAAATAAGATTTTAGTAGTCTAGAATGCATTAGAACAGCAGACTCAAAAGCATCCTCATCAGAGGGGGAATCCAGAGTTGCCCTGAAAACCAGGTCTCTTTCTCATAAGTATCAACAAAGTAGAGACCACGAGATCGTTTCCCTATAAGCCTTAGATTCACCTGTATTATGTTTATCCATAAGTCTAGTTATAGTCCTAGGTAGTCTATATTATTTTACATCAACAAAAAGAACTTTAAAATGGCCTTAGAGTGTGCCATAATGATGCATTTTATGTCTTTATTCATTGGTCCCTGTGCATGAAGTTTTATTGTATTGTATTTAGTAATATATGGTAGATATAAAGAGGCAAGAGACATTGCAGATCTCAGTGGTTCATTAGTCCTCCACTCTATCGTGTTTTAAAACTTCTCCTTCTCCAGACCACAAAATAGCTTCCTCCTGTATCATGTGTATTAAGTGTGAATTCACAGAGGGAACTTTTAAATCTTGCTGCTCCAGAAATAATAATTCCTCTATATCTCTTCTGGTATAATTTATTATTCTAGAGGAACTTCCCTGTAAATGCCTAGTCCTGAATACAGTCACTTTTTATCCAGAATCCAGTGCTTGTATGTAAGTAACTTTGGCTCAGTTTTAAGGGCATAGTTAATGAAATAGTTTCAGAAATAGTCATGTGCTTTGTTTCCTATTGTAAAGGCGCATCTCCCTCGTTGGTAGATACAGAAGACTATTACCAGAAATCCCAGGGTATTTTCAGAAAATCATTAGTGAACCAGTCTAGATGGGCATTAGCTTTTGAGATAACATACACAAAATGTCACCAAAAAAGGAATTATAATAGGTAATACTCCAAAAAGTGCAAAAAACATCACTGAGGGCTTGGTGCCATTCCTCTCAGAGGGAGGCTTCCTTCTCCTAGTGGAAAGAGGCCAGATACTGAGTTGGGAAGAAAAGAATATGAAATAATATTTTTCCTAGCATGGTTCCAGCACCTGGACGATGATCTGATGGCTTTGGTAGGAGTTAATCTAATTTTTTAACTGGACTGACTTTTCTGATGGCTTGGATGGGAGTTAATCCAGGTTTTTAATTAGACTGAATTTTTTTTAATAGAAAGAGTAAAGAAATCCTTTTGCCAGCAGGGGACAAATTTTTGTGCTGTCAAATTAAGCTGCTCCTCACACCTAGTTTTCATTTGAGTCTACACCACCAATTTAGTCTTGATGAACTGGGCCCATAAATCTCAGCCAGAAGAATTATACGACCTATTCATTTTCCTTCTGCCACAGCCACTGGCATTCTTCGCTGTACTAGTCTAGTGGTAGAAACCTGTGAACCACTGCAGTGACAAAGTACTCTGGCCATTCAAAACCTTACCCTGCCCAGGGGCTGAGGGTACCAGAGCCCCGACCACCCGTGGAAGTGTGTGACTTAATCAGCTCTTACCCTCTGAGGTTAAAATGATGAAGCACTGACAGGCTGCAAACATGGTGCTGTGGCTTCCGATGCTGCCTGTCCTCTCATGGTGTTGAAACGCCAGGCCGCTACAACACCTCCCAGGGGAGCACTGCTTCTGCTGGGTGAAAACTGACCCAGAAACCTTACTTTTGTCTTTCCAAGCCAGCCAGTGGCCCTTCTGTGCCTCTTTAGTCCATGGCAGCTCTTCGTGGACCTGCTAACAGCTGTGAAAAATATTCTCACTGGCTTGAGTGCAGCTGATCAGTACAGCAGATCTGGCCAAGAAAGGCAAAAAAGAGTTTTGTGTGAACAGGGTCCTATAAGCGGAGGCTGCTTGTATCAGTTGCAGCTGCAGGACTGGTCCCTGGAGCATTGCAATGGAGCCTGGAGGAACCCCTGCTCTTTGCTTGTAGGGCTTGTGTTTTAACAGAATTATCAAGTAACAAGCTGAACACAGAAGTTCATGACACTGTCAGAATAGGAAGGTCTGGAGAGGGCTTTATCGACCTGAAAAAGTTTTACATCCCTCATTTGGGTTAGAGCAATTGCCTTATTATCATTGAAGATGCTGCACGTTTTACACCCGAGCCGCACGCCCAAATTCGCATGCCCAGGTAGGTTTCCATCTTGTCTTCCAGAGCCGTTAAATTCAGTGCTCATGAACGGCTGGGTTAACCTTAGCTTCCTCAGAATGTATTTACCAGTTTCTTGTTGCTGTGTGACTTTCACCAAACTACATGCCTTGTACGTGTCCACTGTTTTATCTTTCAGCACAGAGGAACAGTTACTGCTGGAGTCAGGAGACATTTATCAAAGACATGACTGCTGATTTACTACAAAGGGCTGCTGAACTCCTCTAGGAACTGTCTTTTGACCTGTTGCTATAAATTTTGCACTGTAGAATTGGCAGACTCTAACAGTTTTTTGTAACGAAGTACCAAAAAAAGAAGCCCTGACCTCAAAGGACCTAAATATTTTAAAGTAAGAAGTTGTGCCATTGATTGCATGTTAGGCTAAAATGTAGAATTAAAATTCTTAATCTCTCAGTTGTATAGTACAAGACACATTAATTGTCTCTTTTTCATTAAAAATTAATTTATGGTTATAATTTTTTTGACATTTTTTAATTTGGTCATGGGAGTTTGTGCCTATGGAGCCAAATGCATAATCATGTTGCGTGGCTCAACATCAGTGCATGGTTTTCTTCTGAATAATGAAGAAAAAGTGCATTCAGCTACCCGATTTTCATTATTTTCAGTATGCTTGTGCTCCAGACTAGGAACAGTATTAAAGACACAGCTGCATTCCTGAACCTAGTCAAAGCCCATTTGCAAGCCGGGCTGCCTGCACCCTCCCATTGTGCCACAAAACAATCTGGGTACAGGAGAGGAAGCTCTAAATCTGTAGTACAGAGCGGGTACAAATGCCAACATTTGCACACGTGGGGTTGCCTACAGAGCACTCCTGGGAATCCATGGTCAGGCAGGTGTCGGAACCTGTAAAATAAATGCACAAGTTTGCAGCACACTGGAGATGCTAGTGGAAAATCTGGGACGTTGTGGGACAAACCAGTGCATCTATCAGCGTTCAAAGTCATTTGAACATTATATAGATAGTGATTTGTAACCAAGAAAAGCATGGCAATTCCTGTTCACCCAGTCTATTTCCCTGCCTGCCCCACCATCCCACAGACTGTTGCAGAGGTGTTTCTGCAGTTCTGTCAATGTTCTTGCATGGAGCTTGGGTGATCTGTATAGCCTTACTGCTGGGAAGGGAGCATTGAAATAAATTCCCATTTTATAAGCCGCATTGGGAACAGGAGAGCTGGTTCAGCTTTTATATGTGGGGCAACTGGGCAGACAGGGCAGACTGATGATACAAAGAAGTCATAATAGAAAGAGCATTTGGAGACAATGGAAAGTCAAAAACACTGAAGCTGCTAGCTATAGAAGAAAAAGGAAAAAAATCAGTAGGGAGTGAAATGCAAGGGTCTTAGCAGAAAGAGAAACTATGAGAAGAAAGAACAAAACAAAAGAGATGGATAAAAGATGCAGCAAATAAAAGAATATGTGAAAAGAGGGGGATAAAAAAAAAGAGTATTTCACATCTGCTCATGGAGTTCAGATGACAGTTCCTGCTTAAATTCATGGTACATGTGTGAACATGCAGGTTCCCTAGGTGACTTTGAAAATCTCAGCCAGGAAAGTCAGCCAGCCAGAAACAGTACCTCAGACGGGAAGCGTTACCTCTAGAAAAGCCAGTTCAGGAGCTGAATCACATCAACTGGCCAATTTTATTTTATTTTTTAATGGAAAAAAATGAGGTTAGGAAAGAGAAATGGCTGCTGCTTGTCTAATAAGGGCATTTCAGACTGTGTACATGCTCTAATATTTTCCACTGGAGGAATACAGAGCCTTTCCTCATTTCCCATCGCCTTTTGGGACTTGTATTCCGCACTGAACTCAGCTTCTTCTCTTGGCATCTCCTTCTGCTTACTTTTGTTTTTCTTCTCTGTCTCCATTGCACAGGGAGAGGAAGCCGCTGGGTGCTGGGAAGGAGCCTGCCACCTCCCTGCCTGCCCCTTTCCAGGGGACCTCGCTCGGAGAACCGGGGAGGCTGGCTCCACACTGCATGAGCTCGCTTGCCATCGGTTGTGACCTGTGCTCCCACAGGTTTCTGCGCTGTTTGCAATGAGACGAGTAGATGTGACTGTGCCTCTTTCACTAGTGCTTCTGTAAAGCTACAGTTTTGGGTTATAATCACGTGCAGTGTCTGGCACTGTCGTTATACCCTTCCCAAGGGGGTGGCGATGAGCCATGGCCCTGGAAGCACAGCAAAGGTAGCTCCTGCAGACAGGTCTGCTCCCTGCACTGGCCCTCTGTCTCTCTCCCATTTTCGATTCAGTGCTTACCATCAGGTTTATAAGATGCTAACACAGGGCAGTTTTTCAAGTGCTACTTAGTATAACCCCTCCTTCCTTTAATAGTAGAATCGCCATCTAATGTAAGGTAATACTTCGGGTCTGTGCATTTTCACATTCACACTTCTACTCTATACATGTAAATAGGGGGTAGGACAGGCGGCCTGCAAATTTACCACAAAGAACAACCAGCAGAGTTCATCAGCTGGTGCTTTAAGGGCAGCGTATTATCACATGTGGCTAAAATTAAACATGTACTAAGTGTTAGTTGTAATCACACTATCTTTTCATTAAAATACAGTTTTGGAGGTGCTTTTCATTCCCGCTTTTCTGGTTTGCACATTATAATTTAATCTCAAAATCCAGAATTTGGCACTTTCTCCACACAGTAAGTGGAAATCTGGTTCTTTGTATTTCCCTAATTTGTATTATTTATAATAACAATGTCTCCTGAGCTGGTGGTGGAAGTCAAATGACAGACCCTTCACCTATTATGCCATATTTTTTATCAATTAGCTTGCTGAATATTCCAGATGAAAATAGTGTTTTTATTGGCCACAACCCGGGCTGTGCCTGAAGAAGTACTTTGGTGAAATGAACATTAGGAAAGCTTTGGAATATTAAGCCAAAAATAGTTTTTTTGTGCTCAAATAAAATACTCTCCTTAGCCTGTTACACGCATAGTGTACTATTAAGCCGTTATTTCAAAACCCGCCTATTTTCAGACTTCAGCATCTGTAAAAAAATGAATAATGATAAAGAGGGTATTCATATTTTCAGGCTTTTAAAAAGCCCATTGTGTAAGTCACCAGCTCTTACAATAGGCATCTGTCTGAAAAATATTCCTCAAACTTTCACATGAAGTGGTGCTGTGTTCATTAAACACCCTGCTTTTGTAGTCCCCTTTGGTCACAGATAAAACACTTCTGAAGAGCTTCCCAAAGCAGGTCTGTGAAATCACATATATTTCTGTCTTGAGGCGAGCCTACCTGGATGCTCACAAGCTACAACAGACGTGGCATTTATTGATGGCTGTGTCAAGAGCTGAGCAAATTTATTTCACATGAGTAAATTTTTCAGATGAGATGAAGGATGGGAAGTGAATTATTTTCCAGGCGATAACTCATGCTACATATCCACATGCATTTTACCAGAACTAGGCTAAAGGACTACTGGGTATGTTAGGACTTCAGATGCCTTTTGTGTTTTCTTTCCTTTTTAGGACATACTAGAGCTGTATAATTAAATGGAGATTATTGGCAACATTATTTAGCAGTCATTATGGAGTCATTAGGGTTCTGCTTGGGCAAGAAGATAAGTCCCCTTCCTCTCTCACACTTAATGCTTCTATCAACAGCTTAGAAAAGTGGTTCACAATGAATTGCTACTTAAGTAGTCCTATCTTCCTCTGCAATCTCCCTCCTGTTGTTCTTCCCTGTGGGCTAGCTCAGAGGGTCAGTACACTTAGCTTGCCTGATGTAATGCAGGCTTTCCGATAGCTTTTGGCACGTTGCAACTGCTCCTGTAAAAAAAAAAACAAAAAAACCAAAACCAACAAAAAACCCCCCACCCAAACAAAAAACAAAAAACAACCAAAATCCACAAAGCTGGGACTCACAGGGGATGGAGAAAGGGTCATTGCTGACCCAAAGAGTGATGCCTTTCTTATACTTTTGTCTTGCAAGTAATGGACTGCGCTGTGAGTTGCTGTCTGCAGGCTCCTCAGACACTGCGGTGCCCTCTCCTTCCTGCGCAGTGGATGCTTTTCGCTATGATATTGCTCAAAGCTCCGGGTTGCTCCGTGATGGAGTTATGCCACCTAACTGCTTTCCAGGCTCCATGGCTCTCTGGTGGCTGCTCTAACACACGGTTTTTGAGGGCTGGATTCCCTCCATACCATATGGTGGAAGTGGGCATACAGTCTGGTGTCATTACATAGCAGTTAATAATTCTGCAAATAAGTGTGTGTGCGCACGTGTGTGTACGTTAGGGCTGGCCAGAAAAGGAAACGTCTGTTTTGTGGGAAATTCCAGGTTGTCAACATTTCATTTTGTTCTGCGCTGGAATGAAACATCAACATTTCCGGATACCTGGCAAAATGGGACAGTGTGTCGGTGCCTGCCTTCCCGTCCGTCAGTGCCTTCAGCTGCTGGCCCGGCAGCGCTGCGTGGCACCCAGGCACCCAACGCCTGGGCTTCCAGCGTGATGGGCAGGGGCAGAGGGCTGCCAGCTGGCCAGGCTGCCCAGGGAGATTCCAGAGAAAGTTTAATGAAATCAGCATGCTGCCTTTGAGAGGCAAACAGCTTTGTATTTTCAAAGCAGATCATTACCGTGTTTTGTTTTCTTATGGTTTAACTTGAAATTTTGATTTAAACAAGGTGAATCAAATGTCCCTTCTTTTTCAACTGATCACTTGATCCAAACCTGAGAGGCCCAAGGAGTCTGCTGACTGAAAGGCAAAAGGAAGGACTGTGCACATATGCACAAAAGCAATGGCAGTATTTTCTGCTCTTCCAGGATAAAAATCCTCTTTCAGAGTTGTGTGCCCTCAGCTGGGGGATGTGGCAAAATAGCACTCAGCAGTTCCCAGGAGAAGGCCTTTAAAATAGGAAAAAAAGAAAAAAGTAAAGGGTTTTAATTGTGACCTTTTCTTTTCTACTGGAGCGTAACTGAGGATTTAATTTTATAGGCTTCATTGCTGAACACTTCAACACTTTCTGTTTAATGTGTATGAATGTGGAGGTGAGGGGTAAGAAGTGCGTTACACCGGCGTAGAGCCAGCATGGGCTAATCCTACAAGGTGCTGAGCACCAGCAGTTATCAAGAGCCAGGGCTTACCAGTCAGAGATGGAAGAACATGTTTCCACCTTAAACCAGTAACAATGGCATTCATTCTTATTGTGCACATCTAAACTGAGTCCCCAGGTCCACTTTCACATCCTGGGCACCGCTGAATTTGGTGTCAGGACACAACCTTTTATCCCTCATCTCTGCCACATGCTCCCCATGTCCCCTGGACACCAGGCCCCTGTCTCCCTGGCACTGGATGCAGCCACTGATGCAAACAGGAACTTTGCTGGTAGTTCCAGTGGTACCAGGACTTTATTAGAGAATTTTGCAGTCAGTTTTAATGATGCCAGGATTAGACTACAGAGTTAACAGAAGATGAGAGGGCAAGTGTTCCGGGACATTAGCAAAGCAGTATAGATGTCTGCAATCTGCTGCCCTAGAGCATGCACCTCAAAATACACTTCTGCTCTAGAAATAAAGCCTTTCCTCTATTTTAAAAGCTTTTTCTTCCCCCCCCCCCCCCCCATCATCAAAAAAGCAGGGCCACACCTCTCACTAAACTGGTGGACATTTCCTTCTAAGTAGATCTGTATATGCTGTTGCAGGTACCTGCCTGAAGTATTCTTTCCATTATACCTCAGAGATATTTAATAGCTAAGCAGTGACAAAGCTCTGAGACAGATAGGATAGTAATATATGTATACACACAAACACATACAGAATGATGACATTAAATTTGAATCACAACCTACCAGAGACCTTTGATTTTCAGAGAAAAGTTAATATGAAGAAGCAAGAAATCTGATATGCAGAGCCAGTAACTTCTCAATATGTTTTAAATCCTGCAGCCCATCTTGTGAGTCAGTTGATCCCACTGAGTTTGTTCAGGTCTGGTCAGAATTGCAAATTGGTCTCACCCTGGAAACGTTATTTTGGAAACAGCAGCTGGGTGAATGGCATGCAGGGCGGACAAAGCCCCACTGAGGCACGTGTGAACGCCTGAGCAGAAGTGGAAGAATTTCATAGTCATTACTGCAAACTTTTTCAATATTATGCATGAGTAGTGACAGGCTTGCATTGTTAATCAGAGTAATTAGGATTTGGTTGACGCATGACAATAACCTGTGCCTCATAAAGGCCTGAAGGCAATTCATTTTCTCCCCTTTTCCTAGGAGTCTCCTATTGTGATTCGTAGATAGCCCAGCAGGAATGCAATCAGGAAATCTCCAGTGAATCAGTGTCCCTAAATCTTCAGGCTTGACAGGTTGAAGTCTGACAAGCTATTAGAAAAAACTACTGATCATTAGGCTGTCTAAAATAGACTTAGCTTGTTTCTGTCTGTATTCATTGATTTATCTGCAGAATGATATTGTTTGAAGCTTAGATTACTCACGCTGCCGCCAGCTGACATAGTTTGTATGATAAAATGGCAAAGCACGGCTCTGGCTAAACATGCAAGTCTTTCTGTCTTTGCTGTTTCGTTGCTTTTGACTCATTCTGTAGTAACAAAAAGTTGGTTCAATATTATTGTGAGAAACAAAACCAGAAATATACTGAACGGTTTAAAGCAGTTTTTGATCTCCCCAAACCTAGTATCTCTGACAAATATGGAAGGATAGTGTCAGCTTTCCCCATATCATTTCAGAGCAGTGATTTCTAGGTCGACTGCTGTGGGCTACGCTCTTTGCTTCATAGAGTTCAGAATTAAGCTTATTACAAAACGCCTTATAAAAGCTCTCCTTTATGCATGTCTTTTCCACTCCTAAGCAATGTTTTAATTAAAAACAGAATTACATTTAAATTTAATTTAAAATAAGCTGATTAGGTCCTAATATATTATTTGAATTGTGATATTTACTTCCAGAGTTATTCTTATACTCCACTTAAGCTTTCATTTAAAAAAAAAAGCACATCAGATTGGAAAATTTCTGAACAGACATTTTTCTTGAACAGGATTGTATTCTTGTTTGTCATTTACAATGACATCCGTTTTTCCAGTCTTCCTGTCTTATACTTCTTCCATTTTTAAAAAATTGCTGGCTTTCTTGTAGGATTCAAATCTCAAAGTGGTAAATAAAGAACTAATTTATCACTTCTTTCCCATTAGCAAGAATACTGTCACCCTACTCTTGGAAAAAAAAAAAAAAAAGAAAAAAGCATCTATTTTGCACCATTATGCATGTAGAATATATGTGCATAAGTAACCTTAAACATGCGCTTGTATACACTTGCATATACATATACATATGGTACATATGTGGTAGGTTACCTACATAAATTCTCCTGCTTGTGAAAGACATCTAATATAAACTCTAAAAGAAGTAAAGATTCACTTGTTACTTAAAGCAGATAGAAATACAGACAAGTAGCTTCCTAAATATTTGTTTACATTTACAGATACTAAAAAAATTTTGCATGGCACAAGCATGGCCATATTCCTGCTAAAGAATCAAGGGATACTAAAGTCCCAAGTTTTATGCAACCATGACATTCTTTGTATTGCATTCTTCTTTTTAGTAGCTGCATTAATACGATCTGCCCTTTACATTCACATTGCACTGTATTTCCATTTATTACTTTAAGAAGATCCACGTATAACTTGCTAAGAGAGAGCACAAAAACTCTGGGAGGCTTTCCCAAGTCTCTGCACAAAGGCTGAAGCTGCTGTTAGAACCTATTGTGGCTTGATTTGTAGTCTTCACACACAGATGGCTGAAGGAGGTTTACCCTGCTGCATCTTGTATGAAAGGTGAAATACGTGCAACCACACTGATGTTTCCATTTAGCCAGGCATCAGAATTTAATAAAGCTTCAAGCTTTTTGCAAAGATAATTTTAAATCTTTTTGTAGAGGATAAAGAATTCAGTATGGTACCTTCACTATATGTTGTTTACTAGGATTTAATATAATAGAAATCTACATTAATGTTTTTTCAGGAGCAACCAAAAATACTCTCTTTCAGTTATTACAGCATGCCCATCTCTCTGGCCAGGTTCTACATTTGTCTCCTCACCCCCACCCTGCCCCAACGATGCTATGAATGATGTTAATGTCGATCTGTGAAAATTTATGAAACAAACACTGATGGAACATTAAATTCTGAGTTAGTATGTGAATCAGATGGAGAAGGTTTCTTGTGACAGCTTTCCTTAGGCCTTTTCATCGTTCTGTTTTGTTTTCTGCTTTTTATGTTCAGTGAACATTTCAAAAGCAATTCAGAGACTTTTGGGTTAGTAACCTATAAGTCTCCACTGAAAAATAGTTAGTTGGGGAATTACATAAAAATGAGGAAGCTTTTTAAGGGAGGATTGGAAATAGCAGTTAAAAGTAAAATATTTGCAAGTAGAATGCATACTTTTAAAAGGATAAATGTATGCCTGTCATCAATAGCATTGATAAAAATGGAGTCTGAATGAGCCCCAGCCAGCAGCAGCTGGCATTGTTACACAGCAGTGTAATAGACACCATTCAAGATGAAAAGACATCTTCCAAAATATGGAAGCTGTGTCCAGAGAAAGAAAACAGAGGAAGAGTATAATCCCCAGCAAAATAAATGTTAAACCACAGCAAAGCAAGACAAAAATATTAGTGGAAGCAACTTGCAGAAGTAATGAGAGCTAACAGTAAAGCCTTTTGTATATACATCAGAAGCAGAGCAGTTGGACAGTTAGCAGGATGAGAAGAAGCAGCAAAGGAAGATAAAGACATTATGGAACAGCTAAATGAATTATTTGCACTGGTTCCCGCTGTAAATGAGGTGGGAGTTTTTCACACTGGGGTCATTCTTTACACAGAATGAGTCTGTATAAACTCCCAGATTAGAGTGTCAGAGATTTTAGAGTAAATCAGTACCACAACAAATCAGTAACAATAGATGGCATTCACACAGGAGATTTGGAAGAATTCAAATATGAAATTGTCAGTCAATCAACTGTCATTGTGATTGATCAAATCAGCACTAGTGTCAGGATAACATGAAAGGTAAAGATAATGGGAACAAAAATAATCAGAGGAGTTTTCTATAAAGGAGTCTACCCTTCCACTTGCAAAAGTGATGACCAAAAGGGTAGTGTGGTAAAAATACCTAAATTATGAAGATATGAAATTTTTGCAACAGTACGGGAACTAAGGACCATCTTATTAGACAACAGGAAAATATAGAAGAAGGAAGTGATTTTTTTTTGTTTAGCACATCGTTAAATTGTGGAACTCCTTGCTGTAGGATAGGTGCTGTGAAGGACAAATGGGAAGTTTTTCTCCTGAAGTTACTGGATTAGACAAATTAATGAAGATCAGATTCTTTACTGCACATTAATAAGTGGTGGCCTATGTGCTGCTTCTGGCTCAGAAAGTGTTTCAGTTGCTAAATGTTGGAAGATGGGAAGCAGGCAATAGCTGAAGTGCAGACACTCAGAAGAAAGGCACAGGATGAGCCCTGTCTTAATTGAACCTGCTGCCAGAGGTAAAACAATGTCAAAAAGACATTGGTCTGGACCTGTGTTGTATTTCTTGTGCTTTCACCCCACCAACTAGGCTTTTTGTCTGTATAATTCTCCTCATTTCCAGGAATGCTCACTTGTGTGATAGTTTTTCCTCTTGACTGGATGACTGGGCTCAGCCTGGGCAGGAGAAACCTAAGGGAGATGCCTAAAGGAGGCCCCTTTTGCAACCTTTGAATAAAACTCTATTTAAAAATGTCATCATTTTCTGTCTACCTTCAAAAATAATATGATTCAACAAACAAAACAACTGACCACAGTGAATTCTTCCACAATGTTTTTGCTAGTTTAGTATTACCAGCTTTTATCACCTCAGCATGTATTTAGGTCTGCCTTTGGTTTTGGGTGGGGACAGAAATGGCAGGTAAGTTCTCCCACCTGTATGGCCTCTGACTTGAAGAAAGCAGAATGTGAGGTATTTTCTTTAGCCACGAGACTGTGACACAGGACAGATAAAGTGATTTGCTCCCATGTATGCAGGAAAACCTGCAGCCAAGCCAGAAAGCAAATCCAGGATGTCTGACTCCCATTTCCATCCTGACCGTTGGAATGTCCTCTGTAGTCAGTAAGAGTTCAGATCATGAGGTATCACTTCAGAATCTATTCAGGGTATATGCCTTTTTAAAAAAATGTTTTCCATGCTCCATCATAAAAAAATTCAGCTTGAACACAGTTAACTCAGCCCAAGTTTTAGAAACAAGATTTAGGCCCTTCAGGGGATTGTCCTTCCCTGGTGTTGTTAATCCTGTGGTTTTTAAGGCATCTTTTTCATAAAAAGGAAATGTGTTTTGCTTTACTTCAATGTTTACAAGTGTTTGTCTGGGAAATATAGGATTATAAAGGAACACATTTCAAGCACCACGCTGGGTGTGTTAGTGCTTTGTATTCTGCTACCACATCTGAACTTCCTTCATGTTGTGTTTCATAACGTCCCAGACAAATAAGAATGAGATCATATTTGCTAGAATTGTTTAATCGTCAGTGGTCTGACCCTGAAAAAGATGAAGCACGTTAGCTTTCTTTCACCCTGGATGGGAACTGAGGTTGTACAGCATCTGGCAGGATGTTCTCAGCACCTCACAGAATGTGTGCTTTTAACTTAAGTCCCAGACCACATCTATTTTCTTCAATATACTGCAAACATATAATTACAGTTAGCACAATTGGTACTTTCATTTTTAACTAAAATGTCTCTACCCAGCAGGCAAAATAATAATCATGAGATGACACTGTGATGAATGACAATGCCTCCAACAAAGTGCTTGAGCCATAAATGGAAAAAGACAGTAAATTTCATCCTATTTTTTTAAATTGCATATGCTGCAAATCCATTTTAAATGAAAATTAAATAATGCATTTTGAGCTACAAATCACAATAGGCTTAATGCAATAATGCACCCACTTCTCTTGTCCTCAGTTCAAGTCGTGGTGGGGAGTTTCAAGACAATGCCTAATAAAAGACACATCGATTTGAGGGTGGTTCCTTGTGATAAGGCTGTTTCCAGTTGCAGCTCTTTGCAGTCTTTCATTTTAAGGACCAAAGAAAAGGAGGTGAAGCCAGGAAAAGGGGTAAAGAAAGATAAAATTTGCCAACCATAATGTGTTTGGGGTACCCTCGTCCCTCTATCTGTAAAATTGTACAGCCCATTGATTACAGTGGTATTTCTCCTGACCCAATTTTACACAAATGGAACAGCATCAGGCCTTCAGATAACCATGATTTATGCCTTTCCTGGCAGTCACAGCAGATAACAGTGTTAAACTATACGTTCTCCTGTTTAAACACATTGACATTTGTGACGTAAGATATTCTCTTGGAAATGACAGATACGATAATTTTGTACCAAAGCTCACAAATGGATTTTAAGGAATTGAAAACAATTGCATGTGTAAGTTTTTAATTGTTTTCCTTTTTGGGGTTCAAACCAGACTAAATTTCTATTCCTAATACATAGCATTAATGAAATAATTTACAGACTGATTGAAATGCTGTCATTTTTCAAAGGTTTTCTGGCTGAACACCAGCTTTTCAGTAAATGGAAATACTCAATAAGAAGTTCAAACTATTTCAGAAAGGCTTAAATAAAAATATTAAAACTCCATCGGAAAAAAATCATAAGCATATTTTTGCAAGGAACATGAAATACACTACCCATTCTTTGCATGGCTCTAAACCCAACACCTATTTAGATAATATTATTTTTGTCATCTGAATTTCCTGGATCTTTAGACAAAAAGAAATACCTTTTTGCTTCACAGATTAGCACACATTCTTCCTGGGGAGGAATCCTCTTTTGGGGTTACTTCTAGGGACTCACCACCCCTATCATTTGGCAGCTCCTGAGCTCCGAAGGAAGAGAGTGAAGCCCATACAAGCTGCTCTTCTGCCTTTCCATACAGCTGGCACACTCTGATCCCCAGTATCGGGGCTGTAATACAGCTAAATTAACAGAGGGTTTGTCTGTACCACGATCACAGAAATTCCCTTCCAGATTATGGAAAAAGTGGATTCAGAGAATCTGTCTTGCCTGCTGAAAAAAAGATTTAATGAAAAATTGATGGTCAAATCAAGCACTAGTCTCTCCTCAGCGAAACCCTTGTTGGAGCCAGAATTCCCGTAAGTGCTAGTAGCGAACTGGAATAAGTTTAGAAGAGCAGTACCAGCTGAGGAGTAACGGCAGCACCATATTTGGAGAATGCCGTCCATTTGCTCTTGCTTTATAACATTCCTGAGAGTGGTAAGCACTTGAGATTGCCACTGCTGGGCATGCCAGCTGGCTTGCTTTCCTTCTTCTGTTCTGCAGAAGAATCCTGGCAAGTGAAATATTTTCAAAATGTGTTTCTGACACAGTGGTGGAAGACTTACAGCCATTGTTTGAAACAGGCAAGAAGAAATAGCTATATGTGTCCTCCTTGTTAGAAGTCACATCTTAAGGAAAAAGTTCTGGATTTTCACCTCAGAAGATAGGTGTATTTTGAGTCTTGCAATGGCAACAACCTTGGCAGACTAGTTTTAGTGGAAACACTTGTTTTAATAAGTGAGGAAACACAACAATTACAAATGTATTTTGCCACTTGAGTGTCTCTTGACAAACATTCTGTGGGGATTGTAATATAAATACTTAAATGCTTTTCCTCATTTCAGCATGCCACTTGTGAAAAATTTTGTCATAACAAACCCCATCTTCCCTGCTTTTCATTTATCTCCCTAAAATAGAAATGGTCTTTTTCCATTTACCCTGCTAGAATAAACATCTATTAATTCTCCCAGGTCACAAAAACTTCAGCTTCTGAAGGTTAGAAATGTCTGCACAGTATGCAACTCCTTTGGTTTAGTTCTGCCTTGAATCAACTAAACAGAAAATGTCCAAATATTTGCCCGGTAATGGGAAAAATGAATGTAATTGATCCACAGCTCTTATGTACAACATCAAAGTACTTAGAGACAAGAAGCTATTGTAAGACAGTGACTAATAACTGTATGAGGGGATTTCCATTAGCGGGCCCACAAGGAAGATGATTCTAATTTGTGAGTGCCTTGTGAAAAGTTAAAACTGTCATGAACTATACAAGGAGTTTTTAATAAAACCAAAGTCATGGAAAGAGGCATTGCTTTTTATATGTATGACCTTGGAATACCCCAATTAAGTTCAGATGCAATCATAAATTACTTGAATCCACTGACTCCTCCTTAAAATCCTCCTATAAAATGATTTAGTATCTTCTACCCCAAATCTTCCAAATTACTGTATTTTTGATATCTGTGGGGACCAAACTGAGTTACAATGAATAGTTCTAAAATCTCATATGATCCTTTCCCTTACCCCAGAAAATGCAACCTGATGGAAGTGTCGCAGCTCCCGGCACAGTGCTACTTGTGAGGCTGCCATAGGTTAACTCTTGAGGTACCTGCTACTGATATCTAGACAACACACTTAAAATGAAAGAAAAGAGAAATAAAAGACAGAGCAGGGAGCTAATTCTGCCACCTTTGCTTTTACTTATACTTTGCACACAATATTTAAAAGGTGGCAGCAAATAACTTGCTCTGCAGAATGTCCTCCGTGGTATTTTCATAATGTTCTCAGATGAAAGTTGCATTTCAGCTTTTACTCTAGTTTAGGAAGCTTGTGCTGTTGTCAATATCTGCTTAAAGTATTATCTTAGACGCTTACAGATAAAAGTTCATCTTTACTTTTTAATTGTACTTACATATGCAAGGGACATATATAAATATATATATGTGCATAACATTTCTTTCATATCATCCCATACACCATCAGAATACTAACCGTTAAACGCACTTTGGATTTTTTTCTCCGTGAGCTACATTGTTCCTCTCAGAAGTGCATATACAATGGAAGGGGGAAGAAAGAGTAAGAGCATCTTTGTCTTTTCAGTCTTTGTGGATGGCTGAAGGGCAGGAATTGGGGGGACCAGGACCTCAAGTCTGCCTGGAATCAGTGTGAAAAGAGAGGTAAAGAGACTATAAAATCCTTAATTTCTTTGCTTTCTCTGCATTCCAGTGGGACTGCTTGGTAGGAAGGAAAGGAGATAGCTTGTTCTCTGAAAAGGTGCATCACAAATTCTTCCCCATTTGTGCCAAAGTAGTATAAAGGATTGCATTTTTTCTGAGACATAGTGCTTTGGATGTGCTCCCTGATGTGGTTCAGCTTCCTTGCTGCCTCTTATTTTAGCCCATGCCTTAACGGTATAATTTAACCTTAAATTAGAGGCATATTTTACCCTTGTTTTGTATGCAGAAATTCCTTTGATGTAATTGGGAGCCCCATGCAAAGATGGAAGGTTTATCATGGCCCTTTGAATGCATGTGACATGGCAATTTGTCCAAGACATATTCTCATGCAAGAAGAATGGGATCCCATTGTGGGAAAATCTAGGGCCAAACACTGCGCAGAACTGACATCAATAGGATTGAGCACAGTGTGAAGTTATGGCAAAATCTGATGTATTAGGTGATTTGTGCCAGTGGGGTTTTTTTATGCATCCACTACTTTTCACATTACTGATGGAGAGTGCATATCATATTGTCCTGAGAAACCCTAACTTGTTGCAAGAGGATGAAAGGAAGATGTTCTCAAGAGTCTGAGTGACCGTTTTAATTGGATACATGTGGACAGAGTCCAATCCAAAGCTCACAGAAACCTGTGGAAGAGATCCTGATGGCTTTTGGATGAGCCCCACTATGAAATCTTAGGATTAGGATTTGAAATAGAGTCAGTGAGCACAGAAGCCACTGCCTTACCAGATAAAAAGGCATGATGTAGTGTTGCAAGTGAGCATGCTCTTTTCAATTAACGCATCTCCAGGCTCTTTTTATCTTTTTTTCTCTTCATTCTTTCTTAATAAGGCAAGTTTTGCTGACCTTTACATGGCCTTTCATAAGAGACTCCCTTAAAGAATAAAGTTCTAAGCCCCAACTTGTCTCCTACAGAAACCTAAATAAAAAATATAAACAATTTAAAAGAGAGATGAAAAACTTACGACATCTTCTTACTTAGGCAGCAATTTCATTAGTGTTGTTCTAGCCCTTTGGCTATAACAGTGATCACATGTCCTTTGCAACCTCTCCATGAGGTCTTACTTTTTAGATACATTTAAATTGCATTCATTCTTTTAGCACAGGACATGATTACGCAGTGGAAGACAGGAGGGATTGGTTTGCAAGTTTTAGGGTTTATGAAAGACATGTGAGATAAGAAAATGTCGAGGAAAACAGATCATGGGAAGAAGCAGATGTTCAGCTTATGGCCATATCTTTGATCCTTTCTTCTTTGCATCTCCTTACATGATCTGTATGCAGAGATGGTATAGAGCCCACATTGCCAATGTGCAGAAGTGAGGGCATCGTGGGCTCATAGAAAGATGGGTCTGTAAGAGGACTGAAGGGGGTCATAGTGTCAGTTTTTGCACTGTTTTCTCATGAGAACATAGGTCCCATGTCAGCTACAGTGCAGTCAGTACACAGCCTCTAGCCCACATGTATAGCTACACAGGCAAATCTGGGTCAACAGCACTGCTGACTCTGAAGAAGCATTTCTGTGTATGTATGAGAGAATTGCTAGGAATTGTACCTGTACCAGAGCCTGCAGAACACTGCAGCAAAGACCTAGCCAAAGAACTTGAACAATGTGGTCAGATGATTTATATCAGGATGAGGATCTGGCTTTAAACAGGCAGAGGAAGGGAATTTTGAACATAAACAACATAAACATTTAAAATTAGTTCAGACTTTTGTTAGAAAAGGAATACTTAAACTGCTGCAGATAGTATGTGAATCTCCTTGTACCTGTGCATTAGCTTTCTGGATAATATCTTCAGTATCTCGCAGGTACTGAAGCTTGCCAGCTGTGTGTTTCTGCAGCTGCTTTTTATTGAAGGACACAGTAAACACTGCAGTCGTGTAAATCCTCTATAAATAGCTGTAGCAAAAGCCATCCCTACACCCTTTTCAAAGCTAAAAACGATACTAACTCCCTAGCCCCCTTCTACTAGCTTGTAAATTGAGTATAATATTAATAGTTACCCTTTTCTAAGTGTTTTGAGATCTTCTAATGAGTAGCGCTATGTCATAGTAAAGTTCAAAACATTAAAAATAGTTACTTATTTATTTCTTATAATTTCTGAGCCATCATTTTCAATCCACCTCTATTGTTCTCAGTAAGCAACTAAAATAATTAACAGCAGACAGCTTATTAAGAAATGGAAAGTGTTTTGGTTACTTGCTATTTGTGGGTATGCATTGTTCCAGCGTGGGAGCAGCCGATTGCAGCTCAGAGAATTTTCTGCTCACCACAGACATTTTATCTCCAATGTTTACCAGATTCTGGATCTGAAAAAATTCTGAGACCATCCAGCTTCTCTAAATTTCAATGTCCAAAAAAATGTAGTCCAAAATGAATAACTCTGCCTAAAAGGCTCCATCTAAATGTCATAATTTTTTACTGTTTAAGCCAACCTTCTCTCCTCCCACAGATTCTCTATCCCCAAACCGTCATGGAGCCCTTTAGTTCTCTCCAGAACTGTGGTGCAATCATTGATTAGGGGGTGGATATCACTCTGATGCAGGGCATGTACACAGCAACAGAAATACCATATAACTGGCATTTCATAACCATAAAAATAAAGTAAAAGTAAAAAAGGTAAAGGAAATCCTCTGTTGTCCTACACACAAAGAACATGTAAGACTTGTCTGTGTGTGCTCAGACTCGCTTTAGTAAGGAGGCTTTTCAGTCAGACACTACAGAGGGAAGACTACTGAGAAGCTGCAGAGACAGCAGTCGAGTGGCTGTAGGCAGGAAGAAGACACATTTTCTCTCAGGCGTCTTACAGTTTAAGATATAATGAATCAAAATTACTTAGCCTTTGTTTTAAGATTATTTTTTTTCTGTTTCAGAACTGAAGAAGAAGCTGCTTCCATGCCTGCAAGTTTGGCATTTGTTCTAAGGCTTTTAGTTGTTCTAATAAAATATTATTTCTACTTTTGGATATTTCCTGTTTTTCTATACGCAGAAAACTTATCATTGCTAGGGACACAGCTCTCTCCATTTCTGAGCTCTGTCTGTGAGTGTAGCTGAATCCAGGTCAGGCCTCAGGAGACTCCTTGGAGCCCAAGGTTCAGGACTGGGTGGTGCATGACGGGGACAACTACAGCCAGGACAGAGCCTTCATGCTGCTGGAGTGGTCTTACTTGAAAGAAAAGTTATGGCTTCGGAATGGGGTGATATCTGGCAGGGATATGTAGAGGGACCAAAAAGAATAGACCACCTTGAGAAGACTTCTCAAGAGAGAGAGAGTAGAGTGGCTGAAACACTTGATCTCCTGGGGCTAACACCATCCTGCCCCACCGCCACATTTCAGACCAGAACCATTTAAAATTAGAATCTAACAAAACTATTTTCTAGTAAAGCCGTTATATCATTCCTGGGTACCATTTTGTCTGTGGTTTGCACGAGCCAAAGCCTTAGCACCCAGCTTGCCTCAGCACTGCTGTTGCTCTTTGCGCATCTCAGCACTGTGTTCGGGCAAATCTACGTAATGATGTCAAATAGGGACAGAGAACTACGGAAAGCATGTAGCACAGATGGAGTCCGTATTGTCTTCACAAAGAATGCTTACCGTGAAGTATCAACTGGTGCTTTTAATTAAAAAAATGAGGTGGATTCCTAGATGGCCTGAGAGGAGCAGCTTCACAGATACTCCAGGAGTTAATCACATGCTAACAACAACGATAAGCATAATGGGCCTGGTGACTGAGGAGCCTGGCGGGAGGTTATTATAAAAATAACTGTTAATTTTTCTCCTGCAACTGTCTTGCTATGCTGCTTGGAGACAAGAGAGTTTCTGTCTGCTTGCTCCATGGCCATGACACTGTGTAGCCTGTCCCGCAACGCCTTGTACATGCTCCTGAGCCTGGAGCCACCTGTGACTTGAGGCCACCCCAGCCTTGCTGGAGGTCCTTGCTGTCCTCACAATTTTGCCTTTGGACTCTCTTCTGGAGTAGTTAACAAGGCAACCAGCTGGGACTGCCTGTCTGCCGGGAACTGTTTGAAGACCACTAGCTCATTTAACCAAAACTGTCCACAATGGCACTATTATTTTTCAGATAGCTTTTGGGAATAATGACTTGACCCAGGGGATATCCTGGCTTGATTCATCACTGTGCTAAGGATTAATATAATTACTGATACAAGGAACAAGACTGAAGGTATCAGATACGTAGGTACAATTTAAACCAAGATTTTTTTCTCAATTTCATTTTCTAGATCATCAGTTAAAAAGTAGAAAGATTTTAAACCAGACTGTATAATTCTGCAAGACACAGTCCCCTCCCTGACGCCTTTTTTCCTGTTCTATTTCTGGCCTGGGTGGTGGAGAGGATGATTTCTCCCTGGTGAAAAATAGTAAATGAATTATAAAAGCACACACTGTAACTTTTGGGGAATGGAATATGCTTCACATGCCTACTGAGTGATGTGCATGAAAATCTATGTACTGTACATGTTGCAGAAGAAGGCTTTTTTGTAAGATTTTTTTTTTTTTTTTAATGACCTGCCCCTAGAATACTAAAATTGAAACCTTGCTCTGGGTGGTCTTTATTTTTGGCTGAAGCCTTCTAATAGTTCCATAAATATTAATTTATGAAGAACGCAGAACACAAGTGAATGTAGAACTGACCACTTTCTTGGTGTTCTCATATTACTTAAGCTGTATTATTATTATTATTTTCTTATAGAACACTGGAATACTGTTAAAAAAATTAAATGGGACTTTTATCATTGAAAAAGTTTGTGGGTTGCTTATTTGGATCAAAACAAAAATAATCAACTGAGCAAATAACTGCAGAAATAAAGTGCAACAGTACTAGTTTTGACACCAGCCCCATTTGTTTCCTCTGAAATGTTTTGCCAGTCCAGCAGCCAGATATTTCAAGAACAGCCTCACAAGGGAAGATTAAATGTGTGTGTTTTTATAAAACAATGACATCTTGTTTTCAAAGCCCGGCAAGCTTAAAATGGACATTAGAGCAGCCACATATAAACTGCAGTTCCCAAGGACAACTGTTTAGCTTAAGTGCCATTTAATGTTCTCCTAAATGGTTCCGCTGTTTAGTGTGCAATATATCTTCTAGATTAGACCTTTAATCCTCTACATTGTGCTTGCTGTGTCAAAGAGGGCTTCATGCCAACATCTTCCTATTGGTGGGTCTCTTTCTCTCTCTTTTAACAGGCACATGAAGAACATCAAAGTCTTATGTTTTGCCTCTTTGAATCCAAACAAAAAACCCAGTTAAAAAATTTTGTGAACTAAAAGCTTTAAACAGTTTAATGTGTTTCCCTCTTTCTTTCTGCTTTAATTTTAGTGCTTTTATGAACACAAAGAAGTAGAAGGAAGACCAAAAATAGTTTATAAAGACTGTTTTTTAAATAAATTTTAAAAAATTGATATCAGTTAGCTGGGTACGTGGACTGTTAATGCGGACTTCAGAGGGCTACAGCTTTCACACCTCAGTGCCTTAAGGTGAAGAGGACTCAATGCCATTACAAGTGTGATACACAAAGCAGAGAAATTATCTGGTACACCACTTCTAAGCAGAGCAGGGTGTGAAACTAAGCCCAGCTTGGATGCTTAAGGCACAACAGTTTTTGCTGAGCCAGCAGTTGAGTGGACTAACCAGCAGACTCTCATTATTGATGGACCTTAAACGTAAGTACTGCTTTGCAGCATAAGTCAATAGTGGCTTTCCAGAAGCCAGCTCTGAATTTCTTAGTCTTGGCTATGCTTGCGTTTGCTCCTGAGAGGAAAATAAATTTGCCCTGTATGGCCTAAAAAGCAAAAACATCTGCTGGTATTATGAGCAGCCTTATTGTCCGAGTTCAGCAGCAGGGAGGTCTGCACTTGTTCAGCTCTGCTTTCCTGCTAAGCATTGAGAAAGCCTACGGGGATCATTATCAGGGCTCCTGAGGGCAGCAGGGGAATGAATCCACCAATCCAACACTGGTGGATTGGTGGCCAAAAAGGGCCACCCTGATGTCCTGGCTAGCAGCAAAATATGCTGTGTATCATGCAGGGGACACACATTTGGGAACAAGTTTGGAACACTTGCTCCAAAGTCAATGATGGACGGCAGCCACAGGCTAAGGGAGGGATTCAGCTCTGGGGAAGGTTAGCTGTGGTAGCTGGCAGCTGGATGACATGGAAGCTAAGGCTCAGTGGGTGGTGAGGAGGAAAAAATGATGGTGCAGCCTGAGCATTTGGTTAGAATAAATCCCACCTCACTTGGTCTGATTCATTAACCTGAACATCTGTCTAAAGGAAAGAGAGTGTTCCCCTGCTTATTGCCACTCACTGTAGTTGCTTCATTAGGTGCAAAATGGCTGTGCTCAGATACCTGATGCCCAATGTATCAGCCAGTTTTACTGTCACTTCTGTTATCCTTACCTACAAAAAAATAGTTTGCTTTGTACTTTGGGGCATTGAGAAAAGAAGAGAAATACATTTCACTTATTTTTTACTCACACTTCTGTTATTTATATGGGAGCTTATGAGTAAGAAATACATTTCATATTTGGGTCCAGATGCATACACACCCAAAAGTAGGAGTTTGTCCCAAAATTTCCATTATCAGATGTTATTTATATTTGGACTTGAATATTAACAAAACACATAGCCAGATGTCATCTATCTGAGAAGAAATGGAGTCCAAGTAACACTGACTAGGAAAGACAGCAGAGAAAACCCTTCCTATAAGTGTGGGACCTCCAGGTCTCCATCCTAGTTGATGTTTCTGCCAGCACTGAGGAGGAATCAATTCAATCCCCAGGTTTCCTTGTGGACCCTTAGGTTTTTTCTTTATAGGTATAGGAGGACAAAATAAACATGGCCCATGTTCTCCTGATCCCATCAATACTACCACTATGATTTTACTGAGTACTGAAAGCTTTCCAAACCTGCCTGGGAAGCCTGTAAGGAAAGGGCTTCCAAATTTAAACCTTTGCCTTCAAAACCAAGCCTGAAGACTGAACCCAAGCTCACTCTCACAGTCATTTTCAGCCTTTATATGAAAATATTTCCATTAATGTAATTATATTCCTGACAGAATCAGCTGTATGGTGATTTTTTTTCAGTACAGTATTGTTATAAAGATGTCTATGGAGGACAGTTTAAACTGATGATGTGGTAGATGTCCTGTCAAAGGGAGAATGAGAAATGGTTGAATTTGTTAACAGGACATATTCTTTTGTCCATGGAAAGTTGTACAGCTTCTTGCAGCCACAAAGTAATTGTCGATCAAGGATTAGCTAAGTTAACTCTGGTGACTTAGAGAAATGCCAGTAGATAGCGTCATTGATCTCTAGCTGGAAGTATCCACAACTCCTCTAGTGATAAGGGACTGTGACAAAAATAGACCTGTCAGGAACTGTGAGGCAGAGTAACGTGTACCCTTCTCACTCTGGACAGAGGTTTTGCTTACCTGTCTTTAAAGATCTCTGTGAAGAGACCTCACATCTGCTTTAGGCAATCTGTTCCTGCACTTGACTTCCCTCAGTGAAAATGCTGCCTTGAAAACATTACTCTAATCTTTCTTACCAGAGTATTTCATGCTCCTACTTGAACACATCATTTTTTTGTCCTATCTGGCTTGCATGTGGGATTAGCTTGTTCCCTTCCTCTTTGCAACAGCCTTTCATATCCTTGAATACTCTTTATCACAACTCCACTCAGTCTTTCTTCCCTGTGCTAACAGACGAAGGAAATCTTCAGTTAACAGGAAGGTGGTGTAGCTGCCTTCCTATCAGCCCACCCTCGTCTTCACTGAGATAAGCAGGATTTGGAGCTCTGGTGAATTTTGACGAGCACAACAGCCCCTTGAGGGACTTTCTGAGATAAAGCAGTGCTGAAGCTGTTCTAATTTATCTTGAGGATATAACTGGATAGCGGTCATAATCAGAGTGGGGGGCATATAAAGATAGCCGAACTGTTCCTCCTTTGCCTCTGATTTGTGCTGCACACAGCTCAGGCAATCCAGAAACTTTATCCACAGCAAGGTGGTGATTTGACATGTTCTGCCCAAAGAAATATTCATGATATCCAAGGACTTCAGCTGTGGGATACCAACCAGGCTGATATCTTTCACATTCTCCTTGCAGATTATTTGGCTATTCCATTAACTTTTCCATTGTATTTATAAGATGATCCATATATTTTTTAGAAAGAAAATAGAAATTACCTTTCATATACCACCAAAATCAAACAGTGTCTCTAAAGACTTCTAACTTGATAGGCTTTGCATTCAGTACTAACAAATTTATGTATGCTGCAAAACTGGCACTCATGCTAGGAAAGCTGCATATTGATGAGAGGATATCAGTATCATTTTTCAAAAACTTTTCTGAAAATACTGCTTAAAGGTTTTGGGTTAGACTAACTAATGTATCTTGGCTTTTTTGTGCAGCTCTAGTGATGCCGAACAGTTACAAACCAACTTAATTTGTTGGTTAACCTCAGTTTATAACTTCTTTGTGATTCTGCAGTGGTGGAAAATACCCAGGCTGTATCTGGTTCTCAGTCTTCTATTAATCAAAGGTATCCAATTTCCTCCCACTAAGGCATTTTGTGTGCTCTATAATACACCTTAATAATCATCTTTGTTACTTATATTCTGATAACTAGTAATTTTAATTTGTAGTAAGCTTCAGCATTCAAAATTTTATAAAGTGATGGAGACTATCAAGTTATATACCAGTGGGTATATGGGAGAAAATTTGAAAAGAGCACACAGGCTATGTCTGAGAAAGCCTTTTAGATGGCGCTATTCATTGAAATAGCATATTTAAAAGTAATTTCAGAAGATGAGTGTAGAAAACCACCCACTAAGCACTTGTTCTTTGTGTGTATATGAAGGCACAACTGTCTGCTCCTTAAAAGAAAAAAAAAAAAAAGAAAAAAAAAAGATTTCTAAGATAACATCTTCCTTACTAAGTAGGAATCCCATCAGCTATAGAAAATATAAAGGACAGATGCACCAGATATAAGGATGGATCCATGTTAGTGGCAGCCCGTAACAGAAAAACACATTCATCTGAAATACACCATTGTGTTCATGCTGAAGCCTGGAGAACTGTCGATGTCTATGCTTTCTTCCTACACACAGCTGCAAAGATAACACTGTCTACTGTTCAAGGGCTCCATGGGGAATTCCTTGTAACCGTTCTGTTCTTTCAATTCTTATTAAGGTTTACATCCCCATTTCAGCTGATGATCAACTTGCTAGCTGGGTCAACTGCTGGCATAAATCCCATCAGCAATTATAATTTTAACCTGACAGTATCATTCCTGTAGTGAGAGAGCATGTTGGGGCTCTACAGGGAGTCTGGCTGGACCATTTTCCTTTTTTCTGCCCCTATACTGCATGAAAGAGTTCTTCCATTCTTATCTTCAGCTGCTAAAATTCCTGTGATGGCTGCAGACTTTTATGATGCACTAAAATAATAAGGATGATGATATGATAACCTCAAACTGCAAGTGCTTTGAGGGAGAAATATAGATGCATATTTCCTTATCTGAAGCTTACTGAAACCACTGGGTTGTTTTTTTTGGGTTGGTTTTTTTTTTCATAAATTCCAATAGACTTTGGATCTGGCATTGAATTATTTGTTAATGACTAAACCAGGAGATGCACTTTCTTCAATTTAGGCAAACCTTCTGAGTCTGCCAATCAGAAATTTAACAGGGGTGGTACCTTCTGGTTTCTTTCAGGAACCATTGTTCTTACAAACAAAAGCTTGCACTTCTAGTCTGTAGCATTTATAAAGTTATCACAGCTTAAACTGAGTGTCACATTAAAAACGGTGTTCAGGTCTCTCAAGCTGTAGTGATAGATGTCTTTGGAGATCAGTTCTGTAAAGTTGTGCTTCTCTAGATTCCACTTCTGTGCCTGGAGATTTGCAGTGAGTGCTTGGAAAACCCTTGCTAGACTTCTTCAAGTACAGAAGGGTTTCTAGTAGTTTCTTATGAGAGACCATACTTCGGACTACGCAGCTTAAGTGAGTTTAAACAAAGTTTGGCAAGGAAGTTATCTGAAGTTTGAATGGAGCCTCCCAGGCAGGTGGGTGCATTGAGATAAGAGCAAAGAATAAAGCTTGTTTGACACTGTTAGTGGCCAGAACTTCATTCCTGTAAAAGAGGGATTTTGACAGGTTTAGGCTTTGCAGCCTACCCCTGAGTTAAGAAGAAAAGGTTGTCTCCCCAAGCTCCTGATGGGGGTACCTATATATTTTTAATCTTGGCAGTGCATATTTCAGCCTTGCATTGGCCCCCTCTATGAAAAAAAAAAACAGAAGTTAAGTCTACACAGAGACTGCGCATCAGATTTTCTTGTCAGTAGCATTGATTTAACTGGAGATGATACAGCAAAAGGAGCATGTTCAACTTGAAAAAAGACGGTGGAAGTGAGAAGAGAATTAGATTTGACCTTTTCCAAGAAAACATGCAGAATGTTTGATACCTGAAAGTGGCTACAGAAGAAGTGTATGCTGTTGGGTACTGGAATAATCTTTACTCTTTGGAACACGAGAGCCTATTAAAAGTCAGCTTTAAAAACTGTTTTGAGAATCTTGGTCCATTCAACAGTTTCATCATATTCTGCTGTTATTCTAACAAAGATTAACTAGCCCATTATTCCATATATAAAGTACTTTGAAGGGTTTTGGACTATAGGATCTGTGGGATTACTAGGTGTTGCCCTGAAAGGCCATGGATAGAGAAATCTGTCATCCTATGAAAGCTATGCATGCTTCATGAATAAATACATCAGCAGGAGTAGAACAAGGGCTCAAGTGGAGAGAAAGGGGAAGCAAGGAGAATTTCTTTTCATTCATTAAAATTACTTTTGATTTTTTTCCAAATTATTTACTTCTGCATGGCATGAAATCCTTCATTTGAGTTATTAGTGCTGAGGCAAAGCTTTTGCTATTACAGCATTTAGCAAAATCACACAGTTAATACAGAAACCATCTGCAGTAACTTCATGATAGTTTTTGCACCCCTGTTCCCAATCAGCACAACCACTTGGATGAGAATGGGAGCTCCATTTTTCAGACTCTCCCAGGAGTCCCCAGAGAATTTGTGAGAGATGCTTCATCTGTATGAAAAAGAAAACAAGCTGGGAAGGTCAAAGAGTCGTTACAGGAGGATATCCTGTATGCATTCTCAGCCACAATCTCTCCAGTGTCCAGAATATTTGTCTGTTTCTCTGGCTGCCAAAACTTAGAAAGCTAAGGTGCAATGCACAAAGCCACCCTATTTCATAAAAATCACACAACTGCAGGTTGTTCTGTATGCTCCAAGAAATGAGACTGGGCAGAAAGGAATTGAGGCATACGATGGCTGGTGGGTTTTTTATGGCTATCCAAATCTGGTATTTTTCTGGACAAGAGCTGAAATCTCAACTCTAAATATCCTCGAGTTTGGGGGTAGTTCTGAATTCAACTCCAGATGGGGGTAGGGGAGTTTATCCCTCTTCTTACTGTGAACAACTGACTGGAAAAGTGAAACTCACAAATCTAAAAGTACCAAAATTTTTAGTCAGCTAAACTACACTCCTTAATTAACTCTTTCATTTGGCCAACACTTCAGACGCGGAAATCGGCTGTTTTTCAAATCTGCAACTTTGAATTTCAGTATATTCTTCTCTGATCAAGCCCTTCTGTAAGATTTCTGAGTAGTATTGCTTGTTCTCAGGTAACATCAGCCTTTTTCTGAAATTTGTGTTACTGTCCCAGTTGGGTCATGGTAGGTCAAGAAAAGAATGCAAACAAAATACTCCTTGCCTTGATCCCTCATCATCCTTTCTAAAGGGAGGTAACAAGGTTATTCTGAGAGCTATTAATCATTTCTCTGGTGGTCCGATCACTTCACATAATTTATGATTTGCTGCCAGTGAAGTTGTATCAGCACAACCTGCCGTGTTGCTCCCAGGTTGACAGTGACAGACCATTCCTTGTGGGAACAGCAATACGCACTGCAAGGCATGCACTGACTTAGCAAACCTGATGAAGGTAAAATGTTAGCAGTCTGGCAAGTTTTTAATTAAATGGCAGTAAATGGAAATAAAACTTCCATTCAAGGTCTGACTAAGAATTCCTGGGGCGTTAATAATTTTGTTGGCAGATCAGCAAAGGATTTCTTAATATTGCGACATGATTTTGTTGAGTTGAGAGGAAACATCCTGTAAATCAGATAAGAACTTTTCTAATGACTGTCCAAATATTTTTGAGCGAAGTGACAATAGAGCTAGAATCAGCTTTTCTTATTTATATTCTGGCCACGCACACAGCATCTCTTCTATTGCAGATGTCTGTCAAGGCTAAAGAGAAGTCCTCGCACATGAAACATTATGGGAGGTAATCTAAAAAAAATGGCTTATGCAGCTGCTCACTGGTGGTTCTCAGACTGTTTTTTTCAGTGTTACAGTATTATAAAACTATGGATTTTATTGAAGATTTTTTTAAAAACAAACTCTGGGCCTTGAGTTCTGATGTTCTTCATAACTTTTATGCACCCTTGATAATGAGTATATAAGTGCAAACCACACAAATTCCTGTTCTTGATGGTTTTGGAGCCCTACCTCAGTGAAAAATACAGCTGAGAAAACAGTTTAGAGAAAACCTGGCACTCAACCGACCATAACAAGTTCAAGTATCCTTAACCAAGTCTAAATTGCTGGGCTAGGATGG
The DNA here is from genome assembly GCF_963210335.1 of Falco punctatus. Classification (NCBI taxonomy): domain Eukaryota; kingdom Metazoa; phylum Chordata; class Aves; order Falconiformes; family Falconidae; genus Falco; species Falco punctatus. Next base: position 21,468,108 of record NC_137592.1, on the reverse strand, counting down.
GTCCCTGGGCCTAAATCTATAAGCCTGCTAGCTTCAGCTCATGTGTCCAGACCTCCACCAGTAAAGTTTAGCTGGTTTAACCACTATGTAACTGAAACATAGAGCAGACATATTCCAAATGCAATTTCAATCAAACTTTGGAAAATTCAGATTAATACCTGCTTTGTATGTGAATTTTTTTAATTATGCATTGAAACGCTGTAGACTGCATGCTCAAAAGTCAAGAAGTTGTCTTCTTCTGTACTCACGAATAGCCTTGCTATAAACGGGGGAGAGAGGGAGGAAGGGATTTTATTGCCCACATTACTATTGCATGGCATGGGAACAGGAGCCAGAGCTAATGGACAGCATATAAAACTCTGCAGTTCTTCTTCCCCCCATAAATTTCTTACTTGCATGTCCTGTGAGTGCACACACGCATGTGCGTTGCTGACAAGCACAACTAACTAGAGCATTTGAAAAAGTTTATGGAGAAAGGGAATACTTTATCTCCACTGTAATTTATGTTTTTATGGGAAGAATGCCCTTTTATATGCTATACATAACTTAAAGACTTGATGATGGACTCACCAATGGGTGTTCTCCCACATTCATGGTTCCTAACTGTATTTACCACGCACAGAGGAAAACACGATACACTTAATAAAAGAATCACAGGGCTTTTGTTTCCACAGAGGACTCCTGGCTTTACTGGTCAAACTGCTTCCAGAGATGTCAGCAGTTGCAAAGCCCTTTCATATGCAGAAAATATGAACCCACACTATTCCAGGCAGCATTTGTGTTAGCAATGGAATTTTTAAATAGAAATAATTAGTTTTGCTGGCCATGGTTGTTACATCTGGCATAAATTTACCCCAGTGAACCCTGTTTTTAAAAAACAAAGCATCTGAATTGAGGTTCCAGATTATACTAGTTACTGATCTTTGCGAGCCTAATCCATTCTTATGAACAACGCCTCTGTGGTGTTTTCTTCCCCAAAGGATATAGCACGGGTGCAACCCAAGCTTTATTGTGCTTAATCTGAACCAGAAGTCTGAGCTGATTATTTTAAAAGGCATGCTGTTTCTTAAAAGTGATTTTCTTCCTGTCTTCATGCTGTGCTGATAAGAAGTTATAAGTGGATCTCTTTAATGTTTTAGGCTGGAGTGATACAGAAGAAGGCAGTGTGTGTCTGGGGGCTACACAGCTCAAGGTTAAGCCAGTCAATGTAGCAACAGTAAAGGCTGCAAACAAATACTCTTTGAACCATACATACCACAGCCTTTAATTTCTGGAAACAACACATGTGGGGCAAAATCATGGCTTGTTTATAAAGGTGCTGAAGAAGGGCAGAGGGAAGGACCTCACACTCTTTCAGCACAAAGACCTGGGGTCTGTAGTGCTGTTGACAATGATAGTAAGCCCAAAGCACAGGGAGGGCAGGGGTCAGGAGATGTCTCCTGCACCCCTTTGAGAGATGCCTCTGCCCAGCATGCTGGTGTAGCCTCAATAAAATTCTTGTCCTCACCTCTATCTTCTGACCGGTGCCCCCAGTGATGCTGGAGAGCACCCAGGTCCAAGTGGGTCTAAGCTCGGAGGGGCCCGTGGTGGCAGTGTGCTGCTTCTCCCTCCACATATGGGGGTAGCACATTGGGCCCTGTTATAACAGCCTCGCTCCAGCTGCAGCTGTCACTGGTTGCTCTGCCCACCACTAATTTCAAATACTGGGTTTACATCTGAGTTGCTGGTCTGTAATAAATAACAGGGTAGCTAATATGTAGACAAGTCTTCAGTCAGTGCTGGATGTGAGACAGCAATCTCCAGCAGCGAGGGAGTTGGCCTTAAGGTACGTTCTTGGCTCATTCCAAACTCCCATCGGCCCAACCGCATTTGTGGTGCCGCAGTGAATGGTTCTGCCTGTTGATCTACCCGTAATCAGTTCTCTCTGCTAGACAAATATAGGTACTATAAAACCTAATTAGGCGGTTTTACTGTTTAAATATATTTGTCAGTAAAGATGTGCTCTCTGTCCAACACACAATATTTGCAAGTCATAAAAATCTCCTTTTGGTGATAAAAATGTCATTTCACATAATACTTTTATTTTTTAACTAGCAAAAGCAGACAGAGCTATCTTCACAAACACTGGATTGCCGGGCTCCCTCTATTATCAGCAACTAATTTTACCCAGTGTCATAAACAAGATAAGTAGGCAGGTACTGAAGTAATTTCATCAGCTGTTTTAGAAACCACTATTGATTCTCAAATCAGTAATCAGGTCTGTTTCTATTTCTAATCCAGTAACATGCATAAGTGATAAGCTTGTAGATATCAGGTAATTTGTTAAATTCCTGTCGTCCCACAGCTTCATGCTCAGATATCCAAAATGGCTCTAATGTATCTTGATTATGCCTTCATTACATAATGATGTCAGAATCTTAGCAGTTAAGGAGGTGGACTGAAATCACAATACTGAAATCACATACACACTGAGTGTGTGTGTCCCCACAGACCTGCAAAACTTATATCTTCAACAGTGTTAAATGCACGTCTATATTTTCATGGAAATTAGACATGAGAGCATCAAGTATCAAGCAGCAAAGTCTCATACTCTAATATGATTTTGTTAATTGTTTTTCATGCTAAATCAGCTCCCTGAGAAATTTCTTTCATCCTCCTTTTGCACTCCATTTTATTGCAGCTCCAAATTGCAAGGAAACCAGTAACAGATCTTTAAGTCTTGAGTGCAACCAGTTGAAGACAGGAATTAAGATAACCAAACTAAAGCAAGTCTGATTTATCCACAGTTGTACAGTTTCTGTTACTTATCCTGATATATATTTTTTTTAGCCCTTGGGATATACAAAAACAGATCTTATAAGGAGAATAGAAAGCTAGTGCTGTCCTTTACAACCTCAGACCAAATTTTCAATGATTAGCCAGCCTTAAGCAGAGCCAGATGAGACCTCCCTGTTGCCCGTTGGACATGTCCTTGATATCTTAGGAAAATACTGTTGTGTTACTTTAGAAACAGAAGCCAACAACAAATGCTGAATGGAGGTGGCCAAGAAAAGTGACAGAGTTAAATGGCTGTGTCATAGCTGGCAGAGAACCACATGAAATTATCCAGGCCTTAGATAACTGAGATCGAATATGTTCTCAAGCAAGCTGCAAAGCAAGAGGAAATTCCAGTAAATCATTTACTTAATGAGATCAATGTGCAATAGATCTTTTTCCTCTCCTACAAAGTTAATATTAGTATTCTGTTATCATCCTTTTTTTTCCTGTTTGCTAAGTTATCGTGTGAGATGCCAACGGGGTCTGGCACTGTTTGGGGTCTGATATTACTCATAAATACGCTGTGTGAATGAGGAGCAACTTATTTTTTTTCATGAAACACATCTCTGCTAAGAAATGCAAACTCTTCAGAGTTTGTGGCCAACCTGTATACCTTCTCTGGTCAGCTAAGTAGGAGCCAGGATTATCAGAGCCTCCAGATTCCCAGTTTGATCCTGTTCCTACCACTAAGAGCTTCAGAGGCACCTTTTATATTCTTAGGTTTTTTTTAGTATTTGTGTTTTGTAATGAAACATTACAGAATTTAACTTCCGTGAAATAGTTTCAGTGGTTTTGCTTATTACTGCAATTTAGAAGGAACATTTCCTAAAATCCTGAGATTTTTCACTTACGTACAATTTTGCCTTCTGGCCACTTCAGCAACCACACTGGAGTCAGTGGAATTATAGCTCCCTTGCCCAGTTAAATCTGCTCTATGTTCGTGGACAAATTCAAACCTTGTGTTAGCAAGCACGGTTTCAACCACACTTGTGGAGGTTTCAGAGTCTCAGATTCCAGCCACTTTTTTGAAAGTGTGTGGCAGTCAGAGGACAGAAACCTTATTAATGCTGCCGGTGAGGGAAAGAGGGTAATGTGAGCTCAGATGTTGTTAGACACCAGAGAATCCACATGGAAGAGAGCCCAAATACATGCTCCAACCACCTGAAAAACTAAAGAATAAAGGTCTATAAAATTTAACACGAGAATTTACAGGAAATCAGGCCCCTTTGGTCCCAGTGTTCTCCGAACTACCTGTTTAATAGGCTCAATTTTCTATGTACACCTTCAACAACAATAGCCAAAACAGTATCGTTCTGTAGTCAAGGACATACGAGGATCACAAGCACTTTTGCACAGCAGCTCTTAACAGCATTGTCCTTTGCCTCTGTGTCCCACTGCACACCATACTGCTCTGGAAACCAAGTACTAAGGATGAAAACCTATGCAACTGGAAAGAAACTTTTGCCATCAGTGTGCAACTTAACAATTGCATCCCACAGGGGCTCTTGTTACCCCCTTTGGAAGTGTTTGTGTTTGATTAGTCTGGTCAGCCATCTAGTGCTATCCATCAGGCAGCAGGAGAGGAATAGGCTGACAAAGATGAACAATTGGTATTTGTTAAGTTTAAGAAGAGCTGCTTGCATGATTTGGAGCAACTGCTTCTGAGATCTGATTACTGTTATCCTTCCCCCACCTTTGAGTTTCTTCACTGCAGGTAAAATTTGATGGGAGGATTGTGTCTGTGTATTCCCGTGCATTTTTTTGCTTCACACCTATGACAAAGAAACAGTAATATGGGTGAGAGCCTCCCACCATTATCCCACGGACCCTTGAAGCTGGCAAGGGCTGGTCCTGCCCTGAAAAGAAGCCACATTGCCAGCCCTTGGCATGTGACGGAAGGGAAGCCTCACAGTGACAGCTGAGAACAAGGGAAGGACAGGGGATGTGTGTCTTTCCACTTTATTCTGGCTGCAAAAGCTTGTGAAGCTGAAGCCTGATGATATTTAGAGAGTTCCCAATGCTTCCAGATGAAGAAGAGGCAAGTGGTTTGAAGCTGCCTGACTATAAACACAAACTCTAAAGGAATGTGAGTAAATGAGCAAAACATACTGAATATAAAGGATCTTCAGGTCTTTGTTTTCATTTTCTTACCCTTAGAATGCTTCTGTGGTTACTTGCATCCACTTACTAAAACCTCTCAAAAATGGAGGCTTTCTTTCTGGTCGTTTATTCATCATTTAGCGTAATCCCAGACTGACTAAAAATCCAGCTTTTTAAAAAAGATTAAATTACCTAATATATTTGTTTTAAAATGACAGGGTAAAAACACATCTGCTGTATATATAGATATATAAAAAGATTGTTTCCTTTTGGAAATACACCTTATGTAACAAAATCAGACTCATGGAATCAGATCTTTAGGTGAAATTACAGAACCATAGGTATGTCAAAGACAGTGGGACAACCCATGGGATGGAATTTCAGGAACAGCTAATTATTTGCTTTTTAAAAAAAAATAATTTCCTTTCCTTAATGAGCCAGCTTTCAGGAAATGATTACAAAGAAGGGAGAAGAGAAGAAGAAATACAGTATTCTGGAAACTAAATATTTTGTTGCTGTTCTTTCTGCAATTTTTGTGGCTAGGACACTGAATGCATTCCATAAGTGAGATTTTGTCAGCATGCCAAATCTACATGGTCTTCTATCTTCTAAAAAAATGCCTTTGATTTTCACAGACTCCAGCCCAGCTTGGGACTTGCGTTTAAAAAAAAGCATATCCTGCTGCTACAGGAAATATTTTTCTCAACACCACTGTATTTTATTTATTTTAATCATATTTAAAAAAGAATATTACAGAAGTCCCAACAGTACTGTTATGCATAACCCAAAAGAGTTCATTTCACCTATTTACAGGAGAAAAGCTCACAGGATTAACACATTCAGAAATGATGTGAAAATGCAAAACGGATTTAAGATTTTTTAAGAAGTCCAAGAATTGAACGCAGTAGGATATGAAACTATTAGCTTTCTTCACATTTGGAGGAAGACCATACAACATACTGAATACAGGGACTGGTTTATTTTATACTGGATTACAGAGGGTACTACTTCATTTTCTAGTAGAGAAACTTATTATTATCACTGTATAAGGCCATTCCAGCGAGCCTGAGAACAGGATATGGGCCCAAAAGTAAATCTCCATGTTCACATATAACCGCATACTGACAACATTCAGGTCTGAACAGTTTAATAATCTTTACTTCTTATATTGGGCCAAGTTCAGATTCAGAAAACCCTTTTCTGCAGATGCAAACTTTTGAGCTGAGATATACAGTGAAAGGTTTGGGTTTCTTTTAATATATCATCCCTATTGGGTTTCTTACAAGTTGCCTGCAAGAAACCCAAGTTCACTGTTATTAATAAAGAGGTTTTGAGAAAGCATTACCAGGCAACCATCATTATTGAACCGTGCTGCACTACTGAAGTATGGGGCTGCAGCAACAGAAGGTTGTTACAGAAAACCACAGTGGTAATCAGCTAGCGCCATAGTTTGTAGGGAACACTCTTAAATCAATGATGTAGCTACATATAAATCTGAGGAAAAAACCCTGGATTATTGGTATTTTTATTGGTGATATGTGACCTGTTTTATGCCCTGCATATTTTCATCCCGTAAGCCTTCGCTTCATCAGGTCTGAGGTCAGTAAATTGTTCAAAACAGTCCTTTGCTGCATGGTAGAAAGTTACCAGCAAGAATGGCCCTCATTTAATCCTGGCAGCAAATTAAGACATCTCACTTCTGATCTAGAGAAATGCGTCCTAATTACAGAAGGCTAACCGGACTACCAACCCAGCTCTCCAAGGGTGATTCACATGGAGAAAATGGAGAAAAGAGGTACTAAGCAGCCAGCCTGCATTGCCCCTTTGTTTACTGTAAGCTACAGAAACAGAGATGACTGGATGAACCTTTAGATTTTGTTATCTATTCTCTAGGAAGTCCTTGTTTCCATGGGTCAAAATCTCTCCTGACAGGGTCCATTCAACTGATAATCATCAGTGTGGGCCTCAGTAAGCCATGGGGTATCTTAAAACCTAAAGGGATGCTTAGCATATTCTGAAAGGCTAAGCCACGAGGAAATGGTTTTGGCAAATGTCACTCAGGTTTCCCAAATGATCCCAACTGATCCTGGTTCTGAAAATCAGATATTTAAGAGGTCTAAAGAAATCATGCATATGCTGTCATTTCAGTCGGGTTAATTTCAGAAGGAAAACATATTGTGGCTGATGATTGATTTTGACAAAACTGCTTTGAAATAAAAGTGATTTTTTAGCACAAAATACTAGTAATTTGTTTGGCCCTCATCAAACGTAGGAATCTAAGTATTTGAGCATGGAGACCTCCAAGACAGACTTTGAGCTTGGAGAAATGTGCTTAGACTGCTACAAATGAGTAAGCTCACATAAACTTGCTTAGACGCAGGGAATAGTGTTTTCCAAGGAATTTTTCAAATTCTATTAAAATTAACTGTATTGTTTTTAATTTTGATTCCTGGTGACCAGAACACTAGCTACTTTTACTATATCAAATACTGCAGTTCATTTCACGCACTGCACACGTGTGAGGTAATGATCCAGCCAAAATGGAGTCTGTGGCAAAATAATGGAGAAAAATATTTTTAAGAATCTCTGGTCAGCATATTTGCTTTATTTTCTTTACTACCTTTTTAAACCATCATATCCTTAAGTTGATTTTAAGTGAAATGTGTGCAAAGATATGTTTAAATTTAATGAAGTAACCCCTTATGGATGGTGAAATGACTTCCTAATTACATTTTATGTTCTCATGGTTCTTGAGTTTTTCATTTTCCACAAATGGAACAGATTTATATGAGTTCACATGACAGCTCCAGCTCGGCGAGAAGTGACCATGACTGCCAGAGAGACTACTTAGCCTTTAGATACATCGGCGAGGTAGTACTGTATGTTTAATAGAACTAGGTGTAAAGTGATGGTTCTTTTTTCACTGTTTATTGCTAAGCCAACCTGCTATAAAACATTGATCTTTCAGATACAGGAGACACATGACTCCCATGCCACTAGGTCCAGTAGGCTTAACCTGCTGAACCCGAAGTGCTAAAAGGACTTAAAATGTAATCATTAGTAGATTTTTGCAAGCAGCTGGTAAAACAAGACTTCTAGGCAGTCAGGGTGCTTTAATTTATTTCTTAATCCTGCCAAATCAGCAGAAAAGTATTTTAACTTAGTTCTACTTGGCCCACAAAAGGTAGGATTCTAACAGGACGGCACAAAAGAAAGCATCCATGCAGGTGGAAAATGATAAACTCTATGTAGTGATGGCTATCAGCTCTGAGGTCCACATTTCTAATGCTGCTCTGGAAGAAAAAAAAAAAGTAGGAGAAATACTATATCATGTTTTGGCTCAGCCTTGCTAGAAATAAAGTATTACTTTTTTTTTCAAAACACCAGCAGTATCCTACTTAGCCTTTGCAGCCTCTATTAAATCCAGCACATTGTACCGAGACAAAAGAGATCAGGGAACTTCCCCTTCTTTCCTCCCCATCCAACTCAGAGCTCGTTTGTCAGCAAGAGTTATTGCCCTAACAAGCAACTTACAAGTCACCCATTTGTAGTTGCTGACTTTCCACATTAAGGGAAAACATCGCAATGGGCAGCCTTTACAACCAGGTTTCCCATTGTTTAAGCTTGACCCTGCCAGTGTTTGCACACAAGATGTCAGGGTAAATGATAAGGACCACACCTTTGAAGGCAAACAAAACCTACCCACAGAAATAAAATTCATAATTTTTTTTCTCAGTTGGTACTTTCTTTCAGATTTTTGGGATACTGAAATACATCATGATCCCGCTTTCTCCTCAGTTCATCCCTAATTGAACAGTGAAATCTGCGGTGCTTCTTAACTATAGATATTGACTAGGGTACAGGCGTTGCTGTACAAATACATGTCACACACTTATTTTCATCTCATTTAGATGTTCTATATAATTGAATGCAATCTACAGACTTGATCTCTTGCCATGTAGCACACACAGGAAATCCTGGAATAATATCGAAAGACCGCGTTGGACAGAAAGTGAAAACCTTTGGTTTAACATGCTGACAAGTCTTTTAAAGAAGCAGAAACTCACAAAAAGAAAAGCCCTTAGTGCCCTTGAGATCATAATCTGCAGCTCTGGCTGACTGGACTGATACTACCTGAACTGAAATTTGAATTAATTCTCATGAATTAAATGAACTATTGATTGATTGAGTGGCATATAACAAGAACTTAAAAAGCAAAATGCAATGGCTTTTAAAGAAAATTTATGAGACAAGTAAGAGAGAAGACATGAGAATAAGCATGTTGAAAGCATTCAGTAGAAAGTTTTTTTGTTATATTCCTTTATTAAAATGTTACAAAAAAATCTCCAAGCTATTTGCCTTCAACACTAAAAAAAGCCCTGACCAGAGTGCATGTCATGCTTTTAATACCATCTGCTATGAAACCCAAACTTAAAGCGAGGTTTAACTGTCACTTTCCTGAGTGGGTACAGAATTCATGGCTGCAGGTTCGTTAAGTCTCATCCGTTATATTATACATTTTGCTCCCTTGGCAAACAAAGGTGTTTTTCAGTTTGGAATCCGCAAAGATCTGGCAGTCAAGTCAAGCCTTAACCATCTCGTGTGCCGAACAAGCATGCTGCAAACCAATGTGGTTTTTCAGATGTTGCTGAAGGCATATTCTAACCACGGCTGATGTTACAGAGATAGAGCTAGCAGTATAATTTGGCTTCTGTTATCTTTATTGCTAGTGATGAGGCACAAACCAAAAAGAGCTCATAGAGAGCTTGGGGAGTTTTTAGTTTGGAAAAATACCTTCCAGCTGAAAAGTGAGTAAACATAGTAAGTATTCAGTGGGAAACAGTAAATATAGATTCTGATAAAGTGATTATTAGAGTCATATTTTAAGGACAGAGTTGTTCTTCCAGGTAGTGTCATCTACATCTACCCAAACCTACTCACAGGGCTGCATAACCAGCCTCATAGATTCAAAGCCACAAGCCACCCACTACTTGAAGAAAACTTTCCGTACTTGTAAAATACATGCAATATAAGATTACTGTGCTGGTTATCAGGATTTCAGACTTCACAAAAATTTGCTGATGTTATCCAAATGTAGCCTTATTATCTATCAGAATAATTACCTATTCAGTAAGAACCAGATACAAACAAAAGCCAGAGAAACTGGTATAATAGTCTGCAGTGAAAGAGAACACGGAAAGCTATAAATCCATTCACTTTATATTATATTCACATATAAATGAATTCTGATCAGAAATGTACTTGCTTGAAATATACCTTTTAGTAGTTCATTCTTGTAGTTCCATGCTTTTTTCATTTTATAACAAGGAACTAACTACCACAGAATTGCCAGCTTCTGTTTTACTGTAAGCCATTAATTTTGGAGTGTATTTACACAGAAGTTGCTCTGGCACATTTCTGTTATTACAAAAGTAACTGTGAAATAGAAAGAGTGGAGCTGTGAATGTGAACCACTTCAAAAACCTAACTGTGTTTTTTAAGCACCATTTTCTAAAGATCCAGTTCACTTCCCAGCACTGAATATGTCTTTGGGCTTTTGCTTCAGACCCTTCCCCAGTCAGAAGGACTGCGATCCCAGGCTCAGAGGCAAATAACCTCCTTTCCTGAAGGGCAGCAGAAACCTCCGAGGACTCAGTCCCTGGGAGAAAGGGCGTCAGGAGGACAGTTGGGTGCCCTGCACTGCTGTGTCCCCAGAAGCTTGCTTTTGCAGTAGGACATTGATGCCCAGCTCATACCTGATTAAAGCCTGAACTGGTGTCTGCTGCACCCCTGGAAAAGAAGGAGAACGAACGCAGCAGCAGCTGCCTCCTGCGGTGCTCACGGGTTTGTTTTGTGTTTACGTCAAGCTCATATCCTGACACCAGACTGCAGATGTTTTCATGGACAGTGCAACTACTGCAGCAGTTAGTTAGATCAGCTCCGTTTTTCAAATTTCTGTAAAGTTTTATATTCTGACACCTGAAAAGCACTTTTAATTGATAAAATGCAGTAGGTTTATTCCTCTCTGACTAAGAAAGAAGAGAGAGGAAAAACTGGAGCAGGAGCTGCAACTTGATCTGAGGGACACAAGAAACACAGCAGATATGGCAAAAGACAAGTGCTGGTTTTGTTACACAAAAAGGATATAAGAAGTTAAATCTTATTTTACAAGGTGTCCTAAATCATATACCTTAGTATCTGAAATTAACATCACAACCGGAATTTGTTAGAAAGCATAAAAAATGCATTTAAAACAAACATCCATACCTCTTCTGTAGGCACATATATACCATTTATATACCCTAATATGTACTTTAATATGGAGACTTTATTTTGAAGTTATGATTACGAAGTTTTCACTTACAAGTCCTGGGAGTTAGCAGGAGAGAGAAAGAGAAAGCAGGAATAAAGTTCTGAACATGTAGGATTCCAGGATTAATACCCTCTAAACCATACCTGATAGATGCTGTCAGGTCAGTACACATAATTCATATGGAGTATTTTTAGGGGATGGAACATTCCTCAAGAATGTGAGAAAATGAGGTGGTCAATCAGGCTGGACCAGAATTCTTGCATGTAGAAATCAAATGAACTCAGCAAAACTCTGACTACCTCCTTTGCAACTGTGGCTACACAGTCATAATGACTGCACATGAATGTGTGAGGAGGAAAATTAAATTGAAGCTCCACATCAATAAAGTGGAGTTCAATGGCAAAAGAAGCCTCAGGCAGTGAATGTCTTAGAATGAAAAGGATTACTTACTAAAAAAAATCTCTAAATTGTTTCTATTAGCACTACATACGATTTTCTGAAAGTACAGCAGAAATTTTGGCTACAAAAATGAAACATGAAACTCCTCCTGCCTGCCAGTTTTAATCAAATATCGAGCTCAGCCTGAACCTACGCAAGGCTGAAATGATGCTGTTGGAAGTGAAGCTGGCTGTCTCCCATTAAAGGCCTGCAAGCTTTTTTTTTCTTTAAGGTTGTGTGAAGCCTTGGAGTCTTATCTGACTCCTTACTGAGTCTGGATGAGTGGGCAACATCCCAAAAATACCTTCTCACATCTTTAGCTTTATGGGGAGTTTCATCCCTTCCTCCCGCTGAGGCCACAATATCCTCTGCATTTGTTACCTGACGGCTGTGTTATTACAGCCTCCTGTTTCTGAAGCCAAATGTAAGACAACGTGCCGGCTCCAGATGCAGCAGAAGGAGGCCGTCTGCCCTGTGCCTGCCTTAGATCACTGTAATCACTTCAGGCCAGTGCTCGGGTCCTCCTTTCAGCTCCAGGTAATTCCTGATGCCAGTTCACAACCTTTAGTGTATGAAGCCCTGCTGCAGCCGCAAACCTTGAGGCTCAGAACAAAAACTTTTGGACCTAGGGACAAAATATTTTTTGAAGGCAATTCAGCACTGGAAAAATGTCCCTGTGAATATCAGGTGAAAACAGTGTACGACCATCTTTAGAAAACAAAGGAAAACTTCCTCCTGGAGAATGCTTTCCATCAGAAACACTACTTGCTTCGAGTTTCAAACTTTCATTTGCCTTCTCAAAAAGCCACTAAGCGCAGGCTGAGTTTTGATCCAAAAAAGGCAGAAATGCTAGATGCTGCAGATATTCAGTAGCTGTTTCACTGGAGCTGGAGACCCACATGCAGGCTAGATGGCAAAGGCCAGAAGTCACCACTTCAGGCCATGGTTCAACGGTACAAGTCCGACTTTAAATTTCTAACTCCTAACACCAAAGACAGATGACAGAAATCACTGGCCTGGTGCAAACTCCCTTGACCAATGCAACTTCTTCAACAGGCAACAGGCTTCAAGTTTAATCAGGTACCAACTTTCACCACGCTGCCAATATAAAACTATCAGGAAAGCCTATGCCAGAGTAAATTCTGTGTTATGTGCTCTGCCAAATTTGACAGAAAAGTGATCCTGTGCCCAGGTCTGATTTAAGTCCAAATTTCGCTGCTAGATAACAGCAGTGTGCACAGTTTCAACAGTAATGCTTATGGAACTAGCGCTTACCTTTCAATAATTTCTTTTTTCATCATATTTTAACTACTGCTTACCTCTAATCTTGCTGTTGCTACTGCCTAAGGATTTTTCCCTGTATAAATTAAGTAACAGAATCTTCCCCAGCCTCATGTGGATTTATACATACAAACGTGTGTGTGTGTGAACAAAGTTTGTGCATGATCAACAAAAGAGGCCAGCACATACTTTACTATGTATCTGCCTACTTTACTCTGTATCTGCCTACAACTTTTTCTAGGAAGCCAAACACACAATCTCATTGATAAAATAGCTATCACTGATAATTTAGAGGCTGCTGCCATTTCCATCCCAAGCTCTTGCCCACCAGGTGCAAATCTTTATGCTTCTTTAAGACTTCTTGAGCCAACTGCTTTACTTTTATCGGTTTCCTTATAGTTCCCCACGTAGTGTTCAATCAGACTGCTGGTGTTCTTCTTCTGTAACCCCATGACCTGGGGGCAGGTGGTGGTCGTGCCCTGTAGCACTAGCAATCTGGGGCAAGGTCCCCCGACTGAGAGTTGTGTGCAGTGGATCCCCACATGCTGTGGGCACTCACACTCCCAGCTCAGCGGGTGGGAGTACCCCCACCACTGACCTGGCAGCAGCAAAGGCAAACTGCATAGATTTGAAAATTGCCCCTACTTATGCTTAATGACTGGGAAAGAAGTGTGAGAACTTCAGGACACTGCCTGTATTCAAAGACATTTCCAAGGATTTAAACAACACACGCTTTAAATTAAAGTCTTCGAGGAAAAAAGTGAAGCATGACAGTATGCATACCTCTCAATTCAAACTTTGAAAGAACTGCACAGAACATCTCCTAAGAGTATCAGTCACTCAGTTGCTGATGCCATTGCCATATATCCTTCTCCTTGATAACCCTTCTGAGGCACTGTGGTTCAAAGTCCTGCATTAGGTGAGCATTTGAAGTCTTTGGCTAAACAGAGTTTCAGGATGATGGTTATTTTTATCATTGTTAAACTACTTACGGTACCAGTTCTGTGTAGCTGACTAGTGTGGGCTTTGCAGTAATGCCTGAAAGTGTGTAGAAGTGAGCAGTACTCTGTTCAGACTGCCAGACAGCCAGAGATCCTGAAAAAACATCAAAAAGAAATCTGCAAATTTGTCCCAGAAAAAAGTATCAGGTAGAAAAACAGGAAATGTCTGTGGAAAAACAGACATATGGGAGCTCTAGTTCTTCCATAATCTTCCAGTAGAAGTCTGGGCAAAGAATTCAACTTCTTGTAGGGTGGAGTTTTATCAATTTATTAAGAGTTTAATGATGTGTGAAACCTGGACTGGTCCCACCTAGTCCTTCTCACCTAAAAACCACTCATAGAACAGGCTCCCCCTGTATGTGTATAACAAAAAGATGACTCATAGAAAAATGAGTAGAGTGTGTTTATTTGTACCTGTGAATTCCTGATGTGCATATATATATAAATACACATGCATACAGAGATGAAAATTACTATGAGTTTCTTCAAAAAAATCCAGCCAAAGAATACTCATAGTTTGTGGGTCAATTCACAGTGCTTCAAAAAAAATAATAATCTAAACTATGTGTTTCAAAAGATTCACTTCAACAGATAAAGTACTGGTTTAACTTCCAAGATCTAAATTATTATTTTAAAGCAGCTGTCTAGCAAAGCTGAGGTTAGCTTAACAAAAGGGCTGGCTGAAGATACAGTTTTTGCTCATCTTCCAAAATACTGAATTAAAATGAATATTTGACAAAGAGGACTGCAAAACTGGCCATTTTACACAATTCTCATTTTCGTCTGAGAGGTTTATAAAGCTTTTACCTTAGCTGCTAATTGATAATGTTAGTTTTAATGAAGTAAGGTAGACGTACACATTATAAAATACTTCTAGCAGATAGACCAGGAAGCAGAACAGGTTATAGCGGAAGACAAATAGAAAAGCTTGGTTTATTGAGCTCAGATTATGCCAGTTCAGTATTTCTCAGTCTTGCAGGTTCTTCTTTATTTTTTCTGCAGAAAGAGGCCAGAACTCTTCAAGAAGTAATTTAAAATGGCAAAAGTAACATTTTTCTTTACCTCTACCTGGCAAATTTTCAGAGAGATACATTTACTGGATGGAAACTTCCTGCCTGGACTGGCTGTCCGTTAGTATGAGTAATGAGCAATCCATCCATCATTAGGGTTAGTAAGTTTTCCATTTCATCCTCTTCCCCCTTTAAGTGCATGATTTAATTCACAGCACATAAACATTTATGCAGAAACCTTGTAAAAGCAAAACCATGCCCAGTATTTCGGTCATATATGAGACAACTATAGGCAGGTGGAGAGACTCACTTTAAAACAAACTCATGTCCAGTGTTTGTTCACAATATCTAATCTCTCTATTATGTGTCTGTGCCTAATTCACATTAATCTCCTTTTCTTTTTTCCCCTCCATACATACAGATTTCACATTTGGCACTGCTTGGAGCTAGAGCTGCTACATACTTGAAATTTGTTTCTGGGACAAATACGAGCTCTGGGAGAGGTTGTCTTATCAATAGGTTATAGGCCTAAGACGTGGTATCGCTCACCTTCGGTTCCCTGTCCTATTGCAGATTCCTTCCTCCCCTGACCCATGTCACCTTGGGGTTGCTAAGCTTCAAGAACCAGGTGGGTGTATGGGGAAGAGTTGTCGTGTGATATCTGAACATTCAATATTAATCTCAATGCAGAAAAAAACCTGCCTTCCTGTTGGAGGAGGACGATTCCAGCTTTCTCTTTTCAATGAAGTCTTTCTTTGGGTTTCCTCTTGCTCCTTAGAGCCGAGGCTGTGGCATCTCACAGCAGGGTGGGTCTAAGACCATCTGGATGCTGGGGCATGCATAAGGGGCTTCGGATGGCAACACTGCAATTACCATGTGGGCAGGTATTTGCCCTTTCTCTGCTGGGAAAAGCAAAAAATCTTACAGCTCAGAAGAGTGGGGCCCTTCTCATACCTTTGAGACATGGCAGGAAATCCCTTTTAGTCAGTGTGAGTTTTCAGCCACTTTTCCTGGGTTTTTCTTTGCCTCCTTGAAGGTTAGTGACCTCAGCCTATAGACAGTGCACTTGAGGCAGAGGCAATCAGTCTTGACCTCAGATTCCAGCATCTGAGGAGCTTTTCATGGACTTTTAGTGACTCTCTTAATTTAGCCTGCAGCTAAGTACGTGCCTATCCCTAGTGAACCTATATGGTCTCTACCAACATTTAAGAAATCAACTCTTGCTTTCCATAAGTAAAACTGATTTCCCTGCCCATTCCCCCAAATCTGCCCACAAAACTGGCTGCTTACTTGCTGCGAATAGAGGGTAGTGGCCTTGAACTACAGGCAAAGCTGTGAGGCAGCATAAGGCAACACTTTCAATGAATGCTCGCTGAACCAAGAATACTTTAAACCCTCCTCCTCCATCACCTCTCCTTAAAATTGAGATTATTAATGAGTCACGTGTACATTCATATTCGTCAGAGCTCTGCTTCAGAGAGAAACAATAGCCAGGTCTGCCTTTCCTTCCTCCTGGGTGGGCAAGCAGCACAATGCTAAAGCATTATCACATCAACTGCTGGGCTAAGAAGCTTGACCCAAAGCCCTGTGCCAGTGAATTACTTTCCCCTGACGTATGGCTTAAGGCTGAGGGATTTGAACACTTAATTGGTGCATTTTCTGCAAAGCTTTAAAGGCTTGGCAAGGTGAGATTCCTGCTAATCGGTGATACAGCTGGGAAACAGCTCCTGCTGTGCACCACCAGCAGCCTCCACCTACAGGAATGTATTGATCTCTTGGAGCTCAAGGGACTTGTATTATCTGAAGGTGTTAAAATAATTTCTAAGTGAAGTCATTCAAATATTGTGTTTCAAATAGCCTTCATAATTTATATCCACTGAGACATGCAACAGCACAGATCTGTTAATGTATGTGAAAAAGGATATCATGACTTTCTCTCACATTATCATGATGAGGTGGCTCTTCGTTACCCAGGAAAACAAAACACATTCCTTGCATCTTTTCCCTTTTCCTGCAAGAATTACTTCAGCCCTCCTCTACAAGTGGGCATTCACAAAATTAACATACAGGGCTTTTTATTCTGTCAATGAAACTAACAAAAAACCTCCCAAAATATCTCCATCCTAAAGATGCATCAGTTTATGAAAAATTTGGGAAACTAAATCTTTCTTCATTATTAGCACCCCTGGAAAACATTTTTCCATTTTCATCCTGCTATTTTACTGTACTTGTACATCTGACTTGCAAAACAATGATCTCTGTAACATTCCATACATTTTGCTGGTATATAAATTACACGACTTCCATTCTTGCTGATTTACCAGTTCTGTCTTGTCAGAAATCTTGTAAACCCACCGAGCTCCTGTGAGCTGGAAGGATTTCTGCACATGAAAGATTTTCAGGACAGACTCATTACTGTTGCTCTTCTGTTTTTCCAAGGAAAAGTACTTTCCCCATTGATTCAGCCAAAATTATCTTTCTATAGAGAGAACGATAAAACTGAAGAGAGCAATTACCATACCCATCAGAGAGAAGAGACTCTCCCTTGAAGAAAACCGTATCCAACCTCAAACCGACAACTGTTCTTACAGGTGAAAGATGTCGTTTGCACAGGGCACACCCCTGCAGTCACACTCACTCAGACGCACATGGAAATAAAATTGATATAGTCTCAAAGTATTAGGGCTGCTTTGGAAGGCATTCTGCAAATATTTGTAATAGTTGAATAAAGTCAATCAAATTTCATTCTTTTTAACATGTAAGCACAGAATAGGGAAGCAGAGGTTGGAAATGTTCATGGAATGCATGTTTAGGGCCCTAGACCCAAAAAGCTTGGTATGAGTACAGATGTAATTTTAATCTTTTTTGGATTTTAATTCCATCAGTTACCCTTTCTCCTTCCCTCTGTTAAATACACGTGAAATTTGGAAGATGGTACAAAATTCCTCTGTCCATTTTCTCCACGCACCTCCATTGTCTAGCAATTTTAATTTTTTAAGTTTTATAGACTTCAAGCCTGCTTTCAGTCCTAGCATCATGTAGGAGTTCTGTGAGAGTCAGAATAAGATGATCCTCACCCACAAGGAGGAACAATCCTGAAAGAGATAATGCAGCTTCTCTTTCATTCTCTGTTTACACTAGCATCACCCATGGCTTTGCAGTGCCCCTCTCAAATTCGTAGATGACAAAGACCTTCAAACAAAACTGGGATCAGCTTCTTAAAATAACTTTGACAACTTAATTAACTTTGCACGCTGGCTTCTCAAGCCTGTCAATTGTAACATAGTTCAAAGATCAATTAAAAGATCAGTTCTTTTTCTCCGTATATGGGAAAGTATTTTTACACTAGCAAATACCAATTTACACTCATTAAGTTCTGTGAATAAGCCTGCTGACATGCTGGGGGTCCCATTGAAACATGCTCTTCACAAATACAGTAGGTGTAGTGTTTACTCATTGCTTAACTGTGCTGAATAAGCTCTTTGGCAAATAAAACCTTTCTTGCTGGCCCCAGTTATCAGAAGATGCGCTACATGCACTCTGCTGCAGTCACTCACCACGTTTTCTCATCATCCTACCAAACGATTTTCAATCAACAAACTTTTCAAATGGTTTGGACTAAATCCCTCTGTGCAGTGATGGTGTAAAACCACTGGTGAGAATTTCTGTAACTTACTGGTGTAGATCTTGCCTATCTCATATTATCCCAACACCCCTTAGTTTGGGCATTTTCCTGTTCTTACATTGTGAGTAGTAAACCATCAGAGTTTCGCGTCAGGACAGCCGTGCAGTCCCGCAGACAGGCTGGCTCAGCAGTGCTGGGCACACAGCTCAGCTGCTCTCCTTACCCCTGGCATGGGCAGCTGCTGCCTGGGTATTTGTACTGGTAAGCTGTATAGAAGCACACCAAGAGTTCCCAGTTAGAGTGTTCTGTTATGGTATATTATGTGTCATAAAAGTCATGTGTCTTTTTCTGATTACTATTTTCTGTCTCACTAAGGTTGATTTCTATCCCAAGATGCAGCAATATCAATAAAATTAATCTTTTAGACCTCTCCATGACTTACATTATTTTATGGTTATTAGTATGTTTGGGTTTTGGAAAGCAAATGAGGACATCAGTGGTGACATTTTGGGGGTTCCTGTGCTTGGTGTTTCACCATGGATGTTTATAAAATCTATTGTCCAGCTGAGGGTTTCCTTTTGCTTGAATCACAGGCTGCCAACACACCTCTGACATTTCAGTTTGCTACACTGTGCTAAGTCCAGCATTCTCTTGACTTCTCACCCATCCCACTCTCTGCCATAGGGTACAGATCTAGAATAAAGCTTGAGTATGCAACAAATGAAGTTTGGGAGCCAGAGGAAAGAAAACAGAAAGAAGATTTTAACAGCACTGTACTTAACAGCCTTTTCCTCACAGGCTTTTGTGTGACCAACTAAAGCTGAACAGGATGGTCATTTTGTAACCCACGCAGCTTTTACATGCATCTGTTTAAAGGTATATAAACAAGCACATACATGCATCCATATCTACATATACACATGTGTGTGTGTTCACCTGCTTGCATATATGCAAAATGTGCAGATGTGGGAGAATTATATGGTGGTGTGACAGGATGAACAAGCCTGACACTTACATGAAAATGTAGAGTAAAATCGGCCACTGTTTGAGTTAGTGAAAACGGAGATGCTGGCCCTTTGAAACGGGTCATGCATCTTCTTTACAGCACAGCACAGAGCTACGTAATCAGTGTCTTTCACTTAAGCAGTGGAAAAATTACTTGGAAGTATTTTAAGAGGAGGAGGAAGGGAAATTCAATTTTATTTGTTGATGTTTCTCTCTGTAAAACCTTAAATATCAAGAATCTAACTGTATGAGGTCAGAAGAAAGCATAAAAACTTCTAACAATGATCTGAAACAGATTGTAATGTATAGAAAAAGGTCAGACCTACAGACTACAGTTAGTACAGACTTTTCCATGGTTAGATTTGAGTTGTATATGCTTTGCCGGACACCTGACATAAAGCTCTTCAGCAGTGCAGGATGTCAGACTTTATTGTTGTAACGTGTAATGAAAAGAGAAATGCTCCATAATAATTTCTTAGTAGTATTTGTTAATGTTGTAATTGGGATGTTTACTGTCTGAATATATTGCTTTGGCTAATGGGTCTATAAGGAAAAAAGAATAGCTCAAGAGAGGCCTCTTGGGGGTGTCAGGAGAAGTCAGGCTGCATAAATTATTGACAGAGGATACTACAACTTTATGGAGTCTATACACCTAAAATTATTTTTTTGTCCCAAATGCTTCATTCCCATTAATAAAAACCCAGCTATTTGAGTGTAATAGGCTGTCTGCTCTTTGTAAACAGTTAGTCAAAACCTTCCAAAGGAAAGACCTGCAAGTTTTCAAGGTTTTTGGCTTCAAGCTTTCCAAGGCTTTCAAGCTTTTGCAGTATGGTAAACATATATGATATACAGGACAAGGTAGCCTTCTGCCTAGGCTAGGACTGCAGATCCTGTTATTTTGGGTACTCGAGCAGATCAGAAAGAGTTTGTGTCATGACAAAGATATAGTCAGATGTTTTAAAAGCTGTGTTTTTTGGGGGGAGGTGGGGGTGTTTTCTATTGTTAAAGGACTCTCTAGGTATATCTGTACTATCCTTGTAAGCAGACTTGGCCATAGCTATGAAGAAGGCCAGTTTCCCCTTTGTTTGTCCCAGCTGTGGAGCCAGGCCACAGGCATCCCCCGCCAGAACATCCCCTACCAGAGCATCCCCTGCTGCCTCCTCCACAGCCAGACTGCCTTAAGACCCCCTTCGGGCCACCCTTGCAAAGAAGGGAATGGACTGCAGGAGACCTGTGTCTGCGGGTTTTTTACCTCTACTCATGGAGGACAAATACATTTAATATTTAACATTTCCTATATTTTAAAAAACAGCTCTGTTACGGCAGTACAAGAAGGGCAACTGACTGACCTCACAGCTGGCTTTAAAGACAAACAGCCAGGCAGTTCTCAGTGCCCTACATGATAGCTTTCCTCTATTGCACAGCAAAACAAGTCACCCAGTGTGCAGATGGGAGGAGCTCACCTGAGTTGAATTTTGGCTCTTTCTATCACAGACAGGCTGTGCTTTGTGCAGGTTTCTGTTCACCCACAGGAGAAAAAGATTTCTTCCTTAAAACATTTGAAACAAACAAAAAAACCCAAAATAAAAATGCATTTCTAACTGATTGCCCTATTAAAATCTCTCAGGATTGTACAAAGAAAGAGAAAGATTTTTTTGAAAACTTCTTTTTAATAACCTGCGAGTGCTGAGTGCACCCCACAAAGCTGGGTGAACTGTGGAAACAGAGGCAGATCAGACATGGGATGTACAGTGTTTGTTTTCTGAGTCTTTGCCCACACAGAGTTTTCTTGCAGCTTCTAAACAAAGGTCCTGGGAAGACAGAACTCCCAACCAACCACATTTTGTTCGGGAAAAATATAATTCTTTAAAAGGGTTTCTCTACTTTGTTTTATTTAAGCAATTGAACCCAATCCTTTAAAGTGACACTTCAATAAATTGTTCTCAAAAAGGATAACATCTTTTAAATCTCTTTTTATCCTGTAAAACAAAGAGTTCTGCCCACCACAGTGGGAGACACACACGTCGCCTAGCTGTGTCTGACTGTCACATATCACACAAGGATGAGATGGGTTTCTGGAACTACCCAAAATGTCTGTATTGTAATAGCTCCAGTTTTCACATCCCTGGCTGATGTTGTCATTTTTTCTTGATTATACAGCTAGCAAGTGTAGGTAGCTGCTATAGCAGGAGTCACATAAACACTGTAGTTCTACACTGCAGATACTCTCAAATAGAGTCCAGCTCTCTGCTTTGCCTTCAAAATAAAGTGTGTGGTATAATTTCCTTGCCCTTGGGGATAATCAGTCCCTCCTTTTTGCATACTGCAAAATCCAGTTTTCTATTAGTCTAACCACTGACACCAGTGGTTACAACAGAAATAAACAAGAGTAGCGTGGAGATGAATGAGACTATATGGAGCTATATTGTAAATATGTCCCCCAAGGTGGTTTGTTTCTCCCCCGATGTTTTCTGCTACTGTTATAGAACTTGCAGGTGAAGGTATTTTCCAAAACAAACCTTCTCAACAGGAAGAATACTCACAAGAATCCTGACTCTACTTCACTCTCAGTCCCTTTGGCATGGTTTATCATAATCATAGATGACTGGAATAATTTATTTAAATTGGAATTATGACTAAAAAGTAGCACCTCAATGACATGAAAAGCCATTTCAATCCACTTACATAATCAAATGAGTTGTACATAAAGATATCTAGGGATCATTGAAGTAGAGATCAGCTTTTTCAGTCTTTGAAAGGAAATATTTCTTTAGAATAAATCAAGAACTGCTGTTATTTGAAGTATTTCCCCCCTACCCCCCCCCCAAAAAAAAACCAACAAACCCAACAAAAAGAACCCCAAAACTCAAAACCAACAAACAAACCAACAAAAAACAACCACCCTAGACTACAAACAATGCATCAGGGTTACACGCTCGGTGTTTTATTTCAGGAAATTACTGATTGGTGAAGATCTCATGGTAAAGAAGTGAGAAGGACTCAGGCATTTGGTGTCTGAGCTGAGACAGACCAGCCTGTCTTCCTGCTGCAGTGACTTTCAGTCTCGCTAAGATGCCCATAGGCCTTGTGTTTGCATCTGCTGGCGGTCATTCAGAGCAGGCACTCTCACTTACTGGTCACGCTTGTGGTATGCTGATTAAATTCCTTCTGGTTTTTGGTCCCTGTATCTATACCTATCAGTTTAATACTACTTTTGCTCTTACAGGAGTGATGGAGGCTACTAGCATTGAAGTGTGTTATATATGTCGTGCAAATTCAATAAAAAACAACCACAGAAAACCTAGAAAATAAAGTAAAATGAAGTAGCCCAAAATACAGCAATTGAAGACTGAATTTGGGAGTCAATAACTCTGATATTTTATTTTTATTTCCGTTCTGATTTTTAGTTAAATATGTAGATGGCTCGCAAAAGATCTGTACTCTAATATTTCCATTTGCTGAGCGAAATCACAGTTAACGCCATGAAGGAAGATGCTGAGAGACTTTTTTTGGTGTTTTTTTTTCTTTTTAACTCACTGAAAGTTTCTTCTATAGGCCTCTTCTAATACCAATAAAAATGATAGTTAAACAGGCAGATTTTACTGATGTCATTCTGAGTTAGAGCACGAATTTTGCCTAAAGACAGAAGAAAAAATTAGCACTGTACTGCTGCCCATTTTTTGGTTTTGGGTTTTTTTTTTTGGGTTTTTTTTTTTTAGTGTATTTCAAAGAGAAACTAAAGGTGTTCCTTACATCTGCTTTTAAAGTGAACTGTTGACAGGGTAGTTCTGCTTTACCCTGCTTCTCTTCCAGCTTGTGCATTTATCTCTTTAGCTTTCTGAGGCATGTTGTCTCTCTTTGTTCTGATAAGAATAATCCACTGATTCTCCTTTCTTTCTCTGCAGTATTCACATGGAGGCTGGCATAAACTGACATCTGTATGGCATTCCTCCCACTGAATGGTGCTAGGAGTGGTGGGCTGTGGGAGAACAGGTCAGCTGGATGACCCTTGGGGCAACTGGGCTGACTCTTACCCCTAGAACTGCTGACTGTTGCCACAGCACAGTGTATTCATATTTTATAACATCACCCTTTAGAACTTTTCTGTGGGGTCCAAACACTAAGTGGTTTACACCTTCTGGGACACAATCCTCTAGAGATTGTACATGTACATTTTAACCTGATTTCCAGGTAAAAAAAAACTTCTGACCTGGCTCACGTAGCCTTTGGTCAGGTGGAGGGAAACTGCATAAAAAACAGAAGAATCTGGAAGAAGAAAAGATTAGGATGGAAAGCCAGCTGTACTTCTTAAAGGTTTGACATCTGCACGGTTGTCTATGCAGACAGACCCCATCTGTAGGGGTCAGTCCTACTCTGCTGGAATGGTGGGCTTGCAGGGACAGGACAACGTGGTTAGCTCTGATTCACTCTGTAGATTTGCTGACTTGCTGTCTGATATATTGTTCTCGATCAGTATGAAAAGCACCGTTATTAAGCCTTGAAACCCATCCTGGTTGCAATTGTACAGACTTCAGCAGTTCCAATTTAATGCATTCTTTAGGAAGCCAAATATTATTTCCTTGCCCCCCTTCCTGTAGTAGGAATTTTTATCAAGGAGCTAGAACAGTGAATTTGAATCTACAATAATTTCTGTATGCTTTGCTGTACTGGAGGATAGAACATTTTGAAACTAGTACGAAATTCAACTGGAACTAAAAAAGGGGGAGAAGTCTGAGGAAAAACTTTTTAAAAAAAAACCTGTCTCCTAAAATAGAAAAAAATTGCCTTCTGCTATTTCTCAACTAATAAGAAAGCCTGTAACATTTATTTCTACTTCCTTGCAAATCCTAAGAATTTTCACTGTTTAATGGCATTGCCAAACCAAAATCAATTGCAGCATAGTGCTACAATGTGCCTGTGTGCCATTGCTGTTTCCATGCTCACCATTCTGCTTATAGGTATTTCATTATAAGAAGAAGTTGAATACATAAAGAAGTCAGTTTTCATTTCATAATGGGAGATGTGTGTTTTCTGTCTATCCTTATGCCCAAAAAAGGGCAGAGGAATTTACACAACAGAACAGAGAAAATGCTCAACAACAAATTGCTACACATCTGAATATTCTCTACTGCCTGTTTATCCAGATAAACATTTTGCGTCAATTTCAGTTACCTGCTTTTTTGAGAAGTAAACAAACATAACTTATTTGCAAAATCAGTGGTCAAATATTGATCCTAAAATTTCAGTGATTTAAATTTTCAGCACTGGAGTTTATAAGGAAATATTGTGGGTACACCAAATCAGGCTCTGATCTTCAAAGTTAAAATTAATGGGATCACTCTTAAACTGAAAATTAATCTACCGGTAAATACTTGGAGGGCTGGGATTAAAAAAAGAAAAGAAAAAAAAAAAAACCCACAAAAAAACCCCAACCAAAAAAACCACCAAAACCCCAACAAACAACAAAACCAGAAAAACACTTTTTGCAGTTAACAGTGCAAAGAGACGTTTTACAACTTCCTTGTAACTGTGCCATTCTCATTTACTCTACCTGCACCCAATGGAGCTTTCTTTATACACCTCCACAGCTAATCGGATTGTGCACTACTGAGACTTCTGCTCACAAATATAACTACCCTAAAACCATTTTTTACCCTCCTTTGCTTGGCTGCTGGTTTAAAAGATCCTCATTGTTTCTTTTCTTTGTTACTCCCTAATGCTACTGCTATGTTTACCTAGCAGCTTTCGTGAATGCAATAGTTTGCAGCACTGGCACCTGAACCTTGCCTCTCCATTCCCTCCATGCCCTAAGCTCTGGCAGAAGAGGAGGAGGAAAGAGATAGCTGACTGAAGGACAAACTGAGAGAATGAGAAGGACAACAGCTGGATAAAAAGATGTAAGAAGCACATGGGAAGCACACAAGGTCATGATTCAGGGATCAGTAATGACAGTGAAGTTGATTGACATGGAGACTGACAGGGGTTAAAGTTATCTCTTCTTTTCTTTGCCTCAGTATGCTTTCAAGTTGCTATGCAAAGGGGATCAATCCTACTACACATTTAGAACTTGCAGAACAAAGCTCTTATTTTCTGCTCTGCAAAGGAAAATGTACTGCCACATCACTATTTCTGTCTGAGACTTCCTTGAAGACATTTCCTTTAAGGTTTGATACAGTACAAGCAATACTACCCCAAAAACCATGTAAAGGGATTTTGTTCAGCAAGGCAGAGCTTGAACTCCCTGCTACATGCAGACCTGTAACCCATTTTTCTTGCTTCATTTAAGAAAATGTTGTGTCTGTCAGCCAGTGAAGTTTCTCCTGTCTGTCAAGTGACACTTGTCAAGGCTTAAGCTTCTTCCCTACAAGAAGATAGGCGAGCATCCTTGTCAAACAAATAACTCTTTCAATGTTGCATTCAGTGTTTGCTTACAAGAAGGTCCCTCGCACCCACTACATGATTTTCAGCTGAGAACTTTCTTCTTGAGTTCTCCCCGAGTTATTTTCCCAATAGCGTAGGGGAACATAGCAGAGGAATGACTAACACCTTCCAGCCTAACTAACCTTTGGTGTGTGGTGATACAGCCTTTTGGTGAATGCAATAGAGTGAGATTTCAAGTTGCCAACAACATAAAGCTCCAGTAAGGGCCATTCTTGTGGCTGAGACACATTGATTTCAGACAGGGATAAAACTATCACCACCATAAAGCCGTGTGAGTTCATTCTCCACACCACGTAGTACTGGCTTATGATCAGTGACTATCAGGCTAACTGCGGTGGGTTGCCCATCATATGGGGGCTACTAGCTACAGCTTTGGCAAAACTGCTTAAACCTGAGAGTCCCATTGCCTTACTCCTTCCAGACAAGGCTGATTAAATAATCTGAAAACATCTATGAGCATGACAACGTTGTGGAGGTCTTCAATATCAGCATGACATTCAACACAATGCATCTCTATTTCAAAAGTTAATTGAAAACCCCATGGGTGAAAAAAGCTTATGCAACATTTTCTTTACTCATAACTCACTGCAGGATACAGTGATGTCTCCCAGCTCACTGTGATGGATAGACTCAGAACAGCATCGGTTGACATTTTCTGTCTTGGCCCTTTAATATGTTTTATGTTTGCACAGTTGCAATGAACATTCTCCACTGCCTTTAATCCTGGCTGATAAATGAAGCATGAGTCTTCCTCTAACCTTGGATACTCTCACAGCTGATGCTTGCTTGATATGATCCGCATTTTTCCATGTACTCTGTTGGAAACTGTCCAGTTAGCTCTCCCCAGCTATTGAATGAGCATTGCCATTGACTGCTTAATGCTCTTCCTAAAAATTATTAGTCATGCCTGCTTTTTTACCATAAAATAATCATAAATATAATTTAATCAGTTTCCCAGGTTGTATAAAATCTATATTAAAAAGTCAAGAATTGACTTAGAGTTCCTACAGCAAAAGGCAACAGAAAATCCTTGGACAAATAGGGATTCTGTCTCATTGCCTGTAAACTGATCTAAATCTAAAGCCACGCAGTCAATCTCTGTGTCTGTTAAATATTTATACACAGGAAAGCAGTCTAATTCTGATGCCATGTCTGGAATGAGATGAGCGTGAAAAAGAAAATTATATTGCTAGGAATAATTGCTCGTCCTTTCTTTATCACATGTCAAAATTATACTTGAGGAGCACTTGTGATATATGGCTCTCCATGTATCTTTCCCCTTCTAGTTTATAACCTTTTTAAAGCACACACTTTACTAACAAAAAAAAGCTGCAGATCAAAGCATGACAGTTGACACCACAAAAAGAAAGAGGCAAGGTTACTGGAACAAAACCAAGAAGTAAAACTGATGAAAAGCCTTCAACTACAGAGTGAGCTGATGAAAATCAGTGTGCACTGCATGGTTTGAATAAAAAAAGGGATGAAATGGAAGAGAAGCAGGAAAGACTGATGAAAACCAAGGGCTGAAGACTCATGAAGACTGGCTCGAGACTTGGGTTTTATAAGGAGAAACTCTGTAATACATTTAGAATTTAATGAAGAAACCACCGATTGTGGCATCAAACCGCAAGACAGAATGAGGAGGAAGGATACTGAAAAAAAAAATTCCTCTCATGGGTAAAACTATGAAAGGTGTTAACAAACAAATCTTTCCACCATTGATCTGAATGTTTCAGAAAGCACATTGCTGTGTCTCTTGCTATTTTTTGAGCCCTAAAAATGGCTGGACAGCCCACAAATTGCCTAAGTTAGCCAGCAGCTAGAATGGGCTCTGATTCAATATATGGCTTCAGCTGCTTTCACTGAAGCTCCTACCAACCCCAGAAAGGAGTATTAGAAGTTATTCTCTTACATTATAACTTACTCCTCAGTAAATCTTGTGCTGCCATAGCTTCCTCCATGTATATAGTCAATGCAATTACATTCCCACACACCCCAGCAATAAATCCGTTGAATATTACCAGTAAGACTTTTCATTCCTTACAAAGTTCAGTACACAACTTAGGATCCTTGGAATCTCAACTCTTATGCCATTGATGTAGCCACTAAAATATTGTCTTGCCCTCCACCATCTAGCCAGTAAAGTGTGGGTAAATGAGCTTTTTAATGCTACCTTAAAAAAGCAAATCAGTTTTGGCCACAGAATACTGCATTGCAGTAAGGTCTTTTTAAAAGCCATAAAACCAAGGAAACAAAGCAAGGAAGACTTTATGTTGCAGCTGCCTCGAATTTTTCTGTCATGTTCAGGTATTGCACTGTATGTTCTTCTGCCTTGTAGGGATCTGCCAGTCAGCACAGCAGACAACGTGAACAACATGAGAATATTGCAATGAGAGTTTAAACAGACTTCTGTCTGAAGGCTCATGTCACTTCTAAGTCATGACTTAAAGATGGAAAGAAATTGCTAGAACTTGGCACATTGAGAGGATTGTGGAAGAGGAAAAGAAGTTCAACATCAAACCACACTCTTTGTACCACAAACATCCAGCTAATAAAGGATGATTTAGTTAAAATAAGAATTCCTCTGCTGTGCAGGCATTCAGTCCTGTTCCCGTTTTACCCCTCTTAAACAGTGCCCAGTGGTTTAGTTATACTTTTGGTAATTTTTTTTTAAACTGCAGATCCAGTAAATTCAAAGCCAGCCAGGAACCAGAATCAGATTCGCTGAAGTTTCAGATAAGGCAAGGGCACATTCCCAAGCGGTGGAAAAACCTATCCCTATTCTGTCAGAAAGGATTTGACCCCATGGCATGCACAATCACCAGAAGGAGCCCTAGCTACCCCACTGCTTGCTGAAGGCACCCCTCCACACACACCAGGCTGTGCTTCCAAGCTCCTGCTTCCTGCGTTCATACCAGACTTGCTGAGATGCTGATGAATATGTCCTCTCTTCAGGGTATTTGCTGCTGGGGTGGAGACAGAAAAACTGGAATACTAGCACCCTCCTTCCCTTTGCTCTCACAGGAAAGCTGGCCAAGAGAGCTTGACAGTGAATTGGGGGCTGTGGGGGAAGACAACAGAAGAGCAGAGATTACAAGTTTATATGCTGGGTGGATGATAGATAATAACAGCCAGGGCGGGGAAGCAAAAAACTTCAGCGCATGCACTTCTTTTTCTGCTTCCCAATACAGGACATTTTTCTAGAAACAGTTACTTAAACAGATTAAAATCTACAGAAAGCTTAGGCTGCTGGGAAAACCCAAAGAGCTACTTAACATGACAAAAAATAGGAGAAGGGTGCATTTACTCAAAGCAAATGCAGCACATTGCACCATGTCACACTGTTTAGCTCCCAGAAGAAATGGCCCATGTGTCTTTATGACCTCAGCCTAACCCTAAGTGACTATCTGTTCACCCAGATGCCTCCTGCTCCCTGTCCCCTCCTCAAAATGTCATATTCCTCTTCTACCTTCCAAGCACCACTGTCACACATGCTCCAGAGTCATCTCCTGTCCCGCCTCACCTCTGCTCCCCCTCTGACCATGATATTTGCTCCTTCATCGTCTTTTTGATACATCTCCTTCCCCTGCTCCTGGGAATTTAGCTTTACTTTTCTCCACCCTTTTCCCACCTGGCACACATAGCACGTTAACAGCCTGCTATTAAAGGTGTACACTGCAAATACTTTCCCGAAAAGAGTGAAGGTCCAAAGTTTCTACAGGCAACTACCTTTTACGATCATTTTATAGAGAACTTATGCATTTGTGAGATTAACATCACTTGAATAATCTATATACAGCAGGAATATTACTCATGATCCAGAAAATTCTATAATATTAGTCAAATCCTTCTTGGAACTTCAAAGTCTTGCCAGCCCGATGCCAACAGGAGCAGAGTATAACAATATATTTGAAGGTGTCACACAGACAGGTTCCTTGTTACTGTAATGCTTCAGATACCTGGTAGGTTGACGATGATGGGGCAGCGGTCACCTTCTACCAGCTGCCATTCAGCAAGGGCTCTGAAGCCCAGCAGGTCAGCTGCGTATCCCAAGCCCCAATATCAACCCTCATACACTTGCTACCCTATCAAAACTGAAGCTCATTTTATGTGCCACCTGCACACCACATTAAAAAGTCCCAAAAGAAAGGAAAAATTCAAAAATCGTATTTGCACTTTTTGATGCAATAAGCCAAGTCTCCTGACTACCATCTGAACTCAGGACTTACTTTAACAGATTTAAAGTGGCATCATACACTTTAAACAGAAGGATTTTTAATTTGCATCATACTGTACATCCACTGGATCGTATAATTAAAATGCAGATTTATTTGAAGGGAAGACAAAGAAATTGCCTTCCCTTCAGGCTTTCTGTCTTCTGAATGATGAACTAAGTTACTGCATAGTACCATGCAGGCAATAAAACCGAAACAAAAACATCAAATCAAAACCAACATATGAATATGTGGGAATGTAGAGATATTATTTCTCTTCTGCTTCTTTATTGTTTTGAAAATTCAGTAATTATTCCTGAGTAATGAAATTTTGATGGCTTTTAGAAGCCACATGAATTACTTGCACAGAATAATTTCTGTTAAAGAAACCCTTTTTTTGTTCATTACACACAGTGACATTTCTCATACAGGGAAAATCAGAAGCACAGAATATGGAGCTAGGGAGTTGTGTTTGGCCAAATGGTGCAATTTTTACTTTTGATCAGGCAATCTTAGGTGAAAGGACATTGCACATTAATACTTCAAGAAATTAATTGAAAATGCACTTTTGTGAATGATTAATATGCAAGGTTAGGACTCCTTATGCATAGGACCTGTGCTAACAGAATTTCTTCACCTGAATATTCATGGGAAAATGTGAGAAAAGTGCAATCGGGTGAAGTAAATGTTTCCAGAATGTAAGATGGCTGGTGTAGCACAAGTTTTCCACTACTGATTCAGTGCTATTTGGATAGCCTGTGATTCAAAGTATATTTATATAGCTTTGAAATGCAAATAGAGGCAAGCAAGAACACAAATGCTGTGTTTTTATATTTTGCAAAGATCAATATGGCATTGCTATTCTTGATGACCTTTGTTTTGAAATAAAACTACAAAAAAAATTGACATTCTTTTTAACCTACTATTTAAACCTCCTGAGATTAACAGTTAAGTTTGTTAAATGAGTGTTCTTCTCTATGGAAGCTATGCAGATTTTGCAACATAAAAATAATTTCTTAATTTTTCTTTATTTGGAAAATTAAGAATTATTTCATCGGCTCAGTGTGAGAGGGGCTGTGCTAGCCTGTTGGATGTGATAATCTTCAAGTGCTGCAGATCTAGTCAAAAGCTGTCTGTGTCATAGACTCTACCTCTGAGAGAAAATACATCTCTATGGACATTTCTGCGCCCCTGCAGGCTCTGCCTGAAGACAAAATGGCAGTTCCTGCTGAAATGGGGTGTGGGAGCCTTTCGCTTTAAAGCAGTTCTGAGAAAATAAGTCAGAGCAAGCATGCTGCATCCACCAAAGCAGGGCTGAGTCTGGGAAACTGTAATAAGTCGCAGCTCCTGTTTCTCACATAACATCTGCTGCAGTGGGTATTTCTCGACGTGGATGGTTAACATGCTTGCTCAGTATGATTCAGGAAGCGTCTTCTCTGTTTCACTGGAGGAGCCCTGCTTCAAAGTGCAAACCTACTATTCACAGGAAATAAGAACCTGAAACTTGCAGAGAAAAGGATGTGGAGTAAACGGAGAGCTGGCAGATGTAGCTGCATGCCAGGGATGATCCCGCCAGTCCATAAATATTGATGACTTTGCAGTCTCTGAATGTAGATTATTCAGGACCTTGAAGCCTGCAGCTGCACATTCACAGCTTGCTGCTCTCCGAAAGAGCATTCCTGACCTGAGAATGTGCATACGCCTGTCTGAGAATCCCCCATTGCTCTTTTTAACTCTGCTGAAACAACTCTCTCCTCCTTCTCCTGGAATTTATATTTTATCATAATAATGCAAAAGGACAAACAAAATGCTTGTTTTGCAAAACCCATTTGCCCTGCAATAGTTAGAACAGGTTGCAACAAGAGAAGAGATAAAACTCTTCCCTTTCTTCTTCTCCTCCATATATTTTCTTTATAAAGCAATTTTTTGTCTAAGAGTATTTAACAGAAATAAGTAGAAATATCTAGATAGCACAGTGACAGTTCATTCATTGGTATATCATGCATAACCTAAGTGTATTGGGCAGACAGGAGGCCGTATCATCAGAGGCCATCTTAGTTTGCCCACTTCCATTTGGTGATGGATCTAATTAAACTCTGGGACTCAGACATCCTTAAGATAAATTCATTTAAGATTCAGGCTGGATCCTAAGTTCAACAAGCAAAAATTAGACCTGACATCCTGAGGATAATAAAGAAATCTAGGAAAGTATTGAAGTCCAAACCGGGACAAGCCAAGCCACAAAGTATTCAGCAGAGTATTTCTGCATCTCAGAAAAAGGAAAGTATGAGGAGCTCAGAAAGCCCATCAGGGGTTGCCTCATGTTTTAAGGATAAAACTTAAAAGGGTACTATTTTATTTTAATTCAATGGCAAAAGTAGCAATGGCTTAATATTTGCTTATCACTCTGAAAGTGAAAATAAAAAATGAATTTACTATTATATATTACATATGTATACAATATCTACTTATACCTATACATGCATATCCACACACACACAAACTCTATTATCATTCTGCACAACATGGCTATGACAAATTCATGCTTAAGGCCTGATTTTACCACATTAAGTAAGGTCTTACTCTACATGTATTTTTAATGACCTACCTGTGCTCTTGGTCTTCTGTGTTCCAACAGGGTCATGATCTCTCAATCAGCATTTGCAAAAAATACTCATGGTATAACATCGTTGCTTTACGTGCTCTGAACATGGCCCATATGGAAAACAAGGCCTGAGCTCTGACTAAAACCAGGTCTATTCTGGACAACAATGACATATGTTTTAAATTTTCACAGAACTTCAAACATGTATAAGGGCTTTTCTGAGGAGAGATGCTTCCCTTCACCAGGGTCTGGTACAGAAAGTGCAAATTAAATTAGGAGTGAAATTGAGCACAGGTGTGTAGTGTTACTACATCTTGCAAGTAATCTTGTGCCTCAACCAGCATCACAGAATTATCATTTCACCATAGACATTTTTGCAGTGTGTGTCAGACACCACAGCTTCCCCATTCACTAAAGGAGCTTGTTGTTGAAATGCCTGTTAAAAAACTTGGACTTGACTTACTGTTACCAATTACCAATTGCTTTACAGGTTGATCAGTTAATTGGCTATTATTTTGGAGTATTACTGTCACCTTTATTTTAGGTTCCATTTAAATAAGCATAAAAATGTTTTGCATCTGTGCCATTCTTGGCTCCTTCTGGAATCAAACTTCTCTGAGTTCAGAACAGTTCTTTCTAACGCAGCTGCACTAGCACTGATCTGTGCTTCTTTCTGGCTTCAATGTCCTGGGTTTATTTCCAGCTAAATGGCAGTGAGAAGTCAGAAGCAATTCCTGTTGAGCATGCACGTGCAGCTTACCTGGGGATTTGTATGGAAATCTAAAACTAAACCCAATAAAATAGTTTTAAGAAATTCTTCCATGGACGCCCACCAACATATGTCAAACTATCTTTTTTTTCCCCCTTAGCTCACTTTTCTCTTTTTGTTCTTTTCCCATACAGCTTGCTTGCTTATAGTAGGGTCATCACCAATGCCTTCCAAAACTTTAACAGCATTGATGAAAGAGCTCTTTGTAAGCTACAAGCAGGAACATCTCATGCTGAAAGCACATTTGGACGCAGTACACAATATACAAAAATGAGATACTGGGTTTGAATCCAATTTTTTTAAAAATACCTCTTCTCTCATCTGCCTTTTTTGAATCATTAAGCCACCCAGACAAAATCCATGTTTGAAAACTTGGGGGATAGTAATTCATTAGCGTTAGTGCTTTCTTTTATGGAAATCTCCAGGACACCACACAAGCTGCAAGTGCTAACCACCTGTCAAGATAAAGCCTGGGGGACCTGAAACTGCAACTCTTCTTCAAGGAAACCTGCCAGATCGGCACATGTTCTTATGCAGCTTAGGCTTTGTCCTCTGGCTTTCTGTTGGCTTTCCTTTCTGTAATGATATTGTACTTGCACACTTGCATTAACGTTAATTAACTTTTATTTAACATTTTGGTGGTTTTTCTGTGTAGTCCAGTGCCTCAAGTCAGGGTTTTCTGCAGCTAGACAAATCTTCAGTTTTGCTTGACTGCAAATGATTCATCCTTTCTTTAACAATAATATTTATTTCTACATTCGCTTCATAAGGTCTTAGTCTGTTGACACCAGCATGGTACCATTACCAATATATAAACAAAGAAAAATTATAACACTGAGACTGAATCAAACTTGTGCATAGTGTCTGTGGTTGAATTTTAAATGGATGCAGCTCCAGAGAGTTTATCCACATAAAAGTAATAATTAACATTCCTGAAGTAATAGTTGCTCAGCCACATTTCAAACTGCTAGCTCAGACATTTGCATGCTTCCAATATGAGCACGATATGGCTCAGTCTTAAAGCTGCCAGAGCACAGCAGGTTACTCAGCATGCATAAAAAGAACTGACATTACATTCAGCAGGGACTTTATCTTGTTTGAATAATCCTCCCTACAAGATTATTCCAGCTTGCAATGTGTTTCATGTAAGCAAAGTCAGAGCATGCAAAATAATGTGAAGTAATTATGCTATTAAATGTTGCTACTACTTTTTTAAGCTGGCTGTCTCAAAGCATAAATAGTTTTCTCAAGGCTAAAAATTGTCAGTGGAAGATCAATTGCACCTCTTGAGTAACCTCATTAAAAGCAATAAAGTCTGAAGATTGAGGTTGGTCCCTTATGCCACTACACTGAGAACTAGGAAAAACACAGGAGTAGTAATATATTATTTGCTTCCAATTGGTATTAACTCATATTTCTAGAACACCCCAACCTAAAATTCTCAAAATATTTTACAATCCTCTATAGAATAGAATAGTTCTGCCTATTAGCATCTAGCAAATAGCTATTGACACCTCTCCATGCTAAGATTCACAGCTGTAACTGCATCCCAGAAATTAGCACCTGCCAATGTCAGCCAGAGCATCAGCTTTGGTTGCAGTCTCACCTGGCTCTCTGTGTTAAACTCATCTGGTTGGGAAACAGAAATGACACCTTCAGGTAGGTTCAAAGAGAAACAGATGTCTGATGTTTCCCAGTAATTTGTGTTTTGAAAATCTCTCCCGCAGTGGCTAACAAATCATGGTGCAGCAATTTCGAGTTCATCCCTAGTGCCAGACATTACACTGCAGAGGGACTTCCTGAGTAAGTATGAACAACTGCTGCTCCTGAGGTCTGATGGCAAGCTCTTACAGAAAAATATAATGAAGTACTAGATTTAGTAGTGACTGTGAGACATTCACCCAATATATTGAAATTATCTCTGATTACTATTGGATGATCAGCTATGCTCACCATGAGTTGTAATCTCCTTTCTTTATACCCTACAGAAAGCAGCAATGGATAATTACAGTGAATGAGGCAGCTATCGTCATTTTTATTGGAAGTACCAAAGAGGCTTTCTTCCTTAAATACAGTTTATTCCCAGCCAAGATCAAAGCGTAATGGGGAAAACAAGAGGGAAGAAACTCAGCCAGCATCGCTAATTGACAGAACATAATCTTGCCACTGGCCACAAAGACGCTCATAAAAACTGTGCTCACTTCTTAAAGTTGTATTACTTTTTAACAGCTTAACTGCAAACACTTTTTTGCCATCCTATATTACTTTCTGTTTATTTTCATGGCTTTTTCTAGTGCCCCAGCCCTCAATGGGAACCATTCCTCACAAGTATGCCTTATGTTGTTGTGACAATATCACATGGATTATTGTAGGAAAGATTTCCTGGGATTTATTAGCTAGAGGGCTACTTACTAACCTGACACGTGAAAAATCCTATTTCAGACTTTGCAAATGAGTATATTATCCAGCAAATGCCATCTGAGCAGTTATGCAGAGCCAGTCTACTTGTACCAGCTGATATGAATGTGTCAATCTGGTAAAGCATTGGTACTTGTATGTAAAGTTAAGCTCCTGAGCAATTACATATGAGCTCAAGTGCTGTGTTGGATTGGAGCCACAGGACCTGAACCAAAACTCATGGAACTTGATCAGAGTATTTTAAATAACTTCAGTGGATTCTGGATCAGGTCCATGCTGTCTGCTAGAGGTATTGGCTACATTTTTCCAAATAAAAGAAGTTAGGAATAATATATCAAAACCTTTGATCCAGGACTAGCAGGCCCAGGAATTAAAGCTCAGTCCCTTTATATGATGAATTTACAGATTTCCTGACTTAGGAAAGCATGAAAAACACTGACAAATACTTATGTTGACATACAAATAAGTACAGGAGACCAAAGGGTAGAAAAGGCATTTTAATCCTCTAAAAATATTGAACCATTCCAGAGCAGAGAGTCTAATGATTTCAGTCCACAGTTGTTTATATAGCCCTAAGCCCTGCATCCATGATGACATTTTATTTTACATCATTTGTTTCTTTAATCAGTTGTGTTTCATAAAAGCACTCTTTCAGCCAGGTCAGCAGGGAATGTGCTGAGCTACCACGAGCAACGACCGGAGTCACTGATTTCATCTGCCTGCTTCGCGGACTGAGCATGTCCATATGATCACAACTCAGCTGCCTGGGGACTGCTGTCTGAAGTCTGTGTGTATCCTAATACATTACCCAGCTCAGGCTTTCAGCAGCAGGACGTGTTTATTCATCCCTGGTTATTGGTTTAGAGAACATGCTAAAACTGGGTTTGGACTTTTTTTAATCCTTTCCAATGGGGCCAAGTCTTGCCTTTGTAACTAAAATCACACAAACATCTTCTTAATGTCTGTGGCACCCTTTGTCTGTGTTGACTGTCATTTTTGACCCTATCCCATAATAGTTGAGTGGGTTCTTCTACCATGGTAATTACTGTACTCTTTGAGTGCCTTCCAATACTCATAAAATAATGTGAATTCATATCCCTTATGTGTAATTTCTTTTTTCACCTTTCCCCAGAGGAGTTATGTATGCAGTAGAGCACCTTGGACACAGTGCCTGTGGCTTGGTGCTGTACGTTTAGCCAGTTTTCTCAGGGCAGGTTTCTTTTGGAATATGAATATTGTTTCCAGGCTCAAATGGGGCACATCTGACAAGTTAGCTGGCTATGCTGAAAACACTTCATTCATCAAAACTATTTACACTCACCAAAACAGACAACCATATGAAAAACTCAACATACACACATATATAAAAAGGATTTCTTTTAAGAAAACATTTCTTTTACAAAAACAAAAGAATCTAACATGCCCCTTAGATTTTTAACGGGTCAACTACTAATCGGTATTTATAGCTGCTAAAACCTGTTTTCGGCATTCAACCAAACAATCCCCTGGCTCCAATTACTGTTACCCAGAGAGTGGCTGAGAAGGTAGCAGCCACAAACAGAGAAGGCCAGACAGAAAAGAAGAAAAGTAATTTATTGATTCTTCTGATCCCTCCTAGCCCTTTATTATTGTTGGATGGTTTGAGCAGAGCCATCCCAGATTCTGCTGCCCCTATCTGTGCTCATTCGGAGTTCTCCAGCACAGCTCTTCTTAAAAATAGGCAACAAAACACAAATCAACTAATTCATCTACTTTGGGGGTTTTCAAGCAAAATTACCTCCAACCATTTCTTTTACCAGGATGCATGCTTGCATCTATTGAGTAATCATATGGAATTCCTTCCTTCTTCTGTCATTGCACCCAATTAAACATCACATACATACTGTATTTCCAATATTTGTATTATTTTTATACTGATCACTTGCATGCTGGTACTAATCAGAGAGCTCCAGCTGTAACTGCAAGAACACTGGACTTACTGTAAAATACCAGACAGAAAAATAGTCTCTGCTCCAAAGACTGTATCTGATTTAAATTTGACATAGACAAATGTTTCTGTATTTCTCCTGCTATCCTTGCCCAAGTGACCTCAAGCATAGCTTTGGTGGCCTGAAGCTTCCCCAAATGCCCGACAATCTATCATGCCCTTCTGACTATACTGAGGCACCTGAAGGTGCTGCAAGACCATAAAGAAATCTTGCGCTGAGCTGAACTCTGCCTCCTTCCACTAGAGATCGGCACAGATACAGTTAATTTGACACATCTAAGAATTTAATGCCTGTATTAGTTTCTTGTTTGATTTACAAATGGAATCAATGAGGAGGATTTTTTTTTCGTGGAAAATTAACTTTGTGGATTTTGACCTGATTGCTGACTAAGGAGAAGAAATAGATTTTAGTCTTTTATCAGCACTATAGTGTGCTGCATCTTCATACAACAATCAGTGAAGTAAAACTAACTAAATAAAATGCACCTCTCCTTAAGTACAAAATGTATTCATATGTTTAAAATGTTAGCAATCTGTTAATTAATGGGATTACAAATACGAGGTTGAATGATCCAAGGAGTGAGTTTCCTTTTTTTGCAAATCTTTCTGGCCTATTTATGATTAGAAGGTAAAAATAGGACTGTTTTCAAGCTTAACAGCTAAGTTTGATACCTACCTTCCTTTAAAAAATATTACACTGAATCTATTGCTATTGTCTGGCCTAGTGTCTCCTTTTTTGTAATTTGTTCCTCTCTCTATTTTGATAAAATATCATGCTTCCCCCTGAAAAAAATCTCAAAGATGCAAAACACAAAACAGTGCTAGAATACACTCGTCTACAATGATATTTTCTGAAGATGGTGATGCTGTTAACATGTGTGTCTGTTAGTAGAATTATTCTAGAGATAAATATTGCCTGATGTCATGAAAGAATCTGGAAGGAACTCAAAGTGACTCAAAATGTACTTATTTATATGCTTCTTGGGTTGCACTTGCAAACTGAGTTGTTCTTACAGCTCCCAATTCCTCTCAGCCCTGCAGAATCAGTAAAATGGGTTATATTCTTTCTTGCAAAGGATTAGAAGGAACTGTTTACTCGATTTCAATCCATTAGACTCCAGAGCTTACCCAGGTGTCAGAGGGCATTTTTTGGCCTGCAGGCACTTTATTGCTGTTAAAGATGACTGAGGGGTTAGAATACCATGTAACCTTGGTGACATGCATTTATCAAACTGGCAGATAAGAGACTCCTATTTATAGTGTTGTATGTAGATCTCTGACAGATAACAATCATACAAACCCACAAGATTATTTTTGTCATCTTTTTTTTCAGAGCAAGACTCCACTCCAAGGCTGGAAACTCCACAGGAGTGTTACCATGGAGTTTCATGGGCTTGGGCTCAAGCTGTAAATATTTAAGTGAAAGTAATAAAATGAAAAACAAAAGATGGCTAAATGCCCAAACGAAACCATCTAGAGCCTGCATGAGCTGGAGATAAGGCTAATGTGACATTCAAGATAAAGTAAAAGAAACATTTTAATTAACACATTTTCAGCTTCTGTCACAAAGCTGCACTTGCCTTTACAATGGAATACAACCTTGCTTTTAACATTAGCTTTCCCTCAACAAAAGCATCTTTCAGTGACCAATTAGGGGGGGAAACAATCACATACTTTGTTTTAATAAATTAGAACTAGCAAGGACTTAAAAATATGAATTTTGAAAGCCAGGCCTCGGTTTCCCAGTGGGAGGAAGTTAAAGTGTGCCAGTTTCCAATAGCTCTGGGTTGGGATGCTGTGAGCATGCATGGTGTTTATTGACTTCTAAACTAAAGCAGTCAGTCTCAAGGAAAAGCAAAGTAATGGAGACCATTCTTTCAGTTTCACATCATGTATGTAAAATAGTAACTATCAGCAAAACTTTACTGAATAAACTGCCACCAGTGCAGCCATAAGATATTTTGGGACAGGAGAATGCCATATAGCCAAATGTGCCACCCCTTCTTTGCTTATCGTATTCTACTTCTCTGCTTTTTTCACTCAATCAATCCCAACCTTCTCCACAACCAACAAGTAACCCTACATGTCTCTTGGACTGATTTATATTTATTACTCACCTCAGTTATTCTCCTACATTTATTGACTCTTTTCAGATGACTGTTAGTAAAACTGTGTGAATAATTCACAATGAATTATTTACTCAGCAAATTTACCTTCTTTTTATGTTCTGTTTTCTTCCAACAGATTCTTTGTTAGACTGTATTTACCCACTACGGGCTGGCATTGCAGGTGACTGCCTGTGTAGCTACTGTTAAGCAAGAAATGCAGTAGAGGTCCCAGCCTTATCCTTCAGACAAAGCTACTGTCCACCAATTATCAGGAAAACAAAACCAGTTGAGATGTCTAGGGTACAGCTCCTCCAAATTCTTCCCATCTAAGGCAGAAGAGGGGAGTATGCAGTTTTCCTTTAACTTGTATTCTCCTTCCTCTCAGAGCTTGGTTCAGATCTTACAAGCTCCAATATCTTTGCCTAGTCACACTGTACTAACCAATATTTAATCTCTGTTTAGTTTTGGTTGTTCTTTTTCTGTCAGACTATCACAGCTTAGAAACATACAGTCCCAGTCACAAAGCCAACATTTGCTGTCTGCAATAGTTCTGCAGTTCCCTGCTTCCATGACTGTTCGTGCCAGGAAACTTGTTACTAGACCATTTCAGCTCAGCAAACACAAAAGAGGGGAATGAACACAGCCCACAGAAGTCTATTTCAGTGATTGCTTCCATATTTATTGCTCTGGCACATGCTGAGGTTTGTTCATTTGCTTTTTAGAAAATAATTTACCTAACATCTCCATCAGCTTTCTCACTCTGATATAACAGGAGGACATGCTGCCTTTCTGTGTGTCTACAAAGACTCACAGACATCAGGACAATCACATGGTGAGGATGCATCTCTATTACCCTTAAAACCCCCTTTTTATTTTCCCAGAGTTCTCCAATGATCTTTGAATGAAAAATGGTTGCAGCTTATCCCTTCTTATTTTACACAATTTATGCAGACATTTATATAGGATTAAATTAGGTCACCTTAGGGAGGCAGGCACTTTGACACCACGGTGTTCGTAGGGGACTGTACTACCTATGTGCTGTGCTGTGTGACATGCACTGGTTAGGAATAATTGGTCAAACCTGTCCTCAATCACACCTGCATGTGACTTCCCTCTGCTTGCACAGATCAGACAAGGCAAGTGGAAACTACTTATTTATTAACATGGACCGTATTTTCTTATACAATGACACATTTGATCTAATACCTACACGTACAACTGGGCTTTGTGGTCTGTAACACAGATGGATGAGTGGTGGCACACACACAGTCTTGCTTCTACCCACAGGTAAAAGTTTGAATTTCATAACACGCTGGTTTGCCAAAAGTCACACATGCACGAGGGGGAAAGAGGAAATGGAAATCACCTTCAGGTCTCCACTTAGGTAATCCTTCTCTCCCCCAAACACTGTGCTAGGAGCTTAGGGTGAAAATAAAATAAAATAAAATTCTCCCCATCTCAGCTCCTTGATCTCATTTCTAAGGATTGTATTCTCCATCCTTCTTTAAAAATAATACAAAATCCTGTAAGACGGTTGCTTGGCTGGGATCTTGATGGCATTCTGTAGGTTTGGGGCATTTGTTGACACTGCATCTGGCATGTATCACGCTTGGTAGAAGATGAAAAAGTGGTCAGGTCTCCCACCCTAATGTTTGCCAGTCAAAAAACTGAGACAAATCCTTTTGCTATCTGATTATTTGTCATGTGTTTCTTTGGGACAATATAGAGAAAAAACTGAACAGGGCAACAGGAGCACAACCTAGTTTGGTCCAGTAGGTCATGATTTACACTTATTTACTGCTGTATTAAGCCATCAACCATATATTTCAGCGACAGACTTCTAGCTCTGGTTAATGGAGAAGCTCTAGCGAGGGCAGTAGCATCACTTCATATTTACGTGAAGCCGACTCCAAACAATCTTCTGCTTTATAGCTTTTAAATTTGACATGCATTTCAGAAGCACTATTGTCAATTTCATCAAAATTTTAAACAAAATGTCAGACATTTTATTCGCACAAGTGTCTGTAAAGTGTAGAGGAACACTTACAGAAGATGACCCTGCCATCTCTGGATAGGCAAAACTAAAATACAAAAGATCCTTCCACAATGTAGCGGGTGCAGGTGCTGAGGTGCCGGCAGGGGCTGCAGAGCAACCCTGGTGTGACATGGCAGGGGCTGCCTCACAGCGGGCACGGCTGGGCCCCACTGCGGGGCACGGCTGGGCACCACTGTGGGGCACAGTGCCAGCCCCACTGCGGGGCACGGCTGGGCATCACTGCGGGGCACGGCTGGGCATCACTGCGGGGCACAGTGCCAGCCCCACTGCGGGGCACGGCTGGGCCCCACTGCGGGGCACGGCTGGGCATCACTGCGGGGCACAGTGCCAGCCCCACTGCGGGGCACGGCTGGGCATCACTGCGGGGCACGGCTGGGCATCACTGCGGGGCACAGTGCCAGCCCCACTGCGGGGCACGGCTGGGCATCACTGCGGGGCACAGTGCCAGCCCCACTGCGGGGCACGGCTGGGCATCACTGCGGGGCACGGCTGGGCATCACTGCGGGGCACAGTGCCAGCCCCACTGTGGGGCACGGCTGGGCACCACTGTGGGGCACGGCTGGGCATCACTGTGGGGCACGGCTGGGCATCACTGCGGGGCACAGTGCCAGCCCCACTGTGGGGCACGGCTGGGCGTCACTGTGGGGCACGGCTGGGCACCACTGCGGGGCACGGCTGGGCATCACTGCGGGACATGGCTGGGCACCACTGCAGGGCACAGTGCCAGCCCCACTGCGGGGCATGGCTGGGCCCCACTGCGGGGCATGGCAGGGCCCTGCAGCTGCGGGCAGGCACCATGGGGAAGGCCTGTGTCCAACAGGGCAGAGCGCTGCCCAGCAGCCCGTGCTGAGGGAAGCAGTGTGAGAAACAGCCTGTCCAGCCCTGAGAGGAGGGCAGGAGAACGTGCTCCAAGTGCTGGAGCTAT
Source organism: Falco punctatus (assembly GCF_963210335.1). Classification (NCBI taxonomy): domain Eukaryota; kingdom Metazoa; phylum Chordata; class Aves; order Falconiformes; family Falconidae; genus Falco; species Falco punctatus. The sequence continues at coordinate 21,424,995 of NC_137592.1, read as the reverse complement.
TTTGGCCCATGAGCTTCCTCATCCTATTTTCTTCCCCTGCCTAACTGAGGTGGGGGTGAGTGAGCAGCTGGGTGGGTGTTTGGCCACTAGCCAAGGCTAAGCCAGCAAACGTGATTCCTAAGCAAAGCACAGCAAACGCATCTTTGGCTCGCCTTCTTCCAGGCTCAATAAGCAGGTGGGTGCTGCATTTGAAAGAGCAAGCCTGGGCCTCTGTTTTGCTATTGACTTTTTAACTGGTGTTTATGAAACACTCAGAAGTACTCCCACATGAAACAGCTCATGGTTAGGAAGCTCACACAGAAAGGGAGATTTCTGCTCCAAAGCCTATTTGCACATTTTAATCAGTGACCATAAAAATCATAAACATTTATTTGAAGAGGGACTGGAAACAAGGTCTTCACCCTGCCATCTAAGTAACCTGAGAAACAGGCTGCACAGGCATGTTCTTTGTCCTTTCACAGCTCTGGATCATCAATTCTCTAATTCCTTTGTTTTGAAAAAAACACTCAGTATCATTAAGAAAACTACATGCCATTCATTTTCCCATGGCTATGTGGTTAGGCACACTTAGAAGTGAAAAGACGTGGGTTTGAACTTCTAACTAAGGAAAGCATAAAAGTCCTGTGTTCCCTGTTCTGGGCAAGCACTCTGACCACAGCATTCATACACAAACATCACTTACCACCATCATGACAATCCTGAGAGAAAGTGACCCTGATGACATTTTTGTGAGGGACTAGACAATTTTGCTGCATGAGTCTCTGAAAACACCTACATGATCAAGCTCCTCAAGAGATTTTACTAGAACAAAACCTGTTTTCAGGATGTCATTTGGGCTCACTGGGGACACAATTACTTATCTGGTCAAATCAGACTCTTTTAGACCTGCACAAAATTCTAGGGACAAGTGACATTTTTACCAAAATAATTAATATCTTGAGACCCTTGAAGGCTATTGCAGAGAAACAGACATTCAGTACTTTAGGATGATAAATTATCCACTATTTATGTGTTTTCATTTGGGGTTTTATTCATTGTATCATTTACTTCTTTTAGCACCTACTTTAGGAAATAAATCATGCCCTGAAAAAAACTTCATTGCTTTCCACTGGCTGAAGACAATCTGGCTTGCATGTAGTTATTCACAACGTAGGCATCAGTATGTTCTGATTCATCCCTCCCCAGACACATACAGAACTGAATTTGCTTCACTGCTAGAGAGCAGCTGAACAGGCCCTTTTGAATAATAGTTTTGGACTTAGAACCTCTGGCTCTAAAAAAAATTACGCTTTTACCACTTCAGGCTTTTCCTGGACCCTGCCTTTGCTGACCTTGTTGATGAACATTGTGATATATGAATAAAACGGCATATAAATTCTTACCTTGAAAGTATACATTTCATACAGAATAATTCTATATGTTTGATGGAAACTGTGGACCAATCTGATGTTTCACCTTCTGCTAAAGGAATAATAATTTCTAGGTTTTCCATTTTTATTGTGACAATTTTTCTTTGTTGGAAGTTCATACACTGAGAGGATAGAAACCAAGTTTAGGGTGGGAATGACTGTTCTAAGACGATGTTGTGTTAGAATGGAAAACACTATGCTATTTCAGTAGTTAAGCATCTGAGCCTGCTTCCACATGAATTAGACATTTCCAGAGGCCTTGGCAAAGCCCAGCTAAACACAATGTTCATTCAGTTAATAAAAAGCGCTGCACTTTCTCTCCTGACAAATCTGACTCCTGAGTGCTTATTAATATACAGCATTGCAACAGCTTACCTTTTAGCTTCCTAATGCAAGCCAAAAATTCAGAATATCAATTTATTAAATTTTCTTTGTTAAAAACCCACATTCAAAATGAAATAAGTCATGAGCCATGCTTTTCAAGACAATTGATGTATGGAATTGCCAGACCTATTACTTTAGCACAGAGCCCATTTTTGTCCTTTTAACGTCACAAGTATGTGAAACCCACAGCCATAAAATAAAATTCAAATAGTCAAGTTTGTCTAGATATTTTTCCCCCATAGAAAAAGTATTCAGTGGATTGCACAAAAGTTCCACTGAGATCTGGACTGCTGCAGTACCAATGGGCTGGTGAATTTCAAGGAAACACACAATTCTTTATTTTAATCATCTTTTCCTGTGCACTGCTTACCTTTATACACATATTTGATTTGGAAGCATTCATAGTTTTCATACCTTCATTAATCATTTGGAATGAACACTGGGGAGCTTTTGGGAAATTTAGGGAGATGACACCATCACCAGGATCCTGAAAATAATAATTAAAAATGACAGGTGAGCACAGCTGGGAAATAAAGCTAAATTGATAACATATTTTCTCTGTCTAATTACAACTTTTTAACCCACAAATCAATATGAAATTGTTAAAATACTGCTGTGCAGTTGCTCTTCTATAAGTACAACTTCAGTGTGAAAAAACATGGAAGATCTGAATACAATAGACACTATGTTGGTAGGAAGAGATCTAAGACGAAAACACTAGTTCAGTGCCTTCCTGCTACGGGTCATCCTGTGGAAGACACTTCTATCTGTCTGGTTAATTTATGAAATGATCCAATGTTGTATCTGCATATTCCTTGTTTTCTCCTGCAGGACCGAAAGAGGCTGCATGCCTTCTCCCTGTCCTCATCATGAGTTGCACTGAATCTTATAGTCAGAGCATTCAGAAGGAATGACACAAAAAATTATAAAGGAAAATGGAAAAAGATTTACTACTAGAAAGTGTCTCGGATACATACATGCAATAAAATACAGGTCACTGAACTAGCCTGTAAGCAAACAGTTGTTTAAAAAAATAAGAAGTTTATGCTCCTCTTATCAGGAATGACTTCATGAGCATTTCTAGAATTCTTAACTGAGCACAGAACAGTTGATCCATCCTGCACAGAAATATAGCTGAAAATTGTCCAAGATTTTATTACTTTTCCAGCAGAATAATATGTCCTCATTTTTCCAGCTGCAGATTGGGCAAGTTCCATTTAGTGAATATTTTTAAATCTCCAAAGTATTAATGTTAGAAGTAACACAAGATTCATTAGCTGAGTTTCAAGTAGTTTTTGGAGGTGCGCTTGATGGAACACAAGCTCATCCATGATGCTCAGAGGACACGGCAGTTTACTATTCATACAAAAGGGCAACTATTTGCTAACGTATGCATCAGGAAATTTTGGAGCCAACCATTCAGATTCAGGACAAAACTGTGTCTGACTGAATACTACAGTTTTAGCATTTTGACATTGCTCTCAATTTTCTTGGGTTCTCATCCAGAAAGCAATAATTTAAAGACAAAAGGCTCTGTTTAGCAAAAATGTTCCACTGCTTTTGCAATGTTTAAGCCAAGAATGTCATGAAACAGCTTTTTGGCACCCAGATGAGCTATCAAGCAGCAATCCAGCTGGGACCCCAAAACAGGTGCCTCCTGCAGAGAGCGCTTAGGAGATAGACTTTTCATGTTAACAGCTCTCCCCAACCTTGTTCTCCCAGACTTCATTCAGGACTGTGACCTCTCTTCCTGCAAAAGCAGTTTTCAGAAGTCAGTCCTTCCAAAGACAAATGATCTTCCTCCTGTCAGTTATGTGACCCCACTGACTTCCTACCCAAGATAGGTAGGAACTCCCTTCCTGCTACTGAGATTGCTCATGGCTCTTTACACATAGTAGGTAACTGCACATACTGAAATTAGCATAATTTCTGGGTATGAGTTGATTAGTGGTTAATCTGCAGCTCCTCCAGAGACCTGCCAGCCCCCTGAGCTGAACTCTGCACATTCTGAAAGTTTTCAGTGGGGCCCACTTGGTCTTTTCATCACTAGCCAAATTTCATGTGGTCATGAAAAGAGAGGAAAATCAAAAGGGTCCTTATGAAAAAAAGGAGGATTAAAAAAAAATAATAATAAAGGCTCAGTTTCACATCCATGATTAAATAAAACAAACGCTTTTTCCATCTGATTAGAGGTGAAGGAATACTTCCAAAAATATTTGCTGAAAGTCATCTAAAGATTTCAGCTGAGGGGGAGTTTGGGGGAAGGGTGTTGGGAAGGATAATGAACCTGCCTTGTTTGTGTTTTTGACCTTTTTTCATTTTCTGGAAATATATTGCAGCAGTATTTGCCATAGTAGGCTGTAAATCAGTATCACAGGATATTTGCAGAACATCAGATTCAGGACCACAAGTGTTCACATGCGAAACTACTCAGAGCAATCAGGCTCATCCAGAAAACAGGAGATGGTAGGTGTCTGCTCAAAGCAGCTTCAGAGCTGCATGTTTTGCTGTTTGCCTTACAGGTAAAGCAATAAACATTTTCAGTGTAGGAGATGCATTCAGAATAGGCTGGCAGGAACATTAATGTCTAACTGAAAGTGCTTTATATCTTCAGTTCTTAAGAGAATAGTCATCTCAGAGGGAGACGACAACAGTGAGGGCCATCTTACTGCTCTTGGTATCAATAAACAATTACAATGGCAAAATGTTCTTGTGTTTATTAAGTTTCAACTCAGAAGAGGAATATTTGAGAAAAGTAATCACCAGCCAAGGGGACAGGTGGCAGGGCTAATCTTTTGTCAAAAGGGCCATATTAGAAGGGGAAGCAATTTAATACTGTGTCAGTGCCAATCAGTATTACTTTCATGGAAGACCATAAACAGAGGACTCTCAGGCCCTTGCTAATTAATTCACATGGAGATATTGCTAACAGATGGTAACCACACGATTAGTCATGGCATCTCTGGTGTCCACTTTAACATAACTATCACAAAAAATAAAAGGATTGTACTATTAGCTACAAGAATTGTACAGTTCTGAAATTACTTACAAGTAATATGCTCCTATATTCACCATGATAGTTCTGTCCTACAGAAATTTAAGTACTGAGTTCATATTCTGTCTGGTAACTGTAAATTGTTCCGAGCAGAACAAAATGACATACGTATAAATGTCTCTGCCTTTGGGAAAGCAAGGGTTAGCCCCCTTTTTTATGTGAGGTGCATATCCTTTGCTTCAGTTCTTTGTGGTGAATGTAAATAATTTGTTTCTTCCATTCAGAAACATTATGAAATGGACGGAGTAACTACTATTGCTCAGTAATACTGCCCGTCAGTCTGTGCTTCCTGCTCAGCTCTTCCTTGTTTAGGAGAGAGTACACACATGGAGCTCCAAAGCATCAAAGGCTCATTTTATAAGTCTAATGTTAAAGTTATGTGCTGTTGCAACCTCGGCCAGCTCCTAAAAAGCATGTAAAATCAGAGTAAATGCAGCCCAGTCTGGCAGCTGTGAAAACTTTCACTCCTAGTGCAGCCAATGCAGATGCTTCAGCTTGGAGTGTCATTCAGCAAAGCAGCTGCCAAATTCTGGGTTGTCTGGATGGAGGGTCGACCAGGCTGGCATTGAGTGCCAAGGCTGCTGATGCTCCATCCCCTCTGTCAACACTCACATGTGTTGTGTTTGGGTGTTATTTACATAAAGTGACAGAGCTGGAAAAGCATGCGGTGATAAACCTGGGATGTTCCAGGAGGAAGACGCTTAAAAGAAGCAGCATATAACTAGACTATAGCTTAAGTAATCCCAACCTTGAAATGAGCCTATAAACTACATACCAAACCCTCGCACAGCTGAAAGCCACAACACACATACCATATACCTCAGAGAGGATACGAAGGGCTCATGGGTGGCAATAGCAGTGGTTGTCCATGAGTCCCTTGGCTCCAGCCTGGGAGGGTCTGGGCTCAATGTGCAGCCAGATGCCAGGATGACTCAGAGGTGTTGGTGCTGGCAGCCCACATAGCCTCTCTTTGCCAACAGCTGGCATTCAGATACTCCAGCATATTTTGTTCAAGCAGCACCATGTTAATGTGGCCCCAGCACAGAGGTTCAAGTGTGAAAAACTATGCGTGTGTGCTTGGTGTTTAAACAACCCTAATACAGAGGGATACTTGACCACAGCTTTTACCTTCTTCTCAGGTAAAGAATAAAAGAAAAGCCAAAAGATTATAAATTTTTATGTGTTGAAGAAAATAAAACATTTTCAAAGACAAGCACTGTGTTCCTTTTGGCTTCAGTGGAGCAGGTTTGAACCTGACACATTGCTAACACAAAACATTCCCAAAAGGCCTGAGCAGGATGGCTCTCCAGCTTGCAGGACAACCTGGGAGAGCAGGATGCCTGGAGTCACACACAGAAGTTAAAAGCCGTACAGAGCAGAGTGTGCCTGAATGGGAACTTCGAACACAGGCTTCCTAGGTCAGAATCCTGCTAGGTCTCAGCTTTATCCAGACCACTTTTAAAACATAAATACATGCATATTATTAAATAAGTGGCAGGTCTATATGTCTCTGTATGCAGCAAGCTAAAGCAGTTTCATATGGTAACTAGTGAAAATGAAATTACAAGTCGGTTGCTCTAAACTGAGTCTAACCCCTTGAGAAAAAAAGCATATCTACTGTCCATTGATAGACTATTCTGTTGATACTGGACTATGTTAGGCTGCGTAATGTGCTTTGCTTTTTCTACTGCTTTAACTGTGCATTCTACCATATATTTCCAGGTGGTTTCCTGTGCAAATTTCAAAGGAGTCTGAGAATTGCTGTATGAGGTTGTTTTTCCTGGATGAAAAGATGAAATGTTTGAAATGTCTTGCAAGATTAGCTAATATACAAAACCACTCCCATTAGAAGATCACATCCTAGCCCACAGAAACTGATCTCCCTGTTATAACAATAGGAAATAAATGACGTATATAAGATAAAGTGGGTTATAGGAAACGCTAGTAAAGTCCTTCTTGAGGACTGCCACCAAGGCACCCCTTTTGCTTTGGTATGTTTGCTGTTGCTTTTTTATCATATAGGAGAAAACAGCACAGAAGACAAAGGGTAAATCTAATACGGGCTTTTTCTTCCCGTTATCCCTTTTCTGCTCAGGTATTTCTACTGCTCAGGTTCTCTTACCTTGCCTGCCCATGTTAGCTCCAGGAACGGTTTGGTATTTTCAAAGTTGGCTAGGAGGAAAGAAATCACAGACCACCTCTGAGAAGGGAAAGTGAATCAATGCCTCTTTTGTGCCTCCTGGAACTGCATTGCCTTTTCCCGGGATGGCCCATTCTGCACCATTCCAACACAAGCTCTGAAAGCCTCGACCAGAGATGCATCTCTGGATGCTCTGAAAGACCACAGTAGTTCAGAAAAAGCATTTTCCTTTCATACAGAGCTTTAAAAAAAATAGCATGTTTTTCTCAGAATGAAGCCAGATTTTTGTGCTTGTTTCTGGCTGCCTACCTATACACACAGGCTGGGTTAGCTTATCCTCAAAACACAGCATTTAAGTTGGGTATAGAATATTTGGCAGTTACATTTAAGATGTAATGAACAAATCAGTTTGTCATCAGTTTGTAATGGTACAAACATTTGGAGTATTGCAAGACAGCTTGAATAATATTACGGTCTCCAAAGTATAATGTTAGCATTTGGTTAGTGGCAACAGTGGGTAAAAACGAATTTTTGTTGCTGGAATGTTACATTTCTGTGAGGTTAACCACACTTTAGCCAGAATCAAGGCAAAAATTAGCCTCTTGGCTGCTAAGACAGCAGCCTAAATGTGCAGATTTGATAAAGAAACCCTCCATTGTTCCAGTTGTTTGGTCCAGTTCAGGGAAGGGATAAGGGAGTTTAGCATTAATTTAGACTCGGTTAAACTAGGTCTAAAGCTGCCCCCTGACTAAATTATCATTACCAAAATATGGTCTATTATAATTGTATACATTAATCAGAACCCAGATTTCTCAAATGAATGCACACAACTCCAGTGAATGGCAGCTGGAGTCAAGTTTGAGCACTAGTGATTTCTGCTTTTCAGGCAGAGCTTGTTAAACCAACAGGAGCTAGAGCTCCCTCATACCTCCCATTATAAGAATCAGTTTTTAAATATTTATGAATTTGCTGAATTTAAATCATTCAGGCAGAACAGCTTATTGCTGCAAAATTTGTTTCCTCTTACACAGTTCATTAAAGCAGCAGATTTGTGCACTAGTGTATATCTAAAAAATTCAGACCCTACCAATGACCCAGGCATGGTCACTGATTTTATGGTGAAGAAACATCTGTATTTTATCTGTTTCGTTTAAACATTTAAAGAATCTACATGAACTTTTTTACCCTATAACCAATCACTCCCAATCCGTGACAGTACAAAAAATCTGCACATGCTTGACACTGTATTCTTGAAGTAGTCCCTTTGAGTCTTCAAAGAACTGTTTTTTTCTGATTGATGAATCTTAAATTTCATTTACAAGAGAAAACAGTTTATCTTTCAGCAAGATGAATCAAAATATTTTTGACAGAAATTTCTTTAACTTAAATGGGAAAAGTGGCAGTTTGTTTGCCATTGGCTTCCCAAAAAATAAAGTCCTCACAAATATATTAATACTTATCTTAAAAAATACCTTTTATCTTTTATTCATATCAACCTACTTGAGGTCTAAATTATTTAAGGGAACAGAGGTGTGACCATTGTCCCATATACATTCTTATTATAATTAGGAAATAATACTGAGCCAGAAGAGGAATCTGTGATCTTATTTATGTGATGAGCTAAAATAAGGATTAGCAAGTCTTAAAATGATATTATTGAAGAAGGAGATTGCAAAGGTTGTCGTATTTCAACACACTAATGGAAGGAACGGATTGCAAGGAAATAGCTACAAACATTGTCAGTGCGGAAAATATTTGGAGAAAGGCATTTGTATTTAGCTTTTATGCTTAGAAAATAAAAATCTACAGTATTATTTTTGTTAGATTTTATGAACTATTTAAGTGCATCATGGAGATAAAAAATGGAAAATTAACTATAAATGTTATTTGAAAAATAAACAGTTTATTGGTAAACAAGGCGATTAGGTGTCCTGTCTGCACCAATACTTTGTGAAATTGATTTTAGGGGAGTCAAGGGAAATAAGTTACTGGTTATGAAGCCCTTCAAAAATTCAGGAAAGATCTCACTCCAATTTCATTGGAGCTTTGCCATTGATACAGAGCAAACAGGCAATATTCTATCTGTTCTATTCAGACAGCTTAATACATAGTAATAGAAGAATAATCTCCATATACAGATACTAGCTATTTACTGCAAGAGGACACAATATAAATTACCTACAACATAAAGACTGATTTAAAATGTGAACCTGTATCAGTATTAAGAAACACATTTATTCAAATAGTTAACTATATACTAACAGATCCTGTCTAAAAGATGCTGGTTTTCAATAGTTTGGTCTTAATTTCTTCAAGCAAGGAAATTGTCACTGAAAAAAATGATTCTGTTTTGTTTTCAGCTGGGCTGGGTCAGGTTTGCCTCACAGAATCTGCACCAACAGTTGCACTGGTGCAACCAAGGGTGGGGACGCTGCTGTGCAAAGGTGCAGCTGGCAGCCAAGGACGGAACAGAAAGAAGGAATATTTTAAGCCAGTATCATCACTTGAACGTCATCACTGAATACTTGGTATTGTAACACCAGGTCCTAGATATTCTGTACTGTGCTAAGGGTTTGATATGAAACAACTAATAGGATGTACATATTCTGAAACAGGATTTTCTCCATTTAAAACATAAGTAAAAATGTTAACTCATAGCACATGACAAACTTGCAACATAAAGCCATTCCCAGTTAATCTCGGATCTATTATAACCACACTGGTGTAAATAGAAGTAGACTGAAAAAAAAATCTCAGTAAAAAATGTTCAGATTGTCATTTTAAAATGTGTTTTGGCTCTGATGCGAGAACAATGTTGATAGCACACTGGTGGTTTTTAGTTTCTTGGGCCCGGCGAGGGAGAGGGCTGGAGGGGCACGGGGAACTGGGAGGGGACACAGCCAGGACAGCTGACCCAAACTAGCCAAAGAGGTATTCCATACCATATGATGTAATTCTGAGTATATAAACTGGGGGAAGAAGGAAGGGAGGGACATTTGACATTATGGCATTTGTCTTCCCAAGTAACTGTTACACACGATGGAGCCCTGCTTCCCTGGGGATGGCTGAACACCCACCTGCTGATGGAAACTAGTGAATGAATTCCTTGTTTTGCTTTGCTTGCGTGCACAGCTTTTGCTTTACCTATTAAACTGTCTTTGTCTCAACCCACAAGTTTTCTCACTTTCACTTTTTTGGTCCTCTCCCCCATCCCGCTGTGGGTGGAGTAAGTGAGTGGCTGCGTGGGGCTTAGTCACCATCTGGGCTTAAACCACAACACTGGGAATAACCAAGGGTGGCTGAGTGACTAATAGGAGATGACCTGGACCTGATTTTTTTGAGTACTTAACATTTTATTGGATGTTATAGTTTCACAGCACAGCTTCTATTGACTCAGCTGCCTTTCTAAGAGCTCAGCACTTCTAAGTCAGACCTCAGGTATCTTGAATCAGTTGCTCAAATCTGAGGAAAACAGTCAGTGACCACCTGTGAAAATGCTGGTGAATAATTTGCCCACCATTGCCAACAGCTCACTAGCAGGGTAAGGGACTGAATTCAATTCACCAAAGTGGTAATCTGCTCTCTAAAGCACAAGATTTTCCATCTTCTTTCCAAATATCTGCCTTACCTTTGGCTTTATCAAGTCACAGGCAGGAGTATTTTGTCACAGACGACTTGCAAACATTGATGGTCACTTTTGCCAAATACTACAAATTCAGTGTAGCTTTTCTATGTGGTATTAGTCAGACACAACACGCTCTGCAAGATGCTGAGAGCTTTTTTGCAAGATACCAGGCATGTGCACTTACTGCTGAGCCTGGCTTGTTGACTATGGCCTCAGTTGTGCTGACTGCAACTTTGCAATTTTAAATGATAATCCCATCCCTGCATTTTACTTGCACCTAGATTAAAGGAAAACATGGAAAACACAAGGTAAAAATAAAAATAAGAAGTAGAATTGTCTAACATTTCCTCTGTAACACAGCATTATATTTTGATATCATGGGAAGTCAGCCTTTGTTAAAATACTATATAAAACACTGGAGCAAAGATGCAAAGCAGAGGTAAAAGACAAATTCTAAAAATAGAGGTGACACACACAGTATCTACACCTAAGCCCAAGGAAACCAGATAAATTCAAAAGCTACATTAGAAATATTTATGTCTGTCTTTTGGGAAAAAGAAACAAACATACACTTGCAAACAGATATTAGGAAAGAGTCTGCAGTTTGTGTTGCCACTTTTTCCTTTTTAGAAGCTTTTATTTTATTTAACAGTATTGTATCAATAAAACAGCATTACTTCTGTTATCCTTATCATTTGGACATCAAATTATTACCTCATAAAGCCATCACACTTATATTGTCATACAATGTTTTTCAGAATTTTTTTTTCATTTATCAGAACTGACAATTTCTGCCTATAACCTTGTTCAAATAAACTTGATACCCACTTTAAAGCCACTCTGACTAAAGCCTGTATTTTACCCCACAGTATAAAGTCTCTGATCTTAGCAATACACATGCACAAAAAGCTGTCCTGAGACTTCAGGTCTCTACCACCAGTAAAAACTGGTTTGCCTAGGACAAGAAGCAACAGTCCTCTGTTTCTGTGATTGTTTGCAGCCCTCCAGATTTTGACATATCCATAGCCAATATTGGTTCTACTGATTCCCAGCTTGAAAAGCACTTTGTCCCTACCAAAGAGCTTGACTTAATCCACTGCCTGAAAAAATGCAGATATTGCAAGATCAGAGCACGGTCTGCTTGTGGAGCTGGCTGCAAAGCAATCTGCTCCCACAGCAGCGAAGAGTGGGAACGCTGCTTTTGGTGACAGCCCACAGTTAGATGGGCTTGGCCAATTGTGAAACCACAGAGTAAGTCTCCCTTTCTTCACTCCTAGCTAGGCCAGCCCAAAGCACAAAACCCCAAACCTTTGCTAATGATATATTATGGCTAGGAACTGAAGCATGGACAGAAGCGTGTGTGTACACAGATATCGGCATGTTCTCAGCTCGGAACTTCACACAAGCTACAGCGGAAAATTGTAGCTGCCTTCTCATAGCTATTCCTGCCACAGGAGAAGTTCCTTCTTTTCATTCAGAATGAATTGTCATATGTAAGTTAACATACAGTAAGAATATGCAGGAAATATTTTTTAAGTTGAAAAAATATTTAAAAGTTAAACCTAAAATTGCTTTGAATATAGAAATAAAACATTTTAGCTTTTTTGACTGGTTTTGCAAACATGCAGCTCAGCATTTTGTTTTCTTGCTTAGATGGAGATCACGTGGAATAGCATTCATTTTTTTAAACACCAAAAAGTACTGCAAGATGAGAGAAAGGAAAGAGGAAATGGTTTCCTACCCTTTCTCTAGTCAGCCCCTTTCCTGACTGCACTCTCTCTTCTCTGCCCAGATTTGTGCAGTCAACCTGGGAGCAAAGCCACACAGAGGCTGGCGCTCTCCGTAGGATTTACCTGATCATTGCCATGGCATGCACAGTTACCTGCTGTCCCCTCACGCGTGCTCCTCATCTGGTGGAAGTCCAACTCTCTTATGGTCTGCTATAGTCACTTGTCATGTAAGGAAAGATATGAGTTTTGACGTGAAGAATTTGTATCGTTTTATAAATGTCACTTCCTTTAGTCTCATTACAGTCCTGAAAATTGCATGAGACTATGACCATTTCTCAGAAGGGAAAATTAAGTTATTTAGGTTTGGCATGCCAGAAATTATAGCAATAGCCAGTGATGAAACCCCAAATTCCCTGCTCTAACTCATGAACTCATGCCCACTCATGCTGCTTCCCTGCTTTAGCACGTTTTTTTTTCTACTTTGTTTAACATAGAAATTACGGCAAGTATATACCCCAACACATATTATCTACTGTCCACTTGCATGTATGTCTCCTTTTCTATTATTGGTACTTGTAAATAATTTTATTATTTACACAACTAAAGCATTTCCAGTTAATCCAGAGTTTTATATCTATCTAAGTGTATTAAATCTATGCTAAAGTTCTCCCATGTCTGTGACAGTGCTGCTCAAATAATGCTACAAATACACGGCAACATAAAAGATACGAACTTTTCTCCATTCTTTTCTGAGTGTTTCAGCTGTCTGGCTGACTACTGGTAGTATGGAGACAACACAGCCAAGAAGAACTGAAGTTATGAACAACACTTTATGGCAAATTACATGTCAGTATGAAATGCTTACACTCTCATCAAGAAGAAAATCTCTGGATATTTATAATATCGAACATATTACAGTACATGGAGAAACAACAATCATAGGTGTTGTATATATGTGATCTAACTAATATAAACATCCTTATTATTTACAAAGCAGTAAAATAAATCAGACTCTTCCCTGAGGTGATATTTTATTTAAGAGGTAAACTTATAAAGCCATTTATGTAACCATATAATTGCTTTATAAGGAACCTGAGGGCTTCTACTCTGCTGAAAGTTTTGCACGCAGCCATTTTGTTTTCAAACATTCGGTGCCTCCTTATACAATGTCAGATCCTTTCTATCAGCAGTGGCAGAACTGCAGCACCACAGGTCAGAGCGACGGCAAGAACCGGCCTCTGAAGCTTTCAAGATGCTGCCTGCCTCCACTGGTGACAGTTCTCCCTGCTACAGAGGATGCTCAGAACCTTCTGAGTCAGCTCTGTCTCATAGGGTATCCCATGTCTAATTCTTATCTATTCTTTCCAAATTCTTAATCTAATCTGGATTCTCTGAATAAAATACTTATTCTGCAGTGCCTGAGGTGATGCATGGACAATACTTTTGTGGACAACTGAGCAGTCTAAACTAAAATAATTTGAACTATAAAATCAGAAAAACATACGTTAAGACTGCTTGTAAGTATAATTTGAAATATCTTGAAGTAATACTATGGATCTTCTGTGCACATAGGTGAGAGGAAACAGGAGTTTTCTCTTCAGACACAAAAGAGAGACAGAGGTTTTTACTTACAACATTACACAGCCTTGTCTGTGCCCAGTTTGTTAGCCTTATACCACATGACACTTGACAGCATAATGATATAAAATTATATAAAATGTAAAGGAAAGCAAACACCTACTTTGAAGAAATACCATCTTAGCACTCAGTTCAAGTGTCTGCATCTCCAAGCTTAGCAATAACAAATTATTTCAGAACAAAGTATACATTCTGTTGGAAGGATGGAAGGGCCATGATATACATTTCTATCACATTACACACCTACCATCATGAATCTTAATCTTCACATTAAAGTCACAAGGGCTACTATTGTTCATATCCTTTCCATTTTCATCCCCCACCTGAATACACTCTTCCATTTGAAAAAAATAATTTAAAAAAGGCCTTAACACATGCCTGGATACAGTGAATTTAAAAGAAAGAAGTTTGCTTGCTATTCCTTCCAGTTGTGAAACAGGAATTGCTTTTGTATGAGGCTGGGTCTAACCGAGTGAGACTAAACATTTATAAAATCAAGTAGGGATTGAAATATAGCATTGTGGTTACTAACATTTTGCAGCAGCATATCAAGTTTCACGTTTCATCAGCTGAATAGAGTCTGTGTGCTGGGCTATTGTGGTTCAGTAGCTGACAGCAGTCAAGTAAGTGCTGCTCTCTTCCTGGCTTAATCATTTCTATTACACTCAGTGTCAAAACAATAATGTCAGTGAAATGGGCTTGCTGACATTATAGATTAGAATTGAGTGATTCTGAATGTCCTGTGACTGAATTGCATTTTATTTCTAGAAAATTACATATTACAATTGCAAATTAAAGAGCTTAGATCTCAACAGACTGTATCAACAAGTATGGAGCTGTGGACTCCAAGCTGCTGGGGAGAGGATCCATCATGAAATTAATGAGGTTTAATGTATACTAACGAGAACAACTGCTGAAATATTTGGCCATGTGTTTGGAGAGGATCTGAAGAATAATCAGTTTTGTTAGCAGGGATTAATTCAGCTGCACAAGAGGTGAGAACCCCCAGGGTAATCCCAGAGATTTAAAGGATGTTCCAGAAATAGAAAAAAAAAAAATCCTTGCTTTTCTTTCTTCCATCTTCTAACCACCACAGTTTATGAAGACACATCTCTTGACATTCACTTGAGGAACACGATCACAGTTTAGAAAGGAGCCACAGCAACAGGCTGCAGAATTTCTGAGTGACTGACAGCTACCAAATGACAAGAAGTAGTATTTAATGACCTCAGTCGTCGGATGCTTACTGAGAAAGAGCAGGGCATTTCTGTCACCTGCACTTTAGAGGTCGTGGAGAGCAACGGTGGCCCACAGTGCTTTTCCACTCCAGTTTCATATTATAATCTTATAATAACCAAGTTTAAAAAATATTTTATAAAATAGAAAAAGCTTTGAAATACAAAAGATATATTTCCTCTTTGTGTTTCCCTAGAAAATAAGCAATTCAGAATTTACTCTAGAATTTGTAAAATAATCTGAGATTGCTCACAAACAATGAGTAAGACCAAGCTTAGTAAAACTGCAGCAGTCAGTTGCTTTTTAAGGAGAATAACCCTATCCCAGTTTTTGTCTTGTATTAAAGAGAAAAAAGGCTGCTGTCAAAAAATGGCATTTTTTTCTTTTAGAACAAGAAGAGAACTAGAAGGCCTACTTCAAGCGCTTATATCTGAAGAACTGTTCATTCTTTCTAGGAAAGAAAATCTGCAACGGCAGATTTGTAAATCAGAGAAAGTCACTGTTGATAATCATATCAACATAATCTCCTTGCTGGAGGAATCATTTACTCTTTGATCAGAGGCTAAACTGTGTGTCCATGAAGAAATAAGGTTACATTTCTTGTTCTCACATGGCTTCTTCAAGCTTTGAATCCAGGTGGGCAAAGATAAGGGTAAGATGGGCATTTTCTGTTCCTTCCTCCCCTGGGAGAAGGTGTGAGTATGTGCTATGGAATAAGTGAAGTCTTGGCGTCTTTTGTTTTTTTCCTGGTGGTAGTTGAAATATTTTCTTCTTTTTTATCTTCTTATTCTCTTCTGTCTTCCTCTATCACTAACCTGGCTATTTTTCTTTCCTAACTGATCATTCCTGTACAGTTTAAATATCGCTTTCTTGTTCCCTCTTTTCTCTTCTAAAGCTGAACAAAAATACAAACACATGCAAATGTATACAAACACAGAGATGGCATTACCCATTTGAGATTTTTTGATCAGAAGAATGGGTCATTTTTGTTCCTCTCAATACTTCGTAACCTCCCAAAAATATCCTTTGTGAACATATGCATCTTCTCAGATGACTAAGGAAGGAATTTTCCAGTTATACAAATTCTCTCATTCTTCATCGCTTTTCTCTTTTCCTTTAGTAACTTTTCTTTAACTGTGCAGTTATAATTAGAATCTTCTGATTCCCAGTGGCTGGCATTCTATCAGCTAAGGCAAGACAAATATTAAATGGGTTTGCATGTTTGTTTTTATGTATGTTCTTCTGAATGAGTAAGTACATTAAGCTTGCCTGAGCCGTAGGAGTTGAAATGTATTCACAGTCTGCAAAACTTTGTATGAATTCAGAATATAATTTGCAAGTTATGCCATACAAGAAGAATGTCCAACCCTATTATTCATACATGGGAGTGTTTACTTCCAGAATAGGCCATCACTTTCAGCCCTCTGTGAAAGTCTATTTAATCAATCACCAGAGACTATACCACCAAGCAATGCACAACAGATTCTCAAAATAAAAACTAAAGAGAAGTTTACCAGTAAGGAAATATAAGTAGGAACATTTGATCTTAATAGAGTTTATAAATTACCAAAAATATCTACCACATACTAATATGTCAGTGTCTTGTGAGTAATGTGGAAACAGAGAAGACATTACTTCTGGGGCTTAAATCAGTCATCGTCAATACCATGACAAGGTAACATTCATGAAGAGCAATGAAACAGAGCTAGGGAACATAGCAAGACTCCATTAATTTATATAACTAATTATATTACAAAATTAGTATTAAAAGCAAGTCATCTGTGCTCCATGAGGGAACTCAGATAAATTTTCAGTTAATTCTCAGTATTATTAGTTTGAACCAGAGTTCAAAACCCATGAGTCAGTCAGCAAAAAGCATGAGGTTATTTTTAAAAATGATCATGCTTTTATATACACTTCATTTACTTGATAATTTTTCAGCAAATAAGGCAGGGGCAGTCATAAAGGCAAGGTACATTTTTGAAAAAAATCAGAGCTTAAGCTAATCCACAAATCCAAGATAATATTTTTTTTAGTTATTTTTTCTTGGTGAAATCCCTGATGTAACTGGGAGAACAACAAATTCTAGTTTTCTCCTGAAGATGTAAAAGTCAGCTTCAGTTTCATGTACATAAGGAAATAACATTAGCACAGAAAATGCCAACAACATTTACCAACTGTGTTTTGATATGGTTTCTGCAAAAACTTCATTAGTTTTGTTCAGTGAATGATTACTGAGAAGCTACAGCTTTACCCAATTATGTGTCTGGCAACCTCCTTTGTGTAACAATGAGAAAGTGTTTCCCCATTTCATATTTAGCATTAAGCTAGTCAAGCACGTAATAAAGGTGTAAGTTTTAGCACAGAATAAAGGGTGCCAGGAATATAACTATTTGTTATGCATAATCACAGAACATCTGTTGCTCTCTCCCCATGGGTGGTCCAGCTCCGAAATACCCACAGCTTTTGCACCTTTTGCTATACAGTCGAGATAAAGTAATGCCATATACTATCATGACTAGTGCTGCTTGCCATTTTCCATAGGCTAATACTGCTTCTCTAGGTGGACCTACTGTACAGGTCCAATAATAAAACAATCACCTTAAGTCAAAATGAGAAGTGGCAGGATACATGTGGATAAAAATACACAACTTATCCTCTACTGCTAGTTTTGATTAATTTATTTTTACAGTTACAAATATGCCCTCTTTTGTTTTGGGGTTGTGTTTTTTTCTGTCACTGTTTCCCCAGGGCTTTGTTAATAAAGCAATTCCTTCCTGCTCTTAACTGTAGTAGCGGCGGTGCCTTGGGTCACAGGGTGAAACTGATTCCACAAGAGTAAGTGCAGTATGATCTTTCAAATGGTTAGTTCTGGCGTTTTAGCATTAACTCTGCATCTCCCCTACCTCTGCCTTTCTCTTCCCCTTGTCTCCCCCTACCCCTCTCTTCCCCATTCGCAGGGTAGAAGGGGACTCTTCTCACACAGCAGAGCACTAAAGCTCTCTCCAGATGCTTCAGTCACATCATTCCCTGTGGGTATCTCTCCAGAATTGCAGTGGAAGGGTGGTTTTTTGTAAGGAACGTTCTCAGTATTAAGCCTTTATTAATATGAGGTGGTTCCTTGCAAGTGATTATGGCAAACTCGGTATTAAGAATGATAACAGAACCTGAACGGATAAGCTACAAAAAACATTGTTTGTGAGCTATAGACCAGGACACTATTCTGTTATGGGGATGGGCAACAAGAGAGGCCTCTTGGATCTCTTGAAATCTAAAGTGCCTAGCTGCAGATGTGCAGTGACTGACTATGCACTTACTTTCAGCAAAGATCTACCAAACTCTAAAGCATTCCTCAAATATGTCTTTGCCCCAGTGGTCATTTTTGCCTTCTTCCTACCCCAAAGGTCAGTCAGCCCCTTCCACCTGTCCACCTCCACCTCCATCACTTTTCCTACAAAGAACAGACACAATAAACCCAATAGGCACCTCAGGTAAATTTTGCAATAAAGCAGGTTATCTTCCAGTGTCACTTCAAAGAGCAGGGAGGCTGAGAGCACATTAAGGCACTTGGCTTTCCCACATTTTGGCACACCCAGAGGAAACTTAAAGGGCAGCTTTGATTTCCTCTGCCCCTTGCCCACTCCCTGGCCTGGGACAGGCTCATTTCATCTCCATGGAATAGGAGGCATGACTTGGGCTGGGGGCAATGTCCTACCCACTCCTTGTCCAGCCCGTGGCTATCACGCTTACTGCCCAGCCTACGCTCTCACTCAGTGCTCTGCTCAGGGCTGCTCGCCAAAATGGCCAGCAAGTGCTATATAGCACAGAGGTCAACACCACGTCCCCATGGCTGCCTGATCCCCCACAGGGTCATGGCTTGGCTCACAAGGTACTGCTGAACAGTCACACAACCGTTGACCTTAAGAAGTGTTTTTATGGCAGGACTATTGCCTTGGGACCATCGCCTTGGGACCAAGAAGCTCACCAAGGACACCAGATTTCAAAACAAGCTGCAAAAATACATTCAGGAAAAATGCCTGTTAAAGTTTTTTTACGCTACAATACAGCTACTGCTCTCCCATAAGGCACAGATCCCCATACTAACCCACAGCCAGATTTTAAACAAGAATCCTAGGAAATCTATAAATTTTCCAGTCATATCTCCAAAAAAATATCAAACTTCATTTCCTAATAAAGTATTATGACTAAGCTGTTTTTTAAAAAATTAGAATAAAAAAGCAATGTTCTTTCTGGAAAGCCCTAATTAAGTCCAGGTATGTGGTCTAGGAAATACAGAACTGTGTAACCTGATGGAAACGATCATTTTCAATTGTCAGGACACTTCTGCTTCTTTTCACCCCAGTTTCAAGTACATCTGGTTTCCACCTGCTCTATATAAAATTGGTTCCTCCCTTTTTCAAATATGAGCATCATGCTCTCTGGTTTTGTCTGTGACTCTCCAGTGGCATTTAACTCAAAAAAAGTAAGCTCCACCTGGAATACGGAAATTTATTCTAGTCATGAAGGAACATCACAAACTTCTAAAAATGGGTGGTTTAATTGGCACATGAATACACCAAACCTCTCTGATTCAAAACTTATACAGCTTCAGGTTTAAGAATTGAATTTATATTTTGATTAGTGCCTTCCAAAAATCTGGTTTGGTTGGTGGCCTTAAACTTTCACAACCTCTGCACAAGTTTTGCACTCTGCCCTGACAGTATGCATCACATGTCACCTGAAATCTTCCAGGAACAAAGCATACCTTCTGTCTCCATGACTGTCTCCTAGAGGGTCTTCAATTTGCCACCAGCAGTGGCATTTATTGAAGATGATTGTGAGTTTTTGAGACCTGTTAGAAATATCAAGTTCATTTTAATTATCTCTTACAAAGGTATAAAATATTATCAGTCTTATATTCAATTTCCAGAACTGAAGCTGGAACATGCAAATATCTTCTTAGATGTAAGGAAAAGATTATTTACCATGAGGATCATTGGACACTGGACAGGATTTCAGAGAGTCTGTGAGACCTCCATCTTTATGGATACATGAAACTCAGCTGGA
This sequence comes from Falco punctatus, assembly GCF_963210335.1. Lineage (NCBI taxonomy): Eukaryota > Metazoa > Chordata > Aves > Falconiformes > Falconidae > Falco > Falco punctatus. Next base: position 21,404,711 of record NC_137592.1, on the reverse strand, counting down.
GATAAAGTCCTGAGCACCCCAAACTTTATTTAGGAGGAGTAGATTACAGATTTCCAGACATCTCTTCCCACCTACACTATTCTGTGACCTGATTTTCATTGTGGTTTTTGTTCTATTAAACAAAAATATAACTACCAGGCAGACTGTGGTATGAAGATATAAAGGTCAAGAATTTTTGGTTGGCCCTTTGCTTCCACCTGTGGCAGACAGGTCTCTCCACAGCAGTCTGGTGTATAGACACAGCACTTCAAAAAATCAAATTATAGATCTATCAACGTACTTCAGCAATGTAGCACTCAGCTCAAGAAACAAGACAGTCACCCATCAGTTGTCATATACAGGACAACTCTTCTGCCCTGTTCAAGAAAGAAAGTTTTACGTATCAGGTTCCTCCAGGGGAAAACAGGATGTATTAGCATTACTAAAGGGAAGCAGCTGTCCTCTGAGAATCATCTGGTAGTCTGGAAGCCCCTGGAAAGAATCTTCTTCTGCTTGATACAGATACAATTGGGCTGATCAGGGAAATAAATGTTTTCCCAAGGCAGCTGTGCTGATGCAGCCACTGGAGTGGACAAACTTATGCTGCTCTGAAAATATAGCTTTTCCCCTTATTCCCTGAAGTACAAGATAGTCCTAAAATAATAGTCCGTGTCACAGATGTGCGTGACGCAGCTTTACAGTGCTACTACATCTTTGCACATATTGCTTTATAGGTGCTTTTGCAAATCTTGGCTATGATGATTGCACATAGAGGATTTTTTTTAAAGGACATTTTGTCATTTCATTTTCACTGTTCAGTGCATGATCTGTGCACACTAACTAGAGCCTGGCTTGAATAAAAAGCATTTTCAAGGCTGCCCATGCAGATCCAACACCATGCAAACTGGAATGAGTTCAGTTTCACAAAACCTAATGTAGTTATGAAGACAGCAGTGGCTGCAGCTGGTGTGCAGCACTGGCTGAGTAAGGGGCTGGTACCCTTCCTCAGGTGAGCCCAATGCCCCCTCCCACTCCTCACATTAGGCACACAATAGAGCTGGCAGAGGTTTCAAGAGCCAGCTGTAACTGACTTGTCCAAGTTCTACCAGGTCAGGTAGAACGCCTGAAAAAGAAACAGAACCCACATCTTTCAATTTTTAATTCAGAACTTGGACGTATCTTTCTATTTCCTCAGACCCCTCACTTGCTCTTTAGCCACTGTGCACATTTACAGCAAATTAGGTGGTTCTGCTATGGGGTGAATGAGACAGTGCTTTCTCCTGGAAGAGAAAAATACCTTGTGATCCCATAAGTAAAAATCATATTGCAGAGGTGATGCATAAAAATGTACAGTTAACTTGCAGGCTGAACAAAGCTGATTTCCAGCATAGGAGTGATACTCCTGCCAAATTTCAAGTTTCCATTACCTTTTGAAGAGGTGCTAGAGCCATTAAAAAAATCTTAAAATCTCTTACATCATAAAAAAAAATTTATCACTTTTTCCTAACCTATAAGCTATTTAGCCTCCCTAACTTAGATATGGAGAGAAAGTTACACTTCATCTAGGAGCAAGCAGACAGTTGTACAGGTAAATATAGCAGAAAAATCTAAATTATTTAAAGTAATTGAATGATAGCAACACTTCTTTGCATATTAAGCAAATGACCCAGATAGAACCCCTCAGACTGTTATAAATGTTGTTTTCAAAGACCCACATCATGGGAATGAGCTGGGACCTCTATATTGGTATTTTGATTCCGATTAGGGCTATTTTGGAAGAGAAGAGTTGCCCCTGGTTACTGTGCTATTGTTCACATCCTAGAGTAGTCTTGGCATGTATCAACTAGGTTTCCGAGTCTCTATTTGAATATGTGCTATAAGAGTGCACCTAATTTACTCCAGCCAGGATTGGTCTTCTAGTCAATAGGAGCAGGCTGGAGTTCCTGTGGAATTAAGTACCTTGCAACACGTATAGTTTGGATGTCAAGTTCTTGGTATCCACTGTTTTGCTCTACACATCTACTCCTATTTCTCCTTACAGCTTGCTAACATAGAAATAGCAAATACTGCTAATAAGTAATAAATGCAAAATTATTGCTGATAATGTTGCATACATGATGGTGTTATTTAAAATTCCATGTTTTGTACTATTAAAAAAAAATACAGCCACCTGATTTCCCATTGTAGCAGTGCTCAAATGGATGCACAGGAATGATGAGCTTTTCCTCATGAATGAAGGAGGAAGAAGATATGTCTGATTTGGTCATCTTCAGATGACCTAGTGTAAGGAGTCAGATTTTGAAGTCATCACTTACAGAAACAAGTTTATACGATCTAGTTAGACTGTTTCAAAGCGTATGAAATCTCTCAACAAGAGTAAGAACAACAAACTGACTCTGTATACTAGTAATTCAAAAGCAAGAGCAGATGGAAAGTGTTGTCGAGAGGCTTTGAACACAGCCTTTGGGATGCTCCCAGCAGCATTCTCTGGCTGCAGTTCCCCAACTGCTGATGCTGGATATTGGGCACTGTTTGATTGCAACATGACAGATCCGGCTCATATCAAAAATAGGCAAACATTCATATTTCTCTTGAAGTAACAAGAGCTGAAATTTATGCAAGGTTTATGCTTTTATTCACGCTGCACAAGGACATGGAATATCTGATCTGTGTAATCTGCTATTGCAAAGTTAACCCGTCAAAAGTTATAGAACAAATTTGAAACAGCAAAGTGACTTTACATGGGATCAGCAGTTTTCACTATTTGGCTGTGGTATCCTTGTTCCAGTGCTAAAAGTAATGGATTTACTATACCATGACTCTTCAGAGGATTCAGACTATTCAGAAAAATGTGCCCTCCACTAAAGCAGCAGAAAGATCTGATTCACATCTGCTGTAGCAAATAGTTATGTATTTTATCACTTTGCTTCTGCCACCCACGTTCCTTAGCTGTCTGCTCTGTTTTCTGCCAAGCACAGGCACCTGTAGCAGAGGCAGAAGAGGAGGTGCTGCACCTCAGCCTCTGCTGCCCAAAGACTGCATCCTCCTGTGATATTGGTGTGGTGGCAAAGTCCACCGTGGGGCAACTGAGGGGTGGCTGGAGGCAGCCAGGCACAAACGAGGAGAAATTGCCAACATACCACACCGCAGCAGTTGCAGGGGGGTCACATACAGAGGACTTGGTTGCCTCACATGAAGGACTGTGATTTGATGGCCATTCTTCTTTATGAAGAACTTTGTGCTAGTGCCACACAAATATCTACATGTCCTACAAGCATTCATTTAAATACAAAAGTAAATTATATTTGCTGTCACTAAACACTCATTTACCACAAGTATTCCAGGTAACTAGATTACCGGCCAAAGTCATCTGGAGAACATTTTTGAAAAACATATTCTGGCAAACTGTAGGCTTTCTATGGAAAATTTCCCCATGGAAATGCGTGAAGATTGCCAACTAGATCACTGCAAATTATTTGTTCACTCAGCTTTCTGCCATCTATGAAGCAGGAGACAGGAGGGAGTATGGGACATTTTTGCTTTCTGTTTACATCAGATTTCAGGGTAGAGAAAGAGAAGCTTGTTGACAAGATTTTATGTTTATTTGGTGAGAAGCAAATTGAAAGCATACTTAAAAAATACAACAAAAACAGCAATAACAAAAATAAGGCAAAATCAATCCAGCAGTTGCAACAGAATATTTAGTCTGGAAAAATATGTTGTGATATGCTTCAGGACTTTTGTTGTTTCCACAGCTTGTCTGTAGTGGCACATGCAGTCCCACACAGAGGAAAGACCTAACACCCTAAATAATGGTCCACCACCTATTATTTCATTCATATGAGTGAGAATAATTGTTCCTTCATAAGAGTGGAGATTTTCTCAGAATTAGCTGAGTCCCATAAATCAGTGTCACCTGGAAGGATGCCATTCCTCTACCTGGTCTGGCCAAGGGCTGTGTCTGTGCAGGATGCCAGAGTGAGCATCTCTTCAGGCCTGAGATGGTGGGTGATGTTTTTACACTTCGTGCTGCCTTTGTATTTGTCATGATGACTGTTCTAGTCAGTTAATGACTGCCATTATAAAAAGACCAGTTTTACTTCCATTATTATGGTAATCCCAAAACAATAATTAATTGTAGGAGTAACTATATGTAACTGACTCCACAAAAGCCATTCTATCGCATGCCAGCAACAAAGTATCTTCTGTATAAGAGGCAAATTTTATGAAAGAGGCTGCCAAAACATTCTGGAGTACATTAAAAGAAGTACTTTAATTAACTAGGGAATGCAAGTGCCATTTTAAATTCAGAGAAATGCTTAACTGAGTGTTTGTTATTAATTAGAACTGACCTAATGATTAACTTTTATAAATAGAGCCAATCCTGCATAGAGGCAAGCAGTATTACTAACAAATTCTCAAATGCACTTTTCTCTTACCCTCCTTGCTGTGACTGAAACTAAATATTTACATCACATTTGGGACCTTTTCTTGGCCCAGTCTGTTATTTCTGTCATTGTTATATTTTGCTTTTGGGGTGGGTCAGCTGGTGCTGCAGAAGATAGCTGGTAAATCCAAAATCCAGGTGGTGTGGGTGAGTATGATACACAAAGAATCAAAGCTAACCCAAGCAATGAATTCAGCTCAAATACACAGCCAGTTCATGATGATCAAAGTGGTATTTATACCATCAGCTCTCTGCTTGGCATCCTTGGGTCCAGGAGAAAGTTAAAAAAGGATGGACGGAAGGTGTAACTCTGTGTAATAAAAATTGTAATAAAAGCATTTCCCTCCACAGGAAGTCCTAAATTTCCGTGTCAACAGAAGTAAGCAAATAGATATTGTGCAGTCATTTGGCACTTCTGTTTGATAATTTAAAAGATCACATAAGTTCAGGTGAATAATTACCCTTCCCAAATGGAGGTGTTGTGGATAATAATTTCAAAAGACCTCAATGTTTCAGAAAATCTAGAAGTGACAGACAATGCTTGCAAACACAAACTCAGTTATACTGGGGTGCAGGAAAACAGTAAGGGAATAGAGTTCTAAGTACAGCCTTGAAACAGGAGTATGGGAATGAGCTGGAAAGAGAGAGGGAATGACACTGAAAAGAGGAACAAAATAATGTAATGCAATATATAATAGAAAGGCAAATACAGTTGCTAAGCACCGAAAATTAGGAGCTTCTGAAAACCTTATGCTTATTGCCTTATCAAGGTTAGACATGAAAGTAGTAGCCACAATGGAAAAAAATGTTAATATTAAAGTATAAACTTAAAATGTGTATTCATTGTATACACCTGCATATCTTACTACTGGAAACCGATGTATTTGAGGTGCTAGTCTGTTCTGACCACATGTATCACTACTTTGATCAATGCCTGGTTTATGTGAAAAATAAAGCATTAAGTGTTATAGAGATTTCAAAATAATTAAATATGTAATTCTGTTGGCACTGTTACTTTTGAGGTTCATTGACAGTAACACACTTTGAGACACTCAAGCATCTTTATATCTTTAGGCATTTTGAAGAAGCAGATAAGGTGACATTGGGAACTCAAACTTGGTTACATGTTTTATCTACAAATCTTGACCTTTTCTTGAGAAATAGTTCAAGAGCTGCTGAAGTCACTGGCATGGGGAAGACCCAATCTACTCTGTAGGTTATGAAGTGGAGCCTTCATGCCTTTAAGACCAGGCTGAAGAAGCATCCCCTGAGAATGATGTTGACCCCTGGGCAGTGGAATAACTTAGATATATACCGGGTTCCCTCTGACCATATTTTCTTTAATGCTGCTCAACGTTTTTACTTTGAAGTCGTGCAAAGTAAAAAAACAAAAACAAAAACGCAAGCATCTAATGCGGTGTTGCATGACCTAGTTACTTGAGGAATGAAGCATTCAGTTTATACCTCGAAGCTGTTACTTTTTTGTTGCTTCCACGTGCTGAAAACCTGCTTCACACTGCAACAAAACTCGTCAATTATGTGTTTTCAATTCAAACAAAAAAAACATTAATTTTTTTACTCAGATATCGGTGCACATCTTCCTCCTTTTACTGCAGTTTTAGACTATTTTCTTACTGAAGAGCAGCGGGACAGAGCATCCGGCTCCCGTGCGGCGGGGGGGACCCGAGGGGACGGGGCACAGCCGCAGGGCAGAGGGCCGGGATCGCGCCCCGCTCCCAGAGCAGCGCCGGGACGCGGGGGGCCCGGAGGCGGCGGTGGGGCTGTCCCCCTGCCGGCCTTAGCCAGGGAGCTGCTGCCATCTAACGGCGGGGACCGGGGGCAGCGCGGCGCCGGGGGTGGCGGCTCCTTGTTCCTGCTCCAAGACAGACGCCTGACCTGGGAGGCACCGAAGGACCTGGGAGACCCGCATTAGCTTCAGGTAGTGTATTTTAACAGAGCAAAGCTCCCCTGAAGTTGGTTGTAGCAGGCAGATGGGACAACCTTATAGCCCACCGCGTATGTATATACCCCGGGCAGAGACGGTCTTAGGGAAAGACTGCAAGAACGCAGCAGTCCAGGGACTTTCGCACTCAGAGGGGGTATCTAGCAAACTCTACCAGGCCTCCAGTGAGCACAAAGCTTTTCTAAAGTTACAGTAATGAATGTGAAGCTCTACATGGTTTTTAGTGGGGGATTTTTATTTCCAGCTAAGCTCCTCTGGAAAGAAAAAAAAAAAAAACAAAACAAAAAAAACAACCCACAAAAGGACAGTCACAAAAGACATCCTACAAAATGCAAAATTCCGGCTCTCTTGGTCACCCTCTGGGAAGTGATAAAAACAAAGACCACATGACATAATACTGTTATTTAAAGCTTAGAAGACTCAATCAGTCAGACTTTGGAGAACTTCAAGCTCTGATAAGAATATTAAATGAGACCAATTCTCAAGACAAATAAGACGAAGGGATTCTTTCAGTGATGTTTGCCATATGTGCTAGAAGGCAAAATCCACTCCCGCTTTTGTTGGGCAAAACACAAAACTGTATCAAAACTGTAGGGGGAGAGTTAGAAAACTAACATAAACACACAGACTTGCCAGCATATTCACTCCAGGATTATATCTAGATATTTTTGTTTTATATCTATTTATATACTTCTATCTAGTACCTTTTTATTTTTTCTTACTGCAGCAGTTATTTTGGGAGTCAGATCGAGATCAGTCTACCAAGCATGGAGGAGCTGGGAATGACCAGGAACCCCCAGCCTGTCACTATAAAACCCCTCCATGTGTGCAGATGGTGAGGACAGGCTTTCTATGTGGCAGGTATAGAGCTTTTGTTGCTAGAGAAAGTCGTGGTGGCAGATGTGGTTGCTATCCAAAGAAAAGACCAGGAAATCTCACAAAGATTGAATAGCTGATGTCTCTTGTCCTTGGGGTCACCACCAGGAACCCTGGCCAGATTGCCCGGACACACTCACCTTGGTGCCTGCATGCTGTCTGGATTACATGGACACATGCGACTTGGATCCTGTGAGTATGTGAGTGGCAGTGTGAGTGAATGAAAACAGCGTTTTTTTAGCTCAGGTTCCTCTTTCCCACTTCCAAAATAATCATGGTTCAGCTTTCCACATTGCTGCTATAATCCTGCAATATGAATTGCTACAGGGGTAGCATATCTGAGCCCACACCATGAACAGTAAAGACAATCTAATATGTCATGAAACTCCTGAGTAGAAAGGGAAGGGGTGGGAGTGGGGTGGTGTATATGGTTTTGTTGTGCTTTTTTTGCCAGCATGAAACAAAAGAAGGAACTTTCTTTGATACATCTCTTCATCTTTAGATGCTACTTGTTGGTGAGATAGCAGTTCACTATGAAAGCAGTACAATAAAAAGTATTGTCTAATAATTAGGCAAGAATGAGCCCTAAACTTGGCTGTTATTCCAGAGGGGTGAAATGCCAGAAATAGGCAACAATTCAATTGCCCTCTACCCAAAGAGCTTGCTGGCTCTCAGGATATCAATAAAAGTATCTTTGTCTAAACATATGCAAGCCCACAAGAAAAGAATCTGTAATTTAATTATTGCTTCCAGGAACTCAATTACACATTGATTTAAATTTAAAATTCAAGGATGCAGGTAATGCAAACTTACATATAAGAAAGAACTGCCAGATGGTATATAGAAAACCAAAGCTGAATATAAAAGAAAACTGTGAAGTTTCCAGAAAATTCTTAAATGTCCTGTAGCTTTCCATAGCAATGTTGGAATTTGTTACAGTTACACAAGACACTGGCAGACTTCAGCACAAAGCATTTTGGTTGAGTAACTATAAACTTGGGGTGCTGAACCCTCTGCATATCATTCCAAGTGATCAGTGCCTTGATTCTGGGCAGCCAGCACAAAGTACAACCAGTCATAAACAATTTATAGCTATGACCTAAAGAAGCTGGGTATGAACCTTTCAGACAGTGCAGTTTTAGCTACAAATCGTTACTTTGCAATTTAAATTATAAAGGTATGGACATGCAGGTCAGGGAACTAGATTCTTACCTTTCCTTTGTGCCCCTCTTTTCCCTATGCAGCCTTATCTGACCCTTAAGGGAGTCAAGGCAATATAACTGGGCAAACTTATGTGTACTTCCCCATAAAGATATATAGGAAAATAAAGCAAATTCCATACCATCCCTTATACATCATTAAGGAGAGCTATATGAATGAGAAAACTCCAGTTATGCTTGCCCTAAACCTATCTGCCTTGCACAAAAGAAGTCTATGTTTTCCCTAAATTGCTTTACTTGCCTGTGCAGTAGGAAAATGGGCTGGTAGGGGAAGTCCCAAATTTATCACCACTTTGTAGTTCACAAAGATGGTGTTGACAGGTTTCTCCCTAGCTGGAATGAGCTGAGCGGTCTGCCTACCCTGCCCAGCCAGGCTTTGTGCATTTTCAATTATGTCGCTGGTGCAGAGCACCCACAAAAAATAGGTCTCGTTCTCTGATTGAAAGGAGTATAACTGACTGGTGTCCAATGTGCCTTTCTGTCTCTACATAAAAATAAAATTATAAGAAAGAAACTTGATGCATGTGCTCAGAAGAAGCAGAAGTCCAAGCATCCATAACGCTACCTTTTTGCCATGACCCTCATTCACATACATGCACATAGAAACACCAGATACACCTATCTACCTATCTATCTAACTGTCTCTATATCTATCTATTTACACATACCTAACTAAATATGTCAACTTAATATGGTCTGTTAATCTGAGGGCCACTAGGGAACACTTGCAGACATCAAATGGTTTCCAACAGTTAGGATCCACCCTCTAAAGCCTAGACTTCGCAAAAAAAAGTTATTTTTTGATAGATTTCTGACTTCTAATTCTTTGAGACCTATGCCTGAGGAATTATTTTCTCAATAAATCATTGTAGAAATGGCTTTGTGCTATTACTTGCCCAGAGATTTTGTCCAGGAGAGGACAGCGCATCATCATAAAAAAACCAAACAAACAAGCAAAATAACAAAATATGCTAGACACATATGACTGCATCAAGAAAAACTTATTACATTGTCTAGTACACCAGGGATACTTAACATCATTAATTTCAGTACTTGTTGCATTAAGATATCAGTTGGTTTTGTATAAGAAATTGCTAATCATTGCAAAAAAACCTCAAACCTTCATCAAATATATTTTAAGCTGAATGCATTAAGTGGAGAAGGGAGGGTGAAGTCAGAGAAGTTCAAACAGAAGCTTTGTAGGATCAAACAGAGACCATTTGCTGATTTGGTAGCTCTACGACCTTCTGGGCTACATCATGTTCTCCACAGGACAATACTGTAGCAGCTTTCCTTAAAACACAGCTTAAAAATGCTTCTTTTGTTATGAATGACATGAGAAGGCAGAAGGGGAGGGGAGATAACACAGCCCGAGGCAGAACAACATTTCCTGCTCATAGTATAATGAGTGCTCCCTGCTTTCAGGTTGGTGAAAAAGGAATAAAATGTAACTTCGACAGAAAGATGGCAAGTTACACTACAAGTAAGTTTCAAAACATTTTTCACACTCCCCTACCCTTCCAGAGAGTGACTGGAATAACATGTTACAACAGTGATTTACAGGTTAATAACTGTAATAATTTTTCATCAATGTTAATAAATAGACCGCCTGTATTCAATTTAAGAAAGTATAAGCAGTAACAGCTTTGATTTAACAATGTTACTTCTTAGGACCATGCACCTTTAGCATAGAGCTTTTATAATTTTGCTTTGGAAATGGTACATCCACCCAGGGAAAAAATAGTTTGAGTTTTATCTGGTTAGGAGAAAATCACAGAATAACTATGTCCTTAGAAAGGCTGTATTAAGTTAATTAAAATAGATTATAAGGAAATGGTTATATTGGGGGCACATACATGAATGAAATATTTCTTTTAATTACTAATTATCCATCATTCATTCTTAAAAATATAGAACCATTCAAGCATTATCTACCTATGCCCAGTTTTCTTTAAAAGTTGATGTGTTAGATAATGGACTGGAGTTCTACATTCTGAAAGGTGTTACAAACCATTTTGAAGGGCTAATTTCTAATTCAAAGGATCTTGGCAAACTGGAAAAATGGTCTAAAATCTGAAGGCAACATTTAATACAGGTAGATGCACATGAGGTTCATGGCGGATTATGGATTAATTGTGAGTCAACAATGTGAGAATTTTCCACACTGAGAAATTTTTCAAACTGAGAAAAGTTACATGTAACATATAGAACATCATTATTGTGCTCCTCTCACTGTTGATCAGATCTGAGCTGGTGCTTTCAGCACTGCAAATGAAAGACATGGAGATAACTGGGGAAGGGCCCCAAGGAGAGCAGGAAATATAGAGAGGGTTTAATGTGCATATAAATGAGATGGAAAAGCTGAAGGTTCTCTACCATGTCGCTTCTAAAAGACTGAAGCAGAAAGAAAAAGGAGATTGAAAGGAGATAAACTGACAACTTTCCAGTGACAGACAGCATGTGGTCAGCTGTTCCTCCTGATCAGTGGTAAGAAAAAGAAGAAATGTGCTTAATTTGCATTAACAGCCATTCAAATTAGCCATTAGGAAAAGCTTGTCGATCTGCAAAAATACTGAAGAATATGGGAAGGCACGGAATTTTCTTTTTTAAAATGTTTTCAATAGATATTAAAACATCACTGACAGCTCTCTGTCCTTGTAATTTTGAATTTATCCTTCTGCAGAAGTACAGACCAGATGACCTCTAGAGGTCCCTCCCAGTTCCTCATCTCTGTGAAGCTATAGGGAGCTCTGAGCTTGCAGGCAAAGGAAACAGTAACAGCTACCGAGTAACAGCTCGACTTCGTTGAGATTTTTTTTCATCCCTGCCACTGGCATACATCCATGTTCTGAATTTACATGCTGCTGAATTGCATCCAAGTAAGTGTCTACACGTAGTTACAAATATGTCCTGTAAGCCAAAATAATTGTTTCTTTTAATATGAATCATCTTGAAGAGCATTTTAATATTATAAATGAGAAAGTTTCTAAAAATATATTATGCCCTATTTGGCATGGTATTATAAAAATACCACGGTATTAGATTTGAAAATGTCCCCTCCATGCCAAGTCTTAACCAAATTGACTAGTGTATCTGAGGGCAGAATCTGGCCTACTGTAATTAAATCCAAACGTTGCATCAGAGTTTAACTAGTGCAAGACCTTGCTTTTTGGTGTAAAGACAGCGGAAATTTCTATTGTCTTTTTTCAATGTTTTTGGACTGCTACAGCCCTTCCATAGGTTTTAAACATACGATGGACACAATCCAGAAGTAATATATCTGCCCAGCATGAAAGAATAATCATGGGTCAGTGGGATTAGAAAGGCAGAATTTACAGCTAGAACTGAGTTTTTCCCTTCCTACTACCTGCTCTCCGTGTTTAGAAAGAACAGACCCTGATGCTAGCTGATAGAGAATTACACCTGAAAAGTATTGATAACACTTAATACAAATTCTGAATCACTGCATGAGGACTCATCCACAAGTGCTTATATATTTCTTGGCTGTTACTCCAAAGGTAACTGCTGACCTTACAGCAGCCCACTGTCAGTGGAACACAAAGTGCTGGATTCTCTGTCTGCTAAGTTCACTTTCCCAGTCTTATGGATTGCAAAACAGAATTTTCTTTGGGAGGTTTATCCTGTGCTGTTTGAAATGTTACTGGTGTAACACTGGCAGAAGGCTGGCATGGGATAGTCACTCCAGGTTAGCTAGAAAGATTTTATTTTTTTTAGTGATCATTACAAGAAGGTAAATAGGTGGAGTAAGAAAAGGAGGACAGGGAATTGATAAAGATATATAAAGGTAATAATGAAAAAAAAACCACTTAGAAGAGTGAAGCTCTACTGTGTTGCGTTCCCCACTTTCAACTAGTTTGAAGCCCCAAAAATCTCCACCATTTTAACTTGAAGCGTAATACAGTGATTTAGGATAAGGGATGTCTTTCCCCTTGGGTGTCTTTGTGCTTGAAAAGTCGTCTCATTTTTCAGGATCTAATAGGGTAAATTTACACTGAGTACAAAGTGAAGGGCGGACCCCTTCCATTGTATTATATTTGCTTGTTCCATCAGGAGGGTTGAATCTGCTGAGTGAATGAGGAAATGATCTCTGGGAACCACAGGACTTCTAATCAGAAATTATAACTTAGCATCTTCTTGGCATGGTTTTCCCATGGGCTGTGTTATTGCCCTTATTGGGGATTTTTCCACAATCCTGCGGAGAATAAGAATAGGCTTGGTGCTTTTTGGTTGAAAGTATACTCCCAGCCCTGCCATGGTTTGGGCTTGGCTCAAAAGAATATGTTTTAATTGAAAAATGCATTTTTTGGAAAAGTGTATCTGGAGGCATTATCCAAGTACTTATTTTCATGGGGAACAGCTGTTGGAAGCAAGCTGGGCCAGGACATGGAGCCATTTTACTGGCTTACAAAACCACTTTCCTCAGTACCCAGGATGGGTGACAAATCAGGTAGAAGACTGTCAGATAAAAGCTGTAAAAGCTATAACATTTGGTCTACTGTGAGCTAGAATTCTATAAAAAAATTTTAGGAATTGTTCTTCAATCTGTAACCCAGATTCTGTTTTCAAAATAGGTGTTAATTCAGCATACAAGTGAGCAGTGAACATCATTGTGACTACACTGCAACTGTGAAGACAATCAGTCACGTGCTAAATGATAGAGACTCTCTACAAAAATTATGGTACATGCCAATTTTCAAAATTGTTCTAGATCTTCATTATAATTTGATTTCATAGCTTGAAAGAAAAGGTTTTGGCAAGCCAATTAATATATCATTCACCCTGTATACAGCCAAAAATGGTAACTTAGTCATATTTAGAGTAATATAGAATAGAACAGAATGTTTCAATTGGAAGGGACCTGCAACGATCATCCAGTACAAGTACAAAGTCTAACCAAATCCAAAGGCAGCTATTCAAAGTGTTTGACTTTTGATGGATCACCTTTATGCTTCAGAAACATCATAAAATTTCATTCAAATTTTGCCTGTTTTGATCACTCGTATGAAAAATATTTAAATAGACATAGTAGAACTAATGTAGTTGGCCTGGGATATTATCAGATGTACCCATTCATAACAAAGAGAAGTAAAAAAAGTTAAATGATGTTGTATGTTCCTGTTTCTATTCTGTATTGCTTATGAGAAGGCCAAGTTCTTATGCAAAAAATTTCTCTCAAAAGAACTGATGGGCAAAATTTGACAGGTAAAAAAAGGTTGAGTGAGAAAGAAATCAGCCACTCATGCTAACAGACTATTAAATCCTTAAAGATAAACAGAGACTGATATCAGAAACTGATAAAAGAATCTGACTGGTAGTACAAATATAGCAGCACTTAAGGAATTCAAAAGAATTCCTGAATCCCCTGGATATACATAAAAGGATATGCCAGGCAATGTAGGGTGTCTATATCCCATACATTGGAGTGCTAAAAGATCGAAGGGGAGGGGAGGTGGAGGAGGATGAGAAGGTTCAGCAGTAGATTAAATTAAGACTTGGAAAGATGCCTCTTCTAAGCCATATTAAATACAGAAAAGGTCAACATTTTTGGCATTCAAACCAAACCTAAATGAGAAAGGTTCAGTACTGTGCAACTCCTGTAATATTCTGTCACCTCTTTAGCAGCTAGAAAAGATGTTATCAGTAGAGGCAAGAATGCAGAGGAATGTTCTTGGAGGCTTAAGGCAGATAAAAGAAAGGAATAAGATGTCACTTCATTATTATTTTTTTTCCTGAGGTCAAAAAGAACCAGAAAAGACAGAAATTTTATAAAATAGGTGCCTGAACAGAAAATGTTATTCCAAAGGGAATGAAAAAGGAGAACAAAATATATCCTTTAAAATAGTGAGTCACTCCGTCAAAACTATTTCTCTCTTGACCTTTCAGTCAGGATGCCAGTGATGTGGAACATTAGTTGGTATAAATACATGACTGGTCATGTGATATTCGGATGCGATAGTCTAGTCATAGCAAATGGAGAGGTGGGCGGAAGTGACAGAAGAATCTAAGATGGAATTAAACAAGCCCCACAGATTTATCCTTCTGTGTAGCCGTAAATGAAAATCATGTATTTAAATGGCACCCTTTTGCAAGCCTGGGGATACAAGGCAAAGGTAACACTGTCAGCCCACACACTTTAGCAGAGCATATGGAAGCGTCTTGGTTCACAGTAACTAACCAAGGCTCACTGAAAGAGGCAGAAATAGTTACAGCTGCTTTATCAGGATAATAATCATCCTAATTATAAGGGGAAAAATGTATTTTTATATTGTCTAGTTAGCACAAAAGAGGCCCAGAGTCTGCAACTATATTTCAGCCACTGCCCTTAAATGGACTGCATAGTAGGTTACAACAGCTAAACCTTTGCTTCTGTTTTATTGCCTCAGTCACAAGGTTTTAAGCTCTATTTATACAAGTGGTTTGAGTTATAAAACACACATTATTACTTATAAGTAATTGAAAATAGCCTCCCAGACAAACAGAGATCTGGCCACCTGAACTGTAAGTTTGCCTAGCAAAACTATAATTTGATAGGTGTGCGACAAATGGTAGATATCCGGCACTAATTCTTCTGCGTGTCATTTGATACAAAGATGTAAGGAAAACAGTAGCAGAAGTATACACAGTTTTTTTGAGTTTAAGTCACTAGGAAAATTATTGGGAAATTGCAAATGTCTCCCATTAACTTTTTAACGTTATTAGTATGTTTTCAATTTAGCTGACAAGCTCCTCCTTTGCAGGTCCTCCAGGAATGTTTAGAAAAATAAGTTACTTGATAAAATGTTTCCATGCAGAATTTGGTTTCAGCTATGCAGTAAAATGTACACACTCGAGGGCAGACTTAGGCTTTTTCCTCTTTAGGCTGGTAGAAACTGGAAACGTTAGAGAAAAAATGTTTTGCTCTCCTAAAGATACTTTTTTAATAATGCGTCTCACATACCTAAAAAGAAGTAAATATGGAAGCTAAAATTTGCAATAAGAAAGAAAAATATTCACATTGAAAGGTGTAAAGAAATTTGAATGACTCAGGACTTAATCCTACTGCTGTTGAAGTCAAAGCAAATTGTTTAAATCAAATTGGACCTCTTTCTAACACAGGAATAAGGGTAAGTACATCTGGAGTAACTCGAATAAAACCTATCCCAAACATGTGGAATTTTCTGTGGCTGTAGAGGATCGGGGCCAGCTTTAAGTCATCTTCTGTTTCTGGTAAGGCTTGGCAAAATTTTCAAAGTCAACTGAGTGTCCTTGAAGAGACTTAAGCACTTCAGAAACTTTTACTCCATACCTTTTTCCAAACCACTTTTGTGTATTTTCCTCCAACATATGCCCTTTAAATCGATGCCATGAGTGCACTTTGTAGTGGAATGCACCTGGCAGCCGGCAATATAAATAGCTACTCTGCTTAATTACAAAAGGAACGTTGTTTTCTTTTAGACTCCTAGCATCATCAGTATAAAAATCCTGTTTCAGAAAATTTCAAATTCTTTACGTGTTCTTTTAAATGAACTTTACATGTTCATTTAAATACTTCCAAGTATGTATTCTAGCAGATGAAGTATGAATTTAGGGTAAACATCAAAAACAAGTATTTGTGTTTTCTTTGCTGCAGGGAGTAGCTTTCAGTAAAAACTAGGATAATAGATCTAAAACTCCATAATCAGCATGGCTGCATGTCATGCTAGCAATTGTTTTGAGTGGAACTTACCTTCAACTCCAAAGAAAAAGTCTGCTTTCAAAGTTTTGTCATGATATTACTCTACCCCAGTTACTATTGCCCACCGTGAGAACTGCAAGCTGTGCTATAGAAGGCAACCAGCTAAACCTTAGAACAGCTAGGAAGGGAAATGCTGCTGTTACTGCTTTACAGAGGGCTGAATGGAGTCAGAGAACAAGTTACATCCCTTCACGCTCTCCATCAGACCGTATTGAACATCACAGGGTTGACTTATTTCCTTAACTCATGCCCAGGGTAACAGAACTTCATGCATGTGTGCACACAGCCCACAACCTCCTAAAACATAATTAAGATGCTTTCACTGATTAAAAATAAACATTTTTGGTTTTGACCATTACAAGCATTTCTCAGTCTACAGGATGAGTAAGACTTGAGCAGGGTTGGCTAAGCAAGCACAGCTGGCACTAACATCAGCTTTATTCTACCCTGTGGCTGTAGATGAACACATACCACTAACATCAAGTGGATCTGCAGGTGACAGCCTGTTGTGCAGAGCTTTTCCTGGGCTGAAGCATCCGTCCTGTTTGGAAGTGTTCAGGGCCAAACTGTGCAACCCTCACTGAGGCATGGTTCCAGTTGGCTTTGTCAGCAGCATTGCCTGAGCCAGGGCTGCCAGGGCGTTCTTGTTCATGGCAGCATTGCCACTAGCCCCCTCCCAGCGGAGCCCGCAGTAGGCAAACGTCTGTGGTCTTCAGGACCACCTAGAGGACTCGGGGACAACAGCACTGTTGCAACGTGTGCTGCATGCTGCTTTTAATTAGGCAGACTTCTTAGAACAGGGCAAAATTTTCCCTCTTGGAAAACACTGAAAAGTTTAACATTTCAAAAACTCTTTGGAGCCTCACTGAACTTCAGCAGAGCACAAGTTTGAAAGGTGTGGTTTTCCTTCAGCACTGCAAACATCTGAGACAAGGAGGCACCGAAGCCTGATTTCCAGACCAATTATTTCCCAATAAGCATCTGAATGTGTTATTTGAACAAACTTTTTAGCCTTTTAAAGTTTGCCCACCCATCCCTCAATTGATCTACTCTTCAAAGCTCTGTGGTTATTTAATACAGCAGAGTCCTGAAATCATGCTGGTGAAGCAGGGCGGTATGGCTTAGTCACCATATTGTGATCAAAACTGTACTGTGCATGAAGGAACACACACCAGAACCACATTTTCTATTTGAGTATTTTGTTTCAGAAATCAAACTGTCTCATTGACCTCAGTTTCTTATCATCAGTACCTAATCTAAGAAGACTACTAAATGGTCTGGACAGCTCTGAACACCAGCATTGGGGCTACATCATGCTATGCAGCCAGCACCTGGGGACAAGGGTGGCCAGGGTGGGTGGCCCTGCAGCTTTGAAGTCTTCCAGCAAGTTCTAGTCTTTTTCACCGGTGAAAAGAAAGTATAATCTGGATCCTCTGGATGTTAGTTTTGCAGGACATGGTTTCTCTAGCCTAAATCACACACCACTCTTCAGATGTGTCTGAGCTATCAGTTTGCATTCTCTTCGTAGCCAGAGAAAAGAGAAACTTTAGTATGATCTGCTTTACTACTTCATGGAGGCATTAACCATGCCCTCAGAGCACCGCCTCTTCTGTACTGGCTATAAATTCCATGACTAGTTCACATGCTGACAACTAGGAAGTGTGAAGTTATGAGCGAGGAGTACATCCTCTCTGAGTAACCTTTTGAGAATGCCCCATTAAGAAGGCTGGGATGACTACCTCAGATATTGACACGTACAGTGAAAACACCTATCTTTAGCTACATTAATCTGTTCCCTGTTTGGCCCCATTCACTACTTTCCCTCATCGTACAACACCCTCACAGCTCCTCCTTCAAGTTTTTTACCTACCTCAAAACTCTACCTCCTTCTTAGGAAGCACAGACTACTTATGCACATGATATACCCCTTGCTATTGTTGTCAAAACCTCTTCCGCTCCTCCTCTGTAAGATTTATATCTCAGCTGATCTCTGAATTTATTAAAAGCTCTCCAAGACTTCATCTTTTGTCAGTCTCATTCCCCACGGAGTGCCATTTCTTCTAACATGCTGGAATACTTTGGACTACCATTACCAATAATTTTCTAGCTATTCAAAATTTTATTCCCATGCTCACTGGGACAAGTCACTTCTCACAGGAGGATAAAATATATTTTTATTTGTTGTCAGCTCTCAGACACGCTGTGTCAAACAATTGTACACAAACTGGTGCCTTTGCAAGGCTGCCAGAAGAATCACACCACATAAGTTTTGCTACCTTCAGAAGGCTATTCAGACAGGAAAAAATATAATCTCATTTTCTAGTCTTTTGACTTAAGGTGGTTTTGTTGCTACCTGTGGTGCCTGGAGCTACAAAAGATTTGAGCCTTTACGCCCTCCTAGGTCAGACCTTCCTTGGGTAAATATTCAATAGGACACTGAGGACAGAAAAAAAGAGCTCTGGCAGGAGAAAAAAAAAAGTCTCATTCTTTCACTAATAGACAAGTACTTACTTTCATTCATGGTTCCTTTCAGTTCAGGGACAGGACAGAGCCCAGTAGGAATTGGGAACAGAAAGGACACTCTGGGTACTACTGTGTGTTTCAGGATGAATCACAGAGATGGGAAGAAACATCAGCAGAGTGTGATGGGGCACCCTGGGCCTCAGATCCTACCACAGCAGCTACAGAATCAAGACTCTCTTTGAAGAAGGGCACCACTTTCAGCAGGGTGAGGAGGGCAATCCCCTCCCCCCCAAAAAATAGGTCAGTGATCAGAGTTAAAGCATCTTTGCCGACTGTAAGGTATCTCCTCAAATGGAGGAAGAAAGAATGATGTTGCTTAAAATCATTCCATTGTGTCAAATGACTTTATCATACTCCTACGTGATGCGTTAAAAAAGACTGGATATTGCAAATGATACAGTGTAGAGGAAGTTAAAATGACTACAATAAAACCAGGAAAGATTCCTATGGAGAAAGGTGAAATGATAAATAAAGAGAAAATCAAATCATGCTTACAATGAGAACTGGAAGTTGCAAATAAGAGGTGGGACATCTTCATCTAAAATATCAAGCCAAAGTATTTCTGACACTTTAGAAAACTTTGATAATATAATTGCACTCGTTTATTTGCCTATCCTGGCATTTTAAAATTCTGGTGTGTGCAGGAAGTGACAAAATACCATAAAAGAACTTATGTCTTAATTTCTCTGGCTGATTGTGAACAGGGAATTACCAGAAATATCATGGGACACTTTTCTTACATTTGCAAGCTGATTAAGTAAAACAAAGGCAGCTCAACTTCTGTAACTAGTGCTGAGTTAATACCTGTGATCTGACGTTTCTTAGAGTTGAGTAGATAATTTCCTGGTATTATTAATATAGAAAATTAAGATGAGAGATGGCAGATCTAACAGTAAATGCCAGGGACCATAAAGTCTGGGTTACTTTTCTTTTCCACCATTGTTTTGCTCTGTGACCTCGTGAAAGGGCACTTTCCCTCTTCAGTTAGCTTTCCCTTCATGAAACAGCAACAATAACACTTCATCACTTGACATAGTGAGTATTACTATGTAACATGCATTCTTTTAATCAAATATGAAGATACTGGCTAATATTTTGATGAGTAAAAGATAATTCACCTTCTTGACCCAACTCCTGGGTCATCTTATTACTTTATTTGATGGCATTTTTTAGCTAAGAAATACTTATTTTCAAATTGGACCGTTTCAGTCATGTCATGCTGTATCTTTATTGCTTCTGTAGTCACTTATCCCTGACTTTAATTATTGATGTTGTCTAAAATATAAAATTTAAATAATGTCTGATAAACTTATTCTAACACAAAGTCAGTACAAAAAACATTTTTTATATAAGAATTTCTTAGCCAAAATCCCTCCATGTATAATATTTGTGTTCAGAAAACTTGGGAGTCCCAGAGCCAAAATAACCTGCCGTTTGAGATGCAGCAGTCCAGACTCGTTACTTAGAGAAACAACCACAAGGTGGAGATGTTACAAGCTCTTACTAGCAAATATAAAGGAAGCATAGTGCCCAATACTGATTTTTTCAGTTTTTATCTAATGCTATAGGATCATATTTTAAATTACAGTTGTCTCTAGCTAACAATTATAGTGCAATAAAAGTAAAGGAAGTCTGTAATATCAAAATAATTAAAAAGAGGACCATTTCTATCTTGACCTTGAAATTAGTTCCTTATATTTTATAAAATTTAATGTTACTAATTTGATTATTTCTTTCTATGAAGGAACATGATTAATGTCCGTGAAATACATTGTGTATTTGCTACTTATATAGCTAGAGAAGTCAGCTTTGCACAGCTATCCAAATACCCCTTAAGACCTTCATGCAGCCATGCAGAAACCATCTTGACTTCAACTGTAGGAGGGAGAGAGCAGAGAGCACAAGCTAGTGTGCTGTATTTCAGCTCCCATGTATACATCCATATGAGTGAACGTCACCACCTCCTGCCATAGCCACAGTATAGGAACTGCAGGTAAGAATTGCATCATGCTCAGCAAACTCTCAAAAGAGGTAAAAGGCAAGATTCTCAATCAATCACATTCACAAGGATAAGGAAGAGAAAGAAATAATCCTAGCATGTTTATATTCTCTACCCAGTAGTCAGAGCACTATGTAGGCAAGGAAAATATGCATTTAACTCCTTTCCTGGAATCTTTAAAGTAGAAATTTGACTACAACATTCTGACCAGTTAGGAAATATTCTTACAAAATGGAAGATACAGATACTAAACTCCACTTTGAATAAAAGAGGAAGATTGTCTAATTATTATATTGGAAGAGGTGTAGAAGAGTAACCACCACCTTCTCCTCACCTACATGATTTTTAACTGCTTCTATGAATCTAGATTCCAACTTCTAAATGATTCATCTTTATAATTTTCAAAAACATTGATCTTCCATTGCCCACATTTTTGGCAGTACAAATATCAGAAGAGTTTTATAAGATTGCTCTAGAATACTGGAGTTTCTAGGAATTACAGGGTTTTCTATACCCATAGAGTAGTCTACCAATCTGTATCCCCTTTTGCTCCATTTTTTAAATCTCTGCTTTTTGTACAGACTATAGGGATATGTCCTGCAGGATTTTCCAAAATGTAACATGCTACAGTTGCCAGCAATTTAAGGTTTGCAAATGCAATAAATGCTTTCTGTAGGAATGGAAATTAATCTGTCTTTGAAAAGTATGACCTATCATTCTGAAGGATTTTTACACCACGATTCTGAGACAATTAAGTCATATGAGGTATTTTGAGACATGAAAGAATCTTTGGAGAGTAGTAGTGGTGTTACCTACATCTGTTAAATTTAAAACCTCCAAATGATTTAAACTTAGGCATAAGTCATCTGCTCTTTTCCTGGAGATACAATCTGATAAAGAACGAACTAAAAAGTTCAGGAATCATCAGAGTTCTGTGTCTCCATAAAATATGTTACAATGCTATATAACTGTTGGCTAAAAGTTGTTTATATGTTACATTTATTGTAAATTTACATTTATTGTAAATTTATGTACAGCTATAACTTCCGGAGCCAACTTCTACCAAGCTCATCCTTCAAACCAGCAAAAATTATCCCTATGGAGTTCTCATATTACAGAAATATTATAGCTATGTGCTATGGGAAGTAAAGAAATAGAAATTAAAAGAAATTTGCTCCTGTGTTTCACATATTCTGTTTGCACCTCTCAGTGTTCTTCCTCTGTAGTAATTAGGTTATCCTGAATTAGGATAATGTTGATGTATGTTTTATGTTAGATGTATATATTTATCTATTAAAAAAAGTTATTTCCCTGGTTAATTTTTAAAAATGTCTGATTTAAAATGCTAGATTCTTACTCCTTCGTTATGCTTTTACTGCATATATTACTTTGACTTTAAAAACTGGATAATGAAGATAGAATAATTGCACAATACCAAAACCAGACAGTAAAATATTAACTTTAGGTGAAACACCCTCCCTTGCAGAAGCCAGAAGACAACTCATATATTGCTTAAGTGTACAGGCTGCAGTTGGCACTCCCCTCAAATTCTCTATCAAGCCCCAGAATGAAGTACTTAAGAGGCTGATCCAGACAAGTAAGGGATGGAAATAAGATGACGGTTACTGCAGGAGGAAAAAGCACATTTTCTTTTTCTTCTTTGTTTTTTATGTCAGTCTCCATATCCAGAGCATTTGCAAACACAATAGACCTAGTAGTGTCAGTTTTTTCTTATTATCAGTACATAAACCCGCAATTGCACATTCATTACGAGTCACTACACACTTCTGCATGAATAACTGTAGATAGATGTTGTTCTCTGAAAACTGAAAAATGCAGCCACAGCCTTTTGTAGCCCAGTTAAGGAGGCCCACTGAATATATGCCTATGTGTGTTTAGATCAGCAAAGACCCTTACAAGGCAGCAAATCCTTAAAATCAACAAAAGTGTGAGCTGGTAGCTACTGTAATTGCTAGCAGGAGGTCACGTTAACAGAGAAATGGTGAAATATGGCCTGTTTTATTATTATTTTGAGGGGCTATAGCTAGATTCAACTGAAGAATATAGGGCTCATGGGAAGCCTCATAAACACTGACATAATCAAGTATTGGTTTTAATACAAATTCATAAATTTTTATAGGTGTCGAGTTGTCAGGCAGATAATATATGACTAAACTCTGGATAAAGTATATGGCAAAAAAGCATTCCAGAAGGACTGCAAATATAACATGATCCAGTGCAATGCCACTGAGGACTGCAGCTTTGTTGGGACCACAGCTGTGAGTGAAGGGGTGCACAAAGCATTCTAGCTGTCACCTTTGGAGGGCTGGCCTGCCTCCTGAAAGCTTCCTTGAAACTGTTAACAGAAGCTAGCAAAGAAACATGAACAGTAAATGTACCAAGTGTATTTTTCACAAATTTTCTTCTTTTACTAAAAGCAACATTTCCTTTATAAAGAAATAAGAACAGGGATAGATAGTTGGAAGATTTGCCAAAGGAAGAGATGGTGCCTTCCTCCAATAAGTCGGAAAGCTGGACCTGGTCCAGAGAAGTAGTGTTTTGTGTGTAGCTCCTACCTGTGTTTCCCAAGTCACCAGTGAAGTATTGTACACTGGGTGTGAAACACCCCTTAAAAGATATCAGCAGGAGCACAGATTACCGGCCTCTCAGCTTTAGGAACAGGGTCCCTAGCTCCACTGTCAACACATGCAACGAGTGAGTTCGAGGAAGATTCAAACTGCTGCAGCTCATGCTGGATAATGACAGCGGGGAAAAAAAGAGCCTGAATGGCCACTGCAGCAGCCAGTTTTACCGTTGCAGAGTACATAAAATAAGCATCTAAGAGCACAGATGCCTGCAGCTTCTCCCTG
Organism: Falco punctatus; assembly: GCF_963210335.1. Lineage (NCBI taxonomy): Eukaryota > Metazoa > Chordata > Aves > Falconiformes > Falconidae > Falco > Falco punctatus. The sequence continues at coordinate 21,381,099 of NC_137592.1, read as the reverse complement.
ACTCTCACATAGAAGAATGCAAGGCAGGGGCCCCTTTCCTCCTCTGCTCCATCGCTGCTCTGCTTCCCTTGTAACCCCTCCTTGATACTGCACTTTGCTGGCCATTAGCCACGTGCTGTTTCCCTGTGGGCAACTACAACTGCAGTTGCAGGACAGGGGGTGTCTTGCCAATTGTGAAATATTATATTCTGACATAATATAATCTCTCCCTGTAAAATAAAAATGCATGCAAACAGCAAGCAGAATGGCTAATAAAATGAAAAGATGCAGGGGAGGGAGTCTAAGGAGAAAGAAATTCTAGCCTTGTTCAGATCAATGGCAGAATTCCCACTCTTTTCAGCGAGCCAAAATTTCACCCTAGATATTCATAACCCTTTTAGCTACATTTTAGATAACTAGTTTGGCAAATTCTACAGTGCTTCATGCTGTGTGTATAACTTCAGGATTTATATTCAATTGATTAGGTTTGGAGCCCTTTTACTTTGGTTACATATCAAATCCAGTCTAAAAAGTACCAGTGCATGTGACAAATTACAGTTTTTCCTAAGAAATGCTGTCTTCTTGGTGCTTAGAAGAGGTAACATAGGTTTTGGGGTGGCTACAAACAGTTTAAGGTGTTGGTACCCCAGGCTCATCATGAACTTTACACAACCAAGGGCTTCCGTCTTGTCTTGTGTAGTCAATTGCCCTATGCCTGTCCCAGACCAACCCACTGATTGCCTCCATGTAGCAGGTCCCTGACATGCTAAGATCCTGGATGCTACATGGCAGTATTCATTCCAGTCTTGAGCCTTGGTTGCCTCTTCTTCTAAGATCAGTGTCAAGGCCCATTTAAACCCAGGAGTGATGCTGTAACTTTCCTCTGACAATGATTTCACATTTTGATCAATGTCATAAATAGATCTGCCACAGTGACCTGCCCATACACAAACCTTGTCGTGCACCATGACAGTTCAGTGCATCCACCACACTGAGCTCTGCTGGTGCTCAAGGACATTAGTAGATAGATTTCAGGACAGCCCACAGAGAGAGGCATGGATCTCTGGAAGTTATTTGGAGCTATACAAATCCCACACTGTATTAAGTCAAAAGGAACCCAACATTTTGAGAAAATGATGCTTCCCACCCTTAGGAAGTTTGCTTGGAAACAGCAATGAGAAGAAAAACTGAGTCAAGTTACCTGATCCATTCTGCAATACATCATGTGCCATGGTGCTGTCTTCAGTACAAAATTACCCTTCATCTCGGACTGGGAACGGTTAGCCGTCTGTGGTAAAATTGAGCAGGAGCAAATAATTCATACATATAAGTTTGTGTTCTTTTAATAACTGAGTTTGTTTGATGAATTTGTCTACTTTGGACAGTGCTTTAATCATTTTTTACTTCAGGGTTTCTCTGAAACAACCTTATATTTTATACTCTTAAGGAGGGAAAACCTTATAATTTATACCAGTTAAATATATATTACAGTGCCTTATAGCTAACATAAGCCCTTTGTTTTCCCTCAGAACATTACAGCAAGCCATATTATGAATCAATAAAATCTGCTGCCTTTTCCCTTAATCAACTGTACACACTTGGGGCCTGGGGTAGTGCCAACAAAAATCAACACATTCCAATGGAGGTCATAAAGAAAAAAACCTTGACATCTTCTCCTGCCACTCATTTTAGCATAGTTAGTCTGGCTGGATGCATAATTTACTTTTCAGATAACTTGCTAGTTGATTACTGTTGCTCACCTTTCAGCAGATATTTGGGTCAAATTTCCCAGCTTTCTTAGCTGATACTTCTATTGTGTGAATATTTGTTGCATCACAAAATATTTGTTATAAAAAGGGCATTTTTTCCCCTTCTTAATTTGTCCTGGAGTGAAAATTATGTGAAATTCATTCTGCAGGGAAAGAAGAAAAACAAAATAAGATAGCAATTAACCCTTCAGGGATTTCTAATTTAAAGTTCATAAGAAATAGCACCGTTTAGTTTAGGACTAAAGGAAAATCACTGACAATAAACATATGTTCCATGCCTAAACTGCAGTATTTATTAAATGTTGCCAACCTTAGTTCATAGAGTATGCGCTTATTTTTATGGAGCACCGCTTCTTCACACAAGGCTGCGTTTTTGTAAGCAGACTGTCAACACAGAATATTCACCTCTGAGTTTCATTTTCTAGTCTGTTCATACTATGACTCCTCAGAAACTGACCAACTCTGTTCATGTTGGAGACAGTAACAAACCTTTTATTTTCAACAGAAGCTGTTTGAAGGCTTAGCCAAGGATGAAAAACAGTCAAGAAAGCTGGATCTGATCTGAGCCTGATTCCTGCCTTTCAACACTTTACATGAAAACACTGAAATTTCAACGTTTGGCCAAAGTGACTGATTTAACATCCCCTGAAGTCAGAGTCTTACTCTTTAATTCAATAGCATTGGACTCAGCCCATATGCCCTAATTCATATCACAGTCTCTAATTAGAAAAAAAAACCATTGAAAAGTAAATCTAAATAGTACTCTAGAAAGGCAGGCACTAAACTACATCTCCAAATGCTCCTTTGTATCATGGCTGTGATAAGCAACCATAAGAACAACTACTGAAAACGTAGTAACTCTAAAATATGTAAGTTACAGTTTTGCAGTTTGGGGAATTTCTTTTTGGAAAATAAAGCACAATCATTTTAAGTGTTATAAATTATCACATTCAGAAACTTACAACAATCTCCAACCAATGGCCTAACAGGATACTGTCGTTGGTTTGTCTGGTTTACAGATCTGATTCTGCAACAGAGCTACTACACAGCTGCTCACATCATGGAGAGGTTACAAATGACCTTACTAAGCACAGTTCCTCTTGTCATCTTGCCAGCACTTGTATTTTCCTGTGGGTCCAGACCAGTCGTGTCACCATGATACTCCTGCCATTGACTTTAACAGCATTGGAATAGCTCCATGCTAACAGGAAAAGAACAAGCAGAAGTGGGCCTTGTGTTTGTAATACATTTCATTAATATTTCCTTTAAAAAACAAACCCCCATGAAAATGCAGAAAAAGTTCTTTTGATATGGAACAAAATGTCAATAGAATAACTTCATTGCTTCCATTTGTAAATGTAGTTTGGTGGGTTTTTTTAGACTGCAGTTGAACAGTCAAAGTAGAGGTGAGTGAACAGTTATAATATTTTACTGGCTTTTACTTCCCTCCCGCTTTCCTTTTGTTAGTTTTCCCAGTTGTCCCCATTCCACTGAAGTAGCTATTAATGGGTGTATCCCCTCTGCTTCTTTTGGGACTGGACTCAAGCCCTTGAAGCACAAACCAACATGGACACAGAAAGCCCTGAGCATGCAAATAAACTGTTTTCTGATAGTGAGCTGCTCACCTTGACAATTCAAAAGGTCACTTTGAACACATAGCATTTTTTCTCTTTATATTTTGTAATGCTTGTACCCAAAAATGTACAAGAAGCCGCAGATGTAGCACAGCCCTTCTCCCAGCCAAACAAGGACCCATCTGGGTGCAGGGCTGCTCGAAGGGCTGCCTTCACCGCAGCAGAGATGAGGAGTGACGTCCCCGAGGTGATGAATGCAGCTCTCTTGTCACCTCTGCAGCCTCTGTGAGACCAACGACATCTTCCAGGAGAGCTCTTCGTGTTTAAAATCTGCAAAAACAATACCACTGAGAGTGGGTAAATGCACTTTTATTTTTTGTCCAGAAGAGCTGAGGGCAAAGCAAAACAGGAGTTTAGCAGCTAGAGCGACTGCTGTTGGTCTGTATAACTGTGCGCAGGGTGCCTCACTGATTTTTTTACAAGACAGTATTTAGTTAATATACACCTCAGGACATTGCTTATAGCATCATAATTACTTTAGAGCTGGCACCACACTACTCATTTCACACATGCTTATCTTGGTGCAGTCTTTGACTGATCCTCAGAGCATGCAACTCTCTCAAGGGTATCACTGTTTTGATAAAAGGCAACTGGTAACATGGCAGGGATGAACCAGGCCAGGATTCTTCCATGCTGAGAACACCTGCAGATGCCAAAAGCATCATGGCTTTTTTTAGTAAACCAGAACTCAAATGATCCCAAGATAATTTTCTAATTACACCTAGTTCTTACTGCTGATAGAAACAATTCCTACCAAACAGAAAGCACAATGCACAAGTGGATATCAAGCAGTAATTTATCTCCCAATCTTGCCTCTTGTCTTTAAATAAATCATGATTTTTCCATTAATTACTCAATGTAGGCTTTTGAATAACAAGTCTCTACATGTATTCCCCATTCTAAGTTTGCTGCACCTCATTAAAAGGTTCAAGAAGCATAATCCTTTTTTTTTCCTCTCCAATTTCTGTCACAGCCTCTTGGCATCTGGCTCCTAGCTACACAAGTACCTACTGCAGCTAAACTAACTGAAACATTGCCTTCAAATGAGAGAACAGAAGAAACTGTAGAAAAAACTATTTTGACTGTGTTTCAAAGAGCTTTGGATTTGTTTGAAAGAGACAAAACCTCTTGGTTTATTTCAAAAAGAAACAAATCCTGAAACATTTTTTCTCCCATCATCAAGGATTTGGCCAAACAAGTATCTATCATTAGTCCCACCAGGATCCCCACAGCAGTCCTGTGAATTAAGACATGTTTGGTATGATCCTTGAAGAGCAGGATCTCATGAAATATTTTTTTTCCAGATCTTCCTCAGCCACAGCTTTATTGCTACAGGTAGCAATGAGAAAAGTTAACCTGATCCAAGCGTGGGTTTTGTACATCCTTCTGTATGCTGCCATTGCCAAAGGAACCTGGGGACAGTCCTGGCGAAGGGAAGCCTACTCTAGGGTGCACAACAGCTCAAGTCAGCATGCCCAGATCCTCAGCCGCCCGCTGTCTCCTCATTTCCTCTCTGCCTCCACAGGCCCAGGATTGCTGCTGCTTCCCATCCTCGCTCTCAGCCTGGCACGCTACTTCTTGCTGTGTTCCTGCAACTGCTGCATTTTGGGGCTGATGTAAAAGTCCAGCGGTGCTTAAAGCCTGGTATCAGTAAAACTGTGCTCCTGCCTGTATGGAGGGCAGCATGCCGCATATCTTCAAAACACTTACATTTGTCGGATATCAATATGTCATCAGTTCTAGGAAATCGCTGGTCCGCCTGTCCTCAGGCAGGGAGATGAAAAGTGTCTAATGAACATTACCTTGCTTCCTCGCTGGCCTAGCAGCACTCAGCCCAGGATAACTGAGAGACTGCAGAAACAACCCACCATCTGATCCTGTGCACCCTGAAGTAAATTTGAGTATTGCCTTTTGCTATGTGGAAGAATTGGAACATTCAACATTATTCATCATTCTTTAAAACAAATTTCTAGTGCCAGAAGGTCTTATGGCGGATAGCAAAGAATTCCTATTGAATAAAATTTAGATGTTTCCAAGAAGAATGAAAACACGTGTTCAGACAGGACAAGAAGTGCTCAGACAGGATGGGAAGTAGCACAATATTTTATTACCCACTCTAGCAAATAATTCTGTGCAAACTACTGAGAGAACTCTTGAAATGTATGTGCAACTTTTACCCCACTATAACTAATCATCACCTCAGGAGACAGTGTTTCTTGGTGCAGGATATCATTGTGATAGAAAATAAACTTTGGTGTTCACTACTGATGAACGTAAGATATATTGGGCCATATTCCAATTCTTCATTCTCTCTGAACAGCACTGTTACAATTAATCTTTTTACTCAATTTCCCTGTTTTCCCTGAAGTCTCCAGTGTTGTAAAATAAGATTTATCCACTTGATTTTAAATTGGTCATTTACAGGACTGGATTAATTGCGGAAGAGAGATTCTTTGCTTAAACTGCCAACATCTGAAGAAGGCCCTGAAGGTAAATGAGTTGTCACAAGCCCACTGGGGCAAGATAGAACCTTTCTTAGTTCTTTTCTTGCTATTTTCGGAAAGGGTGCAACTCAGGCATTGCTTTGCACCACCTTATTGCAGGAGACCCTTGGGGAAGAGGACTGGCATGCGTGTGGCTGCAAGGATGTGCTTGCCAGATCCTGATGCACGGATGTTAAATATCTGCAGGTTGAATGTCTTGGCCCCCAGGAAGCAGGTCTGCTGTTACCCTGTGACTGCAAAAGGAGAGATCTCACCTTGCTCTCCTCTGTCAGAACCAGTTCATATACGAACAGAGATGGGAATTTGACTGTAACATTTCAGAAGGCCTTACAAGAGGTTGATCTTTCATTTTCTCATCTAGTGCAACAATTATCCTTCAACATATGGGCCAGTCCTACTGAAAATGTTAACTCTTAAAAAAATCGATCATTTGACTTCAGCAAATTCTTCGTATAGGCAGCCTATTGTAATAATACTTGTGCTAGTCTTTTAATATGACTATAGCCACACACCCTGCACAAAACATTGTGGTACTATTTTTATAAGCTCTTTCTTTTTCGCAGCCAGAGATGTTGGCCCTGGTTTGCACCGATAGCTGTGTAGGGCAGAGTGAAAGAAAAACCCTGCCAAGAATCTGCTTGTTTTAGCTCCAAATTTATTTTCATGCCTTGTAAAGTTAAGGATTATTTGAAGACTATCTCCAAACTCCCAAGAGAGAGGAAAGTGCCTGGTGGCTTGTAAATATAGCCTGGTAAAATAGATGGGATTTTTTAATTTTTTTTTTTTTTTTTTTTTTTTACATTGTAAACATGTACATTGTGCTCAGTTTGCAATCATACAGCTGCATGCTGTTTTTTAAAAAAATCACTGGTGTTGGTTTAGACTGGAATAAGACTAAGCAGTCAGAGTATTTTCTATGTGGGCTAAAGTTTCTCCCAGAATCTATTTTAAACCACACAATACCATTCCAGTGCGTCTGACAGGATGGTACGGGCCATGTTGGCTGCAACACTGTGAGAATAGGAAAAAAACAAATTCAGGACCATCCTGATGATAAGAATAAAGCTTTATAACAATAATGCAAGAGCCACTGGATAAAGTGTAAATGGCTGTAACGTCAGGCCCATATCATGTTACTATGGCCAGAAAATAAAGATCATTTTGTTCACAGTACTTCTGTGTGTCATAACATCATTAAAGACAGATTGCCCTACTTAAAAAGGGCAGAATCCCTAAAAATTGAACAAGTCTTTTACCCATGGGGTACTTAGTCCTCATGTCAGAACTGTTTCTGCCTTCCAGTGCAAAGCTTTGGGGCAGAGGTGTCCTTGCCAAGCAATCACAAAACAATTGCTTCAGAGACCAAATATTTATTAAAGTGTTCTTGTCCTACAACAGTCTTTATTTTTAAAACCCACATACTATGAACAGCACATGCATTGTGTCCAGTTTGGTCAACTGAAGAATGGACAAACCTCATGCCTTGCAAGTCTCAACACTCAAGACTACCTTCTCTGGACAAAATGTGCCTTTTTGATTAGATTTTCACCGTCCTGCACTTCTGCTGCCACAGCGGCTCCCAGTTCAGAGGCAGCAATGTCACCAGGAACAAGCTCTCCTGAATACCACCCAGAGAGACTTATTTCCTCTCCAACTCTCTGCAGGGTAATACCACATTAACTACATCAGAAAACTCCACATCTTTAAAAAACCTCACTAATCACATGCACAATGGCCTTCCAAAGATGCTTTATGTTACTGCTATAGGAACATACTAAATCTCCGCACTGCAGCTATTGGTCATTTTGCTATAAGTAGGACATGCTGGCACCCTCAGTTAAGGTGACTTCATCTAATCTTAATGGGACTGTTACCCTGGTTTTGTGAGTGCCAGCATCCTTACTTCATTCATGCCCTCTTATCAGTTCATGTCATTGTGCTTTGCTTGGCACTTGAGAAGCTTTGAAGGGCAGATTCAGAGTTGACTATGATTCATCTACTCTGGTCCACCTTTTTCCTTTCTCTGAACTGCAAAAATGGAGATCTGGAAAGCAAATTGTTATTTTTATGCATTTGAAAATGAGACACACACAGGAAACAATTACTGGGGAAACAGTAATAGGCAAAAACTATCTGAAAGAATGCACCGAACCCCCTCCTGTTTTAAGTTTTTCCAGACGTTGGCCAGGTGTCCTGATCCATACATCACTGAGTGGATTAAAGCTCGATTCTGCATGTTGGATACCAAATCACTTGCAGATATCCTCTATATCATGCAGCACTTCAGCATCCACCTGGAAATTCCTCCCAGGAATGGATATCACTGCTGCTCACTTCAAGTCCACACCAGAATCTCACTCTCCTATCTTACATTACTTTGTCCTTTCTTTAATAACTTCATGAAAATTTTGAAGACTTTCCAAATATGAGTTTTCATTTGCCTCTCTCTCCCCTCCCCTAGAAGTTACTCCTTTTGTGTTCAGAGAAGATTTATATTGGAAGGAACAGGAGGAAAAAAATTCTGCCAACATGTTCAGAAGGGGAATTGGCCTCTTTAGTATTGGAAGTAGCATGAGGATAAAAGCAGAGCTGAGCAATGCTGTACAGAAGTCAAGGCTTGCTTTTGCCGTTTTGCAATCATTGTCACCACCTACAATGGGAGAACTGAAGCCCCAGAATGAGAACCAGGGCATTTGCAGGGAGTGTTTCAACATCTCATAGCAATCTCTGCTTTTAGAGTTTGTTTCCTTACTTATTCTGATCTCTATAATAGCAATTATTGTAAATGGCATCATACTAACTTCACTGAAGTTCATCTATCACCATCGGGTTTTTTCTCTTTCTTCCTTACCTTGAACTTAGCTGCTTGCTGCAGCCGCTATTCCAGTTGGTTGAGTCTGACTGTTGCTGAAACCTGCTTAATGTGTGTTTTGATTTCCTATCTGTTGCACCACAGAACACTACCCAAACATCATCTGTTTACAAGACCTGTTGCTTTGCTTATAGCATCTTTGAATTAGATGATGCACCATTTCCTGTTCAGTAACTTCTGCAAGTGTCCTCTGGCAGAATACATATAGCTTGAATAAAATTGGGGGACACAAAGAACAAAAATCCTCTCATGGCTGCAATTTCACCTTTTGCCAAAACCTGAGTGGCAAGTTGTGAAAAGGGGCTCTTCTTCCTAAGGAAAAAAGTAGATTCAAACAGCCTAGAAAGGACCTGCCTTCAATCAGTACAGGTTAATTGGGGAAAGGTGGAACATAATTGCTGATGAACAGCTAAGGACAAAACCAAATAAAAAATAACTTAAAGGGGATTTTTTAATTACTTGATCGTAAAGACAAAAGTATCATGAAAAACTTGGAACTTTCTGTGTTTTTCACAGATAGGCTGCATACCTGTGAAACTCATCCATTTCTGTTTTGGCCTTCTTATGATGAAACTCTCAAAATTTTCAGATGGATTATTACACCTGTACAATAGTTTCCAGGTCATTACAGACTAAGGTTTGGGCGCTCTACGATGCATTCTTCAAATTGTATGATGATTGCTTTTGCTTCATTTGCAAGACAAAAAAAGTGCATAAAATCTCTGTTCACTGAAGTTAAAATCCAAACAGTTATGATTTCTTCATGCACAAAGAGCCACCATGTACTTGCACTCCAAATGACTTATTTTAGATAAAAAGGAAACATGCGAGAAGAGGCAAGTGTCAAAGGAGGGAGTTCATTTCACAGATTTCTTTTGGGACAGGCTGTCTCAGCTTTGTGGTACAGCATAGCAAACAAGCAGATTCCATATTTCATTAAAGGTTTCAATGTAGACAAAACAAAAGATGACCAATGATGAACAAAGCCCCACTGTGTAAGGTATGCTTTACATATTGAAAGAGAGAAGACCCCTTGCTCCAGGGAACTCATAGTTACAAAAGATGTATAGCCACGGAAGTCTCCTTGTAGCATAAAACATCAGATGCTTTTCCAACATAAAGAAGCAATTTTTCTCAAAAAAATATCCTGTCTATATCAAAGTTTTCTACCCAGATGTGTTGAAAAAAATGTAATCCAGACTGTGTGGAAGAAGATTTCATAAGGTGTTCAGAAGGCAAAAAATTTTTCAGTTACAGCAGTGTTCTGGTATCTGTAAATCATCTCTGGCATGTTATCCTCCCAGTTCTTTATGTTGTCGATTCAGTAGTGATGCCCTTATTCTGTCATTTTGTGAGATATGTTATTCCTTTCACAGCTTTGAACAGTATGTTCTCATACGAAATAGGCCATGAAATATCTAAGTAGCCTCTTGCAGATCAAGTGTTTGTATACTTCATTTACCAGTCATGACAAATACACAGACAGATAGATATATGAACATGATCTTTATAGATATCACTAACAAAGCAACGTTAAAACATTACTGTCAAAATGGAGACATGAAAAGCTAAGGCTTGGAGAACAACATCTTTTAATTTGTGTTTTTCATCACTACCTTATTTTATTCTTTTATGCTGTGGGACTGTAAGGACATGTTTCAAGATATTTCTCACTAAAGAATCAATAATTCAAAATGCCACACTGTCCAATAAGAGGATGCTGCAAACTCAGACATTTTTTTATCTGGATTAGAATTCAAAGCGAATATGTTGTAGACTGCACAGGTGTTGGCGAAGGCTTGAGGTCTCTTAGGTAAAACATCTACTTGAAAAAAGTATTTGGCACTAATTTAGTCTTTATAAAAATATTCATCAAGTATTTTATGCAAGAATTCCACATGAATTTGGCTTCAGATAATGGAAACTTTCTAAAAGTCCAAAGTGTCTGAAAATGGGTTAAATGTACAACACTGCCTCAGTGCTTCTTAAGTGGCCTATATTTCTATAGTATTTTACATCATGGAGGAGTCCAACATTTTAGAAATTATGGGAAATTCTTGACTCTTTGGCCTGAGGACCCTTTTCCCAGTGTTATTTAGCATTTAGTCTAGCCACATGCCTAAAGAACTCCAGGTGAAACCTGGACATTTGCGTGGTGACACACATAGGAAAACTCAAGAATATCATTGATTTACCAGGAAGAATGCAACACTCTGAATACTAGGTCATATGGAAATTTGGGTAACAAACAAAATAATGCTGACAACAGAATTTCTTCTTTTAAATGAAATTAAATTGGTCTGAACGGATAGAACTTGGAGGTGTTGGTACTCCCTTTGCTGAGTGTTGAAGCTGGAAGTCTGATGTGATACTGTAGAGGTGGCCATTAGGTCACTCCCCAACATTGTAGAGCCCTGGTAAACCAGTTTATTCAAATCAGCTAAAAAGTGATACCCAAAGAAGCTGCAAATCAGTATAGACACTTCAGGTCACATTGCAGCCAGCTGCACATGCTGAGTGCAGAGATTCTATGCGGGATCATTAACCAAGAAGTTTACAAAAATTTCATTAAGCTGGAAAAAAATAGATATACCTTGAACTTCTGAAAATGTTTCTTGGAGCAGTTGTTTTGAGTGTAGATTTGTGATAACTAGACCATCAAAATGACTGAATGACAACAGTAACTGTATCCACCAGTATCATGACAGAAAAGTCAAAAATTGCATTGGTCATGACAGAGTTGACTCTGCACATCAACCAAAGCACACCCTGAACATGATTAAATTTTAAAATTTAGAACATCAATTTGAAATTTTGCACAAAATCAGGTGTGATCACCCTTATATCACTTCTGCCATCAGAAACTGATGGCAAGCCTGTTTTCCTGTGCTCTTAAATAGGAATACTTGAAAGGGGGACAGGGGGAGTCAAAAAATATGTTTTTAGTTGGAGGTTTGGTTTTCAATTTAAGAATTTTCCAAAGCTGTATTCCCAAGGCTAGTGCCAGCCATCTTGAATCACAGTCTCAGCCTAAGGCTCTGTTAGCTTCCAGCTACAAAACGTCTTGGGAACTGCTTCCCTTTAACACTGGCTAGACAGTGCCATGGAGGCCAGAGCTCCTTCCCCTCCACAGGCCCCTTTTCTGTCTCTTTCTGACTCTATTCACTAGAGAATATATATATGTATAACCATCTGATGAATGACAGCTTTTATCCCACTATCAGATCCAGAGGTTATTGGGATCCTGCCTGCAACTAATGACTAAAAGGGTACTTTCTAAAAATGAAAAGGGCCTCATGTGGCAAAGTCACAGTCTGGAGCATCAGCAGGTACTGGAGCACAAGAACTATCTTTTTGCCATTATAAACGGTTCTGGCCCATGCATACATACACTGGTACCATATATATTATTTTGTTGCTTTTCTTTGCTTGCAAAATTCCTTTCACTTTACAGCCATGCAAGCTGCAACAAAGCTCTGCTCATATAATAATCCAGCTGCATCCCACTATGACAGTAATCCAAAAATCTAAGACCTCAAAACTTCAGCAGCTCTTGCCAGATTTTCCCTCGCCCTTCCTGGGTTAGTACTGCAGCCAGTTAAAACCACATTGAAATTACCTTTTAAACATGCCTTTAGGCATAGAGCTAAAGCAAAGGTTTGGCAAAGCTCATCCTGTTCTTAATGCTCTAATGCCATATTATTACAACTCACTGAAAAGCTTAATGCATTAAAACTCAACCATCATGCCAAAATAGACTGACGTTATTTAAGAGTTTGCCATATAATTTGAACTGATTGCATATTTATTGTTCAAGCAGTCTCAAACCATAAAGCCTTCTGGTTTCCTCAGAAGCACTTATCCCCCTCCCGCTTTGATAGTCTTTTCCTACACAATTGTTATTCACAGCAGGCTTCAGGGAATTCTTTATTCAATAGAGAATATTTCCATTTCTTCTGCCTTCCATCACTAAAGTTTTAAAATCTGGGGTTCAGAGATTTTTCTGCTAAAAAACTAACAATGATCTGCTGTAGCAAAAGATCTCAGATTCTTCTGTTTCAACACACTTCACCCCTGGCATGCCCTGAGGAGCAAAGATGCCTATACAACTACATTTTGGGATGTGTCTACACATGCACCACTAAGAGATGATCCCCTTTCTTTGTGAAAGCTGTTAAAAACAATGTGAGCTACAACAAATACATTCTAAGGATACTTCTTTAATTCCTGATGCCATTTTTAATTTGATAGACACAGAGAAACTGGATAACTGTCAACAGCCAGCCATTCTTTTAAAAGGAAACAACCCAGACATCTGAAATAGGAAGGTGCACGTTCTCACAAGATGAGAACATAAAACAGAAGTCTTGGTGTCTGTGTGAATATTTTTTTTTACCATTTCACTTAAACTCCTCCACATTTCGGTACAGATTTTGCACTTCTGAGGCAAATTCACAGTTGCTAGCAGAGTGCAATCACAGAAAGATACACTTCTCATAGCAATTATAATAGATTAAATACTGATAATACCAGCTACATCCTCAAATTACACTTTGGTAGCCTCCAGTGACAGTAGGCCCCCACAAACCATTCAGTAGCATCTTCCCAGCTGACCCAGTCTCTCACAGAAGCACTCCCCTCTTCTCCCCTAGTTTTTCCTCTTTCTTTCCAATATCCCTACATATACTCCAGAATATCCAAGAATTGCTAACCAGGGATGCCTCTTCTCCCTATACTTTCAGTAAATGCTTCCTTTCACTACGTTAGTGTACTAGCTCATCTATTTGAAATACCTCAAAGTATCCCAACTTGAAATATCATCAGAACAGCAGTGCCTTATATCACAGACATGAAAATAACTCTACTACAGCAAAGACAGACATGTTCAATAATATATCTTCTTCACTCAGAAAGGCCACCATTTGGCAGCGTGTTGAAGGAGAGAGATACCAAGAGGTAAATAGCAGAAGGGAAAAGTGTTCTTTGTTATGCTAAAGCTCTCCAGCTGGCCTCTGTGAAGGAAGACCAAGAGAAGCATTTGACCCTTTGTGTATTTAACAGGATCTGTGCCAGGAAAAAAAAAAAAAAAAAGCAGCCCACACACAGTCCACACATTTATCAAGTATCTTTCAAGAAGTTAGAAACAGTGAGTCTTTCTTGGGCAACAACTGTGTCTATATTGCAAATAGTCTTCCTCATACCTTGTTGTGGAAGAGAATTTGCATTTCTTCCTATTTTTCCTTTCCTTCCAGGCTTGTAGTTCTGTACGTGCCCTGCAAATGGCCAGCTTGCAAGCAGCCACAAAGCCACCAAACCAGGCTTTGCTAACTGATTTTTCTTTAAAACTATCTATCAAGCAGACTATAGTATGTGCATGAAGCTCTTTATGACATGCCTTGTGCAAAAGAGAAATTATGAGAGTTAAACACTTAAATTTCTCTGGATATGCTGCTAATGGTGAAGTAAAACACATCTGCAAGTACCTAAATGGGAGGTACTTTTAGATTGGAAGAGGATAGTGCTACAGAGGGTATGGGAGGCATGAAAAGAAACAACACAGAAACCAAAACATACTGAATCATGCTGGTCAATTTAAAGAGTACAGCATTGTCACCCAAGTGGAAGGGAGCAGGAATCCACAAAACTCTCAGCTTCCATCACATCCAAACAGGCATATTTCACAATGAATGCTTCTGTAGGGATCTGCGGTGAATCTGGAGCCACCCACGTATTGGGTATTTTGTTTGTTTAAAACTGACATGCTCCTTTCCTGGGCTGATGAATGGGAGATAGAAGTGAAAGGGAATAAATAAATCTCACATGTAGAAAGAAATACATTTCCCCTCTTCATAGAATCAGGAAGAGAGAACTTGCCAAACTCTGAAAACTAGGATGGCAACCGCATGTCATTTTATCATCTCTGAAACTGATAGATGATGTTAATAGGAAAAATAAATCAAGTTTGTCACAAAGTCTCTTTCAGATTGATTTCTTGGCACTACATTGGCCAATACAAATGAATTTATGGTATCAATGCTCAAAAGTCAGAGGCCAAGAGCTACAAGAACAGCCAAGAGATAGCATTTCTTTAACATCTGTAAGTAAGGAACTATACTTTTGCCAGACAGAACTGTTACTTGTGTCCTTCTTCCCACCCAGGTGCCCCACACTACTGAATGCCTCTAGTATTACATAGCTTTCTAATCTCCTCCTTCACATCCATGAAGGGCTCCCGTCTTCACACTCTCAACAAGGCAAGAGGTAGCCATTTACCCCTTTAAAGAACAGAGGTTGTTAAAACCAAATGTTGGCCTGCAGTCCTTGGGGAAAGAGACAGGGCAGGTAGCTAGGAATCTCAACATCTCCCATGCCTGGAAGGGAATTTTTTACTGACTCCTCAGTAAGGCAGCTTTGAGCCTAGTGAAAAGATGTTGTCCAAACAGCAACAGCATGCCATGAATGTGTCCTCACACATGGGAAGAGAGCCTCCCTCCCTAGATCTTACAGCAGAAGCTGCTGGTGCTGTCTGAGCTGGCTAACTCAGCCTTGGTAAACCTTCTGCCATGAGCTCAACAGATTCTGTGTTTTCCTTAACAGAGAAAGAAAATTACATTGGACAAGCATGTTAATACATTTAATTTCAAATGGTTCATATGGGCAAGGACTGAGGAAAAAGACCATGAATTTGGTCCATTTGCATGATACTGCAAAGATGACCTTACCATCGTACAGTTCACTAGGCCATTTTCTGCACTCAATGTGATTAATAAATTCCTCCATCAGTGACTACCAATTCACATCCTATTTTTTTAAGTTTCTTTTTGTTTGACAGATTTTCATGAAAAGCAAGTCATACCAACCTTTCATGAGGTGATTTTTATTCTTATTTCTTTACCTTCAGAACATTTGACACAGTGTTTTCAGTTTCAGTGAATCATAAGAAAAGGAAGGATGGAATCTGCCATCTGGAAATGATTATGAAAACTTATTGTACTGCATAAATACACTTTTTTTTTTCTCTGCTAATTCTAACACAATGTGGTGATATTGAAACAGATGCCAGACTAAACAGTGGAGAAAACAATGCAAACATGAACTTTGCCACCAGCAACCCAAGTACTTAGCTTGATCATAAAGGAAAGCACGAGCTGGAGCACATGAATATTCTGAAGTGGGTGAAATGGTCTACTAGGGAAAGCAAAGTGAAGTTTAGGTAGGTGTGTGGGTTTTTTTGTTGATGTAAGCAAAATCTGGTATCATTGAAAACTAGCTGGACTTAAGCTGCTGAAGTGCGAAATCACAGCAGAAAGATTTAGTTTCTAAAAAAGCTCTAGGAAAGCATGCATCTCTAGCACAGAGGAAGTCAGAAGGAAATCAGCTACAAAGAATGTCTGCTCTATTTCCTCTGAGACAAAGGTATTTCTATCTCCCAAAAAGGGGAAACAACCATAGCTTGCCTTGGGCCCCAGCTCCCTCAGCTAGCTCTTGTTTGGGTTTTGTAATTTTCCTTTTTGTTGTTGAGTTTTGAGTGATCTGGCACCGCTATCAGTCTCCTTTTTAATATTTTTTTCTGTGTTCCAAGAATCACTGATTCTACATTTAGCTAGTAATATGGCATTGGATTGCTTGACCTTATTGAAAAATTTTTCTGTGTCCTGAAAATTCAAGTAATATTTGCATATATTTATCAAACTCATTTATTCTTGATTTAATCAAAAACAAGTTATCAAGAATATCAATATCCTTCTGATGTCAACCACACAGCAGGATTCACAGTATTTGTTAGCAGGTGCTCACCCTGAAGACTTTACAACCATTGTATGTAGGTGGGAGCGCAGTGAGACAGTAGGGATAGAAAAGCTCTGCTAAAGATCTACCCAGGGTACAATCAGTTTACCAGTTAAGCAGTTAAAAACACAGGGCTTTTAAACACTCCTTCCATTTGACATCTGATTTTTGTTCACACTAAGTAAATGCATGTACCTTCATCTTAATGTCCCTCTTACCAGAACATCAGTGTAGGCACAACTGGCAAGCAGAATACTGGATCTGCACTTCGATTTTCACTTCAGCCTCTTTCTCCTCAGCCGCCTTCTCCACCTCTAGATTCCTGTCACTGCCCTGCACCCCCCATCAGCCCTGTAACTCCAGGGGACTTGCTGCTGCCTCAAAACTGTGGAAAGCCCTAGTAAAATAAGTTTACACTATCTATTAACTGGGGCTGTGCTTCTAACTGGAACAACCTAATTTGTAATGCTGTCATACTTCCATCATGATACCCACCTGCTTAGTGGCAAAGCAGGGCTAAAGGGGGCAGACCAAACAACAGGCTCCTGTCCTGTTCAGCATCTGGTCCCCAGCATCAGGATGCAGCCAATGTGTAACCAGCAAACACAAGACCATCTCCTACCCATCTTTGTGTGACAGCTACACAGCAGCCCTCTATAATCTCTTTTGCCTGTGCCCTATGCAAGAGCCCACATACACAAGATCTTTGTCCATGCCTTTCACATAATCAGAAGCTGGAAACAATTCTACCTATTATATTTAGTTTTACGCACAGACTGAGGAGTTATTAATGACTGGTAGGCATAGAGTACTGTCAGTCAGCTGACAAAAGAGCGATCTATAGATCATATGTATTAGGATATAGGATATCTGGATATTTAAAGCACTGATGTTAATCACATGCATGTTATGAATACCAGGTGGCTGCTGATGTTATAAATCATAAAAATTATGCCTCAGCTATTTATCACCTCAAATGTCTAGAAAGTGATGTTATTGTGCTTGATTTTCTGTGTTTCAGTGAAATGCCAGAATGAGAGAATTCTCTGAAACTGTATAAAAAGTAGCAGATTCTGAAAGCATAAGGCGGCAATGAAAGTACATCTTTTCACTCTTGCTCCACTGTATTTTTCCAGTGTAGAAGGGAGTATCCAAACTTTGGAAATTCTTGTGGAAAGAGATGACACTGGTAAACAGACATGAAACAGCTCAGGAAATTGCTTGTCTAGGAAACAGGTATACACTGAAGTCGCACAAGCCACATCCCAGACTGTCTTCATTAGCCATGGCCAAGTAAGGCCTCAAGTCATTGGCCCAACCTGCCTTGAGTTCCTACTGCTTGGTGGGACATGGTTCAAGGTCAAGCTACTTCCCATGCGGGGCTTGATCTTCCCTGCCTGAGAAAACACAGTTGACTTGCCTGGGGCCAAGCTGAAACATGACCCAATAACAGGAAGCAAGGATGGTGGGAGAGCTTGGACTGAAGCCATGAGCCAACATGTAATTAGGCACAAATAGCACCACGTCAGAAAGCACTGCTGAAACCAACAAGTCAGCTCTGGCTGAAACCAAGTCAGTTAGGTGTTATCAGGCAGTTATCTAGGCAGGTATTTTAACTGGAATCACAGTATCATCTGACTTTTAATGCTGCATAAGGGAGGGGGTTGATTCCTTTTATTTACAAATCTTTGGATATGACTGAACGAGACCCAGAAACCAGCAGGTTTTCAGATGTTTCACCCTTAATATACTGACTCCAACCAGCAGGAACAGCTTGGAGACAAGTTGCTTAGTCTGGTCAATCAAATATCCTCAAGTGCTGTATCCCTTTCATTGATCTGATTACAGAAAGGAGTTCAAGTGGGAATTTTCAACAAGTGCTTCAAAAAATACATTTTGAACTGCTACTCAGCCTCATTAGGTTTCCAGCAACCAGTCAACTGCTAAAACTTTTTTGTACATGCTTTTCTATTCCTGATGGCTTGTTCTGCTATTGGCATCTAGGTGCCTGAATGTCCAGTTAACATCTTGGAGGTAGACTGTCTGAAGCTTCTGCCTTAAAGGAACTTTCAAACAAGAGCAAGCTATATCCCTGAACAAGAAGGACAGATAGGCTTGAACAAGTATCTCAGGCTGAATCCAATAAGCACCATAGCTGAATGGGAGATAGATTGGTAAGGAGAAAGAAAAAAATGACATACACTGAGCAACATGCGAAAGAAGAACACCACCTGTTGCAGCACAAGCAAGATATCAGGCTGCAACAAGGCTTTACCTCAGCCAGTCTCCTGTCTGTGCTGTTTCTTTTCTTCTTTTTCTTCTTCCTCCAGAGGCCAGACCACCCTGCTGCTCCTCCATCCAACCCCCTCTCCCACAATCCTCAGTGCTATTTAACTACTTAGCAGGGACAAGCTACAGCTGCACATCATCCATGTCAATCAACCCACTGCCACAGCTGCATATCATCAAGTCTAATCAACCCACTGCCTCCATTCCTCTACAAACACCCATAAAAAAGAGAAAGCACAGCATAAAGAAGGAAATAAAATTGGGGCAAGAGGTGGCCAATATGCTTCCAGAACACCACTGCCAAAGAGAAAACCTAACCCCAAAAAGGGTAGAGCAAATCTGGAGGAAAAGGTGGGTCAGCAGAACTGGGGGAAAACAAGAAAACTGAATCTTTAAAGTTTATTTGACAAACTGTGGCCTTGTATTCCAATGAACTGTAAGACTCATGTCTCTGAGCATGGCTGGCACTTTGAATTTGAAAACCCATCCCATAAAACCAAACAGAGCAGTTCCCCTAGATCAGACAGCAATGGAGAACTCCTGACTCCAAGCCCACAGTCTGCTGGTTCTGATCAGTCCTAAAAACCCCTTGCCTAGCATCCTGAACATCTGCTTTGAGCTATTTCAGGCACAAGTAGCAGGTCTGAAGTGTAGTCCAAAGTCTGTGGTCCCTAAGGAACAACTCTTTGTCTGCAAGCCTTTCAATCAGACACCTGCAGGGCTCTCCAACATAGGCAGTCCAAGCCCGAGCGGAAAGCTTTTAAATACATATTGGCTTTTAAACACACAAGTTTCATAATTCAAGCCCAGAAAGCTACTACCAGCCTAGTCATAGCCAATGCTATTATGAAGTGCAGCATCTGGTAAACAAATTCCAGCTTCTTAAGGGTATCTTGATAAGACTAGTGGCACCATGCATACCTGTCCTCTGGGGTCTGTGTATTCACTGCTTAGCACAGGCAAAGCACGTTAACAAATTGGAGAGGCTGCAAATGTGATTCAAGTGCTGGGGTAAACACAATAGTGAGAGCAGGTAAATTCAATCTGTACAGGTTATCACACAAAAAAAGTGAAAGGCAAGCTGATTGTCACATAAAATCTTTCTGAAAAGACACCACCAGGTATTCAAGAGCTCTTCACTTTGAAGGACAGAAAGATTGAGACCTGCATTCAGCCACTGGAGCCAGACCAAAATCAAATTAGGCTGCAGAAGCACATTTTAATCATAATGGTGATTAACTACTGAGGAAAAACTTCAAAGGAACAGTGAGTTCCCCACATCTTGCTACTTGTCCTATCAAGGGTAGATGCTTTTCTGGGGAAGATGATTTCAGTAGGCAAATTAGAAGCTCAGTGCAGGTCTGGGTGAAACTCAGCAGCCTGTCCTGTACAAAAGATCAGGCTGGATGATCTAGTGCTGCCTTTTGGCATCAAAAATCTGCCTGTGAATTTATGAATCCCTTCCTGCAGTGCCAGTGGCTGTGTGCACGAACAGATGAGATGCTCCAAGCGCAGTGTTGGTGCCTCAGCCCTTGCGCTCTGCACCTGAGGCGGGCACTCACAGACCTCTGCTCTGCCTGCCTGCTCTGCCCTGCCTCTGCTCTGCCAGCCCTGCCTGCCTGCCTGCCCTGCCTCTGCTCTGCCTGCCCTGCCTGCCTGCTCTGCCCTGTCTCTGCTCTGCCTGCCCTGCCTGCCTGCTCTGCCCTGTCTCTGCTCTGCCAGCCCTGCCTGCCTGCCTGCCCTGCCTCTGCTCTGCCAGCCCTGCCTGCCTGCTCTGCCCTGTCTCTGCTCTGCCTGCCCTGCCTGCCTGCTCTGCCCTGTCTCTGCTCTGCCTGCCCTGCCTGCCTGCCCTGTCTCTGCTCTGCCTGCCCTGCCTGCGCTGCCCTGTCTCTGCCCTGCCTGCTCTGCCAGCCCTGCCTGCCTGCCTGCCCTGTCTCTGCTCTGCCTGCCCTGCCTGCCTGCCCTGTCTCTGCTCTGCCTGCCCTGCCTGCCTGCTCTGCCAGCCCTGCCTGCCTGCGCTGCCCTGTCTCTGCCCTGCCTGCTCTGCCAGCCCTGCCTGCCTGCGCTGCCCTGTCTCTGCCCTGCCTGCTCTGCCAGCCCTGCCTGCCTGCGCTGCCCTGTCTCTGCCCTGCCTGCTCTGCCTGCCCTGCCCTGCCTGCCTGCTCTGCCAGCCCTGCCTGCCTGCGCTGCCCTGTCTCTGCCCTGCCTGCTCTGCCTGCCCTGCCCTGCCTGCCTGCTCTGCCAGCCCTGCCTGCCTGCGCTGCCCTGTCTCTGCCCTGCCTGCTCTGCCTGCCCTGCCCTGCCTGCCGCCCCTTCCCTCACGGCCCGCGGGCCAGCAGTCGCAGGGCACCTTGCCGTTCGCTAGGAGCTGTGAGGGCCTCGGCTCACGGGGTGCTCCCCCCCGGGGACCCCCCGGCCGTTAACCCACGCCACCCAGAGAGCTCACCCGATGGAAGCTGTGAAAAACGTACATACAAATCTAAATCCTCCGAACTAACCTCGGAGGAGCGCCAAGCTAGTGCCCCTGCGCGCGGACACGAGACCCAGGGTAACACCTGGGAAGAGCTCTGAGCTCTGACCATTAGCGCGGTGCCTCTCTCTGTAAAACCGGCCGCTTTGTAACTAAAAATCGCAAACAAAATAAGACCCGGTGCGATCGCCCTTTCCGGCCCGCGCCTTCCCGCCGCCGCGGGGGACGGGCGGTGGGGCCGCCAGGGGGCAGCGCCGCGCCGCGCGCCGGGCCGGCCCTTGGGCTGAGGCGGCGGGTGGGGCGGGAGGGCGCGCGGCGCCTCCCTCAGCGCTCTGCAACGGCCGCGGCCACCTGTGTCCGGCCGCGGCCCGGGCCTTGGTTCAGAAATAAATATAAAAACGGTGATGTGAGGGGGTCGGTGAAGCTGTTTGATCAGGAGGGGTATAAAACCTGAACTGCAAATTCAGCCGAAGAGCTGAAACCCAAGGGTTTTTCACTGGAAGTGAAAGTAGAGGCATGGGGCACCAGACCTCGGTGAGGCATCACCGATTAACTCACATTTGTGACAAAGTAATACAAGATATGAACGCATTAAGCTTCCAGAGTGTTTGCTGTTGCTTAATATATTTGCACACATATGCGTCAGGGAAGGTTCCTGTGAGAAAAGTGACCGTGACACACACCAAGATTTATGTTTGCAGAGAATATCCATGGGGAAACAAAAGTTGTAAATGTCTAATTCTTTGGCTTAGTAACTAGTACATTTTAGGAATTTACTAGCCTTGTAAACTAGGAGGATTTGGAGCTTTTGTAAAACAACTGTTTGGCGAGTCAGACTTGCTGTCCGCGTCACACTGAATTTATGTGCTAAGCGTCATTTCTGATGCCATAAATGCCAGAGTGCCTGCAAAACTCTGTAACGTGACAGTGTTTTTGCTCTGCTCACCCTGAATTCAGAAAACATGCTATTTTAGTATAGCATTAAATTCTGCTTTTATTTTTTGCATGTGTTGATAAGTAGGCAGACATATCGTGGCAATGAATGTTTGCAGCAGAAGCACCTATCACCTTCCAAAGCATTCAGCTGCTTTCCAGAATTTGCACTTGAGATATGGCAACACTTCAAGACACAAGCAGCATGACACAGTAGGTGATGGAAACATCCTAATTGCTCAGAAGATGAAGTTTGGCCTCTCTCTTTTTTCCCCCATGCTGTGACTTTTATATTTATTAAGACCAAACTATCAGGAAATTAATTTTAAATTTAAAATTACTGTGCACTCAATACCTATTACTGCAAACCCCAGTCATTAGACTTCTCACTGTTGCCCAGCTAAGCAAAGTGAGCTCCCTTTACCATTGTCATTTGTCTTGTGCTGCCAGATCCACACCTTTCTCCCTAAATGCTGCCTGGCTTGTTTTCCTACATTGGTAAAAAGCAGCAGGAGAATTGACTCAATTCTTTTATCTTACAGTCCCTTATTTTCTTCAAATACAATTTTTTTCATCCAAAAAAGAAAGATACCATAACATTTGGACACAGATCTTGAGAGGATAAGAATCAAGAAGAGGTTTTGCTTCTTACTTCATTTTCTTGTATTATATCACCAAAGGTTAATATCTTTTCTGGCATGTTCATGTTATCAACGAAATATTTCCTTTTAATCAATAGTTTCTGATAGATTACAAGTTGCATTTCCTCTGCTTGAAAGGGAAATGACAACAAATAATCATTTTTAGAAGATAAAGTTAATTCAACAGGAAAGAGCTATACTTCAACATGGTATGCAATATTTTTTTAGATGGTTATTTATTTCCTCTCACTGCAGTTTTTGTGGAATAAAGGGCTGCATACAATATTTATCTGAATGACGGTTTCTTTAGGTTTTCTGTTGTCAATTGTAGATCCAACATCATGAATGAACAAAACAAAAAAACCCACTTTATTTTAAACAGTCTGAAGGGCCCTCCAGGCTCTATCTATTGCTGCTACCTACTCACTTTCCCTTTGATACTGAAACAGTTAAAAATGTCTGGACTAGACTGACCGGGCCAAATTGCTCCCTGGTGCAATTCCACAGAGTATATCGGGGATGAATTTAGCACCATTTCGTCAGCATTATAAAAGCTGCATTCAGTCATTAGCCAGTTGATAAATTATTCAGGAGATTTTCTTCCATGCAGCCCATTAGGGACAAAGAAAATCCTTTTTCAATCAGTCATTGTGTCCTCTTTATTTTCGGTACTAATTTAAGAAAACAGACCGCATTAGCAAGTGATTAATAACATAGGCAGGCAGTGCTGATGGACCATCGCTGCTCTGTGTGTGTGCGTAGGTGCAGCTAGAGGCCGTCCCATGTCCCACACCAAACACAAGCAGCTCAGAGCTGACAGCCTGGTGTGTGCCCTCATTTACCAACTCTGCCTCCCAGGAAAGTTTCACCCCCGTAAGCTGTGGATTAGCCCCATGTTGCCCAGCTGCTGCGCCTCTGACTGCTCACTTAGCTCGGGTGTCCTCTTTGGGGCTGCCAAAGCACTAATTAATGCTGCTCCTGAGGGGAGCTCTGGTGGGCACAGATGTCTCTGGCAGCAAATCCAGACATGCCAAAAGCAATAACTTTCCATTACTACTGGCAGAGGCCAGAGCCAAAGATGTGCAATGAAAACAAAAATTAAGCCTCCATCATCGTGCATCCATCCGCTCAGCTCACCCCCAGTCTGTCATTATACTTTTTATCAGTGCTCATGACAAGCCTTTTCTATTACAGAGTTTGTGAGGTGGTCGGACACTGAGCATGGCATGCCTGGTTTTCTTGATGGTGAGGAGTGTGTCACTGCCACGGAACAGCTACACTAGTCGCTATGGGCCATGCCTATTACAAGCATTCAGACATGTGGCTTTGAGTTGAGGTGCCAAAGTCCCACATTGCTGATTCTCCTGCTTCCCAGACACTACAAATACCCATATACTCTCAGCACCACATTTTCTGGATGTTTTCTGGCCACAGTGTCCAATGGAAGTACCCAGGGCCTGAGTCCTTAACTTGCTTTGGGGATTTCCCACCAGGGCAATTATGCCCTTTCCTTGTTATGCATGTTCTGAGAATAGCTAATGAACACAGTATAGGTCTGGGAGAGAAGGAGAAGTTGTTTCCCCAATCCTCCCTCTCCCAACTATCAGCTCTTGAATGACTAAAGCAATCAGCTAAATTGTGGGAGATCTCAGCTGAAATCCTTCTTCCAACAGCTCTCTCAGAACAGGATATCAAACTTTGATCTCCTCTTTAAGATAGAAATGCCTCTCCCTCTTGTCTCCATCAAATCTGCAGAAAGCCACTATTAAACTCTTTGCTAAATAATTTTTGGTTTGTAGACATTTTTTAGATACAAATCAGAGGATGTCCAGGGATTGAGGTCACCCAGGTGAATGTCCTGGACATAGGGCTGTTGACTTACTGACCTTCAATATCAATAGTTAACTGTAGTGAGGATCTACCATCAGATCCTACCATGAGCAACTAAGACACATAAGCAGCCAAGAGGAACAGAATTATTCATCATAGCCCAAAAACAACGGGATGAGGATGCTTAAAGATATTTTTCTATCAAACATCAAGAAAAGATCCATGGACAACTACTCTTAACTGTAATCACAGAGTTTTATCTGGATCAGTTAAAAGCAGGTCTGCCATGTAAATTAATGTTGGCGGTAAAATAGAATCATACAATTTATCTTTTCCTTACTTCTATTGTTTCATGGGATAGAAAGTTTTCCATCTGCCTAGCAGGAATGCTGGGAAACTGATGCACAGAAAATGGAAAAATATCAAAACTATTCCTGAGTTCAGAAGCGCAGCAACTTGCACATTCTTATCAGCCTGACATTTTAGAACTTTTATAGAATGTGGGGGAGAATTATAGAAGTTTCTAGCAGGCATAGAGGGAAGTATGGGCTATCCTAAAATTGTATTTGTAAAATATCATTAGTTTTACCCCTATTTGAATTATGTAGTTCTTTTAATATAGTCTCACCACAAGATACATACCTGGCCCGTTCTCTCTTATAGGGAAAGAATAAGCGAAGTCAACAGTTAGGATATGTCTGTCATACCAGTTTGGGCTCATTGCATCAGGGCCCAAAAGGTAATGCTTAGCTCTGCAGCAAAATACTTGCTGTTCTGTCACGCAGGTGAAACTAATTCACATTAGGAGATAGAGTTACACATTCAGAAAGCCAATAACCATGCCAAAGCTTTGATGCATTATATAAAAACTCAGTATCAGTTTTCACTCCCCTTCAGTTCTGCCTCACTTAAAAAATTCCCCACTCAGCTCTGTTATTTCCAATCCAATCCAACACGAATTCTTTGCAATATAA
Organism: Falco punctatus; assembly: GCF_963210335.1. Lineage (NCBI taxonomy): Eukaryota > Metazoa > Chordata > Aves > Falconiformes > Falconidae > Falco > Falco punctatus. The sequence goes on along the minus strand of NC_137592.1, from coordinate 21,355,416 downwards.
GAAAGCACAGAGCACAAACTTCTTCAAAACCAGATGATATTTAAATTAGCTTCATCTATTTGCTTATTTAAAGCAGCATGACAGCAGGGATAGCTGAGCTCCACCTTCATGGTATAATAAACTTGAACCTAGTGATATGTGTAGGGAATTGATTTATGCTGTTGACAGATTCTAGGCTTCAACAATGAACATGTTAGAGAATATGTAAATGCAAATGTCCACATGGTTTCCTGAAGACATGAGTGCTCCTATGGTCTTATACTGATCACTTCCACATTTAACTCTTATTTTTCTCTGTGTAAGCTCCTTAGTTTTCACAGGAAGCTCATGACCATCCAAACTGAATGCATTTATTCACCAGAAAGATTTTTTGAATAATAATCTCCAATTCTAAACTAACCAACTGAACAAAAAAATTATTTCATTCTAAAACAAAGAAAAAATAATTTCACTTTCAGAATTATCCCTTGAAGGTACCTCCTATACGTGTTAGACCACAACCTTGACTAAATTACAACCAACATAGGGTAAAAATCAGTATAAGAAGTGTCAACCTGTATTTCCTATGTTGATATAGATAAATTTATACTCTTGTTTTTTACCATCTCCAAAAAACTTCAATCAGAAACACACATCTGTGATGACAACATAAAGTTCTGTCAAAAGGTAGCATTGGTTTTCCCCCTCTCACCAGCTCCTGTCTCCCTCCCCTTCTCAAGAACCACAGAGCAACCTTCAGTGCCTGCTCTCAAACTGACTTCCAGAGCGTGGGTGTTTTGCTGGTGGATTACAGTGAGACAAAAAAAATGCCAGAGATGTTGTTACTTTTCCACAGAATTCTTGCCTTGCTTAAAACAAAACATAAATTTTGAGTTATAGAAAACCTGTTACAAGAAGTTGGAAGAGGGGAAATCCTGATGCCTTAGCATTATAATTACCTATTGAAAAATGACTCAGTGTTCTTATCAATATAACACAGGTATAGCCATGCTGACAGTGTGGTAGGAAATACTTGGCTCCTCAAGCTTCCAAGAAGAGCCTAACACACCCACTTCACAAAGTGGTGCATGCCGCAGAGCACAGCTCCTTCCCAAAGCACGTCTCATGCGAGCAGACATTAGCATGGTTGGCTTTTTGAGGAAGGAAATGACCTTGCCTATGAGGGGACAAGGTCACAGACAAACCCGCAGCTGCAGTTTTGCAGAGGAAGTACCAAGTACACAGCTGATGTTACCTATTCTCTTCTTGAGTCTTGTATTAAAGGAAACAGAAACCAGACAAATTCAGAGGAAAATCTTGGCCCGCAGCAAAGTCATTCTTACAGTTCAAGCCTCTGCCACAGCTCCTGACAACTTGAATGAAATTTTAAACATAAGGGGGCTTATCTTGCACGTCATCAGGGTATGGTGTTATGAGGGGGGAAAAATAATGGAAGGACAGACAAGGCTGCCCATCTGGCTCCAGCCTGGCAGGCAACAAATACCTGCTAGCTGATACCAAACAGCAAGAGGTGCCCACAGTTTTCAACATAGGCTTATTTCCTTGTCTCTCTGTATTCAGGCAGCCTTGCCTCTAACCCCGTCCCCTTTCCCTGTACTCTAAAGGGAGCAAATGCAAATGGAAGGCCTTTCCCAGTTTGTCTGTGGAATCAATAGTCAAATCAGCATTACAAATTTGTTGTTTGTCCAGGCTCTGCTCAGGAGCATTTTATTGTCAAAATATACAATACCTCCTGGGCTCTGTTTGCCCTTGATCTTGAAACTGTTGGTTTTACAATAGAGACATTTATGCTAATAGGAGCTTTCCTACTGTTGCAAAAGAAAGAGAAGATATTTAATGCCAGGACTGCAGAAAATGGAGCCTTAAAGAAAAGAAAGTCACAACTTTCACGATACTTTTGGTAAGCCTGAGGGCGCTGCATATCCTCTAATAGCCTTGCAGTCTCTGCTGACTTCTCATGTGAAGACTCACAGAAGAGAAAAGTTGGTTTAGCAGCACCCAAATTACAAAAAGCCAAGTTTTCAAAGCAAAACAGGAAGCCAGCTCTCTGCACCGGCTACCTGACTCATGGCAATGAAACCATTGCTAAAGTGCTGTTCAACTCCCAGTCAGCGAAGGCCATCTCACAAAAAGAAGTATCAACGACCCAAAAGAATCACTACTATTTTTTATTTTTATTTTTGCATTTTGTCTTGTTTTTTGTTATTTGGGACAGATTTGCTTTCAAAGATTTTTATGGGCTATGAGGAAGTCTATGAAATCATTACATTATACTTCCTAGTTCTTATGCGTATCCCTTTATAAACCTGAAACCTGATGACGTTCTCAGAGCAGGCTTTATCTCTCTGCTTTAGACAGAGGGAAGTAAATCAGGTTGCCCCAGCCAAGGCCAGGAGTCAATGTCCAAGTTGTGATTAGCACCCTGGACCTCAGCATGCCGTTCAGCCCCATGCAGGGATGGTCTTTGACGGACAGTGGCTCATCGCGGTAGCACTGGTGGGCAGCATTGCAAGCTTCAGCCAGAGGCTGCTGGGGAGGTGCAGTTCTTTATGCAATTGGTAAAAGGGTTCTAGGTTACCAAGAGTTAAAATGAAATCAAAGTTATGACCCAAATGAAGAGTAAAATTGAAATTTTGTTAACTTGGGCTGTTTCTGAAAGACAACATCAAGCTGGTAGCTAGTGTGTAATACAAGTTCAGTCACCTTAATAATGCCCAAAGAATTCATAGCTTGTTCAGCTTTAGAATTTAAAGGACTGTTGTTTGTGCAAGCTCTGCTCAGAAGTATTTTGCTGTCAAAAACTGGAAAATATCCTACAGACTGAAACTTCAGATACTGTTCATTTGCCCAGAGCACAATCTTGGATACTCTTTGTGTGACCCATCTTTCTGAAGCAGCATATGCATCATTCCTCCTGGAAAGCAAAGCAGAGTCACAGAGGACTAGGAGCTGGACAGTGTCAGAAGGGCAAGAAGTCAGTTTCTGAACAACTGAATCACACCCACTGCACTTGGGTAATTAAATGGAAAGAGCCAGCGAGGCTATTATCTTACCAGGAGCTCTTCGTATCAAGCAAGAGGGATGAGTAAAACACTTCAGATTTCATTTAGCTCTAGTGTTTCTTCTTCTAACTCCAACAGCCTGATCAACACCCAGACCTGTGCATTCACCTATTGCCACTATTACAAAGTATCTCCAAGTAGTGAATGCTTTGCATAGTCTAATAATTCCTTGGCTAGAAATAAAAATCCTCCTTTTCCAGCATCCAGCTTAGATTACATTCCTCAAGTCCCTTTCACTACATTGTAGCATAATGGTGGAAAAGGCTATAAAGCACCTCTCAGTATTTCAGCTTCCCACCATCCTTGCCGTAAATGTCCACGTAGATAGCTTGTGTTCCAGCGCACTGAGTACTGTGTTTTTAAAATTATCATACACACTCACAGAAGAAGTTGCATATGCCCTTGAAGGAAGAAATGAGTTGCATGCTCGTGCCTACAGGGCAATCACTTCTAAACTTTTTAATTTTATTTATGGCAATATCATCTAGCTTCAGCAATTAATTACCTTGCTTGGTATGATGCAGCTGCTGTGACTTAGCAACTGATCATTCGTATTCTGGTCACAGGGTGGAAACCCCAAAACAGGTACCCTGGGAGAGACCAAGATTCCTGACCTTAACTGTAGGTGGCATTCTTCATCTGTTCATTTGAGTTATTGCTCAAGAAACAGAGACAAATGAGTAATTTTCAGGTACCTTTGATTCATTTTATCAGCTCTCTCCTAAGTTTAATTAAATTTTACTTTTATTTGGAAAGAATGTAGTTCATAAAATCTGAAGTTGTGTAATTATGTTACCTGGAAAGATTAAAACAATTTTCTGCTGTTCTTGCCCTGAAAGCTGAGGAATTGACATGTGTTTGAGTGATCTGGAGCGTTTCCAGAGAAATTCTTCTGTCATGTGCTATGAAGAAGAAAAAGCTGTAATGCCCGAAGGTTTATCCATGGTCTAGAGACCATTTTCAATTACCTTGCAGCACTAGTGAGTAAATCCAACTACACTTTAAATTATCAGTGTTATCTCTAGGGAAATCTCAAATAATTTCCTTTAGTAGAGGGATTTTGGCATGCCCAGAATTTCTCATGTGTACTTGGTTATCTGAGACAACTCTGCACTCTTCCAGCAGCCTTAGAAAGGTTACAAGGAAAAAAAAGAGAAGACATTTTCTTCTTCAACTTAGCAAAAAATATAGTGAGCTTGAAAAAGAGAACAAATCATGCTTGGCTAGAGTCAGACTGAGCTACAAGCAAGGAAGTTATCTTTGAGTATCCCATGAAGCTCTGAGTACATTTTGCTCTCAAAGCTTTTCCAGCCCTGATTCTTCTGATGTAATGCCATCAGTGGTATCAGATTATGTGCATCCTTCATGACGCAGGCAAACATCCACAGAAGAGTAGGCTAAGGACACAGGGTTCATCTACACTTGTGACCTGGGAGGGTAGACAGCTTCTAATCCTGCAAATAAATCTTCCAAATAGAAATGCAATTCAATTAAATTATTCATTTCCCTTCTCAGCTTAATCAAGATTAAACTACAAGAGATACATACTTGTGCCAGATAACTGAAAACAGATGGCTAAGATTTGTTTTGTTCATCAGAGAAAATGGTAGGTCAAAGACACTGAGTCCCTCAAATAGTAGGCCTTCTTTCTTTAAAAAACCCCTTACTTTATGGGTGACCCATCTTCTCTTAATATTTTTTTCTGTTGTGACAGTGAGGTACAGTCAAAAATGTTAAATGAGCTGTTTATCCACATGGCTGAGAGGATTACAGGAAACATTTCACAGGGATGTACTAATTTTTCCACATTTTTTTCTGTGTAAAATATGTTATCAAAATATTAATTTCAGTCTTCTCTATGACTGAATTAAAATCAAGTATTTTAGTTTTATCTGAGGAAGAACACTAAGATAAAGTCTAAATTAAATATTCTGGAAAGTTTAATTTTTTCAGTGGCAGTTTGAGGCCCAATGCAAACAAAACAAAATACTGAATTCAGCTGCAGAACTGATGTTATTTTTGACCAGTTCTAAATATTATTGCTCTCTATTTCCACAACACTTATGAGCAATAAACCTGAAAGAATATGAATTCTTTGGTCCTTGCAAAAGTTTAGCTGGATGGAAGTGCTATTCTATTTCCTTTGTAGAAAAATAAGTGATTGAAAGACAAAAATTTGGCAAAGCCCTTTCCAGGAGTCATGGCTAGATTTCACTTTACCTTGTGTGGGTTTTCTGAAGATGGTGAAGGGAGACTAAGTGGGCTGTACTCATCTCTTTCCCCTGTCTTCCATCATCACTGCTTGGGTCAACGTGCCTTCACTGATAAGTGATAGGGAAGATGTCATGAGTCCTGTCTTTCCCATTCACAATATTGCTGGGTTCAGCCTTAGCTGAACAGAGCAGAAATACAGATCAGTCACCATGAGAAAAACTGAAAGCCATGAAAATTCTGTATCATGCTGGATAGCACACAGATACACTTATTTTTTCCTGATAGAGAATAAATGAAAAGGTTCTACTGTGCTTGTTTATGGCTTATTATTATTAAACATGCACAGAATGGTGTATTAGAATCTGGGAAAAGGGCATTAATTTATTGGTTTTCCCATTTGTTCATCTACTAAGTGAAGTGTGATTGTATGAAAACTTGAGAGAGCTGCCTATCAGGCCCAAGCCTCAATGGGTATCTCAAAAGGAACCGTGTCCACTGGGTGCAGGGCTGGGCTGCTGCCTGTGGGGAAAATACCATGGAAGTGCTGTGTAAGTGTAAAGACTAATAAAGTCAGTCTTAGATTTGCTGCTGATTACCACAAAATGACAAAATATTTCAGAGTTCACTAGTATGAACAGAATTTTAGATCATTTAGCTGTAATAAGTGGATAGAAAATGCATTACTAAAGCTGGCTCTGTACACTTGAGAATATATTACAGGACAAAATCCTGATGAGATCAAAGCTCCAAACTGTAACTTGGTCTTTAAAGAAGGCAAACATAAATGAAAATTGTGCAGCCCAATCTGCCTAAGCTCGTGGATGATTTAAATTTCAGCCTTACTTACCTGAATTTTGGAAAGGGTCAGCATAACAAGTTCTTGAGTTTTGGCCTTTTGACTTTCAAATTAGATCAGTGTTGATGAGGTCTTCAGTAGCATGGCTGATAAATATGAACAGCCTTATTCTGCATGAGGAAACACACCAAGGCTATATAAAACAGTCCTCTACTACGTTTTGCAGCTCCCTTCATGTTCTCAGATCTGGAAAACACATTTCACAGTGACAATTTAACTAGAGAGTGTGAGCCAAAGCCTGCAACAGGTTTCTAGGTTTCATTTTGGGTAGAGAGGAAAAAATAAACAGCTTTGGCTTTTGTAAACGTTAGCCATTTTGGTATTAACTCCATCCTACAACTCGGGCTGTTTCAGATACACATGTTTTAGCACTGGAGTCAAGCAGTAGGTAAATGACTCCCTCACTCCCTCACAAGCACACTGCCATGCAGAGAGAGCAAATTTAAAATATACATTCATAAAGGTGCATTCTACAGTGCAATATTTTTATCCCTTCAGTGAAGAGACACGTGATGTGGTGCTCCAGATGATATCACATATGTCACAACTCTGCAGGAAAACTGAGGTTAGCAGCATTGCAGTCATGTTGGCTGCCTGGGATCATAAACAGAAGTATCTTTAATTAATGGGCAACTGTGCAGCTATTTAGACTCTACCTTAATAGATTTAAAACTGCTTCAATGTCTTTCCCGTGAATTGTTACAAGGTAAAATTCATGTTCACATAAACGTAGGTTAGTCAGATGGTTGTAAAACCTCTCCATTATGCACACAGTGAAATGAAGATGAGATGGTCATGGGTCCTTTACATCAGCCCAGGGACTGAACTAACACATCAAGGAGGCTGCACTTCATGTTCTGTGCCATGGCATCTGATTCTTAGAGGTGGTTGTAGGAATTAGTTTCGCAAATCCCTTTCCTCAGGTTTAATAAAAGGATTTGGCTAAAACAAAGATCACCATATAATCTGAAGAGAAGCATTCAGAGGAGAAATCCTCATCACATTATAGACTTAATAATCAGAAGCTTCAGGTGACCCACCTGGACCACATCTTTGCAAACATTGCAGTGATTTTTCCAAATTAAATTCATTCGATGCTTTGGAAGAGTGCCTTGGAAAATGAAGTCCATGATTCTTCTTGTATCATGCTGACAGTGCGTAGGTATATTTTCCTATAGCATAAGAATAGATAGCACATTTTCCCACTCCCCTAGAAACTGAGTTAATGCAGAATGACTAATGCATCTGTTTGGACTATCAAAATGCTTGTTGTAAACTCGATGCATCATTTAGCCTAAGTACATTGTAGCAAAGGATACAGTCCAAGGAACACAGTTTCTTTTCCCTTGATTAATAAAGGCTTGGAAACCATGCTTAAGAGCATTCTGTGGTCCCTCAAGGTCATGAAAAAGATCCAATACTTAGGAATTAGAAGTGGTTCACTCTGAGGCATTAAGTAGTACTTTAGCTCACCCTACATTGCTCAATAATTTACTTTAAAAACTTCCATGTGACTTCATCTACCCTTCCCCTCTCTCTCTGCAATGTTTTTCCATCAGGATGGACAGCGAAGACCCTAGGGCTGCCCACTCAGTCTTCAAGCCATGGGCAGTAGTAGCTCAGCAGAACTGTTGGAGGGAGGCGTGCACTTCATTCTTCTATAAAGCGTCTGCTTCAATGGGAAATACTGTGCAGACCTCTGACAGGAATTAGGGCAACAACCCAGATTTATTCGCCTTTTTATGTATGATTTCTTGAGTTCGGAATTTGCCAACAGATAATGCAAGCTGACTTCACAAGGTTGCTATAAAACTTAAGGAAAGGTGGGGTTTTGTAGGAACTACAGGGTCAGGTTTTGTAGGAGCTATATGCAGCATCAGCAAACATTTTCCTTGCAGCCTCCTTCTCAGTGATTTATTTCCAAAATAAACTGCAGTGGTTGTGTCAGTACTTAAACAACTGTTCCCCTGACTCACCAGTGCTAATAAACTTTTGAATACACAAGTAACAGGGGTGTTCAGGCAAAACCAATGAGTCTTTTCTGTCATAACACTGCTGAGGGCAGCAAAGAGAAAGAAAATATTCATGAAGAAAGATTACCAAACCAATGAGCATCACTCGGGACCTACCCATCTGATGCAGGAGACAAAAGCTGGAGTACGGAACAGTATACATGACTCGTGGGGACACAGAGCTGTACCCAACAGCACTGGCTGGAAGGTGAAAACCCACTTGGTACCTTTGAAAATGTATCGCACAGCTCAGTGGTGAACAGAACATTTTCAGAATCCAAAATTTTATACCTTCCTCATGCTGTTTTGCAGGGGGTTTTAGCCTTTTTACAGACAATGAAAGTGTGGTTCAGTGACAACTCCTGTGTATTTGTTTTCCATAACATCTTGTGCACAACTTAGTACAATAAGTTCGAAGAACTTAGTTATAAATGCTTTTGAACCGTTTCTTCAAACAGTGACACAGTGAAAGTACTATTTTCTCTCTGCAGAAAAAAAAAAAAAATATCTTTTAACAGCTTATATAATATGCAGCACTGAATGTCTTGACTAATGAAACCCCAAGGGATATGGAATAGAGCTCATATCACAGGAGCGATTTTAAGGCCCAGAAGCCTATTATTTTGTATGAATTACTATGGAAATACAAGCATTCATTGCAGCATGTTCATTAGGAGCATTTCTGTTTTATCATCACTGGAATACTCTTAAGATCTGCTAGTCATTTCAGGAATGTGAGGTTGCTACAGGAGGGAAACTTTTTAAAGGATGGAAGGTGTTCATCTGTCTCAGGAGCTAGACTGGACAGATCAGGATAATATTGCTGTCTATAAAGGAAGGTGCTTGGAGCACTAGAAAAAAAGATGAATATCAGGTTCACGTTTGTCAACACAGGACCTTAAAATCGTGTATTCCAAGTGTGCTGAATGAAGAGAAGGAACAGTTACCTTCTGGTCATCAACAGAAGGAAAAAAAACCTTAAAAAATAGGGGAAGTGTTTTCACTGCAGTTATGAATTTGAAATGCTCACTGATAACAGCTCCAGTATCATTTTACTGTTCCTCCAGTAATTATTGATCAGCTTAAAAAGAAATTACAAATACAGTTTTATGGTTGTAACTGAGAAATATTAAGAAATATAGATGTCAATAAATACAATAATTTCACATTAGAACAGTTCACTTTTATTTCCAATATTCCTCTATAGAAGCCTACAGTTATCGAATTATATACAACTGAATAAAAAATAAACTAGAAGCAGATATTCTTTATGTCAACGAAAATATAGCTAACTTTGTCCAAAAAATATAAGGATTGGCAACAGCACAATACTATGACCAAGGTAAGGAAAGCAAACTGAAATACTCAAAAGTAAATGAAGCTTTAGTGAAAGTATGCAGTGGCAAAGAATATAGGAAAGAAAAGTTCAGGAAACATGCAGCAAAGGGATATAGCTAAAACAAATGGGAAAGAAAAAAAATAAACAAGGAAAATGTTGTTTAAAAAAACAGAGCATGAAATACAATATTCTACCTTCACTGAAAACAAATCTAGTGTCTACTTTTATACACAGAAGTGTAAACACTCGCTAAAACACACTGGCTTCCAAACAGCATTGCCAACATAAATACTGCCAGGAGACACAAGTTGTGTGTAGTGCTTGCCCCATAGTTAATTCTGTTGTTCTGACTTCTACAAGCACAAAGCACTGCTTACATTGTTCGGTAGTGCTATACCTGTACAATGCACATTGAACAAAATGCTGTTAGTGTGGACGGATTGCTCAGCAAAGTGAGAGGGAGCCTGCCATGGGGCTCTTCCACGGTGCCCTGCGGGGCACCAGCCACAAACCCATGGGCTCCCTCACTGCTGCTCATGAAGCTGTTCAAATAGAGTATCTTTCAAATCTGGCATCTTATCTCTGAAATGCAGAAAACCTACATCGCATCGTATTTTACACTGGTGTCCCTCCACAGCTAAAGATAATCTCACAGCTGTACCCTCGACAGCTGGAATCTGCACTCAGATCTGCGCTAGCTGCGTGACCCATTTCCCTAGCATCCATCTACACACGTTTGCGACAAACTGTCTGTGATCGAGCTTCCCTACTGACTTCAATAGTTTATCATAAAATAGCAGAGTATGAGAACCATTGGGAAATGTGAGGGATTTAAGTGGATGTTGCTCTGGTCAGTTAGAACTGGCGTGGTGGCCAAAGCTTGTGGACTTCATGGAAAACATGCCCACTGGCACGCAGCTACCAGATTCTGCTGGGAACAGACGTTACTGTCCAAAGGCTTTCTGGCTCTGTCAGTATCCTCTTGTTTGGTGACTTCTGCCCCTGGCTAAGAGAGGAGGCACAGTGGTGAACAAGTGGTTCTTAGAGTTTACAGACTCTGCATAGGGTCCACAACATATGCCTGGCATAGCACATACCTGTTCTTGGGACTGGCTTTATTCAATGCTGACATCAGTTTATTTGCACTCACTTTGACGTGTGAGTGAGATCATGTCTTTGCAGCCAAAGAAGACTCAAGTTGAGTTAGTTCTCAACAAACCTTCCTGAGGCTGGTATGTGCTGGCTACCAACAGTCTGTCCAGCAGTGTACATGAGCCAGTCCGTGCCTACCAGTTCTGCTGGGATAAGATTAAGTAAATACAAGGTTGATTTAGGTTTAGAATATCACTGAGACTGGATAAAAGTCACAATTCTTTTCCCTTTCTGAAGAATTGCTGTGGTTCCTCCACACCCTTAAGACACTCAGAATTATAATCATTTTGGGAGGAAAAGATTAAATACTTTTATATTGTGCTGTGGCCTTTTTTCCCAAGTAACAAGTGAAGGACAAGAGAAAATGGCCTCAAGCTGTGCCAGGTGAGGTTTAGGTTGGATATTAGGAAAAATTTCTGCACCGAAAGGGTTGTCAAGCATTGGAACAGGCTGCCCAGGGAAGTGGCTGAGTCACTGTACCTGGAGATATTTAAAAGATAATATAGATGTGGCACTTAGGGACATGGTTTAGTGGCGGACTTGGCAGTGCTGGTTAACATTGGACTTGATGATCTTAAAGGTCTTTTCCAACCTAGATGAATCTGTGATTCACTGATTTAAAGAAAACCTTACCTGCCATGGCTTTGCCTTGAATATTCTTCCTTTGATGTAGGAAAGGTAGTATCATACTTAAAATCTTTTCATGGATGAATGTAATATATATTGAATTTGTGTCAGGAAGAAACATTTCTCCCCTTCTTTATTGCCTCACCAATTAATTTTGTAATGAAATGTTTTCCTTATTAAAATTTCTGAGTTTGTGGCATAGACTTTTTTACAACTAGAAGCGCGAGTTAAAATAAACGTATCTTGACTTGATCACTGTCTCCTATACATTTGAAAAGGTAGCCTATGAAGATACTTGCTGAACTAAAAATACATAGTGAGCCATCGATCTCTCAAAGCTATTTTTCCGATAGCCTAGAACCTGGAAATTAGTCCAAACAGGAAACACTTAAATACAGCATACAAATAGGTAGAAAGTGTGACTCTCAGTAATGACCTTTTAAGGTTCACATACTTCTCAACATTTTCTTACCCAAGAAGCAATGTTCAGCCATCTGAGCCCTTGCAACGAGGTAGCAAATTTCTGTTGACAGCTATGAATGCACTTGCAACTCGGATTTCCCTGAAGTCCAAGTCTTGACCCCACGAGGCTGATTTCCTATGTCACAAGTAAATCAAGTAATAATTTGATGTTAAATGTACAAAGGCAGGTGTTAGAACTTTTCAAACTGATTTGTTATTAAGCAGCATAAAAGTTTTACGAAAAAACAGATAACAGCTTGTGTTTTAACTAATCACTTCACAGAAATAAAGTTCAGCTAATGCTTAAAATGTTGTGCAAACATTGCACATTGACTGTCTAACAGCAGAAAACTAGGGGATGGAGTAATCTGCAGTTTTCATTTCAGTAGACACCAGTGATTTTTATGGTGGAGAAGACAAACAGAAAACCTGTCTCAGGTATCTCAGGAAAGAGCTGCCCAGCCTGTTACTAAATAAAATTACTGGCAAAGTGTTTCCCAGCACAGTAGCATTAAATTCTTGTTTTTCCCATGCCCTACCTTGAGAATAAACAACAGATAACAAGAATGACACTTTTAAAACTGTCCAGTGTTACTGTTTGGAACATACCAGATTTCTGAATGCTAGAATTATAACACATGCATGCATACAGAGACAGATGTTCTTAAGTGTAAAATTAGAGTGCAAAATTAATGCTTGACTATGCAGCCTCTGGGCAATTTTAGGAGAAGGGACATCAAGATCCCTGACTTCTTTCCATTTATCCTAAAATATATGAGCAACATTTCATGAGGGTTTTTTTTGCTTTGCTTACTTGATGGTTGTTGTTTTCTTTTACTACTTTGTTTACTTTTACTATTTTCACATTTCATTTAATAGGTAAGCATTCTACATTTTTTTCCTTTTTTTTTTTTTTTAAAGCTAGGCAATTTAGACTATCATAAAAATAAGACCTATTTGAAAAAAAATGCAGGGTGGTTTAAGTTAGAAATTCAAGAGGGTTAGAGTAATGGTCTCCAGGTAGCAAATTCCAAATCTTTCTGCCTGCCCTCCATGAAAAGTTAGTTGTTGCTCCTTTCTCCTTTCCAAGCAGTCTGACAATAGGAACTTACAACAGTGAAAATGCAGAGTAAATACTCCTGAGAGCACTTGACAGAAAAACAAGGTGTGTCTCAAATGAAAAGCTTAAAAAGACATTTTTTTATGGCAGAGGTTTTGCAAAAAGTTTGTTCTTATAAGCCAATGATTCAGTAGCATTTTCAAGATCAGGAAATCCTTTCTCTACAATAGATACTTTGTCATGCCAACACACAGATCCAAAATTGAGTTGTGACTCATTCATAAGGCATTCAAACATTTTTATTTTCTTCAAATGTCTGGAGTTTGAATCATCCAAATCTCCATCAAAAGAAGCATCAAGCAAGCACTTTCTTCTTTCAGACAGGATGTTTTGAGAAGAGGCTATGCCTTTTGCTGGCCGGCATGGACACATGTGGCACTCGGAGACTGGCAACAGCAGTCAGTGGTGTTTGCAATATCCTGGGCACTAAGGGGCTGCTTACCAACTTGTCTCTACAGATTTTTGCCTCTTATAGAGCCTTTTAAAGAACAAAAGTACTTTGGCTGTGGTAAGGTATGTGTACATCATAATGACTTTGTACAGGCTATGTACTGTTGAAATTAATCTGTTTAGACAAGTTCCTCATCTGATTCACAGCTTAAGTAATGTACCCTGAAAAGCTTTTCATGGGGTTTTATTAATTTCCTGTGTTGCCTCTACTCAAGTATTATATTTTTTTAGATGAACACAGGAACAGTGAAGTTTTTCATCATTGACACTCACAAAACTCCACAAATTGCTTTCAAAAGTGATTTTATCCTCTGGTACACTGTATATTCTAGAAAGCAAAAATAATGAGTTCACAGGGGGGTTAAAGAATTAGTGCACAGATATTTTAAATCAATGTTTGTGAAATCTCACTAATAATCTGTGAGGATTTATTTACTTTCTGAGGAAAATCTATTGTGTTGGGTTTGTTTCTCATTGTGATTATCTGCTGTGCTGTTCAATACTGAGCACTTTTTACTTGTGAGTAGTGGAAAATGGAGTCATAGGTGAAGAAAGTTAGTTTTGGTGTCTTCTCCCTTTTTCTTTTATCTGAGAGTGATTGGGTTTTATTACAAATTTAAGTAATTGCTGCATACAGTGAATTCAAAATGGATATGAGAAGAACCACACAGGGTGAAGGATCAAGAATTTTGCCTTTTCAATCAAGTGCCAACCATACTTTGCCATTTGTTGATCAGGCACAAGTGCATCACGTCACAGAGAAAAACTAAGCTCACATCTTTGAACCAAATAGTACTGAAATGGCTGGTATGGTTATTAATATCATATAGTTAACCAATGATCACTGAACTGTAGATTCATGGTCAATATTGATAATGCAACAGATACACCCCAGTACCAGGCATTTATGAAACATTTAATCAACACCTGAAGATTTCTAAACACATTTCTAGTACCTTTGCGGTTACTGCTGTTTCACCACCAGCTGCAAAATTTCATGCTTCTTTATAGACCATCCACCTCTTCCAAAACTTATAATAACTATTAGCAATCAAGAACTGTGAAATATCTAGGTTCCTGCTTACAAGCCAAGCAAATTCACTAAGCTGTTACAAATTATTCATTCAGCTGCCACTGAAACAAAATACAACACCTCAAATTTAAGACTCTGTTCCTGTGGGCTCCTACAAGCCCCTGTAGGACTGACTAATTTTACCTTGGGGACCAGTTCCATTTGGTCACTGACACAAAGAGAATAAGGTGAGTAAAGTAAAATTATGAATGTTTGTTTGATACTTTACGTCTTAAAAGCTGGTCTACTGAAAACAAGGTACTCAAAATGTTCATTTAAACTTGTTGATTACTCTGACTTTATTTTAATGATAAATCACGTTTTAGTCTCTTCATTGCAACAGTGTTCAGCAGCTATTTGCTAGAAGCTTTACAAGCTATTTTAAATTGTCTAGAATTACGCCATGGATAGGGTTTTTTATTATTTTTCAAAAAGTAGTTTGAATATTTTATTAAAACCAAGTCAGTTCACAAGGTTTTAATAGACAAAGTTCAATCAGTAATGAGGAAATATAAAAAAAACCCAGCTGCTTGCACAGTGTGGGGGCTCGTGTTTTCAAACTCACCAGTGACACAAAAAGGCACACCAAGCCAACGAGATTCCAAGTCTCAGTATCTCAAGATTCCCAAGCACTCAACCTTAAAAAGCCTTATGAATAGGAAGTACAGGATCTCCACATCCCCAATACTTGCTTCTGACTTCTGCAAAGCAAAATCTCAAATGCTGTGAAGATTGGCATATGCAATTATCAGTTAATTGAACACATATACCATGGCCCGTATACTAAGTCGGTGCATTTCCACAAATGGCGTGTCTGACTGTACCAAGATTTTGGAGGTACTAAATATGTAATTCCATATTTTGCGATCTAAAATTAGCAACATTTTTTTGCCATTTCTATCAGTTATAACGGCCTTTAAAAAAACTTTAATCTCCACAAAGTGGTTCTACCACATTTGTTCCACCATCAGCTAGAACATTACAGAAAAACAGTCTACCTTTTCTATGTCAGGTTATTAATCCATTAGAATTACCTTTTCAGATTTAGAGATACACATGCAATATAATATTTCCAGTCTTTGTTCACCTCTGTTCAGAGCTGGAACAAATCTATGTAAGAAATGCCAACTGGAAAAATACTGGTAGGACAACAGATTTGCCAGGGGCTGGATTACACCATGAAACCATAAAACCCCCAGGAGCATGTTTTAACCACTCTTTCTGGAATAATTTGTCCTTGTCTACTGTAGCAAGTCTTATTAAATATAGAGCTAGTTCAACAGCAGCCTTTACTGACACCCACCAGGAGCAGTAAGTGACATTTTAATGTAGATCATGACCGTGGGCAAAATCATGACCTCAGTCTCTCTCTCTGGAATACCATTGACTCCAGTGGACAGAAGGCCAAAGACCATTTGAATCTAATTGCTATTTTTGGGGAAAAAAAAAAAGTCAGATATTATGTATGTCAGATAATATATTAAACAGCAAAGTAGATTGACATTTTTGCTTTATATGCTGGTGTCAACCAGCATCAGGCAGCATTTTAACTTCCAAAGGAAAGTTACGGCCAATAAAAGTCACTACTACCTGCCACTACTTTGCAGAGAAAACTGGCCATTTCCCAGCCCGTATTATGTACTC
Source organism: Falco punctatus (assembly GCF_963210335.1). Classification (NCBI taxonomy): domain Eukaryota; kingdom Metazoa; phylum Chordata; class Aves; order Falconiformes; family Falconidae; genus Falco; species Falco punctatus. Next base: position 21,339,406 of record NC_137592.1, on the reverse strand, counting down.
AGTTGCCATTGGGGTGGATGTTTGCCTCTGTGTGCATTCGCAGCCCTTACCATTATGAATACTCATGCAATAGTGAATTGAAGCTCGACTCTCTGAATTGAACTGTAAAACACAAACTTCCCCGGAACAGGATATCCATTGATATACCAATCCATCTTAGAGAGCTTATGAATGGCTGTCATGGCACAATAAACTTACTTTGAATAAAAAACAATTAAGCTCTAAACAACACTGCAGCACAAACTGAACATGAAGTCTACATAACGGTAAAGCAAACAAACAGAACCTACTAGGAAGGAGCTTAGGCTATCACAGTAAGCCATGTCACATAATTTTCCTCGCTACCAGCCCTGCGGACCCATGAAAAAGAAAGTAAACATCATTAATGCCTCCCTGCAGTCCACCAGTCACTGGGTACCAGGCTGTCCTCTGCTTGTTTGCTAGCACAGGTTGGAGCCAAAGTCGGGATTATCTCAGCTGTACCAAAAAAACCCCATCCCACTAAAGGAAGAAAAACTACAGCCTGCGTTATCTGTGCTCATCCTCCCTTGATCCTGCCACCTTAGTGAAGAAAAGTTCAATGCTAATTGAATATGCAATGCAGAAAAATACTTTCGTATTTCAAGCAGAATGTGAGATGAATATACCCAAATATAGTTCAAGAAAAACAAAGAGCCCAGGAATATTACTACTAAAATGCTCCTCCAAGAGGGGCACGTGATTCTGCTGTTCAAAATTAGTTATACATAGTAAGAAGACCCACATGGTAATGACCAGGAAGCTAAGTAAGAGACTAACTTTTCAAGCCCCTTGTTCAGTAGGAAATGTTTAATGCGACACATTTACATTTACTGTTTTGCTGATAACAAAAATGAGCTCTCTCCTGGAAGATGATGTTGGCAGTCTCTTTGGCCAAAAGACACGTGGCAGCAATTTCCTTCAAGTACTCCAGACAGCACAGTGACCTCCATAGACCTACCAGTCCTCCCAGCTTCAGTGTTGCTCAGAACAGACTTCTCTAGGGATGCAGAATGGGCGACAGAAGTGACTGTCCACCCAGATCCAGCAGAAAGCATGTCTTCTGAGCTCTGATACCAGCACAGGCAACTGGCAAGAGGGTTCCAGGTTTAGAGAGTAAGAAAATGATCAGAGGACTAAGAAAAATCAAAAGCAATTACTCATAAACCTGTAATCAGTCATTTATGGTAAGAGATGGTAATGGAAAAAGTTACCTTTTACTGTAATCCTGTCATGCATTTTGACCAAACTTTTATTTTAGAATTACTGTCAAACTGTCTCAGCAGTAGGCATGACATGAAGAGCATCTCTGGCTCCTACCCTCATGCACTCAACCTGGGTAATTCAGTGGTCTCAGAAACACCCTAAGGCTGCTGATGGCTTTGTACTGTGCACACATCTGTGTCCATTACAAAACCCAGCAGTGCTTTCCTTTTGGGAAACCAAAAAATTACTCAGGTAAACATACCTAAGCCAGGAGAGAAGAGGTAGAACAGTTCAAGCCTCAGTTACTTCCCAGGTGACTGCTGGTTACTGGTGACTTTTGACCATCCCAAACCAACACATAGTTTCAAATGGAGTCATCTTATTCTCAGATTCAATGCAACAGGCTAACAAGGGACATATGAGGAACAGGGATGGGACTTCTTCAGAAACAGCCCCACTTAGAAAAAAATCACGCTTTTTCACTCATTCTTTCTTTGCGCTTTATTGTGAGTGCTAACACTCTGTACTGTGAGCATCAGTGATTGCAACGCAAACATGTCATGTAATCACGCTCTACGGCTCTATTTCCTCCATGAATCTCAAGGTACTTTACAAAGGAAGAGAAATATTGCTATTCCTATTTAAAATGGATGGTTCCTATTTCACAGATGTAGTTACCATAAAATACGGTCCCCTCAGACAGCAGTAATGCTTCCTCAGTGCAGCTCTAGCTATAAAGAGAATCAGCCCAGTGATGCATTCGTACCAACATGCACAGGAGAGACATGGCTTGAAGCATTTTATTTCAAAGTCTGTATCTCCAGAGGACATATGAAGATTAGAGGTCTTTCTCACAGACACACAAGCTCAAGCACCTGTATGCTTTTTTGAATTTATTGTATATGATTTTTCTTTCCATTCTGTTTTACCAGCACATCTTCCTGACAACTGGAAATGGTTAGAAAACAGCAGGAAAATGGGGGTGGGAGGGAAGCAGGGGAAAAAGAGAATATTTACATGCTGCTTTAAATATTTTCCAGATTTGAGGTTTCAGGGTGGGGGGAGGAAAAGGAGGGGCCCATTTTTCTAAAAAGCATGGGAATCCAAAAGTTGAAATCTTTAAATTTCCAAATGCCAAAATTACATGGCATTAAGTCAAAACAGATGTTTCATTTTGGTTTTGCATTTTGAAAATGGATGTAAGTTTGAATATTGTCATTTCATAACAAAATGTTCCATTTTTAAAAGTGCTATGAAGAACTCCATTTTCCTTTTACTTGTTTTTTTTGACAGAAGTTTCCCCAGGGAATTTTCAACAGGAAAAAAGAAGGGGCGTTCTGACCTCCTCTATCTCCAAGCTTGACTTTAATCTGCAATGAAAATGGCTCGCCTCATGGTCTTTATTATGCTGTGCTCAGAAAAGGATGACCAAAGAAAGTTTTAGAATATTCCCTATTGGACCTTATCTGATGATACAATGAATTATGGTCATTGCAGACACTACCTTTTACCACTTATAGTTTAGGGGGGAAAAATAGGATATAAAACTGAAGAAGTGAGTACAGTTTTCATTTTGCAATGCAGAACTGTGTACTTTTATAATTTTATAGCTCTGGGTGTCTTTATTTTGTATTATTTTCCCTGGCAAGTTTTGAATAATATTTAATGTATTTTTTATTATCAATACTTGACTTTTTTTTTTTAGTCGCCATTTTTTGAAAGATGGTATTGTACTCACTTGAAAGAACCTTAGAGCAGTCCATGCAAACATACATATTTAGTATATGCAAATATGTATACCTCTGTATTTTCATTTTTAATCTACTGTGATACAGCATGCCTTCAATACGAAGGGGGAAAAGGAATTCTAAAGGCTGATTTTCCTTGGCTTAACTATTTGCTATATTGAAAATGCTGCTTTGTGAATGGTATAGTTGACACATTTGCCAGGAAATGTAAAATCTTTTATAAATTTTGAAACTAATCACCTGGCCTCTGCAATCCATTTCCCTTGTAAAGATTCCTGTACCACTGCAGTAACATTTATGCAAATACGCCCACTGAGATGAGACTGAAAGATTGGAAAGCAGTTAAAGGGATTTTTTTGGTACAACATATAAGAATAATCTGAGAGGAAGAAAAAAAGCAGTTGCAAAATAGAGTTGACGGTGTGGATCCTGTGCGGGGGGAAGGAGTAGGGAAGGAGAGGAGGGAACACGTGCCTGAGGACTCAAGCTAAGAAATACTAGAATTGCTTTGCAAAAGGCAGAAATAGTTCGTGTGCTATTTTTGTCTTTTGCAAAGCAAGCCTAAACAGCACACTAGAGCCCAAGGGTCAGATTTTCTAAAACACAAAGGATATAGATAAGACACTTTGGGTGCAGAGAGAAAGTGTTATCTGGCATCTCACTCCCACTGCAAATCAGGACATAAGCAATCCATTAACTTTAAAAAGTGAGCCCCCACCTCCACATGCAGGCAAACTGTAAAGCAAGTAGCATTTCCTCATTAAAATATTTCCATAATCCTTTGAACAGTGATAGCGTACAAGAGCTTTTTGGCAAAGAGCAAAGTGCAGCAGGAGCACTGCAGTACAGCAGGACATGTCTTCTTTTCACTATTAAATCTGCACCCTCAGCTGTCCCTTTGTAATACAGTGCAAGAAAATACATCCATTACATTGGGCTCCTTCATAGCTGGGCTGAGCCTGTGGTTTCACAGGCAAGAAGAAAGCCTGCAGCTTTCTGAAAAAGTGATTTTTGCTCGCTTAGTCTGGACCTCAGCCACACACTGTCTGCAGAGATGGGGCAACCTTTTATTCTTTTATGAATTACCAAGAATAAAACTTCAAAGCCTGGTGGGGTTCATTTACCCAGAACAGCATTTTCTGGGGGTGACGAGGTAGCTCTGGAAGTGGGTGAGCTGTAAAACCTGGCTCCTCCAGAGAGCACAAGCTTGCTCTTCAGTCCCAGAGAAGCAGGGATATGTTGCCTGTGGCAGGGATGGGTGAAGCATGTGTGGGAGCTCCCTGTGCGCTGGGTTGGCTCCATCCCAGGCTGTCAGTGTAGAGGCCCATCACAGAACAATGCTATGTTTACCATTAAATGTATTAGCACCACTGTCCCTGTGCTGGCTTTTGATTCATCTTGCTGCCTACAGGATGAGTAAATCCCATTTTATGATGGGAGTGTGCAGCTAATGTGCTCAAGGTTGCTTTTGGTCTGCGATGGGGCAAAACACTTCTGTGCTTGGAAAAGGGTCAAAGCAGAACAGCAGCTGTGGCCCAAAAAAGCTCTCTCCCTTTGTTTCCATTGGGATATTTTCTGTTATTATGCAACTTTAAGAGTAATCAAAACCAAATGATTCCAAGCAGCAGCTAAATAAAGTTAAGGAAGAGGTTAATATAAACTACACGGAAAGATACAGATCACATGGAAGAGTTTTCAGTGTAAGCAGACAAGGAGGGTCGGCCAGTGAGACATAAGGAGAGCCCGTATCCCACTCAGCATCTCACAGGGAGCTGGTGAGAGTGGTACAGCTTTCTGAAGTTAAACTTGAATCGCACTCCGTTTGTCTAGCTATAAACCCATGTGTCACAGTCCCCTGTGACACTCTTCAGTGGCTCAGGAGTGAGTCTTCAGTTCACAAAAAGCAATTCTTCAACTTTGTTTTTACAGTTTGGGTCAAACTTCCTCCTCCTTAAGTGTGTGGTAAGATAGGTATTTCTGATTCATTAAACACAGTATGTTCATATGACTGTGTGTTTCAGCACCAGAGTCTTATTTCTGTGTTTACTAATATTTACAGAACACTATTTACATTTCTCATAACAATCACTAAACCATTGTTACTCAGAATGGTTGCTTTTTCCCTCAGAATCGGCACTTCGAGTTCTCTTTTTCCTTTCTCCTTAGCCTATTCTCATTCCCTTTACTTTCCAAACCCATCCTGTTTTCTCTTTGGCGATTTACAAGGTCCTTGACCTACCACAGTTCAACTCTTGTACAAACTGGATGGACAGATTTTAAGAAAGAGGGTAGGTAGAGGGGTCTAAATGCTTGGCTGGTGGTGCAGCTTCCCCAGAGCTCCGGCTGGGGCTGGGCACTGTTCACAGAGCTAGACGACATCGTTACACACCATTAGCTGCCCAAGGATTAAGCAGGTTATAACACTAAGTTTGCAAGAAATTATTACTTCTTGACATCCCTTTGTTTTGACATTAGCCTCTATTTTACTGTAGCGGGGTGATTGCAGTATTTCTTGCAGCATTTCCTCATTACTCCGAGCTGAACAAGTGCAGCCAGTGATTAATAGCACATTCATTGTGGGTCTTGGATACCTGGTGATCCGCATCACAGTGCTTAGTTCCCAACATCTGCTACATTCAGAAAACATTATGAAGAATGAGGCCTTTGTAATGTTTCTCTCAAGGTTTTTTAAGCATGTTTGCTTGCAGTGTGTTTACAGCAATCATGTCTATTATTCCTGAGCTGGTGGAACTTGTGAGGCCTGAGCTATGTCTTGGCACCTGCACGCAGACATTGTATAAATACATACAGAGCAGATTTTTAGGCTGCTCAGGACTGGACTAGCTATTGCTTTCTGGCAATACCTTAGCAAGCAAATTTGTTGGCACAAAATACTCATTAGTTTAAAACAAGTCTGAAGTGGCTCTTACAGAGTTCTATTTTGAATTGGTATCATGAAAAATCTCAGTAGGAGCCCAGTTCCCTGAGGTATAGACATCTGATCGAGGAATGTACTGGAACAGTTGCATTCAGCAAACACACACTCGGCTTCACGTTTTTGTATGTTATTAAATACTTGCAGAGAATTGATATTTTCTACCGCCACTCCCCATCCTAAAATTCCTTGTGCTTCCACTACAACACTTTCCCTCGTGGGCTTTCATCAGCCAAGTCCCCAACAGGAGAAAACCTGCCCCCCCAAAACATCTCCCAAGCAGAAGGAATGCTGGTGTCTGTGCTGCTGGGGATGTCTGGGGCAGAACTGGTGGACTGTAGCCCCATGAGCCGCTTCTCTCCCTCCCTGCCAAGGGAGGAGAGAGCTCAGCCAGTCTGCTCCACATCTGGTTGACTGCTCAAGCTTTTGGCACTGAATCTGCATGGATACTTGAAGTCTGTCAAGTGGTTTGATGAACATGTCAATACGATGGTCAAGCACGTCAGTTTTCATTTCACGTAGCATTGCCAAAGTATGTTTTTATTTAAAGTAAGGCTATTTTGAAACTCCCTTTCATTCTTCTGTGATGTCTCACAGATTACTGAAACTCATTTTTGGAAGGCTGAAGTGGCCTTTACAGCTTAACCTCCATTCTTCCCAGGCTGCTCAGGGAATCTGCACGCTCTTCTCTACCACAGACAGGTAGAATGGCTTTCAATGTTACAAGTTATGCGTACCGAAAAAATCCCAGTAACACTCACATTTTGTGAGTTTAAACATAACTGCAGAACAATCTTTCTTCCTGTTGGAAGGGGCTGCTGGATCCAAACAGTGTAAGAGCTGTCCCACAACAGGGGAGTCTTCTTCAAGTGACTAGTACACAACAAAGAAGGAAAAAATAAATGTGTTTGAATGTGCCTTTCTGTATACAAGGGTTAAAATCTGCTCCCTTTCTTCCTTGCTCCTGTCAAATTCCCCCCTGCAGCGTGCTTCTGTAGCAAACCTTTCCCTAGGAATATTTTCTGCTCCCTTTCTGCTCCTGAACCATTACAATTGGCCTTATCTCACCCATATCAGTGGTTACAGCAAGGATTATCTGGAGGGACAAATAAAATAAGTATCACAGAAAGGCTAAAAAGCCTTTAAAAAGGGAGCTTCTAAAAAAAGGGGTGGAGGGATCAGCTAATCCATGATACTGGGGGAAGGTTCTTCAGAAAAAGGTAAAAAACCTGTACACAGGGCCATGTCCTCATCCACTTCTTTGTCTGTAACGTTCCAAGGAGGAGACACCTGCTCTGCCTTCCTTCCTTGAGGTGGCTGGCGAGGGTGCCCAGAAGGCACCGCACTGATTGGCATCGCCTACCAGATAGGATGCAGTGTACCCCAGTTAAGCCTGGTTTGAATCTCTCCCTTCCTCCCTCTTTCTGCACTGGTCTTTTTTTTTGGGGGGAAGGGGCCGGGAAATATCACTGACTTCAAAGAGAAGCATTGTATCAGCCCAATTAGCCCAGCAGTCACTACAGGAGAAATGTCCCAGCATTATTTAAGTTCAGGCTAGTAACATCCGAGAGGGCTGTAGGCTTGTACAAATGAGGACACCCAGGAAAGTTAATCCTTATTTGTCTTTAAAGTGGATTGGTTAAACTAAATTAAATTCCCACATAAATGTTTTTACTCTTCCAAAGGGAATAAACACTGGCAGCCTCAGTGGTGTGTTTAACAGTGTCCACAGGGCAGTTTAATTCAATTTAATTAATTTATTTTGGAATTCACTCCTTTAATTAAATAAAAGCTCACTTTCTAAATATATGATTTGATAAATATATATTGACAAGCCCTAAATTGATAGCCCTTCAAACAAGGTTGTCTTTTTTGCTAATCAAAAAATGGGAGAAATAATTCTAGGATGCTAGTGCTGCTTAAGGGGAAGAAGCTGTACAAGAGTGCTTGGCTTTGTTTTAAATTACTAGCCTTTCTATGACATTTTGTATCGCTTTTCTATTCCTGTTTCAGGTTTCCAAGGAAGAGTTCAAGATGCAATTAAATGATAAGAATGTCTCCTGGTTTGGTAAGGAATCATCCAGTTTCTGTAGATTTGTAATGACTTGAACCTTATCAAAAGAAAGACCAAACATCTTCCCTTAGACAAATGCATTAGAAATGGAGACTGCTCAGTCCAAGGCTTCATCCCAGGTACCAAGAATGGACAGAAAGTATTACATTCATTTTTACACAAAGAAATGCCAGCGATTTTAGTTCAGTGAGCTGAAGACTCAGAGAGATCCAAGACCTGTTGGATGACTAGATGACTACAGCTTTTGGGGTAAAAGAAAAATAAACTGATAATATAGGGTGCATTTATGGTACATTTGTTTATGTTCTGACGCCCCTCAGCCCATGGTATTTTCAGGATGCATGACTACGCTGGTGCGTAGCAACCTTCCAAAGCCTTGTTAAAAGTCAGATGCTGAGTGGAAACCTTCACTTTCTTGGATCGCTGTTTATTATCTGAGAAACTTTGGGCAGCTAAGATACGATTCCCCAAGGGGTTATTAGACATTATCTTAATCCAATGAAGCACTTAAGCACTGAGCTTAAGAGCTGTGCTGGATTTTTAAGACAGAGGGCTCTGCAGCACCTTGCTTATCAAGTCCCATGTGAAAGCTGCTTGGTGAGGAACAGGAAAACAAAGCGCTTCCAGCTCACTAAGAGTTAAAAGCACAGCTGCAGCATTCCAGTAATAACATCCGGGAAACATCAGTTCCCATAAGATCCCATTGACCACAAAAATGTCTCAAGCTTAAACACTCAGAAAATTGATTACTGCTACTTTTTACAAAAGCCCTGTTCAGTGACAGCAGGTTTATGAAGTAGATTTATGGCCACCAGTTACAGCCAGTGTCAAGTGGATTTCCTCTCTGGAAAGAGAGGATAGCAGCAGACACTGTCCTCCAAAGGTCTAAGAAAATAAAAACTTGAGGGACGGTTCAGAGACCTTTCTCTTGAGCCCTCGAGAAGAGGGAAGGTGGGCATTAGCAGTCATCGCCTTCCACAGTTATGCAAGCTCCAGATCACACACACTCACACACATGCATCCAACATAAAGCCAGTTTTCAGACTGGTGTACCAACTTCGCAGCGCTGCAACTACGTCTCATTCAACACCCAAGTGTTTCATTCAGTCAGACGGCTGGGTCATCAGTTTTGCTCAGTGATGATAGGGTATAGATACGTACGTTTGCTGGAAGCGTAAGTACAGATTCATCACAGTCCCAGATGCATGAAACAGCTCTGTGGGTATTCTGGAAATTATCCATGAAGAGGCTGATTGGGTTTGGTGTACACACCCATGGTGGTATCGGGGCAACTGACCTTTGCTAAATGTCTGGGTGCTGCCTCAGCTTTCCCTCTCTGAAAATATATTCCCTGGGGTTGACTTGTCCTGAACTTCCCTTTCAAAGAAAGGAAGAGTCTGAGCACACAAAGTAAGTCAAATGTCTTATCTACAGATTTTCTGTTCTTCAGGGACTCCACAGGGAGTCTTCCTGCCTGGAGATGATGCAGTGCTGACTCTTATGAGGAGAGTTTTACCTTATTGATTGGGACCTTTCCATAACGCTTTCACATCACTACTTTCTTCTGGCCCTGGACGGTCAGCTGTGCACTTTACCCCTTCTCCACTTCAAGGAAAATAGCTTATGAGCTAAAACCTCCTCTGGTTTCCACCTCAAGGAGTTCATTGATCGAAACAGTATATGGCTGATTCTTCCCCTGCCTCAGCTCTTAAATACACCACTTCATCTTTTTTACAGGCCTTCATCTCAGCCATCTTACACTTTTCCTTAGCTTCTCCTTTTATTAAAAAAATATTTTTTAGAGGTTGTGTTCCCTGCTGTCTTTCTGCCACTACTGCCCACCTACAATCCTGCCCAAGGCACTAGAGAGCTATTGCCCAGCTGCTGACCTTTCCAGAAACCTCTCCCCGTGATGCAGCACCAGTGACTCTCTGGGTTCCCATCACAGCCCTTTTCCATGAGGATTCCCCCCTTGTGAAGCCCAGCATATACTGGCCTCATCCCACCACTGCACTCTGCATCCAGCCTCCAAGCCTGCACCTGCTGCAGACACGATCAGGGAGGAAAAACTCATCGATCCTGTGTAAGTTTGGGTCCAAGCCTTTGTTTCTGTCCCAGGTCAGTGCTGTCCTCTCCAGGGAGGCAGAGAGAAACCTTGAGTGAGTGGTGGCTGAGCTGCAGAAGACAGCCCCACTGCAGTAAGGGTGAAGCCGAACTGCAGAAGAGGGAAGGGGGGGATTAACATATGGGATAACACCTGCAGCCGGTGGATAACATCAGGCTGACCTAAGAGGCTGAGCAAGGTGGAATGGCCCCTGCAGCCTAAGTCTGCATGAAACCTGCCTCTGATCCAGGCTAGTAATGAAACATAGATGGGTAGATCTGAGCCTAACTTACTTTTAAGCATGACAGCACCGAACCCCATGATCTTAGACAATACTGTAGCACTTGAAGACTAACAAGGTATTAATTTTTCTTCTCCAGGACTATTACTTGGGTTGACTGTCCTCAGCAGGACGTGTCTGTGCATCCATGCACACATATGCAGGGTGGAGAACTCACCATGCCTCGGTAGATATCTGTAAGATAGGAAACTGTCTCTTCCTGGGTGGTATTGATTTCAGCTTCTCATCATACTGATTCTTCCATGGCACCTTGACAATATTCAGATTTATCTGCATGTCTGGCATTAAGTACTTCAAAAACACATACATATGCCAAGACTAGCCTGAAAAAAAACCTGTGTGAGATCTGAAAACTGTATGTATTTTTCCTGCTTTTGATACAGCTTAGCTCCATTTGTAATGATTGCAGCCTCAAATGGCCATAACATTAACAGAACAGCATGTGGTATTTAGAGAGCAAGGATGATGCAGCAGTTGAAGCAAGGTCTGTAAGCAGAAGCAATACATTTTATTAGACTTGCTGCTGTTACAGGAAGAAAGAGATAAACTCAGACCTTGTGCACACTGAACATCTTCTGAATATCTTTTGTTTCCTTTTTCCTCTCTGCAAATGACGCCTTTCTTACGTCTTATGTGATAGAGGTAGGTTAAAGAATAAACAGGTAAAAATAAGAAGGCAAAGTTGGTTCCATCAGAAATAAAAAAATGAATATAACATTTTTCAAATGTTAAAATATTAAGTAAAATCCTGGATTCATGCATGGTCTGTTTATTCCACTTTAGGTCTTAACATCTGAAATATGGCCCAGTCCATATATCTGACTTATTGCTTTCATTTTTATCAAAACTAAGTAGCCCAGAAGCTCCTTGCCAACCCATCTACTTGTGCCACACATGCAGAAAGCAGATTATTTTCTGGTTGTTCCATTCTTTTTTTCCGAGGAGATCTTATGTCACTGTTCAAATCTTGGTAAAGGTCTATTCTCCAAAGCATTATAACTGCAGAAAATCAAAATTGCAGTCACAAATGCAAAATGTTTAGATTCTTGTTTGGGATCAATCTGTAAGTCTAGAAGATTCATCTAATTCTATTTCTGAAACATATGCAAGCACAGATGTGAAAAGAAAGGAATTATTTCAAGATATGAAAACTCAGTAGTAACTGAATCTCACGGGATTTCTTTCAACTTTGGCCAAAACCTTTGCCTTTTCTAATACCAAGGAAACTTGAAGGATGCAGTAAAATAATAGACGGAAATTCTTGCCTGGCAATTGTTTATTTAAAAGCCAGTTCAACAACACATAATAATAATAATAATAATAATAATCATCTGGGGCAGGTGAAGAAGGCACAGCCTTATTCTCTTGAAAGGGCAGCTGACAAATAAGCAGCAGTACAGACAAATAAGGTGATAGCTGAACTGCAGTTTATGGCTTGATCTAAAACTTTCCACAAACAAAACCACAGCGGGTGAATCAGAGCTTTTGCTAGGGTACCCACACTGCCATCACTATTCACGCAGGAAAATGCCTTACTGCGGCAGCAGGCCAGAGCCTCACGCCCTGGCTGGCAGCGGGGCCGCAGGCACGGAGAGGGGCACCCACCAGCCTCGGCGCTGACCCAGCTCCAGGCCCGTGGGGTCGGAGGCGGCCAGGCGTTGGGTCAGCGCTGGTTGAAAGATGGGTCTGTCAGCAATCCCTCTAAACTCTCCGTAGGTGTGCTTGAGGGGCTGACTCAGAGGGAAACATGTCACCTACTGACTCTTGCAGCAGCTGGGATTTTCCCTGAAAACTCCTGTTCAAAACTTCACACGGAACTTCACTGATTTACGGGTAAGGGATCATGCAAGACAAGCAAGACTCATCACACAGAACGAGAAATTGGATCTGCTTACTGGACTTTCTCTCTTTGCTTTGTACAGTTTAGACTTCAGTTTTTACTCAGCTAAGCTACTGTAGATGTCAGAATTTTTTTCCTGAGAGGACCTTGTATGGTACTGCTCTACAAGTACTGTACAAAACAAACTGCGATTTTCCAGTGAAACAATATTTGCTTCAGTTTTATGGGATCATTCTGCTCAGGGCTATTCCCACAACTAGAGCCTCTGTGATTTGTATACATTAGCGTCAGTGGACTTCTTGCCCAGATTTGTAGTTGTCTAGAGTCAGCCTCCTTCCGTACATAGATTGTAGAAGCTTTACATCACTAAAAGAGCTCTTGATGATGACTAGTGAAAGAGTTCTAAAATCTGTTATTTTTTTATGATGCTGTTCTTTTACTTCTTTGTCTGCAGAGGGAAATTACTGTTATCTCTCTTTTTTGTGTGTGTGCCAGATTCTGCTTTTGTTTACATTACTGTTAATTTTTAACAACTATTTTTGTTTATCTGTATTATTATTTGCATTGTTTACAGCAGAAACTGGAAGCCTTTTTTTTTTTTTTTTTTGACAGCTAGTGAGCCATACCATACTTTGTTACATGACCATGCACTTAAAATAAACCCTTTCCAAAATCCATTGCATTTAGCAGAGGTAGCATTCTCTCTCACAGTTTTCATTAGTGATTCCAAAGTCTTCTTTTCCTTTGCATGAGATAACTCTCATTTAGATCAACTTCAAAGAGTCTTTCCTTGAGAAGACAGTGTCAAAGCCATTGTACACATTTACAAGCTAATTAAACTGCACACCAGCACTACACTTGCTGTTTCCAAAGCTGTGTAAAAAAAGAAGGTTCATTTTTTGCTGAGTGTGGTCCCAAATACTTCCAGGATGCTTTTGTGGCTGTTTCATTACAAATTCAAATTTTATATTTCAGAGGATTTAAACAAATAAATAGCTGAGTTAAAAGCTGTGCATATGTTGCCTGGCCTGGCTTTCTGACAAGATACCACCTATTTTTAGCACAAATAGACAGAAACACTCAGAAAAGAGCTCTGTACAATTCCCTGCTGTGTAGAAGGTGAGACTGGATTTAGATGTAATCACATTCTGGTGCATGCTCACTCATGTAGCAATTTGTCTTTTTGCATCAGGAATAAAATATACAAGCTGCCAGTTTAAAACATGCATTTTCCCTTCTTCTTCTGTTATTCTTTCACTGGCAGGCCCCAAAGTCCATATTCTGAAATGAATTTCCAGAGTTAGGGTATGTTTGCTTTCGGCAGATCAGATTTCAAGGCTTTTCTCCTACACGTGAGAGACCTGAGGTTAGCTGAGCCTCGTTGCCTTAAAAACGGGGCTGAAAAAGGGGTGTAAGAAAAACTGACTAATCTGCCAGAAGAAAGGGGTCAAGCACCCACAAAGAGTATGGTATCTATTAAAAAGAGTTTTCATGCTATCACATGTTCAGAGCCTATTTTTAGTTACAAATATGATCCACGGTCAGATGGCTTTTTGTTGTCACAAGCAAAATGCCCGTTGACTTCCTTTCACTGTTGGGTATCTCTGGCTATTTTCTGCCAAAACCAGGTGAAGTTGAGTGGCCAGAAAGATCAGTTGCTACTGATGTAGGGCTTGGCAGTGCCAGGTCCTTGGTACCGGTGTAAGAGTTCATGGCTACCCCTCCTCTGGAACAGATGAGAGGACCAAAGGACAGGACAGCACAGAGGAACTGGTGGCAGCTCAGCACCTGGGCAGATGTGCTCCTTTCTTGGCCTACTCACTGCCCCTTCATGGAGCATGGAAAGGCAGAAAGTTTGCAAAGGTGAATTTAGAGAAACATCAAAAAGACAGAGGAGATAACATGGGGGAGGAGGAGACCACACTCTGTGTAATTCATTCACTCAGTCTCCTGTTAACATCCAGTATCTTCCGTATGCAATGTAATCTCTCACCCTGTAATTCTTCATTTCTGCTCTTTGTCCTGTCTCCCATGAGTGCTACATGCTCGTGTTCCGGCTCCAGTAATTTGGAGTTGCCTCCCCCCACAGCCTGTTGAACAACTATGGCTCCCCTTAGGAAAATGAACACCACTTCTAGCTGCACTGAAAGCTGCTAAATTAATTCTTCAAGCGTCTGCCAGCGCATAGGGTTACTTCCCATTTTTGTCAGCATTCAGCCTTCTGGCCATAATCTCAGCCGCTCAGTCTCTATCCTTCTCCCCTCCAGCCTGCTTTTCATTTCCTGCCACTCAAATCCAGCCCTCCCAGCCCCCTCACCGAGAAGGAAGAAGAGAAAATAAAACTATCCTAATAGCCTTTCACAAATTCACAAAGAATAAACTTATCTGCCAACTGTCAGGCACCAGAACTACCCACATCTAAGACACATTTTTACTTGCACACTGAGCAGCATTGTATATTGCCTCAGAGAAATTCAGAAAGAAGGGAGATTTTTGAAATATCTGCATTTCTTGCCATATATTCATTCTTTTCCTGCAAGGAAATGTAGTGCAGTCAATGTATAAAATAGTGTCATTTTTCTTTGATCTACAACCATACCCATATTTTAGCAGTAGAAAAAAAAAAAAAAAAAAAAAGAAGATTTCCTAACAGCCAAAGGGAAAGAAAAAAAAGATTGCCTATTAAATAGCGCCAGTGTTGATGAAAACAGATTCCGGCAACTTGACATTCACATTGTCTGTTGCTCATTACAGCAGCACACAGTTGTACCGATTACAGCTCAGACTGTCAAGATTTCCATCCTGCACCACTTGACCAGATGTATTTGCTCTGGGCTGAAATGTAGCATGCTGGACATGGGGCATCTTTTATTAAGCAAGCGGCAATTGAAATAATAGTGAGACCTTAGCCAGCACCGAGTTTCCCTCTCAAACCCATAAGCCCATGCAAACTACTACTAAAAGCAAGAAAGAAGTCTCCTGCACAGCAAAGCACTCTTGCAGCAGACGATCGCAAATAATACCACATTATTCATCACAATAGTATCTCATAATAACAGATGGTTATCACTATAGCTATAAGCAAGACAAGGCTTCTAGGGAAAAACAATTTCTTTTATTAGACTAGTTGGCATATTTGGAAGAAATGAACAAGCTTTGAGGAACACAAACTCTTCTTCAAGGCACCATCTGAAACCATTTTCAGCCCGTTCTTTCCCCAGCCACTCCTTACTCCACAGAAAGGATTATTTTTTTTTTGTTCAGGGAAGCTTAAAGATCATAAAACAAGTTACCCTCTCAATAGATTTTGTCCTGGCAGATTGTGTTTACACCACAAATGTTATTTGTACCATTAGCCAGGATGCCTGACTGTGCGGGAATCAGAGGAACTGTATAACAAGGCATAAGTCAAGAGGAAACTGATGATGAAAGTTTTGGTGTAAAAAGACATCAACTTCCTGGCTTTAGTGATTTTTTTAAAGATTATTATTGTATTAGCTATGCACATTGGGATGAACACTGTAGGTGAGAGGATCAGCAGCTGGGAGGGAGGTCTCCAGCCCACGCTGCTGCTCAGGGCAGGGTCCCAACTGGGCTATTGGGCTGCTGGGCGTGTGGCCTTGTCATGGCAGCGAGCACCCCACAGCAGGAGGGGGGCACCCACAGGGACAGGAGATGGGTGATGCTGGCATGCCAAGGGGGACCCTGGCCCAGCAGCCCATGCGAAAGCCATGCCCTGTGGCTCTTCCCTGCTGTTACCCCCAGGTCTTCCTCTGGGTCTCCTGGGGATTGTCACGCACCATAGTCCAGCACAGGTGAAAATCGGCAGGGGCTCCCCTGTGTGCCTCAGGCCAGAGGCAGAGCACCACCCTCCTCCTGCTGCCAGGCAAACCCACCCCTCACCCTGCCCTAGCCCCAGGTGACGGTCCCCTCCTGGCCATGCCATAGTTCTCCTGAGGTTCAATTCCTCCAGGGCCCTGCAGGCAGCACTTCAAGTCCCCATCACACATCTGAAGCAGGGAATTGTGCCAGAAGGTGCAGGGGGGTGGGGGGTGTCACGGGTGGCAGGAAGGCCAGGGAGGCTGTGCTGGCTCACTGCTGTCAGCTCCATGAACCCCAGCTGTTGGTGGGAGCGGAAGAGCTCCCGTCACTGCAGCAATGCACGTGCCTTGCTTTTGAGGAGAAGAGCGGAGGACACGTGTGGCAAGGGCGGTGGGTGACAGCCCCGAGCTGGCAGCTGCCTCCAGCAGACTGCCCTGCTCCACCTCGGGCTTCGGTAGTCCTCACCTTCTCCTAAATACCTTCTCGGCTGGAACGCCGGGCTCGTGCTGCAGCCACCTCCCAAAGCCTTTTGGGGTCTTTAGTCCTGAATGATGAACCTTCCCAGATTAAGCCTGTCACAGCTTGCCTACATCTTTCTCACTGTGCTTCCCATCCCGAGCTCTGGCCGTACAGACAGGTTAGCTTGCACAATGTTATCAGAAGCTCATGCAGTCTGTAATTTTCCCAAGATTCCAGCTCTTGGCACACAGCAAGGTTTTGGCTTTCTGTTTTATTAAGTACAGTTCCAGCCCTTACAGAAGTAGGAGATTTGAAAATTAAATGCTATCAGTCCAGAAAATAAAAGGCAACCAAAACCAGATTCTATAGTTATTCTTTTAAAAAAATACATGATGTCAGACTGTCTCAAGATTTCTGAAGCTTTGGGGTTGGCAGTACAAAACCTGCCTCCAGTTCCTGGCGTCTGGAGAGACATGTATCTGTATCCAAAGCACATCGATAGAGATGTCATCCTCACCCTGTTATCACCCATCATCACTTTGCCAGGCGCAGGCACACACACACCCCCCAAACCCCATTTCAAGCAGTCTGGGCCACATCCTTGTTTAGAGAATAGTCTCAGCTTCCTTGTACTTTTGCTCAGTGCCCGCTTATGCCATGCGGCACATTAATGTAACAGCTGACAGAACTAATCAGCAGTAATAAATGCACTTGCATGACTTGACCCGTATAATCTATTTCAGGACATTTCTCTCTTGCCTGCTTTTTCACTCACCCTCTGCTTTTATGTCTAGCTCACTTATTTTTACTTGTCGTCTGCAAAGCAATTTAAACACGCTGCAGCGCCAGTGTGATTGCTGAGTTACACTGCAGGAGTTACTTTTGGCACTGGCTATCATACAAAGCAGGTCAAATGTGTCTGCAAAGCTGGTTTGGGGCTGCCTTTTTTTAATTTCCCCCCCTCTCTCTAAATGAAGATCTGTATTGGAAAAATGTCATTTGGTGCAAGACTGAAAAAACCACCTAAAAATAAATCCAATTAAGTTTTCAAAAAATATTAAGAAGAGTCAAAACAAAAAGTAAAAAAAGAGGAAATAAAGAGAAGGAAAAAGTGTTCCTTGGAAATGACCACAAGAGTTATTACGCTTGACAGGAGATGTCACTCTTTCGTCCTGGTGTGTTATTGTTGTTAATGAAGTACTTTCACCTAACCCAAAGACACAAAAAGGAAATGCTCAGACTAGGGCAATGAATTTTTTTACAGATCTGTGGGCCTTCATTATGAGAAGAGCTGAAAATGTCTGATTTTATTTCACGTGCAAAGAAGGAAATGATGAGGACATGAGTAATTCAACAAAGCCAATAGAAAGGACCATTCAAGAAGAAATAATTTTCAGCTGTAATCCAGGTAGAAGGACAGCTGTCTGCCCAGGCTGGTGGTGGAGACAAGGCAAGTCAAACACCAGGAAATTCCTTTTCATGAAGCTACTACACATATGTGTGTTTTTCCCTGGGAATACTATTTTGTGCTACTTCCCAAGGGCTTATCCCAGGACATTTGTGTCTGTGTGATCATCTGAAGGGTGATCTTCCACACTGACCATCCTGCATGGCGTCTTAGCTATGATAGCAGGTCTCCAGCACTGGGCTGGCTCTTCCTGCTCCCATAGGTGCCAGGATGTGCAAGGAGAATCTGATACTGTGACCGATGTGGGAAAGGATGTCTTTCTGCCCCCAGCTTCTCACGCACATGGTGTCATTGTTTAAAGTACGGGCAGATGCAATTCCCTATGCTACTTTTAGATAGATGGCTAAGCTTCAAAAGAAAATGAGCATGATTATGTCAGGTTCTAGAAACAAGCTCATTTCTTTGAGGTGTGCAAACCTTAACACTGGTTAATCTTCACTGTTAGGGTGTTCAAAAAGAAAATCTGGAAACAGAATGTCTTCTTTGTTATTTACTGAGCTCAAGTAAAGAGAAAGAATTGTTGGTACAGATCAACAAATTCAGAGTAGATGGGAGAGGGTTGATTTTGCTTTTGAATTTTTCCTGTGCACCTCCTCCTGACAATCCTTAATGACAAATCTCCCCTGAGGCTTACTGCTATTGGTTCCAATTAGATTTGTTAGAAATATCAGCTATTTTGGATAGGCACTCTGGTGTCTCAATGTTTGAGCCAGACCATTCACCAACTGAAGAGGTTCCGCAGTAGTTGAGGTTCTGGACTGCCCTGCACACCACACAGATGTTTCCAATAACTCCTCTTTCCTTGCCTTGTCAAAGCATAAAACTTTACCCCAAGAGGGGTTCTTCAGCTCTTTCTAAAATATCATCAATTAATTAGCAAGCGTTTGAGGCTTCATGAACAGGCATCTATATTTGCACATGCTTCTCACTGGTTTAACTTGCAGATCCCCAAACTCAAGTTGATGGTGTTTCTCTATTTGTCTGTCTGCATTTTAATGAAACAATAGAGCTCAGGAGGGAAGCTTCACATAAAACTGAATTGACTGGCAAAGTTCCAGCCCTTCTCTACACAAGTCTTTTTACACAGTGCCTGGCTGAGCTGTGGAACTCTTTGTCACAGGGCATTGCAGTTCCTAAATGATGACATAATTTCATAGAGTGGGTGGATTAAGATATGTAAGTCAGCATTTTGGGCTGTAAAACCCAAAAAACATTACCTCTAGGACAGGAAGACTCCAAGCCAAAGTTTTCTGGAATTGGAAGAAATACTTTATTGAAGTTCTTATGCTTCTTCCCAGGATATACTATTGACCACTCTCTGTGGGAGGACAGAGCAAGGTGAGGATATACAATCTTTGATTATCCGTTGTCCTCTTTTTTTTTTTAATCAACATATGCAACAAATAAGAAAGTTCTACAGGTATTTTAATTCACTTTAAATTTCCCAAGTGACTTATATATGCAGTCATACAACAACCAGTAATTGTGCTTTCAGTCTGTCATGTTTTCTTCCCTAAAGCCAGTTCTTGGCAGCTCTGCTGAGTCTGATCCGCAGGAAAGCTCCAACACTACTTGAGACCAATGGAGAAACTGAGAGGGTCTTGAGCAAGCATATTCAGAAGGCATCACTTGCTTCAGTTAAACCTAGAAAGAACTGGCCAACAAGAAATCAGCTGGAAGGCTCAACCATTTATATCTAGGACTGCCACAGCACTAAAACTAGTAGGCTGCAACAAGGCTTTTACCATCACATACCAAGTTAACTTCAATAAGTAGTTCCCACACCTTGCCCCAGCCTAGTCACCAATCCCCCACAAGGTTTCAACAGTTCATCTACCATTCATGCTGTTTCTTCATACTTTTCAGGCCAGTCCTTGTCCCTCCTCCATCCAGGGCACTCTTTCTCCTCCCTCTGCTTCTCCCAGGTCTCTCTTCATTAACAGCTCCTCCTCTTCTATCCCCCTTAGAGCTATTTAACTACTTAGCAGGAGCCAGTCACGGCTGCACCTTATCCACATCAGCCAACCCACCGCCCCTGAAGCCAGCCCACAGCTGTATATTATCAATGCTAATTAACCTGCCTTCATTCCTCTATAATTCCTCTCCATAGAACGTGGAAGTGGATGAGCCTACTTTTCATATAGTGGAAGGCAGAAAATGGCCAGCAAGCTGTGACCATGAAAAGGAAAAGAACTGGGTAAAACTCTGTGTAGCTGGAGGACTCAAGCAGCATCAGCAGCACAGACAAGATAGAAAGCAGCCCTGAAATTAAAAAATAGCAAGTAGAAGAAAAAAGGAAGTTTATAATAAAAATATGCATTGGAAGTGCATTTCACAAAGCATTGTAAAAGCTTGAAAAGGGAATTGAAAATATTAAGGCCAGCACAGTTAAGAAGAGATTTTTAAAAGATTGGGAGTGAAAGGACTAAGTTGTTCAGTGCATGTATTGGAGCAAATGGTCAGCTTTGAGAAAATGGCCAGATTTTCAATAGTAATAAATAAGTGAGAACAACTGATATTAGTGGGAAGGCCTGGACAATTTCGATCCAAGGATCTTACAAGAACTGGCTGAGGACTTTTCTGAACTCCCTCCTTGAGTAATTTTTGGTTATGGGGTTTTTCTTTTTCTTCAGCAGATGTTGGAATGTAGGGGAAAACCTGGGAAGAGAGATGTAAATCCTTTAGGATTGTGCCAATATTTAAAACAGGTAGGTAAGATGAAAATTATTACATGGGTGCTTGTCTCTGAATCTTGAAGGATATATCCACATATCTCTCATCAGTCTTAAAGACTATATCTATATTGCACAGTGCAACTCTGCCGAGATAATATCTTGGTTTCAGGAACAATATAGCTGTATCAGTGCAGCCTCTGCCCTATTTTAATTAGCCTGGGCATACCACTGTGCTGATGTAGCTAAACTGTTCCCAGTTCTGGAGCTGGTTCAGTTGGAGTTATGTCAGGTATTGTAGCATATTTTGGTATTGCACCATAAAGACAGAAAGGCTAGACTCCATGTGTCTGACCATGTATTGCTCAACAGAAGGGTCATACTTGCAGCAGTAAAGAGAACTTGGTATTGGAAGAACAGGCAACAACACAACATAAATCTCAGCAGCTCTTCTTCCAGCAGGGTAATTTGTACTTGTCTTCAGCAATCGTGCACTTACGGTGTTACAAACAATGATATATGAGCATCCATGTGAAATGTGGTTCAGATGTTGCCACCATATCATGCATGAGACTTCTTAGTGCAGATGAGGTCAACAAGAAGGTGCCAACCATAGTGATTTATGCACACAGAACCAAAAGGAAAAAAAACCAAAGTTGAGAGAAAACTCTTGATTAGAAGAGGGAATAAAAATACTGAAGACATAAAAAATCATCGCATATTCTAGAGCATAGTTTGTTAAAGAATACAAAATGGGATCTCTCATCTGTGTATCATTTTGTTTTCCTTTTTGGTAGTGGGATTTTTTTTTTTTAATTATTTCTCTTGGAGTCTTACTTCTTCTACAGTAACTGCCCTGGAAGCTATTATCCTAATTGCACAGATAATTTGTGCAACCCACAGGCTAGTACTTGGACTTGGCTTTCCCTGCTGCCAACTTTTCTTTTTCCCCATCAGATTTTCTTCCTTGTTTAGTGCCACACTCCTCATCTTTCTCTTTCCCTCCCTGCTGAGAAAATATGTTTCTTTTCTGGTCTCTCTAAAGCTACTCTCGCCTGAGAAGGGTATCTGGGATCCTGTGGAGCTGTACACAGGCTGCTTGTAAATGGGAAAACAGGGTCTGCAGCACTTGTAAGGTCTGCCGGCTGCCTGGGGCAGTACCCTCCCAAGTTACCTCCAGCAAACCCCTGCTAGCTGAGAAGCATCACCAGTCATTCCTGGAGGAGTGAGTACATGGCTATCCTGTTCCATGAAGCCAGAATTTCCTGCTCCCACGTACCATCACAGTACCTGGTGAGCAGCACTTGGTGCCACCAGCTCGCTGCAGGGTGGCTCAGGCTCTGGCACAGCTGGCGCAGGCTGTATGCATATGGCCCTTTTGCTTTGAAGAACATCAGCAGCCCATCTTGAATGTACTTAGTTGCCTTCATCTGCATGGCAAGCAGACAAGATTTATGGGAGCATGGACCAGAGGTAAGCCCACCTGAGCTCGACAACTGGCCCTCCCTCCTGTCCTTCAAAACATAACAGAGATGAGACTCCCACCAATATCTGCCCTGCTGTTGCTTGGCCTCTGTCCTCAATATTCATGAGTTTTTGCCCTTACTTACAAGACATACCTCCAACATCCCTGAATATACATGCAAATTCTTACGAACAAAGCCGTAGAAAGAAAGAATAGTTATTGTCTGTGTCTGTGTCTCCTTCAATGAGTGAGGCAAAGTACTAAGGGGAGCCCAAGAATATTTCATGGTGGCAACAAGGCTTTCCTTCCCAAGCTAACACCCAATCTGCTTTACCATGAGATTAGGGAAGAAAGAAATACAGTCTTCATGATTAGTTCCAGAATTTGCAGAGAGATGCTTAGCTCTCCTCTCCTCTCATAGAAGGGCTTTTGTGTGTGTGCATATGCTTTTTAAACTCTTTGGCAACCTCCCATCACTACAATAGATTCACTGCAAACATATGCATTGTATTAGTAAGTTATATTGTCCTTTACCTTCCTTCATCATGTCAGCAGTATCAAGTTCTGGAATTAATTTGATGTCCTCTCTCTTCATTCTAATCGTAATAGACCAATCCTTCCCAGCTACTCATGTAATATTTTTAGTGTAATATTTCTAACTCTTGCCATTTGAAGGTTTGTGGATTTATTTTTTTTTTAACTCTGGTTTCTAGAGTCCTGTACATCTAATTTAAAGATTAATTTGCCCCTGGGTTTACAGAGAAAAATTGAGATGAAATTATAAACTTCTAACAATCAAAACCAAATGAAAAGAATTGCACAGCTAGTATTTTTTGATCTCATGATTTTTAGACCAATCTAGTGATTTTTGTGATCTGCCTTTCAAGTTCAGAATGCATAGGGCTGGTGCATCTGCTTCAGTCCCTGTTGCGCTGAGGGGGCACAGTGTTCACACACTGAAATTCTGGCACTTCTTAGGGAAGAAATCTTTTATTGGGAGGTAACTCTACCATGTAGTTCAGGATGCTGCCCACATCCCATAAAGAAAGGAACAAATACTGGGTAACAGCAGCTCCAGCTGAAAGAAAGGAGACATTATCTTTTCCATCAGTAATTAAAGGTGGGGTTTTGTTTATTAATTTTCTGCCTGTGCTTCTCATGCTCGCTCAAGCATTACCTCCCAGCCTTTGCTCTGCAAAAAGCTTGTACAAAGCAGACATGAGTTTTCACTTATCAGGCAAGGACAGCCCATTTCTTCAATTTAGATCTTAAACTCACTGGATCAAAAAAACTTTACTCCTGATCTACATCTTTACAAAGTAGGAACAAATCAGGTTTATGACATCCTATGTTTCTCCTGAGTTTTTTTCAACTAGTGAGGTCTTGTTACAACTCTGTAGGCGCAGAGCAGGGTCCGTCAGTGCAAACGGCTCATTTATCTGTCCCGTGGACACCTGCGTACTGCCAAGTCTCAGCTCTAAGCCAGTTCCCAATACACAGGCTGTACTATGCAGCCCAGTACATATGCATAGTTGAAGTAAAGTAAGTCTTTTCCTGCATTCTCTGCACGTATTTTGTATCTCTGTTTCATACAGCTACGGTAGAGTTTATTCCAAAAATGAAGGTGCTAAAAATATCTAGGCTTCAGAACTGAAATAGCATCCACATACTGCAGCTTTTTTTCATCTAGGTATATCCTTCTTATCAAGAAATGTTCGTAAGACTATACACAACCACATTGCAAATAAAACAGTAGCACATGTCTTTTTTATAATCTTTTTTAACAGCATATACACAGACATCTGGCTAATAATCATTGGAAGACATGGTGCAGTACTACCCCAGTTCTTGCATTTATACAAAATGCTGAACCAAAAGGAATCTAGAAGACTCTTCCTCTCTTCTTTACATTCATAAATTAAATACACAACATGCCCCTTCTGGCAAATGCACACCACATTTCCAACATTTAGTCATAATGAAAACCAGAAGGCCACAGTCTGGCTGCTCTGGAGTGTGTACACGCTGCGGAGAGAAGGAATAAGGACCATTTCCTCTGTTTGCATGTCTCTTGTGAAGGAGCTAAAGTCTCTGCAAAATGGTGGGGTGAGAGGCTGCAGCCTCCATGTCCTGAGGTTCCCCCCTGTGGGCCCTGCATCTGCATGGGGTCTCAGCTGATCATTCAGCTCTGATGGACATCAGAGCTGGGGGGAAGAAAAGACAGGAGGAAAAATAGCTTTTCTATATGAACTAAATCTGATTTCAAAAGGTTGGAGGAGTAGGAAGCGTCCCTCTCATCTCACTGTGTGTTGACTCCAGGATCCTCATTTTGCACATCTTGGCCCTAGAGCTGAGGGCTCCAGAGGCGATGGGCCCAGTGGAGACAGCACCAGCAGAGAGCTGGGACAGCCTCACCGTAGCCGAACGCTGTGAGGCAGCCAGGGGAATGCAGCAGAGCCCCTGGCTTTGTGGGCCCTCTGCAAAGAGGAGCCACGGTGGGCTTCCCCACCAACCTCCCACCTCCCCAGATGCCTGCGGACAACCGGCTGCCACTGCCATCTGCACCTCCACGGGCAGCAATGAGAACAGGGACCCCCTGCCCACAGCACAACTCAGCCACCTGTGAAAGGGTGAGGAAGTGGCACTTATGGTCCACAGAGGCCTTCTAAAATATTTTTTTTTAAATTGGATACGAATATAACATGCTCTTAGCTAATATACCTAAGAGTCAGCTGAAGGCACTGGGGACAGCCAAATCCTTTTCTCCCTCTGTAAATACATACAATTTCCCTCTATCTGTGTACAGCACTGCTGGATAAGAACAGCCACAAACTGTACTGAAATGTACTTTCCAAACAGTAATCAAATTTGCTTAATTTATAGTCACATCCTTTTTGGATCCTCTTTCTGAAAAGATCCTGCTGAAAACATCTCTTCTCAAGACTGCTCGTCTTGAAAGAGCAAACGTAGAAATTCATAAAGATATCGTGGAAGGGGTAGCAATTGCAGATTTGCAGAGACTAAGGGGTGGGCTGAGACAAAACGGTGTCCCAGGCAGGAATTGCTGGCTCTGGAGCCAGTTGTTCGGCTGGTACTGCTAGAGAGGTACCACCAGGAGCTGGTACTCAGGTGTCCCTTTTTCACTGAGTCTGACTATGAGAAGTCCGACTCCTACACCTGCAGTGAGCTGAAAACATGGGCTGACCGCGTGGAAAAGGAAGAGAGGCTGAGCCGAACATAAATAATTAACTCTGTTGCCTCTCAGGGAGCCTAGCAGCCCTTTCAGGGTACGAATAACACCATTAAAGACTGGTGACTAGCAAGAGAGGAATTTCATGGTGAGGGAAGGATTTGTTACCTCCTCCACATAACAAGTGGAAAACTATAAAGAGGGGAGAGCACTAAATTACCTATGCAATCTGCTTGAGGAACAGTTCGGAGACATGGAAAGTCAAAGGTAATGTACTGTTGACAGGCAGAGCACAGGAAAAGGAAAACGCTCTGTTGTGCTAAACACATTACACCACTCTCCAAGGGCTCGCAGGAGAGAACGCTGAATTCTCCAAAGGATGCCAGCATGGAAGCGAGCAGGACAAAAGTTTATTTTCTAGAAAGCTCATCAAATCCAAGCATTAGGCTTTAAAACAGTAGTAAAGGAGAAATATAAAAGACCACTGAAATAAAAAAAGAATTCCAAGAATTGTACGCAATGAATCGTGAAACAGAAATTAATGAAGTAATTGGTGCATCCAGATCAAAACTCCAGATCACATTGTTTGAATAATAACTGTGTTACTTTGCTAGTGTAGAAATAGTTCTTGTAAAATACATTCTTCATAGATAGTTAGAACAATTCACAATCCATGGGGAAAATGAGAACTGCATTGCAAGTATAAATTAATGCATAGCTTTTACTTGAAATACACTTAGATTTACATGCACCAGAGGTGGATCCAGTTTCCAGTGTTTTTTTGTTCTACTTGATGTTAACTGGCGCAGTAGATCTGACCGTGTTCCTATCTATTTGCCCATTCAGAGCAAGCACAAGGGATCTATTGTTCATCCATGCTTCCTGCAGTGGATTAGGAATAAAGATCAGGTTGCTGTCAGGGTGGCTGTTGCAGGCAACCCATTGATGTGATTAAGGCACTACAATAGCAAAAGAGGAAGAAAGATTTTTATCTAACCATTATCTCCCCAGTTTTCCTGCCAGGTAACACTTTTGTATGTCAGGTAACATAACTGTATAGCATTTTCTTCATCATAGATAGACCTGCCTTAATATGAGCTTAAGGGTAACAACTATATTTATGAGGATTTGGAAGACATCTATATTTAAAACCAAATCTTGGGAATGGGAGCTTTAGGAAAATGTTAAATTTATAAGATGTGGCCAAGCAAAAAGCTGTTATCACATCTAGACAGGATTTTGTCATGAAAAATGCTTATGGAGATTTCATACTTACGGCTTCACTACAAAGGGATGATACGGTGCCGTAACGGAGCATGTGAATTTGCAGAGCACCAGTTATCCAGCACTAGCTTCCTGCCTGGACACCCTTAATGCATAATGGATGTGAGGTACCTTATTCCATGCCTTAAAGTAAAAGTGGTAGCTTTGCTATGAATACATAAGCCCAAGACTTTGTCTTTTATGACAAAGTGGAGAGGAGGGGAGAGGCAGTTTGCAGAGAAATGCCTGTTACTGAGCTGTTATCTAGATGAAAGCAAGGTGTCTGGAGTGTTCACAGCAGGTACTGAGGAGGGTTTGGGATGATACCATGCACCTGTGCTTGACCTCTCCTCTGTTGTCCAGCAGCAGATGCACAGTGCTATATCTCCATTTTATTTTCAAAATGAGACAGCTAATGTGCAATAGAAAACGGCCAAAGCTTCATCCCTACTGTTAGAAAGGCGTATTTTTACTGTGTGCTTCGTTTCCCGTGCATAACCTTTGTGGGTGCAAAGCACTGAAGATCTACTGGAAAGGTGAAAAAGGTAAGGTGAGGCATCAGTAAATATTATGCTGGCCTGTTCTTGACTTAAACAAAAAAGACAGCAAAAACAGTTGGTTCTTTTCTTCACTTTTCCCACTAGCACCAGTTGCCTTATTGTAGAAACCATTCTTGGTTCAGTGAAGGGAAAGGACTGGGTAATGTGAACTAGTAGGAACACAAAGCCCTAGGATATGAAAGGGGACATTTTTTTCCAGAGAGTAGTAAAACTTCAAAATTCCTTAATTCAATGCAGAATTAGCCCAGCAATAGCTTTCAGCAGTCATACATGTGTCTTTTATGTAATGTCTTGCTCTAATTCAACACTATTCTAAATAAAAAATTGTTCCATTGAAACCAAACTCTATATAGTTTAAAAATACATCTTAAATTTTGACTGATACTACTTGGTGAGGGATTAACTCCTCTTTTGAAAGAAGATAGGAAAAACTGATTTGACAATCAACACAGAAAGAGGAGCACTCTGCCTCCCCGAATAATACCACCAAAAGGACTGCAAGAATTACTGTGGATATTAATAAAAACAAACACTGGAAATTTATACCTGATATTTATTTGTGAGTTGAACCCTTAAAAGGAAGGAAGGAAGGACAGAAGGAAGGAAGGACAGAAGGAAGGAAGGAGGGATAAGAAATGATAAGGTTCACATGGTGTCATTTTAATCCCGTACTGCATATCCCACCAACTACGGGTAGAGCGGTAATGGGAAACAGCAGTTTGGAAATTTGAAGGCAGTGGAGGAATGTCTTCTACCAACTCATTTTATGCAAATGGTGAAAGGGCACAGACTAAGTCATGGTGGTTTTCCAGTACCAGTAAACACCTAGAGAAATAAATTAAGCTAACACAGATTAGGAGGTGGATGTTAAAATCTTTTCCTGATTTTTTTTTTTTTAATGTTCACAACACTCAGTGCCTGAAATGTGAGACTCCATCTGGCTTACCAGCCGCAGATTCAGATCATCTTGACAACTGATGGCCACCTCAGCATTGCCCTGGTATATGCAGGGAAAGAAGAAAAAAAAAAAAAAAGAGGTGATTTTAAACAGTGAAAGTAAAAAATAATTTCATTAAGACATACAGTGTCCTAGGAAGGTTTTCTTAAGTATTTCTCTCTTCTATAGGCAAGCAAACATAGCTTTACAGACTTTAAAATCTTCTTTAAACAATAATGGGGAAACATTAGTCATTACATACACTAAAATATAATTGTATAAAATGAATTGAATTCATAGTGGAAGGTTATCTTTTCAATCACTGACATTATCACTTAAATAATATTGAAGTTTTGTCATTGACTTCAAAGAACACAGGATTTCATCCTTAATTAATTTTTTCTAGTGAAATTATAAGGCCTAATGCAAAACCTTCTGAAGATAATGACAAATACTCTAGTTGATGTCAGTGGATTTAGTGGGAGTAGGCTGTAAATTAGCAATGTATGAAGGAGCTACTGAAAATATGCAAGAATATTTCCCAAATCTTGCAGAATGCCTCTTTCAAATTCTGTACAGCATATTGGTTGTTCAGGCACATATCAGTAAGTTGGGTGAAATGAAAGGAATATTTTAAACTTGAGCCTACTGGATTTGGAGTAAGTGAAGGCTTGTCTCTCATTTTCGTTGGAAGCAGTCCTAGTCCTTTCCAAGGCAGAGCAGATCATGAAGTGAATCAGTGACACAGTATTGCTAAGGCAGGTTTTTCTCCTGAAAATTATTTGTGTGCACTCAGTGTCTGCTAGACACAGCCCTTGCTTCTTTTTTATGTAGTTTATCACAGAATCTCCTAATCTCTGAAATGATTACTGATAAATAATATTAAGCCACATTTCATTCAGCATTCAACTGACAGTTTCATTTGGTTGAAGAAAGGTTGGAAAAGCATGGTCATAACTGGAGGGTATGGTACCAGACCTGTATCTTTGCTTTTCTTGCTCTTGCTCTGCCAATTTATCCTTCTTTTCAAAGAGATGATGAAGAGCCATGTGTATTTATTCCAAATAAGATCCAAACTCAAGGGCTACACTGCACAGCCAGCCTGTAGTCCTTTGTCACACTGGATGTCCCCGACTTCCCCGGGGATCCCTCTGGCAAGGCCATGTGCAGGGGATGGTGTCCGCATCAGTCATGGCCAACCCTTCCTCATAAGGCAATGCTGGTGTGGTGCGACTGATAAATAACAGGTGGCTAGTGCAAAGGAATGCAGGCACATTATGAAGGCTGTATAGGGTTAAAACATTGGGATTTTGCCTGCAGCTGTCCACAATAAATATGTATAAGTTCATTTTTTGCTTAGTTATGGATTCATCCACCTGTTTTCCTGAGTGCCAGACATTTTGTACTCTAATTATTACCAGGTTCTATCCCAAGTCCATTTAAGTTCGCAGAAAAGAAGTTGTCAGTGATCTCAGGGAACTGGGATCAAGCCATATGGAGCAGTTTCACCAGCATATTTATATTACAGGTTCTCAGTTTTGACCTTACATGAGCAAGGCTTACAGAAAAAAAAAATAAATGTGATCTTTGTACAAGGGACGTAAGATTCTGCGCCCTCCTTATTTCCAGGTAGTTTTAAAAAATAAACCTGTGCTCCTGTTAAATTACAGATATCTTTGCAGAACCACAAAGTCAATGGAGGGTTCAGAGCTGCGGTCCTGGTCAGCAGAGATCAAAGCTGCTCTGCTGATTGATGGCTCCCACCTTGATTTAGACTTCAGACCTTCCCTGGTCAGCTTTCACACTCCAGGGAGCTGCTTCATCTGCAGCACAATGCTGCTTGTAAAGCAGATTTTATAAAACAAACTGTTGCTGCCACAAAAATGAGCACATCCCCTCCTTCTGACCACCACTTTGCTCCCCACTAATACATCTGATGGTTGCTGCTTTCTACCTGTTCTCTTTGACTGTTACCTTACCATCTTATGTCTGACATTTATCTCTGTTGCCTGTGTACCCAATTAAGGCCATAGGGCATCGTACAGATGTAGTTTATCAGTGAATCCACAGGCAGAACAACAGCCCTCAGAAACACAAACCTACCAGGGAGATATAATCTGTAAGTGATGCAGAAAACTTCAGATACAGGCACCAAGATTTACCAAAATAAACAACCACAATACAAAAAATAATAAGAAGAAAGGAATACCTAGAGGTAAGTTCCCATAGGAGTAATTCAAGAGCTCTGTAGATATCCAGATGTACAAAGCATCGAGCATTACCAGTTTCCAGTGAATTTTAGGATCCATTTCATAAATCTACAACCACACCACATAATATACTATATATCAGTTATTAATACATTTAATGATGTAAGCCATCATATCATGCAACCTGGCCTCCTCTGTACTCCCTTTCCCCTCTTAATGAAACAATCAGTGAAGCAATTTCTTGAACATGGCTACTCTGAATTGTTAAATCTCATGCCTTATTTTATAACAAAACCTCTAGGTAATCGACATCAGACTTATCTCTTTCTATTACTGTCTGGTATTTACATTGACGATGTTGGCTAGAGTTGAAACTGAGGTGGTAGAAATGTGGTTTGCATTTAAACAACGAACCCATGTTCACTGACACCTCTCTGCGCAATTATTTTCTGGTGTGAGTCCTTTGGGATGGAGATTCTTGTCAGCCAGGTTTCGTGAGGTTCATGGATATGATTAGGTGACAGTGTCCCAAGTGGCTAGTGCACGCAAAACGATATGAAATCTGTCTTCCAGTCTTGGCAAGTAAATGGAAGAAGAGCTGGCCTAGATTTTTTTTCTTTAATGCATCTTTACTTAAATTTCTACATTAAATTTTTACATTTACATTAAATTTTCTACTTAAATTTCTTCATTCCTACTTTATCCTTAAGTTAGCAGACTAACCTAAAATGTTACGGGTGGTTTTCCTCTCTTCAATATTTTGATTTACGTTAGCTGTTAGCGTAGACCTACTTATGTGACCTGTCAGTAGCGGTCAATGGTCTGGAGCTGGGGAAAAAAAAAAACCCAAGAAACAGGAAGATTATTTCCCCAAATCAGTTTGCTTTATAAAGGCGGGAAGACAAAGTTCGAAATATCTGCTCCTAGTATCACACTGGTGGGTCAAGATGTATTTGCTTGCTGCTGACCATTTTTCACATGGTACTCTCGTGACTATTTGAGTAAGAAGAGCAAGAGGGCCCTCCCGATCCGATGTGGGATGGGAATCCCTCTGTCGGATCTGGATGTAGAGAAGCAGAGCTGCTCGCCCAGAGTGCCCCAGGAGAGGCTGAGAGCTTCGCTCTCTGCAGCCCAGGTTGGTGCCTCCCCAGCTGATCCATGCCTTCTCTCACTAAGTGTTGTGCAGTCAAATCTAAGATCAGAGCTATTCCCTTAATAGATGCATTTCTAAAAAAATAAAATTGTGCTATGATTATTTCAGCACAGAAACACCATATGGTATTTTCTGCTTCTGAAAATTGCTGCAGCTCTGTGGATGTCTAATGATTTACTCACTGCTTTTTTGAGACAGACATCAACATTTCAGAAAAGACTATAGAACTTATAGATTTTTATTGCAATATATTGTATTAAAATACAATGTATACCATAGATTATATATCATCTAGTCAATACATTATTATGTATCTATCATATCATTATTCTTGTCATAAACTATAAATACAGTAAGATTGATGATGAAATTAGAAGTCTTTTCTGAAATCCTGAAAACATGAAATCTGATTACAACAGAATTTCAGGTATCAATTAAAAGCAATTTCCATATCCTCTAGCATGAAGAAAGCTCAAAAACCTAAGCTGAACGCAAACTGAAGAGACCAAAGGAGAAGAAATGTATTTGTCAAAGCCTTCCATAAGGTGATTTCATACTGTGAGTAGAAGCCAGATAAAAGTTGATTAGACGCCTAAATAGTAAAAATTGCTAGCAAGCAAAAACTGAAATGGTGCTTTGTACAAATACGAGGCTGTTACTGAACTCTGGGCCTGAATGCCTTCCAGCCTTCCTTGGTATGGCCCAGAAATTTTAAGAGCTACATTTTCCTTTTAAACTAATATTCAAAAGAAAAAAATAAGATAAGACTTCCAGAAAAGAATCTCCTAGGGGTTGAATGATGCTTTTCACTGGAGTTTGCTGCAGCAAGTCAGGCTGTACTGACTACTGCTGAGAATTAAAGAGGTGATTAGTAAAAAAGCAGCGAGAGATGCCCAGCTGGGTGAACATGTACAGCTCCGATGCAATCCTCAGCCCAGCATCTGAGATGAGATGAAGACAGACTTAAGACTTTGCTTTGCATTCTCCTTTGATATACAAATGCACATGCACAACATTAAAGCTACATTTTTAGTAAAATCACACAGCTATAATACCCGATGCAAAATCGCGCTTGGCTTTAGAGGCCTGGCCTGCATCATAAACCTTATGTATGAGAAGTCAATAATTGATTTGGCTCTGTATTCAAGACAAAATCTTATTTCTCAGAAGCATCAGCATATGCTGTAAAGGGACTTGAAGCTTATGGGAAAAACATGCATCGCAGAAGCATGCTGATTTTACCATAAGTAATCTGCTTCAGGAAAAAAGTTCTGCAAAGAAATATCCCCTGAACTTAATAAAAAATATAAAGTGCTTATTCCTAGTAAGCCTAATTTTTTTCTGGTGAGATTATCCCATGCAATAAATTTGGCAAGAAACACCCCTTAAAAAATTAACTGGTCTTACTAAGTATCATTAATAACGTATTTTAAATCTAAGACACATATGCAAAGATTAATTTAGCAAAAGATTTCCAAATTTTGCAGCAAATTATTTTCCTTACAGATGAGCATCCAGAATAATTTCAGTGTAAGTGGACATCAGCAACAGAAGACTTCATGGACACCAAGCAAGAATTTGTCCTTGTTTTACATAATACTTCGTATGTAATGAACCTAAGAACCTGGAACAGAATAAACTATATTACTAGTATATTACTATATAAACATAGTACTAATGCTAGGAATACTAGTTATGTTTTATCTACCTAATGGTATTAACATTACTGCGAGTGTGGATACTGGTATTTTAATGGTAAGTAAAAGTATCTTTGGAGTACTTTCAGAATGTAAGTGTTCTTTTATTAGTGTCTTCAAAGAGCTTGAAATAAATTTAATAAATCAGAGTAAATCTAGTTTAATAGTGAAAATCTTGACAGTCTGTTTTAATACTGTGTTTAATATTGCTGTGTGTCCTGCGACATTATGAAAAGATTTTGATATTAGGAATCTGAAGAAGTAAATAAGTATAATTTTGCTAGCAGATGAATCCACTATTCACAGGTACCAGTTTTTCATCATTTTGCGTCTGGTGTAGTCATTCAGAGATCTGCAGAGTCAGTGTAAAACATTACAAAATTAGAATCAGGTTGTTCCAAATCCCTTTATGAAGGTGCACAAAATGTACAGCAGGAAACTGGAAAGTCATTCCCAGTGTCTTGTGGGTCTCCTACTGATACTGGGCTGGATTCTAGTTCTGTTCAAGTAAATTCTTCAGATCTGATCCTTTTTACCATCAATTCACAGTCAAAGAAGAGATTTAAGGACCTGAACTCACGAGTCCAACCATGTACAATGTGGCTTCATTGAAGAAAAGGCAAGCCGCACTAATAGGGGCAGACCTTCTATTAGCTTCCGTGGGGCTTTTTTTTAGGCATTTGCTAGAATTCATACAGTTAGAGTCTGCTCCGTGCATTTTGCTGGACAGAATATGCACAAAAATACTTTCAGACTAAATGCAGCTGGTTCTAATCCTCTGATAATTCAATCTACATGCATCCCTAGCTTTAACATGAACCAAGCCATCTGTAAAATGTTAGTTACATTAGAAGACACAAATCTAGTTTTTGACCAGACCTGAGTCAATCAATACAACTTTTTTTCTTTGATCTTTGTATTTTCTGGAATAATGGCAAGAAACTAAACAAAAGTCACCACAAAATCAATTCAAGCCATAATGCCGTCTTAAAACGACTAGGCGCTCTTTTTGATGAGGGGTTTCATTGCTGGTAAAGTTTCTCTGCCTGCCACATGCATTCCAGTGGTGATTCAAATTCTTCTGCTGAAATGAACTTAGAGGATAAACTGTACTTGCAATCATACAGCAAGCAGTAGGAATACTAAAAAGGAAAGATGAATTTTATCTTAAAAGGCATATATGACCCTCCTTGCTTTTTCAGATGAAATCCAGACCAAATTTGTGTAAATAATCAGTATAGACAGCAGGAAGAATGCTGAGAAAAAAACAAAACGCAGCCAATTCTAAGTACACCAAAAGCCTTTTATTCACACTGTATGTTCACATTGCATTCAAACTGTGCTTATTCCATACTCTTACATTCCAGCTATAATGTGGTTTCAGCAAAACATTTACCAATACAGTCTGTATTTAAAATAAACCCAAGGTTGTTATATTAAAAGGAAATGAGTTCACAGGACAAATGCCGTTTTTTTGTGAACGTCCCTTTATGCATCATGTAGTTTTCCTCCATTTGTGAGATGCATGCTCTTATGTCAGGATTCTCATGATCCTACATTTCTTTAAATGAGAGCTAGCTGAGTAGGAATGTGCATTAAGCACTGCTGCTGGGGCAGGGCAGTGTCTTGATTTTGCTGGGTACAATTGTCCATGCAATGGGCAGGTGAGCCGAGTGGGAAACTCATACCTGCTCACCAAATCCTCTCTGGACCATGGGGAAAGACAGTAGCACGCAGAATGCCCTCAAGCAATTTTTTTTTGGCTACATGCGAAGATGATTCAAATGCAGCTCTTCACTTGCTGCCTGAATTAAAATGTTTTCAGCAGTACTCCTTCTACGAACCTAAACCCATAAGGCACAGAAAAATTTACTGCTTGACTCCAGGTCTGTTAAAGCAAGGCTGCTCCATTCTTCCCATTATCAGGCATAAGTAATAAGTTCTCCTCCTGTTGCCCTCCCCCCGCCGCCCGGGTGCTGCAGACTTGTATTTTTCTTGCAATTTTAGTTGTGTTTATTAGCTTTAATCTACATTTTTTGCAGTCCTCAAGATCAGTCACTCTTTTCTACTGATGTCAAACCAGCTAGAATAATTTAAAAGCCCTTCCAAACGTCCGTCATCACAACCAAAATGTTACTGTTTCATTTACCTGAAACCCTTATAGTCTAAGTAGTGATATTTTCATTTAGACTACTGACTAAGGTCTACTAGTGCCTGATGGTGCTTTTTGCCATTCCCACATAGCTGTTATCTTTACAGTCTCCTCATAAACCAGAGGACTAGTTGCTCACCCCCTTCTTCCATGTTGGTAAAAGTTTTGGGCAGACTCCATCCTTTCATCCACTCTACTGGTGTGGTGTGCCATGGCAAAATGGGTGGAAATGGTGTTATCCAGGTGTATGGTCAGTACAGATAACCCCTCTGGCACTCCCAGCCTGGCAGGATGCTGACATAGTTAGGGAGGGACAGGACAAAAAATATTCAGTGCAGATGCTCCTGGGCTTCAGAACATTGCCTGAAACACAAAATATAGTAGCAATCATACTGAAATAAGAAAAATAAGAGAAATAATCTCCCTTTCCTATGCTGCCACCTGTCCTCTCCCAGCAAGAATCTGGTTTGATAGTCTTTGTAGAAAGAACATTTAAATCACATTTTGATCTCCATAAATTGTAACAGCTGGAACAGCAAAATATAAACCAGCTCACAATGGTTTTCCTTATGAAGAAATGCTGGACACATCTCTAAATCCTTTGATTTGGCAGAGAAAAGTAGTATGTATAGCCAATATAGTCTGTCTGGTGCATCTTTTATTCAGAAAGAAAACGAAATTCATTATCATGCATACTTCAACTAAAACATGCAAAGAGACAGAAAGAGAGAGGAAACCTTTAAAAGGCTTACATAGGAAGATCACTGTAACTTTGAAGTCACTTGG
Source organism: Falco punctatus (assembly GCF_963210335.1). Classification (NCBI taxonomy): domain Eukaryota; kingdom Metazoa; phylum Chordata; class Aves; order Falconiformes; family Falconidae; genus Falco; species Falco punctatus. Next base: position 21,303,346 of record NC_137592.1, on the reverse strand, counting down.
AGATCATAAGAAATTGTCTTTTTTAAATCTGAAACAAAGAACCTTCAGAAAATCACTGTCAGTTGTGGACTGGGACTGGAACATGCAGTCAACCTGGCAGGGCCATCTGAGCCAAAAAAATCTCTTATGTTCCACAGTAGAAAAGAACATGGTGAAAGAATTAGCAGAGTAAAGAAAAAAAAATTTAGAAATACGTGGCTCTGAAGAAGACTGGGTTGCCTGATCTGAAATGTGGTAAAGGAATCTACAGAGCTTGAGATATCTGCATAGTCGGGGTATAATGTGCAGGAAGAGAAAGAAAAAACATCACGTAAGAATGTCTGTCAAAACAATGGAATTGGGAGCTTGCTAAAAAAAACCTAAAAAAAAAAAAAAGACGCTATTCATAATGTCACAGGAATGGTTAACTTGAGACATTTTTGATGAATTTGATTCTGTACTGTCCCAATGCACTTGCCTTCCTCAGCTATCAAGCTGTAAAGGAAACTTGCCCTTTACACAGTTCAAACTTTATTTCCCTAAAACATATTACACCTCTGCAGAGATGGAGCTGCAGAACCTAATATCGATGCCCCAAACTACCTGTGGAAATCTTACCTCTGCTGGCTGCTGTTTAAAGGGTGAACTCTTGAGTAGCTGGATATTAAATGAAACTTTTGTCTTTAATGCCTGTCTCACAATTTCGGTAATATTAACTTTTGAACAATATTTTTAACATTGAACAATCCCTTTTGAAAAGCATTGCCTTTGCCTATGACTCCATTTATTTATCACATGATGCTCAGGCAGCAATTTTCTCATACGTTGTTTCCAGTCTAAAACGTTCACTGCATCCAGCAGTAAACCCTAGGACTTGCAGCCCTGACACACGAAGGGAAGGATTTTGCCTATTCATCAATATTATATTTACAACAAAATAAAAAGATAGAATTGCTCTGGGCACTCCCTTTGCCTTCAGCATGATTTCTCAAGCATTATAAACCACATAAAAGGACAAAGGTTACTTCAGTGCCAGGCCAGAGACTTGAGCCAAGAAATACCTTTCCAGGATGAAGATCACAGATACTGAGATCACATGCGTAAAAGAAAAGGGAATTTTCAACTTATATTTTCATCACCAAGTAGAAGAGATGTCAGCCAATAAGCGATTCAGAGGCTACCCACCAAAGCAAGGAAGGCAAACCCCAGATGAGGATGCACGCTGTCTCTCTTGCTGCCATCTGCTGTTTTCATGTGGAAGCATGGAAAATTCCAAAAACTATACCATGATTTTTCTCTCTACTTACTGCATTAACCCTACCTACAATTTAGCAAAATTTCATGGGCCATGTGGGGCAACGTGTTATTCACGCTGATTCATTCACTCCGTGGTTGCAGAAAACAGCACGCGCAGCTCTTTCATTTGCAAAGTCACCCACAGCAGCTGCTGTTACTGAAGATGCCAGACTCAGATCTGCACCTGCAAGAAAACCAACCTGTGGAAGGCTAATGCTAGCTGCACACCTGAAACGCTCTGCAGAAGCTGCTCTGCTAATCCTCCGGGAGCAGAAGGGCAGCAGGGATGCACTAAAGGGCACCCCTCAGGAGCTGCCAAAGTTGTGGCGTGTATTACAAGAAACTTCACGGATGCTGCATGAAAATTGCTCCCACGCTTAGTGAGAAGAGTGTATGCCAGAAAGCTTTTGGAAATAATTTTTTATGTGTCTCTTTTTGGAAAGCGTCTGGTAAATTTTGCTCATTATCTTTAAAAGGAAACCCTGAAGTCGTTTGTGGTGCTATTATTGAATGGCTTGCTTTCTCTGAGATGGGGGTCATCCTGTGGCAGAGGCGGCTCAGTCCTGTGACGTTTTTCACTTGACATGAGGAGGAATTGGTATTGTGTAGGACCATGTGTTTTCAGTTTTTAAAGGCAGTCCTATAAGCAAAATGAAAGGGAAAGCTTTAATTGTCCCAATCCTTTATTTAAGAACTATAATTTACTTATTTGACCTGAGAAATTTTCCTTTACTTCTGCTGCCTATTTTAAGGGAGTTTTTTTGACATGAATTCCCATTTGGGGGAAAGGGAAAGGATGATCACTTCTGCTGAAAAGCAAAGCAAGAAGATTAATAGGGGGAATAATGTATTCATTCTGGTGTATTATATACTTTCTATGAGTAAATTTTAATTGGAAGACTTGCATAAATGGAATGTAAATGTGTCTACAGCACAGCATGGGTCTGGTGCTTGAGAAGCCAAAGTTCAACTCCTGATGTCATTATTTAGGAACTATAATTAGTAAATGTAGGGTAGGTAAAGGAAATTGAAACAAATGTCCTTTATTAACTAGTTCTTCAGGTACAGATAAATCTATTTGAAAATGAGTTCAGCCACCCCAGCTACGCACTGCATGCCCAAGACAGCCTTATTCTGAAGAAGTTAATAATCTACTGCCTTTGACTACAGAAAATCTAACTCCCCTGGTTACATCAGTTAAGGATGCACATCCAGGAATCATGGTGCTGGACAGGTTTGAAGGTTTGTCTTTGAGTCTTTACAAATTTGGTCCAAAGAAAGGTCAGTTATCACTGCTCCTGTTACACTAGCTGCATAAATGACTTTGAAGGCCTTCTTAAAGCAGGAGATATTTTGCTGAGACATGTTTTCATGACCATTAAGAAATCAAGATCAGAATTTTTATTTTCTTGATTGATAGTGATGGTCCTGATATTATTAATTCACAAAGATGCAGTCAGGTATCTCACTAGGCTTTGCAAGTGATACACCATTTCTGTATGACTCGCAAATGCAGTGATGGTATAAGGGTGTCCAAAAGCCTGGCAGCCTCTTTGCTAGATCTACATTTTCTAATGGAGCAGTAAAGTAAATGTCTGATAGTGCAGATATGGAAGTTCAGTTGTGTACTGTGGGTATACAGAGAGCAGCCTTGCCCTTAATCCAAGTTATCTATATATAGATACTATTGCAGGACTAATAGTTTTTTTAATGGGAATAGAGTTTCTTTCCACTTTATTTCAGTTTAGCCTATGCTGACCTGCTTTTGGTCTTCATTTTCCAGCCTATGGTCTTACATAAACATCCTTGTTGGTGTTCGCAGTCTGTAAAAGGGAGGATGATCACTGTGCTGCTCACTGAATTTGGGTGCTAACACTATCATTCCTAAAAGAAAACATCGCACACCTGCCCTGCTAGCTAATAACCAGGCAATAGGATGGATGTCACAGCTTAAAAATGTAGAAATGGAAATGGGAAAGAATCCCAAACTCCCAGAGGGGAAAAGGCCAAACATAAGGGAGAAATTTATCACTGAGTATGGCATAGCTGAAAGACAATAAAAGATTCCTTAATCTGGGCATAACAACAGGACAAAAGAAAACCAAAACCTAAACCACGTCTGTTCGGTTTTATTGTGGGGTCGGCTGCAGACTGCCAGCCTGTTTTAAAATCAACACTTCAGAAACTGTACAGTAATGTATCACTTCTCTGCAGGCACTTCCTTCCCCCGACAAATGGTTCACGTGGAGTAATAGCTTAAACAGAATCGCACAGAGGGGTGAGCAGCACTGATGAAGAAGGCTCTGTATGAGCATATTTATTTACAAACACATGCACACAGGCGATTGTGTGGACCAGCTTCTTATTGTGGATAATGAACTGTATAAAACACCAAGCTAGAGGAGATGTTTTAACAATCAGGGGAAAAAAAATATAAATTCCACATGTATCGCTAATTTATTCTGTTCCCAAGGGGGATCTCCATAAGCTTGTCAGTCTAAAAATCAGCTCATCTTGCAGCAGTTTTAACACTTACTAGGCAGCATCGCTAGTTAACACTGCTAACCTGCTAACTTTACCTTTTCCCAGTTTTTTTAAGTAAGGGGAAGAGAAAAGGAATTGCTCCAGAGCTCATCATAGCTCTCTCAAGTACAAGCTGAAGCACATTTTTTCCTGAGGCAGACAATAAACTGCACCCTAATGTAAATGGCTGATACTAAGCCAATGCACCAATTTATGCCTCAGCTAAATCCTTAACTTAGCACTTATGTAAGACATTAGGCTTTTATAGGGCTTGGACCAAGGTATGAACTTCATGAGGAGCTCACTAATTTGAGAAAACAACTGAGTGTGCTCTTTAGTACGACAAACCAGACCACTTATCCATCAGGGAGAGATGAAGGAAGATAATATTCTATTTTTTCAGCTTTCTTAAATGTTTTTCAGATTTCCTCATTCAATATAAGCTCGATACAAACAAAGTTTCAGAATAAAATTTTTAACCCGCTCTCCAGTTAAAATGCTAAGCTTTTCCCCTCATGAGAAAAAAAAAATAGTATTGCACACACAGGGTTTCAACTATCTCTGCTCAAATTCTGCCAATTTTCAAATGCTTAGGAATCACACTGAATCTGCTCATTCCCCACCAGGGCTGGTGAATGAATTAGCACTAAAGCTCTGCTATTTTTCTCCTACTCGATAGTCACATTTCTTGGAGTCTGCCATTTTCTACATACATTAACACAATAACATGAAATTTGGCTTAAGCTAACAGGGTTTTGTAGGTTCTACACTTGAATGAAAATACACATTTAATGAGGATCCCAGGAAATTATGCAGTTCTTGCTGAAGTTTCATTAGTGGCTTGGAATTGCAATTTTGAGATAACCAAAACAAAGCAGCAATGTGTAAACTTGATTCTTCATGAAGTGAATGCTCAGCACTTCCTCAAAATCAAACCATCTCTATTGAGCCTCTCAATATGTGGAGGCCCTCATAAATCTCTAAAAAATATGCTTTTTATTCTGACTGTTCGCAAATTGTATTTATCCTATTAAATTAAGACATTTCTGAACATTTGGGAACAACTTTGCAAACTGTGATCAAAATTGATTTGCAATAAACTGAAAAACTAAACATGCAGAAGTAAAGATCAGCTATATATAGCTGCAAAAGTCAACCCTGCCTCTTTACGAGTTTTTATGTTAGCCAGCAATGAAGTAGTAGCATTACAGAAATAAAGACTACCATCCACCGTACTACAAAAGAACTCACATAACCAGAGTTTAGCCACTTGAAACCTTTTGTCAAACTTTGATATTTTTGTGTTGGAAGACAATTTCTGTTCTTACTTTACACGACAATGGAGGAAGACCAGGAGACGCTCAGGTATGCCTTAAACTCAGACCTCTAGGAACAATTCACAAAACCTCAGTGAAGCAGATACACAGCAGCATCAAGAAGGCTGGCATCTAACATTTATTATACACAAGTAGCTAGGTGACTTTATCAAAATTAATGAGGACAGACACAGTAGCCACAAACTCATCCCCGTTTAAAAAACCCTATGCCATATTTTAGTTAAAGATGTAATTAAGAGCTATAACAGAAGCTCTCTCTCGTTCTCCTCAAGGCCCTGACAAGACTCCTAGTGCCTTCCAGCCTGTTCAGCATTACAGGTGCTGATTCATGCCCTTGGGTAATTTAGAGGGACTGAACCTTAAGTTGCTTCTGTGGGGAGGCAAAATCCCAGCTCAGAAAGAAAAACTCCAGAGACTCTGTGCTGGAGGTAAGAGAAGTACCCTCTATAAATCAGGAAAGAGTAATTTAATCTTCCTAAAGGTCAGGCATCAAATTTTTTCCCTTACATCAGTGACCCCTGGGAACTTCTTAAAACTCGAGCCTCACTTAAGAAAATTAACAATATCCCATGCCTTATGGTAAGCCAACAAAGCTGTTGTTCTTCAAAACAAGGCACCATAAAGAACCCCACCTTGGCTGTGAAGGATCAACATCTCAAACGAGATCCGGGAGTGATCCCACACTGATCCCACCAGCAGCAGCTGTGGGGCACAGCTGGTCACAAATCGCATCACCTCGTTCCCCCTTCCCAGGCCTGCAGGTGGGAGCAGGGGAGAGGCAGGACTAGGCTGGTGGGGTTGGGGCTCCTTGTCACACATCTAGGCTCTTGCTGCTCACTCTGAAGAGGTGCACCAGAAAAACTGCAGGAGGGAGAAGATTTCTTTCAGATGTTTCCACTTTGGTCCTGGAAACCAGACACCATTTTGAGTAACGGGAGATGAGTGCTGCGGGAAGCACGTTGCTCTTTCTAACAGGTAAGATGAAGTGGCTCGTAGCTTCAGACTCCCAGCTTTGCGTACAAGAATCTCAGTAATTTCATTTTCAGTTGTTAATCATTTTTATGTTTCCTTGGTGGAAAAATGCTTAAATATAATTTACATTCAAGCCACCAAAAAGTGATAAACAACTCCCAGGCTGAAGGTTGCCAAACTATGTCAATTAAAACAAAACCAAACCCAACAAACCAAACAAGATAAACAAAGGTATTCTTACAAGAATTACTGTTCAAAAACCCCCAGTCCAAGAAAAATGTGCCAGAGAAATGAAACAATGGGGGAAAAATAGCCTGTTTCCTTCAAGGGCTGGGTAAAAATCTCTGGAATGTGCGTAGCCTCCACTGTGTATTTCAAGGTGACCTCTTTCTGTGGTTCATATTTTCCATAGCTTCCTTTTAGTAAGGAGGAGACTCCACATGTATGTCCAGGTCCTCAGCTAGGGTCCTGTCAGCGTAGTATGACTACTACCTACAGGTAGTAACCACTAATGCCAAACTGATATACTGTAGCAGAGGCAGTAGCTCACTGCTCACCTGCTGCCCCAAGCAGCACAGCTCAGGCTTTCCCTCCCCCAGCATCGGTCCAGCCACCTCCCGCATCAGTGGGAATTGGAAAGGGTCGTGCTGCAGACAAGAATTTGGATTCCCGAAACTGTCAAACTGATGTAAAATTCCTGCCCTGTGGTATCACGGTTGTCTTTGTTTATTTACCACCTGTACATGCAATAAAGCACTGAATGTTTAGCTGATTTGAAAATTGAGGTGAGATATTTTAAGTTTACTCCATCCCTGAATAATGTAATCTTTCCTTAGCATCAAAATGTAAACCAAAAAGAGACAATCCCCGAGCTTGTTAAAACTTTGTAAGAATTATCTTGTTCATGTTTTTGAATCATTGTCAACTAAGAAACAGAAACTAAACCCTTTAAAGCACTATACCACTCCTCATCCTTCCTCTAAGTTGAGCACTAGGTACTATACCGGAGTTAGGAAATCGATGTGTCCTTAGGGTTTGCACCTGGAACAGTCATATTGTTTATCAGACTACAGGCTATATTAAGTAATTTGCCAGCACCTGTCTGAAACCTACACAAACAAAAGTATTTTTTGCCGTAATTGTAAGTTACTTTGCTCAGCAGCCAAGTAAAATTCTTGAAGACGATATACATGTACCTGCATATGTATTTACTGTAGATTTTTTGCTAAAACTCTGCTTGTGTATAATCTATACCACAATGACATCTGTTGTGCACACTACAAACGCAACCAGTAAATAAACACTTCAATCAAAACCCCTCCTAAATTTAGGTAGCATTCATAAAACTTTCCTGAAGAAGTTAACATAAGGACTTAAAAGCTGGAGTTTGCTATATTTTGTGAAGTCTGCATAGCGTTTGCTCTTCAGAAATTCCCAATTAACAAGTCACACCAATGCAAACTCCTTGCTTTTTAAATTCTTCAGTTTTGTTCAGTTCCTTAACTCCACAGTGATACAGTTTTATTTTTAAGATGTTGGAACCAAAGTTTGAGACTTCAGCAGTACTTGAGTTACATTCTCATCTTAGGTTTAAGATAAGATTACAGAGAACTAGCGCTTTTTGCAGCTCTAACTTTTTATGTACTTCTGGCTCTGCGTGACACAGATAATCGAAGGTATTCATTCACCTCCTAACCAATTTCAGTAGGAATTAAACATCTAGATAAGGATTCATGCTGTCATCTTTACCTTTGTGCCTCAGTTTTCAGTCTATAAAATAGAGGCAACACTTTACTTAGAAACGTGAGGATGTTTGCAGTAACTCCGTCACTGCTGTGCCTGAAGGACCGCCCTGCTGAGAGCAAAAGGCACAGCTGGGCATGCTTTTTGTTTGGTTGGTTTTTTTGTTTGTTTTACAAAACAGCACACAAGTTCCACCTGAAAAATTTACATAAGGCTCTGCCTCAGGGGGAAGGGGCCCTTTTCTGAAGGAAACTGTCCACAGGCTTAGAATTCCCAGGGCAGTTTTCCTAGCTGGAGGAAATTTCTCTCTGTACTCCCAAAGCTTTAAGCATCTTGAAAATCTGGCCTGAGGCAAGTAATAAATGGGGAGTGGAGAGATAGGACTGGAGGTGTAGTGCCTTGTTGTTCTTGCTTTTGTTTGTAAAATGAAGCATTTAAAAGGGAATTTTTACTGGACTGACTGCAGCACTTATTTGCAGTAGCTAAAAGACCATGGAAGTCTATACAGAGCCATCCTACAGCAACAGACCCCATGAGCTGATAGGAAGTCTAATACCTGCTAGTAATTAAGGCCAGAACTTAGTGGCTAATGATGTCCCATTTATAGCAGATTGATTGAAAGGCATCTCTTTTGACAAGACTACAGGATGTACGAAGACAGATTATTTATGTAGTTTGCAGGCAGCCACACTCACATTCATTGCTGTGGCAGATGTTCAGTAAAATTTTCTGGAAAATCTGGTGGAGATTAGGTTTTGATGAAAAATTTCAAGGCATTTTCCTCTAACGTGAGCAAGGATAAACCCCTCTGGGTTATTTTATATTGCACATCAGCAAGATAATGACACTTTTGCCTAAGCAGATGGAAGGTGCTGGGGAAGTGTGTGCTGCATCAGGTCTGTGCTGCTCTCCAGCACCACATTTCTCCCCACTCCTGTTCAACAACATCCACAGTCATTAGAGGACGTGGCTGCTGTAGTGGGTTTGCATGGCGAGGTTTTGGTAACGGAGGGGGCTGCAGGGGTGGTTTCTGTGAGAAGATGCCAGAAGCTTCCCCCCATGTCCAAAGGGGCCAATGCCAGCTGGCTCCAAGATGGACCCACTGCTGGCTGAGGCCGAGCCCATCTGTGACAGTGGTAGTGCCTCTGGGATACCATATTAAGAAGAAAAAAAAAAAGATAATCTGTGCCAGTGTGAGAGCAACCGCTCTGCAGCCCCCCAGGTCAGTGCAAGATGGGGGGCAGGAGGGGCTCCAGGCACTGGCACAGAGATGCCCCAGCAGCCCGCGGTGGAGCCCACCCGTGGCCCCATGGAGAGGGGTGGACACACGCTGCTCCTGAAGGTCGGCACTGCGTGGGAGGGACCCACACTGGAGAGGGGAAGAGTGTGAGGAGGAAGGAGCAGCAGGAATGATGTGTGATGAACTGACCTCACCTCCCATTCCCTGTCCCCCTGTGCCACTCAGGGAAGATGCAAAGAAATCAGGAATTAAGTTAAGCCCAGGAAGAAGGGAGAGGTGGGGGGAATGTGTTTTTTTCTGATTTGGATGCTAATAAACTCATTTTCCCCAAGCTGAATCTGTTTTGTGTGTGACAGTAATTGCTGAGTGATCCCCCTGCCCTTACCTCGACCCACACACCTTTTGATGTATTTTCTCTCCCCTGCTGGGCTGAGTTGGGGAGTGACAGAGCCACTTTGGTGGGCACCTGGTGCCCAGCCAGGGCCAGCCCAGCCCAGCCGCAAGTGCCAGGGCCATGCTGGGGAGGCGATGGCCCGTCTGTCTGTGCAGCCACAGCACCAGCACTTGAGCGCGTTGCAGGGAAGTGCTCGCAGCAGGGCAGGGTGTTGCAATGGGGACGCAGGTTTTCCTGACCAGGGCGAAAAGCAACGCGTCGCAAAACTTGGTGGTGTTGCCTAAACACGGGAAACGCTCTCGGCTGAGGCATGAGGTGGTAGGCAGCATGGCTGACTTGAATTTCTGGTTCTACTTTCTCTTTTCCCTCGTCATCAAGCACATGGCTGGCAGTTGCAGGAGGCAGCCGGGTGGCTGGTGGCGGGAGAGCGCCGGTACGCGGCTCCGAGCAGCCCGAGGGTGCGGAACTGACAGTTCCTCTGGCTCGGCGTTAAGCAGGGGCAGCTTCCCCAAACTAGTGTGACCCAACGTTCGTGCGTTAATCGAAGCGCCTCTCCGGTGTGAGGGCTGGGATCATTATATTAAGCCGCCCCATTAACCCTCCCGCAAGCTGCCCCGCGTAGCGGCTCCAGGGCGCAAACCGAGCGTGGTGCCCGCGGGCGAGGAGCGGGACCGGGACCGGCGCCCCTGGCCGAAAGCTGCGCTCAGCGCCCCCCGCCCCGGGGGCCTTTCGCACGCCGCGCCCCCGCTGGGAGCTGCGGGCCGGGGGCTGCCCGCCGGCGGGGCCGGGGCCAGGTCCGGGGCCGGGCCGCCCGCGGGGGAAGCGGCGGGTGCCAGCGCGGGCGGAGTCGGAAGCACGACAGCACGGGGCGCTGGGGCGGCGCTGGCGGCGGCGGGAGGAGCTCGGCACTAGCGGCTGTGCTGGGGTCGCGGCGCAGGGACGGAGCCGGGCAGCGCCGCCGCCGGCCCCGCAGCAGCAGCAGCAGCAGCGGGAGGTGGAGGAGGAGCAGCCGCCGGAGCCGCCTCCTGCCGCCGCCGCCGAGCGCGGGGAGCCGCCGCCGCCGCTGCCCCGGGCGGCTCATGAGCGCCGGGCTGCGGCGCTGCCGCCTGCCGCCTCGCCGCGGGTGAATGAACCTGTCCCGGCCGGCGTCGGCGGCTTCGCCTCGGGCTGCGGCGCCGGTCTCCCCCCCCGCAAAATGGACGGTTTCGCCGGGAGTTTGGGTAAGCGGCGGCGGGAAGCGTGAGGGGAGCGGGCGGGACGGGACGGGACGGGGCGGCGTGCCGGGGGCTGCGCGGGGCGCGCACCTGCGGCCGGCGGGGGGTCCGGGCCGTTCCGAGCCGTGCCGCGCCGTGCCGCCGGGGCTGCCCGGGGACGCGGTGCCGGCCGGGCCGGTGCGCGCAAACGCCGCCCGTGCGGCGGCGGGCGGGGAGGGGAGGGGAGGGGAGGGGATGCCAGTGCGGAATCTGGTCAGCTTCAAACCATCTGTTGCGAGCGCTCCGGCTGCACTTGCCTCCTTTGTTCTTTCCTCGCCGTGGGCTTGCGCTTCCCCGGAGTTAGTTGCTTGGGCTGTTGCTTTTCGTTGGTGCTTTTTAATTTTATTTTGAAATTATTGTCGCGTTTTCCCTTTTCCTCTCTGGCTGCGGGGGCGGGCGGGCGCAGCGGGCCCGGGTGCCGCAGCGGCGGAGCCCCGGGAGCGCCCCGGCGGCGGGGAGCGGCGGGGCTGGGCTCGTGTCCCCCCGCCGTGCCCGCCCGCCGCGGAAGTGCGGAGCGGCGGGGGACCAGCGCCTTCCCGGTGGCCGCGCATCCGTCCGTGTGCCCGGGGAGCCCTCCCGGCCCCCGCGGCGTCAGGCGCCTCTGCCTGCAGCTGTGGGGGGATCGCAAACATTTACTGCTTGTTTATCCCAGTGTTCCCAGAAAACGGCCGGGCTGCGTTCTCCGCAGTTCTGCGGCGGCAGGCTGCGGCAAATTGTCAGCGGTTTCTTTAGGCAGAATTACCTCGCCAGCCCACTTTCTGAATGATGCGGAGGACGGGCTGCGCGGCGTGTGCAGTCGTCCCGATCAAAAGCGTGAGCCGCAAGTGTCGCCAGATTCCGGGGCTGTATAGCCCGCGCGTTCCGGCGTATGTTCCGCAGATGACAGCGTGCCCGGGCGCTGCGCGCGTGCCTACCTGCGCGCCTCCCCCGCCGGCCGCGCGCTCCCAGCGCTCCGCAGCCGCTGCGCGATCCGCCGCGCGCCCTCTCCCCTAGCAGAAGAAATCCGTGACTCTAAAAATCAGATTAATTTATTTTTACGGCACTCCTGTGAAATCTGTAATAATAGCGAATAGTTCTCAAATTTCTGGAAAAATTGACTCGTTTAAATACTGGCGAGCGTGATCCTAACCTTTCAGGTTTTCAAAATGTCAACTCCAGCATTTTGGGCACCTGTCCAAGCCAAACTGGCGCACCGTAATTAACAGTACGCTTTGGTAGTTTGGCTCTTTGCCTGACACACTCTCCTTGCTTAAAGTAACTTCCACGGTCATTTAATATCCGACAATCAAAAAGCGACACAGGGAGGAATTGTAGGGGTTCTGTGCCCGGTTTTCAGAGGGGAGCTTGTGCCTGTGGGTGACAGATGCAAATGTGCCACGGTTAATATTAATGAACCTCTTTACCCAGTAGCGGAACTGATCACTGAATCAAAGGGCACCGATATTGCTTTTAACGCCCGGAGTATTTGCCCCGCTGAGGTGGATGTTTAGAATAACTGTTTTCTGTTGGAAGTGGAAAAACCCCCTAATTATTTTGAAATAATAAAGCATCATTTCTCCTGTGCGGAGCTTGCTCCCTGAGCGATGGCGTGGGCTGGCCGGGTGGCCCAGCACCTTGCGCTGGTGCAGGGATGGAGGGGTGATGGGCGCTTCGGAGCATCCCGCTGGCCTTATTAAGGGAGGCTCCATCTGGGCCTTTAATTTGTTTCACTGTTTGGTCAGGAAGGCACCGTGGTTTTATTAGAATTTAATGAGGATTAAGCTCCGCTCAACCTTTTGAACTGTGTATCGTGATATTCACTGTTAGTTGGCCTTTGATTTTGCTTTTATGGCGAGCACTGATGCGCAGTGGTTTTCTGGGCTTGGGCTGAGGGGAGGGCATTCCCAGAATCCGTGGCTTTGAAGTACACGACTTTCTTGTTCTCAGGTTTGAATCGTTTTGCTTAGTCCTCTTTGTATTTATAATCACTTGTTGGTTGCTCTAGCTGCTAACAAGCCTGTAGTGTCTGTCCACGACGGTGTGTGAATTGTTCTGAGATAATTTTTTTTTTTAAAACATCTCTAATTAAAATCTAATGGCTTGAATTTAATTAGCTGTCTGCTAAGTGTCTTTTAGGAAGGCCATAAATTAGTGTCATTTAGAATGAAATGTAAAAATTAATTGAAATTATTGTTGGCAAAACTGTGCTATCTGTGTATGTGCATGCTCAGCCAGTCAAGCGAGCTTATTAGAGAGCAAGTTGTCCTTTTAATGCCTCCTGTCATTATCTGGAAGGCAAAATGTTATTACAGATTGTGCCCTCCAGCACAGGCAGAAATACCTTCTTACATGTCTTGCAGTTGAAAATACTTTACGCAGCTGTTTTCTTTTGGCTTCCACACTGAAATTTTTATGAGAATAAAAAGATGAAAGAAACTATTTTATATGTAATTTAGAAAATTGTTTTGGTTATTGGTTTAGTAAATGCTTATGCAGCACTCAAGAGTATGCAACTACTGTATACAGTAAAAAAGTATCTGTGTATTATGAGTTAACTTGTACAGCTTAAATAGTTGTTGATTTACTTTTTCGATAAAACAGAGTTATTTCACATTTGCTGGGACTTCAGTATCTTTTTGAGTATCACCAGCAGCAAAGTGAATATCACCACCAGCATTTATTTGCCCCAAGTAGGAGAGTCGTACCTTACATTTGAGCATTCCCCACGCGACTATTGTCAGAGGTCTCAATGGATTTTGGCCAGCTGCTTTTTCAGATGCATCCCTCGAAGTGAAAGAGTGTGCTTCTGGATGGGAACAAGAGGCCCAGGAACTTGGACGGAGCACCTAGGCTCCTGCCTTGCGCCTTTGCCGAGACAGGAGCACAGCATGGGTGTCTGGCTCTGGCTCTGCCAAGTTCTCTCGCGGCAGCATCTTCAGGGAAAAGAAAACACTGTTAATTCTACCAAAAGAATCAAGCTTAGAGTTCTACCAAAAAAACCCACCAAACCCCCACAAAAAAAAAAAAAAAAAAGGGCAGGCTAACCAGAAAGCCCATGTGGGACATAGTACAGCCAAGGCTGCCGGTAAGGGTCGTCCCGCTGTAGCCCTCTCCCTTTGTGCTGCGCTACTGCCCTGTATCATTTCCACCCTCACACTGCTGCTCGTGAGCCCGTGGTCAGCTGGTTCGGAGATGCCCATCAGAGGGCTGCAAGACTGTAGAAGACCAATGGTTTTGCAAACAGTAATTTTGATTTTTACGTGTCATCGTGGAGTATATCGGTTTACAGCCTTCCTGCCCGCCCCAGCTGTTTCCGTGGTTTTCTGCCTAAATTGGCTTTTTAGAGGGTAGGAGAAGTGTGCGGGGCAGGGGGAGGGAAGTGGTAGGAGTCCTCAGCTGGGGGTAGGTGGGATGGTGGCAGTGTGTGGTGTTGGCAGCTCTTAGGTGGCCCTGTTTGTTTATCTCACTTTCTGTAAGGTTAATTGGCTAAGGTATGAGATCTACTAGGTTTAGGCTGGTGAAGAGTAAGCTGTGACTGGCTGCCTGGGGCTGGTGAGGGGTGCTCCTTGGTGGACAGTTTTCCATTGCTTTTAGCTGTTGCATTGTTTTCCCTGCCTCTGCTAATTGAGTTCTGCAACAATAACTCATTGTAAACAAAGATATGGAAGCATTCATCAGATTATGTTAAAAAATGACTACAACCGTTTCCAAGTTTGTCACCAGCGTATGATGATAACATGGTATAAAGCATTTCAATAGAACTCTCTCCAGCGATGAGGTCTGTGGCACAATAATAACTCATAAAAATAAATGAAGTCTCAATTTCTGAGTTCTAGCTGTGGTTTTTGTGCAGCTGTGCAGGACGTCCTGAAGCTTATAAGTAGTCTTTACTGAAAAATTCTCTTATGATTGAAAATATTTTCATGGAAAAAACAAAATCAATCTTCTCTTGAGGTCTTGGGCAAGCAGAATAATTTACCAAGCAGAATAATTTAGGTTGTTTTTTTTAAAGAGTAGTTGAGCTTATGCATTTTTTTTTCAGAGAAGCAGAAGACAAAGGAGAGAGCTGTAATGACTAATTGGAGACCAGTGTTTTGCTCTGTTGTTGATGTTATTGGAGGAAGAACTGGAGAAATAATAAAAGAATCATTTTTTCATTGTATGTAGGATCTACATACTGTTCTGTCACTGTATATGTACTACTGCTAACTGCAGTATATGTACCAGCTACTTACTGGAGGGGTGGCATGTGGGTCAGTTCCTAATTATTCCCCTCTCCCCCGTTTCTTTTACTACATACTGTATAAAAGTTGTTGGGAAAAGTTCCTGTTCCACAGGTGTGTCTGGTCTGCATCGTGTAGCTGCTGGGGAGGTGATGTGGGTGCGGGCTGCTGCTCTGCGCTGGAAGAGCCAGCAGAGCCTGTTGAGCCCCCCCATGGCTTTGCTAAACCCCAGTCAGTGGTCTCCTCGGGAGCCCCCAGCAATGGGCGGGCAGGTACGCTGGAGGGGCCAGGGGAGCTGGAGCTGAGGAGCTGGTGGTGCTCGGAGCCTGGGGAGCATGTGTGCATCATGATTCATCTCTGGCTGGGTTCAGTACCGAGAAATGCGAGCGTGTGGAATGACTGGCTACAGCAAGCTGGGGTATTTGTCATTTATTTGGGCTAGAATGTGAAGTTTTATGGTTGCCCGTCTAGACTGCAGAAGCGGCAGTGGTGCTGCAGAGCGATTGCTCATCGCCAGGGCCAGTTCAGCTCGGTCTGCGGGGCGCTGCTCGTGGGGTTGCTGTGTGCTATTGTCAGTGTGCTGGTCTTCTGAAAAATAAAAACTTTGGCAGGATGTCAGTCTCTCTTGCCTGAGAAGGATGGCCTTGGTTGGTGCCAGGGATGATTAAACTACAGCAGCAAGGAGAACAGGCTGTTTGCTTTAGAAACTCGGCGGTGGCCCACCTTTTGCTGCAGGGGTCTCTACTTAACGGGCAGCGAGAAGGAACCCTTTGCTCTGTAGCCAGCTGAGAAGCAAAGGATCGTGTATTTACAAAACAATCTTTTTTTTTTTTTTTTTTTTGCACAGAGCAATTGACAATATTTGGCCTGGTTGTGAGTAACACTCTCACTTTTAAAAACAAAAAAAGAAACAGAATCACAAACACAGCATTCTCTATTAGAGAGACTCTCTTCTTAGTCCTCTAGAAAGGCTTTTAATGCCTGGGATGCTGAGAAGAATTTTTGGCCTCACAGTGTGTTTTTCATACTCTTTAACTGAATATTTTTGATATGGGAAGTACAGTTATTTGACACAATTTTCTCTTGCCTGAAGATCCTACTCTGAAAGGATATTTTTTCTTCTGTGCTTCATATTGTGAAGCATGTAAGAGGGAAAAAAACTGGTGAAGAGCAGTGCTCTTACAAGCCCTCTGAAGCATGATTTTGTTTTGTAAGCAGCATTATGTTGCTAATTGTGCTGTTAGTAACATACAGGGAGAGCTCTATGTCACTCCTTGCTCTGCAGAGTAGCAGCTTCCCTTCTTGGTGTGGTTTCTGTCAATTACCGAGGTTTATTTTCCCTTCTCTGTTTAGGTCCTTGCTAAATCTAATCCTTAATGAATGTAATTTTAAGGCCAAGAATGTTATTCCTGCTTTACCCACACATAATGTAATAGGAAGGGCGCTAGAGCATAATTAATTTTATAGCACGTGGCATGTATGATGACAGTGCAAGTCTCTGCTCTTGCTGGTGTTGAGCATTTCTAGTAGGAACGTGCTCCCGTTCCGGAGATGAGAATCACCTGATAAACAACAACTCAAAAGCTTCCCTACTTTCCTTTTCAAGTAATATTTTTATAGTTAGTTACGAGCTCAGGTGAAGCCACTGCTTGCCTCGTTTTTCCTCTCTGTAAACAAGTGAGCACAGGCACCAACAGTTTAAAGAGGAATTGTTTGCTTTCATCTGCTTGTTGAAACGGATACAGAATTTTGGTTTTCTAGGCTTTTCTGTCATTGGGTGCTGAAGGATGGGTACCTGGAAACACCACGTGGTGAGGTGCAAGCTCTTCTTGAGAGTTTTGAGTCGACTTCAGGAAACAGACATGAACTCAGATTTAGGAAGGCTGTGCTCACGGGGCACTTTGCAGCCTGAGCCGATAGTTCAGACAGTGGAAGTAAATGGGTGGTGCTGTATGTGGGGTGGGATGTGAAGAGGGAGACACCACAGTCATTAAAGGCCTGAGCTTATTGCTAAATCTTGGAACATCCAGAATGTTTTTTCTCTTCTGGTATTGCCCCCCTCCCCTTTTTTAATTATTATTTTTTTCTTTTTGCTCCGTGTTGTAAATAGTACATACCATCAGTGAGTACTGCAATCTTCTTAAGCTTTCTGCTCTAAGACTTCTTACTGGGTTGGAAAAACTAGTTTTTTTTATTAGGTTTTTGATTGTTTTGCCTTTCAGTTGTCTCTTCTGCTCATCATCAATAGTTTCAGCCTAATGTTTACTAAAAATAGCTGTGTCTTGATCTTTTAACTGCTGGTTTCACAATTACTCTCCTGACTTTTTAATGTCTGTACTGCTCGACTTTGCATGACAGTACTGTTCCTTGGGAAGGACAACTGTTTTTTTTTTTTTTTAGCAAGTTGGAGAATCCAGTTTCTTTCTTTGGTTGATGGTCTACGCTGCCTTTCTGCCCCATTTAGTGATGTGGATTGTGTGCTCTCACAGCTTTCAGGCCAGACACTTTTCAGTGCGAATTTGTCTTACTGTAGAAGTAGTCTTTTTGTATTTAAATATATTTTCTTTAGCTTTCTGGGGCTGTTTGAACATGAGTGACATGCATAATACAAGTGCAGTGGAAGGGACAAGAGTGGAAGCAACACAGCTGTGCTCTATAAACAGTTAAATATTTTGGAGAGGTGCAGCTACCTTGGATTTCAGATGTTGTATTAAATTAAAGAGAAATACTTATTGTTGTCTCTTGCCTGATCCTGTCTTGTTTCACTGAAACTCAGCTTGTGGCTGTGAACGCAGTGCTCCAGCCTGGAGTCAGTTCCCACTTCTCCTGCCAGTTTCTTTGGGCTTTAAAAAAAAAAAAGGGGGGGGGGGCACTGAAACCAAACTGTTTTATGTTTGAATGTATTTTGGATTTGTGTAAACAGTTTTAATGCATCAAGCTAAATTGGCAGGCTTTCGTAATCCTCTGGGAAAATTGGGAGTTTGAAACCCAGTGGATAAATTAAAGTCACAAATGCTTCTAAGCCCCAGATTTGGCTCCCTACAGGGACGCTGTAAATTAGTTAGGCCTAGAAATGTGGTTTAGCTAAAGTAAATGAAAATACTTTTTCATGAGAACTTTATAATTTTAAAGACAGAAGAGTTGGATTTCTTTATTCTGAGTTGAGGACACACAAACAAGAAAATGGCTATTAACAAGAGAAATTTATCGTTGCTGTCCAAACACAAGAGGTAATGATTTCATCACTTTTTATGGTTTTTAATGAAATTATGACATGAGGGTAGTAGAAACGGGTTTAAAATGCTTGATTTCAGTCAGCAGCTGAGGTAAGCAAGCCCTCACATGCGTGATGGCTAAATTAGCAATCCCAAATATACATAAAATGAATGGTAGAACTATTAGCTTGCTTACGGTTTATTGTATGTTACATTTTTTCCTCTTTTGAGAACAAAAGGAAAATGTCGCTTTTACGTCAGGGTTCTGACAAGCTGTGCGCCCAGCGCTGTGCAGAACAACAGCAGTAGAATGGGCTGTAGTTTGCTTCCTTCCCCCTTATTCAAGACCACAAGCAGACCATGCCATTTTCTCAGGAGGTTTCCTGTTGTGTGTGTTATATGGATCTTGAGTTAATTAGACCTCTGAGTTTCAGTGGCAAGTTCCATTTTAAGAATGGCAGAATAAAGCCTGGTCTTGCAGGTTCCGTTTTTGAGGATGGACGTCACCTCCCCAAACTAACCCGTTCTTTTAGACTTTTTATTATACATCTTACAGTACCTCTGGCTTTTACAACTAATAGACAGACTTTGGAGTGGCTTTGGATTGTAGACGTAATCCTTTAGGTAGGGCACGGCTGACCGAATTCCTTTCCAGGAGCAGTGGATACTGGAAACCTGACTGTGTGGAATGGAAAGAGAAGTGTTGCTGTTAGAGATTTTCTCGTACATTTCTAGTGTGATGTAGGTGTGGTGAAATCATGCTTTTGAGTTGGAGCAGTTCTGAGATGAGTGCTCCACATGTACATCTGGGCTTCCCTGGGAGCAAAGTCCCCTTCAGATGTGTTAATGTGTGTTAGAACTGTGACGGTTTGGGGTTTTTTTTGGATGCAGTTTGACTGAATGGAATTTCAGGAGAGCGTACCTAAAAATGTGCTGCTTGGTGTCTCCAAAGAGAGGTGTGGAAAGAAGGAACCTTGAGTGGTAGGAACTGTAAATTAAACTTTTTCAGTTGCAAGATTCAGAGACGTGGTGATACTTACGTCTGCATAGTATCACTTGACTTTTTTTAAACAAGAACTCTTAACAAGGAGAAAATTACAACTTTGTTTAGCTATGAAATCCTGCATTGAACTGCTGTCGCCTGCTCTCCCAGCATGTACTGTGCAAATGCCATCAGAGGGATCTAGCAGGAAATCGGTGGTTTGTGTGGCTGTCATGCTTGCTCTCTGAACTCTGAATGTGTCTGTTAAAGTCATGAGGCAAGGGGGACAACAATAACCAGCAGCCCAAACTTTTTTTTTTTTTTTTTCTAATAGGATAAGCATGAAAGAGCTGAGTCCTGTTGGCAGGTTTGCAATAGCTGCAATAAGCGCTGCTGTGAGATGGTTTTAGTCTCGGCATGCAGCGGGATAGGTGATGGGGAGGATTTCTGCGTGCCCGTTTTCTGAACGCTTAACATGTGGGATGGTGTTTTTCCATGAAAATGATCTGATGTATTTAAGAAAGATGACTTGTTGGCAGTGCTGTTCCCCAGATTTGGATTTGTTGCTGTATTTTCTATAATCTGTGACCATTGTATTTTCTTGAAGATGCCCAGAGGGGTGAAGGCTTGGTTGGGATGGGGTAAGGCAGCAGTTAGGCTGTGACCGTGCTAACAGCCTGCTTGGTTTTTTGCCTGCCCCAGTTCTTGAAGTGAATCCTCAGTAGAGAAGTGAATGTATAATTACTGTGAATATGTAAGTTGCTTTTGGAAGTAGACACAGTGAAATGCTTAGGAGCTTGATTTATTTGAGTTTATTCTTTACCGTAAAGAACCAGAGTAGTAAGGCCATTTATTTAGCCAGTGTAGACTTGATGATGGTATTCCTGATGTAAATGTGGTTTTCTTAAAGTATTATTTTTGAATTAAAAATGTGTTAGGGGAGATGCTGTATCTGTTAACACTTTTATTTTACATTGTTTTAACGTCTTTTTAATAGGCTGGATCTGCAAAACTACTGTAGCTTGGGCAAGTGTTTAGCCTGAAGCTAAAAAATACTTGAAATCTTGTTCTGAGTTTGGTACATGTGTTTGTTTTCCAGAAAGCTTCCCGAGGGATACATGTATTTTCTGCAGCATCCCTCCCGGCTTGTTTTCCTTTTGTTTCTCACCCGGTACCAGAAATCTGCTGTAGCTGACGTGGCTGAGGACTCTATTTCAGACAGGCCAGGTTAGAGGGAGTAGCAACTGCAAAAAGACACCGTGTTGGTGCAGGGTTTATGGTGAAAGTGGTAGACTGAACGTGTAGTGTGGGGAGTGGTGATGAGGACAGATCCAGTAAGGCAGGGTAATACAGGTATTCATATAATTCCTCATGACTTCAGGTTCTGCCTAGCAGCATAATATTCTTTAATTCTGTAACTAAACCTGTGTTTTCTGGCTTTGGTAATCTAGCAGAGCTGTGTCCTCCAATTTGTATTGTTGGTTTGTTTCTGGTTGGGCTTTCAAAATCTTTTTTCTCCAAGGTAGAGTATTTAGCCTTCATTTATACTTCTTTCAGTTCTGTTTGATTTTTAAAATCCTATGAACATCCACATATGATTGGTATTGTGAAGTGATTGGAAGCTGTAGCTGTGAGTGTTTGGTGGCTTTAAACGAAGAGGTAGGAGATTTGAGATTTTCAGAGTAGCTTTAAAAAGGAAATTGCTTGTTTTCCTGTTAAACATAGAGGAAAATGGGTATTGGGTATAGTAGTAGAAAACCGTAAGCAAATCAGATTCTTGGGCAAAAACTTTTTCTTTTTTTTAGTACTTGATCTGGCTTACTAGTGTTCCATGAGAAATGCAGTATGGCACCATTCCTGTGCTCTTTGCTAGCACAAATGGGTGGTCAGATGCAATCATTGAATAGGTGTGTATCCATATCTATTACTGCTGGTGTGCCTCATCAGTTCTGGAGGTGAACGTGCTCACCCAGTGGGACCAGTCCGGCTGGGTGGCTGGGATGCTCTGTGGATCGTAAGCTAAGGAGTGTCATGGTGTGGGACTGCAGTACCATGGAGGAACAAGGATACAGAAATTAATCAGCCCAGTTCTCTTGTGTGTGAGGGAGTTGGGAACTGCTGGGTCAGGAGCTCTGGTCTCATCCCGTGGTGGGCTTGGTAGGAAACGATTGCAGACCCCAAGTGCGACAGAGCCTCAGGTGGGGCATCTCCAGAATCTACCCAGCACCTCAGTCAGTAATTATGTTACAAATTGATACACATTTGATTTGAAAACTTCCAAAGTGCAGAGAATCCAAGTAATTTTTGTGTGGGATTAACATCAGGCCTCAAGCTTTTCCATGACAGCTGATTTAGTGTAAAGGAAATAGATCAGGGCTTGCAGTCTGCAAATTTATAAACTCTGATGTTTAGAACAACCGCAGCCAAGAACTGAAAAACAATCTGATTTTATTCATGATGTGGAAAAGTACATATTAGAAGTTACTGTTTAATCATAGAATGGTTTGGGTTGGAAGGGACCTTAAAGATCATCAAGTTTCAACCCCCCTGCCACGGGCAGGGACACCTTGCACTAGATCAGGTTGCTTAAAGCCTCATCCAGTAACAAATTTAAATCTAAAATAGACTTCAGTTTTTCATTTTTAGATGCCAGATCTGTATATGTTAATAAGTATTAGTTATTTAAATAATGTTGTGGACGCAAGCTTTTGTTTTAAGATGCATTGTATGGAAAGTACCTGTTTTTAGTTGTAACAGTGCAGATACACCCAGTGAGTTGCTTGACTGGTTATATGTGCTAGCGTTGGAGAGAGGAAGTGGGAAAGATGCTGATGCAGGTGAAGGGAGTTAAATATTCCAGGTAATCTGCATCAATTACTTCTTTAGAACTGTTAAGTACATAGTGTGTGTGGCACAAGAGGAAAAAGAACCCTCCTGTCCTGGTCTTTTGAGCATGACACCTCCATATCTTTAGATTTAGTATGTGCAGGAATCCCACCTGTGAGAGGGGGTAGCTCTTGTGACGCTGTTGTGTGCCCTTCTGGGCTTGCAGACAAACAGCTTTGTCACTGTGGGTCTTGCAATGACTCTGTGTGTGTTTTGGACAGTTGTTTTTTTTTTTTTAATATAAACTTGATGTGTGGTTCTACTTTTCACTGTTGCTGTTCAAGTAGAGAAATTAGACCCTGTGCTTTGGTGCATCTGTAAACAGCCTACTAAAACCTCTATTTAAAAACTATTTCCTACCGAAATCCTAACCCTACTTGGCTTTTCTGTTTCTTTGTCTGTGCCAGGCCAGCAATGTGATGTATGACATGAACATGCTAGTTTCCACTTACCTGGTTCTGTGTGCCCTTTCACAGTAAAACTGCTGACCCTTTCCCCAAGGAAGAGCTTAGAGCTGTGGTCCAGGTGGCTGTGTTGCTTTGTGTCCCTGTTGGAAGCTGAATTCCAGCCCCGTGAGAACCAGGGTGGAAGCTGGCTGGAATTCATAGGAGATGCTGCGGTCCTTCTGCAGCGGAACCCACAAAAGGCACTTGTGAACCTTGAAGAAGTGCTGAGGATGCTGGCAGGAAAATGAAATACATGTGCAGGGTCTGTAAATGTATTGCCACAGTAACTTTGGTGCATCGGATTGGCAGTTGTTACCGATCTCTGATCTTGGTGTATTGCAGAATGGTTTCTTCTGAGTTGCGTATCTTGGTTTGCATTAGTAAACACAGGTTGCTTTTTCATTGGGATAATTTGTCAGCGAGTTGTATGTTATTGGGCGGGATTTCAGCTGGCATCCTATTGTCTGAACTGCAATGAGAGGTCTTTTTTGACATCAAGTCATCCGAGCCTTGAACAGATTTTTGATCATTCCTTTTGTGTGTGTGCACCAAGCTTGTGGTTCTGCTGCAGAAGTGTTTGTAGCTGTGTAGAGTGTTTAATTGGAATTTTAATAGTCAAGCGTTGAAGTGGCCATTGGACTCAAGCATGAAGAATGTAAGCTGTTTAATACTGTGTGAAGGTATTGCAAAACACGTGGATGTGAAGGCGGCGAACTGTGCAAGTAGCAAGCAGTGTCTTTCTGTGTACCTGTGGAAAGCCTCGTACGTGACCTGTCCCGGAGTGTGGCTGGAGCTGTGCGTGTGGAGGCTCTGGGCTGCTGGATGAGTGCTGCTGTACGTGTCTGCTCCGGACCCGGGGTGCTCGCCTGGGACCGGCAAGGAATTGTTTTGTGAGAGGGAGGAAGTTGCTCAGTGCGTTGAGCAAGAGAGTGTCTCTGGACGAAGTACGAACGCGCAGCAGCCCCTCCCCAGGGATTATTCAGCATTTTTTCCTGTTGCTGTTACAGGGGGCTCGGACCATTGATACCCATCTGTTTCCTCCTATTTATTTGTCAGATCTTCCTATTTTAAGTGGTACTGCAAGGCTGGGCCACCAAGAGTTAAACATCTGTCCTTTAACATATTTATGGGTTGTAAACTATGCGTTTGAAATTCTGGCTGTGCTGAAGTCCAGAATAATAAAACCAAAAAATGTCCTGTTAGTGCTGATGCTGCAGATTTCACTTTCTGTGTCCCTGCCCTGCAGAA
Organism: Falco punctatus; assembly: GCF_963210335.1. NCBI lineage: Eukaryota > Metazoa > Chordata > Aves > Falconiformes > Falconidae > Falco > Falco punctatus. Next base: position 21,279,630 of record NC_137592.1, on the reverse strand, counting down.
GACCCTGCTTCTGTCCTTGTCCTCCTGCAGCCTGGTGGCCTCTCCTGTCCCTGCTGGCCCCAGTGGCGCTGAGCATGGCTCCGCTGACCTGAGCCTTGCCCGTGCGGGGTGGGGGCTGGGGAAGAGTAAAGAGGGAAGGTGGTCTGAACGCCAGGTAGGACTTGACTGACTTGGTCATCCTCCCTTCTACCCCCCCAGCATACCTAAATACAGTGATCTGAAACCTTCAGAAATATGAAAATGAGAACAGGTGTTTGTGTGCTCTCTGGATATCAGTTTGGTTATTGCCTGGCTAAGTAATAGAGGTGTGTGTGTAGGTGTATTTGCTAATATGCTTTTAATTATCTGCATTTACGTAATTATTTGCACTAGAAATTTCAATTTCCTGTTTCTATAGCTGTAGCTGCTTTACCAGCAGAAGGGCTTTAACTTGGCTGTTGGTTTTGTGAATTAATGGCAACATTTGCTGTTTGCTTTTTATAGACCACAGAGGGCGTTTTTTCAAAGCTATAGATAAAACAACAAAGGGAATTGCAAGAAAGCAAAAGGGAATTGACAAGAAAGCATGCACAGAGTGTTTGCAGCATATAACGTGTATTTATTGGTATGTGCAGATTTGTGTTTGATAGGGTCACTTCCATCTGCCTTTCAGCCTTTAGTTGAAGTTAATTTAAACAGATATATTTTGAATGGGTTTCGTTTCTAGAACTAAATTTCCAGACTCTGGTATGTGCATGTATACACACACCCTGGTTTTATTTAAAGGGCCTGAAGTCTGACCTTTTCTAGCTCCTAACTGAACATTTCAAAGAATGCCATTAGAGTTTGTTCTGGACCTGGTAATATCTTACAGTTTCAGCATCATCTACTACAGGGCTTTTTGACTTCTACAGAAACTGCGTTAAATCGTTACAAAGTGTTCCTATAATCTCATTCTTCAGTTGAAACATTTCTATTATGTTATATAGCCCTACTTTCAGGTACTTTATGTATGATTAATAAATATTTTAGTTTCTTTTCAATATTACCGGGTCTTGATTATGTCATGCATTGCAGTATATATTTTGGTTTTGCAAAACTTTAAGCTAGCTTTGAAGTAGCTTTTTTCCTCTTTGCTATATTGCTGTTTACAAGTCTTTTGCATACAATACATGGATTAAAACTCAAATATCATCAAAGTTAAACTAATGGGCAAGTAAAAGAAGATAGAAATCTTTTCTAGAAGGAAGTAGTGACTTGCCTAAGATGAACAAGAAGCTACATTTGGCAAACAACTCTTCTGTACTATCCTATGATCTGTGTATGTATTTTTAGAAGAAAAATGGGTAGGGTTGATGTCATATAAGAGTTGCCCCTCTTCACTCTTCTTCATGAGCTTAATTACCCTGGGATGTTCTGGACTCTTGAGTGGCAGTACTGGCTGAACAGCCTTGGGTACCGGCTTCTGCTTTTGAGCTGCATCATTCTCTGCTGTGGAACAGGGGTGCAGAAATCACCATTCCATAGCAATTTTAATCATCTGTTTCATCGGCTTTGATGTGTAGGTGTTAGTGTCCCCTCTTCTGTGCAGTGCATAGTACGTGTTGTATCCAGTGTTTTCCTCCAAGCTCCATGATGACTGTAGCTGGTTGGTGACCTTAAGCCACATGCTACCCATGGGCACCATCCTGCTGGGAGGCAGAGCTGGGTCCCCACTGGAGTTTGGGGTAACCCATCTGGGGGAGAACCCTTCGCTCAAGATGAAAACCATCGCTGCAGCTGTTTGCTAATCCCACTGCACATGTGGTCCTGAGCAGTGCCTAGGGAAGCTGGAGATGGGCGGTGTGACAGCAGAGCCTTAAGTGTGCTTGCATGAAACAGGGGTAGTGTTAATCATCAGGTATTAAGTGCAGTTACGGCTTGCTGTGAACAAGCAGCATATTGTAGTAGGGAAGGAAAAGGCAGATACCTGCCCCTGGAAGAAAGGCCTCTAAATCGGGGGCTGTGGGAGCCACCCTGGTCTACCCTGGGCAGTGTCACAGGGATGCTGACAAGCTGGAGCAGTGCTCTGCAGAGCATGCCCTCTCCCTTCCTGTTGTGTTAGGCTGCCATAACATGTGCTCCTCACGATAAATACCTAGGTTGTCCAACCCTATATAATTCTGTAGAACCTTCTCTCCCTGGCCCTTGAGTATCTATATGGATGTTTTATGTGTTTTTTTGTTTCTTTGTTTGTGTGTTAAAACTTTCGTTTCTTGGAAAATACTGTTTTCTGGTTTTCACTGACTGCTATTGAACTTCAATTTTTTGCCGAAAGTTTATTGAGGTGGGTCTTGAGTATTTTTGCTGGTTTTAGAAGCTGCACTCTGATCCCCCAAGAGGAGGTGGGGAAAGGTGCTGGTCATCCTGCTGGTATACTTTGCAGCAGAGAAATATGGTACTGTGGTCTTCCTTTGCAGTGCTGCTGCACTAGGGAGAATGGTGGAGGTGACATCAACTTAAAGTTGATTTTTATGCATTAAAAATACATGAATGGTGAACTGGGGAGGCCATCCGTGCTTTCTCTGACTGGTACCTCGTGGATTCCCTAGCCCCAGCTGGTGACTGCACTTCTGTTGATGCCCCTGGCTTGGGGTCCCCAACCGTGTGTCCCCGACCCTGTGGTGGTGACAGAATAAAGCCATCCCTCAAATCTGGGGGCTGCTGGGGCATGCAGACAGCAGGGCTAGCACAGCCCTGCTCTGCAAATAGTTCTGTTTGTCCACATCTAGGGGTATGCAACATGCCCCCCTTGTTCTCCTGCTGCCCTTTTAGTTATCATAGGCTTTTTTATGTCACGTCAACCTTTTTCTAACCTGTGCCCTCCTCAGATGCTGACTTTGGTTTCAGCATTATAGAAGCTATTTTCTGTCTCCTGGAAGCAGCTGTTAGAATAGGTTTTAGCATTTAACTTCTTATTCTTGAAATGGAAAACTGAATCATGTTGATGCTCTGAGAACTTGACGTGTGGCTGGGCTACTTCCAGGGAGCTTAGAGCAGGAGGGTGCTGCTGCTGCTGCGCGGTACTGGCTGTTCAGTCCAACGAGGATCTTCTAACAAGTTCTCTTCTAACAAGAACCATCCTTCTTATTAAACAACATGATGGCAACCATAAGGCTTTCTTCTTTCCCTTCTTCCCTTCTTCTAATTTTGCATGTGTGTTTATGTACTAAAAGCATCAGGAAGACTATTTTCCATGCCAGTGTAACACTGAAAGTGGGTAGATTTGTACTTGTTATTAAGGACACTTTAATGAATTAAGAAAATGTTTTGTTGATGTTGGTAAAATAGACTCCAGGCGTTCCTGAAGGCTCTTAAATTTGTGGGGTTTTGATGTTTGGATTTTTGGGTTCTTTTTCTTTTGTTTGCAGAATGGTTAATGTATTTTAAAATAATTAACTATGGAAGTATGACACAACTTGTTTTTCCAAAATAGAGCTACGCTTTTGTAATATCTAACATATAATCTTATTTTAGAAGTATTTACATTGGAGAAGAGGTGGGGTTTTTTGTTATACTGTAAGGGATGCTTCACTACTTTGTTAATCATTACGGTTTGATTATTTTGTTTGATGTGTGACTCATTTTTCCAAGGACTTTTATGGCAGCAATTATACACATACAACAGGAAGCCTAGAAAGAAGTGCAACATCAGATCACTGAAGGTTCTCTGCTCCTTTTACAGATGATTTTTATATTTTATGGTGGCAAAGTTAATGATTTCTTGCTGTGCGTCTTCTGTTCCACATGCATAGTGTATATCATGTCTGCCTTATGACTGGATATTTCTTGAACCCACATGTGCCAACATAATTAGTAGGAAACTAGGGTTTTGTAATCAAACACACGGTTGTACATAAGTGCTTTCCAGTGCTGCTGCTTTTGTTGATATAAGAAGTGACCTGTAGTAGCCCTGTAGAATAGTTACAATTATGAAGAGGTAGTGCAGCTCTTCAGCTACATAGTGTGATCTTGCTGTTGCTATAGGTGTTCCTCTATAGTCACTGCATTTCTCTCTCTGCTCCCTTTTGAGGAAGCCTTAGGGAGAAGCTGCAAATTGAACAGTTCAGCTATTTCCTAACTACCAGTGAAAGGTTAGTTTTAGTTTTGAGGCAGTATTTGTAGTCCTTTAGTAGGTCGTTGCTCCTGCCTGCATGAAAACATCACTAAAAGTGTTGGTGAGGGCAAGCCGGTAGACTGGAGTTCTGGTTGTGTTCTCACTGCGTTCCCTCCTCGGGCCACAGGCGATACGCTGCCGCCTTTGGGACCGTGCTCTGCTCCGTGTGTGTAAACGCATCTGCACGGTACCGTGCTGTGCCGGACCCGGTCTGGAGGTGCTCTCGGAAACCTGTGGCTCGAGCCACGTGGCTCGTGGGGCTGCGCTGGGGGACGGCAGTGGGCTACCCAGTGCCATTCAAGGAGCAGGCTCCCCAGTGTTGCTCTCTTGCCTTGGGGGGAAAAAAAGGTCATTAAATTATTATTATTTTTTCCTCATCCACTTTTATAAAACTTCTTCAGGTGAAGACTGCCCCCAAGTGCAGCTATTACTCAGAGGCATGAGAAAAATGAAAAGTGAGTGCTTGAGGCCCCAGTAATATCTGGTATAAAATGTTTAGGATCAGCCGCGTGCGCATCAGCATGATAATGGGTACATTTCTGCAGAAAGTCGGCTAATTAATGATTTGGGTTGCCAGGCTAGGTGGTTTACCTCATGGTAACTGCTTTCTTGTGTGTCCAGGGGTGGTGGCAGCAGTGACTCTTCAATCTTTTCAGTCATGCTGGAGAAGCCCTCCAGCCTTTCTGAGGAATTTGAGATGCTGAGCCTTGCAGGCTCAGCTTTGCCTTCCATGAGGAGCCCAGGTGCAGGAGGTGGCACCAGTGCCATCTCTGCTGCCTTTGGCTTCGGTGGATTGCTGTTAGCGGCTGTATGGGAGGTTACCGGGAGGAGCGATCTGGCATCTCTGGAGGACAGAAGACGTGGGTCTTGGAAGCGAGTGGGCGAATGGTGGTATGAAACCTTGGTTTGGAAACTGTAGAGAGAGCACTGTGCCTTTGCCAAAGCGTCTGCTCCCCCATTGCAAAGACCTGTCTGTCTCCATTGTGGAGCTCCTCTCTGCCAGCCTGGTGGAGCTGGTTCACTTCCCACCCCAAAGGTGAAAATAACCTCCTTGGGGCACGGCTCCGGGGCTGATGCTGTGAGGGAGGAAAACCTACTTGCTGTGGTGGTAGAGCAGTTGGGGAGCCAGTTGGATGCAGGTGAACATCCTTGTTCCTCTCTCCAAAACCTAGCTTTTTTTGCCCTTCTGCTCCTTTTCTTCCACTTCTTCTCTTCCTTTTCCTTGTCACACCATCCTCAAAGAAGGTGTGTGAAAAGAGTCCAGGTGTTCCCATCTTGGGAATGGGTTTTCCTTTCCAAAGCCTTCTGAAAAAGGTGAATGTGTAGCATTAGGCTATGTCATTGTGTAATTTCCAAAATCATATTTAAACAAATGTATTACTGTTTTTTTGAACTGAGCAAAACCCAACCTTCAATGCAGCTAATGATATAATGATCCCTGTTGATTATCATTATTTGTCTAGTTCTCCTTATTAAGGTAGTTATATGTTCCAGATGACAAAATATATTTTAATTTGGTTTTACTGTTCCTGTGTGTTAAAAGAAAAAGAGAAGCTGACCTAATTCAGCCTTTTAGCATGTATATGTTTTATGTAAATGGCCTCAAATTAATGAATTAATAACTTTAACTTAGTATTTAGTTTACAAGACCAGATTGCAAGCTCCATATTCTAAAACGAGCACGTTGTGAGGCAGCTAATCATAAGAAGGGCAAATAAGTATCACATTACAGAATTTTTCTACATTAAAAATACGACCATATGTGCCTTTGAATAATTCCAGATGGAAGGCTGCTGGTTTATAATTTGTTGTTTTGGATTTGAGTGCGTCAGAGTTCTTTCTGGTTTTTTGTAAACAGGTCGATCCATAGGTATGTTACAAGCAGAAGAAAACCATGTATTTGGTTTGCAAGGTGTGTAAATCTAAACTTTTCACCTATTCATTCTCCTTTCCCACCACCCAACGTTTTGGTTGCATAGCGAGCTATCAGGGATGTGTCAGCGTTAGGTTGGTTGTATAGACCTTTACGTATATTATCATTATGTAGTCCCTGAGCGATCACATTTTACAGTACAATTATTTTTTTAATATGTATTTTTAATAAGCATATTCAGATGCTTATCAAGAGTGTTCCCAGAGTGAATGTGAAACCTTTCAAATAAAAAGGTAAATATTTGAGAAAGTTGCAAACCTCTGAAAACAGCATTATAAGGGAAATTGGTTTGCAGCCTTGGCTCTGGCTGCAGCACTAGTGCACGCTGCAACTGCTTTTGGGAGAAACATACTCTGAGAGCTTGCCAGCTTATTCTCTAATGATTTCTTTCTTAAAAAATATATAAAAAAAGGAGTATTTTATCAGATAATTTTAAAGACACTTTTTTAACAAAAGCAACCTTGGAAATAGGTGTAAGTTTGGTTCATGTTGTCAGAAGCAGTGGTTACACATCCCATCTCAGTATCTGCGGCTGTACATGATGAGGTGAGAAAAATGCAGTTTTAGGTTATAGTTAATGAAGTCTTAATTGTTCCTGTATCTGAGGTCACTTGGGACTCCGTTGCTTCAGGAGTGCTTTGTAGTAATCCTCTAGTGCTCTTACCCTCCTGCCCTGAGCAACTTGATCGTTCTTGATACCCGTGGGGAATGCCCGAGTCATGTTTCAGGTCCTTATCTTCTTGTTTTTTATTCTTCATGATAAGGTACAAGGATATCCCAAGGTAATTCAGGATGATCATTGCTGTTCTTACTATGTGTGTCTATTTCTGTTTTCCTTGGGGTTTTTTATTTGTGACTTCCTCACGTGGTTTTAACAGTATTTTGTAAGTCAGTATTGTAGGAAATAATAACTGTACCTGTGTCAGTAGGTTATTTATTTTTAGTTTCACTTAGAGCACCACATGGGGTCTGTGCATGACCAACATAGATGACAGGCTTGGCATCAGAAGCGCCTGTTCTAAGTTGGTTTTTCATCTTCAGCCCTCCCTTGTTTTATTTCTGCTGCCACAGTCCAATTTCTGGAGTTTAAGGAAGGCTATGTACTGTATTCACTCCATGGCAGGGGAAGGTGTAGGATTTAGTCTTGGCCATGACAATTACAAAGTCAGAATCTCTGGAAAACTCATTTTCATGGCTGAGAACTTTATCCTTCTTTTACTACTTCTTGGGGCTAAAAATATTGTTTATTGATTGCTCGGGAGTCATGTGTAGTATAAAATAGGACTTTCAGAACCTTGTGGCTTTTAAGCCTTTATAATCTTGCCCCAATGACTTTCAGCTGGTTGTTAAGACGCTCCTCACGTGCTTTGGTGAGGTATTAGCTGTTCGTGTCTGCAAACTGTGGGTCTCCTCTATGTAATGCAGGAAAACAGGGGTTTGTGATATGTCCTTTTTAAGATAAATGTAAACACGGATTAGATGTGAATGTTTTCTAAAAATCAGATCAATTTCAACCCATGTTATGAGTATGTGGGATTTAAGGGAAATCATCTTGATTACTCGAGAAGCATCATCTTTGTGGAAAAGTGGAACTTGAGTAAAATAGTTTTGGGAGTACAGAACCTACTGTACAGTGCTATTTCTGAAATTCTGCTAGGAAAGAGGCCAGGATTAGAAGGAGAGCAAAATTTAGCAGTATGGAGGACTAGGATTGCTAACGGTAAGCATTTTCTCATGCTCGTGACTGTACCATTTTTACACAGCAGTCTTCTAAAACGTTCAGAGGAGGGGTAACGTGATAATGCCTCTTTGGGCTCAAGTACTTCTGTGGTCGTCTTTATCTGTGGTTTAGACTTTTTTTTTGGTTTGAATTCTGTATTTTAGAGGGTTTTGGCACTTTTCTATGTGAAACCTTTGCCCAGACCTTTCAACATCTTAGGTGAGAGAGTCCTGTGCAGCTAGATATTCTTGTTGACTGGCTTGTATCTCACTTGGTGTTTAAGTTTAAACATGTTCACAAACCCTTGTGTATAAGGAGAAAGGTATATTTCCCTGCAGTTGTTTTGAGAAACCGAGGAATGAATGAGCTTTTGCAATATTAGGCTTGTTTGTGCAGTGGCTGTTCTAAGAACCCCCTCAGAAATGCTGCCTTGCGAATGAAATCCTACCTACTGTTCGATTCATTTTGGAATTAAAGACAACTTATTTGGTGAGCAGTTCACCTGGAACACTTGACGTGTAAGGCTGGTTCATGTGTACAGTGTGATGTTCTTTGCATGCATTTTTGTATTTTTAAACAGCTGATGTAGCAGCAGTGAGGCACCATCTGGCATTTTGTTAAGCTCAGTGATCATTCTCCTCCATCAGGGTTTCAGGAGGATGCTGCTGCCCTACCCACCAGCAGCTCCCTCTTCTCTGGGGACTCCTTTTTCTCCTATTTTCTACAGTGCCTGTGGGATTCAGCCGTTCAGAAGCATTTGTTCAACTTGTTTTGTGAGGTGACAGGATTTTTGCTTGAGAGTAAGGAGCCCTTGAGCAAAACTGTCTCAAGCTGAGAAAATCTGCCAGCGTGTGCCCTGGCTAGGGGCGGGAGGCTGGTGGGGGGTGTGGGTGCACCGAAGACCTTGGAGTAACATGATAGAAACAGCGTTTTGGAGCAGAAATGTGTAGATTGCTCAGTTATGTCAGCACCAATTTTCTGTGCAGAGCGTAAGGAAGCTGCTGTGGGGTGGATGCATAGACACCTTGAGAAGTGGCTGAATCGGTTATATTTGGTCTTTCTACAGAAATTGCCTTTGGGTAGAAAGTGGGCATGAAGAGCACAGGCCTATATGGAATTAATTTGCTGGAGCTGTGGAGAATTAAGACTTGGAAAAAGGAAAGGGCATGCTGTAATGGGAGGTGTGGTTGGCATCCCCAGCATATCCTTCTGCACAAGTGAACGGTGTTCCTTCAGGTGAAATGTGGGCTAGCGCAAAAGGCAGCATTATATCTCTAAAACACTTAAAAAGTAATATGCCACACAAATCTACGTAAAACTGAAGGTGTATGGAGGAGGGGATGCATTAGGAGCTATTACACAGTGTTGTCAGTGCATTTCTAGAGGTGTCAGAGGTGACTGACTGACTTTAAGGATGAAATATTAACTGAAGAAATACCAAACATTATCACAAATAAGACATTCATGCTGTCCTCTCCTGCAGAGCAAAATTTGTTATGAAAGTATGGACTTTTTGAATATGTAGTAATTTTTGTGCTATGCATAGTGTGTAGTCTCACTTCTGTAGTCAGGGATGCCACAGGCAATTGCAGTAACCTAAATGTGTTGAAGGATAAGATGATGCATTGCATAAAAATCCAGAGTATTGTTGAGTGACAGGACTTTGTGATACAGTTAATTTCTTCTCTATGAAGAAATTACTCAAAAACATTACTCAAAAAACATGCCATGGCTTTTGGCACAGATATGTTTATAAACGCAGAGTATTTGGTCTGAAAGGTACCTTTTGTTTACTTTGATTTTCTGTATGGGTGTGTTTGAAATTTTTAGTTTGAGACTACTGAAGAGGAAAATGGTAGGCATGTTCTTGATTCTGTAAAAAGGTGGTGTACCAGAGTAAAACTGATAAAAAGAGGAGCTGCAACTGTTTAAAAATTACCTGTAGGCAGGTGTTCTCAGGTTAAAATCCTTAAATGTGTAAAAATGTACTGTGAAATGTTTCATATTTTTGTTTCCCTAACTGGATTAGACAGTGGTTTCTCCAACTTTTTTTGGTAGTCTAGTTTGTTTACTTTAATTGTCCAAATAAGAAAATCTTGAGTGACATAAAGAGACCACTGGGGACAAAAGGGTGCAGCTGTACAATTGAGTCTTCTTGCTGTTTTTGTAGACGCCTGTAAACCTCTAATCTGTATAACCTTCCTAGTTTAATGAACCGTGATACCAATATTAGTTGTGACTACATACTTTCTTCAAATGTCTAGGTGTTTGCTCAGTTTTTCTCTGTTTTCTAAATGGGTTAACTAGGTGTATCTGTTTAAATCCTGCATTTCTGATGTCATGCCATCTCGAGTCGTGAAGTGTGTCTTGTTCGCTTAGACTGCATTTTTGTAAATGACACTTGACAAGCCAGCACAGGAATTTACAAACTGGCCGGTAAGTGTTGGCATCTTCAGTCACTGATCAAACTCTGCCATAGTTGCGCTCTCTAAGCATTTTAGTTTTCCGAGGGTTTTTTCCCTTTCCTTTACATCTTTTCGTATAGAACTTATTCTTTGCTTGTTAGCTGATTTGCAGCCATATGTTAGTTGGGTTATTTTTGTGTTTATTTCTTTGCAACCAAGGAGCTAGCAAAACCTGTTGGAATTAACCTGAGAGATGTGCAAATACACATTATTGATGTATGTGGTTTTACTTTACCACAATGTGATGCTCAGAGTGTTAATTCGCAGCTCTGCAAGAATGGTGAATTTTAAGCATTTAACATCTTTCCTGTGTTTTTGACAGCATTCCTGTGCTACCTATCCTGTGCTACAACACATTAAAATGCACTGCTTTTGTCAGATGTCTCAGAAGACTTAGCATTTTGGCCAGTAAAACAGGGAATCTTCTACTGAAATAATTTTCCCCCTTTTCCATTTTTTTGGTGGGTTTTTTCCTTTTCTTACATGTATGCATATATAAATTGCACCCAGCATAGTAACTCTTTGTACATCTCACGCAGAAACTCTTACAAGAGAGGCTACATTTTCCAAATGTCAGATTTGACATTCTTACTAATGGTTGAGTACCCTCTCTGCAACGTGTCTCAACCTCTGTTTTTTAATTACAGACCTTTTAGTGCATAACCTCCCTAGTATTTCAACTTCTAAAGTTACTTTAATCCAGAACTGGTCACCTCGGTCTCCTTGATTTGCTTGTGGACTTCTTGTTTGCAAATACCTGCAACTTTAAGCAAGGTGGAGTGAGTGAATATATTTTTTTGGCAGTGTAGTGCTGGACAGTCCTGTTTTCTTTTATCTCCCTTCCTTCTCCCTCCTCCCTCAGGCGATTAGTAGAAACAGAATTCTTCAAAATAGTGGTTTTGAAATGAAAATAGCATTTTCAGCAGAATAGATGAGGTCTGTCCTTGTCACTACAGGAAGCAGGAGGGTGAGTGTGCATGAGGTTATTACTGGCGCTCATCTTGTCTTCAGGTTCTACTGGCACCTACATTTTTCACCCATGTAGGTTCCCCTTATTTGTTTCACCTTAATAGGAAACCTAAACTAGGGCCAGATTCCAGTCTTCAGAGTAAATTTAAGTTAGTCTCCTAAAGCTAACATGAATTTAAGTGACACACGGTGTCTTAATTATATTTATTAGCAAAAAGCAATAATTATTTCTATGTGTAGACTGGTTTCACATTCTTCAGAATGTTGGTGTACTTCCGTCCGCTCCCAACTTAAACTGCCAGATGCTGAAACAACCAGCCTCTTACCCTGTTCTCCTTAGCAGAATTTCTGTTGTGAGGACTGTCCACCAACGTGAATCAAAATTGTCACAACAGACTTCACTGAAGTCTTTTCAACACATGCAACAAAAGCATAGCAGGCCAGGTCCACTGCCCTTGATTGTTATTGATCCTTGTTGTTAATCACTGCCCTAGTGATTGACATCAGCTGAATTTCTGGCCCAGCATGTCCAGCACTCCCAGTTCCCAGACATAGCCGTGGTGGCTCTGAGACACCAGGAGGACGCTTATCTGGAGGGCGGTTTGCTGTGTCAGTTACAGAAAACCTGTTTTCCCTGAGCTGTTTGTTACAGACTCTTTATTGTGACTTTGGCTAGCTATCAGATGCTTCTGTCTAAACAGAGAATTTTCCTCACCAGGTTTTTCTTAAGATGTTCTGCAGTGAGACACCTCTGGCTGAGACAAACACACACCTAACACCCATTTTGATAGCGACAGCAGGATTTGTTCAAATGCATTGATAAATCAGTCTTGGGATTGTGACTTCAGAGTAGGTTCTAGTGGGAGTAAACCAGTGGATGGTGCCTTGAAGAAAATTTCCATTTCAGAGCTCTTGTCTTTTGTCCCAGATGTTCGTTTCCCTTCAAGCCAAGTCTGTGCTACCAGCATCTGTACTACCTGTGTCTGTTGCTCAGGGCTGAGCAGGAAAAAGCTGTGATCTGCTGTATTTAAGGTAGAAGTCCTTACGTACAGGTATGTCAGGAAGAACATGTGTTTGCATTTCTGGGTTTGGGGTTTTTTCTTCCCCTTCCCCTTGAGTTTTGACAGCATTTTGGAGCATCTGCTGACAAGGGTATGTCAAAAGACTGTAGAGTAGTTATCTTCTATTCTTGCCTTTTGATTGGCAGTGCGTTTTGGCTTGCTGGTTTATTACATTTGTAATCCTATACCACGCATGCCCTCCTAGAATAGATCATAGAATCACTGGAAAATGTAGGCTGGAACCGCTGGAGGTCATCTGGTCCAACACTGCCCAGCCCTGGCAGTGCTGGCTTCAAAGATGAATCGTGTTACTCAGGGTCTTGCCCCAGTTGAGTTTTGAATATTTCCAAGGAGGGAAAGGTTACACCTCTGAGTACAAAGGAAAAAAAAAAATAATTGAATTGAGAATAGTGAAGAGCTAAAAAGAAGGTGGTTGAATTGGAGTTTCCTTTCTTGCAATGTGTGGTGGTTGCCTCCTGCATGCCCTTCACACTTCTGACTAGTTTGGCATGCTTTTCTCTGTAGGCCCTGTCCCACAAGGTAGTGAGGAGTAGAATTGGATCCTGCTAGGCTTTCCTCTAGGTGAGCCCAGTTCTTGCATCCTCTGGTCATACACAATGTGCTGCAGCCTCCTTATCATCTTCATGGCCCTCTGCTGCACTCGTTCCAGTTGGCCAGTCTCCACTGTACTGGGGCCCCCCAGACTGGATATGTGTCTAGGGGTGACCCAGAGTGGAATAATCATTTGCATTGGCCGCACTTCTGCTCATACAGCCCAGTGTGTGGTCAGCCTTGGTTGCTGCAGGGGTGCCCTGCTGATCCCTGCTCAGGTTGTCCACCTGCATCCCCAGCTCCTCTCTGCTGGTCACCCCAGCCCACAATGCTGCTGGGTAACTGGGATAACAGGATAACTGGGGTTATCCTGGCTCTGCTGCAAGACTCTCTGTCTTTCTGAATATTGTGGGACTTCTGGCAAGCCAGTCCTCCCCCGGTTTGGTGTCATCGCAAACAGGGTGGGGGTGTGCCCATCCCACTGACCAGAGGAAGCTGTGCTGACCTTGGTGCTGACCCATGGGGGACACCACTGGAAATCACCTGCCAGCTGGACCATTAGACCATTTGTGGGTTTAAGGGAAATACGTGAGCAGTTCTAGGGGAAATACATGACAGTAAAAGCACGGGTGGAAATCAGCCACCAGTTGGGCCATTGACATTTGGTCCAGACCTGTTAGACCACAAACGCTGCATTGGAAGCCTGATGATCCAACTTGTTCCTCACCCAACCTCTAAAAATGATCATGTATCATCTTTTCTCACCCAATCCTTATGTTTCAGAGATGCACATTTAATAAACAGATCAGTGGAAAGCTGAACAGTGGAACAGAAAATTGTTTTTATTGTCAACTTCTAAAAGTGCATCACTGCTTTTGAGAAGGAATTGGGAATTGTTTGTTAAAAGGACAGAGTGCAGCAGATGAACTATTTATTTATTTATTTATTTATTTTAACCAGTCTGTATTTGTGTGGAAGGTGTACATTCAAAGTGATTTGAACTGGAAAGAAATTAAAGGGAGAATTGCAATTGGTCTGAGTTAATTTGATACAAATTTACATTGTTTGAACTTTATTGCACTGGTCGCATGTGGAGGACATTTATGGGAAAAGCAATTGAGGAAGCGTGCTTTTAAGGGAAATACTTGACAGAAAAACCACAAAGTATCAGGGAGGGTTCAGCATATCGGAACTATTTTTGAATTGTTTTTGCTTTAAATTCGCAGAATTTTTAAGATATCTTTCTGTATGACTTATGTAAGATCTGGGAGACACTTTTCTGGAGCTGGTGGCAAATTGTTAGCCAGAATTTGTTTTGTACATTTTTCTTCATCTGAAAATGAACCTCACTTTATTTTGAATAACCCCAAGGCCTGTAAGCAGGCCTGTCCTGAAACACTTTGAGTTCATCCAGGTGCAGATTTGTTTTTGTTTTTTCCCCTAAGTGTTGATACAATTAGTTTGAAGGTTATAATAAAACTGTGTAACACTTTCTCTCCAAATAGCTCTTTTAAAAAAGCAAACAAAAAACCCCAAACCCAAAACAAAACAAAAATCCTAAGAATTCTTGCAATGAACTTGGAAAAAAATTCCAGATATGAATTTATACAGCTGTGAATGGTACTGGAGATACTGACTTGTCAAATATAAAGGTGACTGGAGATGCATTGGCCTTTTATTCTTAGACACTCGAGTTTGCTGGAGGCACAGAATAAAATCATGGTCTATTGCTTAAGATGCTGGACTGATGCCAGCAGTAGTACTTACAATAAAGCGAATGCCTTCAGTTTTGAGTAGAAGCCTGTTTGGCATACCTTGAGGAGTAGTCACTCTCCTAAAAATAATCTGTTGTCAAATATAGGGAAAAAGTGAGAGCTGTCAACTTGTAGCCTCATTTACCTGATGGAAGATGTGTATTTTTTATGTTTATTATGTTAAGTTTTTATTTATTGTTATAACTTTTATTATTATTTCTTTTCATTGTTGACAATGGAAAGCGTGTTTTTTGTTTGTTTTCCCCCCCCTCTCTACATGTTGCCTGAAGCTCTTCTGTGGTTGAATGTGGAACTGGGCAGTGAGCTGTGCCTGCTGGAAGGAGCTGCAAGTTCACCTTTAACTGCTCTTGCAGCAAAAAAGGACTTTAGTGTTGGGGGAGATGGGGCAGGGTTTTGGGAGGGAAGACCACGTGTACAGTTGGGAATTTCCCTTACGGTGCTGCAGGCAGAAACTGTTCATTCTGTTTTCCCTGTATATAATCGCTGGAGATCTTGGTCTTTGTGGTGACTTAGTCAAGATCATGTGCGATCTTCAAATTTCTGACACAAGTCAGTAACTAGTTTGGAGACGACCACTGACTTCTAAGCAGTTCCATTGATCACCAGGTACATGTGCCACTGGGTGTAACCCTTGATTTGCAATTATGAAGTTTAAATTTATAACTAAAATGTTAATATTTATATTTAAATTTATAATTTAAACAATATTTATATTTAAATTTATAATTTAAATTATAGATATAAATTATATGCAAATATGTTTCAAACATATTGGTCCATAAATCTGATTGAAATTTAAAAATCAAGTAGTTTGGAGAATATAATTTTTATTCTAATAATTCCTAGTAATCTAGTCATTACTTTGCAGCTGCATCAGTCTGAGGAACAGTTGTGTTGAGTTTTTTGGTTGATTTGTCTTCTGTGCTGTTAGAAATGAGCACAAGAAAACTTATGATAAAAATCTGACCCTGATCTGTAAGTTTGTTAGCTGGAGCTGGTGGGGGTGAGTATGGACAGAGCAGTTTCACTGTGTGAACCAGCGGTGGTGATGGGATCCCAAACTTGCCATTTTTTAGCACGCAGCTTTGTAAGGAATTCCAGCAGAAGAAACTTTATTGGGTTGCCCATGATGTTCTATACACTGTTTTTTTAAAGACAGATACATAGTTGAGGGCACTGTTAGCTGGAGAGCTTAGTTTTTTACTGACAGCATCACATACATGCTAAATTGGGATCTTCAATCAGAAAGCAATATAGGTGTGAAAGTATACTATAGGTTGTGCATGTCTTACTATGTAAAGCACGTTATCAGATGATGTACAAATTTTACTCTCTCACAGGATACTGAGCCTTAAGTGCCTGGTTCTGATTACATATGACTTCAGTTCTTTGAGCCTGTGATGTAGCTTTCCGTTTGTTGGTTGGTTTTCGGTTGTTTTTTTTTTTTAGTAGCTGGTGTTCTTGTAGATAACTTGTTTTTTTCTAAAATTCAAAGCTTTGCATAATTTCAGTGGATTCTGTGGTTTCAGCAGGTATAAGGCAGTGGATTCTAACTAAAGCACTTGAGCTCTGAAAACATCAGACTATAATATCTTGTCAGGAAGAAAGCTGGTGATGAATTTAATGTGAATTTCTGTCCTTTTTTTATGATTTGCTGAAACAGAAGGGAAAAATTTGTGTGTTCCTTTGAAACTGAGATTTGATACTTTTCTGTTATGCAGTGGTCTTATCTGAGATTGCCTAAAGTCAATTCTGTTATGCAGGAGCTTTTAGGGTTTTCTGTTGTATGGATGCATCAGGTTTGGAGCCGGCGTTCAGTCCATAACAGCTTTACATTTCACATTCAGTGAACATCATGGTAGAAGAGGAAGAAGAAACTTCATTTCTGCAGGAGCCTGAAAGCCTATAATGGGAAAATACTATATTCTTTGTTTCTGTCATTGATTATGTCAATGGATGTCCAGAAACTGTCAGAAGAAACATTAGCATAGCAAGCTTTAAAATGAAAGAACAAATGGAATTAAACCCAAGGTTGGAGCTGAAATGAGAGGCAATTTTAAGAAACCTGTTTGCTGAGTTCTGTATGATCAGCCCCCAAGATTCATCCAATTAGATAGTCGCTTTTACCACAAAGCAAAAGAGAAGTGCAGAAGTTCCAGCTACTTTCCTGAATGTTTTTTTCCCTTGCAGATTTAAAGCGCTGACTGAAGTTTCATCTGCTCCTTGTTTGTGTATGTATGCGTCTACGTATAAATAAAATCCAGACTGCAAATAATACTTTGTAGCATGAGAACTGAAGAGCTAGAAATCTCTCTTGGTGATGCACTGGCCTTTTCTCCCCCACCATCTCTTGTTGTGCTCCATCCCTCAGCTCCCCTGGCTCACTGCTGCATTTTCTTATTTCCCCCAGGTGCAGGCAGGTGCTTAAAAAAACTTGCTGGCAGGGTCTAACAGCTTTTTCCTCTTTGTTGGCGGGATTTGTTGAGATCACACGGGCACTTGATCCAGGAGCTGGGAAATTGCGTTGCAGTCTGTTCCAGTTAGGATTTTGTGAGTAACTGCAAGCTTCCCATATCTGTATTGTCTTAAGGTTTCTGTTGTTAATTGATTAAGTTGCATGAAGCTGTGACGGCTATGATAAGCCTTACTGGTTTTATTTCCAGTTAAATAGTTATAAAATGTGAATTTCACAGTGTGGCTTGAAAGTCAGGTGGCGAGTCTCTGAATGTATTTGTTTAACCATCTGTAGCCAAGTACAATCAGCATGTACTGTAAGGACAGCGGTAATTATCCTGTCTAGTAAGCATGCAGAATTCCTCCTTACTGGAAGATTATTTTAATGTTCCCTTCGTGTAGCTCAGGGCAGCAAGGAAGTGGATCCCCGTGCTAAAAATAAGAAAGGAAGATGCACATTTGTGTGTTGCATCAGCTTTCAGCAAGCTTAAAATAATGCATTGTGCAAGAACACGTCTCCTTCAGCTCATTCTCTGAAGACTATAGACAATCTTAACTTCTTCAAACACCCCCCCCGCCCCCCCCCCCCCCCCCCCCCCCCCCCCCGCTGCCTGTGCACAGGAATAGTTCACGTGGAGAAAGCCACATTCACCATCGACGTTATAAAGTAACTCATCCATTTTTATGTGGTGCTCTAAATTCAGGAGTATCTGCACTTCAGGTGCAGGTTAAATTGCATGAAGGCAAGGCAAGAATCTGTAACACTTACCAAGTGGTGCAGGTAAGAGGTGGCTAATGTCTCGGGGCAAAACGAATTTGTTTGCAGTTTCTTTCTGAATGAAAAGGCTAGTAGTTTGTTTCCGTGGAAGAGGAGAGGTAGTGTTAGCTTTAACTAAAATATAGTGGTTTGGATTTGATTGATTTGGCATGATGCCTGGTCTAATGAAATAAGTGCATTCTGAAAAGGTTGTTTAGGTGGTCCATGTACCAGCGTACTTTCTTCAGTTTCTTCCACTGGGAAGAGAATTGGAGAAGGGATGTATAATGTGAAAAGGTTTTTTGGGACTGAGGGGGAGGTTGGTGGGGTTCTTTAGCTTTTTTTTTTTTTTTTTTTTTACAAGTGAAATCATATATGGGCGTTTTGGCAGTTTTGGAGTTCTGGGAAGTCAAGGCTTATTGTGTTGCTGACTTTGGAAATGATGCAGTCTTACTGCCTGCTTACAGGGCAGGACAAATAAATGAAGGAATTGGGTGCAGGATCTGGGAGATCATTCTGACGTGTCTAACCCTCAGCTTGCTGTTTAGGGAAGAAAGAACTTGTAAAAAAGCTGTTAGTGTAACTTTTCCAAGTTGACCAGATTGTTATCGCTTGTTGATGTTTGAATCAATACTAAAATACAGCTTCTAACACCTTTTTATATTGGTGGTGGAGTAAAATGGACTCATATCATGGGAAGGGTCACTGTGAGCTTTTTTAGCATGCTGTAACAGGACTGATCTGAAATCATACGTGTCTTAATTCTGTTGTTAGAGCCAGAACCTTTTGATTGCGGCTGTTGTAAATGCATCCTTCCCCAAATACTGATTACGTGTCACTGCATGTATTTGCTCATAAGTTGACTAAAATAACCGTAGTATGAAATACCTTGTACAACTTCTAAAAATAACTACACGTTCCTCTTTGCTGTTTTGCTTTAGTTGTAGAATAGTATTTTTGCTCTCTGCTTTGGTGAGTTTTGTGTTTTGCTTCAATATAGGTGGTACTTAAAAGAGCATAAATGGTTGTTCTAGTAGGCAAAGTAGCTATTAACCTAAATATTTAAAACTTAGCTTGGAGACGTGAGGTTAAAGTATAACTTCCATAAATAAATGGTGACCTCCAATGTTTGAGACTTATATATTTTCTGCTCTGTTTCTCACTGTGACTTTTTTTTAGGTGTGAAGAAAAAGTAATGCATATGTAATTCATACCTGTTAAGACACACACACACACAAATTCACGTACGCTGTTTCCAAGCAGGTATTTTCCTTCCAAGGCGTCCATCCCCCTCAGCTGGACCTTGCTTGGTGTGTGGTACATCACTGCGCACTCCACTGCTGCTCCTGTTTGTTAGAAAGCAGCTGGCAGCAGAGCTCACCTGTGAGCTCCCAGGACCCTTTGTCCAGTGCTCATTGCTCTGATCTTCGTCTTTTCTTGGGATAACAGTGGAAACAACGATGTCTACAAATTCCTAAACTCACCTGAACTGAGTGATGGGTTTCTTGGCGATACGCTGGAAATGCCTGCTGCAGTGTAGGATATAGTTTAAAAAGCATACATGGATCGTAGTGATGGTCTGCACTGTATGTTACTTTGTTGGGGAGGTACTGAATTGTAGAATGTGTGTGCTTGAAAAAAGCAGGAATATGTTTAACTTGGAAGAGAAAAATGAAGAAGCTGAAGAAAATGTTTTAGAGTGTGACTGTAATACTACAGATGAGGCGAGGTGCAGAAAATTGCGCTTTTACTCAGGTGGTTTATTCGTGGGCTCAGAACCAGGGAACTGGTAGGCATGAAACAGGTCTTTACCCTCTAAAATGTTAAAGAGAAACTCTTGAATAAGGTGATGTTTTTGTTTATTTGTTTGGATTTTTTTGTTTTGTTTTGTTTTAAGGAAGATGTGCGTATGCTTTCAAAACTTGCGTGAAGAGCTGACATTACTGTTTGTGCGTTTGTAAAACACTGTGCCATGTCTAACAAAGAGAACTGAGGCAATACATTGAGGCTATTTTATGATAATTATTTTCACTACTTAGGTCAAAATATGAACCTGAGTGTAGTTCACAAATTAGACTTAAAATTGCAAAATGGATTTTTGTCTTTAATTAAAGGTTTCCAGATATTGCCAGATATAGGAGTCTGAACGTACCATTAGTACTCCATTAAACTGTTTTTTTTAATACAGTGGTATTTTAATACAACAAATCGATCTATAAATGTGCAGAGTAGAAATGATACCATACCTAATAGACTATTGATATTCTGACAAACTTTACTAGTCTACAGTTAAATAAATATAAATCAACATTTGATTATTTTTTTTCTGGCTTGAATTTTACATCATATTATAAAGGGCTTAATCATGACCCCATTGCTTTTTACCTCCATATTTTTATGTAGAGTGCAAGGTCTTTTAAAAATAAATAAATAACCTCTGTCTACACAGTGAATATTCCCAGCCTTAGCTAATTACTGATACAGTAATTGTATCGGAGGTATAAGGAATCTACACAGGAATATTCCCAGCCTTAGCTAATTACTGATACAGTAATTGTATCGGAGGTATAATTAGACTTGTGTACCTTAGAGTTGGGTTTGGGTTTTTTTTTTGTGGTGTGGTTTTTTTGGGGTTTTTTTGTTTGTTTGTTTTTTGCTTATGGTCAATGGAACATTTCCTTATACTTAGTTCTGGTTAGCTGTAGGATTTTAAATCTCGTACTTCTGAACAGCGCTTTTGCGTTTTGTTGCTTGGTGTTTCTTACCTCTCAGAAGTATGAAGAATAATAATTTTTTAATCAGTACAAAATTCCTTTTATACAACCCTGCATTAAAAGGTGTTTACTGGATTTTGGTAGTACGTGCTGATCTGGGAAGATGAGCTGAGCTGCGCAACGTGCTTGAGCAGGTTCGTGCCGCTCCGAATGCCCACCCCCCGTGTGCACCCAGTACAGAGGCAGCTGCTGGGGTTGGCCAAGTCCTGCTGCATCAGTTGTAACAATCGAAACGTAGACATGCCAGCTGTGATTTCAAACAAAATTAACATTTTTAGAAAGGTCTTTCTCTTCTATCTCCATCGCCCCCCTGCCCCTTATTTAAAGTGAAATCAGATTAGCTCAGAAATGTTTTGAAAATCTTTGTGATAGACACTGGAAACTAAGCAGTGATATTTGTCCTTTTTTACATAGGAAATTATCTAGTAAAACCTCTCCTAAGTATAATAGGCAGGGGTACTGCTGAGGTGGTAACCCTGAACCAGTAACCAGTGCCATGCCCAAACAAGCCCAGTGCGTTTGTGGAGACAGGGTTTAATTCCTGCCTCCTACCCCTTCAGGCAGAAGTGTGCCATCGATAGTTCGACTTGGGAAGCAAAGCGACTTGAGTAATTAAATTTAGGTCATTAAAGTTTAAGTAACGTTCCATCTCGGAGAGGATACATGTGCCTGGGGAGGCGAGGGGCAGCGAGGAGAGGGAATGAGGAAGGCAGGGCAGTGCACCAAGGCTGGGCTGGGAGAGGAGCTTCGGAAAAAGGGAATTCAGCCCTCGTGAAACCAATACAGAAAGCCATAAAATGCATCAGGCAAACGTATGGGAAGGAAACCAGAGGAGAGATAAGTCTGTGAAGCAGATGGTCTGCTTTATGATGAGTCACCTTACAGAAATAGGAAGTAGTAGTTAAAGGAAAAAAAATGAGGTGGGACTGCGGTGGTAAGTAGTCTGGTTCTGTGAGGGTTTTGGGGTTTTTTTGTCGTCTTAGTAAGGATGAAATACTGTCAGGCTTTTGGGTGTTAAGTGTAAAGATGCTCCAGCCAGTGTATTGAAGCGCAGCAAACTGCTGTGACCCATTGGATACGCCAGAGAATTCTGGTAGCATTTAAAGATGATGGAGTTGCTCTGTTCCAAACGTGTGTTTTTTCTCTCACTGTGAGCAACGTGGTGAAATGGCAGAAATTGTATGACAGTAATCAGTTATTTAATTTGGGTAAGATTAGGCACATTTATGAAAAAATAGAGTAACCTAAGGAAGCAGCATAAGTGAGCAACAAGGAGATAAGGACAGCACGTTGGACTAAGAGGATTTACAGAGGCTTAATTACTGTCTTAATTTGCGAAGGAAGGGGGCAGGACAAACACAAATTTACAGATAAAGGAGTGCCTTGATACAGATGATAAATCCAGAATTGGGCAACCAAATTTTAAGTACGTGGGATAAACCAGATTCCTTTATCTTAGTGCTCGTCTCCAAGGGATGGGAGCGGGGGGAAAAGATGGGTGGGTGGGGGAAGCATATGAAACAATGGAAAGGTAGAGCATCTCCTGTGAACAATGAGCACTCAGCAAAACTAAATCCAAGGAAAAGGAAGTACTCCCACCCGCTCTTTTTTCCTTATCCTTTTTCTCACAGAATTGGTGTTTACGTTGAAAAACACATCTCCTTTGGAGGCTACTGAATGCAAGAGCTCTCCTGAGAATTGAGATTATTTAGGTATTCATATAAGTAGCAAGTAGGTGGTGTTGGAGTAAATAATCTGGTTTTAGAGAAGTGTAGAGTTATCATCACATTTTTCAGCGTAAGCACATTTCAGAGGCGTGGTGCGGTTTTTTTCCCCTCCAGAAGAAAGCATCTCTGAATCTGTTATTAATGAATGGAGAAGCAATTGCTGTTCATTTTTAGAAACATGGCATAGGTTAGATTCACCAGGAGTCTCACCAGACTTAAAAATTATTTTCTGAAGTACAGCCCTGCTGTGTGGGCAGCTCATGACCATGGTGTGCGTCAGGTCCTCCTAGGATGGGAGGTACGTTCATTTGCTTCCTTTTAAAAGCAAAACAAAACAAAAATCAAATGCTTTGATTTGTACTTTGCTTGACTTTTGCTTGGGGAAACCGTAAGAAACAATTTGTCTTACAAACATAGGAGCCACATCTTCTCTCCCACTTCTAGGAAGTCGGTACGAGGTTGTAGCATCAATGGAGATGTTGTAGGCTTTTGGCTCTGTGAGTATAAACAGAATTAAACAGGGATTGCCCTGGCTGGAAACTGAACTGCCTTAGCAGTTCACATGCCTCCAACCACTAGTGACTGTTGGAGCCACGTTGCATCCATCTGTCCAATTCTGGCTACTTTGCAGCCACTGCTGTCACCAGGGAAAGGGGTTGTGGGGAGGAGCTGAGATCTGCCCTGTAGCACAGGAATTTCTCTCTCAGATATGGAAATAAAGATCTGAAGGCTGAGCAAAGGCTGGTGCGGTAGAGTCAGTCAAATGCTGTCAAATGCAACTCTTGACTTCTCTTGCTAAAGTGAGTTGATGTCAGGTTGTCCGAGTTGGATCTTCTTGTCAGTCCTTGAGATCTCTGGGGTCTGTTGTGCAGTTTCAAAATACGATGCAAAAATGATAAGCTGAATTTGTAGGACATGGGTATTTTGGCCAGTCACGCTGGAGAGCAGTTTAATATAGTGCAGATGATGGCTGGTGGTTGTGCCCACCCCCCACCCCCCGTCTTGTGGCACAGGGAGCTCCATAGTTTGTGATCATGAAATAAACTTTTCTTTTGATGGTCAGGTTAAATCCTATCCAGTTGCCATTAGTAAGCATCAAATGGAATGAAATATTTTTTCAGAGGAGCTTTAGACTTTATAATGCTCTTAACAAGTGCTCTTCTCTCATTCATTATGTGTTACAGAGCACGTCTGCAAAGCAGTTTACATGCCTACTGCACTTATACTGGATTTCTTACTTTTTTTTTTTTTAACCCAGGTATGTGCGTGTAAATCCTTGATGCATGAATTGCTTGTGCAGATGTGTTCGAGTAGAAACCCCACACTTCAAAGTCTGTATGTTAGACTTAAAGCGCTTTATTTGGCATGAGGATGCCTTATGTCAAAGTGTTGCCTCAGTGCACGTTTGGGAGGCTTGCAAAAGGAAGGTGCTTAACGAACGTTTCTGCTTGGGGGAAGAAACCCCACCTTTTATTACTGTTTGCATTGAATTACTGGAGTTAATCATTGCTCTTTTGTGTATGAGTTTGAGAGAGAATGTGTTCACTGCAGGCAGTAAATCTAACAATTCAAGATGTTTTCTTCAGCTCTGTGTGTGCAGTGAGATATTCAAGTATGCTTTTCCTGTGTTAGGTGCTTTGAAAGCATTTTTAAAACCAGTTACTGCTGGTGAACAGTGTCTTAAGAAAAACGGTCTTGTAGTGTTTGGGTAGTGTGTATTCTGAAGCACGGTAAAACTGAAGTATAGTTGTGCCTCCTGAAATATAGTTAAAGCCACCAAAGCATCAGAGGTGACAAGTCACACGTTCATCATAGGCAAGAAAAATACAGCAATTGCATTGTTTTCTTCACTGTCAGTCAGTATTCAGTTGGCAATATTCTGTGTACTGTAACTGAAGGGTGAATACACAGGTGAATTAAAAGAAACTGCTGTTTTTAACAGTTGTGTAGGACAGCCCTTTCCACACGCCTGGTGACCTTCAGTATGAGAACGTACTGTTGAATGTCTAGTCCGATATCTTGTATTTAACAGGCACCATCAGCAAGATCAAGAAAGGTGTAAAACCTTCCTGCTGAACAAATGTGGGATGATCTTCCTCCTTATTCTTGATAGAAGTTGTTTCATGTCCTTAAGAAGAGTGCTTCGTATCTCTTCTAAAGCACTTGTTTGGTTTATTTTTATACTCTTGCCTATCATGTCTGTTTTTAAAACTGGCTTTTCGTTGTGGATTTTTTTAATGCCTACTCCTGTCAGTAGTCATCTGAATTTATTCATTGCCCTCCTGAAAAGAATAAGTGGCATTTGTAGGAATGGTTGCAACTTTTGACTTTGCATTTGTTAAATGTAAATGTTTTTATTACTATAAATACAACAATACTTGAAATTAAGTGTGCTGTTCTATCTTTAAGGAGAATATTGATATAGCTTATAGAGCCTGATGTTACCAAATATGAAAATGTTTCTTTTCCAAATATACATGTGTGTTAGATTTCCTAATATAAAGGAGAACAAAGTCTGTAGTTAATTTTTTTTTTTCTCCTCTTCTTAAAATTGTTTTGAGGGCAAAGTTTTCTTCTCCCAACATCATTAAAATGAGGCATTTAATTTTGTTTTACTTTGGCAAAGTAATATGAAACATTTTGGTTGTAAGGAATGTTAAAAACGAGGTGTAATAGAGAAGAACATGAGCCTCTGAAATATTGATTGCCGTTTTTATGGATCTTTTTGTTCATGTTTATTTGTGGTCAGTTGGAGGGAAGTAAGGACTTTGCATCCTGCTAAGTGTGGAAGGCTTTCAATGTGTGTTACTTGGTGTTAGCTTTTTTTAAAACATTACTTATGACTGACACATCCTGGTGTAGTTTACTCTTCCCGCTAGTGACCTTGAAAGCATGTCTGTGCAATAATTGCTTATTGCTGGAACAAAAAATAATTCTGTCTAAGATTTGTTTGAATTCAGGAAGCCGTGTTTGCCAAAGCAAAATCTTGGTGACGCAACTATGTCAGGTTTCAGCAGCCACACCTCTGCTAAGCAGTTTCAAGTTTTCAGCTTTAACCTTTGTTCATAGCTATATTCCTTTTCCAGCAGAACATCTGAGGCGGTTTTCTTTCTTCCTTTTGCAACGAAGCTGTGGTAAAGAAATGGAGAGTTCCAGCAGAAGCAGCAGCAGCGAGTACTGCTGAGGCTTGCAGTAATTTTGTGTTGAGGTAACTGCATGACAGACAGATAAATGGATTCTCTTCCCAATCACTGTGGTAAGGATAACGCTTGATATTTGGAAGCGTTGAATGGTTTAGATGGTGTGGGTTTTGTAGCATAGGATTTCATAATGAGCTATGCTTGATATCCGAAAAGCAACACGGAATGCCATTGCTGGGCTCCGGTCGCCTTCCGTTGCACGGGGATACTGGATCAAATTAAGTAGGTACATCTTCACTGCTGTAGTGTCATTTCCAGTGCGGCTTTGGGGTGTTGCATTAACACTTGTCTTTGGTATTGGTGTTTAATGCAAGAATACCTTTCTAATGAGCCATGCTGCTGAAAGTGCTCCCTCCAGGACTGGGTAAATGTAGTTTTCAGTGCTTTATGATGAGGATTTTCTTTTCTGTATTTATGGATTTGTAAGAATCCCTTCAAAATTAATAGTTTTTGGACAGCAAATACAGTTTTGAAGCATGCTTCACTATTTAATGCGCTGAGCTGCTGGGTTGATCGCTTTGCCTGCGCCGTGCCTCTGTTCCCACGCTGTACGTGCTGCGGTGAGCATGGGGCTGGGTCTCTGATGAGTGTAACTTCTCACCGTTATCAAACGGAAAGTGAGCTTGTAATTACAAATTAGCTGTTCTAACTGCTTTGGGGGAAAAAATAGTTTTGAAATCCTAAAGGATCACTGTTTCAAGAGGAGATCCATCCATTTCTGCCTGGAGCCATCCATATTCGTGCACTTGCATACACATGTGGCTTTTCATTATCAAATACTGAAGTTTTATACTGAGACTTCTGAAATTTGCCCCTCGGATACAAAGTTCTATAAAGCCCCTAAGTGCTTTAAGCATCCTTTTTGAATGTTTGCCGAACACAGAGGGCAGGAATCGAGCCGTGGTCTTGCGAGAGCGTTCAGTGCGTAGTTCATACTCCTTCCCAGCCAGATGCGATGCCAGGGGTTGAACCCTTGTTTACAGCAGAAGTAAATAAAGCAGTCTTTTTATAAATGACTTGTGAAGAAGTAGCGTATGGAGCCTCTGTAGTTTTTGTCGTGTTCAGCTATGCCTCATCTTCATACTGCCCTGATTTACTGCCAAATTGTGGAACAGCTGCCAAAGACCCTTACCAAAAGGAGTTTGTAATCTTCTGTGGGGAGTTACCTTTAAATACAGCACCGTGTTGAGTACTGTGTGACATTCATCACCACAGTCCACTGTTATGAATTAAAATGGGAATGCAAAACTTGTCATTTATGAAAATAGACATTTTTTTTCTCTAACTTGCCAAGAATGCCATGGTTTTTTCTCTTACATTCCTGTTTTCTGACTTATTCCAGGACTCCTCAACACTACTCCTTTCTTGGGGGGGTGGGGGTGGTAAAGGATATAGGCATATTCTCTGTGTTGGGGGACTAAACTGTAGTTTCCACTAGGCATGGACTAGAAAAATGAACTTACAAACCCATTTTTTTTTCTTGGGCTGCGCTGTCCAACTGAGTAGTCACTAGATTCAGATTTTTTAAAAAAAAATATTTTGTATTTAAGATTTTAATATGGTTACCGCAGTATTTAGTGTGGTTTTCCATTAGAAAAAAAAATAAATTTCCTCGTTGAATGCGTTCCCAGTCATTGATATATGCTGACGGGCCTGCTGCAAAGCAAACAGAGATCTGCTGTGGTCAGAGGTTACATCTATCCAGGAAACAGTGAGTATCTGCAGAGAGAACAGCTTCAGCTTTACTTGATGTAAATCTGTACGTGATAGATACAAGATACCTGGAACCAGATCCAGATGCTCAAGAGTGGTGTCTCCCAAATGAGAAATAAAAGAAAACTGCGTACCTCAGAGGAAGTTTGGGGAATACTTCCACCAAGAATCAGGATAATTGCTCAAGTATTTGATATTTGCTGAAAGTTTTCTTGGGGGGGGGGCGGGGGGAAGTTTTTCATTTTTTCCCTGTATATAATAGTCAGAAATGTCAGGCCTCAAATTAAAATGAAATAGAAAAAGCTTGCTGTGAAAGGGACTGAAAAAGAGGAGGTATACAACAGCTGTTATAGATGAAAAAGCTCTCCTAGCCTCTAGGAGACTGGCTGTTGCCTTCCCCTTGGGCCACAAAGGAAGTGGTGAACGCTAAGGTGATGTGAAAATGGGATGGTAAAAGACTTGGAAAAAGCATGAAATAATCTAATTCAAAAGTATTTTAATTGAGCGTTGGTTTTCTGGCTGCGTTTATAGATATAAATGATACACACTCACTTGGTGCGTGACAGTCTCTGAGAAAGGCTAGGGTATGCTGTGGGGTTTTTTGCTTAGTTAGGAAATACGTAAAATCAAGAGGGCTGATAATGGAGGACTTAAATTTATTCTATGCAGAGATGATCCTTGTACTTGAAGACAGATTTATGTGATATTCACAGCCCATAAGTCATTCTTGCATTGCCTCCCTGCAAGACTATTGGCAGTAGAATATGTTACTCAAAATATGCCTGTTTTCAATTAGCTCAAGGAAAATTCTCTAGTCACGGAAAGAACATCCATCTCTATTACCTGCCCCGAGAATTAAACACCGAAATACATTTGGGTGAAGATTACCAAAGCTTACTCAGCATGAATAGTGATTAGTGCTGATTTCTAAATAGGGGAGGATAGGAGGATTTAACACAGCAGCCTTTGAAAGGTTTCTTATCCTGAGATTCAAGAGTTGTGAGCGATTGTGAGAGAGCTCCAAAGTAACAAAGAAGTGCCGCAAAAAGCGTTCTCGGCTTGGAAAGCAGGAAAGGTTTCGGAGCACCATCCATGGCGGGGACGCTGTGTGCTGGAGCTGGTGGGTCACGGCTGCGGGGTGTCGGGGTGCACCCAGCTTAATGGCAAGGCAAGGTGCTGCCTCGTGCCCCCTCGCTCACTTTCCTCTGGGTGGGACAGCAATGCTGCTGTTTGCTGCTTTTCCTCTTTAGCAGCAGTTCTTTGTGTGCTCTGCGTACAGCCTTCCCCCTTTTCATCTCTGGGGTGGGGGAATTTGAGAGCTTTTTAGTTTGGGCTTGTCTTCTCTGTACCACACTTGGACACCCTGGCTTCTTATTGCGTTATTGCCCATTTCATTGTGCTTTGGTTAAAAAATGGTTGTTTGCTCCGTGCAATTATAAGTTACAGCACAGATCGTTCTGTGCTCTCGGCATGTTTCTTGCATAGCTAGTTTTACCTCTCCTGTGTTGACTTTGCTCTCTTAATTGGAGAAAAGGCAAGGGACATTGCCAGCTTTTACAAAAACCTTCTTTTCTTCCAAGGGAAATTGAAATAGTTTTCGCCTGTGACTTTTTCTATTGAAAACCTGGTTTGTGTGAATTGGCATACCTGGAAATGAACAATGTCCCATTAACGAGGTTGATCCTGAATCCCTTTCTGAAGGCAGAATGGGTGATCTTGGTTTGTGTGAGGTTGCCAAAGTAAATGTCAGTTGAAGTCTTGTGGCTTGCACTTAGCTGGAACAATGTACCTGGCCTTTAAATAAAGCTTTTTTTCACTGCCTGATCCAGGATGCAGAGCTAATTTTATTCTGTTTTGCTGTTAGTGAACAGATTTCTGAGGGTACCAAATTAGCAAGCACAACTGTTTTCTATTTACTTCATTTACTTCAGCATGTACATTGTGATGTGTAAAATTTACAATGAAGATACAACATTTTTAGGAGTATCTTGTCAGTCTAGAGGGGAGTACAGCCTGCTTGAGAGCACGTGTGCGTGTGTATAGATTTGGAGGGGTCTGTCTTGTGAATGTATGTCTGCTGCTTCTAGAAAGGGAAAATTCCCATGAAGTGATATTGCTGCATGTGTTTAGATAAAAATCGTGGGGGTGTCTCTTTAGTCTGCTAAAATGCCAAATATCTATGTGTATAATTAGTGGCCTTTTTATTATGGTCAAAAGAAGTGGGTCATTTTGCAGTGTGCGTAGAACAGAAGTAATCACAGTGGCAGGTTACATTGAGGCTTGTTGCTCAGACATGCATAAGACAGTACTAAAGAAATACTTTATATACATCTATATACTCTAGACTGATAATTGCCATTTTTTTTAATAGCGCATAAGTCTGTGTTTATGAGACTTGAAAAATACTTTAGAGATCTTCATGCAGTTCATGGCTGTTCAAGAAGCTCTGTGTGATGCTGTGTCATTAGGGGTGTCACTAAAAAACTGGGCTTTCATGAAAAACTTTGTAGGGAATTTGGAAGTGTCCGCGTTTTACTGTGGCCTGAAGTGCCTGACGGAAGGATCTATGCTGGCAGATGCGTGTTGAGGAGGACCTTCGTCTGCTGGTGTTACGCTTCCCAAGATGCAAAATACTGTTTACTAAACCTAAAAACCTGTCTGTGGCTTAAATGTAATATTTGGAGGAATGGTATCTTTTTATCATATTTTTAGCTGGAAGGTGGGGATGGGAGAAAAGGAGGAAAGCCCTGATCGTGATGAGCTGACTTGTGTAGGTCCTGAGTCAAGGGGTAGCAAGTGCCATTCTGTGTCCTAATTTTTTATTATTTTTTATTTTTAAAACATCCACGGTCTCAGGCTTTTGAAGGCTCAGGCAGACTTATGCCCAGTTCTTAGGAATTCATGTACTAGAGGAGTAGCTCTGTACTGAAGGGCTTCTGGAAAATGTCATTTGTCCTTCACTTGCATAATCTATTCCCAGCTGTACATTTTTTTTTTTTTTTTAATTATTTATTACTTAACGGTAGGTTCTGTGCTTTAATAGCAATCGCATGCTTCCCTTTTACAACTGCTTTTACCTTCTTGACTATTGCATCCCATGTAAACACCTTTCACTTGAGGAAAATCATGAACTTCCTATTCCTGCCACAAACTTGACAAAGCCTGTATTTATTCATATATATTTATCTATATATTATGTATACATATGTAAAAATGTGAACATCATAGATACCTATAAAATAGGTATATATTTGGTTTATATACATATTATATACTTATATGTGTATATATAATTTTTTTTTTGGCTGGTTTTCTTCAATAACCATTAGTACGATGACGGGTTACGGGAGTTAAACCATTTTGGTACAACTGGAAGGGCAGGGGCGCTGGGGTTGCCCCTGTAGCTGTGAGGTGGCAGCGTGGGGGGAGGGGAGCGCTGCCATCACACACAGGCACGCTGTGCCATTCGGTGCGCCAGGCTGCTGCAGTGCCGGTGGTCAGCTCAGCTTCAATTTGCTGGCAGTGGTGTTGCCTAGAGTCGAGTCTTAACAGCTGAGAGAGGTCCTGCTGCTTTTGGGGTTGGTGGGTGCTGCGCCCTTGACTTCTGGGGCGGAGAGCAGGTGAACTCCCAGAATAAATTGAGATGTGTGTAAAGCTAGAATCACGTGCGTCTTGGATGTGTTAATATTTTGTTGTCATCAGGAATGTTTTCTGGAAGAACTTTTCTGAGGGGTCACTGGGTTATTACCGCAACCCTAAACTAAAACCGCCTGGGGCAGGTGCTATACTGAAATGTTGCACCGGGCCACGAGAGGTGGGCATAGCGGGCGCCCTGCTTTGGGTCGCTTTTCAGGAATGGACGATGCTCTTTACAGAGCTCCATTTTTATGCTTTCCAGAGAGCAATTTTTTTAATTGAAACATCCTGTCTCTTGAGGTTGTTTGGATTGAGCTCGCATGAGCACGAGCAAGAGAATAGATGCTTTATGCGCGAGGAAGCGCTCTGTTCAGCATAGCCAAAGGCTGGTATGTGCAAAATATATAAAAGCAAGAAAACTGCTCTTTATTATGGAGGGATAATGTATTTGAAAAGGAGGAAGGGGAATAGAAGGAGGGAAAAAAAGGTATGATGGGTTTCTTCCAGCCCTGAGTGATAGAATCTCTGTTGCTTACATAATTTGTGAGAAGGAAATAGCCCTAATGGCTTTTCATGGATCATTGGTTTATGGGCTTGGCTCCAGAAAATCTTGCAGAGAATAATTTAGTTAAAACGGTGATGCTAATCAAGTGAAACTGAGCGGGTAGATGCTCAGCAAGTTCAATAACAGGATGTTGATTCTGTTGTTGATGCTGTCTCTCAAGTCCAGTAACTGTGGGCTCCCCAGCGTGACTCGGGTGGCACCCGAGAGCTGACTCCGACCCCTTCTCCCCCACCCCGTGGCTGCGTTTGCCATGAGCCAAGGAGCTGTGCATCCGCCGGGATCCAGGCTGGAAGGCAGGTGATGCTCAGTGAGGCTTCTGCATTTGAGGCAGTGCTTTTTGAAAGTCGTGAACTCCGTGCCTGAGCCACCTTTGGCTCTGGCAGAGGCAGTGCTCTGTGGAGGAGTGAGTGTGCTAGCACCCAGTCCTGCCGGCTGCCCCAGAGCTAGGAGCAGCAGCAGGCAGTGCCCAGGCTCAGCAGAGGGGTCGTGGGCTCCCAACCCCATATGTTAATAGGTCTTTCCACCATCCTTGGTGGTCTTCCCCAAGCTTCCCTAGCAGCAACTTTTTGCTGCTTGACAGTGAATACAGCTCGGGAATGGATCGGGTCAAGAAGGCCCTGAACTGTGGGGCACCTGAGGTTCCCAGAATGATAGAATTCTTGTTGCCTAAAAGTGTTAGTTCTTTCTGAACAGTATCGTAGTTTTCTGAACGAGTTCCTTCTTACTGGTCACTCCAGTATGCTTGCACAAGCAGGATTATTTTCACCAAGTTGCCAGTTGGAGCTAGAAATGGAGATACTGTTCCTTTTTACCCTGATGTCAAACTCCCTAGTGGGTCTCTAGTTCAGAAGTAGGTGGTGCCACCAGCTGGTATGAACTTGCACACAGGAGATACTGGGGCTCACAGCACTGAGCTGGCAGTAGGTCCTGGAGCTAATATTGCTGCTAATCACATACTCTGTGGAAAAGCTCTTGGCGATAGCTGGGTTTTTCATCCATGTTCTAAAAGCACGCGGTCTACAAGTTTAATGCGAGCAGTTTGATACCAGTACCAGTTTGAAACCTCCTCTGAACTGCACAGTGACCAGTTCTTCCAGTGGCGTGAAGGTATAGCAGCTGTGGGGGCGTTCCTGTAGGGAACGGGGATAAATGGTTTCTTACACGAGATGTATCTGCCGTTCCTACGGGTGCCAGGTGGGTATCAATTGAAGGATGCTCCTATTATGCTGGCGGAAGAAATGGTGGGAGCGCTTGCTTAGAGTGAGTTTCAGATGGCACTGATATTTAACCATTAGTGGTAATAAGACCCATATTTAGCCTCTTGCATTTAAACACAATAATTTATATCTATAAAAATTTTCAGGGTCTCCAGTGAATTTCCCTTCTTTTCCCACTGCTATGTGAAACCAACAGCTTTGTTCAGGAATAGTTTTCTTGCTTTCTGGTCTGTGTGTGGTTGTTGTGTTTGCTTTTGACTGCATATAATCCCCAAACAAAATTAACTTGATGTACTGTATTTTCAAAATCAATTTATAGCAGACAGAACGTGTTGATGTGCTGTCAAAAATAACCACACGTTCCTATGGAGGAGGGAAGGAAGGGAAAGGACAAGAGTTCCTATAAGCGCGACTAACTGTATTCTCATAAAGCAGAGAAAGGTGGTGAGAGAGAAATATTAAATACTCTGAACAGTTTTGAATAGGTTGTATACTGTCTTCATTTATGCTTTTCTTTAATAAAACCAGCAAAATAGTTACACTGATCCGTAAAGGAAGCTTTGTGAAACATTTCTAGTGCTTCTACTAAAAGCAAAGAAAAAAGAAGTAGTCATTCCCCTGCAGTTGGAAAGTCTTGATTTATTTTTTTTTTTTTAAGCTGTTTGTCCTACCCAACTGCTTTTCTGGTATCCTTGCTTACTTTATCAGGTTTTGAACAGTAGAAACATCGGGTGTGGGTTGATGACCTGCAAACGGCAACGCTTGAACATAAACTGAAATAAATTAGGATGTTTACCCTAGGACTGTAATTTCAGGTTCTTGTATGCATGCAATACCTTTTCTTATACACCAGTCTTGCCAGGGCTTTTCAGTGAGGTTTAGACCTCATCATTTATGCATAGAAAATAATGAGAAAATTAAAAAATGCTGAAGTAGGCTTAATATAACTTTTCCTTTTCTTCCTTTTTGTTATCTCCCCCCCCCCCCCCCCCTTTTTATTGACTGTAAAGTTGCCATTGAGCAGGGATAAAATCAGAATCAGTTACACAAATCAAGTACGTTTTCCTGCTTTCATAGTTCATCATACTGCTTTGGACTTGACAGTAGCCTGCTGCTTTTTGACAACTACAGGCAGTTTTTCACAGCTTACCATTGCGTAATTTATTGAAAAATATTCAAGAAGGTAGCTTTTTTCAAAGCTCGGTACTCCAAAGTATTATAGGGTGTGGCAAGCTGAACTTGTCCTAAAAAATCCCCAACCAAACCAAATGGCAAAACAAAAGTGGCAAAAGGAGGGGGCAGAGGGATGGCTGGTTCATCAGAAGAATGCTGGCGTGCTTTCCAGTAGGTAAGACTAGAGGTATGGCACCTGCAAGATAATATGTAAATTTACCGAAAAACAGTCATTTCTGGGCATGCATATGATTTCTATTGAAGTGTCATAGAGATAACCTTTTTAGGCCTTATGCCTGCCTTACCAAGAGTATGAAAACAAGTAACATGCATGTATGCGTATCTTTACAATTTAATCTTTAAAAATTAATTTTAGATGCTATTGTATTTTATATATTGCAGGCAGTGCAGGTATTCTTGTTTGCTGGATGCCAGGCAGACTTGGGAAGACAAAGTTGCTGTGAGGCATTTCTAAGCAAATGAATCCAAAAGTGTAGGTTTTCTTTATAGTCCAGAACAGTTAAACAAACCAAAGGTATTGCCAGAGAAATGGGATTCAAATTAAGTTTACAATATCTAGAGTTTGTGACTATATGAACCCGCTTTGCGGTAGGGTATGTTGGAGGGAATTCCAGTTTAATTTTGAAAACTTATTTCAGTTTGAAACTAAAACCTAAATAAATACATCCTTTTTCTTTTAGCACTGAGATTTTTAGCAGTGGGGAACTTCTTGTCAAAGTGCTTAGTGCATACCTTGTAATGGAAATTGTGGGAGAATGTGAATAGAACAGAAATAGACCCAGCGTTTATCTGACAGCTCAGCAGAAAGTAAATATTGAGATTTGTTTCTCTTCTTGTAATGGACTATTAAAGTGTAGCTGACTTGGGAATGGAGGGCTGGAGGGGACAATTTTCCCAAACAGTCATATAAAAAAGAAAAGTTTAAATCTAGGTGGGCCTGTTTCTCCCTCTCCCTAGGTGTTCTAACAAATGTAAAGCATTAGTAAAAAGGCTTAAAGAGTGAATAAACTGTATTGTGCCCTAGGGAGACAGTAAAAAGATCATACACGTTGTTTTTTTTTCCTGTTGTAGCAGGGAATGTACTAAATGTGAATGTCTAGCCGAGTGGGGGAACAGACCATACCTAAACTACAGAAGTCTGACTCAGGAAAGATTCACTCAAACACTAGTAAAGATGCAAATGAGGTGCCATGCAGACCCTGCTGAAGTTTATATTCACACTGAGGTGCAGCTTGCCCTTCAACTTCCCGGCTGAAGTAAGACCTCTTGCTTGGGGGCAGCGGGAGCCCTTCCACTCCTGAGCCAGGCAGTGGGCTGTTGGAATTTTTCTTTTTCTGTCTCTCAGATAATCAGCAGAAGCTATCAGTACAGAATTTAAATTACTATAAG
The DNA here is from genome assembly GCF_963210335.1 of Falco punctatus. Taxonomy (NCBI): domain Eukaryota; kingdom Metazoa; phylum Chordata; class Aves; order Falconiformes; family Falconidae; genus Falco; species Falco punctatus. The sequence goes on along the minus strand of NC_137592.1, from coordinate 21,244,394 downwards.
ATAGCGTGTGGCATATTCATGAACCTCCTTTGAACTGTGTCTTAGGAAACTGGTCAGATTGAACACCTGAAGCCTTGAGCCAGGAGGGCTTGGGTTGCCTTTGTTCCTCAAATGTTTGAGGTTCTGTCTTGAAACAGTTTTTGCTCCTTACCTGCCCCATCCAGTTTGGCAGGCAATGCCACCCTTTGCACTGGGACCAGCCTTTGCTTTTCACCCCTACACAAGCCTGCCTTTTCCTGTGAGGTCTGCCCTGCTTTGCAAAGACACACCTACAGAGCTGTGTTGCTTTCAACACTTAATTACTAGGCTAGAGCATCCCGAGTGCTTTAGCTTCCCTTACAAGGTGGATTTTCTCTATCCTGTACATTCTGAGTAGCCTGCACCTGTTTCCCTTAAATTGGTTTTGGGGAAAGGTTTGTGATTTTGTTTTGCTTTAGACTAAGTAGCCGCAACTATATTACAGATAGGGGTTTACCAGCACTTTATATAATTAATTGATCCTGGCTTTCTATTAAAAATACTTCTCTTCTTGTGTATGCTGCAAAGCATTGGTATCAAACACTTATTAAATAGACTAATATGATCCTGTGATGTTTTGATGTTCTGACAGCTCCCTTCTCCCCTTTTATCTCCTGTTAATGGGTCCCAGATCATAGCAGAAGTCATTATTCAGAATTGTTTTTCACTTTATATGGTTAAATTCCGTTGCATTTGTGTTGCTCCATCTAACACAAAACAGTCTTTCATTTCTGAGATGCTTTCACAAACAGCGAATTCTCCAAACTTTGATTTCCCAGAAGTCATTAGTGGATACCTGCTTTTTCATATAGTCATTGCATAACTCGTTTAATAGCCCTGATGTCACAAAACATAAGGAAGCCACTTCCTTGTCATTGGTTATTTTACCTTTTTATTGTCTGTCTTTAAGCCATCTTTGTCCATCTTTTGAAGTGTTATAGGTCTGTACGTTCGATATTCCATGAGATGTCATATCAGTTCTTGCTTTAACTCTGGATTAAGTTCATGGCATTATACTTTTTTTTAGGAATAAATTATCCAGGTAAAATCAAATTTGCTTTGTTTTTATTTCACTGTTCAATTACATTGCCTTGATTTCTTTTGCTCAGGTCTTGTATTATCAAGATCATACTTCTGCACTTGTAGCGCCAAGATTGCTTTTCCTCCTCTCCCAAACTACTTCCTGTCCCCCTCCCTCTTGTAATGATGTTTTGCGTATCTGCCATTGTTGTGTGTGCCAATTATTTCAGTGCTGGGAGGTGGAGATGATCCAGATCCCCTTATTTCTTTGTTGTAAATGGTCTAATTTTGTTCCACGCTACATGTGGTAATAACCATTATCCTATCCTCGTTTTCACTGTATCATTTTGTTACCTTTATTGAAACAGAAGGCAAAAACTTTGCTTCAATTGATATTTGTTCCTGATTATCTTTTCCTAAACGTCCTCTTAAAAATCAGTGTGTAGGTAGCTGCCTTTCTCTCCCTCTTTTGAAGCTGCAGTACACAGTAAAAGTGATGCCCCCAGTATTTCCTTGCATGGTTCAGCTCAAGCAAGCTCCTAGCTGGTTTTACTCTTCTGTTTGTACCCTGTAATCTCTGAAACATGCTTTTCTTTCTTAAGCTTTTTTTCTGCTTGTAGAAAAAAGTTTTCTGGTTATTTTTAGCATTACAGGTCAGGTTTTTATTCATTCAGGTAGTCTGGAGTTCACCATATTTTGTTCTTTAACTAGGAAAACACACCTGAGTGGAAACGGGTTTCAGTTGGAGTGCAGATACCCTCTGAAATCTTGCCCCATTAACAGATTCCAGTCGTTTTGTGAGCTTTGCCCTTCCCAAATTCCGTGTTGTTTGACGTGTCCCTGGGAGGTGATGGGAAGTGGTCAGGATTGGCTTGTGATTGCTTGAGCGACTGGTCATCTCTCTTGTCCAAGCATGAACTGGCTCTGAGACAGCATCCCTATAGACCTGTGACTGACGATGACTGTTGACCAAAGTAATCCTTCAGCTATCATGTCTGTGTTGTTGCTAACATTCATGGTTTTTTTGTTGTTTTTTAAAAAAATTATTATTCTTTAGGTTTTTTTTTAAATAAAATATGTTGGTTTCCCAAGAGTTCACACTTTTTGTCAGCATTTTATGAGGGATAATCTGTGGACCACCGTCTGTGTTAAGGTGTAAATCTCTGTAGGATCCCAGTTGCTCTCCAAAGTGATAATCGCCAAAAGTCTGTTACATTTCCGTTGTTCTTTATTTCTTAACCACTTATTTGGTATACAGTGATTCCTCATTATATATTTTTTTAATTTTATTTTTTAAAAATCCAGCTTGAATATCTTGCAGCCTTTGGTGCCTGTGCTGCAGTTGCGGTTGGTGTGTAGAGGGTCGGTGTTGCCAGCATGCTGCACAGCAGCCAGCTCTGCATTCTGAAGTCAGCCTGATCCTCCTTGGCAATAAAACATATAGCAAGTTGAGCTCTTAAACTCACTGATACGGTCAGTTGCTCTGTCTTTCTACACTAGTCAGTTTTGATGGATGGATGAATCCGCCGGTGATTTGTGTGTGTTGAGTATTTCTTTTCCTTTATTTTTCCTCCTCCCTCATTGACTATCCGACCCAGCAATTTTAGCCTCTGTAAGTACTGGCTAACCTCTCAAAGGTTATGTCTCTCTTAATCTACTTCTTGTATTTCACAATATGGCAACACATTTTCTTTTGAATCTCTTCATTGCCTGCTGTGGCAGGACACTCCAGTGCTAGTGTTGTTACCTTAATGTGGAAAGAGATCCATCATGCAAGAGAAATGTGTGGCTGAATTAATTTTTGTGTGTGTTTAAAAAAAACTTTTCTGCAGGAGACTGTTACTTTAGGACCAAAGACTGCGTGGGAGAGCTGAAATTGCTGGAAACGTGCTTATAGGGGAAATTCTGGCAGATTTTTAAGTGCTGTACAAGAAATGTGGCTGTCTAAAAACAAGAAGTTGTAAAATTCTTTTTCCAGGCATGATCCATTTACCTTTAATTGAAATTTTAGGTTATGAAAACGTTTAGGAATGGAAAGACTCATCTAAAATGTCTAATCATACCAATAATTGACTCTTTTTTTTTTTTTTTTTTTTTTTTTTTTTTCCCTTTCTAATTCCTTGTGCACAGTAATGCACCTGCTTGAAGGTATGTGTACTATATATGCAGTTGTTGGTGGTTCCTCTCTAAAAGTGGCATGATAGATGTTAATTGTGCTGTGAAATAATGTAAGCTTTGAATGGTTAAAATGTAATTGTACGTCTGGATCTGCTATATATCTTAGTGTACCATTTGAGTGTTGCCTTCATTAAAGGTGCTGACCCTCTTCTGTGCTTGCTGGGTTTTTTGTGGCTTTGTTCTGTGTGTATATGTGCTTTCTCTTTTCCCTTTTCTCTCACTTTTTTCCCCTCTGTTGTTGTTGGGTGAGTGGGTGTTTTTGTTTAGCTTTACTTCTTACTCCAGAAAGGGAAGACATCATCAGGTCTGTTACTTGTGGGTCTGCAGGCCTGGGTGTGCAGAGGGTGTGGGATTTTTTTGGTTTTTTCTTTTATTCTTTGAGTAAGTGGTGAGGAGAGATGGGCAGAGGGAAAGCATTAGCGAGTCATGATGCCTGGCGGGGTTTGATTACATTTGAAATAACTAGTTGTGATTTATGTTGTTTAGTTTTCGATGAGGAGGAAGAGGAAATGGGACACATCCTGCCTAACAACCTCTGTAATGCTCTATGGTTTATCTTTGCAGCAAGTGCAGTAATACTGTTCAGATTATTTTCTATGTGAAAAATGTTCAGCGTTGTCAATTATTGAGGCTTCTACCTAATATCGTCTGTGCTGGTGGACAATTCCAGGCTTGATTCTTCTCTGTAGACCTTCGCAGTCAAGTAGCCCCAGGCATATTGTTGCTGCTGCTCTCTTAACAAGTGAATGTGTTTTTAATTTGGTGCCATCAGATTCAGGGAAGGAGGCCGAGTGATTCAGAAGGGGCAGGCTGAGACAAGGTCTCTGTTACTCTGTCTAGGATTTACAGAGATGTTAGTGTCATCTCCCCTTGACCACTGACTCACAGCAGAGAAGGGGTCTCAAAACTCTTGAACCCAGAAATTACTCATTTATAAATACAGTTTTGTCTCCTCACTTAATGCAGTACTTCCTTCCTCTCCTTGATGATCCCTGAACAGATACAGCACCTGTTAAAACTCAGTTGCATTTTACAGCCGGCACGCTGCCTCAGTGCTAAGCTTGTCCTCTGCGCACCCTAAGGAGCTGCTCTGAGGGGCCAGCTACGTACCTGCCTTCGCAGCCGGGCATGCGTGCGTGCGCACAGACACGTATACGCAAATAAATCGGACTTGCCAGCTGTTTCAAACTACATTTGGGGTTAAGTTGCTTCAGAGCTGTGGGTGGTTCAAGGTGCTACCGAGCCAGCAGAGCTCGTTGCTCAGTGTGGGTGGTTGCCACGGGGGGGGCTTGCCGTGGTGCAAGCTCCCCTCACCTGCTGCAGTGGAGCCCTTCCCGAGGAGCGCGCACGTACTGCCCCGGCAGCGATCGGGGCTCCTCCGTGCTCCTTCCAGTGAGGGGGCATCTGCCTGTGCCTGCAGCGGGGGGACAAGGTGCATCGGGGCCATGATTCCATAAGGAAGCCTGCTCAATCTTGAAGGCCACTTCAATTTGTCTGTGTCTGTGCAGGTGGGATCTTGTTTGCTCCTGTCACCGGGGAACCTGCTTAACCCCGTAAACAGATTATTTTTAAGATGAATTCATGTTGAGATCTAGGGACTATTATAACCAAGACCTGCTTTGTCAAGAAAGGAAGTCTTTATTTGGGGAAGTGCAAATCTTGCCAAGTGCTGAGATCTTTTATTTGCCCCTTGACAAACAAAGGGTTAGTTCCAGGTCTTTCAGCGCTCTGCTTTTGGGCTAGGAAGAAGGGAGAAAACCAAGAAATACGCGTTTGAAATCTTGCTGGTGTTTGCTAACCCAGGTGTAGGTTTCACTATTATGAAGGCCCTGTTGGGTAGTAGAATGAAGTGTAAATTTCAGATCTCTGTCAGACCTTTTGATGCTCGGAGGGAGCTGGAATTGTGTGTGTTGTGAGAATTGGTGGGCTAAGGTGGTGTGTTTCTAAGCAGAAATACCGAGAGGACGCATTAGGTTGAGCAGTAAAATATGTCCTTTCATAACACATTGAAGCACCTCTTTTAGCACAACGGGAGCCTCAAAACGGTCCCCGTCATCAGCGGTCCGTGCTTTAAATAGGCAAGAAAAGCAAAAACAGGATAAAAGGAAATATTTAAAGGAAATAAAGGTATTTTGCTGGCCCTCTGTTCTCCCCTCGTTGCCAATGTCCGCTGTATATTGTTTCTCTCTTGGTGCATGGTGTCTACGTGCCCGTTTCACACCACCTCTGCTCCCAAAGCTGTGCAGTCACCACCTTTACGCATGTCGACAGAGAGGAGCAAACTGTTACAGTGGCATTATTTAAACGCAATTTCTGGAGGAATTTGTAAACATACCCTTTGTGTGAGTGCTGCTGGGAGCTTGTGGTGCGTCCTTCCACGGTGCTCCCAGGAGACCATCATGGCTCTGGCGACACTGGGGCTGGCATGTGTCACACTGTCACAGAGCTGGAAGCGGCTTGTGTCAGCTAGAAAAGCATTGCAGCCAAGGGTTCACCTGAGGAAGGGCCCTGTTCAGTGCCAGGTTCGGGAGACAAAATGCTGGCTGGAGTAGGGAAATCCGTCCTGTCACTAGGAGAGTACAGGAGGGCTTGCGGGGTGATCCGTGTTTCTGTGGCTTGTGTTTTGCTTTTTACTCTGTGCATCTGCAGTGTTGCTGTGTACCTCTGAGTTGTTGGGCATGGCTAACAAGTTACCACTTTGCTATATTTCCCAGTGGATTCGAAATTTGTCTTGTTTCCTTAAGGCAGAAAATTCACAAGTTTGTTTTTGTCAATATGCTTTACTGCTTTGTTTTCATGATCTACAAAGGAATTACAAAATTGTAACAGGCACAAGATTTTGGCACGTATCTAGAAGAACGAATAGAATAAAAAATTAAGGTCTTCTAAAGTTTCAGTTGAAACTAGACGAATTTTGCACTGATAATTCAGATATATGGACTTGCTGTTAATATGCAGCCCCTCCTAACTGTCCTGGGAGTAATCCAGCAATGTCAGCAATGCCTGGAGCAGGGTATGTGTTATTTTTTTTAGGCACCTGAAGTGGTGTTAATCTGTGGGAAGGTTAGAAAGACTCATAATTCTTCCTTATCAGTTCTGTGTTTTGAAATTACTTTGCAAGTGTACCTGCCCATATATGTTACTTTGCAGAACGGCACACACTCCAGTCCTTTCTGATACAGCCACTTGCAGTTTCAATAGGCTAAATAGAAAAGAGTTTTAGAGGCTCTCTGCTTAATGCTCCAGTGCAATTAAATCCTGACTTTGTTTGTAGAAGATACAATCAGCACATGTTGGAACGCCCGATATGACCCATAAAAATAAGAGGCTTTGTTCATTTCTGTTGTGTATGTTCACGTGAGCCGAAGTGAAGTGAGTGTTACCAAGGGCTGCGTGTTCAGGGAGTGAACTCCAGCAATCCTGCTAGTAGAGGGGGCCATGTAGAGCTCCTGACGTGGGGTTTTTTACATCATCAGCCTCTGTTGCTGATGGATATGACTTCGTTGTGAATGTTTCAAAAGTTTTGGTTTTCTTTAAAGCTGCTCTTGAGAGCTGTTCAGTACAAGGAAGAGGATTTCTGTGTTTGTTAAATAAAGCTGGGAAGTTAGCAGCCCTCAAAGCTGCAAAAGGAAAAAGCATGAAAATCAGGCTTCACAGGGATACAGTTTTAAGGGAAAAAATATCCTGGATTAACAAACAGAGGATGACCAAAATAATCCTTCCTTCTCTCCCTCCTTTCCCCCACTCCACAGTAATTCAGCATTCTGAGGTTGGTCTTGTATTTAAGATCTGCTTCATAAATTATAAAAAAACCTTGGATATGGCAGATACCTGTCATATACCATATGGTTTAAACAAGCATCTAATTTAAACTGACACTGTTTCTAGCTGTTCTGTTCAAGCTGCCTTCTCGCTGAACAGATCCTGTTATCTAGTGGCTCTGCCCAGCAGAAAATCTCACGTGTTGGGGGGGGCTTCACTCTGCTCCGGCTACCCTGTATGTTGAAAAATATTTTTGCAATTGTGGAAGAAACTGCCCCCCTCCCAGGAGGTTGATATTCCTCCCCTCCCCTTCCTCTGGAAACATTGGATCATTTCAAAAGCAAATCCAGAGAAGCCGATGCATCGGTGTGTTATGTCAGCTGTGCTCAGTTTGGGTGAGCTTGAAACACTGATTCTCCTGTACCTCTGTCACGTTCTGTCAAGCCAGCAGAAGGCTTGGAGTAAGTTAATGCTTTGTGTAGGTGGTACACTATTGCTGCTTAGGCTAGATCATAAAGAAACTCAAAGCAATGGAACATTTGGGAAAAAAAAACCCAAAACCCACTGAAAAATGGAATGCCTTGCTCTAGGAGTTATTTCATATTATTCCCTAACATGAGGGATGGAGTCTACAACAGTATAGGGGCAACAACCTATAGGGGTAAAAGATGACTTTCTGTTATTAGCTATAAGGATATTTATATTTCAGACTTCAGTTGTACCATTGTACCTTTTCTATTTCAGATAGAGCTAAAATGTAAATGACATATCAGTAATACTTTCTTTCTAAGGAAAATGTCTCTAATAGTAGCTAGTGTTTCAGATTTTAAGAACGAATTAATTGATGTGGGCCAATTTTCAGGTTTACAGTCTACTAGGAAGCAAAACTTTCCTTAATGTATTACTGTATAACACAAAATAACTTTAGTACATAGGCCACTTACCTAGTAACTTAGTACACATTAGTGGAATTTATGTGGTGAAGAAGAAAGTCAATAAAACCTTTGCTGGTCATACTTCATGGGTTATTCTAAAGCAGTTTTTTTTCTATGGAATTCTGTTAAGTCCCCATATTTTTATTTTGTCATCTTTATGAATTCATTAAACATTTTTCTTTTCTAGAAAAAGAAGTATGAGAAATAACAGTACTTGTATAATTTACAATTAAAATTTAAATCTAAAATTCAACAGATGGAGTAATATTAATAGCCTTTCTTTTTTACAAAAGTAGCTCTGATAGTCATAGGGAACATGATGCTATAAAAGAAGGAATGACAGTATCATATAATATTTACTAATACAACCCAAGTTGTCTAAATGCTGTTTAGGTATGGTTTTATTAAATACTGTTTTTTAAAAGACTTTTGTCTACAGGGATGCCTTGTGTTAATGATTTGTTGGAATTGCCATGCTATGTTAAATTCTATCAGGGTATAGGATATAGCAGTCTTGAGGTGAGTCTGGATTCCCTTTGTAGGTAACTGGAGCTTCTCACTGATTTTTAGCCTGTTCAGCACCTCACTGAAGGATGCTCTGTGTTCAGAGCTGTGTCCCCCATCTGTCCTGTGCCACAGCTGCCAGGCAAACTCTCTGCAAAATTGTGCAGCAGGATTCAGAAATTTCTTACCAAATCAAATCTTCCTACAGTGAATCTAGTTTAAACTGCTAATTTGCTAATGATCTAAACCGAACTGACTCAAGAGGTGCATGCCAGGTAGGGGTTGTTTCCACTCTAATCCTTTTACTGAAGGAGAGGTACCTTGAAAGCAGTTATCTGCAAGTGTTTTGTGGCGTGTTTTCAGGGATGGTTGGACTTGTTCCTGCAGCCGGTGCCAGGCTCCATTCGGTCTGTAGAAGAGTGGACCTGTACTGAAAAGCCACCGTGCTCTCTCCACCTGCATTAAGGTGCTCCACACCACATACTTGTGTGTGTGTGGTACAGACAGCCTGAGCTGTGGCTCTGGGTTTGAAAATCAGTAATGTGTTCTTGTCGAGTGGAGGACTTCACTGAAATAAACAGCTAATTAATGTGTAAAAATAATTGCCACTACAGATTCACGCAGGTGGGGTTTTTTTGTTTATTTGTTTTGTTGTGGTTTTTTTTTTTTCTTTAAAGTGCATGTTTTCTGTATGCCAAATGCTCATCACGTTGACTTTGACGCGTGATGCCCGTGCTCAGTGGTCTCAGATGCAGTCTGCCTCTGGACCATTTAGTATGGCTCTCGGAGTGGACGATCAGAATTGGATTGCAGATTCAGTTTGTTGTTTTGCTGGTTTGTTCCTTGCAATGTATAACCTGCCTAAGGATAGCAATTGATTTTTATATGAGAAAAGGAAGGAGACGATGCAAATAAGCAGTCTTCATTCAAGTTGATTTTAATGCCGTAGATCTCATCAGTGAAGAGAGAAAACAGCACAATGCTTCCTCCAGATTGTTGTTTAATTTAATCTTCTCTCCACTTCAACCCACCTCCCTCCAATGCACATATCCTCCATGGGTTTTGAGGATGCTGCAAGAACAAACTGATTTCCTCTGATTGCAGATATGCTTTCAAACCTGTAACTTGCCTTAATGGAAGGTAACAGCGATGAAGTAGACAAAATCAGTTGCCTTATTACCCATCAGATAAATTACTCATTAAATCAAATCATCCTCCTTTGGTGAAACAGAATGAGTGATTTGACTTCTGTCAAGAGACTACCAAAGAAAAATACTGAGGTATCAATCCTCTGTTAAGAAAATCTTGAAAGTTATGAAGTATAGTAGTCTGTAGTCTACAACTGCTCTCTCTTGACTTTGTTTTAAAGGAGCTGGGGGGAGCTGCCTCCTTGTGAGCCACCTTGCAGATTGATAGGCACTTTTCAACAAGGTGGTGTGTAATGACACGGGGGTGGAAAATGCAAAGCAGTTCTTTTGAGAATTTTGAGATACACACAAGTATGTTTTCTGTTAAAATGTAAATAACCTAGCTATTCAAGTATAGGAAAGCTGCACAAGTGACTTGCAACAATTCATTAAGTCCAGATTGCTGTAGTGTAATTTTACACTTTATTTCCATATAGAGTGGCAGAATATTGAGCAATTTGACAGATGAGTGAAAAACTGTATTTTTACTGGGATGGTGACTCTTAAGGTTGCTTCAAATCTGTTACCTTGCAAACTGAAAGCATCCTCAAATTATACCTAAAGAAACACACAACATCTAGTGAAAACTTCAGAAAAGGGACTGGAATTTTCTTTTCTTTGGTATTTTAGCCTGTCTTCTCATTGCTGCTTAATACTGTTCCTTTCATTCTGGTGTCCTGCAATATGATTTGGTAGTGTGTGCTTTCCTGTAGAAGCCATCATTAATGTTGAAAATAGAAAAAAAAAAGCAGCAAATTAATGCTGTAAATATAGCCAATGGAGAAATATAATAAAATGTCCAGCATTACAGGTTTGTTACTTTCAAGTACGGTTTGCTGTGGGCTGTGTTATGTTAGTAAGTCTCCAGCACTTGGTTGAAGGAAATAGCTGAGTCTTCCTGTTTATAGAGGTAGCAGGCAAAAAGTTTCTTCTAAATAAAACTTACACTGAAATTGTAATATTGTCAGCTGCTCAATGTCCTGTAAGCTCCTGTGTCGATTACAAAGTTACTGATAAATAAATCACTGTTATGTTTTGTCTTCTGAGACTTTGTTTTGACAGAAGTTTTGTACACACGCAATAAATTATTTTGGCTTGGGGATAGAAAAAGGAGGAATGTGGTTTTTGGGGAGTTTGTATACTGGACCGAGTATTTCAGTGGTCAGATGTAACCTATGTATACATGATATATACAAAAAAAATATATATTTTTTTCTCTAATTTAGAGCACTTTGCTAAGATTAGGACATCTTTTATGTTTTAAGACTGTCTTGAGATCAAGTGTCACTAACTTTAAAAATATGGAGAGAAGAACGTAGACTGTAAATACAGCGATGCTTTATTACGGCCATAATTTAAAAGCTGTGTAGCCATGTGCATTTACAATTCTGTAATCCTTTTGGCTTTGTGGAGTGCTTTAAGCATCATACAAGTTGATATGAGAAAAAGTGTTTACAGCCCATTTCATAGGGAATATGTAATTCTAATAAGTTTTATGTTCAGGTTGTCTGTAGGTTAGAACTTTGTGTTATAAAGAAAGACACAAAAAGCATCTGCAAAACCTGGGTTTAAAAAAGCAATGTGTAAAGGTGTTTGTCAAGTTTCTATCTAAAAATCCTATGGTGCAATTGTGGTTGTATCTGTCTTGATCATGCAAACTTGCACGTAAGCAGTTAGTTACGTGAAACCTACTGACTTCATGGATCGGGGATACCTTCTGGTATTAAGAAAAATACAAACGTGGCCGTAGTCTGTGTTTCAGAAAAAAGGTGGAGGTGGGGAAATAGTTTTCATTCTTTCCATTCGCTTCCTATGCAAGTATACAGATTGTTCCTTATCCTAATGCCTGAGGAGCTTAGTACAGTCAGTACCATTGTCTCTTCTGCTAGTGAAGAAGTTGCTTTTCCTTGTAGTCCCACCATCCCTGGTATTTTATTCACTTAGATCATGGACATTCATCCTTGTCAAGGAACAGATAGGTAAACTCTTCATTTGAGGCTGTTGAAGTCATGACTTCAGTATGTTTTGGGTTCTTCTCTTGTTTTCCGGCTCTTACTGAAGATGGCTAGGTATGTCTGGAGTACAGAAGCTTCTTGTGGTGAAGTAAGGGCGTAGAGAGCTTGATCACACACTGCTGTAATGATCCCCAGCCCCTCAGGCTGGTGGTGTTGCAGTGTATGAAAACGCCTCATACATAAAATATGATACCATCAAATTCCTGCCGCTTCTGACCTTTAGTAGGGCTCTGAAGCTTCGGTAAGCTGGATTCCTGAAAAATAAAACTGCGTTTCTTAAAGCCACCAAGGACCATCCCCATTTTCCATGTGTGGTGTTTTTCCCCCATGGCATGGTGGGTCCTTGCGTACAGCACTGCCGCGCAGCCCCTCTGCTCAGCCAGACCCCTGGCACCCCTCGGGTCCCCCTCTCCTCCTTCTCTCTAATTAGCCTTTTTGTTCTTTGCTCGGGCCTTTAGCTGCGATAACAGGATTGATGATCCAGAGGAAGAAATTATTCTCCCTGAGCTGTAGAACGGTTTTTTGGCAACACCACCACACAGTTCTGTAGTCAAAAGCTGACCCCTTGTCTTGACCTGTGAAAAACCTACAATTGAAGTGGTGGGTTGTTTGTTGTCTCTTACTGTCCTCTTGGCTTTTCTCCAGAGAGGCTGTCAAAGGTATCAGCTAGGGCAGGTTTTTGTAGCAGGGTTTGCACCGTGGTAGCAGGTTTTGCACACAAAGGTAATGTTTGCATCATTGTAGCAGGGTTTGCAACAATCCCGCAGAAAGAATAAATTGGAAATCACTACTTAATTTTATTATTCGGACTTTCAAGTAAGCCTCACTTCTAGTCTGGCAGATTTTATTTGTTGACTTAGTTGAAAGATCTCTTGACCCCTGTGTTATGAACCAAGCTGGTTCCTTCTATTGACAATTTTTTTTATCAAACAATTAATGGAATTAGTGTGGCTTGTTCTTCCCATTGTATATTCACCAATTTTTAAAGTACAGCTGAAATACAATACTGAGAGTACTACTGAAAAACAAGAGAAGAAACCAGGAGTTTCCATATTTGCCTTTTTGTAAAAAATATGTTTATATCTCTTCTGTTCTTCCAGCAGCATTGTCATAAGCCCTGCCTGAGGATTTCACAACAGTTCAATCCTGTATTTGTAAATAAATCATGATGTTTATTATTGTGACCCATTTTACTGAGAGTACCAAATCTGCTGTCAGCTAAATTCAAAGGAATGACATGGATATAAAGCTGCCTGTACAGATTCCTTTTAAACCGATTTGTGTAGTAGTCTGTGCCATCAGAAGGGTAATTAATTTATGGACTGTACAGCTGTTATACAAAATATGTCAAAACTATGTGGCTGCCAAGTGATCTTCTCATAAGGTCAAACAAAAAATTGTAATAGTTGAAGATCTGAGACTACATCACATTTGCATGTACTAGATGATATTTAAATCAGAGGTATTGTGTTTATGCTGCATGGTCACAAATGGAGATGATGACCCCACCCCTCAGGTGGAAGATTTGGGTTCTGCTGACATATGCAGAGTGTGGAAGCTGAAAGGTGTTCCTAACCATCTAGATCAAGCCAGACTAGCATCTGTGGCTTTTGTTCCTCATTTACGTGCCATATGAAGATGCATGCTTATGTCTGAGCCACCCCAGGATGCATTTCCCATCCCTATCTGCTGCCCAAAGGGTAGCTTTCTATGCACAACAAGGATTGCGCCATCCCAGTGTGGTGCTGAGCCCGTCACCTGCTGTGCAAGCCCTCAGTGTCATCTGCAAATCTCGTGCTGGACATCCTCAGTAAGATTTAGTTTTGTGTGAAGGATTGCCCTTTTTGTCGGTAGTGTTTTCATAAAGGCTTTTCTACTTCCTCACCATCTCTAAGTGGATAGTAATTGTCTGGTGTCTGTCATAAATAGTGGGCTCTTTCAAATCCTGTTGGTTTTTTTACACTTCAAAAGTAGTGAAAAATAAACTGCATTGCAGCAATGTTAGTGGAAACAGCCAACATTTGGAGATGTTTTGATATGGAAGAAAAACATTTAAGCATTTATAGAAGTAGATACTTAATTTTGAAAATGCTGTGTTAGAAAACACTTCTGCAGTTGGTCTGTCCACTGCTGTTTCCCCATTTCTGCGTGGCAAAAGCAATGTTTTCCTTTCTGTTGGCATGAGCTAAATGGTCGGACAGTGGTCACTTAACTATAGCTAGTCCATAACCATAGCTTTGGTTTGACTAAGACTACCAGTTAGTTGTCTTTATGAAGAATTAAACTTTTGCTGAATATTTTCAGGAAGCATAAATGCTTAATATTTATCAGCCTTGTATGATTTACCTGTAGTTTTAAAAATCACTTGTGTAGAACTTGTGTCGTTAAATCAGCATAGGTTCTTGACCAGAGACGAAACTGTGATTATCTCTGCAAAAATACAGACTGCACCTCTCAAGGAGGATGCTGCCCTTTTGCCCCTGGGGAAAGGAAGAGTCTAGGTTGCACGTTTTCATGGGCTACCATATAGAATCCATGTTCTGGGCTGTAGCCTGGAGCATAAAGCCAAATTAAAATTTGCGGGAGAAAGCTTTTCGTGGCTGTGTTTTAGACTTGATGTGTTTTCATCTTGTTTGCTGGCTGGTTCTGTATTGCGCTTGATGGGTAGGCAGGAAAGCAGCTGCAAGCAGCCTGCTGTGCAAGTGCTCCAAGCAGGCAGCGGAAGGCATGCTACAGCTGTGGTTTGAGGTTATGCTCAGTGAAATACCAGCCTTAAAACATTGCCACCCGTCCTACCCTCTACATCGGTCTGCTTCCATCTCCGTCGTGTTGTGCAGCTGATGCAGTAGAAAACCCACCTGACAAAAATAGATATTCAGGTGGTTATTCTTAAAATACGTGTGTGCATTTGGAGGGCTTTGTATTGTGTGGGGGTTTTCTTTTTCGAGTTAGGCAGTGTGGTTTTGGGGAGAAAAATATTTTCCCGATTCAGATCCCTTTCCTGGGATAGTATGACAGAACTGTGTGGCTGCAAACGATCTTTTAATAAGGTCAAACTCTGAATTGTTGTAATAGTTGAAGATCTGAGGCTACATCACATTTGCGTGTACTAGATGATATTTAAATCAGAGAAATTATGTTTATGCTGCGTGGTCACAAATGGAGATGATCACCCCACCCCTCAGGTGGAAGATTTGGGTTCTGCTGACATTTGCAGAGTGTGGAAGCTGAAAGGTGTTCCTAGCCATCTAGATTAAGACAGACCAGCTTAATCCACATGGATTAAGTTGACCGCGTGGACGTGGGTATGGCTGAGTTGTGGAGGACAGCCTCGGGACAACTTTTAAGACCTGGGTACACCTGTTTCTCATGTTTTCTGCATGCTCTCTGTTTGAGAAAAATGCCTGTAGGATGAAGCTCAGTTTAGAGTCTGGGAGGGGGTGACAAGGGAATGGTCTCTGGCACCACTCTGTGCTGCCCGCCATGTCCTGCCCTGGCACTGCTCCCTCGGGAATTTCACTCTCTTCTGTGTCAGTTCTTGTTTCACTCAGTTTTCTGGCAATGAAACATGCTTTACAACTGCAGCTGTTTCCCAATCACCTTAAGTCATCCACAGGCAGAGCTGCTGTTGACAGGCTCAGTTCCCACTGCTCTTTCCAAAGGGTGCTGCCACCTCCCTGCTGCTGCAACAGGGTTCATTGTGCCATATGCCATATGACTGGCCGGGTGAGTTTTCTTGTTTTGGTGCTTGGTTCGCGTTAGTTTGCATGCTGTTCAGTTTCCCAGTGTGCTTCCCTGTGCAGCCCCGCGAGCTGTTGTGCCAGTGCCAGGAGCAGGATGAGGATGGGAGGGATGCGGGAGAAGGGCAGGGATGCTTATTTTAGCAGTCGCGCTGCCATATGCCAACTATAAGTGACCTTAATCATAGCCAAAGGTCCTGCCTTCCATCACTCTTGGTATTAATGCTTCAGAGAACGGGACTTTAATGGGTTTTATTACAGTGCCAGCACCTGGAGTGAAGAGGAGGAGTGAGCAGAGTCTGCTGCATCCCACGGGTGTTAATGGGAGCGCTGGATCCTGCAGGGCTGTCCTTGTCCTTCACTAACCTCGGTACACCTCGCAAGTCTGGCTGGGAGCAGGCCTGACGCAATGAACGTTCTTGACCAAAGCGTGTATTTTAAAACTGCTTAATTTACTTTTGGCTCATCTGATGAGATGGTTCTGATCTGTTGCACTAGTTAGGTGAGTGCAGATTAGATGTGGTTTTAAACAGTCTGGTTTCAGTAAGGTAATTTTTTTCCTCCTTTCTAAGGAAGAAGGAATAGAAGGCTTCAAATCTTTAGGAATTGGGTAATTATTAAAGAAATCATTGTTATTCTCTCTTTTCCATGGGGTGAAGGTAATACTGGAACAGAGATGCATGCAGCTGCTGAACAGTGATGGGGTTAATTGCCAACTGAAACATTGCTGCAGCTCCTTTTCAGGAAAGAAAAAGCAAAATAATTGAAGGATTATTTGCCAGTGGAAACACGATTGATTTCTTTGTATACATATGAAGAAACAAAATTAACTAGTGCTGCCCTCTTGCAGTTCAACAGCAAGACAGTCATTGAACTGGTCTCAGTAGTTATCACTTCATATTGTTTAGGTACAGTTGCAGCTACAGGTTTTCTGAAGGAAAGGTGGGTAGGGGGATTTCCCAGTAATCCTTTGGAGGGAAGATAACAATGAGATTGCCTCGTGCATCAGCTCTTGGATCCTGAAGTTGAAGGACATGAAGAGACCCTGGTTCTGTGAAAACCAATTTCCACATTTCATGTTAACTGCAGATGTTTTCTTAGTAACTGCCAAGGAAACTCAGTAAATAATCTTCCTCTTTTTAATTACTAAAGGTGTCTGTTCTGCAGTCTGTGTGGCTGGGGCTGTGGTGGCTTTGGTGCCACACACCCACCCACCCCCAGTTTCCTTAGCTGGCTCTGGGTCACTGGAAGGCAGTGGCTGGGTTATGGGGCAGGGGACCTGCTTCTTCCTCCTCCTTGTGTCAAAGTGATGACTCCAAAGAGTTCGTGCCCTCCTATGTCTCTCTTCAAAAGCTGGAGGAACAGTTTGCTCCCACCTCTGAAGAACAGGTGGGTTGGAGTGGTTTTCGGTGCGTGAAAGCCTGAAGCGTGTCTAAAATTATTTAGGTTTATAATCTGACATGCTGCCGCGGTCTTTGAGACATCCGCTATTCTTACCAGAACTGTGTAATAATGTTCCTAAATAGCTGTATGTTGAGGACAAACAAACAACAAATGACTCTGTACTTGCGCAATGTGCAGAGCTGTGTTACTGATCTTTGGCTTTATTCTGTCAGATTGAAAAGGGTGGTTTCTTCATGGTGTAACACGGTACTTTGCACCTCCAATATCCTGAGAGGTTTTTTTCTAGGCAAAGGTTACTTTCCTATGTCATATGTGTTTCATTTTGGTCTATGCCATATTTTAAGTAATTCTTTCATCGTTTGTGCCTACCTTAAAATATCTAAAAAGAGTATCTCCTCACCCCCCACCATTCATGTTAAAGAACAGCAGGGAAGAGGAGCTTGAGATGGTATTTAAGCCTGCAAAGGTTAGGGTAGACAGCTGTTGAAGATAGATTACTTAGAAGGATAGGTATGGGCCAGAGCTAGAGGAGTGCAAAATCCTAATGAAGAGTTAAGGCTTTCATGAGACATCTAAAGGCAAATGAAGAAATTTTGATCCAAGTCCTCAGTCCAGCAGGGAACAGGTGATGGGTGGATTGAGATTGCTTCTTCTGTTTTCAGGGTGAATTGTATACAGTGCACCATCTGAAATCTTATTTCAAACGCTGACATTCAGAGGATCGCTCTGAAGGTGCTCTAACATTTGCTTTAGTTCCTTCTGCCTCAGCAGGCATTAAGCTCTGTTTAAAATACTGCCCTAGTGCAACATTCCCCCCGCCCCACGCTGAGGAAATCCATAGTTTTTAGAGCTAAAAATTAGGGCCATAGGTACCTGGAAATACCAGTATTTCATATCTTTTTAGTCCAGTAGGGGATCCCAATCTTTTTTTAAATACATGGTATTTAAAAAAATGATGCTTCTTGCCAGTTCTATGTAATCTGTCGTTGTTGGGAGCACTAACGGCCACTTAAAATTGCAAATCAAGCCTCTTTCTGCGCTCTGTGCTGGGTCTTTACCAGCACGTACAATGTATGTTTGGCCTCATGGCAGATTTTTGCCCACATTTTCTTTCAAGACTTCATAGTTGTGTTAGGAAGGATGTTGAATTTGAAGGGATACCAAATAGTATGTCTGTGCATGTGAAACAATCCTGTGTGCCCAACCCACCGAAGATAAGACTCTGTGTTTCTCCTTGCAATGAAGATTGTTTAATCTGATGATGTGATGCAAGGTAGTGGCAGGGACAAGTTGGAAGCATGAGTTCTTGGTCAATCCTAGTGCCATGACTGCGTGTTGAGGCACATGGTTTCATTAGGGCCCTTTCCTTAATTGTGTGCCCTTTCGTTTTACCCTTTATCGTCTTGCACCATTCAGTTTCTCAGTCCCTTCCTTTTATTAACCATGGTAGTTGGCTGGCAGGCCTCATACTGCAGAGCTGGCTCCAGCTGCCTGCCTGCCTTTTTTTTTAAAAAAAAAAAAAAAAAAAAATCACTGCAGAGGTAGATTCCTCCAGCATGTCAGGGACTGCCGGTAAAGGAAGATACTCCTGAAATCACAATAGGCTGGTAATTCTGGGGAAAACACACAAAACCCATTGTGTGCTGTCTTAACTACATGTGGTGTTATGAACCTTCTTATCAAGTCTTTGTGATGTGTCAGAAAGGGCTGCCCCTCATTTTTTAAATGGAGGCATGGATTTGCCCTCTGTGTGGGATGTGTGCGTGGGGTTGGTTGGGGTTTTTTTTGTTTGTTTGTTTTTTACTATCCCACTGTTGTCTGGAAATCAAAACTTTAATCCAGAGTCATTTAATACGCTTGCAAAGCTTGACGATAATAAACTATTTGAAGTATGATAGAAGAAGCAAAATCTATGCAGTACATATTCACAAATAGTTTTGTTTTGACATTTATCTTGCTGTAGTCATTCTGCCAATTGGCTTCAGGCAGGGCTACCAAAAGAATGAACACATGTTGCATTCATTAGTTCTCATCTGGCTGTGCTTCGTCTTGCAAGGCAGACAGAGTCGTGATGGTGCGAAGCAGACGGTAACGTGTGTGCTACGCGTGCCCGTGTGGTGAGCAGAACCCTCGCTTTGCAAATCTGCTGCTTTTAAGCTGCCGTGTTTTGTTTCGTTTTAATAGAATGGGTTGTGAGTGTGCTGCCAGTGATGTCATGGCTTGCTCGAAAGATGTCATATGAAAAATATTCAGATGCAATGCTACGGGGCCAGCCGCCCCTTCTGCTTCCTCCCCCCTCCGTGTGAACTTCTCACGTCGGGCCTGGCCCGCCGAGGGGTCGGTGGGCGTCGGGCACACGGACGGGCCCGGGGGCGCTTTGTCCCGGCCTGCCCCGTACAGACGAGTCCTTTTCGTTCGTCGCTTGTGGTGGCTCTTCGGGCTCAGCGCGTGCGCGGGCTGGTGGCTTCCGACGGGGAGTGCGGGAGCTGGGGCAGCGGCCGCGGGGGGACGGGGCGGGGGCCGCGCTGCCGGGGCGGGGGGGGAGCCGGGCCGTGCGGGAGCAGCCGCCGGTTTCCCGCTGGGGAGCGGGCCGGGGAGCTCCGCTCCCCCTCAGCCACGGCGGCGGGGCCGTGTGGCGGCGGCGCTGGAGGGGCGGCTGACGTCTGAGGGCTGGCCCCTCCCTGCGGCGGCCGCCGCGGTCTGTCCCCGTCCCACCCCCGGAGCCGCTCGCTCTGCCCGGGGCTGCGGGGAGGCAGCGGCAGCGGGGACCGGCCGCCTCCCGCCCCGCTCTGTGGCCTGGGAGGGGCCGCTGGGAGCCCGCGGCATGCCGGCTCGTCCGGGGCGCGGGGGCTCGCCCTGAGGCCGGCCGGGAGGGCGGCGGGGGCGGGCATGGACGGCAGCAAGGACGGCAGCCTGCCCTGCCTGGCCGCAGCCTGCGACCCCTCGGCGCTCGTCAGCTTCTGCACGGGTAAGGTGCCGGCGGCCGCCGCGCAGCGCGCATGGGGGGTCCCCGGGGGTGCCCTCCGGCGCCCTGCGTTCAGCGGCCCCCTTCCCTGCAGCGGGGAAAGGGAGATCTGTAAAGTAAATACTGGGGTAAATATCTGTCTGTGTGGTTTAAGTGAATGTTGCCGCCCGCAGCGGCGGCAGACAAGGTGTGCGTACTCGGGCTGAGGCGGCTCGCTGCCCCGCAACATCCTAACCTTGAGAAAATTAATTAAAAAAAAAAAAAGTTAAATATGATGTTGATGTATGCGGACAGCAGAGAAAACGACTGGAAGGTGACGATGCTAAGCGAACGCTGGCAGGGCAGGCGGCCCCCGGCGTGGCGGCTCCCGTGGGCGCTCCGTGCCTCCTCGGCAGGTGGGGGGGGTCCCCGGCCCGGGGCGGGGGGGCTGTGCGAGAGCCCCCTTGGCAGCCCTGGGGACGAGAGCCGCTGCTGGTGCCCAAGCTTTCGCTTTGACCCCCCGGGTTTAGGCAGGGCGGAGCGCGGGGAAGCCCCGGCCCGTCAGGCGGCAGCAGAGGGTCGTTCATCGGCGACTCCGACGGGGCGGCTCGGTGGGCTCAGCCCGGGCGCTTGACCAGCGGAGCTACGACCTCCCCTCCCCGCTTTATTTGTACTAAAATTGAAATACTTTAAAGACACTTTCTTTCTTTAAACGGCTGCTATTAACCTAGCCTCTCCCGAGTGCAAGTCAGGTAATGAATAGCAGCATTCTAGCTGCATCAACCAAAAGTATTGTGAGTGAAGTCTTAAAAAGACCAACGAACCAATAGCCCCCACCGACAAATCTCATCCCAGATGAAGCGGATGGCTCCTGTGTGCGGTGGGGAAGGTGTTCCTGCGAATGAAATCGCAGAACAGCGATTCTTTGTTTGCTGATGCACGGCGTGCGGGTTTGGTAAATAGCACAGCATCCTGCACAGAGAAGTGTGCCTTCTGCCCTAAACCGGCATGGGCAGCAGGAAAGCTGGTTTAAAAAACTCCAAACAAAAAACAACAGCAAAAAAACAAAATCAAGGGGCGGTATTTAACACACAGATT
Source organism: Falco punctatus (assembly GCF_963210335.1). NCBI lineage: Eukaryota > Metazoa > Chordata > Aves > Falconiformes > Falconidae > Falco > Falco punctatus. The sequence goes on along the minus strand of NC_137592.1, from coordinate 21,223,589 downwards.
TTTATGTGTGTTTAGTGGCAGAAAGGAATGACTTTGCTGCAACGTACTTCCTTAAAGTGAGCAATGTGCTGTGCTTTATCTGCGTCAGAATTCAAAGCATTCCGTTTAGAATTCAAGATGTTGCAACCCTCGGGAAACAGGGAGGGTAGATTGAATATTTTCAAATTACAAGTGCTTCATACAGTCTTTTGCAGGCTTGCAAGGATTTTTACTTTAAAAAAGAAGGGCTAATGTTCAGCTGATTATCTTCAGAACAAAATTCGCAAGAGCAACAATTTTTATAGCTACAAGTTGCGACTTTGTTACTGATGAGTACAGGCTTGTGTTAAGACGTATCTGTTGTCTTCAGTGGCTTTTAGCAAGAGTGCCTGATCGTCTATAAAAAATAGCAGCCTCTCAGACTTGAGCTTGAGGCATCTTGGATTTTGGAAGATAGCATGGCGTGATGGACTTACCTTTGAGATTTGTCTAGTAATCCAGCAAAACAAGGTGCACGGAATACATTCTTTCCTCAATGCGTATGTTCTGCTTTAATTTTTTTCTGCATTTTAGAAAATAATTTTGAGTAAAAACTTGGTGTAGAACTGAGGGTTTTGCTGAATAAGACTTAAAGACAGCATTTATAATTAAAAGAAAATGTGACTTTGGATAGTCTCAGCAGTGTAATGTGTTCTGCTGATTTAAAGCTTGTTTCCTGCTTATGTTATTAGACCTAATATACCTTTACATAAAGTTTGCTGAGCAATGTGTGTTTACTTGCAAGTAAACTCACAGTGATAAGAAGCTGGTATGATGGAGAATCAACAAGTGCTTTGTTCATACGAAATTTCTAACCTCATCCTTGAGAGCTCCTTGCCTTGAGGGCCTTCAGCAACTTTGCAGTGGTAATCAGCAGGAAAAAGCCTGAGATTAAGCTGTAGAAAGAGTTTATTTTTGTAAAACTTTTTGGCCATACATGCTCGTTCTCGCTTTATTAGAAGATTAAGGCTTTGTACTAACAGTATGGTATTTCAGGTGAGGTGTTGGGGGACAACTTCATTTTTTTTAGTAAGTGTCCTATAGTGATATCCTTTTCTATAGGAACTTCTCTACCTTCTCTTTAATTTTGATTTGTTTTGTGCACAGGTATCATTGTACATACACCCAGTTGCTCAGTTCTTGCCAAAGCTAAAAATAAATTCTAATTCTGTAGTGGAGGAACTAGTACTCCCTTTTAACATATGGGATATCAGTGCTGATGGGCAGCTTAATTAGATTTTTAAAAAAGCTTGTTTGATGTCAGTAGGGATGCCTTCTTTTTTTTTCCTACTTGTATTTAATTAGCTGGTTATAACTAAAGCTAAGACAAGGGCTTATGTCATAACACATCCCTTCAGGAAAATCTTAGGTATCAAATTAAACCTGGGCTAGAATTTAGCTTAAGTGATACAGATCAGGATAGAAAATTTCAATTTGACCAAGGAAAATATTTACCTGTAAACAAAACTTCAGTTTGGCACGCTTCTTGATTAAATGTTTGCTTCCAATGACACGACATTGTAAACAGAATTTATAAATGGAAAAAAAACCCCAACACCAATGTCCTCAGATTTGTAGGCATTATTGCTTGCAGAATCTTAGATTGATTTGTATGCATTTATCTTTAATGTTAAGATTAGTAGAGAGTTTTCTTGGGGGGTGTTTCACAGTGGGGATTTGCTAGTTGCTGGAGGTGTTGATGGTAAAGGTGGTGGTCATCTTGCGGTGGCCCTGCAGGGTTTCTACAGGGGTGAGACCAAGCCCTCCTCAGGCTTGGTGCTGCGCACCAGGGGCTCTCACCGTGCCATGGAGGGCAGCTCGGCCAGCAGAAGCTTTGTTCTCTGCCTCGCTGGCAGGGAGCGACGGTGCCCGGTGCATGGTGCTGTTCCTGCTGCCTCGCTTCCCTGCCTGCGCGCTTGCAGAGAAGTACTTACTTCGAGTTAGTATCTTACGTAAGGAACTTTGGTTTAAGTATTTAGATGTCACAAGGGCATTTTTCTTTCTAGTGCCTATGACGTAGGCAAAAATAGACAAATTTGACATAGAAGTCCTACTTGCAGCTTGATATTCTACCTAAAATAGTTAGGTACTGGATGGGGACTAGTTAAATAAACCAAGTAGCAGCCTGTTTCAGGGGATTACATCTTGCTAAACAGTTTGTTTCTTGTCTTGCACTGCCACAACTACAACATTTGTGTTGATGCAGTGAAGCCTGTCTAAACAAGACAGCTTTTGTTGTAATTGCATTGAAAACTTTTCAGCTAGCCTTACTCTAGGTGCTACCAGTAATAATGATGATAAATACAAAACTCCATATCACTATCTTAATACTTATAAAAAAAAAACAACTAAAAAAAAGTCTGAAAAAGTCTGTATCCTCTTAGTTGATTCACCTAGAATGTTACAATATTCAGTGTTTGATTGAAAATTTAACTTGCTGTGGATTTTTGTGCATTTGACACGCAATTTAACTATGTGAGAGTCAGTGCTGTCATAGCTAGTTGTTTTAAAACTAGTTTAAATTATTTGTAATGTGTACTTGTTAAGTAATCAGTCTGTGTTGTCATTTCCATCTCCCAGAAGTATCAGACTCAGAGCAAGTTCTCCTGCCTTCAGCTGACACATTTTTACAAAGGAGGGTGAATTCCCAGCAGCCTGCCTTATGAACCTACACGGCTTACCTAGTACAAGAATTCCAACTGGCAGGACCCAGGGGAAAGGCTTTTGTCATACCACGAGTATGAATCCAGAGTTCAGTGAGCAGCCATTTGTACTGGGGGATGAGGGTCAGGCTTGCTAATAGGCCCAAAACTCATTTAAGCATTTTTGCTCTCGGGAAGTTATATCAGTGAGGAGGTTTAGAGGATTAAAAACTATATTAGAATAGTATTGTCCACAGTCTTGGGCTAGAAATTTGTTAGTAGCTTCTCTGAACTTGCTTTCCTGTTTTCCAGAAAAAAACCCCCAACATTTGATAGGAGCACACTTAAAGAACCACAGTGAGTTTCCTGGCTGAAGGAGGCAGAGTGTTTTATTCTCTAGAAATAATGAAATGCAACCCAGCTATTCTGTAAGACCTGGAGCTCCTTCTGCCCAAGGTTGCGGTAGTCCAAATGCTTTGGGCTTTATTTTGGGGAAAATTCTTTGCTTCCTATTGGTCCCCTGAAAGAAGGGCAAACTGGTCTCTGCCAGGAAGAGCAGTAGTCACCAAGAAAAGAATGCAAATGGTTGCATTTTTGCAGACGTGGTCATTCATGCTTGTAATCGATGGGCTTAAACGCCTGGAAATGGAGCTTTCCAAATGTAGCAATGGATGGGGAATTACTCTCCTTTTGTGTGCTTCTTTGCTTATTATGCTGTACTTTATAGAATGGAATTATGACAGCCACCACTTTTTGCTGGCATAATTTTCCACACCAGTTTGACATCTTCAGCTAGGATTCTTGTCTGATGTTTAAAGGTGAAATTCCATCTCATTATACCATTGCTGCCTCTTACACAGCAATAAATCTACTACAATTTGCAGGATAACGTATACTTATTTTTAAGTTCTACTTCCTTATCGGGTCAGTATAATTTTACTTACTACCTTCTACTAGTTCGGCAGAGTGAAATGAAGCTTTTATTGAGTGGTTATACTGAGTGATTATAAGTACAGTTGGACTGAGCAGTGTTTACTTGCTTTGTGAGTTAACTGAGCCTATGCTTAATGAAGTGAGCTGTAAGCTAGATGGGCTAGCTGTTTCCAGGCTTCATTACATTAAATTTATTGTCAGAGTGCTATTTCCTCTTCAGATGCTACCCCCTGTCCAGGTAACTGAGGGAAGGGAAGTGGCTGGTGTGACACAGCGGTGCACACACAGTACAGACTGGTGCAGTGCCAGTCGTGCAGAGTGTGGGGATCCCTCTGTCAGGTCACACACACTGTTTGACTCTGCATGTCGCACACTGTAGATGTTTGCACGTACTCAGCTTGTTAAAAATCTTCCAATGTCTGTCTTGACTGAGAAACCAAAATAGTGCCATCAGGTACATATTTTGCTAAATAACTGCTTTATTAATCTGTAGCATGTGACTAAATACCTGCAGTATTGTCCTGTAGCAGAAGTGCTATGTAGATACAACATAAAATTACCACTATCATAAAGGTGTCCATAGGAGTTTGCATCTCACACTGTTTAGAAGGTTAATACTTACCCTGACTCAATGGGAAAAACTTGATTTCTTTAACTTGATATTTACCCTTTAAAAATGTGGTTACGTTTTTTGGTAATGTTTCTTCTGCTTTGCCTGTTTGGCGTCTTGCTTCTAACAGTTCTAGGAATATGTGTTAATCATCAAAAGGGGGTTGAGGAGATAATGATGACTTGTGGATGATAATGGTTAGCGTTTTCTTAGCAGTCGCAGAAGGCAATTGCAAGGTGAAGTAACTGCAAGCCATGCTTGGAAGCTGCTGACGTATCAAAACCAGTGAAATATCAAAGGTGCAGTTGACTCAGCAAACTTGTTAAAGGTCAGATAAAAAAGTTCAGACTGCACACACTTTCTCAGCACTGAGTCTTTGCTCTCAAACTTTGAGTAATGCCCAGATTATGAAACCTAAGAAAGTATCTTTATGAACCCTGCGTCACGCTGCTGCTTCACATGGATAGGAAAACTAATCAGGAAAGCAGCAGCATTGGAAGAGCTCCCTTTTGCAGCATGCAGAACTAAAGTGCTTCTTCAACCTGCCTCTTCTGCAGTGAGCCAAAGCAGTTCTGAGAGCAGAACTTGCAAAGAAACACAGAAAACATGCCTGACCTACAGATCCCATCCTGTGAACAGGGAAGGAGAAGGAATGACCAGACATGACAGTCATTAGTCACAGTGGTTTATTGTGTGATGAGAAGATGCTCTGATGTATCATAAAAACAGATGGAATTTAGGTGTCGTGTCTTCTGCTTTTGCTTTTCTCTCCCAGCATCTTTTTTGTGCTTCGTGTGCTCTAAAAATGCATTGATTTGTTGGGGTTTGCCCTTGTTTCCTCTTTGGAAGCATTTAAAACCATGAGAATACCGCAGTCAGACCTCTGATACCTATGAAATGCATCACAGGGAGCATTCCCTTCCACGAGAAGCTGAGTTGGTCTTCCAGGTTTTTGCATGCTTCTGCCACCGTTGCTTTTACCCATTTTGCTCTGTGGCTTTAGTGGCATGGTATCTTGAGCAATAAGGTTTTTGGGAGTTAGTTTTCTTAGGTGATAAAGGGGCAAAAATCAGAGCTGGAAGTGGCTTTTGATTCCTGAGTGGCTTGTGCTGACCACGTACAATTTCTGTATTGGGGTTACATTATGTGGCCGGCGGTGGGGTGGCCCTGGGGGCTGTTGAGCAGGGGTTTGGCAGGGGCAAAGCCGTGCTGCTGGCTGTGCTCCCTCCACGCCAGAGCAGTGGTGCTACTGGAGAAGGGTCACTTGTCCTCTCTGCTAGAGGGTTGACGCCAGGAGGTCTTCCCCAGCTCTCTCAACGGCTGTGTTTCGTGTCATGCTCTTGTGCGAGGGCTTTTTGCTATGTAAGCTGCAAGTCGCAAGGGGTGGCCACACCTAGCTGGCGTGCAGGCTTGCACATGGGTTGCAAAGGGTTAAGTGAAGGTGGGAATTTACAGCATGTTGACACAGTAAGTTACTAAATGTAGATTAGTAGGTGAAACAACCTGGCGTTTAGTCTTGAGTAAGAGCTTGTGCTTGAGTAGTTACCACATGGAAGCTGTGGTGCTGTTAACTCCCTCTTGGGCTCACTCCCTGGTGGTTTAGGTGGCCGTCCCCCGGGTCACAGCCCAAAGAACATTCTCATACTTGCTCGGTTTTAATTCTTTCATGCTAACACTAATGATAAAATACAATTCATAAAATGAGATTATCGGAAAGGTTAGAAGATGCTGAAAATGTATAAAACAATTTTGTTATTGACGTATTCTGTTGAGGGGGAGGGGGGATCCTTTTCATGCATGAAGGATCCTGTTATTTTGGTTGCCAGTATTATATAGAAATAGCATGCTTCTGGATGGTTCTTATATGTATAAATATCTGAATTAGTATAGCTAATGCTTAACAAGTGTGCGCAGAATGAATGAATCTTAAAGCATAAGCATTAGATGATTAAACTGGGTAATTCTGTTTGAGATGATAGCTACTTTCAGAATAAATACTATTTTTTTGGCTTTAGATTGTTCCCCCCACAGATACGATACACAATTAGAGAAATTTCCAGGATTTTTAAAAGAGAACTGAATTGCAGACACTGGAGACCGATGATATATAGCTTTTTCCAATACATTTTTCACTTCATTAATTTGAAGTGTATTAGTATGAAACTGTAAATTTTATTTCTGTGGGTTGCGGGCAGGCTTTACCTAGCATTGCTGTTCCTGATCTCTTCTTAAAAGCTGGAAGTGATGCCCAGTGTACTGAAGAGCTTTGAGGAAGGTGTGCAAGGGAGCGATGGCTGGCATGGCAGGTTGTGTGGCAATGCAGAGGCTGCCCAGTTGCATTGGTGCTGGTGTGCATTTGTAGCAAAATACTCCTTCTCTTTTTGAACTTCTGTATTTTAGCACATAAAGATTCCTCTTTCTGAGGAGACTTTGACTGATGTCAGTTCTTGATTAATTAATGACTTGATTTTGGGGAAGAAGGAGGAAAACGGGAAAAAATGCAGCTTAATTCTGGCTTGTGACACTGCTGTTACTTAGTCCACACCAGATTTAATTCTTGTTTCCCTATCAAGTATTTGTGGTACTTGATCATTTCTAATACTAGACACATCCATGATCAGTCCTGTCTCCCTTGATATTTGTAGGGATCTTTTCTGTACCTAAAAACTGTTGCTTTGTAGCAAATAGTAGGAAAAGAAACCTGGAATATTTTTTTTTTGCTTCACAGGCTCCATCTGTGGAAAGAACAGATGAGTAATCTGTTTATAATACAAGGTGTGATGTATTAAAGCAACTTTGATAGAAACATGATCTCTTTTGGGTTTACAAAATTTGGCAAACTTTCCACATAAGAAATGTATGTGTTTTCCTACAGGACCCTTTGAGAAGGAAGGAAAAGGTATCCCTATGAAAAGGCATATGTTTTTCCCATGCAGGCAAATTCCATGCATGCATTCATGATGGTTTCATATGATTTATCAGTAGCAATTGTGACACTTCAGTTTTGTGCATGACTTCCATGTAAAATATGTTCAAGGTGAAATCTTAGAAGGTCTTAGCCTGCCTGTGTTGTCCAGCATGTTCTGTTTGGTGATTGTTTTTTCTCTGGGAAGTTGTATCATCCCATAACACTGTGTCTGTGTGTTTGTGTTTGCTTGCAGGTGAATTGGTTCCTGAAGCCTGCTTTATGGCTTAGCCTAAATAAAGATGAGACCTAATTCCTTCTTTTCCAGTGGACTTTTCCATTTTAGGTATAATAGTGCCAGGATTAGCAACTGAAATTGTCATTGAAACTGGCTTCATTTTCATGTATTATTTTCTGTGGAAGCAGCTTAACTATAATGTTTTAAAGTACATGTGTAGTCACACATACCGAAGTCTGTTATGCTCTTCAAGATTTCTTCATCAATTAAGCCAGTTTAATTTCACAGTTACTGCATTTTTTTGTGGAGCATTTGTGGAAACTTACTTTTGATAGTGCCCATGCGAAGGAAAACGTGGCAATGGTTGATGGTAGATCTGCCGTCTGAATTGTTTAAAATAGTATCTTTCTTTGTAAAATAATAAATTTTAATATTAAATACTTCTGCAGCTGTTCAGATGTGGTGGGTTGCAGAACGGCAGGATCGATGCCCAAGCAGTCAGCCACAGTGGCAGGCAAGGTGTGAGCAATGCTTTCCGCCCACACCTTGTTTATAGGTGTTAACTTCAAAGCTTTGCTGGGGCTGTTTATTTGCTAACATAATAATAATAAAAAAGGAGTTTAACTAAACAACTAGTTGGGTTTTTAATTACATTTATGCTTGGTTCCCCTTTCTGAGGGTGGCTGTTGACTTATACCGGTATAGCTATTTCTGCTTGCTGTCTGGTCTGAAACGTTTTCTGTGACATACAATGTGAAAATATTCCCTTTTATTTCCCAATACTTGCTCCTCTGTAGTAACTGAAATGGAGATTGTGACTAATGTGTGATGAGTAGTTGCAGATACCACCTTGCAGGTTGGCTGTGTGGGAGTCGTGCAGCTTGTGCTTTATTCTTGAAACTAAGCAGAGAGCAGTGGCTATAACACGAGTAGTTTGTACAGAGAGGTTTTAGTTCCTTTCTATGCAAAAAAAAACGCCGAACAAAACCTTGCAAAACTGCTGTTTATTTGGTTCCACCTGGAAGAAGCAGTAGTTGTTGTAGAGGTGTTCCTCTAGTACAAAAGCTGCAAGCAGTGGCAGCATCTGGGGAGGCGTCTTGGTGGAGGTAAATGAAAGTAGGATTTTGGCTGCTGCTGTTGCAAGTGTTGAGCTGGATCTAACTTGTGATCAGAGAGATTTAGTCTCATGCTCCCAAGGAACAGTGAACTTTTAAAAATATCAAAAGCACACCTTATGTCTGTTCTTGCCTACAAGGTACAGGAGAGGTTTAATGACCGCAAGACCAGGTTTCCTGCTGCAATAGTGAGTGTAAGGTTTTCAGTGCGGAGCTGGGATAAGAGGTGCCTCCTGCAGGAGATGCTGCCCGCTGGGTCGGAGCGTGATGGGCACGCAAGTGTGACTGGTTGCCCTGGGCCGGCTGCAGCAGCGCCTCAGCTCTGGTGGGTGGTCACAGGACAAAACTAGACATGGGGATTAATACTCCTTTATAATTATTACTCCCTCTTAATAGAGCTTATTTTTTACATTGTCATCCTTAGCTTTTGGATAAGGAAATGTAAAGAAGGATGATAACTTTTCAAGGTCACTTTAGCTTGTCAGAAAGAAAGTTGGCATTTTACTGAATGGGCTCTGGTACGGAGAGGTAATGAGGCAGTGACGTATAGGGCTCTGCATAAGTGGAAGAAATTCCTATACCTGAAATACCAGAAAACTAAGATCAGGCAGTGAGTTGCTAAGTCTCTTTCCAAACAGATTTTACCTTTATCTGAAATCACCGTGTCCTGTGACTTGGAGAGATAAGAGCCTTCAGATACCCTGCTGTGTACAGCAGCCCTGGTGCCTCTCCCCTCCTCTGGTGTAAGCGCATTTCTGCTGAGCACAGAAACCCACCGGGTACCACTCTGCCCTGCAGAGCCCAAAGGGAGGGCTTCCCCCGCAGGGTAGGGGAAGCGTTTTGGGAGAGGGACCTCCGAGTGCCCAGGGGGATGCCAGTGCCATGAAACCAAATTACTGTGAGTTGGTGGCCTGTGGAGAGCCGCCAGCCTCCCTGGGAGGGGGTGCAGGACTGTCCCATGGGAAGAGTGTGGCATCCTGCCCTCCCGTCAAGGTACCCGTGAGAGGCTCGCTGTGAATTTGGGGGAGTGCTGCTGAGCAGGGGTGTCTGCGCTTAAAGGCTGAATTTGGGGCCTGAAATGATGCTGCAGAGGACAAGCTTAAGCAGTTTTCCCTTAAGCACAAAGGAAAATGAAGTTGAGCGAGAACAGCGTGCACTGTGTCTGTGTTTGGTATCGATATCAAGAAGTGAATCTCTTTAATGTGGCAGTACACTAATACTGGTATTTTTATATGCATATCCAGCATTTCAATAGGAGGCTATTCTTGTTGCGTAAACATAATACTAAGCCTGCAAGATAACATCCTATTGCCTGTGAAACACAAGCAACCACTGACAGCTGCACAACCTTTACAAACCAGATTTGTAAGTGAACACTAAGGGCAAAAAAGTATTTCTTCGGGAAAGGAAATAAATAAAATAGACCAGCACTCTTATTTTTCCTGACTTGTTGGATTTTTTCATAGTGGCATTTATGATAGAGCAGCTTAGAGTAGCGTAGAATGAGATCAAAGAAACATAGTTTGTACAGTGGTATTTTTGATGTTACAAATTAGATATCAGTCCTGGGGGAAAGAAAAAAGAGCAGTATAATGAAGCAGCCAGAACAACAAATTTCAGAAATGTTCCAACACTTTTAATTACAGTGATAATGTCTAACTTGATTGCTCGATAACAGAAGCTGGAGATTATTAATTTGTGTTTCAGGATTTGAGATTAGTAAAATTTTGAAATAAACATTGCATGGTACAAAACAAATTGTATCTGTAAAAGAAGAGGGTATGTTGCTTTGCCTGATGTTATCTCACTTAATGATTTCAGTGCTTTTCTGTTTTGCTGCTGAAATTATACCCTAGAATTGATGAGAATATGGCAAGCTTCAACGAGTAGAAACAATTTTTCTCCAGGACAAGAACATTTTTATGTTCTTGTTAAAAGCATATCACAAACAAAAACTCAGGTAAGTTTGCTGCCTGAATAAACAATAAATATTTAAGGTGTTGGCAGGTTTCTGTAAGTTTCAGAGTAAAAGTATGTTGGTACTACTGAATTCAGATGTTTTGCAGCAGAGGAGATGCACTACAGTGATGGGGGACACTGGACTTCCTATACTTTGTTACAGTCTAAAGATTGAATGTTTTGCAAACTTGGATTTTATTGGCACATTACTGGAAAAAATATATTGGAAATATTTTGGAAAATCAGAGGTAACCTTTATGAACTGGGGTTTAATTTCTGACAACAAGATACCCTACATATATGGACCGTTCTCTGAGCAGGAATTATCACCATCGCTCTGACAAAAGCAGTTAAAAAATAAGTGGCATGGGGACAGGGAGGGCTGCAAGGGACAGGTGGAGAATCTGAGATTACTGTGAGTACTCTTTATTTCTTTTTTCCCCCTCCTTTGCCCTCCCTTTCCATTTACAAGCCTTCACACCAACTTCCTTGCCTGCAAATGAGTTTGCAAAATACTCCAGGAAAACCAGAGTGTTTCAGGTGATCCCATGTTTTTTGGTGAACTGTGCAATGTTTGCTGGATTTGTGACGTTTTCAATAGCGGTACTTTTGTCTGAGCCTGAATATGGTTATTATTATCCTTTGTTGTGTTGAGCAGATCATTGACAATTGATGCTGTCTTTTGTAGATTTATGCAGTAATGACATATGGTTAAAGAAAAGTGTTATGAGTGGGAAGTCAAAGACTTAACATGAAAGTCAGAATTGGGGTAGTCTCTCAAGCCTATATTTAATCTTGTGGACTGTACAGTATTAAGATGCAGCCTTTAATTGCTTGATCATAGCTCCCCCAAGTCAGAACTTGGAAAAGGTGACTTTGCCTAAAAAGCAGTTGCTTGGTATTTTGAGTTGCCTTTGTTTTCTTTGCATGTCTCCCTGTTATGTTTATGGCAAGGCTTTTAGTCTTGCTTTTCAAATACGTGCATGAATTTAAATATCGACTGCTGTAGTACTTACAGTAGTGCCTCAGTAGCCCGTAAGTGTTAAGTTTTATGCGGTGTGGGACTATGGTTGTATTTAGCAGATGAAGAGTGAAGTTAAAAAGAGATTAAGGTCAAAAGCATCTGCTAATTATCTGAATTTCTAATTAAGTAATTGCCCAATTTGAAACGCTGAAGACTTGATTGTCAAAGTGCATGGGTAGGACAGTCCTGTAGGCATCAAGAGCCTGACCACTTCTGGCCACCCACCTGTGAGAGCTCATCACTTTTCAATGCTGGTGTCCAGTGTTTCAAGTTAGGCAGGACATGCAGGTTTTTCCTCCCTCCGTGCAGCCTTGGGAGTGTGGGAGAGATGCTGTCCTGCTTTGGCCACCCTGGAGCCCCAGGCAGTGTCTGGCTTCCCCTCTGTCCTGCAGAGCTGGAGCCTGTTGGTCCTGCGTGGGGTGGCTAGGGTGCCATCTGCTCGTGGTGCAGAACCCTTGGTGGAGAGGACGGTGTCAGAGATCCAGTCCCTCTTCAGCATGTGAGAAGTTGTTTCGTTAGAAAATTTTAATTAGATCCATTTGGGCATGAGGGAGGATAGGGGAAGTGAATCCAGGTCCTGAAAATTTTAGCTTACATAGTTTCATGCTTGGTGAAGTTATTAATTTTTAAATTAGCATTTTATCATGGAGATGTTCTAATGCTTCTAGCACAACATGAAATACTTTCAACAGAGGAGTAGTAATACATGTGTGCTGGAGCGTTGTTTTTAATGCATGCCTAACTTAGAGCAGCTCGTTGCAGCTGTCTCTTTGATTGCTGCAGGAGCTTCCAGGCATATGTGTTAGAAAAGATGCTCTCAGCCCCTCTTTCTGTTATGACGTGAAAATAGAGTGGCATCAGATATTAGACTGGGATTGCTGCTGAGAGAATTACGTGGGGGATCCCAGGCGTGTACCTGTAACCACCATGAGTTCTGTCTACAGAGGGCAGAGGTTGCTCACCTGTTGCAGAAACACTATTTTGGAAGGTAAGGGCATGTCGTGTTGGTGGAAGGCCAAGCACCGAGGAGTCCTGAGCTTCAGAACAGTATCAGGAACATCAAGAGCTAAGCAGTGTTAGAGGAAGAAAAATACTTAAAAACCGCGGGACTTCTTCAGTGGTGAAAATCCCGTGAATGATCCTACTGATGCATCGTAATGGCGGTGGAGCTGATACAAAGTGTTCAGTTGGGGAAGGATACGTGACAGCACCAGCCTAATTACCTGCCTCTTCAAGTAATTACATGGATACCAATGTCAAATATGAGAAGTGTATGTAAGTGTTGGCTTTGTTTTGCTTTCTCAGTCTACCCATCAAAACTTGTATTGGCAAGTACAAAGTCTGATCTGTTTCTTCTTAGAACTTGTATGCCCAATAAATTATAGTTACCAGAAACTTGGGCAAGCGGAACACTCGTGTTGGTCAAATACAGCACGGGTGGAGTTATGCCCTGCAATTCTCATGCTGATGTATTTCTAGATTATCTGTATTAAAAATAATATGAGTGTTTGCAGCAGCAGATGCACGGGCTTATTACAAATATATTTTTATCATAACTTCTGTTTATTACAAAGTTATTTTTTCAGGATGTTTTTGTATCTTCTTTTATTTTTTCTCTCCCTTGGTTTTTTCGTGTCAGGAAAAAAATAGATATGAAAGCCTGTGTGCACAAATATGTTTAGCATATACAAACAGAGCTACTAATTGTTAGGGTTAAAGTGGCAGATCATCTTACATGTCAGACCAACCCTTTAAAATGAGATTGCCTGAAAACATAGATGACGTACTATATAATGTAATGGTGCAGTAGTAGGCTCGTGGGCATAAACTTGATTCAAATAAACCATAAAGCAGCCCACAAATAGAAAAGATCAGTAGCAACTACTGCATTGCAGAGCATTCATGTGCTATAGTAAAATTATATCATGGATCATCTATAGACTAAAACCTGCAGTTGTATAATGAAAATATGTCATGCTTAATTGAAAATTCCTAAGGAAGCTTTGTCCAATGTAGTTAATATGTTTTTTTTTCTTTTAATGCTGTGCTGTAATGATTTAAATTTCTACTTTATGGCCCTTTTGTTTTTCTAAATTGAATTTTGGGCTGTATGATTATCTATACAGTTACATACAGACCTGTTCAGTTCTATTCCAGGTGGACCAGTTCAAGTCATGCATAAATTCTCAACAACACAAATTATATTGCTTTCAGAGTTTTGGCTGAGGTTTTTAGACACAGTCTAGATTTTCAGACTTGAGTGAGGGTTGGTGGGAGTTGTCTGGGGTTGGGGAGGCTGGGTTGTTTGTTGTTTGTGGGGGTTTTATGGTCAGGTTCTGTATCCATCATTTAACATGGTGGATTGCACTGATGTATTTTAAAGTGAGTAATAAGCAATCTTTTTACATGGTTTATGATTAAAAATGCAGATGAGCGTTGGGAAGCTCACTTCTGATGTTTAAGGCACTATCCCCTAGACATCGTGCTCTTAATTTATGGTCTGATTCTGCAGTAGGATCTGTGCAAATAGATTTACTGCTTGCTGTGGACTTGTTAGATGGCTTGTGAAAGGCTAGTGGAGAGTAATATGTCCTTTTTTTTATTTTTATTAACTAGCTTGTAGGGGACTAAAATAAGATTGAACTATACAATGTTAAATAATCTCATGAGCTGTACAAGGAAGGCAGTTTTGTCAACATGATGGCCCTTGTGCAGCATCAACCCTGAGAAGATGAGTAGTGTTTGACCACATGCAGCTTTACTGAAAACCTAAAGAAATGGCTGTGGAAGAGAGAAATGTAAGGTTTAGCTAGGGTTGGAAGTGCTAACATGCAGTGTATGAGAGCCATGAGTTGGCAGCCACTGTCTGCAGTCAATGAGTTACCTGTACCCATCTCAAAACATCTGCATTATTGTTTTACAAGAAAGTAAAGAAAGAACTTATGCTTTGTCTCTGGCAATAAGTGTGGTATCAAGCAGAGCATTGTTTTAAATTCTGAATGGAAAAATTGGGGAGATTAGGGAAAGAGAACAAAGAAGTAGCAAAGGAGGTCAAATACATGTGGGGTAATTGAGAATGTCTTGCATTTGCAGGAAGGGAGAATTTGGGGAGAACTTCCCACAGCACTTCCATGGCACCAGGTCTAGCTTCTAGGGACACGTTAGAACTTAAAACTAATACAGTATCATTGTATCATGGGGGGGGGGGGGGGGGGGGAGATTTTTTAATCTTCCACATTTGTGTTGTGTGTTTTAATTCCCGTTCTCTTTTTCTTGCCGTGACTTGTGTCCTCTACAAAACCAAGATAATTTGTCTGTGTGTTGGCATCTGGAGGAAGCGAAGGAGATACTGTGGGAAAAAGTGTGGAGTCAAATTCTGCTTTTTTTGTTTGGTTGGGTTTGGATTGGTGGTATTTTTTTGAGATTATGTATTAGAGATATGCAACAGAATTCCCGATCTTTGCACCCTTTATAAGCTAGTCATACAACAAGTGAGCTGCAGAAAACTGCAGAGAATTATGTTTCACTTAACATGGTAGAAAAACAGAATTTGTCAGTTATCTCTTGGGAAATGCAAGCCTCATCCAGAGTCAAATTATTCACTGCTCTTCAGAATAAAAATTACAAGTTGTGCAAATATATACCGTCCTGAGCATATGGCCAGTTTGTAGCCCTAGTGAGAGAGGGGTTTTTTGGGCCAATTATTCCCTGAAACTCTCAGGCAGATCTTTATACCAGTCCAAGTAATTTCTGTTACTTTTCTGTAATAAAAGACTCATACCACTCTGGGGGAAACACAGAAAACCGTGTGGGTGCCATGGCACACAGGGTTTTAAAAATATCTGTGGTTTGTGTGGCTTTATTGGATAAAATGTAGGATTTTCCACCCTGTGGTTTAAATTTCCGTGTGCTGGAGTTTGTAGAATTTGTTTTTCTGAAATGCTGCTTATGTGTAAAATGAAGCCCTTCTGTTTAGTCGAGGCCGGGAGGAATTGACTCAGAGGAGTGATAATGGTTGGTCTGGAATTGTCGAGGGGCCCCAGCGTAGGCAGTTCAGTAGTAAGATATATTTTTGTCAAATGTAGTCAGTTCAAATTTCTCACAGGCAGTGAGCGATAAAGGATGATGCTTTTCAAATGCTTTTATGCTCACGTGCCTGATTGGTGACATGTGAGGCGAGGAGTGATCCGTGGGTTGGGAGGTTTGTTAAGTGCCATCACTGTGCGCTGGATACCCGTTTTTGAAGTTCCTGGCCAAAGTCTAAGGGGTGGTTTGAGCTGATGCTTTGTGTGTTCTGCTGGGAGTGGTTTGACACATGACTGTGAGGGGTCCCACGCGGCTTAATGAGTCTGTTCAGTGCTGTTCACTGGCTGTAAAAAATGAACCCTCATTTTTAGGATCATCCAGGTGTCTCATGAGTACTGAATACAAGCATCCCATACACATCTCTGCTTACTGCAAAAGCAGGAAGAACTGATGTTTTAATGGCTAAAATTAAAAATCAAAGTAGTGGACTAGGATAAAATAATAAGACATCTTTTTGGAAGTTACAGTACTGTATGTTTAGGCCTAGCATGTTTTTGCTGTCATTTGAGTGTCAATACTCGTATCTTAAACCACTTTTTAAGACTGAAGGACCTTAGATCCACATCTGTGATCCGCTACCAGCAAGTGCAGCAGATAATGCTTTTTTTTTTGCAGTGAATCTTGTTCCTAGTGGCTCTTTTGAAGGCATAGGTCATGGACAGCTTGGGAAATGTGACCAACACATCAGAAACTATGATATTTGGTTGTAATTAAAATAACCAGATAACTAAAAAGGTCTTTTTAAAATTAATTCGGTGAATGAATGGTCAACTGCACTTGCAGATTTCTTGCTATATTCCCTTAACAAGTTTCCCTCTCTAAATATATAAATCTTCCTCTGGTTTTGTAAATTAAGAGTGGCTCATGGAAGGTCTGGATAGATACCTGAGACAGCACGATGGCAAGATGTTTGGAAGTGGGAAAAGAGGAGGGGGAGGGGAAGAGATTAACTTCTCTTCACAGGTGACTGACTTTGTACTTGTTTAAGAGCTTTTTCCCCCCTGAAGGGAGAAGGGCATGCCCTTGAAGAGAGATTTTAGTTCAAACATCTTTTGCAATAGTTCTTTAGATTATAATAATGTATTTTTAACAGAAGAAGAAATCTGGAAGAGATTTTGAAAACTTCTATAAAAAAAAAGTACAGTTTTGTAATGTGCAGATTTGTCAAAATGATCGCAGTTGTGTTTACTTTCACAGCATCTTCTTCTAAGCTAATCCCTAGCTGACTGACTTTTCAAGACATTGCCAAGAAGGGCATGTTGGACTTCAGTTGAATATTTGCTGTCATGGGTGAGGTATTTGGGTTGGGAATCATTCATTTTAATCCTCTAACAGTTGCCAGGGTAATAGATGATTGTCATCACTTGAAACAGATGCTGCTTTTGTAGAGTGATAAAGAACAATAAAATATCTTCCCAGTGTGCTACTGTGTTCGTTGATCAACCAAAATATTCTTGATTCCCTAGTGATCTTCTTGCTACTGGCTTCTTTCAGTTGCTGTGCCTCGTGTGCCCTCTCTGCCGAGCAGCCACTGGTGGTTTGAAATGTCTTTTTGCTCATTGTACAGACATAACCCGTCGCTTTGCCTATTTTTGAATCAGCGAAATGGCTTAACCTTCTTGGTGTCCTACTCACACCCCATCTATACAGCTATAACCTCTGACAAGGTGCTGGGCTGAAGCTGAGGGTCCTTCTGGCTCTCCATGCCCTGTCTAGGGTTTAAGCCTCTGTAGCACAGGTCACAGAGGTGAACGCTGGCCAGCTCCTCTACCATCTCATTTGATACATGGGGGAGGTCAGAGCATTGCAACTCACCCTTCCAGGGCAGAAAGATTTGCTCTCCTGTTCTCCTTTGGAGTTCCTAATTACTGACGTAACTGTGGCTTCGGGAGCTGCAGAAGCCATCTGCTGTGTGAGGGTTTTTGGGGTGCTGAGGTCCAGCAGAAACAGTCTAGTTAATGTTAGTAACTGGTGGAGAAAAAAATACGCCCCATCGGGGTGAGCACTTGCGTCTGTGCTGATCAGAGAGACAGACCAAGAGCGGAGGCTTTCCTGGGCTTTGCTGGTTTGGTAATTACTATTATTTGGACTTCACACAGGGAACACAGTAAAGTCTGGCTTCTAAAATGATGATTTGACGTAGTTACTTACTCCTTTTACAAATGTTTTGTAGTGATCTGCTGTATATTTATCCAGCATGGGAATTAATCCGTAATTTATCCATTATAAGACCTTTTAATAGTTCATTAATTAAAGACTTTGGCAGGCAATAAAGGAAAAAAGTTAAGCTTTCATTTTTTTCTTCTTTAAAGAAATGTCAAACTTCTCTTTTCTGTTTGGACTGCTACCCGGTGTAAGATAAGTTATAAAGATTATAATGTTTTGAAACTTGTAATTATTTTCTGCAGTGTTCATTTTGACTGGTCCACTGCATATATTTAAAGGCTAATATTGTAAGGATAGCAAAAGTATTAATTACATGGTATTTCTTTTAAGTCCCATTTACTTTTCTAAAGTAAAAGCTTTTTTTCATGAATTAATGTAAATTTACCTTAGTTCCTTTTTATATGCTGCATAGGTATGTGTGCTTGTAGGAACTTCTACTAGCTCCTGAAAACAGATAGGGGTTTATGTTTTGAAAATGAGGATGCTAATAAAAGAATCTTAGCAGTCCTTATCGACTTGGGGTAGCTGTCGCTGGTCTGGATTTGTACTTTTGAGAGAGCATTGGATATGCTGGCCTGTAGAGCTGTTAAAATAATACTTCTGTATATAGGAGGTACAGTTGTGGCTGGTGATACTACAGTGTTTTCTTCAGAGTTGTTCTGATCTGTTGTCTCCAGATCTCAGTCTGATTACATGCCTTATTAATTCCCCTGCAGTTCTTTTTATTTATTAGCCTGAATTAATGTAGTATTAACCATGAAGGGATACACTTCTGCTTTGGTTTAACCAAACGGTGAGTTAAACCAATATGCAAAGCTGTCATCTTGTAGGAGTTGTTTTATCAATGTAATCTTAATCATTGCTTTCAGTTTAATAATAGTTATGAGTACATTTCACTACTAATAATAGTTTGTTTTGTAATTCCTTGTAGGAATTTTGTTGTGAAGGTATTATCGTGATTCTTTATTTTGGTTGGTTCAATTCTTGGTCTTTCAGTAGCAAGTATCGCATTTTAACTGAATGGAAGTTGGCCTTAAACTTTTTAATCTCTTTCTTGTGTAATAATTATTCATTGGAGGGGCTTGTCTTAGTGTTTCTTTTGCTTACATTTATTTTAAAAGTGCCCTTATGCAAGTATTTCAAAGATTAAGGATTGTGGCTTATATTAACTTTTTTTTTTTTCCCTTGGTATGTCTTCATGAGATTAGTGAACTAAAGTTTAGATTGTATACAATTGCTGTAGTAATACCAGCTATTTTACCCTTACATGTAAATTCACTGTTTATATGTATTTCGTAGAATATGGACTTATACTGTCTTGTTTGTGTAATACAAGTAAATTTTGTAAACTGGTATTAGAAGTTCCTTCCTGACTTTTCACTAAGGCTAAACCAAAATGGATAAGAAATAGAAATTTGGTACCTTGTGATAAAGCAACAAATTATTTTATGATCTTTTTTTCTTCTACTACTTTTTGTGTTGTTGGCTTTTTTTTTTTTTAATGCAGTTGGCCTGTGAATTATTGGAACAGCCAAGTACAAAAATCTGTTACGTGTTATTTTGGCTTGGCAGAAATAATGCAAAGAACTGTCAAAGGCAAAGAGTACGCAGAAGCTGTAATTTCCTTCTTACCACTGAAGAATAGATTTGGCTGCGTTATGCCTTTAATGCTAAACTATCTCTGTGTGGCCAGACAGACTTTTGGAACCTTTTTGTAGCATATTTATTTTCTGTTCACTTCAGGCCAAATGTTACAATGTGATATGCTTTTTTGGCACATACAGGGTGGTGATGTGAAGAAAGTTAGAGAAGGAATTGAAGTTAAGAACTCTGATCTAGACCATTTAAATTGAGATTGTTAGCCGTGACCTAATTGCATCAAGTGGCAATATTTGCATGTTCAACAGTGGCTTTTTTTTTTTAACTTTACAACTTGCTTTAATATTAAGGATCATAGTTAAAATTCTTCAACAGTTCCAAAAGAATATATTGCAAAATTTTACTGCAGTTTTATAGCTTTTTAGTTAATTCAGTTGGCTATTTAAATAAGCTGTTTCAGTCTTCCTTGTACTGGTAAGCATGTTTTTCTTTCTATGCTATTTTAACAGAAAACACATTGCCTCTTATGATTGTAATAGGGCCACACTCCTTAAGCCTTCTGTCTTAGCTAATGATTAGTAACATTTCTGTCTTGAAGCATTAATTTGATGTGTCTAACATAATACCCATTCCTTATTCGCCTGAACATGCTTGTTTGAATGTCTTCAGTATTTCAAAATGATGGGTCGGACATGCTCATGCTGTACATACTTCTTTCTGTGGCTTTTAGTTTAGAACAAAACAGTTGAATGCCTCTTTCTACTCTGCTTTCCTGCTGTACAGATGACAGCATCTCAGCTGCGAGCACATCTGATGTCCAGGACCGCCTTTCAGCCCTGGAGCTGAGAGTGCAGCAGCAAGAAGATGAAATCACCGTGCTAAAAGCAGCGCTGGCTGATGTGCTCAGGCGTCTCGCTATCTCTGAAGACCATGTAGCTGCTGTGAGAAAATCAGCACCAAATAAAGGTAAGCCTGTCTTTGGTAAATTCTTTCTAGAGTTAGAAGGTTATAATTGGGAATGTTCTCCATTGATAACTTCTTTTTTCCCTTTTCTGTCTCATTTGGAAAGGCAGGTTGAGGTGGAGAAGTTAGTTTTTTGAGTGGCTTTATAGTATGTAGCTAATAGATATCTGAAACATGCTTATTAATTTTGCTGTTTGCTAACATTTGAATGTATGTGACACCCCTGAAAACTTACCTTCTTGTGAAAAGGTTCCTGTTTTAATTTTAGGTGGTGAAATGTTTTACAGCTGCGGTCTTTAACCTGCTACTGGGGGTTCTGGGGCATATCATAGACTGGTTTGGGTTGGAAAGGACCTTAAAGATCTTCCAGTTCCAACCCTCCTGCCATGGGCAGGGACACCTTCCACCAGACCAGGTTGCTCAAAGCCCCGTCCAACCTGGCCCTGAACGCTTCCAGGGATGGGGCATCCACAGCTTCACTGGGCAGCCTGTGCCAGTGCCTCACCACCCTCAGGGTAAAGCAGTGGGCTTTGTTTGTTAGCAGTTGTGAGTGTCAGCTTTGACTTCACCTAGAAATTGCTCGGCTGAAGGGGCATATTACAGGCTATGTTTCACCATGTCCTAAAGTTTCTTTTTTTAAAAAAACAAACAAACAACCCCACCCCGCAACCCAAAACAAAACAACCCCCCCCCCCAAAAAAAAAACCAAAAAGGAACAAACCCCCAACAAAATACATTGCCATCTAATAAGGAAGCTTTCTGAATATAGTTACTGTTCATCTACAGAGATAACTCAAAATCAGTAGGTTTCTTGTAAGAAGTGGCCAAGTAGCCACTCAGCAGTATCTGTTTTGGTTAGTGACTAGTAACTTTTATATTGCAACTTTGAAATACATGATTGTTGTAAAGAAACTTAATGCTGTTTACACAAATTTTTACATACTCCCCCTCCACAAACATTTCCCTTTCTATTCTGGATAACTATTTGAATAGAGTTCTTTGAATTTGCTCCAGCTTAACATGGTGCGTTCGGAGAGAACTACAGCTGTGAATGTTTGTGGTATATGTTAAGCCTCTGAATAAATAAAAGGTTAGGTCATATTCTAATTTGCCATAAATGCGTGTATCCCCATCACACTGTGCAGTATAGAGTTCTTTAGGATCAGTCCCTGTATTACAGCCTCGGAGTGCTCCCATTATACCAGTGCCAGTTTAACACTAACCTGACACATCATAGCCTATCTTTGTTTGTACGGCTGCGTTATACTGGCTGAAAATGCTGGAAGTTTGAATTATTTCAGATGTGGCCGAGAGATCAAATTTCTTAATTAAGTGTTTTTGCAGTCTCTCTGCCAGATGGAAAGAAGTGATGACGCTTAATTGGCTTGGGCTCTGAATCTTGCTATTCTCTCTTGCTTGCTAAATGGTAGGCTGTTGTCATCCCTGCGTAGAAATACAGCTTTTTTCTACCTGTTATGCATCTCTGGTCTCACCCAGCTTGAGACCTCTTGCTCTAACTCTATAAATATAGCTCTAGCAAATATTTCAACTAAATCACTCTGCTATCTGCTGTCCCATTATGAAAAAAAGAAGATGACCACGTGGAGAACTGTGGGCAAAACGTGTGCAACATAGAACCATATCTTCCCATGGAAATGCAAAGGAGCTGGGATATGCACAAGCGTGGCTGAAGGCTTTTGGCTTGGAGCTGTCTAGTACTGAGCAAACTGTGCGCAGACAGGGCAAACTTGCTGCGTTCTGCAAAATGCCTTGTGATTGTCTTGTTACTGTGACTCTGGGGGTCTTGGGGCCATCCCGAGTCCTCTAGGTGAATTTGTTCGGTGAAAAATTAATTAATTCTTTTGGAGTGTAGTGGTAGAATATCTAAATAGCTTCGGCTATTACATCTGTACCAATTAATTGACAACATCATGTAACTGTGAATAAAGTTACGGGGGTGGAGGCAGAGATGTACACATATGAGCTAATACATTGAACTTAAATGAGTTAAGACTAATTGGCAGAGTATTTAATTTGTGGTGGATGTGTCCCCTTTGTGTTCGGTTACCTAATATCACCATGCCACACATTAACTTCACTGTTTATCATTAAACCAGCTGCACATAGACGGTATAAAGATGTCATAAAATAAAATGTTCACATAAAGTCACTGGAATTTTGTACAAAAGTTTAAAATTAGATGCGAATTAGCTTGAGCTTGACTTTTAATTTAATCCTAAATATCAGTATTTTAATAAATACTTCAAAACAAGTTCATACATACCTTTTTGCAATACCTTAGGTCCTACTTTTGATTTCTGTATGTTGAGTTCAATAGATAAAGAACTCCTGAAATGTTTTAGGAGAGAGAAATGCGTACTGGTTTTGTGAACAAGTGGGATTAGCAGAAGATCTGGATTGTCATACAAAAATAACATTCAAGGAAGTCGTTAAGTTTTTTTTAATTATTTTATGGGTATGAAACAGGCTTTTACTAGTCAAGTTATGGTTGCTGCAAAGGTAATTGTATTCCTCTAAAACTCATTCTGGTGTTCATGATCCTGTCAAGAATCTGGATTTCTGCATTACACAATTGCAGTTTCATGGTAAATATTAAAGGTAGGTTTTCTTTTTTTTTTAAAAAAAATATAAATAAATGAGTCTTTGATTCACAGAAGTGTTTGTCTCCGCAACAGCCCTTAAAATACATGCTGACATAAATGGTGAGTAAAGAGAATAGATGTGTATGTATTTCTGAATACATTGAGAGAGATGTGTTTAATTTGAAGCATGGCAACACAGTGAGATAAATACTTATAAAATAAACCAAACTTACAAGAATGATGGTACTGGAAAAAAAAACATTTTGAATCTTCCCATCAAATGAAAGATTTTTAGTCTGAGTAACAGAAGATATCTAACCTAGTTTGAAGGAGTTTTTCCTACTTGCTGCTGAAATGCATTTTTAGGAAACCTGTTTTTTTTTCTTGTTGCCACCTCAGCAGTGTCTTTGAATAGAAGTTTCCTATAGGCTGTAAGTAAGTGTTGTGAGCAGGCTGTGAATCATGCCTGAAGGTACAATCCCGATCACTTTTTCACTGATTTTTCTCATTCTAAAGTTGATGGTCCAGCTTAGTGGAAAAAGAGATCTCTTCATCCTTTGTGATATTTTGTCTGCATTGTGTACCTGGTGAGCTAATTATGTTCTTATTTTTCTTATTCATTTATTTGAGATTGACAGATTGGATCAACCATAGCTGAAGATAATAGATAATTTGTTTTGCATTATCCTTGTAGTCTTTGTTTTTCTTTTTCCCTATGTTTTCGTTGCATGCTTATTTTGAACTTAATCCAGTCTCCAGTGAAAAAATTCATATGGGCATGGGTAGATTTTTATTTCTAACCCGTGGGCTATTGATCAGGAGGTTACTACCTATGATTTTGTCTGTCCAGCCCTGTCTCAGAAGCAAGCTGCTCTTCGTACAGGGATAGGTGATTTGTGAACTGTATGAGACAATCTACAGGGTGAGATTTTTTTTTTAGCCACTTTAGTGCCTCCTAGTAAAGCATGAAATGGAGATACTGTATGAAGGAAGTACCTTCAGTAGGGATTGCAACAGAATTAGTGCCTGTCATTGCACGGTGAAAAGCAGACTGGAAGTCTTCGCATGCGGCTTGTTTCCTTTTCAGTATTTCTCAATGCAAACTCATTATAAATAGAGAAAATCTTTTCAAAATAATAAAGCTACAATAGTACTTCTCCATTGTGACACACAGCTAAGAATAACGACATCCTTAATAACAAAGGAGAAATTACCGGGTCCAAAGATAGTGTTGGGGATTACAAATGTGAAAGGGCTTGACTATAGAACAGGTCCCCAGCAGCTACGGGGCTGGGGGGACCTTAGTTTGTGGGTGCATTTGTGGGTTGGGTTTTTTTCTTCCTTTCTTTCTCTCTTTCTTTTCTTTTTGAATAGATGGTTGGTAAGAAGGATTTATTTGGTGGGAAGTTCTTTGCTTTTGGCAGCTCAATGCTCTTGTTGCCACATGTCTCTGCTGTTGATGCATGATTGATGCTGTTAACTTTCACAAAAAATTGCAAAAACAAAGATTACCTGGACGCTGAAGAAAAGGAAAACATAAAGCAGTCTGGTACTTGTGGCTGCCAGCAAGATAGATTGGCTCACAGCTGGTGCCTGGTAAACCTATTAAAATCTTCCAGGGTGTCAAAATGTGTGTAACAGGAGAATCCATCCCTCAGGCTCTGGGTGTGGAGATGAGTTTGTGGCACACAATGGCACCAATAAAATACCTCAGACTAAGTGTATCGCTGAGGTATGAGCTCTTGCTTGAAAAAGTGGTCATCTACCAGAAAGTACATCTGTAGAGAAAGGAGTTCATGTCCTCTTTCTGGACTCGGAAGTGGTGAGGAGGGTTGTCACAGGTTAAAACTTTGAAGGAACATTTCCTATCACTTCAACAAGGATTAGTATCAAATAACTCATATGTAAATTCAACTCACTAAATGAAACTGAAACAGCGGATGGCAGTTTGCAGAGAAGGTCTACCACGCTTTATTTTTATTTAAAACAGTGATACTGGGGACCTGCAAAAGAAGCTGTGTACTGGAAATGTAGATTATTGTTTGGCTGGGGGTTTTTCCCCCCTTTGTGCAGTGGATTTTTAGAATAGGAATAGGGAGAGTTTTCCTTCCTTTCCTGATCCCTCCTTTCATGTGACATAAGTGTCTCCCTTCTACAGGAAAAATCCTAAGTAGTCTCTTGCATCAAATTCTGTCTCATTGCACTAATTTAAGCAAAGTGCTGATGTAGTTTTTACCTTATCTCAACAATGTTTTCATTTTAATAACATTAAGCCATTTTGTTTTACATGAACAAAAATTGAATTCAGGTGTTCAGCAAGCTTCATTAATGAAAGCATAAGATAGACTTGCCTTGGTGATTTTACTCTTAGCACATTTTAATGTGCAGAATTGTTTGAATAACTGGGTACATGTTTATGTTGTCTAATCAGTAGATGTTAAACAGGGACAGAAAATATAGGTGTAGATAGGAAAATGCTTATGGTAGAGGTAGGATATAGGCTTTTATCCACAATATTAAAACTAACCTGGCAAGCTTGTACGTGTGTCATTATGCTCACGGGAATGGTCCGATTGAAGTCTGCAGGCTGTATGCTCACATAACAAATAATGATACTCTTGAGGTCTTAATGGATTTTCCAGATAGCAGTTTTAATGCCATCTGTCTGCATTTCTTCCCCATTTTTTTGTCTTCTCCTCTGTCTTTAATATTTTATTTCTCTTCTGTTACACTTACTATTCTTGATGTTCTTCAAATGTTTTCCCTAATCCAAAGAATTTGGATGTAGGTTGTAGAGGGCACTAATAAACTAAGGGTTGCTAACCAGCTAAACCAAGTTTAAGGAACGAGAAGTGAAGAAAAAGATTCAATCTTTTGTTTTGTTTTGTTTTTTTAACTTCTGTAACCTAATAATCTTGTTCATTGGAGAAGGTATTCAGAGCGTTGTAGAGGAGTATTTTTCAGTTGTGGTGATAAGTGTCATTATTTTTCCATATGTTTGTTAAAATTTTGGATATGTTTTGTGCATTTTTGTGCCTTTCTTTAGAACAGCGTGGGCAAATTCTGCTGAGCAGTACTCCGCTGTTTTCAGTGATGCTTCTCAAAATAAGAATTGCAATGTTGGAAGAGTTAAATGGTGCCACTGACTTTTTCAGATAAAAACTGCTTGTTGTTCGTAACACTTGAGTAGCTCTTTCATCACTGTTCGCCAGAGTATATCAAATTGTTTCAGATTACCGTAGTTGAAATTTTATTTCCTCTGCTTGGAGGTAGCTCATTTGGCAATTGATTGAAGTAGTAGATGGTGCCTCTGGGGAGTTGTAACAAAATAACAAGGTAGTAGGGAGGGAAGAGGAAAAGGGCTGTGTGGTTTGAATAAGCAATTAGGTGTCCCATGGCAAAGTTTCCCCGTGCAGTAGGTTTTAAAATGCCTGCCCAAAGAGCCGAGCATCAGAGCAGGGGCATGGCTCCCCTAGACTCTTAAGAGCATAACACCTGAAAAACTGGTTGTATGTCCCTAGGAGGATCAGGTATAGTTAGAAATGCATGTGTTCACAGGTTAAGTCACTAGCTATAAAATTTTTGTAGGAAATCTCTGAAATAGATAAGTAATTATTCTTCACATTGTAGTTAGTTTACCTACCTCTTGGGAGAGATTCACTGGCATCTCAAGATATTTATGCATTAGCTATACATTCTCAAACTGTTGCATATTTACATGCCTTTATTCACATAGTTCTTTTCCTTTTAATAGGAAATGAAAAATAATGTATGTTTAATAGCCAGTTGTCAGCTGAGATCTGTGAAATTTGGCTTCAGTAAAAAGTATAAACAGCATTTTTTTTTCAACTAAACATAATTACTGTACAAATAATAAAGTTTTTCAAAACTTGTTTTTTTTCTTAAAATGGGATTATTAAACAAGATGAAGTATAACCCATAGGTAGTGAACCGAGTTATTTTTTCCTGATTTATATTGGTTATTATTTGAGAACTAGTATCTCACCTTGATCTGTAACATTTGTTCACGTGATAGAAGAGAACATTTTTTTCTACTTAAGTCTCAATGAGTATTTGACTTTTACTATGTAAATAAAATAGTGGAATAAAATAAAATGCTGAAGAAAATATTTCCCTACCCTTCAGAATACAGTACTCTATTTGAAAAGAGTGTTAGTGCTCCCAACCTATTCTTTGCCAGCATCTTCCATGAGCTGAGGGACTTGGTGTCCTTTTAAACTTTGGAAGCAGAGCGATGACTACAGGTAGTTGCTTTGGTTCAGTTTATTGTAACATATTGAAGTAGGTTTAGAATTTGTCATAATTTCTAGTTCTTTTTTGATGTCTATGTTAGGAAGGAAATGCAGATAAAATCTTATGTTCTGCTGCACTTAGAACTATTTCAGTCAGGTTTTCTGTCGCTCACCTGTGTGAGTTCTCTGATGACTAATAGCGTGGCTGAAGACACACTGTATGCTGCTTTAGTAAGAGTACTAAATTGGGTTTCTGTCCTTCAACCCATCAATTTTATTTGCACAAAACCCCTCACCATGTAATATGTTTGAAATCTAGAAATCTTTGTCAAGTTTTGCTGAAAATGAAGTAATCTAAAGTTGTTGAAGGACTTGGATATTGTATGACTTACTGCTGAAAAAAACAAACAACCCACAACACACCCACAAACAAAAACAAAAAAAACCCAACAACCAAACCCCAAAGTTTAAAAAAACATACTGTAAATCCCTTTTTTGTAACATGTACTTTGTTGAGCTTTTTTGTTTTAAGTCTACTTGAAGTCTAGAGAAGTTATTTTACTGTAGCTGCAGACACTTTCTTCAAATCAAAATTACTTGAAGAAGAGAAAGAAGGGCTGGGTTTTTCTCTGGAAGAAAGGCAGTTTACCTGTCAGGATATTAAGCAACTTGTTGTTCCAGTTAACACAATCAATAACATGATAAACTATATTTTAACATAATATCTGAAACTTCTGGGTTTGTGGAAAAAAGAAGTGACTTACTAAGTGATCCTCAGCACTAATACCTTATATGTATGTTTGGAAAGAAAAGCTATGTTATCAGAGGACACACATTTTCAGAACTCACCACTGTCTCTCTTAGAGCTTGGCTTCAGCTCTTTCCCATTTAGCTAATCGAGGCTGATAAAGAGTTGGAAATAGATTCTTAGTTTGTTGTGGTCTGTTTTTTCTAATCCTACTTATCTTTCATTCACACACTTGTATACTTGACAGATGTTAATGAAATGCTGCTTTTGAACTCGATACTATTCTATGAAAATTATCGGAACGGAGATGAATCCATTATCCATAAACCACATTTTTTACCGCTTTGATCTCTGACAATTTGGCTTTAATCCTGGTCACCATACACTGGCTTTCATTTTGTGTTCAGTTTATGTCTGGCTTTTTGTTCCAAGCTAACAGATAAAGCTGAGTGCTATTCAGTCTGAAAAATTTCAGACTGTTTATGCTAGCAGGTGACGTATGACATGATATTGGCAGAGCTGTGCAATCCGAGCGCTGGGAGAACTCAATTGTTTTAGTCAATTGATCTGGAATTTGTGTTCTCCTGTGCTACTTCTTTATGTCCCGGGTCTCTGAAGCGCAGTTGCCTGACTGCTATGAAGGACTGTCTCTGCAGTGAAGAAAGAAGGTTATAGCATTGTTAATTTTTGACATCTTTTGCCTGCAGAGATGCCCTGGTTAAAAGTCATGGAGAGCTGCATGGTGTGGACTGGTGGGTTGGTGTCCTGGGGTTCTGACCTGGCTGGGAAGACCGTGGCTGTGTGTCTCTGAGCCCGTGGGCAGCCAGGCTTCACTGCGCGGCTGCCTGCCATGTGCACAGGGCTTAAACCTGCCTGCCCTTCTCATAGCTCAACATTTAAATGCATTTTCTTTACATATAATTGCCGGCGATTAGTGGAAGTTTTCAATATTTTTCCCTTTGAAAATAGGTATTCTAAAGGTCAGTTTTAAATATCTAGTTAAAGTGGAATACACAGAGAGTCTATAAGGAGGCTTAAGAGTGTTGCATTTGGGATTTGGGAGGTGTGGGTTTTGTTTCGGGTTTTTTTTTCATTGTTTTGTTTTTTACATTTTGTTGCACATTGTGTGGCACAGTCAACTGTGACTGTCGAAGATATTGTTCTGGAGTGTAGGAAAGCCTGATATATTTTTGATGCTTGAAACAAGTCTGTCAGCTCAGTTTTTCCTAGATATTAATGTTTTGGTCTCTGTCCAAATGTTTCAGTCACTTTTTCAAGAAATTAATGAATCAAGAGATCTGGGTTATGTGTAACCATTAGTCATTTTCCGAAAATTGGTTTATTTTGATTAAAAATCTTAATATCAAACTTAATTTTGCATGCCACTTGTTGAAATTAGGAGGTACTCTGCAGATCTACCATCAATATCCACTTTACTGAAAAGCAAATAACGCCCAAACTGCCATATGGATCCTTTTTTAAAAAAATATTATTATTGCATTCATCTCTGTGTGGAGCAGCGCATATTCCCATCATGAGTTTACAATGATGTACATTTGTTTGTAATCGGGTTTGTACTTGGACATAAGCAGGAGCTAAGGCTTTTCACACCTAGCAGGGGGATTTATTCTAGATGTCATCAGCGAACAAAATAGCAGCGTGCTCCTCGCTTGAGAAAAGTGAGACAATTTGTTCACCATTTCATTAGGTTCCTCTACCCTGCCTGTAGCCCTGTTGTTCTTTACTAGTAGTTTCCACTGAACGCTTTCCCCACCGTACTGCGAATGACCGCTGTTACGTCTCCTGATTCACGTTTCTGGAAGGCC
The DNA here is from genome assembly GCF_963210335.1 of Falco punctatus. Classification (NCBI taxonomy): domain Eukaryota; kingdom Metazoa; phylum Chordata; class Aves; order Falconiformes; family Falconidae; genus Falco; species Falco punctatus. Next base: position 21,193,901 of record NC_137592.1, on the reverse strand, counting down.
ATGCTAGTGATGGTTGGAGAGGCATTGATCTATTGCAATGAGCAGACGGAGATGTTAAGGTCATATACAGTTCAAGAGTGAATCATATCCTTGATATTACACATTTCCTCAAAGAAGATGATTTACTTTGTCACTGGAAATAAAATAAGCTAATTTATAGGCTGCTGATGCTAAAAGTGCTTTTTAAGCTCATGCACTTTTGTTCTTGCATCTAAGTTATGCAGAGGGGTGAAAATCTTCTGAGCTTTAGAGGTTTTGTACAGAATATTAACTTTTAAAAATAAAATCTATATTCCGAATATGTACATTGCAAATGAAACTGTGTTTAAGAAGTACCAGTTGGAAGGAATCATGCTAAGGTGATTTATGCAGAATTTAGGAAGAACAATGATACTTGCAGCGTTTCTGTATTTAACTGTGTCTTCACTTTCTTCAGATTTCCTTTGTTCTCATTTCTGCCTGGGATATTCTGTGTGCTCCTTTTGGCTTTCCTGATCTGAATTTCAGATGTGGTGACATGCTGCTCAGTGCGTTTGAAGCAGTACATGGTTAGCACAGGTCAGCCCCCTTCTGCCTCCATCCAAATACTTCTGAAATCTAATATTCCCTTGATGGGTGTCTCTCGTATGTAAGCTGCTGGTTTAAAATAAGAATTGATTTGCCTCTCAGCCTGCCTGATAGAGCTGCAATGTGACAAATGGACCAAACGCTGGTATTGTTCAAATGGTGCATCTGTGTGAGTTAGCCCTCTTGTGTGCCGAGCAGTAGATTCCCCCTGGCTGCTTTTTTACTCCTCACTTTTCTTCAGTGTGTGGCCTCATGCCTTATCTATCTCACACTATTCCAAGCCTGCAACGAACACAGACCTGTTATTTTCCCATCAGTTGTGTCCTTTGTGCTTGTCTGTGAAGTCAGAGTGACCGGACACGGTGACCCCATGAGACGCAGTAACAACTTGCTGCTTGTGGAACGGGGATGTGGCGTGGAGATGGGGTCAAAAGTGACCGCTGATTTTTGAATGCTTAATGTGAGATTAGCCCAGGGATTTTTTTCAGGGCATATAATGATTCAGAGGGGAAAAGCACAAGTTTAGCACTTGGGAAGAGGAGGGGGGAAAACTTTCTCTGAGGTCTTACTCAGGATAAGAGAGGCACACAAAAAAGGAGAGCGACACAATTAGTAGGAAAGGGTGAAATGTCAGGTTCGAGTTAAATGCCTTGTATTTCACTGATGGTCTGTGGCAGAGGCAGGTCTGGGAGCCAATTGCCAGGCTAGCATTCAGCTCTTTAAATAGAAGAGCCTTCGCTCCCTGTCTTCCTTGCAATCCCCTCCCACATTCACTGCATAGTTTCAAACTTCTGCAGTGAGTGAAGTGGGCATCTGACAGACAACAGCCTTCTTCACATAGACAGTCTTGATTCATCCCTGGAGGGAGTCTGTAATGTTCACTGGATGTGGCAGATGTTCTATGGAGTGAACTTTACCAGAAACTTAATAACTATACCATAGTGCATATGCTCAAAGGTCAATACCTTTTTAAGATGGAAGGGGCAGCTGAAAAACTTCATTTTTGAACCCTTAGAATCACAACCCTTAAATAACTTAATAATTTTTTCAGTATGAAGAGGACTTCTGTGTGCAAGTTCTTTAACTTTAGGAAAAAAACCCAAACAAATGGAAAGGAACAAACCTCGTGTGGTGTTATCTGAGCTGTGATGGTTTTGAACAACAGAGTTGAAATAGTTAGATCTGCTGTTCCACAGCTATTGGAGCCAACCAGCTTCCCAAGGCTTGCTGTAATCTGTAATTCTTCCTTTTGATCACAACTGGAAAGCAATGTGGCATGTCGCTGAATTGAAGTATTTGCTGGCAGCGTGGCAGTGGAGAAGCTGGTGCCTCTCAAGGCATATTTTTGCCTGTCTTAGTGTTCCAGGTCTCCTGTCTCCAGCTGCCTAGGTTAAAGCTTTCATGACTGTGTGTCTCTGGATATAGGCTAGATGGTTGTCCTGAATGCTGGGGCTCCTGCCGTGTGATACCAGGTCCACATCTGAGAGCTTTTGGTTTTTCAGACGGATCTTTGGATACAGCTGTAAAACCTTGCATTCTTCAATGATTGTTTTTTCCCCCCCCCTAGGTCAGCCAACCCTTCGAGAAGCTATCTCAATGTCCTGTATAACTAACGGGAGTACAGGAAGCAGGAAAACAAGCCACAGTTCATCTGTTTCTGTTGCCAGAAAAGAAACTCTTTCATCTGCTGCAAAAAGGTACAGACTTGTAATTAAATTTGATTTTTAAAAAAAAAAAAAAAACAAACCCAAAAACAAAGAGCAAGAGTTTGATTTTTTTTTTTTTTTTTTTTTTTTTTGCCTCTGCATGACTCTCAGCAGAGCTTCCTGAAGTCCAGTAAGGCACAAATAAACTTTTGAGATGTACCATGTTGTTAGGCTGCTTACAGCAGGTTCTTAAAAGAATTCATAAATGGAGGGTATTTCTATAGTGTATAGTGTCCAAAATGCATTCTCACTAAGGGACAGAACAGGTACATATATTTCCAATAAAAAATGGAAAATTCTTCCTTCTGGTATTCATCTGCATCTTTTTTTTTTTTTTCTCCTCTTTTTTTTTTTTCAAGGAAATTAAAGGACAAAACTGACTTCATTTCCTGGAGTGTAAAGCGTAGACAATAGCAAAATAGCTGTGAGACAATAGGGGATTGTGCAAGATAAATTTATGGTTTTGCCTAGAAAATCTTAACACAAATTATGGCTACTTAATCTTCATGAAAAATACCTGTATCAGATCTCAAATGCGTAGAAATAACACTGCTTATTTTTTTAAGTTAAGCTAAGTACCAAACAATAACCTTTTTCCCCTCCATGTGATGGTTTCAGCTGCATACAGCAAACAAAGTTTGTGTATAACTTTCTTCTGCGGGTCTGTTAGTCATTGCATGGGTTCTTCAGTTAGTAGGTTTTGCATTTTTTTTCAGCTTTTTGCAACTTTTCCTATTTGTTGAGAAGAACAGGCTGCCAGAAACAGCCGCAGGGCAGAGAATACTTTAATGTTTTAACTGTGGTGAATTACGTGAACAAATTCTTGGCTTTTGTAGAGTGCTGTAGTAAATCCAGTGATTGGTTTATCTTCCACCATGGATGTAAATACACTGCTATCTAACAATACAGGGAAATCATATACTTCAGGGAATAAAAATGCTATGTGCAAATATAAACCGTATGAGAATAAACCAGGAAAAGCTTTCATGCCCTTTGGAATTTGGAGAGCAAGGGTAATGCCCTGCTCTTTGCTCTTCTCCATTGTGTGGCACTGCATATCTTTCTTTTTATTGAATTCTTACATTTACTTTTCAGCAATAAATCCAAAGAGATCACAGTATGTCTCTATCTGCTAGTGTGACAGGCACCAGTACAAAAGACATTCCTGCAGGAAGGTATTTCTTAGTTAGCACTTTACCATTAATCTTGCTCCTGTGGCTCTTGGCGCTCTGGTGAGAGCCAGCCCGCTCCCCGTCATGTCCAGTTTGCATTTGCGCTGAATCACCTTCTTGATTCACTGGATGCTCTGCACCTGACTGCAGCAGAATTGCAGAGTGGAGTGGCCAGCAGCTCCTTCATCTGAGTTAAGGTCTTTAAAAGAAGACCTGGACAGGCCAAAAGGAGAAAAAAGGAAAACCTTAATATGAGGGAGGGCAGCTCTCCCTGGGCCCCCAAATAACTGTCCAGTGGAGGTTTTGGTGCTTCCAGTGCAGCTGAAGGTACGTGATTCCCTTCTTCAAGGTTTGGTTTAGGAAGACCGGAGTCCTCTCCTCAGCTGTTTTGCCAGCAGTTCCTTTCACTTTCCTGTCTATGCATTCTTCTATGAAATTAGTTTGGTATTTGGAAGAAAATAGACTTGCCTTTTCGTAAAATTAACAGCTAAGAAAGGTGAAAGAAGAGGTCTAACCTCAGGCTTTCTAGATGTGAGCTTTTAATAACAACAAAATTGTTAAACACCAAATAGTTTTCCTGGTAGAAACAAGTGAATGTCGATAGTAGTCCCATTTCATTAACAAAGTTAGGGTAAACGTGACTGTTCCTAACACTCTTGTCACCGTGAAGAGGAGGAAGGCCAAAAGGAAGTACCAGCTGGTCATGGGATACTTCACCCCAGCTTGTCCAGGCTTTTCTTTAGGTTGGAGGTTGAACTAGTGCAGCAGGTGGACGCTGTCATCTCTTGATGTAGAATTATGCTTTACTTACCAAAGAGACCCCATAGCCTGCCTGTAGCTTTTTGTGTTCTAAATGTATGTAGCTATACATCTAGTCACATATAACAGAAGGCCCACTTGTGTCCAGAGCATTATTGTTGAAGTTTGGTGTCTGCCTTAATATTGTACATTTCTAGGGCTCTGGCCTCTGTAGACCTGCCATCTCTGAAAATTTCTTCTATAGATAAACAGTTTTATTTCTTGGACTGTTTAATCCTGGTCCTACCAACCTGAACACTGAGATCATGGAGATGGTCTGATGGCTCAGTAGCTGCACAGCAGCAGCACATCTCGTTTCAACAAAGGTGTGCTAAAATACCCACTGTCACTAAAACCACAGCCCAGGAATGTACCATGAACAGCAGGTAGATGATGTCCAATTGACAGAGATGAAATCATGTACATGTTGGGAAAATTTTAGTGCTATAGTCTGGAACTGACTTGTGATAGAGGTGTCAAAACACTTGAGAAAAAAAACCATGCTGCATAGCTTGTATATCACCAGAGCTGGAAAAGGTTTGTATTTTGTACTGCAGATGACTGTCACAGAGACCTGTTTGATCATTTCCCTTGGGACTAAAGGTTCTTCTGAAAACAGCTGGTAAGAATAGTCTTCATGTTTCAGAAATGACCACCCTCCACAATAGCTGCCAACTGTTGTGATTCAAAGGGTGAAACGTGCAAAGTGAAGTTAGAGAATCTGCACAATTAGGATAGATACTAATAGCTCTCAGCTACTCACATTTAGACTGAAGAAATGCCTCATTGAGTTGGGATTTGGAAAGAATTTTTGGATGCATTAAATGACTGCTTCCTGGAACAAGTAGTCTTTAGAAACCCACAAGAAAAGGTGCTGGTTTTGATTTGTGTCAGTTGTTGCACAAGACCTGGTTGAAGAAGCGTTAGTAGGAGAGCCACTCTGTAATAGCCGGTTATAATACAATTAGGTTGAAGATTTTAGCAGAAGTGAGCAAACCAAGTAAATTCAGCACAAAAGATACTCAATACCCAGACTGCCACATAGGTACATAATTCACCTTCCAATTTAAGTGCAGTCAAAAAAAGAAGCCCACTTGCAACTTAGTTGTAGATAAAAGCACTGTATTGGAAGCCCAGGTATACCTTGGGCTGCAACCCAGAGGGAAACCAGAGCGGTCCAGTGGTTCTTGTACCCCAGCAGAGAAGTTAAGGAGTGAACCTCGTGGCAAAGGTGTGAAATGTGTAGTCAACAGCTGACAAGCTCGGTGAAGACATTGGAGAGGTTGCCACCCTGAACCTGTGGTGTCTAGGAGATGGATCAGATGAGCTAAATGAGTTTGGGCAAGAACACAGAAAATAAGAGACCGAATTGGTAAGTTAGGTGATATGCTGCTATCAGCAGGTGTCATTCACCTGAGCTTGCTGGAGGAGCGCAGGGGTGAATTGCAGGATTGCTGGTGTGTCTTTGTAACAGGGTATTACAAAAAATGTGGTGAAAGGGGCTGCAGGCAACGACCCCTTTTATGCTCCTCTCAGAGACAGGGCATGGTGCCAGGTGAGCCATTGCTCTGACCAAGTAGGACCATTCTTTGTAGATTTGCAGGCTGGAGTTATGGGAATCATTTGTGTGTTCTCTCTCCTCCTGCTTCCTTTATCTTTTTTACTATTATTAGGCTTTACTTTGAAATCCCCAAGTACAGGGAAAGCCTGTCTTTCTAAAAGGTAGTTTCTTTTAAAAAAAGAAAACACACACACACACACACACACACAGGCCCACCCCTCCAAAAAACAAAAGCAACACTCCTCTGTCCTAGTAGATTGGCTTCATTATGAGAAATCCTGTGTTTATAGAAGAGTGAGTGCAGGGGTCTGTGGTTGGACCTGTCGGAGAAGGACTAGTGACTCTTGTTTTCTTTAGTGATAAGATTCCAATAATTTATTTCACTATAATGCAATTCTTGCCGCAGACTGTGAAGAGATTAAGATCATGTAGTGTGCTTTTGCATCCAGCAATGCAAGCTAAGTCTTCTGATTAAAAAATAATAATTTTAATGCTTCTAGTTAATTAAGGACTTCTGGCTATAAATTATTAACCAAAACCCCACAGTTCTTCATGCTTTGTTCTCTGTGATCACATATATACCCTCAAGAAATTTGAAAGCTCTTTCTGTTTTGTTTCATCTGTGTTTCTGAAAAGAAAATTAACTTTGATGGATTATATGAGTTTTTTAACTAGTTAATATGGTTTACAGAAATAATCCTGAGTGATCCTTACAAAATGTATTTTGGGTTTTATATTATTTTTCACATTTTGACCTGTTCTTCACTGCTTCTTTGCAAGCATTTAGAAAAGTTGAACTCATATAAGCATTGAGGGCCTTGTCTTGGTGGTAGATGGTATACTTTAATTGAAATAGCAAATGAAACAAAAAAGGGTCTTATGAATGTTGTATTAAAATCAAGGGCCCATTTTTACTCTTTTTTTTTTTTTTTACTTTTTTTTTTTTTATGTTACTGTTTTAAATTGCTTTTGGGGGAAAGGTGAATGAAAACACAAATAGTCAAGATGGGCTCAGAGCAGGGGGGGAATTGATGTGGGGGAATAGAAATCTGGATTCTTCCCTTCAGAAAGTTACTGATTCTTTTTTACTTTGCAGGTTACTTTGAACCTAAGAGAAAAAGTCTCTTTTTCCTTTTTAGCTGGTGTTTCCATCTTACTTTGTTCGCTGAGAAATTTACCATGGAATATTATTATTTTTTAATCTTAAAAAAATAGGCTGTGTACTACAGAATACTCTTCTCTTTCAGGTCCTGTTATTGTTAGTGTGACTCGGTATATTGCAAAGCATGCTGTTTTATAGAAAAGCCTTTTAATTAATCTTTCTGTTTACTTAATGGATCTTTGCTTTGGATTTTAATGAATTTATGGTTGTTAATGACGTATTTAAAGCTGTTTCAAATGTTAACCTAGTAAATACAGCAATATGAAGTTAAGATGTATTCTTAGCTGTCATTTACTGAAGACATTAAAGAAGTGGCAAGACAGTCTGATGTTAGTCAACTACAGATCAATATAGCGATGAGTTGTTGGGGATAATTTTCTTTGAATTCTGGTGCAGCCAGGGAGAGCCCAGGGGCCAGCAACAGCATTTCACTATTTCAGTGACAGAGCAAAGATAAGCGGTACCATGCGTGTCCAGAAAGACAGTGCCAGAAGTATAGTTCCTTCTTTATAGGCTTAAGCTGATCAGAGAATGGTGCAAGTCACACTCCTGCCCTTCGCTTGCCCCGAAGCACGGCTGGCAGCACGGTAAGGTCGGCGGTGAGCTGAACCAGAGGATGGGTTTTTTTCTGAGGGATGGTGGACTTTTCATGCATCAACTTGTGACAGCTTCGAATGTTGTTGAAACACCTGCAAATGAAGAACACACTCAAATCTAAGTTGTATCTATTTTAAAATCAGAGTAAACTTAGTGCAACGGTATAGTAATAATAAGTAAATAATCTTCCATGCCTCCCTCACCTTTTTGATTTTTGGAGCTTGTGAACAAATCCTATTTCAGCAAATGCTAACCTGAAGAGAGTGAGTAAATAATCAAAGTGTTCTTTTGGTGATTATATACAGTAAGTTGCTACATGCTTCTCCCATCTTTTACAGAGGACATTTTCTCCCACCTTTTTATTTGCTTGTTCTCATTTTTATTTTTCCCTCCCCCCATGTTATACTTTATTTTACAGCGGTACAGAAAAAAAGAAGGAAAAACCTCCAGGACAGAAAGAAAAAAAAGAGGAATCTCATTCTAATGATCAAAGTCCACAAACTCAAGCATCACCTTCTCCCCAGCCCTCCTCACAGACTCTCCAAACACACAGGCAAACTCAAGAAAGCAAGAGTTCTGCTCCAGCTAAAAGGTTTTCACAGTACCACAGTACAGAACTAGAAAATTATTGTAATGATACCAAGTTCATATTTGACAACAAGTCATGTGAAATAGTTCTGATCTCATGATCAAGTTACTAAATGTTTGATACTTTTTGTGCTAGAGAAGATGCATTCACTGTGCGTTGCAACAGACCATATGTAAAAATGCAATTTTTTTTCTTTGAGTAAATTTTTAAGATTACAGAGGTGGTTTTGTTCTCTGTGACTGAAATTCTTATACGGTAGATTACCTCTAATCAGTCATCATTCTAAAATATTTAATGGTGACTCTGAATTGATCCTTCTCAAAATACACTTCACAGGCTTTGGCATAGCTGAATTGTGCTGTGTATTTTGCACATGGCTGTGTTCTAAAACTCATATTAGCAATTTTTAAATATCATTGCAAGTCTTCCTTTGGGAGTTTTCCTTCTTAAATTATTCTATACAGTGACTGCAGTTAGAATATTTTTTTTTTTTGTGGCCCTTCTCTTTTCAAGTCCTGCTAAGTTGCAGGGTTGTTTACTTTTATTCTGATTCTTTCCATGAGTGAAGTTCTGAGTTTACACCCAAATCATAGAACTGCTTGACCTGAGTGAAGGTAGACTTTTATTTCAAATTGCCTCTGTGTTCCCACTCATTTTAGTGGGAATTAGGCACAGAAAAAACTGGTAGTTTGGTTTTGTTGTGGTGGTTTTTTGTTGGGTTTTTTTTTTTCCTTTTTTAGATAGCTTTTTAAGGTCAAGGAAATGGATTTTAAGATTTGGGTGATTACTTCCGAGTTTCAAAACTATGCAGATCACTTCATGTGATTTTTTTTTTTTTCTTTTTTTTTTTTTTTTTTCTTTATTGTCACCTTGTTTAGGATGGTGTGAAATTTTCTAGGAGACTGAAACAAACTCTCAAATGAAATTTATTCTTCTGACATTTACTGTAGTTCACAAGATTATGTTGTCTTGCATTGCTCGAATTCACAGCTCTAATAAATATTTAAACTTTCACTTGACTGATGCATGTCATAACACTCCATAAAGGCTCCTTCTCCATGTCTTGCACAAACTCTCAGTTGTCTGAAGCTGAACTTGTGGCCTGTTCTCCTGCCTGGTATCTCACTGTAAAGATGTTTGTCTGAAGTCTTGCTTACTAATCTTTTGCAGTGTGGCGAGAAAAAAAAAAAAAAAAAAAAAAGGTGCCTTTTGTAGTCTCCTAATGGTTTAACTTGATTTGATTAACTTGTTTGTCGCAGGATCTTTCAGCTTCTTGAGGTGCTGTGGAAGGAGCTTGCTTGCCGTTTCTAAGGTTGCAGTTCAGGACTTACTCCTGCAAAAAGCATTTCTGACAGGATGAAGTACGATACTGTTAGCAGGACACGTGCAGACCAGCTTGAAGAATAATTTGGGCTAGATCACTTTTGAACATGTTTTCCATGATTAAAATGTGCATGAAATTAATGAACCAGTGACTGCAAAACATGCAGGTCCCCATTAATGTACATTGGCTACAATGAGATTGCTGAAAAATAATACTGGAATTCATGGATTCAGTCCTCCATAGTATTGGGCCAAACGTAGCTTGCCTTATTCATGCAAAAAGTTTGCGGATGTTTGTTTTAAGAAGATTAAAGCCACTAATGTGGTTTAGAATGTGCTGTCTGCAAAACAGCCGTATGAAACTAATCTTACAGAACTGTTCTGCCTCAGAAATCAGCGTGTTAAATCTGGTGAACAGTTAATCAAGAAGGGAAAAAAAATTCTACTTTTCTTTCCTACCTTCTGTAGTGATTTTTTAAAAAAATTGTTTATTCTTTAAGGCTAGTATACTGTAGACTCACTTTTCTCCACTTTTGTGATTCGTTAGCAATATAATAATGAAGTATAGAGTTATTTTGTTCAAGTCTTTATGTAAGAGCATTTGGAAATGGAAAGGAATGGATAAGACATTTTGCAACTGTCTTGCTCAATTGTTTTCATTCATCCAGTTAGAACTTTTTGACTAATCTTTTTTTCCTGTTTCATGCTTCAGCTTGAAGGAAGACCTAGCTCTGCTTTTGTCTCCTGCTGCTTGATCTGTTCGTTGCGTACCAGTTCCAGTTATTGTTATGTTATTATCTTGTAATTTTAAAATACATTTTTGTTTCTTTTAGCATAAAGAAATCCTTGACTGCAGAAAAACCTCACAGTGCTTGGGAGAGTTCCGATGACAGTCGTAATAAGCTGCTGAGAGTAGCCTCGACATCTAAATTAATATCCAAAGTGGCAAAGAATGCAGACAAGTATGTATCAGTTTGGTACATAAAAGCAAGTGAACTTTACAGTCAAAATATTATGAAATTGCATAATTTTAATGAATTTATTTATGAATATGCTAAGACAGTTTGCATTTTCGTTTTTACCAGGAGTAATTATCTACATAACCTGCCGATGTTGTGCTTCTAGGTGCCTGTGGAATCTTAAAATCGTTATAAAATGTGAATACAGGATTTGAGTATAAATGTGTTTTAATGGTAGCCATTTGGATTAGCAGAATTATGCACTGTGAGTTAAGATTTATGACTTAATGCCACTGTTGTGAAGCTTCCAATCATTTTTTCCCTCATTACACTTGCATTTTCAAATCAGTCTTATTTCCTTGAAGTTAATTTACTGAGTTTGACATAGTATGTGTTTCTAAAGTAGACTGTAATGGTAAGAATATATTCTTACTATTTTTCAGGTGGGTCTCTCAAGTTACCTGTTTAACAGGTTCCTGATTGCAGGTTCTAGGTAATAGGCAGGATCTTCTTTTCAGCTTCACCTGCAGGAGGTGATGTGCTCATCATCCCTCTCATGCTCTTCTTCAGCAGCAGGTTTTCTCAGTTTGTGGCCTCCAGTGAAGGCCTCACCGAGGATGAAGAGCACGGAGTAGTTACTTCTCCTACTCCTGTCATTAAGAGAGACAGGAGTTTGCTTTTTGTTGTTGACGCCTATTGTTACCCACTTCTTGTCCTCAGTATTCTTTGCCAGTTGGGCTTCCCAATTCATATTCACTTAATTTCTTTTTTTTTTTTTTTAACTTTATTTCGCTGAGTTTGTTGAAATTGATGTGCTGATTCTTTGACTGACCCCTCTCCTGTTTGCCGAGATCCCCACAGTGTGCTGGCAGCTTCTTGCAGCTTGATGTTATCTGCAGATTTCATACATCTGCTCATTAATCTTCATTCAAGTACCCATTAACTAGTCCAAGGCAAAACTATTTGAAAATCCCTCCCACTATGACAAATAAAACTCTTCAGAGCTTTCAGAGTAATTACCAGTCTTGTTATGATTGTGTCTGTAGGCGCTCTCCTTAGCTTGCATATAAGACTGTCAAATACATACTTAGAGTCAAGAGTAGTGCAAGTGCATTCCTTCTTTCCTAGGAATGGGTAGAACAAAAACATCTTAAATTAATCTTGGGTGTGGATATCGGTACATTTACTAAAAGCCTTGTGCTTAGCCTGAAGAGTTCTGCAGAGCAGTGAAGTGCTGCGTTTGAGGGATTTTGGGTGACGTATTTTGCAAATACTTCTTTTCCTTTTAGAATTGATTTTCACTGTTAGAATTTAAAAACCCTTTGAATTTAAATTTATTTTAATTAATTAAAATATTTTTATATTTTTTATTAATTTTTATTATCTTATTTATTCTTACTTAAATTTTATTTTTATTTTAAAATGTTAATTTTGAATTTTTAAAAATTAAAAATATAATTTAAAAGTCCCTAGAATTTAAAATCAATTCAGATTGCAGCAGGATGCTGCTAGGTAATACTTTGGACTGAAAAACCCCTGTCTTGATTTTTACTTATCAGCTTTCTTTTCTTGGTTTTTGTAATGCTACCAAAATATCTTTCACAATGTGGTATACTCAAATTTTCTAATAGTAAAAAATAAATTTCACTCTTACTGGCATTTTGTATAATGGTTCAGGCATGGTCAAAATAGAGTATCTTGATGCATTTTCCTGTGATTCTACTTATTTTCTAAAATACTTTAAATGATGCCATTCTGCAATCTAATGTAGAAAAAAATCAGGTATCTAACAAAAAAGCATACAAGGAAAGATTGGGATTCATTATTGTGGAAGAAAGTTGTCTGTTCATATTTTGTCTTAAAGGATTTGGCAACAAACAAGGCTTCAAACATTATCAGTTGTAGACATTCATCTGATTGAAGGCTGGCTGTTTGTATACCTTGGTCTTAGCTCAGACTTACCCTACAAGCACTATTTGCATTCAAGAGCACACGTTAACACGAATTTCTTCATCACATCCTATGTGCCCAGTTTCTAAAAGAATCGGTTAGTGTTGTTCAAAGGCATATTGTTATATTGCATTTGTCGTTCCCAGTGAAGAAATGGTGGCCTCATCTGCCTGAAGTTACTAGAGTCTTGTGCAAGGAGCAGAATTCAGCCCCTCATGTGGGCCCCAGGAAAGAAATGTTTTACATATGCTTTGCGTTATCAGCCCAGGATATGAACTTTGTTTAGTAAGCTCAGTCTTTAAGTCAGCACTGGCTGTAAATCAGCCTGATAAAGCCGTAAGAAGTAAGAGGGTTCCCACCCCACAGCAGCCTATCGTTCAGTGTTCTTCAGGCAAGGCTGGGAATCCAGTTTTAATTTTTCACGTGGAGTGTGGTGAAGGGTGAGTCTACCAGTAGTCCGAGATGACTTTCCTCATGCGTATGTTTGACCCTTTGTCACTGTTACAAAAATTTGACCTCCATCCAGCTAAAAATACTGGATGCCATTCATACCTTTCTGCTGAATTTCGAATTGAATTCAAGAGGGTTTTTTGTGCAATACATTCTCCCATCAAGGAGTGTTATTCTGGTAAGAAGTAGCTCTGAAGCTGGAAATTAGTATTTCTTCCCTCTTCGGAAATAAAGGACTGATGTTTTTTGTCAGTAGTTCATTCTTAGTCTCAACTGCACTGCTTTGAAGACTTTGCGTTGTACATCCAGTAATGCATGGATCCAGTGTGAATGAAACCACAGCTTGCTAATATTTAATCCATGCATCCAACAGGGTTAATTCCTAGAAAAATTTATGTTGTTGTGTGCTGACAGCTTATTTTGACAGGTGTTAAATGCCTTGCCTGCAGGCCTGAGGGTGTTTGGCAGCTTAAAACATTTGGTTATTACAAGTTTGTTCTCTCAAAATGGAATTTTCCATGCACAAGGAATATGTCCTCCATAATTTAATTTTAAGAGCTTTTTGTATTTTGTTGTTATTACAGTAATTATTAGGAACCCTTGCTATAGGGCCAAAGACTTTTACATGACTCAAAAGATACAGTGAACTGCATAAAATAATACATGGGTAAAAAGGCACTGCAGTGACCACAGTTGTTATCTAGCATCCTATACTACAGTTACACTGTACACAGAATCTGATGAGATTGCCAAGTGCAATAATGTGTAAGAACTTGATGGTATGGGCTTGATAAGCATTTCACATATTATTAACAATTTTTTTTTTTTTTTTTTTTTGCCAGGCACAAAGATGTCATTGTCAGCCAAGGTAAATAATAACATTTATTTTTAAAAACTGGATGAAGTTGAAAAGATTGGCTTTTGACTGAATAGTATTTCCTGTAAATGAATACACTGGGACATCTGCTTATGAAACAGGGATATAGAACTAAAATAGCATTAATAATTACTCCAAGAATTCATCTGGCCAAATGTTACTCAAGACCTATATAAGGATCTTTGAAATTATGGAGAAATGCCTCATCAAATTGGATCTTTAGGAAGGACAGAAATTTTCGGTGGGTGGTGGGAGGATTCGTTTTACTTTTGTAAAACAAAAAGCCTTTTTGATTATTTTCTCTGTGTGTATGTGCATAAATAGAGAGAGCTTATGAAAACAAAAATGTAAAGTTTTGACCTATGTGCCAGTCTTCATCCAAGCAGGTATGAGTGAGACTTTAGAAATAGTTTTAAGATATTCTATTTCTGTCCCATAACCAGCAAAAATGTCAACTCGTGAAAAAAACAGCCAAGGTAAGAATTAACCTATGCCCTTTGGTTGCTTTCTAATTTAGCGCTCTCACAAATCTTTTATTTGGCTTTTCACCATCAAAGAGCATCGGTGCACGATCTCTTAAAAACTTTGAGCATTTAAATAAATATTTCAGCTTTCTTGTTATGGAAATATGTATGCATATGCACTTTGCAGTCTATGTAGGGATTATTTGAGGGTAGTCTAAAATAAATTACTACGCACATAATTTACTCAGAGAAGAATATGTGTTCAAATAAGGTTCTATAAGTCTTGCATTGTTGCCCAAGATACTAGAATATTAAGAACTGCCAACTAAAAGATTTGTTTTATCTCAGCTGTCTTGCCAATGTTACAACATATACACTCTGATTAGACAAGAACAGAGACTGAAGGTTTTAATACAGCCTCCTAAAATGAAAAATTAGTCTCTTCTAACGTGTATATCTTTGCACTGATTAATCTTGCATTCTGTGGCTACCTGCTGCTGCTGGCTTGTTCAGACAGAAAAAGGAGCCGTCTATCTGAACATGGTGGGACATGACAACAAAAGAAACCCACTTTTAGTGTCGCAAAACTACTCTGCTTTGATGTCCTGCAAACTGTACTGAAGCATGCAGTTTCAAAACTGAAGCATGTAACCCAAGTGCATGCTTTTCAAAACATCTATCTATGTACAGAGGTTTTCTGTCATGCTTCTTTGCTAATTAACAAATCTGTAATCTCAAAATTCTGTGCTGTAAGCAAGATTACATTATACATGGTTTGATTACATTTGGTCTCCTCTGGATTTTCTTTCAAAAAGAAAAAAACACTCAAATTTTTTAGGAACTTAATATGTGAATTGTTGTAATGAAAGCAAAATCAACTTGAATCCAATTGCTTTATCTTTTTCTAATTCATAGAGAAATTACAGATTTAAAAACAGTTTATATTGTTACTTACCAAAAGCATCCTTCAAAGACAAGAGGTGTGAAAGGATGTATAAGCATCGGGAACAAAGAAAGGAATGTTCCAGCTGTGGAACAGTACATATGTGCAGCAATGGTTACCGTAAAAAGAAAACTAATCAGTATTGTCCAGACCAGATGCAATTTAGCTTTCCCAGAATTAAACTGTTACATTGAAAACATCCTTTCTAGCAAACACAACTTTTCACAAAATGAGGTTGCATACAGCTAAAACACTTTGAATACTAATTCTTTTCTTACAATGTGCTGCTTACAATTCTGTGTGTTCTGCCAAGGATGGACCATCCTTCAATTTTCTCATCCTGGTAGCTATAACTTACGTGGCCTCGATGTGTGCCCTGCTATCCGTTGTGTTACTCTGCAGATGATGTGAACTTTTGCTGAATGATGAGCAGGCACCTTCCATGTGTGTGCTGCCGTAGTCTGTTCTGAACCCAGCTGGAATGAAAGAGAAGTATGATGCACATGACGTGGCCCCAAGTGTATGGAGAGGAAGTCTTGTCATAGAAAATGCATTTACTAACATTTTAAACATGTTATAGTGGCAGAACGTCATTCTGCCTTTAACATGGATGAAGTTAGAATTAGCAGGATTTAGCCTGCAAAGTTTTGGGTTTTGTTTTTTGTTTCTTATGGACCAATGAATATATCTTTTGACAGCCTTTTGAGTATGTGTCTGTGTGTGTGCGTAAGGTCTGTTAGGTTTTGGGTTGCGTTTACTGCCATAGAAGTAACCACTTGTTGGTTACTGTAGTTGCAGAGGGTCCCTCCATCCTTTCCAGTATACGTTTAGCAATACTCAGCCGGTTCTGTGTAGTGCAATGTCCTGTTCAGGGCAGCTGACTTCAGCCTGGTTTGTACTTGTTGGTTGCCACGTAAATAACCAATTTCGAGCTGGCACCCTGACTCAGTGGGTCAGGAGGTTGGCATGGCACAGGCAGTTAACATGCTTTGTGGAGGTAAATCCTGTGCAGCTGGACAGAGTTGGCTCGGGCAGGGTGGGCTGAAGGGTAGCCTCTGCTCATGCCACTTGGGCAGGACCTTCCTGCTCTGCAACCCAAAGGTGTGAAAAGTTACAGCTGCTTTAACACTCCCTTGTAGCTTGCCAGCCTTTGCTGCCAGACCCGAGCAGTCTCTAGCACCGTGTTCATTAAATTACAGCAGCTCCCTTGAACTGCTTTTGTCAGTGGGCTGTGTGTGAAACACTGTGCACCCACCCCCCCGCACCCCCCACCCCCGGCACACACCTCCTGTGCTAACAATTGTGTCAGTGCGCTTCCTAGAACCTGTGTGAAGGAGGCTCTTGGAAAGACTGCCGGTGTGCAAACTGTCAAGCTTCAAAGAAAATCTACATAGATACGTTGTCTTTATACAGACATGAAACAAGTTTGGAAACGTAGTGCAACCACGAATTATCACAGCAGAAGGTGTTTGCATGGGATAACGGGATGGAAGATGACAATTCTGTGTAGCTTTGAACATCCTGGAATCAGTTTGTTTCCTTTTTTTGATTCATCTGTTAAAGAAACTGCTTTGAAACCTGTCAGTATAGTGCAGTACCACAAAACATAGAGGAATATGTTTTTGCACATCTTCTTTTTTGAGCAGCAGAAGTCACTGCAGTATTATCTGTGTTGTGACCATCTGTGCACATTCACTGTGATTTCTGTTGATAGCATGTGTTAGCTGTACAAGTGAAAGGCTTGAGGAGCGAGTGAGGACCTTAGCTTCAGCAGTGAGAGACATTAGCTTTGACGTCTGAATCGCCTTTGGTATGGAGTCCCCAGAGAGCATGCTGAAGGTGTTGCGTGTGGGTGACAGCAAGACCCAGGCAGTTCTCCCCTGCAGCTGCCCCCAGGCAGCCCTTCAGGTTCTGTGTAGCACCGTGCCCAGGCCGCGTGTGTTACCGGTGTTACTCGCTTACCTTCTGCCTCAGTACCCATTTGTTCCCTCTGTGCCTTTCTCGCTCCCGCTTGGGCTGAGCTGCATCTGCTCCACGTTAAGGTTAGTCCTGGCTTCATGCAGCTGGGTACACGCTGAAGCAGAGGTAATGCAGGCAGGAACACTTGGGTGATGCCAGTGCAATGAGGGAAATACACACACTTCCATATATTTGATGAAGAGATTTTTGGGGTTAGGTTTTTCAACTTATTTTTGAACGCTTCTTCGTTTAGCTTTGTAAACCAGGACAAACTTTTTACAATAAAATCCAGTACTAGGAGGTATTAAAATTATGTGAAAAACCAGTAAAGCTGTGGGTGAAATGAACAGGTGCTTACTAAGCATTAAAAGGACACTAACTAAAGTTACTGTTTTAAATCCTTTACCAGCAGGTGTTTATAATTGCCTATAAAAGCCATCTTGCTTTTCACTTCAGCAGAGACATTTTTGAAGTATTAATCATAAAGTATTTGTATTTTTATACCCAGAAGTTGAAGACCTGGCTTATTTTAAGAGGAAAGGTAATTTTTTTCACTGAGGTTCTGTGTTTGAGTTTGGTTTTCAGTGATAGCAGCTCTGTATATGAATCACTTGTTCACTTATTATAAAGTAATAAGAGACACTTAGATGTTTTTGGATGGCAATAAAAACCGTATGTGAAAGCATTAATGAAAAACATTCACTGCATTCCTGAGTTTGTTTCTTTTTAGATTGCACTTTATTAGTTTCCAGTACTTTTTCTTCTGTTAGTTTAATACTAGTACTATAGTTCTAGCTTCACAGAGCAATTGGGAAGCACACAATGGAAAAATTTACCCTGCTGACAGTGTGCCCTGTCCACCGAGTGTGCAACATTCAGTAACCACCACAGATCAGGTTTTTTCATCAGACACAGATTTTCTGTCACATGCTTACTGAAGGTGCTTATGCACCTGAGGGCAAATGGAGATCCTGTTTATCTCGTTATTATTGGGCTGCTTGCTGTCATTCAGGCACAGTGCTTGGCAGTAAAAACCACAGATACTGTCAGAAAAAGAAAGTGGTATTTGGGATTTTTTGTCGTGGATTCTTGAAGTCATGATTTTATTTAAGAAGGGAGCATTTAGATGCAGTCTTACTGCACTTGTGTCCAGCACTCCTTTTTGAGTCCTTTTTCTTAATAAAAAGCTAGAGTATAATATTAAACTGGAATTATTTCAATGCAGATGGTGACTGTTGTTTAATACCTAGATTCTTAATGTCACCTGGTACATGTGAAAACAGGGGTTTAACTATGATTTACTTACCTAGTTATATAAAAACTAATAACCAAAGATCTATTAAAAAATCACAAGGCAAAGCAGTAAAACCATTCCAAACCAAGGCAAATCTCTCATCTGCTTTTTTTTGACTGTGTGGCTTGCATTGCAGCACCGCTCAATAGTGTCAGTGCATGTCGGCTTGTCAGGTTCAGCAAGCATTGACACATCGCTCGGGGTGAGAGACGGCAAACCTGCAGCCGTGTTTGAATTCCTTCTTCAAATGTAATGGTCTGCGCATGGTGGCTGAATTTGTTTGTATTCATCTTGGTGCTGTTAGCACTGGTTTAAATTAGAAACAGGCTTCTAAGCCTTTGTCCCTCAGGTTAGTGGTCCTACGGAGTTCTTGGACACAGGCCTGAAAGCAGAAAGCTTGTGGGAAAGAAGCTATTTGTAGTATTAAAAAGCATAACTTCACTGGTCAAGTAACTAGAAGGTGAAGACAGATGAATAAATGTACTCTGGATGTGGTAGTTTATTGTATATTATTAGAGTTCTCCTTGGCCAAGCTAGTTGGAGGTTTTTTGGGTTTATCATTTGCTTGGAAGTCATTTGAAGGTTAAGATTCAGCTGCTAAACACAAGTAGAACTGAGCTGAGGGATTTGATGCATCACTTCATGTTGCTTTTTCAAACTAGGGGGGGTGGGACCGATTAAAAAATAGTCACTAATAATTTGCAAGACAAGATTATTGTAATGATTTCTTAAGAATTAAATTCATGACCATTTAGAGAACCGGATAATTTTGTTATTTAGTCACTATTATCTACTTTGTGTATGTATGCGTATATATATATATAAATAGACTTTATATATAAAATCTACTCATTAGACTTTCCATTATGCATACACTTGCTAGCTGAAGAGCAGAGTATTACAGCACAGATTTGTGGGGCTACCTCAAGGTCTGTCTAAATGAGGAAAAGTGTGATATAAAATACGTCCTTCTAATATTTTGTCTAGCTTTGTTGACGAAATCAGTAATCGAAGATGAGGGCTTCTCACATGCCTCTAGGAGACTCCTGTGTATTCCTTGAGAATTTCATTTTGATGCATATTTTTTGGAAACCAGGAGGATTTTGGGTTTTTTATGTCACTGTCTTCAAATTTCAGAAGGATCTAAACAGTAGCTTTCATGTCTCCTGAATTGCTCTTCTCTGTAAGTACTTCTGACTTAATCTACAAAGGCTTCTTTGATCTTTTTTTTTTCTTTTTTTTTACTACTCCTTTCACTACTTACTATTATGGTCCTCTGAAAACCTCGCATATTGCCCTAAGAATATGATTCACAGAAAGTAATAAATTGCCTAAATGTCATTGCATGAGTCTGTGCTGACTCCCTGGAAGCACCAATTCCAGCCTTTCAGGTGGTTTATATTGCCCTATCTTTGCTCTCTGTTATCACCTGCAGTGTTTTTCATCGGTCTTACCTGTCTGCTTGCTTTCCCGGAATTGCTGGGTTTTACACTCTCTTCCAAGAGTGAATTAATAGGCGTTATTTGAAGTTGAATTTTACTGTTAACCTTTGTGCTGCTTTTTTCTTTTTTTTTTCTGTATTTCCCCCTTTTTTCTTTATTTCCCCTTTTTCCTTTCTTGTATAAGGCCTGATTAAAAGCTTATTTATGTTAATGGGAATTTCCTTTTGATGCAACGAGGCTTTGCAGAAAAGTTTCAGCCACTGTCTACTGTTTGTCTACAATTTTTTTTACTGGCCCCTAGTTTAGTCCTGGATTCTTGGCGTTGCATGCTTTACCAGCAGTTTCCTTGCAGGCAAGGTAAGTGCGCTGGCTTAGAGTGACTGTGAGGAAGATGCACTTGTTTCCTTGCAGATCTGGCAGGCTTCTAGGCCTCCCTCTCAGTAGCAGCACCTTGTTTCACTGACGTATTTATTCCTCTCTTCTCTAGCAGGCTATAAACTCTCAGAGAACCTGCAGTAGATACTCTGGTTGCTAACATCTGCCTCCAGCCTGCTGGGACCTATTTGGCTTAGTGTTTACACTAATGAACTTAACACAGGAAAGTAGGAGCACTGACGGAATTTCACTGATGACATGAAACTGAGAGACCGTACTGATATGGTGGAAGCTGAGATTTTAGTACAGTAAGACCTAGATGCTCCTGAGGCATGGACTAGTATAAGACAAAATTAAATTATTCAAAATCATATATGCAGGAGTTGCTAGCAGTGTTTTAGCTGGTTATTTGCTAGAATTAAATGGCAAGGAAGAGGGCTGTGAGATGCTAATCATTCATACAAAGATCGAGCTTATTTCACTTATTAGGAAAACACAAATGCAATCCCAGGATTTATCAGAAGTAATGCTAAAGGAGAAATGCAGCCTTATGGAAAATGTTAATGCATCAAAACCCTGGTGGGTTCTCCTCTGTAACACTGCATGCTGTTACAGCACCCACAGTCATAACAAGGTAAATTTTGTGGTGGTGTGGAGACAGACTGAAACCTTATCACACAAAAAGAGAGTTAAATAGCTGGATGTTTGTATTTTTGCCACATGAAGGCTGAGAGGAGGAAGGGCATGATCACTGTTTTCATGCTCACATAATGGACTTTCGGGCAGCAGATGGGCAGACCTGAGCTGAGGTTAACAGCCCGCACGCACAAAAAGTGAACAACCTGGCTATGCTTTACTGTCACCTGGGAGCTGAGGGGCTCCAAACTATTAGAAGAAGGAAGTTTTCACATGGTGTTCCAGAATCAGCAGTGTGTTTCTGTGTATCCCAGTGACGGCCAAGTCTCTGCTGACCGCAGTCGGTGCTGCAGTACTCTGCCTGCATCACTCCCATTTTCACTCGGTCAGAGAGAGCACTGGGGGACACGATGTGCATCCACTGGGCTGAGCTGGGCTGGGCTCAGCTGTGATGTTCCTCCAGCTCATGACATGGGCTTGCAGAGCCCCGTGGCTGATCAGCGCTCAAATCCACCTTTAGGTGGGCCCTCACCGAGTTGCTAGGCTCTGTCTTTCTTGTCGCTGCGTCTGTCTTTGTGTCATTCTTCCCGAGTGATGTTTTGTGCCCCTTCAGCTGACTGGTGAAATCATGGTGTAGTCAGATCAAGTGTTTTTGCATCTTTGGGGCTGAGTTAATAATTTCCTCAGTCCTCTGGGAATCCCACAGAGAGAGCTGAGACCTACGTGGAGTTTGCTTGGCTCCAGCACACCCAGGGGGCTCCCCTGTGAGGCTAATAAGCCTGAATCCTGGGAGCAAAAATTGGGAGTGTTGGTCCTGCATCCTCTGGCACTTGTGCAAAGAGATTGTTGAGGCTCCAGAGGTGAATTATTGTGGAGCCAAGAGGAGTTTGGCAAGGTCTGTGAATCTGAGCTCAGAGCTGCACAAAAGCAGCTACAGCTGTTCCCGGTGAAGAGCTGTCCCCTGAAGCCGGAGCACTGCATCCACTTGATGCTGCTTTTTGCAGCAACCCTGGGCCTGAGCTGTTTCTTTTTGTGTGGTGTGGGTAATCCCTGGCACCTGAGTGTGCTATTTACAGAGCTTCAATTGTACTTTTGGATTGGTTTGATCCATATTTGAAGGAGTTTCTAGGATGTCTGCCATTGCAGATTCATTAACTTAGCAAGTGCCAAGGTCCTTTCAGGTATGCCTTCCAGCACCTTCCCACCTCCCCCCACCCCTGAAATGCTTCTGCACAGTGGGTGGTGGGGTCCAAGCATCACTTTATATGGGGTAAAGAATTTTTACTTTCATGCCTACTGTTTTCAGCTGGTAGATACCAGAACTGTTGAGGACTTTTTGTTTGTTGGGGTCTGTGTCCCCCCTTCCTTTAAACCTTTTATCTCCCATATACTCCCTTGCCTATGTGTTGCTGTTATGAGATGGCCAATTTCCTCCAACAGATATGTGAGGAAAAAAATAGTCTTGACATACTACTTTGTACCTGGAAGTAGTGAGAATGCAGGAAAGAAACAGATAGTCTAATGGTCCTGAGTGTTCAGCTGAGCCAGTATGCTATGAAAGAGTTAAATCACTGATTTTCTTAACTTGCAAATACAAGAATTTGGCCTCAGGCAATTAATTGCTGTTTGAGGATGTCTTTGTTGATATGCTGCCATACTCTCTAGTATTTCAAAAGATTTTTACATTAATATTGTATCTCCCCTACAGGTTATTCTGATGAAAGGAAATTTAGTCTTAGGCAAAAATCTTTCAGTGGATTCTCTCTTTAGTTGTTGGGTTTTTTTTTTTTTAATTCTTCCTCTTCTGTAGGGAGAGACTGAATCAAGTTATACTTAGCCTGTGCCCCTCTAACAAGTGTGTTAAATGTGTTTCTTCAACATGACAGCTAGCTAATAAAAGCAAAAACGTTTGTTCTTCAGTGGGGAAGTTCAGAGAGCTAATTTGTATCTGCATGCCCTGCAGATATTTTTTTCCCTGAGCTCCAGGAGAGCCTCTTCCCTTCTGGCCAAAGACCTGACTGAGTTCCTCTTGGACACTCCATCTCTTGTCTGCAGAGTCCAACAGGCACAACTGCCTCCATCTTGTATGTGTGTGAGTTGCAGTTTGCCTCCACTGTTCTAAGCAGCGATGAGAAACGTGATCCTACATTTCTGGAGTCGTTTTGCACTGATCTTGTGGAACCAGAAGTGCCAAGTTCAGTGTTAACTCAAGAATTTGACTTGCACAAACCAGTGGTCTTTTCTAAATACCTTCAGGCTACGCTGTGTTTTAATTTATAAGGGTGTGAGCGCCAGATCTTGATAGAAAGGTCATTAATACGTTACTGTTGGTTTTGGCCGTTGTTGTTGTATTTTACAGAGAAAAATACTATTAAAAATATTTTGGTGGAAAATTGAGATGTGTTACTAGTTTGGAGTAATTATCTAAACATTTGTGTCAAACTAGTGACAACACCAATCTTTAGCTTTTCTCAGCACTGCAATTAAGCAGTGCACATTTGGTAAAATAACTATTGCTTCTAATTTAGCTCCTGGGCAGTGATTTTCTTTGTCCTTTGATCTGAGGCAAGTTTTCTGGTGTTGTCAGTGGAGGGACTCACAAGGTTCTCATTCAGAGGAGGTGTATTTATTTGTTCTTAGAAAGAAGTGGGAGAACTGTTTTTGATCTTCTCAGTATTAGTTCCATTGGTGCTGGACTTAAATGGCTCAACTTTCATGATATTAATATTATAAATAAGGAAAAACTTTTATGCATTTGCTAATTTTACATAGCTCAATTTTTACAAATTGTGTTCAGGGATAGTTTTTGAACGTGTGGTGGTTTTGCACTAGTTTTCTGTTATATTTGGACTGTTATAGAAAAACTCCCTTTTCTTGTCTCCAGCACAGAGTAAATCTGTCAGGGTCGAAAGCGACACAAATTCAAGTAAAATGATTTGTTGGTCTCAGAAGGTTGACTTGAGCACACTGAAAGTGGTAAAGGAGTCACATTAATCATGTCTTTTATTTTATAATCATTGCTAAATTTGATAAACTGTGATCTGTTTCATCAGTTTTAAAAAACCTGTTTAAATAGTTAAGCTATTTAAATCAAACTACTGTCCGTTAAGGAGAAAAACAGAAGGTTTTGATAAATTAAGCCATATATGTTGTGAAATCCTCAAAGTGAGTATCATGCACATAGTAGAATACTTGTAACCGCCTTATGTTCAGGTGCGTGGATTCATTGACCTAGTTAGGTTTGAGAAATGCTGTGACAAGCAGTGTTAAAACCATGCCAACTTAGGGGGAGTTACTGAATATATTATATGATTTGGTCACCGCAGGTTTTTCCTGGATGTGTCAATGCTGTCCAAGCCATTGCTGTGTGCTAGGGTCATCACTGCTGTATTCAAAGTTAGTGCTTTCTAGTGTTTTCAGAGCTGGGGTGGTATTCAACAGAATTTCACCCGGCTCTGATAAAATCCTCTATGATCAGAAATATTTCTTTTAAATAACCTGAAATATTCACTATATTTTTCTGTTAGACTGATGATTGTCAGTCTTCTATCTTACCTGGCTGTAGAAGAAAGACCTTGAGTGTCAAGAATTCATTTCCAAACTTTGTGCAAGACTGCTTTATAATTTTGGATGAAAATAGTTACAGGCTCTTCCTTTCTCTTTCTCTTCTGACGGCGGTAAGACGCCATGTTTCTGCAGTTTGTGTAGTTAGGGGTGTTTCATATTTGTAGAAGGGTAGAGACTCTGGCTTAAGGTTGGTCTTGCTCACAACTTCATTTCTTGATCTTTGCATCTTCTAAAATGTTTTCTTTAAGCAAGAGACTATTTTGGAGTCTACGTTGCTTTTGCTGACACTGAAATTATCAGCTTTCTCTTGCCATTTTACATCTCCAAGTTTGACTTGAGCTGTGAAGCTATAATTCTGTGGGAATAAGTCTGAGTTTCTCCTATTTTCAAATTTAGATGTTCTATGGAATGCAAAACATAGATTGCACAATCATGCCGTCTGAGTAATAATCTTACATTTAATTGGGGAATTATTTACAAGCATTCTGTGGGCATTTAAAGCAAAGTGTGTCTCATGTTTGCCTTTTGAAAGAAATACAACAGTAATTGTTTAAAGGTCTTAATTTTAGAGCTCAATATTGGTTCCATCGAATGCAATTAGAGATTTCTTAATACTCTATTGCTCATTCACAGCTATTTTACTCCAGTCCTATTCGACTGTTTCATTTTGGTTTGAAACTCTGACTTCCCTCTGTCTGCTGTGATTTTCAAATCCCTACTCATAAAAAAAAAAATGTCAGAGTCCCAGACTCACAGCAGAATATTATATCACTTTGGGTTTGTGACATCGCTTACATTAACAATGAGTCTTAATAACTGAAGAAGTTGAAAAGTGATAGGTTGCCGTTTTGTTGGATGTGAAATCAGCGAAATACTTGGGCCTTTGCTATCCGTGCGTTTCGAAACAAACTGCGGTGTCAACAGCGTTGGAGGCTGGCATTACTTCTGGTGGGTTTGAGGACTGATTTAACAACAGTTAAACGGCACTACAGTGCTGGTTTTGCCGTGTGAGTAGGACATAAAGGCTTTTAAAGCCTCCAACGGGTTTCTGGTCTTCTGAAGTCAGATGATGATTATTGTCATAGTGTGGAGGGAAGACTCCTGTAGGGCACCTAATACACTAGTTGCAATCATGTATTCCTTGAATCTAGATGCGCTTACCTTCCAACCGCTAGCTAATGTGTTTGACCAAGCCACTCAGCTACTCAGTAATTAGTTTTCTTTGGTGGAAAATAACCTCGTGTTCCTTGAGAAGGAACTCCTAAAGGTTTGTGAGGTGCTCCGATGCTCCAACAGACATGCATGTATTTTGTCACAGCTATAGACAGTCTCACAGCTGGAGTCATTAGGAGCTGTTGCTTCTCTCCATTCTTCAGGATATGGTGCAATATGCAATAGCGTGCAATTGGAACGATTTCAGTAAATTAGTAATTCAGGTTAGTGTATTAGTTTGTGATGATATGTAATTTCAGATGATATTCCTCAGCAAAACTTTGGACACTTTTCTTCTGCAGCATCCTTGCATCTTAGCTTGGCTGTCATGGTTTAGCTAGGTGGGTGAAAGAACCAGCTGGTGGTCAGTAGGTAACAAGTGGAGCCTGCAGGGGCTGGACACAGACCCTTCCTGTTTAACGTCTTTAGCAATGACCTGGAGCGGTCAACATGGCACACTCTCAAGACAGCAGACCGGGGGCTCATTAATATGCTGGAGGGTAGAGCTACCAACCTGGTACCTGAGCAGGCTGCAGGGATAGGTCTGCAGGAACCTCACAAAATTAAGCAAGGACAAATGCCAAGTCCTGCACAGGGGGGAAAGAAAACTCCCTGTCGGGGATACGGGCTGGGGACAGAGGGCTGCAGGGAGCAGCTCTGCTGGAAAGGTCCTAGGGGTCCTGGCAGACAGCCAGGTGCCAAGAGAGGTTGTGTCATCTCCATCCTTGGAAGTTTTCAAGACTGGACGAGGCAAAACTGAGCATCCTAGTCTGAACTCGTGGCTGAGCTTGCTTTGAGCCAGAGGTTGGACTTAAAGACTTCCTGTGGTCCCCTTCAACCTGAAATATCTATCCTGTGATTCCGTGACTGCTTATTCAGTTTCAGATTCGGGTTGTAAATTTGCCTTTATAATTAAATTTGCATGTCTAAAATGTTACATGCTGTGTTTGTTCTATCACAAATTCAACTAACACTGTGTGTGTGCGCTCATGTGTAGTGTTCCGTTTAAAAAAAAAACCAACAAAACAAAACAAAAAACTGAGCCTTTACCAAGCTCACAATTCAAAAATAATTGTTTAATCACAAGCGTTATTTGCATCTCTGTGCTTTATTACTGGTTTCTTCTGCGCTTGTTTGTAGTGTAAACTTGCCACATGACTAATATGCTTTTTTTGTTTCAACAGAGGGAGAATATATCAAGATGTTCATGCGAGGCCGCCCGATCACAATGTTCATTCCTTCTGATGTAGAAAACTATGATGATATTAGGACAGAGCTGCCTCCTGAAAAGTTAAAACTGGAGTGGGTGTATCCTTAATATCAGTAGCTACTTGATGTTCCTTTTTGTCTTGCTTTTTCTTCCCTTTACAATCTGGTCTTGTGTCTTCTCTGTTCAGAGATAAAAATTACTTAACAGTGGCAGAAGAAAGTTTAACAACTGAAATGGTTTGTAGCTACTGTATAGTACAACTTTAAGCTGCAAAATGTGTAAGCAAAGAAAAGACATACTTTTTTTGTTGTTTTGCTGTTGAAACTAATTGCAATTTATTTTTAGTGTGAAAGTGTCTTTGGAGAGTTAGAGTTTCAGAAATGTCCCCCAATATATCAACGTAGGCTTTGCATTCAGATTGTTAGTTTTCAGTCTTTCAATCTCTGTTCATTTTTAGGAGGCTTTAGAGCTATGAAAGATCTTGCATTTCTTGTTGTCCTTGCCTATGGAGTGAGGATTACAGAAGCAGCCATCCTTTGCACTGCTGCTGTGTTTCAGCTTCAAAGCAAAGGGGTTAATTTCTTGGGGACCAGTTTGCATTAAATACGTGAAATAAATCTATCATTTGAAGAACAGAGTTGGTGTGGCTGCTGACAATTCTCCAGGCTTAGCGGTTCAGATGTTAAGTTCATTGTAAGAGAGGTGCTACTGCACAAGTTTGGGTCTTCCTGTCACCCCCACCCCCCATCTCGGCAGATTCTTCAGTAAGCTGTGATTGTTTAAGTAAGTTTTTTAGCGTTTCAGTAAAATAACACATCTAGGCAGCACTTGAGTTGGTGTCATAATCTCAAGTCTGATCCTTCTGATGTTGCTGAAAGCAGGCATGCTGGAGGAAGATCAGATCTACTTTTTCAGCAGCAGTGAGCAGTTTGGACTGATGAAAACTGATCATGAAATCACACCCTCAGTTAAGTAGGTGCAAATCCCGATGTGGACACACTTATTTAATGTCCAAAGGCCTTAAGTTCAAGTTAAACCAGTTTCCTGCTGAGGGCTAATTAAAGATAAATAAATCCAGTGTCTAAACAGACTGTCCGTATATTTTTGGGATCTGTTTAAGGAAATGTTACCCTAAATCAGACCAGTATATTTATGAGCATAGGGTATCTTCTGGATAGGATGGTGAAGAAAACAATGAGGAAAAGGCAGTAAAATTTGCAGGCTTGATATTGGTCTCTATGAAGTTGCACAAAATTGTTCTTCAGTTTTGGAGGCAGGAAGATACAGCAGCAGAAGATCTTGTACTTCATGCACAGGTTTAGCAAGGGGAGGAATACTGCAAGCCAGCTGTAACTTCCCAATGTGAAGGCAAACTGAAACCTGTACCCCTTATTAAAAAGATGTGGGGATAGTGGTTCACAGAATATTTTAGTAATGTCAGGTGTTTTGCAACTGAAAGGTCAATTGAGCCTTGAATTGTTCGATCTATACGTTTTTGTTTGAACACCTTTAATTCTCCTGCCTTCTGGATGTTTGTTTGTAATTGGGTTTTCCTTTGATACTACTCTTTTCAAAGATGCTGATCAGCTATGATCAACCTCACAGCAAAAACAGAAGGGTTCTTGGGTGGGTGGGTTCTTTGTTTGTTTCTTTGTTCAGTTGGTTGGTTTGGGAAGGAGATGTCCTTTTTAGATGTACTGTGTCCTGCAGGTATATTCCACTAGATAGCCAGTACTGTAGACTCACAAAACACACTTAGTTTTTATCTGCCCTGCAGATTACTTCCCATTGAAGAAATGCCTAAGCTGCTTGGCAAGATAAAGTAGCTCCTGGGGAAGTCTGAGCTCTTTACTATGTCTGGTTCATGAGTGATTTAATTTAAATAATTTAATTTGTGTATCCCTGCTTTGTAGTGCAGTCTTCCCTACTGCACTTCGGAACTGGTTAAAGTGTATCTGGCATTTCTAGTAACAGCAAAGTGGGCTTGTAGCAGCTACAGGGTCACAGTCAGTGCTGCTGTGGACAAGCAGTGACTTTATACTCTTTCTCCCAGTATACAGTAGCTCGGTTTCTGGAGGGCATTTCTGACTCCGTTTTATAAGATTATTTTTAGCACTGGTGCTCTTCTGTCTAAGAATAATTGAAGCCAGTGGTAAATATGCTGTTGAATTCTGGTGTACAGGGGATCACTTTTCATGGGGGCCATGGCTATTCTTAGGCAATTAAAAAGAAAAGAACCCCAAACTAAAATCTCTTAAGCATATCAAATGTGACAAAACAGTCCTTGTAACTGGTGAGAAACGTTCCTGATATGAAGACAAATATCTCTGAATTTTCCTGTTGAAACATCAGTCTCGTTGCAAGATGAATATTGAGATTTAGGGGAAACTAAGTATCAAATTCGTCATCCCTTTTTCTGTGGAGAGAGACAGTCAATTATTGTATTAGCAAGCTTTGTTTTGAGGATGTGAAGCAACAGTCCCTCTCATTTTCTCTCAAGGTAGTTTGGGATGGACAATGAAGAAAGAAAAAAATTTCTCCTGCAAAACAAGTTGTTCCTTTACATGCTCTTAAAAAAACATGGTCCTAGAAAACGCAGCTGCTCTTTGGTACTTTATTATGTAGGAGGGGTAAAGGAAAGGAATGGACTGAGAAACCGTGACCGTTTTTTGCAGCCTCGTGAATGCCAGAGTTCAATGGTGGGTGCCAAAATATTTAGCCTTAGCTTTGCATGGCAGATTTCTACTGTGGAAAGGCAGGTTTGCATAAATCTTTAATGCTTTTTCTAGGATGAATGTTCAAAGATGTCAATCTTACTAAATCCTTATCAATACATTCCCTATTGTATAAAGCAGTTTAACAAGATCTGCTTTTCTCCGCTGAGAAGCGTTCTTGATGCTTCAAGATAGAAAAAATATTTTCATAGGTTTGTAGCCCATCATTTTTGAAAGTTCAGTGGTCTGATTGTTTTAGTTTGGGGTTTTTTTATGTGTCTCTGTGTTTGGGGTTTTAGTTTTTTGTTGTTGTTTTTAATAAAAGGCAGTTCTGGAGTTTATTTTTGTTCCATCGGTGGTTAAAAGAAGAGGAGGAAAATTTAGTGGGAAAGTAAATAGTGATGCAGGAGAAACAGAAGCATCCCTTTGTTTCTGCCCTCAGCATTGGTTGTATCAGCATTTCCCTCGATACCGTTTGCTAAGCAAGCCAGTGCATAACCTCTGCTTCAGAGGAGCCATTGTGTTTTTCTGTAATAAATGGAAGACAGCAATATAAAAATCTATTTTGTTTTCCATGTTCTTAAGAGATTAATTGACACCAGAATGCAGCGTCTCTCTTTGAACCATTGCTTAGTTACAGCATGTGTTTAATTTTGCAAGCGTCCCTGTGGTACAGCAGCCCTGGGCTTGAGGGGGACCGCAAGAGGAAGGGTAGTGGGGGAGGGGGATTTTTGAGGGTGGGGGGTGCCACTGAATGTGGTAATGTGTGTGGATTTTTTGGTGGAAAAGTAGTCCTTTTCCAAGAATAGAGGCCAGGCTGTCAGCTTAGGAGAGGTCAGTTTAGATACTCCCAAACTTGGACTACTGCACCTGCTTTCATTTATGAGGAAGGGCCAGCTTCATCCATCTAGCTTTCTCCATGTGAGACTTTGACTTCCCTTTTGCTTACCTGGTTAACCAGGACCTAAGGCTGGAATCCTTTAGCTAAAGTTGCTTAATGTATTTCCCGTATTTTCGCTGCTGTTGCAGGTGCCTTAGTTGGCAATGAAGTGGAAAGCTCTCTGAAGCGCAGGGCGTAACAGGAAAATTGTATTTTTTTGAGGCTACAGAGCTACTGTTAAAGTCTGAGTTACGATATTAATTGTACCTAGTGACCCTGGGAACAGAAATACAGGCAGACAGCCACGTTAGGAATCTAGATGAAGAAAATGTCACCTGTTTCAAAGAAATAACGAGTTGTAATAATGTTTGATTAGTGCTAACCAAGGGTGGTTTGCAGTCTGTAAAACTTCTGAATGTCATTTGGCGTCATGCAGGATTCCTACAAAAATCATCCCTTTATGTATTTTGGGTAGATTTGAATAGGGTATTTTTCACTGTGTCAGTTCCTTTTGAACTTTGTTTGTTTTAAAAATACTCTAAAATGGTCTAAAGAAATATTTCCTGAACTTGGCAGCTGCTGTGCAGAAGCTTGCCTTTTTCTGAAGGGCATTAGGAATTTTCACATGCTTGTTTTAAAAGGCCAAATGAAAATAATACTCGGGTGCCTGGAATGCAGATGCACAGCTCTGTTGCTGTGAAAAATGTTAAATCAGAACGGCCAGTCCTGCTGTTCCTTAACGAAACTTCACATGGAGGGTTTTGAAAATAATAACACTACATTTCTTTTACTTCAGTATGCCATATATATTTTATTTTTAATGTCAGTGAGCATCACTTTTTAAGGGATTTGGTTTCCTGAAGTCCAACTGTGTGGGGTTTGTTTTTTTAAACTGTTAGTGAAATTGTGCTGTAGTTCCAGAAGAAAAGCATTTGCTGACATGAAAGGTCCCCAAGAATCCTTTAAGAAAAAAAAAAGTTGGGTGGTGTTTTTTTCTCCTGGTACACAGTGATTATGAAAACCTTGACTTTAAAAAAAATACACATAGATATGGGTATCGTGGAAGAGACTGTCGAGCCAATGTTTACCTCCTTCCTACCGGAGAAATTCTGTATTTCATAGCATCAGTGGTGGTACTGTTTAACTATGAGGAGAGAACTCAGCGACACTACTTGGGTCATACAGATTGTGTTAAATGGTTAGTATATAACATTTGCATGTAAGTATGTGTGTAATAATGCAGAAATAATTTTTCTTTTATTCTCTCCTACTGTATGTATGAGCTCATTAATGTCATCGTAATTGTAGTTATTTTCCATTTCATCAGTCCCAGTAGTAAACACTGCACAAATGGATGGTGCTAGAGCAGTCCATGCTATTTTAGGATTTCTGGCTTAAATGTAAAACAACAGGATATGTAGGCAATCTAAGAGTGCCAGATTAGATAAAGGATCTTTGCATAAATTACTCTAAATAGATGTCCCAGAAATTAAAATTTGTTTGCAGCCTAATTCTAAATCATTTGTTTACAAGCAGTATGGTAAAGCTGTGGTCTTAAAGGAGAATTAGAAAACCAAATGGAAAAGTGAGGAATAATTTTCTCATTTTTTAATATAAGCTTCACCCGTTAAGACTGTCTCGGAAATCAGAAAGATGTTTGCAAAACAGAATAGAGAAGCAAGGAAACTGAAGCCAGCATCATTGTGGGTGTAAAGGCAGTTGCTGACTTTACAATGGTAGTTTGAAGAGTAGGGCACATAATATAATGGTGAATGTAAGCTCCCTACCGTACCTGAACGGAGCAGAGTTGCCATCTAAACTTCTTTTTCTCCTGTCTGTGCTTTGATAACTGTAATTGTTTCCTGTGGGAGGAATGCTGTCAGTCGTGTGTTCTTCACTTCCATTCAAAAATCTAGACCGAATTGCAAATGTGTTTGGTGTCCATCATTCAGGATTCCCCCTGCTCCCTCTTTCCTGTTTTGATGGCTTTCTTCACCTTGGTAATTTTACAGAGAAAGCAAATAAGAAGGTCAGTCAAAAATCGCTAGGACTAACTAAGAGGATGTGCACTCTGAAATCTGTTTATTCCCGTCAGCTTCAAAGCAATATGTGATAAGCAAAATTAGATTTTTACTTAAACTAGTAGTGCACATACCGGAGAACTTCACAGGTACAATTACATCAGTAACTCATTTCAGGTGGCATCCCTGACATAATCCCTGACTCCTGGGTGCACAAGCCCTCAGCCAACTTCTCCGCTGTTTTTTCCCTAGGTTCCTGCTATCTGTAGGTTTAGGCATAAAACATGCCATAGTGTTTATAAATACGGCATGTAACTGCGTGTAGGAAGCTCATCATGAGACAGTGTGTATTTTGTTACAGTGGACTCCCAGTACAGGGCAAACCTTAGATTTGCCAGTGCCCATGTGGAGGCAGCTCTTCTGGCATTCCTGGCTGTGCACCACCAGCCATCACAAGAGCCTGTGTATGGCTTGTAATGTACATCACATAAAGCCATACACATTACATCAGTACCTTGTGTAATGAAATAGTCTGATGAAAAGCATTCAAGCTGTCTCATTGAAAGTGGGATTTAGGATCATAAGTGTCTTCATGGGCTTCTGTTGAGAAAGAAAAAAAAAATACAAAAAAAACCTCTCAGTTTTGAAGACCTATGACAGCAAAAAGCAAGTCATATTTCTGTCTGTCTTAGTCTTGCAGTTCATCCAGACAAAATTAGAATTGCAACAGGACAGTTAGCTGGAGTGGATAAAGATGGAAGGGTAAGTAATAGAGCTGTTGAGTAGTAGTATCCTTGTTTTGAAAATCAGGAAAAAGTGTTTGGATTATTATTTTTTTAAATCTCATTATCACCTTCTGTTTGCGGTTTATTTTATGCACCACGTTTACTGAGATATCTTGCTGTTTCTAAGGTAACAGCCTGTATCTCTAGCAAAAGACAGTAACAGCTAAGCAACTCAGACATGAATCAAAAAGAGCTGAAGCTCATAAAGTCTTTTGTCTGTGACACAGGAAACTCAATTTTAATTCTGCAAGCAAACACGAAGCTTGTAATCAATTTCTAAGGCCATATCATTTCTGTCACATTTCTTTCAATAAGTCTTCCCGCAGAGAGCAAGCCCCCAGTTCTGTGGGTCACTGTGCTCTTAAGGTTTTGTGGAAGAGGAAACCAACTTTGAGAATTCATGGAAGGTGTGTCAAGCTTTCCTACAAACTTGCTCATTCGAGGGCAAGTGTGTTTAAATGCTCTTGTCCCTGGCTCTTGGCAAATTCTGTCAGTATTTGAATAATTGGATTATCTTCATGAAGTTATAGACAGAGGGGGAAAAAAAGTGGGAGGAAGAGATACTATGAGGTGTAGGAGCATGTTAAATATAACCCTTACTCAGATGTTCAGCTGAATTTCATGGATTTTGTAAGAAATTGATTCTTTTGTATAGCTGTTACGATTTCAACTGAACATCTGTTGACTCTTCTTAGGGCTAGTTGGTTTGTTTTTCCATCAGTGGGATGATTTATTGTCACTTTCTGTGGTGAATGCTGTCCTTAAGCCAACTTAATTCCCATTTCATTCATGTTTCTTTCACATTTATGAAGCTAAGCTGGTTTGGGATAGTGATTGTATGAAATACAGCTATGGATATTTTCATTGAGTGGTTGGTGATGGTTAGGGGACTTGGTGCACCAGGGTTTATTTTTTTAAATTATTTTTTCTTCCTACTTCATATATAAAAAAAGAAGGTTTGATCATTGTTTTCAGTTGTTGCGTAAGATCTGGGGTCTGAAATGCAAGAGGACTCTTTCATTATTTGTTCAATGACTTAAATTGGGCAAAGATTTATTTTCACAACTACCAAATGCCACCATACGTAATTTCCTGCCTCAGCAGCACTGCTAACGTGTTTGTAGCCCAGACACAGGGAGCAGGAGTATCTAGACTCTCACCTTTGAGCTTCAAGACACTATCTAGCAGCAGCATCCACACAGGTCATCCTGCATTTCAGTCTGCCGTTGGTAATTCAGGTAGCTCCTGCTTAACGAAACTTGACGTCTGCGTATGATGCTTTCCCTGTTGATGACACTGTTTGTCCCATTGCTTTTTCATGCAGCCTCTGCAGCCCCATGTTAGAGTGTGGGACTCGGTGAGCCTGGTGACGCTGCAGGTTATCGGCCTGGGGACTTTTGAGCGTGGAGTGGGGTGTTTGGATTTTTCAAAAGCGGTAAGATGGGTGCAGTTACTTATGCTAAATAATTTACCCAATCCTATGTGAACAGGAAGGAAATCTCTGGATGTTTTTTATGCGCTTGTCTAGCTGATCTGTTTTGGTATTAAAAGCGTGTCGGTAAAGTCTATGTATTCTTTATAAAACCAGCTGAGGGTGAGCTAGCTGGAAAAAACAGGAAACTGCACATGTGAAAATTGTGGTAACAAACTAGCACAGTGAATGAATAGCAGGCAAGAAAAGCCTTAACTAGAAATGGAAGTCCATGTGGGGTTTTGTGGCTTGGTTTTGTTTGTGAGGGGCTTGGATTTTTGTTTGGATGTTAAAAATAAGTTTGTGAAGTTCGTGAAGATGAATTTTGGTGGGTTCTGGTAGAAGGGATAACTTTTCTGCTTGCGCAGCTGGAGTTGTTTTTTATCCACCGACAGGAAATGAAAAAAAATAAAACAAAACAACCAACCAACAAAACCCACATTATATTGTGGGTTTTTTTTTTCCTGAGGAATAATTTGTTTAATTTATGCCTCTACTTTTACACTAAAAAAAAAAAAAAAAGTCTTGTTACTTGGCCTGCAACATTTATCAGAAAAATCAGTAGTAAATGAAGATGTGCGACTTGGCATTGCTAAAGTTCTCATTTCAAAATTGGCCACGAGTCCATCTTTTTGTAAAATACGTGTCTATTTTAATCTTTACACTGCCTTTGTATTTTCACCAAAGCGCTGAGACATATCAGACCTCCTGAAAAAACAGACTCTAATTTTTGCATCCCAGATTTTGCAGAATTAATATGTATGAAAATTAAAAAATGCAGAGAAAGAATGTCTGCTGTATTTTGCTGATGGGGAAGAAGATTCACAGCACAGCTGAGGTGGTCAGGGCGGTCTGGAGGTCCCACCACCCCGCTGACAGCAGGCTCCCCAGAGCCCAGCTGGGTGCCCAGTGTCACCAAGGGTGGAAACTCAGTGTTGCTGGGTGACTTGTGGAAACAAAATGCTTGACTCTCTTGCTGCAGTTTCAATTAACATTGAAATGTTGCTAGGTTTGTTATATCTAGGTTCTGTCTTTCAGTAAATAAAAGATTTATTTTTTTTCCCCTGCAAATAGGGGGTAACATAAATAAAACAGAATAATGCGAAAGGAGTACTGTCATTCCTGTCACTCTAA
This sequence comes from Falco punctatus, assembly GCF_963210335.1. Taxonomy (NCBI): domain Eukaryota; kingdom Metazoa; phylum Chordata; class Aves; order Falconiformes; family Falconidae; genus Falco; species Falco punctatus. The sequence goes on along the minus strand of NC_137592.1, from coordinate 21,158,083 downwards.
CAAACCAATAACACTGTTGAGCTCAGATACTTTACAAACCAATAACACTGTTGAGCTCAGATACTTTTTTTTTTTTCCAAGGAGAATAAATACACATTCCATAATGTTAAAAACAAAACGGATCACTAAGGAGTTTTTTGAGGACTAGATTTTAGTTTTTATTAGTTCTGTTTTGCACCTGAAACTGATTTTGATGCCTTGTTGCAGTCTCATGTTGATTCCTCACCAAACACAGATGTGCCATACCTAGAACTACGGGTTTGCCACGTAATTTCACTAATCCACACAAGAGCTGAGTGTATTGCCAGTGCGGTCTCCAGGGTTTCTTTCCACTTAATAATTTACATGTGTATTTGCATATTACTGCTCATAATAGTACCTGGGCATAAAAATTTCAGCCACCTCTATTTTCATAATTTGGTAGAGAATGCAATTGAACTGCAAGAATCAACTTTAAAATAAATAAGGCCGCCTCCAAATCTTTCTACACATGTCCTTGAAACGACTGGTTTGTGCAAGTATGTGTTGCTGTTGAATAAGTACGTTTTTGTTCTAAGATTTGCTGTCTGTTCTTTTAATTCCTTATAGCCATTTTACCATTTTGTTGTAAAATTCTTCAAAATAAGCTCTTTTAGTTATTTAATACCGTAGATGACAGTCTTTCTGCTCTCTAAGCATTATTTTATTTAGAAAGCGTTACCTTTGCTGCAGTTTTATCAACTACATGATAATGACTGTTGCTACTTAATGAGGAAAAAATGAGGTGTGCTTACAAAATCCGATCGTGTAAAGTTGTGTGTATGTTATGGTGATGTTTAAGAAAAAACAAGAGGATCTGTGTGTCCGTCCTCTGAGACCTGAGGAAAAACAAAACATTTGCAGAACAAGAAAAGGGAGAAACGTCTTTGCTGCTAGCATGATACAGCAAACAAGAAGGAAAGGGGGGAAAAGAAAAAAGACAACAAAAACAAACTAAAAGGGAAAGACTTGGCAAGATACTTCTAAATCTTTCCTCTAATATTATTGGAAACGTTCATATTTTGTGAGATAATGCAAAACCCTATGTCTCTTTAAGAAAAGAGGAAAGTAACAGTTATATCAAGCTCATAATTGCTTTAAAAGGACTTGCTTAATTTATGTTTGTGCCTTTTGTGTTTTTTTACGATGCTACTGCACTGCCCTGTTTCAAAATAGGGTATGGTAGTACTTTGTCAGCACTTTTTTTTTTTTCTTTTTCTTGTAGGATTCTGGTATTCATTTGTGTGTAATTGATGACTCTAATGAGCATATGCTCACTGTGTGGGATTGGCAAAGGAAATCAAAAATAGCAGAAATAAAGGTAATTATTGCACAAATTAATATTCTGAAATACAAGTGGTTTTATTCCCATAAATAGAACAGTTTGTGAGATGCACATTTGATCTTACTTGGAAACGGCAGCTGTGTAATACTGCTGGCTTGTGTGAGGGCACAAAACAAATGTATTCTTAACTTGTATGTTGGAAGGGGTTTGAATGTTGGAGCGCTTATAATTACATTTTGCTCATCCTGAGGAGCCCATACAAATAAAGCAATTCTCTAATATTTTCCTAATTAAAAAAAAAAATAATCCTGGGATCTTTTAAGTAACTGAAGTGATGATTCTATCTGTAGTTGTTTATTTGAAATAAATACTTGCAGACATTCCTTATTTTTATTTTTGTCTAAATTGAATTCCACACATTGATTCTTGGTACATGTATCTCTCCTCATTTAAAGTCCATTAGTACTTTTGTAGATTGTGATCTTGTCATCTTTCCTGTTTCTTTTGTAACCTTTTAAAATTCTGATCGATGAGAAGCATTCAAAGGTGTCGTGCTCAATGTTCATTTAAAGCTGATTCCACTGGAAACACCCAGTCCAATAACTTAGTATTGAAGTCCATAATTTGAGACACCTTACTTTGTGTTACACGATGTCAAGCAAGGAGATATTATGTGGAACTGAGTCATTTTTAATTTTTTTTGAATCATGATTCCGCAAGTGGAATACACTACAAACATGTATATGTCTGTATTATTACAAACCTGCAGTTTCAGATAATAAAATAAGGTTGATTTGACCCCTTTTCTTTAAGTAATGTTGATCAATACTGATTATATTGTTTTTGTAAGTTTTAATGTAATTCTGTGTCAGTATTTTCATTTCCTTGTTAATATTTAATGTGAAGCTATTTGGCATGTGCCTTGTATTTCCCATTTTACTGACATCTGTTTTGACTATTTTCACTCTCCAGGGAGTTCCTTGGTGTTTCAGAATTGGCTAAAAACAGTTGGCAGGGCCAGCTTGCACTTCAGCACTTATTCACATTTAGGACTTGATCTTGCAGTGTCTTAAGCACTTTCCATGACAGGTGGTGTGAGCAGAGTTTCATCCGCTGAGCCAGGGTGCAAAACAGAAGCCTTTTCTCAGCTGAACTCCATTAAATTTTTCAGTCCTTGGTTTCCATACGGTTTGTGGATATATCAGATCCATTTGCATAGAGGGAACTGTGCGTGAGAAGCGTAATTTGTTAAATGCAGATATCAACAACTGAAGCTGAAGCAAGCTGTTTTCCTAAAGCGAGGCAGAAATGGTCAGGTAGGAGAGGGTGCTCCCGCAGGCGCTGGTTCAGCAGCACTTTTCCATATACTCCTGTAAAGCTTGAGCTTAAATCCCGCAGAAGTAAATGCACTGGTGCGGTTACTGGTGTTTGTGGAGTCATTGCCTCCAGGAGGTTGTCTTCAAAGTCAGTTGGTTGAATATAAGTTAGAAGTTAGATAAATGACTGCTCAGTTTTTTTACATTTGTAAAATCTCTTGGTAAAGGATGAAATACTCACTGAGGTGTTGGTAATTCAGTAACAGTATATGCAGCCAGTAAAACTAAAAAAAAAAAAAAATTAAAAGTGGGACCCTGTGTTTCAGAGCTTTGAGTTATGCAGGTTTCTTCTCTTCTTCCTGAGGGGGAAAGGAGAGGAAGAAAGAACCCGAAGGAGCTTTTATAGAATTTCAAAAAGAGAATGATGGATATAATCCTACTATGCTACCATTGTCTCACTTGCCTCTGTCACAGCTTTGTTATCCAGAACAGCAAACTAGTCTGTGTAAAAACTAATCAGGCGTTTCAACCCCAAAAATGTCTTTTATACACCATTCGCTTTCCACAGCAGAAGTCTTAGCTATTGCAGAGAACAGAAGCTTTTGAAATTGAAAAAGTGAATGTAAACCCCTGACGTTTCTACTGAACTTTTGTTAAGATCTCTTACAAAGGTAAAAAAAAAAAAAATATATATATATATAAAATGTGCGGTCATTCAGATATCTGATTTAGCACAGAACACTTAAGGATTCCTTCAGGCATACAAGGAGCTGTCTTAGCTCTTCATATCTCTGTTGTGAAACTTAGGATTGTACATGTGGTTTTAGTAATTAGCGTCTCATCTGAATAAATAGTATTTCTGTTGTTGTTGCAGACTACAAATGAAGTTGTTCTTGCTGTAGAATTCCATCCAACTGATGCAAATACCATAATAACATGTGGCAAATCTCATATATTTTTCTGGACCTGGAGCGGCAATTCATTATCAAGGAAGCAAGGGATATTTGGGGTAAGAATGTCTTGATGTCAGGTCAGTTTTAAATAGTATGATCAATGGTACGATCTGCTCACGCTTTCTATAACTTTGCTCTGTTGTTACCATGTACTGTTTGAGCAGAGAGGTAAACAAAGAAAAAAAGTTAAAATCTGCTTACGTGTATGCAGGGTGTATGGGTGTGGATACTTTATACTAATTGTGTAAAGAGTACAAGCAATTATCGCTTCTGCTTATTTTGTTTCAGAAATATGAAAAACCCAAATTTGTTCAGTGTTTGGCTTTTTTGGGAAATGGTGATGTGCTCACTGGAGACTCAGGTGGGATAATACTTATATGGGGCAAAACTACTGTAGAATCTACTCCAGGAAAAGGACCTAAAGGTAGGATACATTCACAGTTAACAGCAGATTTTAGGTAGTCTGTAGAAGACAAACATAAAGGCTTGCATTAGAAAAGGGAGAGGGAAACAGGCCTGCCTAAGGGTGTACGCTTCCTATTGTTAACAGGTGGTATGAAACTCCAAGTCACTTGAATTTGCTCACTTAAGAGCAGTCTAGAGTTTCTCAGTAATTATTGAGACTGTGCCTGAAACGAATGAAAACTACTTTGCCTAAATGTTTTGCATTGAAAAAATGTGCAGTTAATCAGCTTTGCTTTCATCTTGAGATTTGAAAAAGGCTGGAGGATCAGCTTGAGGATTCTGCCGGCTGCCTTTGCCTATTAAGGCTTATGTGGTACCATGCTTAGTCTCAGAGGAATACCATTAAGTGTTGAAGTTGATGTTAAAAGGACTTGTATGTGAAGGAAAAATATAATGTGTAGTTGTACCAGTTACACATATAACAGTATCTGGTTTAGCAGATACTCAAGTCTTGGCTGTAATATATGTTAAAACCCATCGTATCTGAAATTTGGATTAAACTTACTCTTTAGGGCAAAGCTTCTGTGAAAAAGAAAGGAAAATTATTTGTTACCCAACATATGCAGACCTGGCATGGTTGAGCCCTTAGGTAACTTACAAATTTAAGGAGTATTTATTTTACTTGGCAGCTGTTTAAAACACTGGTTTAAACTGGTACATCAGGAAAACATTCATGTAAAAAGTAAATTTTTAATGTTAAGTCTGTTTTTGAAGGTAAATCTTTTTCTTGTCTTTCAAACTAACTGCAGTGGAAAAGTAATTTAACAGATTATCTGACATTTAATTTTGAGGTTCTTGTGCAAAAATAACCTTTTCAGGGTATAATCTTAACAGACTGAATAGAACATTTATTTACATTGGCTTATTAAATATGGGATCTTTTAGTTGGTTTATCACATTAGATTGGTCTCCAGACTTGATCTTAAACTCTTTTTTCACAATGTGAGAGCATGCTGACTTGAACTGACTTGAGTTATAGGCAGAGTCAGCGAAGTTAAGATGCTCTTTTTGGGTGGTTTTTTAGGCTTTTTTCTGGGATTGCTATTTGATAGCACCAGAATCTTGCTTTTTTTTAAAGTGTGCTTTCCTGCAGGAGTTCTGTTGACACGAAGTCCTGATTGGGATGCGAAAAGCTTCCTTTACTACCTTTGCTGTTTAATTTTCTCATCTGTCTTTTTGTTCTTTCCAATGTTCTCCTTTGGGTAGACTGCTATATTGATAGATGCCAGATGCTGGTTATACTATTTTTAAGTGTGGCCACATCCAGCATTAGACATTAGCTTCATGCATCCTGGAAACTTTGCTATAATTAATTTTCTTTTTATTCCCATAAGACTATAGACAACAAGTCTTGGAGTTTCTTTTAATAAAATGATGTTAGTTCTTTTCTAATAATCACTTGCTAAATACTTATGACTGGAAAGGACAGTTTCTCTTGCATCTGGAAAAACTGTGCGCCCTTGGATAGAAGAGAAATTTAAGTGTTTTGCAGATAGTTGTTGTTACTGCCTTTACAAGTTGTAGGACAGTCAATGTCAAAAAAAGTCTCTATTCAAAAAGACAGGCCCCTTGTTTTATCTTTTTATCCTGTAAGAAAACACTACCACCTTGTGTTTGCAATACTAATGCAATACTAATAGCCTGACAGTCCAAACGTAATTATTCATTATACACTGTTACTTAATTCTGCTCCCAAAAGGCACAGCTTCTTGTAAACTCCAGGTCAAAAAAAAGTGGTGTTCTTTATTATATTTTTTTGTGCATGTAGGAGTATATCAGATAAGCAGACAAATCAAAGCTCACGATGGCAGTGTGTTCACGCTCTGCCAAATGAGGAATGGGATGCTACTAACTGGAGGTGGGAAAGACCGAAAGATCATCCTGTGGGATCATGATTTGAATCCCGAAAGGGAAATTGAGGTAAGAAAGCAAGGGTGACAAGGAAATTGCCTTGAGAAAGATATTGACTGGCCAGACAAAGCCCTCCACACCCTTTGGAGGACCGGTAGTGAGGACAATAGAATATCTTCTGGTTGCTGTCTTTTTAGAGGATGACAAAGTTTTATTACAAAAATGTTTAGATTTTCAACCTGTAAGTGAGCCTATTTAAGGCTTCAGTTCTCCTCTGTTTAAAATGAACAGAAATTTTAAGTTTTTCTTTCCTCCAAGCCTTTCCTTAGTTTCTTTTATTCGTCCCTCTTTTGAGTATTGCCAGTGTTTTTGTTAAGCTTGCCTGTCTGGAGGAAGGCAATGTTACCAGGAATTGAGGGGTTTCAACAGAATTTTTGACACAAGTGAAATAATTGGTAGGATACATGTGTGTATTCCATGAGATTAATTATTTTGTTGAAATGGTTATGTTGAGGAGCTTGTTTTAACTTTATTCTGAAACAAGTGTTTAGTGAATATGTATGTCTTTGGGATTTGGCTATACGGCAATGCTAGGTAAATAGGGACAAACTAGAAAAAAATTGTACATTATGGATTTTTAAAACAATTTTTTTCCCCCCGTGGCAATACAGTGACCTTTTGAAATAATGTGCTAATAATGGATTACTCCACTTACCTAGTGTCACATTGATAGCAACATTTTTTCCTTAACACTTCTGTTAAGTTACATCTAGACTTTATTACCTTGAAACTACCATTGACCTTTAGAAAACATGGCTGAGAGTAAGCAAGCATTAGGCTAAAGTTGCACGCTCTCTTCATATCCGTGGTTTGGTTTTTCTTTTGTTAATAATGTTATGTTAAAGCTGATTTTTATATTGAGAAATATTATGAGAACCCTAACAGACAACTTTCTGAATGATTGATATTCTATCTTGTAGCTAATATTAGTCTATTTTATAAAGATAGATCATTTAGAAAACTGAATAAATGCACACTGTAAAATAGTGTATTAAAGCTTGCAATAAGCAAATTCAATAAAATCTGGAGTCATTGCTGACATAAGGCATATGAACATTTACTTAAGGCTAATCAGGAAGCATTAAATAAATCAGAAAGCATTTACTGTGCTACAAGATTTTTCTTGTTTTTCACAATGTATTTTGGAAAGTAAGCGGTAACTGTCTATTATTCCTGTCCTTACAAGAGATATTGTAACATTTTGGAGTGCGTTCGTTTGGTGTATTTGATGCTTTAAAATCCATATAATTTAATTTGAAATTTTTTCCACTGAGACTTATTAAAATGGCATAATTGTGATTGTCTTGGAGTGAGATACTCTTGTATGCTCGTACTGAACAAATAAAAAATAAATGCGGTAGGTTTCTGGTGAAGTCCTGATCTGGTGTATACATGATTGGATTGCTCCTTTTTACTGGGAGAACTGCAGTCCTGGTACTGTTGTTGTGCGCTATTTCTGGCCTTTGAAAATAAGTGCCTATCAAGATGCGTGATGTGGTTTTATAGATGTTTCTTTTCCTAGGTTCCTGACCAGTATGGAACAATCAGAGCAGTAGCAGAAGGAAAAGCAGATCAGTTTCTAGTGGGTACTTCAAGAAACTTTGTTTTGCGGGGAACTTTCAATGATGGTTTCCTGGTAGAAGTACAGGTGAGCATAACTTTTTCCCGTTTTTTTTTTTTTTTTTAAACTATAACCCAAAAATGTAAAGGCTTTCGCTGCTGGTGTGTTATTTTAAGAGAGTCTTTATTTTATTCATTGTTAAATCACATGTGTTTTCTTTCTAGGGACATACAGATGAACTCTGGGGACTAGCATCCCATCCTTTCAAAGACTTATTTTTAACATGTGCCCAGGATAGGCAAGTTTGTATGTGGAGCTCTGTGGACCACACGCTGGAATGGACCAGGCTGCTAGATGTATGTCAACCGTTTAAATATAAAGCTGGAAAATAGGAAAAAGCATTAGCTTTCTTTAACACACTTGTCCCATCTGATTGCAAGATAAGCAGAAATCCTGTAGTTACGGCTTTGAAAACAGCTATTCAGAAGCTTTGATAAACTTAGTGAGGCTCATCAGACATTGTATAGACTGTAATCTGGTTACCATTGTCTGATGCCATTCTGACAGTCCAAGTTGAATAAAAAATAGTCCTTTGCTTTTGTTACAGTTTAACTTTTTTCTTAGTTATTCAAACAATCTTAAGAGGATATCGTATGATTGTGCAAGGTTTGGCTTTAGATATCCTTCCTTACTGTCATTGTTCATTTCATATCATGGCTAGTTCTGTCCTAATACCCCAGGAAAAAGTATCTTTTTAGACAGAAATTTAGGCTTTTTACTTTCAAGAAGGTCATGTAGTACATGCCACTGATACATTAAAAGAAAATCTATCAGAGGAGTACAAGCATGCTACTAGCTGATTGGTTTTTCCATTATCAGTTCACTTTAGACTTTTTGGGTAGCTTTGGTATAAGGAGATATGTTTGATCGTAGAGAAGTGAGTGGGTGAGTGATGTTTTTGTGCCTCTCTGTTCAGGAACCAGGGCACTGTGCTGACTTCCATCCCAGTGGAGCAGTGGTCGCGATAGGAACACACTCGGGCAGGTAAATAGCTTTTGGCTAAGTTGTGATTATTGAAAGTTTAAAGGAGACATTGTGATACTATGCATCTTACCTGTTGGAATTAATTTGCTTTTTATTCTTTTTGCTTGAGGCTAGCCTAAAAAGCCTGGGTGAAGGGGGCAGATCTTTCTGACATGGGTCAGATGAAGACAGAGGTGTTAGGCTGTTTTGGTTTTTTAAGTACTCTTTCATGAAAGCCCAGATCTTGATTTTTATTTTTTTTAAACTATTTTTTTACAGGGGTTTCAGTAAGCATTACTTATTGGCTTTACCAAGTATCATATATTTTAATATTGTGTGCATATGTTATTTTAGTTCGTAAGATGCGTGTGGTATAGATCTTTCGCTTTACCAAATGAAACACACTTGTAACATTTTAAATTGGTATGGAGAGACAGGTAAACAGGCTCGTGTTTTGATTTTTGTGTAAGACAGAGTTCAACATGGCACATTGCTGAAATGAAGTGCTATTGAGCTGTTCATATTCTTCCTGAAATCGTTGTGTATTTGAAATCTCAGACCCATTACAAGTCGTTAAATAACTTGATTCATAGCCCAAAATGCTTAAAGCAGATAATTAAATGAGTCTAATCTGTTTAGGATTCAGTAAAGCCAAACCTTGGATGTGTCTTTATCTGTTGCTGTTCTGGTGCTGCTCTGCTGCCAGTACGGAGGTCAGTAAGGCAGGGGTAGGGCATTAAGGAAGTTGGGTTTGAAAGTTCTGACATCTGAAGAAAACTGGATTTCTACTTCTCTTCCCCTTCTTGTCTTTTTTGTTTCACAGTGGCGTGTTTTTATCAGGCCAGCACATCATGGTTTTGGTGTGTTTTTTACATACCATTTCCCATGATGAGTATTTCTGTATCATTTCCCTTTTTGGGCCGTGTGCAGATAGTCTGCTGCAGGTTTTGTTACCACTACATTAAGCTGAAGAAGCCTAAATATCCCTGGGAACCCTAAGATGGGTTGATTTGTTCACTCTGATTAATGCTTTGCAGGTTCAACATTCAGTATTAAGTAAACATGGGAATTGCAAATGTGAGTGAAAAAATATATTACTCCTTTGGAATACCATTTCCCTGATGATTTAATCAGAAAAAGTCTACATTCACAGATGTCAATTATCAGTAATAAATGTCTGTCATGGGTCAGAATTTGTTTTCCAAAAGAGAGTAGTTTAGGGGGGTTTGTTTCTAAAACCATGTAATTTTTAGATAGATTATTAGTATTTTTTTAAAGCGAAGGAATGGGAAGACAAGAAACAGATGAACATGGCAAAAGTTCTGTCTTGTTTACGTGAACTCACAAACAAGTTAAGCATTTTTTCTTTGGTAACAGTTGGGAGAAAAATCAATAAAAAGCCAAAGAGTCACTATGTTACAGCTGGCACACTACTCATCCACTTATTTCATCCGATCTATGGATCAGAAGTTCAGTTGGCAGCCAAGCTTTGCATTTCACAGCCCTTAGGACTTTTTCAGGATCAGCTGCAGTTCACGTCTTTCATTCCTTCACTTTGGAAGGAATTTCCTCTCCTGAAACACAGCCTCAGGGTGGACCCCAGCTGTTTGTGAGAAGGGCCTGTGTGGGGCATCCCCATGAACTGCTGTAGCTGCTAGGCTGGAGACATGTTTCATGGAGACTTGCTGGCAGTTGCAGGGTTTGCCACAGCATTGGGTGAGCTTGGAAGATTGAAGAGAGCACGTCTGATGACAGCTTGTGGAAGCATCAAGAAACAGCTGAACTAGATGTCACCAGTGCTTCCTTTCTTAAATTAATATCAAAATTGTCACAGTGCACTGACTCCTTCCATGGTCAGCTTAGATTGCTGCTAGGTCTCCTGTTCAGAAGAATTTTTGGAGAAGGACTGGTGTCACAAAATGCTGTTTCCTGATGCCAAATGAAGTTCACTGTACACTGTTGAGAGGAGCAGAAGTTTTGCATTGTGTTTGATGCCATACCATACCACCTCTGTGCTTTCAGTAAAATAGGGCGGATCTGCATGTATTTGAGGCTTTGGGTGTTTTTTCATCTTAGATGATATTAACTGGAGGATTGCCTGGTTCAGGTAGCAGCTTCAAAAGACCAGCCTAAAGAGATGGTCTGGGGTCCAGCATCAAAAGGCACGTCCCTGCTGCAGCAGCCTCCCTGCCTTGCCCTGCCCTGGCTGTGTATTCTGGGATGCGGAGGGCTCAGCCCGCCCCTTGGCTGGCTGGCAGAAGCACTGTGCAGCATGGTCACCCGCAGGAGGGCATGGGAAAGGGGTGCCCACCCACTTGTGGAAGAAGGCAGCTTTTGGTTGTTACTGTGCTGATCATCAGGTTTTATATCCAGGCACTGCAATTATGCTGCTCAGGATAAACAGGCATCATGCAGTGTCTAGATAAATAGATTTTATTTTACAGTGTAGCGCCTACGTTTTCTGGTAATGCAAAAACCTGTTTTGCTGTCTGCCCACCTGGGCTGAAGCAGTGAGGAGCCTCCACCCTGTGCTGGATTCAGGAAGACACAAAAATAAGAAAATAAGCTTCTCATGTGGCTTGAAACCCAGATGACTTCAACTCAGTGATGCCTCCATGTGTGTTCTTCCCACTTCTCTTGTTGTCCCGTTGGGATGTACTTCTAGAGCAGTTTGGCTGTCATGGTCAAAAACAGTCACAAGACTTGTTTTTCTTTCTGTGGTGGCAAAATAGCACAAGTACCCTCACTCTTCCCCCGTGCCAAACCCTTTTGTGGTTTTAATTGGGTTTTGGGGTTGTTTCGCAGTTGGCTTTATTATTTATCTATTTTGGTTTGGTCTTTAATATCCACACCCCTATCAGCCAGGTAAAATTGTAGAAGTGTTTGGCAGGGCCAAGGAGGGGCATAGTTTGAGCTAAATAGCAGAATATCAACTTCTAGCTCCTAATGTGTTTATAGAACCTGCAAAGCTTCGGTGTGTAGATTGGAAATCAGAAGTCCACTTTCAGCAGAGAATTACAGCAGAGAAACTAAGCATGGTTTCTGCTGCTGCCCCGTGGAAACATATTGGCTGTTTTCCACCAGTTCCATCTGCCTTGCACACAGATTATTCAGCAGTCCGTGGCATGTGGGGCTGGGTTTTTTTATTTGTATGTCATATAATTTCTTTCATGTGGTTCTCTAATTACAAGCTGGTTTTAAACCAATGGGGTCCAGGCAACTTTCCAGACACTTAGCTGCCGGACACTGAATCAGCACGAGCTGGAATCTAATCTCCATCCATAGAAAGCAGCAATGTGTGCTGTTACTCCTGGAGTTTCTTTTAGGTTATGTAGGTTTGTTGTGGAATAAATGGTCCTAGCTTTAGCAGCGTTCCACTGAGCTCAGTGTGAGGCAGCGGGCAGAAATCGCCTTACTCGTTTGCACAGTGTGTGAACTTGCCGTTTGCCACTAGAGATGGAAACCTGGCTGTGGTGTATGCATACAGGTGTGAGATCGGAGGTTTGGAGCCAAAAAATAAATTCAGAGTACAGCTTTAATGTGTTTAGCCATGTTGACATTTCCGTTTTCATTATATACACATATTTTATTTTTTTTATTAAATTATCGTTGTCTTTGCTTTGCTAATGTTCGCGTACTTAGGAGTTAGGTGGGCATTAGAACCGTAGCCAAATGCTCAGGTTCTGCTGACCTTGCCTGTCTTGCAGTCAGTGGCCGTTTCGGTGTATGGGCCGCAGAGTTTTTGTAAGCTTCTCTGAGCTTTTTACATATGCCTCATAACTAATACTGCAGGTTAAAAGTTATTGTTAAATAATTAAAAATGCAGTTAGTTACCTTAGTTATAAACCATCCCAATAAAAAAAAAAAAGCTAGGTTATGAACCATTGAATTTCAGTAAATGGTTATTCCTCCTTACTTTGATCAAATTATTCAAAGAAATGGAAAGGACTGAGGGGAAAATATTGAATTAGAATGTACTTTGTGTTTAAAATTAGTATGGAAATGTTCTCCACTCCCACCTCCTCCTCTTATTTTATTTTTTTTTTTAAACTTTGCTTCATGCAAATTGAAAGATCATTTTTTTATATCACAGCTGTTCTTCAGAACAGGGAAGAAGTAGTAGTTTACAATTCAGCTGTGGCCTTAAGGCTTCAGGATGATAAGGTGCAGTCATATTAGCTATCTGGTGGCATGTTTATCATCCAGTAGACATTTTGGTGATTACTGCAGTGTCCAAGGGAGGGGGAAAAAATTGGGTGGTGTTTAGAAGCGTTTATATATTCTTCACTGAAACTCGTATGGCTTCATGAACCAGAAAAATGTTCCATTAAAAACAGATGTGCACTGTTTTGCCCTTGAGGGGCGAGCATGGGAAGATGAAGGCAGCAGTGAATATTGCTGTTTCCCTTGCTTTTCTTGTTTAGTGGGACTGATACTCATTGGAATTCTCCTCTCTCTAGGTGGTTTGTTTTGGATGCAGAAACGAGGGATCTGGTTTCAATACACACTGATGGCAACGAACAGCTCTCAGTGATGCGCTACTCAGTAGGTAGGCACACCTGTACATTCAGAATAAATGGTGATAAATGCAGTGTCTGTTCTGTTGAACATTGTTAAGCTGTTCCCCAATCACTAGAAAAGGCAAAGCTTTGAAATAAATCACTTAAGATGCTCAATATATACTGAGTACTTGCTTACAGATTTGTCTGTGTATGCTAAATCTTGTGGGTTTGTAACTGCAAGCATTACAGTTGCCTTTCCCAGCTTTTCCTGCATGTCGAACTGTGCTGTTATAATAAATGTTAGCTTTGCTCCCAGAAAAATGAAAAGTTCTTAACTAGTTAACAGGTTAACATAAAAGTCTGTAAGAAGCTTAGTATTTCAGTGATGTTTTAATACACTACTTAATTAATTTTCAAGTTTATTAATACAAAACCATAAAACTAAGCTCAGGTCTGTCTGAAACCCAGAGCTGTTTATTAAATATTTGCTATGGGATTTGTAATCCAAGCCAGTATTGAGTCTCCTCTTCAGACGTGACATGACAGATCAGAGGCTGACTCTCCGTTAAAACTGGATGGAAGAACACTCTTGTAAATCTGTTTCTTGTTTGGTTTTGGATAACGTGCCGTGTCAGTGGGCAAAATGTTCCCCTGCTACTGCCACATCTGCCAAGTGTGGCGATTTATTTTAAAGCACTGATGTTCATTGACACTAGAGGCATTTGATCGTGATTCAAAGGAACTCTTGCCCATGTATTTTATTTTTTTTTAATGGAGATGACATAGGTTAGAAAACTGCTTATAGTGTTTGAATGCTCTAGTTCTTCTTTAGACATTTAGTGCTGCTTGATATGCATTCTCCACCTCCAAAGCTAAGCTAACTGTAGAGTAAATACTGTTCTGCATTTTTTGTGATACAGAAAACTCAAGCCTGCCTGCTGTTGACAATTTTCAGAAGTCCAGTGCAATCTGAGAATTAATACCCTGTCCATTGGACACTTAGTTAGAAAAAGCATAAGTGAAAGAACTTGCCCAAAACCTGTACCCACAAAGTAAACAGATAGTGACCTGAAAATGTGAACATAATGTAAACAGTTATGTAAACCTTGAATACAGTTCGTAAGCAGTAGTTTAATTGAGACTATTGTCTTAGTGATAAATCTGAAATCATTACATTTTGGAAAACAATCATTCTGTTAATTTATGTCAAATATTTTGTGTTGTAGATGGCACCTTACTTGCAGTTGGATCCCATGACAACTTTATTTACCTCTACGTAGTAACAGAAAATGGAAGAAAGTATAGCAGATACGGAAAATGCACTGTAAGTTTTGGAGCAAATATAATCAGAGCAGTTCTTGCATTTCAATGTTATACATACACTAAAATGTTAAGCAGTGGTACTGTATCCGAAATGATGCTTTTCCATTTTTAGTTTTGGTTATACATTTTACGGGGTTTTTTTCAATATTTGATTGATTTTAAGCTTCAGTCTGATGGGTACTGCAACCATTAGTGTTAGGTGGACACTTTTGCATCAGGTATGACTGATTTCTCAGACTACTGACTTTTTCTTTGAAATGGGAAATTAGCAGGAAGATAAGAGAAGTGCCTTGGTACCTGTATACTGAAACTTCTTTGGGGGAAAATATTACACTTACTTGGGAGTATTTTCCCCCTGTTGATAAAGTACTCCTTGGACCTGCATAGTATTAGATAGTGCAATTTCATTAGAGTGTGTAATTTTGAGGTTGCAAATATGTGCTATTATCAGTTGTAATTGTTACTAGAAAATTTGTAATTGGGGGGTTATGTTAACAATAAATTTCTGGCCCAGGACAAATAAATCGTAAGTGTAGCAGCACTTGTAGTGGAGTTTGTATTTACATGACGTTATCCCAGTGCTAAAAAGACATACTTTTTCCCTGAAGTGTTTAGTTATCTAACATCCTGGCCTTAAGTTCAGCTATCTCTTAAAGGTTAATGGGAATATTTACATAGAGAACATCTGAACCTTAATGGGTTTTGCAAATGATACCGTAAAAATGGATTCACATTTGAAATGTAAAGTGTTTTGGGGGTATTTTTTAAGGAATGCATCCCCCACTCAAAGTGCTTGTCATGTGTTTGTCACTGATTGCATTTCTTTGGTTTTGAAAATAAGATAACTTCTGAAGTTGCTTTGTTGATTTGAAAATGGGAGGTAAGGGGACCATAAAGCTAAACTGTGGGGGTTTGGTGTTTTTTTTTATTTTATTTCTAAGAAAAAAAAAAATATTCCTACAATGTTTGCTGCAAGGCTTGCAGTGGAAACTTAGTGTAGAGGGAAATGAACATGCATTAGCCAGTCTTCTAGTGCCGCACGTGGTGCCTTTGAGAGATTCCTACCCATCATTTGGCTGAGGATACCGTGTGCTGCTAGAGCATGGGGGTCCAGAGCAGCCTGTGTTCAGCTGTGGCCAGGGACATGGAGCCGCCAGGGCGGTCAGGGGGGTCTCGGTGCTGGCATGGGGTGCAGCTGGCGCGGGAGGCTGTTGAGTATGCTGGGGACTCCTCAATGGCAGGGTTGTGGTGTGGAGTAAGTCAGAGCATCCTGCAGCCCCCAGGCAGGGTGGTGATGGGGTTAGCCGATAGCACAACGGTCATGAGATGAGAAATCAGATCTGCAGCCTTCCCAGGGACCTCAGGCAGTGGGGAAGAGGCTGAGCCTATGGGGGGGGTCAGGCTGGGAGCCCAGTGGGGCTGGTGGGGTTGGCAGCAGGTGGCTGCACCTCAGTGCAGCATTTCACCCCATCACTTATTTTTTAACCGTAAAAGATAAAATCACTCAGAGATGGCTAATCTTAACAAACGTAATATTTAGCTTGCTGTGTACTTCAACGTCTTTCTGAGCTCTTTTGAATATGTGTGAGATCCTAGATTTCTGTACATCGTATGAATTATGTATCAGGAGAGAACATTTTGTAATTTAAACCAGCAGCTGTATTTGTCTGTCCCTCTGCCTTGGCAGGAAAGGGGTTTGTAAAAATGGGGATGGGAGAAACGGGCGTTGTTACACTCGGGCAGAAGCGTTAAGGCTTCAAAGCAGATTTCTGCTCACCGCTTTTCTCAGTCTGAGTGGCTGCATGTAGAAGCCAAAATTAGCAACCTGGTTTCTGTCGGGGCTGATCTGCCCAGCCCTTCCAGCCTGTGCGGCAGCTCCGTGTTGGCTGCCCGGAGCGTGCTGCGAGGCTGCCCACCCGCTGTCCCGCACCCTGCGCCTCCCCTCCGCTCCGTGCCAGCTCCGTGCCAGCTCCGGCTGACCGCCGCAGGGACACCCAGGCACGCTGCGGGCCGGAGCGCTCTCCTGGCCGGTGCTGGGGTCCTGGCACCACGTCCTTCTGGCGTTCTTCTGTCATTCAGTAGCCTCGCGGGTGACCTCCAAGTAGTATGACTCAGTCCTCCTGGTAGTCAACTTCTGGTTGTTTCTTCCAACTTGAATACGTTATTTGAATACTTTCAGAAGGATTTTATCTACTGAACCGGCATCAGCTTGTGCTTAAGGGCTCTGTGCCCGCTGTTAGATTTAAATCCCCTTTCAGCCACAAACAGGCTCACTGCTGCTGCCGGGGAGGCCAGTCTGTGACCTGTGAGCGTGTTCCCACAGTGAGGGATAGTGTTGGTTGTGACCAGAAAGAATTTCAGATGAGCTGAAACAACCGTTGCGACTAGTGCAGCTGTTTTTTGAGGGCTCCAGCTATGCAGTCAGCAGGGTGAAGGTATGGGCTGGGGTATGAGCTTCCAGCGTGTCAGCAGCTCCAGGGTAGCTGGCGCTGTCTCTTGTTTGCCTTGCATCTGAGAGGTCTGTTAGCAAAGTAGAAGCAAGCGCTGTGCATTTACCCGAGAGAGCTGCGGGGTGAAAGCACCGGAGGCAGCTGTGCTGAAGTGTTTGATACGCTGGACTTAACCTGAAATAATTAGTGTGCCCATCCTATAGGCTTGTGGGCATTTCAACCCTTGCACTACTTATGTCTGAAACAGATAAACATTGCCAATTAATTGGGCAGTTTCCTTTTATTTAAATAGTTTTATTAGCTAGTGATAATATAGGTAATTGTATTCATTGTATATAAAGGTACAGAAAAGGAAAGAGTTGCCGTATCAGTGGACAGCTACCAAACAAAGATTTTAATAGAAAAGGGGATCCTCCTGTTGAAAATATTACGACAATGTTATGTTCCAGTTCATCATTCGGTGACTGCTTGCCTGAGGGGATTTTGCAGCACGGAGCCCCCTGGCCAATTGCTTTATTCCCTCCCCCACCACCCCCAGGAATTTTAACAGCTGCCAAATGTCTGGCAGGATTTAGTAAATGACTGACCAATTCTTTTCCATGTTGGAGTTCACTTTCAGATTTGAAGACTTGGAAAATAAGGGGAAGGGGGAGAAAAAACCCTAGCCAATTGTGCTTTTTTTTTTTTTTTTACTTTATTTTTTCTTTCTCTCAAAATACCAGGTTTGCATGTCGATATCATATATCCCACCCATGACTGCAAAGCAGTTATGTCAATACGCCGTTCCTCTGCTTGAGGCAGAGACTAGTTCATAAGTAAATAAAGCTTAAAGGCTAGCCTTTCTCCTAAATGTTTTTTCAGTCTCTCACAGAGGATTTGGGGACAGGGAGACAGACCCAGTGTATTTCTACACGTAATTCTGGGAGCAGTCAGCATCTCTTAGGGCTCTGTAGAGGAGGATGGTGTGGTGGGTGGTGGCAGCCGGGGCAGTGCTCCAGGGTGGCCCTGGCACAGCGGGTGCAGGCTGGGCCAAGAGACCTTGGGCAGGGGGAGCGAGGGACGCTATTTTCATAATGCTTGCTGAGAAAGGGAGATGAATTGGTATCAGCCAGCGAAGAAAGTGGCGTTTCGTTGCCTGGCAGAATGACCAGGAAGGGGAGAAAATGGCTGGTCTTGAAAGAGGACGAGAAGCGGTAAGAAGAAATGGAAGGGTAGAAGAAGAAAAAGAACAACTTGGATGTCACATTGATTTCCTACCCTTTCCTCTACAGAAAATAATTTTTTCCTACCTTTATACAAATGTATGGCTTCTCTGGAGCCTCTCATAGCTTTATTATTTCTGTTATTATTACTACCAACAAAAAAGCTCATGCACAGGAAGAATATTCTGATCAGCTGCATTTAGCGTCTCCCTCAAAAAAAAAAAAAAAAAAAGGGTGTTTACCCCTCAGTGTGTTCTTGATTGTGATAACTAAGCTATTAGGCCATAGTGTTTGATTTTTATATAGATGACTCTGTGCCCATAGGGAAGACTCCTCTCAAAGCTGACACTAACATGCATGTGGTGTAAGATGCACAGCAGAAACTTTCAAAAAGCTTACGAGAGTATTCTTTAACACCTGTCCTTGATCTTGTAGTTTTATGTGGTGGTTGTAACCTTGTAACCAAGGAATCCTAAGTTTTTAGGATGAGCGAAAGGTTATTTGAATGAGCGTGCATTTAATGGTAATTATTTTGAATGGATAGAGAAGTAAAATACGCGTCCTGTCTGTCACTTTTCTGTTGGGCTCTAAAAATGATCCTGTGCAAGTTGCTTGTCTTTCTCAATTAGTAGCTACGTTTACTTCCTTAATTCAAGTACAAATGTGAGTTCCTCCATATTCTAGCAGTACTTTCTAGGAGTCCATTGGGACTGGGGTCCAAGAGGGACATGGTTTCCAAGTGGAGATTGCACCGTGCAGGGGCAGGGGTGGGATGCCCAGCCGGGGTCTGTTTAGCTGTTACACTCACGTCTGGCACTGAGGGGTAAAGAGCCTCTCCCGAAAGAGCAGCAGGGAACTGCGGCACACCTGGGGTGGGTGCGGAGGCGCTTTTTTGCCGTTAGCTGTCCCGTTGGTGGGTGCAACTTCTGCTTCTGTTTGAATTAAAGTGCGTGCTTCACACTGGTGTTACTGCATTCTTCCCCAGGGACATTCCAGCTATATTACACACCTTGACTGGTCCCCAGACAACAAGTATATAATGTCAAACTCAGGAGACTATGAAATACTATACTGTAAGTATGAAATTAAATATACTGGCAACCAAAGTATGTGTTAGCTGTCCGAATATTTAGAAGAGTGTGTTTGATCAGGACCGTACGAGATGCTTACTGACAAAGGAACCGATCTGAACTCGAGTAACCTGATACCCTGATGTTATTCAGAGCCATGTATTACCTAATGGCAATGCCAAATATAGCTTACTTCTTTACAAGGTCATAAATCAGTTTAACAGCGTAGAATTTACAGAACAAGTGGCACTGCATTTTGGTGTTGGCCCAAAGTTCTATACATTGAAAATAATAGATACAGTTGTCTAATTAGTGTCAACAAAACCAGTTTTTTTAGAGGAATAAAATCAGTGGGTCTGTGCCACCGGTCTGTTCTAGGGTTTCTTTTCTTTTAAACTTTATCTTGGCTGATAGTGTTGAAAACTAAGCAAAGCAATAGTATTTCAGTGAGTTAGTGGTAATAATGTTTGTCTCTTTTAATATGTGAAAATATGAATTTAATATATAGTGGTTATGTCAAAAGTTCAACTTGCATAGTGCATATCAGCCTGTTTTTAAATTGTTTTTTTGTATTGTTGTCTTCCTGTGGCTTTAACTAGATCCAAGAGGATTGTAGTTCTGTTCCTGTACAGGCAAGAAGAGCCAGCAGTTTTAAATATCTGTCACTATAACATGTTATTTCTGCCTGTCACAACTTCGGTTTCAAATCTGGATAGTGCAATATCTCAATCTACCAAAAAGAACTGTTGGTGCTTATAACTGTCTGTATAGAGAAGCAAAGACCTGTGACCCATTAGTACTGGGCTGGTATACTGCAAGATGGACAATCTTTCCTTTCCTAGTTAGAGGTTGAAAAGCAGCCTAAGGCTCCTCTGCCAGTAATCGCTCACAGTTTAAAAGCCGAGCGCCCTGAATGATTGATTGAATTTTAGCACATCAGTGGAGCTGATAGGAAGGAGAAATTATTCTATTACAGACTCTGTTAAAGTGTTTTGTAGAGTAGGTAGCAGGGGACTCAAGCTGCAGGGAAGTATTTTTGAGGTGTGCTGATGCGAAGACGGAAATGAGAAGTAAATGTGACTTAAATATCAAGCGAAGCTTCAAGTATCTGGAATTTGATAAAGGTGCTGATCTGTCTTTGCCTCTACAGTGTGATTCCAGGTTGGTTGTAAGATGCATGTATTTACTGTCTTAGCACCCTCAATAGGTACATATGTAAATAAAACTTTATATGCCATATAACTCATCATTTACTTTTTCTTTTTTTTATTACAGGGGACATTCCAAGTGGCTGTAAACTAATCAGGAATCGTTCTGACTGTAAGGATATAGATTGGACAACATATACTTGTGTGCTAGGCTTCCAGGTGTTCGGTAAGCACCATTTAACTTGCTTTTAAGCTATTCATGCTGTGCTTTTGTGTTTCCTTTTGCTTCAATCTGTCATTAGAAATAGGCTCTTAATGACTATTGAGGATGGTCTTGAGATGACAGACCAAAGAGACTGTCCATAAAACTTGTCTGTGATACAGAGCACTGGGTGCTCTGCAGGCAGTGTACGATTGATTTCCGTTTAGTCTCGAAGTTTGGGATTTGGTATTTCTGCTGTCATTTTAGGCTACCAATTTTGGAGGCACTGAAGCAAAAAGCTGGTATTTTAAAGTGCTCATATGTCACATGTGCATTCCTCTTTGCTTAAGCTTGTGTTGGGATAGGAACAAGACTATGTGAGTGTAGGTTATAGTTCGTGACTTCAAAACATGGTGGCACTTTGATACCTGTAGTCAAAGGTGAGTAACATACGCTAGTTCTAAAGAGTAAAAATGCTTTAAAGATTAAAAGGATTCTTTACCTAGTAGTTTATTTTTAAAATGTACAAAAAGATTTACAAAGCTGACGGATCTGATTTTAATAGTGCAGTCTGAGACGGGCCAGGCAGTTCAAACTGCTTGTGCTGAACGCAGCTCTGTTGGCCATAAATGTGGAGCTGCTCTGTGAGGGGTGGAAAAGTATGGTTCAACCTGTCAGTATTGTAAAACCGAGTTGTATGAGCAGGATGCCGAATATCTCACTTCCACCACTGAGATAAGATAACCTGCCTCTGTCCTTCACGTTATTGGAAACATCAAAAGCAGGTAAAATCAACAAATTCGTTAGACGTGAAGGTTAGGTCTACAAATCTTTTCTTCACAGCTACTAGTTCAACTGTGAAGTTTAATTTTTATGAAGGGTAGAAGAAAATCAGTTAACTGTGAGTGCTTTCTGTAGCTTCTGGCACCTGTTGTGCCAGTTTTAGGACCGTTACATGCTTCATGAGCAAGTAGCCTTAAAAGGATTGCAGTTGATATGTGGGCTAGCGCTGACTCTTGTGTGGCACATTGGTTGAGTGGATGGTGTTTGGTGCTTCATAACCAGGCTTGATTGCCTTTCTGAGTACCAAAGGCCTGAGGCAGGGCAGGGAAAAAGGGGTCAGAGAAGGAAGCTGACTTGGGTGATAAACAATGTAAGTGGTTTTGAGTTGTTTGGAACTTGAAGCAGGTAGCAGAAATAAACAGGAGCGTCCTGTTTCTGAAGCTGAATGCTGTTGCTTATTGCTAGTTTGAAAATGTTGGCTCCCGTTAGCCTGAAAACTGTGATTCGGGTTGTGTACGTGTTTGGTTTTTATTGTCTGTCTGGGTTAAGTGGAGTGCATGGCTGTTTCCTCCTGATGCTCTATGCGCGTAAGCCTGGGCTGACAAGGAATTGCTCCACAGCAATCGTTTCTGCACTGTCTTTGCTACTGTGACTGAAATAATAGTGCAACACAAATGCCTTCTTTGAAACGGAGTTGTCAGAAGGTTCAGGAGACGCCAGCAAAAGTGGAAAGCAAAACTTTTGATGCTAATGTGACGTCTTTCTGCAGGAGCAATGAAAACACTTTGTAAGGACTGAATATTCCTTCTTGGAATAGCCTTGGAGCTGAAGCCATTTTACATTTTATGCAGAGTACTTAAATCTACCAGAAATGTGGAGGTAGCAGGCTGTGGCTCTGTTGCTGCTGAACTTTGACAACTACATTTGGTGGTAGAGCAGACAGAATAAGAGGAGCAGATCTCTGAATCCCAGCGCTTTCCCAGAAGTGTCCTTTACTTCTCAGCTAAGGAGTGAGGTGTGGGTGTGCAGAAGGAGTTTCGTTTCACATCTAGACCATTGGCTTTGTCTCTTTAACAGCTGTCAGATAAAAGCTACTGGTGACTGGGGCCAGGCTGGAGATGAGCAGCTCTGTTTTAAGAAGCCTTTTTACTTCTTGCTTTTAAAAAGTAGACAAGTCTGCTGATCCTGTCTGCATTCCCTTTTGGATTAATACAAACTTTAACTACTCTGGATTAAGTTTAATTAGTCTCAACTGCTCTCAAAATCTTCAGTGTGCCAGAGGACCTGGGAGTGAAGTAGATAAAGCAGATAATGTGATGTTATTCTGGGGCAGAACAAATATATTTAAACTTCCTAGCCAGGATTCATAATGCGTTAATTTGATATTGTCTGGTAGTCTGACACCCTTTGCAGAATCTTAGAATTATGGCTCAGTCTCAGACAAAGGCAAGTATTTTCCCATTAAATCAGACAGTGCAGCTAAGCCAACCTAGCAGATATTTGCTGCCCAAAGGAGAAGTCTGGCTTTGACCTGAGGGTCAGCTGGCTCAGGGATCCAAACAAGCTGGGGGCTGCTCACTTTGACGTTCAGGAGAGAAGGTTAAGTTTACGGGATTTGGGCTTTTGGGGTATGTGTTTTACTAATTTAGCTCTGTGAATAGTGTGTCCGTAGGCTTAGGCATTGCACTGTTGTCAGCAGAAGGGGATGGAAGTGCGTGGTTTGGATGAGAATAGCATCGCTCCTTTTTGGCAGTTGATGTTACTGTGTTGGCTCGGCAGTATCATCAGTCTGCACCCCGCGCACTTGAAGTCATTCTCTGACTTCCTGCACATTTCCCACACTTTGGTCTGAGCAGATTCTTTGAGAGGCTTACTGCTGGCTAGCAGAATTTATTAAAAGTGAAGTGGTGGTGTCGTACCTAATAACAACGTCCTGTGATTTTGTATTTTTTGTTATTTTTTTATTTTGATATTTATATATTTTGTTATTTTAAAAGTTATTAAGAACTAAGAACTTGGTCATATTAATGTCTTGGGTTTTCCATGTTTGCCTGATACGTTGAAAGCAGATCCTGCTGTCTTATGACAGAGGGTTGTCTTACCTTTAGAGCTGCTAAAGTAATTTGTGAACACAAAAGATGTTTAATAAGAGATGCAATCTTGAATATTAGTCTTTTTAATCTTAAATGAAAAATAAGAGGAAATAGCATAGCTGCTTGGCACAGTCTGCCTAAGGTGGTAGCTGAAACTTCAGGAAACTCTTTTGAAGTTCGTTATTATTCCCAGCTGATGACAGTGTTCTATATTTAGAATGCAGGAGAAAGTTAAAATTCATTAATTTTGAGCTACTTGAATAGTATATATTTTTCAGATTGATTTCAGTGATGTGAAATCACTAAAATATTTCTGAATGCTTTCCTTAGCATTTCATGTCTTTATTTAGTAGATTACCTACAATGTAGCTTATTGGCATTGTAACAAGCTTAACAAGCTACCTTTGTTATTCTTAAGAGAAAATAAAATTCTTACTCTGCCCACTGAAGAATAAAAAACCCAGCTTTAAAGTTAAACACTATTTGCCATTTTGTTTAAAAACAAGAAGAGATAGTGTGAGAGTTAAAAAATAAGTTGGTGATTTGAGCTGTACGAAATAGTAGACAGCACATGTTTTTTATTTTACCAAAGTCAGTGATTGTAAGGGAGGAAGGAGATACATTCATATCTGATAATGAACATCCCTCTCGGTCAATTGGACAAACAGGTCTTTTTCGGGGGGGGGGGGGGGGGGGGGGGGTGATGTGAAATTTGAGGGGAGGAAATTCCTCCTAACTCTTGAACTAATCAGAAGCCCAAGTCTGAGCGGTAAAAATATGATACCTTTGCATAAATGAGTATTTATAACCCTTTGCTTACCTTTTCTTCAGCTTTCCTTGCAGATGTGAATCATCAGTTTTGTTACGGGAATCTCTGGGGTCTTTATTTTTTGTTCAAACTAGAGCTTCCCCCCTCCCCAATCTGTTCAGTGCTCTTCGTCCAGGCAATGTTGTTATTCTTTTGTCTAGACATATCTGTGTCATTCTTTTCACTTAAAAGCATATTGAATTGTACTTAAGCATTTGACAGTACTTAGATCTCCGAAGCCCATACAGGCTGGGTTTCTGTGCAAAGTACCATCAATCGTGCAAATTTGAATCACGCAAATACTAAGATTTAAAACAAAACCAAAATAAATCTCTGCATAATGTACTGTACCTGGGCTTGTTGCACACTTTGGCATCAGTTTTGCCTTTAAAATGTTTGTGCATGAATGAAAGTGCTAAATTAAGGGTTGCCAGTTTAAGCAGTAAACTTAGATAAGCTTGAAACAAGACTGAGGTTTTGAACAGGAAACCTGTATTAAGCTGAAGAGGTTACCCTGGCTGAGGGAATGGCGTGGGGGAGTGGCATTAGAGTAGCAAAATATTAATGACATTTAATGCAATGCATATTCCATTTTCCAGTTGAATGTCTTATTTACCTTTTGTTAAGCTTGCCTTTTCCCACAGCTTTATAGAGTTCATTTTTGTTTATGAATTCTCTTTTAATTTGTTTCTAAAGCTACCGTCACTAAGTATCTGCTCTACTCTCTCCTAGGAGTTTGGCCCGAAGGATCAGATGGAACAGACATAAACGCCCTTGTTAGATCCCATAACCGAAAAGTGATAGCAGTTGCTGATGATTTTTGTAAGGTCCATCTCTTTCAGTATCCCTGTTCCAAGCCAAAGGTAAGTCTAGACCAGTCTAGTCTGTGTGCTTGTTTGCATTGCATGAAGCTTTCATTGCCAGGCACCTGTTCCAGCTTGGTCGTTTCAGAACCTGGCAGCTAAATAGCTCGTTTATATCTGAGAACAGTGCTAGAGACAAAGGCATGGTTTTCTCCATTAAGTTTATATATAAAATAGAAAAGATAATATGCCTAAAAGGGAAGTGGCAATAATTTTCCTAAAGTTCTGGAGCAGAGGCTTGCTTGATGCTTTCTGTTCACTAGCCTTGGTGTTGTCCATGACTTTTTGCATAAAGTCTGTCCCAAGTTGCAAGCCTTAAGAAGAGAGGCTGTCTTGTGGGGGAAAACCTAATATGAGTATAGTTCTTTACTCCTATGTGAATTAAGAGCTTTCTTCTTGAGGGCTAAGCAAAAATAATAGGAGTTCTAGATTTCGGTATCATGTGCTCTTCTAGTCAAGCATGTGATTTACGTTTCTGCTTGTTTTCAATAGGCTCCAAGCCACAAATACAGCGCTCACAGTAGTCATGTGACAAATGTCAGCTTCACGCATAGCGATGGTCACTTGATTTCAACTGGAGGGAAAGACATGAGTATTATTCAGTGGAAACTTGTGGAGAAGGTAACTCTACCACAGAATGACATTGTCGTAGACATCAGTGCAACCAAAGTGCCCATCCCTGCCAGTGAAAACGTTGTACAGTCTCCTGCACCTCTCCCACAGCCTTTTAACGAAATGAACCAAAATGAAAGTGTAACTGGCAGCTCTCCGGCTTCTTTGGAGAGCAACTTGGAGCAGTCTGTGGAGGCCAGCGAAGAGCAAAGCGAGGAGCAAAGTGAAGGGAGCAGCCTGGATCCTGCTGAACCAGGCTATGAGGAGCCTTCCAACGAGATGAGCGAGGAGCACAGCGAATCCACAGTCACTGAAGAGCAGCAAGATAACTCACCGGTGTCTTAATGCTCCCAGCTCAGGCAGTTGTCATTTTCCCTTGGTGTGCGTGCTTTCATTACCGGGTGAGGGTTCAAATAGGGAAAAGTAGCTGAGATTCATGACCACTCCAGCTTTTGAGTTTCAGTGAGATTATTTTTTTTAGTCTGAGCTTCAGTTCGATGTGTGGAACCATCCCAAGGGCCTGGCTTGATGGTCTGTGTCAAGATCTGGTCAGAGTTAGTAGTGGACATTACCATAGATCCATTTCAGTTCTGAAATTGCTGTGTCAGGAAGTGGCATGAAATACATACTGGAAAAAAAGTTCGCTCTGAGAATTAGCTGAAGTAGACCACTTTAACCATGTGAAAATGCTTTCTGAAAGAACTAAGCTGATGGGAAGCACTGAGCTGTTCCAGCTGGGGAGTACTGTGCTGCTTTTTCCAGGTGCAAAGACAAACAAAACAGAAAAAAACAACCAAAAAGCTTTTTCTAGGGCTGTTTTCCTTTGTTGTTTCTATTTTTCTCATTAAGAAAAAAAAAAAGAGAAAACAACATAACAGTGCCATGTGTATGGCAATGCCTTCTTGATCTAACACATATGCAATTTTCTAACACTACTAATTCCTAGTGGAGTCTGGATGTGTTCGCAGTTGGTCTGCCCTGGGTGCTGCTAGTTCTAAGGCAAATCCTGTCGAGGAATGTTGTCGGCTGTTCCATTTTCATAGAATATTTAATAACAGACTAACCAAATACAGGCATGTTTCACTTTTCGTGACTTGAAAGTTGATTTAAACTGTAGGACGTAATTGTCTCTTCAAAGAATTGCTTGCCTAGAGAGTCTGAAACTTAAAGAGAATCTTTACAGTGACTTTGATGTGAACGGCAGAGGAAGCATGGCAAGTACACAGAAGTCAGATGGGCTCCAGAGTTAAACTTCAAGCCTTCAAGCAGAACTTGCTCCATCCCTAGTAGGAGAAATATAAATACAATTAATTTAAATTATTAAATTGGTGCTTAGGATTAGTATATTAAGTTGATAGTTTTCTTCTGAATTTTTAGAGGTAACTCTTAAGAATCATTAAACTGCAATCTTACTTCCCCCCCCGGCCCCCAGCTCCTTTAGCAGTTGTGATATAAGCATACAGTAATTTAGATGATGATGATGTGATTTTATTTTTTTTCCTAGACTTGCTGATCTATTGTTTTTGTGATTTTTTTTTTTTTCCTCCCACCCCTCCCTGGGTTGCTCTAAGCCATGCAGCTCTCATGTGGCTATACCTGGCCAGTTACGGGATATCTTGGCATTTGTTATGCATTTGGAAAGTACTTTTTTTTACAAAGTTTGTCAGATAGCTACATTTTTTTCTAAAGTGCATATGTTTCCTACTTTAAAAAGATATAGATTTACTGACAGATATCCATTTCCTATGTACTTGTTTATATTTTGATTACATAGAATTTTCTTTTTTAACTTGCTGCATTGTGCTTGTATTTTAGTTCTTAGTTAGAATATCATGTTTAGAAACTTTGGATGAGTTCATAAGTCTTAATTGTGCAAGCGTTTACGTGATTGTGCCATTCCAAAGTGCATCAAAACTGTCATTCCCTTACTAGTATCTTCTCAGGAGAAATGCTACAGATCAGGTATTTAGTCATCATTTGGAAAGACAAAAACAAATGGACTCCCAAAGGACATTTAGAACATTTATATATTAAATATATAAATATATATATACACACATATATATAAAAAGAATATCCTCTTGTTTACAACAGTTCCAGAAAACCTCAAAGTAGTTCCCTTCAGATGGAGGGAGATATGGATTCCAAGCAACCCATCTGTTTAAACTGTGCTCTGTACATAGGGTTTTACTGGAGAGCTCTCGTTTGCCTGACTCGCAAATTTGCCAAACAGGAGCAATGGAAGATAAAACTCGTCAAAGTTCTTGGTTCCAAATGAGGAATATGCTGTAGGTTTAGCAAATAATCTTAGTAAAGGAGAAAGGATTTTAGAGCTAACAAGGCACAGAGCTCTCTCTCTGTCATTTTTATGAACTCCACATAAGCAACACATTTCTTTTTGGAACACCTGTCACCTGGGGTTGCCATGTAAAGTGAGAGTTATAGTTGTGATATTCTTGTGTTTGTAGTTCCGAAGATTCTACTAATATGCAAAAAGCCTTACAGCTTTCAATTGCTGGCAACTACTGTTTAACAAATAATTAAATCTGTGATAATGGATGGAAATGGGTGGGATTATGTAACTGTAGATGTTTTAGAAAAATAATTGTGAATGAATTATGATTAAGAGTGTTTCATGTGAAGATGTTTGAGCCATTTCTATCTATCATGCATTCCTGTCTCAAGGCAGAAAATTTTGAAGATTAAAATAATCAAAATAATGTGTTGCAGTGTCTTTTCTCCATGTCTGTTCTGGTTCCTTCTGTATATAAAGTGGATGCTGTGATACAGTTGCAATGTCTGGGTCTATGATTTTGGAAGAACCTTTTTAACTTGTGCATTTTTGATAACCTCCCAGACTGCCTAAAAAGAAGCTAATTCAGCATTATTCATAATGCTGGCACTCCTAAGTATCGACCTTGTTTACTTTTCAAAAGTTTTATGACATTCCCCTTTTCCATTTTTGATTAATAGCCTACTAGCATTGTCCTCCTGTAGGTGATTGATGGGCAGCAGGGGATTACAAATAGGCGTTTTGTCCTGGTGTGAAGCGCAGTCTGCCTTTCAGGGTTCTGCCAGAAGCTTTCTTCTGCAAGTCAAGTGAAAAGTACAAGCTTATTTTGGATATAACATGTTAAATACTGTGATGCTTCCACATTCCTGATAGTCTCTGTCCAATTGCAGATGCAGAAGGTCACAATATGTTGAATATATTCCTTGTGAAAGATTCTCAGTCTTTAAAAAAAAACAATAGGCTTTGAATCATCTCCATTTCTTGCAGCTGGTTTCAGTGTTCTTGACAAAGGGAGAGGGTGGGGCAGAGAAGGAAACCTGCAAGTTAGACAAATACCTCATGTTTATCCTTGCTTAAATTAAAAACCCAACAAAAAACCATCATTGCTACCCCCTGACTTTGACTGGAAACTTCAGTGACTCTTATTTTCCACCACATTGTCAGGAGAATGCTGCTATTCTAACCTGAGCAACAGGGAGGTGTCCCAAGGTCATGCTGTGCTGTTTCCAGCACACCCGCAACATCATGAACTGCTTTGCCCTGGGGGCATCTGTGCAGTGCTGTGCTTTTCTAGGCTCTGCTCCCTTTCTCTCCAGATTTAGCTCAAGGTTTTTGCTACCTCTTTTCCTGGGATGCTCGGTAAGGCAGGAGTCTCTCTGAAGAGTAGGTAAGCTGGTCTTCTGTGAACCTCCCTCATGGTGGAGGCAGGATAGGGCTTCAAGTGCCCACTTTTATTTGGGACAGCAGAATCTGCTGTCGTTTTAGGTAGCTGCACCGTTGGTGTTTGTCACATGGAGCTGAAGTTCTGGTTGGAAGTTCCACTGAAGGCGTAAAGCTGTAGGATCATCCCATTTTACACTATTGAAAATTTAAATAGAAAATTCTGCATTAAAATTTTCGTATAGGTTGCATGGTAAAAATGTTAGGAAATGCAAAGCTTATGGATTCTTGCAGCGTGTGTCCGTATTGGGTGCATGCCCTGCAAAGTGGTCTTACTTGGGCTTTACATAGAAATGGCACTTTTAAGGATATGGCCACATGCTTTGGTGGGTTTTTTTCCTCATAGAAGCTCCAGGATAGGTCAGGAAGTGGCTGGGTGTGTGGATGGGTAATGATGAACCAAGCGTTTCTTGGGTTTGATCTGACTGTAATTTTCATAACTATTACTAGTTTTTGCATATGATACTTGTCGAGTTCCAGCCTCTTATTTTTATTCATGCCTGGAACGCATAGATTCTGGGTTTGTCTCTGAAAATAAGGCAAAAATTAAATTTTGATTGATATATTGATTATAGTCTACGCTAAACAATATGTTGTATTTTCTACTTTGTGCCACCCCGTAAGATGTATAACACCCTCTTATATTTCCTTCAGTTCAGTGCAGTATTTCAGTTCAATCAGGATAGAATGTCCTTGTAAAATTTAAGCTTGGCCGAGCCAAACAAATTCTCCTTTCTGCTGCCTCATGCTAATAAAATGTTGGTTCCTGGCAATGAAAGGATTAATACTGCATGAGATGGATTTTTACTTGTGTGGTATTTGTGCTGCTTGTTTGCTTTCCTCCTGAACAAGTCTGAGCCCATTGCCTAATCTTTATTTCTGACAGATGTTTTATGTACTAATACTTTAATCAACTGAGAATGAAAAACTGCTTAGAGCAGGATTATGCATTTTAGAAGACTGGGCAGTGTACATGTCTCAATGTATTTAATGTGCATGGCCTGTCCTTGTGTGCATACACACATATGCAAGCATCAAACATACAGCTGCTCAAGGCCTTTGAGAGAAGCATGGATGACTTCACACCGCCGTGAATTAAGAAGTTTTAGGAGCCCAGGGGAAAAAAGCATTCCCAGCAAGGCAAGAGGACTGGGAGAGGAGGCGCAGTGGTGGGACAGTGGTTGTACCAGAGCTGTTTCCTAGGTTGGGTCCCCGGTACCCTTCTGTGCAGGTCTGGCTGTCCCCCTCCATCTGGATGGACTGAGCTGAAGCTCCTGGCACATCCCCTAAAGGTTAAAGTACCCTAAGCAACATTTCGCAAACACAGGACACTTCCAGATAAATGAAAAGCCCCTTCAGAGCTCTGCCAAGCTCATCACCTTAAATTTGCATAGTTACCTTAAACTGAGCACGGACCTCAGATCCCTCGAGAAAAACTTGACAATGGGGAAGCTCGGCTGGCTCCTGCAGGGCTGAGCGTGTTGGGGAGCGCTGCAGGGAGGGGGATGAAATGCCCCGTTGAGGAGGGACTCTAGGGGACGGCCCTGGTTACCATGGGAGAAGGAAGGGAAAAATCAAACTGAAACAAAAACCTAATGCTGTGCTTAAGGCACTGTATCAAAATGAATGAATTAATTTGAAGGGACCAAGGAGACATTCTTTTTTTTTTTTTTTAATTATCCACTGATAAAAAAGAAATCAAAGAAAATAATAAAAAGAATTTTTTTCCCCACTTCACACCCAAGATTGCCCTCTGTTAGGTTTTGTCTGTATGCTAAAACCTAGAAAAGTTTTCACTGCTTCTGTTAGATGTACTGGGTGGTTACAAGGTAGTTTTGAGAACAAAGAAGTTGATGGAGATTTTGCCTGGGTTTTATTTTAAACAATTCTAGAAAACAGTTCTTTTTTCCAAAAAGTTTCACTAACAAACCAAAATCTGGAAAGAGTGTACATCCTGAAGGGGTATGCGTGTCCTTGTGACTGAAGTGGTGGGGCTTACAGCCCAGTATCCTCTTTGGAAGGCGCCTCTTCCCAGCTCTCACCAGGTGAATGATCTCCCGCGGAGTCAGCAAGGTCCGCGCCTCGCCGCTGCGTAGCTCTGTGTGTCTCACGGTATTTTGCTCTCTGATAACCGCCACACTGCTTTGGTTCTTTGGGACAACTGTAAAAAAGCACTTTCTATAAATCCTTAAAGACTGACTGAAGTGTAGTCAGTTGCATTGTCCCAGATTTATTTTTTGATAAAGTACCTTTTAGTTACTATTTCTAGAACATGCTTTTGTACGGTAGCCAAATAAGTGTTCCGGATAGCTCTTGAGATACTCTGTTCCCTATTGCAGAATGTTTCGGTAATTCGATGTTTGTCATGCATCACTTGTTTTGCCAGTCGACCTTGCTCCGGATCGTCCTTGTCACGCAGCACGCTCTCCAACCTGTGTCCATCGCTGCCCTCCCAGGCTAAAAGCAGGAGGTGACGTCCACTTTTAATGCTGCTTCAGAATTTATTTCAGCTTCCTTGAAATACACTGTCTTGTCATTCCAGTTAGTGCTGTGTGTGTCCCCTTTTAGCCCCTACCACTCTATCAAAGAAGAAATCGGTCCTTGCTCGGGCAGTGATTTTTCATTTTAGTTTCTCTGAAGTCCCGTCACACTTTCTTCTGCATCCGTAACTGCTGCATACGGGAAAGTCATGGAGAAGGAAAGTCTTAAGCTGTCTGCATCAGACAAGGGATACAGCTGCAAATGCTATCCAGTATGTAGGTCCAAAAATCCCTAGTATTTTGAATTCTGTAAATTAGTGTCTCCGGTGTTTTGTGGACACAGACAGCAGAATTGGGAACTGAAAAAACTAACTGAGATCCTAGGTAAAAGGAACATGGAACAAAACTGGTGTTACTGCCATATCAGAGAGGCCTGGAGGCTTGCCTCATACCTCAGGAAAACAAAACAAAACAAAAACAAACCCACAAAATACCAGCTAAAGCTTTTGGCTTTAGGAGGGCAGCGGGGAAAAAAAGTTTTCCATTTGACAGTGGAGGAAGAGGGAGCAAACAGAGCTATGTAGTGTGTGTACAGAGGAGGTATAACTGTGGCAAAATTGCTCTTACTATGTTTCTTCTGGTCCAGAGGTGGGTACAAGCTGCACCCCCACTGTGAGTGGGCTCCCTCTTTTCTAGTGATGCTGCAGATTCTACCACAGGCAGAATTTCTGTGGAAAACCTTGTTTTCAGCACTGCATTGATTAGAATTTTTCCTTGAAGAACTGGACAATGCAGAATTAAGAGTGGAGAGAGCAGTCATCATCTTGTCCGTGCACAGGTATCCTACATTGCTGATGCTAAACAGAGATTTGTCACAGATGTTTGACTTGAAATAGCTGTAGGGCAGACAGGGCTCTTGAAAGGATCCCATTTCCCCCAAGTTTGGCAAATGGAAAATTAAATGTCAATTGAATGTGTGAAGCTGGGCTTCTTACATCAAAAGTTGCAATGTATTTTTCAGATTGATTCACAAATCAGGAGATCTGCAGTCCCGTGGATTTTCTGCCGGCTGGGAGGGAAATGGGTGTGAAGCATTTTAAAGTTTCAAAAAAGCATAGCTAGGAGGGATTTTTCAAGAAAGATATCCATTCCACTCTTTGCTGGGACCATAGAAATCTGCTTACGTTATATTTTGTGTGTGTGTACACACCTAAGTTCTGCTTATATTGGAGTATTTTGAATTAGAGTCAGTAATTCTCTATGAAAAAAAACCCAAACAAACTCCACGAATAGTTATCATCCAAATCACCCTGTCAGAAGCCTTCCTAGAGCTGTGCGTCTGAAACATCTTTCCCTGAGCAGGCTTCTTGCTCTGATGGTTTTTTTTATTCGATTATACAGAATGTTTCAAAATTGATTTTCTCTTTAAGAACATGACGGCTTTCCACGGTATTTCCAGTGATTAAATGGGAGTCTGACTCCCTGCACATCAAAGAGGGGAACGGCTGCGACTCGCACAGGCCTCCTGTCTTCTGGAAATTTTGGTTAAGGCTTCAGCTGCCGAGATGAAGTTACCCTCTGCCACTGTTGCAGTTACAGACGGAATAGGCTGGCTGTGTACGTACGTAAGTGCGTACCCTTAGGGGACCGGTGGGGTGGGGCTGTGCAGGGCTCTCCAGCCCACGGGGGCTTACAGAATGCCACCGAGGTCTCCCTGGGGTTTGGTAGAGCACTGTGCTGTGGCACGTCATCCTTACCAACCCGTGTGATATTCCTGGAGCAGTTTCATTTCCATGGATTGCTTTCTCCTGGAGTGTTTTCAGTTTAGCGGCAGCACGCAGGCTATCGCAACCCGTGAGTTTCTCAGAGAGGAGGGTAAGAGGTTTTCATATGCAGCATTCTCATTTACTGCTTTGATCTTTGCTTTCTTTTTCTTCATTCTTTTATGGATTTAAATCTGTTTGACCAGAAATGGGTGAAGGAACACCTTGTCACAAAGCCTGCCGCAGGTTTGGCTGGAGAGCTTATTTCCACGTTACCCCTGTCTCTTTGGAGCCTGACTAATGTCACAGATGGCGTGAGAGAAATTCTGGTTTAGCTCCGCTATAAGAAAAGGCATGGGGGAGCTATGGGCCATATCCCATTTTTGGTTCCCAAATTATTGCCAACTATAATATTTCCCCACTGCATGCACTATCTCCCCAAGAATCACCCCGCGGGAAGGGTGCACAGGGGGAGGCCTGCAGATGGGGAGAGCTGCCACAAACTGCTTACTTGACAGTCTAACTTTTTGCTGAATTGAAAACATTTGTAGAGACTTGTCTCACTGAAATCCATGGGAAGTGGCTCACAAGTTTCAGGCTGGATATATCTGCATGAAGTTGCATACGCAGAGAGCTTGGCCTGGGGGTACCGTGCGCTGTGCACATGTCCTTGCTGCACATCTGTCCTGCCCTGTCTCTGTAAAATATGTATTTAATGAAATGTACATGAGATGGAGGGAATGAATATCATGTGCAAAAGAATAAGCAAGTTTTTGATCAGCCCAACATGCGACTTTTCTGTAATCCTTAACCTAATTTGTTTGTTTTCCCTTCTTCCTGCAAATTTTCAAAGGCCCTCCATAAGGATTGTTGCTGGTAGTTCTCAAGGAGTTCCAGTTCAGAGTGATTCTCAGGGCAGAGCTGCGTTTAAACAGTAATAAAATGCACCATTTTTTTCCTCCTGTGATCCAAAATCGATCAAGCTACTGCTGATGCTCTGATGAAACATTACAATGGTGAGGCTCCACAGTTACTGAATATAGTAGTGAGAAAAAGCCGATTGAAACTGTAATGGCAAATAAAAGCCAAGTGCAGTAAAGGTATACCATAGTGCAGGTGTGCAGACATGGTTATTAGACTTGTTTGCCCTTAGCAGTTGCTTTGGCTGAGCGATGCTGACACTTGTTTTTCCTTGACTCTCATGCACCAGCCACTGACCACATATGAAGATGAAGACAACTCTTCCTTCCTGACCTGTAGGGCCGCACATGAACTTGGGGCTTTTTGTTGACATTCATTTAGAAAAAGCTCAAGATCCTTCCCTTCTTATGGTGAATACTTCACACCAGGAAAATTTTAAGCTAGCATCAACAAATATTCACATAAGAAATTTCACAGGTGCAAGTTTAAGCTTTGAAGTGGAAAGGTGACTCTGAGCGTCGATTAGAGGAAGGAAATACGTGGGCTCGTGTGACTGACACAACGAAAAAGGGGGTGCACCGCTTAATTTTCTTAATCATAACAACCAAGTAGTCTCCAGACACGGGTATAGGCAGCCAGGTTAATTCAGTAGTGGGTGTATTCTAGGAAATAATGATACATTTCTTGAGTAATTTGAAAACTGGAAGGAAGGAGAAAGCTGTAAAAGGGGATTTGCATGGATGGGTCATCCTACTTTTCTTAGCAAAGGAGTGTGCTCACCACACAGCACATTGCAGGCTAGACAGTGGTGTTGTCATTCTCATTCTCTAAACTACAAGAATTTGAACTTTAAAAAGGTTCTTTTATATTCTAGTAGAGAAAAGGCAATAGTATGTTATGCAAATAGTATGTTATGCTTTGTCAAAACTTGTTACAAAGCAGAATTTCCTGAAGGATTTTTCTCACTGATTATTTTTAACCATTTTTTTTAGTGCTTTTTCAGTCTGTGGCCATTAGAATTAGACATACTTATCTGGGGATGTTGTTCCATTTAAAAAGAGCTCGTAGAGTCAGTATGTGGATAGAAATTCTCTGTTCCACAGAAATCGTGCCCTCGCCCTCAGCTGCACGCTCCAGGAGACCTGGATTTCATTATTTTGCTTTTCTATTCAAGCAGGTTCTGAAGATCTTCCATCCCTCAGATATTCTGTGGCTCTGCATTGGCACTTTCCTTAACGTACAGAAATATATAATGGTTCATTTGACCATTGCGCTTAAAGGAAACACATTGCCATTGAGGAATTAGATATTCAAGCCTAAGCTTTTCAACTTTGCCTTCCCATTTTCCTCTGAACATCCCATCTGTTATACAGGCCACGTCTGACTATGAGATCCTGGGATATTCTGGTTTATAGCAATGGCCAGCCCTGTTGTTTCAGTTGTGCTATAGTGCCCCTTATTCATCTCTGACCACCATGTCAGTATAAATTAAAGCTGGACTGATAACCAGCTGTGTTGCTGCCTTTCTTACCAGCAGGTGAAAATCTGCCTCTATGGAAAGATGCTCACACCTCCCAACTTAGACCTGTAAAACTCTGGTACCCAGTGAAGACAGGAGCATACACAATAAGACTCTTTCCTTTTTCATGTTGGAGCAGCACGTATCTTGGGAAACCCCAGAGCTTTGCAAAAGTTTCTACAAAAGTTTCAGCAATTATATTTTTTTTTTAATTTCGCACTTTCTTAATTAAATATTTTGACTAATTTACAGTACCTTTGTTATAGCTTCAATTGCCTAAATGGGCTTTGTGTACACTTGTACTTACTGAAACTAAACAGTGCGCACAGTTATTTTTAACTTAAGAAATGTCTTCCAAAAATATGGATATATTTTTCATGGGTTTTATTTTCTCATTCACTTGTAGAACAAGTGGTATTTCTTTTTGCTGCAGCTAGAAACTAATAACTGTTTAACTTCTTTATGAAAACTTTGACCCCATGGTGAATGGCATCAGTCATCAGGACCTCTAGTGTGGACAGTGGCCAAAAAGGTGTTTCTTCCTTGTTTTCAGCTGAGAGTAGACTGTGAGTGTGTGGAAGTAGGATTTTGCCTCTCGAGAACATTTAAAGACAGGTGTTTGTTGCTGGTAGGTTTTTTTTTTTGTTTGTTTAATTAGCAAGTTGTATTTTGATGTAGCTGGTCTATAAGGCTCATGTTTAAGCTGCTCGTTTTCCGGGAAGGAATGCCGCAGGTATCCTGCTAGCACTAACTGTGGGGTTTTGCCATGTTGGCTTGTGAGCAAACACTTCTCTCCAGCTCAGTCTCCATCTTGCAAGCAGCTTTGCCAAGAAACTGTGAAGGGCAAGTGAAATTCCACAAGATACTTTCAGCAACATATTAAATCAAAGGTATTGATCTCGTCTTTGCAGACAATGAAAAATTGTCACACTGATGAAGTGCAGGTGTCAGATCCTTGCATCGCACTTCTTGCTGCTGAAGAAGTGCTTGACATGGGTGAGAGCCCTTCCACAGCGAGCAGCTGCACCCGGCCACCACCAGGGAGGCTGAACTCTGCCTTGTAAATTACATTCAGCTGCTTGATCTGGTCATCCACAATACAGAACCAAATGTTTGTATAAGTTTGAAAACTTCTGTATACATTATGCTTCTAATGCACAGGTTGCTTGCTTTCAGCTTTATTTGCTGAAGGAGGAAGTCAACCTTCCAAACCAAGCGAGGCAGCCAAGCATCCCTGCGCCTCGGTGTAGCCATGCTGGCGATTACCAGGTCCAGGTGAGGCTGGGTGCTGAGGGCTGTGCAGGACCAGCCCGGGGCGGGGGGACAGACGCAGTCTGCAGCTGCAAGGATGCAGGGCACAGGAAAGTTCACCTGCGGGCCCAGCTCCATGACATTGCATTTCCTACCAAGCCCAAAATCCACACACAGACCTTCCAAAGGCGTGCTTGCCATGGCGGGCTGGAGGCAGCAGCATTTGAACATTAGTTTTGTTTTCTTAGGACACCGCACCTTTAAAATTTCCAGCCGAGGCCCTTGGAGGCAGGCATGTGTTGATTTGTTTGCTGAACTTTCCTGATGGGCGGAAAAGCCATTAATAGGAAACTCTCCCTGAGTCTCTCCAATCTGGAAAAGACAAACTTGGTAGTGAATTATTTGGTTTATTTTTCTGAAGGGACCATGATTACACGCAGTAGTGATGATTGAGTGCTAATAGCTTCTTGTCAGAGAGGACAGCACTGAAAGGGTCAAGTTTTATGGAGAAAAGGTTTATGGAGAGGTCTGTCTGCATACGCACGTGAAATCGGACCTGCCATCCGAAAACTGCTGTGCGGTGGGTGAATAGTCCAGCACAACGTGGGGTCAGGGACCATCCTACCCCCACTCTGGCACTGGTCAGCTCCAGTCTCCATCCCGGCTGGTGGGACTTTTCCTTCCCCGGCTCCGGGAGGTGGCCCTCCTACAGCCGTGGGTTTTGCAGCATCAGCTGCGTGGGCTTACCCTGAGCTCCACGATACTGCAGTGCATGTTGAAACATTGAAACATTTAGGCACTGGGGATATGACTCGGATGCCCGTGCCAGATACGTGAAAAGAAAATAAGAACAAAAAGTAAACCCTCCAGAAGGAGGGGAGGGCCTGCGTGCATGTTTAATTGAACAAGAATCAGCCATTTAAAAGCCTTTCTGAGAAAAACAAGCCTAAACCTTAAGCTAAAATGCCGTAGGGCCATTTTGAAAACCATTCCTTCCCCTCCAGCTGATATAACAACTGGAACCAATTTCCACCTCCATCCCTCTTTTATCTGTTTTCCTTCAGTAAAGTCTGAAGAAAGTATTTCCTCTCCCGCACCCTCCTTAAACCAGCAGGCTGCCTGATAGCCCCGCATCCACCAGAGATGGAATGAAAACTGCGATGGGATGACTTGTTCTGATACAGACGTGCACAGCTCCCTGTCCCCAGGGCACAGCTGAAAGGTGGCAGTTCTGTACGTGCTGGTGACCGCCTCAAAAAACCCGGCCTGAAATATGTATATAACGTTGTGGGAGAGAAGCATGAGGTTTTTAAGCGCACGTCTTTGAAAATATGAGAGCTTAAGAAGAATTGGGTCACATCTGACTGCTACCATCTGGCCCACTTCACTCCAAGATTACCCAGGAATGTGTTTCACATGTGCCTTTGGAACAAGATTGTGAGCTGCCAAAAAGAAAATATTTTACAGCTGAGCATTGCGTTTTGCTCTGAACGGTTCAGATGCAGTAACCCAAGGAGGAGGATTCCATCACAGGGTATCACGCAGACCCTTTGGGCTCAGCCCCTTTGTTTTGTCTGTGTGGTTTTGTAAGATGGGACTCTTCACTGACTGCTGCATTGGGTTTAAAGGTCCTTGGTTGGGACAGCAGCTTCCCAGCGGAGAGCAGCCTTTCAGACTGGAGTCCTGGGCAGGCAACTGTGACCTTGTGTTAAACCAGAGTCCCAGCTTAGCGAAGGCGGCTGACCTAGTGCAAATTGCACCTACGGGGCACCCGTGGGGATAGCTGTGGCTGGCTGCAGGCACCTCGGCTGGTGGCATCAGAGTGCTGCTCCCCACTCAACGGGCAAACTTTCGCCACAGGGCTTCACCCTTACGCCTCAGTTTCCCTGTGTGTAGAATGAGGGCATCTCACTTCGGTAATGCTGAGGTGTGCTGCCCTGCCAGAAATACGTGTGCATATATATATTTATATAAAGATAAATATTGTGTTAAATAATACGTTTTAAAACATAAAAATAGCTGTTGTGGTGATGATGATATTTACTTGCAAAGATGCACAAATTTCTCCATGGTAAATTGGCATGTGGGCCAGGAACTTAGATGATGAAATAGCACGTTGTGCCTGTTGTACTTGGGCCGAACTAGGTTCATTCCACACATCGTGAGACACCCTTCTCAGTAAAATGGGAAACGTGAGGGACAGCAGCACTACCCTTTGCCTCCACCTGGGCATCCTGTAAGAGGAAAGGGAGCTTTTTGCCAATTACTCTAACCAGGATGGAGTTAATTCTCTCTCTATCTCAAGCAGGAACGTTCTCAGGACCAGTGAGCTGAGCCAGCTGTAGCGGTTTCATTTTTTGCAGCGTACTGGAGATGGTGAGATGCTGAGGTTAGTGAAAAATACAGTCTCTCTGGGGGACGCTGGGATAATGCTGAGAAGAGGGTGGGAGTGCATCCTTCCTTTTTATTTAGCAATTGGAATCGGCCACAGTTCAAGTTCAATTTTGTCTTTAATATTTTAGGGTTTGAGTGAAGGGAATTCTGCTTTTAAAGACTTAACATGATACCTTCATTTATCTGTAGGATATGAGCTCTGTCACACAGAGTGCAGTACGGAGCCGTATGCAAGTATGCAACACTTTTCCTAGCTGGAGCCACCTGTCCTAAGCTTTGGGGTGTGGGAGGGTGTGTGGTGAGACCAGCTTGATGCTTCAAAAGGGTGGTTACGAGCAAGTCTTCTCCAGACCACTAGCTTACAGAAGCATCTCCACACCCTGCCTGCTAATGAGCTGCTGGACTTGCACCAAATTCTTCCACCACTGGCTACAAATAGGCACCGTCTCAGCAGGGTGGCATCTCTCTTGTCTTTCAAGATAAGGCTTTAGGGGTCAGAACAGAGGACTTTGGGTTGCAACATGAGGAAAGTAGTTCAGGGTGCTTTTGTTCACACAGTAGTAGCACAGCAGGCAAAGGGTTCAAATTGCTACATGTTTGTGTCTTGCCCCTCTCAAACTCAAATGGTTTTAACCAAAGAAAAAAAGAAAAAGCAACCCCTGAATCATGCTGATTTCTCGCACTGCGAGGATGTATTTGCCTCATTTGGGAACATTTAGTAAGCAGCTACGAAATCTTGTTTGTCCTCTAAACCAGAAGAATTTGGTAACTTTTATGCCACAGCCCATACTTGTAAATTACAACAGGCTCCAAACACCAACAGCAAAAGTGGTATTCCATGTCTTTGCTGCAGTCTGAAAGCACCAAACAGGATGAGAAAAGAATCGGAATAATAATTCAGAATAATTCATGGAATTATATCTTAGTCCACTCTGCCCTTTTCTGCTAGCCTAAGATAGGCTGTATTTTTCTTAACAAATCTGTCAATCTCAGCTTTCTCTCAAACACACCCAAGGAAGAAGACAGAACTGAGCAGCAAATAGACTTTACCTCAGCCTGTGTTTTTCCTGGGAATATCTGTGCTCCACCCCGACAGACTGTGTGAGCCAGTTGTTCATAACCACGTGTAGCCATCACCAAGAGAAGGGACTGAGGTTTCTGTAGTCTGGGTATCATTTTCTGGGAAATCTTGTTTTACAAACACCTGTTGTTGGGTGTGTGGAAGGTTTAAGAAATTTCTTTTAAAAGTTGACGCTTCTCAATTTTTCCTTTGTTGGTCTCGGAGAACGTCTGCAGCATGGGAACATCATCCTGGCCAGGAAAATGCTTTCCCTAGCTTAGCACTAGGAAATACTTAATCTCTGTTTGAGCTATCAGAGAACTTCTTCCTGCCCCCACACTCTGCCAGCCTAAAATCTCCCTTCAAACACCACTAGAAACATGTAGGGAGCAAAAACTTTTGTCTCCTTCATCTCTGTTCATGTCTAAGGCCATTTTCAGAGCCCACAAGCAGAGTTTTCACCTTGTGTCTCTTCAGGGAGCTGTGGGGCATATAAAGATTGCAGCTGATGCTTGCTGGGGTCAGTAGGTGCCTTTCATCTGAAATACAGAAGGTGTTCCTGGTCCTGTGTGATGTGTTCGCTTCAGTAAGGGATTTGGCTTTTGTCTTGGTGGGACAGAAAATAAATCCCTTAAAGCAAAGTTTGAAATGAACATGACTTTTTTGGGTTTTTCCCCCCGCCCCTCTCCTCCATTTCAGGGCATTTCTGGAGTAATTCGAGCATATTTTTGTCACATTTAGTTCTTCAATTCGCATACGTCCTGTTACGTGCTAAAATCTAGAGCACGTGTAACAGTCTAAACGTAGTCACCTAAGAACTGCAGGGCTTTGTTAATGGCAGAGCCTTCTCAACCTTACAAAGAACGTAATTATTTCACTCTTTCATAATCTCCCCCTCTGTTATTTCATATGCTTTCCTTGCATGATCTCAGGAAGTGCGTTATACTGCCAGTGTAACTGAGGACTTAATTTTTGGTCCATAATTTCTTACAGATAAGAGCATGCCTTTCGGATTCCAGCGTGCTTAGCACTAGGTGGCACTCTGCTATAATCTAAATCAGTTTGCCTCAGTTTAGAAGTTCGGTAAACATTTTAGCAAGGGGAACAACAAAAAGAGGTTAGATTCATTAGCAAGTTATCAGGGTAGTCACCCGTGTTTTGATAGGAGGGGAATTTTCACTAGACTGTAAAGCTGTCTGAGCCTCTGTAATGTCCGTGGGATGAGAGAGCAGGGAGGAAACGAGATCCATCTACTTATTCTAATTGAGCCATCCCTTGTACTCACTGCTGAGAAACCAGTATGGTGTTTTGTGGGGTAAATAATGTGGTGCCCTTTAGAGAAGTGTTGCAATTCTAAAATAAATCAAGGCCACTTCAGCAGAGAATAGGATGGTGATTGCAATACCCCTACTAGAGTGTCTGTTCTGCCCCATTTGTTCTTAGTACATTTGCATCATGGAGGCTGGGGGGGAGAAGCTGCGCTGTTTATAATTTTCATGGATATGCATTGCCATAGGTTTTTTTTTGTTTTAATGGACTGAATGTATGAGTGTGTGTGTGTGTGTGAAGATTATTTTTTTTTTTTAGAGAGAGGTGGGTTTCTGGGACAAATACAGGACCAGCTATGGGTCCGAGGGGAGGACAGGGTCCTGGTGGCGGGTAATGATGTGGGTATGTTTGCAGGGTGAATCATTAGAGGAGGAAACGGAAGGGATGGATGTAGGACTTGAGTGCTGGAACTCAGTTCTAGTGATAAAGAATAACTTTGGAGCGAGGCATTGTGACCCACCTAAGGTTTCATTCCAGGAAGAGGTGGTGTCTGGGAATGCTGCTCAAGTTCCCCTCTAGTGACATCAAAAGCATGACAAATGGAAGAGGGGTGCCTCATGCGCCACACATCTGAGAAGGAGCTCTGAAATGCTCTCGCAGAGCTAAATACAGGCAATAAGACAATTTCCTGGAACATGACTGGGTGAAAATCATCTCCAGTCAGGTATTTCAGGGACCAAATCAGGTGCCAGAATTTCAGTTAACAGAAGTTGCATTGATGCTAAAAAGTAAGTTGGCCCAGCAAGACCAAATCCATGAATCTAAACATGCGGTGCTGAACTCTTAGCACCCATGCTTTACATGTTCCAGTGCACAGGTATACTTTGGGTTAGCTCTAGCCCGGGGCCCCCGAGTACCCCTGCCAGCTGGAGGATGTCCTCTCGAGGCTCATCTTCTAAGCAGGTTTCACAGGAAGGAAACCTGGTTTGCAACTAGTGAGACTGCTTGGGGGTGTGAACCCAAGCACGCTCAGGTGATGGCAATCGGATTTGTTTTAAAAGTTCTCTTCTGAACCAAGCTAAAAAGAAAACAAAATTTTAAAAAGCTTAGGGGCAGTAAGACTGTGTCTAGGGTGGCCAACATCTAGAAATGGAACCCTCCTGCCTGCCTTGGAGGTGAGCAAAGCATGGGAAGGTGTTACTGTTCTCTGTAGCTCCTACCTCATCCCATGCAGCCAAGTCGTGTGTCGTAGGCTGTCAGCCGGTATCGGTGATCAGCCCTGGCAGGGCAGC
Organism: Falco punctatus; assembly: GCF_963210335.1. Classification (NCBI taxonomy): domain Eukaryota; kingdom Metazoa; phylum Chordata; class Aves; order Falconiformes; family Falconidae; genus Falco; species Falco punctatus. The sequence goes on along the minus strand of NC_137592.1, from coordinate 21,114,813 downwards.
ACAAATGCTGCGTATGCTCTCTGCATACCTTCAAACCTGGTTTATTCATGGATGGGACAGAATTTGTGTATGTGCTGCTCGTCAGGAAGAAACAGATAGTCTTAGAAAACCCCAGTTCGTGAGTGCTGTTAAGGAAAGTATGTGACTTGGAAAATGACTGTCAACCATTGATCTTATGTCAATGTTATTTCTGGGTGGCTTTAGGGGAAGGTGACCTATTGCCCAGGACGTAAACCCAGCTTGGGATTACTGCTTTGATGTTTGAAGGCTAATGACACAGATTTCCTATGTGACCATGAACACGATGGCTGGATTCAAAGGCTCAGCTGCTTTAGCCTAACCCATCCCCCTACTCACAGAGTTCAGGACCTGAGACTGCAGCCAGTATGTGATGGGAGTTAGGATGTGAGATGGACAAACGAAGCATCTCTGCTTTGTTGGTTAAGCTGAGGCATGCTGGGAAATTTCTTTTGTGTTTGGCAGAGCTTGAAAGGCACGTCTGAGGCTGCTGGAGGTACCTGTCCCCTCCGGAGCCAGAGCCCAGTGTCTTCCCAGCAGGGAGGCAGCTGAAGGCATTTTCCAAGAAAGCCAACCAGAATCACTCTTTGTCCTTGAAAACGGGGCTGGCAGAGAAGGGCACTGGTTTTTATGAACTAATTTAAGTGTTAGATATCTTTGCCAGAGATCTTGGGAACCCTGGGCTGGCTTTATTCCTCGGCGTGTGGAGGTGCACGTCCAGAATCGCCGTCCATTGGGAGAGAGCTCCAGGGCAGCACCTGCAGCACCCGGCTTGGAGGAGCTGCGGGGCTTCCACCCCCCCCCTTGAAGCAATGCCAGGGGGTAGGAGGGTGAAGGGAAAAGGGAGAGAGCCTGCTCCAGCCCAGGGCATTTGTTCGGAAGGGAAAACCGGGCTTCAGGTCCCTCTAAACGCCAGACGTTGCCAAAACAGAACAAATCTGTTTCATGTCAAGTGGGTGTGTGTCTGTGCGTTTCTTGCTGGTGAACGCTGACGGTTTAATGCTAGTCTGCAACCCTTGTGGTTTGGGTCCTGTCCCTAATATTAAAGGCTCCCTCCTGAAATACCTTTTCTTGTGCTCTGTGTAGACCAGTTCTTTACTGGCCCAAATGACTGGTGCTATTTTCCTTGGCTATCTGGCCATATAATTTGTTTAGCAGTTTTTTTCCCAATAGTTAGTTTACTGGGCTGTTTTCTTTGCCCCTGAATTTTAGCCCAGGGCTTGTTTTGTGCTGTAAGACAGCTCTGATATTTTGGAATACCTTTATTATTTGTTCCCCTTCAAATACTTGCAAATAATTAGCTTAAATTTCGGTTCCATTACAGATATTTGGTTGGTGTAATGGCAAAAAGGGGCATATTTTGTAGAGTTCTTCTTTTCTAAAGGGAAAGAAAGCCCAAAACTTCTGTGTTTCTATCTGAAGACATATGTACAAAGAAAGATAAAGCCAAAGGAGAAAAAATGGTTATCTGTGCACACTTGTGTAAAGGCTACTTTTTTTTTCTTTAATCTTTCTGTGAGCTATTGCTTCCCTCCCTGTAAAGATTACATTGCAAAAATTTCCATATAAATTCAAATCCTTCTGAGGTGGTTCGTGGTGAAATGTGCTCTAGTTAACTGTTCCTTGTGGTGGAATCCAACTGCAATTGGTGGTTTCAAATCAGTCCAATATGTGGTGGAGTACTGGTAAAACACACTGAGGCAGCCTGTCTTCCAGCGTGTATTTCTGCTGGCAAAGACCCTAGATCTCTTTGGCCAAGCATTCAGCACTGGGATATAATCTAGATTCCCAGCAAATTCTCAGTTAAGTGCAAGATGTTTCTCGAGCACAGAGCCAGAGATCAAACTGAAATAAGGCTCACTCTCAGAAATATCTCGAAAACTGTTTGAATAACCTAGTGTATACAAATATTTTAGGTCAACTATCATATTCTCTCAAGACTTGTAGGCGTTTCTGTATGGGTGCCAGCAGCACTGCATCTCTGAAGAATGGAACCAATGCTGATTTCGTACTTCCACTACTGTGTCAGTGAATCCACCCACAGCTTGATAATGTCAATGCAATGTGATGGAAAGTTTTAATTATCGTTTGGCTCTTGTGTTGTTTTAGCAAATCTTTTGCGTCAGTGTTGTGAGAAAAAGGAGAGGGTAGCATCCAGGGTTATAAATCAGAAAGTAAGTCATCCAGCTGTTTGAAGACAAACTCACCTGGTCTCAGTTTGCAAAGCAGTGCTGGGAGCCAATCTTTCTTTTATTTTTTTCTTTACTTTTAAAAGTCTGGCCTTAAATTAGAGGATAAATAACCCTCAGCAATTTCTTCTATTGCATTCCTGAAGGTCTATAGCATCACATCTGTGAATGGCACACACCCACTCACATGCCTTCCTAGAGCCACAGACACGTTAAGATAATCTGTTGATGGGAGAAAATATGACTTAGGATGTATTATACCAAGAGATGAGCCCAGATCAACAGACCGTACCGCTAACCAGCTACCAGCTTGGTTAAATTTGTGGTGCAGACAGAGCTTAAGCCGGTGTCTCACTTCATCACAGTAACCACTGTGCAGTCTGCTGACCAGCTATATTTAAGTATTTTGGCAGAATCCTGTTTAAAATTGGAAGGAATGCTTTTAATAGTCTGCATTTCTCTTGGAGGCCTGCATTAAGGATATAGTTGCATCCCACACATACATAAGTCTGATTGGAAAGCACGATATGGCGTGGATGTACATTGTGGCTATGGGATGTCAGCAAGGCACATTCAAAGTGCTGTTGGCTGAGTGACAGAAGAAAGCTTCAGACCTTTTAAGGTGAGAGGCCAGGTTCAGATCTTTCGTATATGAAAGCAGAGGCAACTTCGTTGAAGTCAGTGGTGTTACTGTGCTGTAATGCACATGAAAAGATTCTGCATACTTCATTATTTGAACCAAAGCACACACATGCTTTTATGTCACTTTGAGATTCTGTACAAGGAGCTGTGAACCTCCTAAGAAGCCACCGCACTTGCCAGCTGCTGTTAGTTTTCACACAGGAGAATTTAGCTCATCCAGAATTCATGCAGCAGTTGAGATGAGAAATCCATTGCTACTCGGCAGTCTGTTGTATCTGGAAAGGGATGAGTTTCCATATACCTCCAGTCAGGTTTTTGGGGTTGTTGAAAAGATACCTGGTTGGGTTCTGAATTCTGTGCAATTAGAGAGAGCTCTGTGCTTTGCATGCACAATGTACAGATCTCACTTTGCAAAAAATGTTTGCAAATAACTGTAATGGGGCTGGGTCTGTATGTGGGCTGGATGAAGGGGTTGTCAACCATAAGATTTCATGGCTTAAGCATTAGTCCCTTCTCTCCCTGCCTCCCCTTCCCAGATAAATTACAATAAGGAGAATTTATTTTCATATTAAATATTCGGGCTGCTTTTTTTTTTTTTTTTCTGGCTCACAAAATGAAACGATGCTCTTGGATTACACTATAAAGCTTTCCTTTACAGCTAGCAGGACTAGAAATTTATTTTAAAAAGCAAGTGAAAATGTAACCAACAGATGAAAGAGATGATCTTTCCAAAAGTTACTGATTCCTGAAAAAGGCTTGAGGGAAAACACCAAGAAAGAGAGCACCAATACCCAGAGCCTATTAAGAGGATCCCAAGAAGAAAGAACAGTGAAATAAAGGATGTCCTTTATATTTTTTTATTACTATTATCGTATAAAAGCTAAAACAGGAGCAGTATGAGCAATGTGTCAATTATGCCTTGAGCAGGAATAACAATTTCCTGGAAAACAGTGATAAGGCAAAACACCTGGAACGGGGAACATGTAAACTGTCATCCCACCCATCAGAATTTTGCTGGGCAGAGGAAGACATTATTTACCTGACATGTAAGTGAAACATCACTTTGTGGTACTCTTTTTTTTTTTTTTCTTTGAAGAATCAGAGAATGTTCTACAGAGTGAGTCTTCTTGAATTAGGTGATGTGGATCCAAGTCTACTCCTCAAATAGGAACTTTCATAGCAGTTTAATGTTTTGTGGTACTTAAATATTTTTCTAACACTTCCATGCAGAATTATGGAATCAGATGTTGGTCTGTGCTGTGGATGTGGCTTCATTTTTTTATATACAATTTCTCTGTTGCAGTGAGGAACTCAAATTGTGGTCTTCTCAACAAACCTGAGCGTTTTCAAAGACTGCTGACAAGCCTTTGAGTAATCTGTGTTGGATATACACTGACTACTTGTTGGCAAAACAGTTTCTAAGTATAAAAAGACGTGTGAATCTGTAGATAGGTGATCTCATCCTTAGAAGCCTTGGTAGTGGATTCCACAGCACACCCATGCCTTTGACAGCATCTTCATGAGGACACATGCTAGAAGGTATTTCCTGAGATATTTGTACATCTACAGAGACCGACACACCTACCTCTCCTAACAGCAATCATGGGACTCACTGTGACCATGACAAATATTGAGGGGTATAAAAGAGGTATATTTGAGAGAGGTATATGTGTAGGTGAGGTATTGCAGGTGGAAAAACAGTCAAAAGAAGGTGAATAAGGATTATCCAGTGTCTATGAATAGACAACACAAGGAAGAATAAGTCTTTTCAAGTCTCACTTGATTCCTTTTCAGATTGGTTTGGATGAGCTAATTATTCCTCTAAGGCTATGCTGACATTAACAAAAAATGCTTTGCAGTAGGAGATGATCTGTAAGGTAAAACAGTTAGTGCTGGGGAGCCTGATGTCTGCAGCATACGCCTAGAGGGATTTTATTTTTGAATAGCTCTAGTCTGATCCTGTGGACTTGCTGCCCATTAGCACAGCATGCACACTCCTGGAGTCCATCATCCTGTTGAATTTAATGCATAAGGAATTAATTGTGTGCTCTGAAATAGTCTTGGGATATGAACCAAAACACAGTGAGTGGGATCAACCAGGAGATTTGCTTCAAAATTGTGCTGCTGACCCCAATGAACACACAGATGCTGGAGGCCATGCGATTTATCCTCTCTCCTGCTTTTGGGAGGACTGTACCTGGGAATCTGAACCCTGCTTGTGTCTGTGCATCCATCAGTCTGTCCTGCTGGAGGCTTTGGGGAGCTTGGCCAAGCACCCCTGCTTTCCACAGCTTAACTGTAGAGAAACAAGGGATTTAACCAAGAGGAATTCCATTCCGGGGAATCCAAACCAGGATCTTCCGGATCTTGGCTGCAGTTTTCAGTATCAAATCAACATGAAGGAAGTCAGAAAGGAAGATCGGAACAAATCCACCTGATGTTTGTTATTTACTACATGAGCATGAGCGTTTCTCTCAAAGCCAGGAAACTGAAAAGAGAGGACTCACCTGCTGGCAGCAGGTTTTTCCGCGTGTTTTAATACTGCATACTCACATGCTGGGTCTTAAAATCTGTTTTCTGCATATCAGTAAAAAAGGTGCATGTTCACTTAATTACAGCGCAGTTCCTTGCATTAATAAGTCCTAAAGCTTCCCTCCCTATTGTCTGACTTTCCATTTTTAGCTTACATTTTTATATTCCTATGGGAGGTTCCCCACTTTCATTTCCATGCAGTTTTGAAGCTGGGAATCCCATTACTGTTGTTCATATGACCTCTGGAATGTGAGTAAATGTTTCATAGCAGTCTATCTTCTTGGCTCTTCTCCAGCGTCTGTAATTAACTCCACATATATTCATTCCTCTATCTATTGTGCCGGCTTAAGGTCTGACAATAGAAGCAGTGGAAGCCCGAGTAAAAAGTAAAGCTTTATGGAAAAAATCAAATTGGTGTAAAAGGGTGCCTGTCTAAAGAAAGTGTTTTTTGCTTGCTGATAAGTCTTTAAGTGTTTACTGTGCACACTCTCTCCTTTTAACAGGAATGCACTTCTAGGGAAGTGCTGCAAGTATAAAGCAGCCCTTCTAAACGAGCACGCCTACTTGCAGCGTGCAAGAGCACACAAAATAATTGGGCATCCTTAATTTTTTTAAAGCATGATGGTGAGCATGTATCACTTGTGAGTGGACTGGATGAGCTTTTAGTTAGATAAAAAAACTTTTTCATTTAATTAAGTCATTTAAGTACCTTGTCATCCTGACTAGCTAGCGCATTTTTCAAAAGTGGATGCTTTTCAGTTGATATACTTATGTCATTCCTTTTTCCTTTTTCCTTACTATGATATTTGCTTCTGGAAAACTTTCATTGACTCTATTTAATTCTTTAACGAATTACACCAAGTTTTTGACATGACTGTAATTCTAGACCTGGTGGGGAAAAAAAGATAGGATTCATAGAAGTCTGATACATACATCCTTTGCTGGGATATCATTTAATTCTTGACCTATACTTAGATCAGACCAGATTCCGATCTTAACTATGCTGCTGTAGATCTGGAGTAATGACACTGAAACGAGCCCATTAGCAGAGCTGAAAGGAGAACTTGGCCTTTGTTTTATTAAGTACCTCATTAGAATTTCCTGTCTTTGATCCATTTGGTTTTCTGTGCACTGAGTTTATCTTCCATATCTAATTATGTATACTTAACCTTGATTAGCATAACTATTCAGAAACAAAGGCTTTCTTATGGTTTCTAGGTTTAGGCTATGGAGATGCATTAGACACCACTTGTAGAGAAATGTTAGTGCCTCAGCCAGCTTTTGTATCGTATTCCTGCTGATGGCTTTTATGTGTCTCATTCACCTGAAACAGATGTTTTCCCTCCTGCTTTCATCATTCACCAAAAACATCTGAAAGTAAAATTAAAATACAATTAATATGCATGTCTATTCAATTAATTTAAATAAATCAGCATTAAAATTTATTCTGGATTTATTTAGACACTGTCTGCAGCAGCCAAAAATAATCTTGATGCGGGACTGAATTTTACCAGATGCCTCAGTAAGCAGCAGAGACGTATTTTTTTTTTCAAAACAGGAATCTTTATTCCAAAATGGTAGTTCAGTCCTTGAACCAGCCTCTGCTTTCTGTGAGCAATGTGAACCCTTGGATTTTGGTCTGCTGGGAAAATGGTAGAGAAGAGCACTACTTTGAAACAGGGATGATGACAGTCAGTTGAATTTACTGAGATTTTGGGAGAGGATGACACAGATCTACTGGATATAATTATGCTTGACAGTATGGACTAATTTAAAATTCTGCACTGGGCACTGCTTAGTCCAGCAATTCCTAGACTAGAGGTGTTCTAATGTGCTGGAAACACGGATTACAGGATGTTGGAGGCTCAGGTAAAGAGAATTATCCATCCACGGTCAAAGAATTAGATATCCAGGATGTTAGATTGCTGAGTGGAATGAGGAAAGGGGAGCATATTTCAGCATTTGGTGCCTTTCAACAGCTACTGCCTCTTTTTTTTTTTTTTTTTTTTTGTTTTGATTTGTTTTGTTTTGTTTTTTTGTTCTTGTTCACCCATAAAAAATTTGTCAGCTCTTCTGGAGACCATGAGCTAACTGTGATGACAGTGTGGTGGCATGTTTAGAGAGAATCTCCTATGAAATCACCCTAATAATTTTTCAACCCAAGGTCCACAAATATATTTTTAAGATTGGCCGTGATCCCATACAGGTAGCTGGTTTGGACTTTGCTGACTATAGGTTTAGTTGAGATAGAACATCTCTTTCACTTTTAGGATTGAGACAGTTGGAAATGTCATGTCGGTGTGGAAACCGAGTAAAATACAGATACAAGGGCTTTTATCAGAGATGTTTCAAACTCAGTTACAAGATGATAGTGGAGTATGAACACTAAAATATTGCCTATTCTTAGTGTGAAAAAATCAGGAAAAGCTGAACAGGTTGAGATTAGAATCGGCTACACTTTCTTGCATGTTTTCATCCTCCCCAGGTTGCTTTCTATGGCTGAAGATCAGCCCTCCAGATCGTGGCACTGCAATCTTACAAGTGGGCTGGCGAGGCCAGGTTTGTGACATACCTTTGACTCCTGGAGATGCCAGCATCCCAGAGAAGCGACTGTCCCCAGCAGTGCAGCAGGTCAGTCAGGAGCTTTGTCACCAAGGAAGGGGTGACTCCAGGTTCTCTGCTAGGACACCTCTCTCCCTTTCTCTTTTGGATTTTCTTTTGTACATAAAACCACTAAACCACCAAGCACAAGTAGATGGAAGTTCCCTCACTGTGTGTTCTAATTAAGCCTATAAAAATAGCAAAGAATAAGAAACCATTTTTTAAAAAGGTACAAAATTAATCATGATCATTTTCCCTTTCCTCCCCCGGAATATCATTTGTTAACCTTGTTCCTCCCACAGGCTAATGATATAAGATCCTTTAAACAACAGGTGAAAGCTAGAGTTGAACCAGAACACTAAAGAAGTCTCAGACAGTCAGAAAGATTTACCAAGTAAGCTTGAGTCAGCTGTACTTTGTTTCTTTTAACCTAAAACCTGAGCTTTCTGAAAACTGATGTCTTGGAATTTGTACCTCACTGCAACAAAAAAACATAAACATACAAAACACCTGACATTTTCTTTTAATGAAAAGATGCAATGAAATATCCATTTTGCTGGCTTAATAAAGGTTTTGTCAGCATATGAGTGAAAATGATGAATTATATTGTGGTTTGTGCATACCTTTTGTGGGCAGTTGAGTACAGTCCATATGCAGCAAACTATCGGTAAGCTTTTGGGAGTCTGCGAAAACAAATACGTAAATAAGCATGAGTCATGATGTGCTTGCTGGTCTTCTTTCTTTCCTGAATGATTTAGTGCTAATTTTTTGATGTGATTTGTCAGTTTATTGCTTTAATTTATTAGACCTTCTGAGTTGAGTAGGTGTGAGGGCAGGTGTGGGATGAGCGGTTGGGATGTCAGTGCTGCTGCTTCCCCCACGCAGGGAGATGATGGTCTGGTCAGGGTATGATATAGCATTGTGTCTCATTTCAGCAAGGAATTAACATTAATGTCATTGATTATGAACTTACTGCAGTGATCTTGCAAAAAACAGAGACTGATCTTATGATGCAGGTAGCCAAGGCAGCCGTCAAAATTACCTCTTTTCATTCAGGCAGAATCTTTCCCTTATGAGGCTAAAATGTTGCTTGGAAAAGGCAGCCCTTTCTTGTCGTCAATAAATGTTGATGAGATGCCTGTATTCTGTTTGTAAATGCAAAAAGAAAAAAAAAATAATATTTTTGCCCTTCATGAAAACATTAAAAAAAAATAATATTTGAATAGCTTAGTTGAGAACTGACATATGGCAGGGATTATAGCTTTCGTTGGGAAGGACTTTGGAGAGTTTCAGTGGAAATTGGGTTTGATTTGGCCAACTTTCTGAGCCTTTGAAAAATATCAAATGGATAATGCCCAGTATGTTTTTTCCACTAAGCTCGTATGGATGTATTCATCACGCATTCCAGTGCGGATAACTAGCGGTATTATGAAATAGGAAATGAAAGTCCACAGGAACCCACGGCTCTCGGGTTCTGGTAAATCATCTGTTGGATGAGCCACACAGGGCAGGTTGCTGTGATGAGGCACCTGGGAACTGTGCTGTTGGTGGATGGACCTTCCCAGGCTCTGGAGACGTGTGGGATGGCAGGGAAGGGGAGGTTTCATGGTGGAGCTTTGAGGAGGGGGCAGCGTGATGTTGCTTAGAGGCTCCCCTCCCTGCAGTGAATGCCGGTCATGCAGCTGTTAGGAAATGCCAAACTGAGTGCTCAGACCTTAACTTGGAGCTTTTAACAAGTATGCTGCATTCAACTGCTTGACTATACCTGTTTATGAAAAAGCAAGATGCGGTAGCACTTGATCCTTACTGCCACCCTCGCTTTTCTTGTGCTGTGCCTGGCTGTGCTGTGCCTCCTGCACCAAAGCAAAAAGGAGAGCATGCCCCTGGGGCCGGATCCAGCCCCCAGCGTGGGAACGTGTGCCGGTGGCTATAGGCCACTGGGGTACAGAGACCACCTGCATTTCCACTTCAGATAGTTTCTTTAGTCCTGTCCTCGCCTGAGGTGTGCCCTGATCTTAAAATCCCCCCTGACTAGGAATTCAGAAACACCATTTTGGTAATCTGGTCCTGTGTTTGTCCACCTGTATTAGGATTGTTTCCCAGTCTTCAACCCACCACCTCTCTGGCAAGTTTTTTTTGTTTTCACAGAGAACAATGTACTTGCATCCTTTTTCCTAACAGTCTTCTAAATATTACAACTGTCATTGTTGCCTCTTTGCCTCAGTTTTTGTAAGCTGGACATATTGCTCACCTTTTTTCTTGTTTTATACAAAATTCTTCATTGATGTCTTTGCAGTTGGCTCAGATAGTCAGTTCAGTAGAAAAAAATATGTCTGAAGTAGTTTGCTAGTAATAGCCACGTGGGTAGGGTTCTCACACAGAAAGCAGGAAAGCTGGGAGGAATCCACAGATCTCTTGTTTTTCAGTTTTTTCTCCAGTTCTCAGAAAATCCTACAGGTCAGGGTAAGGTAGGTGGAAGACATATCTTCTGTGTCTTCTTTTCAAGTACAGGAGTGTCCGGTGAAGAATTCACTATTGCAAGAGTAAGTGTGATGCTGGCTCAGCAGCCCAGGGTCTCTCACTTAGGAGGAGGAAGCCATGGATGCTGCGCCTGTGCCTTTTTATGTAAAACATAGATATGTTTCAGGAGCAGAAATCAAAGCTGGACACCCCCCTATATGTAAGCTCATCATCTAGCTAGGGGGTGGACACTTTTCTGCAAGCAGGGACTTAGCCTCAGAAAGCTTACTGCTGAAATAATCTGCTGATACACCCAGCTGACACATATCCTGGGGCCGCAAGTGAGGAATGGGAGAGAAAGTAAACTGGAGAGGGAAATTCCTTACCAGTTTCATCTCCAGTGTGACATTTCTTGAGTGGTTGCAAGGTCAAAAGCTGGCAGGAAGCAGGAGGACTCAAAGGAGATTGTGTAGGAGAACCCGTGCTAAAGATGTGCTTTGCAGTGGGTTGTGGTCTTTACATTAATACCCCCTGGGAGTCAACATGCTCTTTCAATAAATGCCTCTCCCTTCTTTATGAGGAGGTAGAACTTCGCAAGATACAATCTATTTTTACTTAAAACCATTCAGTAAATTATGAATATAAAAGTATTTATTCATATTTTCAAGTGTATCCTGAGAGGACGTTCTCTAAAACACTTGGCAGACTTTCCATAACAAAATTCTGTTGTTATCCATTAAACGTCCCCAAAGATTTCAGTCGCTCTCGCATAGCAGCACAGAGCTTTTCACATGTCAGGGGATAATTTATTTCTTGAATTAATGAATGTAATTTCATTGGGTTTAATATTTTAGCCAGGATTTATTATAGTGCAGTCTCTAATTTACGTTCAGCTCAGGTGAATAGTGCCTTACATTTGTCATCATAATGATGATTGATTGGAGGTCTGTTATTACAAAGCAGTGGTGTGATGGCTCCCATTTTATTCCGAGTAGGAACGACTACAAAACCCACTGCATTATGTGACACTTTCTTGTCGTTTTTCTGCAGTCTCAGATGAGGCCAACTGAATTGGAAGGAATCTTCTTCTGCCTTTCTGAGGTCCTTTTTCAGGCCCAGTTTTAGGGAAGCGAATCAAATCTGGGAGACCCCTCCCCCAAACCTTGCATTTCTGGTGTGTGCTATCTACCTATCGTCTTTGGGTTTTAAGCTTTCACTTTTCTTGAGCCTAAAACTCACTCCTAGGTAGAAATCTAACCTCAGCAAATATTGATATTTTGTGAATTTGTCTAAGACATTGCTCACCTCTGCCATAACAAGGATCAAGGAAATAAAAAATTTGTGTATAATTGTCTTTATATCTGTAACATGACAGCATTTATCCTTATCTAACTTTTCAAAAGATGCTATGAGCACTTAGAATATTCCTCAGTTATATTCTTTGTCTTTCTTTAGAGGTATGGATTTTGGCTTTTTTTAGTATTTGTTCAGTATTATTTGCGTTAGCTGTAGGAGTTTACTGCAAGCAGGATATTTGGTATTTGCAGTATGGAAAAGTAACAATTTACTGACTAAAACCGCTTTGCTGGTTGCCTGTGTAAATAGACTTTGGACTGTTTGGATCTGAAAAGACAGTTAGCAGACACCAGAGACTGAGATGAGGAATAAAAATTGTCCCACTGAAGAACAAAATGACATTGAACTGTGTTTAAGTGCGCACACCACTCTGGACATGCACACCCAAGACTGATCAAACTTTGTAACCGTACAGAGCATAAAAGGTAAAAGCCTATATTTTCTGGACCGAGCCTGAAACAATGCCAAATCAGCCACAGCTTTTGCTGAGACCTAAAGACCTCTGCTGACGTAGTCTAAGAGCATAGGGCGCCTTTAGGCCAAACTGAATCTGAAAATCAAAACTTTCAAGGTCCTTGGATTTGTTGCTCCCTTGCAATTTATCGTGGATTAAAGCACTGTTATACAAGCCAGGATTAAAAGCATTAAACCCTCCTAAAGAAACATAAGCATGTCATTTTGTCCAAGTTGCCAGATAATAGGTCTCAAAGTCTTTTTTGATTGTTTAATTAGAACATATTCCTTGTTTGGTTTGGACTGACTAGCCAAGCAATTTGAAAATAAATTACTACAATCTGAGGGCTTTGAGAGTATGTCACGGGCTGACCATCTTCCTCATCTACTTAAGCTTCAATCAGGTTTAAGTGTGGACAGCTCACTGAACTACAGTTACATATATGCTTTACTTGATCATGCACGTGGGAATTATTGCTAGGGTTTAGTCCAGCCAGATATAGTCCTAGCGACCAAACTTAAAATACAAACTTAGGTGATTACTTGTACTGTACTGGTAAGCTGTGGGTATGTATTTGAATCATTCTAAACCCTCTTAGAGTTCAAAAATAATAATTTCAAATATTTAAATATAATATTTATTGTACATTTAAAGTTAAAATTTACATTACAATTGTATATAACAAGTATTAACATTAGTACTAAAATAAGTACAAAATATTATTCCATAATTTCACAAAACAGACCTGCATATTTTTGAAAATTGGCTACATAATATGCTGTAAATGTTACGCTGAAATATAGAATTCATTTGGTGGGAGAGATTCTGTAGCATGCGCTAAGAATGACTAAGTTAACTAAAGTACAAATTTGTCAGAAGCTGCCTTATATGAGCTGAAACAGCTAATGGTGGTTTGTGAGAGATGCATACAGGATCCATTCGGCCAGAAGAGACCTGTTCTCGCTTTCCACAGTGGGAATGAAATCATCCCAGTTCATAAAACAAGCTGTCAGAAACAGCGCGTGCTGTAAGGAGGTGCACGGCACAGACGGGGGAGCACAGATCCCTGGTGGTGTTCAGGGAAATGTGGAAAAGGACATTTAGATATTAAATCCAAGGTCAAATGCTGCGCCTAGCCTCCCGCAGGTATATGTTGGAAAACAGACCTTGTATTTTATGTCCTAATTTCTGGTCTGATTCAAAGCTGGAAATGTTCCTAGACTAATTTAGGCAGCTCGTGGAGTTCTAAATTTTAGTACCTCCCCAGGTCTGCCATTACCTTCGTTCTCACCCCCGAGTGCCCCTCCGCCTGTGCCTGTGGCCAGGGCAGAGTGCGCCCACCGTCCACGGGTGGCGGGGCTCACCAGCCTCGGAGGAGGGCTACCAGGGCAAGCTGAAGCCTTTGTCTGAGCTGGCAACGGTTGTTTTCCACTGGTATTCAAGAATGGATTAAAAATTCGATCGCTTCTAAGGTGTAATATAAGTGATTGCAGGCAGGCAATTTCTCCCTTGCTCTCCCAGTAATTGCATTTTATTATTTCGCGGCTGTATTTTCCAGGCTTCTCAATAATAGTAAATGCTTTCTCACGTTAGTGCTCTCAAAGCCTATTCTGATGGCAACTGCCTTGCCTGTGCTGACTGCACAGCCACAGAGAGCAGGTACTGTCCCTGGCACAAAAAGCTAAGAATCAAAAGACTCAACATAAAATTTGCAATTCTCAGTAAACACTGTGATGTGTTCTTGTGCAATCATAATTACTAGGTCTTTATTTCCATGTATTTTCTGTTCTTTGTTCTAGGAGTGATGCACTTAAACAAGGACCTATCTCCCAGAGACAAATGGCTTGTTTCACCAGGAGCTCTGAAGGAATGTAGTTATTTTTCTACAGGTGCTCTGCAAATGTTGGTTAAGTTACAGGTAGAAAGGATTTATCTGTCAAGGATTAGCTATTTAAACTTGCCCTCTAAACATTTGACTCAAAGTACTTCGGAAAAAATCAAATTTCCTAGGGAGCTGCAGATAAAACAGCTGAGTATTGAACTGGTAGCCATTAGAAATTAATTTTGTTAGCTACTGGTCACCAAATCACATCAGACTTGCAAAGACAGACACTTGGAAAGGATCAGATAGTTTTTAAACTTCTTTTTATTGGGGATTTTCTGAAAGAAATTTAATAGGAAAAAAACCCGAGACCAACAAACCACCTACTGTTCTGTTCGGTTTGGATGTGTTACATTTATAACTGGAGTCAAACCAATGTTCTGCTGGTAAAACTGATTTCCAACCCTGAAGCTTGACCATGTCTGCACTTTTTGGTTCCTCTTCTCCTGTCTCCATAAATGGCCTAGATTTCCTAACTGCCTTCCTATTCCTCACCAGCTTTTCTATCGGCCACCACAGGCTGGTGCTTCTTGACTTACTCTTCTCTTGGACAACCTCATCCTTTCTCATGTCTTCTCTGATGCATGGCTTTGGCCAGCTCTTTTCAACTTGCTCTCCATTCAAAGCTGTTCTTAGTAAACAGCCTTTTCTTTTTCCTTGCAAGCTGCAGAATACGTGTTTTATCAAACTGTATGTATCATATAAATGCATATCTCATAATTTTTTGATGGTGAATAATCCTGATGTTCTGTATTTTTCCCTAGTTTGCCATCTGGTCCTTGAAGTCATGGTGCTGGAGCCTTTACTGTTGATGCCTTCCAAACCTGACCCTGTGAGTTGAAATTATTTTGTCTGATCTTGGCAGATAGCATTATGTTCGGGAGTCAGTGTTCTGATTTGCGCATCCTGGGGTAGATATTCAGTGTGGGAGTGTTTTCTAACTTTACTTTCGTCAGCAGCCCTGCCAATAATCCCATAGGACAAGAGGTTACTCTGCCATCAGCCCAGCTGTCAGTTTTTGCTCTCAAGCTTACTGGTAAAAAGCCATGTTTGTCATGAAAGATGCTGAACAAACATTTAAATTAGTTTATCTTACATAGTCAAATAGTTTCAAATTCATCATGATCTAGCAAGAGATACGGTTATTTAAAAAACCCACAGAAAACAGCTTGTATTTGTTAACTGTTTATTTCAGTGAATATCGAGTGCAAAAGAGTGGGCTGAGTTAGTACCGTGCATTAACAAGGAAAGGGAGAGGAAAACACAGTGACTGATATCATTGTTCAAGCTTGTACTTTAAGTAATGTCACATTTGCGGTAAAGAGATAAGAAGTGACTAGTCTGAGGTACCCTCGGGGAGCTGATAAGTGAACTACTGGAACAAATGGAAGGAGGATTATGAGACTGGGAGGGAATAAAATTAAAACTGATAACATATGGAGTCTTGCAGCTAATTCTTCTGCCTCCCAAAGATTCATTTTAGCTGATGGTATTTTTTAGTATGATTTAATAATGAACAGAGGGTTATGGCTTAAAATGCTGGCAAAAGGAAGAATTTAGCTAATGTCTGCAACATGGAGGTCACAAAAGCTGAGGACTGTACTGGCAAATTGCTACTAAAGCAATTTTCTTGCAAACTCAGGAGTGGTAAATGTATTTCTGACTCAAAAAATAAAAATAAAAAAACAATGAACAAGAGGATGTGCACACAATGATATGTTTGATTATGGTCAAACACTTATATTTATTTAAAAACTGTGAATGCAAGTCCTTGTGCTGTTGTTCCATGAGGTACTTATAAGATGTGCAAACTGTGATTTCTGTGTCTCAGTGGCTGCTGAATAAAGGAGGCCCTCAATGACAACAGTGATGTTCAGAAGGGTAGATAATGGCAGAAAATTTATGATATTGCTGCATGATGAACTGAACTGAGCTCAAACAGGATTCACTCAGTCATATTAATCTTTAAAAAGGTAAGATAGCCACACTTTGAATTTAGCTTTATCAGCCATACTGCAGTGAAATATACCTCTCCATCACCAGAGATTCAACAGAACTTAAAGTAAATAATAATAATAATAATAAAAAAGTAGTGGGGTGTGTAAGCCAAATAGCATTTTTGTGGGAGCTGACTGAGGTAGACTGCTGGTTGTACAAAACCCCCAATAAATATACAAAGGGAAGAAATTTAGAAGCAATGGTTCTGCAAACCCCGTCTCCTCTGTCACTTGTTAGCCCATTGAATCCCACTTACATGGCTATGATGACCAGAATATATATCTCCCTCACCTTTCACCCTTCTTACAGGGTTAACTGTGAAGTCTACATTTGTGATTGCATGACAGCCACACCTCTGAATCTCAGCAGAGTCTGAGTTAGGCACCAAGCTTCCAGCATCACAGATGTAGTCCTGATCATTCTTTGACATTTAAGTGCGTGGCTTAAATCTGATCTCTGAGGTGAGACGGCAGCTGAGAAGGGCATCACACTCCATCTGATGTACCTCAGAAGGGGATATATACTGTATTGTCCTGACTTATGGACAGGAGTTTGCTGCCAGCCAGCACTGAGGCGTGTGGCGTTTGTTTTACCTTGCATGGGGGGGTCTTCCATGAAATGTCACTAGAAATCAAAACTGACTGTCAGGAAGGAACTGCAATTGTATTTTATCACATTGGAAGGAAAGAAAAGCATCTTCCTTGCAGAAAGGATTGATTTTTAAAATCTTTTTCATCATATAATCTATTTTACACTTGTGTGTGCGGTTTTGGTGACTAGTTTGTTGGGACCAGAAATGTGTGGGTTTAAAAAACAGCTTTAAATTTCCCACACTTAAGAAGATAAGTTGTGTAAAATTCAACAAGCTATTATTGCGATAGCATTTATTTCTTATATCTTGCTTGTCTGATAGATCTCTCTTTTTACAAAGAAAAGAAACCTGACTGGTGGTGTAATCGAAATAAATGTTTTTCAAACCTTTTTCCTAAAGTTCTCAAGTGGATGTGTGGACTCCAGGCAAATGATGTAGGCTTATGGAGAAGGAACTTGCTTTCCTCAGTGAGCTCTCATGGCCTCTTTACAAGTATTTCAGAGATCCCAAACAGGCTGAAAAATAACCAGTTGGGTCAACTTCATTTGTCTATATATTGTTCATGTAACTTTTGTTATTCTTAGGGGTGAAATATAGATACTATTTATTATGGTTTGGCTTGTTTGTGCATGTGGGAGCAATGGAGGGTAGGTGTTCTTTGCTTTTGGTGACAGTTGCTTCTGGCATCTCTGGTAGCTTGTACCAGACCTGCAGACAGCACTTACAATGATGGGAGTGACCAAAACTTGAGCCACCCTGGGTCAACAACCAGTTTACAGTCCCTTTGCTGTCCTCTCACAATAAAAATCATAGAATCATCAAATCAGTTAGACTGGAAAAGATCTTTAAGGTCACCAAGTCCAACCATTAACCCAGAACTGCCAAGTCCAACCACTAAACCATGTCCCCAGGCACCAGATCTATGCGCTTTTTAAACACTTCCAGGGATGGTGATTCCACCACCTCCCTGGGCAGCCTGTTCCAATGATTGACAACCGTTTCAGTGAAGACATTTTCCTAATACCCAATCTAAACCCCCCTGGCATAACTTGATGCCATTTCCTCTTGTACTATTGCTTGTTATCTGGCAGAGGAGGCCAACTCCCACCTGCCTGCAGCCTCCTTTCAGGCAGTGGTACGAGCGATAAGGTCACCCCTGAGCTTCCTTTTCTCCTCGCCAAACAGCCCCAGTTCCCTCAGCCGCCCCTCATCAGACTTGTTCTCCAGCCCCTTCCCCAGCCCTGCTGCCCATCTCTGGACATGCTCCAGCACCTCCATCTCTGTCTTGAAGTGAGGGGCCCAAAACTGAACACAGTTTTTGTGCATATACACATCTACAGTACAGACTGAACCCACCCTCCCATAATTTCAACTCCCACTGTCTGCAGAATGGAGCTTTTGTGCCAGCATCAGTTATTTGAAAGTGTAGAACAATTAAAGGCTGACATACTCAATTTGTTGCTTTTGCTGGACTGCTGCTGCCAGAATCTGTTGCTTCAAGAAACCTATTGTAATCCTATTCCTCTGTTTTTTTAAAGCATGTTTATATGAAGCCCCACTCACAGCGGTTACTCAGTCAAATGCCTTTGTGGACAGATAAATAACGAAGAAGCAACAGGAATATATTGAAAGTAGTCATTAACATGTACCTCACATCAAATAAAAAAGTACTGCAATTAATCATAAGGACATCATTTTTTTTAAGCACATTTTAGATTGCTGTTTTAAGTGCAATTTATGCTCACACCCACCTGTGTCTATTTTAATCAAACATTTTGTACTGATGGGTAAATTAAAGTTGTGTAAGAATAGAAAGCTGAGATATGTGATAGAACAAATAAAAGGTTGTTAGGCCCTTCATTCCAGCACTACAATGTGCCAGATAAAAGAGCAAAACCAAAACAGGTAACTTTTTATCAAATAAGAAGACCTGTGCATGCTCTAAACCAGTCTGGCAAAAAGTCAAAGTAACATAATGTCTTTTCCATTAACCATTTGGTGTCACCAGAGCATCTACAAAAAATAAAGAAATATCACCATTCCCATGCAGGCAGAAGGTGCTCTGATCGCTGGTCATTTCTTGCAAACATCATAGATGTGGGAAAAATAATTTCATTTGAATATAAACAGTTTTGTTTCACTGACAGACTCTTCCTGTATAACCATGTGGCAGGGTCATTTGTGCCCCAGCTGTCATTTATAAATGGCATTGATCTATTGATGTTCTTGGTGCAGATCCTGATCAAGTATGTTACCTGAAATCGGCTGCTGCTCTTCACTTTGAACTGATTTTGTTTTTCAAAGAGGAAACTATCTGTATGAGCAACAGTCAAGTTGGAGAGAGCGTGTCTCGGTAGCAAAAATTCCAAAAGCCTTGCTGTAAGCTGTCTCACTATATCAGTAGCCCTCCTACTGTTTCTTGTGCTTGAATTTCCCCTCTGGATATACCACCTGTCTGCACGTACATGTTGAAACGTTGGTCTAGATAGTGGATCAGCCGAACTTTTATTAATGAGCAAAATATGAGTGTAAATTATTTTTGCTTTTACCACTGGTCCAGCAAAGCCTCTCTATCTAAATCAATAGGAACCATTCCCAGAATAGTTCCACTAATGACATTTCCCCCCACAATGGAACATATTGGGAAATTGTTGGCAATATTGGTATTTTTGACACCACAATATGGTGCTGTATCTCCCTCCTCCTCCCCTGTCGCCCCCTCCCCCCTTTTTTTTTTCTTTTTGAAAAGGTAGTTGATACACCTTTCTATGATGTTCTCTTCTGTCTCATTTTGTTCCATTTCAGACATATGATTATTAAGATTACTGTTTTTAATATATTAATATATAGTCTAAACTAAGTTATTCAGTAATCTCAATTCAAATTGTTACAAGAATCCATGATGAAATATTCAAAGTACTTGTTCTAGTGAAAATGTCAAGGTAAGTAATCTTCTAAATAGAAAAAAGAGGGGGGGGTGGGGAAGTCAGCTTTCCACTCAAACAGAAATAATGTTTAAGACTACGTGCTTCTGAATGAATAATGAATCTGTTTCAGAAATTCACTTTTCTTCAATTACTTCAACACCAGAATAGAAGTATCATGCCAAGGTCCATCTAACCCTGTACTGTAACTTTGATGCAAATGATAACTAATACTTAAGGAAAGGTATAAGAACAGGGGAGACACAGAGTTATAGGCACATCAAGCCTTCAGCCTTGAAAGTCTGACTGGTAACTTCCTGAAATTGTAGCAAACAAAGATTTCCTGTTAATGCCCAGGAAATGAGCCAAAACTGGCAGAATTTGGCCTTTTTTTTTTTTTTTTTTTTTTGTGAGAAACAGCATTTCCAGCATTACCAAAATAAAACAGTAAGTGGTTTGCGTATCATTTTCCAAACAACCCTGATGTTCAGATGCAAGCAGGATTTGCCTTTAATGACGGTAGGAAAAAACACTGCAACCCCTGCAAGGCTGATGTCGGTTATTATTAATATGGACCGAATCTGCTTTGGACACAAGCTCTTTGTAAGCAGAAGACCTGAGACTGTGATCGGGATTTGCTAAAAGTAGAACATCCTCTACAGGCATGTCTGGTTTAGGGTGTTAAAAATGTTATTTGACCGGTTTTTCACCGCTGCTGCATCCATTTGTTCCCTTGTGTGGTTACCTTGGTGAGCAGTGTCCTGAGGACACAGGACGTGCCACCGTGCAGCTGGTGTCCGTTCCATCTTGAGAGAAATGGTCACAGTGAACAATTCTACTTTTTAAGCCCTTGGATGAGGTGTGGATATTTGCATGGGCATGCCCATGCCATGGATTTTTTTGCTCATAAAATAGCTAGTATAACCAGACTTAAAGCTTCCAGTGGCACTTGGGCATGTGATGGTTACCTTTCTGGAGCTGTCTGTGATGGGATGCTACCCTTATTAATCAGTGGCTGTGTGTGGGGATGGGGGTTGATGAGGTGATCGGGCTCGAGCTGCCCACACGGTGTAGCTTGCTGCAGCGCTGGGTTGGTGTTTCATTGCGCTCCAGCGGTGCAGGTAATTCACTTTGCCTGGCAGTCGGCTGCACCCAGGCTTGCTTACGGAGAAGTTGGCTGCCTCTTAATCCTGACAGGTTAACATCATGCTGCTGGGTTGCAGAAAATACTGCATAATTATCTGGGGAAAAGATTAATCCCTTACGTGGGTTTAGCAAACTCTACACTTCCTTGAAACTTACAGCTTTGTTCATCTCTAGAGCACTGTGCCATTACAATCCCTAAATGTCCATACATCCATATTATGCCATTAAAATGCCTCTGGCAAAGTTTCTGTGTGTAACCTCTGCCAATCAAGTCTTGCCCTCTTGAAAAGTTACATTCTAGTTCCTAAATCTTCTCTGCTGATTAACTATTTCCATAATGTATCTGTATATGCTAAGATACCTCCAGGTCTTTTGGTTTTTTCCCCTTGCAGCTGGTGTGCTGCGGGGGTACCTCGAGGGGCTAGGAGCCAGGGGTGACCCTCACCCATGGGGTGCAGTCCCGCAGCATTCAGGCACCACATGTAGGGCAGGGTACCAATAACGGGGTCCATTGACAGCCCCTGATGCTCTTAGGGGATTAACAAGGTCTGGTGTCCACTCAGGGAACCCAGCCTGAAGCAAAAGGACACAGGGCTGGAGGCACAGTTCTAGGGTACATCCAAGGAGTCCATCCTGGAGGTAGGCTACCCACAGTGTAGGGTCAAGGTCCAGCCAAGAAGCAGGGCCAGGCATGGGGCTGGAAACTGGCACTGCTGCCATGTCACCAGGGCAGGGACTGACAGCTCCGAGCTGAGCTGAAATGGGGCTCCTGGGCAATGGGCAAGGACAGAGAGGGCAGTTAGTACCCTCAGGGTGGTTCAAACCACCAGTTCGGGTTTTAGCATTTGGTATATGTGTATTTTTTTTTTTTAAATGGTCTCAAAATGTTAATTATAAAAAAACAGTGTCAAAACCCAAGGAGGAAGGCTAACATTCCAGAGCCCTGTGGTGTACTGTAATGCTGAGCTGATGACCACAACTCCTGAACACGAGTCAACAGCCTGGGAAAGCAACTCTGAAAGATGACAGGGATGATGGCATGGCCCTGCACCAAAGAGCCGTCACGCCGTGCGCTCCACGGTGACAGCACAGCTAACGGGTAAGAGCCGGGGAGCAGGGGCTCTGGAGGGGAGGTCTTGTCTCCTTATCTCATTGCTGAAACCAGCAGATTGTATTCGCAAAAGAGATTCAGGACAGTGAAACAAATGATGGAGTAAATACAATGCAACTGTAGTCAATAGGCATTGCCCAACACTTTGGTGCCTCAAAGGACTAGGAGAACATGGGAAAAGAAAGTTGATAAGAGAAACAAAAATAAAAATTGTGTGTAACAGTTTAGCTACCAGAAAGTTTACTTCGCAAGCTCTGGCTTGTAAGGAAAGGAAAAGAAATGAAGGGGCAGTAAAACCAGTGCTGCCAGTAGCTCTGCTGTCTCCTCTTTTTTAAACCAGGAGGTGGGGCAGAACTCTCAGGGCTGCAGGAGATTTGTGGTCACTCCTCAACCTGTCCCAGAGGACCTGGACCCAGAAACATGCAGAGGCATGTTCCTGCTCCCTGAAGTCAGAATTCATACAGAAATCTCATTTTGCTTGTGTCCCTAGTAGCCACTCCATCTTTATTTGTTTCCTATAGAATTTTCTGTTCTTTAATGTTTTGGTTTAAGCTCTAGTAAATTAGAGTTGCAGAAGTATTAGTTAGGTTTTTGCAAAGCTCCATTGCCTCTCTATATGACAGATGTTAGAAGGAATAGAGATGAAAACTTGTACCAAATACTTCAAGACATCTTGATTAGCAGAACATTTTTCCATAAACAGGCTTATATTTTACAACATTTGAAACCCATCTAATTACCACAGAACAGCAGAATGAGTTCAGGATGTCGGGAGGATCTGGAAGGTTGTTATTTGACTGTAAATGGCTTTAATCATCCTGATAACAGAACAGTGCTTTGTGCATAAAGAGTCTTGTTTCCTTCCCCGCACCCCCACCCCCACCGTTTCGTATCAGCTTTCCCTCAGAGGATGTGGACAGTCATGTTATATTCCATTTGCTCAGTCTGCTGATTAAATGGGAAAGATTAAGCTCATGTCGTGTCGTCCTTTTAAAAATCATTGCTTTTACCAGTATGTGTTCTGTATTTCAAAGAAATTTACCCCTTGAAAGAAAGAGGTTACAAGAGCATAAAATAAAGGTAGAGTGGTTAGAATTGCACCTAGTCTATATTTTTGCCTTTAAACCAAAAAGATCTTCATGTATTTTACCTTGCAGTTCTCCCACAGCCTTAGCTGGATGCTTTGAAACAGATCATCTTTCATCGTCTCAGATGTGGATCTGGCAAGGAGCATCTGTGCTGAGATTGAATTCATAGAATCATAGAATAGTTTAGGTTGGAAAATACCTTTAAGTTCATCAAATCCAACTGTTAACCCAGCACTGCCAAGTCCATCACTAAACCATGTCCCTAAGTGCCACATCTACACGTCTTTTAAGTACCTTCAGGGATGGTGACTCGGCCACCTCCCTGGGCAGCCTGTTCCAATGCTTGACCACCCTTTCAGTGGAAAAGTTTTTCCACCTGAGCTCCACACAGTTTGCTTCTATCAGAAGGAAGAAGGTCACAGATAAACTTAATTGTGATGTTACTGCACAATTAGGGTTATGAGACAACATCTGGAAATAATTTAAGCTGCAATTAAAATCCAAAAGGCAGCAGAAGGAAATTAGTATTTTTATAAAAGCAACAAAAGGCATACAATATCCAAGCTATTGAAAGTGAGTTGGACAGATGTTGAATATTTTTGGCTTACTTGATAGTAACGGTTCACAAAAGTTGCTCACAAAAATGATGTTGATTTCATAACCTTGAATTTAATATTGTCACTAGTGTGCATTTATGCAAAACTAACACATACTTTCTCTACAAAGTTATGCCTTACTGTGGAAAAATACATCTCCCCTGGACTTTCAGACCCTTCACACTGACTGTCTCATGCGCCCCAGGGTGCCTTCCGAGTCATCGGTGGGCAGCTGGGGACCCCGGGGCTCTCTGGCAGGGAGCTGAGCCTCTGCTTTGTCTCAGGTCCTGCTTCTCAAGACATGCTGAGTCCAAGGGAGGCTGAAAGTGATGGGACAGGAGGGGGTCCTACATGAAAGGTTCACATGCCAAGCACTGGATAAACTATAACTTCGCCCATGTGCTTCTTTCATAAAGAATGACCATTTCCAATTGTCTTTTACTTGCTATTTTCACTACCACAGCTGGCAATGTTTTAAAACTCACACAGGTAAGCCTGAAGGCAAATCCTAACAGCAAGTCAGAAAGCAAAGCCTAAGAGATCACTTAAGATCTTATGATCCACTACTGTGAATAAATGTACCTGCTGGAATCAATTAATTGCTTCCTTTCCAGTGCAAGCTAATTATTCGTTGGTTTGTTTTTGTCAGGCAGGTTCCAGCTCACTTTATGTTTCACAGCTTCTTGTAATTGCAAAGGGAGGTTTACCAATCCTGTGAATCACTTTGTTAGGTATTTAAGAGCAAACAGGCTGTGAGAGACATCGGGTAGCAGGAGGGTCTAGGAGCAATCACACTGCAGCTGGGGGTATCTTTCTGGTGCACGCTCCAAAGGGGCTGCCACTGGGCAGGCAGAGAGAAAGAAGTTGTGTTGGCACCATCTTTCCAGAGCTGTTTAACAAAGCAGCACAGAAAGGATGCTAATACAGTGAGTGCCTGGTTAACCTTTTCATTTTCAGGTGCTTTTTTTTCTCTCTCTCCCTAGATCAAGAATTTAATGTATAAGCAAGGCTGCCCAGAGCACGCCTAGCTGTTCCCCAGGAACTCAGCATGTTTTTTCTCGGTCACTTCCACAGAAGCAAAACAGGCAAGAAATATGATGTGGTAGAAATCTAGCTGGTTGGCCAGCCATAACGGATATGAAATAGTGTCCATGCTTTGTTTTCTAATAATATGTATATGACAAAAAGCTGCTTTTGGAGAGGGGTTAATTTGTGGGGTTTTTTTCAGTGATACAATAATTGCATCTTTGAATGTTACAGCTGGAATTTTCTATTTAGCCATTCAAGTTTGTTCCTATGGCCCAAGATTTTTCTTGAGGAAGAACACTTCACTTCTAATGTGCTGGTAAAAATGTCCAAAAAAACCCAACTGATTGTTGCCAGCAACTAGGTTACAACTATCAGGTAACTATGGCGCTGTGAAAAAAAGCTAAATAATCAGCGTGGTAAATCGCTACTGTGTGGACCTTTGTAGGGCTGGATAGGACTTGATAAGATGCCATGACTCATATCTTGAAATTGTTCTCTATGTCTCAATAACAAATTATTTAAACAGGACACATCTCTGTCCTGCCATTGTTGGGATAGTTTTACTGACACCAAAGACCAGTTCTCCACTGATAATGCTGAGGTCTGTAAGTAACTAAGGATTGCTATAAAATTGCACCCAAGAAGGGACTTTGAACTTCCTTGAAAGTCTGATTAAGACCAGGATTTCTGAGAGGTGATGACTGCCATGTAGCAGCTTTGGTATGCTTATCCCTCTAGAGGTTTGTTCCAGTTCTCAGCTACCTGTCTGAAATCCAAATAAATTTGGTACTATAGATCCTATAGCTCTGCTGCTTGTGGTATCTATATGTGCATGTCGGTCTTCTTCATTACACGGTTTATTTCTTGTAGTGTTTCTAGTACTAAAACCCAGAAGAAAGACATACAGCCCAAGGTAATGAAATGCATAAATTGCTAGCCTAATATATGGTCACATTTAACTGCTCTATCTGATCCCAGAATCCTATGGTTCTGGTGGATTCTAGTGTAGGCTATGAGTTAATCACTTTATATATGAATATATAAAAAGATACAAAATGCTACACCATTTTTGTCATAGAGACCTACCAGCTGGTGTATAGAACATCCTCCAATGTTTTGGTATTGATCATATACAGCGTTCAAAAATTAGCAAGTACGGAGATCTAGTAATAGATTAGTTTACTGTTAGACCTTATACAGTTATGCAGTTATTTTTGTTTCCCAAGTATTTCTAAGGATCTCGAGGGCCCAAAAGCCTAGGGCCATGGGGACACAAGGACACTGCTGTTGCAGATTGTGCTGCACAATACAGCCTGAGCATGGGAGCTGGGCATTTTTTCTTAAGCCTGTCAGATGGGGACTGAGGGATTTTGAGGGCTACAGATCCTTTAACTAAAGCACCTTTCATCTATCCTATATACACCTAGGGAAAAATAATGAATACATAAAGAGAAGGGGAGAATTTCCTCTTGTGACAAACATCTCTGTGGCTGAGCGTAGAAGTACTGGGATGAGGGAAGGTGGGGTCTAACACAACAGTTGCCCACGTCTTCTGATGAAAGTTGCTGTGTTACTGCACAGCCTCCCACCCACATCGCAGCCACAGGCAGCTACATCCAGCCCTGTCTATAGCAGTCCTAAAAATGTGTGTCCAAACACAGCTGCAAATAATATTTTTAGACACGCACAGGAAGACTGACTATTCTGCGTTGTGTGATTGGAAGACTATGAAAGGTTCTGGGATGCCTCAGTAAATCCAGAAGGGATACTTTCAGCACTGTGGAACATTAGAGGTTCCCAATATTTTTAAAGTTTTATAATGCAGTGACAAAAAATATCACTCAGACTAGGCAATCTTCATGGAAATATTTAGTCTTCTATCATGTGGGAAACAGACTGCAGCTCTTAAGTTCTGTTCTGCAAATTCAGAGTCAAAGGGTAATGATTCCCCACATGGGATCAAATTGATACATTATATGCAGTTGCTGAGAGCAATGATTAGGAATTAGGAGAAGTCCTTGCAAGACTCCTGAACTCTAACTTTTTATTATGTCAATGATGATATTGCTTTAACAGAGATAATTTAATAAGTAAAACAATACTGTCCCTAAAATGGTCATTCTTCATTTTTTCCAATTTCTCTTGCATTAGACCTATTAGCCTAAATTTATCCTTGCCATAATTTCACTGGTGCAAGTGGAGCCGTGTGGAGGAGGTACACATACGCCACTTTGCAGCCATAGCACATTGTGAAACTCTTCATAGTAAGTGGGGCAGTGTGGACTGCACAATCTCTGGTGGTGTTCCAATGTAATCTCATCCTGTTTAAACTGACTGCAGACAGGGATGGGCAAGAAATGTCCTGTTCGGATGATTGTGCTGTTTGGAGGTTCGTTGCAACAGCAGAATTTGTTAATTACCCCTTGATGCTCAGATTTTACCTTCATTATGTGCGCTAAAGGATTTATGCAAACTTATCATATTTCAAGAATGCTCATGATTTACTTTCATAACCACAGCTTAATTAAGCCATATTAACTTTAGAAAAACCCAAACCACTACATGCTCTTGAACCATATACTCGTGGTATTTTCGCTTTGCATAAAGCATAGCAATATTTTGAACCAGTATCCTACATTTTAACAGTTTTAAAGAGCTTTAAACCAATGATTATGAATATATGTTTTGCATATACACCCACTTAGAGGACAATGTGTATGTAACATCTGGTAATCACCGTTAATCTTTCCAGACTGCCCAGCACAGAAGTAAAATGGCACCGGTTATCCCTCTCCTGATCATGTGCCAGGATTTTTATATGTATATGTCTAGAGGTAATGATGTGATTTCCACCTTTACTGAACTGTGATCTGTGTTTTTTTGTCCTTCTCTCCATTTCTTGCCATGAGTCCACAAAACAAAGCCAACACCCTCCTCAACCTATTACATTGAACTAGATATTCTTAAAATATGTCACAAGTACATTTCATTTCAGATTACTAGTATTGCAGCAGGTATATGATAATTTCCATGTTAAATATAAAAATTGAAATAGATCCTGTAAGACACTTATAAACCGAAAAAGGTGCTGTCACATACAAGGCTTATCTCTCTCCTCCTCCCTAGAACCTCTTTTCTTCTCTGTAGCTGAGGGCTTTGAAAGGTGGGGAGCTTTCCACATCTCAGAGCAAAGCAGCCCAATTTTAGTCATAAATCTGCCCTGTGCAGCAGGAATTCTTCTTTCCAAAACATATGAAATGCAAGCCTTGGGGAGGAAGGATTGACTAAATGACATAGAAAATCTGCACTTTACCCCAGGTGGTGGGGAAACATGTGCTTTATGGCTGTTACAGGGAGCCAGGGGAGAGGATTGTGTGCAAATAAGTTTGGGGATGTCAAATCTGCAGGTGGTGGCTGTCACAGGTGAGAGGTGTTAATTAGGAGCCCTGCCTCACAGTCAGCCCCAGTGCTTTCCCACTCTGCTGATTCACACAGAATAATTCATTACCCAGCTCTGCTCTTTGACTGTCACAAACAAATCATAGGCTGGGATTTTCTGCATCATTCTCTCCACCTAGGAGACTGTATTTTGAGTATAATGAAGCTTTTACATTACATTTTTTTTTTATTTTTTTCTTTAGGACAACAGGTCAATAAATACGATTTTAATATGGTTTTATTCATATAGCACCTAGTACATCCAAATATCATACCCACTTGAGGAAAAATCCATGCGTCATTACACAAAAACATTTGTCTCCTAAGGTTTGATGTGGTCACTGAAATTTTTTTAAGCTAAGGTGGTTTTTTTTCTGTTGCTGCACTTATTAGTCTTACCAGAACCAGAATGTGTCAAGACAGTGCAGGAGATGATGTTCTATATAGAAGATAGATACCAAAGCAATTTCATAAGAAAATATTTACAAAGATGCCTTTTATTAATGATTAAAAATGTAGATGAGCATGTGGATATGATGTGATACTTATTCAGACAGAAAAAGAACATCTGCACCTGCCCACTGTAATTTCAAAACATACAGTGCAACTTGCTGCCATGACAGAGACAACTGGCTCATGTGCTTTTAAGTGACAGAACTGTGGACCAAAATCCCTTATAATTGAAGAGGTGGTTTTTCACAGGTAGAGCAGAGACACATATGGAGATGTAATTCAGTGATACACTGGGGCAGCGATGAATAATATTGAGAATTGTCCTGTTACAGTGCCCCTGTGGTGCCCACATGGGAAATTTCCAAGTTTGTAAACTAAGAGCACCTGGGGAGGTACTTGAACTGAATGCTGGCGTTTAGCTCATTAGAGACTGTGATTTTTGACCTTTTTTACTCTCCCCTACAGTGCTGAGACATGAGTATTGGAAAGTATGGAAAACTAAGATGAGGACATTTGGACTTAACTGTGTGATGAATTCTTATTCCAACATACTGCAACGATTATCGTGAGATAGACAGGAATTATCCCACTTACAGACAGCCCAGGCAAGACCTAAGATCAATGCTGCAGAAGCAGCTTAGGCAGAACAGCTATTCAAGGGTCCTTTTTTTTTTTCTTTTTACACATTTCCCAGGAACTTGGCTGACATCTCTAAGGTAGAGAAGAGCAATATTCCTCATACTGTGGCAAGGGCAAGCTATGGTGTTTCCAAGGGGCTAAGCTACAGCCCTGAGCATTGCTTACTAGAAAGGGGAAATTCTTCCCTCCCCAACACCTGCAGAGTTCTCAGTCACAACCAAAATTTTCTTGAACCTTACCAAAAATGAAAATATATTTATTTCATCCTAAGACTTTTCATACTAAAACTTAACCTGAAAACATCCTGAACCTTTTTTGTTTTGTGGGGGTTTTTTTGTTTGTTTTTGCTTTTTTGGTGGTTTGTCTTTTTCAGACTGAGAAGAGTTAAGCTCTTGATTTTCAAAGGGAACTCAGTTTGGCTCTCAAAATTTTATTCTTGCTCTTTCACCTGCACAGAATTATGGCTAGAAATGCATATCGTTTCTTTCACTGGTTGAAGGTTAAGCATGCGTTTGTTGGCACAATCAGATAATTATCTATCCAAGTAATATAAAACAATTGTAAAGATATTTTTATTCAAAATTACCATAAAAATAAGAGAATGTGAGGAATGAGGTCTGGCTTCATCTTTGAACAAAGCAGAGACTTCTAGAAAGTACACTTTAATTACATTCCTCCTCTTATTGGAATAGCTGTACATCAGGAAAAGTATTATAAGTCTTTTCTGTGGCAGAAATGTAGCCACCATATAAAACTTGTAATAAGAATTGTCAAATATAACAATTTTATGATGCCTCTTTGTCATCTGGGCAGTTAAAGGAAGCTTTCCTTAATGAATGCATTGATCTGACAGACGAGGGCCACAAAAGAAGTGACACAAAAGCAATACCGCAGCTTCACAGAAGAACACAGAGGCGAATATTTGTAAGACAGAGGCACAAAGAGGTTTTACTTGTGTGCAGTTGTTTCGCCATTGCTGGTGGTGACAGGCTGAAGGCAGGTGATAGGTATGAGTGCAGCCAGGACCGGGCAGGGCTGAGAGCCCGGTGTGCATTGCCCAGATCGGATGCCTTGGAGGGTATGTGCATCAGGTATGCTATTGAAGTTTAGGTTCTTGGATGTCTTTAAAATCAGAGTGAGATTACAACTTACTTCTGTAGATTGTATGTTTATACTAGGCTGAATAAAATAGCATGGATTTTGGAAAAGCGCATCATTTTCTCTCTCTCTCCATGCTGAAATACAGCTGTAGCCTCAGTGTGGGTGGCTAAGAGAATATCTCAGTGGCAATGAATGATAGCAACCTTTTTAATTTTTTTTTAAATGAAATTTACAGGGGTTAGAGACATTATTATTAAAACAGTCAGGACCTGAATGCTGCATGCTCCCACTGTACAACCCTGCCAAAGCAGTTATGCTCTGGTAGAATCAGATCCTGCTGGCCATGTCTGTGGTTGTTTACACAGGTGTAAATTAAGTGTGAACCTCCTGTGGCCAGTGCAAGCATTACTCATCATGTCAGTGTAATAGAGAGTTGTCTTCAACCCTTCATTGAACTTCTTGAGGTTCCTACCCTGTGATAAATGTACCAAAGCAAAAGTGACGTGGAGATGCTCATCACGTACCATGATGTCCCTTCCCATGTACACAGGTGTTTTGGAGCTGGTACCTACAGCACCAGTGGTGCTTTAGGTAACTGCTCTGTGGTATGTGTGTGGTGACCGTGAGGCCAAGTGTTTGGTCAGGCTCAAAATCTGTTTGCTGAAACTCTTGGCTGCTGCATGAGACCTTTCTTTCTCTCCCACAGACCTGTTTTGTCAGATTTGGTACTGCCAGCTCCCGAGGAGCTGTGGTCCTGCTCACAGCATGGAGCAGCATCTTTGGAGGACAAATTAAGTCAGAAACAGTCTGAGGCAGTACCAGCCCTGGAAGGCAACGATGCCTCAGGTGCTTGGAAAGGAGCCTTAATGCCTGGTGGAAGTCAAGATTTACATGGTAAAATGGATTACTAGCTACTACAGTAAGGTATCTGTAGGAAAAATTTATGAATCCACAGGTAGATAGTAGGGGTTATAAGAAGAATATTATTGCAGCAGTCTAGTGTTTTCTTTCTCACTGAATTGCAAAACTGAGTTTCGTATTGAGATCAATTCAGGTAGTTGAGCTTGTTCTTAACAATTCATTATTGACATTAGCAATACAGATTAAAAAACGTGGCTGGAAGATATTGTTCATCTTTAAAATACAACAGACAAAACTGTTGATCTGAAGTTCATACCAAAAAGTTTGATCTTGCTGTTTGTAAACACACACACAAACGCAAAGGGAATTTACTTGCACTTAAACAGGTCCTGAGAAAATCACTGCTTTTTGCATGCATTTTCTTTTCTATGCTGAGCTCTGCAAGACTGGTTAAAACAAAGTAGGGAAGGATTATTATTATTTTTTGAAAGAAATTTCACTCTTCATAACTGATGACTTATGGTTTCTGAATGTTCAAGATGAGTGGTTTTTTATTATTATCATTGTTACTATGAAGGTAAGCAAGGACAAGGACACAAGCCATAGGCTTTACCTAGAGCACTAGAGTGGACCACGACATGTTCTGTGTGTGCTGGAGCAGTCTGCACCTGTGCTATGGGGAGGAGGAGTGTGTGTCTGTGCAACACAACTGGTGTGCAGGAATCTTCTCGGGATGTTGTGAGCGAGCCTGAGATGCAGACACTGTGATCATGCACTGCTCAGCTCAGGTCTGAAACCTCCCAGCAGGTCACAGGAATGAGCTAGGTCTGTTACGGTTTCCCATTTTCATCTAAACTTTGAAGAAGTAACTCTGAATAAACAAAGGTGCGTATTTTGTTCAGTGGTCTGCACAGATACGATGTACCGTAGTTTTAGTCATGGAATCCACTGTTCTGGAGAGATTTTATTTTATGTTAATGGAACTGTCTCAAATCAAATTTCTGGATTAAATAAAGCATTTGGGAACTGAAGCTGAATCTTGCTAGTGACCTTATGAACAGGATTTCTAATGCATCCAGATTTTAAGGCTTTTCACACATTTTCTTTGGAAATCTCGTTTATATTTTGGGGGCTGAGTTTGTGTTTTAATGAATCAGAAAGTGTGAAAGCAATATGAAAATAAGTAATTAAGTCTTGGGGGGAACAGTCATTCAGAACTGGCTATCCATAGAAAACTGCTTTCAATAGGCTTTGCAAAAGTTGAAGGGGAAAAGGCCTAGTTATACAGATAGCAATCTACATAAAAATAGCTATTTTAAGACTGTACGGTACCCGCCTTTGTCCTCAGAAAGAATACTGTGAATGAAGGCTCAGTATTTTCTGTTAGATAAGTTTCTGTCTATTTATTTCACAATTAACGTAAAAATAGAGAATGTACGTAAAAATATAGTTAATATAAATTCTTAGTAAAATTTAGAAAAAAATATTTGAGTCACCAAAAGCCTGCTCACATATATTGGGAGGAAAACCTGACTTTGATTTTTAACTGTCCAGGCAGTGGTTTAGTGGCTGCCGTGGAGGTCCCTGGCATGTATCTGTTCTGAGGATTGGGATGCTACAGATTGCATAGGCAATGCAACGCTGCAAATAATTTTGATTTACAAAGTTGTGGGGCTTTTTTTCCCCTCTGAACTTGAATAACTGAAGGAGTTTTAATTTTGCCATCATGGGTGTGCTAAAGGAATATTACCCAAATACTTTTGCTCACTGATACTATAATAAGTCTGAGAGATGGAGGAGGTGGGCATCAGCATCCCCAAGCATTCACTCAGCCCAGACGCTGAAAAGGCCTAAATGCAACAAAAAGAAAACAATTTACACAGAATAAGCAAGAATCTGTGGTGTAGTTTGGCCAGGGAGCCACACAGAAGAAAGCACAAGTGCAATTCATAGATGCAACTTCTGTAACAGTCGGCAGCAGCATTGCAACGTTAATGTTTTCATTTTTAGGGTGAATCAAATTACAGATTTTTTTTGTCCAATATTTCTGGTACTGTTCTTTCAGGCCCCAGAATACAGTATTAAAGGAAAGATAAGACTCGGGTTCAGATGTCATTGGGTTACTCAATGACATCTGAACAACACGGGGCTTACAAGCAGTTTGTGGTTTTAAATTAGATTTGCCAAATGTTATGTAAAACAATCAGATATGCACAAATCAGAGCTGCTGAAAGCCATTTACGTGCTGAATTATAGGGAGACAACGCTGAGTGGACATTACCGTCAACAAATAATATGACTTGTTTCTGCAATGAGTACTTGAGATAACTGGTGGCAGGTTTTAGGTAACAGTGTTGACTTAAAATACAAAATAGCCCTACCCTTTCTATGACTTGAAATTAGGAAAGGCCACTAATATCACCTGCAATTTTTCAAATTGCAGACAAAGGCTGTTTCATGCCAACAATTTTATTTGTGTGCATAAATCTGAGATACGACAGCACCTCAGCTATTACCAGACCCTAAACAAAATAGGAAAAGTGTCCATTTTAAAAACCCTTGCTTAACTCTTTAGTCAGCTCAACCAATTACTGTCCTCTTATGGACATAACTAGGAATAATAACAAATAACTAGGAATGTGTCTTGCTGGAAATCCCGGTGCACTTTTTAAAGGTTTGCTTTGATTTGCCATCAAGCTTGTATTTTGAATTCATATGCTTGTCCAGGTGGTAAAATCCAGTATTAGTTCAACCAGTTCGCGTGCACAGCAGCCCAATCTTTTCACTGGGCTTCCCAGCACAGCTGATTTTTTGGATCAAGCAGCACTCTTGTAGCTTTTTATCTTAAATAAATTTGCATAAATCAGAGGAGAATTGGGCCCTGCAATGATTTATGGTCAAATATTATGCCTTGAGTTGATAGTTCTTTATTTTCCTCAGGACTGTGACTGCGAGAGTTTAGATCAACCTGTGTATTGGTTTAGACCAACTCAAAACAGATTAATTGTACCTGACAACTCAGGGAGAGCCTGGGAAAATACTGCCAGTGAAATCTTGGCTCTTACTGGAAGGTAGCAGGAATTGTGCCATGAATTTCATCTGGGAGAGATTTCTTCCTTTTTCTTCTCATGCCTGGTGGAGTCTGCTTAATCCCCTTTTGGGCCAACAAGATGGATCGGCAATGAAGATGGCATGGGTGCTATAAAGCATCAGGAATAAGGCATAAAAAGTTGAGTTCAGAGGGCTAGATAAATATTAATCTGTCGTACGCCCAGCCACAGAAGGGAAAGGAACAGATACATGTTATCTTTTCTTTCTAGAACAGATAGAAATGCTTTTAGATCTTTATAACCCTGAACAAAATTTCTCAAAAATCCCCTTTGTACTGTGGAAAGACTTTAAAGTGGAGTAGAAAGTTCTGTTTCTTAAAAAAAATAATGTAAAGAAGAAATGGGAAAAAAAGCACAACTGCTTAGCATAAGAAACCACACCTTCATCATATACATCAAATGAAAAATCTTCAATCTATTAATTTACATGAGTAGTTTTACACATGGCAGAATAAAGTAAATTCAGAATATATAAAATATTCCAGAACTGTATGTGCTACAGATTGCTATGTCTGACTAAATTGTCCTTCCTGGATTTATGTTGCAAAGGAATTTCAGCAATGCTACAAATTTGTCATAAATAATCCTTAACAAAGGCAATATTTCAGTGGGGAGACCTGGCAAATGTGTTTCATATGCCAATGTCATTTCCAGTTCATATGCAGTCAGCATTTTCTGCATCTCCAGCCTGTCACTCCCTGTTTCGGACCTGATTTTCAATTTCCATTGCTTTCAACTGATATTAGCTAAATCTGCCAGAGAAACAAACCTTCTTAAAACTAAATCCACAATGATTAGTAATATATAAAAGAGGCCAATATCTGTCCCTTGCAATTCTACAAATGATAGCTAAGGTAGAGTCGGGTGTTTTGCTACAATAAAAGAGCAAATCAGAAGAAAATGGTATGGACGATAGAAGACTGTATTCTGTACTGACTGCAAAGAACTGTCTTCACTATTAAAAACCCAACAGTTTTGCCAAATTCCCAAGGTATTACGCTACACGCAAATTATAAAATCTTTTAAATATGGTTTTAAATAGACACCTAAATACAGGTTGTGTTTCCATTCTCTAGGTATGCTCAAATTTTTGCAGTCTACACTGGGTTACTGGGTTTAGTCCAAATGTCCTTTCCTACCGTCCAGTGTATAAGTTTACATCCAGACATTGGTTTTGATGGTTTTATCTTTTGATTCTTATCCCTTGTGGTATTGTCTTCCACACTGCTGTTTTAGGTGTGAATATTGCTGGGTTGGTTTGGGTCTTTTTCTGGTCATGGTAACATTCAATACGTGGTCGATAAGAATTTATGCCCTCAAATACATGATGACTACAGATACTCTTCCCACACGCTGCTTTTTGTGCAGGCTGTATTTGTAGCTCCTGTGTTGCTGTCTTTATATGAAGCCATGGTCCTCAGGGCCACGGGGAATGTCAGCTACATCCCAAATGATATAAATTATTTTTGGAAGGTTATAACTATATAACGAGACAAATTATTACTCTGTGAGTGAGCTACCATTGTAGCAGCTGAGAACAATCAGCAATGGACTGATGTTTTATTGCATTTGGTATTGGAAAAAAACACTACAAGGTTATGTACTAATGTGAATCAACAGGTTCTTTTCTAGCACCTTTATTCTCTGAAATCTGACTTGGTTTATATAAAGCATTAACTACTAAAAGAAATTTAAAAAACCAACAAAACAGGGGGGAGTCCCTGTGGTCAAAGATTCTTTGGTGATAAAACACTTCGGTTTTGTGTATGAGTTGGCAAAGTTTAGTTGATGTAAGTAGGAAGGTTCATATGAATCCCTTAGAACTGATACAAGATCCACTGGATCTCATTCTTAAACGAACTAGATGTCAGGAGCATAAAATATTTGATATCTATGTAAATTAATCATTCTTTGTACCCTTTAGTACAAGTAAGTGATGTTTACTAAGAAGAAAGAGTCAGAAGAACTTGAAACACCAAAGAAAAAAGTTTCTCACTCCTTTCAGACACAGATATTTGAAACATTAATTTGAACAGATTGTTTCAGTTTGGATCTTCTGATGTATTTTTCAATGATCAGTTTTAAACCATGTATGCCTACAGTGGGGCAGAACACGAAGTGTGATGGTGACATTTACATCCCATTAGAGATGACGAATTGCCACAAAGCATTGCTGTGATAAAAGAAAGTAGCCAAATTTAACCTTCATCTTTTAGTGCTGCAGCAAACAAGTGAGGAAGCGCTGTAATCAGTTTTGCTCCTTTTTAAGTAAAATCTAGTTTTTGCTACAAGTGATCTTGCAAGAGCAAAAGATGACTTTTTACTGAAGAGATCTGAAATTCATGGTGCTTTAAAATTCATTACTGACATGTAAATACACTCACCAGGACCAAAAATGTTGGCTATGCAGTTACCCAGCAAATGAAATGTGTTTTTACTTAGAGGAATTACCACCGTAATCGTAATATATACAAGTAATAAAGCCAATATTCCTATACCATCGAGTCTTTACATGAACTAAAATCTTTTTGCATAGAACAGCACCTCTGTCTCCCTCTCTTTCAGAATCCAGGCCAGATTTATTGATTTCAAATGGTCACAGTGAAATCCAGTGGAGGCTGAAATCATCGTGAAGGATTGCCCGGCTGCACAGTACAGAAGTTGGTCACCAGTGACTTCCCATCTGAGCTTCCCTCTGGGTGGATTCATATCCCCCAGTTCCTGTCAGACTGAAATAGCTACTAGGATATTTGCATTTTTGAGATGATGCTCATTAAGCTCTGCTTACTTACACCGTTCTGCTTGCATGGATGGACTTCCTAGCAGCTCGGGAGGAGTAAATACAGCCTGGTAAGGGGAGGGCCTGTGGAGGGGAAGGGCTGGACTTCAGTTCCTTTTCCAATGTATGTTTAACAAAATACCTAAATAGTGACAGGGAGACATATTCCCTACTGAAGGAAAATTTCCTCAACTTTTAATCATGCTCAAGATTATTCTCTTTCCAAAGGCATATTTCAATAGTCTGTTGAAATTGAACTGTTCCCAAAGACAAGACTAATAAATGTACTAAACCCATTACAGGTGTGGCTCAGCAGAGCCAAGCTGGAGCTGTTATCTGAGGTGACAAGACTGAGAAAAAGGAGATGGCAAAGATGAAGGGACAGAAATGCAGTGGCAAGGAGACACAGGAGACGTTGGCAATGAAGCCAGCCTGTAAAAGCAGACTGCTCTGCTCATCTTCCTTCCAGGACCCCAACCCAGCAGATGTACTTTGAGCGTGTCCATCCACCAGGCTTCGCAGAAGGGCCAGAGCAGTAACCAGCTCATAGTCCCCAGCAGGGCTGAAGACCAAGCTGGAAGTTTTGTTGCTCTGGCTTGTCATGTTGTAGGTACCTTGTGGACACCCAGAAGCAAACCCTATCCCCTCTCTCTTTCTCCAGAGCACTAGTCTTCAACGGCCACAGGAATGAAAGCACTGAAAGTGCAGGAATGAAATTTTACTCTTTGATGCCTGGCTTAAGCAGTTAGCCTAATTATTATTGTCAATTTGGCAGGCAAGTTGTCTTTCTAACATGTTCCCACTCTTCTGAACTATCCATATAGATTGTGAAGACTTTTTCTATATTGCTTTAAAGTGCCAAAGTTCAGTTCTAAAACGCGAGAGCCCAGAAGCCAGAAAAGCCTTGTTCTGCTGTCAAGCATAACCTCACCTCTCAAGCATTTGGAAGCCTGAAGGGCTTGAAAAGAGAATGAAGGGTGTCTAACTTTCAGGGAAACATGGATTTCCTCCCTGATGTCTTTATTTATTTTAGTAAGAAGTATACAGGAAAACGACAAATATGTTGAAGTTAATCATGTGGAAGTGATTTCTGCAGGAGAGGCTGTGGGATAACTGCAGGAACCCAAGCAAAGCCCAAATCCTGCTCTGTGATGTGCTGGTGGATGGAAACCTGCATTACAAACAGCAAAATGTGCTGTGACACACACAGGACTGAGCAGTTTGCTTACACAGGGCAGATCAAACCCCAGCCAGAAGACGAGGCCTCGCATAGTGAATAACACAAGTAAAGAGAAGATGAGGTGGAGCTATACGGTGCTTTTCCAGTGCCAGTGTCAACCAGCAAGGCAGGGGTGACAAATCGTGACCTGTGTTCTGCGGCTGGTTGACACCAACATCACCCCCTCGCAGGAAAGAAACCAGCAGCTTCTGGGTAAGGAGGCTGCTCATATTTAAACATTGCTACTATATTTTTATGCTATGGCCATCACTGAAGAGGGAAATACCAAGAGAATTAGTGTTTGGTCAATGTTCCGTGGGTATAGGAAAAGTATGGGGGCCGCACATTCAGCAAGCCAAGCACCGAGGCTTCGGGAAGATTTGCTCCCAGACATGAGATGCCCTTGTGAAACGCGCAAAGCAATGTAATCCATGATTTATGAGCCTGAACTTTAGGAGTGAGATCTTCCAAAACAGATTTCTAGCAGCAAGGTCTATGCAATCCTGGAACATTTTGCTAGTAAGTACCATCTTTTTTTCTTGCTAGCAGTATAATTTGCATTTTGATTAAACTAACCCAATATTTTGTTGAACAAAAGAGCCTCTTAGTAAACATAATTATGTTTTTAGTCTAGATGACCTTTTTCCTGAAAAAAAAAATAATCCAGGTTACCTTTTCTATTAATAAAAAGTTGATTAATGTAGTTGGATAAATTAATAAAGAACAGATAACTGAATTAATCATACTTAATGTAATAGAGGGTTGCTAGGAGCTTATAGATTAGTGTAAGAATTTCCCCTCATGTTGCAGACTAATATAAATAAACTTAATTCGAAAGGACTGTGTCCATTTTTTTCCTGGCCTTACCCACAAATTAACAGTGCACTAGTAAAAACTCCTGGCATACAATAGACACAGGATGACACCTGGGATAAAGGGACCACAGAGGTCCATGGGTTTTGCTACTTGTTTTTAACAGAAACTGGAAATCTGTTCTGTTTGGAAATACAGATTTTAATTGTCACACAAAATAAAAGTCTGGTATTAATTCAAGATGGATTTGGAGCTATTCAGACCTTGTGGCTGATGAATCAGTTTTGAGCTGCTCTTTAGCTCTCTGGTGGCTTTGTTGGTTTCTGTCTAGCAAGGTGTGCTTCCTGAGATCTGAGATAGTGCAGCAGTTGACTGATGCTCTTTCTTGTGTTTTTACATTAAGAGAAAAGAAAGTCAATTCTTTTCTTCCTTTTCCTTTGTAGACCTTGCTATCACACATCCTGTAATTACATCGACAGGTGGGACACATGCAGAGGATGAACAAAGCAAGCGGGAGCCAGATGATAATGTTTTTCCACTCTCTGGGAGTGTGACTCTTCTTGAAGGAAAAGGCTGTCTGAAACCACTGGATTCCAGTGTAGCTCAGCCTGTCATAGACCCAAATGTATAATCTCAGCCCTGAAAATGTAATGAGTCCCTAACCCAGAGTGAAACAATTCCAGACATAATATGTGACATGGGAAGAACCAGGTGCCAAAAATTTCTCTTTTGTCTCGCCATAAAGTGCAAAAATATTCTCTCTAAAAGGTAAAAATGCAATGAGCTCTCTAATATAAAACTTTGTTTATATATGTTCTCCACCATACTTATCTTTTTAAAGAATTTTAAAGTACCTTCAGAAGAGTGTTTTTTTAAAAAAAGGACTTGACGACTCCTCCTCTGTTCAACAGGCTATTGGGAAAATCCATTTATGTAGTTTTTATGCATGTGAACGTATGAGCATGTGTGTAAATCCAGAGTTGTACTGGACCTTTAACAGCATCCAGCTCAGCAGAGAGCAACCAGCAGGAAAGACCTAGCCTGCTTGTCTGTGCCATCGCTGGTGGTTCCCACCTTCACCATGAGCTTGTGGACGAGTTGAGAGGGAGGATAAGGCACCACCTACCAAGCAGAGACTGAGAGGTGGCGGCTGTGGACAGGGAGGACAGTAACACGAAAAAGCGGGTGATGTTCAAAAGAAGTTGTGCAGCAGGCAGCACAGGAGGTAACCACAGTTTCAACAGCTGATTCAGCTGAGCAGGGCTATATCCCATCCAACAGCCTGCATGCGTGTGAGAGACAGGCAGGGCCCTCCTATCTTCTTGCATCTTCTTGCCTCCTGAAAACATCTAAGGTAATGAAATAACTCCTGCTAAGGTCATAAAATAGTTGAGCTTTTGGAGGCATGGTGTCAGTTTGCAGGCGCCGAGCCCGTCGGAGGGCTGGCTGGGCTGGCTCAGGCAGGGTGGTTGGCTGTTTTGACATCTTACCTGTCTTCGGAGCCAGCTTTGAGCATGTGAGGAAGGTGTAACAAGCAGAAAAATGAAGGAGGGCAATCTAGCCAGCAATCCTCAGTGGTTGCAATGGACCCCATTGTACCAGACAGCCTCTGTGTTTAGTCCCATTAATCGTTATAATCCAGTATATTTTTCATACCAGTTTAATGTTCAGTTCTCTTTTAACTGACTTAGAAATTCTGAGGCAATGAGGTCTATAATTTAATAATGTGCAAAGTGTGCAGGCTTGTATGGGGAAAGGGGAGGTGTCTTTTTTATTGTTTTTGAAATTCGCAAATTCTCGTTTTCATGGAATTTAATGTTATTGTTAGATCTGAAGCTGCACCTGGTGCTCTCCCTGCTTTAAGTTCTGTCTAATGGTTATAAATACAAATAGCAAGAGCAGAGCAAACAAACAGAGCAATATTTGCTCACAATATTTATGGTATGACCAGTTAAAACATTCCTGAGCTGTATAAAAAACATTGTGTAAACCATATTTGAAAGGTTAAAAATATTGCTATGTTTTGTCCCAAAAGCTTCATTATAATTAGCTCCAGCATAGTCTGATACTTTCTGGCTGTAGAAAATAAATAACACAGTTCACATTAGCAAACTCAAATGGTTCTAAAAAGACCATTACACAATTTCATTTTTTAAAAAATTAGTTAATCTCAAGCTTAAAATTGCCTAGAATCTGTTGAACAGCTTTCAAGACTGATATATAAGTAGAAGAAAGGATGATCTCTAGAGAGCTAATCTTGCAGCTAGTAATGCTTTGGGTTTTCAGCCAAATAGGATTGGACACCAGGTTTTCTATGAAGAATGATTAAACTGTCTATATGTAAAGCTCAGATTAGGAATTAAAAAAACAAAAAAAAGGATGAGAAAAGGCTTTATTGGAAAAATAAAATCTCACAAATCTCCTGTTTCATTAAAATCAGTACTCTTCATTTCAATGGAAGAACTTTTGGTTTATTTTGTTTTCATTGCATGCAGTTTCCATGGTTGTACTTGAAATTGCAAGAAACTGAATTCATACAGGAGAGATCATGCATCTGATGTTGTGTTCATTATACTCAACCCAGTATTACCAGCACAGCCTTCTGGAGCATGCATTGGGCTGCTTCTCCTTATTTCCACGTTCAATCCCAAACACCAAAGTGAAGCAAAAATGTCCATATATTCTTTAGCAATACCATGCAAGCGTGAATAATGTTATACATGAGTGAAACAGAAAAAAAACCATATTTTTAAGTCTCAAGTGAGCCTAGATTAGGACCCTAGTGACCCAGTGGAAAATCATGAGAACATTCTGGTCCAGGAGGAAAAGGAATTTCCCAAGAGAAACTATACATTGTTTTCATGAGCAGGCTGGACAAGTCAGAGTGGGAAGCAGGGAAAAGGCTTGAAAAAGGCAAAGCTGACAGAAGTTTTACACCGCATGTTTAAGTTGTTAATTTTTGTATGAAATAGTAGCTGATATTGTAGATGTATAAAATATAAGCCTTTTTCACAATATAAAAATGGGACATGAGGTTGCAAAGTGTTAATGAGGTCAGATCTTCCTGAAGACACCCAGCTTTTGATAGTCTAAGAGAGGGAAAAAATACAACTATTAGCTGCTGAGTCCTTAAACAACTGTGATTTTGGCATGGTCTTTCTGATCATATGATGAACATTCTACTAGGGAAATCAGAGTTGTGTAAATTCTTTCAAAGTATTTTTAGAAAGGTATGAAGAATTGTCTGGAAGCAAATCAGAGGAGGAGAGAATTGCCCTAAATTATAGAAATTATTTCATTTCATTGTTAAATATCTGAGAAAACTTATAGGAAAAATAATAAGTGTCTCTAAAAAGGCTGTAATAAATCACTGTGTATAAATTTTCCATTCTGTGTATTGTTCTTGCCTAGGTTTGTCATTCAGTTTCTACAAGTACTGTGAGAAATCACTTTGCCCAGAAGATTTTCAGGGTTTTGTAACAGAAGTAATATTTCTGGAAACTTAAAATCCTGATGTGACTTGATATCCCAAACTGCCATTCTGCTGTTAAAGCTGTGAGTCTGCTGAACTCACAACGTTACATACGTACACACTCCAAAGGTGGTGTTGTCCAAATAGGTATTTATACGTATTCTTCTAAAAGTGACGGAGTTTTTCTTACAGATCACGTAAATGACCATACTGCAGCTTCGTCATCTGCAAGCGATCTGCAGTCTGCAACTTCTGATCTGATTAGTTTGATTCAAGCAAATGCACCTGAGCCCATTTGTTTATATTTCCTCTATTTTTGATCAAATGGGTTCCTTTGAAAATGAATGTTTCCAAACAAAACCTTGCTTTCCTCTGTAACATTCATTTGCACCCCTGCCTTCTGACAATTAATTGTTATAAACAGGACATTCCTTTTCCGTGTTTCAGTAGTGTTTTGTTGCTGTTGTAATGATTTCAAGGCCAAAGGAGGCCCCCTGACTATCAGGGCCAAATGTAAGACCTTGGCAGTGGAGGGGGTCACTGCTGGAGACCATCCCGTCTCTGTTCTCTGAGGGTTTTTGTACATCTCCCAAACTATACATGACATCATGTGCATCGTGCTGAAGGTAGAAGGAAAAGGTTATCTGGATGAGGATGATGGCTCTGAAATAGCTTGCATCTTGATGTTCAGTGCTTTTTTTTCCACTGCACTCCATTAGGGTGAATTTTGTGAGGTGATGCATTTTTCCTAAGTGGTGATGCAGTAGCTTCATCTGAAGGTCTGTAGACTCTTCTATGAGATATTCAGCACTTTTATACTATTAAGCCCAAAGTGGTCCTATAGATGGTGGTAAAATAACTTTAATTTTTTTTTTCCAACCCTGAAAGGTGAATGTTTCA
The DNA here is from genome assembly GCF_963210335.1 of Falco punctatus. Classification (NCBI taxonomy): domain Eukaryota; kingdom Metazoa; phylum Chordata; class Aves; order Falconiformes; family Falconidae; genus Falco; species Falco punctatus. The sequence continues at coordinate 21,071,410 of NC_137592.1, read as the reverse complement.
TATTCGCTTAAGTCATTAGGAACCAGAAGTACTCAGCAGCTTGAAATCTGACTTCTTACACTTCAGAGAATGGAAAAACTATTAAGAGAATGGGACGGTAGGTGCAACAATAACTATAAGGGCAGAAAGAATTGAGATAAATGCCTGTTGCAAGTCTAATTTTGGGAAAGGTCTGAATCAGAGCTAAAAACTTACCGAAAAGCCATTAAATTACTGTTCGTTCTCATAACCTTTATAAAATCTGTGAACAACAAATGGTATGAAATTACATTGTATAAAACATAGTCCTCCAATCAGGATTAAAACAGTACTTTCCTTCCTCTCATGACATTGTTAAAATCTTCACTAAAAATGTGGAAGGATGGCCAATATTTTAAAAATGGAGAAACTATCTGAAATGTGATCACAGTGCGAGGAATTGTATAAAATCTCTTTAGTAAGCTCAACAAAACAAAGCCAGTTTATTCTCCTTGTGTCAAACAACAGCATTTTTCAATATCTGCAGCACAATGTATAATTAGAAGATCCTGAGTGAATGAGCTACTATAGATTTCTCTATTACTGTCAGCACAAAAATCCATCAGCTGCAAAAAGTTTTCTTTAAGAATCAACCAAAGCAACTTTGTAGACTCCACTTAAAAAATAAATGTAATCAAAAAGAGTGAAGAAATTATGTGAATTAAATTAATAAAATACTATAGTGTCTCATCCAAGTTCAGAGTAGCAGCCATCTTCATTTTGTACCCTTAATGAATGTATTTGTAAAGCCCGATATAACATCAATCAGCACTTTTGTTCAGTGTTCCTTCCCATGGTGAACTTGTTATGTCTTTTGCATTAAGCAAGGAAATGTGTAACTGTATAAATGTATTAGTGGGAGCTGGGGGACAGAAGTAAGGATGCAAGTAATGATGTCAGGATGGTGAAGCTGACTTAGATTAATGGGAATCGGAGAGGGTCTCCCTGGTAAACAAAAGTGGTAGGAGGAGAAGAAACACTGGCTCAGTTTAGGGTGGGGAGTATTTGAGGGGGATATAGGAGAGTAAGGATGGGGAATAGTCCAGGGTACTACCTAGAAAGGTAAGCTCAGAGAAAGTTCAGCTGAACTGGAAGGTGATGGGTAATAATATGGGGAGACTCCATGTATATGAAGCCAAAATACTTCTTCTCTAAAGTCAAATGTTTACATACTACAGACTTGTCCTATTAGTTCTAACCATTTCCAGTACAGACTCCCCAGCTTTCCTTTAATCCCATCATACAGCAGTGCAAGATTGCTTCTCCAAGCTTCAAAAAGGTGGCAAATAATGAAACAAGAAAGGTCTGTCAGCTGAAGAGATAGCAAGCCCAAATTTTTCAGATGCAGCAGCCTTAGAAATTCCCCTTTAATATTTTCTCTAGTAATAGAGAGTTTTGACTGAAAGAGGCATCTTTACAAGAAACTGTTTTGGCTTATTTTATATTCAATATATTTTTTAATCAAAGCCTTCCAGATGCTACTGCGCTCTCTTCATTCAAAACTGTCAACAGCCATATGCTACAGAACCAAAGGCTTAATTGCAAAGATGTATCTGGAATCACAGAGTCAGGGCAGAGGAGGTGGAATTTTGTTAGTAATTAGGCAAGCAGACACGGGCAAGATGAATAAGTAGCGAGGAAATATGCTCAACATTCTTGCTATTGAGCAAGTTTTCGATTACTTCCAGGTCCTACAAAAAAACGAATTAAATTGGTGTCTCATGTATATGTATATGTTCACTCTCTATTTCGTTAAGTACCAACCAGTAATTGTTACAGGAGAGGTGAACACAGTGAAGAAAATAAAACGTGAAGAAAACACACAAGGCTACATTTTGGTGGTGCCTCAAAACTGATCGTGTGAGGACTCAACATCTATCGGAGAATGGAGTCAAAATGGAGCCAGTGGGAAGGTGGCATCTGGGGATGGTTGCAACTGATGCATAAAGATGAAAATGTGTGAGGTTGTTGAGGCAGAATTTGTGGTTATTTACAATGACAAAGTGGTTTTGACCAACACAAAGAAAATAGCCGGGTCTGTACCTCTTACAGAACAACGTTAGCCTGGGTCTGTGCTATTGGTGTATTTCACACACTGCTGTTTTAGAGTTAGTTTAAATTAAACTTAGGAGCAGCATAATAGTCATTGTCATTAATCACTGTTCTTTCTTTGTTCTGGTTTCATGCTGCCATTCCAATAAAGTATCCTGATATACTTTGAGAAGAAAAGTCACATATACTCTGATTTGTTTTGTGTTTTCACATGGTCAAGCATATAATGCAAATTAAATATGGTATTAGTACCCAAAATTCCCATAGTCCTCCTAATATCCGACATAAATTTTAAAATTATTCCAAAATTTACCTCATTTCCACTAGAGGTCAGTCAATAGATAGTAAACTTTCATGTTGTAGAAATGCATATTTATAACTTCTTTACCTGTGTAACTTGTGCAAACATGCTGAAAATTATTTTGTATGAAAAACTTGCACAAGAAAAAAATGTTTTAAATATATGCTGAATTTTTAGAACCTTTATCCATTATTACTGCAAGGTGAAGTGTCATTAAATGCTTAACTATGAAACAAAACGTGCATGATGAATCGCAGTTCCATAGTTGCAGCACAATCTGGATAGACTCTGCTTATTGTGGAGTGTTTTGTAAATTGTAGGAACTGATTGGAAATCTACATAAGCCTTTTACTAAGCTGAAAGCTCAGTAAAACTACTGGTCTTTTTTAAAGGAAATCTGTCTTAACATAAAACTTGAAAGCACCAAAGTGCAAAGTACAGCTTTGTGGAGTTTAAAGCTATTTCTCAGGCAAATGGGGATTTAAAAATGTTTCACCAGCCGAATTTACTGCTGCCCTTATTTGCAGCCTCCAAATGTGGAATACTCCCCAGGTGTCTTGATGTTGAAGAGATGTGGCTGGTTAATTTATCATGCTTTTCGTTATTACCTTTTCTGCAAGCAGCATATCACTCCTTATCATTGTTTCTGGAAATTGAGTTCAGTTTCTTTTTAAGGTAATTGCATTATTTATTCATCTCTCTCATCTCAGATGAAGCCTTACTCAGTAATGTCATCCTCAGCCTCAAATATTCTTCTTTGATTCCAGACATGAAGATAGTGGATCTTCAACGTAGAAAGCAGTTTTGTTGCCCAAGATGGTTTCTTGGGAACCACTAAAACTGGTCAGTATCTATGCCAGCTGTTATATTTTGTTCTCAGTGAGCATTTACTTCAAATTTCAGTTTAAATGTTTCCGCTATTCTTGCAAAGATCTCCCATTTTCCACTAAGTGTCACCAATGATGATCACTTTAATCATACTCAAACATACTTTTTTTGTTGCCATGTCTCTGCTGCAGCTGCATCAAGGCTGAGACACAAGCAATTTCTCCTAAAGATTCACCACAATGTTGTTCACACATGGAGCGAGAACATCATAAATGCGAGCATCAGTACTGAATCTATCAAGATATTACATATGTACAAAAGTTATACGCCTTCATATCTCTGCTTGTTACTCAGATGCAGGTAAAAGTCCTACTGAGCATTACTCAGGTATAACACTAAGATATTCAACCATCCAGCTTCAGGAAAATTGAAGTGCAATGTTTCTAATTCAGGAATCTTTAGCTGGCCTCTGCTTCAAATCATGTGATGCATGATTAAGACAAATTTTGAAATCTTTACAATATTTTAAAATTGTTTTATAGAAGATAATCTTTATGCAGTTCTTGGTAGTCCCCAGCTACAAGTCACTAACATCTTAACCAAGATTCATGGAGCAGGAGTACTATTAATACTGAAATTATTTCATTGTAATTGAATTTGACAGCTAACTATGAGACAACAAAGCCCATCTCTGTAAAGGCCCCGGAGGAGCAGAACTAACATTTTCAAAGCTTCCTATTTTCCAGAAGGTATCTGTTGGATTGGACCTCTCAGTATTAAGCTGAAGTGGCATGCACAGTTCTGAGCACAGGTCAGAGGATTTTCAAATTCAGTGGCAGCATTTTCAGAAGAAGTTATGTCTTTGCCCTGTTAACCATGCTTTTGCTGATACATGACATTTGAAAACCTATTTCTGGCTGTTTCAGCTAGAGAAGGATGAGCTTGTAGCACTCTTGAATCCACTTTAAAATATATTTCTGAAGTAGAAGTGTGCTTTGAGATAAACTTGTTGAGTTGGTATCCAATATCTCAAAACGTTCAGTTTTGTTTTTTTTTTTTTTGTTTGTTCTTTGACTTAAAATCTTCTATTTCAATCTCAATCAGCTGAAGATTCAACTCGTGGCATCTATGTGAAAATGATGAAGAAAATATATCCAGAATCTTGTCCATTTACAGCAGCTGAGGATTTGGCAATTACATCCCTTTGTTCTTTTTGGTATGACCTGCAGCAGAAGGCCACCTTCAGAAACCTGGGAAATCTTGGCTTTGACGCATCCCTCTTGTGCTTTTAGCAAGGCTGATGGCTTTCCCCAAGAAAGAGCACGGGAGGACAGCAGAACTGCACAAAGTGATGAACAAGCACAGAGAGGTGATAAAAGAAACTCATTTTGCTTGCATGTCAGAAGAGGTGGGATATGCCCAAGGGAAGCAAGTTTCTGCCAAAAGTTGCTGAACTTTCCATCTGATGCTCAGCAGCGAGCACTTTACCTGATGGCTACTCTGGGAAGTTTACCCTGGAGCTCTTTAAACACATGCTGACTACAGGAAATGCAGAGGGATTTATTTTTTTTTTCCCCTTACCAAGTGAGGCAAGGCTAAATGAATTTGAGTTTTCACTATTTCAAGCTTCTCTGAAGATGCCCATCACACTCCTGGGAGGCAGGCCCACAGCTCTGTGGGCTATGATCTCCTTTGCATCCCTGCTTAGTGCAGTTGCAGCCTCCTCAGAGCAGTGGGGAACACCAGCCTGCCTTGGAGCTGTTAAATAGCACAGTGCCACAGCTGAGGTGCGTTGGCTCTTCATCCCAATCTACAGTAACACCTGGGATGTTCTTGTCTCTTCTTCTCTCTGCCCTAGGCTGTTCCTACCAGGCTGAACAGACAAAAAACCCCTGCTTTATTAAGGGCTCAATATTTACCTTATATTAAGGGCTTTGTTAATCGTAAAAATTCCCTACTAGCTGGCTAGGCTGCTGTTATGCTGCTAGGAGTAAACGTGTATCAGTGACTCCAGACTTGTGCTGGGGTGACAGTTCCAGTGATCTCAGCATGGTCTTGCTTATTTAACTAAACTGTGAACACATCTATTCCAGCTGCATGTCCTGAAAGCAGGTAAGCTGCAGAAGGGTTGCGTTTCTAGGGATAGTGCCTTGCTATGAATATCTTCAATAAGCAAGCCTGCTTTGGCTGGGTTAATAATTCCTGGTAAGTTATGATTGCTTCCCTCAGTGTGAAGAACCCTTGAGGGCTCTTCAGGTACACCTGAAAAATGCTATGCATCCTTCAGATTTAAATTGACATAGCTCCTATGACCCAAGTGCATTTTTATCATTTTATACCAGTCTTGCTTCAGTCTCTGCTATATGAAGTTCTCGTCTAGCAAAAACTATTAAGAGAAATGCTGTGAGACGTCTTGTTCACTTATATCAACTGATGTTCAGAACCATACCAGCTATTTATGCACTTTTATTTGAGGAAATGATAGAAATCACCTTGTGTACATAAAGGATTAATATATGTATGTCTATGTGTACATATTACAAGATATTATAGCCTTACCTATTTAGTTACACAGGTTTTGGATTGAATTCAGTAGAAAGATGAGTATGGAAGGATAAAAGAATAATTGAGCTGAGGATTCATAGAAAAAAATATTTTGGAATTGATTTTAGGTTTGGGCAGTACATGCTTTTTGCATGTTAGTTTTACTTAAGTTCAACACACTACCCTGCTGTGAAGAATGGCCATAGACAACACGGTCTAAGTCCAGCTGTTAGAGTGCCAGGTAAAGTAAGACTCTGGGAAGCATTTCTCATCATATATCACAGAACAAATTGATATCAAGAAAATACTTCGGTGGTTTTGAGCTCACAGTGTTTGGCATGTCTTCTGAGGGGAAAAAAAGTTCAGTTTGCATGCCATTCCCTTTGCCAGTATGTACAAGACTGCAACGTGAAGAACAGAATACTTTAAAAGCTGATACAATAAGACAGCTGCAAAATCCCATAAGAAAAAATCCACAGAGAAGCAGAGAGATGAAAACAGACTGGACATAAGATACCCTGTTCAGGACTGGCAATCCAAACCTTGGCTGCTAAGCCATAATCAACATTAGTCTGCTACCTGATCTTCTTGATTCCTCACATACCCGTGAGAGAGAAATTAAGAAGTGCTGAGAGTTTAGATAGCTGGAGTCGCTCAGATTTGGTTGGGGAAAAAAAGAAGAGGTGATACGGTACTGTAAAATGTTGATTATTTTATAACCAGTCTACCACGTTTCCTCCTGCCAAATCCATGACAATGTTAGGATGCTAAAAAAAACCCAAACAACAAACCCAAAGCATTTTGTCCTTCTTAGTCCTGCACAACCAAGGAGCTGGAGGATATAGTATGATTAATAGCTCACTCTCACAATCAAATCACCACAACTCAGCAAGTTAAGTTGTCAATGTGTGTCACCTGAGCTGTGGCAATTGTTCATGTGTGCGGTTGACACATCAAATGCCAAGCAATGTTATTTAACTCTCTTTCATTGCATCAAATTACTCCCAGTGTGCCATGGGTTAGGATTGCATGTTGGGAAGGATTTGATGCTCTAAATTTAGATCTCTATATTAGAGAGGTCTACGTCTAAGCTAGTTGCCCAAGTTCATGCTGAAGTCAATGGAAAGAAACAGGTGCTTCTGGAGTGCACTTTGTCTAATCTTGGGATAGCTGTTCAAAACAGAGCAGGTGAATCCTGCTCCACTGAGACTAAAAGACATCTACATGATTAGCTCAGATATAATTGTGTAAGGTTAAGTGAGATTGGAGAGCTACCATATCTCAGCTAATGTCTTGATTGTGAATCAGAGCATGAAGATACAGTGGTTCACTTGGTATAATCTTTCACCTATCATAGCAAAGAAAAATTAAGATTCTACTGAATATCAGTAAGATATGTTTTAACCTAGGTATTTTCAGACTTCAGGTGGGATTCTTCTGTTTTCTTAAACTCTCCAAGTAAACAAGCAGGCCATACAGAGAACTCAGCCAAACTGCATCTGTCTGATTTTCTAGTGTTCTTTGCTTTTAGGTACATAGCTATTCCCCCAGCCATTTACATTTTTATCTTCTTCCTTCTAGTCCTGCAGATACTGGATGAGTTTTCATTTTGCAGTACAAACAGACCAGCCACAGCAATCTAGCGAGACTGCGAACTCAAGCAGCACTAAAGGAAAAGTACAGCTCCTCATCTGGTATGATGACTCAGTATTTTCAACAATTTACTGTCAGAGAATAGTTTACTCTGGTTTTCCTTCACACAGTGTTTCTGAAAGCGTACACGAGCCCTGATCCTCCCATGTGGTTTGGCAGTTTTGTTCTTGCAGTGAACTTGCAAAATTAGTAGAGATCTGGTTTTATTGTCCTGTGCTAATCACCTTTGTTCAAGAGTGATTCCTATGGGATATGAAGAACCCCTTCTTCTCTGTTTTGGGGTGGGATTGGAGGGAGCTTTGGGGAAAAAGAGCTTCCCAGAGCTCCTCTTCATGGGTATTTGAAAAGATGTCTGAAAGTATTAACAATGAAATGTAGGGCAGCCCTCAGGTTCCTCTGGATTATATGTGGTGTGCTGAATGCTATCAGATGGACCAGGTAAAGCTGCCTTTAATAATTGCATTCCACTTGCCTAATCTAGCTCAGTCTTTATCTCATTCTCTTTTAATGAGTCATATGGGTCCTACAAATAACTTCTACTGCAATGTTGGTTAAGCAGTTGCCGCTTCGTTCCTATCTCCTGTGAGGCTTTCCAGTTCAGTCGTATACTCTACCTTATGCTGGCATGGGACTGATTATTAAAAAAACCCAAAAAACAGCACTTGGGGAATCATTTTTTCCACATGAATCTGTCTCACAGTGTAGCTGCCGAGGCACTTGCTCCAGCACAGCAGAAAAGAGGGACCAGGGGGACAGCTGCTGAACACTTGAGTACAGCCTTAGGACTAAGGAGAGAAAAGTGTCTTGTTTTCCCCTCTAGCAATGTACAAACACGGTGGGGGGTGGTAATTTATCTTCATTCCTAATATAATCCTGAATTTAAACTTTATTTATGATGCTGACAAGTCACAAAAGCTTTAGCTAAAAGAAACTGCATGAGAGCAATATGTGATGCTCTTCCTTAAACTCTGCATTTTCTGTCTGTGCAGCACTTTTACGGCTTGTCTTTTACAACCTTTGCACCATTTCCTTCATTTATGGTATCTATTAGTTAATCAGTCATAAGAAAACTAAATCTGAGCTCAGCCTCATATGAGACCCAGATTCACCCAGGGAAACCCTGATGAGTGGCTTGCAGCACGCCTTCCTGTGTTCAGAGATAGCCCCCACACCTGTGGGGTGGTTGGTTGCACTGAGGCAGAAGGATGAATGATCACAGCTTAGTTCCCTTTTCTTGGGATCTGCTGCAGCTTTTCTAGCAGCCTCCTGTGTGTGCAGCCAGGCGAAGTCAAGTCTATACTGAAGTGAATAAGATTTCAGTCTTTGACTTCAGCTCTTGTCTTCACCATCAGAACTTGGCTCAAGAGTAGTCCCAGCTACTGGTTGTCTTGTGAAATAATATGACATATCCTGAGTATCTTAACCGTGTTGTGTAAATTACGTGTAAGTGTAGTTCAGACCTTTGTGAAGAGTTCATCAAATTCTGGAACATCAGCAATACGCAATGTACTTGTTAAGTTCACAGAGGATACAGTGGAGGGTGTTCAAAAGCAGCAGCACTCACGATTTCACTGTCTGCTTCTGCCCAGGGAAAATGCTACCACTTCTGCTAGATGTTAGCAAGAGCTGCTTAGGGCCTTAGCCTGTGTTCCCTCGCTTTGTCTGGATGCCTGCAGTGACGCAAGGTAAACATGCAGGGATCTGCCACTCCTGTTTTGCAATGTTTCTCATCTCCTCTGCACTGTGGCAGACAATGGGGTGATGATCTGATGCTCAATGTGTACCAATCGCTTTGCAAGTATTGATGTGTCTTGTCGCGATTAGCACTGGCTTGTTCAAAATGTTACTCTGTCTCATTTTATACATATCATTATGCTGCTTTTAATTGAAAAATAGTACAAATTCTGTTGCAGAATATAGTATCAAAGATGCAGGGTTTGATATCCTGGCTGACTGCTTCCTCTGAGCTGCCTGAGGAGCAAGACGCTACAGCTTGCGATGGCTTTTCTGAGAGCTGGGGGTTTTCTGCTTTAAGTAAAAAGAAATTGTAATTCTTAATTAGTTTCATCATTAAGTTTCATCATTTAACATGAGATGCTCACTAAATAAATGTAGATAAATGTAAAAGAGGCAATTTGCATTCTCTGACACATACCAGAGGTATACTGCCAGTGAGTATTCACCTGCCATATTGTCTTACTTTTTCATGACAGAAATACAGCCCTTCTTATACAGGGCATTTTCATGGTTTAAAAAAAACCAAAAACAAAACAAAAAAAAAAACAGAAAGAAAATAAAGGAGAAGGTATTCAATATGAGAACACTTCCTGTTCTTACAGTCGTTGCTTTTCTACACAAATAATTCTTGCAGTATTGGGATGTAACCTAATTGATTTTTAGAGAGATTTGTTAGCATTACACTCCGGCTTTGCAGATAAGACTTTTAGAAAGTATAGGTTGTTAGTGTAAGAAATGGCTAAAATGACTGTGATAAGCTTGTTTCCATTCTGTCTGAGAGGGTGTTATGTGAGACGCTGGCCTTAAACATTTATGCTTGCACAGATGATTGACTTAAAATCCCAGCACCTGTGATCTCTATAATGTTCAATCTATTTGTGCAGCTGTTCCTCTAAGACTGTTACATGCAGTAATTGATTAGTTCAGCAGTCCTTCAACATCATTGTGCTGTCATGAAAGCTGTTGAATTAATAAGCTGTATTTCAGCAGCATACTTTCTCTTCCTCTCCGTTTGCATGATACGTCTCACATACCAATATTTTGCTGTGGGAGCCCTACTTTCCCCAAATGGCTAGAACACTTAAAAATACTGGTTTTTTTAAAGTTAAGGGGAAAAAACATCTGTCTTCATCCCTTCCTTCCCCAAAGTCAAATAGTCTTTCTATTTCATTTTTATGAAGAATTGATGAAGATAATAGTCTTAAAAAGAGGACCAGGAGGTGGAGACCACAGAGTAAGTCCAGTGGAGAACAAGCAACCAAGATACCTTCTCTTTATTCCTGCTCTGAAGGGAAAATGTCATGTTTGAAACAGTGATGATGACAGAGTTTAACTGTACTTACAGAATTACTATAATGTTATTGTTTCTGAGGGGCTGTTACAGTGCAAAGAAAAAATGCTCTTAATTATTCTTCTCCCATGTTATCTAGTTGTCAGAATACACTTCATTAATTCACCCACACACAGCATGGAAATATTCTCTCCTACAAAACAATGTTTAAGACAGTGCTATTACAGTCTGTTGAGAAATTAAAAAGGAAAATAATGCAGTCCATGGTCACTTCCCAGTCTGATATGCACTATTAAGTCTATTTTTTTAGGCTAATGTTTTTCTAGCACTATCACAGCAAACAATAATCAAGCTGCCTAGAAAGCACTGCACAAGTTAGAGATTTTGCATATATAAAGGATTATATTACTGTGTTTGCACATCCCTAACACTCTTCCTTAGATGGATGTCACATTGGTTCCTGCTTGACAATTCAAGTTCTCCAGAGTAAGAGTTAGGACTAAACCAGTTTTACATCTGACAAATCATATGGAATCTGACAGGGGCACTATAAATATGAGAAAAGCTAAGCCTCATTCTTTCAGGATTTTTCTGCCCATCTTGTTCAGCTCACAGAACTGCTTTGGGCTTATTAAATGCATGCCTGCTTTTTTTTCCCTTTTTCCCTTTTTTTTTTTTTTTTTTCTGGTAATTGCAGACATACATCTCATCATTTATATACTCATCGAGTCATAATCCTGTAAAATGCTGGACATTATGCATGCAGTAGTATTGTCACGCTGAAGATGATCATGCACCCAATATTTTTGTTACATCAATTATTTAGAAAGTCAGATTATTCATATGTTCAGGATGCATACCTAGATAAGGGATTAACCAAGTGATGTTTAGGACATTATCTTGGTTTAGATCAAATTAATAAAATTGCACATGTAGGTGCAGATGCAAAACAAGGTCAGTGTGGTAGGAGGCTGTTTTTTTGTAAATCTGGGTTTAGGTGTTGAAAGATTCAAACTCAAATACAATTCAAATGAAAAAAAAAAAAAAAAAGCAAAAATAACCCCATGAAAATAGATCACTGTGGTGTAATAAGTAAAAATCAGTGTAAGATAACTACAGAGAAGTTTGAATTACTTCAGATTTTTACAGTTTTGTCACTTTAATGAATGCAGAAAAAACACGTGTGTTGATTAGTAGCTAGCGTGTGGTAACATAACTATGTTATGCATGGTGACAGCATTATTCTCCTGTCATGTATGAGACATGAAATTATGCCTGTCAGGATGGGAGGAACATGTAAAACTTATTTAAGCCCTATGTCAAGAGCATCCTGATCATGAATCACACTCATTTTCCATTCACATTGTTGTAAATCAACAGAATACATTCAAGATAATTTACAACTATTCCGGGTTTATACATGGATAATGGTTTTTAAAAAGTGATTGTTTGTGTTAGGAATAGATTTGTGTTATGTTGTGTGCTCTCATATAAGTCTGTTCAAAGTGACAAAGGGTAGTCCAGGGAGACTTGGAAGAGGAGGCCTAATTAAAAGTTTTTGTATTAATTATTTTCTTTCAGTATTGCAAAAGTAGCTTGTTAGGAGCCTAAGACTTGAGTTACATTAATAAATCCCTGTTAAGTTATTGCAGCTATTCTTGCTGGTGAAAACCACTCTAAATTCCTTAATGCAAGATAAGAATAGGATGCTTTAAAACCCAACAAACAGAAGTAAACCTAAACTTGACAGTTTTTAATTTAAATTATTTTTGATACTAGAAGAAAATATCTATTGCTCTTTGTGTCATGAGCAGTCCTGAACATTCAAAAAATAATTCCACAAGCTTTTGAAAATCAGTGTTGCAAAAAGTGAGTGTCATTCCCATTGATTTCTGAGTCTTACGTTACACTTTGGTCACATTGTCAAGTTCTTCTCTGTAGCTGCAAAGACTTGAAAGTTTGAGGGGAGCTGTACCATCACCCCCACCTCCCTTTTCTTTAAGTGAAAACTAGTATTCTCATAAAATCTTGTGAAGGATGAGCTGAGGTCTTGAAGCCATTGAATACCTTGAAGGTCCCCATAAAGTTCTGAGCTGCAAGGAGTGATGATAGATGTCTGGAACTGGCTTTGAAAACAATATGAGAAGATCTGAGAAAAATACAGGTTTATTGGAAACTGTAAGGAAAAAACCCTTCTAAAATTTATGTAACAGAATCTGAGAAATAAAGACCTGGAAGATATCTCATGTTTTGCTGTTTCATTGCCTTGCTCTGAGGTAGGAGAGGTCACATTGCAATGTTTTGTAGCAGGTATTTACCTGACACGCTACTGAAAATCTCCAGCTTAATTTTCATAACCTTTGTAGGCACTCTTGTAGACTGTTGCTGTCCTTGTTATTAAATAGAAAGATGCTCTAAACTTCCATCTAGCCTCTAACCTTTCCCTGCTGTGAAACAAACCAATTATTCTGTTTCATCCTCAACAACTGTGCAGAATAGCTAACCACTGTATCTTTTTAACCATTTTTGATATACATGAAAACTGCTATGTCTACTCTATCACCTTACGCACTTAAAAATTCATCATTTAACATTTGCTCTGGAGTCTTTCAGGCTATGAAATAAGCTAACATATGATTCCCTGGACCCTTTTTATGTTAAGGAAAGGACAGTGCTTACCTTTCACCTGCTTTCTGTGACTTCTCAAGGACAACAATTCAGAAGAGATTCTCTTGGCTTTAGGGTACATTTCAGCATGCCTCACTGACTTTAATACAGTCAATTTATCCATTCTCTATCATGCCCTTTAACCATTCTACCCTTTTCTCTACCTACCTGCTAATATTAATTGCCTTAAGTGGCTAGTCACAAATTTTGTGAATGTTAATGCAAAAGGGCAACTCAGCCTTCTTGTCATCCGTGATGTGTTTGCTGCCTGCTTCTTCAGCGACGGAGCTAGTCAGACTGCCAAAGCGGTCTTGCTCCCTGTGCAGCAGCCCATGGCTTCTGCTCCCCCTCCCTCCAGCTCCGCAGTGGTGCCACTGCCTCACCTCCTGGCCCCAGCACCCACTGGCACTCAGCGCTGCTGCTCAGGGTGCCCCTCATCCGAGCGCATTCTGCCTCCAGGATCTCAGGCGTTCTCTCCCTGTTTGTTACGCTTGAATGAAAAATAGCTGCCCACCTAGTTGTTTCTTCTAATTTAGAATACATAAATAAATAAGTAAATCTGGGGACCTGGGGCATCTGTGTCCTGCAACATTACCATTCCTGTAGCTCTCAAGTTCATTAAAGACTTTCTGTATTAATGTAGTTAAGGGTACCTGCCCTTGAGTGCTTTTGTTGTCTGCTAGAAAAGTGTCAACGTAACAAATTTTGAAAATATAAGATTAGATTTATGTCCTTTCAGCTCCAACATTTTGAAAGACAATCTTGAAGCTAATATAAAAGCTAATACAGGGTTATCCTCCTAGGACAGATATGAAAGCATTAAACAGGTTGTCTTCAAAAAGTAGAGCTTCCAGAGAGATATTGCAAAACCTGGATGATTTTGTCATTACAGAAATTAACATCCTGCTGAGAAAATATAAGTAAATTCCTTGATTTCAGGCTAATGAAGCAAAAGCAACTGCCATGTTTGCATAGTGGTCATAAGGTATCTTCAAGCATTATAATGAAATGGTGGGCATATTTTTTACTTCTATGGAAAAGAAATAAAATGTGTGTCTCAGCTCTTAATTTATGGAGGGGATATGCAATCAGAGCAAACCCTGCCTTTAAGAAGATCTTCTAGTACTGCTCAGAATATGTTTCAGTCACTGGTTTCTGAAGCCTGAAGGAATATTCTTGTGCCTTTGGAGGTAGATTTTCTCCTTTCCTGTCAGAAATAACCCATGCCCAAACATTATACTATTGGTGTAGCTTCAGGTCAAATGCACAAACCTGCTAAGACATAGTAGATTCTTGTTCAGGCTCAGATTTATGTCAGGTCTTCTTTTGACTGGTGTGTGGTAGGGAGATCAACTGAAGAAAAAAGCAGATGTTCTATGGAGATACCAAATCATAACATCAATCACATATTTAGAACAATGGAGGGAGAGCAGAATTTTAAAAATAAACAAAAAATCAAACCAGAAGCCTGGGTGAAGGTGCATGGCAAATTAATGGGTTTTTACCTTTTTTATGGCTGAAGCGTGGCTATGAGGCAGAAGGGAATACAGTAACAGAATGGAATAGAAGGTAGGAAAAAACCCTGTCATTCTTCTTCTCCTGTACTTTGAGAAGATGGTAAATCCCTGTGCACTTCACAGGCATCCCTGCGTGGTGGATTCGCTCCCCTCTTGCACTCAACCCAAACCGGTATATGAGCAGTTGTGATTCATAGGCCTTTTCCTTATTCTGGAGACACTTGCATATATTGGATCTCCTCCTGATGACCTCATTCAGCTGTCTTTCAAGTAGTCAAGCAAATTAACTTAAAATTAATAACTTGCCAAAAGACAATGTTTTATAAATGCTCATTGCCTTTGTGGGACTTATCTGAAATATTAGTCTAAATGATTGCATTTTTTTACCATTCCGTAATATTTTGCTGCTCATAAAATAAGAATCAGTTTAAATGCAGTTCACCATTGTCTGCCCAGAGACATTGAATATCTCTGAAATAAATCCAAATACATCAGCAGCCTGTTAAATAGACATCATACTCCCATCTAGAAATCTTATTAATTTATATGTGTTTAAATGTTTCACATTCTCTTTTGTTGATCAAGCTATTAATTTGTGCATTAATGCAGATAGAAGTGTCAGCACTGCAATATTTACCGAGGAAATTCCAGATATGCTGATTAAGCCAAAGCAAAATGTATGTCCTTCATGACCCTGTTAGATTGTCTCCATTTTTTTTAAGCGAATATATAGCACTTTACACTTGTGGGCATCCTGTCAGAATGAACAGCTAATTGCCTTAACGTTATTATTAACTGAAAGGCTGCAATTTAAAAGCAACAGTTAAAACCTCCCCACTTGAAAGCTTGCTGCACAGGATTGCTTCCTGTGCCTCCTCTTCTCTGCTAGCTCTGTGATCAGTGTATTTTCAGTCAAGTCTCTTTACTGCCAATGGATCTTTGTTTCATCCTCCTTCTTAGGCTGCCTGCTTCCTGAGGCAGGGGTTCTTATTTTAGATCTACAGTATCTAGCAGGGATCTCAGGGTACAACCGTGACAGAGATCATCATGAACAAAACTCTTTAACAGAGTCCTGCTCTTCCTTCGAAGTAGTCTTATTTGTAGCGAGATTATTAACTGCATGACTTGCACTCATTTTCATCAACAGAGTGTTTTCAAATGTATTTGCCTATTTACTATTCATTGTTAACAATAATGGCGTTGCATAGGCATAAAATGGGTTTAATGGAGCAGAGAGCAGGATTTGAAATGTTCATCAGCCTCATTTTAATTTAACCTTGTGGAAGAACCCTATGTGCCATTTCTACATTATAATAGTCAGCGTGTTTTAAAACTGTGCATCAGTGAGTGGTGAGCAGTTGTATTGTGCATCACTTGGGCTTTTTTCCCCTTCTTTCTGGATGATATTCCTCTCCCCTTCTCTCTCCTTTATCATCATTATCATCATCATTATTATCATCATCACCATCATCATTATCATCATCATTTTTTTTTTTAAAATTGATCTCAATCCTTGAGGTTTGCCTTTTTCCATAATTCTCCTCCCCACCCCACTAGAGAGTGGCAGGGGTGTGTGGAGGGGAGTGAGGAGGCGAGAGGCTGTGTGGTACTTAGTTGTTGGCTGGGGTTAAATCATGACACGCTCACAATAATGTATCCCGTCTTTGTCCTCCTTTCTTGGCATACTGTTCCCAGGTGATTTCTGCTCTATTCTTCTCTCATTGCAGATTTTGAGCTGTCATTCCCTGAATCCTTTACTTTCAAATAACTGGTCATGTAACTTTTATGAATGTGTTGATAAGCAGTGTTCTTTGTTGGTAGATACCTGTTTGACATTGGAAATGGAGGTATAGTATCCAAATAAATTTCTGGATAGCCTCATAGACAGCATTTCCTTGCCAGTACATTCTCACCTATGCCTTCAAGACTTGCATATAATTCATAGGTGCAGAAAGGCAGACACTAAAAAACACTTGCACCCATCTATAAAGCACTGAACAGAAAGCGCTTTAAAATAAATTAAACTTCTAGGAAACACTGAGGTGCAAGCAAATGGTAAAGATGTAATTCCAAGGTACGGAGGGAATCATAGGAGAGCACCTAGAGACCACACCCTTCAGCCCTCTGGCTCTTTCTCAAGGAAGGCATTCCAAGAAGACCTGAGGTCTGTTTATATTGTCATTGGCTTAGAGACTGTGAACAAACCAATTCATCATCTTTTGCTTTGCAACTTTGAAATTGTACTTGTCTCTCTTCATAAAGTGCTTAGAATGCCTAGGGAGTAGCGGCTGTGGATAAATCACCTCTCTATGTCCTCTCACCCATGCTTGTCACATAACTTACACGCAGGTTCTAGGAGGAGCTTCTCTTTTCGTTCTTGTGATATGCAAGAGAAGATTAGTGGGCAATACAAATATTTGCCTAAACTATTATTTGTTCCGCGTGATGCATTTTCAGTTGAAAACAGCTTCCTGAGAATTTGTTTTTTGATAAGAATAACAAGGGTCAGAAAGGGCAGGATTGCAGCTACAGTCTTGAAGCATAGCAAGAAAGCCACAACTGGATCCCTATCAGCCTGTGTTTGGTAGTTATGTCCTGCAGTCTACTGCCCTTCCATGGCACGAAAAGTCAAGCAAATATTGTGGTTTGTACCAAAAAAAAAGTAACATTTATTGTAGGAGTCATACATATAGAAATCTGCTGACATTTCATAGCATTGAAAGGACAATATTTTTTTGCTTGCTTTTGGAGCCTGTAATTCCACTAGTTTGAGAAAGATAATGTAAGGTCTAAGGCGACTCTATAAATATCTGAGTTTTGTGGTGCCTTCAAACAGCTCAGTAAGGAGTTCAGAGGGAGCAGTGGCATACAGAAAAGGGATGCCTGACTGAAGAGAAGGACCACACTCATAGGGAAGACATGAGAAATAAGGAGTGTTGTGATCAATCCCATGCACAGTTCAAAGAAGGTATAAAAGGGAAGAAGGCTATCTTGGAGAATCCTTTTCCTAGACAAGTAAAATTTCTGTCTCACTATGGTAAAGGAACAGCATAACTGAGAAAACAATGATGTGTATGGTCTGGTGAGGAATGTTCAGACCTTGCTCAGCGCTGCCTAGCTAGGTAATGTCTGGAGGAAGGGGCTGGTGGAAAACCGTCACCCAGAATGCTTGAGCAGATATGCTCCTCAAAGCTTGTTCCTGTCTCTATTTCTCAAAGTTAAAAGCATGCTTTTTAAAAGTACATTTTTCTGTTCTCCCATACAAACCATGTTACATATAGTAGGTATAGTTACGATCACACTAGACAGAAGGGAAGGATCAAGATTTTTCCTGACAAGGATGATTTCACAGTGCCTGAAAAGAGGGTGACTCTGAAGCAGGGCACAGAAAAAAGGCACAAAAGCAAACTCCAACTGGCAGCAGAATTTCACAGGGGGGGACAACCCCCTGCAGCACTGTGCTGGGGGAGCTGATGAGTTTTCCTTCTTCTTCTAGCAACACTCAGTCTTCAGAGTGCCTGAGAAGGAGCACCCGAGACCTACAACAAGCACACACGGTGTATTGTTATGGACTCTAAGACTCCATTAGCAGAAGTCATACAAAAATTATTATTAGAAATATTACAATAGCTCAGTCCCTCTACCAACAGGGACAGATAAAGCACCAAGCTAGTGTTCCCGAGGTCTTTCCTTTCCATGTGATGTATTTGGGTAAAAACAACGGACAAGAGAAAACCGTTAAGCACACAGAGCGGTAAATTATTTCCTTTGGTCTTCCCTCCTCCTGTAATGGATGGTGAAACCGCTTGGTTTACTGCTCTGCTGTTTGTGACTGAGGGTTGATCCATGCAACAGGAGTAGCTGCATTTCTGTGGCTGTTCCTGCGAAGGGCCCTTCATGACCTTGCTATGTTCCCATGCTGGGGACGAAGGTGTGGAAGAACACAGGCTGTGCCAGTGATCAGCAGTCTGATGGCAGAGCCAGTGCTTAGGAACGATATGTGGATACTTAGCCTATGTTTCTGAAGTTGCTAAAATACTGTCTTTTGATAAAAATTAAGCTAGCTACAACTTGGCCATCTTTACCTGTAACAGGAATTGAAAGGAAAAAAAGGTGGTAACTCTAGGAAAACATCTTTTAAATAAAATTCTTTTCTAATTTAATACCTGATAAATGCTGCTAGGGAATAAAGAAAAAATTGATTTTTCTCAGAATTTTTAGTGCAATATTCCTTTTCAGCTGACAGTCACTGTGAAAGTCTACTCAAGGTTAATAGTTTGAAGTTGTGAGGACACATAATAATCTACCAATTAATCTCAGTATCCAACAGCTGTGTGAAAAGCAGTTCATACAGCTAAACAAAACAACAGATTCATTGGCTCTTTAGACATTAATGCAAATAGTTAGCTTAATGGCATCCTTTCAGGCTCATGGGCACCCTATCACCCATGGTTTGCCTGCAGGGCCTACTTCATCAATTTCTTCAGAGATTAAGAGGAAAAGAAGACAGTTGTTATTCAAACACAATTGTTCCCAGCCTGAGCTACTCACTAGCTCTCACAGCATCACAGCCGATTATTTGTATGAGTTCAGTATATTAACCAAAATTGATAGAATTGCATTCATTAATGTTCATTTGCTCTCGTGGCCTGGGGTTGCTCATCCGCTGATGTATTTTAAATCTCTGAAGTACTCCGGGGTCTACCCAGGGAACAACAGAGGTGCTCTGTAAATACAGCCCATCTGCTTCCCTCCATCACCAAATGTATAGGGGGAACCAAATTCCCGGGAGTGGCTGTGGAAAAGCCAGGCAATACAGGGATGTTCCGTAAGATGCAGGTTCATTCTGCAGTGCCACCTAACCTTACTCCAAAATAGAAAAAGAAATATGACTGCACAAACTGGCTCACAAAGGCAGAAGTGGTGGGTGCATTATTCTGTTTGAGATGCTATTAATTTCTCACTGTTGTTTCTGCTTGTTCCATGAAACCAGAAAGACAACCTGGGTTAGTGATCAGCAGGCGCAGTGCTGCTCTTAATCCCGCTGTGGACAGGAAGGGTCTTGTACAAAGGCATTGTTGTTTATACTTTTAGTTTAAAAAAGAAAAAAAACCAAACAACTAGGGGTTTATTGTCCCATTTTAATTTCCCTTGTTTAAATTCTGTGTGATAGTCTAATTCCTCTATATTTTGCTAAATTTTACCGAGAATTGTGTGCAGCTGAAATTGCCATATCCTACTGTGAGTACTACCAGAATTTTTCCGCATGGAGAACATTATGGGAACAGTGTTTGCATTGTTAAAGAAAAGATTATGTTAATAGAAAGGCATGAAGTTGTTTTGTAGATGACCAGAGCAAGATAATTTAATTTTTATGGATGAAGCTTTACTTGGCCTAAATAGTCTTCAGAGGACTGGGAGAACCTTATCAAATGCTGAAAATAAAAGCAAGTTGAGAGGTTAAGATCTAGCGTTAGGTGACAATGGCAATGATTATTTATGTGAACACTTCATGTGTGCACAAAAAAACAGAAGCAAGCAATGTCAAAAAAAAAAAAAAGAAAATCTGTGCAAACCAAGACCCCATGGTTTCTTCCAGGATGCTGCTTTCCTTATCTTTTGAGCTCTGGCCTATTAGCGGTGCTCAAAATTTCTTAGTGATGGCTATGGTGCCTTATAAGAAGTTTCTAACTGGAAACTGGTTTGGAGTATACCATACTGTCTAGTTCACAGCACATCTTGTTCTTAAATTTCAGCACCCACAGGACAAATGATATTTTAAAATACCTGACTGTTCCTGAAGGAAGTTGAGTTCCTATGGCTGTTAGGTTTCTTTGATGTATTAATGTGGCTCTGTTTTAAAGAAATGGCTGGTATGCCAATGTTGATTTCTTGCTCTAGTAAGTAATGAAGCTTGGCTGGAAGAAAGGAAACACAATTCTAGTGAACAAAATCTGCTATAGTGAAATTAAGCCTGGGTCTGCATTGCTTCATGGCAGTTAAACAAAAAGTGCTTTCTTAGCACTGATTCAAAGTCTAAAACCCCTTGGTCCCTGACGTAAGGAGAGGACTTTCTGCCACTTTAGTGTCAGGAAAAATATTGCCAAAGTCAAACCACCAGTGGCCTCCACTTTGTAATCATTTTATGTGTGATGCAACAGAAACACCACCTTAATTTGCAGTTGTGTTCTTCAGTAGCTTGACATTTCCTTGAACAAAAACTCTGTTTCTTCAGATAAACAGGTTTTCCCTTCAGATAAACATGGAACCCATTTCTTTAAAGGTATTGTAAACACATCCTTGTTTACAATGGAACAATTCAGAGAACAGGCTTGTATCTGAGACTGGGGAAAACACACCCAAGCATGTATCCAACAAATCAATCAGGAAATGTTTGCATGTCTCTATTTCTAATCCAGTTGATTTTGTATTCGCAGTAGAAGAGCTGACTTGCTCTGAGGTGTTTTTTGTGTCCTTACGAAACCTTGCTTTACCAGTCTCCCTGTGCCCCTGCCCTTTATGATCAGAATAATTTCTGTTCCTAGGATTTGTGCCAAGAAAACTAAACAGACTATTGGAAATCCGGATGGCATCAGTGTGTGGAATGTCTCCAGATCAGCTTTAATGATTTGTATGTTGCATGCTATAATTCGGTTATGAGAATAATACCAATTTTTAAATGTTAATGAAGCAAACAGCAAAACCTTGGGTGATTCCTCCCCCCTACCCCTTACAGCCCCCCCATCCCACCCCCATTCATTTTTAGCCAGTTCTTCTCAGATCTGTGGAACAGTTGCTTTGAGCCTTAATATTTCGATTCAGCTTCTTCAATTATTCATAATACAATAACCCTGCAAGGGCTAAAACAATGGGATTCCCCCTGTTTGTGGAAAACAAATCTTCCAGCTATATTTAATATTTAAAGCTATCTCAAGCTATTACTTAGTGGAACTGGCAGTGGGAAATCACCATTCAGACACCTACACAGATCAATAAAATATCAGAAACAGAATGTATACGCACTGGTCATTATCAGTTGCTCTTTATGAAGCTATAAATTGTCTCGGCCTTTCAGGAGGTAGTTGTTGCCAGCAGAGCTGAGTCACATCATCCATGCATTAGGAAAAATGGGGTGGCTACTTTATTTAGCTGCATTAGAAATCGTTCTTTGTAGCAAGGCTTTAAGTCAAAAGGATCTCACTGAAATATCATAGATGGCTTGTTTTTTAAAGATGCATGCCATAATTTTAAGAGAATAACATGAAGTGTGTATCACAAAAAATATATAGGGGTAAGACAGCTGACAGCAATTGCTGCTGCCAGAAGCACTCCTCCTGTTGGACTCCAGAGCCATGATGCTTTCTTTGCTTGTTTGTGCAGAGCCTCTATCCTCTTCAGCTTCTGTTCTACATGTGAAAACTATACTTGTACATGCATTATATAATCCTTGTTGGTATAAAATCTCTGTCAAAGCTGTTAAAACTCTTCTCACTAATCTTGCCTTCTTTTGAGAAGTCAGGTGTAAGTAACATTTACAGCATTGCTAACTGCGATTACAGTGCTGAAAGAAAAAGGAAATTCTTAACAATGAACATCGTTTAAGAAACGCTGCATTATCCCTAAACATATTTTTACCTTCACTTTTGGATAGCATCTGCCTAATGCTTTATCCAAGTCCAATAAAGGAAAAAATAGGATATTAAGGTGGAAAGGGCAAGGCAAGCAACAGGATAACTGCTCAAGAGAAGAGGAAGGAAGGACTGAATGAAACAGCCATTCATCAGGAGGAGTAAGGATTGACAGGGTCAGAGCTTCAGAAAACTATTTTTACGTCCTGGACCTAAAGGTATAGCACAAAGGCAGATTCTGCTGGCTCAGGAGAAGAGTTGTCCCTTTGTTACCTGGTGTCTCAACAGGGATCCCGTGTGCTGTGTTAACTGTTCTGTATTGCTGAGGTCTCGCAGACAGATTGCCACCATAGCCTGTGTAATGAGCCAAAGAGGATCCAGGCTCTAGCGAGCTCTGAAAGCATTAACTGGTTGCTTACATTAACAATATATTTGTTGTCTGTAGTGGAATTGGTGTGGGGAGGTGTGAGAGGGGGTGGGTTTTACTGTTCTGTAAGACTGAAAAGAACCAAACCCAGATGTATTGATCCATGATGACATAAAAAAAAAAAATAATCTAAAAAATGGGAATTAATGGAATTCTGTTGTTCAGCTAAAGTAAAATAGAATTACAAACCTTTCTTCCCTTTGTTGTAAAATAGCTTTTAGAATCTTTTAGTCAGTCTCTAAGTTATGACATTATACTTTAAGATAAAGACAGAAGCAACATATGAAAGCATGAGTCTTGCAGGCTGGTCCCCTAAAAGACTCCCAGAATAACTGGAGATCCTAAATTAATTGGACATCCATCAAATCCCTGTACCGGGCTCCAGATATTATTTCCTACACAGTGATAACAGTGAACTTGGGTTTGGTTTTGCTGTAAATGGTCGCAGAAAAGAACCACTTTGGTGCCATAACTGGTCGGTGGTCTATCAAAGCATGTCTGGTGGAGATAACAGTTAATTGTCAGCCCCAGACCTACTTGAGAATTCAATCCTCTCATCTCTGTCATCATGGAGGGCAAGCATGGGAATAAGAAATGTAAAGAATAGGGAACACATGGAACACACTCTCTGACAATTTTTAATTTAACAAGTGACAATGAAAGCAAGTTCTGTCTTTGCTGCCAGGGGAGGGATTGTGTGGCAAGAGTAGAGCCTCTTTGAAGTAAAGGTGAATGTCTGAAGTCAGCAGCAGCGCAGGCCAGCTTTAAATCTCTCTTTGCTGGGCTGTAAATCCTAGTTCTCCTCCAAACTGTGTTGAACAGTGTTACAGAAATAGCTTTTTTCAGACAGGTGTGGGTTTTTCTTCAGGCATGAAAGCTGTAAAATTCAAAAGGCCAAAAGAAAGCTATTTGAACTCCTCATCTAGCAAGTGTATTAAAGCCTGTGATATTGGCAAAGTGCTGCTAACTCTCCTCATTTCCAAATCAACAGGGTAAGCTGAAAAACTGCTCCATAAAATAAAATCAATATAAGGAAAAAAAAGAATTATTTCCTGAAATTTGGCAATACCTTTTGACGCTGTTTGCCAGTAGTCAAGCAACGCTTTCTTTTATACAGCAAATTAAAAAATGCTATAGACCTTTATCTTTCAAAATCCTCAGATAACAAATTAACAC
Source organism: Falco punctatus (assembly GCF_963210335.1). Classification (NCBI taxonomy): domain Eukaryota; kingdom Metazoa; phylum Chordata; class Aves; order Falconiformes; family Falconidae; genus Falco; species Falco punctatus. The sequence goes on along the minus strand of NC_137592.1, from coordinate 21,047,571 downwards.
AGAACTGGTTTGCATGGCAAACAGCTCATACTAGTGTCATCATGCAGGACAGAATCACAGACTGGTCAGGGCTGGAAGGGACCTCTGGAGATCATCTAGTCCAAGCCCCTGCTAAAGCAGGTTCTCCTAGAGCAGGTTGCACAGAATCACATCCAGGCAGGTTTTGAATGTCTCCAGAGAAGGAGAGTCCCCAGCCGCTCTGGGCAGCCTGTCCCAGTGCTCCGTCACCCTCAAGGTAAAGAAGTTTTCCCTGATATCTAGGTGGAGCTTTCTGTGTTGCAGTTTGTGCCTGTTGCCCCTTGTCCTATTGCTGGCACTACTGAAAAGAGCCTGGCCCCGTCCTCTTGACACTCGCCCTTAAGGTGTTTGCAGCCATTGATGAGATCCCCTCTCTCAGCCTTCTCTTCTCCAGGCTAAACAGGCCCAGCGCTCTCAGCCTTTCCTCACCAGGGAGATGCTCCAGCCCATTCATCACCTTCGTAGCCTTCCACTGCACCCTCTCCAGTAGCTCCCTGTCTCTCTTGAACTGGGGAGCCCGGCCCTGCACACAGCACTCCACATGCTGCCTCATCAGAGCAGAGCAGAGGGCAGGATCACCTCCCTCGACCTGCTGCCCACGCTCCTCCCAATGCACCCCAGGATCCCATTGGCCTTCCTGGCCACAGGGCACACTGCCGGCCCACGGGCAACTTGCTGCCCACCAGAACCCCCAGGTCCTTCTCTGCAGAGCTGCCTTCCAGCAGGTCAAGCCCTCGCCTGTACCGGTGCAGGGGCTGTTCCTCGCCAGGTGCAGGACCTTACAGTGCCTTTATTGAACTCCATCAGGTTCCTCTCCGCCCACCTCTCCAGCCTGCCCAGGTCTCTCTGAATGGCAGCGCAGCCTCTGGTGTATCAGCCGCTCCTCCCAGCTCCGTAGCGCCAGCAAACCCGCTGAGGGTACGCTCTGTCCCTCCATCCAGGGCACTGAGGAGCGAGTTGAACAGGACCGGACCCAGCACTGACCCCTGGGGAACAGCACGAGCTACAGGCCCCCACGCAGCCTCTGTGCCGCTGGTCACAGTCCTCTGAGCTCTGCCATTCGGCCACTTCTCAATCCACCTCACCGTCCACTCACCTGACCCACACTGCCTGAGCGCACCCATGAGGGTATCACAGGAGACAGTGGCAAAAGCCCTGCTGAGGTCAGGGTAGACAACATTCACTGCTCTCCCCTGGTCTACCCAGCCAGCTGTTCCATCATAGAAGGCTGTCAGATTGGTCAGGCATGATTTCCCCTTGGTGAATCCATGTTGACTACTCCTGACAACCTTCTTTTCCTCCATGTGCTTCGAGATGACCTCCAAGATGAGCTGTTCCACCACCTTTCCAGGGATGGAGATGAGGCTGAATGGCCTGTAGCTTTCTGAGTCCTCCTCACCCTTTTTGAAGGCAGGAGTGACATTGGCTTTCCTCCAGTCCTCAGGCATCACTCCTGTTCTCCATGACCGTTCAAAGACGATGGAGAGTGGCTTGGCAATAACATCTGCCAGCTCCTTCAGCACTCACAGGTGTATCCCATCGGGGCCCGTGGATTTGTGGGTGTTAAGTCTGCTAAAGTGATCTCTAACACGATCTTCCTCCACCAGGGGAAAGCCTTCCTTTCTCCAGACTTCCTCTCTTGCCTCCAGGGTTTGGGAAACCAGAGGGGTGGCCTTGGCAGTGAGGACTGAAGCAAAGAAGACATTCAGTAACTCTGCCTTCTCAATCTAAGAATCTAAACAAAAGGACTTGGAAAAGATTATGATAATCTACTGGAGAATAAGAACAAGGGCAGAAAAATCTAAAGATGTTTTTTCCATCTAATTCAGGTGGGGCTAGTAATTTGTACCGATCACCTAGTACTAGCAACCATCCTAACAGCACACTACAGGAGTTCTTTCATTGTAAACCACTTGCTGCCTTGTGGAATTCAGAAATCAGGGTTAAGACAGAACAGGATGATATACCTTATCCCCAACATTTGCCAAAAAACCATAAAGACCAACTGGAGAAGCCTTATCTTTCAGGAGAAGTTGCTGTGACTGATCGCTGGTGTCAAAGAAGACTGGCACTCTCACTCACAAATATCAATACTTCAGCTGTCATTAACTCTTGCTAGTATTGTTAAATGGAGTTCTGCAAACAGATGAAAAGGGACGACAGCTGCATCAAAGATGATATAATGTTCAGGAAATTCTGAACTAGACAATTAACAAGAGAAAAGAAAGCTATGTAATCCTAGATCAAAAGTAACAAATTGAGACCTCTAGATATAATTAGCTAAGTTGTGTTGGGATTTCTTTAACTGCTATGGCATCTTATATCATCAGAAAATTGCCTCCTTTTGACTCCTTTTAATATGCTTTCTCTTCTCTAGACTTGCTAATTAACAGCAAAAATGCAAGAAGTGGAGGATGAAGGCTGTTTTGCATTCAGTAACAGAAAAGTAAGTAAAATTGTCATGTACTCATTCAGCGACATAGATACACTTCTGTTTTAAATACCAGTTTAACTTCTGGACAAGGTCTTGCTGTTTCTTTCTTGGATGTGACATTATATTTGCTTATAATATATTATCACAGGTTTTACACATGGTTTTCTTTGCTCATCATCCAGAAGTCTACATAGATTTCAAAGAGATCATGGTCGTTGTATAACTCTGCTCTTTCATGCTCTTCCTTATAGAAAACATGTCTTTAATGCTAGCAGTTGTAGATGAAACCTTGGAGACACAGTTTAAGCATATGCAGCCTTGTCACATGCCACTGCAGGCAGACTTCAGATGGGCAGCAGTACCCACAGCTGAGATCACCTTGTATGGACCTTGGAGAGGTTGCTTGGGATTTTTTAGGCGAGTATGAAAGCTTCATTTATATAGTATAAGTCAGTGAATAGAGGAGCCTTGCCAGGTTTCTTGGCTGTGAACAAACCTGAGCACCACCACCACAACCACTCTAACTTTCCATGTTCCCAGGCAGAAGAGAGATAGACTTTGCCTGCTTTAGACTTTTCCTAGCTGAAGTCTTGCCTCAGGGAAAGCTGTAAAGGGGGCTACCTGCTACCTAATTGCCACACATTCCTGGCAGTGGCGAGGCACCCAGCCCTGCCTCTTTGAATGGAGATTCCCTTTCATGATTCCTAAGTACAGCTGGAGCTCAGCCTCTCTGCGTGCTTTCCTACAGCAGAGTCTTTCAATCAGTACCTCTCCTTCCATTGCCTAGGAATAAGAAAGTCGTGGTGTGAAATATTCAGAGTTTACTTCCGCTATCTGTGGACACAATATGACTTAGTTTGGCATGATAAACAGGATCTGCCCTACGGTTTGAGTGTTCACATGGGTGTTCGTAGGAAGGCATTACTAAGCGTACCAGTCGCTTACCAGCTGAACCAGAAGGCTAGGGAGTTAATTTGGGTGCTTTACTCATGTTAACAGTGCTTCCAAGGAGATTCCAGATAGCGTTTCCTACAATGAGGATTATATTGATGATATTGATGAAACAAATTACTGGGTTTCCAGGAATCTCCAACTGTACTCAAAATGTCCCTAATTAGTGCAGCCTACAATCATCTTCTGAAATCGCAAATGTATCATCCCATAATAAGTATCTTTCATCATTCTGCATGAACAATTTTAAATAGAAAATGTAATTCCACCTCCACCTTCAACTACCCCTTCTCAGCATAAGCTCTGTGGAGCCAAGAATTTAGGCTACTATACTCTGTTATAGTACTATGGCTTGTTTTATGTACCTTATTCTCTGAATATATTTTTCTGCAACAAATTAGAAATACTGAAGCCTCAAGACTCTGAGCTAGAGCTGTTTTTTAAATTCATAAAAAATTAGAAAGACCCATTAATAAATCCCTTTAGTTTTGTAGCAATCGCAGCATGGACAGTTTCCATGGAAACATTTGCAGGAGCAGGAAGTGTTCATTTTACAATTATATTATAAGAGGTAGTTAAATTTTTGATCAAACACATATTAGAGCATAGAGAATGCCTAGCCAAGTGCCTCACACTGTTAAAAATAGAAGTACTGCAGTATCCATGCAGTGCTGTCTGGAATAACGTGTGGAGAGAGGGGGAATCTGCAGAAAATGAAAGAGCATCTGCAGTTTCCACCAGTGAAAGGCTCCAGTACTTGGTTCCCATATGGCAAGGATGGAGCAATGGCCTGGATTTGGCTCATGCTTGCAGTCTGACCTCAGATGTGCTATTTGGCTCTTTAGCCATCAGGACAAACGTAGGATGTGATGACTGCAGCATTTTACAATTATCAGGTAGATAATGCTATAAATCATCCTGATCCAGATGATCTGCCACTTTAATACAGGTCACGTGGATTTGGCAGTATTGTTTGCAATTCGCTAGCCCTGATATATGTTGTAGTCCAGCCACAAGGAACATCACATAAGATAATTAGGTGCCTGAAAGTTAGTTAATTTAGGCAATTATCCTACAAAGTCTACTCTATAATGCTGCAAGTAGACTGCTGATGGTACCACAGTTATATATTTTCAGTTGAAACCAGGTCCATATGTCCTAAAAGCGCATATACAAGTCCTAGTGAATTTCTGGGGGAGAAAGTGTCAAGCAGCAAGAGAAGCTGTGAGAAGCTGGGCTGAAGGGAAGAGGCTCAGCAATGGGAAAAGACCACTCCAATAAGTGGAAGGACACTATGGATATGCTGCTAAAGAGAAGCACATGTAAAGGCTCTTGGCCCAAGGTGGGAAAGGTCCAGATAGCCAAAAGGACCAAGCATGAGGTTCCTTGAGTTGGGGAAGAAGTAAGCAGAGGATGATCACCCAAGTGTAGAGAGTTTGGCCCAAGCGGTGGGAAGGACTAGTGGAGGTGGTGGCATCCTGCTGACAATATAAGAGCTAAAGGCAAGGTCCTCTTGGAGCAGAAGGGACAAAATCTGGTGACAGATTTACAGAGTTATTGCCAGAAGCATGTGTGTGTACCCACAACAGGTGTCAAGGATGCTTCTGATATTTACCTTTCAAGAAGGAGCCTGCATTCTGATTAGTGTTTGGGCCAATGTGTCCTTGTGACTGTATTTCCTGAGCTAGTTATTCATGAGAAAACAAATCACTTTCTAAACCAATGCTAGGAAGTTGGCATATTTCTGCTTTTTTTTCAAAGTAACATATGAAATATGAAATTACTGTTATTAGATCTGGAATATCTAATTCTTATCTGGAGGTTTTAATGGTCTTCAGATTGCAAGGGATGACTTGCTGATTTTCAGAAATAATGACTCTGACTTGCCACCTTCCAAATCATAAGATTAAAAAAAAAAAATGAAGCAATACAGTTTTTCTTAAAAAGCTGTTTTCTCAGGCTTTATGATCATGTTTTCCTGAAAATATGAACACTAGAATTCCTATTTCTTAAATAAAATTTGAGAATTTGGATATATTGGAGCTTTAAAGAGTGCACTATCATAAGACTCATGATAATCATGGAAGTTTAAGGCACAAAAGTTAAAGTCTGCAACTTAAAAGGATTAGAACTTAAAATCTTTTTCTTGCAGTGCTTTAGGCAACTTAAAGTCAACTTGATCCTCCAGTGGTGCAGATTCTTTGTACATATTTATGTCTCCACAACATGCTGGTCTGAAAGGACATTGGATTGAGTAGTGGTTTATGCACGTTGCTATATATTAGTGAGTCCATGAGCTGGGAAGCGCTGAGGAGAAACCCGTTTAGTTCTGGGGTTAAAGTGAGACTGTGATTATGCTGAGTCCAGGTACTCGGAATACCAGAAATAAGCAGTAATTGTGACTCCAAAGACTCTACCACAGCTTTAATTTCTGTTGTCTTTTTCCACTGTAGCTCTACAATTTTTAGTATCAAATGCAACAGTTTGCCCCAGCAGTAGGGCTTGGCATCACTAACTACTTTGTAAAATGATCCCCCAGCCAGCCTGTGTAAGTGAGATAAAAATCCTGTGAAAAATGTGAGTGGTCATTAGGATCGCATCTCAGAAAGCCATTTTTGTAATGGGACCTGATGAGTGTAAGCTTTGTGGTTTCCTACTGGTTCACTGGACATCAAGTGCAGAGGCTTTAAATCCACATTTATTTGCAAGGAGAAAATTGAATTAACTTACAAAATCACTGCTAATTTTTAGACAAAGTACCCCCTGTCATTGAAACAACTCTAGAAACCAGAGCCTTCTGAAGGTAGAGCTGCAAGCTTCAGGCACAGACCTTTTGCATACATGATGCCATCAGCACGGAAAGATTTCTATGCTCAGTGCAGAGCTGGCTGTAAGGATAGGACCATATTCCATGGTCCTATCTGCTCTGTCAGGCTCCTCAAGCAGCCACGCTCTCCAGGGGGTGGGAAAGCCCCTGCAGGCTAGTCATCCTTCTCCTGTTCCAGGTGCTGCTTCAGAGGAACATTTTTTACTGGGTTAAGCTCTGATTGCTCCAGGGTGGCTCTTCAGAGACATCACTTTCCATGTGGCTGCTTTTTTTTTTTTTTATTTTCCTCTTGATTTTGGAATGGTGGGTGGAAGGGAAATTGAATGGATTGTGACCTTTCCTTAGTCTTTTGCAGCTGTATAGATAACATGCTGAGAGGAAATTGTTTTGTAAATAACTATTCCAGAAAAAGAACATTTGCCTTAACAGCTAGACATTGTGATCCCCTGAGTATATGTATGTTATTACTGCTAGTAACTGTCTGGGGACACTGAGCAAACATTTACTACAGTCTGAAATGAATAAGACAGGGCTTATGGTAAATGAATGCCCAATTTTTCTCATTAAGAGAAAGAAATACTTCAGTAATCAAGAGTCCAGCTTAAGCAATGTGTCATATTGCCACTATGCTGGAAAGGCATGTCAGGGAGGACAGGAAAAGTGCTGGGAAAAACAGGACAAAGTCAAAAGATCAGTTTTTCCATTTTTCCTTGCTCTTTCTGCAGATTGAATGGTGCAGAAAAAGAATTTTCCAGGTGTGTAAGAGAAAAGCAGCATATGAATTTACTGACTGCAGGAGGGGAGAAACATTTGGTTTAATTTGAAAGGGGTAGCAGTGCTGAACCTCCCAGACAGAGGTTGGGGATGAGGAGCCTCTGTGCTGCAGGGTTTCACACCATGCTGCAGTCCCCAGAGCAGGGACTTGCAGAGGTCATGTAGAAGGGCTTCAAATAAACATATAGGCTGCCAGGGAGGAGTCTTTCTACTTGCCTGACAGGTTTTTGGGGTGCATTGATGGGTATGTAAGGTAACTAAGCAAGCCTGAACTTCCCCAGGTGCATTTCCACTTTCCAAGAGATGTTTGATATTTGTCGCAGCTTGCACATTTGATTTACAAATTAGAAGCATCAGATCACTGTCAGATACTCATAAATCATTTGATCAGGTGCTGTGCAATGCATGACAGCCACAGTGTTTCAGCAACATTTTGCTGCACAGGAAGGTTGGTGATTGAGACCAAAACAGATGACTATCCAGTGCACGTACCTAGGTGAAGAGTAAAATGTAAATAATTCCAATGAGAACCTGAAGCTGAAACAGGCCCATTCCTGGAGAGTATGGAATTACATTATATTTAATATTTAATTACCCATTAACACCTCCGGCAGGGTTTGAATATTCAACTGATTTCCATAGCTCGCTTTGAAACCCCTATTGCTAATCATTTTTCATTCTATTTAACATAAGTTATGAGCATAAAATGATGAAATGGGTAGAGTTTTTAAATTATTATTATTGTTATTATTGTTTGCCTAGAATGAAAGCACAAATCTTTCCTAAAGCCTGTTTACATTGTAAAAATACGTTAACTGGCAAAAATTTATAGATATTTTGTAAAAATTATGTTATCTGCAGCAATTGTCTCCTTCCTTGATAGTAAATCTGAACAGTGGCAATTTTGTAAAATAGAAAAATTTATTCTTTAATCTATAGTGTTAAGGACTTTATTTAGCTAAGAAGAGGAAAAATGTATTTGGTGCATGAATAGGATCTTCTGCCTTTGATGAGCTGTTTCTTCTTGATCTAAGATCCCTCTGATATATTTCAAAACTTCTTCAATAAAGGTCCACACTAGCTACTGATGGGCGGGAACATACTGAATGAGCTCCTCCAATCATGTAAAACTTGAAACATTAAACAAGCAGAGGGAAAAACTAAATTTCATGCTACGACCTAATAGAATAACTTTCTGTGAAACCTGTTTAGCACAGTTGCTTTGAATTCAGGGATGAGCACTAGGTCATCAGCCTATTTTCTGTTTCGGAGTTACCTAAGTCGTAAGAATCACTTGAACAAAACAGCAGATTGTGTATTTTAGCATCCACAGCTGCCTTTAATATTCTGATAGTGGCTGAAAATGGAGTTTCTGCACATAATTCCCTGGAGTTTGATACCATGAACAGTAACTGAGTAACAGAATAGGCAGTGTAGGCAGCAGAAAGGCATGTAAAGGGTTACGGGAGGGTTTAAAGATGTCTCTAGTCACATTGCCTGGACAATTTAGTCTGGAAATTTCGTATTTCCTGAAACTCTCTTATGTGGAATTTCTCTTCTGCAGACTGTATTTCACCCATGGTGAAGAGTTTTTAAGATTGGCTGATTTTAATTAGTAACTTACTGTTAAGCAAAACCGTGGTTCTGGCTACCTGGGGCTATGGGAACCTGTGTTTGTGAAGACCTGCTGCTTAAGCCCATAAACAATTATAATTAATTTCTAGTGGTTTCTTATTAGTGGAAGGGAGAAAACTCCTCTAAAATATAACCTACAGAGACATTTCTACATAAGAGCAGATATTTGTGTAATGGAGTCTGCCTGAAAGGTCTTCTTAGGAGAAAGATCTGGTTCTCAGGAGCACTGGTTGATGTCAAGTGCTTCTCACAAGCGTCCATGGAAGGGCTGCTCCCCTCCGTGGTTATCTTGTGGAAAAGCACAGGACAACCTAAAAGTTCTAATGGAATAGGCCAAGTTTGGTTAAATGAGAGGAGACATTGGAGGTTGCAAGATAACAATTTTGAAGAAATTGTTGGCCTCCTACAATTGTCTGTGATGGATATCTTTAAAAGCCCTCTTTTCATAGAAAGCAAACAAATGACTTATCTGGTGCCAATTTACTGCTCAGTGGGAAGAGCAAGGCTCACAATGAGCATTTAATTGAAGATCAGAAAAGTACAGAGTAGCCCAATAATTCATAGTTGTTAAAACATCTGCCTAGATGAAGTTTTATTTTCCTTCTGTTTGCATTAGTGCCATCTCTCTATATCTATAGCAGATATCACTGTGCAGTTGCTGAAAATCTCTACCTCCATAAAGGGACTGTAGAGGCTGTTTAAGTTCCCCTAGTTATGAAGGGAACATATATAATGTTCCTGTAGTCTAACTTACACCTTTCCCCTGGTTGCTGGAAACCCAGCAGTGAATAATTGGATTCAATCTTGCTGAGCTGCAAGACAATGTTATCACACAGAGCAAAATTATCAAATTATAAAATCAGAGAAGGAAAGGACATGTGGTTGTGTGCATGAGGTTACCCACCAACCTGGCAGGTCCCTCCACCAGGAAAAGGGAGAGGAATGTTAGGAAGAGAACAATCCTCTTGCCATGGCTGTTTGGTCATTATTTCTTGAAAAGGGTGCTGGCTGACCAACTGAACTGAGAGAAGCTGGCAAAAAGGGAACTTAAGAAAGGATGATCCAGGGTCTTCTAGTTGAGGTGGTACTAGATATTGTATACTCATCTGCCAAGCTGATGAGTTCCTCTGCTGTGGTTCTTATGAGTCTGTGGTCCTTTCACAAGTGTCCAAGTCTGCAGGGCAATCTCCAGGAACAGCCTTTCTGAAACAGAAACATTTCCTATGTCTGGCACTGACTGCACAGAAGTTAAATGTGTCTCCTGGACAATGAACTGAACGATAACATGCCAAAACTCTTTCCCATTAGGAAATGTTTAAAGAACCAAGCCCAGAAGATGATGGAGGAAAGAGGGGAGAAAAGCAAAAATTGCAAAGGCAAGTAGAGTTTGAAGAGGAGGGCTGAGATCCAGAAGGTCCTCAGAAGACAGCCAGTTCTGCTGTGCCTTGAGCAGTAAAATTCAGGTGGAAAAATTAGAACAAATTTAGGGAAGGGAGGAGAGGATATGCATGGAAAATGAAAAGAAGGGGCTAGATGGCAATTTTAACAAAATCTGTAAAGAATAAACTAGCAAGGAAAACAGGATGGAAATAAGGAAGAGGATAGACCATGTGGGAGCTGAGTGGGCAGAGAGCTGGGAAGGGACAGGTGGCAGGTGGGTAGCTCTGCCGAGACAACACGTGTGCGTTTACACTAGCCTGCCTCCTCTTAAGGGAATTGAAGGAATTAATCAGATTTCTCTGAGATTTGCAGATCTTGGGTTTTGCTGAAGCTCGCAGATGCCTCCCAGAGATATTATTGAGATACCAGGTTTTCTGAAGCTCTACTTCCCTGGAATCTAGTGCAAAAAAAAGCCATTTGACTTTTTTGTTTTGCTGTCACCTTAGGGTCCTCGTGTCTGGGCTTCATATAACAAATCTGTAATATTAACGATCTGATGACAGCTCAATATACATTATTATACAGAGATTTTATTGTTGTGGCTTAGAAATATTCACATTATTCATAGGTAGCAAGGGCATAGCTGTATTGGGCAAAGAATTTTAAATAAGTGTTGATAAAGTGACATATCCTCATGAATTTTTCTACATCATATTTCAAAGACATTTGTACAACCTCAGGGAGTTATAGTCCTACCAGTAATGTGACATATAATTTTTCTTCTCTATGCAAACAATGTATTCTTGCATTATTTAATCCTGGGATTTCTTTACTAAGGGAATTTAAAATGTGTTTGGAGAATCTTTTATGTACTTGAGGTCAAATATTTAAACCATCATGTACCTCTGTACATCCCTGGACACTCATATTCTAAAGACATCAGACAGATGTTTTTGACCCAGGAAAAAGCAGGATGACTTCATACTGAGGCTATAACTGTGCTTTTATTAGCTTGTCTTCTTTAAAAAAAACAACTTTTTTTTTTTTAAAAAAAGTATCTTGGCAAAAGGAATTAATCTGTAAGTGTGAATACTTTCTACTATTAAAAAAAATCCCAAAACCAGCCAACAAAAAAAAAACACCTGTCAACATAAAACTAATTGTTCTGCATGCACAGTATTTTTTCCTACAAAATCTTTGTAAAGCATGTTTAGCACATTAATGTTGGCTCTGATTTAGATCTCAGCATGGAAATTGTTCAGTGCTCCACTCATTCAAGGAGGAGCATCTTTCTAAGTAATTATGTTATTTCTTTAGGATGCTTTTCATACCTCATATGCATCCAATCTATTGTAGAAATTACTTCATTGTCCCTTGGTTTCCAGTGGTGAATGATTAGAAAATCAGCTCTTATTTAAATCATGGGTAGTAGAAACAGGTCTTTAGCATGGGAAAGACTGATTCGTTCGGCCAGCACAGGGTTAACTTCAACATCACTATTTGACAGTTTAACTGGCTAGTATCCAGCCCCAGGTAATAGCTCACATTTTGTAGGATTGGCATATTTATCTTGTATTATTCACTTATTAATGAAGGCAGGAAACTGGAGTTCTTAAATGTGGTGTTTTAAGCTGAAATGCTTTAAAGTACACAACTGAATATAGCTTTTTTTTGAGATTAGTCAACTATAGTGAATTCCAATAACTACCTTGTAACCTAACTACTTGTTAGGTTACAAGTCTCAGCTAAGCAATGATATACAATAGTCTGAAATGTGAATAAAATAACGTAGATACAGTTTTAGATTCATAACACAAAATATGACCTAAGTCTCTAAAATATGAGAATGTGGGATTAACAAAATATTCATGATTAAAAAAGCTGTAGGAATATTTTGTTATTTTTTCCCTTAGGTCTAAAAAACTTCAGTATTTACTCCAGGCTCTGGGTTCAAATGCAGAAAGAACAGAACCACAGAAAAGGGATGTTAGACCAAATTTTTGTATGCTTTTACAGTTGAGCACTATTAACCAAAACCTGTTCAATGTGTTTAATGTTGTAGTGAAAACATTGTGAATGATTCATTATGTGAAGCTCTATAAAGGGTTAAAAAACACCTTGGCTTAAACTGTGTGTTGTGCTTCAGAGGCTTAGTCAGTCATCCTTTTTCTCCAAGATAAGAGCTGTGATCAGCAAATAACTACTTCCACTGTACTTATTATAGTACCCACACATTTCAGATCGCGTCATTCTTTTTATCAAAGTGGATGTGTTCCTGAAGAGGTAAGAACGAGATAACAGATGTCTGCATCCTGCAGTGTGGAAAATCACTTCAGGCTTCATCGTCATTTCTGCGAAGGCAAATGGTGCAACATCTTCATCTCTGGGAAAGAGAAAATACTACTCTTGCATGCTGAGAAGCTTAAAGGACAAAGGTATCACTCAAGTGTCACGGTGTTTACTAGGATTCATGTCCTCACAAAACACAATAATATGATGGAATATTTTGCAAGTCCTTAAATGTGTTCCTAAAGATTTGAAGCTACTTTCTGCTTCCCATTATTCTTGATGTTGATTGCAGTAAATATTTTATTGATGACTATCTATGCTAAGCACGAGAACCTGTCTCTGACAGAGGAGCACGACCACTAGCACAGCTTCCAGCAGCACTATTGGCTTTCCCCACGCAGGTTGATGCGGTGAGTTTTGGTGGGAACTGCTGTGCCACAAGATGGGAGTGTTTGGCCAGGCACGGGGATCTGGGTGGCCGTGATGAAGTGGCTGCCCTGGCAGGCAGCTGCTCCTCACCCTGCGCAGGCTGGCAGAGAGATGTGAGGAGGGCTGCCTGGTTTTTTGTCTGAGCTATGCAGGTTATTAGCTTCTTGCTTTCACAAAGACCCAATTACAGCAGAAACTGCTTTCAAATAATTAGCACCAAATTTCCTCCTTGTAAGAAAGTAAAGAAGTTTAATCTAAGCAAGAGCCAGCAGCTTGATTTCCTCCCTCCCTGGAAGTCACTGCTGGGCTCAGACAAGATGTTCTTCTCCTCAGACGCTTACTGACCCCAGAACCTTTCCTGCTGTGCTCCATAAGCAATGCTCAACGTTGCCTCCTTCACAGCGGCTTTTGTCTCACCAAATTCAAGTTGAAGATTGCGGGTTTTCTCTTTTTTTTTTTTTTTTTTTTTTTTTCAGCACAAAGATAAAGCTCTTCAAAGTAACCACTGAGGGTGTGATTCTTCCTTTCAACCCACTCACTTGAAGGCCACTGTGGATGCATTTCTAAGAAATACTATGAGTGAGCACCTGCTTCTGCTCAGCCTTCAGATCTTGTGGGGTTGCAGCTGAAGCACACAGGCTTTTAGGTACAGAGGCAGAACGTGACTCTCATTCAAAGGGTGTTCTGACTGGACCAACTTGCAACTCTTTGCACCAGTAACTTTTCCTCTATTTGCTGTACATTGCACTGCAGGTTTTCAGGTTTTCACCTATGAAAAGCGAGTCACCAGATCTGAGGGGAGCAGAGACAGAAAAGTGGAGGATAAGAGAAGTCCCTTACCAACGCTGCAGGCAGGGATGCCTGCTGGTATCTGCAGAGGGTGCAGAGCGCTGAGAGGCTCTGCCGTGAGCTAACGCCGGGATGGGTTAGGAGCCAGGCTGCCCAGATGCCCTCTGCCAGCAGAGGGGAGAGTGAAGCTGCCCCTCTCTGGTTCCTGGGGGACCTGCGGGGGTCAGCTCCCCAGCCTGCCCTTGGCGTCTGCGCGGCGCTGGCTCTGAAGCCCCGCAGGTGGACAGGCAGGCGGCTCTGAAGCCTAGCAGTGCTCACCTAAGTAACAGCCACCTGCATATTCCATCTGTTGTTTCTTTACTCTCACAATAAGGGTTTTTCCTGAATACATCTGCGTGGAGTTTGGAAATAACCTTTAGAAACTAGGAGACCTCTTTCCCTGTGTATTGGCAAAGGGAGGAAGGAGAAGGTGGCTCTCCTTGACCTGCACTCTACTATTCCTCATCTTTTTTTTCCCCATTATCATTATGATGTGTGTTCAGACTATCTCAAGATTAAAATTAGTCCACTTCAGCTTTTCCAGCTAGCTTTAATTATGGATTTAATCAGTGTTTGCAACATATGCAGCCATCAAAGTCTTATTTATATGCATAGAAGCCATTCTGATTCATTACCAAGGCAGACTTGAGGTTATCATCTGTTATAGTCAGACTTAAACTTTTGACACAGGCTATTATTTTACTAAACATTTAAATTATTAAATGAAAGAATAATATGACAACATGACACATAAAGTCCCTAGAAAATTACTTTTTTCCACTTGATACAATTTTAAATAAGCAAATAACTTTTAATCAAATCTTTCATCCCAAAATTTAAGTTCAGCACCTCATCAACAGAGACGTTCATACCACCTGCAGTATTTATACCACACCTAATACATGCTCTTTCTTGTTCAGGTAGGTAAGGTTTAAGACTATCAGGCTCTGAATACCACGATGGCTAATCTGATGTGAAGATATATCATGCCTGAATGTACTTTATTAGCACTATTGCTGAGTACAGGGCTCAGAAATAGGATCAATAATTGGCTAAATAGGGATTCTTAGGAGTATGAATCAGTATGCATCCTGCTGAAACTACTTCTTTCTGACAGCAAGCTTTTAGAAGATGTTTTTACTGTGAAAATGAAAAGCTAAGAGGGGTTGTGTTTAAACAGTTGTGGAAGGAAGCAGGCTTAAGGGAATTGTGAGTTATTTTTCAAAAGAAACTGGTATTATCAAGCTTTTTTTGTTTGTTTTGGTTAGTTTTGTTTTGAGTAGAGATACAATTAGACAGATGGATGTTTCCATGGTTTATGGCAGTCTACTAAATTACTTTTAATATCTTGCAGATAAACAGCAATAACATACGCTTAAAAGTGCCTCAAGGTTAACAAATGCTTAAGAGCTTGTGCCAGTTCAGATGGTTTTATATTGGCCTTCAGAGCAAGGAATGAATTTAAGAGCGTGTCAGCTACCAAGAAATGCAAAATAGACAATTATTTGGTCTGCCAGTATTCTTTGACAGAAACCCTGCAGCTTACAGTGCAAATAATTCCATGAAAAGAAACTGCACAACAAAAGAAAATTAACTCCTTCACAAGGAAGAGTATTTAGTGTTCAGTTCAAACAAAGGCTTCTGCTACTTGTCTACGTCTGTAATGGAGCTGACACTGTTATCATAATGTATGTAAAGCAGCAATGTAGCATATTCAGTGTTTTCTCAATCCTCCAGGCTCTGCTAGACTTTAAAATGGTGGAGTGTCGTGATTGATAATCTGATACAGATGTTCTGGGTTTCGCTTCTCCTGTGATAAGTAGAGTAGTAGAGTTACACTGCTGAAAAAATGTTTAAACAGGCAAACAAAAAAGTGTCAAACTCCTATATCCTTCCATGAAGACAGAGGAGATACAAAGAACTGCTAATATGCTATTGGTACACTACAAATTGAGTGTCATGTTGCAATGTACTGAGCTAAAGAAGTCTATTTAAACCATTTCAATAAGCTTTCTTATCAGAGTAATCCCTTCTTGCCACTACTCATTAAATTCAAGGTCAATTGAAGTCCTGTGGGGGAGTCTTTCACGTATTTTATGTGCTTTGGGAGAAAACCATAACACATAAACAACATCATAGCTTTCTCACAGAGCTAAGAGGTGGCTGAGAGGCCTTAAAATACAGTCATTAACAGATAGAAATACGTAAATAAGAAAATAAGAATTGTACGATGGCTTGGAAATACGTATCATAGTTGATTACTGCCAGCACTATGTGCTACTGCATTGTACAGAGCACTCTGCCAGGAACGTAACAATCTGTTACCTGAACTATAAAATCAGTTTATAGTTTCAGTTAAATTAATTTAAAGCTGTAATCAATCCTGTTAATTGGTCAGCATGGAACATAACAAACAGCAACACCCCTGCAGTTGAGAGTTACAATATTATAGAGGATTTAATTTTAGTGTGGCAGTAAGTACAAAATTATTCACTGACCCTGAAGATAAACTTACAACAATATCGGGTTCCTTATTCAAATAGATCTCTGAAGTGTGTTACTAATTTATCATTTTGATTGTACAGACAATGAAGCATGCAGCACACTCATGTAAATACAGCATAAACTTAGATTTGTCGTTGTTCAAGTAACTTTTTTTTTCATGACTAATATTACAATCATTTGCTTAAGCATGTAATTTTGTACCCTGATGGTACTTCCATTAGTTTATGTAGAAGCAATGTATTTAAACTAAAGAGATTGAATTACTGTAATTTAGTGTAACACAAATTCTGCTGAGATTTTTGTCGAAATTATCTGAGGTACACAAATTATTTAGGAGCCTTAATTTATTTTAAGATCTACTTTGCATATCATGATATAAGCAACATTAGATGCCCAGGTCCAGAATGGGAATAGTGACTCTTTCCACTTATCTGCCTGTTACTGGCAATAACCTTAAAATCTCCAGATGGCTACGAGAGTGGCCCAGTTGCACCCAGCCACGACAGGGCTAAGGAAGTGCTGGCATCCCAACACACGCCTTTCCTGGAGGATGTGCGGAGGAGATCCTCTGGTCCTCTGACACCTTTCTGGCAAGCCTCTCTGGGAAGCATATGACTGTCAGAGAAGTCTGGGAAGCTGCCACCCCGGCATTGGGCAGGTATGAGATGCACAGAGGGCACAGGTTTAGTTGTACAGCTTTATTGCCATAGATACACATACAAAAAAGCTGGACCATAGAGCGCTATTTTAATAAAGGAAGTTTCACGTTATTTCAAGGTTACGTACCTGTTGCTAATGGGAAACATAAAGCTCATACACTTTGTCTTGTAAATGGGAAGGTAAGCTTTAGTCATACTACAGTAAGAAAAAACACCCACACATAAAACCTTCCATGAACTCCGGAGGTTTGGCCTTGTGTCTGGATGATGCTGACAGCTCCAGTTCTGCACCCTGAGCACTTACATCAGTTTTGAATTGACAAGAAAAGGATTAGATTAAAAAAGCAGAGAATTAAAACCAAGCTGCATTAACAGTTGATTGCCTTCACCACGTAAATCAGCTTGGGTTTATTCAGTAACATTTTTGACTGCCTTTTACCATCACTGGTACATTAATTTTGGACGTCATTACTTCCTAGAAAGTAATTATCCTGTCTACCCATTTTCTTGATTCAGTGAACAGATAAAAATCAAAACTGCTAAGAATAAATTTAGGCATCTGATGGAACAAAATGATCAAATATTGTTTTTGTATAAGAGTTTCTAAATGTTGTAGTATTAATTTATAAGCAAACAATCTGTAATAGTTTGACAGGTCTTGTGAAAAGATGTTTGTTTAAGCCATAAGCCATAATTTTGAGTAGACTGTAATTATCCCAAAGGCTGCTGTCTCTGTCATGCTTGCACAGCTACAGGTGTGTACAGCTGTAGAGATATTCGGAATAAAAATATTAATAAAGATCTGTAAGTATAAAGCAAGCCCTTTTTCTATAGAGGAGCATGGACAGGTGAAATGACATGAACATAAATTTTGGCCTCAGATCAGGATATCAAAGGAATATTTCAATGTCTCTACCTATACATATTTCCCAGCATTGCTGTAGTTTGTGCTCTAAGACATACACACAGAAGGATACAACTTGCCTTCTCAGGTGTCCTGTAAATGGGAAGTGTTTGCATGTGAGATAAACACTGTACCTTCCCCACTGGAGTAAAAAAAGTGGATGGAGGTGACTTCTTGAGGTGCTGTGGCACAGCCAAACATTGAACTCATCTCAGTGCTGGCAGAAAAATGTATTCTTTAACTATTTCATGCAATTAATGCTAGGGTATGATGAGCACATGTTCCTGTTATGAGAGATCCTTGTGGGTGAGTGTGTAACCAGGACAGTACCTTACCTTCTGGGAGGAGGGAAGTGTGCAAGGAGGTGTTTTTACCAGTCAGTGTAAAAGAAAAATTATTATAGTAGGATGCAGAAGGGCAACTGGTTGAGACATAGGGAAAAGGCAAAAAAATCGGGGAATGAGAAAGAGTTTGACCATTGATTGCATAGTCCTTAATCACAAAGAGGAGCAGCATTTCTGTTATAGCCTAGGGATGTCTTTATGATGATGGGCTGGGGTTTCTGCCAGTTCCCTTTATTCCTTATCCCTTACAGGAGCCCAAGGTTGGACCGCAGGGAGAAATATAACAGACTTTATGCTCAGGTAGCTTATAAGAAAAAAATATGCCAAAATTTGTAAGAGCATCCCTACATTGTCTCTCACAACCATCTTTAGAGTCTTTGCAAAAAAATCTCTAAAATAAGCATGCAATAGCTTGTGAAACCAGCACTATCCATCACACAAATCTGAATAGAATTCCCCTTTTCTCTTCTGTTTTCTCTCTTTTTCAGAGAAAGACTCAGAAAAACCACAAATGCAGCAGATGGTGGGCATCATCTTCACCACCAGCATCTCACCTGTTTTGCTCCTCCCTAGAAGAAAACCCCAAATTACAAACAGGAGTGACCTGGCTGGCAAGGTGGGAGTACACTTGTCTTAGAAGTGGGTGGTGTGTCTTGTCTTTGGTGACCTGCCTCCTGCTGACCAGAGCTTGTTGAAATCAGCTACTGGATGTTGGCAAGAAGTGAGTAATTCTGTACAGCACAAATACAGGGGAAGTAAAGGGCTCCAGGGGTTGTTCTTCAACACTGATTGTTTGCTGGATGAGGGCGAAAAAGGGGTTTTGTTACTTTAGTCTATGTTTTGCTATCTGGAAATGGCCATTTTCAAAGTAGATTGCAATGAGAAAATTAGGCAAAAGGCAGTCTTTCGCTACTGTTCACAATTAATAATGTGCTGTTTATAAATAATGCAGTATAGGGTATAATAAACAGAATTATGAATAATGTTGTGGAAATTACTGAGCAAAAGAGAGTTTTAAGCCTAGTTTCAAAAAAATCTGACAGACTGTGACGTGGCACTTCTGGGCTTTGGTCTGCCAAACTGAAAGAGTTTTTTTGTCTTTTCTAATGCATTTTTCCAGGAAGTTCATGAACTGGTAAGACACCCTTGTTCTTTCTTATGTACGCTGTGGGAGGAGATGTTTACTTACTTTGGCTTACTCCCTGACATACTGCCTCTTTACATAAATTGTTTTACAAAGAACGGTGATGTGGGCTTGTTCTGCCCATATTGGCATGCTCTGCTACGTCATGGAGTGAGTTTGTCTCACATGGTGGCAAGTATATTCTCACCTCTGCTTAACTGAGAAGAAACGTCTGCTTAAAAAAAAAAATAAATATCCATCTTGAAAAGGAGCAGGACAGATAATTTATAAAAGTGGGCATACGTTGCCATTCCTGTGAGGTGTTTTAAGAAGTTTATTGCAAATATTGGCAATAGTATGACTTTGCTAATGTTGCACTCCAATACAAATTAGAGATGTTAGATATAATTCTAAAGCAAACAGAAATAAAACTGAAGCAGAAGTTTTAGAAATTAGAGTACTAAAGGTAGTATCAATATACTCTGTTACTGTGAGATAAACATTCTCAGTCTCACAATTCACACAGGGATTAGTTCTACAAGCAAATATGTTTTAAAAATTTCCTAGGATCCTCTTTCAGCATTCTGGAGAGATACTTAAACCTTGAAGGACAGTTGTTCCTGATACCTGGGGCTAGACCTCTAGTAGCGGTCCACATTTAATATCTCTGGAATGTGTCTGTCCCCTTTCTAAATGTTGTGGTTTAAAAACAGCCAAAGCCTTAAATATGTCTAAAATTACTACAGGATTAAACTTACTACTGGATACCCGCACTTTATGCAGCCATTTAGGCTGAGGATAAGGTGTAGCAGTGAGTACTCTGGAATTTTGCTTTCAAGACTGTTGTTCATTTCTCTGTTAAGAGTACGAAGATTAACAGCGGTTTGGGGCATAACCACTGTTTGCAAAACAGAGCGTGTTTTCCTCCTAGGCTTGCATGCTGGGGGTTACAGAATGGGTTCTGCTCAAAGGCTGGCTGTGAAATGTCTGTGCTCCTGTTTCTCTGTGATGCTGGCTATGATAAGGCGAAAATTGTGCCTTCCTACCATCTGCAGACCGTGTCCGCATCCTGTTTGAAGTGGGGTGGGAGTGGAGGAAGGACACGGAGCCTGGCTGGCAGCAAACAGGGCAGCCACCTCCTGAGGTCTGAATTCCCACACTAATTTCTTTGAAAGTGTTTTTGGGTGCATTGGCAGGTTGATGTTTTATTTACATTTAGATTAGATTAGAGGATCATGAGTAGAGTAATACACTTCAGTGATTCAATGTCGGGCCTCTCCTTTCAGCTATGAGGATGATTTTCACGGCAAATATGTTGTAGGAGTTTGTACTTTGTATAAGAAGTACAAACTGTTTTGGTTTCCACTAGGTATAGGCAGAGCGCAACTCTCCACATCAGTTTAATGGGTTTTCAAACCGGGCCTCTACTGAGAGTGGAGTAAAAAAATATTTCAAACTAGCATTAAACTTGTTTGAAATTTAAAAATAAAAGAATAATTTAAAAGTGTCTTTAAAAACACTCTTTGGTCATAGCAGCGTTTGGACCACTTCAGATCATAATCAGTAAAAATATATTAATTCATACCAGTGTTAAACTTGACACTTTATTTTCAAAGAGCTTTCTCAGCTACTTCATTCAACCTCTTTTCAAGTTAATAAATGCTAAGCATGCAGCACCTCAACTATAACAACTTACTAAGTGTAACTTCAAAGAAAATCAAATATTTCAGGACCCTGTTCTGATGAAGGTGTTAAAAAAATTTTGAAGTGTGAACTCCATTCAAAAATTTGAATAGACTTTTGAATAAAGAAATATAGTGTATTACCAGGCCTACAGACTGATCGGTATGTTCATAAGCAATTATTTTCCCACACCATTTGATTCTTACTCTACAAATAACCAGAAAAGTATCTCAGTCACTACCTATTAAAGTTATAAGCGAAGATATATAAATAGATATGTGTTTTAAATAGTTAGTTCTCTGGAATAATTTATAATGGAAATCATCAGGCAATCCAGTGACTAATTATCACATAATTTGCTATTTCTAGATTCTATGATACAGCTGTAATTTAGAAGTGATGTCTCAGGGTAATTGACTTTTGATTACATGGTACAGTAATTCTCATAGACATCTTGTTATGTCACATCAAAATATCATGTGGGTATTTGGCACCTTGAAGGGGAGAGCCTGGTGACCACAATGCCCTTCCCAGCTCCTGAGCAGTGTTCTGTGGATCTGAACATATCTGTCCTTTAAAGTCTTCTAAATTTTTGCCAATCTTGAGAATACTATTTCACTTCTGTAATCTTCATCGGGTCTTTTACCAGAAGTCTGTATAGTGTACCCCATTTTGATTTTTTTCTCTATTTTTCTAATTAGCTATTTAAAACACTAACTACCTCTCAACAGACTCTGATCTAGTGATCGCAATTACACGTTTGTATTGGGTGGCCAGATACTTAATAATTTTAAACCTCCTTACAACTTCTGTGGTAACATAACAGCTGTTAAAGTATCTTGCTGTATTTAGGGTTTTTTTTCCTAACTATACAACTGGATATTTAAAAAACTTTCAATAGAGATACTTATTCTGTTTCTGCATTGCTTACTACTGGTAATTTTTATAGTCTTGGAATGTAGTTACATGTTTGAATATTGTTAAAATATTGTGTTAATGAAGGATTTTTATGCACTATCCCAGTGATACTGCTTTCATTTTACTATGTGTGCTTTCCATAGTGATCTAAAATTTTACATTAGAACCGCCAGTTCTAAGGCCACTGTTCATTTCTATCGTATGTGTTACATTGTCCTGTGTTGCATGTCAGTATTTGGTTTACTTTAATGGTTTGGTTTAGTTTAGTTAATGTCAGTGACCAAATATTGGACCTAGAGCGCTCTTCCTTATAAAACTTTTAGTTCTCTTCACCAGAAGAATGACTTCATTTGTACACGGGCAAAGGAGAAATCAAGGTTTTCTTTTATTTCCTACTCTGTTTATCAAACTGGTAACAACTCGGAGACTGTCTAATGTAATGTAAAGCAAATAGTCTTAGCCTCAGGAATACAAGGACACAAACGGATTATTCTGCAGATTGCTCCTCTATCTCATGTGCAAAAGCTGTGCTTCTTACCGTCCAGCAGAAGTAAAGCTTTAAGTGATTGTGAAACAATCCGTGAACGTCAGGTATTTTTCTTTAAGCCAGCTGATACCTGTAAATTTTAGTCCTTGTGAGGTGTCATCCATCTTCATATATATTCCTGTGCCTGCTAGCCTCTGGCAGATGTGTTCCTGTCCTTACTGGGAGCACTCGGCATCCAGGGGGGAGATGCTGAATGCAAGTTGTTGTGGTGGTTGCTGCAGCGGGCATAAGGACATGCTGTTAGAAGTTCCTGCTTACATGTGCACACAGTATAAATCGTAGTCTCCTGCTTAAATTATAATTCTTCTCAATTGCTCTATGAAGTACAACTGTGATAATATCACCATATTCAAGTGATAGGGTTATGCATGATGAGGACTTGTGAAGCAGTTTGCTCTGGTTGTGTGGTGGTGGTGGTTTGTTTTTTTTCTTTGTGCTTCCAAGATAAATATCGGCCATTGAATTTGCAATGTCTTCTTTCTGTGGTATGCAGAATATTTTTTCTGACAGAGCATACATACAGCATCATAAATCAGGGAGAGATGTTAGAGATCTAATCATCATACAGACTTGGCTGTCTCGGGTTCTAAGTGTTAGAATCTCATTGGACAGAGGAAAACTTAGTACCCTTGAGTTACAGAAGGGAAGGTCAAGGTATGCTCATTTCAAACCCCTTCTCATAAAGAAGCCAGACCCACAGATCCCAGATTTTTAACAGTATTTTTGTGTTCCTAGTGAAACTCTACCCTTTACATGACTTTGGCATCCTTTAACATCTGCTGTTGAACTCTACAAATGCCTGAATTCCCTGAACGCAGCACTCCTGCATTGCCTGAAGCAGGAGCTCAAAGTCACCTTCAGGTCCCTGCAGCACCAAAGTGGACTCAAAATAGAGATTGCCCCACTTTCCTTGTAGGTAGGGGTCAAGTCATTTAGCTATACTGTGAGTGCATCTGCCTCTCCTGCTCCTGTGTACCTCTCTCTCTCTCTTTAGGACTGCTGTCAGGCAGTCCTATTAGGACTGTTTCACTTTAGCCCAGTTACTGTTTTATTAGTACAGCTGGAAACTCCGTGGCCAGTGAATGTGACAGCTGCCTGTGGCAGCCGAGCCCAGTAGTCTGGAGATGGTGCTTCTTATGGGCCATGGCTGTCGCATCCTGTCCTGAACTGCTGAGTAGCGTCCGAACCCCATCAACTGCGTGTGCCACGGTACTGGGTGCCCTGGATAACATGCAGTCTCATTTTTTTCATAGGTGGGTTTAGGTCTCTAACTCCAAAAGATGAATTCCAGGGTAGGATCCCAAACTGAGGGAGATGTCTGTCTGAATGGAGAGAAAAGTCTCCCATTGAATGATTACCCTGAAACATTCAATTTCCTTTTCTGCCCACTACAGCCTTATTCATGTCTATGAAAATGATTGTTATACCACTGAAATGTCACCTAATAAGGGTAATGAATGTTACTGAAATTAGATGTGTGTGCCTTCCATGTGCTGTGTCAAACTTGTGCCACCTGATTGTTCAAATTGCTTTTTATGAATGTGGCAGCCAGGCTAGAAAAAGTTTAGGTGGGTGGGTGGGTGGTGTGTGGATTTATGCACAAAATGCGAGTAAATTCATATTCAGTAAATGTGAGTTTACTCAAAAGGAGAGAATTCAAAGTGACAGGTGAAAATGCTTTTATATATTCTTAGGGTCAGTGTTTGGGACTCATTTTCCTGTACCATGACAGTCTTTCTTCCACTAAATAAGGACATGTGGGTTTTTTTAAATAGTAAGTGGCTAGCAGAGCCACTGACTATGTAACCAACAAGTAATTAGAGCTAGGACCTTGAGATAGGGAGTGACTTCTAGAGCTACTCGTGGAATAGCTTAGGGTGAAGTGGACTTAAGGAGATCATCTAGCCCCACCTACTCCTCAAAGCAAGACCAACATGAAAGCTGGATCATAGACTTAAATATACCAATAAGTCATTATTTTCAATGTTTACTATATGTGCTTGTGATGGATATTATATGGCATACACATATACAGCTTAATTTTATATGGCATATTAATAACACAAAATTATGTGAGTATGACTATGAAAGCATCCCATGCTTCAGTCCATTCAAAATCCATTTTTACTCTTCTGCTGGCCTTTCTTCTCCCTCTTTCAGAGGAGAGAGCCCAACCTCTGCACCGCAGCCGGAGGGGGATGAAACTTTCCTGCTGACACTGCCGCAGCCTGAGCAGTCACCCAGAGACAAGCAGTCAAATCCACTCCCCATCTCGGCCAGAGCCCGCGTGGTTTTGGCATCTCTCTAAATTGTTTACAGCACAGTGTCACAGCTTCAAGATTTGTTGCTCCTCAGAGCATGAAGGAACATAAACTTGTAGTCTCACACAAACTGTGGTTGTACTTACAAGACACACACACACACACCCCCCGACTGCTCAAAGGTCTGCCACATTTTGTTTTTTTCTAAAGAGTTATGGGATAAAAATATTAAGAACTGTACTGACAGACGCACTAAGGGAGCAGGATACAGACCAATGGTTTCTGGTGCATGCCTCTTTTTGGGTCATCGAGTCCAGGTGTCCCCTGTAGACAGACCATCACCATTCTGTCACAAGGCTGGCTGTGTGCCTCCCCTGAGCCCGTCCGGCAGAGGCAGGGTAGCTCACAGATGAGCAGAGCAGGCTGCTAATGGATGTGCAGCCGTGCTGTCCTTTGCTTGCTCCTGGTCTGTAGGAGATGCCCCAGAAAGAACCCCCTTGGTTTTAGAAAGGAAATATCCTTCTGCTCAGGGAAGGTTTTCTAACTTCAAGCACCTGTTTTTTAAAGGTGGATATTGCTGTGTTTTGTGACTGCTTCATAGGTGGTTGCTGTTCTCTGTGAGCACTGGCTGTACTGAACACTGTTTAACCCTTCATGGCTCAGAACAAGAAAGCCACATTGAGAGACGGCTCTTTTGAAACCTCTTTTGATTATTTTTTTTTCCATTAACTGCAAATTCTAGACTAGTACTCTTTGGTTATCATGACAATATAACTACGCACAGCTTGTGGGTGATGACAGGGAGGACTGGAAACGAGCAGAACCGATTTGGAGAGCTTCACTGTGGAAAGAAGGGCAGCACTGAAAGTTTTAGCAGCTGCAAGGCCATTGGCACTGCTCCTCCAAACACATTACACAGCTAAGTAGCCTCCTGAGTACTCAGTTCTGCAAAATGATCTGGGTGCTGACCAAAAGAGGGTCTCGGGAAGGTAGAAAACATCTGAATGCCAGCTGAGGTAGTGGTTCTTGTGATGCTTAACTACAGTTGTGTAGCCTCACTTCAGAGTACCACCAGTAGCAGAGGGGTGCTCTAGGTTCTGTTCCATTCTTTTTTTTTTTTTTTTTTTTTTCCTCATGGAGGAAAAGGAAAGAATGATTTATGTCTGACAGTAAAGTCAGTTGTGTAAGGAAAATGCTTCCCTTTGGTTCTTTCATGAAAGACACTCCTATTTTTTGAAGGATGAGAGCGTTCCCTTCACAGCTGCATCTCAGTTTTACAACATGGACTTACAACACATGAATTAAGCAGGTAACACTCCATCAATCCTATCCTTATTTGTAGCACGCAACCATTGTAAAGCTTGTAAAGAGGAATTGAAACAATGAAATGTTGGTTTGGTTTTATTCTGGATGTGGTACACACCAAACGGGATGTGGAATTACCACTTAATTTTTTTGATGAAGAAAGACTCATTCTGGTAAATACTCTCTGCGAATGGTAATGTATTTGCAGAGTGATAAGAGTACATTAGTGTCTGCTACATCAGCTTGACCGGTCATTTTGGCTGGTTACTCAGCTGGCACAAATAACTTGCCTGGCTCCAATGCGGTAATGTCAGCTGTGGTGATGGTGTAGCTCAGTATATGTAAATATATCCACAAATACTTAATTTGAAAGGATTGGGGGAAAGCGGTATAAATTACTCTTCTTCTCATGATACTAGCAAGATATGAGCAATATTGTGCTCCTGTGTTTCTAATTCAGGGTATGAATCTGCTTGTAGTAGTGTAAACCAGGTATAAATTGCTGTTTAAACATAATGATCCCATTTAGTCTTTATCTTGAGCATATGAAGTGGCTGCGCAGGCGCCAGGCCATAAAGGAACATCTGACACTTTTTCATGTTTGTCTGTGGAGTGCCTAATGTGCCGTTAGAGCTACACAAATAATAAGGAAAAATAAAGACCAGAAGGTAAGTGAATCTGAGGTCAAACTGCAAGCACTGCAGATACCTCATCTCAAAGGCAGTGACATTTGGCCATAGAGGAGTAAATAGGGCTTCGAGATGCAATTCAAATACCATTTTTCTGAAAGTCACAGGAAAAGAACTTCTAGAGGATTTTATGATCACTATAAATCAAAAAAAAATCATAATCTCTTTATAGTGACAACAGGCTGGAAAAATAGCTTTTAGTACAGGCATGCATCTTTTGGGTTATTTGCTGGTAAACAGAAGTAGTAGTGAGATTGCAAATGTTATAAAACACAGAAGTGATGAATGCTTCAAAAAAAAACAACAACCCAAACAAACAAACAAAAAACCCCAACCCACTCAAAACTGTGCTGCCCACTATGAAACTAGAGAACAGAGCTCATTTTGAGCAAGCTCAGTTTCACCCGCCTTTCCAGGGAACTGGTTGTTTAATGTGATGCTCTTACTACATGCCTTCTGTTAGGAGAGGAGAACATACCCCAGTATAAATTTGAAGGAATGTTTTTCACATCTCAGCATAACTGTTCCTTGCAGAAGGATAGCTTATGGAAACTGGGAGGATTGCAGATGTAGTGGTGTCTGAAGGGAACATCAGGATCAGGTCAGAGCAAAGTTTCACCTAGACAAATGTCCCCTCTTTGGACCTCTCCCTCCTGCTCCTTTAGCCTGCCACAGCTCTGCAGCCACTCAAACATGCCCTGCTGTGTCCTGGGGAAGGTGTGACCTCTTCCAGCACAGCCCACTGGGACATGCTGCACTGATTAAATTCCTTCTAGCATAATAAAGACTAGAAAACATGCACAGTAAGAGGATATACTGCAGAACTGAAAATAGAAGAGTGTCTGGAAAGTTGTAATTCTTGTGGGACCCCACAGACAGCCTTTCTCCAGCAGTAAAGCTAACTGATAATTAGTACCTCAGGTTGCCTAACTTTTAATCGGTTATTTAGTCAAGTGGTGAGCTTCTGCTTCTTCCAGCTTCATTTTTTTGAGCTTTTGATGAGGAACCAATACCTTTTTAAAAATAAAATGCGATTGCATCAACTTCATTTCCTCTTTCTACATACCTGCTGACATCTGCAGAAAGAGATGTGTCATGACTTTTTATCCAAAAAGCTGTGTTGGCTGCTCTTCAATATACCATTTTTCATATGTCCACAAACTCTGTTCTTATAGTTCAGACCACTTAATACAAATGACCACACTGTGGGGTGGTTTGTTGTTGTTCATTGTTTTTTTGTTTTTTAATTCCATCCTATTTACCATCTGGTCTTGTACCTGGGCATTTTTAAGTAAGAAATCATACACTGCACTTACTATTTAAGCTATTTCATGCGTCAGTTCCTTCTGAGCTCTTGGATAAATATCCTCTGGCCCTGATGAACCTGTTTTATAGCCTTTTCTGAACATCAATTGAATGCAGAATCATTGAGGTATCATCCATTAAAACAAAAAAGAGTGTGTTTGTGTGTGGCAAGGGGGGGAAGCACTTTTCTGATGGGAGAATTTTCTAAACCCTTCTGCACTCACTGTGTATACAAATTCATTTATTTTATCTGCTGTGGCCTTACCTTCTATAAATTATTCTTTTGTGCCCCTGACCATTTATTGTTGTACAGTCTTTCTAACAGACTTTTGGCTTTTGATGGTTTTGTAAAAGGATTTATTATTACGTTTTTATGCCTTTTGTAATCTGTTCCTTAAACTCTTTGGCCTGCCTGGTTGTGTTTTTATATTTAACCTGCCAGAGTTCATTCTCCTCTATTTTCCTTGTTTGAACATGACGTCTACTTTTTAAAGGTCACCTTCTCCCTTCTGAAACCTCATCCAAAACACATGTTACTGATCAAAGCAACGATGCACTAAGTTAAAGGTGAAGCCACTGCCCATCAAAGA
Organism: Falco punctatus; assembly: GCF_963210335.1. Lineage (NCBI taxonomy): Eukaryota > Metazoa > Chordata > Aves > Falconiformes > Falconidae > Falco > Falco punctatus. The sequence continues at coordinate 21,019,173 of NC_137592.1, read as the reverse complement.
AAGTTATGATATTAATGAGACATCCTGACAGGATGGGAGAGCTGTGAGGTGGTCAGTAATGGAGCCTCAACAGGACTTAGAAAGCACTCCAAAACCTCTTTTTTGCCTTTCTGTGTCAGCTTCTGCCTGGAAATGTGAACAAGCTGCTGTTGCTTGTTATTTCCCTGCACAAAATAAAGTAAAAAATGAAGTTTTAAATGACCAGAATTGCATCGAAAAGTCCCCTTTTCTTCAGTTTTTCCTTCTAATGGACTGAAGACCCTCAAAACTGAGTTATTCATTTGGGTTAAAAAGGAAAATATTAAAACTCTGGAGTGATGTTAGCATCGCATTCAGAGAGATGCCATATGTTGCAACTGTAACACAACAGAGTGATGGAATGCTGATTTTGCAATACAATAATGTTGTATCAAGGAGCAAATGAAAATACGGTGTATGTTGTATTATTGTTAATTATGTTAATATTATCATTGCTCAGCCTGCTGAAAAGTTTTAAAGCAGAGCATGTGCATTAAAAAAAGTAGCACAAATAAGTTCAGTTCTGATGACTATACAGAACAATTCCTTTCTTTTTATTCCAAAATCCAGCAAGAATATTTAAAAGTAAAGTAGGGTTTATTTAATGGAACAAAGTTTGGCTCATCTGCACAAAACAAATGGTTTTCTCTCTGCACAAAGTACTTGATATGAAATGACACCTGCACCTACAGTATCTACTCACACTTGACTCCACTTTAGGAATATGTGGAATAACATCAAGACTTTAATTTCAAGTACTTTGAAAACTTGGAAATACATACTCACATGCTTAGTGCAGATGGGACACTGCTTCACTTTTAAAAAAATAAATAAAATCAGAGTAACTGGCAATACCTCTCTACAAGCAGGGTTTAAGAGCTTGGTCTGTTAAAGCCAAGTATTTAAACAAATTATTTCTCTGTGAACACCAATTGGCATAAAAAAATTCCATAGCTGCACTGCATACAGGGGCTTTATTTCCCACTTCTAATTCCCTTCTCTATCATAGCTTCAGGCAGGCCTGTAAAATTCACTTCAGTGTATTGTTAGGTGTGATGGGATTTACATAATTTGAAAATCCCCTTACAATAGCACTTGGGAGATAATTAAGTTAGATGAATTTTTACCAATTGCCTTCATTTATTGTTTGAGAACTAGCACAGGCTTTTTATGGATCACAACTGAAAGTAGATAAAACTGGAATTGCAGCACTGGCGTAAAATGGTAGCTCTGCTGTCCTATAAAATGCTGTACAGTTGCATTAATTGTGCTCTTTTCCACCACTATGAAGCCATTCCTTTATGGCACTGCTCCTCTCAGTCCCTTGTAGTAACATAGGCATGATAGTCTCTCAGTTTTGTTGGTTTTAATACTTTAAAAAGAATTCACGATTTATTGGTTTGGCGGTGAGAGGAACAAAACAATGAAAAATGCCACTGGGCAGCTGGTGGTGCAAAATCATGCTTTTGTTCTTGTTACAGAGATTGTCAGGACCTAGTTCTCCACTAAATATGTGGTGCCAACTCCCCCATCCACGGGGGAGAAGGTGTATCAGTCATCAAGGAGCTGCAGATGCTTGCAGTGTGGGGTGGCGGTACCTCTGCTCTGCAAACCCCATGGTGCATAGCGGTGTTGGGGTTAATACTGCAGGGAATTAGCCTAAGAAAATTCAGTGTGAGATGCTATGGAAGGAGAATGTGACAGTTACTTTACACAAAACTGATCTCACTCCCTCACACTCATAGATTTCACGTGCTGTCAAGGCATAGATCATGTGGTATATGCCAGGACAAGGGATGCTGGCTATGGCATCCTTATCTCTCTTGTTTCTTCTATGATTGGCAGCAATCAACTGAATTTGAATGTGTGCTTTATGTCCCCAGGGTGGTGAGGGTAGTGTCTGGATTTCCTTCATTATTTTTCTTCAGCCCTTGTGTTGGGCAAACTTTCTGCATTTCATGGTTTTATGCCTTACCTGTTCTCCAGGATCTTGTCCCCTAATCATTAGGCTGGCTTATCCTTCCTATCTGGTCATTCAAATTAGTGCTCTGTAGCAATTAATGCATATCACTGTCTCCACACTCACATTTCCATTCATGCTCTTTTTTCATACCAGTTTTGATGTTTCTATGAGAAATCCCTGCCATCTAATGCTAGGCATCACCTGTTTCTCAGAGAATAGGCAGAACTGGAGAAATGTGGGATGACTCAAGTCTTTCCAAAGAAGGGGTACAGAGGTACTAGGGATTAAAAAAAATAATTTAAGTCAGTTAAGTATTTCTACACACTCAAGCAGGAATTATTTGAAGAGCTACTACTCTGAACCTATCTTCTCTATGTTAGTACCAATGGTTTAGCTTTTCTATCAGAAACATGTTAATATTTCTACATGCCTTCTTTCTCTTTTTATAGACATTCAGATCAGGGCTGGGCTCGTTCTTCTGAGACACAGATAGTTTGCTTCTGCATTTTCTCCCCTGTGACTTCATCATCTTTCCAGCCTGTTGTAAAAATGCTGTCTCTTCCCAAATGCTGCTGTTAAATTTACATTCCTTTGAACTCCTGACTTCCTGTCTCTTACGTCATCTCTGACGAGATTGTCTCCCCTGCTTAGACCCTCGTCTCTCCTAACACAATTTGTAAAGTAACACTTTGTAGAAGCACAAGGAAATAATGTGTTGGTTTTTTTTAAAAAAAATAAATTAAATGGCACTTTAAAACATATTTTAAACTACATAGAGCCCAAACCTGCTAGAACTAAACTTTAGAGCTTACTGGCTCCAGCTCAGTTTGCTTTATTTCATAGATCTTACCCAGACGATTTCAGAAGCCGTCAGCTTGAAGCTCCAGTTTGACCTCTCTACTGTTGGCTGGGTTCCCCTAAGATGTAAGTGATGGGTAAAGAATTAATCCAAACTTTACAGAGAAAAAAAATAATCAAGCAATCCAGAACAAAAATCAATAAAACTCTGTACAAAAAGTTCTGTGTGTAGTTCCTGAGGAATTTAGAAGCATTCAGACCCCATAATGACATATTTAATCATCAAGAAAGGTTTAAATGTTTAAAAAAATCAAATACTTCTATCATGCATTCTTCCTTAGCTAAACAATTCTTGTTTTGAGCAAGTCATTGCAAAACACTAAAGTGTGTTACACATTCCCAAGGCAGAGAACTAAAATCATAGCAGTTATACAGGGCAATTTCTCCTAGGATCCTATTTAATTGTTTGATTCTTTAAAGGATAAAGACACAAGACCAGCATGTGTGTGACCATGTGCATTGTTTTGGTGTGTTCTGACCAGAAAACAACCCTGCAAATAACATCTTGGGCCCGAGAATCTTAACCTGGACCTTCCTGTCACTTAATCTGAGCTTTTAAAAATATTTTTGTTTCCCTCCCAACCTTTGACAAGAGAACACACTTGGAATAGAAGGTAGCTGCTATTTTGTTTACTTTATTATACATCAGGCTTATGTGAAAGAATGATTTATACTTCTGTCACCCTTCTTTAAACCTGAAATACAGTTGAGTACATCTTTATATTGCATGCAATTCTTTAATTAGGTTTTTACACTCTATTGCCAAACAGTCATGGAAGATATGAATTATCTTGATTAATGCAATTGCGATAATGGTATACAGATCCTGTCAGTTTTAGTTACACAGCTCAGCTGGGGCATTGACATATGTAGCTTTAGATCCTCAAACAGCCACAGCTTCCCTATAGCCTTGCAAGGTAGGAAAACTCATGATTGTATAGTTACTACAGCTTAACAAAGGTACTCCTACACACTACCTCCTGCACTGGTCATTGGCCATGTGCCCAGTCATGATATTTCTCGGCACAGTTACCAAATATATTGATTTAACCACAGGAAAAGCTTCAGCCCTTGGCTGTGTCAGGCTCAGGCATGGCTGCATAGGAGGCTTCATAAAAGCCACATGGGGCCAATGCTCTAGGCTTCACTAAGCAAAGTATCCTAAACATTTCTACTGCTAAGATGTCAAAACTTTCTGAAAATCACCCGTCGAGCCAGCAGGGGAGTGCAGAAAACTGTCAAATTCCTGTACTCCAGAAGCTGCTAGGTTATGTTGTTCTGGGTTTACAGAATTGCATAAATCTGACAGAAGTTCATACAGCAGCCAGTGGGGTGGCTCTGCTCCCACCCCTCTCTCTAGATCACCAGAAGACAGTTTCCCACTGACTTTCTCATGCAGCAGAAATTCTGTTACAGTCAGATGGCTCTTTTCCCAAACCCAACTAAAAACTAAGGTGACAAAAAGTGGGTTCATCTACCTAAGCCAGCTTAGTAGATGGTATATAAAAGCCACCCTGGCATGAAGAGGAGCAGGGACAAGTACTTGGGGGGTTAAGCAGGCTGGGGTGTGGGGAGTCAGCTCTTTCACTAGGAAAAAAGCTGATTTTAGAGACAAGGAGCACAGCCTTAGAAAATGGTGGTGTTTGTTAATGCTTCAGTGTGGCAGTGCTGTTGAAGTATTCTTTGCTCTTCTGTATATCCTTTCTGAAAAACTTGAAAGCCAAACATTCATGTGTGTAATTGTTGATGAGCGTTCAGATGGCATGAATGTCACAATAATGTTCCAGCCCATTTCACCAGCCACCGGTAAGCCAGTACTTAGGACTCCAGCTTAAAAAAACACAGGCAGAAGTCTGCAATTTCTCAGCTGGCAGGATTTCATTTGGTGCCCTTCAGGTCTTTACACCTTGAGTCCCTGAAGGTGAAGCAAGGATGTCAGTAGTGCCTCCTTGCAGGCACGGTTCGGAAAGTTTCAGCTGCAAGTCAGGGGAACTTGTCTATCACTACCCATGAAACAAAATGCAAACAATTACTCAGTCTCGACAATCAGTTCATTGACGCTCTGAGCAGTAAGGAAGGTGAAGTTTGCCAAGTTACTACAGACTAGTAGACTAGTGACTAGGAATCCAAATATACGGTGGAGAGTCTCAGAAAACACTACCTGAGAAAAAACATTTAAGCATGCTGAAATTTCAAGTAGGCAAGAGAGGTGATTGCAATTAGGGCAGCAGTAGTCTTGTTGCTCTTATTCTATGCTGTTCCCCCGTGCATGACATTTCTCCGCATTTGGTCCTTGATTGTCTTCCCACACAAGGCAGTAAACAAAATAACAACAGGTAAACAAACTCTCTCCGACTTGCAACAACACAGCCTGTCAAGTAATAACACATCCTCTGCAACAGAGCAATGATGGCAGCACAAAACAGCAAGAATGGTACAAAATTTCATAGCAGACCTGTATCTAAATTGTTTAATGTATTTATATAGCCAACAGAAGCAAAGGAGATTATACAGCAACATAAACTTATGCCTTATTTCACTAGCAGAATTGCTGAATCTTAACTCTTCTTGGAACCTGGGAACCTTGGGGTTAAATCTGATTTAAAGCCACTTCTCTGAAGGAGTTCAGCAAGAAGATTTTTGCTTCCAAAATACCCAGCATTCTCAGGATAATTTGGGATACGAAGATCATATTTCTCCCTCAACTATAAAGAAACATCCAAACTGCTCTCTGTAAATTGTTTTTTTAAAAAAGAATCTAAATTCCTTTAGAATCTGGAAACCTAAGATGCTTAGTTTGTCCTCAGTGCTAACAGACCTTAGTGTCACTGAATATTTTTGGGTTACTCCATAAGATGAGAAACAGTAGTTGGAAAGAGTTCTGACGCCTGCCTTTGCTTTCCATTTGCTATCCAGTAGGCTCCAAATGGAAGAGTTTGAGCCACGAGCCCCATGATTGCTATTTCTCTCAGCCTTTTCCCCAGCATTCAGTTCTCCAGGGAAACTATTAGTTAATCATCCTGAGATCTCCTTTTTTGCGAGCCAAGAATCCTCTGAGTGGAAACCTGCACCTGGCTATTCACTTGAATGCTGGGGGAGGGAGAAGCCATTCGCCCACTTAGTTCTGTATCCTGGACACATCTTCTTTTTGTATATTCCCTGTGACAGATGTGACCATCAAAAGGCTGATTTGACTAAGCTGGCTTGCGTCTTCATCCCAGAGTTCTCAATCCACAGCTAAAGCTCCAGCTCTGCCCATCCAAGGCTGTAATACTGAACACTTTTATCTATTTCCCTAGCAATTTGACTAGCCTTCGTTAAAGAATATTCCTTCTTTTATCCTGGCTGATGTTACTGTCTGTAACTTTGAAAAATCTGTTCTCCTAGCAAAACTACCATGTTAACTCCTACTGCACATGAATAAGGGATCCAAATAGTATATAGCAAATAAAGGTATTTTAGAAAATATCATGATGGAGTATACTTGCAAAATATTAGTCCAGATAGTCTATAACTCAGTGACTGAATGCTGCAGTGATATTTCTCCTTGCATCTCAAAAGTTCTCACAAATACCTATCTAATGTTATTCCATCAAATTAACTTGGATATCACAGAGCAGCGGCTGCGTGGCTTCCTTCCCCCGGGATGCTCTTGGAAGCACCCGCCAGATGAGATAGCGAGGCTTGGCTCTGACCTGCTCTGGCGGTTTGCTGAAAAAAATGGCCTTTACAATGCTGGATTGTCTCATTTATTACTTCTAGTGCAAATTCAGGGGTGTTTTGCTCTGTGTTCTGCTCTTTCTAAAATGCTAGTGTTCAAAATAAAAGTTGAGGCAGCACGGATGACAGTGGGAGGCTGTAGTGTGGAACGCTGCCCCCCAGCACTGAGATAGGAGCTGTGTCCATGCTTGGAGAGCCACGGGGCACAAACGCCTCTGGTGGAAAATGTTGCCACATTCAATCTCAACCAAGAAGCACTTCTGTAGATATTACTTTGCAGTTCTTGTTGCTTTCTCTCTTCACTCCCTGCAAAAAAATAAGCTGTCTTGTTCTAGATGATTTCTCTAGTTTGAGGGGAAGGGAAGAGATTTCTTTGATTTATTTGAAGCAAACCACCCAGCATGCCCATGTGTTTAGGTTTCCATCTCACCATGGAGGTGAATTACCAGTCGTCAATCCAGGTGGCTGACAGAAGAGAGTTTTCTGCTTTCGCTTGCATGCACTGCGCGCTCTCCCCATCCCAGAGCAGCTTAACTGCCCAGCAGAGACGTGGTTGATTTAGGGGCACTCCTCCAAAAGTAGGAGAGAATTAGGTTTCCACAGAACAGGGCTCTCAACTGTGATGTTATATTGCTGAAAGCGTCCTCCTTAACAAATGCCAGTGAAATAGCTGGAGCTCCTCTGTGTAGGGGAGGAAAATAACTTATAGCCAATAACGAACAATTGTGATTCCTTTGCTTCTCGGCGCTTCCATTATCCAAATTTACTTGCCAAATAACTGCTATGAATAATGCTTGGTCTGTAGATTTTCCAACAATTTCCAGTAATAAAAACACTCAAATTTTGAGCATTTATTAAATACAGAGGTTGCATGGCATGCACGTTCTCGGGTTACACATAACTTTTAGAAACAGGCTGCCAGTTCAAGGGTTTCTGATTACAAAATTTATCTTGCCCAGCTCTTCTAGAAGCTTTAAAGTAAATGTGTAACATTTGCTCCCTCTCTAGTTTGTCGACAGGAACATTCCCGATTTGTCACTGCCCTTGTGGGCTCTCTAAGGAGTATCGACATTGCTGAGCAAAAAACTTTAAACGTTCTGAATGATTATTCTTAAAAAGTGTTTAACTACATTTGATCATCACACTTAAAATGAAAGACGCTATCAGCAGATGTAAGCTGGTAGATAATTGAACAAGAGGAAAAGAATGCTGAAGTGATAATTAGGTGTTTCACTTGGAGTAGGTAATCAAAATTAACATACGCTAAGCAAAATTAGAGATTCTCGATTCATGATGGTCCATCCCATTGATGCAAATACCCTTGCTTCAGCCCTTTGCCCTCCGGTATTTCCAAGTTCTCCTACAAAGCTGCAGCAGCTGCTGAAGCGGGAGCTAAAGGCAACACTGCCCTGCCATGCAGCTGGAGCCAAGCGGCTGCTGCTGTGCCGGTGGCAGGGGCTGCAGCCCCCATCCCACCAGGCACACGGGGCTGCCAGAGCAGCTCCCAGGTGGCTCTTCTCCCAGCACCTGCCTTTGCTTAAAGTCTTTGAGCAAAAGGTCTTCTCCTTATGTAAAGCTGCATAATATTGAAGTAATTTAAATTACTTTAGGCCACTTGAGGCTTAAAACCCCTAAATGGTAAAGAATTATTGCAAGCACACAATTGTAAGTCAACCTGAAATCTCAAATGCACACCAAACAGAGAACACGTTTTGCCTATAGCCTGTAGTTCTAAAAGAAAATTAAATGGGGTCTGTTCCTACATGGCTGAAGTTCTATGTGATGAGACAGGCTTTTCTTCAGTGTACAGCAAACTCTCCAGTCCGTGTATACTAGTGACTGAAATATCTACCGTATGATAAAATGTGATCTCATATCCTATTTGACTGGCCAAGTTAAATTAGAGACAATTAGGACTAAATTGGCTTCTTCCTGAGATCATAAATGTGCAGATGAAAGCTCTGATTAGAAAGTAGGGAGTGTAGCTTTATTTGATTTTTGGCTTTGAATTGCTAATGTGTTCTTACCTTTGAAGATCAGAATTACTAAACTGACAGCAAAATAATAAAAACATCAAAGTTAAAATGATTTTAAAGATTAAATGGATGAATTAAAGTGAGGAGGTACAGATTTTTTTAAGCAATTGGCAAGAACTATCAGTATTTCAAAATATCTCAATATCAAACCTTTTGTAATTATTCTCTGTGGCATAAAATTCATGAAACAGAAGGAGGTTCCTAAATTTTCAGGTCTTACTCTTGTAACCTGAGGAAGCAAAATAACTTTCCATCTCTAACAGGGATCTCTGTAAATCAATGGGAAATTCCTCCTAATCCCACGTCCCTGAGATGAATTCTATTTTGTCTCAAGGAACACTTTCAGTCTATTTTTTCATCTCTAGACTTCGTGGCTCTAGACTTTCAAGAATTTGTTTAGCAAACAAAAGAGAGACATAACCTTCAGTCTCATTTGGAATACAATTTTGCGCTCGGGGATGGCCTATTAAAATTGTTGCTTTTCTTCTAAGGCAAATTATTCACACGTTGCTAAATATAAAATATGTGTGCATGTATACATATATATGAGACTGTGCCTGGATTCTGTAGCCAGAACACAATGAGAGCTACTACATGTCATCTAACCAGAGACCAGAAAAAGAATGTAATATTTATAAATAAGTCTGGCTCTTCACTGTGGAAAAAGCCTGTCATAGACAAAAAACACTTTAAAAGAGTGTCATAGTGGAGCATTTGAGTTAAATGGCAGCCTTCTGCCTATTGAGCAAGAACGTTGTGTAAGGTGAATACATATCTATATATTCTTTTTTTTTTTTTTTTTTTTTAAAGCGAATTTACTAAAATAGCCCAGCCCCTAGGTCTCCAGGCACTTGGATGAACTGCTGATCTTTCTCAGATTGGTCTGACTTGTCTTGCAAATTTTAAATCTGTCACCTCTGCCCAAGTGAACTGATGAAGAGAGAGAATAAAAAAACTGGGACGGTAGTCTGGCTTCAAATGCCGTTGGCATCTAGATATAGAATGTGCCCTTGTCTGGAGAAGCTAAGAGGTAAATATAATTTATTTTCAAAAAGAAAAATGGTTTAATAGCCCAAGCACTGATTTAACAGGTGAGTAATTAGGAGGCTGTATCAGTGCACTACTTGGAGAGGTGCCACATCTTTAGAAGGCACCAGTTTGGTCCGTGTATTCCTTTATTATGGAGACAGGGCTGAAGGTGGTCAGACTGGTGCCAGTTCTTCTAGAGAGGTTCTTTTTTGTTGCCCAGAGATCTCAGCCTAAGTAGGCTCAAACCACTTACTGAACTTTCTATTTGCATATTATCATCTCACTTGGGTTGAGAACAGTCTCCATTTTTGCCATTGAAATCAGGTCATTGTGAAGAAAAGAATGCACGGTTGGGACTGAAAGCTAGGTTCCTAAACTAGTTATTCTACTTCTAGGTAAATCCTAAAATCCAATATTGTTAAACACAATTGTCCTAGGTCCCCCCTTTAGAAAGTGATCTAGTGTCCTTAATCCCAGTCCTCCTAGCTTTGGGAAAAGTCTTATCTTCTGATAACACAGGTTATGTCTTCATATGGTTTTATCATCTCAGTTTGGTCAAGCTTTCGCGATGCTTTATCTGGGCTGGTTCAGACTGTTTCTGCACGTGGAACCTCTAGATCTGTTATCTCAAGGGGGAGTTTGTTCTGTTTAAGAGTAAGATTTGTGTTACCCATATGACAGACACACATAATCGATGAGTTGTGCTTCTAGGTTGTTATTGACTGCTACTAGATTGTACCTTGATCAAGAGTTTCCCAAAGTATTCAGCCTTCAATCACAACATTTTCTGCTGTGACTGACTGGCTGGCTGGCGAGGAACACCAAAACCTTTATTACTGACCCATATTTTGGCAAGTTGCTTTTCTCAGTCGCAACACATTTATGTTATGTGAGAAATAATTCATGTGTGGAAATAGACAAATGTAATAACCAACTGAAAATATTTGTTCTCCACCCTGATCTTTCTCAAGATCCAGCATCCCCCACCTACTGGGCCTGCAGCATTTGTTCAAGTTTAGAAAGGAGGAATGAGGAATGAAAGGAGAAATCCACAGAATAGCTATGGAGGAGGTCAGTGCGATGTGTGCGTACAGACAGAGCAGTAACGAGGTGCCTTTGAGAGGCTTCAGGATTTTTTCTTTTGAGGTGCAATTTAATGTGTCATGTTACCTGCATAGTAATGAGGGACTCCTAAGGGTTAAACACATGGTCAAGAAAACATTTAAGGAAGACTCAAGTTCTCTTGACATCAGTACAAGACTTAGATTGCTTTATCCCTGAATCAGATAGAAAGTAGAAATATGGGAACGTTAGAGGTCAGTTGATTCCCTTTTTTGACCTCAAACTTACCCATTTGACACCAAAAGCACATGAGGCTGGAGTAATTTTTTTTCTTAAAAATGGACCCCGGATGGTCTTGACTGTCTTGTCTTTGCAGTGCCTTTGAGAAGCACCTACAGAAACAAGGGGTTACTTAAGATGGTTGTTGGCTTTGTTTAGCTCCAGAGAGAGCTCTACTGCAAAAACAATGTGAACACTCCTCTCCCACTGGTCTGTCGCCTGTTGTCTTCTGGGGATGTAAGAAGCTCTGTCTGTGTGTGTATGTGTACATACAGCAGATGTGTATGTAGCCTGCTAGTGTTGAATTGTGTGTATGAATTGCAAATGTGTCTTCTGAGAGTGAGGAAACATGGAAAGAATGAGGTCATTGTGCATAATAAATCCCCCATATGCTTCTCCTCTGCCCTACAACCCACAAGAGAAGCATTTCGGAAAGAGTTACTTTATAATTTACATTCCTATTGTCAAAACTGGGAAATGAAGCACAGATATGGTATGAGGAATGGCTCGCTCATTTTAAGTGGAAGAAAACAAAAACGGAGATATAGCTACCTGGAAAACAAATTTGAGGTTCATGAAATCAACCATATTTAAAGAGACCAGAGGTAAGAAGAAAACTTACATATGGTATATTTTTTTGCTGCACATCTGTGCGATATCACAGGTGCTAAATTAGCCACAGGAGGGCTCTCCTGTTCTTCGCTCGAAGAAAATATATTAGTAGGAACTGGGAAAACTGTAGGGGAAAAAATAATTTTATATTCTCATAACAAGAGCGTTGGGCATACCCATACCTGCGAACCATTGCGCTGGCTCCCAGGACTGACTCTGCTTGCAGGAAAACATAATTTAAACTGTGGTGTTAGCACAGTAACTGCACGCTTCGCTTCTTCATACAAAAATAGTCATTAAAATAACATCACAAGATCAATTAGTTCTTGATCAAGCAGGAAGTGGGGAGGACTCCAAGCCAGAAAAAAATTCTCGTCTAGCTGGGGAGTGAGCACGGGCTGGTGTTTAGTCAGGAGAGAATGGTAATTACAGACGGACATTTGTACCTCTGGCCCCTTGCCCACGCAAGGATTAACCGCACGCTGACATCTGGAGTTATACAGCCTCCCAGGGCTGCGCTGTGGCTGAGCAACCGTCTGTTAGAGGAAGTCTGAGGAAAAAGTCTGCGTGTTGGCAGCTCCTGCAGGATTTCTACTTACAAGAGGCAGAAGGTCCCCAGGGGTGCTGATAGCAACTTACCAAAGTATCTGATTGCCTCGCAGTCCTGCAGTTACTCTTGCAACAGCCTTAGGAAGCGGGTGAGGAATAACAGCCTCATTTAACCAGCGGAGAGCTGAGCAGCCAGATCGAAAGAGGGATTAACGCACTCAAGTCCGGAGTTCTGGTCCCAATCTTTTGCCTGTTCCCTCCCGGCAGCAGCCTGGTCCTGACGCTACCTAAATTCACTGGAGGCCTCCACATTCTGCCTGCAATTCCAGACGTGCTGTAGGCTGTGCAAATATCCCTAGTGGCCTCCACCTGAAAGACTCCGTAAGCCAAACGGGGTGGCACCGCTGACTTCCCAGAGGGATTTTCAGGTCCAAGATCACCCATCCTACTTTGCTGTTAGCATTTTCCCTGTCTCAGTTTTGGCCTCCAGTAGTCTACTGCTTCTCAAACACACAGAAAAGGTACGGGGGATAGCATGTGTCAGAAACTTTTCTAACAAGCAGCTCAGAGGCTCCTAGCTTTGCACTGGGGAGAGTTCAGTGGATACAAACCAAGTTGTGAACTTGACCTTAGGGCAAGAAAAAGGTTTCAGAACTCCTCTGTTTAGCCGTATAGGAATAAATATGTGGATTTCACAAAGAGTAGTTGCACATTTTCTGCTCAAGGTTTGAGTTGGAACAGTTGCGGACTACAGTTTTAATCTTTTGTGGCAGCCCAGTGACTACTAAGAACACTTGCCTGTGCATGTGGGAGAATTTAGTTCACTTCCTTCAGTCTCTCAGCTTTCTTTTCCTACAGAAATACCCTAATGCCAGGGTAAGTTTTGCTCTTGCTGATATTCATTCTTGACATAGCATTTATTCTTGAAACTGTCACTGTGTGGGCAAGACCATAAAATTAATGATTTAAAGATAAGCAAGATGGAATTTGTTTCCCTAGGCAGAGGTTAAAGCAGTCCCTTAGGGTTTGGCTTAAAGTCTCATTTGGCACAGCTTTGTTAAAGGCTTTAAAAAAAAAAAATGAGCAGTTTCTGTCTCAGCTGAATTTGAACAGGAATGATGATCACTTTCCCTAAAGAGTACTCCTAGGCTTTTCCTTGTTAGAAGTCTTGCTGGAAGCTCTTGCTCCCTGCTAGGGAAAGTAGCGCTTGGTTGGATATGACACCTCTGGAGAAGGGAAAAGCTCATACGCAGTGCCATGTTTTGCTGTGTTGGCTGTTGGCTAGCTTCAGGGAGTTTCCAGCTCGGTGGCTTTCTTGTATCCCTATCTTTCAGAGAGTTCTGCCTTCTCTTGTCTTACACAGGAATGCTAGGTGCCCAGCGAAGGATTTAAGTTTCACTTTGAGGCACTACTCAATACAGGTAAACCTGGAAGCTTTTAGGTCATTTACTGGTTCAAGTCATTAACATATGGGTATAGCATTAACACAGTAAAGATAGTGCATCTGGTTTCTAGCCATTTACCTAATCCCTGGTTTGTCCTTCCCACCCATGGTATTCTCCTTCTTCCATGTCTTTACTCTACTAACCAGAATGAGAATTACCTTTCCTGTAAGTCCTTTATGTTGCAGTACACTTCAACAATTTAATTCCCCAAAGATCAGAATCTCTAGCACTGTTGTCTTTTTTTAAAATGCCTTTTCCCAGAAAAGGAACTCATTTATTCTTAAGAAGCTAGTTTGTTAAATGCAGAACACCCCATTGGTTTCCAAATATTGGTGAAGAACTTTTTCTTCTGGTAATCTTGCCATCAGAAAATGTCTGGATCAAAAAGATGCAAACTCTATATCTTTCCATTCACCCTCCTTGTCAGGTAGCATAATTTTCACTTGCCACTCAGAGGTGGATTAGTGACTCTCCTTCCTTCCTTGTCAGCGCTTGTATGTTTGAAGCATCAGCACTCCAAAGTGCTTGCTTTCCACAAATGTTTCCTTGCATTAGACAAAGCTTTAAACCACTTTTCTTCTCTAACTTTTCAGTTTCTGGTTTGCTTTAATGAGACTTCCTATTTTATTTATTATTGAACCAATATGCAACTCCAGTTCTGTACCTTTACCAACACATTAATTTTTAGCTTGTCTTTCATGATGTTATTTTCCTACCTCCTAGTTGTTCAGCTGAGGTTCATCTGCTCCAGCAGTACCAAAGTAACCAGGCTTGGGCAATGTGAGAATAATAATGGAGACTATGAAAACAGGAAGGGGAAGGAGAAAACAGAAATGTTCCCTGTCTTATTTGAAAAGATATATATTATGTTCCCTTTGCTGCTGCTGCTCTAACTTCATGACCTAAGCAACACCATTTGCTCCTAAGTTTTCCTCTGGTGCAGTTTTAGGCGGCTGAATCACAGTAGTCATTGCCACTGCCATACTCCTCTCTGTCAATTCATGCATTTAGTGTTTCTGGCCACAGTCTTCTCTAAAATGACCTAATTACAAGTTTTAATTATGTGAGGAGGTTTGTGGATCTAAGTTATGAAGAATGGTTATTTTCTAATGTTTCATTCACTGGAGTCTGATTTTGACATTTAAGCTGGTTTTAAGAGTACTGCAATAAAAGCACCTGAATATCTTGCTTAGTTTCACATAGTCTGCTGCTTCTGTTCTTAGTGCTGTGTGATGTTCTAGCTGTCTGGATAGACCTGAGGTCCAAGAAACTGGAAGCCATTTGGTACTTAGCTCACCTGCTGTTTGTGGTATGCTGCACAAGCATTTATTTCCTTCTACATCAGCCGTTTACGCACAAAACTGTAGAAAAATAAAGCTGAAAAAAAGCTTGGCAAGTTATAAAGTCTATTTCTCTCCCACAACATTCCTGGCTGTTTCTTAAAGACTGCCGATCATGGAGATCCTGATCCTGTCAAAGCCATTTATTCCAGTTCTTTAGTATTCTTAGCATTAAAAGGTCTTGCAGAAGTTCAGTTAGCTCTTGTTTCACCTCAGGTCAATAACTTCTTGTCCCCACTGCTATAAATATGGAGACAGGGATGCCCCATTCCTTTTTGAAGACTGTTAGCATAGTCCTCCTCAGTCTTTTCTTTAGGAGAAATGATCCCACTTCTTTCTTAGGTCATGTTTTCTCATCGTCCTTGGGATATTTACCCCATCCACATACTCCACCCTTGGCTGCAAGGGGCGTTACTGTTCCTGAAACAGGACACAGCAGTGGGAATACTCTTTTGGGTTAATACTCCCAGGTCTTTTCCTTGAAAACCTGATCACGTTGACCTGAATGCAGACTCGTGTTCAGCTTGTGATCCAGTGTCATCCACAGCAGACCTAAGCCTAGCTAGTTGTTTTGCGACTGACCAACTGCTTAGATCCATTTGGGGGTGAAAGGTTGCATTCATCCCAGATTTTCATTGTTATTTTGAATTATGATTTTGTCTTACAGCATCCTCTTAGTCCTTCCTGGCTTTTTCATCTACAGGTTTGTTACCCAGTTTGTATCTATTTCTTACTATTGGCCATACAGGGAAACCAGCTCAGCCATAGCTGTCCAAATTGGAGATTCCTAAAGTCAGATAAGGTAACTCTCACCTGAAAGATGGATTTAATTTTTTTAACCCACATAGGAGTAACTGAGAGCATAGTTATTACTGACCAAGTCAATGTAACAAATATATGCATAACCATCCCCTCCAAAAAACAATCAGGTAAAAAAGCAACATGTCAAAGCCAGATGATCTGCTACTTTCTGTCAAGTGGAGGCAAACGCTTGGGTAGATCTGAGAAGATGCACTTTGTTTCTTTATGTAAGAGCCAGCAGTCTTGCAAAGGGCTAGGAGGAGGGGGGTGGAGTGAGTAGATGTTACAAACCATTATGCAGACCATAAAGACTGCCAAGGGGGGACTTTCAGGTCCCTCAGCAATAGCAGTGCAACAGCCGCTACTCCCAGGTTCTCGTAGGTGCGCTGGTAGTACTGCATCAGATACTTCAGCCTGCACTGGTTCAGTGAAGAAGTAACCTCTTCTCCCTCTGTTTCATTTTTCCAAACACAACATGAAGTCTCAGATTTCTGGCATAATGGACCTCATAAATTATTTATAACTAGTGCATTTGAATTCAGAACCAGCTGTAGAAATAAATGTCTAGTGCTTCAGAGGCAGTTTTACTTGTAGCAAATGTAGATTAAATATGCATTTTGCCAGTTTATCACCTCTCGAAAAACATCAGGAAAAAAGTGATAAATGAAATTATTAAGATACACGCATGATATCAAAGCGCCTGAGGTCTGATTACTTGTAACGGTGTATAAGTAATGAAAAGGATGGGTACCAAAATGAAGATTCTCACTATGCCTCTGTTTATAAATGGTGATTTTGAATCTTATATTCACATGGGCATTTGTAAAGGTGATACCTTGAGTAATTTGGAAGGAAAGAAATAACCTACAAACTTCCTGTCTTCAAGCTGAGCCTGACATTCTTTTGACTCTATCAGTCCCTTAAAAGGGGAGGAGTAAGGAATAAGCTCAAGAAAAATAGTAAAAATATATTTCTCTGTCTATTTAAATTCACTACTGTTCTGCCAAGATCAGCAAGCAGCGTGCCAGACCGGGAACAAGCGAGCCATGGTGCTGCAGAAACTTTAAATTGTCCTAAAATCACCAAGGGCATCAAAATAGGCCCTGGGGAAACTCCTTGCATAAAAGAACGTTTATTTTTCTTTCTTTCTTTCTTTCTTTCTTTTTTATTTCAGACTGTGGCAAAGTGGGTATGTTAGTGGGGAGAGCACAGGGGAGAAGGGAACAATAGGGACTGTGAGGTATTGTTTCAGGCGTTGAAGCTGTGTAGAGCTATGAGAAGCGAAGTGTGATGCAGACTGCTGAAATAGTTCTAGATGGTGCCTGGAAAATACTGTATATGTTCTGTTTATCATTATTGAAATGTAGCTTTATGGGTTTTCTGAGTCTTCAGAGAAAAAGATTCAGGAACAAAACTGACAGTTTTGGCTCTTTGTTTCACATAAACAACGGCAAGGCACTGTTTGCGCCATATTTTCTTGAAGAGGACTTATTGCAGGACATTTTTTAATTCTACTGGGATATGGTTGTTTACAAAAATTAAAAATAAAAAATACTGCTGTCAAAGCACTACCCATTATTTAAAGCTGCATACCCATTTCTGTTCTGTTCCAGTCAGATTCCCAGTTCATCCATCTTTGGGCACAACATTAACGGTTGGTGCCAACCTTGAAGGTTTCCAGGGAAAAATGGTGTATTTGAAACAACCCTGGAAAAGAGCAAAAATACTCCAAGAGAGAGAAATGATCTGACAGTTAGAAGGAGAAGCACAAAAAGGTGAATTTCAGGGCAGCTCTAGTCTTTGCATTTGAAGTCTTGCATGGATGAGGAAGTATACAGTGCACCCTGAGCAGCTCCGAACTGTTTGCTTACAGAATATATGTTTCAAAATACCATGCTGTGATGCTGTCCCGTGCTGTGTGATGTCTTTTAAGCAGGCATCTCAAATGAAGGTTCAGCACTTACGTAGATAGGGAGCATCTCTGTTCTGCCACCTGATGATATCTCTGGCCTCAGTCTAGAGAAATGTTCTCATCATGTCAAACCAGAGGCTCAGTGCCCTTCAGGGGAGAGGGGAGAAACCCAGAAACAGTCCGGAGGGGAGAAGTAACAATAGCTACGTCAATGGAAAACACAGCTGCTGATGGGAGGCTGAAGACATTGCTATTATTTAATCAGATAACAGTTTTCTGTAAAGAAAGAGAGAATTAGAGTCACAGAGTAATTCAGGTTGGGAGGTCTCTAGGAGGTCTCTAGCACAACCTCTCCCTCAAAGCAGGGAATCCAGTGCTGAATTCAGACCAGGTTGCTCACAATTTTGAACAGTCGGGTCTTAAAAACTTCGAAGGAGGGAGATGCTGCTACCTCTTCCAGTCCATAATGATCCTCATAGTGAAAACTTTGTCCTGATGTCCAGCCAGAACCTTCCTGGTTCCAATTTATGACCACTGTCTCTCTGTAATTTATGAGCACTGCCTCCTGCCATGCACCTCAGCAAAGAGCCCAGCCCCACCTCCTCCATAACTTTCTCAAAGGCATTCAAAGGCTGCTAGTAAGCCCCTTTTAAGCCTCAGCTTGCTATTCTCCCCATCCAGGATACATAAGACAAAAAAAACCCCAAAACAATGGGTTGCCAGTGGAAGGCTTAGGTTCAACAGAAGAAGCCCCAGTAGTGAGCAGAGAGAGGCCCAAGAATGGGGATGCTGGCAACCTCCTGTGTCACTGGAGGTTGTTAACAATAAATTAGAAAAGCACATGGTTATCCATCTGTGGGATGGAAAAGCCAGGGGATGCTTGAAGATCCCGTAAGGTGCCTTCCAGCACTCTTTTCTGCTGCTTTGATTCTGTGCTAGCAAAGCATGTGAATACAAGCTCTAGTGCCGGCTTAGGGGCACAGAGCTATGTACATCACAAGACTGCACCCTAGGTGCATAATAAATTTCAGCACTTATTAATATTTCAGGAAGTTATGAATGCCTGCAAATCACCAGGGAAAGATAGTTATAATGGAAATAATGTTGTAGCCTGAATTATTGCAGTGTTAGCAGATGTCCTTTCTGCTTACGTCTAGTCACCTGAGATAAACTGAGTATGGTGCACTTTTTTTTTAAAGGTCAAGGAGCAGGTCTACAAATAACAGACCTTTAAGAAATATCTGTCACCTCTACTACCAGTTGACTTTAATTCTTTGTATTTAGTAATTTCAATTTAGTGTTATTTGCCATGCCTACATATCTAAGAGGAAGAGATTGCTGATTATATTACTATAGGTACTATAGGTACTATAGGTGTGGAAACCAGGACTTAGAAATGTTAAGCATCATGTTATTAAAACAAGAAAGAGAAGTTAGATTTGTTTGATGTCATGCTCTTCCAAAGTAGAAATTCAGGAACGCAAAGTCTCCCCTGGAAACCAATGAACCAAATTCTCAGATGTCTCTTTTCCACATAGGTTTTCTAGGCGTGTGCACAAAAGCACTTGAAGGGCTCTTACTTAGCGGTCACTCTTGGATTTTTTACCTCTCAGTTACTCTGTAGGAGTACACTTGACAAAGACAGACAAGGATTAAGGGGTAAACCAGCCCTGAGCGGTCTGACATGTCACCCATCCCGCTCCGCACTGAGTAGCCTGTGCATTTGTCTGAAGCCGTGTGAAAGCAGCGTGCAGCAAAATATGAGCCAGGCATAGCTTTGTGTGTCTTCAGACAGCAGGGACCCCTTTCCAACCTATTGGGTGTGAAACGTTGTTCTCGCGCTCTGTTTTTGAAATCCTTCATTGTTCTTTTCACCATCTCCGTTGTATTCTTACAAAGAAACGCGTTTCCTTCAGCAAGGTTTTGATGCCCAGCGAAGGAACACCCACATATCCTCTGTGTTCGTTTCTGCTCTACTGCCCACAACCTGCTGATTGCAGAGGGAGTATTTCACTTCCATTATAGTTTAAATAAAATGATAGGCTGGCTCCACAGGGAATCCATTAGCCTTAAGCAGCCTAGTCACCGTTAATTATAGTTTTTAGACTTCGGAAAGCTGGGTCAAAATTCTCCATTTTTCAATGGAAAGCTCTGTCATTTAAATGCTATCTTCTGTGCACCATTCATTCACAGTTCTGCTGCTCAGAACTCAGCAGCGACTTTTCTGTGGTAAGTGAGCATCTTCTTTTTCAGTCTGTGCCCAGAACAGAACCTAAAGCAAAAAGCTCATTAAGCAGAGTTCACGCTGGAGGTGACTCATTTGTTTAACAGTTTGCTGGTGTGAAGTGGAAAACACCTTGTAAAGCTGAAGCTATAGAAGAGATGGAGCTGTGAAGGAGAAAAAGAGGTGGCAGAGGCAGTTTGGAAATAATGTTTATTTCGGTGTTTGAGGGTTTCTCCAGAGCAAAGCTTGAGTTTGGGAGGGGAGCCTGGAAGGGATGTTTATTGCAAATGTAAGCCTTTCAAATGGAAATGGAAATTGTATGTAAAATTGTTTAGTCAACTGTCATTTTGTGTTAAGCTTAAAATAAAAAAATCACAGACAGCATTTTTCTTTTTTAAAAATAATTTTTACCACACCGTAAATCTGTAAAACCCTCAATGCTGCAGGTTTACCTTTTTATGGTTTGTTTTGAGTGCACCAGCTAAGGTACTCCTGTTTGCACGCAGGGGGTCCTGATCCCCAGAAGGGGGAGGGAGTCGCAGAGTGCACGGCCTCTCCCACCCACCCTTCTTCCAGAATTGCTTTGAAGGGGGGCTGTGTTTGTGGAAAGGACGTATCCTCTCAGCTGGGTGTGTTTGGGCAGGGAAAGTCCTCCCAGCCGCTGTCCTGGTGGTGCGGGCAGCTTGGGAAGCGTGGGCAGGAGGTTCTGCCGCCCCCGGGACAGAGGGCACCGGCTGCTGCTCTCACCCCTGTCCCTCCTGAGCTGCGGGGTGATCGCAAGGGCAGGAGGAGGTAATGAAGCACAGGGCAAATATAACCATATTTTCTCCTTAGGAAACCTAAAGAGAGAATTGCTAGGACAGTCTGGAAGGTTTTTTTTTCCCATTTTGCTAGTAATTCCCATGCAACTGTATCCTAAACCACAAATGATTCAATGTGCCGAGATAGGAGAAGCTGTCCTTTCCTGGCAATGTGCTAAACTGTTTGAACTGAAAGGAGCAGGAAGATTTGCTGAAGGGTATGAAGGGGTCAAATGAAACCCAGAGTACTGAAGCCGTGAGAATTTGGGTGGGCTGACTGCGTGAAACAGGCTGCGGCGCTCTGGCAGAGAAGAACCTGCTTCTGACTTGTTTAGTTTTTTCCCTTTATAATTAAACATTAATTCTGTTATATAATAAAATGAGAATACCTGCACTCAGGAGACAGTTAAATGACAATGTTAAAGCATTTGGGTCAGATACCTGTAATGTCGTCTAAACACAAGTTGGTTCAAGATAGTGAGTTTATCTCCATATTATACTTGTATTCCCATTAAATTCCTCTTAGACTATCATTTAATCATGAAAAATCAAAATAGTGATAGAGGAGAGTTTCAGCAAAGTCGGAGCTCGAATCTCAATCAACTTGAGTAGGGAGCCATTGCACAAGGGTTTAATATCTCAAATCTTATAAGCTGCTAAGTCTGTTGGAGGATTTTAATGATCAGTCTTCAAAGCCATTGCAGTACTACTTCTGTTGATGCATTTCTAAAATGTGCTAAAAATGGTAGGCTCTCTATCGGAGTTTAGTAAGAAAAAATAAAATGAGAATGTAATGTAATCATACTGTATCTGTATATGACCTAGTCCTCTCATACTTAAGTTCCTAAACTTTGTGGGAAATAAAGAATTCAGGTGCTTGCACAGGGAGTGTCTAGCCGAGAGCATACACTATTCAAATCTGTCAAATCTATGAAATAACTGATATGCTTAAATGTTTCCATAGATCAGTATTCCTACCTTTACTAGTTTTTCTTTAAATAGTACCATATAAATAGCAGAACGAGAAAGGATGGGTTTACATGTGTCAATGCAGAGATAAATATAACGTTATTCAGTTATATTCAGTTAACATAAACGACTTCTCTTTATGACTCATCTTCAGAGTGACAATTGTTTGAAAGTAATTTAACATGGTTTCATGAAAGGTTAATGGTATTTCTACTTTAAGGGAGTTGAATGCAACACAGATTTTTCTAGAAATACAAATCTAACGTTCATTTTCTTTAATTGTTCTTCTAGAGCAATTTCCTGTGAATCTATTAAGCCATAAGCAAGTTTTTATTGAACAGAGAAGTCTGCATTAAGGTAAGCCTAACACGATTCAATTTAAAGGGTTATTTATTACCTAATTGTCAATGTCCTTGAAAAAAGTAGTTGTTAGTTTGTTCGTTTCATTGTTACTATTAAAGTTCAAAACGAGCGTTACCTCACAATTTAGAAACACCGATTATTTCCCTTGAGCTGTACGGTCACGCATCAAATCCTGATTACGGAGGTGCTGCCCTCTAGTGGACAAAAAGATATTTCGATTGCAGTATTTTTCAGTCCCCTTCCAAATTTGATCAGGATTTAGGGAAGAGCATGCCTTTAAAAAGGCAGGGAGCAGCAGTGGGGGTGAGCAGTCACGCCTGGTGGGGAGAACAGGATGAGGAGGTAGATGTCTGAGGGATGGCTGAGGACCGGTTCTGCTGGGCTGTGAAAGCAGGCGATCGCAGGGTGCCAGAGCTTGCGATTGCTACGGGAATTATCTCCTGATGTTGTGAAACTGTCCGAGTAATAAAACCATAGGCAGGTTTCAATATTGATAAATGCAAAGTAGTGTACCTGAGTTAAAATAAGCAGGCGCAGCAACAGGCTCTGTATTAGCACTCACCTGTCAGGGAAATATCCTGGAGTCGCTGTGATCTTGGTGTTCAGCCTCCAAAAATAGCATCAGTGCTAGAAAAGGTAAAATAAATCTTAGAAACAATTAGAAAAAGAATTGAACTAAAAAGATACATAGTGCCTATGTATGCAACACTTCTGAGATTATAGTCCCTCTGTTTTAAGGATTGAGACAAATTATAGAAATATGGAACAGCTTCCACGTGAGAAAAGCCTAAATCAGAGAGTCAAAACCAGAAATGAAAATACAAGAGGACACGCCAGCCTGAAAAACAAGGCAGCTAGAAGAAGCTATACTGGAAGTATGTCGTATCATGAAAGGTAGGAAGAAGGCGAATAGGGATTATTATTCCTATTTCTCATATTGGAAGGAGTAAGAGGTGTTCTAATACCTTCATGATCATAAAAGGTTGAAAGTATAAATAGCCTCCAAAAAGAATTAAACAGAATTGAAAGAATACAGTTCTGCTGACAGCCACTAAATACAACAGTCTCTTTGAAGCCTCTGAGAAAGCCCCTGAGATGCTGTCAGATGCTAGTTGGGTTGGCCATGGGCAAAACCACTGTCTGCCTGTTCTGGTTCTGTACACTCTTTTCATAAATATCCAACACTGTCTGGGATGGGAGACGGGCAGGCAAACAAAACACAGACAACCTCAGTCATCCTTACTATACTGCATATTCCTATAGGGTTTTTTAATATCCTGTTCAAACATTCATATATCATTTGTATTCTGAGTAGATGCATTTGCCATGTTACCAGTTCTTGAGATTTTTATCACGAACCTTCCTCACATTAGTTGGATGTTTTTTTTCTCTGACTGTTCTAACCACAGGAGATCTTGCAATTGAAAATATCTAAAAAAAAAAAAAAAAGAAAAAAAAAAAAAGAAAAAAGAGCAGAGGTTAAAAAAAATTCTAACTGCAGTTTATGTAGAAAAGTTTCATAATATGTATCTATATCTTTGAAAAAGAGGGAGTAAACATTTAAGAAAAAACAGCATCAGCTGATTCTATTTTTAAAGAAGTCAATTTTATGAGCCTTTCCTATTAATGTGTTCACTTACCTGCATACCTTTTCATAAAAGAAATTGCAGTGAAATGTTTTAGCCATATGCTATGTAAATCAACATTAAAGTCTCAGGTCCTTGTATATCTTGCAGGAATATGGTCTAAACTGGGTCTGGAAAAATAATGTAATTGGTTTCTAGGCAGCTTCTCTTAAGTATAATGTGCATGTTTAAAACTCAGTGGCATTATATAGTTCTTGATATACCATGAGAATTTATAATACTGGTAATAAATCAAACATCAGCATTTACCTTTCTCACTTGCTGGCTTAATCACCAAAGCCCAAGCTGCTTAGTATCCCCCCGATGAATTCACATTAAAAACAAGGAGTCAGTGAACATAAGAGCAGTCTGCATATGTGTGTGTTGCACATCACCCAGACACCTCGTACACGAGAAAATGCTACAACTCATTACAGGAAAAAGGAAGCGTGGCTGGAGAGCAGGAATGTTTGTGACTGCCAAAGCATGGCATTAAAAAGACCGAGGACAGATGGATGTAAGACAGTGTCCATGCGAAAATGGAATTGGAAATAGAAGTGAAAAAAAAAGAACAAACTGCAGAACCATTCACAGCTCACTTATTTCTATCTTACTGGGGTTTTAATAAATTTTATGTTTGAATACTTTAGACAGAAATTTTCAGGTTCCACTGTAAATAGTAATGATTACTCAAACACATTCTTTTCCAATATTTTCTCTGCTCAAAATGCCAAGCAGGACATTTAACTAACAAGCTATTTCAAGGTTCACCCAGTGTTTTTTAGAGCTGTACTTGTCAGCTCACCCTCTTCTGTAATGAAAACAGAAGGAAATTCATTATCAGATATTTTCCCCTCTGTCTGTTCTTTCCTCTGATGCACCATTCACATTCTGGAGAAAAAGCTGGAAATGTTTGTGCTGCTCAGTCTGCAGATACAGTGGTAAATAAAAAAAATGGTTAAACATCCTGTCCTGGTTTCAGCTGGGATAGAGTTAATTTTGTTCTTAGTAGCTGGTGCGGTGCTGTGTTGTGGACTCGGTGTGAGAATAATGCTGATAACGCACTGATGGTTCAGTTGTGGCTGGGTGATGTTTATCCTCAGTCAAGGACTTTTCTCAGGCCCTGCCAGGGAGAGGGCTGGAGGGGCACAAGAAACTGGGAGGGGACACAGCCAGGATAGCTGACCCGAATCAGCTAAAGGGACATTCCATACCATAGAACATCATGCTGAGTATATAATGCTCGGGGACTGGCTGGGCATCGGTCAGTGCATGGTGGGCAGTTGTATTGTGCATCACTTGGGGTGGTTTTCCCTTCCTTTTGGGTTTTGTCCTTTTCCCCTTCTCTCTCCTTTTCATTACAATTGTTATTATTATTATTTTATTTTGTTTCAGCTTTTAAATTGTTCTTATCTCAGCCCTTGAATTTTGCCTTTCTCCCAATTCTCTTCCCCGTCCCTCTGTGGCAGGACAGAGTGAGTGAGCAGCTTCACGGTACTTAGTTGCTGGCTGGGGTTAAACCAAAACAATTCCGTATGCAAGGAGTAGGTACCCCTATGTTGCTCAGGTTAGGCCTGAGTAACCTTCAATATTTGTGCTTTTATCTTTTGCTGCACCAGAGATTTTAACTTGTAGAAAAAGTCCCCTTAAACTTTCTGGAAAAAGTAGCTCAGGGCACTGATCATCACAGCCAACACAGCCATGTTATGGATGCTCTTGAAGCCTTCCTAAAATCATGGCAAATTCCATGGGACTTTCAGAGAAATACTGACATTTTTTACAACCTGCCATGGCAGCAAGCAGATTCACTTTTTTGAAAACTAGGGGAAGTTATAAAGAGTGTCTGAGAACTCCAATTATCCCCAAACCTGACCTTTCCACCGTGTCGTACTTTCTTATAGCTTGTACGCATTCCCAAATAAGGATGTAAAAACTTATTATCTTTTCCATGGAAAAATCTGAAACATGTAATATTTTCTTAAATTAATCCTCTGCTGTCATCAGGTGATGGCCCATAAAAGTCAACTCCCCAATAAAAACGGTGTTGCAGGACCCTTAGAGCTTTTATATATTCCCCACTTTGCTGCATGCCAGAGAGCTTTCCTGGCTGATGCTGTTCGCTGGAAGGCAGTTTACCCCTTAGACTTGGTTCTCAGCTCGGCTACAAGCGTTTTATTTTGTGGTGCAATGTACAGGATGACCTGGAGCCCCGATCAGAGTTCTCTATGCCCAGGCATACTGAACACCACGGCTAACCAGCTGCTTCAGAATCACGCTTCATTCAAACCAAGCTAAGATATAAGGAAAGAAAAATACTTATTTCTAAAGCAGCAAACACAGATACAGAAACTTATGAAGACACAAGAAGCAGAAATTACAGATCTGCGTTCAATCTGCTTGCACAGAAATCAAATCTGAGCTGGCTCACTGTGCCGCTGGCGGGCTGTCCCTCACCCAGGTTGCTGGTGAGGACTCGGGTCTCTTGCACAGTCTGCACGCTCAGTAAATGTGCTGTCAAAACACATGGTCTTTTAGCTGAAAACCCTTACTTGGAGTTCCATTCAGCTTCAGCTCTTCTTTTTTTTTTTTTTTCCCCCCAGAGATTATTCATCTTTAACTTCTCTGGAAGCAATTTTGCCTCTCTGCCTTCCATCATCTGCAAATGCTCATACTGTGCAAATATGCCTTCGGCAGAACAGTCCTGATCTCTTGTACGTGATTCAGTTATTAGGAAATTGTTAACTTATGATTGAGAAAATGTGAAAATCTCATTGAGAATTTTTTTCCATATGAAGCTTATATTTTATATTCATATGTAAACCACAAACTGCTCTGATATAAAAATGTAAATACGGTTGATGAATGTAGCTCATTACTGTCTCGGGCTGTCATTCAAAAGCAGAAACCTGGGTGACACTATTTTGAGGTGAGAATGAGCTTGGGGCAACTGAAATCAAACAATTTGCTTTATTCCTTAACAAAAATAGTTACCTCTGTGCCTGATGGGTAGTCTTCACACCATCTTGGAATCAGCAAACATACCAGAAATTAAAAGAGTGTTGCATAATGTACCATTAACATAAGGAACAGTGTGCTTGTCAGATGTAAAAATCACAATTAAAAAGATTTCAAGAAATAACACAATTATGCTTTGGAAATGTCAGCACAGCCATTAGAGCTAGGAGCAATAAAAGCACGGTAGGATGGTTTCTGCTTTGTCTGGATTAGTTGACTAACGAAGGAAGATCTAAGTCTTTGCTCTTTTGCATCAGTAAAGGGGAGGCGGACTTTAATATTCCAGCATAACAGCCCTTACAAGGAAGACAGGCCAGGGTGCTTTTTCCATTGTTGTACTCAAATCCAAGCAATGAAATCTGCTAAATCACAAAATGTCCTTCACTTGGAACATCATCATCTTCTATGACAAGTCTAAGACAAGTTGGAAGAGAGAAGTTGAAGATGAGGTGTCAGTATGTTACTAATACTGTTCAGATCTATGAATCATTACCAACAGATGTAAAGTAAGTGAAAAGTTGTCTGTAAATTACAACAGTGAAATGCAAGAGGCACTCTAGTGGTTTTACTTCGGATTTCTATCCATGTATATGATAGAGATGTATGGTGCAAAGATGTTAAGCTTCTGAAGAAGCAATGTTTCCAAAAGAAAAACAAATAAATGAAAAACCATAGTGAAGTAAACTTAACTAAAGCTAACTCAGTCTTTTGCTTAGAGAAAACATAAGTATATCTTTGATGGGGATTTACCGGTTAATCTTTGTTCAAGACATTTGCAAGGCTCAAAACATATCAGTACTTGGGACCTAAACCCGTTCAAAGCAACAAAAATCAGCGCCATTGTGCCAAGCAGAGTCTGCTTTAACAGAAACTAGTGATGCACAGGAGGCAAAGAAAACTTCATTTTGAGTAGGGCACAAAGGGAAAGCATGTGAATCACCTGCTTATCTTAATCTCTTATACTGAAAATGCTCGGGATGCATTTGAAACAAGAATTCAAAATTCACGGTTTTCTTGAACATTGTAGTCTTTCTCCACATATTTGATTACATATATCTTAACTTTTTTATGACTGGGTAATGGTGTGTACTTCCCAGAATATACCTGAAACGCACTTGCATGAATAGACCTTAGGCTGGAGATAACATCTCTTGAGAACTGAATTGGGCATGACTGGTGGCATCGTTGTCTGCCTTGCACAAAACACACCCTTCTCAGACAAACACACAGCAACGCCCTTTCAGGAATATATTGAAAATAAACAGGCTATTTGAAGAGGTCTGTTAAAAAAAAAAAAAAAAAAAAAAAAAAAAAAGCACACATTTTTATAACCACGCTATTTCATCTGTTTAATGAGGATGTACTCTACAAAGTATAGAAGAGGTCATTTCCCCATGGGTGTCAGAACTGATTCTTTTTAAATTTTTATCTGCCACTTATTTCTGGATCATGGGAACTTTCTAGTTTTTTTGAAGCGACAGGGCAAATTGTCTACCTTCCAGTAAATGGAAACCTTTGATAATTCAATCATTAACTGCTTTGAGTGCTCTATTCTTCCTCCAAGCTCTGCTGTGTAATACCACCTTTGCCATAAAGTCTCTCCTGTTAAAACTTCTGCTTGAGATGAAGGAAAAAAACAAAGTCAAGGAAAAGCAGACAGAGAGTTCCTGGACAAGTCCTCTCAAGTTACCTGGCAGTTTAAGGCAACATTGCCATTATAAGAACGAAGCTGTGAGAAGTACAGCACACATATATATCTAAGCTAGATATTCCTAGCTGGGGTATAGGTGGCACTCTAGTTCCAGCAGCCGAGCTGGATCTGTTGCCATGGCTTCAGGTAGCTTTCTAGTTCTGTAAACTGTATCCTGAGCTATTTAAAATATCGTGTCTTCTGTGTGCATGCTTACACATGGCTTTTCTGCTAATGCTGCATTTCCAGGTGCAAAGAAGTAGTCAAATTCGGCAAAAGACAAGGAACAAATCCTGGATGGTCACTAAAGCCAGCAGCATCCCTGGCTCTGGAGCTGCCTAGCCTAGGCTGCAGAGTTTGGTACTGTGAATGAGAATGTGCAAAGTGTCAGGGTACTAGGACAGGTGGCAGTGCCTCCTGCCAGGCTTCAGGTGGCTGCTTTTCCTCAGCTGGAGCTAAGAACCATGGGGTCTGGCCTGACCGGTGGCTCTTATGCTTTCAGCCCTCAGAAAGTGCCAAAGAAGGGCTGAGAATACCGAGGATCCTCAACCTGGGAAATACAAAGCAGAAAGGGCAAAGTATAGTCATTGCTCAACTGAACAAACGGTTCTGAGTTACTCCTGTGTATGGATTTTTAACTGAGCTTACAATGTCAGTGCACTTTCAGGCCCCAAAAATCCTTTCCTTTGATCTTTCTTCTCTTCTAGAAGTACCTTCTTGCCTGTTTTGAGTTTATAGCAATTTTATAGACTTCCTTAGAAGATAGTATTTCATCTACATGCTGTGTACATTTTCAGATATATAAGGTTTCAGATTTTGCTTTTCTAGCCTTGAATCTTTAATTTTGACATGTTTTTATGTAATTTCTTTTTGAACTTTTACAGTTAATTAAAGTGAGATGTTAAGTTCTACCACTGTATTTGAAAACAGCAATAATACTTACCATGCTTCTAAAGTAATAGTTTGGATAAATTTAGGAAAAGGGAGGGAAATTCCTTAATGATCTTCTTTAAAACATCCAAAAGTAGCAAAGGGATTTAAAACTACAAATCCTTTGACTTGAAGTAGATTTTCTACAGCTTTCTCCCTCTGGTGTGTGGCTTGGTGGTTTGTTGCCTTTTCTTTTTTTTTTTTTTTTTTTTTTAATCTTCTGCTATGTGTTTGTTTAATACATAATTTAAAAAATGCTTGGAAAACAACATTAGCCACTTGATGAGGGCTTTAACAATTTACATGTCTGTGATGTTGAAAAGGTACTAGATACCTATTGGGATACCTTTGTTAATTCATTCTGCGTTAAAATGCTGAAACTGATTTGGAGTCTTACTTGGCAGTTTGGTGGGGTTCCTGTTTTACAGGTTCCATTCATTTCAAGTTTTAATATGTTTTTCAATTTAGATTTAATAAGAACAAAACCAAGGGTTAAAGGGAGACAGCATTCTGGGTAGAATATTCAAAGACCTTAACCATAGGTCTACATGCAGTCACTCCAACAACTACAGTACACGACGCAGGTATCTAGGCTGCCTATGTAACGATTCATGCACAATGTTGCTTCGGTAATGCAGAAACAAAATTTATTTTTTTTTTTAAAAGATGTTGCAGTGCATAAGGACCTATCCCGGATATGACAGGATCTGTTAAAACTTGTCCCAGTTTGTCCTGAGCTGGTAGTACATTAAGAACAAACGTGCCCTAGCTGTCAAATGTTTTAATTCCACAAAAAAGGGGGTTGCAGCCACTCAATCTAGCCAAAAGTTAATATACTTGGGCAAATAGCACTGATTTCCTTGGGCTTTGAATTGGATTCCTATTCTAATTGTTTCTCCAGGAAGGAAGGAAGGCACTAAAGTTAAATGTTAACACTCAGACTAAAACACCAGGTTTGCTGGAGTTTTTCTCCTAATACGCAGGAATTGTAATTCCTTTGTATATATGCAGATGTATTCTTCATATATTTCATCAATTCCATACAAATAAGTTTCAGAACCGCTGCCAGACCCCAAACCATCCTATTAGCTATGGAACATGCTCAAATACCATGATGACAGACATAGAATAGGAAACCTTGTTAGGTTTTCTCTCATATTTCCCACATACTCTCCTCAAACTACTACAGCACTGTTTTGCACAAAACTAATAAATTTATCTTTGTGCAAGTGTTTTAGCATCCTACAGCAAGGGAAAGGCATATTGCTTTTATACAGTAAGTTTATTGAATATTCCACACTTTCCTTGTGCAACAATCAAACATCCAGTCCATGAGAAAGAAATGTGCACAAGGTCAGAGAAATGAATTCTGTTTGTGAGATATTGCCCTCAGCCCGATGCGCAACTAGCAATTACTGTCTGTGTACATGGCACACAGAAATCTGAATTGCTTTCTCCCTGCATTTTACATTCTGCTTGATTTCCCCCCTCCCTCGTCCACTGGAAACTGCTGCCTTTCCCTTTGATTTCTGTATTCTGCAGCATTCTTTTAGCTAGAATAAACTTCTTCTGTGATGACTATCACCTTGTTAACTTCAGAAGGCACTGGAGACCAAAAAGGTGGTTTCTCTGGCTACCTGAGAGCCAGATCCTAAAAAATTATTTGCTCTCTATGATCCACAGTAAGAAAGGACAGTGCAACATACAAAGGAGCATCAACATGCAGAGATGTCCTCCTAGGCTCAACCTCATGTTGGGACAATCTCGTGACACAGGGCAGCACTGTGTGCTGAAGCCAAGGTCATGCTGGAAGCAGTAAGACTGGATGAGCATGGTGTTACACTCCCCCTACCCCTGCCAAAGATACCTTTACCCATGTTATTTAGTGTTCTCAGTGATGAAACAACTCTGGCTTGTGTTTTGTCCCTGCCCTATTCCCCATTGTACACTGTAGATTGCCACCAAAATAATGTTTTCAAGAGTACAGTGCCAATTCTTCCAAAGATGGCTATGTCGATATTAACAAGTAGAACAGTGCAATAGCAGCAGATCTACAGAACAAGACAGTTGATGCTGTGGATGCAGCACCCACGCTACATGTATTTGTGGAGGCAGGGGAGCAAGGAGGGTAGCTCAGACCAGGTCTTGCCTGGGCTGGTGGGCTGGCTGCCTCTAAGAGGTTCAATCACAGCAGAGGTGCTCCCTGGGTATGCCTTTTGGCTTTTTGTGGAATTAAAACATTTGACAGCTAGGGCACGTTTGTTCTTAATGTACTACCAGCTCAGGACAAACTGGGACAAGTTTTAACAGATCCTGTCATATCCGGGATAGGTCCTTATGCACTGCAACATCTTTTAAAAAAAAAATAAATTTTGTTTCTGCATTACCGAAGCAACATTGTGCATGAATCGTTACATAGGCAGCCTAGATACCTGCGTCGTGTACTGTAGTTGTTGGAGTGACTGCATGTAGACCTATGGTTAAGGTCTTTGAATATTCTACCCAGAATGCTGTCTCCCTTTAACTCTTGGTTTTGTTCTTATTAAATCTAAATTGAAAAACATATTAAAACTTGAAATGAATGGAACCTGTAAAACAGGAACCCCACCAAACTGCCAAGTAAGACTCCAAATCAGTTTCAGCATTTTAACGCAGAATGAATTAACAAAGGTATCCCAATAGGTATCTAGTACCTTTTCAACATCACAGACATGTAAATTGTTAAAGCCCTCATCAAGTGGCTAATGCTGTTTTCCAAGCATTTTGTAAAATATGTATTAAACAAACACATAGCAGAAGATTTAAAAAAAAAAAAAAGGCAACAAAAAAAAAAAGGAGCCAGGTTTGCATGCTCTGAGACAGCTTCACAAGGTGAGCCACAGCGCAAGAAATGGGTGCGGACTGGAGATTTACTGCCAAAGCACTCTCCCGGTATGAACCAAATATTAATATATATGCATCTGCTGTCAGCTCCCACTTCAGCACCAATACAGAGGGTAAATTTTAAAAAAAACTCAGCACATGATGTTAAAATCATCTGACGGTACGATGAGCTAGTACCAGCAGACGAGTGCTGTTATAAATCTGGGTCTCACCTCGTAGATTAGATGGTCAGGAAATCTTAACCCTGATTGCAGGGCTATTGGGCATCCAAATATGCGGTCTTGAAATCTTAAGAATCTGGTCTGCAAAAGTTCTGTTTCAGCTGCTTATTTGTGAAATGGGGTGATGTGATTTACTGATGTTAGCTATTAGACTTTTATTGCAAATCTTGTGGTTTCAGCATCCTGTAAACTCCAGATCCAGGAGTCAGGAGACAAGCAGAACATCTCCTTCCTCATTTATGAAGCAAGTTTCAAAGCATACAATTTTAAGGATGCTTGTAAATTAATCCCGTGAATTGAAATATGTGAACTGTAATTTTGAACATTTTATCAATGGTATTGAATATTCTCCTACCTATCATTTGTTGTTTTTTCTCTTTTGTGCATTGACTGACTCTCAGTCTGATGAAGAGCTTACTAAAGAGGGCTAAAACAGGAATACCGTTAGGAAAGGGTTGAATAATGTTGCACTCCCCCACCATTAAACAGAAAGGATGAAGCAAACATTGCTTTTTTTTTTTCTTTTCGGGGAGCAAACCTGATGAAAGCAGAGGTTTCTTTGATAAAATCATATTTCTTTGAAAAGAATATACAGGGTTTTGTTTCCCATCAGTAGAACTGTTACTCTGACCACAGCTGGCAGCCTGTTTGGTTGTGCACTCGGTCCACCCGCTCTCTGTAAGCTCGCCTTGAATCTTTCAGGGTGCTCATCTGCTTTGCTTCTGTGGTTTTCTGTCTTCAATCTGAAATTTCCAAAGGTAAGTAGAGAATGCCAACATTTATCCACTTGTTTACGTACCTACACACGCAGCACATAATGCCATGCAAACTCCTGACTGGCCTGGCATGTGCATTTATATTTAATTGTTATGTGCTACTGAGATTTGATGTAAAAAGTTGAGTTGTTTCATAAAGGAGCTTACCTCTTTCTCTTCTTTTAAACAGAAAAAAAACCCCAGTTGTGCTCATTTGCTTTGATATGTTTTTCCCAGTTCACAGCCAACAAAGTGAATCTCAAAATGTGAAGGCGTCTCTTTAGGTGACTGAAAGGTAACCACCTTGTTTTGAAGGAGGTTTGTAATATGAAACAAATTTAAACAATAAGTACCAAGGCTGTGAACATCTCAAAATGGAGTAGTTTTGGCAGAAAGTGAAAGTTGAACAGATTTCATATAGCACAAGAAGTCCCTAACCAATACTTTTAAATGGTTTGCTAGATAGCACGTCTGCTTCACTAGCAAAGACAGATTTTTCTTGAATAACACAGCCCCTTGAATGTTGGTGGGGTTTTATACATTCTTAAGCTTTCTTCATGCTGTGTTTCAACAAAATTGTGGTGTCCAAGGGCTTTTATTTTTTTTTTTAACTGTAATTTGGAAAAATGACATAGCAGATCATTTTACAAGGGAAACATCAGATGGTGCTTGAATTCTGTAAACTTCCACCCATCAAAAGCCCAGACTATTATATTGTGATACCCACACCTTGCAAGTGGATGACATTTTCTGTGCCATAGAAGCATTTTAATTATTTTATTTACTAAGATGCGGCTATTTTACTTATCAAATTAGCACCCTAACTCCAGGGTTGTCCTAAAAAATGATTAATCTTTTTACATACATGCTAATGTCTTTCATAATACATCAGTTTGGTTGTCTTCTCTGCACAGCCATCTTCCCCCTTGTCAAATTTGTGCCAAAACACAAAACTAATTGTAAAAACAGAAACTTTCATTTTAAAATGCTGTGTTAGAAATCTCCTGAGAATTCACGTGTCAGGGAAAAAGAGAATTTAAAACAGGGAGCTAAATTGTGGCAGGCTGAGGACTTGCCCTTTAAAGTAACGTTTGCAATTTGTAATTAACAATGGTTCAGTATAAACCAAGCAGCTCTTGCACTGTGGCACAGGTTACACAGCAGAAGGGCACGCCATTGCATTTTTTTTCTGGATGGCAACAAAAAAGGCACAAATTCTATTTGCATATGTTGTATATTGCTTTTAGTAGAATGAAAGGACTGCCTCTAAAAACCCACAGGAGCAAGCTGAGACTGTAGCACCAAAAGTCTTGTTATCCACAGCTAAAAACCCACAAGTGACACTCATCCAGTACCTGGATGCTACCTTCAGCAGCGTGTCTGCGGATGAGGAGTGACTTCTGTCTTTAAGAGCTTTAAGCAGTACATATTGCTAATACCACTGTATGTATGGTCACGCTTTCTCTGTTACTCTTCAATCCTCTTCGTAGGTTGTGACCCTCAACATTTTTGATCTGACAGAGAGAAAAGTAATCTCGGTGGTATTTAAATTAAGTGGCAAATGTTCAAAATTAAGCCATACGAATCTTGAAAGATAAACTCTTATATAACAGTTTCCAGTAAGGGAACTCAGTACAAAAACTGAGTAAAGCTACTTCTGAACGCCCGTGGCTGATGGTATGGATCCCCCCTGGCCTCCACCGCGGTGCGGGCGAGCGCCACGGCGCAGAAACACATAGGCCACAGTGAGGCTGCCTGGCCAGGATTATTGATGCAAAATTATTGGTGGTAGTTAAAAGATGGGTCTTTTTTGTTTTCAAAACAAAACAGAAAGGATGAAATCCTATCCTGGCTGTGGGGAATTCCGGAGCAAATTCCTGCAGACTCCAAGCAATGGTGTTTTCACCCCAAACTGATTTTTCCTCTGTGCTTCCCTCAGTGAATTTTCTCGTATGCCACTTTTCTGAAGGGCAAAGGTTATGGGCTAAAGATTTTGTTTACTAGTGGGGTTGTGCATCTTTTATGCCTAGCATTACACATCTTAAGGGGGTTCACAGCTCTGGGTTCCACCCTGACTCTCCCCGGCACGCAGACCAGCTGTGACTGAAGCTAGCCATCGTCCCCTGCTAGGGCAAGCCCCCTGTGCCTCCTGCCGCCTGCAGAGATGCTCGGGCACTGAAGCCGGATCCCTAGGGAAGCACGGGGCCGGGGGACCAGCAGCAACAAGGGCTCCCCAGGGTGGCAGGGCAGAGCTGGGCAGCCAGGGTCTCTCCTGTGTCCCACCACCCCAGCCAGGAGCTGGGCAGCCAAGGGCACTGGGTGGCCCTGGGCATTGACCACCTCCCTAGGGATGGGGACGGGCTGAGGCTGGGCTGGGTCACAGGCAGGCACTGCCACTGGGGTCTTGGGCCATGGGCTGGCGAGGGAAGAATTGTCACAGGAGGTGACAAAGCCAAAATAAGGGCAGGATGGGAGGTACCTGAAAGCCTCCGATGACTGTGCTGCTGCAGCAACGGCTGGGCCAGGGGCGGGAGGGGACTGATGGGGAGGCAGGTACTGCCAGCGGCTGCGGGGGCTGTGAAGAGTGGGGACACCGGGGCGCAGGGGCAGCAAGGCTTGCCTCATCTCACACTGCTGGATGTGTCTCCCCTACAAACCTGTGATCAAGCTCACAAGGCAGGCAACTGTTCTTACAGAGGGCGATTTCAAGTCAAAACCCATTGCCAAGAGGAACGCTTTCAAAGCACCATGGGATTTAACTTCCGTAATCACACAGGCACTTCTGAAAATGTAACACTAAAGATTATTTTATATATAATGGAGTCCAATCAGAATTTGAGTACGCATTTTTCCATTGGCTTCAAAGGGCTATGAATCACACAGAATTATTCACATTATAATGTTTCCATCAATAAATCAAGATCCTTAAGATGTTCATATGTTCTTAGTTATTCTTTCAGAGGTGATTTTCCCCCTTCTGCAGATAATTTTTCTGTGACTGTGTTAGGTTTGCAATGACTTAGGAAATGGATAATGATCAAAACCAACAGAAAGTGAAGTTTTATTCTATGTTATAATTGCTCATTGAAAAACTCTTAAAGATAAAAAGTTACTGAGTTGGGTATTCTTTCCATTAAATGTTTCATGGCAACAGCAACAGCTGGAGATATGGTAAATGAACATTTGATCTTTTGAAGAGAGTTTTTAGACAAATCCAGCTAAAATTACAGTGAGTTCTTTCTTTTTCTTCAGCCCAGGTGGCTTGATCAAAGCAACCCACTGAGCACTTTATTCTGGACAAAGTCATGTTCAGAACACAGCTATTTTTGGACTGTACTTGCCTGAAACAGCAACATGACAATCTAAACACTGAGTTGAAAGAATGAGGTAGTATGACGTTAGTTTTGCTTTTACTAGAGAGGTTACCAGGGCCCAGTTGCAAAGACAAAGAAAATTAATTCTGGTAGCAGGCAAGAGACACCCTCAGGCAAATTTAAATTTAGTGAGTAGTATGTGCTATGCAGAGACCAAAGATGTCATTCAAGTTTCTTTGCTTCTTGGGCTGTAGACCAGCCCCAGTACTGGCAGGGGTTAATGTAAGGTCCTATCTAGTGTGCATAATGGAGAGTGCAGAGATTCCCAAGCTATTTCCAGATGGCTGCATCAGTGCCATACAGTGTACCACTGGACAGAGAGACAGTTCAAGTTCAGGGTTTAAAGTGGCTTTGCTGCGTCTGTCTGTGCTTGAGTTCATACACCTCCCCCGATTCTTTGCTAGCTCGGATGCTCTGCCCCACACTCCAGTGCACAGCCTAGCTATGCCTTTTGCAAAATACAGACAGGAGTGGGAGAACTGCAGGTTTCTCTGCTTTTGTTCTGATTTGACTTGGTACAGTGCAACCTCTTTTCCTTAAACGGTGTTCAGCAGTGTTCTCCTGTTAGGAGCTGTGCTACCTCCCGAGTAGGTACGAAAGCAATGAGATCCTTGTTGCTACAGCTCATGCAGCACTATGGACTCTCATCCACTCCAGCAGCATCTTTATGTGGCCTCTAATTCTTGTCCTATGCCTTGCCCCAATGTGTCTATCAGTGTTCTGTAGGGTGATGCATACTGTGTATAATGTGGTATAGGCTTCTTGCATAAATGATATTCACTAGAATGAGGTATACACCTGTTCTCTATGGCTCTTGGCCATGTTAGTGCATGCAAACTGTCATATGCCTGCAATCATGTGAATATATAAGCCATGTATATTATTAACATGGATCTAAAAATGTCATGCAAACACAGTTCAGCACCTCAATGTTTTCACCTTGACAGGAATCGCCCTTTTCTTCTGAAAGCTTCAGAGACAGCTCCTATGCATGACTTTCACCGAGACAAACACGCAGCATATATTTAAACTTTGATAGATGCTTTGCTCGAAAGGTGGAGAAAAAAAAAGCAAGAGATCAAAGCAGCACACCAAATCTTATAAGTTTTAATTAAGCATAAGCAGCTGCATCCTGTCTTCTCAGAGAAGTCCTATTATTTGTGCTATGTAACATTAATGTTCACTGAATTGTAAAGCTCAAGGGAACTCCAGGCACAATTTGGAAGAGACAAACATTTGTTTTTCAGAAACAGATTCATTATTGTTTCAAGTACTGGTTTAATCTAACCAGAGATCTTATGGGAATATCTCTGAAGAGATCTGTCTCTGGAAATCAATTTAATTTGTAAGAAAAGGAAATAAAATGACCTAAAAGGACCACATTAGTATTGCAAAGAGAACGTCAATGATATTTCTTCAAGGAGACAATGACATTCTACCCTTTAGAAAATAGTCAGGAAGAAAAATACACCCTAAAAAGAATTGTTAAAAATTGATTATTTTCTATGTCACAAAGTGCTGAAAAACATGGCCATGGAGAAGATTTGGGCCACAGTCTCCCAAAGGGGGATTTGAACTTTTGTCTTTTCAACAAAACAATCTCAAAGTGGCTTAGAGCAGTGCTAATAACAGTAAGATATTTCTCTAGAGGTTCTGGCAACAGCAGCAGCACAGCCTCAGTGTAGCTCTAGTAATTCAAGCATGGCTTTGGAGTACATGCTCACACCCAGGCTATGCTTGCGCTTGCAAGAGCTTTTTGATGGAATCTGTAGTGTGAAGAGGTTTTCCTTACATAAAACTATTCATATAAGATTAAATGAACCAAATGTTTATCGGACTGCTTGGGACTGATTTGATTTCTGAATCACACTTCATACCAGAAACAAAACTGATTAAGAAGATGTCTTTACACAAAAAAATTGTGCCATTGAAAAGCCTCACCAGGGCTGAAACTTTCTAGAAATACAAAGCGAAGCCAGCTCACTGTATTCAGTCAGTGAGCACTAGCAAAAAAACCCTATAATCAAGGGTAGATTTATTGCCAAATATAGCTGTTCCTGTAGTATGTAAATTTTTCATTTTTATTGTATTCATTTAATCATTTTCAGTTTATTCAAAGGAAATTGCCAGATATTCATGTTTGTTAGCACCTACCTACACAGCATCAACACCTCAGGAGAGCCATGTGGCCAGGCAGCAGCGGAGGATAACAAACAGATCTTGCTAGCTGAGCCAACCAGTCTTTACTTGCATTTGAAATGTTGTATGAAGTTATTATTGATTTTTGATTCATGTTAGTATTTGTGGCTGAGAAAAGGAAGATGGGGAGTATAGTGCCTTAAAGAGGACACAGCCTGAGCGATCTAGAGCTGCTCAGTGTGTTACTCAGAGGTCGATACTAAATACCTGCTGACTGGTTAACACTTGGGCAAATCCCTGTTAGACATCTCACCCGACTGGTTATTGGGGAATACCAAACAAATTCAGACCCCATGACCAGCAATTAAACTGTCTATGCTATTCCCCAAAGCTGTCACCTTGTGCCTGAAGATACTTCACCACAGCACAATAGCTCTGAAGGTCTTTTCTTTCTTCCTAATGATCCCTGTAAACAAGACATTTCTTTTAACCTAATGAAATATTGGTGTGACTGGTGAACAAACCTTTGACCTGATGTTATCCCTTTATCGATGTTAATTTAACTGACAAAGCTGTGAGCATGCCCACAGCTAACTGACCAACTAATTGCTGTCACTAGGCAGAATTGGCTGAAGGCAAAAATCCACCTACCTGTATAGGCACAGAAGGGCAGAAAAGCAGCTGGGTGTCAGACTCCGAGGAGATGGTCTTTGTGAATTGCCTTTGAATGAGGACTTCAAAATGTGGTGCGTTTCCATAAGCATGATTTTGAAATGGCAAAAAAAATACAAAAGATGTGGGGATAAGGAAATCCTTGAAGACAAAGGCGGCCTATGAATATGGGGATTTTTAATGTTATAAAAAGAGAGCTGCTTCAGAAAGAGTTTGGGGTGGTTTTTTAAATGATTGATTTCTTTCTCTAAGAGAATTATAAGGATATCTAAGGAAGTCAAACGTTTTTTGCAGAAATTTTCACCTGGACTAATAGTTTTTTAACTAGAAAGAAAGATGGAAAATGGTCAACTCTAATAGTTTATTTTCTTTATGGATCTCTAAGCAGAAAGAAAATCTGTGGAAAAGGAAAAAAAAAAAAAAAAGTGTTTGAAATAAACCTAAAATTCAAACTGTGGATTGTGGGGTGGTCAGTTGCAGACCTGGCTGCTCATTTCTTTTTAATTTTATATAAACCTTAATGTTGGGTTTCTTTGGGTTTTGTTTGTTTTCTTACTTGGAAAGGTAAAGCTCTATTAATCCGACATGACAGCATGCCCTTTAACATGTGTTCTTTCCTTTTTCATAACAAAACTTTTTAATAGTTTTCTTTTACAAGGGAAGATCATTGAGTGAGCGCATATGGTTGCCTCAGCCCTCAAAAGGAAAACTGGCCTTCCTTAACTTGTCCTTGCAAACACAGGTGTGCTGCATCCCATCTTCCAGGCTGCTTTCAACAACACTGGCAATCCTCATGCCAAAACTGAGCCGAGAAGTCTAGATTTTCACAGCTTGTCTGCAGGTGAAGATCAGTCTCTGAAACAGCTTCTACCTTAAGCCAACTGTTTTTGTTTCCTAATATTCAGACTTCCATCTAACCATTATTTTTACATAATTTCCTGAACATTCAGCTCTTATTATTTTAATGATGGCATTAAAGATGAGACAGGAACAAAGCCCATACATGCTAAAAATTTTGCAAAATCATAGCAGCTAGAAATGCTTATTCTTCCAAAGAGTGAAGACTTGAAAAGGGAAGGATATAAAATCATACCTAAGGTGTAGGTAAGGCAAACTGGGGCTGCAGCAGTAAGCTTGTTCTGATGATCACTAATCTTTTTCTCTTCCCTCAAAAAAAGGAGGATTTCACTGGTCTTTCAGAGTTTGGGGTTTTTTTTCCTAGTTCTTAGGGTAAGACTTTGAGGATTTTCTACCAGAGAGGAAGAAGAGTGGAAGGGTAGGTAAAGTAATACTGGGGTGAGGGTATTACACCAGAAGGAGCCAGACAGCAAGGCAATAAATACCCAGCCAGAAGGTGGTTGACAGTATCAGCTGGGTGTCGACCTCGCTAATTGCTTGGGGGGTTGTTTCTGCTGCTGTTGCTCCTCTCCTTGCTCCTACAGTTTTTCCCTTGTTTTGTTCCATGCTGCAAGTCCTTCCTCAGCCCAGGAACGCTAGCGTTGGAGGAGCTCAGTGGTTTTTGGAGGTAAGTGAAGGCTGCCTGAGTTGAGTTTGGTTGTTTCCATGGGGTGCTGGCAGTGACCAGCTACACCTCAGAGTCTGAAAGCAGAAAAGGAGGCCCTCATGTGGGCATGGCTGCGGTACGGGATCCCAGGACCTGGACCTGCCAGTGCTCACTCACAAAAGAGGGTTTAAAACTAGTTGTAATCCTGCTAAGGTATGGCACAGTAAGTCTGTAAAACCAAATCCAAACACTTCTGAAAGTATCACAGTGGAAGATCTCCTGTTTGCTGGTTGCCTGAAACTAGACTGGGAGAACTGAAAAGCTGAATTTTGGCTGGAGACTGAGCATAGGGAGGGAATTTCAGATGAGACAAAGTGAATTTTATATCTCTATGAGTAAAGCTATTAAAATTGTATTAGCTTTAAGATACACTGTGATGTAGTGCTGCTGGAAAAAAGTTAATTGCTGACAGTTGTTCGGAGTGCATGCATTAATTAAATTCACAGTAAATTGGGGTTCTTCTTGAATTTAGTATTTATTTTCATTAGAAGCAAAAGGTTGTTGATTCTCATTCTGAAAGAAAGTATGGTGTATTTTGATATTGCTTCTGTAAGATGGAAAAGCTCATGAAAACACTGGATGCTTAATTTTGATACGATAGGAGTCTGGCAATCACATGCTCTTCAAGTGTATGGTATTTTCTTTACTAAAATACACGGTGACATAGGGGTCCTTGTACTGCAATTGTAAGTCACTGCAATTAAGGGTAGTGTAATTGTCTCCAAGTAATCTTTGTACCTCCAGACAGAGAGACCGCTGTGGTACGGCGGGTTTCTCCCCAGCAGAAGATAATTCAGTTTCTTTAACATCTTTTTGTATCTTATGGAAACGAAGGTGGGGGGAGGGAGAAATGAAATTACTTTTCTTCTAAAATCTCAAGGTAATCATATCCTTCATATCTCCTTGATGTCACACAAGGTTCTCCCCTTCATAGTTCCTGGATTTAAATTTTCTGTAACAGGCTCTGCATATTTGTTATTTTGTTGCACTATTTTAATAGTTTGTTGCAATATTTTAATAGGTGAGAATAAAACTCAATATTCTGCTAAAAGTACTTTGGGGTACCTCTAAAAATATGAGCTGGATTTCCTGGCTTAGAGGAGAAAGTGTGAACTAAATAGTTCTTAGATTCACTTTGTGAAGCAATGGTTCCTGCAGTGTGACGTTGGGGGGGAGTTCGTTTCTTTGCTGGCTTGTTCTTTATTGTTTTGTTGTGATGGTTACAGATTTTCTTGTTTATTTGTATTATTACGATTATTCTGTTGGTTAGCTAGAACATGAAGGCTTTTCCTTCAGTGCTGCCAACTTACAGAAACATCCCTGTCAAGACTTTTTCTTTCCAAGCTGTAATTAATCTGGTCTAGGTGCCTCACTGAATAATTACTCATCTCTTCTGGCATTTCATGAAGCTATTTAATCTCTTATTCATTCAAACAGCAAAAGTTCCATAGTTGGCAGGTATCATTTTTAGCTTCTTTCATAGTGCAGAGATAACATTCACTTTGGGGCATGGTAATGCCACCCTGCTCACTCATGAGCTTCCCACTTATGTTCTCGCACACTCCTTCAAAGTCTTCATCTGGTTGTTTGTACTGAAGAAATTCATCTATCAAAAAAAAAAAAAGTGTTTAATACTAATTTCAGATATTTCTATGAAGCTTTCAGGCCATGGCTGTGTTTTGCACATGACCTCAGTGCTAGCTATTTATTTGGCAGTAATGTCCTAAGGC
This sequence comes from Falco punctatus, assembly GCF_963210335.1. NCBI lineage: Eukaryota > Metazoa > Chordata > Aves > Falconiformes > Falconidae > Falco > Falco punctatus. The sequence continues at coordinate 20,976,595 of NC_137592.1, read as the reverse complement.
TGTAACAGAAACTGTTGTCCTGCACATTGGGTGAGGCAGCCCTTCTGCTGAGCGGGATCTGCAGAGGTGGAGGGAGGTGAGTCTCGCCTCCTTATAAGCTCCTCTTGGACAGGTGAAAGTTTTTAATTACATAATGCAGCAGAAGCCATAAGCTTGCAGGATCTACTTCATTGCCCTACACATGCTGTTCGTACCTGGCCTGATAAGCAGGACAGAAACACCTAAGTGTGACATTCTGTCTCTCCTTAGAAGCGGCCCTGAGGAAGCATTTAGATGCAAGCAACTGCTAGCCCTACGTGGCATTTTCTCATAGATGTAAACATGGTGGCCTCTCTGCATTAGTCACAGATTTTTCTGTTTGACTGGACACAGAAGTTATTATTTATAACTAGTTTCTAAGTGACAAATAATCCAAGTGTTCTTTTCTGTGCCAGTAACGAAGTTTAAAAGTAGTTACCAGTGTTGTTTCACTGGCTTGGAACCACGCTGAAGAAATGATCAGTGTGTGTGCTCTGCTGGGGCTGTGAAAATGAGTTTTGGCTTCATCTGAACAACTGGGAGGAAGACAAGGAAGGGAGGGAGCAGTTCTTGACTTCTTTTTCCCCCTTAAACAGACACTGTAGAGTGTGCATGCACCCAATAATTGCAGTAACTCACCATTAAAAGCAAAGGAAAGGTGACAGGACAATCTCTTCCCTCTAATTTATTATATATCACAGTGAAATAGCCAAGTGTGCACCTAGAAGGGTATGGAGAGCAAACCAGAGGGTGAGAACATGTTGCACAATCCAGCAGCGAGAGCACTGCCTGGAAGAAGGCAGATCTCTGTCTTGGTTCCTGCTGTGTGCTCTGTGCAAAGTGGAAGTGCATCAAGAAATCAGAAGCAAGCCCCCGAGTCGCCTGTGGCAGATGCATAAAGCATTTTTCTGCTACATGAGAGAGCAGCATGAGTTTGTAGGCAGGGGATATTTGAACGCGAGTTGCTGTCTTGTGAGTGTGGCCCTTCATCAATGTGTGGACACATGCTCTTTTCAAGAAGGACTTGATATTGCCTGTGGTGAAAGAAAGACCCGGTGGCAAGGCAGGAGAAGGATCTAAGAAAAAAGTTAGATGGAACTAAGAAAGGGGAAGATTGGAATTAAAGTAATAGAAAATGGTATGTTGGGAGGGACCTCTGGAGATCCTGTAGTCTAGCTTTGTTCTCCAAGCAGGGCTCACTTCAGTGTTAGATAAGGTTGCTTCATATAAGTGTCCCATCTGGTATAACTGGCAAAAAAAATCTTAGGAAGTGTTGGAAAATAAATCTTCTGCATTCACGTTACAGTGGTCTAGTGCAATAACGCATCATATGCCAGTTGTAAGTGTGGCACTGAGGGAAGTTGTTGCAAGCTATGCCAAGGAGTAATAAAGAACTGCGAAACTAATCTAGGAATTGAAGGAACAAATGATGCATAATGAAGCAACAGAGGAAGGTTAACAGAGGGAGCACAACTAAAAGAAAACATCAAATAAAGCAGAAAAGCTCAGCTGCTTAATAATTTTGCAAAGTGACTTAGCAACTGCTAACATGGAACAGGAGGCACAGAACAGCTTTGCAAATCTTTCTTTCTGTGTTTGTTTCTTTTTATTTTTGATGAAAGATCAGGAGATTATGGTGTTAGAAAGGGAAAGATTAGGATATCCACAGATTGTGCCTGAAATGGTTATGTGAAGATAAAAGCTATAATAGATTATATGATTCAGAGTTTAAGAGCTGGAAAATGTTAGTATCAAAATTGGAAGTAGCATTTTAAGGCAGTTAAAATAATGGTATTTCAACTGGAAGCATACACAAGCATTCAATTTGAAGTCTATGAAGATTGAAGGAAACAGTATTTAAAATTGAGGTTTCTTCAGGCTGAAAGTGTTACAGTGTTCTCGGTGCTATTTAGCTTTCAGAAAGAAAATGTATACCCTCATAAAACGGGTTTTGGTGCCTTTCAGAATGGTACATGGATGCATAGTGTTTTCCTGCTCACTTTCATCATCTTCTGCGAAGGGAAGATTAAATTAGCACAGCCTGAAAGGGCTCAGTTTGATTTGCTTTTGCAGGTGGCCAGGTGCCCTAGTCCAGGGGGAGCTGGGCAGGGAAGACAGCAGGGACCCGTCCTTTGTTTCATGGAGTGACTTTTTGATAAAACTGCAGATGACAGGGTTTTGCTGAACACCAGATCTGGATACAAAATTCGGATCTTAAACTGGGTAGGATGGTGAGAAAAATGCTTGGCGAGGTAAGGTGAAGCCACAATCTGGTGTTAACTGGAAGAATCACTGGGGTAGCTGTGCGGTTCGTGCTGCATTTCATCACTGCATTTGGATTTTTGTATACCCTTGCTGTTCATATAGCGAGGGTAATATGGAGATGTTGCAAGGGAAAGTAGTGTCCAAAACCAATGTAGTTGCTGGGCGTGAAAGGTCTGGCTAAGTCCATGTGCCTCTGCTCGCACAGGGCTCTGGTGCAGGAACACGAGAAGTGGAGGGCACAGGAGAGAGTCGCAAACTGTTCACAAAGGGGCTGTGCAAGGTGTGTCAAAGCAGAAAGAAAAGTGGACCGAGTAAGAGAAAGCCAGGCTGACTGAAGGTCTGGATTCTGTTGATCTTGGATATGAATGTGTTTTGTACGTTTTGGGGAAGAGTTTCTTTAAATTTCACAAATTACAACTCATTTTCGTCACATAGTGAAGAGTTTACCACACTGAGTGTCTGTCTCTTCAGATTTCAAACCATACATCATATTTCATATTGGAATATTTTTGGACTTCGGGGTTCGTTTGTGGTTTTGGTATTCTCCTGTTAGGAGAAGATGTATTTTCTTCCTTTGTCTTTACTACTTGTCTTAACCATCTATCTAGTGCTCATGTTTCTTAAATGCAGCCTCAGACAGAAATTTGTCATGTTCCAGCTAGAAAAATAGGGATGAAAAAGTAATTAAAAAGTGAAATTAGGCTAGAAATGTTTATACAACCCTCTCCACCGATGTTCTTCCACAGTGGTACACAATACTTTTATGAACAAGACTCAGCTTTCCAAAGGTATGTGAAGACCAACGTGCCTGTCTTACTGATAGGACAGACCAGGCACAGAGGGCTGAGCTGTTCAGCTGAAGTCGTTTGTGTCAACAGCCGGCAAGAACCCAGTGTTGTGAAACCTGAATAACAACACCAAGGGAGAAAATTAATGAGCAGTAATGCAGTCAGATGAGGAAGGGTTTAGAACATGCTAGTACCTGGCCTGATTGCAGATGGAAAGAGGGCTGTTCAATTTGTAGATAAATTTAGAATAATGAGTCTTAGAGTGTAGACTACAGTGAAAGAATAGCTGCTAATTGGAAAGTTGCTGCTGCATGCCGAATAGGAAGACAACTGGTGAGCTAAATTAGAAACGTCCCCAGAAGATTTCTGCTGAAGGCTCAATGACAGAAAGGAAGGCGCAGGGGGATGAGACTGGCATTGCAGGTGAGCCAGAACCTTCTTCCTCAGATGCCTTGCAAACGCAGGATCAGCCTGAATTGCACTGAGCCAGGTCAAGGTCATGGAACCAGGACCTCCCCCGGTCCCAGTGGACAGCCGTCCTCCATTTGTGGGGGAATGTATAACCCTGTAGCTTGTGCTGAGGGATTGACAGTGAACCACACGGTCTGTGGGCTCCGTGAATTCAAGCCTTTGTAAGAAAAGCTGCAAAACTAAAACCATCTCTGCTCAGTGAATACTTTTGCTCCCTCAAGAAGACAAAATGCAAGTGTTAAATGTCAGGGGAAGGTTTTGTAGTGAGAAACTCTATGGTTCAGGCTGGTGAGATTTAGAACATCTCTAGATACAAACAAATACCATCGGTACCATCGGTGGGATTGGATGTGCAGGGAGGGATCTGGCAGTACTGTGACATGGTATTTCAGCTACTTGATCTGTGCCAACCAGTGGGAGTTTGTGTGAATTTACCAGCCTGGCCATAAACCAGTTTGCCAGTGATTGTCCCACCTTGTCACTAGAACAGGACCATGCCCAGGTGGTGGGATGGTGGGACAGAGACTCATCATGCCCTTGCTGATCTCTAAAGGCACAACGGTTCCAAAATGGTGTGAGTTGAGGTTACCGCCTCTGCCTGCCTAACCTGAGACTTGGAGGCACCTTTATTTGCCTCATGGTGCTTGTTCAGAGTTTCGGGAGGAAGCCACAGTGCTTCCTTTTGGAGGCTGATGGACAAGAAAGGGAGTGACACAAGGCCTTCGCAGTATCGGTTCCCATTCCTTCCACAATCACTGGGAAAGAAGTATTCCATAGGACTCTCAATCCTGCCATTCGATGGCATGAACTGGGAATTGTCTATTGTGTATGACTGGAATTAGGAGAGGGTCAGATTGCAGGCTCGCCTTCCCCTTCATGGTGGGCATCCCGTTGAAAGCAGTCCAGGCTCTATTTAGTAGGCGTCTTGCATATTAAAGTGCACATTAAACTGCACAGCTTCTGAACATCGGCATTCTGGCTGTTAGGAAACCTCCCTGGTCCTGACTTGCTTCATTGCTTCTTATTTATAATGTGACTCAGTGCTCCCTGTTGAGATGTGAGTTAGCAGCCTTGTGGTGGGGGAACGAACATCTAACCAGCACCATGACCGAGGGCAGTGCTGCACCAGCAGAGCTGTGGCACTCGGCAGCTGGAAAGAACTTTTGGACGTTCTGTGTGTCTGAATCTGCAACTTGAATGAAGGAGGCTGCCTTGTCTCATCCCACGCTGTGTGCAGTAGCCATATCCACGAAGAGCAGTGCTCTGAGAGCAAGTCCTAAAAAGCAGGAAAGGCAATTTCTCAGCAAAACTAGTTCCTCCCAAACCTGAGCCCCTGTAAATTGACTCAGAAGTACTTTGCATAAGAGCAGAAACAGACTAATGAGGGTGAAGAGCAAAACAAGATGCAGCAGAAGTTTCGTCTAGGAGGAGAGGGACCTGGCTTGTAGCTGACCAGGAAAACACAGAGCACAAAGTGCTGAAGGTCTTCCCTTACCCTGAGTTAGTTGTGGGGTGGATGGGTGCAGTCCTCAACTGTGTGTCAAGGGATTGGAGGATTTTATTCTACAGCAACACTTTACTTTTTTTACTTTTTTTACTTTTTTTTTTTTAACTTCTTAAAAACTTCCTAGTGAATGTGTGGGTCCCATGTAGCAAATACCAGCCCAGCCACCAGCATTTCTGAGAAGAAGGCTGAGGCATCACTGTGCTGGGGGAAATGGGGGAAAAATGCTTTGCTGTGCTGGGAGCTCAAAGCCTGGAGGTTAAAGGTAAAACATAAGCAGCGTGCCTGCCTTCCACCGAACCAGGCACACAGCCCACTGCAATTGCTTAGACCTTCGTTTTCACAGGCTTTGTTTCTACTTTAGGGGAAAACTTAGTGTGGACAGTTATTCCTTTTTAACTTCTCCTCAGAAAAGGCTTGAACATAAACCTGAAACCACTCTGAGACTAGAAGAAGCTGACTTTGGGGGGTGGGGAGTGACAGGCCAATGTGCAACAGACTTTGCAGATCCTAAGCATATACAGAATTAATGTAATGATTTTTAATGAGACAACGTATTATGATTAAAACACCAGCTGGTGAATGAGAGCAATAAAAATATTAGAGGACTTTATCTTCTGAGTATTATGAGTTCATAGCTCACTAATAACCTTGGGACTTAAGTTGCTAATAATAATGCTTCATGTTGCTAGGAAATGGTGCTGCATGACACATGGTGAATGCTGTGTGGAGAGGATATGCCAAAGGCATGATGGCAACTTGCTAAATCTTTTTATTATTTTATTGAACACAAATACTGTTTGATGACCCACAAAGCTGGATGGGGTTTACAGTGTTTGTTAATGTAGCTTATCCCAATTAAGTGATTAGTTAATCAGCATTTTACTGCAGCATGGGTATTTTCAATATTGGTTGCTGATGATGGTACTCCAGATGTAGTAGCATGCATAAGCAGGGTTCTCCAGTGCGCTGGCTGTTGCCTGCCACTAAATTGCTATATGCCTCAGGGAACTGTACTTCCTTGTACCTTTATCTACAAAGATGAGGCTCACCAGCAAGTATTTTAGGGCAAAGCCCACTTCCTGCTCCCTGTTTATACTGCTCGGTATCTGGGACTCCCATATTCACCTGGGGCAAACACTAATTTTCACGTTTGTGGGTTTTCTTCCAGATATTTAATTGGTATTGTTATCAGAAATGCACATTTACACTGCAGTATAAAATTGCAGGTTGACTACAATGCCTCATTAAAAAAAAAACAACACCACAACCATAAATGTAGACTTTGCAGTACTACTGTGCCAGAAGATACAGCTGAATTACAGTACTCCGACATGTGAGGATAGTGATGCAGTACCTCTGACATAATGCAGTCAGAGCACCCCAAAGCGGACAGTCATGCTCACAAACCAACTTGGCCACGTTGTTCGGACCCTACAGGCTCTCACAAGTTACACTAGTTAGCACTCTAACTCCTACAGAGTATTAGTGTCTTGAAGCACTGCCATCCCTCCTCTTTGCTTTGGCCTGAGGGCTCATTTGCAGCTCTGTCCTACTCTAACAAGGAATAAAGTTTATTGCAACACAGTGAGTCAGTTATGCAATATGTGACTTAATCTACTGTCCTTCTGTCAGTCCCCTGCTGATAATGATTCAAACCTGTTTGTTGATCTCCTTCAAATTACAGAAAATTAATTTCCTGGAAACTGCTTAAAACTGATGCCTTGACAGATTAGAAAGCTGAGAGATTTGTGCTCCCAGTGTCAGGAAAAGCAGCAGAATTCAACTGCTGCTTGTGATTTGTTGGGGCTAATTTGCCAGCTGTTATCTTGCTAGAGTGTCAGTAGCTCCAGATTATCTGTGTGTTGTCCATTACCTGACTGAAATATTAAGGGGACCTAGGAGAAGTGTTACCTTGAAGGGAAAGGAGCAAGTGTGAGAGACAAAGCATGACTGCCATGGAAGAGCAGGCACCGGCAGTTCTGCTGCACACAGAGCAGCTGGTCTCCAGTCTTACCTGCATCCTTCCAACTGCCCTATGAAGGTGGCATGCCCTTTCAGTTTGGGCTGGAAATATCCCCTCCTAAGTGGTTAGTTAATATATTTACTCAAGCATGTCTCACAGATTTGGTTTTGACACAGGAAGAACCCTGGGAAAACAAAACACCGGGCACGGTGAGATGGTAAGGCAGATAGGCACCATCCCTACAACTGCGTGTTGAAACAAATCAGTTCTTATGGTTTGAAGATCAAAACCTTGCTGTTCACAAGTCTCTGTCTCCCACAGATGGCTCGAACTTTTGTGTTCTGCCTGTTCACAACAGGTACTCGGCTTATTTCCTCTTCCCGCCCACGCCATGTTTTACAAACGAGATAAATTCCCAAGGTTGGTCTGGGGCAAAGCCATTGTTGCTGCCACCATGCTGCCACCATGCTGCCACCATGCTGCCACCATGCTGCCACCATGCTGCCACCATGCTGCCACCATGCTGCCACCCTGGCCAGTGTTGAACACTTACCACATCCTCTGCAAAGCCAAACTTCCCGTGTTCAGCAGTTTAATGGGGGCCATAGTCCTTCGCTGGGATAAACAACTAAGAATCAGCTAAAGGCATTGATAGGGCTCATAGTATAACAAAATATTGCAGGCTTTCCACAAAGCCTCTATTTCAACAATGAAAATGTTTGAATGGAAGAAAGCCGAGGAAACTATCTTGCCAGCCATTCATGTTTCCCTTTCATAGAGCCCTATATAAAACAGACTTTCATTTCTGTTCATTCTTAATGCCTCATGTCCCCTTTGGGTGCTCAGGAATATTTTCCTGAAGCCATGTGTTCCTTTCAAAGTGGTGGTCAGTCTTGGCATAACCTTATGTTGCATTAATATCGGGTATTTATCGAATTCAAATGAAAATATTTCAAAGAGATGATTATCTTCAGTTTTCCATATTTTTGGAATGGAAAATGACAGGTCATTAACAAGGAAAAGAAACATATTTACATGAAACACTGCAACGTCAAAATTCAATAGCTGGGGTAAACCAAACTTCTGTTAAAAAAAAAGGTAAAAAAATTTATTTTCAAATCATGTTAGTTAGAAGAAGCAGTATAGGCGCTTTAATTAATAACTGATTCTTAAGCACCAGACAGAAAACACTGCTTTATGTTGTAGTATTAAACCCTTGAGTGTTCTGCATCATCAAAGTTCCGCTAAATAGCAGAAATCACATAATTTTCAAGTGTTCTTCCACAGACCTCTTCAAGATGAAGTCTATGGTCTCAGCATATGTTTATCTGAGAAGCACTTGTAAACAAATAACCCTCATCACCGAGATGTCTGAATACCCTTGCTGCCTTCTGAGAGAAATAAGCTTCTGCTCATGCCGAGCTCTCGATGGTCTGTAATGGAAGGTCTGCCTCCTGGCACCTGCTCCCAGACCACTGTCTCCATTGAAAATGTAATTATTTGTGTTAGCCCTAACAGAGCCGTAAGAAGTAAACCTATGATGACTTTGCATAATAGTTTGGAAGTTTAGGGAAACGTGGGGAAATTCAGTATCATAATCTGTATAGCTCCTGTTCTTTGGATGCCACTTTCAGTTTTGCCTTTATGAAGCAGAATCTGGGTTTCAGCTCATGTACACTAGCCTAGTATTATTAAAATCCATAATAGTTCACTGTAAAACCTCACTCATTTTTTTTCTCCATACTTCCTTCCAATCTTTGTTATGCTAAATTAGCCCCATCATTGGTCTCTGCCCTTATTCCCTATTTTTATCTGCTTTGTATGGTCTATTCTAGTGTGTGTGCTCTGGTGGTGCAGCCCTGTGAAGGGTAAAGCACTTGTTAGAACACCATCAAGCCATTTACACTGAAGCCAGATTAATTTTATTCTGTTTTCTTAAAAACCTTCTATTGAGGGACTTAGCTTCTGTGGAAGCTAAATGATAGTCAAGCTTGGGTTAAATTCAGTGAATAGTTTCATCTGCACAAGGAGGAAAAAACACTAGGAAACAGTGAATGTGTTTCTGTGTGATGGCTCCGTTCCAGAAATTCTAGTGTTCTCTGAGTTCTTTTTTTTTTTCTTTTTTTTTTTTTTTTTTTGTCACTTAAAGCTTCAGAAATAGTATATACTTTATTTTAAAGTTAACTTCTGAAGGTTAGATTACCAGAGATCAGTATGCTTTTGTTTCAGATTGAATGGACTGCTTCAAGATCAACTTGAAATAGAAATGCCCCAGATTTTTTCTTACCCCCAGCTGTCCGTTGAATTAAAATGTCATTAGCCTAAGTTTACTTTGAACTGATATAACAATTGCAGCAGATAAAGTGAGAACCAGTCATTTCCCACCCCCACCCCAATTCCTATTGTGTAAGCCATGAAATAAATTTCAAGCCTTTTATTACCATATTGAAATGAATATCCTGCACATTCTAGTTCATTCCGAAAAAAATGCTGTTAATGAAGGATTGAGTAAATCCTATTTGATTTGCAACCAGAATGATACAAATAGCTAGAAACAGAGGTCTGCTTTGCATTTGTATATTATAAAAACGGAACTGTTGCAATTAATACTACAGCTTGTCCCGAATTCTACAAAATAATAATAAAAAATTACAGTGAAAAGTTGATGCTCCATGGCCATTCAGGCTGCTGGATCTGATGGTCTCTTCTGGCTCACAGAACCCAACTGCTCACCACAAACACAACTGTGAAATTGCTTATAATTGTTAGTATCATTGCTATTCAGAAATGCTGATGCATCTTATTACAGACAAGTGATTTTTAGGAGATAAAGGTGATTTCAGAGTAAACTTAGGACAGTTAGTACATTTCAGATTAATTCCAGTGTGTCCGATAATATATTGTTCTTTGTTGCAAAAATTATAGCAAACATGCTGTTGCTTTTATATCAGATTCTGCAATACTTATTCATATCTCACTTAGGTGAAAGTCCAGCCAAATTTCACATGGACTGTAACGTTTGCCTTGAGTGACACAGCTGAGTGTCTTGTAACGAGTGCTATCAGTAAATCAAAAGGCCTTTGATCAAAATAAAAAAATCATAAATTGTATTATATACAAAATATAATGCAAAGCTTCAAGGAGATTTGTATCTGTAGAAATACGTTATGAAGCAACTCTAAGGAAATTTCAGTCTTAATTGTACAAGACTAGTTCTTGCTCCTTCTGCATGCTTAAACAATGATAGATTTTTCATACTGCTCTTGCACTCTTTATTTTTCCTCCAACACAGATAATCAAATCTGAAAAATAAAAGAAATTATAACAGCCAGGATTAGCCATAGCATGTTTGTCATTGCAGGGGGAGACATATCAGCATCCATTATAAATTATTTAGTACTCAGTGAAAAGTCTTGTAACTTTATATATTCTTAAATATTTTTTTTTAAAAAAAGATATCTTTGGTGGCTGCTGTAATAGTGTTTGGTAAATGGTGGACTGTGAGTTTGCCGTATGCAAACAGCACTTTTACTAAATGCTCTGGTCTCAACACAGAAGCCAAGGGGGAGATCTAAAACCCAGCCATGTCACACATCTTGCAGCCTCCAGGTTATATTGTCTCTGCAGACGGGGCAATCGGAACTGTGTGTGATTTACCAGGCAGGTATGACAGCACAGGTTTATGTGGGATATCTTGGGTGACAAAAGGACTATTCAGTGTAATTGCTTTATAGTTTGATCTATACTCTGTATCCCATTAACCTTCCAGTGCCAAAGAGCATCAAACTGGGTCACATACACTGTCACAAATTCAATTAGCACTGCCATTAACATCAGCATGAGTCCTGTGTGTGGATCTGCAGAGATGTGGCCTGTTAGAAACTGTTCCATAAGAAAGAAATTGCTCTGTGCTACTGGATCTTTCTGATCAAGAAAGGAATCTTGAGAGGGGAAAAATCTTTAGGGATTTCCTGTTGTAATCTGTAAAAATGGACAGAAACTTTGCCAGACCATTTGGGTTTGGGGTTTTTGCTTTGGGTTGGATTGGGTTTTTTTTGGTTTTGCTTTGCTTTGTTTTTTCCTAATGATCTTCGCCCTAACCTTCAATGTTTGTGCAATAGATCATTGTCACAGAAATATAAAGGACTTTCTTCTTTCCCATGTACCATTTTCACTTTGGCCTGATTTTGCCAATAGGAATTGAACATAGGGAGGTGACCTGTGCAAACCTGAACCAGCCTAAGTTCTGCTGATAAGATGGTGAAGAGCATGGAAACACAACCCCAAAATGAGCTTTGCCACAAACAAGACTTGTTCTGATTCAGCCCCAGGAGAGAGTATCCATCTGATATATGTCAGCTTGGCCGGGCTCTTCTAGTTCTAGCCTAACACTGCATACTAGCAAAGCTGACTCTAAGAATGATAGCATATAGGATCCTTGCAAATTTTCACAGAAAAATGCATGAATAGAAAAACAGTTGTTAGAAATCTTTCATAAGCTGTGGAGTTGGAGACCATCGTGTCTCCAGCATTCACAGCTCTAGGACAGCGGTCATGCACCTCCTCAAAGTGTAAAGCAATTATTTAATGAGAAAAAGGGATAGTAGTGCATTTTTGTCTAATGTATATTAAAATTCAAAGGCAGATAGTGCAGTAATAGTTAAACTCTTAAGTTGTCTACAGTGGATTTCAACAGGTTAGATAAAACCAGATTCTTTCCTTAAACTTTGCCTTGCAAAGACAGGTTTTGCTGGGTCTTGCATAGTTTAATTTCTTTCAGACAGTGGTGCAAACCAGGCAAAATGTTTGTTACAGGTTCTAAATTCTGTCTGCTTGTTTATTGCTGCTCCTGGAAATATATTTTTCCTGAAGTGCAACTGAAAAACAGCATTAAACCTGCAAGCCTCATGCATGCATATCTGCATGTTAGTCCTGAGAAATAAATTACATAATTGCTCTTTCATGCACTGAGTTCAGCAGATTTCAGGCTCAGTTATTAGGAGCACAACCGTTCATACAAGATATACTATATAGCTCTGTCCAGCAAATATTTACTAGAAATATCTACTAAAAGCAATGGAAATTAAAAGACCAGTTTGGGCTTGATCTAGCATTTGAAGGTTCTTATGCAGCCAGTTAAAATTTGATCAGTGATCCTGATGAAATGTGTGTATCACATGGTCACTTGAGTTTACAATGTATAAAATCTAAAGGGCATATACACAGAGCAAGCTGTCACCTAGCTGCTGCAAGCTGCTGTAAGCTGCTGTATTCTGAAAACATAGAACCCAAAATTTATAGCTGAATTAGTGTACATGTGTCTGTATCTCTCTGGGATAACCATCTGACACGTGGTCACAAGTGGTGTTCCTAGCCAACCTGCTGGCGTTCAGTGCTGCTCTTTACATGTGATCTCTTCCTCAGTCTTGGTGGCTTTGTTTCTAGAGACAGCAAGTATCCCTTGCCCTTTTCCCTCCTGCTTGTCCCTAAGTGGCAGCCGTGGCAGCTGCGCCTGCCATTGACCATGAAGATCTCATGAAGAACTTCCCTTCCTTAGGCCAGCCAGGCACTACAGTTTCAGAGAGAGCTGCAGAGTCTAGCTGTTTGGTTGCATGTTGCATCCACAAAGGAATGGGTGTCATGGAAACAAGTTGGTTACCCTATGGCCACCCAATCTCCCTTGTTCCAGAAGCAAGACAAATCGTCGCGTGAATAGGTGCGTGATTGCTTGTTGCTTCCCACTCCCAGAAAAAGCATCAGGAAAAGCACAGGCACTGACATCTGCTCCTGGGAAGGAGGGGCAGCAAACCAGGGAGAAGAGATGACTCTAGTTAATACTGATATTGACAGATTTTTCTATTTTTACTCGGTTCAGTTTATCCCATACAATTTAATAAAGAGCATGGGATTTGAGCCTGTAATCCAGAAAATCCATATTACATAGGTTTTTTCTTGCAACCCGTTGAGCAGTGAAAGTAAAAAATATGCCACACACAGATGAGAAATTTCTTGAAGGGCATGTACCTCTCTGAGTTATTCAAACATTTTAATATCGTGACACTTGGATATTATGGTTACATTTTCTACATGTTGCAGTACAGAGGGATCAAACACTGCTGCTCTGCAGGCAGAGCTGATGGGCATATTCCGTCAGGCCTTGCACAGCTGGGAGCACACCTAAACAAAAGTTCAGACCTTTTGTCTAGCAAGCCGTTCTTCAGTGGCCATGGAAAGCTGTTACCGAGCTTTAGAAAGGCCTCCACGTGATCTTCTGGGAAACCAGCAAGTCTCTGAGAATGCCAGAGATCATTCTTCCAGCCTGTTTTTAAAGTATGCTTTTCTGAAAAACAGTATAAGAAGGGCACAGTGCTACCAGCTCTTTGGTTTCTCCACATCTTGGTGAGCCTATGTGGACTCTAGCCTGCTTTATTGCAGTGTAAGGTTTTGCTGCTGCTGAAGTCTTGACTCCTGTTAATTCTGCAGGGTCATGCTGTGGAGTGTGTGTTTTGTTTTGCGTATGAGCAGAGCTGCTTAGCCAGTTCCAATTAGAAGACTAATATATTTTCCTTAGGCTTATACAAGAATAAACTTTAACAAGTAGTACTCCTTGTTTATGCCAGAAAAGCTGAATTTCATTAGTTTTGCTCTCTTGGCTATGAGTCCAGATCAAGCTGGTGGAATTGACACTTCCAACCTCTCCACTTTTCCAGACGTGTTCTCCTTGCCTTCTTCCGAAGTGCTGTTACAGTTTTAGTTTAAGAGAAGATGCAATTTGCATTTAGGCAGTGTTGTGGATTAGACAACACTGTCTCCTCTTGAGAGTAGGTAAGTGACTAAAGATTACACAGATGATCTTCCTTACATGTAACAAGAACTATGGAAAATGTTAGGGATGGCTCTGTGTGGTTGGCAGAATATCCATTCATGGTGGCAGGCTGTACTGAACTCTGCCAACGGATGCTGTTAGCTGTCTCAGCTCTACACCTCAAGTGAAAATTGTGGAACTGACACATATTACAATTAACGCCTAAATTTCTAATTTTGGGTGCTCAGAATTAGGGCTGTGACAAAACCAGAAAGGGGATCAAAGATGTTCGAGGCAGCACCACACCATAAACAGATAAAGCAATTAATAGCAAGATTAACACGCGTGACTGAATTGCAAGATAGAAAAAGGAGTACTATGTACATTAAAGCTAACGTGGCTTGAAGTGTAAGCATGGTGCAGGGAAAAAGTATTTCCTGTAATTCTTCGAAATACAGTCAGGTGCTTGGAAGCAGCAAGCCGTGTGATGCCCGTATGTTTGCACACCTGCAGAACAGCTTCTTCAAAGACTTGCCAGTGCAGTAAGAGGTTCACCTGTGTTCCTGGAGTGGGCCGAGCTGCTGGGTTTCCAACTTGTAGAGAAAAAAATATGCATGACAAAGGCGTTCCTTCTGATAGGAGTATTTCAGAAGTTCTCTTGAAGCACTTAGAAACAATTTCATTCCTTTTGTGGCACAGCAGATTTTAAAAAAAAAACTACTGTGGAAAAAAAGGAAATAAACTAGAAAACTTTTCATGGTCTTTAAGGATAAAAATGTGGGAGTGAGGAAGGGAGAAAAGTGATGGTGGTATGCAGCTGACATGAAGTGAGGCAAAGTACTTCCCCCTCCCGCCCACCCCCCGAGTTTTGCAGCACTGGATCACTGGGCAAAGTCATTTAGAAAAATGTTTCAGCGGGGAGTGTCATCTCTCTCTGGAGCCAGAGGATGATGAATGCCTTCTTGTAGGGCAGATACAGGCTGTCTGCAACAGACTGGGGGTGGGGGGAGACCCTTGAATTTAAATTTTTTGTATTTTGAAATAATTAATGTATAAATAAAATGGTTCCTTCTGTCTAGCGCTATACCCCAAAGCAGTCTCAGATCTGTAAGCACCAGGGGATAAGATGTGGTAGTAGCGAGATGCCATACCGACACCTATGGTGTATACCCTATTTCCTGATCCGCAGGCATGCTTGCGCTCCCTCTTGCAGCAAATACACTTCTGCTTCTTAGCAAGCTGTGCATCACTTGCACTACAGCTGACATTGATTCAAATTAATAACCTTTAATAAACGAAGATGCAATTAGTACTGAATATGAAAAATACTTAAAAGGTTGTTTTTCATGTCTGTGTGCTAAAATAAATATTGAGATTATAGGCAAGTTCCCTTTCCCCACCATCCATTTTAAAGCAGAGATCAAACTTTGGCTTCCTGTGAAATTTTTCAGAGGTTAAGGGCTGGAGACGGAACAAAGCATACTGTATCATAAAATGCAGGTACTGCACAAATTTTTTTTAGAACAGTTTAGCATGATTTTACATGTAACTTACCCAAGACACACACCTTTTTCTCTGTGTAAAAGCATTTGGATTTTTTAAAATTTAAGATCTGCAGGGGTAATGGTTTGTGACTGTAGCGGAAAAAACTGATCTGTGACTTTTCTGAAGCCTTTTGGAACACTTGAATTTGGAGGGAGGAGGGTAAAGACAGGATTCAGGGGTCCTCAAACTATGGCCCGCGGGCCGCATACGGCCCCCCAGGGTCCTCAATCCAGCCCCCGGTATTTACCTCTGCCGGGGGTTGGGGGGGAAACCAAGCAGCCGCAGATGACTGCCTGCTGCTTTATCTGCGCACCGGCCCCCTGGTTAAAAAGGTTGAGGACCCCTGGAATAAGTACTATGTACATATGTGCGCGGAAACAGCTCTTAAAACACTTTTCAGCTTTTTGATGTCTGTAAGATTAGATTCCCGTTTTCCTGGTTTCTCTGGCTTTTATTTCTTACAGTGGCTTTTAATTCGACAAGCTTTACTTTAAGGAAAGATCAATCAATTAATGTCTCAGTATTGAAGCAGTCTACTGACAATTAAAAATGTTAAGGCAAAAGCCTGTTGAGATGTTATGGTCATACTGAAATACTGTGGAGGAATCCTTTCCTTAACATACTTTTATTTTTAAAGCAGCTGAAAGACATACGTGCATACTATCAATGTCTTCCCAAGTGTGTTTATTCTACTACTCCCACATGAAAAGTAGTGAGGAGATCTTATTTAAAAACCATTACAAAGATCTAACTATTGAACTCGGGTTGCCAGAGAGATCACTTAAAAAGGAAAACCACTGTCTCTCAACAATAAGATAATACCATGGGGAATGGATGATTATCCTTGAGATAATTTTGTTCCCGAGTATCGTAAATCTCAGCTGCTTTCCTTTCCAAACCCAGTAGCTTGGGGTATGAGAGCTTATTATAATTTATTCTCTACTGTGCATTCAAGGCAAAACATTAGAGTATAAGCAAGCTATCACTGAAAAATGCATCATTTTCTCAGTTCTCGGTGTTGGTAGGTTGCATAATTTCAAAGACAAAACTGAGAGGGTTCAAAAAAAAAAAAAAAAAGAACATAACACATACAATGAAGTTGTAGTACCCAAGTCAGATTTTTACTTCTGGGGATGACAACGCAAAATACTCAAGTAGCCTTCTTGATGCTGCAATTCACTCCCATTTCTCCTTACTTAAGATCTTATTTAACATTGGGACAGGAACAGGGACTCCTTTTAAATGTAAGGGTGTTCTTGAAGGCTTAAGAATAAGATTAGGTGTCTCTATCATAAACAATCATTCAAAACACTTAAACCCTCCTGAATCCTCGTGGAAGTCTGGTATCAGAAATATTTTTAAATAGAAATTTAACAGAACATTTTTTTCTAGGATGACAGGATTTACCATGTTGTAATTTCTTTCTCAATTATTTTTGAGATAATTATAAAAGGGGCAAGATTTTGCTGCCACAGCCTAACCTCCTGGTTACAGCTTGCAAACTTTCCTGTTCTTCAGGGCACTTTGCCGTGGAAATACAGAAATGCAGTCTCCTCTTTCTCACAACTGGAGCCCTGTCCAACGGCTGCAGACGAGCAATGCCTCTTTTGGGTTTTAACCTCCAACTGAACCAGGAATGTGAATCTCAAAAGCTGAAGCAGCACCCTCATCCTGCTTCAGCTGGGTCAGCTTTTTTGAGAAGGGCAAAGTGAAAATAGTATTTCAAAACCCAAACACTGAAGGGAAAAAAACCACAAACCAACAATGAATTACCTACTATCTGGTTATTTGCAAAATTTGATGGTGTTTTCTCTTCTCTTTAGCACATGTGCTTTTAGCTGCTGACAAAGACCTGGAAAAAGCTAGACTCAGGACAACAGAAAGGCAATTCTGATATCCATAGCTCCAGCCATGACCTCTATAGCAGTACATGAACCCGATCTCCTAGATGAGTTCTCTTTAAGAAGGCTACACCTGAGTGACAAGTCTCTGTTGTCATTCTTTCCAAAAGTATGTGGAAGAGTATTCCACTGGTTAATGAGCTATATGGTAACAGTTTAGTTACTTTACCCACACCTGCCTTAGCAACAAGCAGGAAATTGTTACCCTTTATGTGAATTCTGAAGATAGTTTTCTAAAAACAAAACAAACAAAAAAAAAAAAAACCCAAACCACACCACAAAACTAGAAAAACAAAAAACTCACACAAGAGCATAGAAATTCTGAGTAGAACTCATCCTCATGAAAATCTACCAATCTGTCAAGTTTGTGTGCAAAGTAACCTTTACTAGAAGACTCATGTAGGCATTGCTTAATATATGCTATGCAGGGAAGGCAGACAACAATCTACCATGCTTCTTTCTCTTTTTTTAAAATAGGATTTAACAGCCTACAGCACAAGATTCTTAGTGTCATAGAAGCACGGGATACTGAGGATATATTTTATCAGTAGAGGCAACACAGCTGTCAGTTCCTACAGAACTCAATTATTGTTCTTTATTTACACGGAAGGTGGTCTCTGTAGTTCTGGGAGAGACAGGTCTTTATAGCGGCAAATGAATCCATGCTTATCCAGAGCCTAGGTGACCAAGAGCGAATACTCAATGTTCATAGACAGAGGATCATCTATCAAATTAAAGGATGCTTTTTGTGAAAACTTGTGTGAAGCTTGCTGTTCAAGGCTATGGTATCACAAGGGAAGGAGAATAAAGGGGTTTATTGGCTTCTCTCTCACTCACACAGCAAAGGAAATGTGTGTGTTTACACAAGTAGGTGAGTGCATACACTGAAAATAGTATGCAGCTGAATTATGACAGTGATCTGTTTCACCAAAAATTATATTTAAACACCCAATGAGTTCTGAGAGAGGCTTTTAAGAGGATTACCATCTCAAAAAGATTACAGTAAGCTGAATCAGTCGCCTAGTTTAAGATCTGTAAGTTTAACTTAAACAGAAGTGTACCAATATGTTTATTTCACTACCAGGCCAGCTAAAGTGATCTGAAACTTTCAAGACTTGCCTGTTTTATCACTCATGTAGTTATCTTTATTGCACAGTAAGATAGTTTGACAAATAAAAGTCCAAACACTGGTAAAACTGACACCCCGATACTGGTGCACTCTGCTGCACACAGTGATGTTAACACTATGGAATAAATCCACCTTAAATGCTCCAAGGAGAAAAGCCCTTTGTCCTACCACCAGAGGTACAAATATTCGAGAATATTACCAGCATTTAGAAAAGTTCCACTGCCACATGCTTATGTAAAATGAACTGTGTATGACAGAAACAGGTTTCCAGTATGTTATAATGATTAAACTATTTGCTTTTATTGTTTGGAAAACCAGCAGCATCCTCCCACTAAGGAATGTGGAGCATAGCCCACAAAGTGCTGTCCTCTCTCTAACATTGTGTAAGCTGGGGGAGGGAAGGAAGGAAAAGCTCTAACTTTCTCCAACTGTTCATATGCTCCTGCAAGACAACAGAGGCAAAGCTACAACCATATGTTAAAATGATGTCTTTAAGTCTGTTTATATTGATTTCTAGAATGCATAAGGCAACCAATTTAAAAACATTTTCTCCAAGAAATTTGATCTGAATAATGAACCCTGTATAATCACAGAATTAAAGCAAGTGCAAAGAGATATATGCAGGAGGTCCTCCAGAGAAGACACGAGTCCCATGAGTTGGTTCATTCATTTTTGGTTTCTTGGTTGTGAGGCCATGTACAGTGCTACTAGACAGTAGATAGTCCCGCCTATTGTTAGAGCCATAGTGGTCCGATAAAGCAGCTTATCTGGAACTCCTCGTTTCAGGTGTACTGGCAGTCCATCTGCTTTCTGTGGGAAAAGTTTAAAAAGAAAACAAAAAAAAAAAGAAATGAACAGGCATACCAAGATCATAAGGAACAAGCTACCTCAGGTAAATTAAGGGACTTCCATGACAAACAGGCTATCTACAATCGAGTGTATTACGTTTTTCATTTAGCAAGACAAATGCAAAAGCAAGTTAATTTTATTAGCCAAAGCTGTTAAGTGCAGACAGAAAGAATGTATCTTAAAATATTTCTAAAGAGGACCTGGATGGGAAGTGTCACTAACAAAAGAACGTGAAAAGATATGTATAAAAAATTATTCACCAAGTCAGACTGACATATTCCAAATGAAAGTGGCATGTAAGAGAGAAAAGGGAACATTATATAAAGTACATTCTTGATGTTTTTTTTTTAACAATGCTTAACTGATTTGCTTTACAAAAAGTCCTAGTATGCTTAGAAATCATATAGCTAACAAACTGGCTTTGAAAACTTTACTGTGCTCTTATGCTGCATAATAAGCAGCTTTAGCAATATTCAGTTATTATACACAAACCAGTAATGATCTGCTTTGCTCCTCCAGATCTGCTTCAAGGCATACACTTAGATTCCCAGACAGAAAGTGTGCCAATAGCCAAATAATAAAATAAGCATCTTCTGAAGCCTGTAAACAGACAATGTTACTAGACTTTCCACTTTCTGTATTCATCTCCTATACAAGACACATATACCTTCTAGTACAGTACAAGTATACAGGTTATACTGTACTTGATGCTTTCTTAACTAGACTTTGTGAAATTTTGGTATTGCAGAATGACAAAGGTAGTCAGCCACATTAAAATAAGGAAAGATATGTCCCGCTGTGCAGTTTTCTTTAAGTTACTCTCAAAGTTGTCATTACCTGAAAAAGTTTCTGTAGGTCTGGCACCTTGTTTTTACCCAAGAAAGAATCAGTTGCTGGTAAATCTGAAGCAAGTTTAGTTGTCCCAAAAATCAGAGCTGGGGATTCAGTGGAAACTATTGGTTTGAGTCCCTGCACAAATAAAGATTAAAATATCAAGGTATATAACACTTGCAAATGTACCAATTGTCGTGTTAGGCAGGCACACTGCCAGTCATTACAAGGATACGTTACAAAGTATTTATCTGGTATGAAGACCTGTGACGATGAGCTAAAGACACATTGCTGGCCCACTCATTTCTCAGTTATAACTTCGGGTCAGGGCTTAGGAAGGAAAAGAGAAGCTTCCTTTCTGATTTCTTCATGACATAAATTCATAGCTATTATAAGTTTCCTATGCTGGTACTTGGTCCAAATTGCTGTTTGTTTTTTCACACACAGTCAGACTACCCAGGACTTTATTTGAGCAGTAGGATTAGAAGTAGGGAATCACTGATGCTTGGGTCAGTGAGGAGACTTCAATGAACTCTTCCTTCTGAATGTTGCAAGCTGTAGCCATAAATAACTGGGCCTTACGTAATTTGGGTGTATAGTTTGAGGATGAAAAAACCATAAAAGGTTAAGACCAGTTGTTTCATACAAAAATAGTAACTGGTACTCAAGAACACTCCAGAACCCCTGATGTGGTGGATATTTTATGCAGGTGTAACTACACCCTATAATTCACATGCTGCTGCAACTTTCCACACCTCAATGTACCTACTCCCCATGAGCAGCCTAACAATTTCCTTTCAATTCAGACAGCTGTACTCTACATTTGCCATGACTAAAACCTACATAATCCAGTTCTATGGATAAGATTAAGTGCACAAAGTCACAGCCACCATGAAGAGGCCTCCTTGACTTTATTGTTATAGTTAGATTTAACAGTTATTCCCGGACACATGGCAGTAATGTCTTATATTATGGCTCCTGAAACAGCTGTATGTATTTTCCTAAGAGAAAATAAAAAGCATTGTACAAGTAGGTTAATGCAACAGGTTTTCATTACAAACAGAAGCAGGAATTGCTCTCCATAGGTCAAGTTAAGGCTGCACTGAAATTCTAGTTTCCGTTCAAAGGACTAGTTGATGCATTTTGTACTTAAGAGAACTGCCTGAACTGGAAGCAGACTGGTGCTGTTAGTCTCTTATGCCTGCCACAGACCAGACATGTTTTTTTCCATATGTAAATTCTCTAAATTTTCTGCTACAATAGGCACCTTCAACAGAAAGACCAGATTTCTCAACATCCCCAAACAGCCTATGGAATGGACATCAGAGCTCCATCCTGAAGACGTGGGTCCAGCTTCCCACGTTTCTGGTGCCTGAATGAATGTTAGAATCCTTTTGTAACCTTACTGGTTATATTTTAAAAGACAACAGCCAAAACTGGATTCTCTGACACATTCAGCAACTAGTGCCTTCCTCTGAACAGGCTTGCACAGAAGGTAGGTACTGAATTATTTAAGATTAAGCAGTTCTGGTCACACCAGTAAGAAGGAAGCATCTAAGAAACCATTATTAGTCAGAGGAAGTCACTGGCTATATATTCGAGGCAAAGTACCAACTACGTCAAAATACTTGAAGAAAGCAATTTTGGACCAGTACTTTTGTCTATAAGAACTTTATTAGATTTGTTAAGAACTTTATTAGATTTGTCTTTAAAAGGTTGGTGATTTGATAGAAAGAACTACAGAACAGATGTTTATACCAAATGTGCAGGTGACTTTTTCTCCAAAATGTTTCTTGCCTTCTTGATTGTTAGTATCACAACAATGTGCATCTTTCATCTTCCTTTAAGACTGCACTTCTGAATCTCACTTTTGCCTTCCTGAGGGCTCAATTTTTTGAGGAGCACTCTTTGAGATCACTTCAACATTTACTAGATAACTGCAATTCCTGCTTGTGATCATGTCGACTTTATTTCATGAGCTATCTGTAGTGTACAAAAACTTCAAATACTGAGAACTGGAGTAAGCTGCAACCTACTTCAAACAGTTCCGTGACAAAGGTTCTTCTGTCATCATTCCTAAAATCACAAATAGGGGGCTCAAAAAGTGGTCAGCAACCCCTACCATTTGTTATTAATATATATTATATATAATATATTTGATACTGGATGCAAGACACACCTGTGGATTACTACTAGAATAGTGAAATCCATCTAAGTTATCGCATACTTTTTCAGGCTTTAGAAACATTCCTATTCAGGTAGTTGTAAGATCCCCTTCTGTTGGAGCAATAGGAGATTCAGACCTGTCTCAAGTGACTAACTTCATCATGAAATCAAATGGAACAATTCCAGAAAACTCATATAATCATCAGTGTGCTGCTGTAAATTACTTCCAAAGCAGCGTGGTGCCAATTAATATCACATTGCAATTTAAATAAAAATCATTGATATGGTTCATTGGCTTCAGGAAAGAGTACAGAAAAACACATGCTGCAGAAGAGAGAAAGTTCAGTTTGACCAACACAGACACTGCATTAAACAGGGTTCCCCACACCAACACAAAATTCCACTTGAATTCCACCTACGAATTGTGAATCCTGTGGTCAGCTAGGTAAACTAGGGAAAAGTTCATACAGTTGTCTTCATGTGACAGCATTTGAAACTGGTACCACTGTTTGTACTTCAAAGATAAGCCAACTCTCCGAATTAAATAGCTTTTATTGTATTTGTGATGGTTACTGCAGTCATTATCCTCTTAAATAATTAGTAGTCTTTAATCTATTTGACTCCTTACCTGCACTAGCTGAGAAAGCTCCCATTTATTCAAACAGGCTAAATTGTTCATTCTACTTTACATAACTTTGTTAAATGCAAAATTAAGTCTTCTAAGAATGCTAAGACTGAGATAGAAAGAACAATACAGGTTTCAAACAAAGAGGTGTTTTTTGTTAGTATAAACTGTTAGTTGTGTTACTGTCAGCAAAAGAATTTCTGAAATACATTTTGACTGGTATTTTGCAAGCCCACAGTAAGCTTAAACCTGCATCAGAACAATACTCCATTGGGAAGCATCAGAATGTAACAGTACAGAATAGAGTGAACTATATAATATACCGTATATTTGACCAAGCAGAGTTTGCATTGCAGTACGTCTTCATTTTTCCAGAAACATCAAAATGAATAGAAGAATAAAAAGCAAACCATTTTACATGCAGAGCTATGGTTTTCTTAAATACAGCAATTAAATCAGTAAGAAAACATTTACTTAATTTTGGACTTAACATCTACTTACCATGTGATTTCCTTCATATTTTAATCTCTATTTATTGCAAACAATTTTAGCAGTCTGATGTGTCTGAATGTGTCACCTGGGACTAGCGTCAAACCAAAACAATTCTACCAAAAAGCCGGCCTAAGATTGTAAAAAGGGATGAAAGGGAACTTTTTAAAATGCAGCTATTCTGTTGCATAGCAGATTTGTGTGCCACAGTTGAGGACTGAGCCATGTGAATGGTGAGCCAGAAATGAAAGATAGAGTTTCTTTCATCAGTACAAAAAATATCACATTTATAAAGTGAGACAGTATTCTTAAGGCTTTATGTGAAATGCTCCTGCTTGGATACAACCTCATCTTCTCAATTATATTCTCTCAAACATTGGGATTTAATGTTTCAGTGATGACATTGAAATAAAATACAATGCCCAATGATGACCTAAGAAGAAATCACTACAATATTCTAGAAGAAAACTATTTCTATTCTTCGACATTCTTTCCTGCTTTGCAGAGCACAGAAGTGAGATCTATCTAGACTTTTTTTTATACGTGAAGCTAGCTTTGCACAGACCCTTTATGAACCAATTTAGATATAGTACAGCATTTTAATCTAGATGTCAATAATTCAGAATTTATCGTGTCTTTCTGATATAGTGCAATATTCATAAATACCTAACGTTAACAGAACAGAATGTGGGCTAACAGAGAATTCTGCCACTTTAATCCCTAAAAAATAAAGATGTACTTAAAATGGGATGGCTGGTATAATGTAATGGAGCTTACTGAACCAAAAGGTAAGCAATATTCCACAACGTGGGCTCCAGAGGTCAAGAGTGTTGTCTTCAGGACCTTACTCCAGGTGGTTATCGGAGCTTACTGTATTTCTGTGTTAGGGCTTTTCTCTTCGGATCCTAAAAAGTGTGCATTATTTGCAGCAAAATAGTCATAATGACTTAGAGACTAATACAGTGTTCTAAGCCATACTCTTCCAGAAAGGAGGTACTTTACTGCTTGAGCTTAAAGTACCCCCACCCCCAACGGTAACCCTAGCCTTTGCTTTCCTCTACACAACTGAAGCATCAATTAATCTTTATTATTTGAATACAACTTTGTGCAGAAGAGGTAAGAAGTGTCCCAAACACTGCAAGAGTATTTTCTAGCACAAATGCCTGTTGGATGTACTTTTCATGAACAGACATGCTTTTAGACTGGAATACATTATTTCTCTCTCTTCCATGTATCCCTACCCCTCCTGTAACTATCCAGGAAGCCCTCCAAAACGTGATGGAGAAAGAGGAAGATAAAAGTCTTCTTGGGACAGAAATTGCTATAACGGAAAGTCACTGGTACCTCAATGTTTACTTAAGTTCATAGGGTAATTCAGGATCGAAGGGCCCTCTAAGTGCTTTTTAGTCCAGACTGAGGTGAGACCAGGTTGTTATGGGGTTTGTGTGGTCTAGCTTTGAAAGCCTCTAAGGATCGAGGCTGCACAATCTCTCTGGGTACCCGTTCCACTGCCTGACCTCACCATGAAAATGTCTTTCCATACATCCAATTTGAACCTCGCTTGTTGCAGCTTTTGCCTGATATCTTCTGCCCTCCCACCATGCCCCACTGTGCAGAGCCTCGCTACATCATCTTGATAACCTCCCTGTAGGTGCTGGCTGGCTGGTCTTTGGTCTCCACCTGCCCCCCTCTCCCTCTCTTCTCGAGGTAGAACAAGCCCCATTTCCTAATGCTCTCCTCACAGGGCAAGTGCTCCAGCCCCTCTAAACATCTTGGTGACCTCAGCTGCACTTACTCCAGTTTTGATCAAGAACATTCCCATACTGGGGGGGGCTTCACAATTGGATGCAGTACCTAGATGTGATCTAATGAGTGCTGAGTAGAGGGAGAGAGTCACTTTCTTTAATCTACTGGCTATGCATATAGTAATACAGCCCAGGATGCTGTTTGGCCACCTTTATGGGAAGGTCATGCTACTGGCTTACATCCAGCTTGCTGTCCGCCAGTACCTCCAGGGTCTCTACCACAGAGTTTTTCAGCTTGTATCCCTGCCAGGGGCTCTTCCTTCCCACGTGCACAACTGCCTTTTTGTCCTCATGGACATTTGTAGTGTTCCTGTCAGCCCATTCCTCAACTCTAGACAGGTCCTTGTGAATGGCAACTCTACTTCAATCATTTTTGGAGCCACTGTCTGATGTCTTCTGTGAACTTTACAAGAGTGCACTCTGTTGCCTGCTCCAGGTAATTGACAAAGTCCTGCAGTATTCCACTTCCTATAAACATCCTGGCAGAATATGTCCCATTAACCACTATGCTATGCCTGATCATCCAGTTCTCTCAACTCTTCTGTCTATCCATCTAAACTATAACATCTTAACTTAAAAAAAAATAATATTTTTTTTTGGCTTTGTAGTTGTTCTGGACCCCTTGAAACAATTTGAGATTTTACAGAAGCCCAATACAGTGTTCTTGCTTGCGAAAGTAAAACTTGTGTAGTCAAGGATATCCAGGAAAGCAGAACTGTAAAGTATGCTGCTAACAAATCAGGCTAAGAAAGAGTGACATAGAATTGTTTGTGTACCACAACAACACACGTTAGTCTACAAGAATGTGGTTTCTTTCAGTTACCTTTTATTGGATTAGTCATAAAAAACCAAACCATAATCTGGATTTCACTTCTGTGTGTACACATGTATTTTCTTAAAGTGTCAAGTTACATCAGATATGTTTGCTCTTTGGAAGGCTGACTTTTAAAAACCAATTCCTTCAATTGTTAACCTCCAGATTGTTTTGGGGTCTTTTTATTACTAAACTGTAATAACTTCAGTTTTACAAAGTTTACCCAAAAACTTGAACACAGTACAGCAACCATGCTGCATTTGTGCCACGACAAAATTGCATTACAAATCTTCCTAGTATTACTTAGGAATCTATGTTGAAATACATAGAAGCAAACAAGTTTTGTGTTTTCTTTTCACCAATATGCAGCTCTTCAGTGTCTTGAAATGGCTGATGTAATCAGGATCCATTCCCCTCTCCTTCAGCTCCCCTCTATTGCTACAGAATTAACTATGTACTTTAACTACAGCATGGTAAGTATAAGCCTATTTAATGCAAGCGTTAATCGTGCATACACTTAGTATGTCAGCATTGCACTGAAGAAAGACTGTTCTGCATTTACACTTCCATAGATGCGTGTCCTCTCTAATATGGGGTTTAACGCTTTCAACAATTACGTTTTTTGCATGTACAGAGAAGAAAGGGGGACTAGCTGCAGAGCTGTCCGCATTTGCCAGCTACGGTTTTAAACCCCCACCAGCCACCGTTTCTAGCTGCAGGGCAGTCCCGCACGACGGAAGCGTCCTAGCTCCCTGCCCCAACACCCCGTCCCTCCCCAGGCTGCCTCAAGAGGCACAACGAGGCGTCCCGTCCTGCCCAAGGTCACACGACCGGCCGGGACGCACCGTGGCTGCGCGGGGGGGGGCGGGGCGCGGCAGACCCCTCCCCGGCGAAACAAACGCCGCCAGCCGCCGGAGCCCCCCCGGCGGCGGCCTGTGCCGGGGCGAGCCGGCCCCAGCGGCCTCCGCCCGGCAGCCTGCGCTCGCCCGGCCCGCCAAGCCCAGCTGCCCGCGGCCGAGGCTCCCCGAGGGGCGGCGGGCCCGGCTCACGCGGCGGCTCCGGGGGCTGAGTGGCGCAGCGCGGGGAAGGGGACGGCGAAGGTCACGGCCGCGCCGGGCGGCGGCCCCGTTACCTGGGGGTTGTAGGCGGCGGACGCTGCTGCCCCGACCAGCCGCTGCGTGAAGCCGTTGAACTTGTAATACATGGTGGGGGGCCACCGGCGCGCGCGCTCCCCACGGCCCACCGGCTGCGACGCCTGGCGCGGAAGGACCCCAACCGCCCCGCTGCGACGCCTTGACGTGCGAGGGCCCGCCGGCTCGGGCAGCCCAGGCGCGAACGCCTGCGAGCGGGGAGCGGGGTAAAACAAATACCCGCCGAAACGGAGGAGTCGTTGCTAGAGCAGCGGGAGCGCCCCTCTCCCTCCAGCGCCCGCCGCTCTCGCGGCCAGGCTGGCGGCTGTTTTCAGTCAGGCGACGCGCTGGGCGCCCGGCGGGCCGGGCCGCAGTGCGCGTGCGCGCCCTTGCCCGCCGAAGGGCAACGGTAGCGGCACGCGGGCTGGCGGCAGGGGGCGGGGCGGGATTGCCCTCAGCCAATCAGCGCTCCGAGGCGCAGGGCGGGGCGGTGTGGGGCGGCGGGGGCCGCCGGGCGCGGTGGAGGGCGGTGACGCGCGGGGCAGAACGGGGCGGGCGTGGCGGCCCGGCGCGGCCCGGCTCTCCGCTCCGGAGGGCGGGTGGCCCCGGCCCCTCTCTGGCCCGTCTTGCCGCTCCTTGCCGCCGCGGAGGTGGTCGCGGGCGGGCGGCGTGTGCGCCTTCCGCGGCTTGGCCCGGGCTAGCTAGAGCGCGAGGCAGCGCTGGCGGCTTGTTCCAGGCGTTTGTTTTCTAATACACGCTGAAAAGGGGCAGCAGTGGTTGTGTTTTCTGAAGCTTAATCTCTGTGTCCCCAGCCTGTCAAGCGATTCCCTTCTCTCCGACTGTCTTTCGGGAAACGTATGATATCTGTGATTTGTTTCACAAAATCAGGCTTTTGCCAGACGAAGTCAGCGCCTTGAGCGGGGGGGGCATGCGCTGTTTGCTGTGAACTCGCTCTCCCTGAGAAGCCCAGCGGCCCCGTGGCTGGATGCCCAGCGCTGTTACAGCTCAGGGTCCTGTAGCACCGGTGTGGCCCGGTGTGCCCTGGGGCGTGGTGGTGGGGCACAATGTGCCTTGGGGTGCAGGCAACCGCCAGCTGAGTTTGCCTTGTTAATAATCCAGAGCATCCCGCTATCACCCGCCTGACAGTGCAGTTTCATAGTTTTGAGTTCCCTGTGAATTGCCTGCTGTTGGACTGAGCCCTTGTTAGAAAAGGATTGTTTGTTGGTAATACTTAATACTTAGTGGCCGCGGCACTTAAGAGCATTGCCAATCAGGAGTCTTACATATGGTTTTGCAGATATGCTTGCTATAAAAATACCTGTGGCCATGCACCAAGTGAAAACTGTTAAAAAATATTTTGCTTATAAATGGAGGGAAGATCTATTCATAAGAGATGTTTTAGTAAAATACCCATATAAAAATACATATGATGACGTCTGTATCTACCTGTGTAATGCCTTCTACTTAGTTTTTAGAATTTGAGTTTTGTGGCAGCAAAATGGAGCCTTGAGTCTTCTTGGATTTACTCCCTTCTGAACAGACATGTCCTATACAGAATGACTGCTCGGTAACGAGGGAAGCCCCTGTGAGCCCTGCATGTCCATTTACTTGTGAGAGCAGGGCTATGAACCAGAAGCGTAGGTCCTTGCTACCCCAGTTCTTACCTGTGCTTGTTGCCCTGGAGGCATGTTTTCTTCTTGGTGAGACTTCAATTCCACAAACTTTGTCTCTGCTCTCCTCTCATGGAGAGAACCAGCTGGATGCTCCATACACAATACCCTGAGTTGATGTTCTGACTCTGTGTTAGGAACATTAACTGGGGAAGGTCTGTTATTTGCTCAGTAAGTAGGAAATTTATGGAAATATTTTGTAAATGTTACAGGAAGAATTGTGAAATCCCTGTAGCTTTCGAGATGAGGCAGCATTAATGAACTGGAACATGAGCTGCGTAATTGATGGTAGAAAAGAATTTGCTGATCAGGATTCTACATATTTCTGAGAAAACTAAACAAGAAGTTATGTTTGATTACAAATCTGCCTGTAATGGAGCAGAAGACCTTGAAGGTGGGGTTTTCTTTTAGGGTGGCATGGTGTGAATCATGGCTAGGTTTGTGTAGTAACAGTCCTGACCTACTGAAATCCATGGGATCTGGTTTGTATTATAACTGCTCAGGAACCTTCCCTGGGCATATCTGCCTGCAGATGCGCTATAGCTCCCGTCCAGCTATTTCAGCATTTGCCAGAAGAAATAGGTTTGCCTGGCAACCTCACTTACTAAGGTTGTTTTGTATCTTGCTCTTCTACCTTTTTTTTCCCAAATATTAATACAGGTTACAATCCCAGAGGAGCACAGGGTTTGTGGTAGGTTTTGCATGGAGATAGCACCACCGTATAACTAGTTCTTGCTCCATTGATGCTCTTGAATTAAGTATTTGAAAAGTCATTCAATATTGACTGAAAGCTGCAGAAAGGAAGAGTTCATGCCCTGGAGCTCCAAGGAGGCTGTAAAAAATGTACAAATTTATCCCCTTTTTCATTTAATCAATTTAAGTCATGATGCTTAGAAGTAAGCTGTGAAACTTTGGTGATG
The DNA here is from genome assembly GCF_963210335.1 of Falco punctatus. NCBI lineage: Eukaryota > Metazoa > Chordata > Aves > Falconiformes > Falconidae > Falco > Falco punctatus. The sequence continues at coordinate 20,946,904 of NC_137592.1, read as the reverse complement.
CAAGCTGTTGAAATAAAACCTAAGTGTTGTCTCTCTCTTGTTTTAGCTCACAAAATTGAAGATGGGGAATTGTTTACCTTGCAAGAGAGATGCATGGGAGGATGACATGAATAAAATTACAGTTACATATGAAGCTTCTGCTGTTGTTCTTGTAACACAAGAGCATGGGGACATTCCGCAAAAAGGAAAGTAAAATCAGGATAGCATGAAGTCTTTCCTTTAAAGGAAGAAACTTGTTTTTGCTTTAGGCTTTTGGTCCGTCTTTTGCTTTAGTCTCTAGACTTTTGCCAAGACTGCTTTGCTTATCAGACTTTCTGACATAATGGGTAGTTAGACGGTAAAACTCACTGCCATGGGAAGTAATTTGAGCAAAATGAGGCCACTTACACTAATAGGGTTCAAAGACTGGGCATCCTTGTGGACCATGAAGCTATGTACAGTTAATTTAAACAAAGTGTCCTTGAAGGAAAAGACTTCCTGCATTGGACTTTAAGCTGAGCTCTGACTCTCAGACACTGAGACAAGTAATTTATGGGGTCTGGCAGTTCTACATCTGGCCTGTTAGGGATTTTATTATCTTCCTCAGTATTGTGGTATGGGCAGCAGCAAAAGACAATGATATCCTATAGGCTACACTGTAGTTTATTGCATTTTTTTTCTTGATTTTTAAGGTAACTAATTTCATACATGCAAGTTTGTTTATCATGGTTCGTTCCTGGAATAGACCTGAGATTATGCTTCCAAGGTGAGTAGATTTCTCAAAGTGAATGAACGAAGCAGAGTATCATGAGCTTATTCTGCTTTGTTGTTGTTGTGATTTTTGTGTATTTATTTTCTTTTTGAGGATAAAATAATAAAAACCCAAGACCTTATTCTGTTGCTTAATGAACAAGACCTTAATATGCTGATCATTATTTCAGCACAGATGTCTGTAACTGAAATTCTGTCAATCTGCCCATGCAGCTCTGTTCTTGAATTGCTGAGAACAACCGTGTGGGTGGATTTAGAACATGAAATTGCTGTGTGCACTTATGTTTTGTTTATGCAGTACTCGTTTTTAAGAGTACTGGATTGGATTTGCTTAATATTTGCTTTATGTCTCTGTGTGTGTGTATACATAACATATACAAACCCCCAAACTAGAAGATGACCACCAAGCATAAGCTCTATTAATGCAAGAAACTCTGACATTGTAAACATGTTCCATTTGAATCATGTTATCAGATGAAATAAAGAAATTAAGTCTATGCACAGAATAAGGCAGTAGTTGCTTCTAAAAGCTGTACCTGATTTTATTGGTGCTTTATTGCCCATATGTACTGAATACAGCACAGATGACTCTTGGAAATAGGCTACTATTTTCAACTAAGAGATTTCTCTTTGATAGACAACAATACTGAAAATTAATGAAAATAGGTTTTAATTTTTAAATTGTTCATACAGTTACAATATTAATATAAATTTAACCAAAATTCTTACTGTGTCTTTTTCATAGCAAAATTCTTGGGGTTTTTTCTGAGGGAGATGGAATTAAAGAGGCAGCCATTTATGTGTTCTCTGTGAATTTAGGAATAATTCCGTATTTCACTTCTGTTTCCTGCGCACTTCTTTGTTTTGTCATAAGGCTTCTACATGTGAAATACTTGATAGTAATAGTTACTTAATAGCAATTTTGGCAATAAGGGTGTTGTGTTGACTTTAGTATGATGGGAATCAGGAATCTGTTCAAAGGTGCTGAATTTTATTTGGGGGTATCTACCTTTTGTTACATATGTACAGTATTCTTTCCTGGTTCCCAGGCAGAACTTGTCTGAGAAAGTGAATTACGGGATTGAAAACTTAATGATATAATTATCGTAAAGCCTAGTGACTTTATAATGCTTCTGAGGCAATAAGCTTTTTGTAGACTGGTTCTCTGCAGTTACATGTTTCCTATATAAAAGCAGAATGGAAATTGTGAAAGTGATGGTTTATTTCAGGTTAGCAATGAAGTATTCTTTTATCCTCCAGTCTCCAGATGTGAAAAGCATTATAGGAACCTACAGTAAATATTGCTTTCACTACTTTTCAGCTTTGTTGTCTTTGCTTTTTTCCCCTTTCATTTTTAGAACTGCAGAAGCACAGGTGAATTTTTCATCTGATTTGAGACATCAGTGTTGGCTGTCAATAAAATAATAATAGGCTAAAAGCCCTATTTACTCCACTTTAGAGAAAGCAATCTTGAAATCTCCTGGCCCTATCTCTATGACTTATGACACTTCCCACTTTTGAAATGCTGTACTGGAAGGTTGGATACTTTGCCTCTTGCTGTTGGCTTTGATAGGGACAACCATAGCTTGAAGTTTCTGTCAGCGTGCTTTCTGCTGTGACCTACTTTTTCCTTCACAACCAGAAGGGAAATCTCATAATGGCAGTACCTTATTCTTCCTGAGTTTTTCCTTTAAACGCTATACAGGTAGTGAAATAGGTTCCCAAATAAAATTAGTAGTATCTCTGGACATCAAGAGGTAACATATCTGCAAGGTTTTCTGTTTTCACACTGCTGCCAAAATCTTCCTTCACCTCTTTATTCTCCCTGCCTAGGCTATAGATGTTTCTCTCTCAGTCAACAGTCGGCAGCAAATTTTTCTTTTTCTTAGATACGTTGTAGATACTGGGAGGATGTTGCGTTATCCTTGGTTTTCTTTTCTTGTTGTCATCCTTTTCATATGCAAATCTACAGACTGGAGTCCAGAGACGACCACATCCTTAATGCAGTATTGTAACAAACTTCCCTCAATAAGGTAAGATTTATAGACACACACACAAAAAAAACCCTCCACTGTACATGTGTTAAAAAGAAATGTTCTGTACAAATGTATACTATGAAGCACATGGATAGTAGGGTACTGTGATAGGCTGATGATACATCCCATGGACCGTTTCTTATTATTAACAACTAAAATATAATTGTCATGGAGATTCATGGGGCAGTTTACGCCAGGTGACTTGACTTGAATACCTAAGTTGTTTGCTTTCTTGGTCCAGCTCCCACTTGTTAGTCACTCATACTTAATTTTAGTTAGTATAAGTCATGTTTCAGAACATTCTATACAGCTTTGTTTGGGCTTAATTTACCCTTTCCCAACAGTGACAGTGCCTTGTATCTTAACAGTTCCTTGAAGAAGGCAGTAAGCAATGAACATCCAAGATTGCCACCACCAGCTGTTCAAAAATCATGAGCTTGGGTTTAAAAATTTGTCAGTTTATTCCTGTTTTAGCACGTGATGATGTTCTACCAATTCTTTCACAAGTCTCAGAATGTAAGGAACATGAACAGGGGAAAGCCTTGTTTCATATGATGAGTTTTTGTAATGACTGTCATAGGTAGTAGGTTTCAAAAGTTGGCAACTTTGGGGTTGCAGTTTCCTGAAAAAGATAGAAACTGTTCGTTAGAGCTCCACCCTCAACGTGATGCACATAGGTACGTGTTGAGGCAATCCTGTTTGATAGACTGCTTTGAATATATGCTGTTCAGGACAAAGAAGCAAGAACAACAGCGATTCTTCCACCAGAGGATCATTTTGCTAATAATTCTTAAGGTGCTATGCCATCAAGGAGCAGAATTTTACATCTAAGCATCCTTGTGATAGCACTAGAGGTGTCTTGCAAAATCTTTTGGTTGTGTTTTTAGCTAAGGATATGTCTAGGATGCAGAAGCAAAGAGTCATTTCCCCCTGGATATGGTTTTCCATGGGAAGGAAACTGCTGTGGCCTTTGGCAGAGTCTAGACTTAGTGAATAGGAAGCAGGACCACGCAGTGCACTGTGGCCACTCAGCCAAGATGTAGTGTAAGAAAAGCCTGGACCTGCAACTCCAGGGAAATGTCTTCAGTTCTGTGGATCCAAAAAGGTTGAAAACAACCGATCTCCAATGTGTTACAGAGGAGAAACTGAAATATAATGAGCAAAAAGAGAAATTTCCTCCAGATGTACTCAACTGGAAGCTTTTAATCAGAAATACGCTTTTGAAGTGAGCCTCCAAGTTGTACCTGTGCTTTGGTTTGTATCGCAGAGCAGGCTTGGAGCTCACAGATGAGATATCTTTTTGGATGAAGCTGGACTTCCTGGCTGACTGTAAGATGCACGTAAGGAACACACCTGGCGTGCTGCAGTTGCTAATGAGTGTACAGAAACTAGCCTGAAGTAACCCCCTCCGTGTGTGTGGTGTGGGTGTCAGGTCCTCATCGTCAGCTGTTTCACTCTGCACATCACTCCTCTTGTCTCTGCTGCTTCCCATAGTAGGCACAACCTGGTAAGTTGTGGAAGATGGGCTATGAGGATGCATTTTCTAGAACCTAATGCCTGCCTAGAATCCCATTCGCAGCTACTACCTCTAAGCCCTTCTTTCAAATACTGCCATGGGATAAAGCCATTCAGAGCTGGCTGAACTATCAGCATACTTGGGCAGATGGTCCAGCTTTGCCCAGATTATTTGTCAGCAGGCTGCACTCTAAGGGGTTTCTAGTTGCTTAAAAAAAAAAAAAAAAAAAGGCATTCTTAAATTTAGTAACACTAATGTCAATTGTCTGGTTACCAGAGAAGTATTTCTTGTAGAAAATATTTTTGTTTTATGAATCATTTAGCACATCAGAGGTAATATAATAACGAGATTTCTGCCATGATACCAGTGTCTGCTGCATTGAAAATACTGCAGTTTTGACTACATTTATTTTTGAGGATTGTATTGTACCAGCAGCAGGAACCATTACCCAGTGATACCTTTACTAACAGTTTCCTAATAATCTTTCCTGCAGCATCCTATAGTCTAACTGACATTCTATAAGCATGTAATGGTTTATGGTTTAGTCTCTTCTTGTGGTAGTGTAACTCAGATCTGTTTCAGGAAGTCTTGCAGGTTTTTTGATGCATTTCCCCTTTGCCTTGCCACATTATAAATGGCAGGGTTTTTTTTCTTTTAAGGTAGTCTGTCAGCTGTTGTATACCTGTCTGCTTCTTTCATACTACCATCAGAACAGGGACGCTATAAAACTGGGAGCACAAGGAGATGAAAGCGCTATCTACCTCCTTCTCACAGCATTTCCCTGCAAAGGAGGAAGAAGTTCAGAAGATTTGGTAACAGCAGTGTGGGAGAACAGTGATGAAGTCCGGAGTGAGGGGAAGAGGGGAGCTCAGTAGCAGCTCTGTAGAAGAGGACTGAAGCATGCTGGAGTGAGTAGAGTAACAGCAGGGAAAGCTGAAAGGAACTGTTCCTGAGCCAAGTCCTTGCACACATTAAAGGGTTGGATAGTTGCAGACATAGGGAGCCCTCCAAGTAAATGCTGCCTGCAACATCTGCCTCTGCATTGTGCAGGAACTTTTCTTTGGCAGAGCATACACAGCCTTACAGCGCCTATAGTTAGATTAGGGTTCTTCGTACTGTGCTTTGCATCTCTATTTATAGTTTTCTCCCAAGCAAGAGAATAACCTGTGTGAATGTAGGGATGTGTACGTCGATGGAAGCAGTATGGCTCAGCTGCTGACCACACCAGCACCCTCCGTCCTAAAGATTTTTCACAGGAAATTTTGCTGAACCTTATCTGGCTCCTTTGTCTTGCATAGGCTCTGTGATGCCAATTGCTAACAGAGCGTTTCATTTGGCTCAATGTAGAGGAGCCTGGGCTTTTTTAATGGGAAAATCTGAGTTCTGTTTTCCCAGAGTATCAGAGCTTGCAGTACCATTGGTGGTGCAGGCATGTTCATTTAAAAGTGCGATATCCTATTCTGCATCCTGAAGGAACTAAAAAGGGGTGATGAGGGGGTGTGGAAAGGGAGATTTGGCACCATGATTTTACTTGCTTCTTACTTTGCATACTCTTGATTGTTTCCCCTCCCCCAATTTAGTTCTGGTTTTAGATTTTGCAGTCTGGAGCTGATGTGATTATGGTTCACTGAAGGATTCCCCATCTCCTTTAGACTGCAGTATTTGTTGCTCACTGTTCAAAGGCAGAATGGGAAATTGCTTCTATGCTTCCTTAAAACTGCTGAGGTGCCGCTTTGACCCCATTAAATTGCTTGTCCCAGATCCAGTTGCCACCAAACAGACGGTGTCAGATTAATATAATTTGAACCTAAAAACTCAAGCTTCTTAGCACTGCCTAAACACTAGCCTGGTAGTGTAGAGATTACACTAAAATAAGGAACAAAATTACTGCAAGTTCCTTCTTTGCTTTCACTAGGTTATTGAACTATAGCATCATGTTTGTAGTGCTTCAGGGAGGGATGAATTAGGAGTGAGATCTACACCCTTGCCTTACAGTGAAGTTTTATAAGTAGGGACAAGGGAAAAATTCTCCAAATGCTATTAAAAAGATTTTACTTAAGGTCCCATATATTTTCAGTGTAATCTAAGAGCTGACTTTGGTTCACACATAAGCCAATTTGAACTTTGGAACAAATATTATGTGTGTTCCCTTTGCAGCCTTAAAGCTTAAAAAACTTTCTTAAAGTTGGTTACAAAAAAAAAAAAATAATCTATGATTTGTGCATTTGATAGATGAGGAGGAAATAAAAGACCTAGTAAAGAGTTTATGGATTATTTATGACTACTGCTAAATAACTGCAGGTTTCTACAATGGACTTACCCAATTTTCCCTCTGAACTGTAACACTCCAGCAGAACATCTTTTGATTCAGGAGATCTGTATCTCTCCTTTGAGCGGTAAAAATGCCTAATCGAGTACTGTAGTGCTTATCTTCTTACCTAGTCTCCAAGACAATTTATGGTGCTTTAGCTGAGCTTTTGTTTCATACTTTTTTAAAAGCAAAGTAGTAAGTATTGTTTGTAGTATAGCCTGCTTTAAAATATTAGGAGAAAATGGATAAAGATGTCACATGGGTAGCCCAAGTTACTGGGCTGATTGCAGCAGCATGTGCTTCATGTTATCATTAGCCTTAGAGTGCGAGGAGTTGGTTGACATGGTGCTGACCACAACTTCTGCCAGTGTAAGCAGCAAAAGGTTGTGTGTAGTGTACCAGCTATCATCGTTAAAGGCTAAGAGAGAGACCCTTCGTGCCGAGATGGCACACTTCCATGGAAGTTTCCAGCCGTAATCTCTGAAAGGAAAGGATAGGATGTGACTTCTGGGGAGGTTTCAAGTCAAAACCCTCTGTTTGCTTTTGTGTGCATTTTGAGTTGTAGCCTGCAGAATCCAGTCCCTGGATCCCCTTAGTGTAATGCCTTACGCTTTTTGGTAGTCATTAGCGCTCAACAGAAAGGCAAGTGACTGCTGAGTGGCATGAGACAGTGCCAGATTCTCTTTTATTCTCCTCGTCTGAGAGACTGTGTCTGCAAGCAGACACATTCAGAAAGCATTTAGAGAGAAGTACTAAATCACAAATGTTGGCAATACAAGTTATTGTTGCAGTTTGTAGCCCAAAGAAATGGCTGAAAGCTTTTCTTTTTAGCAAAGTAGGCAGGTTCCAGTTGGGTTACACTTACCAGGGACGAGCGGACTTACTAGCACAGCTCCTCGAGGGGCAGGACGCCCAATTTACATAAGCATGTACCTATAGAAATGACAGTAGGTCAGAAAAGAATGGACAGCATGGAATGGCAGACAGTGGGCTGGCACTGTGGTTTCAGAAATATTTGGTGTGCCAGTGCATAAGTCTGCCAGTGTGGCTAGTGGCAGAAAATGGGGCAGCTAGGATAAGGGTAAAAACCAAAGAGGAAATTAGTTGCGTGGGAAAACCCTGGCAAAGGAGGAAAGCAGAGATGTATTTTCAAGGAGGGTGTGGCAGGACAGCAGCAGTGATGGGGAAGAGGGCTGAAAAGCACAGCAAAGTCCTGTTGTGTTTAGTGTCCAAGAGTTCCCTGCATTGCATGTTTCTAGTTTTTGGTGAGTCACTTAGAAAGGACTTCCTTACCGTCTCAGAGCCTTTTACATTGTTGGATTTAGTATTTTTAACCTCTCCCTATCCCTCTACCCCAATTCCTTTTTTCATTAATTAGCCTTCCACCTGCTTTTCTGCAATGCACTTTCAGTTTGCATGACAATCCTGGACTCTAAGTAGGGATACATCCACAAAGCAGGGAATATAAAAGTAATTCCTCTCATGGATCTTAAACTGGGATCCTTAATACTCGAGTGAAAGCCTGCCAGTTTCTGAGGCTGTAAGTTGCTTCTAGCGTGAGTCTATTATATGCTGGTGGAAGTGGACCAGGCAGTGGAAATGTACTGTCCAAGCTTGGCCAGTTTGCCTTACAGTTTCTTAGTAGAAACAGCAATTTAGAGTACTTGACCAAAAAGTAAAGAAGTACAAATTTGTACCTCCAGCATCCCATTGGCAATTCAGCTGTCAGGTCCACTCACTTGGCAGGAGTTGATGGCCAAAGGTGGACAGGCGATCTTTACTGCAGAGTTGTGAGTGGATTTGAATAGGCTGTGGGATGTGAGGCACCAGGATGAAGGGTGGGATATGAATGATTTAGGCTATTTTGTATTGCTTTGTAAAACTTTTGCTTTGCCTGACTGTTTCTTCCCATTATATATGACATTTATTGTGGGGGAGGAGAGAGCTTCTTATCCTACACTGAGACAGAGAAGCGTATGGGTATTTATTCTCAGCTATCTAATCTGGAGTCGAACTGCATTTCTAATGTGAATAGGTTGGTTTGTATGAAGAGAAGGCAAAGGTATCAGCAGTGTCAGTCCCTTCATGTTAATGTTTATCCTTCATCTCCTTGAGTGAGGATCAGGTGAAATGAGAAAGAGAAATGTCTAAGAAAACAAGATAGAGATGCTAAGGTTGGAGTCTGCCATAAAGAGGAAAGCAGATGAGCTTCATGGTCCCAGGTCTTGCGCTGAGGGTTACCTGGCATTTACATCCAAGACTGTCTTCCATAACCCAGATGACAAATAGATTTTCTAAAACAAAGCAAAGTTCGTCTTAGCTAGCTTTTATTCACTGCTGGTTGCCTGACTCCCTTGAAGAATTTTCTATTCAGACATACGTGGGGTTTAAGCCTCTTGCATCAATGGAGACCAAAAAGCTCCTGTGACCTATAGGCTTAGTTTGCATCAAAGCACCCAACAGGTACAGCGTAAAGACACTGCATCCAAAGGCAGGGATACTCAAGGAATCCATATAAATAAATAAGCAAGTAAGAATCTCTGGCAGGAATCTACACTTTTAGATTTGTATTTATTTATTTTGTATTGAAGTAATTCTGTTAGCGATGCTTTTCCTTTCAGTAGGCCTCTGAATGACTGTATTTAATGAATACACCGTTGGGATTGTTTTTTCTCTTTTATGGGGCATCTATATAGTAGCATCCTTATATAGCATCAAGGATTCAAGATGCTATTTTAATAGATGGCCCCAGTTTTACTCATTCATAGCATCCCATCAAATGACATCAAGTTCAAATATTAAACCCTAACAAAAGTCATGGTTAGAGGTTGTGCTGTCTTGGCAAGGCCTTTAGCAACGTAGAGAAGATTGTCTTCTAAATGCTGCATTCTCTGGAAGTCTCTCTAAATTGAGGGAAAAAAAAGTATTTGAACACTTAGTACTTAAAAGTATATCAGACTCAATAGGTAAGCTAGACTCGTGCTACAAAGAAATACCATGTTGTTTGCTTGCACTGTTGTCTGCATAGAGCTTTTGATCTGTGTTTCAGGCTTGGATTATATGGGTTTTGGGAGCAGCACTGTAATTTTGAGCCATGGCTGTAGAGCACTTAGTACAACAGAAGCCTGGTCCTCACTGTAGTTCCTAGTTGCTACTTCAATATTGGTAAAAGAGCACTGAAAAGAAATACAAGAACTGAAGTGGAGGATTTCAAGGGTACAAGGGAAAGAATTCAAATTTTGATTTCCCAGAATTTGATGAACTTATTTACTGTTTTCTTTTCAAAGTTCTTATAGCAAACAAATGTATAAAATGTTCCCCAAAGCAGTAAGAATTGATCTTTTTGGGGGCATTTTATGTATTTACATATGCATCTTAGATTGCTAGGAGATGCAAGTGCTGAGCATATCTGTAAAACAAAAACAGTCTTATAATATTAAAAAACCCTTCTGCTTCCAAAATATTTCAGAAGATCTTTTAGAAAAACACTTCTAAAAGACATGACTATGTGGACACCTGCTTCATTTCTTCACTGACTGATTTTATGTAAAACTTTTAAAACTAATAAATAAAATATGAGAAGTAAAAAACGCTCATGATTTCTAAATGAAAAGTCTGTTCATTTTCATAATAATGCAGTGGGCTGGTGCCAGAATAGTTCATAATTCAGTGATCTCTTAAAATATTCAAACTTTTTTAAAAAAGAACATTAGTTATGATTATTTTTGGAAGTACTTTTGAAATGGCTGCATTTAAAGAATCACCAGGGTCTCAGATCCATTCACGAGAACGCAAGCATTGTACTGGTGAAACTTCTGGTTGTTTTGAAATTCCAGAATGAACACCATGTTGATCCATTTTTCTAGATTTGTTCTTACAAATAATTTCTGGGGCATAATGTATGTGTTACATGGCTGCTTTTTCATTTTGTTTTGACAGTTCTGTTGTCCATAATTATAATAGATATTCAGCTGCTGAAGCATAACCCTGTGAAGATTTAACTTTATTTTTTGGCTCAGACTAACTTCTGGATCAAATATTCAAATTTTCTATTGAGCAACCCCTAGCTTCGAAATGGCAGACTTGTCAGCAGCCAAAAATTGTTAAAGGAAAAAGGTTTTTGCCCCGGTACAATACCAATATGAACAGCCATAGAATTAATTTGTTAAAAAGAAAACATTTTACAAACATTTGTGTTTTGACCAGTAGTTAATGAAATATAGCAACAAGACCAGCAAATTTTATTATGTGATTTTATGCATCTAATTCTGTATTCACATCAAAACCCACATTTATTACCTTTTCAAATTATAGTATACATTTTGCTTTACAGATAAGCGCACAATATATAAAATTAATGTTCTATAAAATTATAAACCTTTGCATTTGTAAAGAATATAGGAGTCTAAAATGTGTAGTTGCAAACATTCATATTTTATTAATTTGACCAAAGATTTATATTATTCTTCTGTGGCTCTTCAAATTTCTTGTCAAGCAGATTGTCAGTCTTTGTTGCTCACGGTGCAGCTTTCTTGATGTAACCTATCCTGTCATCTGCAAAAGATACTCCCAGCTTTGTGCTGCCCTTCACAGGCCATAGGTTTTCACTATGAAACCAGCATTTTGTTGCTTTTTCCATGTGGGCTGGGGCAGCTCTTCAGCTAGTGTAAACTGTTACAGCTCTAGCAAAGCTGGAAGACCTCTCTCACCATCTACTTATTTTTAAACGGGGTTCTGTTTTATGTAGCAAGTTTAACCTGCATGTTTGGTTTTACAAACAAGTAACAGAATACGAGAGTCAATTTTCTTCTTTAAAATCCTAGTGATTTTTTTTAGAAAACAATATAATCTTTTTTGCTGTGCACAGCTCATTTAATTTTCCAGCAAGTGTCTCCTTAGAAGCTCGTTTCAAAGGATAAATCTGAAATTTTCAAGGTACTTCAAATGATCAAACTTTAATCAGTGGTTTTATCCTGAACCTCAGGTGGGAGAAAATTCAGGGCACATCAGACCTTGTTCCTTGTGCTGGTTCCCAGGAAACTGGCTGGTTTGGCTGCTGAATTTAGCTGGATGGCGTGTGCGTATGACCACTTGCTGCTGGCAGACATTCAGATCTGGTAAGATTTTTGTAGTTGTTACCCACAGGGGAAAAGACAAGTGTTTTGAACCCATAAGGACTTCAGTTTCATTTTGGAAACGTGAGGATGAATGCTACAAAAGCCGAAGACTGATTCCTTTATAGGCACAAATTGCATACACGATACAAAACCCCAGTTCCTTTTCCTTTAAATTCATGGGTATCAAGATAGGAACCTTACATTAACAGGATTTTTATCTTCCTCAAACTTGCTGCTATGTACACCAGGATAAGCCATTGTACAGTAAAAATGAGTATCACGTATTTAAATGGCTGACCCCTATGCTGATACTGTTTAAAATCATCAATCAATCAATCAAAACTGGGGGTGGGGGATGTATTCATTAAGACAATATTGTTTCAAGCCTTGCATCAAGGGAGATGATAATCCTCCATTTTTTGTGATTTTGGGGATTGTGCTTCATGTAGAACTGTAGGAGGAAAATGTACCCTAGACAGCTTTCCATTCCAGTGATTTCATTAATGATCAAATGATGTTAATTGGCATGCAGTACCTTGAAGGATTGCAGCTGATATATACTTCCCAACAGGTCAGTCCTAAGGATTGAACCTAGTATATAATGTATGATTAACCTTCACTGTCATCAAAACATACGATGGCAGTTCAAAACTCATTGTCATCGGTTTTATTTTTAGATGAACAGAAAAGCTGGATCGCAATTATGTAAGTTGTCTTAATTTGTCTCCAGTTTTATTATATTTTTATTTCATCTCATTTGTTCCAACTGTGAATGTTTCAGATACTGAAAGAGGTACTGCTCATAAAGTATCACATTGTATAGGGTTCACACTGGCAGTGATCAGAAGTGAGCCAGCTTGTCTTCGCTTGGCTTTGAAATGCTGTGTTTTGAAATGGAGTGCTGCAAGCCATGCCTGCATAAACCATGGTCTCAAGTAAACGTCTAGTAGAGCAGTTTCATCTCTTTAAAAGTATGCTTAATTTTGACTACACATATAATTCAATTTTTTTTAGTTTCACCAAAGAAACACTGGTCTATTGAAAATAAGGTGACATACATTACTGGAAGTCAGGAACCCTATTTAATTACTATAAAATTCTGGTTTAAGGCTACTGTTGAGATCACATTACTTCAACTTGGTTTCTAAGGAAACTAAAGTCTACACACTGATAACCATACAACAATAAAAAAAGCAAAAATACCAAAATCCCAACCACCTCAGTCTCTCTCCTTAGTGGGCCTATATAGAGCAGTTTCAAAATATTTTATTAGAATACAAATTAAAAAATACATTAGGTCATTCTGTTCACACTTTGCCATATAAAAAGTGAACATAAGCTGTTAAAAAAAAAGTACGACTTAAGATCATCTCCACAGACTTGCTCCTTTACATGATTATTTTCATTAGATGATTTTTTTACACTGGGAAAGGATTCTTTAGCTGGAAAACACTTTAGAAAGGATCAAACATTTGTTTGTATACCATGTAAGAGCTTGGATCTTTGAAAACTTCCTGTCCTTAGTTGCTTATACAAAATGATTCAGGGGGCAAACTGGTATTCACAAATTACTATATGCATTAATTTATATTTTTTCCTTTTTACGAGCATCTAAAGATTAGATTTATCGATAGTGCTGAAATGCATTTTATTGTGTCTCAAAATCAAGATTGCAGCATACTTTATATTCACATTCCATATGGATTTCAAACTATTGTCATCGTGATGATGGTTTGGGTGTTTTGTGGGAGGAGGGTTTTATCTCAAGAGTACTGATTTGGTTAAATACAATACATGGACAAAAGACAAAGTAACTTTTAAGGAGTTTTATGAAAAACAGTATTTTTCCCGAGCTTTAAAAACAGCATACAAAAATCTGTAGGGCTAAGTTCTTAGGTGGGTTTTTTAACCTATTGTTAACGGAAAAAAATAATCGAAGCAGAATAAAAAAAACACTAGTGATTTTCTCCTTGAAAATGCTTTTGATACTGTCAAAATAACCTTTTCATTAGAAGATGAAAATGTCATTTTCTTCAACAGCTGTGTTTGGATTAAAGTCTGAAATTTCAGTTTTGTCAAGGAGGAAATTTTTTGTGAGGAGAAAAAAAAACCTCAAAAAACATTTCAACTGAGTATAATATATAATATATGCAGGATATATATAGGTACACATGCAGGAATACAGAGCCAGCATCTCTGCTGGTGTAAAACTTCTAAGTGTCTCTGAAGTCACAACTTGCCTGACATCAGCTGTGAATTTCATCTAAGAAATTTTTGCTTATCTCCTATTCACACCTCTGTGGAGCCAGCCTCCGAACGACATGATTCTGATATAAAAGGCATGAAGACAGTGGTACAGGGAACTACAGAGCAAACCTTCTGAACACCAGACAGCGTCAGTGGCAAGGAACAGAGGTATGGCTGTAACGTTACTTAATAATGTAGGAATTGAAGGAATAGTCAAGCTTGCCGGTAAGAAGACGACTAAAAATCTTTCCAGGTCTTCAGAAAAAAAAATTATTTGCAATGTAATTCTTTATGACTACTTAAGACTAAGACCTCTTAAAATTATAATGAACTTTTCAGGTCTCAGGGTAGAGCCTTCAATATACTGGTTACTGACCAATGTGGTACTTTTATTTGAGTATGCAATTTCAGAGATGCGTTTTCTAGGTGGTACTCATTTTACTTCTAAAGCTTTTAACAAATACATATATAAAAGATGCTTCTACAGCGCAGTAATAGTAAATGCGGTATTTTCAGGCAAGCACACCAAGTTCAGCGATGCTGATGACTCTGAACTTCCATGTTAATAAGAAAGCTCCCTGTTGATGTTTATTTGTACCCAAATCGGTAAAGCTGTAACTTAGTTTTATAAACTATACTAGTTTTAGCATCTAACTGCACATTTCTACAGAGCAGCCTTTCAGAATTATACTGAACAATGCTATTAAGCAGTACTACACAAGAAATGTAGTGAACAGTATTTCAGAACCTATCTTGATTCATTTTGATTTTCTAGTTACATTGGAGAATATACCATTTTGCCAAGTGCAACTCACACTTCCGTATTTTACTTTCTTTGGTACGCTCTGGGCTTTTTACAGTTGTTTTTAAAACTTCCATTAGAGTGTGTCCTTCAGTAAGGACTGCAGAATTTAAAGATGATGAAGAGTCTCATCTGACAGGGAGCAGCTAACTCTTGTTTTCCACTGCTTTCTCCAGACTGTTTCAAGTGATGGAATGTTATAATTTGTCTTACAGAACTTTCATTATGATATATATGTTTAATTAAATGGGGGGCGGAGGGGAGAATCTATGCTTATGAGTATGTAACTTCAGGTGGATGGAGCTGAATTGAGTGTATGTAAAATTTGGATAGTTCCCCCCCTAAGTGACCAGAAAATATATTTATCAATGACTGACTTTTTTATGCTGATCTTTGTAAAGTACAACACTTGCTTCTACTAACAATTTGGTTCCAGAGAAGAAATCAATTGCGCCTAAGAAGTCTTTGCTGCAACATTCAGAGGTGAACTTCTTGCACTTCTTCGAATTATCAAATTCAGAGCAATGCCACTGACTTCACTAGTGTTACAGACTTGTGTGCTTCATCAAAGATCAGAATCAGGCCTCAAGATTTTTTGCCCCGCAGACCTATATTCTTCATCTTTCCTGAGTTACAGAACCAGCTCTGTGCTGTCGCAAAGCTCAAAAGTAGCAGAGTTTCTCCTTTAGTATCTGATTTGATTATCTGAGTTAAAAGTGGAGATATTTCAGGCAAGAAGTTATTGATGCCTCTACGGAGTATTTAGATATTGAAATCTTGGAAAAACAACTACTACACATGGCTTAAAATGGTATAGGATGTAATTAGGGGAATGACGGATCTCAGTGTTAAGCCAATGTTTTTGTTCTGCTTTTTTGTGGAAAGGCAAACTGAAGACCAAACTGGTCTGGTTGAGGACTTCTGAATCCTCTTTTGTTAATTTTGTTCTCTCAAATTTGAAGCATCACTCCCTCTCCCTGCAAGGTGCCCAAGGCAGATGGCCATCCTTCCTGTCTGAATGGTGACGGGCTTTCTCCAGGCTGGTGAGAATGTTGTTCCATAGGACCATCCAGTCAAGGAGGACACACGAAGGGACCTTCCACCATTCTCTGCTAAGACAAAGCTTAGCAAGTAACTACAACAGAATGCAAGTTTGGTCAATTTAAGAATTCAGCAGAGAGGCTTCTACTGTACCTAGCGGATCGGAACTTGAGCTCATGGTAACATTGCACAAAGCTGTGATAAATGAAGGTGATCGGCAAGGCTAATAAAACGATGCCACTAACCACACAAATTCCTCCAAGAATCCTTCCTGGTACAGTGATGGGACACATGTCACCATAACCAACCGTGGTCATCGAGATGATCACCCACCAACAAGCAGCAGGAATGCTGGCATAATCCTTATTCTTTGCTCCCAAGTCCAGCCCATTTTCAAGAAGCTGGGAAAGTGCACTGAAAATTGCCATAGCAACACAGATAAAGACAAGTAGCATCACCATCTCTCTGTAACAACGCTTCAGAGTCAGACCAAGTGTTTGAAGGCCAATGAAATGACGAGCCAGTTTAATCACCCAAAAGATCCTCATCATTCTTAAGACCCTCAAGGTGACTCCAGCCCTCTGAAGCTGCGAATTTTCCCCTGTGAAAACTGTCATAAGAACAGAGATGTAGTAAGGAGTAATTGCCAGTAAATCAATGATGTTGAGAGGTCTTCTGACAAACTCACACTTGTTTTTGGAGACGATGAACCTCACAATGCACTCTGCAGTGAACCAGCCTATGCAGATAGCTTCAATTATCCTGTCAAAAGAAACAAAGTACAGTATTTATGTTCTGTGCAAAAGCTCTAGTGGATGTTTGGTTTGTTCACAGGTATTACCAAATTGACATTCAGACCTTCACAAACGACAAACAGAAAGCCACGTTATTCCTATCCTACGCATGTAGCACCATATTTCAGCAAGTAACTTGAGGATCTAGTGAGGAGTTAAACCTGATTATTGCTAAGTACTCACTCAGTGACTATTTTCTTTGAATTATAGATTGCTGCTGGTCCTAATACTGGGAATATATGCTCAGTATTAAAACCAGGACTCTACAGGAAATGGTATGCCCCTGATGCCAATGTGTAACATTATGCAGAACACTGTTTTTTGGGTTTTTTTTAATAGGTTGGGTTTTGGGGGATTTTATTTTTTGTATGTGTTAAATCTCTGAGGCCTGATCCACTTAGGAATGCCAAGGACTGTGGATCAATGAACTGGCTGGTTATGAACGGCAATTTATAGAACCAGACTGCTAAACTGAAATGGAAGTGAAGACAGAACAGGCAGAAATCAGCTTTTGCATTTGATAATAATTCATGCAAATGGGTCTTCAGGAACCAACCTAAACCAGTCTGCCTGATTTGCATCGCAAACAGGGCCTTACGTAGAACTATATTGAGAACTTCGTAGGTATGGCCAGTAAATACAGATGGTATTTTATTTTTCATCATTGGGTACACAAAGTAATAAGCTTGTGTCCTCTCATCTACCACTATGCTCTGCATTACTGAGTTTTCTCTTTTGTTTTAAATGCAACTCCACCTAAACTGCATTGCAGCAAGAATGTCAGGGTAGCCAAAGCAACAGGCAAGATCATCTTGCCAAATACAAATAATGGCCTTAAGAGAATAAATCCTGGAAGGTGATTTCAGTATGTTCTTAAATATTTTCAAGTCCCAGTACAGTGAATGAGACTTGAGAACACCTCAACAGGAAACTGGTGGAAGGTAGAAACAGGAGATAAATGTTGCTTTAGGATTATTTAATCACTGTTGTGCATGTAGTCTCAAATCTCCCATCTGAAAAAAAAAAAGAATTCAGACTGTGGTCACTTGTTTAATACAGAGGGAATGGCAGCTAATCTTTCCCTCTTTCCTTATCTTTTTTCAGCAAAGAAAAAGCTGATCGCCAACGCCTTCATACCAACGAGTCTGAAACCAAACTGATGTGAGATTGGGTATTTCAAAAAACTACATACAGCCAGAGCTTTTTTGCTCCTCCAGGGATCCTAACAAGGTAGTGTCTGCTGAAAGTTTCATACATAAAGTTTTAATTAGTTTTCATTAATTTCATTTTACTCATTCATTCACTTTAGTTTTATGCTAAAAAATGGAGGAAACTAACAGTTGGTTGATGTGAAGTCATAAGGTACACCAATTCCAGCCACAGAAAATTTAAATGAATGTAAATTAATTACTTAAAGAAATAGTTATTCATGTGAAAGCTGACCTTGTTTTTCTGGTTTCATGAATAACAATAAAAGTTCTATAGGCAAGTGGCTTTTCTTCATAAAGGGCTTATAAAACACTTGTTCATGTTACCACCAGTTGATGGAAAGACCTGTGAATTTCAAAAACGCTTGCTTTTAAGAATTATGTGTGCTCTGAAAAATTAAGCTTTTGAAAATACTTGTGTTTCTTTCAACAATGACAGTGAGTTGTAAGTACCTCAGACACAGATTTAATTTCTTTTAAAAAATGCTCAGATCATAATGTCTTCTAAACAAAAGTCATATGCAGAATATATGAAAGTTATTGTATCAGTGTGGATTACTGTTCCTTTATGCTGAAAAAAATCAAGAAAAAATGTTAATGGGCAAGTTGCCTTAAATCCTTTTTACACATAATGAGGAAATACCTAAGACTTCCCCTAGTAACACCAGTCAAACAACAAGATCATGGTAATGGACACACTGATAAAGTCTGAACGTGTTTATACGTTGGCTAGGTTAGATATTACATAATGATTAACGAAAAATTGTATCTGGATAGAAAATTGCAGCCAGGAATATTCAACCATTCCAACAGACTGTATTTCATTACATTCTATGAGGTTCCTCTGGTAGTGCTGCCTGTACCCTATGACACGGAGCACTTGAATGAAAAAGCAATTTGTAGGTATACAATTTAGAGCTTTTTCACTCAGTATTTCCTCCTGATGCCCTGATAATGTTGGAAATGTTTTCCTCCATTTTGTCTCAAATTAGGCAGGTTATCTCAGAGTTGAGCTTTAAGGAAGTTAGGTCCTGATTGCTGTGATTCAGTAGAAGTCATCTTTATGAATCAACACTGACTCAGTGGTCCGGTATAACTTTGGGGAGTAGTTGTACAAGTAAAAATCTGTGAAATGTGATCAATCCGTTGCTTGACTGTGGCAGTTCCTAGCACAAGAGATACTGTAAATCAGTTATACTTCAGTAGGAAGGACTGAAGAAGCCTTTTAATGTAGAACAAACTTGAAGAGAGCTAAGGAACATCACTGATGCAAAGATGACAAAGCAAGATCAAGACAGTGGGAGATGCATTATTGCCACTCTCTTCTAAATTGCACATTTTGCATCTGTCCTTCTTTCTCATCAATTATATACATCCTGGCTAGGGAGCACATAATGGAGAATGGTGTCTCTTACTTTTTTCTTTCCTCTCCTTACTTCTTAGCCACCAGTAAAACATTTTTCATTTTTCCTCTCTTGCCAGTCCCTTTTGCCTGTGTAGATGCATTTCAGCAGTCCTGATGAATCATGTAAAAGTATGTGCTTTGGTGAGAACTAGAAACCTCTGGCCTGTTGGGAAATCTAGAGCGCTACATACTGCGTTTCCACTTCCAGATCAAGTCTGCCTCTCCTTGTAGTGACTTATCTTTATAGCTCACCCTGTTAATGGATAAATAACATCTAATAAGGACAGCAAATTTAACAGTCCTCGAGAGAACTTAACTGAGTATGATGTTAAAGCCAAATAAAATGCATGCACTTGGAAGACTAAAGTTACTGTGTCTTCTCTAATCCATTCTTAAAATATGTGCTGCATATTCACAGGACTGACTGCCTCTTACTGACTATTTCTGGAATAATGCTGTATTAAAATCTATAACTGTACATTTAGATCATGAGCTTTATTTGGTAAAATGGAGTACTTATAAACTTCCATCACAGTTTTGGTTGGTGTTTTTCCCCCATCACTTCAGTTTTAAAATAGCTGGTATTCAAAAAGGGGAGAGGAAATTAAAAACAAACTCATAAAGTGTTTCCTTGAAAATTCCCCATGGAATTTGTAAATAACCAGAGGAAATACTAAGCCTTAATTTTTATTCAGTCACAGGTTATTTCTGCTCAAACTTGCTGTTCATTGTCCCAGACCTAAGCACCTGAAATAGGGGTTTTCTCCTAAAATTTTAAGCCCCTTGGTACTTAACAGTTTTTCAAGATTGCTTTAATGAGTCTTTTGTCCATAAACAGAAAATCAAGCCTTTGTGAGCCTCATTTCTACCACAATCCCGTCACTGTTCAATTTCATGTCTGATAACTTCCTTTCAGAATAAGCTATTTTATGTACAATGAGTTAAACCACTTAAGAAATTATTTTTTCAATCACTAACAAGACTAGTTTGTTATTACCAAAAGAGTCACACTGTGAACGTCTTAGAATATTTCAGCTTAGCGTTATTCTTTGCCCCAGTGTGCCAATTTGTACACTTTGAATATCCCCCGATGAGCTGGTTGAAATCTAGCCAAAATATTCGTTAGTGGCACTACTGCCTATTAAGCTTGTAAATAAAACATACACATCGACGGGACACATGAGGAAAACAGATGATATGATTAAAGACAGTATAGGACAGGATTAAAGATCAAAGTCTGCCAGCACTGATTTGTTAAACTGCTTCTAAAGCCTATTTCCATGTAAAGTATATAAACATGAAAAATGTCCAAGCAGTAGCCAGGATGATCAAATTCCTGCTGAGGAAAACTTCTAGTCATTTCAGCAAATGTCTTTTTCTTTATTCTTTTGAAATCAGCAGGGTTTCTGTCTCACTACAAACTGTAGTGCTGTCCCTGCTTTGGTAGCAGTAATATGTCTTGATTCATTAAATTTCAGTGACTTATGTGGGAGGTTGTAATGACCCAGCACTCTCCAGGAAAGGGGCAAATGCCTTTCACAGCTCTCAGGGGATGGCTGGATATGAACATCTCAAGCCCTGGGATCCTCAAAGTATATGGATCTTTTCCATATACTTTGAGCATGCGTGGCACCTGGCCCTGGTGAGTTCATTAAGGTTCTCCTGTGGCCAGGCAGTGATACACGTCTGTTCTTTGTGCTATCTCTGTTTTCCAAAAAGCTTGTAAGTTCATTAGAAAAATCCACATCCATGTTTTTAACTTAGGTCTGTAGCTCCATTCTTTGCCTTCAGCCTACTGTTTTAACTTAGCAAAGGTGTGGTGTCCAGGTTAGATCTTACCCAGGAAAGAAGTTGTTTGGGTTTTTTTAACAGATGTTGGACCTGAGCATTCAGATGTTCTGAAATTCCACCACCATAAAGGAATAATGATTTTTGTGTACCTAAAATTCAAATGCAACTTTTTAAGCTGATGTTTTGCACAGATGAGAAAAGGCCCTCTAGCACCTGTTGAGAGGTGCTGCTTGGAGAAGTTACCATGTTTGCTTTTGCTTAAGAACACAACAATCATACAGGCTTGATGACCGGGTGATTTTCAATACAAACTTAACCAAGACTAGTAAACGGAAATGAGGCAACAGTCTCTCCCTTGTGCTAACAAGCTATTTCCATTTAGCATTAGAAAAACAGTTTACAGGCAGGTAGATAGAACTGTGCTGGCAGTAAGTCAGGCAGCTCCAAATGACTTCCTATTACAGGCTTGAGCAGCTCTCCCCAAAAGATGATGCTGACAATAAGTGTATGGACGGGTCCCTAATTAGAGACTCACAGTATGCATCTGTTGGCACAGTTCAGAGGAGAGCAAAGATGATTTGAAATTGCCAGAAGCAACAGAAGTGGAGACAAGCATCCCTGCTGTCTGGTCCTAAACTGTGCAAATCTGATGGAAATCTTTAGCTTTGATAAGTGAAACGTGCCAAGGCAAGGAAGAGAGCAAAAATCTCAAAATACAAGAAAATTAATAACTCATCCCTCATCCCGAGAACAGACCTGGGGAAGGCAAATCAGGGAATTACGCTGTCAGTGTCTGTAAGATCTGGGACATGCAGAGGTCAGATTCCCCATCCCTCTCCCCTTAAAAGAGGCTTACTGGTGGAGGTCTCTGTTGCTCTCCAAAGGGTGTTACTGCAAGGGATCAGAAACAGCCTAGGCTGGTTTACCTTTCGAGAGTGTGGTGGCCTTGAAGAGTTGTAACAACGTAATGGTTTCTGAGAAAAGTTTGGTGGCCTCAATTCCTCTTCTGGTGAAGAGGTGTTAATACAGTAAAAACAAACACAGCTGGTATTAGCTGGCAGCTGCAGTAACCCTCACTGCAAACCTCATTAAAGAGGCTGATTTTGTAAATTACAGAGTTAGAGACTTCTGAAGTCCGCATCCAGGTAAGCTGGAGATACGCTGCTGGAGCTGTTTTCACTACAGCTGCCCAAAGTGGTTCTGGGGATGCTTACCACAGTTCAGCCACAGAAATTATCCATGTGGCACCCTTCCAGGCTGTCAAATAACATCAAGGGATGTATTCGTAAGCATGTGAGAGACTTAAAAATATCAAAGTTGCTGAATTTCATGAGGTGGTTCTCGCCTCTTCTAAGCAGTGGCTTATGCTAAGGTAAATAGTCAGTTACATCCAAATTCGACAGTCTAAGGACTTCTAGATAAGCCCATTCAATTTTCATTTCTAAAACTTTTCAAAATACTTTTTTAGAAAAATGTGAAGTCTTCATACTAGTAATTACAGTGCCATGTGATTTAAAACTCACTGGCATACAGTGTCACAATTTCTCCCTTGAAAAAAATTAATAATATTGTATTATCATGTTAAATAGAATTTCTTTATTTCTATGAGGAACTTTGGTTAATAAACAAAACACAGAATTTGGCTTCAAACTTTTAAATGCATCAGAAACTAGAAGCCAGATTTTTAAAAGCCTTCTCAGCTAAGGTGGGCAGTATTACCAGAACACACAATCCCAGACGCTCCTGCGTGATTTCCATGGTCATACTTTCAAACAAACCACTTAGCTACTTACATTTTGAAAACCTAACTCACTTTAAATGAAATAACCACAAAAGAAAAGAAAACAGAAACAAATAAAGGGAAATAAAGTCAGATGACAGCTGGGCACGTTAGGTCAGATCCTATGACGTGTAAGTAGTCATGACTAAACCGGATCACTCAAAAGCAACTGCAGCTCACACCATTTTTTCCAGATACAACAGGCTTTTCAGTCGTGATGCACTGTATGCGATAAAGAAAGAAGCTGCTCCTGTAAGTGAACAAGGCCACCTCAGCAGGTGACCAGCTGTGGACAGAAGGGAACACATCTGTATCTGTTTTCCTCGTGTTTGCCAAGAAATTGCTATCGCTTCCTGTGCAGTGAGAGCACACAGGTTAAGTCACACGTGAAATGAACCTGTATCAGTGTTTATATGTGACAGACTTCTGCAAGAAGATGGTCAGAAACTGTTCAGCCACAACTTTTACAGTTACCTCTCTGTTTTTGTTGCAATTCCACAGAGTACTACAACCGGTACTGAAGGAAGTCACCCTACAACTGACAGTGGCCCTTCTGGTTTTAAAAGCAGCCTTCCCTGCCCTGTGAAGTGCTTGGCTACAATGTACATTGCAAGTATTTAGGACCTTATACTTCAAACACTTTGTATACAAGATGCAATTGTTCAGAAGAGTAAGATTATATGTGTACGTAATACAGATGTTCTTGAAGATAAAGGCACTATGAAAGAAGAATTACACATTGTATGCCTTGTTCCTCTGCGAGTTGAATCTTTTAAGTAAGAGAAAAACTGTTTACTCGCACACCGTGAAGATGTGAACAAAAATATGACCGATGTTGTTAACGCTATGTGTTGCATCATCTTCCCCTTTCTATTGGGGGTATCTAAGGAATTTGCTGCCTTACAAAAAGATCACCCAGAGCATCCACCCTTTGAAATAACCTTGCAAAGCTTAAGTAAGGCTTTTTAACTGGAAGAACCTGCAAAGCAACGTATCTGATATTGACATATCTGAATCTAAGCAGGAATCAACAGCTGATCAGGCTGTATCTGCTTTCTTTTTGTTCATACAATTAATTCTTTGGCTCAGCTACAATGAGAAATACAGGTGCAGTTTTCCATTAAGCTAATGGAAACCATGAAAATACTTTCCAAGGAATTAATCTGGCTACTAAGATATAATATATCACATTCCAATTAACTCTATAGTAAAAGATGATGATTTCATAATGACAAGGCTGCAATTTTGCTGTAGGGCCCTCTTCAGCAGAGCAGAAGCTGAAAACTTTTTGTTGAATATCCTGTCTGTTCTAAAAGAAGGGAGAAGCTAACAAATACAAGCAACGTTTACTTCTTTCTTTGTATCTCGGTCTTATTTGTGGGAGAAATCCTACCAGAGCAGTCTTGATTCTGTTCTCCAGGGAACAGAAGAGAGAAAGAGCAATGATACTCAAGTCAGCAGCGTTGCCTCGATGTAACCCTACTCTAAGGTCACAAAGGAGATGAGAAAGGGTTTGTTCTTACTAGGAAGGCTCGGGATTGTGCCTTATACCCCACGCCCTGGTTTCTGCACCTGGTTTGCAGTGTTTAGTGTGCTTACACACGTTTCATCTAAAGGCAGTGTAAACATCTGTTACATTCATACATTGGGGCACTTACATGATGCATTTGCAAGAGCTTAATGTGCAGTCTGATCATCTCCTCTGTTCCCCACACAGAGAATCCGAGATGGAAAGAGCAGCAGGGGTAAGGCTGTTCCCACATACAAGATATTTACAAGAGCAGAACTGTAACAGGCACTAGACCTGCTCCAGCAGAAGGACCTGTATGCTTATACGCAGAGTACATACAAGGTTGTACCCTTCCCAACAGAAAAGAGAAGGGAATTGCATTTTCTTCTTTTATTTTTTTTTTTTATTTCCCTTTTTTTCCACAATCCTTAAGGCCCAATAGGATTTTCCGAGTGCCTGAACTTCTCTGTGGGCAAGGAGTCCCGTGGCTTCTAGAAGGGGGGAAGCAAGAGCTCCGAGCCAGACTCTGCACGGAGGGAGCCCCCTCCCAGCGCAGGGCAGCCCAGCTCCGCCGGCGGCCGCTCCGCTGCCCCAGCCCGCCCGGCGGCCCCGCACCGCGGGGGGCACGGCCGCCCCCTGCCCGCCGCGGGGCTCCCGCCCGCCCCCTGCCCCCGGAGCCCGGTGGGAGCCGGAGCTGCAGATCGGCCCCGAGGGACCCCCACACCCCCTCCCCCGGCTCCCCAGCCCGGGCCCGGGGTTTTAAGGCACGGAGGCGATCTCCGCCGGCGGCGGCTACAGCTACGGACCGGCAGGACGAGGGGCAGGACACACTGGACGGGACACACGGGGACCGGACAGCGGGAAAATAAAGGATCCTCCTACCCTGAGGGCTCCCTCACTGACTCTGCTGTGTACCTGCTCTGCTCCTCCACGCTGCGGTTCTCCGGCGCCCGCCACTCGGGCAGGGTGCTGGCGCACAGCACCACCATGGACACGATGACGAAGAGGATGGAGACGGTGGCCAGGACCTGCGCGGCCACGGAAGACGTGGGCTCCTCGAAAGTCCTCCTCATCCTCTCCAGCCACTTGCCGCCCTCGGCTCCCGGCGGCCGCCGGCCCTTGCCCTCGGGGCCGCCGCCCGGCTCCCCCGGCGGCTCCTCCGCCGCGTAGTAGGTGCACGTCTCGGACATGCGGTCGTCGAGGCGGCGCTGGCAGCAGTAGTCGAGGTGGGAGCCCTCCAGCCCCCAGTAGATCATCTCGTTGTAGAAGGAGAGCTCGCACATGTGCGGCACGAAGCGCAGGTGCCCGTGCCGCACGTACAGCATGATGAAACCGAAGGCCTCCGAGTGCCGGTCGAAGAAGTACTCGTTCCGCTCCCGGTCGTAGTCGTCGCACACCTCCAGCACGTCCTGCTCCGAGAGGCAGCCGTGCAGGCGGCTCACCCGCCGCAGCGGGAAATCCTTCAGCACCTCCCGGGAGAAGGAGTACCGGGTGCCCCCGACGTTCAACACCACCGAGGGGCCGCGGCCAAAGTTCATGGCTTGGGCGGGACGGAGGAGGGAAGGGCGGGCAGGGCAGGGCAGGGCGGTGGCGGCTGCCCCGGCTCCGGCTCCGCTCGCACCGCTGGCAGCTCCCGCCTGGCGACGGGGCGGGCGGGGAGGCAGCGGCGGCGGGCGAGGCGGCCGCGCAGGAGGGCGGGAGCGGCGGAGGCTGCGCGACCCCCGGCGCCGCAGCTGGCAGGTGCGGCCGCGGCCTCAGCGCCGGCGGGTGGGCGCCGCCGCGGGGCCCCGCCAGGGCGGGGGCGCGGGCATGGCGGGGCCGGGGAGCTCCGCGCCCGCCGCTCCGCTCCGCTCCGCCGGTGCCGGCTCGCAGGCGGGCGGGAGGCGGCGCGGCGGGTGGGGACACGCCTCCTCCCCCGCCCGCGCACATGGCGGAGCGCGGCGGAGCGCAGCGCAGCGAGGGGGGCGCCCCGATCCCCCGCCCCGGACCCGGCGTTGCGGGCGCCCCTGCGGGCAGGGGGCTTAGGCTGCAGCGGGGCAGAGCCGGCCCCGCCGGCCGCCCCGCCGAGCGGCACTTGTGCGAAGTTGGCCACCAAACCCCAGAGACACTTTGGGGGCGTCTGTCCGCACCCCCCCGCCAAAAAAAAAATAATAAAAAAAAAGGCCGGGGGTGAGACGCTTGGGCACGACGGCACCGGCTGCGTGTGCGGGGCCGCCGGCCGGCAGCGCCCGTCGCTCCCGTCTCGCCGGCCGGGCGGCCCCGGGGCGGCGAGGACAGCGGCCGGGCCTGACTGCCACCGCGGGAGCCGCCCGTGTGCCCCCGGCGCGTATGGGTGACGGGGCACTTCTCTGCTTTCCTCCTCACACGGTGTTTGAACACCGGGAAGAGTCAGGTGCCCTCGGCAGAGCCCTCTTCCCCGCGTCCGCCCACCCCAGCCTCATGCCGGCGCTCCCGCAGCCTCCTACGTTCTTGTGTCTTACACCTATGTCACAACGTTAAAACAGCCACCAGACCCTGTCTGCTCTCCAAAGCTTTGATTTCATTTGGTTGCATTATGCACGAGGAGTTTTTAATTTCTACCGCTGATTTTTTTAATTCTTTCTCCACCCCCACCCCCCCCCCCCCCCGCTGCCCCCCCGACCCCGAATATGACAGTTCTCCAGGCTGAGGTATTTTCTGGGCTTATTAACATCCAGAGCATCACAGGGTACAATCAGGCGAGATACAGCTCTCCCTTTCCGGGAGGTGCTTCCAGTTGGGAACGTGGCTCCAGCTGTCAGGAGAAAGGGCAGCTGAGTAAACCCTTTCCAAACCAGTGCCAAAGGTGTGTCGTTCAAGCGCCGCGTCTGCGAAGGCCGCCCAGGTGAAGCCGCCGTATCCCCTCCGCCGGTCGGGCAGCGGTCCTTGTCCCCAGGGTTGGGGTTGGGGTTTGTTCTCGTCGCTGCCGTGTTCCCTTCTCAGCCGAGATTTGTTAGGCACGTTTAGGTGTACCAAAATAAATGGATAGCCGTGTAAGTGTGGAGTAAAAATTGTTGTCTTGGAGGAGAATGCGGTTAAGCGCTGTTCTTTTTAACCCTACTTGCTAGCTCCTAAAAAGCACCTCGAGGGCGCCCCGCAAGCGCCGGCGCTGCCCGGTTGGGCTGCGGCTGTTCGGCGGCGCCTCCGCTAGAGGTCACGGTTCGGCGTTTTTCTCCGTTCGCTGACCGAGATGACAAGAAACCGACCCAAACTTGGTGGTAAAGTGTAGTGAAGTATGCACGCCAGCCTGATGTTCCACGGTAAGGTCATTCTTGGTCTCTGTTTAGTCACGCCGGTGTCTGTTTGCACATAGCTGGAAAGGTTTTCCCTTCCAGCAGCTGCCTTAAACGTACCTTGGCTGGCTGTTAATTTTATAAGCGATAAAAAACTGTTTTAAACCTCTTCACCTTTCTTTGACGTGTGTGTTTCTGTATTTCATTCTTTCAGGAACAATCACTAGAATATTCGTAAAAAAAAAAAAAAAAATAGCAAAACCTGGCTAGAACTCTGACCGTGCTAATGAGTTATCCAGGTGCTTCAGGCTTTGCAATTTGTCCTGCTTCCCACTTCAACCCCCTTCATTCCTCACGGGCAGCTTGCGGAGGAAGAGAGGGGAGGACAAATGACACGGCCTGAAGATATGCATTCACTAAGTGTATAGAAACGTGGGGTCTGGAATATGTATGTTTTAGAAACCATTGCAGGATGAACAACACGCAGTGTTGTGAAGCCGTATGGCAGAACAGGTAGAGTGCAGGGCTGGCAGGACTTCAACGTGTGTCACCTGATGAGGCACTGTAGGTTGATCTGATGCCTGTTCCCGTTGCTGGTTTTCAGTTTCTTTTGAACACAGAATACAACAGTTTCCTCCTTCAGAGTAACATTGTCAGACATTCAGTGCAAGCATAGCTAAACCTAACAGCAATGTTTTCTTTTGCTCTGCAGCCTGACATGCTCAAGTTGAGTTATTTTAGTTATAATTACTGACTTTCAGTAGAGGAGACTTGTTCTAGCAAGCTGGTGTCAACAGATGTAAAGAACACTTTCTCACACTGGGAGCTGCAATTTACCAGGAACAAACCCTTGGATTTTAGACTGGATTTGTAATTTTCCAGTATATATTCTGATTTTTGGTGTTTTAAGATTGGTCGCCACATTGCCATCATAAAATAGCTAGATTATATTAAAATTGTGGTAATTCACATTATTTCATGGGAATTACTTAGAATTTACAAGTCTCAGTTCCATGGCTGCTGTGGTATATCTGTTTTCTTTTCTGGGGAACTTCAGTGAGTGTAAACTTTTTTGGTTGGTATTGAATTTTGTCACTGCAAGTCTTAAGAAGTTTGAAAAAATAGGATGGACAGCCTGAAAGAGGCGAAATGCTCAAGATTTTGTGAGACCATAAGCAAAACAGTAATATAATAAGAAAAAGACTTTTTTAAAGGCTGTTGTGGAAAAAAAAAGTTCCAGCTGTCCTGATTTGAAAGGTGGTACCTAATTAGTAAAACCCAAGTGAGCCAATAAATCCATTTAAATAGGTCAATATCAAAATTAGTAAAGACTATTCAACCTATATGTTAAATGACAGACTATGGAGTGTAAAGTGAATCTTTAGAACGACTGAGCTGGCTAATATTCTAAAATATAATAAAGACCTCTTTCAAGTAGTTGAGTTCACGTGGTCAGGGGTTTCGTTTGGGGTTTTTATGATCTGGGCATACACGCTAGGATGTTGAATCAAAGCAATTACTCTTTTCCTGGTGTTATTTTTCTTATCGTTTGCTGCCCAAGAGGAACTTCACAATTAATAGTCATTATGTAGAAATAGCTTTCTTTGTGTCAACATTTATTTTCATGGCTTGTACTGTGCTATTTTGCATCCTAGGGGTATTTAATGAACTTGAAATATTTTCTACAGTTTCCAAATCTTTCTGGCCTCATGCTGACACCATTGCTCTGTGTTTTGAGTGTAGTTCTGTGTTTGCTTTCAGAAAAGAGATTCTACACTTGCATTTTGTATGTGAACAAAGTGGTGTATTTTGATGACAGGCATTTTTCGTAATTCAGGATGAGATTCTGTTCCTACCGAGATAGCTGCTAAGTGCTGTTGACTTCAGTGCAAGCAAAATTGGGTTTTGGTGGGGTGTCTTCTGTCAGGAATCTTGGTTATTTTTACGACCACAGCACGTAGGAACTCTAGCTGTGGAGCAGGTTGCCATGATGATAGACTTGTACACACAGAACAAAAAGGTCTTCCTGGCCAGGGAGTATAACATATGTAAGATGTAGAATTGTGTGTGTGTGTGTGAAATTCCAATGCTTTTTTGTATTAAACATACTGCATTTGGTCATATCTATCTTAATTACTTGAAGAGGCAATACATAAAGACTAGAACAAATGCTTCAAAAGGTTCTGCATGCACAGATGGACTATGGTTTGCATTTATCTTTAGTTTAGATCTTGGGGGAAAAATGTTTGATTAGAGAAAAAAAACACCATCTATTTGAAACCTTCTCAGCACCAAAGCTCCTCTACTTCAATGTGATTTGTAGGCTACATAGAAAACATTTCAGAAGATGAGCCTATTACCACATCTGATTACCAAACAGTCTAATGACAGATGCAGTTTGGATTGTCAGTGGCACCTGACATAAGAGTACAAGTTCCCTTGTCACTGAGGCACTTATAAAAATCTGAGTGATTTTGAATATGAATGTTTCTAAAAGTGGGTGAATGACATTTAGTAGGGAGCTGGGTAATCACATATATATACATGTGCACAGAATACAATCTGTATTTGGCATTTATAATTAGACTAACTTATTTCATGAAACATGCTAACAATTTGGGAAATCTGCCTGTGAACAATTAAGATCTGATACTGGAGACTCAATGTATTTGTCGGTCAGACTGCAAGCTTTTTTTTAATGTGAGAGAGAACTGCCTTTTCTGTCGTCCTTCGCCTCCGATATCGAGAAAATCTCAGCAAAGCTTCTTGTACCTGGTCCTGGGCTAATTATTGAAGGCTATTAAATTCCAATGTTCACTGAATCAAATGAAGCCCTCTTGGCCAGGGATGGTTACTAGTGGGAGTAAACCAGTTTGTTACAACTGAACTCCAGGCAGGCAGATGCAAAGCACAGAGACAAGGACGTTGCTTGCCTGAGGAAGGTGATTAGAAGGAGGCTTGCTAATGGAGAATTCAAAGGCATGAACTTATTCTCATGGGAGAGTACAACACAGGAATGTGTTTTCACACCAGTGAGATCCTTCTTCTAAATGCCAACCACGGGGAAGGGAAACTGTCTGCAGAGAAGATGGAGAGAAATACTGGAATTTGGAGAAGCCATGTGTGTGGGTGAATTCAAAGTCTGCTCTCAGAAGAGGAAGAAAATCGGGCCAGATTAATGCATATAAACTTTATTTTGTCATGATCCTACTTTTTTTTTTTTTTTTTCATTACCTAACATAAAGAGTTACTGTTCTGCTTTTTTGTAGGTTTATTTTTTTTCCCCTTGTATCCTCAGCAAAGGCTATGGGCTCAGTTTACTTGCCTAAACATACATGAGTTAGTGTCACTTGAGATGCCCCTCTTTTCCCTGTTCTGCACTGGCTGCTCCCACAGTGGATGAACCTTCTGTGTCCCAGCCCCAGAGGATGTTCTAAGCGCCATGCGGGGGGATGCATCATGCCTGTGTTTCGGTAATGGAATCGAGCTGTAGGCATCTGTTGTGCCTTGTTGAAGAACAGGACGAGAAACTTGGCAGTTGTATTGGTTGGGACCTGGGTCAGATGCCCTGGTGAGTCATTCGTGGCCTTTGGGAAGGGAATTCAGACAGCTGGAACTCTGAAATCCCGTACTGGGGACTTGTGCAGAGGCACTGGAGGCAGTACAGGTAGCTCTGCCTGCTCATTTAGATGAGGTGATAAGCCTGGAGGTCTAATTAGATGAGACTTAATTGCAGTGAATTTAGTGTCCCACAAGTTGGGTTTTACCGGATTTGTAGAAAAAAATATTGTAAAGAGAAGTTCTGGAAATATTGGTTAATGTCATTCTTTAGTGAGAAATTGTGTACTTTTCCATTTTAGGTATCTAAGCTCTCAGGGGATGGAGAGGAGAGTTAGAAACTCTGTCTTGCCATTAAGCACTGCTCTAAGCTCCACACTTCAGAGGAAATAGTTAAATAAGGCATTTTTGAAAAAAACTTTCACTTGTTTCCTGACGAATAGGGGAAATACTTCCTGCTCAAATGCTGTGTTGTTAACTACTGGCTATTTCATTATACTAAACTACAATAAATCATGCAGAATCAAGTCTTACGTAACACTTGAGCATACAAAATTTGACAGTCACTTTGACCCTTATATGCAGAATTTTATTTCTAAAAAGACTTATTGATCTTTGTAGTCTAATTCTACATGTCCTTCCAGAAGTCCCAGAAACTCTTCTTGTTGACTATGCTGGCATATAAAAATGATTGAGCTTGCTACCTTAGATAAACTTTTGCATGACTATTCTTAAAAATTAGGTGATGCTCAGGTTCTTAAAATACTAAATCTGAAGTCAAATACTCGCCCAGTTAAAATTAATAAACTAGTAGTGTTTTGTGTTCTGTTCACAAAGAAATCCTCTGATTCTCGGTGAAAATGAGACTGGGCCACTCTGTAAAGAGGCTTCTTTGCCTGAGCATCTCGCAGCAGTGAGAGCCTGGTGTGCTCGCATCCTTCCTCAGGACATAGGCACAACTGGTTCCGCAGTGCAGCGAGGTGTTAAAACCTCTGCATTATCGGAGCTTTAGGAACAACCGGAGCATAGCTCCATTACAGTTACAGGGAAGCCAATAAAGCCGCTCCAGCCTGAGTTTACTGTGTAGGATGTTAAATGGCAGCTTGCCTTTTGTGGCTGTGCAGAAATAAGCTAAAGATCCCTCAGGTCTTTCTGTAAATTATCTGCAATATATTGGAAAGGGCTCTGGCTTCTAGCAAATCGGCTATATTAAACTGGGTTGCAGGTAAGCAATTGTATACAGGTCTCCCCAGGTGCCTGCATAATCACTGTCAACATCACAGCAAATTACATGGATGTTCACTGTGTACCACTGGTGCAAGTTGGTATCTGCTTCCAGGAGTGGTAACTTCTCGAACTTTACATCAAATGATTCCTTCCTAAATCACACAAGAGGCTGGATTACGTCACAGAATTGGAAGTTAAAGTGATGTCACCATTATCTCCATTACACAGCTAGAAATGTTTCATAGCCAGTGTGAGTCTGTCTTTCTTTGCCTTCGTTTTATATAGCTATAATATTCCTCACGATGGTACAAATACTTGCACCAAAATCCACCAGAACAATCTGGTAGATTGATCACCTCTTAGACAGAAGAGAGTTAGCAAAATATCTGAGAATCTGGTTGTTGAGATTAAAACAACTGCATGAGAACATATTTTTATTTCTTTCACACTTTAAAAAACATACATTTGTGTACAGTTTCTACGCTGCGTTGTTCTCTGCTATAAGTTACTACAGCTTCATTTTGTGCAAGTACTGATTTAATGATATTTCTTTTTAACACATATTTTTGCCTATTTCAACACACTCTTGTTTCTATGCTGGCAACTGCAGATCCTACCTACGTGCAGACCTGCCCCCACATTTTAAGTCAAGTGTCACTAAAGTCACAGTTCCTGAGTCACTTCTTGGAAAGCTGCAATATGTTCACTAATCGTTCTTTTCCTGCTAATTACAGGAGGGGAAGATGAACTCTCCGTAACAACCCTTGGGGAGGGAGGAGTGGGCTTCAGAGGAAGAGTGGTTGGCCAGTAGTATCCCTCTGTAAATGTGTGCCAAATCCATCACACAACTGCAGTCACAAAAAGTTGCAGTCCTTTGCCATCGTGGAATGTGTTTTAAAAGTGCTGCTGGTGCACTTTGCAGTGCTCAAAACCAGTTGTGTCGTGCTGAAATCAAACAGCGAGTGGGCCACCTGCATTGCTGTAATGGCCACTGCCTCTCTGACTCAGCTACTGATGTACCCACAGGATGTAAAGCTAATCAAACGACATTAGCAATTCAGACATCCTGAATATTTTCTCTGCTTCCCAACGTGATAAACTGTGGAACCGAACTGCTGAGGCTGGAGTGACTTTGGCACAACTTTGCTGTCAAGTTAGGACTGACTCTAGCCTGGGTATTAGCAGAAAACAAAAATGTCATAATACTGATGGCAAACCAGATCTTTCCTGGAAATGATGGCTAAGAAACAAATTATTAATGCTGTCTGCAGAGCGATGCAAATTTATTCTGATAAAGACCTTTGGTAAATTTTCAATATGACTGGGGTTTTGCATGTGAAGATGCCTAGGCAGGCTTATAGATCTGCCTTTCAACTGCAAGAGCCAGAGTAAAATAGATAGCTCATTTCAGATTCTAAATAATGTTTTCCTTTGATCCATGGGAGTTTTTCTTGTTTTTTCTTTTTTGTTGTGTTTTTTTTTTTTTTTAACTACTGAACAAACAAGGCAGGAGACATCAGTAATCTTGAAATCATAGTAATAAGAAATATGTACACACCTCTTTAGAAAAGCTTAACATCATTTAATGAGACACACTGTGAGCAGTGCACTTCAATTAATATGATACTGCCCTGGTTCTCAAAGGTGGAAAATAATAGTAACAACCACAGAAGCTTGTTTCAGAAGGCTCCTACTCTTAGCAGAAAGTCACTGCCTGTAGACTGCAGCATTCAGCTGGAGGAGCTTCTTTCTGTTTGGGGGTTTGGGCTTTTTATTTATTTAGTTAGTTATTGTGGTGGTCTTATTTTGAAGACTGCAAAACATGACCTTAAGATAATGTCGCTTCCTTAATTTTCTGAAGAGTATTGTTATCAGACCATCAACACATTTTTCCCTCGGCACATTTAAATGTGACTCTTTCTTCTCTCTTTTTTAGAAATTTCATCTGCTTAAACATTTGTGCTGCCAAACAAACTTCAAACTGGGAACAGACATCTCATGTTTGCAGTGCCTTGTTTGTTTGATTTATTTCCTCCTATAGTTATAGCTTTAATTCTGAGATCTGTCTTTAATTCACCGATTTATATCACTGGTTTTCTGTGTCTTCTACCTAACACTTTTTTTTATAATTCATATATTACAAATTATTTTTCTTCAAACGAGAGGAAGAACGGGGAAAGTAAACTTTAAACAAAACCCCACAAAACAAAACCAAAAGAGCCTAAAAAAATGAACTAAGTAAACACCCCAAGCCCCAAATACTGGTTAAAACATGGGGTTAAAATCCTCTGCTTGTCTTTCCCAGGAGCCATACTGGGATCCCTTCTTCTGAGTGTCCTACTTGATAAATCTATGCTCATCCTCTCTCCTTCTCTCTTAGCTCCAAGTATCTTGTGCCTCTTTCTGAAGAGAGGATGGTGAGGAGTTCCCTGCTCAGCCTGGGCTGTGGTCACCCATTCAAAGATGCATATGGTTCCCGTGGCCTGGGTCCCAGCAGAAATTCGGGATGTACCACAGCCTGGTGCTCTCTTACTATTTGCAGAGATTATTTGGAAAATATTCCTCACAATTTCCTCGCCTCTCAAGTTCAACATTTCAGTGACTTCACAGAATGTAAAAAATACTCAGCCATTGCCAAATATGTAGTTGGATCGTCTACTCATACAGCTGATTATTATTATTTTTTAACAGTTTCTTACACTTCAGTTATCCCCCAAAGAGCCGTCCTTGAAAGCAGAGAGGAAGACAAGCTTGTGGCGCTATGATTTCTAAACCATACTTCTTGGCAGCTTTGTGGGAGTGAGCCTGTTGAGGTGTACCTGTTGTCCTCCTCCCAGCTCCCCGGGAGGTCTGGCAGACCGGGTACCGACCTGCAGCTCGTGGTTTCCCATCCCGTACTGGGGGCGGAGCAGATAGATGCACAGCCTTCCTTTCATGGCGTTGGGCCTTAAAGATGAAATCTGTTGCTGAATTTTGTAATCACGTAACCAAGTTCTCTTGCCTTCCCCAAGACTGCGATTCCCATGGATTAACTCAACAGTATCAATAGTTATTCTGAATTTATGGTGGTGTGACTGAGAGTTAATTATGGCTCAGTATTTCTGAGTCACTGTAGGCAAATAATATATTTCCATTGATAATAATGATAGTCTTAAGGAATTTTATTTAAGGAATTTTAGATAACAAATTCCATTGAAGGGAATCTGCGTTGTAGAAATTGTGAACATTTTAGGTCAACTGGCTCAAGAGACAGATATTTTGAGTAATAGGAGAATTATTTCTCATAGATTAATTGCTTGGTACAACTATTTGCAGGCATTAGATTCTTTACCTATTTTGTTGACATAAAAGCAATCCTCTGTCTTCTACAACCACAGAAGTAATTCCACAGTAAAAAAGAAAATAGCTTTTAGGTTCCTTAAACCTCACAGGACAAATTTCAGCCTAGCGTGAACTTTTACTGCTAAGTTATAAATGTTGGAACAGAGGTTGGTAATGGAAATAGTGATGGAGAAAACTTTAGAGTTATGGTGATGTGATGGATTCTCTGTGCCTCAAAGTTTTGCACTTGGAGGGGACTGCAAGACTGAAATAGCAGCATTACCCGCTGCTGTTCAGAACAGCAGACTCCAACAGAAAGTGAATACCTTGACTTACTACACAATTCCAGAAAGACTGTGAAGAACTTTAGTTACTTTTGTCTTCTTTGGTGGGGAAATAATTTTGGTGTAAGTGTATTGGGATTTCCTAGTATTTTTAGGGAACAGCTCAAGCCTGAACAATGAAGTGCTTGAACTGTGCACAGCATTCAGAAATATATTTGAATTTGTTGAGGACTAATACAGCAGCAAATATTGTTTCCAGTGCTTGTGATACTT
Source organism: Falco punctatus (assembly GCF_963210335.1). NCBI lineage: Eukaryota > Metazoa > Chordata > Aves > Falconiformes > Falconidae > Falco > Falco punctatus. The sequence continues at coordinate 20,910,682 of NC_137592.1, read as the reverse complement.
CCATCATAGAAATCCGTAGGTGAGTAAGAAAGCTGTTCAGGAGCACAATTTCTCCATAAAAAAACACAGCTTTAAAATACAAGTTGATACTTTAAATTTTACAATTTCATGTACAAAGGAAAACTCTAAAAGGCCTTTAAAAATGACAAGTCACCTTTAAGTCATGATTGCAATTAAGCAGCATACCTCTTCAAGTTTTAAAGATAGAACTAATATGCTTTATAGATTATATTAAGTTTGCTGAAGAGTTAAGGTAAAATGTCAGATTAAGTAGTGTAAACTCTGGGGAGTCTAGATGCCATCTTATAGAAGGCAACACTACACCCTGCCCAAACACCTTTCCCTGCTTCTCCCATCACAACTGATCACTGCTATGTTCAATCATTTATTTTCCTTTCTAAACAGAAAATGTTGATAGCCATCACACAATGATTCATGTTCAGAAGAAAATATTCATCAAGGAATCATAAATAACCTTCCTCATCCCAAAATGCTGGGCAACTACCAAAGAGAAACCCAATCAAAACATGCAGTCTTCTTAAAATATTCATTAAAAATGTCATATTCTGAAAGCCCTGACAGTCAACTATGGCTAAGATACTTTTATTGCCGTTTTCTCCTCCCTGCCATGGTATACTGTTTTCAACTGTTTTCATGGGGGATTCTGTCGGGAACTGATGTTATGAATAATTATTACACGAACTTACACAATACTCTTAGGCACTGCAAGGCTGGAGGGTCTTCTACCTGCACTGTACGTTACCTGCCTCGCGGGTGGGTTCATGAAAGCAGATGGCACTCAGCACCTGATAGAACTGAGCCCTGCATGCGAGGCCTGGGCGGTGACTGCTGTTTATTTGCAGACCCAGCCAGTCCTCAAAGAGGTGGGAGTCTTCATTTGGGAAGAAGACCAGAACTTCTGGAAGCAGATCTGAGAAACATGCATGAGCAGGCCTCTTCTCTCTCAGAGAATACGTGATTTAGCAGTGTGAGCTGTGTTTATTTTCTTTCTGATGTTGTCTGGGCATTTCACATACACAAATGTTTGTACTTTGACCTGGCTGCTGGTTGTTATTCTGGTGAAATTCAGGAACTGGCTTCAGTGAAAATAGTCCTGGATAACTTCATGCCTAATTTGTTTGTTGGTTGGGTTTTTTGGTGGTTTTTTTTTTTTTTTTTTTGTGTGGTGGTTTTCTTGGTTTGTTTGTTTTGTGGGGTTTTTTGTTTGTTTGGTTTTTTTAAATTGCTGTTGATGTATCTTAGTTTAAAAACATTTACAGACCCCCAAAGGTAAAGTAGCTGTAACAGTTTATAAAGGGGGGGTATTGCAGTATAGTATATTGTGTTTAGAAGAATAGGAAAACAAGCATGTTGTATGCATATGAGTCCAAGATTCCTTCCTTCTACCATGTGCTTCTTTTTCTAGGAATTTTTGAGCTCTGTCACAAAGCAGAACTTGCAGGATACACCCTGAAATCTTTTCAGAGCGGTATGGTAGAACCATTGGATCAAGGAATCTAGGTTATTTCAAAGAGCATACTGTAAAAGACACTTCTTTGGTCATATTATTCCCAAAGAGCAAGAATTTGTGTTTTCCCCTAGCAGTTCTCCTCATTGCCAATTCCCTGGTTCAGAGTAATTGGATAGCTTTGAGGAAGATGGGAATGGAAACATTCAGTTTAGGCTCTGTGTGTGTGTCAGTCTTGGCTATATGCTGTACTCTTGCCTCCCAGTGGAGCTTCGTAAGAAGCGGGCTGATGCACCCCGCTTTTTTCTTTATATTGAAAAATAAATTATAAGAGCAAGTTACTTATAAGCACAGAAAATATTCCTTGGTACCCTAGACAATACTGTAGAATATTAAAACTTGGATACTTGCAGACTGTTAATTTTGGGTATCCAGATTTTACAGGTTTCCATCCCTAGCTGTAACCAAGACCCAAGCTGCAAAAGGGTCTAGTTGCAGGGGTTGAAGAACAGTGAGAGGCTCATCTGATAAATGGGCCTGAAGACTGCAGAGGTGAAAATCTTCAGTCTGACAGGGAGAAGAGTAAAACTTGACAGACTGAGCATGGATGTGACAGACCTATCAGATAGTAGACTTGGCATCTGCCTGCCCTACAGAGACTTAACTGCAATAGTGGGGAGCTTTTTACGGAATATGGGTGTTTCAGAGGCAAGTAATATGTTCATGTTTCTTGTTTGTGCATATTTGGTACAAATGGCCAAATCTGGCACAAATTTGCCTATTGTTGTGTCCATTTTGGTACAAACAGCCATTCTTAAAGAACTTGCAGGGTGTATCAGTTCATATGACATCCAAAGTTAGGCTTCTTGCTGTAGTCTTGTTTATGAAATATGTAAAATCTCCTGTTCCCATGCATACAGGGGGAATGCTCAAGGTATTCCAAGCGCAGAAGTGTTCTCCACCAGTCTGCTATGTGCTAAGGGAAGCGGGTTTTCAAGCTGTTTATTTCCTCTTGCCACACATAAGAAAAAAAAGATCCAATCAGCAACTATAAAACATGCCAGCTTTGCAGCTAGGGAGCTTCTCATTCTTACAATGTTTCTTGTGTCATCACCTATTGCCTGGTGTGGTAACTCTGCCTGCCTGCAGTAATCTGGCTACTTAAAGGTGTATTACTTGTTCTTTACACTCAGCCTGAGAAAATACTTCATTCACTTCACTGACTTCAGCCAGACATGTGGGTGTCTCTAGGTAAAAGACTCGCTGAAAAGTGACCACCAGCACTTTCTAAAACAACAGTATTACTACCGCTCCGCGGAGTGCTGTTGGTTTTCCTCACTGGCACCCAGACTGATTTTTGGAAGCAAGTCAGAAGCCTGTTAATCAGGCAGGCAAACCCACCTCCTCTGTGGTACTGCCTGTTTTAGAAATAAAGGTCGCTTGAATGCAAAGTTAAATTCACTGCGTATAAGCACAGCGATTTCCCTGACTTAAGAGGAAGGTGTGTGTATTACACCACTGATAAATGTGTCCCTGAAATTCATCCAGCCATTTCAGAAGTGAAATTCCTCCTACCAACGAATAATGAGCGATCATCTCACTACACTGACCTGGAGACCTGCTACCTGTGTAAAGAAACTGTTCTTGGTTTCAAAACAAAAGGTAAAAACAGCACCTGAGAATTTCAGGTCAGATGTGTCTGTAATGGAAACACAAGGCAGTGTTTAGAGACATGGTAAGGCACTGAGGGTACATTTGGTCAGTAAGTTGTGCTTTGGTGTTGCTTGCCCATAATCATTCAATCCCCAGAAAAAGTGAACTGAACAGATGCTGAGTCCTTGACTTAAATTAATTCTGCTCAGGTGAATGTACTGTACTCTACTTAAATATGTGTCATTAAGCACCTTTGACAGCTTTTTAGCAGATGTTTAGCATGAAAAATAGATCAGTTGAGAGAAGGGGAGAGATAAAGAGTAAATCCAGCGTGGCATGTTTAATGTCTATCTAGTATTACTGTGCTCAAGCCCCAAATGGCTTCACTTAGGAGCACTGCAGATGTGTGCAACAGTCCAGCGTGCTTCCAACTGCTCTGATTCACAACCTTGCTTACGTCAAAGATGATACAGGCACTTAATAGTCTCACCTTAACCCTACTGGAGTCAACCACAAAACTCAAATTGACTTTAACAGAAACAAGATGTGAACCTGTCTTCTCTAAAACTCGCAAACAGGATGGGGTACAAAACTGAATCCTAGAGCAGCGGGCTTTTTCTCCATTCGAATGTGAACTGCAAAATAAATTGGTAGCTAAAACAAAAGCTCTAGATTGGCAATTTATTTTTTTTTAACACTTGATTAGAAAATAAGATCTTTACTCTGTTACTGAGATCAGTATAAAAAACAAAGTTATGCATGTGGAGCGGAAGAAATGCATTTTTGCATATCTAGTCTTTAGTAGTAGATTAATAATCCCTCCTTCCCTCTCTCCAAAAGCCTATAGTATTATTGCAATAGAATGGGTTTTATTACAGCAAATTCAGTCAGAACAGGAAGAGAGGTACATACAGGTTCAAATCTGACTTTTTTTGCTCAAAAAAAAGTCCTTTGTATTGTATGATTTATAGGAAATGAAATTATGTATGGTGTCAAAGCAGTGCCATATGGTAGGCTATAGCATCTATCTATGTAACAGCATGACACTTACTGAAAAAGCATTACCAAATATCTCTTTTCCACTGCCCACTCAAATAATAACTTCTTCCCAGCCATAAGCACCGCTTTTCTCTGCACATTAATTCAGTAGTATTCTTACAACTTTAAAATTTGGATTGAACACCTAAATCTGCAAACTACTGACAATTCAGCAATTAACTTTAGATATTGTCTAAATCGTATTTAATGAAAATAGTGACATATTTAGCTAAGAGTCTCTTGAGAGATCTGACTCACAGAGTCAATAAAAAAGCCAACGTTATTTCTGATGCCAAGGGAAGATGATTGTCTCTTGTGAGAGGGTTGGGATTTTTTTTCTGGTTTATAAAGAAGTTGATATGGAAGCATCTACTACAGATTACACCTAGCTTCTGTTTCAGTAGAGGCAGCTAAAATTTTCTGTTGCTTACGATAACAAACAGTGACTTTCATATTCCTGTAAATTAAATTTAAAAATCTTACATAATGTCTGTTACAAAATGGAAGTTATCTAAGGTTTTTATAAATATAATAATGAGTATTGATATGGAAAAATGTTTTTCTTCGGTGATTAAGTGACAGCAATATGAAATCTGTTTCTGTTACAAATTTATTAATGAGGTCTTGCAAGCCATGGTGTCTCTTTGCATTACTAAGAAAAAAAGTGCAGGTACTTTTAGCTGTCTGTAAGCCAGTCCAATCGGTGCACTGCTGTATTAGCTGGCATGTTTGTTCACACTAGATGAAAGTGAGTTTGTACAGACTACGGACCTTTTTTTGAGCTGCAGGACAAGTCCGTGAACTACCGAAGTCCTCTATGGCAGTGAATTACTCTCAGTATAAGCAGGAGTTTAGGCTAATAAGAAATGATTATTTGTGAAGTCCTTTGTATTTTTTTTAACTCTTTGTACGCGTTATGTGCATGCAGCCTGTTTATTCGTTTTAGCAGTTCTACTAGCAAGGGAGCCGCTTTCCCTTGGTGTGAACTCATAGAATCATTTAGGTTGGAAAAGACCATAAACCTGCACTGCTGTTTCCTGTGTTTCCAGATTACCCATGCCCAAAACAAACTCTAGGCTCAGGCACTTTGAGTAGGACAGGTCCCATAAGTACAGCCCAAGGATGGGGCAGTCTAAACACATTTTCCTTTCAATTGCATCAGCATGAGAGTGAGCCTCTATGAAAGCTCTACAAGAGGCTGAGCACCTTTTATTAAGGTTCAAGCAGCTCTCTTCTCCAGTGATTTTGTTGATTTCAATAAGATGTTTGTACCTGTAAGATCCTGAAGTATTCCATTCTTAAACACACCTCTACAAATAGATTTTACTATACACCCCTGAACTGTCAGTTTAATCCTTAAGCAAGTAATTGAGGAAGATTTGTCTTCAGTACTGGTGTCTTTTGTGAGCATGTTTGTGGGGTTTAGGGGAGGGTGTGTGTGTAAAGATTCAGGCTTTTACTACCTAGAGAAGATGCTGGGTTGGAACCTTTGAAAACTCGGGACACAAACCAGGATGTTGCACAACAGCTGCAAGGGTAACTCCCTTATTCTGCCACTTTCTGGGGTGATAAGGTTGTCAGAGCTTTTTGAAACTTTCCCACTATTGCAGACCCAGTAAGAAAAGAACATCGGTAGTGAGTTTTTCTGTCTGATGCAAGAATCCTATGAAGAAAAAATTAAACATTTTTGTATTATCCTTAATCAAAAAAATGTATTTCAATATTGCATTTTTTTAAATACAGTAAGAAAATTGTATAACTCCAGTCAGCTTAATGGGTATTTAATACATGTGATTTAAATGCATGTGATGATGCTAAAGTGAAAGAGCCAATAAAGAGGGTGTGGCCTGGAGAAGTTGATAGACACTATTGGAAATACCATGAAAGGTCTGCAGGCAGCCATCCTTCCAGCGCCTCATCTCCATCTCCTTCAGTACTGCTAAGCTAGCTCACCACGGGGGCCATTAGTGAGCCTGGACCGGGGAACTGGTCTACCTTTTAATAGTATCCTTTACACTCCTCTTCTTGGCTACTTTTTGGAGGACTATGAGGAAGAATGATGGGCTGCTCTGGATGGTACAACAACAAAAGCTGTGAAATTAAGTTCCTGGGTAATCTGTATCTCTAACAGAAATAATCTATATTGCAACTTCAATTTAAGTAGCTACAGAAATGTGGTTTCTTTTGAACAACACAAGTAATCTGAGTCTGTAGCTGAATATAGTTCATTTACCAGGTTAAGACAAAGCTTGTATCTGAATTTTTTCTCAACAATGTTGTGGCTGAAACAAGAGTTTTCCATTATATTTAACCTTGAAAAATGAAGATGTTTACATAACTTCAATTTTTCACATTCCATGCACTGAGATAGCACAGAAAATAAACTGTATCCAGGCTTTTGTATACATTACACCAAAGTAAAATGTACTGCCAGTCCTCCAACTTGGTACGCAACCACAGCTAGCTGTACCTACTACCTCCCTCAGCTTGCAGCAGTGACTTGAAACTGCATAAATACAGCAGCATGACACCATACGGTATCACGTGATGTTATCTGTGGCTATGCAAACTGTGTTAGTGTGAATAATAAGGCCCGGTGATTTGGTACCAAGGTATATAAAAGTCATTATTCATCTGGTCTGTGACATGTGCCTCAGGCAGCTGTAAATAAAGGGTTTTTTTCTTGCTGTTTTCAGGCTGTCAACCTGAAAGGGCAGTCTGGGACCACGGGTGTTCCTGGGCTGCTCTCTCATGAATTTGAGAGGTGAATTCTGTGTCTTCAGGAGCAGCTTTCATTTTCCATAGGGCATGCCTTCAGATGGTTGAAGCGAGAGTCTGTTTCTATCAAAATCTACTCCTTTCTGGATGAGGGTACATTGCAAGCTTCAAAGTGTGGAAAATTCCTCTAATGTTGAAGTGCAAACTTAAGCTGAGGGAAAGAGCTCGAAGGCATTTTGTTTAATTGATAATGTCTGCAACAAGCCAAATATTTGAATTAACTGTTCCCTTGTCTTGAAAGTTTTACCTGTTTCATTTACCAAGCAGTAAACCACAAGAGTAAAAATAACCCCCCATTTAACTTCTAGCTATTTGTATTTCGTTCTCTGCTGAGGTAGCGTTATTGTGCCTCTAGAAATAACCAGCCAGCCAGAGTTGTGACTTCCCAAGGAGGTCTGCAGACTTTCTTTTCAGCTCCCACAGATGTTCTTGTCAGGAGGCAGAACAGAGGAAGATTTCCAGTTTTTCCTTTCAATGCATGAACGTGTTGCTGTGTATTAGAGACGACTAAATCACTGTATCGTACACCTGCTTCATGTATTTAAGGAATTTGGTACTCAAGTTGCCTCCGACCAAAGTAGTCACTCAGGAATTTAAAAGTGCCCTGCAAGCAGGAGAAATCTTAACCTAATAGTAGTTACAGGTTCACTTAAGGGTGGAAAGGGAAGAGAGCATGCAATCATTAGAAACTCCAGGGAAGCTCATCCTCCTCCTAATCCGCAAGTTTCCCAGCAGCTCAGGATGGAGTGAGGTGTTAGTGTGGTAATGCTCCAGCTGCACGCACAAACATCCAGGACACGAAACAAATAATAAATCATCACCTTCCTTGCAAGAAAATGACAGAAAGCATTCCTCTCGCAAGGAAGCACTCCACAGCTGGATCAATGTGTTTGTAAAGCGCACGCCTCGGCAGTGGTGGCGTGAACTTTGTATATAAACTCGGGGAAATGGCTTCGTGTTACATCAATATCGACGGGTTTTGAAGCACCCCCCTCATCGGATGGTATGTAAGCATCTCCTTCAACGCTTCCTGACGACGAGGCGAGCTGCTGCCTTTATCTTTGCCCCCTCGTAGCCGCTTTCTGCCGCCCGCGGCGGGCAGGGCCGCCCGGCTCGGCGCGCCTGGCCCCGGCTGCCGCCCGCTCCCCGGCCCGCGCCCAGGGCGGACAAAGGGGCCGCCGGACCGAGCGCCAACAGGTGCTGCGCTACGAACTTTCCCTGGGTTATTCCTCAGAGCTTCCTCAGGGGAGAGATCCCTGGGCGGCAGAGGACAAAGCGGCGCCGGGGCAGCGGCGACCACCACAAAAAGACCAGAGGGGGCTGGAGAGGAAGGGCACAGCCGCCCGCTTCCCCCCGGCCCGGTAAGGCACTCCGCTCCGCGCCGACGGCAGCCGCGCCCCCCCCCCCCGCACCCCGCTCGGGCCGTCCCACTTGCGGCCAGGCCGCCGCCCCGCGCCGCTGGCCCCTGCCTCGGACCCGCCTCGGGGCCGGTGCGCGGCGGGGAGGGAGGGGAGCGGTGGGGGGCGGTTGTTTAACCCCTTCCTCGCCGGGCGGCTCGGGAAACGGCCGAGGCGGCGGCACCGCCAGGCGCGGCGTCGCGTCCTGTGCCCGGGCGGGGAGGGGTGGCGCAGGGTGGGGGGGAGTGCGGGGCGGGGGGGCCGCGGGAGCCGCTCCCTGCTCGCCCGGCCCGGCAGAGGCGGCGGGAGGAGGAGGAGGAGGAGGAGGGCGGCGCAGAGCGCAGACATGGCGGCCAACATGTACCGAGTGGGAGGTATGTCGGGACGCGGCAGCGCCCGCCCGGCGCCGGGGGGTCCTGCGCCCGGCGGCGGGGACGGCGCCTGGCCGGGGGTCCCCGCCGAGCCGCGGGCTGTGCGCGCCGCGCCGGGGCGACGACAGGGGCGCCGGCCCCCTTCGCCCGCCGCGGCCGGTGCGACGGCCCCGAGCGGGGCGGCCAGGCCGGGGCGGGCGGTGGGAGGCGGCAGCCGGTCCCGGCAGAGGGGCCGCCGGGCCTGCCGCGGGCGGAGGACGCAGGTTCCTCCTCCGCCAGCCCTGTGCGCCGGGTGGGAGGCCGGCCCCCGCCGCCGAGGAGGAGAAGGGCAGCGCCGCCCTCCGCGGGGAAGGGGGGAGCGGCGCCGCCGGCTTCCTGCCCCTTCGCCGCCGCGCGGGCCGGGCACGGCTGCCCTCCGCGCCTCGCCGCCTTCCCCGGGAGCGGCGCAGGGCCGCCCGGCGGGCCTCTGCCCGGCCACCGGCCGAGCCGGCGCATGGAGGCAGGCTGGCCCGCCTGCGGGGCGAGCGGGGGGCGGCCTGCGGGGGCCGCGCGCCCCCGGCCCGGGGACCTGCCTCGACCCTGCCCCGCTGCGGCCTGGCGGGCCTGGGCGGCGTGGCGTGGGCAGCCGGCGCCCGGCCCGGGGGGCGCCCGGTAGCGCTTCCCGCCGTGCCGTGCCCCTGCCCCCGCGCCCTCCCTCCCCTTAACGGCCGAGTTCCTCCGCGCCTGCCTTCATCTGCCGGGGATAAATAATAAATCCCGCAGTGTAACCGGGGGATTTCTGTCAGCTTTCCTGCTTACCGACGACGTGACCCCTGAGCAGCGCGCAGATACGTGACTGCCTGGCGCTGGGCGAAGGGGGGCACTTCGGCGGTAACGAGCACGGCAGACGCCTCTCTTCCCAGCCGGTGAAAGAGACGCTGAGGACTTGGGCTGCCCTGCCTTGAGCGGGCATGGCTGGCTGCCTGGCGCCCTGCCTCAGGTGCACCGCTCCGCCTGGCTGCTCGGTGCCTGGTGCTCTAAAATGGCTTGTCTCCTTCGGCTCTCACCCCAGCAGCCTGAGGTGAGAGGGAAGACGCGAATACATGAGAGACGACAGTAGCTGGCTTGGCTCTTTCTGCCTCTGGTTGGAGATACACATCCACAAGTCCTCCATCTGCGTACTCCTTCATTAGGGCATTTAGATTGTAATCCCATCAGCCCTTACTCATGAGAGTAATCCTCTGAGCAGCGCTGTTGAGATCTGGGTAGAGTTTGCTTCTCGGGTCATCAGTGCTCAGTTTTTTTCGTTGTAATCTTAATAGGTGATTGTGAACAACATCCTGAGATCACATTCTTTCTTTAGAGCTCAATGGGCTATCCGAGGTTCTGTTTCACTCTACTGTTGTGTCAAAGTGTTGTAGAAGAGTTTGATACACCGTTATCGTCCCCCCACCCAATTTTTTAAAATAAAATTTGCAAGATGCACGGTGCAGAGGTCAAATATTAAATATAAAGTGTGGTTAGTATTTGATGAGTACTTTTTCATTTGACGAAAACAAGTGTTGAGAAATCTGTTGAAGGAAATGTGCTGCATGTCAATTCTGTGTATGTTACATGGGAGCAGCTTTGAGGATATGAGTAAACTTCCACATACTCCATGAAAATACCTCTTAAGTGAATTAGGCTATAAGAGATTTTGTCCTGGGAGAGCCTCACTAACCTCATGACTATTACTGCTTAATATAGTTTGCATGTTGTTGAACAGAGAAGGCAACAAAAGGAAGTATTGTACAATGTGCGTGACTTGTTTGGATAACCATATTACTACAGCAGCTGATAATAAATGTCAGGTAGCCTATCTTACGAAATACTTATCTCCCATAATATTGAAACTCTCTAAAGCACTCGCTTCTTAAATCTTCCCTAATCAATTGTGAGAAGCTGCTGCCTTTATATCAAGATTAATGATGTGTGCACATTACTGAATTACGCTGTAAGCTCCAACACGAGGCATATAACTTTATTTCAGCATGATTGCTAAAGCACCTGTAGTGCAGTTATGACCACAATTTTGGAATAAACTATGTTAAATCTCAGTGCAGAAATACTTTGCTGTCTGAACATTTCCTAATAAATCTCAGCTTTTTAAAGCTGCTAGGTTTAGAAAAAAAATATTTCCGCTAATGATAAGCTCTTACATATTATTTTTTGGTATTTTGAGATCTTCCCTTTTTTCATTGCAGATTATGTTTATTTTGAAAACTCTTCCAGCAATCCATATCTCATTCGGAGAATTGAAGAACTTAACAAGGTACGCAGGTGTCTTAAGATTCTTGCTTAACGTTTGACAACAATCAGTGCACTTTTCAAAAAAAACAGTGAATGATTTCCATCCCATAAGGGTTCCATTGTGGTAGCCTTTTCTGTTTGGGTTTCTTTTGTTTGTTTTTTCTTTGGGTTTGTTTTTGTTTTCACTTTCTTGAAATTTGCTGTGTATGTTGTGTATATTTCAGGTACTGAAACCTTGCTATGTGTCATCCTGTAATTTTGCCCTGATATCTAAGGAAACCCAGTTGATCACTCCTGGTGAACAGGGGTACTCTGCTATAAAAATTTCAAAACAAACGCCACAAATGCCTGAATAAATGAATGAATTTAATTCTTTCTGTGGTGATGGCACTGTGAATCCATCTGGAATGATGGCGATCATGTAATGTGTCTGCTTTTGGGTGTATGTGTAAAGAGCTAGTAGGCATCAGTGAGACTTTGCAGTGATCAGATAACAGAATATGTGACTTCTGTGGCTGTTTATTGCTCTTCTTATTGGCAGCTGTGAATGAAGGATGGGCTTTTGAATAGGAATAGAGACTGTATTCGCTCTGTTTATCCTGAGTGTATTTTTAGAAAGAATGGAGGCTTTTCACAGTGTCATTGTGGGGAGAGCATGATTATTTTCATTCACTCTTGTACTACTAAGAATGGTGTGGGATTTTTATTGATTTATTTTTTTAGCATAGCATATTTTTACTATTCTATCAAACAGTATTAAAACTTACCAATACATTATGCCAAAAGTTAATGATCAAAATGCCAATCGTGATGTAAATAATGATAAAGGTATTTTTTTTTTCTGCGGTTAGAAAGTAAATCAAAAAAATGGTGACTTGCAAATGGTTTTCTTCTTTTTAATGGAACATAGTATTACTCCGTAGCAGACATCAACCACATTACCTGTTAGTGCTGTCCAACACAACATCCACTGAACTTGTGCATGGCAAATCATTTTGGACTTTTATTGGAGAACGGTATTTTTTTATTTACAGTAATTGAAGTGATTCCAATCATGTTCTGAATGTAATGTTTATTATCTTTAAACTGCATTGCTGTAATTTAATCTTGCTTGTGGATGGCAGAGCAGAGTCGTGTATTGATTTTTTTTTTTTTTTTTTTTAAAGAGAATTTCAAAGATACAGTCCAGATACCTTAATTGTGATTTATGTGCTTTCATGTGTTAAAGGCATTGAGCAAACCTGGAGATGTTACACAAATATGTAATGAAATGCTTTTGTTATCATTTTAGCAGAGATAAGATGTTTTGGGATTTTATGGTAAGAAACTTAATTAAAACATGATACTTTTCAGTGCCACATCTTGAGTTTTAAATAAGTGACTCCAGGTAACTAACAAATTTTGTACTTCTTATACAGTTCCTCAAATATTAGTAGATTCTTTGCATTATCAAGCTAAAGAGCATGATCCCTATAATGAGTTGTGAAAACAACTGTGAACTACATAGCTCTTTCGTCTTATGAGCTGCAGTGAATTCTCAATTAAACCATGTTATATTAAATATGATTTTAAAAAAATGCTAGAGTACTTTGTAATATACTTTTCTGTCTAAATCTGCATGGCAAAGAAATGTTCACAAGCTTCTGATATGTCTTAAGGATTCTTATATTAACATGATACTGACTTTACATCTCTAAACAAGTGAATAATGTATAAATTCTTAGGACTAAATAATTATAATCAATATTGTTGTCTGATCTGAAATTGATATTGACCAGTGTCAGGAAGCTTTTACTTACTTGAGTAATTCTGTTCATTGCAGCCTGACTGATCATGTGAGAACTAGTAATAATGAGGGAAGGGCATTGAATTTGTGTTACTCAGTTGAGGAAGGATACATTCTGACTTGATTTATCTTTCTTTTGTAGACTGCCAATGGGAACGTGGAAGCAAAAGTGGTGTGTTTTTATAGGCGAAGAGATATTTCCAACAGCCTTATAATGCTTGCAGATAAGCATGCTAGTAAGTAGATTGTATAGGGCATTTTTTCTCTCTATCACAGCCTATTCAGTTTCTGCAGCTGCTTAAAATTGCATTTCTTTGGCATGTGGACTATATATCAGACATTAATTAGTACCAGGTTAGATGCTTAGTGTTACCTGATGCTGGCCCTGCTTGTAGTAGTTGATTCCAGGACTAAGCTAAGCTGTATTAAAGTGATTGTAAGTCTCCATTTGGAAAAAAAGCCCAACCAAAAAAATGTTTTTTTATCTGGAAGGTACAGCTATGTTTCTTATGTCAGATCTTGCCTCTGAGTCGATTTACGCTTAAGAGCATTCGTGAGGATTTAATTTGACTTTTTTGAGTTAGACATAAGTGCGTATTGCTTACTTCATTGTAAAGAATGAAATGTATCATTGAAGACTGAGAATCACTGGAGATAGTAAAATAGCTGTATTGTGCATTTATGCTTAATGTAGGTATTAATCAGTACAGTAGTAGCCAGCATCATCTCATTGGTTTTTCAGAAAATTTGCAAGGGGTAATTGGGGAAAAACCTCTCATTGTCATCATGAACTTAGCTTTTTTTTTGGTAGCTGCCATTTGGTCTGCAACTGAAATACAGTATCTTTCGGTAACTTTATGATTATAATTCTGAAGACAAAAAGGGACTTAAAAAACTGAGATGTTTGAGAAAATACTTATTTGCAAAATATTGCACTCATGTTTGTAAGTAACTGAAGTATTAAATATGTCAACATCTGGTAAATTTCTTGCCATATACTGTTAAATAATATTTTGATTATAAATAATACTATTATGGTCTTTTGAGTTCTTCCATACAAAATATATAGAAACTTAGAACTTCTAGTGAGCTTCACTAAGCTTTCCGGCACATCTTTTGTTTGTTTTTCTTTTCTAATGGAGGGGGCAGGGCAGGATGAAAAGGATAACAGTTGTACTGGAAATATTATATTTTTTTCATTTGATTTTTAAAACATGAATCTTGGAAATTTTCTTGGTTGCCTTATTTTTTAGAAAAGGATGTGTTAGTTCTGTGGGCATCATGGAAAAATGAGGAAGATTTTTCTATTTCCTTTGTGAGCTTTAGATTGCCATTTTGTCAGCACTTTGATATAAAGGACTTGTTGACGGTCTGTTGCTCTTCCACTATAGCATAGTAGGGGTTTGTTGGTGTCGGTAGAAGTACCATGGAATGTTCCATCATGTTTTCTCTGTTGAGATTCTCTTGCTGTTTTCTAGTGAGAAAATAGAAATTTAATTTCTAGCTGATTCAACAAGCATCTTTAGAATGCCTGTGTCTCTCAGGTTGTAAGTCTTCTAACCCAGTGTTCTTATGGGTTAGGTTTCTCTGTGGATGTTTTCTCTGTACATAATGTTTTCTTTCTGTCCAGTCTGTGGAATCTGTATAGCTAAGTTATCTTCTGAGGTATGTGGTACAGTTACAGGGTTCAGCACATAGTGAACAATTGCTCGTCTGGATCTTCATACAGCTCATGCAGCAGATGTAGTTAAGTGTCAAATAAATTTAAATGTTTTGGTTCTGGAATACCACAGTGTTCTGTTTAAAAATATGATGCAAAAAAAATATTTGTATATTTATGAACTGAATGTTTGGGGAATGTTTTATACTAATATGTTGATGCTTCAACACTTCTACCTGGTTTGTTATAAAATAAATGCTAAAAGATACGAGTTTCTTATGGAGTGGAAATTCTATTTCAGTCGCTGGTGTCTCCAGTTCGTGTATCTAGAGAAGCCTTTTAATCTGCTTGATCTTTTCTAAAGACATTTTATATTGCTAGCAACTTTTTTTTTCTTTATGATGGAGAAAACTGTCCTAAGTAATGAAACTTTGAAGATTTTGGCAGGTGGGGATTAGGGTTTTTTTTAGGTGACACTTCAATTTCTAAAGGTTACGTTTTGTGATGTAGGTGCGGTTGCATTTAATAAGAGAAGAAAATCATTTGGTAAGAAAATATTTCGGAACTTTAAGAAAAAATTTTCAGTAACTTGAAAAAGTTTCAAAACAATTTTAAATAATGTTTTGGAGAAATGGGATGAAGTAGATCATTGACACTATCGCTTATAAAGAGTCACTGTACTTTTTTGTGGGTTCTTTTGTGTTTGTTAATTTGTCTCCAGAAAACTTTCAGGATATAAAAAGAAATTGAGGAGAGAGGAATCGGGTTTTCCTTAGGCCATTCTAAAATGCTTGGGTACAGAGGAGTTCCCTTGATTTCAAAGCATCTGACACTAATGTGAGGAAATTGCATTTCCTCCATTTTTTTTTTGGTGTTAATGGTGGAAGTTAATGAGCATTTGTATTTGTCTGCCAGCAACATGTACGATGTCAGTTTAGATCTGGGAGTAGTTCTGTAAGCTGACTGTAGACACTGAAAGCCAGGGGTTTGGAATGTTTTATGGGCTCTTGATGACATTACCTTTTTCCTCCTTTGATTTCTGTTCCTATGAAATAGAGTTTATGATAAGGCCAACTTGAAAGCCAAAACAAAATACTGACCAAGATCAGCTTCTTGATCCCATGCAGCTTCCTGAACAGAGTAGGGGAGTTCTGTCGGAGCATTAACACCCACCAGCTCTGAGGTTGTAGCTGTTACCGTGGGGTCACTGCAAGGGGATCACTCCTTTTTTCATGCAACAGAGTAAGCCTTATTTTATGGGGAAAAGAAGGAAAATAGATGAATAGAAGACAGCAGGCAGCAATACGAGAGCTGTAGCAACAGATGACTGAAGTACGTAAGCAAATGAACTTGAGAGACAGGGGAAAAAACACTCAGCTCATTAAAATGGGTGAAGCAAACATAAAGGGGTAGCATAGAGATGTTTTCTAACCAAATGGTGTGAGTGAATCAAAAGTTGCCAACTCTAGCTGAATCTACAAAATTTAGATGATCCTTTATCTGAAGTGGAGTTGATATAAATATCTTAGGGCAAGGTTTTACTAGCTGGGGCAGGGGCGACTATACTAGCTCTGTACCAGCACTGGGTTTAGGTTACAGTGAAGGGCTCAACTTCTTTAGTTCCTCCTTTTGTAATAGATTTATGCACTGTTACTTTCTTGAAGCTGAGTAGGGTGGCTTGAGTGCATGATGCCATTTTTTTGTGTTCTATTAATTTAAAATTCTTTATATGGTCATGTGCCTGAGGTCATTCTTTTATAGGTACTGTAACAGCTTTTGCCTAGTCAATCACCTGGGGAGGGTATAAAGAAAATAAAATCCTGTTTGGAGGGGCCTTTGTCCTCTGATTTATTGAGAGAGCTTGCTTTGACTTAGGTGTGCTGAGCTCCTGACTAAATGCTTAGATTTTTTTTTTGGCCTATGGTAAAGCCCATGTACTACATATTTTTTTCTCAGTAACAAAATTGATGCTCTTGTAAATGAGACAGGAGTCAGTTTAAAAAAAAAAACAAAACACCTGTAGCATATTGGTTTCAGTGACTGAGAGATCAAAGGTAAAACTGGGATTTTTCTGGATTACAGAAGCTGTAGTCAAAAATCTCCATTTTTCAGTCTCAGTTGCTTTTTGTAGAGATTACTTACTGGCTTTACTTCTCATAGTTGCACTTTTTTTAGGGCTTTTCTTAGCCTTTGGCTCTTGAACAGTCATGTGTCTTGTCACATTGTTTTGCAAAATGGTGTTCCTGTGACAAAAATTTTGCACACAATAGATTTTTATGAAGAAAGGAAGAGTCCCGCTAGTGATCTGGTGATTCCTCTTGAACAGCTGAGTCTGTACTCACTTCTGACTTTGGTATGACACTGATGTATTGTGATCAAAACCAAATAAAGTATTCTCTCTGTACTTCAGTTTCTTTAATCTATAAAGTAGTGCTGTTAGTAGTAAGTTCTGATAAGGTTGGTGAAAAATATTTAATACACCAATACATTTTTATAGCTCCCATTAAAAGATCTCAAAACACCTTATAAACAAAACCTAAGTGTTTATTTTGTATATTATCAAGAATATTTCTGCAGTCTGGAAATAGTTTGATCTTACACAGCAGTTTTTGCTGCTGTTGAGCTCTCTTTTATGTAAAGATGCTTTGTATTTGTGAAAAAAAAAAAAAAAAAAAAAAAAAAAAAAAAAAAAAACAAAAAACCAAACCATAATTATTTTGCATATTGTCAGTCTATGTTAGCATCTATCCAGTGGAACAAAGTTGTTAATGTTCCATCTGATTTTTGGGAAGCATTTTATTTCAGTAGAGCAGCAGGCTAGCAGGTAGTGTAGAAGATGGCAAGAAAATGAGCTTAACTTGAGAAGTACTTTTAAATATATTTAATAGTAATTCAGATTACTCATTAATATTCCCCAAGATATACAAAAATTAAATGTGAATTCCTTTCAAATGTCATCAGTTTTTTTAATACGTTTGCTGTTGCATAGTGGTATTTTTAATACTCAATTCCAGGAAAATCACAACAGTTGAAGAAATACAACTTAGTTTCATTTTTTGGTATTTTTCTCAAGTATATATAGAACTAAAACAGGAATAGAGTAATTCAGATACTCAGTCTGTAAGAAAAAATTATGTGTGTGTGGAGACACTGGGGGCTTGGTGAAGAACTTGGAGTAAAATACCTAAAATGCCTTGTGCTCAATGTTCTTAGTCACATAATTTGGCTTGGTATAATTAAAAACATAGATAAACTGGTATTACTGTGTTATTTTTGTCCCATCATTTGATAGACCAGTTTTTTCACTATGGTTTTTTTGTTGTTGTTGTTGATTGTTGTTTTTTTTTTTTTGTTATGGTGCTTTTACATCCTAGTAGTTCTTGTACATCAAACTAAAATGCTGTTACTCAAAAAGGATGTAATGTTTCTTTAATCACAATCCCTTGGCTGAAAAATTACTTTAAGATGAGAGACTTCCTGTTACTTCATTCATGTCATACTTTTTATGCTAAGACATATCTTTTGACTGGAGATTTTATTTGAAACCTTAAACTGGCTTTTTTTGATTCCATTAATTCCTTTGAATACCTCTTGTCTCTACAGCCTATGTTTAGTTAGAAGCACTTTTGATCAAATGTGAGGCAAATATTAATTATTCCATTGCATATGGCATACAGTGCATTTTCTTTACCTTCATCATTTTAAATGTTGAAATAATGCATACCACTCTTTTTTTAAAAAAAAAAACCACAAAAAAACCCAACACATGGTGAAAGGTTATATTGTTGTATCCTACAAGCAGGGAATGAATTAAGACAGTTTATTTGCTTTACTGGTAGTGTTAGTAGAGATTGACATCCATGCTAGAGGAAAGGATGCTCAGAGGCATAGAGAGCTCTTAGTTACTCTTTCAAGGGAATCGAAGTTTAAAGAGCTGCCTGTTTAGCAGCTGGTCCTTTGAATGAAAAGATCGTTGTATTGCATTGGTCTCAATACAAATAAAACAGAAACAAAACCTTTTGGGTCTTATTTATGGTCACATGGTTGCAAACAAGAAAAAGTCTTCAGAGCTCAAGAGTTCAATTGATTTGCATCTCTTACAGTAATATGCAAGTGAGTCTTCCGTGGAACTTAGTGGTTTTTGGAAGGTTTTTTTGTTAGGTTGCAGTTTGTTTTTTAATTGCAGTTGGTGAAGAGAAGGCCTCTTTCCTGCTTGCTGCTAAGAAAACAGGTCTGTTGATATTACCCTGTGATGAAGGATGCCATTTTGCTGTATGTTAGATAGGAGGGAAAGGAGCCAAGGAGTGGAGAGGAAGAGTTGGGAATCAAAGATAGAACCTCTTGGAGCATTTACAAGGGAGGAAAAGAAGGCTTGGCTGCTAGATAACGCCCGCCCAAGGAGTGGGTGAGCAGACCTGTGTAACTGGTTCAGTGAGATAGTACCTTCTTAATCCGAAGGTTTCTGTAAATACAAACCAGTGTTTGTTTGCAGCTTAGTGTCCCTGGCTCTGTCATCTGTGATTATCCATGCCCCCCCTGCCCGGGTGGATACCCAGGAATTGGGAGGAAATTATTTTTGACCTCACATGTGTATCTGTGAGCAAGCCATCAGAAGACGCTTGGGTTTGCTTTGAAGATGGGGTGATGAACAGAGACAAAACCAAATACAGTAAGACAGGAAAGTTTAGGAGAATGAGAGTTCCAGTGGCTCTTTTGCTCGAGACTGGAATTTTACATGTTATACTTATTTACAGTCAACTAATAGAGACATGTAAACTAAGCATTAGCAAATTCAAGTATGTTATGTTGCTTCTAGGGATCCTGAAATCTGTGATGTGGGTGAGACACACCCTAAGAGGACTATTTAAGGATGATACAGATTACATTCTTTAATCAGTGGCAGAGTAAGGTATTTTTATATTTACTGTAGCTATCACTTTCATTGAAAATGAGCTTGAGGAATATGTTTGGTTGTCTTTTTTTTGTGATAAAAACATGACCTTTTTGATCTCCTGGGACAAGGGAACATGAAGTTTTCCTTCATTTACACAGGAGAATGCCTTCAGTTGTAATTTATTTGGAGAGGGGGGAAAAAATTCAGAACTTGCTGAAATAGAGCAAGCCTTGTCCAAAATTACATCCTTGTCGCCAAGGAGAAACTTGTCTCAAGGTGCCCAATTATCCTTTTCAAGGGCGTTTTGGGTAGTCTCATAAATTATGTGTATTGTTCATTTGATTTTTCCACAAGAACTGCATACTTGTGAAGGTTTTTTTTCCTTCCACAGTAAAAGCAATAAAGAATCAGTAATGAGGATCTTTTTGCTTCTGACAATATCAGAGTCTTCTTTTTGTGAATGACATTTTAAAATTAGTAGTTAACTGTGGTGTGTATTGTCTCATTAACAAGTTTACTGTCACGTCTAAGTGTCTTGTGGAATTATTAACTGTTCGGGCCGTTCACACTCTTCGTTGCAGAATGCCATCTTAGTTCTGAATGTTAATAATTTTCTCTTAATAGAGTGAATGGATTTCTAAGTTCATAATTCTAGTTCTTAGCTTTGATGGAGAACTTGCTTAAATGCATTTTTTTTCACCTGTGTGTGGTCTGCGTTTGGGTATGTAGGATTTTGCACATGTAAAAATACTGTCAACTCCATGCAGTTAGCTTATATACCTGCGTCTGAATTTTTGCACGAACTAGCAAAGTAGCTAGCAGCTGCTGGTTTCATCTTTTGACCTTTTTAAAAATAGATTTATACTTTCAGGCAGACATACCTAATTTATTTTTTTTTAAAATTAGAACATCTTATTTTCTGAACATATAATTTAAAAGGCTTGAACAAACTGCTGCCAATCTCTGTGAATGTGAAAACTAAAGGAAAAATTGGATTAGCTCCTTGAGTTTGTTGTGGAGAGTGGAAAGCTGCAAAATACTATTTCATGTTTATGTTTAAAACTGTTCAATAGGTCTCTGAAATTCAGCTTTTTGTTTGTTTGTTTGTTACTTAATTACTGGAATTATTTATTTGGTGTGTTTCCTCATTAGGGAGGGATGCAGTGGGGTACAAAAGCTGGCAAATTTTTGAGCTCTACTTACAAAATAAATTCTTCACATTTGAGCTTTTGGAAGGAGACAGCATTCACAGTAAACTGTCAAAGTATTGTGTGTTCTGTTTCCCTGTGTTTCGTAGGATTCATTTTGTCACGGTCAAGTTTAAGTGTCTGCGTCAGTATTACCATAGTTCTTGTTCTTGGTTTCTTTTGATTTGTGGGAAACATGTAATTGTCATCTCTCAGCTGCTGACTTTCTTGCCTCCTTAATGTTTATTGTGCAGGTCAGTGATTTTACACTGTGTTCTTGATGACCTCCAAAATACTAGTAACATTTAAATTTATATTACTGCTCATAATTTTTTGTCTCACAAAGATAAATAGGGTGTTTTATGCTTCCTAGATTTCCATAATCTCAGATAGTTCTTTTTTTTTTTTTTTTTTTCTTGGCTCATAATTTTAAGTGACTCTTTCCACTCTCTCCCCAGTGCACCCACAGTGTACCAGAGCACCTGAAGCATAAATTTTAGACTACAAAAACATTCCTAGGTTATCTCTGTCTGTAAAGCTCCAGTTAGAGATGCGTTTTACATCTTCAAAGAGTATTCTGATAGTCTAATTGAATCGGTAGTTTATATCATTTACAAATTGAATGATGTAAACTCACATTTAATATAGAAAGACTTTACCCATCATGCAGCGGCAGTTGTCTGTTTGAATAGGGGATCAAGCCTGATTTAAAGGCTTGCAACCAGTACTTCTTGAATCTGTATGTCATGCTGTGGAATGAAGTCTGCAGTAGTTGTGCTTGGTAATAGTCATGCATGCCTGTAACTTCACACATGATGATAGAGGTGTTGCTTATTAGCTTGGGCAGAGCACTGTGTTAGGATGAATGCCGTGTTTCCCACCCAGGCTGTTTCATGCAATGCTGAGTATAAATGTGGCGTGAGGTATTATGGAAAAGGTAGAAGTAGCAGATAAGATTAATCTGTAAAGTACTCCTGTGGTTTGTCTGTAAACTCTCTTTCTGTTAAATGTAGCCTGTGCAAATAACAGGGTATGGGCTCAAAAGTTACTGGGTATGTTGACTTTGATGTGCCCCGAGACCACATGGAATATCAGAGTGGGTGGCTGGAATGGCTCTACTATTTGGTGATGTGATTTGCCCATTTGATTGATATTTTGTTTTTCACCTCAGCTACTATTTGTAACCCTATCTGAGCAAGGGAAGATTTGTAGTGTGAACCTGCATTGACTCTGGTTTGGATGTACTCCACAAATGCTCTTGCAAGCATCCTTGCAGAGAGGTGGTTTGTACTAATGTAGAATAATACATCACTCGCATAAGCACAAGTTTCTGAGTGGTAAAAAGTGCAATTTTTTTTCATGAAAAGTCTGCTCTACGTTATCAAATTTCTAAAAGATGTTGGGGAGCCAAGTAGTTCATTTTGACTGTCACCCACTGTCTGAATCCAAAACTTGTTTGCAGATCTCTCACAGTATATAAGATGTCTTCTCTGTGCAGATTGCATAGTTGCTGGGCTATGTATAGAGCACTATGTATGCATACACCCAGAAGTTGTGTAGGTACATGTGTGTTTTCTACTTGTACAACAGGTTAAGCATCTATCAAAAACCAGCTCAACTAAATTAGCAGTCTTCCCATTTTTGATATGTTGAATGATAGACTTAAATTTTCATTTGTCTGTTCTTTGTGTGGAGAAATGTGACAGTGATACACAACACTGAAGAGTCGTGTTTCAGTTTCCTGTATTAAAAGTGCAGTCTTGTTTTGGCTTAAACCAGTGCAGAAATTGTTGGTGTTGGCAGGGTCAGTGACCTGTAACCTAGTTCTACAGGGTACTGTGGCCCTTTGCCTTGTGACAGTCCCTTTAGGCCAGATCCTTTGACTGATGCTGCTGTCAGGAGTGAAATCATGATGCTATTATTCTCAGTAGGGCCTCAAGGGGCCAAGGACTCAGTTGCCAAGTATACAAGAAAAAGGGCTTTATTATATGGACAGCTTTTATATTTATGTTTGCCTTCAAAGGGTATCTAGCTTCATACACTTTCATAGTGCTTTTCGTTTTTTTCCCCCTCTTTTTGCTTAATAAGAGGGAAAAAAACCAGGATTGGAATACTGAACATTCAACATGTATGAAGTGAATACATGATGGTTTTTGGTATTTTACTTGCTACTATAACAAACATGGTCTTTGAATGTGGTCTCTACAAAACAGATTACTGAGAGTAGAAGAAAAACTTCATTGGCTACTTGACCTTTATTTCCATTTATTTTTTTTAAAAAGTTGAAAATGGCATGTATATTAAACATTTGACTAGTTAATACAATGTGCTGTTTATTCTTATGCTGTTTTGGGTTCGTTCCTCACCCCCAGCATTAGAATTAATAAATTAAAAAGTTTTAATAATTTAAAGTGATACTTATATTTCTATTTCTTTATACTTTTCTCAGTTCGTATATATAGTTCCTGTTAATTAGAATCCTAAGATCTCTGTATATGCATTTAGGAAATAACATACCCTGACAGATAAATCTAGCCTAGCTGAAGATGGAAAACAAAAAAAGATCTTTTAAGTCTTACGCAGACCATGTCAGTGAATGAACTCCTCTTCCTGCTTGTCTCATCAGATCTATAAACAGAAAAGCTTTCTTACAGTACTGGCATTGAGCAGACATTATCTTGGATAACATTCTTCTCATTTTAAAACCTGCACATAGAGCTTTAATGTGTCTTGGTTAAGTTGACTCAAGAACAGGATATACAAATCCTTTTCTGTCTTTTGTTCCTACTTCTTTCCTTCCTACAAAAAAAATCAAAATAAAATCCAGCCCTTCTGGAAGGAGATACTGTAGAAGATAAGCAAGTTGGTTTTTGTAAGCAGAATCATATGCTATTCTGAGCAGGGGTAGGAAAGTGCTTGAACAGTCTGTGTCTTTTCTTCTCTGCCAACAAATTCTGAAAAGCTGTTTACCTGCTATTGAGGATGTGAATTGTATGTTAGAAAAAGCAGTTTAAATCTATGAAGCTCTGTGGTTATCATTGCCACACAGTGAAAAGAAATGCCAGTGTAGATCTCAAGTGTGGACTCCGGGTTCTTACAGAAAACTCAAGAAATTTTTGGTGTTCTTAGTTCTCTACATGAGACATTTGTTATTTTTTAAATATTTGCACTGCATTTTGTTAAGGAGAGGCAACTATACAATTTCTTAACTAACCAGATGAGGCACACTTGTTATAAAGGAAAGACTGTAGAGTTCTAGCACAATGTTATGAGCAGGTGGTCTGCATGGAAATGGTGAAAATCCAAGTGATGGGGAAAGTTAATAGCATCAGTCTCGTGAAAAGAAGATACAGGTCTCCCATTTCTCAAAATCAGGTCTGTTGGAAGAAGGGTTCGCCGGAGTCAAGAAGACGCTCAGTATGAGTTATGCATCTTGCTCAACTTTATTAGTTTCTAACACTACTTATATAGAACCAATACACATGCATATTCGTAAAGCAGAAATATAATTGGATAGTAGTCTCTAAACACGTGCGGTTCTCACACCCCTAATTATCATGACTAAAATAAGCATTCTATCCATGTAGCTAATTGTGTTGCTGTGCTTCAGCCTTGTAGTTTGTTACTCCCTATTTTCCCATACCGGTCCCTATCTTTCTTGGCCCTGCACCTGCTTTCCCAGCAGCTGTAGCTTGTTACAGCCACGGCCTGTTGGCACAACGTAATTACTTGGTCTCAGGATTCAAGAATAGCTCAAGGCTACCTTTCTTGTTAACTTCCGCACAGCAACTTCAGCACAATTCTGATTACAGGCCTATTCTAATACCAGGGTTGGATTGTGCAGATCTTCAGAGATTCTAAGGCCATGCTTCTGCAGCCATTCTTCTACACAGGTCTAGTAATTACTCATGGAGGTTGCATGGCATTGTTGCAGATAGCCTTTGTATTTCTTCAGCCAGATGATAGATTTAAAAAATTATTTCCTGGGCAGTGTCAGATTTTCTGTGTGCGCTTCTGCTCTGGGGGTCATCTGCCAGCCTGCATTTGAGGGTAGAACTAAAACTTCCCACTTTCTTTCCCACCACAGCACTAAACATATCTGCACTTCGGAAAAAAATACTAATTGGCTTCTGATTCAGCTGATGAGCTGGATACCAGTAGTTGGACATTGAAAATATTCATCATACTGCAAATAGCTGTGTTCACGGCACAATTCTGCATCTGCTCCTTGCTGCTACTAATGAGATGCTTGAAGAAACACTGTGCCATTGCTTCACACATCCTGCAACAGGTTGCTACAGTTCATAGAGGGGTGTGTGTGTATATACACACACACAACCAAACACATTTTGAGCCCTGAAATGGGATGTTTTCTTTTTGGGAGAGTTTGCATTTGAATAGATGAGACTGAAACCAGGTAAGGGGGAAGAGAGGGGAAATCCTACTAGATCTATGAATTACCAGCTCTTTCACGATTGCCTGCATGTCGTGTTTTCATGCTTCCACGGAACCCTTGTGTTCTGTAGTGTTGTCATAAAGTGGTTTGCAGTGCTGAATAATAGGGTTAAAAACCTATTGTGCTTACCCTTGCATTTATTCATGGTGCATTTAAGTTATTAGATATATTTATTGATGTAGCATGTCATGATTCATACTACTTACGAAGGTAATCCTTCCCTGTCTTCTACCCACAAGCTTCTTGCTCTCAAAAATCTCCAAAACCAGTTATCCAAAAAACCCATCCATCAATTTTTGGAAGGTAGAGTTTTCTGGTAATTAAAACTGTGATAATTTTTGTTACATAATTTTGCTACAGGCCTGTGATAAACGTGAGGTTGTTACCCAGTTGCTTACAACTGACTGTTGTCCTGGGAATTGCTATTATTGTAACATGCTACTTGAAAGTGCTCAGAACTTTTGCATGATTTTAGAAAGATCTTTTATTATTGGAGAGTAGGTGTGGCATATTAGTTCTTAGGGGTTGTACAGTGTAATGATTTCTTTGTTTTATGACCTCCTTTAGAAAAATGATGAGGTAGTGTGGGAGGAACTCGATGTACAGTTGGACTTGATCTTAAAGGTTTTTCCAACCCAAAATGATCCTATGGTCACCTGGATAATTGTGTAAGAAAACTGGATATCCCATTAAAGGCCACATACATCTATGCTATCCAACAGGAATTAAAATTACACCCATTCCTGGTAAACACAACTGATCAGGGTTTTTTTTCTATCTGCAGAATTGCTCAGATTCACACTTCAGAAAGTAATATACTATCTAAATGACTCATAATCCATGAAAATTGTGCTTTAGATTTCTAATCCTTTCTGGCAGTAGCAGCAAATACCAAATTGATGTCATATATTCTAACAACCATCTGAACATTGTACTAACAGACGCAGTTTAAGTAAAGCTAATTAATTCAGCTTTGGTAAACACTTTCTCAGTCAACTTGACAGTATAACTATGCATAGTCAAGCTCATGAAGTTGATTAAACTTTTCTACTACAGCACTAGGGGTTTAAATATCACAACTATGTATAACACAACACGTGGCAAAAAGCCTCACAAAGACGAGCAAATGGGCCGGCTTCCCACCTAAGAGAGCTTTTCATTCACAGTCTGAGTAGAGTTGTTCAGATGGTTAGACTTAGTGTTTATCTTTTGTACTCAATTTGGCAATAAACAGATTTACTCTCTCTGCTCCAGAATCTGTAATTCTGACTGCTATAGCATCTAACTGCCAAATGCACGCTTGATGTTTTTGCTACAACCAACTAAGTTTAAGAGAGACTTAATGCACAGCTGTCTTTCCTTTGATGTGTGTGGTAAACTTGCTGCTGTAGAGCATTCTTAGCTTTTTATCTGTAGGTTTTAAAATACATTGGTGATACTTACATACAGTTTTGGGTCTGAGTGTAGAAGAAAAAGGTATACAGGAAAGGAAAAAAAAGTTTAGAAACTGTTTTGAAAGTAAGGCTTGGTGGCATTCTTTGAACTGAAATTTACACTGATCCGATATAATTGTAAAGGTATTTTAACAAACTTAGTGAAACTACTGTAACTCTGTAAATTGTGGTAGTGATTTAAATCTCTCCGTCTAAGGTTGCATAAGCCGGATGTAGCTAAGCTAAGCTACGGTCTCAAAATTGGAAGCAATTAGGTTTAAGAGGTAGGATGTTAATGCACCTCAGTTTTTGGTTACACTGCTGATTCAATTCGGCATCATTCTGTGCTGCTGTTAAAAGGGCAGTATTGTTTTTTCCCATGGTGTCTTCCCAGTTTGTCTCTTATTCTTGCTGCTTTGCTTTTTTTTTTGGTGCCAGCACTAGCATTTTTGATAGGCACACTAGGCCAAAGAATTGAAACCGATTGGGATTAAGGGACAACTAGGTGAATAAAAAACCTAATTGCATGGTTCTGAGTCAGAGGGTGGTGGTGAAGGTTCCATACCATCTATACAGGGACCTGTACTGGGACCTGTCTTTTATCAGTGACTGGAGCAGGCAGTGTGGTGCACTGTCATGCTTGCAGTTGACACCACGCTGCGGGGGGTGGGTGACCTGGTGATATGCTTGAGGGAAGGGCTGGTAGGTAGGGATTCCTAGAAAGCAGGAGGAATGGTCTGTGGAGAACCTGAAGATACTCATCTGGGACAAATGCCAGGTTTTGCACCTGGGAAGGAAGAGCCCCTGGCAGGGATAGAGGCTGAGGACAGAGGGGCTTGGGGGAGCAGCTCTGCAGAAAAGGCCCTGGGGGTGCTGGCAGACAGCAACTCCCTGGCAACAAAGTTGGCCACCAGCATCCTGGACTGTATCACCAGGCACGTAGCCAGTAGATGGAGACAAGTGATTATCCTCCCTGATTATTCAGTACTTGTTGCATCATATCTAGGTACTGCATCCAGTTCTAGGCCTCTGATACAGGAAAGGTGCTGATACATTGGAGCAAATACAGCAGAGGCCGCCGTGATGGGCACTATGGGGATTGAGCCTGTTCAGCTTGGGGAAGAGGTGGACTCCCAGTACTTATGGGGAGGTTGTAGAGAAGGTGGGGTTGGACTCTTTGCGGTGAATAAATTGAAACAGGATTGATTCAGATTAGATGTAAGGAACAGCTTTTTCGCTATGTTTGGGTTGCTGGAGAGATTGTGGTCTCTGTCCTTTGAGATTTTCAATACCCAACTGAATAAGATGCTGAGTAACCTGGCTTGATCTCGCAGCTGAGCCTACTTTGAGGAGGGATTTGTACTAGAGACCTCCCGAGGCCTTTTCCAGCCTGGCTTACTATGCGTTTCCATGTTTCTGTGATCCAGCCAACGTCTAGCTGAAAGTTACGCTGTCAGCAGTTTGGTAGCAGCAGCAGGAGAGCTTTCTTCTTCCCTTTGAAACTGAAGATTTACTCCTCCCTGAAGACAGCCTTCAGTGTTTAAACTAATCTCTCTTACTTTCTGTTGCAGTAGACAAGGGGAGCGCATAGTTGACCAAGTCAACTATTTTGACTTAATTAAGGAAGAGTAATATATTAGAGGAATTTAACTTGTTTGCTAGCTGATGGTTAACTATAGAGTAGTTTGAGTCACATTTAAACCTTTAAGTGTCTTTCAGGATTTTTTTTTTACAGTTATTTAAAAACCATTTTATATTAAATGGGAGTATTGTGTTTCTAGAGACTTGCCCGCAGTTTATTTTTATCTTAGTTGTAAAAACAAACAGTTCTTCCTAGTGGAAAGCTTGAGTTGTTACATTATATACTTTTGGTTTTGTTTATATTTAAGTAAAGTTTATATATATAAACAAAGTTTGGGTGGCTGAGAAGAGGCAGCTATCCCTTACTAACATTACCATTTTCTAACAGTGAATCCCACAAATTAAATGGAAGAGTGAAAAAAACCAAAAAAAGTTCATCATGTTTTTAGAAGTGGTGATGCATATGTAAAATGAGTGAGGATTATATTTTCTTCCTGGTATCCATTGCTTGATTGAGTCAGTTAAACGTTACTTACATCAGAGGGGAAAAAAGGGAAAGGGTAGATCTGCAGCACTGCCGGTGAAAGTATCACCAGATCACCATGGTTTTCAGGACCAAAGTATTTACAATTGCTGATTAGAAAGTCCATCTATATTAAATAGACCTAAAGCTTTAAAAGCTCACTGGAGATGCCTGCTTCTGCTCTCCAGGATTTTTCCTGTAAATAATTAAATATTTCTTGTAAACCAGAAAAAGTACTACAAAGCAGTGTTATCGTAAATTTTGCCCAAGGTCTAAAGGGGATTGTGGCATTTTCAAAAACTGATTGTATTCATATTTGTAGTCATACCTAAGGCTTTCAAAATACTCTTAAGCTAAACAATTTAAAATTGAATTTTGTTTCCTCTAATCTTGGAACAATGAGGTCTGTGTATGTTATCACCATATTGCTCCATTAAAATACTTGCTCGCTCTGAGCCGTTGCTTTATTTCTCTTCATGAGTGCTGAAAAAGTGCTTTGCTTAGTGCTACTTTATGATTTCCTGTACATACCTTCCATTTAACTTCATTTGACAGGAATAATCTCTCCTTGGATGGCAAATCAGATTTCACATATGATGCAAATCTGAGTCAAAACGGTAAAGAGATCTCTAAAAGTACTGGAAGTTCATCACCACTTTTCTTCTCATAGGTGTTAGGGTCTTATCTGTGCAAAGACCTGATTTGAAAGCAGCTATCTAGAAGTTTGTTCAGGGGCAGAATTCTTTATATTGCCATCAATGAAACTGGTTTTGTATTTTTATTTGCCATCAAGCAAATTTAGTTTTCTCACTTCTTTATGCTCTCCAGTGTTTCCTTCCCTGGTACAGGTTTGTGTTACTGCTGGGGCAAGCTGTTACTTGTTTTACTAAATGCTAATCATGCTGTTAGTCCTGTTTTTATATTATAACGCTGAAGAAGGAAATTGTAAAATTATCTTGGTGATGAATTATATTGTGTTAAGAGTGGAACTGTTCTGCGTCTGGCCATGGTTTGTTCTACTTGTTAGACCATCATGAGTAAAACATGCATGTCTCGGGAAATGTTACTTTATTTCATTTTTAGTTTTGTAGTGATTTAAGAGAGCTGTGTAAGAGACATTTGATTTCAGTTTCAGGCTCTTAGATCAACACTTTCTTGGCTTATGTCGGATTAGTACAATAAATATATGATTGAAATTTTGAGGGTTTAAAAAATTACTTCTTAATTTAAATTCTTACTCTGAGCTATTAAGGTACTTGAACATCTCTGGAATACAGTCTCAGCTCCCTGCAGCCTCTGTAAAATGGCATATATTCTCCTGTGTTTAGTGCCACATCTGCAGTCAGATGTTTTGCATGGGTCAAACTAAAATGGTCCCAGACACCTGTGTTTGGATACCTAAACTGCTTTGTTATAGTACTTTCAGGAAGGAGAGAGGAAATAAATAGCCAAATGAGAACTTCGGACCTGTAGAATACTACAAGCAATATACTTGTTTTAAAATAAATCCTCAAATCAATAAAGCAACTACTGGCATGTCTTAGTATTTTAAGAAGAAATATTAATGTTTGAACTTTGAAACACAAACGTAGCTTGTAATAGTCACTTACTGTAATAAAAAGTGATCAATCGCTTGAAACATAAACATTTTAACATTAATTTATATTTTTTCTTCAATTACTTGCTTAATTTAAAAAAATGCTTTGTGCTTGCACATTTTTTTAAGTTTTATTTATTGTTAGTGTTATAGATGGCAGAATAATTCTGAACTGAGTTGTGGCCTGACTTGAACTTGTACATGTGTCAGGTGAGGCTGTGGGGTGTCAGATGAGACTGGGGAGAGTCTTGTTTTCATTTTTTTTTTTCTTGTTCTGCTTCCCACAAAACATGCTGAAACAAAGAAGGTGACTGATGGGAATCCACATTGAGATAGACTTAAAGTTTATATCAGAGCGTAATTTTTAATCGCTTTTGTGGAAAGAACTATTAGAAGCTGGCAACCAAGTACCATGCAGCCGCTCATTCCCTCCCTCAGTGCTCAATGGGATGGGGAGGAGAACTGGAAAAAGGTAAAACTTGTGGGTTGAGATAAGAACAATTTAATAGTTGAAATAAAGTAAAATATAATAATAACAACAATTGTAATGAAAATGAATAAACCCAAGGGGGGAAAAAACCCCAAGTGATGTACAATACAGTCGCTCACCACCTGCTAACCAGTGCCCAGCCAGTCCCTGAGCAGCAACCGGTGGCCCCATGCCAACTCCCCCCAGTTCTGCATGATGTTCTGCAGTATGGAATATCCCTTTGGCTAGTTTGGGTCAGCCATCCTGGCTCTGCGCTCTCGCAGCTTACTGTGCACCTGCTCACTGGCAGAGCATGGGAAACTGAAAAGTCCTTGACTGAGAGTAAGCACTAATTAGCAACAACTAAAACATCAGTGCGTTATCAACATCATTCTAGTACTGAATCCAAAACACAGCATTGTATCGGCTACTAAGAAGAAAATTAACTCTGTCCCAGCTGAAACCAGGACAGAAACAGACATGGGTAAAAAAAAAAAAAAAAAAAAAAATAAATAAAAAGTTGAATTTGGAGAGAACCGTGGTTGCCATGAGGATGCAGGCAGGCTTCATTTTGAAATAGTGTCTGTAGGTTGTTTGTAAAAATATTTATTGTTGGAAGACTGGATGGTGTGATCTGTTGTAGGTAGTTACGTGAAATAAGTACCTAATGCTGAGTTTTCAGTGTTTAATTTGTGACATATTTTATAAAGTACGCTTGGTTTTGTAGCTGATGGGTAATTTAGCTGGTAGAAAATTGCGAAATCTTACAGAAGTTATTAAATTCTCTGTATTTTTGCATGCGGTATTCACAAAGATTTTTTTGTCCTTTCTGGGATGCTAGAGGAAGTATAGATTCAAGTTCCACACGTCCCAGGAATCCACTGGGAAGGCAGATTTCAGCCATGAAGATCCCAGGGTAGCCATTTTGGAGAGCCTGTCATCGTATGACATGTTAGCAACCACTATGAGCGTTGCTGTTTAACTCTGTGATGGTCTCTAGTATCTGCTTTTATTTGTTCCTTTATGTGCCTAGTTTACAGCTAGTTGAAATCTTTAGAAGGGATTGATTTCCTTGGTTTTATCATATACGAGGTAATACTAGAGAATTTCAGATCGGATTGGCTGTAAAACATAGCTTTCAACTGAAAATATCCTTCAAAAAGAACTACGTCATTTACGTTTTGCTGTTACAGATGCTATCTTATAAATAGTGCTGTCTTGCTTAAAATAGAAGTAACTTAAAATCTTACTTAAATATGAAAATGAACTGTATTTGTTGTCAGTTTCTAATAAGCTTACCCTTATGGAAGGCAGTAGGCTTTTCCAGTTTTCTTAGACTGCCATTTGTCAGGCTTAGACTGCAATTGTGCTTAGTAAATTTCTGATCACGGAAAGTACTCTTTTCCCCAGGACTTGTGTAAAAGTTTTAGTAGTACCAATGTCAACAGCAGAAAACCTAAACCAGAACTGGTCAGCAAGCAGGAGGCACCGCTGGGGAAAAAACAGGAGGAGGAAGATGAAAAAAGATCGACTGATGTTGTCAGGATTGTTCGTGCAGCTGTGTGAAAGACAACATGTAGTACAGTAGGAGAGGAGTATAATTATTTTTAAAGAGTTTAAATGGAAGATACAGAATTTGAAATACTTAATATTCTGTCAAGTTACATCAACTGTAGTGTTGTTGAACTCGTGCTTTCTTTGAAATCCGAAGTGAGGTTGCTAAGGGGTGGGGGGATGTCAAGTGAAATGGCTGCAGTGGTGTTATGCAATAGAGTTAATTTCGACCTACGCTCTGCTTCTCTGCAGAAGAAGTTGAAGAAGAGTCTGAAACTACAATTGAGGTTGATTTGACTGATAAACAGAAACATCAGTTGAAGCACAGAGAGCTCTTCCTTTCTCGCCAGTATGAGTCCCTTCCGGCAACGCATATCAGGTAAGAAACAGTAAATATCATTTATCTGTGTGTCTGTTGAAGTGGTTTGCCTGCCAGTAAGCCCACCTGCTTGAACACTTCAACTTTCATCTTGGAAGAGGGTGTGATTTATCACAGCTGAGTTGTGCCAGGTTGTCTCATGAACTGCTTTGGAACCACCTTTGGTTTTTCCCTCTGTTACTTCATCTTTGAGCCTTGGAAAGGACGAGAGTCTCAGAGCTCTGACTTGCCAATTAGAGCATCAGCTGATAATGTGGTATAAAGTCAGTCTGTTCCTACTTTGGAAGAATTGTTTTTTTAATTACTCTGCTGCTGGCCAGAGGAACTTTGACTGTTTTGTCTGCCAAGGGAAACCACAGATGGATTTGGAAAGGAGGAGGTGATGGTCAGATCTGCAATTTAAGGCTGTGTGTATTGAAAAATAAAATTACCCCAACTTATTTCAGTAAATGTGAAGAAGGCACGATTGAGTTTGGCTAAATGTTGCAAAAGCATTTCAAGTATTGTTTTAAATTGCCTTAATGCTAATGTAGGAAGAGGCTTGCTAAAGCTCAAAAAGGATTTGTTGATTTCTTTCTGTAAATTAGGTAAGTGCTCATGTCATCTCCTATTCAGCAGTCAAGCAAAATATTTTTGTGTTGGGGCAGGGAGGATTATGTACCTAGAAATGGAAAATAGCGAGCACAGTAAGTGTGAAACAAGGGCTCTTATATTGCATTCTGAAGGAATTTTCTTTTTCTCATTACATCCAGTGCCTCTCAGCTGTTTTGGACCATAAATGACTAGAAGCTACCAAAAAAAATAAATGAAGCGTATATGCTCCAATATGAAAAACACTTTGTATGTACATATGTATTTTTCTCTCTCGCTGGCAAACATGTGGCTTACCTTTCTCACTGCCAACACAAAAACTGGAAGTTGGAAATTTTTGTATTCATTTATTGGGCTTGATTCAGCTACTTTCTCTGACTTTGAGAAAGTCATTTAACTGTCAAATCTCTGCTTCTCCAGCTATAGCATAGAGATAATAATCCTGCAGTTTTTTTTACTTACTTTGACATTTAGATACCGAAATAAGGTGTTCTCTTCACAGAGAGAAGATTACATAGAAGTATTGCAAATGTCTTCTTGCCTCACAACTCAGGGAGCAAATACAATAGAGGTTCTCCAGTACATACTTCAGAAAGAAGCCAGAAAAACATGTCAATTCATAGTACATGCAGCGCGGCACAGCAGGCAAATGCGGAGTGATGACTTGCACCTACCTTTCAGAACAGTTGAATGCTGTGGGGCTGTGCTGTCACGTGTTACTAAGACCTTTACCAGATGAAATCTGGAACAAACTTTACATAGTCTAATGATATTTTAAGAATCTTAACTTTTAATTTAAACAAAATACTCCTTAGTTAGCTTTTTAACTTACTAGTGTTCAATTCTGTGATTCTTAGTAGTTTTCGTAACTTCTGTGAATTAGCTTGTCCTGTAAAAGAGGATAGAATGTTGTGAAGGTGGTACTTCTCCCATCAGTACTCCAGAATATTCAAGGATGGAGATTTCACAGCTGCTCACGATGTCTCTTTCAGTGTTTGACCACTATTGTGAAAATATTTTTTTCCATCATCTAATGGGGATTTCCATTGTTGAAACTTAGTGACCACTGCCTCTTGTCCTGTCCACTGTGCCTCTCTGAAAGAAGCCCAGTTATGTATCTTTTCATTAAGTAATTTGTCCCTTTAGTTGTCATACCTTGAGAGTGAATCTAAAGTTTAGCATCATCTGCAGACTTGCTGAGTGTATTCAGTTAACTTGTTCACATTGTTAGATGTTAAACTGTTGGCCCCAGTATCAGCATCTGGGGGATGCCACCAGCAACCAGCTTCCAGCTGGACTTTGTACCAGTCATTACAATCTTTTTAGCCTGGTGGTCCAGCTGATTTTTTCCCAACTGTACTGTTTACTATCCTAGGCCATTATGTTACCGATCTAGTCAAAGGACACTATGGAACACACTGCAGGCTTTGCTGAAGTCAGGGTAGATGATGTTCACTGCTGTCATCTCTGTAGAGAAAGCTAGCAGATACTCATGCAATAAAAGCCTTGAGTAGCTCCATTCTGTGGGCCTTTGGTCTTACCACCTGCAATTTTAGCCCCTAGATAGGAACAATTTGATTTACAGGAGAAAATAAGTGGTGCAATGGAATAGAGCAGAGAACGGAGATCAGATCTCTCAGGGGTAAGAATACAAAAGCTCAGTCCCTTTGGAAGGAAGAGGAGAAAGCTAAAAATGATTTTAAGAGAATGTAGGAGGCTGAACCATCTATGGTTACTTTTGGCAGCTATAGATCTTGAACTTTTACTGACATCTGCAGCCAAGAAAAGAAACTGAGTTTGGTTGCCTTTCTGCTTTTAATTTAAGGGAATAAAATAATTTTACCTGGTGTGGTATATTTTTATTAAATTTTTCCTAATATACTTTCACTGCTTCTGTTTTGTCTTTTGCCTTTACTTCAATCTTTTTATGTTTTTAAACTAAATGTCAGAGAAGATTACATCATCCCCCCCAACCCCTATGACTCAGATTACTGTATTTGTAATTGTGAATTAGAATAAAAGTAATGTCTCTATATCTGGTGCCATTACTTTACAGTTGAGATGCCTTGCAGTTATTTTAGCAGGTTAGATCTCTTTCATGTGCACATCTAATTCTGAAGCTCTTTGGTCTGTAATGTTGAGTTTTGCATAATTCTGGTGTAATTTGTTTGCTTTTGAATTGCAGAAATACAGTTCAATTACTTTTATACTTTTTATTTTGCTATATACATTATATGTAACTCTCTTGAGATGTAATTTGTTTTCTTATGAATACTAGTAATTTTTTAGACTTTAGGTGTCACTATGCCATTTTGGTAGCTTTAGAAATTGGTATAAGTTTTGGCACCAAAAAAAGCCAGATTTAGAAAAGAATTAGAAGCAGGTAGTGTAGTAGTAATTAAACATGGCAACGCTGCCTTGTGGACACGGTGTTCCTGCAGTGGAATATATTTAAGAAGGTGAATTGCCTAGCTCAATGCAGCACCATTCTGGAGTGATGGCACGTGGTACAGTACAAACTGATGTTCTAGTTTGGATATCAAAGACAAGGCTTGTTGTCTCAGTGCCTACTTGTCAAGTCGCAAGTGAAATGGTTCTTTCCCTTACCTGCTCAAATGTGTAAGGTTAGTAGCACCCCTCCAGTGAATTAGCTCCTTCCTTCCTAACCCTGCATGTCACAGGTGCAGTTTTGCCAGGCACTGTAATCCCCAGATGTCCTCGTAACAGTTATACTGCCAGCCAGACTCACTGAACGCTCTCCTTCGATAGTGTCACACAATGAAGGCACCCAGAATTCATGCAGATGGCTCCTGTAGGTGATGCCAGTCCCAGAGAGGAGCTGAGTTCAGCTGAAGTGTTGTGTACTTCAGCTTGGGTTTTCAGAGATGTGAGCGTTACCAAATGCAGCATTTTAGAAGGGCATGAGAAGGCACAGGGGAAAAAAAAGGAAGTTGTTATAAAGGTGAAATTGTTTGCCAGTGTTGTAAAATTCACTGTGAAATTTAGCACATGGTTATCTTGTAGGAGAGGTGCACTGGGTTATCTGACCTGGATGTTAAATTTATTTTTCATTCTTAAGGTCTCAAGAGTTAATAGGTGATAAACGTGTTTAGATTGCTGTAAAAGATTGCATTAACTTCTAAGATCATTTGTAATGGCTTTCAAGTTTAATAACTTCATATGAGTTGTAGAAGAATTTATCCATCAGGGTGCATCTTGCCATTTCATTATCTTAGTTCTTGCATCTTAGTCTTGGGGTTGTGCTTTTTGTGTTTATTATTAATGATTATTTTATTTTAAGGGTTTGGAGAACATACATAAGCCAAGCATCGTCAGCTGTCATAATAAAATAAGGTGTGAATCTTTTGGGCTGCTCTATACTGCAGTAACACCCCTGCTTTAAAAACCAGACAAAACTCATTTATGCAAAGTAAAAAGAAGCTTGTATGCAAACTATTTGACTAAAGTCAAAATAGCTTAAGCATGGAGAAGAGTTTCAAAGAGTGGTGGCCGTTTGTGAAGGGGAAGGAGGGTTTCAAATGCATGATTCTCTTTGGTTGATACCATGTTGGTGATTTAATTGGTTGATAGAGTTTTATGGGGTTTTGTTTTAGGGTTAAAGAATAAACTACTACTTTGTCAAAATTCTTTCTTAGGTACAGCAGGGTGACAGATATTTTAGGTAAATAAAAATGAAATTTGGTACGTTACTTCTGCTCAACAATCCTTCTGGTAAGTTAGTGTTATAAGAGTCCTTCTCTGGACCCAAAGAAGAATGGTATGGGATAGTCCTGACTTTAGTTGCTCTTTTACCTGATTCACGCCACACGAATTTATGCAGTGACTTTTGACATGATCCCAACTGTTTGTGCTTGAATTAAATTGTATGTTTGTGAGACATCCATGCTTCGTTGAAAAATTTTTGAAGTGATGGATAACTTAATATATTCTTGAGAGTTTTATCAGTTCCTAATTACATGTGTTTGTACTACTCTGCTTTTTTGTAAGTGCAGGGGTTCTGGTACCACAGTATTTTTGTACTTTTTATTTTTTTCTTCCTGGATACTGTGTTTTCAGTGAGTATTTTTTGCTTTTCTTGGACACAATTTCAAGATGCTGAAATTCTTGCTGAGCTTTATTTTTGGACTCAACATAACTGTGTAAATTACGTACATGTGTGTCATTATGGAGATTATTCAAATAACTAATCTATGCCCTAATCTTTAATGGGAAGTACTTATTTAACCTGTCATTGGATGAACCAAGTGTTTCTTACATTTGTTAGAGGATTATATTTGTGGCTTGGCATAAGCAGCAAATTCAAGCTTTCTGTTTACCTGTGACCTTAATTCAGAAAAGTTTTATGAACTCTGATTCTGAAATCTTCAGGTCTTTCCAACTAATGAATCCTTCTCATACATACCCTTTATTTAAAAAAAGCAAAACCAAGAAAACAGACAAACTATAAAAACAAACTGCAGACTATCTTATGATGCTCTTGGCCTAGTTTATTACTCCTATTCCCACACACAAAGAACTTCATGAGCCTTTTAAAGGCAATGATTACATAAGATCATTTTATTAAAAGCTGATTAATATGATAGGGGAGAAGGTGAATATTTTTACAGAACGCCTGTGCATGTGTGACATTAAAGGGCTTCCAAATAGTCTGATCATGAGAAGAGTTCTTTAACTTTTAACAAGAAATTTGGAGCCTCTGCCTAATTTTACATGTAAGCATACAAAAAGTTGTATTTAAACTTCTAAAGTGTCAAGCTCTAAGAATCTTGGTTTACCTTGGTTATGAAATTGTTACCTGTATGAGTTTAATACATATTTACTCTTCTTTTTTCCCTTTATCTTTTGACGTCATTCTGATCAGCAATGCAGTCCAGAACGCCATGTCTTTCTGTTTTGTTTTGTGTCTTTTGGTTTTATTTGTTTGGTGTTTGAGTTTTATTTTGTTTTTAGGGTTCTTTTGGAAAAGTTTGGGTTTTGGGGGCTATTTTTTTAGTTTGCTTGGTTTTTGTATTTGGGGTTTTTTAAATTATCCCCTCGCTCCTGGGTAGACTCAAGTAACTTTGGTTGGTACCACTTTGTAGACATATCAGAGCAATCAGCAGAAATAGGGAAATATGTGGCAGTTTATGAAAACATGCTGTGCTTACAAATTGCCTGTAGGAATTTATTGCTTATTACATGCCTAATGACTCAGTTTTATTGTACAGCTTGCTTTATGCAGTGATTCCTTCTTCACGATCTCATCAGGACTCACTAGTGTTGCTATTTCAAACAACTAAGATATAGAGAAATGTTTCTTTCTGATTGTGGGATTCCTTCATTTAAAACACACCAAATGGTCTGAAGCTCAGGACAGATATGGAGGGTCAATTTTATAGAAGAAATGTGACTTTCTAAGCCATGGCACCTTAGGATTTAGTGGTATTACCTCAGGATTTCTAGTTCTGGCATTCTTGGCAAACCAAAAGTTTCTGGCATACAGGGTGTGTGTGTATGCATTTACGTACCTCATATATATACACACACACATATACATAAATGATACAAATTTTAGCTACTTTTTAAAGGCTTATGTTGAGCCTTATAAGCCTGATTTATTTTCTGGCATAAATCAGACTGGATAAGGAGTGAATCTACTTTGCATAGGCATGTGCTTACCTGATGATTTGGATTGTTCAGAAAGTTATTTTTCCTTTCTGGACTGAGTTCATTTAGAGCAAAGGGACTTTTGAATCATGCTGCTGCTTTTTTATATATATATATATTTTTTTTTTTACTTTTCCAATAGAATTTGGAGAATTCTTACACAAATTCAGTTGAAAATTTAATTCACAGACCACAGTCTTTTTTCAGATGTGATCAATAACCAATACTAGTAACAGTATAAGAGAAAGTATATTTGTTAGTAGAAGTTTGTCACTTAAGTACCTGAAAATTGGTACTAATTTCCCTGTAATGACATCATTACTAAGTAGGAGTCTTTCATATGGTGCAAATAAGTTCAGTTGGAGTAATGTGCATTGCTTCTGAGCTGCGCAACCCTGTAATGGACTCGATGATCTTAAAAGTCTTTTCCAACCTAAATGATTTATGAAAAATCATTCCTAAAGAGCCTCCCGTGTTTTTGTTCAATACATATGCGTTGCTGCTGTGCTAAAAGGTAACTTTTTTTTTTAACTTGTGAGCATTAGTCCCTAGAGGAAAAATATCAATGACTTGTTTTTCCTACAGTAGTTCATAGAAGGTGTATCTATGCGGTTATGCTTATTTTGAGATACTAAAACATGCAGTTTTACTGTGCCTAGACCAAGAAAACATTTACCTCTCTCCGTGCCATTCAGTGCGCTGTTCTTTCTGTGCAGTGTTTTCTTGCAGACCCTTTTCAGCGACCAAACACTAGATTCAGTCAATAATGTTGATTGGAACAACACCAGTGTAAATCCAGATTTAAGTGATAATGTGTTAAAGCCTGTTTAAAATACGTGTAAGTTCATAGGTCCTCACGTTTACCTCTTAATATTTTCTACAACTGTTAAGGTAGTATCTGGTAGTTGAATGCTTTGGCTCTTCAGCTAACAATATAGTAGTTCAAACATATAAACTGTGTAAATTGTTACTGAATGCAAAGTCTCCTTTAATTTTGTCTTTTTAAAATTTGTTTCACATTGGGAATGCTTTGTCCTCTTTAGATTGTGACTAGACAGCAGTGAGAATTATATAAAAGGTGGAAACAAGAATATGCAAAAAAAAATTGAGTATTATCTACAAATTACTTTTAAAGCCGTGATAGTTGTGCATAGTGGCTTCAAGAGACTGCCTTTAAATCTTACCAATTTGGAGTGCTCAGAATCAGCACTCCGGCTCTAATTAAGATAAAAACTCTGATATTTTTTTTTTACTAAAAGCCACATGCAGCATAAAAAGCCTGGGCCATCCATATGATCTATGCATATGTTTAGATGGCAGGCATTTACTGGTTCACTTAGATGTACATAAATGAATTTGCTGTGCATTCTGTCTTTTATTTTGTTTGGGCAAGAGTGTGTTATATAGTACCAAGTTTATTGATCTGTCTTTTGGCCACAGATACACAATCTTGTACTGTTTGGAAGATTTGAGACACAGATCCCAGTATTATTTTGTTTGGGACTGCTGTGTAAATGAGCACAGCCAAACTCGAGCCAGTTAATAATGAATCAGTACAATGCAGATCTTTCTTCTGTCAATTCTAAGTATTGAGTGAATATTGTAGAAGTCAGGCTCAAGTTAGGGCTCTTTTGCAGACTGAAATCACTAGGATGATGCTTTTATTTTCTTGTTTTTAGTGTTGTACAATAGCTTGCTCTCCCATTGTAAATATCTTTGCAATCTGGAGAACTTGAAATTTGCTATGAAGACTTTGCTATGTTTCTGTCAGCATCATCCTGTGCCCCTTAAACTGCCCTTAAAATTAAAATACACTAGTAGTCTTAGTATTGGCTTCCCATAGCCGGGGAATCAATTTCATATAATTAGCAGCAGCTTTTTGGACTCCACAGTTCCTACTCTGTGGTTTGGTGATCGTTTCAATGTAGACTGCTTGTAAGGGATCAAGACTTGGCTCAGAGTGGTTGTTTGATTTGGGATCTTCAAAACACTTCTATATTTAAGGCAGTTCAGGAAAGCTTTTTTATTTAAAGTAGCTCTGTCCTCCTCTGTTCAGTATCTGCTCAGTATTTTTTCCCCCTTCTTTCCCTTTATGCCGAATACAGGAAAGGTTACTCCTGAGTTCTACTCCTGCACAAAACCTCTCCATTATGCACCTACTTTTCAGTTTAATCTGTGGTTGTCATTGAAGTAACAGCATATGTTAAAATCAAATCACATTTTCCTCACAAGCATAATACTTCCTAAAACTGTCTCCTGTTACTTTATTCTCAGACCATCTAGCTAGTGATTCACGCTTCTGTGTTCCAGATCTCTACTGAGAGATGAACATTTCTTGATGAAGGTCAGCAAGAGACAATTGGTGTATCTATACAGGATTACCCAGTGTAATTCTGCCATATACAGGGGAGCAATTGGTAATTGTTGATAGCAGAATTTCCAAGTCTGTGGATTCATGCCCGCATATATTATTTTCTTTCTTCAACTTGTATCTGAATGACCAATGCGTATGATGTTGCATTGACTTGATGGGAACCCCTATCAGTGAGTTCTGAGAGTTCTTGCACTGCATCAGTCTCACCCAGGCTGCATCCGTATTCCAATAGAAAACTTACGTGGCATGATACAATACCCGTGAGGTTGCCTTTTCCACTCCTGTGGTTTGTCTTGGTTTACAGGCGCCAAGTGTTTTGTTTCTTTTGTAATTTCTTTCTGTAATTTTTGTTTGCCTACCTCCTGTCCCAGGAAATCGTTACTTTAATAAGATTTGTATCTTGTGGGCTGTCTTACTCATCTGGTAAAAACATGAAGGAATAGCAGAACAGGAATTGTAGAACTTTCCACTGCTTCAAAGGTAGGGAGTATGCCGAAACAAAGAAGGACTTTAAAAAATCAGCAGTTGCTGTTGATTTTGATTCATTGTGGTAGCTTTAAAAGATCAGTGTTGGCATCTGTTTTTTAAATTTTGTAAAGTTTTGAAACTATATTTTAGATTTCTTAAAGAAAAAACATTATTAAAGAACACTTACTCAGACAGAAGACAGAAGTCTGATTTCCCTCCCCCTCGATACGCATTAAGTGCATCTTCTGGAGAATTTGGTGTTTTGCTCTAGGTTGTTTAACCAGGCTATATTGAAATCTTTTCATAATGTTGTCTTATATAACAGCCTTGGTACAACTTTTTTCATACAGCTTCAATTCTTGAGCTGGTTATCATTGTGTGTCTTCACTGGAAGTAAGGGCAGTCTTACTGTACTTCTCTGTTCCTAAATACTGATCGTCGTCGTGGTCTTGTCTGAATTATGTTCCCACATGTTTTTCATTCCTCCATTGGATCAAACTCAAAAAAAGGCTTTTTTGCCTTTAGTTTTTAAGGCCTAATAGATCCAACCTCTGCTTACTTTTTGAAATCTCACCTTCAGGACTTGCATACTAACTGAGCTCTCATATAGAGTATTAATTTTTATGAGCTCCTTATTAAATTGTCCAAGACAGTCTTATCTGTGATTGTCTTACAAAGCTGCCATTTATTTTCTGGTTCTTTTTGTTCTCCTTTTCTTTGTTCCACAGTGAAAAACCTAACTAACAAACAAAGAACCCTTGTTAAACATCCCTTAGCTTAAGGCAATCAGGAATTGTCAACCTGCTGATGGAGTCACCTGAAACATAGAAAAATTTACAAGCAGACAAGAGCTTCTAACAAATGGGGGTGAAGGAAGGTGTAAGATGTGAAAACTGATTTCACATGGTTAATACTTCAAAGAACAAAGAAAGTCATTAGCTGTAGCCCTGGTTCCTAGGACAGGGGAATCAGTTGAATCCTGGGTGGTTTATGTGGTAAGAGGCCGGTAATACTGCAAGCATGTATGTCTGCAGGCTTTGTTTGCGAGACCTCTAAATTACTTTTTATTCCTGACTGATAATAGGTTTTGTTAGTATTCTTGTCAGCTCAATTGAAGAACTTCCTATTTGTGACCAGTTTAAATACAAAGTACATGTAAGGGCAGAAAGGATTCTGAAGGGACAGTTTAG
Organism: Falco punctatus; assembly: GCF_963210335.1. Lineage (NCBI taxonomy): Eukaryota > Metazoa > Chordata > Aves > Falconiformes > Falconidae > Falco > Falco punctatus. Next base: position 20,867,900 of record NC_137592.1, on the reverse strand, counting down.
TTTCATTAGAATTAAATTATGAAGACATAAAAGATAACTTTTTTTTTTGTTTGCTAAGATAACTTTTTTTTTGTTTGCTGTTGTATCTTAAACTTTTGCTTTCTTTTAACATTCATACAAGATAAATTTTGCCTCATTCTGTAGGAATTAAAATAATTTTTGTAAAATATTTTTTATTTGAGAAAAAGGTCGAAACCAGGTATATAATCTTAACACCGTCAAGGCTTTCTGAGTATATTTACTACTAATTCTCACTGTTGATACCAGTTAAGTCAGGAATGCTGTGTGGTGGAGGAACAGAGCTTAAATCAGAGTCAGATAGAGGAAGAAGGTTTCATATCTGAATACATACTAGACAACTCTCCATTTTTTTAAATTATGTTTGTTTTTTTTCATTTCACAAAAGCTGTGTAGTTCTTTGTAGTTGTTATCTTAGTTTGCTTAGGTTCTGTGGCACCTTACAGGCAGGAGACTACCAATAGAACAATGAAACTACAGCATTATGCTCTACTAGTCTAAATAATACTCAAAACTTAGAAATCCTAGTGTCTTGCAAAGAGACTATAATTTTATTTTGGTGTGTAACTGATTTTACAATCTGGTAAATATAATGTATATTCTCTTTCACTTGACCTGTCTCTGTAGGTAGCTAGCTCCCTCCCCTTTTTTTTTTCCTCTTTCTAGGTTAAAATAGTCAGATTTCTATCCTTTTACCTTTATTTGATACAGCATCTGTCCTAACTATCTGAAGTTTTAAAAAAAAACATTAATGAATGAAACTGCAGAACACTGTGAGGAGGAGAATATTGTATTTAAATCCAGAGAAACTGGGGTTTTGGATACATGCCTCTGAGAAAGAGCTTGCAAGTCTTGCCATAATGTTGTTTAAACCACATTAACTTTCTCTCCAGGGCATTTTAATCATTAGTATTGGAAGAAAGGGTAAAAAGTGGTAGCTGGAGACTCTGTGTTCACTTAAGTTATTTTCTAGGCATCCATGATTGAGAGATGCTGGAGATGATATAATGGAGCTAGGTGCCTGGTTCAACCCAGTAGACCATTTGCCATAGGCTGAGAGGATTTTCCTCTGATGGAAAAAAGAGAAAGAGGAAATACATAAACAGTAGGCTTTTATGTGTTTGGTAAAGATTATAAATAATTTATAGTACGTATTGCAGGTTTCTAGACTACACATACTGATAAATGTAAGACAGATAATGTTTTCAAATTTTAATTATGTAATTTATCTGTTTTAAATGTTTTGTGGTGGTATGTTTCTTTTGGGGCTTTTTTGGTGTTCTTTTTTTGGTTTTGTTTTGTTTTCATTTTAGTCTGGTATCTACTACTGTATGTCTAGTATTGTCTTTTTTTGAGACTCAAGTCCATGCGTGTGAAGATATTATATATGCATATAAAATGCTACCTGTCAGCCATTAGATGGTTAAAACGCTGTACAAAGAAATGTTACATCCAGTAGAAATTCACTTGCTTAGACATGGTGGGGGAAATAATCTTGTCACTTAATGAAATAAAATGAAACTTCTTAAGTTACCAGCAATAAGGTATAAAGTCAGTCAGTAAAATACTCTTGCAGTTGCAATGACAGTGAGGAAGTGCTTTGCAAAAATTAAAGTTAAATAAAGGTAGGCTGTAGTGGAGAGTGAGCAGACTAGAGGTATATGGAATAGAAGTAAACTGGAAAGGCAAACCCCTGTTTGGCCTTTAACACCAAAAAAAATAATAATCCGTTAAAATAAAGTTGACAAACTGACTTCATGGTACAACATATAATTAATTTTTAGAAGGGAATGTTCTGGAATTAGGCCAAAAGCTTCAAAAAAACCTACAAAGATATGGTTGGGTATAGAGAATGCTTCCTACTTCTCTGTTGCTGGAGTCTTTTCCTCTATGGGTGTGTATTGTACTCAGGTTTTTCTCACTCACCTTCCCACCATTTCTCTTTGGTGGTGTGGTTCTCCTGACAGATACCGAGAGGAAGAGAAATTCAGGAGGTTTCTACGCTGCAGAGTTAATGCGCAGTGGTTATGTTTCCTTAAGGATCATTCATTAACAGTTGGCATCTAATGCTTATGGTTGAGCTTAACAGTCTCAGTATTCACTGAAGAATGACGCTTTTTACGATAGCTTCTTCGGGGTTATCTTTAAGTCAAGGACGTCACTACAAACAGTTATCTTTTCTGTATTTGTGTGCTGGTCTGTTCCATGGGAAAAGAAGGGAGAAGGCTGTTGTGGGCAGAGGTCCTATAGCCGTGTGTGTAAGGGCACTGGAACCTCCCGGTAAACACCAACTAGACGGATAGAAACTGAATGAAACTCAGGCGTATGAAATACAAGGTAATGCATGTAAGGGGTAATAAATATATATTACTATGAAATGGTAGTTCACTTGAGAACGTTAGCATAAAAGTGACAGTTCCTAGCAAGATGATCCAGCACACTTAACATGTTTCATCCACATCTATGTATGTTTCTTTAAAGTACCATTTCTTGAAAATAATTCTGGAGATTATTTGCAGAAAACTTGGAGGCAGAGGATTTTCAGGCCAAAGGAATGTTGGGGGAGAAGGGGGTTGGAGCAGTGGGGTCAAACTCCCGTTGCATTACCTGCATGTTACACATGGGCAGCATTACCTGCGTGTTACACATGGGCAGGTCTGTACCACTGCTGAATAACGGGAAGCTTTCTACCGGCTACCTGTACAAAAATATGATAAATAGCATTTTAATGTAGCCATAGGAGAGATGAATAAAATTCTGTGATTAATTATTAGGAATCATTCCATTCAAAAAAGTAAAGTATTTTTACAGGGCATTGGTAAAACCTTATATTGTTTCTAGTTTGGGTTACATGCTTTCAAATTAGGCACTGAACTTACTGGAGGTGGGTCACTCAGAGGTGACATTTCATTTATCCAGGCCTTTTTATTAGTTCTGTGTGTATTTATTGTTTACCATAGAACCTCTTGTTCCTTCATTGCTTCTCTGTTTATGAAACTTATTTCCCAAGTCATCAGAATTCCTATATACTGGAGTGCTTGGGTTAGTGCAGCTATTAATTTTGTTGCTTTGATGGTAATTTTGTATCCTAAAAGTATGGCAACATGCAGTTTCCTATTATTTTTATATTTTATAATATTTTTACATTTCTAATGTAAAGTTTTGAAGTATGTCTGGATCATTTGCTTGCAAATAACTTTTTGACTTAATAACAAACTAACAGTTCTTCCTTATGTTTGTGTAGGGGAAAATGCAGTGTTGCACTTCTGAATGAGACAGAATCTGTGCTGTCCTATCTGGAGAAAGAGGTAATATGTGACTTCTATTTTAGTAGATATTGGGATGGGTTTATGTTTTTGCACGGATGTATTTTTAATAAATGGGTAAGCAATATTTGAAAAATCTTTTTTGAATGATAAGTTAGAAAAAATAATGTTGAAAACACTGATATAAAAAATGTTATTGGCTAAAAACTTAATTGACACTCTTAAATAATGTTTTTATTGTGAATGTGGTTGTATTTAGAAAGTAATTAATTTGAAGTAATTCATACGGTGTCTTACAAAAGAAAAATACATGAACTTTTTCCTGTAGTGGATACTTAAGGGGGATATTCACATGGCTCCCCTTTCCCCCCTTAGATCCTTCTTTCTTTATTTTTTTTCCATAGAGCTGTTCTAGAAAGAAGGATCTTCTGTAGCCAGTGGACAGGGAGAGATAGAGAGGATTCTTTAGAGGGCAGCTTAGCAGAGTTTAATTTTAAGGGCTCTGTCCAGAAAATATCTCTCTCCTGTACAGAAAGTGTCACCTCACCTTTCCCATGAAAGGAACTTAGGGTGCTGGGCTTTACCAGAGGGGAGCAAAGTCCTCCAAGTATTTGATAGATAATTGTGTTGAATAAAGCCCCTTCGAAATAAACATTTTTATTTGAAGTGTCTTAACATAACATCAGACAGACAGTGGTTTTTAGCTGAAATCTGCATGTCATATTTAAAAGTAAAAATGTTTCTGAAAACAGGACTTGCCCTGTACTTCAGGTGGCTGTACCAGGTAATGCCAATACTGGTTTTGTGTAAGACCTTTTCAGACCCTGACAGTGGTTTACGCTTCTTTGAGACTAATTTAAGAATGCAAGGTCAGTATGATAGAGCTAGTTATGAGAGAAAACATGTTAAATTCAGAAAGCAGTTAACATTACTTTTTTTCAAGTCCATTGATACATTTTTGAGTATGAATCTTTTCATTATTGCTCTGTTCTGAAATAACTCCTAGCAATTAGAGAAGCTTCAATTAGCGGTTTAAAAGAGGAACATCTATATTATTTAAAATAAGGATTAATGTACCAATCCTGTGCTCTGTAAAAGTGTGCAAGGGGGGTTTACTGTAATAATTTTCAAATGGAAGGTGATAAAAAGGTTTACAAACCTAATTTTAAAAATCATTATGCTGTTGCAAATATGTCTTCTTTTCTTAGGATACTTTTTTTTATTCATTGGTGTATGATCCATCACTGAAAACACTTTTAGCAGACAAGGGCGAAATCAGAGTGGGGCCTAGATACCAAGCAGATGTACCGGACATGCTTGCAGAAGGTAAATATACAATCTTTGATTAATAATAATAAAAAAATAATCCTCATCTTTTATTATTACTTATGGTGACTTTCTGAACTAAACTAATCAGCATAGAGGCAGAGAAAGTAAGATAGTAGGTCTTAGAAAATGGACAAATAGCAGTAGATACTATGAGGAAAGAAAATATACATTAATAGCTATTGCAAAGACATTGTCCATTTCCAGTTTGTGCATAACACAAGTTAGGCATTTAATGTTTGCTTATTTAATTGTACCCTTGGTTAGTTCTTTGATATAGGCCTCATGGAAATAAGATGTTGAGGACCAACTTGTTTGTAGAATAATAACATAATAACAAAAGAAACGAAAAATATATTCTTTCTTGCCCTTTTAAAACAGGCTCTGCATAGAGAATGTGTATCTTTGTGTCATCTTGTTTGAAAATATTGGCTTCCATCAAAGCATCTTCTCTGTTTTGTAGCAGGACTGAAACAAATGTTTCAAGCCTTGATATATCTTTAAAAATCACTGGTATTATTTAAATTTTATTTATAATCTAGCACAACTACCTGTGCCTTAGTCTTTTGCTGCGTAGGAACTTTATTCTTTTAAACAGAATTTCAAATACAATATTTATTTATTGTTTGGATGTTATTTAGGAAGCATGAGCAGCTATGTCTTGTTACATTTGCGATTCTGTTTACTTAGTAAATTTCAAAATAAGCTGGTTTTGTCAGGGAAATGTGCACTTTACATTGAGTGCTAACAAGACAGTTTCCTGAGGAATATCTAAACATAGATACAATTTTCAAGACTCTTGGTATTTATTCCTTAATAAGAAAAGGTTGTGTGACAGGAATATTACTTGCAATAAGTCAAAAAAATTCTGAATGCCCCAAATACGGATCTGTAATCTTAAATGGTGTGTTTCCTGTTGTCGTAGGCTGCTTTTTTTTCTACTGTACTTTGTTTCGTACAAAATGAATGTTATTTCTACAAAGCTTATTAAATAAACTATAAACCAAGAATGATTTGATTTCTAGCAAGTGGCAGATTCTTTTATAATGGATGACATTTTGCAGCTTATCTGCATTATTATTCTGACTTTTCTTTTAATAACCAGAAATAAACTCTAGGAAATCTTTTCCGGATTTGTTTACAAGGTGTGCAGACTTATTTCAGAACAAGTTTGTGTCTAGAACATGATACGCTGAGATTCTTGCTGTAAAATGTGCCTGTCACAGAGGAACAAATAATTACGTAGATGTTCATATGCTCAAGAGGAAAGCTTCCCAGTGGACTAAGAGAAAATGACTGTCTCAATGTGTTTATCAGGTAGCCGGGAAGTACTGATGTGCTTCTGAAGTAGTTGGTTGAATTGTTGAGTTTTCAGAATGAGCTGGGTTTGTCTGCTACGCAGCAAGTCTTTTCCTACCGAGTTCTGCTATTTAAATTACTAAAGACAGAGCCTAAGTATGGAATAGTGAATACTACATATAAATTAAATGTTTTTCCCATGGAAGTTTTACTTACTTCATTTTTTTCTAAAATTAAATTCCGTGTGTATTAAAAGTTGGCAAGGTTTTCTGGAGCTGAACTTTCTGAGTTAAATCCTTGATTCAGTTGAGAGATCTTTCTCTTATGTCATGAAGACAAGATTTCACTGTGTGTTGCTGTCTTGTTTTTCTCACGCCCCAATAATCCCCAAAGTGCAGTAAGTGGTGTAGTCTTCTTGCTGTCCTTGGTAGGCGTTAATAGTATGTTAGTTATTAAGGTTCAGAAACACCCAAGTTGCCCACAAACCAAAGATACGTTGATATGCAGAGCGTTCTGTGGCAGTTCAGTTGGATTAATCTGCACTTATTTCCAGTGGCTGGTGGAAAAAAAAAAAGTTTGGTTTAGGAGGATAAAAATACCTGAATTACTGTAGTTTTGACTGATTGTTATCTGAATGTTTCTGTAGCCTTCTGACCTCCAAGGAAAAGAAAAAGATGATTCAGCTGTTACTGTGTCTTTATGTAAGCTGACAGCCTGGAAGTTAATCCATTCACTGTCAAGCCTTTTCATTCACTCAAACAAATCTAAACAATGTTTAAAATCAATAGAATAAATCAGATATGCTTGGAAAATACGGAATTCTGTGAAGATTTCTGAATCTTAAAATAAGTTTAAAACCAGCTAACAATCTCTGTCCTAATTATTATGCCACAATGCATGACGACATAAAGCTAAAAACCTAGAGCAACCACCTTAAATTAAAAGAATGTAGACAACTTTGAGTCAGTTAGTCATCACTTGAGGAAAAATTAGGTTTTATGACGTGTAATATTACTACGTAATAGAAAGTGTTGCAAACTTTTATTACCACATAAAATTTGTCCTTTAATGTAAAGGAAGTATACCTTTTTGAAGGTTGTAGTAGGTGTATTTTATATTTACAGAAAATCCCCAAAGCATTTTTTTAAAAAAAAAAGATTTAGAAAAATCACAGATTTACACACCATCATTTATTTTATTTTAAAAGTTACTGGCCAATAAATCCAATTCAAATGGCTGAAGACATGTCAGTTCAGATTAGCTTTCAGAAGACCAGTCACAAAGTGGCTGAAAAATGAAAAAAGTTCATTGAACTGTGAAAGCCCTTCCATATCTTTTATAAACATTAAATTATTTTGATGTAGACACTCTGATTTATTCTAGTAGATTACAAATTCAAATTGCTTGCATTTTCTCTATACTGTGGTAATTTATGTTCTGTCTGTCTGGATTACTGTCTTTTTTTTGTTGTTAGTTTATTGGAGAACTATATGCAATTTTTATGCTTTTTTTTTGGTCATAATAGATTTATATTTTTTTTCCTTGCATTGATATTATCATTTTTCTGTCCTTGGCTAAAACATACTCCGAAATCCGAAATGGGTGTGTAAGCCAAACTTTGGATAATACAGCATACCTTGTGTGTCTGTCCCCCGCCTTGTCTCATGGCATGGGTGAACTGGGTAACTTCATATTTCTCTTTAGTCTTTGAAATGAAAATATTTTTTACTTTTTAAAAGACTAAAAGGTTTATTAAAATCAAGATACATAATGAAGTGTCCTAGATCCAGCTGTTTTTCCACTTTGAGATACGTGGAATCATAAATCCTTTACAGAATTGCAGTAACCAAATATAAACAAACATTAACTTTTTGAAAATGCCCAAGTCTTGTTTATTTATCTGCTTTTGTTTGTAGTGGTTTAGCTAAATTGCTTAGATTACACAGTTATTGAAGACTGTAACTTTGGAGAAAGACCAAACCAGATTTTTCAGCAGTCTTCTGTGACTTTTGTTATGAACATCTTTGGGAATAAAACTGTGATCAAGGTTGTCAGATTTGAATGATATTACAGTTGTGTGAAAACCTCCCTTCTCCCCCCAGTGCCAAGTGCTTCCTAGACTCTACTTTAAAGACTTTGAGCGTCTTTTTAGTTGCTTGTGCTACAGTGGAGAACAGGAGACTGATTCTACAGCATTGTCTCTAATTCTGGCTAGTATGATACTAAAGAAGGTCCTTTCTCTCCTTTTAACAATCCATTCTCCAGCTGCTTATTCTGTGAATACAGCAGTTGTTTATTTTCAACTCTGTTTCCAGTGTGGGTTAACATTTTGATCTTCAGTACAAAGCAATAATAAAAAGGTTTATCTCAGAGGATGAAAGTGTGCATTTGGACAGAGTATCCTGTTTCAAGCATCCCTACTCTGCAAGTCCAGGAGCAAGGTACCTGATTCTCAGCATATGATGGCCAGAAGCTGCTGTCTGGTGCATCCACCTACTGTACTTGGTCAACTTACAAAATATTCAAAAAACAAAATTAAAACCCCCAAACCACAAAAAAACCCTTCATAGTTTCACTTTGAGCAAGTCGTTATTATCATTTTATCTGTACAGAAAGAGTTGGGACTGGCAGTTTACCTCTTATTAAACAGCCATGTGAGTGGACAGGTTTTTAATCAAAACACTATGCTTCAAAGATGGTCTTAAGGCACATCTTTTATTCTGTGCCTGCCTACGGTCATATTTAAGAGAAGTTGCAAGAGAAACCTCAAACTGCTACTCAGTCACCTTCCCTCCAGTGATGGTGCTGTGTAGTAGGTAACTTCTTTGTATGTGTTCAGACGTTGCCATTAGCATGTTCCGTTTCAGCTGACTTTTCCATAAAGGCTTGAGACAATATGTTGAGCTTTTAGCAAATCTCAGTCTAAAAATAAAAGGAACACCCAGAGATTAGGAAGTGCAAACATCAATGTTAAGCTAACAGCATTAATACCTACCAGAAACTCTTGAGTATAATTAGATTATGGTACTGCAGTATAAGAAAAAATGTAACATATGCACAATGTGATTCAGTTAACAGTGCAACTATTAACCTTTAAAATTTTTGTTTCTCTTGTAAAAACATGGCGTAATTTCTGAGATTTAGCCCAAAACCACCAGCTTGAAAGTACATAGTAGAGGGAGTTAACTTCTGAACTTTTCCTACCCGTCTTAAGTTGTTCAGGTGTTTGAAGGGTGTCTTTGAGCGCACAGAGATTCCCACCCTGTGTTATCCTGGGCAGCGTCAGGAGTGGCAGCTATTCACAAATACCAGTGTGCACACACTTACCTGAACAGTGGAAAGTGCCTGGGAAGAATGTTTTATTGCTAATTAATTGCCTCTATGTGGCAGAAGCTTCTGTCAGCTCATCTGGCTCTGCTCATAGTGCCTGCTGTAAGGATTCTGAGTGCTGAGGAAGTCACATGGACCTCGAGATCACTGGGCAAAACAGGCATGTCAGAGTGGGAAATGTGATGATGGATGCATGAAGGGTTAGGGTTGGTTTGCAGTTAGTGGGAAATGAGATTTTTGTCTCCGTGCAGAGGTATACGGAAGGAGACAAGCATCAGGAGGCTGACAGGTGTTGTGGGGATTGATTACATTTCAAGGTTTGTCTAGAGAGCTGGTTGCTGGTCCTGACTGAGTCCTGCTACCAGAAATGGCAAACAGTTTGCAAAGCCCTGTTTTAATTAGCCAGGAGGGCTAATTAAAATCTTAAATTAAATTACATTTTAGAGGGGCTGTTACAGGGATGGCTGTGTACTGCTGCATGGAATTTTTCTCGTGCAAATGGTCCCCTCCCAGCTGCAGTCCTGTTGCTAGTGCAGTGCTGCTTATCTCTTTTTATCTGGATTTAAAAGAAGGGCACTATGTTCTGGGGAGTTCTTTATGGAGGAGAGATCTGACACAATTAGGTACTCTGTGGTCATTTAAAGAAGTACGGAGTTTGGAATTGGCAAGGAAGAGGACTACCCTCTTACTAAGACATAGTGAGGAAGAGGAACTAGAGTTTCTGAAATGGACGAAGCAGCAGCCCGTAGGAAAAATGTTCTGTTCAAAGCTTGCTTTTTTTTTTTTTTTTTTTTTTTTTTTTAATAAATAAAATTACAAGCTATATTCAAAGTATCTGTATAAAAACCCAGAGTCCCTCCTGCACACCTGAAAATACCCAGAGAGCACCTAGAAGTAGCACTTGCTGTGCATTCAGTTCCATTTCTGTAAATTTTGGATGAGGTACACAGAACAAAGCTTTTTTTTTCTTTAGAAGAAAACTTCTAAAACTTTTCTCTGCTTTGAAAAAGAAAGAATTCCTTTAGAGATGTTTCCTAATGTCTTCTCTGTTTTTGTGCTTCTTACTGCAACTCAGTTGTAAGAGCATTTGTTTTAGTAGACCTGACACATCAGATGGAAACTATTAAACTTGAAGTTCAAGCCTGTTAATGTTTGGGAATATTGGAATTGCCAGATTTTAGCTTAAATGCGGTTACAAGTAAAGAGACAGATAAGAAACTCATCTACATACTGTTTGGATTTTTAACATTATAAAAGTTTTGGATGCTTAGATTTACTGTATTGTATTTTCTGGTTCATTAAATGCTTCCCTTATACGCTAAATGTTTATTTTCATTTAATGTATGAAAAATATGTTTTAGAATAGTGAAACCCAACCGTAATCTCATGAGGAGGCATCTGTTCTGTTACTTTATGGTACGCAATACTCCCATATTTATTGGAAGCTTTGCATTATAAACATAGTGTTTTATGAATTCTTTTCAGTAATGTTATTTAAAAATATTTGCTGCCTTTTGGTACAAATAATTGAGGTAATAAGTGCATGTATAATTTTGATCGAGCAAGCAGTTACGTAGATTAAGCTGGTTCTTTTACTCCTTACATACTTACTATACTTAGAATATACTAATATTACGTGGTAATGGAAATTTCAGAGCTTCAAGTCTTATTTCATTCACAACTTCTATCTTAACAGTTAGATGGCAAGTTGGAAGAGTTAGGCAATTAGAGCTTATAAAAACTGTCTCAGCAGTTGAGGTATGTGGGTTGTTCTGCTTGGGGATTGTTGGAGTGGTTTGTTTGCTTTTTCCCCTTGTCCCTGCCCCAGATTGTGGAGGCAGGTTTAGCTTTCTCAGGTTTGCTTTATGCTTGAAGAGAAGTCAGTTGGAGATTTATAGTTCTCATAACAAAAGAGCCGTGATTTCCTGCTGTCTTCAGGTTCTTGAGGAGGCTTAGGCATCTGTTCTCATTCCTGTGTTTGTGAACCTCCTATTTTTCAACAACTCGAAGGAAATGGTTAAAGTGGCTGACTCCTCTTCTGCCTTCTGATTGCACTGCAGCATGAATCGTTCGTGCTGCATTGTTGGTGTGGAAGGTTTTCCATGGTTGCTGTATGTATATAATCGGAAAGATTTTGTTAATAATAGCTATAGAGCCTTGGCTGAGGTTGCTCAAATACTAAATGAGTTCTGTCGGGTAGCCAGTCTTATGAAGGATCGAGCTATTTACTGTGAGCCGTGTGTATACTTATTATCCCAAATAATGTATCGCAGTGAGCACTTCAGTCACTTTTTAAGCAGCAACATCTTAGTGTTTAATTGACCCCACTGGTTTTTTCCTGCCTCAGTGACTTTGCCTAAACGGGCTTACTGTAAGTTCAGATTTTTGTTTTCTTTGCTGTTTTACCTTAAGTCTGAGTTTTCTTTGAAATTTATTCTGTAGAATATGAAAAACAGGTGTCAGATGCAGATGAAATGTGGCTTTTGTACTTCAGTAAGTCAAAATACATTTCACCCTGAAGAAAAAGTTCTTCTCCACATGGTGTTTTGTTTAAATTTATGCAGATGAATAGTCCTATTTATCTTTTGAATACTATAGTCCCAGGGAATTTTGCATGTTGATAACATGAAGGTTTATTTTGTTTTTTAAATTGCAGGACCAGAAATTTCATTTTAATTTAGTGGGGTCTTTTTGAAGAACACAGTGTCTCTGCATTGTGGTATCCCCCTTCTAAAACAAGGGTTCTAAATACTGCTAATATTCACATGTAATGTGGTACTGTTAATTATTTAAGCACAGTGTGAATGACTCTGTGTATTCCTGAAAACTGTGTTACCTCATGTGTTGTTATTTCAAGAAATAAGAAACACTGTTGCAGTCTGTCTGTATTCAGATTGGAATAGGAGTTGACTACTGCACAGTGTCTAACAACCAAAACATCATCTAAAACTGGAGGTGAGGGGATGGAGTATCTTGGTGCAGGTCGCATTGTTCAGATTTATTCACAGATACCAAAGGAGTACAATAAGATAATTCCAAAATAAAAGTGAATTTTCAGGTACCTTTTCAATAGTTGAATACTTACCCTTGCCTTTGAACTGCAGGTGACCTTGTAGTTTTATATAGTATATTAATTTACGTCACTGCCTTTAGATTTGCCATAAAAAGGTACAATGAAAGGGCTGACTTTTTATTATTTTATTTCTGTGACAGTGGGGATTCTACCTAAATGTGACTTAATGTAAGGGCTATAAAGTGAGGAATGGTGTGATTTTAGGGCATTACGCCTCTGTGTTCTCCAGTTTGTGGAAGTAACATTTTATCTACTGTTCTGCAGGGTTTTAAGAAAGAGGCAACCTAGTTTGTTCCTTTCTTCCAGTGAAGGACATTCCCATAAGGCAGCCATTCTTGATGAAGCATAATGGAGAAGTTGGTTGTTACTGCGTGGTTATGATTTAGTTTATTTTGAGCCCAATTGTAATTCTTTTTATTTCTAGGAACTTAATACATAATGAATTAAAGCTCTTTTGAGTGCTTTGTGAGGTCTTGTCTTTTGATCACCACTGATTGATTTATGAGCACTGTAAGGCAGAGCACTGAGACAGCTCTAAGGTCATTGGAGTTTGAGGCAGTTTTAATTCAAAAGGGATTTTTCAAGTGAAGAATGAATTTTATTTTTTTTATAGACTAGAGCTCCAGAGGATAAGAGGCAATTGGACTGTGCATGTTTTATTGGCTTAGAAAATGCTCAGTAGCAGTTTAAATTGCTGTAGACATGATGGGTTTGTATCACCTGTTACCTTTCATTTGTAGTGTCTATACATGTAGTCCTTCATTTCTAGTCTTCATAAATGCATTGTGTTCATAAATGCAGTTTTACCATAAGATTTGTTTAAACATACACTCCTTATCTGAATGACTAATTGAAATCTTGAATATACAGCTGTCAGGCAAGCTAAGGGTGGGAATTTTCTGCAGTTGAAAGGTAAACATAATGTTCCTTTTGCCTACACTTTTGAAATAATCTAAACTTTCTCATGTTAATTGAATCAGAGAAGTTATTTGCACATAACTCAGTTTTATTTTTTGTAGAGTTGAGTGTAAGTTCTTGAACTTTTTTTCTGGATGATTTTTGATTATCAGTACTGGTGGGAATCAAAAATCATTAAAAAAATAAATAAAAATTGAGTTATAAGAATTCTATGTCTGCAGAGCTTTTATGGTGAGAGAGTTGTAATTTCTGTTAGTTAAGACCAGCAGTCAGCTCCCAGTTTACCACAATTTCAATTATGCAGAATTGAACTCATTAAGTGCCATTAGATAAAGTTTGTACATCCACCTGAAAGATGTCTTTCCTCCTATACCTAATGTAAAACTTACTTTCCCAGTGGCAATTCAATGTTTTGTAACCTGCTTTCTCAGTTAAGATGTACATTCCTCCACAATTGGTTGTTTGCCAAAAGCTTGTGATAATTAAGCTCTCTGTATAAATGTATAATTCATTTTATGCGGTATGAATATGCTGACTGTTTTAGCTGTTTTAGAGGGCAACTAATGAACTTTGCATTGAAGGAGAAAGCTGAGATTTTACTTCAGACAGACAAACTTAATATCTGGAACTTTATTCATCCCTAGACAGTATGAGAAAATCCAATGTGGTGCTATTTTTCTCATCTGTAAGTTAGAGGAAACAGTTGAAATAGCAGCTTGAGAAGGTGGTTCATGGTTTGAAACCTCATTTTCAGTGATTAGTTGCCTATTTTTACAGTGTTATCTAGCACATGAAGCTGTGTTAGAAAGGCATTAAAGATTACCTGCAGTTAGTATTCTATTGCCAAAGAGTTCTGGCAAAAACCTGCTGAATGCTGTATCCACTAAATCTGGTCGTGTATTTTGGTAACAGGAATTTCACTGTGTTGCATGCTGAACTGGGCTAAGGGAAGATAAAAACTGACAAGTACCTCTCTTCCCCATCCTTGCAATGTAGCTAAGGGGTATTCCTGTTTCACAGGCACAAAACTGAAACACAAAGACGAAGACACTGAATTTACTTCTTAGATACATGCAAAGTATTAAGAATATAAGCATCTGCAAATGCCTTCATGTTTATGTGCTTAGGTATCTAGTGAGTGGGTAATTGATGCATGAGTCAAAACTGCTAGCTGATTGCAAGAGATTGTATCAAGCTGTGAATGAATTTTCATGGTAGGAGGAACTCTGCAGTACAAAGTATTGGTGTGGTGTCCATCTGCTGTCCATGGATATGTCTGCCGCCTTGCTGTGACCAAAAAATCACAACTACAGATTTTCTGTCCCATGTGATTAAGGATCCAGCAGCTGGTACCTCTGTTTTGCATTTATGAGTTTGGATTGAAGTGACTGCTAAATTACTTTTTGAAAAAGAGAATAAAAAGATATTTTGTAAAATAGTGTTCATTGTGCAAAATATAAAAATAAGACATTGTACCTGACAAAAGTGGCATCTCTAAAAACTTCTCCTGGCTGTTTTTCAGTCAGGTACCTTATCAATTGTTTATCATTAAAAGCAGAGTTAGCATTGTCTACCTGAAAACCATATTTTAAAAATCCAGCTCTTACAGATTTCATATTTCAGTTTCTTAAATGGATACTATATTGCTACACTGTTACATACCTGTAAAATTAAAACAGCTGCACTCTCAGAAAAATGTTAATAGTTCATATTGCAAGTTTTTTTTTCTAGTTGGATATAAGGAGAACATAGAATTATGCTGAATCTAATGTACTAATTACCTTGGGTATATTTATCTGGAGGAAGTCAAGTCTGAAAGACTAAGTAGGGCTTTTGTTTCTTGTAGTTCATCTTAATTACATTCAGTTAAAAATTGCGTTTGGTTTCTTACACTTTTCTGGGGACTTTATCATGCTTTCCTTTGTTTAGAATAACTAACTGAAATGCAAAACTTAATTTTTTCTTTATTTTTTTTTTAAGAAAAGAAATATTTTACTTTTTATTAGAAGATAACTATGAGAAGGAAGGTATTGAATGATTGATAAGGAGAAAACCAGGCATATTTCCGGCCATCTACTAACATTTTCCAGTAAAATTAATCTTCAGGATTATATTGGCTATAATAAAATCATAAGCAGCACTCAAAATAAATTGGATACACTGGTGTGTTGTACCATTCAAAAAAATAATCTAGCGCTTCTCAGAAGCTGTAATTGGTATGTTATTGGTGGTGAGGGAAGGTAACACTTGTAAAACCAGGACCTGAGAACCCTTCCAGATGCAACACTGAAAATGTTGAAAGTTCAGTTTATGTCCTGGAATTTGCAATATAAAGAATTAATAATGTGGCAACTTTGATACCTGTTCATTTTGAATGTCTTACATTTCTGTGTCACATTCAACGATATAAAAAAATAAATGTGGTGTTAGCAGAGAAATTGCATCCTAGTCTTAAGGGGTTTGCTATGTTAAAAATCCTATAGTTAAGGTACAGGCATAACTAAGGACAGACAGCTCAAGGAAAACGGGGTGGAGTGGGGTTTAGGATACTATTTTGAAAGGAGACCTCTGTAAAAAATATCAGTTTATCTTGTGTGATCCTCTTATACTGATTCTTTCAGCACATTCAAAGGAAGTAAACAGAATTTTTATCCCTGAAATCAACTTTTCAAATATCTCTACAGCACCACTTGACTGCCTCCATGATTTGATCTGTTTAGGTTACTTTTCTTCCTGTTTAAGTGATTATATCCTGCCATTTAAGTGGAAAATTAAGAATGAAGCGGTTTTTTAAAGTGCGGTTTGGCAGATACCACATATCTTCTGGAAACCTCTCTGTCTACCATTGTTGCAGTAATATTTAATATTGCAAATATTACATTAGATGTATTTGGATTCTTTTAGTGTTTCGTTGCTCATATGGTATTTATGTCTACTACCATTAAAATACTGTTTGGCAATATTTCAGATTTACCTTTATCAAGATTTACAACGTTTTCTAGTAGCAAAATTTACCTCTAATTGAAGTAAGATGTGTAGTATTGCAATTTTTGTAATATTTTTGCAAACTTGATTCAGGAGAGTGACATGTTTTGGCTGAATACCTGTGTTGTGGTTTTATGATGTTCTGTCTTTGTGAGAAGTATACCCTGCCTGAGTATTGTTATGATTTCCAGGATATGATGTCTGAAATAGTTAACTAACATTAAAGATACTTAAAAACTATATATTAACAAATTGAAATTAGGTGCTCGGAGATGGATTGTAAAATGTAGAACATGACCCACAATGTGTCTGTCACAGATAGAAAAAATTAATGTATTGACAGTTGTGTAGTCCGTTAAATAAGTTTACAGACCTAAAGTCGTCCTCAAGGCTGCCAGAAATTAACAGTTTGTCTCTAGTACTGGATTTGAATTAGCTTAAGTAGAAGTCCCATTAGGCAGGGAATTCTTTATTGCCTGTGTATCAGAAGAAAGTAGCTTACTGGGTTTTTCTGAGAATGTGACTGTGAAATTTGTTCCTAAAACATTAGCCAGGCAGCATGGTGCAGTTCTAACTTGTGTATTTGGTAAGGATAAATATATACCACATTCTCATTTCCTTCCAGAATGAATGTGCTAGAGAGACTCACCATATATGATCAGATTTTGGAAGAGCCAGTGTTTGGTTTGCAGTCTGCTTCCAGACTCTTTCAAGTGTACAGGTTATTTCATGCCTTGATGATAACTGTGCATGTTTATAGACTTGCTGTTTTCACGAAGTTTTAACAAGTACAGATAAAATGATCTTCTGTGTGCTCAGAGAGGTACCTACACAGCCTAGATTTTCAAAGGAAATGGAATGGCTGTATTTGAGAACAGATTTGTATTCTTGTAGTAGCTCATAAAAGTCAGAGACAGGTACCGGCAGCCAACTAAATGCTGGAATTTTTCACATATTCACTGAAGGAAGAACATGCTTATATTCTAAAAAACTCATTGTCGTTCCTTGGTATAACTTTGCTGTTGTCATACATTGTTGCCACAAATGTGTTGGCCACATTCCACAGGTAAATCTTCTCTACTAGTAGAATATGTGGTGCCTTTGTAATGTTTCTCATTTTGCAGTAGAAGTTACTGGTGTAGTAAAGACAAGATTTAGGCTTCTGTATAAACATGAATCATTGTAGTGTCTTCACACTTCACTGTTCTTCCAAACAGTACAAATGCCATACTCATGTAGTAATGAACACAGAACAATTTAAATTTTGGAAACCGCCACCATTGTTTCAGCCAGGTGCATGTACACAAATTGTTCCGTTCAGACAAATGAAGTTGGGAAATGATGATGTAGTATATAGTAACTTTCTTGTGCTGTAGCCTTATATATTATTTTATAAGAGGATATAACTAGTCAACATACATACCAATTTTAATAGTATGATTTGTGTTAACAATACAGATAATGTAGTGGCTAAGAGCAAGAGGTGAAAAAATAATTAACTGTAGTAGGCAGTATTTTTTTTTATGATTTTTGTTTTGGGGGCATAGAATACAAATTGGATAGAATTTAATTGCTAAAGCTGGTTAAGTGTAAAATTGATTTTAGTATGGCTTAAGTGAAACGGTAACTTTGATATAGTTGAGAAGCAATTTAAAGAAACCACTGGTTGCTTAGGTTATGGTTTCAAGTTTATAATCACATTTTATTAAAGTTCTTTAATACTGCGCCTCCTAAGAATACCTCCTTAACTTGAAACGCTGTTGTCAAGGGAAGATAATGTATTTTACTGATGCTGTATTTTGGAATTTAAATGGATAACTGCTGATTGTTAAGTACTCTGTGTGTGTGTGTTTTTAAAAATGTACAATGTCTCTCTTAAACATAGTACAAGAAATACACAGAGAAAAACATTGTGAGTAATAAGTGTTTTGTCCCATCTACCTTTTGACAGGAGAATTAGATGACAGAGAACAGGCAAAGCTGGAAGTAAAAGTATGGGATCCAGATAGCCCCCTTACTGACCGTCAGATTGACCAGTTTTTAGTTGTAGCACGGTAAGATTAAAATCCTCTAATAAAAAAAAATTCCTTTTCCTTTTCCTACTGACTATTTATTCCCCTATATCGCGTTACTCGTTTGCCATTTTGTGAGCCCTTCTCTTTCTCACAGTTAGCTAAAAGAGAAAATCAGACCATAGCCTTCTGCATATTTCTTGAAGGTAACATTACAGAAGAGAGAAAAAGAGTTTTGGAATAATGTCACATTCCCTATATTTCAGGTTATAGTAGAATTGGATACTTTAAATGTAGACATCCGTCTGTTGTCCCCTCACAGTCAATGAAACACGATTTCAGTGCTAATATTTCAGTCTTGTATTATAGTACTTGGAATTTTATAGTGTAAAATAAAAGTTAAGAGTAGAAGTAAAATGTTAACAAATGAAACAGATGCAGAACTTGGCCAATTTGCATATAAGCTGAATAATATACAGTGCAATTATTTTGGATGAATGTTGAAATAAAAGTTTTGAAGTGATGCTTTTCATTAGTGGAAAAAACCCTGGTCAGTTCAATTTTATAAATTAACATATGATTATGCAGATTTATGAGGAACATCAAAGCCCTTGATATTCATAAATACCTTTAAAAATTATTTCTCTACGTAAAAAAACCCCAAACCAACACCACCAGCTTTCAAAACTCTATACTTACTAAAGGACACGTTTATACTCATAAGATACGGTCTGTTTCACCTGTCCTGTGATTCATACTTCCGAATATAATACAAAGGTACTGTTCTATTGATGCAGAGAACTGTTAATCGCAGCTAATGTAGGGATTTTATCCTGATTCACTCCATCTCCTGTACTTCTTGTAACCTGGTTGCAAAGCGCAGTCTCAAATCTTCTCAGGCATATAATCCTTTTACATTGTTTCCAGTTTTGTTTTTTATTCTTTCTCCCTTTGAACAAAGCATTTCAGGAAGGAAATAGAGAAGTTGCTTTACGTTTTCTATCTTTATATGTATGGTGAAATAGGTTGCCAATTTATTGTTTTACAATTCAGATGCTGATCCACCTGGGTTTCTTCTTTCTCCCCTATCTTGAGTGCTGTATCCTTTCTATACAGTAGCAAAAATTGCCTGCCCCTGTTGAATTTCCACATAAGCCAGAGGGTGTTAATGTGCATCTGTTCAGAAGATCACAATGCCTGGTGCGTGCTCTGTAGAACAGAGCCCAGAAAATAGAACTACTTCTATCACCAGCAATATAATACCTGGACATGTATGGGCAGACATCATCATTTGGTTATGGGGTACCCTAAAAAACTATGTGCATGAAGATTGCATGCATTTTTGAAGAGTTCATTCTTTGCCTTTGCATCCCTCCACTCCCCATTTTGCAGCCACTCTGGGGAGCTGAAGTAGTATACTGCGAAGCTGAAAATGTTCCCAGAGGAGTGTGCCAGTAAGTGGTCTACTGGGAAGTGACAGAAAAAAAATGAAATTTGTAGAGAAAAAAATTCTTCTCCCCTGTTCACATTAAAACATCCTTTGCAGTGCTGTACCCTGACCAAGACTACATTTGTCTACAAGTTGATGAATGCCTGTAGAGGAGGTTTCTGTTGTGGTGGGAATGGGTCTTGGTTATAGTTGACTAACTGTAACTCTCCAACGTCCTGTGGGAGGCAATCACTAATGACTAGCTGTAATCAGGTGTTGTTCACGTACCACTTTATTGATGTTCTTCCACAAAACTCCATCTTTTAAGCTGCTTTTGAACTGACAGAAACTATTTCCAGCTTCCTATGTACTTGTATTTGCAGGCTGCAAGGTAACGTTTCTGTTGCATTAAGTGCTTTTGAAATAGATTTTTCACGAATTTGTGGAGAAAGTTCTCCAGTGATGATTGTGGCAGCTTTAAACTTAGTACGTTGTCTGCTTGCAGGTGAAGGCTGTCATTGTATTGGACCTGTAAATGCTGCTTGAGTAACAGTGGAGTTGGTATTATGGTCTGGTAAACTGTGCTTACAGACACAGAAGATAGCTCTGCTGTGGCCTAACTGCAGTTCACTGGGCATTGGCTGTGCCTGCTGGGTTTCTAGTGAGAATGGTATTGCTCTGGTTATGTTCAGTTTTGCAAATTTGAAATTCTGACAATAGGAACTTTTTCCTAAATGCTTTCCTGTATGTGATTCTTGGTTAAGTGTGTGTATGCTATCTTTGTTTGAAATTGTAAAAGCATTTTCATGTGGTCCTTTTCACACGCTGCATCAAAGGCATCGAGTATTCCTTCTCAGTTTTTTCAGTCTGCTCTGGTTGAAGGAAAAATTGCTTTTTTCCTTCTAGGCTTTAGCTTTTTCAATCACACAGGTGCTCTCTGTTGGTTTTTTAGAAGGTGTTTAAATACTCTCTTTTTCTGTTTGTGTTGTCTGTTTGCAAGAACATTTATATTTGTCCTCGGGCATGTAGGTTTCCCAGTCTTACAAGGTTTGTTTACTGTCTCAGGAACGAGGGGCCTTTTTTCTAGGTTTATATATATTTGCTTGGGCAGTCCGGGCCTGTCAGTAAGCCCTAGTATGCAGTAATTTGCTAGATATAAATTAGTAGAGTACGCCTGTCCAGTCCAGAAACTGGAGGTAGCAATGCCAGAAAAATCTATGGAGATCTTTGGGGAAAAAAACAGTACTTGAGTGGAAGGATCCTTAACCTTGAGCTCCCTAAGTAGTCTTGCTTTTGACTCTGTGGAATTACAAGTTTTTAAAGTACTTCGTTGCTATTACTGAAGCATACTTTGGGCAAGGGCTTTTGCTTGAGTTAGCAAAAGCATCTGTTAGGAAAGCTTGAGGCATCAGACTAATGTATTCTGGTTTTGAGTTGTTCTTTTGGGTACTTCGCTGTCACTCACTGGCAATTCCAACACCATTTTCTACTCCACTCAAAACAGCTTAATCAACCAGTTTTTGTTCTCTTGTGTATATTGGCAACAGTTCTGTGTCTACTAGCTTCAAAGAACAGGACTCTGAGAAGCTGCAACATCAGTTTTGGATCTCCCCATGTTAGCAAATAGTACAGTATTTGTAGAATTGCAGTGTGTGGTGCTGGGGACCTAGCATCCACAGCGTGCACATTTTGAGCAGTTCTGGTTTTAGGCTAACTTTATCCTGGTCCTGTGGACTAAATACCTATGAGTATGTGGAACTACCGTTGAACTGAACAGAAGTCCAGTTTGCATGCTACAAGATGCCGTTTGATGTTGGTTAAAGTGCAGTAGATAAAGATGCTGGGGACCATTGTTTTGAAGCTCCATCCCTGATTTGAACCAAAACACTGATATTGATGCACCCTGTTTTCTCCAGTCATCAGTCTCTGTCATTCCTAATATACAAGGAGCATTTCATTTCCTTACGAGATCTCATGTTCTCTTTCTAACTATTCCAAGTTGCATAGTATTAGGAAATGGAAGCTTTCCTATTGTGTGTATAATAGACATAATAGGTGTGTCTTTTTTTTTTTTTTTTTTTTTTTTAGTTTGTTAAGGAGTTGAAAAGGGTCCTGACCAGACTGAGATGTGGTTAGGAGTTGTGGGCACCAGTGTGGACAGGTGCTGAAAGCTTTAGACCTTTTAGACCTGAGCCCCTCCCTGCCCCCACCTCCCCCCCCCCCCCTTTTTTTTTTATTCCCCCTACTTCTGTTTTCTTTCTATCTGCTAATTCATTACATGATACATTTTTGGTACGTTGTAGTTCTGTTTCCGCACTGTATGATGCAGTGAAACAGTTAACAACTTAGTTCTTTTATTCTGCTGCATCTAACTACATTATCAGCATAGTCTTCTGGAAGGAATATCTCTAAATCACGCTGTTTTCCAGACATTTGTGGTCTCAACTTATTTCCAGCTAAACCAGCATTTGAAAGCCTAATTAAAATAGCCTTAAAGCATTGCATCTCTACCTTAAAATTTTGTTCTTTCATTTCTTTGATATTAAAATGGCATTGCATACCTGTGGCTAATATAACTTCTTTTCATTTGAATGCGTTCTTATTTTTTGATGTAAAATCACGGGAGAATGGAAAATTGCATGTTAGTCATTTTGAATTAGAGCTTGATCCTTCCTGTGTTGTTCCCAGTTTATCATTTTCTCTAAGACAGTGGTTATATTCGTTTTCTGTTGGTTACTCTTGATTTAGTTATAAGTGCTTATGGTATATTGGTATATCTGGAGATGTATTTGTTACACAAATTTATTCTAGAGCGAGGAAAGGAACACGATGCATCTTCAACAGGCAATGTGTCTTTTATTATACCGAGGAAAAGAATACTCATCAACTGAGAACAATAAGTAAAAACACAAAAGTGTGCTCAAATAGTAATACTCCATTCTTGCCAGATAATTCAGTGTAGTCAGTGGCAGGAGACAGGACTCCCAAAGCTCATCAATGACATAAATACATAAATGTCACTGGTTTGAAAGCTTCAGTAGTACTGTGCTTCTGGATCTCTTTGGGTGGTGAGAAGTAAGAGGAATGTGAGTCATTAAAAAGGTAGTGAAACTTTATGGCAGAATTGCATCATAAAATTATGCAGTAAAGATTGTGAAAAATCTTGATGCTAATGCTGCACTTGCAAAACTAGATGTTTGCTGGCAAGATGAAATACAGCATCTAATAGTAGGCAGATGGTTTGGCAGTAAAAAGGAAAAATATTTCACATCAAGTTTACTAGGAATATCAAAAATACTACATTTCTGCCTGTCTGTCATGCTTGGCCAATACATGTTTATTCCTTTGTGCATTTTGTGATGCTGTATTTCTTCTTCAGCAAATTAATTTGAAAAGAAGTAATTCAGACTTGGAGCTGAATTTCTTTTTTGCATATTTTTTTATGAATTGTGATCTATTGTATTATAAAGAAAAATTTTATGCAGGAGCGTTTTCATGGACCTGCTTTTTGGGGGCTATAAATCTCCTCTGTGACTGTGAAATTGCAGGATGGTATACAGATGATCGCTTAAATCATACCCTGTGAATTAATTACTTGTATGTATCAGATTCTATTTCTGTTGAATAATAAAGATTTCATATATGTTCCATGTCATTTAGTAATGAAACTGAAGGTTAGTTGTGGTGTGTGGGGAACATTGTATGTAATGCCACTCCCTACCCTAACCTTGAGAGTCTGTCAGAGAAAAAGTCATGGCAGGTGACTTTTTGTGTTTATCATGTCATCTCCCTTTGCACTGTAAATATCTGAAGTGATAATAACGGAGCATAGCAATGTACAGGCAGTTGCTTAGGAATGCAAGGAAAATGTGTCTTCTGGAACTGCATCATTTTATTTTGAATATGTTCTTCATGTCAGATTTTGCATTATCCAGTAGTAAAAATCTCAGGGGTATTTTCCAAATTTAATTAATAATGTGCTGGTGACATATCTCCACTGAAGAAGATTTTTTTTTCTTCTTCTTTCCAAGATTTTAAGTATTACGAATTTTTTAAGGAGCAATCAGGTGTTAATTGGCTCTTTGTAAAATGCTGTTACTGATAGTCTAAGAGGTCGTCTTTCACGACCATTCCCAACTCACAGTAAAGGGGAACATTGATGTAATAAGGGAAACAAAGAGCTTTCCTAATAAACAGGAAACCACCAAAGATCCACTTAATTATTTCCCTCGGAAACGTTAACTCTGAGGTGAGGTGTAGGTCTCATTCATTAGTTTGCGAATACGTGAGGAAAATTGTGTATTTGCAGATTTGTATATATGCAGAGGTGGCTCACTTTGAACAGATTTGTCCAAAGTATACCCACTACAGTTATCACCGAAACAGCATGCATAAAAGTGAACAATTTTAAAATATACATCCTCGGATTAAAAAGGATCTCTGTCTCAGCTGGATTTTTGAGAATGCAGGGGAGAAGAAAATTGAGTTACTGGTCTGGATCCAGAACTTTCCAGCCCTGATTTGATGCTGGACTGCTGTTGCTACTGGGGAAACCAGTGGCTGTTTTCATCCTGATGCATAGTTGCTGTGGTTCCGTATTTTCTTTGGTAAATAATGTCCCGTTTCAGAACTAGTTTCTGATGAGCAGTTGGATCTTTAGAAATGTGTTGTGACAGTCTCTTGCTTTTACTGCTTCGCAATTTCATTGGCTACCACTAATACTAACCTTACGCAAAAATTCAAATAGTTACTTCCTTTAATGTCTTAGACCTGAGCTATAAGAAATGTGGAACAATGTATTTTCTGCATTCAGTACTTAATCTGAAGGTTTGCCCAAATGTAGGGTGTACAGGCACAGCAAAAGGATGATGAGCTGCTTCATCCCTGGAGAGCTCACTGTCAGGGTTTTTTGGACACAGATGTTGTTGAGTTTTACTGAATTTGTAGATTTATTCCATTGTCTTCAGTCCTGGCACTGAATTATCTTGATTTATGTTTCTACGGTTGTCAGCTGAAATCTATTCTAAGTCTTTGAGACAATATTTTTGGTTCTGGTCTTTTAAGAAAATTAAAACAAGGAGAACCTGACTAAGGTAACACTGGATCATTTGGTCTAACCCTTAAAGCTTTTATACCTGCTTGCTAATACAGCCTGTGCAGAGGGTGATCTCTCTGCTGATAATGCCAATTGTTTATCTTGTCCATCTCTCTGCCACCTGTGTAATTCACTGTCTGTGTGCCTTTTGGCTGTAGCTTATTTTGGCAGGTGTGGGGAGTGGTGGTTTGTGTTTGAAGTCTCAGTACTTTAATTACTCATTGAATGACTAATTTGTGATTAGCTTACTAAGTACATTTTTTTAATGTGTTTATTATTATTGAATTAAATACAGTTTCAGTTAAATATTTACAGTTATTCTTAGGGTTCTGCCAACTTAATGGGAAATTCACCTTAAAGATGTCTGTTTAAAAAGAAAAAATGGGTAACTAGAGTCTGACTTCAGCCTGTGTTGGCTTAACACTGTCTTATTTTGGTAGCAGGTAGGTGCAGACGTTAGTGTGTCTTCTGGAAACAGGCATTGGTTAGTTACTTTTTTCTTCATAATATTTTAAAAATAATTCTTTGGTATTATTAGCAAAATAATCATGCAAGGAAAAATGACAAAGGAAATGTTTGACCTTTGTATAAATATTTTCCTCATGGCTGTATTTTAAATGGAAAAACATAAAATTTAAGGTATTTTAATGATTCTGAAATTAATACTAATTTTGATTTGGATTACATGGCTAGATTATACAGGGCACTGTATATCACTCTCAAGTTTTGATACTATTTACTACTTAACAGCCAAATGCTTTAGCATTCCTACACGTATTTGGATTCTCTGAAAAAATTACTGTTTTTCAAAAGTTTCCAGGAAAAGGTGAACTGGAAATTATGTTCATCTCAAGTACAGCTGTAGACACACATGCCCCTGGTCTGGCCCCCCTGAAAAAAAAAAAAAAAAAAAAAAAAAAAGGGGGGGGGGGGAGGCACACTGCCTGCATTTTATAGTAAATCTTATTTGTTTTGCACTCACGTATCCTGCACTGCCACACAGCATTTCTCTGATGGTTGTGATCCTCTCCTACTCTGTACACAACTGCAATCAATATCAACTAGTGTATCAATTCTTTCCTCTTTACCACTTACACTATACAGCTAAGCTTATTTCAAGTGTCTTAATTTTGACTTTACATGCTAGGCAACATAATTCACATACTCTTGGGCTCTTGAAGTCAGCCTAAAAAGTTTGATGTGCGAGAGAGTGACTGTGAGAACATACTCTGTAATTTTCATAGCATACAGTCAAAAGAAAATAGTGTTAATTATGCAAGAGGAAGATAAGAAGCCAGTAGGTAGCAGCAGAAGGGAAATTCAGTCATGCCGCATGCTGCTTTGCTGGTTTGAACAGTAGTGACAGAAGGATCACAGGAAAGACTGTTTAGCTACACCCCTTATCAATGCCAACATGTTTAAAGGGGTTGACTGACTATCAGGAAATGTGTTCACAATAGGGCCTTATTCTTGGGACTGATTTGTGGACAAATACTGTTTTATGTACTGCCAAACCTTTTTTTAAAAAAAGAAAATAGAATATTTGTGTGTGTTCTTGGTACGTATTTGCCATCTCTGCAAAGAGGGAGCAAAGGATGTGTAACAATGTTTGAGTATAACATTTATTCCACAGCCTTTAGAAATTTAAGTAGTTAGTATCTGGCGTGTGTGAATCACTGCTGTTAAATCTTAGCTGTGTCTTTTAAGTTTTTGGCAGCAAGTACTGAAACTTGCATTCAGTATTAAATGTTTTGAGATTCAAGATAAAATTGTAGTAACATGTTACTACCAGTTTCTCCATGATCAATAATACAACTTAGTGAGTTAAACCCTTGATCTGCATTACATTATGGTTGAATATTGGGTTTATAGTACACAGTAATGTGACACTTCCAGTGTGTTGGTCTCTGTCAATGACATTCCTCATTGGTGTAATTCTGCACTTAAAAGTTGTTTGGAGTGTAGTTGCTGAGTGAGGCTCCAGCCTTTAATCCAGCGGCTTACACCGTATTAAAAAGGTTACGTGAATAATTGAGTCTTTGAATTTAGAAGGACTTACATCATGTCATAACTGCAACAAACAAATTTTTTTCTAATGTCATGGTGACATAATGTACCTCAAGGGTCATTATGCAACTCCAGGTACTGGAACAACTTCTGTTCTATTAATTAATAATCTTTCTCACGTGTTGCTGCATCTTTGCTCATTTCCTGTGTGATATGTTGAGCCCAGTCAATGTTTCTTACACATCTCTCCCTTCACTGTGCATGGTATATGGATATGCTTCCAAGAAAAGTTTGCAGTTTAAAGCAGTCACTATCATGCTAATTTTCCATCTCTATTCCCTTTTGTTGCTCTGGTGAGTATAGTAATTGCCATGTATAATTCATCAACAAAAGTGGGGGGAAAAAACAGGTAAAGATTTGGAGAGAAACATGCCCATTTCAATAATGCTGGAATGCTTTTATTAAGTAGGTTGAGAAATCCATTTTTTTCATTATTACTTAAAACCTGTGACAAAAATATGATTTTGGAGGTACCTTAGACTAAGATAATGTGCTTTCTTTGCCTCACTAATGGAAGTGCATGCAGTATTGAAGTAAATAAAATGTTATTAATTTCCTTATGGGAACGTGGTGAACCCCATTTTCTATTTGTATTGTAATCTGTTAAACGGTGTTGTGGATTCTTAATAATAGTCGCAGCTGTAAAACCCAAACTGAGTAGGATCTTTGATTTCATAATTAATAAAAAATCGATACATGAAAAAGTTGGTACATTAGAATTCTCTGAGTATCTTTTGCTTCTGTGCTGTTCTTTTTGGTTGTTACTTTTGTGGGAGAAGATCAAAGTTTTTACTGCAGTGTGTCGTGATTTGTCTTTATCAATTTTTCCCTTGTTAGTAAAGATCTGAAATCTTAAGAGTAACAGTATGTGACTTTTATAGGTAGTCTGATAATAAAAAAGAGGTTATATCTTCCTGTGTATTTATTGTCTGCTGTTGCTCTTGTTGTAGTGCGGTTGGGACGTTTGCTCGAGCATTGGACTGCAGCAGTTCTGTCAGGCAACCTAGTCTACACATGAGTGCAGCTGCTGCTTCCCGAGACATCACACTGGTAGGTGGCTTTTTAAAAACCCTACAACTTTTTTTGTACCTGTGAATTCAACAGTACCTGTTACTCGGGAGTCCCTGTCCTCCGGATAGCCGTTTTCCTTTGGATACCTGTGTGCGCAGTGTATGTGTGTATTGGTAGATAATCCCGTGTTTTCCATAAGTTTATTGACGTTGCCCTTGTAATGGTTATGTAAGTCACTTGACTTTAGCTGAAATCTATTTAAATACAGTATCTTCGTATGTAACAATTTGCACAGCAGAGTAGATAATACATACTGTATAAGGATTCATTCTGTATAGCTGATGAATATTGTGATGTGAAGTGTGTGGTAATAAAGCTGATTGAAAACTGTTTAGGTAATATTTTGTACTTACTAGATGTGTGTGTCAGTCAGTTTTCTAAAGGATAAGCAGCCTGACTCTGTAAGCAACTTTTTGAAGAATATTATACCAAGGATCTTTCCTTAGTTTGTTAAAGTATTCACTGTAACGTAAGCAGCTGCATCTTTTAGAGAAAGTTAAAAAAATATCAGTTACAGACCAGAGGTTTGTCTCTGAACATTCATATTGGCTGAGATGATGAGATATACTACAGTAATAAAAGTGTGCCAGGAGTACTATAAGAGCAAAAAAAATAATCTTACTGTTTTGTAGAATCAAGTTTGACTTAGTTTTCCAAAGACATCAGCAGTTTCTGTGTATTAAGTATTTGTGTACAGGATCATGAAGGTGATAGTTAAAGCTAAAACAGATCTGCTATTCATTGGATACTTGAGTATTTGAACTAGAGAACACTTGATGAAACGAACAGATCAGTTTCAAATAGCTAAGGTACTGCCTTATAAAGTGGCTAGAGAGCCCCTGGAATTGTCACACAAAATTTTGTGGGAACAGACAGCATCAACAGGTTGAAAAAAAGGGGTTAGAGAAATTATGGACCATGGGTCCATAAATGGGTACTGAGGAGTATGGAGAGAGGTGTGCCATCTAGCATTCTTGATTCCCAGGGTTTGTAGATGCTGATGAATGAAATGGGAATTGAATTCAGATTCTGGTTAGGTTTACCTACATATTTTCTCCAAGTAACATCCCTTGGTGCTGCTGTCAGAGAATGCTTGGCTAGATGGCTGCCTGGTGTGATTCAGCAGGGCAGCTTTTGTAGTCCAGATAAATTATATTCATTAGTATGATGGTAAAAATATTTTATTTCTTACGTTTTGCACTGTACTCAAAGGCTATTAAATAGGAAACTAATGTAGCTTGGACTACAGTAGTATAGTAAAGGCAGTGGCAAGATACAGTGTTTTCAGTAATCCTCAAAATGAGCCTTCTGTTTCACTCTTGCTGATAATGACCTTAACACGATTCTGTTCACATGAAATGCTTTACTTTTTCCATCAAAATAATTCTTTAACATTTTTGATTTTATTAAGATTTCATTGGATTAAGGATTTCTAACAAGTCCCACACACTACACGTCCTTCTTACTGTATTCAGTGATTAATACATTCATCCTTATAGCAATTTCTTCTTGTTTGGAAGTGTATATGCAGTGCTGCTAATAAAGGGATACATTTAGTGTTTGAGTGCTGTATAAATGTTTCTCCATTGCAAATGATCCATTAAGTTCCATTACACTTAATGAAAGGCATATCTTACAATGAGGCACCAGGGGAGCCACCCCAGTTTAATTACTGTGTCTGCCTGATCTCATTTTCCTACCCTGTCAGCTTTTTAAAACCCTTCTCTTTTGGTCTTTGGCAATATGCTTCCTTCTAAGTTAAGAAAAGACATATTTGTCGTTATAGTAGTTACTCTTTCAGACGTTCCCATGTTAATTGGGAGCATATTTTGAGCAGCAGTTAAAGTTAGTACAGACGTTTGTAGAATTTGTGGTGTGTATCATTTATGCTTTGGGATGAATGTAGGTGCATAGCACTAAGAAAATAATACTGTTGGTATTGTTAATGCAAGGCAGATAACCCTTGCACCTGAAGTGCTACTAATGGGCTTTCTGTACACCACACCTGTGGCTTTCCGGTATTTCTAAGTAGTTGTTTCAATTAGAGATGACAATAGACAGACTGATAATAAAAAAAAAAATACCCGCAAAAAACCCAAACCCCAACAATAAATGCAGAGGTTATAAACATGACTTAAATTCAGGGTGGATGTACACATTAGGGAGATCTTGCACCTTAACAGTGAGAGGCTGCTTTCAGGCTTCCTTATTTCGGAAACATGGGGAAGGTAATGAGACAAGGCAGGAAACTACCAACCCTACTGAAAGACATGAAACAATGTGTGTTTACCTTCTTATGTGACAGTAAATGTTATTTTCTTACAGCAATAAAGACTTGTGAGACAACCAACCAACTGAAACTTGCATTTCTGACCTTCTCAGAGGCAGTGGTTTATTTCATAATGAAAATTAATCTCTGAGAAGAGAAAGAAACTGGGAAGACTTTCCTTGTGTTCAGATTCCTAAACATTGCTTAGTGCATGCGCTGATGATGGGAGCCATTAAAGAAAAACAGGTTGATGGAATCGCTGGCTCCTTTTGGTGGGCTTGTTTGGGAGAGCCCGTGCTACTTTACTGTAAGGATGTAAATCTGGTGTTGGATGTCTCTTCAAAATGAAAAGTATGAACAGGTTTTTCCTTTGCATTTTGAATGATGTCATTTTAATGATTTTTATTAGACTTCCGTATATGTGGCTCCTAAGATAAACATGCTTAAAATATTACTGAATTATAGAATCTGTACTGATTCCAGTTTGAGTGCTTTGCTGGGAGGCGGTTCAGTATAGTTAATTTAACTGACTATTGAAATTGCAGCTGATTTGGGAACTGTATGTTACAGCTTGTTTGCAGCATGCCCTGTCATTCTCTTTCTTCCCAGCTCCATGCAACCTTTCCTTAGCTTTTGGTGGATAGTTTCTTCCTTTTTCTGCTTCATTTTGGCCTTGAAGTTCCCTCCATCTGTGTGGCTAATACATTTCCTCTGGTGGCACCCCTTGTCTGTGCTGGACAGTAAGCTCAGGGCAAGAGTTCTTACAGAAGGGTGGTTCTTCCTCTGTTCTTCAAGCTCCTGTTTGGGAAAGGCAATGCCAGGTCTTCCCAGCCTCTTGCTCCTTAGGTATCAGGTATGCACTAGTTGTTTCTTGCAGTCCTGTCATCCTTGGGTGAAGCAGATAAAAAGGAGGTTCTCAGGAGTGAGTGAGTTTAACAAGCCTACGGAAAGCAAAGAGTTGTTATCATGGGAACTTGTTAGTGGTCTGCGGTCACAGAACAGCTCAGTGAAGACAGTATTTATCCACAGAGTTCGTTACGTTATATTTTCTTCAGTAATATCAAATACTGCTTTTTGGAATCTGTTTATTACAGATGGAAAAATAAACATAAGGTAAAAGCAAGATCCAGATTTATTAATTTATTTTGTCTTTTTTAAGAAAGTTTGTACCAGTGAATAGATCCGGATTTAGCACCTGGTCAGAAAATACATCTACTGCTTCTCCACAAGGGCTGCAATTTCAACAAAGAGTTAAGCCTTGGCAGCACATAAACAATAAGAGTTCGGTCTCTAGGCCTGGTTCCCTCATTGTCTGAATGATAAACAGTGACAATGGTTTCATTGGACATTCTCTGATCTAGAGATTGTGGATTTAGACATTATGTTACATGTTTCCGTATCAGAATACTTCATTTTAACCGTGGCTTTTTCTCACAGCTGGTGAATTTGACTTGAAACAGAAGTAAAACGACATCATGTGTGATAATAGTGACATTACTTCTTGCAGATGAAACAGTTCAAGAATCTTGTGCTTGATAGCTTTCAAAGAGTTATACAGAAAGCTGGAGAAAGACTTGAGCCGCTCATAGGAGGTGGGAAAAGACAAGGAGGTTTCATTATTTGCAGTACATTTGTGTATGGGAGCTCAACTGCAATTGCTCTGCAAGGGCTACACTGACACATAATGCAAGAGTGTTCTTTCCTTGAAAGGTTTCAGGTGTCCCCTTCATAAAGATGAGTTTAGGGCTGTCTGAGAGATTGAGTGCTACAGTTACAGCTCATCACTGTGGTGGGACAAATGGGTAGGAGACTGATGTTACACGGTCACATGCATTATTGCACTTTATACCTCTTAATACCTCCTTCAGCACAACAATTTATGATTGTGATGATGGGGTCTTTTGGGATGCTGAATCAGAAAGGCTTCTTGTATGTTTCTCATTCCCAAATTAAGTAAGAAACAATTTATTTTCCTGATGTTCCACAGCAGAAAACCTATGATATCAATATAGATTATAAATTTAGCATTAGTTGAGGCTTCTTGAATAGCTTCTAGAAAATACTACATTGAATTTGTATTAACTGAAATGGACTACTGTCTATTTAAACATGGTTTTTATTTTCTCCTCGCTAGTTTCATGCAATGGATACACTGCATAAGCACAACTACGATTTGAGCAGTGCCATCAGTGTTCTAGTGCCACTTGGAGGGCCTGTCTTGTGTAGAGATGAAATGGAAGAGTGGTCAGCATCAGAGGCTAGTTTATTTGAAGAGGCATTGGAAAAGTATGGCAAGGACTTCAATGACATTCGACAAGACTTTGTAAGTACAAAAGTAGCACACTTCTGCATTACTGTGTTTTCACATGGGTAGACATAACTGCTTTCTGTAGGTTTGGAAGATAAGCTAGAGGGGGAAGTGTGTGTAGGTGATACATCTAATTAACATACATATACATTTTACCTGGCTGAAAGTCACTATGCTTTCTTGTTCGGTGCCATTCTTTGGAAAGATATTGACAGAAGAGAATCTTTCATGGTCTAATACCAGGTAGGATGTCTCATGCCAATGTGTTTTGAAAAGGATTTTTACAAGGATTTTACAAGCATCTGGGGAAGTTGCGACAACTTTACGGAACTTTTCCACAATTTCTAATGAAATTCATTAGCAGCTATGTGGCTGATTCCCCTGAATATTTTTGGAAAGCTGGGATTTGCTTCTATGGTGAGCAGTGCGAAGTCTATGTTCTCATAGCTTTTAAAGTGCACTACTGGGAGTTATTTTGACATATTGGGTATTTTGTCACTTCTGAAAAGTAAAGAAAATGTTTTCCAATATGTTCTAACTCCACTGATTTTGGTACTGAAGTATCAGACTATGGGGCGGCAAAGCTGTAATTTGCTGATTTCTAATGCAGGGTAATGAAATGAAATTGATTCTAACACTGATTGCTAGTTCTGCAGGTCTGGAAATTTTTTTGCACGTTTCTTGGAGAGCTTCTTTCAAGGAAAAAGATTTCCTCTTGTACTAAGTTAAAGTTGGGCTTTGTGAAAAGGTTAGGGTTTGAGCCAAAGGAATTCCCTTATTTAAGACTGAAGTTGATTGAAACATTTTCACAGCAATCTCATTCTGCTTGACTCTGAGAGCTCAGATTTATTTTCTTTTCTTTGCCGAAGTTCATTAATAATCTGTGTGAAGGGAAAATGGTACTGTATGGTAAAGGTAGAAGTCCTTCTAAATAAGAGTGTAGGACAGTGGGAGGAGGCTTGGCACTGAGCTAAGCTGTCTTTCCCTCACTTTCACAGTTCTGAAATGAAACACATAATTGAATGAAGGTGGGAAGGGAGGGCTATTGTTTTTCTGAAGAGCTGACATTTTAACAGGTGTATTATATCTGTGTGCTTAATTTTGCAATTCCTAAGGGAGAAAATGTTCATGGCAGTCATCACAAAGGTTGAAAGTTACATCATGGATGGAATATCTTGTTAAATTCAAGAAAACAGGATTGGAAAAAAAGATTTTATGGTGTTTTAGAACTGAAAATCCTATTGTAAACTAACTCCTTATTATTTCTCATATAGATAAATGCCCCTCAGCTGCAATTGGACAATAGTTTAGTAGCTATGTCTTTTAACTAAATGTTTCCTAAAACATAGTATTTGGCTTTACGAAATGCCTTAAGCATGTAAACAGATTTTATTGGCTGTTTACAATATGAGTCCCAACACAATTTGTGACTAAGTATACCTAAGTCTTGTCTTTGTTATTTATATAATAGTTATCTTTTCTGTATAATTGCTCTGTTATGTAACACGTAATTCTGTTGATATGCACACATTAAAGTGATACAGTGGAATAATGTGTTGCAGGAGTCGCTTCTGAATTTGTAATGTTCAGATGCTAGATAATTGGGTGAGTCTAGCAGAAGCTGTTTAAAATGTTCAGATTTATCAGGTAGAGTCCTGATACCTTCCCTCTTTCACAGAATCTTCCTTCCCAAATCACAGGTATTTTCGTTTACCCTCCTCCCAAAATGAGAGAGACACACACAGATCTAGGGGTATGGTTTCGTAGCCTACTCAGGGCACGCTGATGATGAGTCAGTGCTGCAGAAATGGATGTGGGGTCCTAATTAATTATTATCTTAAAATTATTTATTATTAATAAACCCATTTAGTTAAAGCAGGGATGTTCTCTATCCTAAGTCACTTTTTTTACCTTTGGAAAAGCAGCATGTCATTTTTAAAGCATCATTAGAAGAACATCTATTTCACATATAAATTTATATGACATTGGTAACAGTGCACAGAATCTTGATCTAACTCAATGTAATTTGCAATCTTTCAATTATATTAATCATTGTATAATCTTGGGATATCTTAATTTCTCTAGAGTAAAACTTATGTGTTCTCACTTGCTGTGTAGCCTTCTTAAAAGTACAGGGATTTGAAACAAACATTTGGTTTTAAGTAATCATCTAAAATAGTCCCTCAAGATTTGCATTGTTGATGTGTGAAAAGTTTCTTGCAAGGTAAGGTAGGTATAAATGTGTAGCACTTAAGCAGTGATTTTCCATGAGAATGCATTTATCTGTTATCATCCCTCTGTTCAGTGGCGAGTCATAGAAAAGTAAGGACTCTCATATGCGTTGTGTAAGCACTGACATAGAAGCTAATGAACTGGTAGTGCAGATGCAAACTCGTTCAAGTCTCCACATCGGATCTGATTATAAAATTAAATCCCTTGGTGCCTGAGACGGAACCTAAGCAGTCACACAGCACAGGCAACACTGTCATGTTGCATGGCAGAAAGTGTTGGTAGCAGTGTCCTGAAGCAGAAGTGTGGTAGTACCTTGCTTGAGTCATTAGATGCCAGAGGAGTTGGCTTTTTGAGTCAGCCTGGATTTGCAAGACACGGCAGCTGCGATTGAAGCCCTTATGTGATAGTTTGTAAAGGGCAGGCTCATTTACTTTTCCAGCAATTAACAAGAACTGGCATTATTTGACTTTCCATATACAGCTCCAGCATTAAGCTGTAAACATTTAATATTAGCAAGCAAGAAAATTATTACAAATTAAATGGTATAAAGGAGTTCCCCCTTTTTTTTAATAGACGGGAGAAGCTCATTTGTTACCAAATTACCAGTGTAACCTTTGAATAATCATTTTCATCAGCTTATAGGAGCTCATTTGTTGAGATGCTGCTGTCTTTTAAGAACCTGTATGAATCCTAATTAAGCTAAACTTTTTAAGTTAATTGAATTTACTTGATGTACTTGAATTGCTTCACATCCCAGGACAGTAGAATAGAAGACAACTGACTATTTATGTTTTCCAGCTATTAACTATTTTCCTCATGGTAAGAGAGGGCTGTTATGCTTGTTAATTCTTAGCTTTCCATTATCCACAGTTTTCACAAATTTATAACTGTTATATCTCAAATATGGCATGAAAGGCCTTGGGAATCAGTCTTGAACAGTTTATGGAAAACAGAAGCAGCATTTTTCCAACTGCAGGAAATTGTGCAAACATGCCTGTAATTTAACGTGTTCATTTCAAAATACTTTATAATCCTAAGTTTTTCTTGCTGCTCTGATCTGAGCGGTCCATTTTTACCCTGAAGAAACTAAAGAAACCAAAAATGCCCTTGTCCCTGTTTTTGTACTGCTGACATCTCTTTGCTGATTTTCTCCTACAAAAATGTCACTCTGATGGTCATTTTTACTTCTCTCAATTAGCATTTAATAGAATGTGGTAATGACAGTACATTATCCTGTGGCTGTGCACAGCTTCTCTGGCAGTTCAGAGCAACCTCTGGAAAATTCACATGCCTCTACAGTGTTTTGTCATTTAAGTGCATACAAGGTATTCATACTCTGTCTGTCAAACTGGTTATCTGGGTTATGAATCGAAGTGTAAAAGGCTTATGGTTATCCAGTCCAAGCCCCTTAATTGTCTGTCTTTAATAGTAGATGCCTACTGAGTGAATGAACATACTGGTGTCACAATCATAGTTAAGAGATTATTTTCTAGAGAAATGGCAAACGTGATCTGTAGCATGAATGTGTTAATAAGTGTGTGGGAGGGGAAAATAAATACAGAGATGCTAAAATGTACTTCTTGACAACAGCAGGTAGTTGGGGTGACTGTTTCATCTGGATGCCAGGACGAATATGAGCCTAGAGACTGAGAAGCAGCTCATCTGTCACCTCACACCAAACACATGTTCCCATCACTGGCCTTTTCCTGGGCAGATTTCTCTTAAGGCATAATTTACCTAAGGAAGTAAAAGGATTTTAGTAAAGTGAATTGTGTTATTGTGTTGCTGGTTATCAGAACGTCAGCTTACGCGTTTGTTACACTGCTACTTTTTAATTAAATGCAAATGGACAGGGATTTACACACTGTGCTGCTCTGCCTGAGGAAGAATTCACAGCTGAGTCTGGACCTGAATCCCAGCTCCTGAAAGGCAGAGGTGGGAGCCAGGCTCAGTTCCCCTGGGTCTGTAAGCAAGCAGCACGAAAAACTGGCTGTGAGCTCCTGCATGCAGGGAGAGGCAGCTTGGTAAGGTGTTCCTCTGTTGTTCTGGGAGTGTAATTAAAGGTTCAGGAACTTCTTTGTTTGGCTTAAGACATGCAGAAAGCCCCAAAGTGGAGTGAGTAAGGTTGGAAAGATAAGTTTCACATTTGTATTTTCTGGGACTTCCTAAAAATCATCCTTATTTCTGGAAAGCAGAGAATTACTTGCGTTAATGCATACCTCTAGAGAATACCATGCACAAAATAGTAGCATGTTTCCAGGTTATCAATAAAAAATGCGTGAATTCTGAAAGAAATTATAGAAAGAATATATGGAGTTAAATAAATTGCTTGGTAGTAATTAAAAATGTCTGCTGTATGCTTAATTTTATCCCCTAAACTTAAGCTAATACATTTTTATTTTACTAATGAGCATGTGCACCCAAAATAATTATCATCATCATCACTTGCCCTGAGTTTGTACAGAGATTTTTGTGAAATATTCATTGTCAGTGTCACTCTTGTTGCTCAGGGTAGCACTTGTCCCTAGCATCCTTTTGTTTCTTGTTTAATGGTCAAGAGAGTGTGGAGGTTTATGCAAAACCAGTGGCATTGTATGAGCGGCTGAGTTGCTACAGGACTTGAAAAAACTGAACTAAGTACAGTAACCATTGTATTTTTTAAGAGTAAAATTTTTGTGACATTTTGAACACAGTCTTGGCAAGATAATTTATTTCAGTCCTGATGTTTTTCTCCATCTGATACGCTTTACAATAGAGATATTACCTTTTGTGTTTCCTGATGGAAATCTGGATTCGTTTTTCATCATTTTGTTTAATCATATGACAGAATAAATTACATTTGGGCTTGGATGTGTAATATTGTTGTAATTCTGCATCCTTGTTAACTATAAGGAGAGGTTGTGTATTAATAATAATTTGCAGATGGATTTTAATGTTGCTATTTAATACATTCACATTTTAGTATTTGTGTATCAGCTGTACTTGATTTTAACATGTTTAGTAAGATGTGGACATTGCAATTTCTTGGCACCGCTTTAATGTGTAACAAATGTTTTTCAGCTCCCTTGGAAGTCACTGACTAGCATCGTTGAGTATTATTACATGTGGAAAACTACTGACAGATATGTGCAGCAGGTAATTTAATGGTATTTCAGCATGAATCAGTCCATGATGTTCTTAAAGTGCCTGAAGTGTTAAAGCATAAAAAGCTGTTGGTGTTCTTAAGTACGGTGGGAGGCCTGTGGTAATATCTTGGGCTGTAGACCAATGTTTTTGTGCTGTTCACAGGGTGCATTGTCAGATCATCTGATGCCTACTGTACATCACCTGGCTGTGAAGAGCTGTTTAAGCTCTTGTATTCTGTGCTGGGTTTTAGCACACATTCCTGGTTCCTACTGCAGTGTGGGATAAGAAGGGAATGGGCTGCAGGGCAGATGCTTTAGGCTGTGAAGCGGTGCATGGGACTGAAAGAAAAGGAAGAATTATGTTATGTTAAAAGAGGCTGCTAATGTTACGAACTTTTTATTGATACTCCATGATAAAACATGACTTTGGCATTACCAGGATTTAAAAACAAAATTGAGAACATTCTGCATACAGTGGGCATGTTAATCCTTTTGTTTGAATATCCAATTGTTTGGGTTGCTCTGGAGCAGAAACATGGCAAGATGATAATTGGGTACCAGTGTGGGATATTTTAAGCGGATTTAGGCAAAATTTCAGTGTTGGTGTTTCTTATATATTGCACTCTTTTATATATTTACTTCTTGGGATATATAAAATATTTTAAAATAATCCATTTTAATTTATGATTTAACATTTAAGTTTGTAGCTCCTTTACTTGCTGCATAATTAGTGGTGATGTTATGTACAGCAGGTTGAAAATAAGTTTTATGCTGTAATGATTTCAGCTGTATTGTTAGCGGGATCTTTGGAACCGTTCCAGATTTTGTTAGCATGTGTCAGAAGGATGATGGCTTCAGGTTGTTGTGGTTTATTTGAAAGTTTTTCTACATCATATTGTTAGCGTATGTATGTTATGTATGATGTTGAAAGCTTTTCTACATCTTGTTAGGGTATGGAAAGTAAGGGAAGCGTCTTTTACCATGAAGTAGCATCTTGGACTATCACTAGAACCCTTTAGTTCTATGCATAATACAAATAGAAAATAATATGCAGTGTATAAAGGCATGGTTTTTTTGAGTCATCGCCATTGATTTCACTTTCAACACTTTCTTTGCACTGTAATCTTGTTCCTAGACAGGTATTGCCAACAGAGATTTGCTGTGCTGTTTGTCAGCTCTTAATGATTGGGCAATGGATGATCTTGAAGAATCGGATAAAAAGATCTTATTGATACTGAAAGCCATGGAGTTTTGAAACGGAATTGAAGTTTTTGAAATTGAAACAGAAATTGACTTTTGTCAACACTTTTAGGTTGCTCAGAGACTGATTTTGTTGCCTGTGACATTTTTTTAAAATAACTTGCTCTGGAGTGGTTGGCAAAAGACTTAAGACTCCCTTTCTAAAGCTGTCTAGGGCTTTGTTATGATTCTTTGCTACAGTGATGAAGGTGTACGGTGGTGTGTTGAGTTTGGGTGTTGCAGGATTAGCTTTTTAGCCTCATATACAAGAAAAACACATAGGCCTTATGGTTACTTACAACTTGAACGCCTGTGTTTTACTTGTAACTAAGTAAACTTACAACATCCAAACCCAGAACACGGCAGTACACGACAGGATTGAATGCTTTAGATGTGTTCTTTCAGGGTCATGCATACGGTCGTCAACAACAAAACCAGGGTAGGCCAGATACCTCATTGTTATCCTGGTTAACCCTTCTTTAATCCTTCCTAACGAGATCGGAACTTCATCCTGCCCTTGTTTAGTTTGTTCTGGAAGAGTGGAAATCATACAGTTTGGTAAAAATGATACTTGTAGGGCTTTTTTTCCCCACCAGAACAAGCTGTGATAACTGAATGCATTTCAGGGAGAAAATAAGTTCAATAAGAAAGTGGGAATTTGAGTCGTTCTTCTCTAGATACCATGCCTGAGGGATAGGGCAGTTTGGGGGAATGGGAAGACAAAAGAGTCAATGTACAAACTTGAATCTTACGCAGAAAATACAGTCTCTGAATTCTAGATTGGTGTAATTTAATATGCAGATTTGCTCTTTAATTATCTTTATTTCTTTGTGTGAATTGGCTGCATTGTGTGAGATATAAGAAAGATTTCCTTGTCATAATTGCCACTGAGGGTGGTTCTTGCTTGGTAGCTAGAGGTGGTGACTTAATGGCGGCGGAGAGATTGCTGCCACCTCGCCTTCAGAGTGTGTTCCCTTCAAGTCAAGGTGAAGGAGAATAGATACGCTAAAGCTCCTGGTCTGTGCTGAACCTGCCTAGCAAAACTGGCTCAGGCCTTGGGTAATCAATCCTTCTTGGTGATGTGGCACTTCTTGTGAGCACTACATTATGTAGTGTTTGAGGAAGGCCAGGTGGCTGATTCCGCGCGATGAAATGTGTTCTCATCATCTGTAGCGTTCGCCTTAAAATCTGATTCAATGAAAAACACTTTTACTGAGTCTTTGCAACAGAAAAAGGGAGAACATACGTAAGGATGGCTAAATTACTGTACTACAACAATGTATTACACTTCCCTCTCATTTATGTTCTTCCACTGTGGAAAACAGTACTGATGTAGGGAAATGGTCATTTCTTGGGATATTTGTCAATTTATATTCATAACAAAAGTTCTTAAAAACAAGTAACATTCAGTTTCAAGGGTGGCTGACTAAAAGTGGTGGAGCCCAGGTGAAAAGCTGGGTTAGTGTAGCTTGACCTCCCTACAATGCAGTCTGTAAGACTTGTTTAAAATAGTTAGTTTAAGATCAGTGTAAGTTTTTCTTCAGGAAAAACGTCAGCTCTCTTTGTTACATTCCTTCAGTGATTTATTACCCTTATTGTTAACTGGTGCTTTGTTTCTTGTCTAAATGGTTTCAATTTTGACTTCCAACCTTTACAGTTTACCAGTTTTCATCCTCTAAATTTCAAGAGGCAGAGGTTTCATCTCAGAAATGGCAGCTGTTTATTGACAGTTTTGTTTCTGCATCCTTTCTTCTTTCTCAGTACTTGAAAGTTGACAGGTCAGTGTGAATTCAAGCTGTGACATTTTCTGTTGCTTTTAGAGAGCAACGTTAACCACAGTTTTAGTGCATAAAAATATAGTTTATACTGAAATGGCATTGAGTTATTATTTTGGAGGGGGCACTAAATCATTCACTTCAGCATTTCAGGAGGAAAGCAATTGCTAAAATTGCATTCCTTACAACCCCCGTGCCAGTACTAAAAGTATGCTAGAATTTAATTAATGT
Source organism: Falco punctatus (assembly GCF_963210335.1). Lineage (NCBI taxonomy): Eukaryota > Metazoa > Chordata > Aves > Falconiformes > Falconidae > Falco > Falco punctatus. Next base: position 20,826,832 of record NC_137592.1, on the reverse strand, counting down.
GTATAGTCACTTCTTGCTGACACTGCCATCAGGGCTTAATACAACTTCCTACAAATGCCTCTACATTTCGACAGTGCTTCAAGGCTACTTTCCTAATTTTTTTCCCCTTTGTTGAGATTTTCTCCTGCTCCGATGATCTTGCTAGGTGTGCAGTGAGATTTGTTCATACTTCTTGTGGAATGGGACTGGCTTGTTATGAACCTCTGTGGAACACGTTACCTGCTGACCTGCAGTCTCACATGCATTTTCAGTTTGAAAACAAATTCTGTGTTGTTGGGTATAGTATGAAAAGGAAAATGACACAGTTGTGGAAAGCCTGTGGCCTGAGGCTGTTACGCAGAAAGAGCTCACTGTAATGATCTCAGATTAAACCCCCTATCTGTTTATGAGACTTGGAGCACGTTGCTGTTCTTTCCTCTCGCTCTTGTGAAAACCGACTTAAGCAGCTTAAGCAGGCAGAGCATACCATGTTTGCATTATTGCTGTGGGCCCGTTGAAGGTAGTGCAGTGATGCCAAGCCTGGTGCGGGGGAAAGATTGCAGCTGCGCCAGATGTATCAATAGAAGTCACTTCTGTAACTCTGAACACAACTAGGAATCTGTGTACAGCAAAAACCTGTTTAAATAATAATAATAAAAAAAAACTGTCTTGGAAATAAATTGAAAAGGGCTCTTATATTGCATGGGAATTAATTTTTGGTGGCGTGGAGTGCTTAGGAGTCTTACTTGTCATAGATTGCTCCTCAAAGGTGCAGTTTTTATAAATGAGTTATGGTGATGGATGGCGCAGAGGCAACTTTCTGAAGTGGAAAGGAGCAGCGGTTTACATGAGGAGGCTTACTCAAGCTACTCGACCAGTAAAGCTGATGAACCCTGTCACTTGCCTCACGGCTCAGACAAGAGACTCTCAGAGCAGGGTCTTTTGATGGCACTTTTCCCAAGGTGGGAAATGTCTTCCTGGATTGTGAGCCTTGCAAAGATTGGGTATCAGAAAATAGGTGTATAGCAGAGAAGAGAACTGGCTGTGGTAGGAGAAACGGAGGACTGAATTTTGAACACCTGATGAAGAAAGGGGGGGATCTTGAGAAGTAGGCAGGTAGTGTGGATTTATTATTGCTGGATATCAATGCCCTGCCCCTTTTTTTTTTTCCTCTCTGTAATAATTATTGATCTTGTTTCAACTCCCTTTTCTCCCAACTCTTCCCCACCCTCCCCAGGTGAACAGAAGTGGTCTTGAGTGGAGGAAGAGTGGGGAAATAATCTGTTTGCCTTATCTTTTCTGTATAGGCAAAACATTTCAGATAACCAGGAGATATTTTAATTCTGTATTTCTTGTGCTGTTGCTGAAAAAATGCCGTCTTAGTTACTTGTATAATATATGGCAATAACTAAAGCAACTTGGCATTTTGCAAGTTAGTAATACTACCTTGAGTGCAACATGTTTTGAGTTTGTTGCAAGTGTGAAGAAAGTAATCATTTAGTAAGTTTATAATCATCGTAGTAGTGTAGCTGTCCTGCTACTGCTGTGTTCCTGGGCTGCGGTTTAGTGGCACTTAATGGAAGTAAATGTTCAGTTATTACTAACAGTCAGTTAGAAAGTCAGTAAAATCAGTGGACTTTACTGTTCCACTTCCTGATACTGCTAATAAAATACTAGCCTCAGGCTTGACAGAGCACACAAGAAGTATTGAGTTACATGCCTGATGAGGAACTCACTGTGTGCAATTTCATTCATTATTTTCTAGTTATTTCGCAATGAGGGTTAGCCACAATGCTGACATATTTATGTAGATGTAATTTATGTAAATTGTAATTGTCATTTTTAGTTTTGTTGTTAGTTGCGAGGCCTGTGAGTTTTACTGGGAAGGACAATATACTATAACTTGAAATTAATGATAAAAATAGAGAACTCGTTTTTCATGGTTTTCATCTTGTAGATTTCGGCATTTGTTTTGCAGACTCTGGTGGAATCACAAAATAGAAATAGAGATGGATTGTGTGCAGTTTTATGAAATCTTGTACTTTAATAAAATATTTTAATGTGTTGGTTTTTCATCTAGAAACGTCTGAAAGCGGCTGAAGCAGAAAGTAAATTGAAACAAGTATACATCCCCACCTAGTGAGTATAACAGTAAAGTCTTTTTCTTTAAATAATGTAAAGGTGAACGTGAAACCGTAACGTGCAGTTACATGCACAATGCACACTGGATTTTCTTTTTAATAGTTACTTTCTGAGTATTTGTTTTATAGAAACAGAATATACAGAGATAGAACCAGAAAATGCCACAAACTCATGCTGTAAGCAAAACCTTTGTACTTAACACAGCCCTTTGACCTCCGAAGTGCCTGTTCTGGAGTGGTGAGAAGTTTTACAGAAGGTGGTCAAGTGCTACATGGGCTGCTCACAGACAAGAAGGGCCTTCTCATTTAAAAAGCAAATTTTCCAGAGTAATTGCTTCTGAATCCCTGTAGCACAACACTTCATATTTGTGTAAATGCAAATTGTCTATTTCAAAATAGAAGCAGTTGTTAATGTAGTTACATAAAATAAAAACAGATACTTTCCCATTAGTTTTATCTTGCTGATAGTCTGCTCTTCATCTAGAGATGAGAGATTCTGGCTGTAAATGAAAGATAGCACACAGCCCAAAATATTTTATCCTTCAGCAAGCTTTATTAATGAAATCTGCTTTCTTCTGAGAGGTTTTTAATCTGGGTTTGGTTGGGGTTTTTTACATTTAAACTCAATGCTGTATCTGCTTTTGTTAACACGTAGTTTACAGGAACAAGATATAATCTGTCTCATTGATAATTTCCTCAAGATTGAGAAGAGAAAGGGTTACAGATGACTTTCTCCTAAGCTTTCTGTGGGCATACTCAGTTCACATGTATGTGAATTTCCCATTGTTATGAGTGTTTGTATAACAGAAGACTAGAATAGCAAATGAAATACTTTGAAAATCCATTGTTGTCTTTCTGATGACTTGTATAAATTGCATACAATAGAGCTTCATTTCCATATTTCATACAGACTTTCCTCTCTTAAAACAGATTTAGTAATACAAATAGCAGACTATTAAATTCATTCTGTTAATCTCATCTGAAGAAATGTGAGTTTTGAAGCTCAACTCTTAATAAATGGCACCTTTTTAAAAAAGCTGAAAACTCTATTATGAGTGTTCCCTCTCTGGGAAGTGGATGCTTTAGGAAAACCGTAAGATACTTGGTTTTTACTTAATGTTTTTTCAATTTAATCTCCTTGGTCCATAGTGACAACTGGGGAATTTGTCAGTATGTTCACAGTAGGGACTAGTTGTATTGGATGACAAAGCCTGTTTTGAAATGTAGGATTCGTGCAATTTTACATTTCTTACGGTCTGTGTTTTGCTTCAGTGTCAAGATAAAATCCATAGTCAATGGTAAGAGGGTGGTAGGGCTTCTCAGGTATTTGACAACTGCAATTTGGGGCACTTGTGGGCAAATGGATTGCTAACGCTCTGTTTCAAGACAGATTTCTTGTATTGGAAATCTGTTTAGAATTGATTCTTAGAGCCGAATACCTTGTTGAACTTGATCATAAGGTATTTCCTGTAAAGGCGAGGTTCTGTCCTCAGTACCATAGAGTCCCTTCCAATTTGTGGCTTCTCTGGAAGGTAACTAAGCAACAGATCATAATGTGGGATTGTCTCTCAATCCCTTCTCTTGCACCTTGAGCCAAGATACTTTCAAGAGTTACCTGGAAATTGTGAAAGTGTCTCTCACTGGATATAGTGAAAAAGGAGAAGGCAGGAGACAGACTTGCTGGCATTTGGAGCAGAGACTTGATACAGCAAAGGTTTCTTTAATTAGTCATTTTAACTAATCTTGAGCATTTTTTGCGCTACCTAAAATAACAAATAATCAATGTGTCCAGTTTTACATTGTATTGAGAGTATAGCTTGTCAAAGGGATAATTAACATGCGCAAAGTTGGGAGCTTTGGCATTATTGTACTTTACCCAGTGAAGAATAATTCTCTCTGAATTAACTGACCTCCATAAAGTCCTAATTCACTGAAATATTAGTAGGGAAAATATTCACAATAATAATAATGTTGATGATGTAATAATATAACAAAAAAAAAATTATCCAAAACCAGTTCTTCAGCCTTCTCGGAGAGAAAAAGTAGTTTAGGACAGTACCCAGACAGAACAGCCTGATACACGGACAAGCTTTGCCAGGCTTGTAGGACATTCATGTTTACTGCATTTGGTGAGAAGGTGTGTACTGCTTGAGACAGGAGTCAGCAGACCCTCTTCTTGGGTGGACAGCCCTGTAGTATTATAGGCAGTGTTGCTATTCTTAGTTGCTACACTTTACCCAAAGTCTAGCCTCACCTTATCTGGCACTGGAACCCCCTTAAATTCTGTGCTGTGTCAAGCTTTTGTTAATGCTTGACCCTGAGACTTGGGCTTTTACTGGCTTGTCAAGTATTGTAGACCATAGGAGAGCATTTTACAAAGATCTGTAAATTTGAGTATCAAAGCAACTGTTTACACAACAAGTCTCCTAGATGCTGAAAATACTAGGAGTATAAAAATTCGTCTGGTAGTTTAGAGCAGATTTTATGGATGTTGTCAGCACACATTGGAATTCCAGAAATAGATTGTTTGTTTCCATATTGACTAACCAGTTAGTAAAGTCACTTTATTTTATTTTATTTTATTTTATTCAAAGCAATAAACCAAATCCCAATCAAATATCCAGCAACAATGGGAAACCTGCTGCAGTCAATGGAGCAATGGGAGCCTCTTACCAGGCACAGGCCTCACTAATAGGGCGGGCTTGTGAAAGCTGCTATAGTAAGTAAATGTATTATTATTAATAATGCAGAAGTTATGGCTAATCTTAACCTGCACTGCTTTTTTAAAAAATATGTATGTACTTTTGTTTGCATGCTGTAGAGGATAGTTTTCAACCACTTGTGTGGCAGAAACAACTTCTAAGTTAGAGGCTGCCTTCAATATATTGATTAAACATCAATATTCAAATCCACTTTATGATTTTTATTTTCAACAATTGAGAAAGTACAGCAAGATAAAATAGTATAATGTGATGACACTGATACCTTTACCGTCAGAGTACTAATTAAAATTTATTTTTGGTTCTTCTGTAGGGCTGCAGTGTTTTAGAAGTGGTTTGGTTGGGTTGTTTTTGGTTTTTTCCACGTACCTCTGTTGTTGTAGTAGGGTGGCAGGGGGAGAGTGTGTTATTTTTTTTTCTAGTATTTTTTGTTTCTTGTGGTCCTTGTCGGACCTGAGGTAGCAGCCTTCAACATAGGTGCTATGAGAGTAGATATAATAAAATTCAGAAATGGAAGTAATAGAAAAGACCTACCATATGAGAGTTCTTTACTTATTATTGCTATAGCTGCCTGTCTCTTAAACACTGATTAAAATAAAACCATATTTTCTATGTAGAATGTTCCAGTTATATACTTTGTTGTTTTTCAAATCACATTTTTTAAAGAATAGTTTTCTTGTGAAAGACTACAAAAAGAAAAGAAAAAGTTTAGTATTTTGTCTGAGTCTCCACACGCACAAGATAAAGGTACATACACATTGTCAAGGTCAATAGGAGATGTGCTTGTCCTTTTTTTAATATGAATCTTGATTTATAAGTACTGGCTTTGCATGACTTGAGCAAAAAAACCCAGATCTTAAATAGTTCTGATAGGTAACAGGCAACTTAATAAGCCTGTCTTCCAGGGTAAGATTAGAAATATTGGAGGATTTATAGGTGTTTCCTTTTATTTTTGGTACTCCCCTGGAAGAAAATATTTTCTAGGAAATACAAAATCTCTTGTTTGAAATTTAAATTGGGAAGCATTTTGGAAATTTCTATTTGGGATTGACATCTGGGGTGCTTTTGTAAAAAATAAATCAACTGAAAATTCAAAATTTTTTTCTCCATCCATATAATGCTTTTACTTGTGCTGTTTTTTCCTCCTTAGCTTCACAGTCACACCAGTGGTATTCTTGGGGTCCTCCCAATATGCAATGTAGATTGTGTGCATCTTGCTGGATTTATTGGAAGAAATACGGTGGCCTGAAAATGCCCACACAGACAGATGAAGATAAACTGTCTTCCAGCCAACCTACAGAGGTAGGGTTGCGTAGATAAACTTCCCTAAAAGCAAAAGTGGTGCTTTCACAAGACTGCTGTGATTAGAACATGTAATAGAATGATCTTTTATTTATGTGTTCAGCTTTGGCATTACAAAACTCGATTTATTAATCCTTTTCCTGTCATAAGTAGAACTGAACAGTGGCAGGTGCTGCCGTGTCTTTACTGGACTAATAAATAAACAAACATCCACTTCATGCATTGTTGGTGGACAAATGTCATGTCAGTCAAATGGTGTGTTATCAGCAAAATGTTAATATGACTGTATGATACCTCATCTTGAATGGCATTATACATCCACTCTCAATAGATTTCTCTGCTCTGTTTTACAGCTTCATACACAAGCCTCAGTTTTTTGTATAGTGCTTATACATATTATTTGATTAGCCTTGTGAATTTATCCAAACTGTGGACTTTTTTTAATGCTGTAATTCAGATGTATGTGTTATGATTTTTTGTTTGTTTTTGTAGGAATCTCATGTTAGAACTCACATGTCCCGGCAGGCCACACAGGGAACTCCAGTTCGTAACACTGGAAGTCCAAAGTCAGCAGTGAAAACACGTCAAGCTTTCTTTCTTCACACAACGTGTTGGACAAAACTGGCCCGCCAGGTCTGCAAAAATACTCTCCGGCTGCGGCAGGCAGCAAGACGTCCCTTTGTCCCTATTAACTGTGCTGCCATTAAGGCAGAATGTAAGATGTTTTTTTAATTCTTAGTTCTGTGTGCTGTGCTTCCACCCATTTTTGTCTTTTAATTTTATTTTCTTTTTCAATAAACATTTCTTGTCTATACACTTTTGATTTTCATTTTTTTCATTTGTCCAGCGTATCACCAACATATTGGATGAAGTCTGGCTGTCTTGAACAGATTTCAGGCTGGGGAAACATGTCAAATGATTTAAAAAGGGTATAACAATTATCTCGTTCACCTACAGGAAAAAAAATGTCATAAAAAACCCCATGGGGAGCAGGGAGGGGAAATCAATGCTCTGACAAAAAACTTGCTTCTTACTAGGCAGCGTGAAAGAAATTAATTTTTATATTATTTGTTTATTCTTTTGCTGAGCAGAAGGTATAGATCTGTACATGTGTTACTTTTTCTCAGTGGGGTTTGGTCAAGGAATAAGGAGCTGGGGATGCATAAGAATTTAAATCCGGCCTAATAGCCATGTTTATTATTACATGATAGTTACCTCTTTTTTTGTTTGTTCCAGCTCTGAGTAAAAGTCTATATTATGCTTGGTGTTTTTATAGCCAAAATATAAAGGACTGATAAATTCACTAGTAGTATGACAGAAGGTTACGAGCTGTTGTAGATAGCGACAGTGTGCGTATGTGTGCAAGTTCTGGTGCAGAGTCACTGAATCTGTCAGCAGGTTTTGTATCTGTACTGAGGGCCTTGGTTTACTGCTCACGCTGTTTGGTTATGTTTCCCAGTCTTCCACAGATTCAATTTTTGAAGCAGACACTTGGCATTCCAAGATGAGCCGTGCTGTCTCATCGTACTGTCAATTGTATTAGAAACGAAGAGACTTTTGTAGAATGTTAGATGTTGGTTTCATAACCGTGTTTACTAGATTAATGCTAAATGTTTTCCCAGCATATTTAGCTGGGGTGCCAATGATGTCAGTGTTGGTTATGAGAAATCCACTCCGTGGAGGCTTAAAATCTGGTTTTGAGCAATTGTTTTCCCCTTAGGTACTTTAACACCAGCCATTTTTCACATGAAAACTCTGCATCTGCTTCTGCAGTCATCCAGAACGTGGTCCATATTTCTGTTCGTTGTCCTTGTCTTACTGTCTTGTTCGCCTTTTTTTTATCTTCTTTCAAAGCTATGCAAGTTAGGAGCAGCTTTCAGATTTAGGGAAAACCGTATGTCAGCTGTGTGAATAAAATGGGTTATGCTTTATGGAAGAAGCGTATCTAAGGCTGGACTAGGATTATATTTTTACTCCTTAATACAAAATAAGAATTATTTTCTGAGAGGAAAGCATTGTACCTTTTAATTTATGTAATTGGCACTGATTTCTGCTGAATCATGGAGGAAAATGAATTTTAGAAGTGCACTCGAACCTTGAATCTTTTTATCCATATCCCTGTTTCTTCTTAGTCGCCGCAGTAACTCAATCTGAAAGAAGATGAAGCTTTTGTTTAAGAAAGAGAAAAAACAGAAGGGAAAAAAAAGCTTAATCCAAGTGTTAATCATCATACTAGAACAAGTGTTATATACACAGTTCAACTTTAAAACAAAGGAGTGACAAACAGTTTTTCAGCAGGAAACAGTCATTCTTGCATCAGACTGGCAGTGCTATGAGTGCTTCCTCATTGTTCCTTTGAATGAAAAAGTGACACATCAGATTAAGGTCAAGAGCAGAAAGGTATTTTCTTTCTGTAGTCTCTGTCTTCCATTATTATTTTTGCTTAAAGCAAAATTTGGACCTTGTATTTTGTCTTTTTGAATACTGATGCTTCCTGATTAGACCATAGATTGAAAAACAGTCACAGTTCTCAGTGCTTTTTGAACACAACATTCAAATAATTTTATAATAGCAGAAACCAGATTATACCTTATTTAATTAATTAAACTTGTGTTTCTCTGTACACACACAAACACATATATACAGACATATATGCACATACTCTGTTTCTGGCAATGTCTCTCTCTGTGGATTCATACAATGCTCTTAGTGCATTGTCATTGTCATACTCTTGCTCTAGTAAAGCCTAGTAAGTAAGTAAATAAAATTTGTTCCTGTACTTCCGTGGTGACCTGTGTTCAGTGCACTCTGTAGATTTTAATGTTATAACTAAATAGGCTGTCCCTGAGAATGCCTTGAATACTCTCTTAAGCATAGCTTGAAGCAAGTAATTTTAATATTTTTATTATTTTTTTTTTAGTTTTTAAATGAGATATTAATTAACAGCAGTGTTTTCATGTGTTGAATACCACTGAGTAATGACAATATTAAAAGAATGTCTGTGCTGGTTTTACAAAAGTTACAATTGTGCTTAGATAATAACCTGGCCAGAGTAGCAGGTTACCCATGATACGATATGGCATGAGATGGTTAGGACCTCCGAGAACTGCTCTGGAATATATTTTTCATATTGGTGTGCTGAAACTTGAATCTAATGATTGCTTAGATGATTTGTCACTTGACTCTGTGTGTGCCAAACCAGTGCTTGAAAACAACTGCGTTTCACAACTGTGTTGCAGTAGGCACCAACGCTGAGAAACCATGAAATCTAAGGACAGAAGCGTGGTAGGGCACTCTGCCCGAGCAGCCTATCGGGTTTTATGCCTTCTTAGTCTTACGCAATTTGTTGAAGTGCCAGGTTGTAAATGAAATTAATTCCCAGTTCTGAGAAAGTCTGAACAAGCCAGTCAGAGCTTGTCTGTAAAATAAATTGATTTTTGTATTCCACCTGAACTCATCTGCAGATACTTCTTTTGTTATGGAGGAGCATGGAAGCCTCTGAGAATGCTAACCCTCAGGCCCAACCATCTTTTAGGTGAAACTGGATTTCAGACAGCATTATCATTATTGTAATTCCACCCACATCATCTCCCTTGGCTCATTACATCCACTGGCAGAAAACAAGGTCCTATTCTATGTTCTTTATCCTTTCAGTTAGTGCAGAGAATTAGATTTTTCTCATTAGTGAACCATACAGCATGACCCCTGCTCAGCTGCCGGCAGGAGGTAGTGGAGACGATGCATTTACATCCCAGTTCAATCTAGGGATGGTCACCAGGAGGTTGAGAAGGCATGGCATCTCCTGCTAGGAGCACAGCCCATCGTGGAAATCTCAAACTTTGTTCTGCCCGAAGATAATAGACTCACTGTAGTTGCTGACAATAAACTTTTCTGATGGCTCTTCAGGAATAATTAGAATTGGTGAACTGTTTCAGTGAGAGGAATTTCCCATGCTTGAAATTAGGCAAAATACCTTCTTTTTAGTTTTAATATATTGCATGTTTTTTAGAGAGTTAAGCAAAACTATCCTGTCTGTGGAAGGCCTCTTAATTAGAGGAGACCAAAGTGGGCATGCTTCTCCAGACGCTGGCCAGGTTGGATCTGTTTCCAGCTTACAAACATGTTGGTACATGCATAGCAGCGAGCCATGCATCTGTGCACCTCATTACTTCAGCACAGGAAGATTTTAGAGGGATTTTATTTTTCCTGCTCAGATATATTTTTATCAATATAACTATATGTATTAATTACAGTAATTTAAATTTGGGTAATTACACTTGTCTATTTAGATATTATCAAAATGTTTTCTGTGGGTAGTAGTGTATTATCTGCATCATACATATATGTAGTTATCTGGAAATATACTGTTCATGATCAAACCTTAACATACCTTTAAATTTGCAGATTAAATAACAAGTTTGGTACACGGTACTTGCCTGTGACAATCTGGTTTGATAAAGAGGATTGAAAATTAAGTAGAATGTGCAAAATTTTGCTGATTTGTCTTTGTAAGCTTACAGCCTGTTTTACTGACATAAAACTACCCATTCATCTCAAGTGAGTAACATTTATTGGTTCATCAGTGTTTTACATCCTAGATTTTTGTAGCTGCAGAAGATATTTTGGTTGCTTCTAGCATGAAAATATTTTCTCTGCTGTTTCCTTTGAATACAGTTTGTGCCAGACTTTAGTAGCCAGTAAAATAATTGAAAGGCACACAATTTCTTTCTCAAAGTTTCTAAGAATTACCACAATTTAAGGAGTACATAAAGTACAGTACATTCATTAGGTGATCTGATTTTGGTAAGAGATATGACGGAATGTCAAAAGACAAATAACTCGCCAATGAGAGTCTCTCTAAGCTATGAGAGACCTACAAATTAGTTTTCAAAAAAAGGATATAATTTAAAAACTCATTCAAATCTAAAACTTTTTAAAAACTTTTTTCAGTCTTTATTTGCTTTCATATTCTCCGTAGCATTCCTGATTTTGTTGGCCCCTCATATCCAGAACAGTTGTCACTTTTCTAGGTTAAGAACTTTGTCTGTTTAAAACCTCCTGAAGAATCACTTTCACACTGTGGTTTGTAATGTTGTTCCCTGGAGTTCTTCAAATTGTACTGTATCTTCTTTAGGGTTATGGTGCCCCAAATTACATGCGCTTCAAGAAACAGGTTTCCCATTATTTTAGTCACGTTTTCTGTTTTCCTATCATAATTTCTAGTATTGTGATCTTAATTTGTTTTTAAGTGACCACTCTTTAGTATTGTCCAGCTATTTTTAGAAAATTGTTGACACTGACTCCATGAATTCTTTTTCTGTGTGATGATGTAGAAACCTATCGTTATATCTGTATGTTACAGTCCCTTACAGTTACCTCTTAAGAATTTACATTTACTGCTTGATGCTACTGCTGTCCTTTGCAAGCAGTTTTAGCTTTGATTATGATCAGTAATTTCTTACCAGGAAGCTTCAACTCTAATCACCTCTTTTGTATGTTGAATAGCACAGATCCTTTGGGAGTTACGTAGTCAGTTAATTTTAATCAGGTGCTAATCCCTGAAAATACTTCTCTTTTTACCGTGTAACAGCTGGACAGCAACAGTCTTTGGTGACACGGGTGATGCAGCTTGTTAAAAGCCAGTTGAAATGCCACGTCAGGTGCCAGGTCAGCTGCATGTGTGCACATCGTGATTCCTTGTGCTTGACACACGTGTGCACACGTGACACGTGCAGTCGCTGGTTTACAGGACACGCAGGTGAGAAGGGACCTCTGGAGGTCTGTAATTGCACCCCCTGCATAAAGTTCACGTGTGCATGGGCCTTTTGTCCAGGTGAGGTTTGTCTGTCTCCAGGGCTTCTCTGGGCACCTGTGCCAGTGTTTGGTCACCTTCACAGTAAATAACCTTTTCCTTACATCTGACAAGAATTTCCCATCCCCTAGCTCGTGTCCTTTGCCCCAGACAGCAATGGTATGTTGTCCTGTTCCTGTGTAGCCTCCAGAAGGGTCTGTCTTGGTCTCCTCTGTGCTCTGCTGCTAGGTGGTTACGGGTGGCAGTCAGGTCTTCTCATCTCAAGGCTGTCCAGACTCGGTCCCCTCAGGCTGTCTGTGTGTGGCCTGTACTCCAGCCCCCGGCCAGCCCGATGACCCTCCGGTAGCTGCCCGTGCTTCGGAACGTCCGTGCCCTTGTAGAGGGGATCCCAGCACTCGTCACGGGGTCCGGCCAGGGTGTCGCAGGGCCCAGGGGAAGGGTTGCCTCCCTCGCCCCGCTGCCTGTGCCGGTGGGGAGCAGCGTGCCGGCATGCCGCTCGTGGCAAGGACGCACCGCTGAATGATGTGAACGCGTTAAACGTGTTTTCCCTTGGCGAGGTCTTGATGTTTCTGTATTTAACTTGGATCCTCTATTAATAGTTCAACCCCTTTGCCAGTCTGCAGACCTGCTTACTGAAGAATGTTACCGTGTTTGCAGTGGGTTTGCTCTCTTGAGCCCAGACCCATTTAAGTATTAGTTAAACACCAGTAGTGTACGTGCTCGGCAGTTTGTTTGGATGAATTCCACCTGGCCCTGGCAACTTGTTTTTATTCATTAGCCAGTTTGTTCTGGATTTTCCTGTGGATGCTTTGATGTGACACAACTGTCATACTTCCCTTGTAAAAGGATTTTTGGAAGTGAGCTTCTTTAAGTTCTTCCCTAGTGAACACTGATGCAAAGAATGCATTCAGCTTTTCTGCCATGCCTTTATTTTTTTGGTTTATTTTCCTCACACCTTGATCCTGTTGCTGCAGGCACTAGCACACTTTCTGCTTTTGATACATTAAAAAAAGTTCACTACAAAACATAATAATTTTTCTTTTTTAAGATTATTTTTTTCTCATAGCTTCCACTATTTCAGTGATCTGCCTGACATTTTTGTTGTTCATGTGGAAGCCCGGATTTGATTTTAGGACTTGTTTTTAATTTTTGAGAATTTCTTTCCTAAATTCTATTCTACAGTTTTACACTGGAGAGTGATGCACAATAATTTCAGTGTTTTTCTGTATGTAGTGTGTAAAGATCATAAACTCTATTCTAAGTTTTATGGGAGTACCATATTGTGGATTAAAGTTTGCTGCTGTTAAATGTACCTAATTGTTGTAATAAATAGGTGTGCTTTGGATTACCAACCCGGTACCTTTGGTGAACATGCTTTGCCTTAAGCATGGAAATTGTGCTCTCTTTGCACTCTGTATTCTCAGTCAGCATATGAATACCTCACCATGATTCAATGTATTTTATTTTTTTTTACAGTGAAGACACGTAGATGGAAAATTTTCTTGCTAATTACTTTTTAGGCAGTGCTTTGCTGTTCCCAAAGTAACTATAAAATACTTAATGTGGTCTGTGCTTATTTTGCTGAAGGAGACAGTGGAGGCACATCATTCTACTCTGTCACTTAAAATATTTCAGGTGTTGTGGAATATTAAAAATATTCCAGTCACCAGGTTCAGTGTGTTGTTGTTGGTTTTCTTTTTTCCACTGAGAACAGTGTATTTTGTTACTAAGATAAAATAGTAAAGCACTTTGTGTACTCAGCATTAGGGCCGTAACCTTTGGGCTGCCCGGATACCAGCTAGCATTTCCAGAATCTCAAGTAGATTCCTTAATATATTGAAATAAGTTGTGCGTTGTCTGCTGTGTTGAAAACATCTGTGAACATACTGAAATACTTACGTCAGTCATTTCCGTGATTGCATGACCTATATGGGTTTTGCACAGAGGTAGACAGAATACGATAGAATGTATAAAGATACTGTAAATTATTCTTTGTAGTGTCTTACCGTCTTTGTGTGACTATGTACTCTACCTCGTGTTGGAATGAAGCAAATGGGAACATTCTGGTAAAACACAAGGTGTAGACAAAGCAGAGTTTAAGCTATTTGTAATATCTAGCTCCTGTGAAGCTTGTTAGAAAATGCAGATCTGTATGTGCATATGTGAAAACTATGTGAAGAAACGTGTACATGTAGGTATGTATACGTGGGGAGTAATTCCATTTGAGAGAATTCTAGATCTATGCAATCAACGTGTGGGTGCAGTTTTGTACAAAACAGAACACCTGTGTTCCAGGGATACTGAAAGCCCTATATGGGGATTACTGCGTGCTTTTAAAAGACAAATAACTTCATCATTCTGAGTAGTTAAAAAAAAAAAAAAAAAGGTAGTATAGTTCTAGTAGTCTTGAAATTATTTACTGAAACCTAGTGTCTTGGAAATTCCTGCCTTAGGTTGATTGACTCTATTGTCTGTGCGTGAAACTTTTCATAGTAACGCTTCTATGTTTGGGGCGTTTAGACAGATTCTCTGCTTGTGTATTTTCAGTGCCTTTGAGTTCATAGTTGTAGCATGAAATTTAAGGTAGTTACTGAATTACTTATTTTCCTTTACTCTGCAGGAAGTTATGCTCTTTGAGGCCTTTGAGCTCTGTCATACTTGGTTACAAATGACCACTTTGTTCAAAATTTTATAGTAAAAGGGTTTCTTTGGTGGATATGTTTTGTTTTGTTTTTTAAGCTTCATCTTGCCACGATAGCCCCTGTGTTCTGTTTTGCTTATTAAGAGTTGTACGAATCACTGTACTATCAGAGGAAGACATGACAGAAATCAGTAGTCCCAGCTTTAAATCCTTCTTACCTTTGTATTACCCCATTTAGAGCTAGACAAACTTGTAGAAAGTAATGAAGAATTCAGTGTAAATTATTTTTAATAGCCAGAACTGGTTTTATATCAGTATTCATATTTTCATCTGTTTTATTTCCCTAGCTGACTGTCTCCAGAAAGGATTTGTTAGCAAAACATATAATCAAATTTGTGTTAGAACTTACATGAACTTAAAAAAAAATAATCATAACATTACTTGCATGAATGAGAACATGGCCTGCCTTTAAGTATCCATTATTAGTAGTAATGATGACCAAAAGAAGAACATGTGCTAAAAAGAAAAAAGAAATTTCTGGTAAAAATGCGAGTCAGAAACTGGTTGGTGTGTCCTAATTATATTTGTAATTTTATTCTTTAAAATTCTCAGATGCAGATCGACATTGTGAACTTGCTGGAAATCCTCTGAAGATAAAAAGCACCAGAAAACCACTGTCATGTATCATTGGGTATTTAGGTGCGTATCTGCCTCCAGAGAATAACAAACCAAATCAATGAAAATTCAGTGTGTACTGATACTTTAAAAACCTGTATGCATAGAATAAGAGACTTATGCTTTTAGTAACAAGAAAACTGTAAAGTGAATAATGTAATTAGAATTCTGGTCCACTATCGGTTGCAAAACTGCATGATTGAGCTTACAGGATATAGGCAGAAAGCCTTCTGATACTGGTTTAAAATGGCAGAGTGAAACCTGATGTAATTTAGAATGTGAAAAATAGTCTGACAGCCTAAATAAAAAAATAAGCAGTCAGAGAGGAGGTACTTGGTATGCTCAGTGCTGCTCTACTGTACCCCTTGAATCCACTTGTAATGTTCCTGTGTGTTTAAAAGGAGGAGACCTCAACCATATTGAGACACTGATCTTTTAGTTTAATGCCATAATTTTAAAAGATGTGATGAAATTTGTACTGAGATCATGGCCAGGAGGACAGTGAACTCACATAAAATAATGGGGAAAGGATAAATCCTAGTAATTGTGATTCCATATTAGAAAAAACGAAAATTGTCCTCTTTGCAAGGAACCACCACTGCTGAATATTTACGCAGTCATATATGAGCTGAGATACCCCAGAGGCTTTCTATTAATCCTCAGGTGAATATAGAAATCAATTAATTGATGAGAGCATCGGTCAATAATTCTGCAGTGTATTAATCCCAGTCTACAGAAGTGAAGCTGAGGGTGAAGCCCAGTCTAGATGTTTTGCTCAGAATTTCAATCAGTAGGAGGTTTTTTTGTGCTGGAACAAAGTAAACAGTAACAGTCTGACTTAGTGAAACAGAAATCAGCTATTAATGTAGTTATAACTGTTCTTCCAGAACATCAATTTTAACAAAATCCAAACTTCAGGAAGCACGCTAATAAATAATTAATGCCCACTCTCACTGAATTTTGATTCTTCCTGCCCTGGAGTTTAAGAAAAGAGCTGGTGGTAACTTCCTACAGGCATCCCAGCTGTGTGTATGACATATGTTGTCGTTAGAGTGAATGAGGAAAGCACTGCTTTGATGAACTTGGTGGAGCTGTGCTTGTAGGAGGGCGGCAAGTTGGGCAGGAGGTGGTTTGTCTGCCTGAGCTGTCTGTGCAGTCAAAAGAAGAAATGGCAGTGTTTGTAATCGTAGAAGATACCGCACATGTTTAGTGCCATGTTAGTTAGTTAGCGAGGGGCTGTTTTGGTACCTCTGAGAGCGTTACATCTGTAGGTTTAATGGGAGTAAATGGCTGAACAGTGTCAGCATGATGTGTAGGTAGGTGAAGGCTTTGTAGAAGATTAACTGCACTAAAATACAGGTCTCTGTAGAGTCCGCTTAGCGTTTGGTTGCATGGGAAGTGAAGGTATCACAGCTGAAGGCATCTCGCTACAATTGAAAGCAAATATATGTTACAGAGATATGAAGTGTAACCGGTATAGTTAAATACATGCATCTGAATTAGCTGTATAAGGATGGATAGAAACTGGCTTTTTGCTTGCCATTTGCCTTGGTGTTTGTTTTTTGGGGTTTTTTTTGTTGTTTTTTTTTTCCATTCAGTTTGGTGGTGATTTTTTTTCTTTGTTTATTTGGGATTTTTGCATGTTCCAGTGAGTAAGTAATGCCTGCATTATTTTCCCCATAAAATTTAGTATTAAATATTTTGTGATACCTTATACAGGAGGCAGTTGTTTTCTTTTCAAAATTCCTTCCGTGCCATTCCCACAGACATTTATTGGCATGCAGTTCACTGTGTGTCTCAGGGCACTACTGTTTTCAGCCCTGCTGGTGAGGCAGAGAGGATTTCAGTGCCCTGCACGTGCTGGGTCATCGCTCCCCTTTATCCCAGCTCTGTTTCTTGGCTGCCAGTTCCACAGGTGAGGCAGGTTAAGCATTAAAGTAGGTCCTGTCCTCCAGGGAGCTGGGGCTAATCCCCTGCAATCCCTTCAGTCATCGCTGTGCTTACTAAACAAACCCCCTAAGGTGAGCCCCTGGCTAATTAAATGTCCTATATTACCTCCTAATTATGAGGAAACCAGCCTAATGTTTCCAGCTGGGATGCATGTTGAGGGGATGAGATGAGAGAGGTGCAGCTGCTTAAGCACCCCTGGAATCCAGGATGCTTACTGAAGTGACTCAGTAGGAAACTTCAACTTTTCTTTGTTTACCCTAGTGACGTTAGTGGAAACGGGAAAAGTTTTTAGAAAAGGATTCCTAAATACATCATTCAATTATTGTTTCTTACTCCTGTTTTATTTCAGAAATGATCATATAGTCTGATTCTGGCCAACTGGTTATTTGTTGTGTGGGTGAAGGGAGAATTTGGGTTGTTTGGATGTTATAATTCTCCGAGTTAGCAGAAGGTGCAGGTGATAGGAGATTTTCAGTGAAGTAGTAGGCAATAGAACAAGGATGAGAGCAGCAGGTATTAAAATACCCCTAATTACTATTATTCCAGAACACAATAATACAATGGGATAATGTAATTCAGGCAGAAACCCTGCGATGCCTCATTACCCCTCTCAGGTGTGATGAAGCAGCTAGTTAGAAAGTGCTGATCTAAATCACGCAAATATTTGAAGCAAGTCTAAACACAGAGGATGGGTGAATGTAAGGTGTTAAGACCTCACAGGAAGGACACAGTCCATTGCAAAGTGGTCCTGGCTAATAAGATTGTTTCTACAACTTAAAGGAAGAGCTTGGTCTTGCTGCCTTCCTCCCTCTACTGCAGGAAGGACAGCCTTTGTGGTAGACTAATGGAACATTAGTGACTTCCAAATGGAATAAAAGTCAAAGGAAGCAAATGCTTCCTTCTTCAGCTTGCTTACCCTGAAAATACAAAATTATATCCCCTATACACTGTAGACAGAAGGAATTTATGAGTTCTCATATGTTGAATGCAGCTGCTGGAATTATTGTGGTTGCTGCTGGAGCTCTGTGGGAAATAATCTTTTAGTGGTGTTCACCCTAAAATTTAAGCATTTCCTTCAGAGAATTGGAAAAGATTGCCAAATGAGCATTTTTAGAATCCAAATTCCAGTTGTCTTCAGCAGACAGCACAAACCTTCCTGTTTTGGTCAAAAGTTTTGCTTTAGCAGTCAGTAAAGTTCATAACATTAAGCGTGCCTCTGTTCCCATTTAAGTTAAAAAGCAAAATAGATGCTTGTTCTCTACAGCATGACAAATGGGACATGCCCTGAAATGTGCTGGATACTTGGTGTTCCTAAACTCTTTTATATGAAAAATGGGTGAGTACTGCAGTGAATGGCAGTAGAAAGCTCTTGTCTAAGTAAATGGTGCAAAGATTGGTGACATCAAACTAGCCTTTACACACACACACACACCCCCCCCCCCCAAATCTACAGGAGTGCCCTGAAGCAATTCCCTGTACCCTGGCTCTGTGCTATCCTAACACCTGCCTGTGCATTACCCTGCTTTACTCTTTCTTATCTGACCCTCTTGAAGTGTCTTGGAAGAGGGTGTTCATGCTTTAAGAGTGTGATTGGAAGCTCTGACTAAACCAGTAGTTAACAAAGTGAAGTCTTTTGAAATGTGAAGGTTGTTGGCGGTGTCTCCTCCTGGCATGCTGTTCCCGGTACAGCGTGGCCAAGTCATTGTGGCCATCGTGCTCTTTTCTACCTGGTAGGGTACTGATGAAACTGTTTGGCTGTCCCAGCTTTATGGGTCTGCCTTTGAGAGGTTATCGTGGCAAGCACACCGTGATCTTGCGGCGCAGGGCCAGCTGCCTGCAGCCGCCGCCGGTCGCTTTCCATGGGAGCCAGGGCATGGAGCTGGGCGGGTGGGCGCGTGGCATCGTGCTTCCTTGGCATTTCTGAAGGGGGAAGAATCTGCTGTTGCAGCGGGCTTTGACTTGGTGCAATGGTTTCTGTTTCTCCTGCATGATAGCTGAGAGCGGCAGAGGCTGGAGGGCCTCACCCGTGGATACCTGGCCTTACTTCAGATTCTGCGTATTCCCAGCTTCTCTGCTTTATAAACAGAAGAGCAGAAAGAAGCGCGCTTCAGGCGGTGCAAACCTGGGCTACAGATGGGGAATACTTCATTTTTGCCTTCCGATCTCGCTCCCGGGGGGCAGCTGACTCTCCTGATGCCACCTGCCAGCCCGTCCACCCCCAGGCCCCTCCGCTGGGTGGGCAGGCCAGGTGGCTGGTGGTGCCGGCAGCTGGTACTCGGTGCCGGCGTCAGCAGGACGGGGACCTGCCCCCGGGCACGCTGGTGTCCCTCGCACATCTGGGGCTGTCTGAGGATGTGCGCAGCGGTGGCATTTTGAACCCGAGTGTGTGGTGGGAATAGGTTAATTGGTTCAGCAAACTCCTGATGAAGGACAAGCGGACTCTGCTGGGGCTTCCTTCTGCCGCTGTTATCTGGCAGGTGACTTCGGAATTTCCATACGGCTGTGTCAGCTTTTGGCAAACACAGCCGCTGCCACCCTGAAGCGTGCTGGCCAGATGCATCTCCCTGCCTCTTACCCGACCTGCTTCCTCCTTATCCAAAATAATCATGCTCCGAGAACCGCATTGGGAGCTCCGGGATGGCTGAAGCTCCCCAGCGGTGTCTGTGGGGCTCTGGCGGTACCTGGGGGACCCGGTACGGTCAATAGCTTCAGAGCCCTGCTGTGGCTGGGCTGCATCTGCTGTCTCGTGTTTGGGAAGATCCTCTAAAGCTTGTTGTTGTGACAGAAAATAATGAGTAGCTTGAGGTACTGCGGTGATTTCACTGTAGTAAAATGCTTTTATTTGCTTGCAAAAAAATCTGTAGGTGTATCGCTCCAATACAGGCCTCAGAAGGGCAGGAAAATATAAATGCAGAACTGTTTCAGGTTGATTTGTATTACCCTTCAACCTCTGAAATCCTTACACACCTACACCATAGTATTGAACTTGGGCAATCTAAAGTGAAATAAATTTTTCCTGCTTGGAGGAACTGTAGGTAATAAGACTTGCGTTTGAATTGTTATTCAAGGTCCTGTAAAGACACTCATGCAGAATAAACTTTCTTTCCTTCCACTTGAAATGTAAATGTAAATTAAATATGTTGAATAGACTATTTTTTAGATCAAGTATGTATAATTTCTGTCTCTCTTTCTCTTTCTCTCGTCTCAAACAGAGATTCACCCCGCAGTGAAACCCAATGTAATCAGGTCAACACCAAGCCTTCAAAGTCCAAGTGCAAAACGACTGCTTGCACCCTCCAATCACTCTTCATTAAGTATTTTGGGGAAAAGAAACTACAGCCATCATAACGGTCTTGATGGTATGTGAAGGAATATAAAGAAATATTCTTTAAGTCTCTGAATTACAAAACTTTCTGTGGACCTGAGATGATGTTAAATAAGGGGGTGCAGACCAGCAGGTGTGTAAGGTGTGGGTAGCATGTTTATAGCATTGATTCTTAATGCGGTGAACAGTGGTGCTTATTCACTGAACTTGGATATATTAATGCCGTTTCTTACAAAACCCCTTTTACCATTTTTCTTACGAATCTTGATATAAAAGGACAAGAAGAGTATAAAACAAATTTGATGAAGGTAGAGATGCAACCTCTGGGGTTTTTTTTTGCTTATGGCATTGCATTTTTATTTGAAGAAATACTTTGCGGAGATATACAAGACCTTTTGAATTATTCTGGACGAAATTACTTGATACATACTGGACCTGTTTACAGCCAGTCTCTTTGCTAATGTGTGAATTCTAAACATGGCTTAGTCTGGATTCTGAACAGTGAGATTGATAGTAGAGGGAAAATAGCTTCTGTCATCTTGCCTTCCAAGACCAATGTCACAGAGTCAGTTAAAACAAGAGGTAGCCCTGGCAACAAGGGCTGGTGGAAGGTAGGAGCTCCTTAGAAAGCGACTATCACTTGCAGAGGAGGAGGCAGAAGGGGTGTCACAGAGGTGCAGGAGAGGCTTTTTGTGTACACTGAGCAGCACCACAGGTGATGTCCACTTCATTTCAGTATGGTGCAAATGGAGAGCAGGTATGAAGCTGTGCAAAAAAAAAAAGATAGAAATCTGGGGGTAAGACTAACTTTTCTCAAATATTCTTTATTTTTTATTCGGGAAAGTGACTGTTACTGATTTCATTTTTTTTTAATCACCTGGAACTGTGAACAGTTTAATCTCTTGTCCAAATAAGAGAAGAATCCAGCAGGATAGAATTTGTTTGCACTGAAAACAAATGTATCCATTCCTGAGCTCTCTTTCTGTGAGATGTAACTTCTGTAAGCCATTGGCTTATTTGTTCTGTAATTGAATAAGGTTGTTGAGATTAGAAAGCTGAAAGAAGTTAGGCTCCGAAACAAGACTGTTCAGAACATGATCTGCACAAGAGGTGACTCTTCATGCTTCACAGAATAGGTCAAGGTAGAAATGAGAGGGACTTTCCTTTTAGTTGAGCTACTAGAAATAGTATTCCAAATACAGAAAGAAAAACTTGATCCGTTTTCCATCATCTTCCCATAATGATCGTGTTTTTCTGTCATCGCCAATGCTATTTGTATCTTCCAGTGAAAATGCCTACAGTACTTTTTATAATACCTAGATAGAAATCACTACATATTTCAACAAAAGTGGTTATTTAGTATACACAGAAGAGGCTTGCTTGGGCCTCTGCTCAGTGTGCAGCCCGCCATTACACAATAGGCAAGTAACATGCGTGGCGACACAAGCTATCGGTGGACCAAGGTGACAACTGCGTGACTTGGACTTGGAAGAAAAGACGATGACATTAGTAGGTGTAGCTTTAAATGCTGAATTTCCACTGTGATCCTTGAGTGTGGAATTCTGCAGGGATGGTCTGGTAGTTGCTGCATGGGAATGTGAACGAAGGCTGCTTCCCCCTGCCGCCAGTGCTGGCCATTAGACTGGACTGTCCATATGAGCTTTGAGTGATGAATGACTCTCATCTGGAAATAAAGATGATGTTACGTTTCTGCTGTAGAGAAGGCTGTAGCAATAAGTTCAAGATAAACTTTGTCCCTCGTTATGTCCCTATAAGGAGGCATGCTTGGAAGTCTTTAAAATTTTTCTTCTACTTAGTACAGATGTTCTCTTCGAAGTAAAACTTGTGTAAAACCAGTCATTGGCCACAGAGATTTGTTCTTACCAGTCAGTCCGTTGTGTTGAGCCAGTTTGCACAGAATAACATCTAACTGGAAAAATTAGTATTGAGAACTGTAAGTCATTGCTTTAGGTTACTACTTCTGCTTACTTGTTTTCTGTGAAAAAGTAACTTACTGGAAGGCTATATCCTAAATAACTGAAATCTGTATTTTGTTTGCGTAAAAGTGGCTATTTTGGTCTTTAAAAATGGCTATTTCAGTTCTTATCCTAGCCACTCTTTTTAATTAAAAGCCTGCAAAGTGTAAATAAAATGCAAAGAAAGAGCAACAAACCAGTCTAATAATACTCAACAGGACAGGTCCTCGGTTGCTTTCAACTTAAAAATGATTAACATTTGCCATTTAACTCCTCTCTGCTTATTGGTAAAATACAAAATACACTTTTTTTTTTTGCCATAATTTATCCAGTTTCTCTTCAGTATACAGCAAAACCTCAGTGACCAGATAAACTAGGGAAATGGTGGTTTCTGTGTAATTGCACTGACCACGGTGCACTATTTGTGTAATGAAAGGTTTTTTCAACCTCCAGAGTTTTTGTTTCCATAAATACACTAAAAAGCTTTTTTGGTTCCAAAAACTTTATTGATTTTTGCAGGGTTTATTGCATTGTAACAATTAACAGTATCCAGAAAGCCTGCTATGGAGATGATGATATATTCTGTCTTTCGAGGCATGCTTTAATGAAATTAGCAAACAAAAAGGAGCACAGTGGGCTTATATTTAGTCTTATCTCGTGTTATTTTCATAATCTTAGTGTTATTGACATATAAATGTCTGCATGTTCAGGTTTGCTTTTTTCCAACATTGTTAGAAATTTGTTGTGAAGAAACAATATAAATATGTTTACTTGAGGTACACATAATTTACAGTATTGAAGTAAATGTCACTGAGGCTTGTGCAAATATCTATTTAGATATGCATATTTGAAGTCAGTCTTACTGGCCAGGTGAGTTGAGTGCTGTATTTTGACAGAATTGGTTATTAACAGATTAATAATTATTGGCTCAGAAATAAGGCAGCGTAATATGGAAATGGTAATTCTTTCTGCCTGTGTGGAGGAGTGGGGGAAGGTTGGGAGAAACTTCATTCATATTTGGTTTAATGCTTTTAAGAGTAATAAAGAACAACATTATTAGCATTTCTTACAGGAGTCTTATGTCAGTTTGAGTCTTGATTTTGCCCAATGTGGCACAAGTTTCCCTTTAATTTTTCCATGGATGCACCTCCAGCAAGAGTCTGGTGCAACCAGTAGAGGTGAGGGAGTCTGTCATTTCTGACTACTATTGCTCAATCTTTATCAGGAATGAGGGAGCTCATTCATCTCTTCATAAATGGTGGGTTTGTGCCCTGGGATCTTGCTATTAGCCGATCTGCGTGTCGGTCACTGGTGAGTGGGAGATGTAGTTGTATGCGTGAACCCATGTATAAGGCACAGACATAAGTAAAATTGCACTGCTTAAGCACTGTGTATTGTGACTAGATAGGCAGAAGATCTTGTAGTTGTTTGTGTCCTTTATTGTAGGAGGAAGAGTTTTTCTGGATGGTCTTAGAAAAGTGTTTTCCCTTTTATTTTCAAACAACAGCAAATCTCACGTGAAAAATGCCAGAAAGCTTTTTTCCATTCTGGAAAAAAAAAAAAAAATCACAGTACTTTGGGGAGTTTTCATGTCATACGCATGCTGGTGCTTGTAACTGCTCTGAGATGCAGTATTTCTATTGCTGCTGAGAATAAAGTCAATGCAAAATATTTAAGTGGTTCTCAGCAGTGAAGGCAGTCTCTTGCAAATGGGAAAATTCCATCTCCAGAAAATCACAGTGCTGCAGAACATTACGTGTATCCAATTTTATGACTGGAGTTGATGATGGGAAGATTCAGGTGTGACTGTAAAGTGCTTTGTGGATGTTTTGAATCTGATCTTTAAATTAGTGTCTGGAATTATTCCGAGCAATTACTTTCACCCACAAGCTGCTTAACTGTGAGCATCCAAGTAGTCAAGTTTCACATCAGGCTATTGTTTTGGCAGGGTGAGTAATGATAATTTTTCTTGTAATATTAAGAAACGTCAGGTGGAGGTATTTTACATGCATATAATCTCAGTTAGCTGGCAGGCATTTCCTTACTGTTACCAGCATCAGAATCAGAATATCCACAGGATTTCCAAGATACTAACTTTGGTAGTGAGTTATACAAGTCAGTCTGTGTCCGTTGATACCATTTTTGTGACTTGTTCATGGCTGAGGAGACTCTGATCAACAGCCCTGATCCTCCTCCTCTCTTCCCCTGCCCAGACCTTTAATGCTGTATTTCAGGCTGAGATGTCCTGATGCCTTCAAGAGGATTCTTTCAACAGTCAAATTTCTGTTCCTGAATGTACTGAAGTATGTAGCTGTATCTAAGAAAGAGACAGCAGTTTTGGGGTCTGTTTTCCTAGGAACTTGCACATTCTGGCACAGCAAGATGAGAAGGTGACATGAGCAATTGGCAAAGGGAGAATGACCTAAAAAAAAAGTCTCTTCTCTTTTAGATGCTATTTTGGTCAGTCCTTCTGTCTCTGCTTATGACTAATAGTATTGGCTATCAAGGAGGTAAGCAAGGAAGAAGGGCTTGTATTTCACTCCTCTTTTTCCATGGGGAAGGTGAGGCTCTCCTTTGACAAACACATGAAAAATATAAGCAGCCAAACTGACAAGCAGGAAGACCGGAGCCTTTCCTGCCCCAAATTTTCTTGAAACAGAAAACAATTCTAAGATGTGCTTCATCATAATTAGCTTCACGTAACCCTATATGAAAGTACATTACAGAGAAGGTGTTTTCACTGTAGGACGGAATTTCATAGCAGAGAGTTGATTTTTCTCATAGGTGTCTGATCGTTATCACAATAGTATTTTTTGGTAGAGATGGAGACGTTCTACTGTGGTGGCAGGCTAGCAGCATGAAATGCATACCAAAAAACATCTGGCCCTCCATTACTTCAAAAAATAAGATCTTAGATTTTCCTTTACATATTAATAAACTGTAAACCTACCTAAATTGATATAAACCTTACCTACCAGTGATTCTCAACTGAAGGAGAAGAAATAAGATGTGATAAACAAGCTATTCTGTAAATTCACTTCGGCCATTTCTTCTGTGCTGGAACACAAAGTGTGATTAATGCTGAATTGTGTATACCCACTCTTCCCAGTAATGAGAAACAAAAGTTATATATTGTTTCACAATCACTTTTTTTCTCTGAAATTTACTTTGGACATGTGCATTCTAGCTTTGGCCCTTGGTGTAACCAACAAATATTTAGAAATACTTGGCTACAGACCTCTTACTGAAATGTGTGTGCTCATACTGATGGAAATGTGAGCATGGAAAGCAGATCTCGCTGGAAAAACCAACGCTGTGTGAACTGTCATTTACTGGAGAAGCAAAGGACTATGAAAAGGGTGTTTATGACTCCTGGTTATTTCCCAATATATGTTATTTGGAGTGTTTATTTATGAAATGCTTTATGGTAAGAGCCTTGTCATGACTTCCTACACAAAGTCATTGAAGCCATCTTTGACCCTCAGACAACCTTTTTGCCTTTGATTTTTGCAGCTTACACAAGAGTAGCCAGTTTCTATTTTCACTGTCCAGTTGGAAGCAATCATTTTAAATAATTGGTAGAAAACTACAATGTTCTAAAGCTTGCATTTTTGTGGTTAGTATATTCACTTGGTTTTGCAGAGGTACAAATGACAATACTGGAGATGATGAACTAGTGACAACTTCCAGAGCCAAATAATGTACCTGGAAAATGACACAGGCTGTAATTACCCCAGGGTGTTACTGCTGACATTGTCAGTCATTTGTAGAACTAAGCTACTACATCTCATACATTTCATATTTGCATGTCTCAAGCCTTTTTTTTTTTTCCTATTTAGAAGTTTTTATTATAAAACAATGTTTTTCCTTCAGTTCCTTTACAATGAGTTGATGACTCCCCCGTCCCCACTATAGTCTTCATTCCTCCAGCCCCAGCAATGCAAATGACATTGTGACTTAACACGCAAAATAATCGACTAGGAAGAAAGTATTTTTGTCTGAAAAACAGAAATCTTTCCCCCCTCCCCCAGATTTCTTTAAGTTGAGAAAACAATATATTGTCTTGCAGTGATAAATGTTCAGTCATCATTTGCCTGCAATGAATTCACTTTACAATTATCTCCCAAGCATTTGAGGTTCTTTGATTACAAATAAAGGAACAGTCTTCCATTCTGTGTCTGAAAACTGCTCAAACTGCAGAGTATTTGTTCAGTCGGTAAATGTAAGCAGTGTGACTTCTTTATGTTGAATTTGGTCGCAGGAGGTCTTGGGAGGAGCAGAAGCATTCCTGCACACCAGTGTTTCCTTGAATTTCCTCTGAAGAGGAACTGTTCCTAAGCATTAACATAGCATAGCACTGTGTTGTGCGTTTTTTAAATATGGACGGCGATTGCTTTTGTTTGCCAAAGTCAAAAGACAATTTCCATTCATCTGTTGTTCTCAGGTTTACTGTATATTGTGAAATGTGAGTTATTTCCAAGGGTGTACCTACACTAGGAACTTAATAGGGGATATTTTTTTTTTTGTTTATTTCCTTTCTTTCAAAAATGTGCCTTTGGATTTGTGAAGCTTCTTTGCCTGCATTTGTTTCACAAAAAGCACAAAACTAGAATTGCATTCATGCTTTGATGCAGCACTTTGAGTGTGCCATACATCGCTCATTTTGTTGTGCTGAGGAAATGAATGCTTAGGAGAAGATAAGCATTGTATCTCTGCGTTCAGGGTGTAACACGTGCTTCTGATAACTCGGGCAACAGCAGGGGTTAGAAGGAGCAAGCTGTGTGGAATCAGAGGTGGAGGAAAAGGCACTTGATGCTGAACTACCCCATTCCTGCTGCTGAATCAGTGTTTTTTCTATATACAGGTAATGTACAGGCATGAAATTGCATTAACACTGGCTTTTCTAATTGGCAGAATAAATCAGCTCATAAACCAGCAAACAATAAGAACAACACTGTAATTAAGTTAACGTTAAAAACACAATGCAGATAACCAGAACCTAATTCCTGGAATCACTACTTTCCCCTAGTATTATTTTAAAGAATTAAAGTTGCAGAAAGAGAGTCCTGTCTGCTGGATAACAGGGTTAGCAGCGTATTACCTCATGAATTACGTGTTCTGGATTCAATATCTGCAGTTCATACTTAAAGTGCTTCTGTGTATGATTACTGTCAAGTAGGTTGATTATTTTTTGTAAGCTGTGATTGCAGAGCAATAGTTCTTAATATTTTTAGTACATAATGCAGTAGGAAAGACACATTCAGAAAATGCTTAGGCAGTTAACTGCAAAGACCCTGTGCCTGGGGATAATCCTTTGTGATAATTTTGAATGCTTTTGTGGATTTTGCTTTTCTTGTCTGTATATTGTTTCTCCAGTGTTACAAATTTCTGTCTCGGTAAACTAAAGGTCTTCCTCAAATTAAGTCGAGCTCATTTTTAGTGTGATTATAAGATTATTTTTTTTGTTGTTGTAATAATAATACTTTTGAAGTAACACTTAATGGTACTTGTTCCATTGCTGCAAACTGGTAGGAAAAAAACAGTTACATTTGGTTACTTAAAATGTTCATAACCCAAGTGGAGAAGAAATAATGAAACTGTCTCACTTTCTCAGCTTATTTCATAAGGTGGTCTAGTCTGGGTGAAAAAGTTCTTTCCTGTAGTCTTATGCACCGTAATAATCTCGGAGTGTTACTAGGATTAAACACTGCTGCTGTTGCCTGTCTGACTTTTTCATATGCTTAAATGACATTATCTTCAAGCATATTTATTCTGGGAGGTTTAGACAAAGGGCACCTTTCACCCACTGGTATTGCTGGTGACCCCATTAATATAAAAGGGAAAGATGAAGATCAGAGAACTAAGTTCCCTATCAGCAGAACTAAAGGATACCATATATAAACATAAGTGAACAGCTGGAAAAGGACCGGAGCGTTATTAAGGATGTGATTTCTATCCTGGCTTGAAGAACTGTTAAGGAAAAAAAAAATAACATGTTGCTAGGGAACAATGTGTAAACTTGTAATAATTCTGCGGCTGGCACCATCCTTTAGCAGTGGACTTGTTCTGATTTAGTCTTAAATGGTTTTACAGTGGAAACTTTTATAGTCTCCTGGTGCCTGTAAAAAGGGAGAAACACTTGATTGGTCATTAAGTTTGGTAAAGCAACTTCTGATGTGAGGGAATTTCTCTTCGCAACTTATTTCTGTTTGAGTTCAAATATGTTGTGGAAAGAGCATATGAGCATCTTAGGGAGTTTCTGCCTTTATTTCTGCCAAATTCTCCACAATAATAAGCTTCTAAACATCTTCTCGGTACTGAAGTTGCTCTGTGATTTACTTGCATCACATCACCAAAACGCCTTGCTAGTGATTTTGTCTGACATTTCTGCTTAAAGTGGAGTAATTCACTTCATCGGCCATCAGGGGAGAACCATTCTGTATCCTGGAGTTTCCTTTCTACTGAAGAAGTACAAGTGCAGATTATTGCCTTGCACAAAATCATTTGCTGTAAGAATTCATTTATAAACCGTGTCCACTGATGGCAGTTTCAGTGTTGTTTGAGCCCAATTATTTAAATTCCCTTAGGCATTCTAAAACTTGGCAGATAAAACTGAAAATCCATGCGTTGGTTTCTGTTGTGTTGAACACCAAGGCATTTGTGTTTTTTAAAGAAGCTCTGTTGTGCTCGAGCTGCACTGGAGGTTGCATTGGCGTGCAGAACTTTTGTAAAACATGCCTCTGAGTGCTGCATGAGTGCCTTTTTAATTGGAAGCAAAGGCTTTCTTCCTTAGTTGCCCTAATTGAAAGCAAAGTTTTCCACAGAATTTGCTGGTGCATGTTCATGCATAAACATTGGTCAGAGTCCTGCCAAATCAGGGTGTAATTATTTTCTGAAAGAAACCGCTGTCGTCTCAGTCCTGAAATCTGAATATTTGGGTATCAGAGTATGTAAGAGTTTAAACTATGTAGCAATGGCACCTTAATTAGTGTTGTCTGCTAGAATTTTTTTGACTGTCTACTTATTAAACAGTTCTTTTCCCAGCGCTCTATTTATGCTTGAGTCTTTCTAAAAGGTGTTTGGCAACTTTGATAATAATTCAGTGTCTACAGCAGTAAAAGCTAAGAAAATGATGTGCAAAAACCAGAATTTTTTTATTGTATGATATAGCACAGGGATATTACTCTACAAATATAACAGATCTTTCTTCACCTCTTTGCTCGGTTTTATTAATAGATTATCAATATCCTGGAGTTAACAGAGTGCATTGCATTAAGAATGTCTGTGAAGTAGTCTTCAAAAATACGCTGCTTAACAGCCTCCAGGTACATTCAGCTGTTCCTCAGTTCCCTTTAGGGAGATATTCTTTCTCTGTTGTCTGTGGAACTGAGAGGGTGACTGAGTATTTGGGGACAACTGTGGCTAAGCATAGTTTTTGTAGATTTGGCATGTAAAACTACGCCAAAAGCATAGCACCTCTGGGTAAGAGCGAAGCTTTTGTTATGGTAATGTGTGAGTAGAAAAAGTATGGATTTTTGGTTTTCACTTGGATCTTTTTGGAGGTGACTGGAAGTGCTGTGTAATGCATCTTCTCTATATTTCAAGAGAGAGGAAGCCTCATCCTTTTTGTTTAATCTGATAATTCTGCTTAAATTGAGGATTCCTCGGGATTGGGGATAGTTTGGCTTGTTTTCTTTCTGGGTAGTTGGGCTTATGAACGGTGTGAGTCCTTGTGTCAGGAGTTATTCAGGTGGTTATACCTCCGTGAATGCAGCCTCTGTGTTTTCTCAGGAACATTCAGATCCTGAAATGTTATTTCACTGGGATGTCAAAAAAATAAATACACTTGTAATAACAAAAATAGCCTTACTGTGAAGATAAGAATTGAACAGGGTTTAGAGTTCTTCACTCTACTGTTATCTTCTCTTACTTTATAACAGTGCCAAATATATTCAGTTATCAGGAAACAGTAGACTGTCACAGCATTTAATTTTTATACTACCAGTTTAAAACTTGCCTGGAGGACTGATGGCCTAAATGTATTTTTATGCATGATAATTCTTGTGCAAAAAAAAAAGAGAGGAAAAAGGGGCTGGGAGGGGAGGTCACAACTGAAATATCAGTAGCTTTAGGTGGGTTTTCACATCGCAGAACCTTTATCAATGGGAAGTTATTGACAGCTGTATTGAGAGAGATACATTATTTTTTAAATTCGAGTCGATTAAGAATGAAGACTTGTACAAATGTAAACTAGATACAGGGATTACTGCTGAATATTGGATTAAAGTTTCTAAACAGTTTAAGATGTTTAAAAAGGTTTGTGTTTGTATCAGTGACTGAACTATGCCTTCAGACTGGTGAAGGTGACTGTTCAAAGTAAAAGAGAAACACCCATTTGAGCATGTAATTATTGTTTTTTCAGAAAGAGATGTGCAGCTGTTCTTTCTCATGTCCTTTTAATCTCTTTAATACTATTTTTAACAATAACTAAACCCCTGGAGAATTCTTTGTGTAAGTGGTGCCAGTTGGGACCCCCATAAGAATTGCAGTTTGGAACCAGGGCAAGAATAATTAACCCACTGTAATTGTACGACTATCTCACTTGCAGAATTGAGACTGCTGAGTCAATTCGTGCAGAATTGCATACATTTTACCCAGAATTCCATGTAGCGTTGTTAAATGTCTCTTCCAAAAGAAATCTGTGCTCTTATCACCAATGTGATATCTTACCCAAATTTTTGAGCAAGTCTGTGAGATCGCTGGTAGCATCATCTTGCATCTTATAGATCAGCAGTGAATTTTCCTGCAGTTTTCAGGTTTTTTAAACTAATTAGGAGGATGTTTAGTTGCTGAAGTTATACTTTTTCGAAAAAAAATGTGGCTGCAATGTGACAACTGTAGCATTTTAAAGCCAAAGAGGGCGAGATCTCTTTCCTTAGGGGAAGAAAAAAACAATTTAATTTGAAGAACAAACTGAAGTCTATGTTAGCTATTGGCCTAATAGTGATTCCTCATCATTTTTATATAAATATAACTGTGAGTTCAGTTGACTGACTCCTGATTTATCATATAGGAAAGAATAATTAAAATTTCGGGATGTTACACTATGCAGTATACCTTATCAATTTCAAACTGAGAATCCATCTCAAAATTCACAGAAAAATGATTGTCTGGTTTTATAAGCTTTTTCAGATGGAATTAGTAATGGAACTATGCTGACACAGTTTGCAATTTTTTCTGCAGAGCTAATCCTCTATGTTCAACGACGTCATATGTTAAAAGCACACTGAAAAAAACCCACTTTTTGAAACATGAGTTATGAATTAGTTCCATTTTTGTAGTTGCTTGCAGAAGAGGTTAATTAGGCAAAGAGAATGAGTGCAGTTAACAGCACACTATAGTGTGCCATATATTTTCAGGACCAGTGATGATTCTCAAGCTCGTTTCATGAGAAATCTTTCCAATCTGCATTTCTGATATGTTCATTGTTGTAGCTGAACAGTAGCATCTTAGCCGTTGGGATGAGATCAGAGAACAGGGCTTTTCTGGGTTAAGACAGTACTCTAACATGCTGTATTACTTTTGTTTTCCAGAATCGTCCAGCCATACAACAAGAACAATAATGGTAAGTATGGAGAAGATTACAGGTATCAATCTATCTATAGATATGACTTTTCCTTTTGAAAACAAAGTGGATATGGTAGTATCCTAAGCCACTGGCATGTTGTTTTATAAAGTCCAATAACACTGTACAGATAAAACGAGTTAGCCTGCTACAGCATTTCATGGGAAATCTTGGCAAAAAATGGGAGGTACCAGTGCTGTCAGTTTGAATAGGTGAAAAATCCAGTTACGATTCTTAGTGTTACATGTTTAAGTGGTTTTTGATTGTCAAATTAATGATGATAAAATCTCTTGTATTCTATATATATCACATGTTAGAGCATGTTTAAAATTCAAAACAATAGCTGAGTGATTTCTTGCATCACTTCCTCTGAGTCTGCTTTCTGACTTTACCTTGAGTCTGATTTGTTTGGGTTCCAGAAATAGAGAAATATTTAAACGGGTAGATACGTCTTCAGAAGTGAGATTTAAAAGTTTTATGTATAAAAATGTTGCGGACTTCGTGTCTATCTTGGGTTTTTATAGGTGAGAAATTTTATCAGTCTCTTTCTGCTTCAAACTCCTCATAAGTCAGAGAAGGACTGAACAAAAATTCACCTAAAGAAAACTTTGACTGGGAATGTTTCATGCCTGTCCTGTAGAAATCTGGGGAGAGGGTTATCCACTTCTGGAAAAAGACCAATTTTTGAGGCAAGTTTTGAAATTTTAGAATAAAACGCAACAAAACTTGATGTGAGCTTGCCTGTTTTCATTCCTACAGTTTTCAGGATGTCACTTCAAGTTTATTACCTCTCCTGAGTGTATAGCATTTGTGGGATGTATACATTCCCACACAGATACTTGAGTCATCAGGGGACAAAGGATAAATACAGTTCGTTGCCTTTATCATAAATAGTCATTAATAATCCAGTGCAACTGGATAATAAATAGGTAAGGACTAGAGATCACAAAATTTCAAAATAGTAGAGATATGTCTGGGAAAAGTGATGTTTCTGTTTTCTACTGGATGTGATATAGTTGTTTGTTTAGATAGACCCATTTCAAAATAAGATGCTCAGTTATTCGGGTGTATTCCTCTGCTATAAAATTCTGGAAGGGTTTGAAAATTTTTTCGATATTTTTCCAATTCTGCATTGATTTCAAAAAGAGGTAGAGGTTAATGCTGAAGCTGGTAAAAAAGTCACTCTTTGTTTCCCTTTATTTTTTTCCTAACAGTTTTACTCTGAAGGTATCACATTTTGTCAGTCTCTCTTTTCCATTAATGCATCAAAACTGCTCTAAAAACTGACCCAAAGAAACGGGGATTTTGCCTATATAAATTTCTCCTTGCACCAAAACATGGCCAAACTTTAAAGAGAAAAGTTTCAAAATAACTTGAGTTTTTGAGGTTCCTGTGTTGTGAACCTCTCCCGACCTCTCTGCTGACAACACAAGCTAATGGTCTGCAGTCAGTGTGTAGTAATTGCCTATTGCACTTAATTAAATAAAAGTACAAGTAAAAATAAATATTGTTTAGTGTGAAAAGGTTATAACAATATGTCCACTCTTCTCTGCAATTAAAGCATAACTGTGTAACGGAATGAGTAATGCGTAATGGAAAATTTCTTACTCTCCAATGAGTAGGTAGAATATGTCAGTAAAGCCAGAAAATGTGCTGCTCCTTGCATTAGAAACAATATGAGATTATCTGTTCGATACAGACATAGTAAAGTAATGGTGTTAAGATCCATTTTTGAATCACTACTGCAATAAATAATTACCCTGAAATAAAGTCCCCTTTTTCTGACTGATTATGGTTAATATTGTAACAGATAAAAAGTTAAAGCATGATCTTCAGTCAATGAGATGTGAGAGGAATAACAGCAAATCTGTATACTGCCTCGGATGCTTTGATGTAAAAAGGCTTCTGTCTTACCAAGCTGAAGTATTTGAACTCCTTTTAAGTTGTATTTATAGGTGGTGAAATAACATAAGTAAGGCATTAAATCTGATCTTGTCTCTGAAGATTCAGATTTATGTTAAAATTGAAGCCAATGAGCAAGGAATAGACGTACTTTGCTAAGGAAAAAGAAATGCAGTTTCTCTAAAGAGCATTACAAGAAATCTTCTGTATTGAAATACAGTGATGCCTCCCTAGTTTTCATTTCAGATTCTTTTTGTAAAAATAAAAGGCCAGAAAAAAATTTAAGGGTCTGCATAAGGGGAGGGAGAAGGAGGGGGCCTTCTGTGTTTTAACTAGAAAATTAATTCCCTTTTATTCTGTGGATAGATGCCTAAGTTAGTGTTTCATTACTAATTTACTGATTTATATAAATAAATACATCAAAGTGCTGCTATTAGAGACATGGTTTATTCAGAAGTTACATAGCTTTTTTGTAACTTCCATGAAATACAGAGGCTACGAACACTGTAGTATTTTAGCCCAGATGCTTTGGGAAAGTATTGGGAGTGAGGAGCTGGGTGTTCTTTTGGTTTTCCCTTGCACAGAAAAATTACTGACTTGGATTTTCAGCATTACATCTATTCTAGGTGTTTTGTGAAAGGCTTGATAGCCAATCAGGAGATTCTAAAGTAATATTTGTGTTGACTATTTGGTTGATTCCTTGATTGTGATCTGTAGTTTGAAAATCTTTTTTTTAATAGCCTTCATGTTTCTTAAATTAAATTCCATACCTAAAATGAATGCATGCCTGCATGCTAGAATTAACGTTTGCGACTCCAAGCTGTGTGAAGACTGTGTTTTTTAATTTTTGCATTCATTTGAAATCTCTATGGGTAAGTAAACTAAACCAGCCCCAAACCTTGATGCATATTAGAAGTATAACGCTAATGCCTTTGCAAAGAAAACCACTTCAGGCATGGCAAAACAGGGTCGATACCCAATTTAAGCTTGACATAATTCTACACTTGTTTTACACTGTATCCTGAATGGTTAGATCAATAGAAAATATATTGAGCCAGTTAATATGGATTATTACAGTCATCTCAGCATGTCTGATTTCATCTAGTAATTTTCTTTCTCTCAGTGTAGTGAGCTTCTTTTGCTGTGCTTGATTTGACTTGATTTTTTGTTTAAAGATGTGACAAAAAAATTTAAAATGCTAATTTAAGCCAATTTTTTGTTCTTTGAAAGGATGGGGCAAAACGTTAGCAATCATAAATTCAAGTTCATTTAGAAATTTATGACAATCCAATTAAATGTTCTTTCAGCCACAGCATAAACATTCACCATTACTTTTGACATTATAGTGCCTGTTGATGTTATGTATTTATTTTAAAGCTGGATGTCTTCAGAATCTTCAGTGGCTTTTAATGAAGAAATGGTTGGCCGCTTATATGCTAGTAAATGTTGAGAAACTTATAGACAGAAACCTCGACTGTGATTTGGGATCTGAGTCTGGTTTTTGAATTGGTACAAGTTGGCTTTCTGACGTGCATCTTAATACCCTTGTGCTTGAAGTTCCTCTGGAGGTAGTGAGGATAGGAGATTTACCCTCCATAATAAAAATGCTGTATTAAGTTGCCCCTTTAATACAAGGTGTGCGTGGAGTATCTTTGTAGGTGTCTTTGAAATAGTATCCAAACTTTGCTGGGCCGGTGGCTGCCACTACAGCACCTGTCATGTGTAGAGTGATGCTACACAGGTAACTCCAGGCACAGCAAAGCCTTTTGCTAGTGCACCTTGTGTTGAGAGGCCTGGATTTACAGTTAAGCAACTCATTGCATTAGTAACTTTGTGCTGCTGCTTCCAGAAAATTTGACAGAGGGAAACACAGTTCTTATGCTGCTTCTTTCTTCGTGAAAGGGACAATTGCATTCACTGAACATCGGAGGTGTCTCCGTGGCCCACTGGGAAAGGAATGTTTGTGTATGCAGCTGGGCAATCCGTGCCCCTGCCAGGGGAGTTTGATGAGCAGCACTTGCAAGCAGCTCTCAAAAATGAAGCTGTGCACCAGTCTGTGAGAGAAGTACCCAAGAACGGTTCCCCCAGAGAAATGTTGTAGCAGGGGACAGGTGGAGCTGAGAAGACATTATAACAAATGGTTCTCGCATAAACTCCTCCTTGTTGAAGACCTTGAAAAGATTGCTTTTGGTCCCAGGGCTCGCTGAGGATGTGTCTGTCTGCAGCATGGAGACCTTCTGTTCAGCAAGTGAAACTCTTCCCAGAGATAACTCTATGCTGACTTTTTGTATTTTGTGTTCTTTATTGGATGTAACGTTGCCTGAGCCAGAGCTCCCTTAGCCTTGCGAGGTTTTTTAAGTGCATTCAAAGATAGGTTTTCTCGTTACATCTTTTGGGCATGGAAAGATCTTGTCCTGGATGTACAAGAGATCTCAGTGATCGTACCCGGACTGAGATGAGGGAAAACTTGGCGGAAAGGAGTCACTGGACACAGAGGAGGGTTTGTCCAGCATGCAGTTAGCAAACTCTGGGTAAAGTCCTGCTACTCAGGTGCTGCTCTGTGATCTGGCCCTGGTATGCGGACTCGTAATACCGGTGGTTTTGTTGCAAAATCACAACACAGCTTATTGGTGATGTACATGTCAAAATCAAAATGCCAGCTGCTAACGGCATGTGGTAATGTTAGGGTGAAATCATTGGAGCTTTCTGCATGCAGCGTTCTTGAATGAATAGAGTTTCTGTGGTAGTACAGGTGGTATTCCTGAGGCTTTCATAACCTTTCTAGTGTAAATGCTAGAGGGGGAAAAATTAAAGTAATCATAATAAAAAAAAAAAAAAAAGGCATTTCAGAAGTACCGTGTGTGAAGGCTCATTTTGCTCTTGGTGTTGATGTTAGTATGACAGTGGCACTGAATGCTCATTTTTATACACAGCAGTAAATACTTTTGTGAGAGGAGCTAATGAACTGATTTTCTACTCAAGAACTTTTTGGTTAACTAAAAATTAAAGATAGTGTGCTAGCGCAGACTGGAGAACAATGATCTTATTTTCTCTTGCCCTTAAGTGAAATGTAATTAATTTCTTGAAATATTTTGAAAGGACCAGGGGACAAGGGAAATAAAAAATTCCAGCCATGTAACAGAAAAGAGATTATATTGTAACCGTTGCACCATTTTCTCTAATATTATCTCTTGCCTGGAATAAGACTTAGGGTCTAATAAAAGTAGACAAAACAGAAGTTCAGAACTAGTAATGACATCTGTCTCTGCTGGGTGAAAGAGTATTATGAAAAAACACATACTTTTTCCATCAGGCTTAACTGTTCTTCAGAGTTTATGCCCTAGGAAATACATTTTTTTTGTACCTTGTACGTGTCCTGAACATTTTTTGCCTGTGTGTGTTGCCTTGAGTAAAGGAAATATTCAATGGTGTATTAGAAAGGAGCCTGGAAAACATATAAAAGATTATATTTGATAACTTAAACCCATTTCTGACTGGGGAAGCACAGCAAAATATTGCCATTTGGGCCCTTGAATGTTCCTTTATAATGCATGCCACTGGCAATTGCCAGATAAAAATAATTAATGTAAGATCTCAAGTATGGCAGTGTTTTCCGTGCATGAATTCTTACTCGCTTTTTGAGCACTATCCACTTAGTACACTAAGAGATCATCAGTGAAATACCTTTACGAATTTCTGATTTAATCCAAACTATGTATTTTATCCTGAATTTATTCTAAATAATGGCTGAATTACTTCTAGTAGCATGTCCTTTAGTTCTTCCTCTCCACCAAAGCCCATATAAAAAAATATGTCGAAACTAAACTGCAGTATAGAGATGGAATGAAAAAACAGAAAAAAATAGGCAAATATTTAGAGGGACTACAAAGATAGATTTACAGCCCCATGTGCAGCAACAGCTAAATTCACCATAAATCCTATTAGTCTTGAAGAAAGAGTTATATGTGACTCACTCAAAATTGATGTCTTGTTGCTTTTTGTTGTTGTTTGGGTTTGTAACATCAGATCTTGAGGAACCGTACAGGAGATTATTCAGTTATTTGCACTAAAATAATGAACACTGGAATATTTTGCCAAATGCATAAAGTTTGTGCTTCTGGAGGTAGCAAATGGTGTGGATTGGGGCATGTTGAAAGTTTTGGCATAATGTGAATATAATGAATTGAATACGAGTGTAAGAATTGTGCAGAAGAAATGACAACCTTGTTTATTATTTTTGGCTGTTATGTTTTAATGGCGTGATTTAAGAGATTAGTTTTGTATTCTGTTCTGCTAGTCTCTGTGGATGCTACCAGCCCCTTCCTTACTCAGTGACTGTGGAACTGGTCCCCTGATTAGAGGGTACTCCCACGAGTGTGCAGCTTTGTGCACGTTTTAGGAGTATTACAAAAATGCCAGCAGTAATGTGGAATACTGGTATTATTTCGCCAAGAAAACAGTAGTACTTCTTCCTAAGAAAACATGGTGTTGAATCCATGTGAGAGAAAGTAAGCAAACTTTCATCTTTGTATAATGTCTTCTATGATACCTGTTTAATCAAATAATGTTGTTTGTTAGTCCTGCTGATAATCAATTTTGTGGGAAACAAGGCTTGAATTTCAAAGACTGATATGTTTGTCATGGGATATTCTTGCAAAATGTTACCTATAGACAATACGGAAAACATTATTTTCACTCTCTCCTTTTCATGTATCAAAAGACAGCTTCTCTGGTTAGATTTGTGTACTTGCTCTTGTTGCACAAGGTTTAGTGGAAAATTATTGTATCATTTTATGTTTAATGTCATCTGTATTAAAATGAATGCAGACATATTGCAGTCAGCTCTAGTATATAATGACTGGTGAGTAAACCTAAGAACCATGACACCAGCAAGGTGATACAAACCTTTGTTATCCTGCTTCCATTTAGGTTAGCAGCAGGACCAAACCACTTGTCTTACTTGGTGGCATTTATTTTAAAAGAAAGACAGGCAGAGTAAGGGCCTATAAAGTGAGAAGTATGGATTTTTTTAAACTTAGATTAATGCCATACTTGAATGAAAAAAAGTCTTATATCGGATTGGTTGGAATGCTGGCTTTTTGCTCAGACAATGGGAATTCTCTGCTAAAATCAACTAGTTTCTGTTGTGGAACTGCTTTGTTCATGGCGTTGACTCATGCCTCAGTTTCTCTTTGTATAAAATGGCATTAGCGATAATTAATTTAGCTTCTAAAGAGCTCTAAGACCTGTGGATAAAACATGTCAGTGCACACAGGGTGTTACCTGACTGCAGGTACTGGCTGAGGAAGACTAGCTGGTTTTTGAGAAGGGTGCTGTGCGTAGGCTGCCCTTTACAGCAGAATTAGTTAACAGGATTATGATTCTTCTCAGGCAAACATCTTTCCCTTTTATTATGATTTCAGCATGCTGCTCCCCATGTTCATATGACTAATGGTAAGGCCTTGCAAGCCAGTGCAAGTGCCATTAAGACAAGCACCATTCCAGTGATCAAGAGACAGAGGCAAAATTGGCTTGATGCTTCAGATGATGGTTTCTTTATAGCTACAGAAGAGACCAGGTAAGAGAAATGAAATCTAAGCAGGGAACGAGGCTTCACTGCATACATGTTAATGATCTACTATTTGATTAACAGTCTTTGACCTTATTGCTTGAGGTTGTGTTACAGTGAAGAGCAACGTTACATGAAAACATACACCCAGCTTTGCACTCTGGCATACTGATATTATCAGTATTTCACTAGTAGAAGTTACTCAGTCAGGGCTACTTCTTTACAGAAAAGATTCGAACTTTTCGATGTTGCTAATTGTAGTTCATATACGATGAAATTTAAGGCACCTCTGATCATTCAGCAAAATGTAGATGCATCCACAATGTAGGTTATACTCTAAAATTTTCAGAACTTGAGAAATACATAGCAAAGCATAAATACATAGCAGATAGAATCTTTTCCAGGCTAGAAATTGATTTCCTTTAAAAGCAGCTGAGATTATCATCTTCTCCAGTCTTTCATTTACAGAGTAATTGATAAAATTTAACAAGCTTTTGCTTTTCCCAGTAGAGCTTGATGTCACGGAAGAGTCACTAGTTTTCTGGGGGCTTCTTTTCTTCCCCTGTTAAGGTCTGGCCATTCCCTGATTTAATTCAGGCTAAGACAAGAAATTACAGTCTAATTTTGTAAGCTGTGGTTGCTGAGCCTGTTATTTAGAAACCTTTAAAATCTTGCTTAAGCAAGGGAATTGTTACGGCAAGTAACATCAGACTGCTCCTCACTTCTGTGATTATTTCACAAGCCTAGAAAAACTGGTAGTTGAACAAAAATGTAAATAATAAAATGAAGGAAGAAAAAGAGCATATGTAAATACAGAGCTAACCAAGGAAAATGTGCATATTTAGTCCCATTTGTGGTAGATTCAGCTAGGGAAGTCAGTGACAATTCAAGATCAATTAGCTATGACACTTCAGTTTTCTTGTGTATGAGGAATGCAACAATTCCGAGAGAGTGGTAGGAGGATGATGGGCTCTTGGGCTTCTAATATCTAGCCCAAATCAATAGCATTCACTATTCTGAGAGTTGCTTGATGCAAAGAGCTTAGTACTATCAGACTAATCCCTAGTGATTATACCCTCAAAGTGAGACTGGTAACCTTTTGAATTTTCATTTTTTTTTTTCCAGTTATTATAGAGAAGTGCCGGTCAAAGGATGAGTCCTGCACTGACAGTGTTTGTCTCTCCCTGCTGATCTCAGAGGTAGCCCAGGCAACTGACCTGGACTAGATGTTTAAATTCTAGGTGATTGAAGTATGGTGAGATAAGTCCTGCCTTTGCTATCACTCATCTGTGATAGCCCAGCCTATTCCCATCCTAGGAAATCCCCCTCCCCACTCCCCTGGCTGCGGGCACCGTACCTGGGCCAGGCAGCAAAGCAGAACTTGCACCGTCTCCCCCTGGCACCCACGGTGGTGGGTAGACAAGGGGCTTCATCCTCAGGACATCTGCTGCACTATTCCAAATTGTGAAACGTGCAGAGAGTAACGTTTCAAATCTCCTGGTGTGGGGAACATAGGGCAGTTGGGCCTCATTGGTACTCCCTAAACCAGAGGTGCCTGGACATGCGGTGCTGCATCGCTGTGGCCATGCTGAAGCAGCACAGCAGGGAGTGCTCAGGGCTGGCGTGGGGTGCGTCCCCGGTGCAGCCGTGCCCTGCCTGACGAGGGCTAACCCCAAAAGTTCGATGCCAGTACTTACCGCATGCACCTTCCTTCTGTGATAGCAGCACACAAGGAGTATTAGTGCCTCACTAATGCTAATCTTCAAAAGGCTAAGTGGTGGGAGACAGCAACGTTTTATCTTTTGAAACTCTGTTTCACATGAGATCTGTTCCTTCTCTCTCACAGGGCTTTTCCTTTTTTTTTTTTTTTTTTTTTTAATTATTTTTTCCCCTGTCCCCATCCCCACTGATTCCTTCCCTACCTCAGGCGTGCTTTCTCTTTTCTTGTTCCTTTGATCCTTTGATTCCCTCCACCTGTACTCCATGGTTATTTAGAAGAGACGGTGGAGATGGTGTATCTTGTTCTCTCTGGGCTCTCACGCCTCCAGCCTTTACAGCTCGAAGTGGAAAGCACTGCCTGGTTCTGCTGCTAGGAATGCACTGATGCCCAAGATGACAATTAAAGCTCTGCTCTTTGGAGGAAGAGGGAATAGACACTAGTCCCTGACAGGCAGCCTGTCTGGTGACAGGAGTTCATGTAGCTGAGCATGGCCGTGACAGACTTGAATGCCACATAATTGCAATGGGAAGCAATATCTAGGGAGGAGATGTTTGTGAAAAAGCCAGTACTGCCATAAAATGGAAAAAAAAAATAAAAATCAGTTGCCAGTTTGCAGCCATTAGGTGTTTAAATATTTTCTGAATGCTCAGGTCAGAAATAATCTCCCCATTTGAGTCAAGGTTACAACTCATTCTTTAGGGCACTTGTTTCAAGTTGCATCAGGATCCAGTCTGCTTTATCATGTGCATTTGTTCATTAAAAATACACATTCTAATTACAGCAAAAGGAAAAACATCTTTCAGTACAATTACAGCCTGTAAAAGGGAAAATATTGGTCAGTATAATGTTTTGTTTGCAGCAGTCCATAACAATTTTTATTTTTCCATCCTAAAACATTTTTTTGTGTGTGTAGTGAATTAATGTTTAAGATACATATTTCTATAGAACATTAAGGGAGTCTAGAGGGTAAATTTTCTCAGATATTTAGCTAAAAAAATAATATCTACCAACTATTGTCATATAATCTGAGAAAAAAGTGTAACATTGCTGCTAAACAAAACGAGGTGCCAGTCTTTTTCATGCTAACCAAGTCAAAGGTGCACTTGAGCATTGCAAATTTTATTATCCATCAATAGATGAGATGAATATATGTATTTACACTTATA
Organism: Falco punctatus; assembly: GCF_963210335.1. NCBI lineage: Eukaryota > Metazoa > Chordata > Aves > Falconiformes > Falconidae > Falco > Falco punctatus. The sequence goes on along the minus strand of NC_137592.1, from coordinate 20,784,329 downwards.
GCTCCATTTAAGAAGGTAGTTTAAAAGAAGTTATCATCCTTCCGCCTCTGAATTTAAGCAGCAATCATATTTCTGAAAAGTTAACTGTTGTGTATCTCATTGCTCACAGATTTGAAATACTTGTAGCAATGGATGAGTAGGGAGCTATATATTCAGAGCAGTGAAAAGAACTGTGGGAATTATACATCATCTAAGCTTTCCAAGGGAACCCTTGGAGTTACCCTAGAATTTTAGGGCAATGCCCTTCACTCTTCATTCAGGCCACAGTTCAACAGTGCCTGCAGGTATGCTTAAAATTTAGTGTGAGCATATGTGTCATTGAAACAGAAAGACTGGTGTTTACATCTGAAGTTCAATATATTTTAGCCCTCCAGAGGAGAACAGGAATTACTGTATATCTGTTGTAATGTGCATCCTCATTTCAGCTTTTTTTTTTTTTTTTAAGTTGTAGCTTTTGGATGCAGTTTCCTCCCCTATTCCGTGTCAGTATCTATGCCGCTGGGGAAAAATGCCAGCATAATTCCCTTCGTATGCCCCTCTCTCCAAGCCCAAAGGCCTCTGCAAAGCTGGACTGCACATTAGCACTGTGCTGAGCCCCAGGTCTTACAGCCCCTGGACAGTTTGAGGAAGGGAAAGAGTGAGTTTGCGTCTGCCTTACGTATTAGTGCCATGAAAGAACTACTATATATATATTCTATTATAGGCCCCGTTAGAGGTTAATGCAGAAAATTACTATATTGTGTGAAATGAATTCTTTATACTGAATTTCCATTCTGGGAGATAAATAATAATTGAAAAAATGGGTTGATCTATATCTATACATGTAGATCCCCTTCCTGAATATATCAGCATGCTCAGTGCATTTTGCCAATACAGAGGTCCCCAGTTTTGCTATCTCATCTGTGGAGAGCTGCATTCTCTGTTCAAAAACCTTCGTGATGCCTGTGTGAGTCCAGCTCACTCGGGGTTTCCATGCCTCTGTTCAGTCACAGGCTTACAGCAGGGATAGGCAGAAAACCAGGTGACAGTTCAAGAACACTTACCTTGACATTACATCCTAGTTTTGGGTTGACCTTTGCTGGATTTAACTTGTTTGTATGTTTCTTTATTCTTACCCTTTTTGAATGAAAAAGGAATTTTCATTCCCTACTGCGAAAGAACTTGCTCAAGATACTATTCTAAAGTGCAATCTGTTTACACAATTCATTGAAAAATCACTCTTTAAAGAGACTTACATTTATCACTGCTCACCAAGGGATGCTCCTTATTTCTTTTTAATATACTTAGATATTAGCTGCTAGGATTCTCCTAGCACTAAGCGCATGCTTTCAGATCCACCAAAAGTCTCGTAACTATAAAAGAATTTTATTCAGGACAGTGTACTAAATCACCTTTGCTACAAGGAAGCCTTTTAGGTTTTATTTCCCTTCTGTTGACTAGCTGTGATGAGGATTCTATTATAGGCCCTGTTAGAGGTTAATGCAGAGAATTACTATATTGTGTGAAATGAATTCTTTATACTGAATTTCCATTCTGGGAGTTAAATAATAATTGAAAAAATGGGACAGTTCATTTTAGTAAATTTGTAATATCACCTTAATATCTGTTGAGTTATACAAGACATAATCATGATCTGTGAATGAAATTAGTAATACAGCCATTGGATGTCAAGGGAAATGAATCTGTTGATTAAAACTTTTCTTACCTGTTCTAGGTATGCAGTGTGCATACAGTTCCTATACACATGCTCTGTCGGTAACAGAACGCACGTGCATGCTAATCATCATACTTGTATAGGGACAGCTAGAACACTGTGTGGAAAATGAAAAATTTTTTTCAGCATTTGCATTATAAGAAATGTGTGGAAATGTTTGGCTGAATGGGTTATAGCAGCAGATTCCATATGCTTTCCCTTCATGGGCCAAAAAGCATATTTGCATATAGAACTGCAGTTGAATGACTCGATGCTTGTTTCCTTTCAGTGCTGAAGCAGTTAGAAACCTTCTCACGGTAAGTGCAACTCCATTGGGAATGAGTTAACTGCAACTGCTAAAATTAGAACGTAATCTGTAGCTGTTAGCAGCAGACATTGCTTCCTTTTTGCTGATAAAATGATTTGAGAGGCATCCCTGTGGCAGCATTATGTAGGCAATTTTCATATTCTTCACTTCATGTTCTGTCTCCAAAAGGAAAAGCTTCCCTTGATTTGTTGAGGTGCTATGTAAGGATATCACAGTCGCTGTGATAATTACCTGATACCACTCATTTTTGTTTATGCATGTCTCATAGCACACACACAAAGCTTTAAAAGCAAAAGTTGCATGTTGAGAAAGAAGAGAACATGAGGCTGACAACCACCTTCAGCAAAATGTTGAGTCTTGTCTTGCCACCAGTGGTCTGGTTCCCTTGCAGAGGTGGGGGAGTCACGCTAGCACTCACAGCCCTTCGTGCGCCTGCACACGCTGCCAGCACTCTGCCTTGCAGCTTTGTCACTGCAAACCCTCACCTGTACCTCTGAAAGCAAACTGAAAACCTGCGTGAACCAAATCCAGTATTAAGACTTAGGAATGACCTGCCCTTGACCCTCTCCCTCCCACGTGTGTTTTAATCAATGCTTAGACAAGGTCAGGCACCGTGTTTGAGTTACGACATGTAACATGTTGCTGGGAGAAAAGGGAAAAGCAGAGGGGTGGGTCTTCAGCACCTGGGGTCTGATACACGGTGCATAGCTGCAGGCCTACATCAAAGTTCTAGTGCTAACTGCTCCTTCGTCCTCTTCACGTGTGCAATTTGTATCACAGGATTCTTCATAGGTATGTTTATTCTTTCTTTTTTCAGTTGTCCCCAACTGTGCACCAAAAAAAAGTGGGTTTAATATACGCTCAGGGATGACCTCTGCTTTTCATGCAGATGAGGCAGTTTGATTTGAATGGGGATCCTGGTTTTGAACATCACCATGCTTGGATCCAGGGCACAGTGCACTTTCATTTCTTACCTGCATGGCACTGTGGCTGTTAGACCTCAGCCCCGTAACTGACTGCATGAAGATGTCTGGCTGCACCCTTGGAAGCATCAGCTGCAGGCTCAGAATGATGCACCAGCTACTACCCTCTAATCAAAAAATCAGCCTCTACAGATGTAATTTTCTGGTTCCTTTACTTCTGCTGTATTATATAGTTGTCATACATCTTGAAAAGCAGGAATTACAGGATATATCCCTTAGAATTATGTCTAATCCTGGCTGATAGGATTGAAAACATCTTACTGATTGGTTACAACCGAGCACAGGTGAGCTGACAACCATACCCAGTCACTGTGAAAATACCACCTATGGGGAATTTGGGGAGGAACTGTCCTTGCTACAATTTAGGAGCTGTCCTACTTGGCTAGCTACTGTTCAAAGTCATTATACACTGATGAGAGTGAATAACAGTTTCTGTGAGCTGTTATTTTGACCTTATTTAGTGTGGACTATTCATGAATGCTACACACTGTTCACACCTTATAAATCACACTTCTGTGAGCTGTAGCTGAGGTGCTGTGATACAGAATCACAGCCAGCGGTATAGAAACTAGATCATGATCTCTTGCCATTTGTTTCCCGTTGAGCAGCTTGCATGAGTCTACAGATACGTTCTTTCAGTCCACATGATTTTTTTCCTCTGGCTCCTTTTACACTACTACTAAGTCAAAGTAACACTACCGTGATAATGCAAAAGTTTGTTTTTAAAAGCAGGATCATTCCATGAAGTTAAATCAACTCCTTTGAAGAATGTGAATTATTCTATTTTTTTTTAACTTATAAAAGGAATAATAGATATATACGTGGAAAACATGTACGTAACAAAACTCAATATTCAGTGTAAGTTGTGCCATTAGTTAGAGCTGGTGGGTTTGAAGAGCATACACTATATAAAGAGTTTTGTTTTGTCAGTCTTCAGAACAAATTAAATACATTCTGGTTTGGAGCTATGTATTCATCTTCTTACAGTTTAAGATGAAGTTTTAGTGACATTGTAGAAATCTACTTGCCCTGTTTAAAGCTACATGGTAAGGGAAAGATGTTGCAGTGGTTGGAGTGCTTACAAAAATGTGATTTGGTTCCCTGCTCCCTCACTGACTTCCCGTGAGACCTCAAGCAGGTCTTTTAAGTCCCTGTCTCCAAGCATTTAGATGTCTGACTCCTCATATCAAAATTAACAAGGTGCTTAAATGCTTTGAAAGATTTGGAGGCAGTTGTCCATGTGCCCTCTGTTCTTTGCCTGGAGAAATAGATGAAGGTACTTTATTTGTTCACCGGGGTGTTGTACCCAGAGCAGGTCAGAAGCCTTACAGGGGATCTTTCAGAGAAAACTTCCCACCTTTTTTGCTAATAAAACCTCACAGAAGTGGCACCCACAGGAGTCCAGAAGCTGTTGACTGAAACCAGATGATTTGTTAGTTTCAGAGGTGTCTCCACTGATTAGCAGGTGAAAATTAATTAGCGTACAGCTTCAGTGATGACTGCAGGGAGACTGAGGCTAAGAACAGATGGCTGTAAATGACCTAGTTACTGCTGCCTGAAAAGTCACACCGTTGGATCTTGTAAAATGATCCTGTCTGATCCTACCCTGCTGTGAGCAGCAATTCAGATGTGCTGCCTCTCTATGGTGGCTTAGATACCAAAGTATGTTTTGCAATTCCATCTTGGGTAGGAGCTTGAATGGGGTTAATTGAGATGACTCAGCTAAAGAGCAGCGGCACATTTAAAAGGTGTTACTCATCCGCTTTCAGTCTTCTCCACTCCCTTTGATGGAAGTCATTTCACATTTAGACAGTAGCTGCAGAAGTAGCCAGAGCGCTGTATCTTGGGAAAGGGAAAGACAATTTCTGAAATGAGGCTTTTTGCAAAATTTTACTGTCTTGGGAAACTTGGGGGGGAACTTAAATGAAACACAGGGATGATAATAAGTGATTAAGGATTATCTTAGACACAGATGTTGGCGGAACTTTTCCAAAAACCTCATTCACTTTGTTAGACCTAGAGACAATTCAGCAAAGCCCTTAGATGCATGGCTGCCTCCCACTGAGTGCAGTCCGTCAGACAGTACCTCTTGTAGTCAGTAACTTTATGCGTCATGCAGTTCTTTTAACCTGTTTTCTTATGGTTCTTGGCAAACTTTGAATTTTTTGCAGTGTGGTTGGCCATTTCAGAAGGCTCTCCTTCAGAAGCCGTCTGTTGTGTTTGTGCAGAGGATTTGATGTAGCTGAACTCAATCCTCTTTATAGGATGTTTTAACTGAAGGTCTTAGGGCTTAGCTTTTTGTTAGCTCGCTGCTCAGCTTTTTCCTAAATCCACATCCTCAGTGGGAATGTGTCATCTTGTAATGTTTTGTTGTGTTCTATTGTGGGAGGTAAAACCAATTTGGTTTTGAACAATACCTTCTTCTATAAAGAAGCATCATTGTATGGGAAGCCAATTTCTCTTTTGAAGCCTTGGGAAACGTACAAAATAACAATAACAATGCTAACTTACCAGACCAACATAGTCTTCTGCATATTTAAGCATCAAATAAAGGATAAATATACAATTGTTACCTATAGCAAAGCTAGAGTAACACTAGTTCAGAGCTACAATTAGTTTACTCTCACCATTCCTATGCCTAAACCACAGTGTTTTATCACATTCGCTGTGGTAAACACACTGTTGCTACAGATAAATCACAAAGAAGATGATAAAACTGTACTGTGGTGAATATGTTAAAAAATATGTCAGTGATCCTCACACTCTTAAAATGTGCACAGAACTGCCCGCTAGCTTTCATTTATAAGTATTGGGTTCTTCATTTCAAATTATAGATAGAGGACTTAATACTGAGCTAGTCTGTATTACAGTTGTATGTATTTAATCATTTATTCTTACTATTTTCCTCTGATAGTTTAAGGGCTTTTAACTCATCAAGATCTTTCAAATGCATGCCCCTTTGGCATTAATGTAAGTAAGGCTGTGGAAAAACAGATGTTAATTGGTCTCTTTTTGAGGAAAAGCTTGCATAAGTAACTGCATAGGCATTTTAAATGTAAAGTACTGAAGAGAACATAATGACTGTAACTGTGAAAGCCAATCACAGAGATAACCATCAGTTCTTGTCAAACATCTAAGGAAACCTGGCTGGCTGTCTCCCTTATGTGTGCTATGGATAGAGGCTAAAACATTTACCTGACAAAATATAACAGAAGTGTTGTTCTAGTGGAAAAAGTGTGGATCTGCACTATAAATTCCTCTGTTGCTTGATGTGAGACACCAGACAAGTAAGTTAACCTCTGAGTAGCTCCACCTTGTCATCTGTAAACTTGAAAAATGTTGATGTATACCTCCTGTTACAGATGCTTTGCAGTTTTTAATTAAAGCAGTCCAGCAAGCAGTGTGAGATACTGGTGTGAAAAGTGCTCGCCATAAGACCGGAGAGCAAGTATGGGTGGCAGAAAATGAACTCAAGTAGGCCTTTGGTTACATGAATATTAAAAAGAAAGAATTAAAAATCTGGTCTTTGAAATGAAGCTGACCTGAGAGATTAGCATCAAATCATTGTGACAAAGCTTTCCTCTGGTGGTGCCACAGTACAGATTTCTAATCCGTATTCTGCATTGGAGCTGCATGTGTAGAGTCAGGGCTGGTTATGCCAGAGACTGATGGTGTGGAGCAGAACCCCAGGGGACAGTTTCGTGAGGGAACTTTTGCTCTCCAACTGTTTCTGGTAAGACCGATTAGTTTTGATTTTCAGCCCTTGCTCAATAGCAAGTCTCCAGAATGCCAAGAAGCTCCTCCAAATATACTCTGTTGATACATACATTATTCCAGGAAAAGTATATGCATAATTGATAAAGAGGAAAAATACTGTCAATTTTTTTGAGCCTCAGGTAGTATTACAAGCTCCAATCCTGTAAACACACAGTGTCTAGGTCAAAAACCTCAGATGAAACCTACCCTGAAGTGATCAAACAAGGTAGGGAAAGAAAGAAAGAAAGAAAGAAAGAAAGAAAGATACTAATAAGAACCCATACAAAGTTTTCATGTTGAAACAGTTCTCCTAATAAATAAAACACAAAGTCATTAAGATGGGGTGTTTAAAGCATGTCAGAGGTAGGAACAGCAAAAGAAGTAAACAATCTTTTTTTACCTCCTATGAAGTATGCAATAGAAAGTTTTCTGTTATCTTGGACTGAAATAAGCATATTTAATTAAGATAATATTTTTGAAAATACTCAACACAGTATTTAATGTTGCTGGGGAAATGGCACTTAATGCTTGTAGCCCAAGGCCAGAAACAGAAGTTGTGTATTCTGAAAATTTTTGTCATCTTAATGTCTGGGATAACACTGGAGTTATGAATTCATGTACCAAATGTTTGTGGAGTTGGTGAAAGCAACATTGCATTCCACTCTTAGCCAGCTCTGATGCATCTTGTCTGTGATTTCTTGCCTGTCTCAGGAACAAATATGTGCTGCCACGTGGGTAATGTTTTCATCTAATAGCGAGTGATGTTTAATCAATATACAGAGTGCCATCCTTCTGCAGAATTACTCGATGGTAATGAAAATTCCTGTTGGCAGAGTGTAAAGTTTTGTAGTGTGGGAATTCACCCACACCCTGCGGACGTAGTTAGGAAGAATAAAGGAGCTGCTTTGAGACCTTCTGGCGTGTGTGCCTGTGAGCTGTAGAAGGCTTTCTGCCTCCTTGAATTCCCAGGGTGCCTACATATTGACACATCTGCAGTGATCTTGTGTGTGGCTGCACAGGGAGGTTAAGCAACTCTTTAACAGAGCAGGCTTCGTGCCTTACAGCCTCTGAAGTGGATGGTAACTAAGGAGAGGCTAATGATTTTTCGATAAGGTGCAGAGCAGCTGTCCCATAGCTCAGGTTGCAAGTCTGTTGAAGCCTGAGCCATTGCTTTGTTTTAAGGAATATGAATAATTTACTTTTTACCCAATTCCGTGGAGCTACCTTTGCTAGGATTTACCAGTTCTAATCTGCTCTACAAAGCTGGCCACTGTGGTGAAGCACCATGGATCCAAAGACAGGCATCATCCTGTCTTCAAGGGGAAAACTGAGGACGGTGGCTCTGTGCATGCACCTGCCAGTCACTGCGGTGTGGTGTGACAGGGGAGATACTGTCCCTGCTGCCTTAACAAAGCTCCACCCAAGCCACAGGGCAGCTCCTGGGCTGCTTATTCCGTGTTGAGCTCCTCGTTGTCCTCATTCCTACCAACTAATCGGGGGTGGGGGGGTGGTTTTAAACTGTGCCTATGGCAAATCAGTCTGTCAGGGCTTCTGTGCTGCTGGCTTCTCTGAGAAGCCAGCGCTGCACCAAAACTGATGTGTAATCGTTTTTGTCCTGGCCATCTGCAGTGGGTAACTTTAGTCTCCTTTGGTGGTAAGTATCAAGCTCACAAATGAACCGGGAGGGTAATTTCACTGCTGATTGTAAAGATTTATATTTAGTCATCATGTCATGACTGCTGTATGACAGCATCTATGTATAATGTTTCTTAGGGCTTAAAAGTTTTTCTCAGTTCTAGCATTCAACTGAAAAATCAATAGCAATGCTGAGAATAAGACTTTGCACTCTAATTCTTTCTCTCCTAGCATCCTAAACCACTTTAAAATATTAATGAAATGTACCATTTTTAGGGCAAATAAAAGCATGGAAAAATCTGTCAAACAAGGTGATATTTTTCCAAAAGCCATGCCAGTCGTTTGCAGTAAAACTAGATGTAAGTCATTTCAGTAATGGGTAAGGTTCCTGTTGTTCTAGTTGTGCACTCTAAAAATGCACACAAAGAGATATTTTCTGCTCTGAGGAGGTTTTGATCCAAGTAGATTTGAAAGCAGCAGCAGGTAGAAAGAGGCAGAGTGGTGGCTTGTGCCATGCAACAGGTCAGGTATGACACAGTCATCGAAGTCTGTGCTTTAAATGCTAGATGTGGATTTTTCCTCCCAGTCAACACTCAAAAAACCATCATTTTTTGCTCTGTGTGTGTATATATATATATATACACACATAGTAGCTATAGGCTATTGCTCTGAACATCAGAGAAGCCTTCAAGGTGGTGCAATGCTTGAAAATGCTGTGTTAAGATCTTAGGAAGATCTGACACTGTAATTTGTAACTAGTGTGTCTATAAGTTATGGTTCATGGAGAACAGTTTTGCTCCATAAATATTGATACCAAATTGGAAGATAAACACCAGCAAAGGAAAACATTTCCTTGCTATGAGTAGAAAAATAAGACAAGCTCTTAAAACATTTAAATGAGGTTGGCATGCCTATAGCAGCACCTGTTTACTTTTATAAAGGTTGTACCACTCTGCCATCTGTATGAGTTTTATAATGCAACTAAGTGGCTCATGGCAACTGCTTTCCAGTAGCCTGGAAAACACTTCCAATTTGTTTTATAAACAAACATGTCACAAAGGAGCTTATTTTTAAAAGGTGTATCAGTGTCAACCTACTTCTGCCTTCCAAATTTATTTCTCTTAGTTTCTGTCATTTTGAGGTTAGGTGGCAACTTTAATACAGGTAAGCTTTACCCTTAAGATGCTGAGGGGGAATTTTTTTTTTTTAAAAAGTCTAAACCAGCAAGTCAAATAGTTAAATAAAATGCTTCTCATTTCCACATAGTTAGAAATGTAGCAAGTGCTATGAGTCATTCAGTCTCTCTGTAACCTGTCAAGTTTCTAAGAATCTGTGCTTACAGCTTCATCCCAGTTAAATTCTCTTTGAGCAGACAGCATTGCATACATTTTGGTCTTTTACTTCGTGTAAAAGTGTGCTTGCATTAATAGAAAGCCTGTTGGCCTCCTAAGATAGTGCCCCCTCTTGTAGTTTAATCCACTGAATAGTTACAGTGTAACTCTGGGTACAAGGAGCCTTCAGAGGAATGAGTGACAATTGGGTCTCATAACCCCCAAGGAATTACGGTTATTTTTAAATAGGGTTGTTGTTTTTTTTTTTGCTAACTGGCCTTGAGCTTACACTGAAAATTTACATTGCACAAAATTTACATTGCCCTGGAACAGCAGAAACTTGACAGATCTTTACCTAGAAGACTTTATTTTTTTTGTTTGTTTTTTCTCTCTGGGTGTCTCAATGGTTACACTGACTGCAAGTTTAATGTGAAACGTGCCAGAATGCCAAATCCTGCCTTGCTGTAATTAATGTCTAAAATTCCACCTCCTTCCAGGGTTGGCAGTATTTTGTGTGCCTGGCACATTTAAGTTGCTGTTTACAATTGGCAAGTCATACCAGAATACTTCACCCCGATCTAGAGATTAGGTGGAATTTCAGCTACGATTGTCCAGGGAATGGGTTCTCTTATGCCTGCTGCTGACCTGTGCATATTTCTTGCGCTACCAGCAACAGCTGGTAATAATACGATTCTGCATCACTAGGTCTTAGCATATGAGGGTGTTGCTCAAATGGCATCAGTCTAAGAAAGACTCAGGCAAAAATATAAAACTAATTTATGTAAAGCATGAAACGTAATACTATGCCCTTAATATATTTTTAGTGGAAACAGAGCATCAAAAGCACTTCTGGACCTCGGTATTGAAGAAGGGTTGTGGACCTCTCAAAAGTGTGTTTGTGTGTTGGGGGCAATCCCCCTTCATAGGAAAATGTTTGTTTCTTTCAAAACAAGGTTTGTCATCTGCTGCAATGTCAGTAGGCCTTTACATGCAATTAATTTCTCTTACAGTAAAAACTTCTGCAATAAGTTGAATTTATTTAGTGTTACTTTTTAAGTACTGTTGGTTTGAGTGAATAGACCAAAGTCACTACTGTAGTCATCACAACTCTGAGACTAATGCAGAGGAAGCAAGACTGATGCACAACAGTTTATATATAGAAGCAGAAACAGACAGATATGCCTGATATCAACAGAGCTAAAGCAAGTAATGCCTTTAACTCCTATCAGAAAAGGCTTGAAAACCAGATTCTTGACTAACATCAACTGAAGATCACCTTTATTTTATTCAAGTTTAAAAATCCCTGCAATTTTAATGTGTGGAATAATTAAAGCAGGGAACTTTGAGTCAGCTTTTAGAACTGAGGAATTTGGTTACCAGTTATCCTATTCCTGAGAAATCTGGACATAACAGATTATATAGGATTGCACTTAACTTCACCAGATGGTTAGTTACATGGAATTCGTGTAGATCCTGAGAAAGGGTAGGTTAATTGAAATGGTTTGCCTGATTAAGCATGCCATAAATACCACATACAGCCTAACTATTATTTCCACCCAGTAGGTTCCGGTATGTGTATGAAACTTGCAATAGAAGGTAGGTCTTAATAGTGTGTGGTACATGTGTACATTTCCATATTTCCCTGAATAGGTGCCAGGGGTCTTGCGTACCTTTATCTGCAGTTAATAATTGAAGTATCATGCAGATATGAAGAATTTGTCTTGTGCCTACATTAGCAGTAGTGCATCACATTTGACATAAAAATGAGCACAGTGGGCTTTACTGATCACCTATTAAAAGTCTGATTCATTCTCATGCCTTAGGTCTCAGGAGGGCTAGAAATACAGTGCGAAGGCTTTAAAATACTTTTTAATTCACATTTCTCATCAAGTCTGTAACACATACTTCGAGGACTAGTGCAAAAGTCAAAGGGGAAAGCGGGGGAAAATGGCAATTACTCTTTCATAACAACTGCAAAGGATGTTACCAATGCTACAGATGTTAAAGCCATTTTCTTGCCATCACCAAATAAAAGCTTTATGTAATGAAAACATATGGCTGGTATTAACTGAAAAAGGGGCAGGAAATTGAACATTAAAGGTGCCTCTGCCCTTAATTCACAGTATTGTTGGGGGAGGGAGGAGAAGTGCCTGAAGTGAAAGGGTGACGACAAGCTTATCTTTGAATTTCCTGCCTTTCATCAGCTACTATTACAACCTGCATATTTAAGTATTAAAAATAAACCTCTACAGAATTATAAAAGCTGATCAGTGCCTCTCAAAAAGGTTGACTGTTTAGGTGCTAAATTCTTAATTGCAAAGAATCAGTTCCCTCACCCTCTGTATTTTTTGCAGTAAAAAGAACAGCTCTGGCTTTTAGTGAAATGGTTGTTTAAATATTACATTTAATGAAGTCAGTGGAAAGTTTCATTCTTCCAGTTTTATTTCTGAAAGGCTATATCCCAGAAAGCTAATTTCTGGAAGCATTTTCACAATCCTGTTTAAATAGAACTACTGGATTGTCTTTTTAGAGTGCGTACCAGATTGGTTCATCTGACAGTCTATATAAAGCTGCTTTCATTTAGACTGAGGAGCTGACTCTTTCTGTGGTTTGCTTGATGTAATCATGTGATGACTTCCCCTTTTTTTGTGCTGCCTTTTTTCATGCTAGTTTTGAACCAGTATTTAATGAGAATAACTACATCTTTTGACTTTGCTGTCCTTAAAAAATAATCACAAATTTTAATCACAAATACTTTACTATCCTTACATTTAGTGTCAGCTGCAAATTGCTTTCATTAGTAGGAACCCCTTGGCAGTTCATGAAGTTGCCATATTGAAAATTCAGAAGGGCAACCAATTATCTAATATTTTTGTAAACCATGGGCTTCTCAAGTGATTATTGACCACATCTGTTCTCTAAATAAATACAACATTTTACAAATTAATATATCAAAAGGGATCTGGTTCTGTAAGCTTTTGCTGGAATTATCCCTATTAATAATCAGTGTGGGTGATGGCTGTTGTCTATTCGCATGAATTTATAAACCTAGTTGTCTCATTATTTTAGAAATACACGTTTCTACCGGCCTCAGGTTACACTTCTATGGTCTTACCATTCTGGAAGGTCTGCAATAACTTGTCAATCAGTTGAATATCTTCTTAGGCCTAATTTAAGATGACTATGTAGAGACAGTACTCAAACAGTAAGTTTGCGTCTGTGTGGGATTACATGAAAAACCTCAAATTAACTTTCTGGTGATTCCTTTCCTTTTCTTTTGTTCTACATATTACTGAATGATGTTAAATCCCAATTTGGTATTCCAGGCCATGAGATGCCCATGACATCCATCTTTCAGGCAGCTAAAATGAACGCTTCTCTGCACCTTTTAAATACATTAACCAAAATAAATGTTTTTTCAGGCTCCCTTTAACCTCTAAGAGCACAGTATATTCTCCTGATTTTTGACTTTTTGTTTTGCTTTCGATTATGTTCTCTTCTGTGTCCCGGTAACTTGTCTGGAGCTCGCATTCCTGGGGAATACTCAACCAGTAACTAAATATGTGTTTGAAACGTAACATGCAAATTATTATTTTAGTATTCAATAGAATTTATTTTAAGCGGATCCTGTATTTTCAGTGTCACGTGCCGCCATTTTTCAGTTTCAGAGTTAACAGTCCACTAAGATGAAAGGGGCAAATCACTTCTTGAGTTACCATCTCAGATCCCTGATGCAGGTAGGCACATCAGCACCCTCTGGTTTGTAGTCAGGTCATATTTTCAACTTGAAAAGTTTGAATTAGAAAGCCTGGTATCATTTCGTGTTAGAGGCCCCTGTTTGCTTTAATTCATTTCCATAAGCTCAAAATCTCTGTAATTTATAAAACTACCTAAACAAAAGCTGGGATTCTGGACTTGAGTGAATTCAGAAAGTAGGTAATTTTCCAGTAACATCTAATGTTCAGGACTCTGCCAATGGAGGTGGTTGTTGACATACTCTGTGTGTCTCATTTCTGTGTTTTCTGATAGTCTACCCTGGATACACTCAGCATCGTGGTTATTGATTAATAATAGTGGAGAGACAGTCTAGTTGGAACATAACAAAGCTTTTTGCTTCAGAGTTATCTATCCTTGGATGTATAAGATTACAATACAAACAGCATGGCCACCTGTAATTAATGTTTCACCTGTCATCTAAGAGTCTAAAATTAAAGTGAATTTACTGAATCTGAAAAGCACTCATACCAAAAGCACAGAGATTGGGGTCATGCATTATCCGCAGGCTTGATACAGTGCAAATAACGATTGCTCCCGGTCCATCACTTTTACAGAGGCAACACATGTACTTGGGTGCTAGTGAGGTACTTTCCTTTGTGGTTCTTCATTCCTGTATTGATATGAAATGTGAGAGTGCACCATTTGAGCATTCTGGCCCAAGATTTTATGTAATTTAATGTTATTGTCCAAATATTGTCTAACACCAACTCACTTTTCACTAAGCAATTATCAGTTACTAGTTGGAGACAACTGTGAGTCATCAGTTGATGGACAGGGTTCACTCTTGTTGACTGCAAGTCACTTTTCCATGAACTAGCCTTCCTGCTCTGGTAAGAGTATTTGTTATGTTTGTTATTGGCTCTTGAGCAGTCTTCTGTTAAAGACTGAGATTTATCTCTTCTGTTGTCTCTTTCTTCTTTCCCTCCTTTCCTCCTTCCCTCCTTACAGAAAAATCCGTAAGAAGTTCACCAGATCACAGCTGAAAAGAGCTTCCAGAACACCTTGTTCTCCGATCATTGCAAAGGCAAAGTCTCTCATGAACAATAGGCAGGCACGAACACAGCCAGGAACTATCATGCACTGAAGATATAACAGCATCAGCACCATAATCATGTCAGAATCATGTATAATTGTGAATACAACAGGACCTTCCACATCTTCAAGACAAAAATGCTGTACGGACAGATTGTGGCTGGGTTCTGTGTTCTGGGCAGGATCCAACAGCAGCCCTTGTTCTCCCTCATCTCTGCAAGGGCTACTTCTGGTTCACTGTGCAGGCCTATCCCAGATTGTCCTGCTATTCCCTCCATTCCCAGTCATCAGCGTTGGCTGGTCAGGGAGGGAGTGTTTGCACTGACCGCACTGAAGGGGTGTAGATGCAGAGTCCATCCACCTTTACTTGTCTATGCCTTCTAGTGGCTTGATACAAAAATACACAGCTTTCAAAACTATTGCAGTGTCTTTAAAGTGGGATTTAGCCTTAAGGGGCTTGCATTTTGAAAAACAGCTGCAAATGTTGGGTGTTCATATTTTCCAGTATTGGCTTGAGTCACTTTGGATTTGTTTTTGTGAACTGTTGAGCATTGAGACCCTGAAATGAGGACAAGAAGTAGTTGAGCAGTTCTGAAACTTACACTGAATTAGGAAGTGCCCATAATTAGTTGCCAGTGTTCAAAAAGCTGGCCGTATTAGCTTTGGGTAAAATTCTGGAAAGTATTATGTGTGGCAGTGAACATCCAGCTGGACTAGTTGCATGTGTAGGAACTGGTCCCATTGTCTGTATATTTGCAAGCATCAACTGATTTTTTTGGGTATTTTTTGCATTTCTTGAAGCCTATTCTGAACAGTGAAAACCAGCAGAACGCCATTCCTAGGAAAACATGAAGAAATAGAGTATTTCCTAATAGAAATTTCTCTCCACAAAATAATTTCTACATTTTGATACATCTGGGTAAAAAGGTGTCTTGCAGAATGCTTTGAAGTCCATAATTGTAAGGCTACAGGTGGATACTTACCCTGGAGAGATGATGTGCCTTTTGAAACTACTTGTAGGAAACTGTCCATCTCCCTGAAAGTGGGAATGGCAACAGAGGCAGGTCTTTTTTCTACTCAGGTACTTACAGGTGAACAGTCTCTGTCCCACTTTGAAATCAAGAGGCAACCAGTGTGTAGCACTGCTGTGTAAACCTCGTTGGGACATGTTGATTATCTGAGGCAAGTTGTGTCCTTCAATAGGTTTGGTTTCCGTATGGCTTTGTAAGAGGTAGTCAGACACTGAACACATCATAGTCAGCCGAGATGAGCTTCAAGACTTTTTCCCCCCCCCCCCCCTGTCTCTTTATTAGGTAGCTCTAACGGTGTCATATAGATGTCAGGTTTTCATCCAGCTGTGGATGTGCCCTCAGCTCTGTCATCAGACAAAGATCTAAGTGGTATCTCATACCTCTGAGTGATTCCCCCAAAATTATTTCCCTCCCCATGCGATTTATGGTTTCAGCCTGAAAGAGCATCTGTGATCTTGGTCTGTAACTAGCCATACTCTCCATGTAGGAATTTGAGCTCTTGAGACAGTGACTCAGATGCTTCTTCAAAGAAGAAAGCGACTTGACCTCCTGAAGGGACTTACTGATGATTTTCTGGAGCGATGGATCCAGGTCTTGTTCAGTGTTCTTCACCAGTATGAAAAGGGTGAATATGAAGGAGAGATTATGACATGAAGTGCTTCTAGTACCCTGAGCACCCTAGTGAATGTCACTGATTTGAAGTCAATTGGAGAAGACCTGGGATTCATCTGCTTACAGTTCTTTCCAGTAGCTGATGAAGTGTGCAGCCCTAAGAGTCTCTTCTAGCCACAGGATCTGCTTTTTCCTCACACCAGGAGGGCTTTTCATCAGATAACTGAGTGGAGACAACCTATTCTTATTAGTAAGAATTGCCTTTATTAACTATGACATATGGGAACACCTTTTCTATAATTGCTTCTTCACCCATTAAAATAAAGAAAACATGATTATTCAGCAATCTGTTTGACTGAAAGTATGAAAACCGTGAACAGAAGGAGGTTTGTCTCCCTCAGGCATCAGTGAAATCGCACACGGCAGACTCATTTTCAAAGTGTCATTAGCTGTAAGGTGGTGGATTTTTTACCATGCCTTATTAAGCTTGTACTCAGATCATTTCTTTTAGTCAGTGTGCTACAGTGTCTAGCCAGTATTTTGTAAAATCTCTCTGTGTTTCAGCTTTTGACAAAAGTATTAGTATCCGTAATAGTCTGATGTGAAGTCATTTTTTCTTCTTTCCCTCCGAGGAGAGAGACTGGTAACATGGCCCTGTTAACGCAGCCAGCTGCCTGATACCATTATCTTTTGCATCAAATAGCTAAGGTAAGGAAGAATCCTTTGCAGCTTCAAGGTGAGGTGCTTCATCTGAATACGCTGGAAGTAATGCTGTGCCCCTGCCTGGCAGCCGTTTCACAGGTTGCAGCGTCAACCCTTGGGGCGGTAAGGCACGGAGACTGATCGCTGGAATAACTTCTGCGCTGTCTTTAAACTGTTTTGCATGCAGCTGCACAGAGACTTTCCCTCCCCTAAAACGCACACAGTGCAGAGAAACTGCATGCCATGTATCGCACCTTTGTCTTTACCTGCTCTCTCTCCATGTTACCTTTCCTGCAAGATGTTCTCCAGAGATGGATACAGGATTTACCTGTGAATGTCGACTGGAAGTGATGATGGAAGATTAGCTGAAGACATGTTCCTGCTGGGTTTGGGCATAAAGATTTAATCTTTTGTAGAAATTGTGACACTCCTTACCACAATGTGTAATACCATGCTTTCTGTCAAGTTAAAAGATTTTTCCACTGGCTGTAAGCAAAGATGACACATTCCTATATAAACCGTGAGAGTATATCCACAGCAAATCAGAGCTCAGTACTGTTTTTATTAAGCTTCCCAAGATAATTATTTTATAACTAGCTAACATAGATCATCAACAATGACAAAGAGTATAAATATAAACCTCAGAAGCAAGGACAAGAAGTTTGGTACTTAGCGTGGATGTGAGCAAGAGAATCTAGGCAGCATCAGCACTGCATTTGCAATATGATTTGTTTTCCTGATAGCTAAATAAGAAATTTGTCTGAAAATCAGTCTCTCCTCTTGCAAATACAGGGCTAGAAAAACATGCAAAATGCACCATCTTTTTGTGTCCAGAGGTCTCATATAAATAGTAGGCAGATTATTTTAATGTTTAAAATGTCTGTGTTGCTGATTTCAATTATACAGCTATTCTGCTCTCTTGAAATAATTTGTATATTGTTTTCAGATTAATTTTAAAGGCCCCTAATTAGCAATGAAAGTTTAGTTTCTGTAGGATGGAAAAAGGAGATTTTGAGATACTTGAGACTGCTTGAAATGTGTTGGTGATATAAACCAGTGTCTTTTAAACTGGTGTTTTGATTAAGGGCAAATATAGCCTTCATTTCTGCAGTCCAAACTTCCCAGCATGTTATGAAAAACTGGGTATTGAAACTGAAAAGAGAAACAAACAAGCAGTAAATGGTGAACTGGAACGTGCACTTTTTATTAATCTAAAGTAAGATATTTTTTTTTAATAAATATAATTTCAACACAGGTACTTTCCTAAGTATGAAGGCTTAAATAAAATGGAATGGCTGCATAGTAGTTTCTGATATATTCACAGCATAACAAGCCACAGCCTTTTGCAGAGAACAATTATAGTCCTTCAGAAATACTATATATTGCGTAGTATGATATAGTGGACACAGTGTCTTCATATATGTGTACTGCTATAGTAATGGAAGTGTTAGAATCCTCTGGAAATATCAGCAAAATAATACTAATTTTTCATTTTCTTTTGAAGGTCCTTTATATAAACCTGTGTCTTCATAAGCCAGAGTGGGTGTCAAGAGATCTGAGTTTATATAACTTGCACAGTGGGATTTTTTGGACTAAGTCAGGACTTTTTTATTCAAAAGTTGCATGTTGAGGGAGGAAATGTAATTTTGGAATACATGGGTTTTGGATAAGAGTTTTGAGGTTGTACTATACAATGATCAACAAATTTGCAGAATATGCTCCTGTTACTTATAAAGTTTAACAGCTGGTATTGAAATACAGTACTGATTAAATAAAAAAGAGAAGCATTAAAGACCTGTCTTAAAAATTCTATTGTTTAGACTAAACGTGAATTTCTCAATGGAATGGTAAAACTGGGAAGCTCAATGTTGAGTGTTCAAGAATGTGGAGCACCTTAGAATGGAACATAGTACTATTTGATTTGCATTAAAGTGTCTTTGTGTACAAACTTTGTGACTCGGCCCTTTTTGCAGGAAACTACATTTCTGCATTGACACTGTCATCCTGTTTTACAGTAGCTATTGAATAATCAAAAGACTGAAAAATTACGAACTTTTGAAACTGCAGTATAGTTAAAGGCACAAGTAGATGAAATGGGGATGAGGAAAGAAGACTCAAAAGCCATGGACAGACAGACATGAGGTATTGGTCATTGCAGTGGAACACTAGAAAACTACTTAGGATTGAACTGAAATCTAGGTGAAAGGACTCAAAGGCCACAAAAAAATACTAGAAGTTACAGTGCATTGCAGTCTCCAGTGCACTGGCCCATCTAAACTTTGTGGGTTGGTATTAATATCAAAACCAAATGTTCTTAATTTGGTAGCACCTAGAACTGGTGGCCTCTATGTGAATATGGGATGTAATCGGAATCCTCTTCCTTACTAACATCTGAAGTAATTTCCCCAAATAAGCTGGATGTTTTTTGCACAGAAGGAGAATCATACAAAGGGCTTCTGAACAGAAGTAACGGCTGCTGCTTCACAGGTTTGTTCAGTGCAACTGTTTCTATCTCCTAATTTTCCTCATATGTCTTGGGGAAGGCAGAATTTATGTGGATCCATGCTTCTTGGTCCACACACTAGTTTTTGTTTCAAGTGTGTGCATTAGAATGGATTATCTTTTTCTTCCCACCCCCTTACCTTTCCCTAAAGAGACCTGCGCAGATTCCAAGTAGCAAAACTCAAGTTCTTCTGTGGTGTTTAGACTTACTTGGCAGGATGAGTTAAATTTACTGGTCCTTCTGGGTGAGTTGCATTGGTATCAAGGAGGGGATGCTCTCTGGAAGCAGTCCTTTGCTGGGGGAACTGAGGAAGGAGGCATCTTTAATCAGGCTCACAAGGAATCTCAGTCAAAAAAGGAGGAGGTCCAAGATGCACCTCAGTTCCAACATACCACTGTAAAGCCTTTCCCTTGTCTAACTGAAATACATATTTGAGAGCCCACTTTAGTTTCTCAATTCTTTAGTTCACTGTAAAGGTATTGATAACACATACAAAGCCTCAGCAATGAAAGGACATAAAGTGTTTTTCTTTGCTTTGCACTAGCAGTCAGAAAAAAGGAAAAAAAAGATGATTTAAAAATAAAAAGGCTGTGCTGTCTACTTGAAAACAGAAATTATTGGAGAGGGCATTTTACTAGGAGCCGAGTTCTGGTTTGATCCCTGCAGACCATATGCAAAACTTTCATGAAACACTGTAAATGCAGAATGCATTTTCTGGGAGATTAGTGTGACACCATGACACTTTCCCATGAAGGCAGACACGCTTACAGCTGTTTCATACAATAGGAGATGAGCAGATGAGTGGCTGTTACCATTTCAACTTAACATAAAAGATCTACATGGGCTTTAGGACCCTGTTAAGTTACAGCCACTTGTTACCAATGTGTCAAGACCAAAGGTTTTTCAAATATACATTATTTGTGTATATATATTGTGTGTTCCTTATAAGCTAAACAGAGGGATCTTTATGGAAATTAAAACTCTTTATTAATTTAATTGATGATAAAACTTAGATACCAGGTCAAAGCACTGTCTGTGGCCAGTGGTTTGTAAGATACATGCTCAAATCAAAGTCTGCTTTGTGTAGCTGGGATGTTCCTTAAGTACTAGAATTGGCACAGGTATTATGTGATGAGGACATTTGGCTTTAAGTGTCTTAATAGTCTTGTAAGGAACAAAATCTCCAGCAGGAAATAAATCTTAGTTTGTACTGCTTTGGGCAATAGAATGGGAGGAAAAGGATTAGGGCCTGATTTTGGGGCTTGATTCTCTTCCTACCGAGTTAGCAATTCACAGCTCCAGAATTTCATCCCTAGAGCCAAAGCCCAGTGAGCCTGGAGGAGTATCATGACTCCTTGATTTGTTTGTAGGGTTTTTTTTCCCCCTGCTTGCTAGCTGTGTTATTGCTTTGGAGATTTGCTCTGCAGTAATCTCAATCAATAGTTTCATTAATGTGGAGGAAGTGGTTCATATAACCTTTGGGATGAAACTGGCTCTTTTCCTAGTTTCTTCTGCTTAGGCACATAAAAGAACATTCTGTATAATAATAGTAAAAAAAGAAATTTCACAAGAATTTCTGTGAAGCTAAGAAGTAAAGAGTGCCCAACCGTAATTTAGCAGGATATAGCAGAATAGGACACTGAACATGATTTTATTTTGTTAGCTGGGTACAACTGTCCATTACTGAGGGATCACTCATCCTTTTGAGCAGTCCTTTCTGTTCCAGTTCTCTGGACACTGCATTTGCTTGTATTATATTAATCAAACTCTTTTGTTTGTGATGTTTGCTCTGCCCAGTAGTCACATATTGGAAGAACAAACTACTCGTACTTTACCTTTTCAATAAGGTAAGTTACTGGGGCAGATGCAGTGAAAATTTATAGGCTACAATATTGATGAATGGCTCCGTATTTGGTTTATTTCTTTCAATCTAGATTTTTATTAGAATTTTAATCTCTTTTTAGACAGTGAATCTAAGAAAAGTTACACTAAATGCCTTTGATCCTTAGGGTATGCATTTAGTCCAAAATCCATAAGGTGGTTATGTGGCATGTTCTGCTTGCAGGGGCCTGATGTTAATCCTGCCCCATTGTTTATTTTCCCTGTTAGTAAGCACAGGATTTATTTATTGGCCTTTTCAAGTGGAGTAGACTCCATCCTGCAATTTGTAAGTGTACAGTTAAGGCATGGTTAAATATTTTCTCTTTTATGGTCTCTCCTTGCTCTCCTCTTCTTGTACATGTTTGGAAGGAAGGAGAGCTGGACGTGGCTCCCCTTCCCACTGTGTTTGGGTTTGGTTCAGTCGCTGCTGAATGCCTGGGAGAAGGAAAGGCTGGATCACTGCTGACTGTCCATTTGTGCAGGCTGTGTACTGGGCACTACAAACCACTCCGACACCTCTAGAGCATTCTGAAATTGTAAGTATGGGGACAGCCTGTCTGGCTGGTGCTGCTGTCACCCATAGCACCACAGTCTTGTTCTGTGGCTAAAGCAGGCTCCATGGCACTGCTGCAGTTTGGAGTGTTAAGAAACGGTTCAGAGTGGCAGAGCCCTCTGGAGATGCTCCCGTTCTGCTGCTGGATAACGAACACACTGACAGCCCTCTCATTTAATGGCATATTTGGATCCACTCCCCTTCTAAGCTGCTTCACCAACACTCGGGCACCCTAATCCTGCCGTGTTATGTTTGCTTTGCTTCCTTGAACTCTAATCTCTATGAACTTTAACTCACTTTTCAGACTGATGTCAAGGAAGATTATACTTAAGATGCTATAAGCATCTAGAAGTTTTGGC